>NC_138885.1:131830582-134230582 GCF_965194825.1 Balaenoptera physalus | reverse complement strand
CACACACAGAGACACATGTGAGAAAAGCAATATTGTTTGTAAAGAAGCCATGTCACAACAAAGGTCCTGAGAAAAGATGCTGAGATCAAAACTAGGAAAGGAATCACTGCTTCCAAGTTCTTAAGGGCAATGGTGGGGGGTGATGGGCACGCAGCCCCCCACCAGCTGTGATGAGGCGAAGCAGCGCCAGGAGTCACAGGGCTGAACCACGACCTGCAGAAGCCTCCTCTGCACACCCAAGCCGCTGAAGGCCTTTCCAGGCGGACAGCACAGGTACAAGGCAAGCCACACAGACTTCCAAGTCCTAGAGGCCTGATGTAGACCCCCAATTCACACTCACCTGCCCATCTCTGGCAAATTACTTAACGTCACTGAACCTTTGTCCTCATTTGTGAAAACAGAGATAACACCACCTCCCTGCTGGACACTACGGGTTGTATGAAGGATGCAATGAGGTAACAACTGTCTAAGAGCAGGCACTGAATCCTGGCTTCCTTCTTTGATGCTTGAAGACCTATTCTAACAAGGGAGGCAAGACCCCGGGGAGGGAGGGGGCGTGAACAGAACAGGCGTGATCCACAGTGACTGCGTCCATGAAGCCCACAGATAGGAATAGAAAGTTACAAGGCTTTGTGGACCGAATGTTTGTGTCCTCCCGAAGTTCATCTGTTGAAGCCCTAACCCCCATGTGATGATGACACCTGGAGATGAGGACTTTGGGAGATAATCAGGGTTGGATGAAGTCGTGAGGGTGGGGCCCATAGGATGTGGTTAGTGGCCTTATAAGACAGAGAAAGAGCTCTCTGTGCACTGAGGCCCCTCCTGGACCTTGGTCTGAGCAGATCGCATCACACCCTGGGTCTCAGTTTCATAGCTGAATGGAGTGACATCCAAAGACTCTGACAGCTCCACCATTTTGAGAACATCAAGAAAATGACTTTGAGAGATTATCTTGGAATCCCCTAAAAGTCGGTTGACTCGGGGTCTCCCCACCCAGGCAGAATTCCAACCCCAGGATGCCTGGGGGGAAATGGCTGTCCTGAGTCCTCCTGATGGACAATGGAGGCTGCGGGTGGTTCATGCAGAAAAAGCAGCTCTAAGTTTAGGGCCAACAAAAGGAACTGGGGTCGGCCACAGATCTGTACTTGTAGACAGCAAGCTTGAGAGCAGTTTGCATCTTTCAAAGGCGAGTCCACTCTTACGTACAGCAGGAGGCTGAGTATGTCTTGTTGCATCAGGAGTGTCCGCAGGGCCCTGGAGCTCCAAGCCACCTTACACCAAGATTTATCATGTGTTCACTTTTCATATTTTTTCCCTTTTTTGGAATAGCAGATATTTCATTCTGGAGCCTCCAACACCCAGGGTGCTGGGTCGAGGTCCCTTGGGCTCCCTGCACAGGCTGCTCGGGTGGCCACGGCTTATTTAGAGATCTGCTTTATACACCAGACAGTGGGCATGCTGAAGGCAGGGGCCACCTCAGTCACTTTTCCATCCAGTCCCAGGCATAGCTCCTGGCCTGCAGTAGGTGATTAATGCACTTTCATGGAACTGAATCTAACTCTTTAGTTTGCGTGTACTTAAAAAAAAGGACCAAAAAATCCTTCTCTTGTTGTCAGCTCATCATGATGGGAATCCTCTGTTCTGGCTTCTCCTGCTGTGATCAACTCATCTTTGTTTATTTCCAACCCACAGACTTCCACAAAGGATCTGTGACCACTGACAGCTTGTGTGTGTTTGTGTCAGAAGGACTGTACCCTGCAGGATGGCTTTTGAGTCAACTGTGCCCCGTCTAGGATGTCAATGTCTAGAGTAAACCCAGATCTACTCAATTTCAGCAAGTTCATTCTTGTGGAAGCTGGAGTTACAACCTGAGAACTCTCTTTGGAAAAATGATCTGGTTTGTGGGGAGTAGGCAAGTCCATCAGAATATCCAGTGTCTCCTATCACTTCCGCCTCAAGGGCGAAGAAACCCAGCCAACCTGGCTCCCTCATCAAAGTTGCTGCATTTCAGGAATATCATCCAGGAAGATGTTCCAGTTCTTGGTTTTTCCCATTTGCTCTAATTAACTGCTCAGCTTACTGATGTAGAGGCACGTACCAACGAGTTTACTAACAAGGAAGTTCAATTAAGAAGTCCTTACTGTTAGAAGAAATTACTGTTGATTACGGAATTTTGATGGAATGGATGATGGAGACTTCTGATTTTCTTTCCTTTCACTGAAGGTAGCTGCCAAAATTGTAACAAGGGGTAGATAAGGAGTGCTGCTGAAATGTTCACAAATAGGAGATCCAAGAGTGACCCACAACAGTCACACCTGGCAGCTTTCATAATCTCCCCTAGCTTTCCCCTCTAGACACCTCCAAACAATACAAAATCACACGAGTCACACGAGAAAGCCCCTGTGGACAAGAAGCAAGCCATGGTGGTAGCTCCTTGGCCATCATGGGTTCTTGCCAGTCATGTGAGCACCATTGCATCTAACATGGAGTAACCAGCATGTTAACTGTGCCCAAGGAGAGAGGAAAGCTGAGAACATGCCGGTGATAAGACACTTAAATAACAAAACGGCCCTCCCAATCACGCTGTGCAAAATCCCCAAATTACCACTGATGCCCCAAACTGCCCAACCCTCAACATGACCCAATGGTCACAGATGAACCCGAGCTTTGATACACCTGTGGACTGCTTTCTTGTAAAAATGAGTACGCAGGGGGCTTCCCTGGTGGCGCCGTGGTTGAGAATCCACCTGCCAATGCAGGGGACACAGGTTCGAGCCCTGGTCCGGGAAGATCTCACATGCTGTGGAGCAACTAAGCTCGTGTGCCACAACTACTGAGCCTGTGCTCCAGAGCCCACGAGCCACAACTACTGAGCCCACAATGCTGCAACTACTGAAGCCCACGCGCCTAGAGCCCGTGCTCCGCAACAAGAGAAGCCACCAAAATGAGAAGCTCGTGAACCACAAGGAAGAGTGGCCCCCACTCGCCGCAATTAGAGAAAGCCCACGTGCAGCAACGAAGACCCAACACAGCCAAAAATAAATAGATAAATTAAAAAAAAATGAGTATGCAGGGAAAATATTGTACAATGCTCCTGTGTAATAATTCTTCATTTCCTCTCCAAAGTCTTCCAAACTATCAACTAAGAAAAATTTTTTCAGAAGATAAAAGGTAACTGATCAATTACAGCAACATCTGTTTTCTTAGCATCTAAGTGAAAACAAAACTTTGTTTTGTGACTAATTCAATCAATACCACTGGTGTTTCAGGTTGTTGTAAATAGAAGACATTTAATGAAAGTGATGTTTTTTGTGGCGTTTTATTAAATAAGATAACCATTATGTATTAAATCTGCAGAATCTACAATTAAGTTCTACAACATGTTAGCTTCCCCTAACTTTTACAACTCAATGCTGTGTTGTCTTTCTTCTGGACCACCCATGCCTCTCTTAAGTATTCTGCCTGAAATCCTAGGTACAGTTTCTGGTGCAAGTCTTATTCTCATATTAAGGCTATGAATGCCTTGGGGTGAGAGAGAAACAGTTTTATTCCTCTTGTCTCCCATGGAGCCAAACACACAGTGCTTCCTCTGTGCTTGTTGCTTAATATTTGATGAAAGAATAAAATGATTCACAATGTCAGGTTCTTCTCTGAAAGAACGAAGGAAAACTAAGTCCTGTCTGACCTCTGCAACTTGGAGTTAATGAAATTTGTAAACATGTTGGAGACCTCACCTCTGATGGCTTAGTGGGTACAGTGGTGATGGGCAATTTTTCTACTGTAATGGACAGAGGCCAGTTGTGACTTTTTCTCTACAGGATAGTATTTCAATATCTATCCAGGATCAACCATACAATGAGTCTATAAAGACCCAGAATGAACAACCAGGGGGTGGAGATGAGAAGGATAAAATAAATTTCCTTCTGAGACCTTTAGTAAAAAGCACCATGAACCCAAGGGGACCAACAAAACAAAACAAAACAAAACCTCACAAAAAACAAACAAGCAAAACCCAACAACAACAGGATTTCTGCATACCCCCTTGTATAATCAGACTGGGTAAATCCAGACTGGCCCTGCATTTTTTAAAATTTTATTTTATTTTTAATTAATTAATTAATTAATTAATTTATTTATTTATGGCTGTGCTGGGTCTTCGTTTCTGTGCGAGGGCTTTCTCTAGTTGCGGCAAGCGGGGGCCACTCTTCATCGCAGTGCGCGGGCCTCTCACTGTCGCGGCCTCTCTTGTTGCGGAGCACAGGCTCCAGACGCGCAGGCTCAGTAGTTGTGGCTCACGGGCCTAGTTGCTCCGCGGCATGTGGGATCTTCCCAGACCAGGGCTTGAACCCGTATCCCCTGCATTGGCAGGCAGATTCTCAACCACTGCGCCACCAGGGAAGCCCTGGCCCTGCATTTTTAAAGAAAGATCTTTGCTACACAACTTCTAGATGTGATGATTCATATAAAAGTCAGTGTCTTTACGTGGAATCTGAGAAATATCAAGGAAGCCACTCTGCCTGCCCCACTCCTAGATTCAAAAGCCGCTCCACACACCTCAAAGACTTGCTTTTTGCCTGGTGGAAAGAGTTTGAGGCAGAGAATCAAGAGACAGTTCTGTCACCTACCAGCAACCTGACCCTGGACAAGAAAGCCACTTAACCTCTCTCTACTTCCGCCTTTTCACTGGGGAAACAGGAAAATTAACACTTGATGCAAACTTGCATGAATGTTATAAAACTAACGAGAACCACCAGATTGGGGAACCACAGAACTGGGACCGCAGAGACCACTGGTACATTTCAGCCACAATAATCTCACTCCTGAACCCTGGATAAGAAGATACGCAGAAAGGAGGGTGATTCAAAGGCAATGCCAAAATACGGTAAGTCATTAAAGATCTGCAAAATCCCCACTACCCAAGAGCTTTCCAGGCACACACCCTTCAACTTGGCTCTGGCCATGAACCCAGGGCCCCTGGGGCCAGCATCCTTCTAGAACCCGGATTCTGCTACAGTGGCCCAACCAGCGCTGGACTTGCTACGGGGGACCAGGAACCTTGCCTCTCAGGACAGCCCCAGCTCTTACAAAGTTTTCCTTTTAGTATCTGAACCAAAATCCACCTCCTTGAAACTTCCACCCATTGGTCCCAATGAAACCTATCAGGGCCACCCAGGACAATTTGGGACTCTCTTTCCATGGTTTGAACACAGTTAGGACGCCCCCATGCCTCTTGTGCTGTGTCACCATCTTCCTTACCGACACGTGGACTGACTTCTGTTGATCTACAATCATCACAGAGATCAGCACCCAGATCTGAACATACCCATTTTCTTAAATATAACTAATAATTCTGAGCAAATCAAATCCAATTTAAAATCAAGACTGTCACTGATATTTTAATATCCGTTGTCCCCAATGGTCTATTAAATAAGAATACAAGTAGTATTCGGGATACAGAAGTTTTGTTAAAAAAGGTTAATACCGCCTTCACATTTTTAATGGTAAGGCTGGAGGATGCTGGTTTCTAAGAAGCTTAACGTCAAAGTTAAACTCAACGGTGAAGTGCCCTATTTCTGACGTTCTTAATGAACAGTCGTTTTCCCAGATAAAAACATCACAAAGGTGCATATCGTATCAAACAGGGCCACAGAATTTGAAAAACTCTCACATATTTTTAGAGACTATATGTATGGAAAGAACAGATCTAAACCTGGGGGAGCCTCCAGGTAGGTAGATAGGGGGTCAGATGCCCGGTGATGCAGAATGTGCTGGAGAAGTACATAGGGTCTTCTGGCAGTTAGCATGGCAGCCCTTCACCTGCCCAAAGACACACCTCAGGTCTCAGTCCTGGGAACACCTAGGCACACACCCACCTGTCTGAGGAACTTCTGCTTTAAATGACATACGTCACCCACACTAGCTTGTACGTCTCAATTCTTCCACACTTACCTAAGGAGGGGGCTGGAATACTTTACAATACTGACTCTTTAAATGATAGTAATAATTATATATGAGCCCGCTGACTATGTTGGAACTCAAGATACTCATAAAGGAATTCTTCAGTCATAGTTTCTACTCCTATAATTCACTAGACTCATTCCATTCATTTTATTTTTTAATTTTTAAAATTTTTAAAAATTTTTTAATTTTTAAATTTTTTTTTATACAGCAGGTTCTTATTAGTCATCCATTTTATACACATCAGTGTGTACATGTCAATCCAAATCGTCCAATTCATCCCACCACCATACCCCCCCGTGGCTTTCCCACCTTGGTGTCCATAGGTTTGTTCTCTACATCTGTGTCTCAATTTCTGCCCTGCAAACCGGTTCATCTGTACCATTTTTCTAGGTTCCACATACATGCGTTAATATACGATATTTGTTCTTCTCTTTCTGACTTACTTCACTCTGTATGACAGTCTCTAGATCCATCCACGTCTCTACAAATGACCCAACTGCGTTCCTTTTTATGGCTGAGTAATATTCCATTGTATATATGTACCACTGCTTCTTTATCCATTTGTCTGTCGATGGGCATTTAGGCTGCTTCCATGACCTGACTATTGTAAATAGTGCTGC
This sequence comes from Balaenoptera physalus, assembly GCF_965194825.1. Lineage (NCBI taxonomy): Eukaryota > Metazoa > Chordata > Mammalia > Artiodactyla > Balaenopteridae > Balaenoptera > Balaenoptera physalus. The sequence goes on along the minus strand of NC_138885.1, from coordinate 134,224,001 downwards.
AATGAACACTGGGGTGCATCATGTGTCTTTTTGAATTATGGTTTTCTCAGGGTATATGCCCAGTAGTGGGACTGCTGGATCATATGGTAATTCTATTTTTAGTTTTTTAAGGAACCTCCATACTGTTCTCCATAGTGGCTGTATCAATTTACATTCCCACCAACAGTGCAAGAGGGTTCCCTTTTCTCCACACCCTCTCCAGCATTCATTGTTTGTAGATTTTCTGATGATGCCCATTCTAACTGGTGTGAGGTGATACCTCATTGTAGTTTTGATTTGTATTTCTCTAATAATTAGTGATGTTGAGCAGCTTTTCATGTGCTTCTTGGCCATCTGTATGTCTTCTTTGGAGAAATGTCTATTTAGGTCTTCTGCCCATTTTTGGATTGGGTTGTTTGTTTTTTTAATATTGAGCTGCATGAGCTGTTTATATATTTTGGAGATTAATCCTTTGACCACTGATTCGTTTGCAAACAGTTTCTCCCATTCTGAGAGTTGTCTTTTTGTCTTGTTTATGGTTTCGTTTGCTGTGCAAAAGCTTTGAAGTTTCATTAGGTCCCATTTGTTTATTTTTGTTTTTATTTCCATAACTCTAGGAGGTGGATCAAAAAAGATCTTGCTGTGATTTACGTCAAAGAGTGTTCTTCCTATGTTTTCCTCTAAGAGTTTTATAGTGTCTGGTCTTACATTTAGGTCTCGAATCCATTTTGAGTTTATTTTTGTGTATGGTGTTAGGGATTGTTCTAATTTCATTCTTTTACATGTAGCTGTCCAGTTTTCCCAGCATCACTTATTGAAGAGACTGTCTTTTCTCCATTGTACATCCTTGCCTCCTTTGTCATAGATTAGTTGACCACAGGTGCGTGGGTTTATCTCTGGGGTTTCTATCTTGTTCCGTTGATCTGTTTCTGTTTTTGTGCCAGTACCATATTGTCTTGATTACTGTAGCTTTGTAGTACAGTCTGAAGTCAGGGAGTCTGATTCCTCCAGCTCCGTTTTTTTCCCTCAAGATTGCTTTGGCTATTTGGGGTCTTTTGTGTCTCCATACAAATTTTAAGATTTTTTGTTCTAGTTCTGTAAAAAATGCCATTGGTAATTTGATAGGGATTGCACTGAATCTGGAGATTGCTTTGGGTAGTACAGTCGTTTTCACAATATTGATTCTTCCAATCCAAGAACATGGTATATCTCTCCATCTGTTGGTATCATCTTTAATTTCTTTCATCAGTGTCATAGTTTTCTGCATACAGGTCTTTTGTCCATTCATTTTAAATTCTAAGTATAAGAAAATGATTGTTCTTAATTTAGGTGACAGCATTTTCTTTTTAAAAAAATTCATCTTATTTATTTATTTATTTTTGGCTGCGTTGGGTCTTTGTTGCTGCACGCGGGTTTTCTCTAGTTGCGGAGGCTACTCTTTGTTGTGGTGCATGGGCTTCTCATCGTGGTGGCTTCTCTTGTTGCGGAGCACAGGCTCTAGGTGCGTGGGCTTCAGTAGTTGTGGCTCGTGGGCTCAGGAGTTGTGGCTTGCAGGCTCTAGAGAGTAGGCTCAGTAGTTGTGGCGCATGGGCTTAGTTGCTCCGCCGCATGTGGGATCTTCCTGGACCAGTGATCGAACCCGTGTCCCCTGCATTGGCAGGTGGATTCTTAACCTCTGCGCCACCAGGGAAGTCCCAAGGTGACAGCATTTTCTACCATTCTGTGTAGAACTACTGTTCTACTGTTCTTCTGCAGAAAAGAACTACTAAAATCGAGTCTGATGAGGGCCAGGGTAGCGAGAAATTCATGGAAGGAAGATCCTTATTTCCATCAGGAGCACCAAGGATTCCCAGGTGGACAGAGAGTTTCTGGCTTTTCAGGCAGCATAAATACTGATGATACACTTTAGCCTTTACTTTCTGAACAAAGACGCCACAAAGGTAAGGAATATCCAGCGCTAGAACCTCTGTGCTCAGCTAAGAGCCTGGGAAGGGCGTGGGGGCTCCCTTTCGGGCTTGGCTGGGGGACGGCTCAGAAGTGCATCTGGGGAGCTCCGACCCCTCCCTCGGCGGGGCTCAGGCCAGGCCCTCGGGGGCCACGGTGGACAGAGGCTTCTTCTGGTCTACTGCGCTGATGAAAGATCAGTGGACAGACGTGCCCAGGGGCTTGTAAGAGGCACTGTGAAAGGTGTGGGCAGAACACGGCTTCCACTGGCTCACTTCCACCTGCCCTCCAATGCCCTCAGAGGCAGGCCTGGGTGGCGGCAGCAGTAGCTCTCACACCCTTTGGTTTCTGGTTGGGTCTGGTCAAGGAGGTGGCGGCATGAGACCAGAGGCAGGGAGGAGAGTGAGGTTAGGCGCTTCCCCTGCGCTCCCTCACCCTCAGGGTCACTGGGGTGGTACATGTCCCTCTGTTGAAGGACACAGCTCCTGATGGAGACCTCCCCCACACACTGCCCTCTCTGGGTCCTCATAACCGGCCTCTCCTTTCCCTGTCACCCCGCTGGGAGTCTGCACCATCCCTACAGCTCTTCCCACACCCTGCCCACACCTCTGTAGATGGTCCCTGTGGAAAATTCCCATCAACAACCCAGTTGAGGGTGCCATGTTTTTCCCGGGACCCTGACTGAAATAGCTGAACTTAATTTTTCTTATACTCTAAAGAGATTTGAGCCTAGTCATCTGTTCCAATGGGGTATGTCAAAAACTACACAATTCACCTACTTTATGGACATCGTCTAGAGAACTTTTTGCATCTGCAATTGCGACTTTCCAGCACGAGGTCAAGCAAAAGAGAATACACTGGTAATAACAAGTCATAGTGCTTTGCAGGAAAGAGAAATATTTTTTTACAATTAAAATTAAACAACCCTCTAAAAATATACAACTAGCTTTCGTTTCAAGAACAGAAGGCTTAGTTTTGATGGTTCCCACAATACACTTTGATTAAGAGTTGCTAAGAGTACTAAAAAATATTGTATATCATTGAATCGAAAATGATCTCAATTGAACGATGCATTCTGACTTCAGAGATGCGAAAATGTGAAGAAAAAAAAAATAGTGTGCCTTGGATACAATGCAATACAGCCTGTCTCCGAAAAATCTCATTTATAGGTCGGTAGGTAACTTTTCCTCAGGAAAAATGATGCGTTTTCTTTTTACAGAGAACTTGTCTTATGTTCTGTTGGAAAGACGTCACACTGTGGCATCACAGAGACAGTCCTCTTAACTGCAAAGTGAGGCCCAGCTTCCTCTCTAATCATTAGCGTTGAACTTCTGCACACACACAACCATCACTCGTCGTTCATGCCTGAGATGCTGTTGTGGTTTCTAATTTGGGTGCTTCTTTGGTGGCCGGGGGTCTGTCTTTCTGTCTGCATCACTGCCTCAGCAGTGAGGCCCTTTAATGAAAGGGTCTGTGGTTGGTTTGGGGTTGAGGATCTGACTCAGCCTCGTCATAGGCTATTGCTTGGAGCACACAGTACAACCTCAGTAACTCAGGCGTTGGAAGATGTAAACGTCTCAGGCGTCCAACAAGCTTACAGTCACTTGGCAAATTTTCTGCAAACTCACTGGATGACCGGGACGCTGATTTGAACCCGCAGCCCGATTAAACACGCAACCACTACTAATGTATCTTATTCACACAGCTTTCACTATGTCAGTAGGTGGGTGGGATGATCAGAATGTGTAAAATGTGTGTAATGTAGTGATTGGTGGACTTGATCACCAGTTTCTACCAAGTGGCAGACACTCCTGAAAAAAGTCATTGGTTGGAAACACGTGACAAACACGGTAAGATATTTATCCGTGAAATGGGCACGAGGCCTTTACCTACAGCAAATCTTACTCTTCCCTTGGCTATGTGGGGCACAGGTTCCCCACCCTGCTGAGAGGCCATGCATCTTCCTGGCTTTACCTCAGTCCTTTTGTTGGTGGGGTGTGGCCACCTGTGCATGGCTGGGGGCTTTTTGCCGAAGTTGTTGGAAGGTGTCTGTCTCATCAATGCTCAGCATCTGTGGCCGACTTCCTTTCCAAAGGGGAAGGTCAGTGGTGTCTGGGTGGGTGCTTTGATCCATCATCATTATTTCTCACCACTGCTGATATAGCAGAATCATCCTCATTTATCATAACAGGACAGAATTGGTTTTTATTGGCTAAACTTGTTAGCAGGAAGCTATGGGAAGCAAAATGGTAAGAAATGTGGTGAAGAAGGGCTTTCGGACTCCTCCCTGCCACCGGGAGAGCCCCAGCAAGCCCCCGGACACTCGGAACCCCAGTCTCCTCATTATAAATGAAAATACCACCAACCAACTCACAGGCTTACGGTAAATGACACAGAGCACGTACTGCAAACTCCGTTCCTTCCCTGCTAACATACACGTTGTGGGTTTATAGGCCCATCTTTGGATATTAGGAGGGAACAGGTACTTTCTTTAACACTGAAACTTACAGTTTGAACAAAAGAGTATTCAGAAAAACTGTGGCAGAAATAGAGAGAAAGGATATCAGTTATGAGGGTATTTCCAGCGTATATGGAATCCTTGTTGAAACCAGATTCTTTTACTACTATTGGTCTCACCAATAATTATTCATGTTATACAACCATGTTTTGGAATTTTAATGTTCCTTTGAAGTATCTGTTTAACTTGTTTATTGAAACTACATTAATTTCACCTCCCATAATGTGTGTGTACGTGTGCATGCGTGTGTATCTCCACTTGCATCCATGGAATAAAAAAACAGAAGTCCATCAGAAGGAGCCGCTTCTGAAAGATCACATTGGGCCATCGCTGAGAATAAAACCTGACTTCAACAAGTCAAAGGAGAAGCAAGACAAACTGTGCCAGCGGGAATACTAATGCAGCTCACAAAACAAAAAGAGTGACGGACACTAATAGAAGGGGCGTTTATCATCACACGTCGCTGAAAGTCAGAATCGGTGTGGCTGTCGCACTAGAGTTAAGTCTACCGGTGTCAGGGAAGATTCCTAAATTAGGAGGCGCCGATCTTTTTTGGGGGAAGACAACATGGGACAGCTCGGTTGGAGCAGACACCTTGACCCCAGGTTGCCGGGGTCGGGGAAGACCAAACAACTTGACCAGATGTTATGAAGGGGATACCAGCGGTACCATCGACCAGGCAACAACTGCCAGGAGGTAAGACAGCTGCTGCGGTTGAACAGTCTTGAGAATCAGTGAGTGAAGAGAGGGTCCCCTAGCACCACCTTGTTAACAAAAAGCACACGCATTGACCTGCGTTATTGTGCATTTGTGGTTCTGAGGATAAATGAATCCACAAATGAGAAAAAATAAAAATTAATTTTCAGAAACGCAGACTCTGGCCCTGAAGTCCCGGGAGGCCTTACCGTCAGCAGTGCCTGAGAGGCCATCGGCTTTGAAGTTGCTGGTGCTTTTCTTCCTCCGATGCTTCTTTCTGTTGGCGTGAGGGGAGGGGGGCGGGTCGAGCTTGGGGCTGGTGGTGCTGGAGATGCTTGGGCTGGAGCACACGGAGTCACCGAGCCCCGTGTCTGCCACCGGACCGGAAAAGGCAAAAGAACGCAAAGGTCAACACTTAAAAAGTAGACTTCGCAAAAGTACTAGAGCAATGTTCCTCCAGTGCCATATCAAGCTCCGCAAATAACACCTTGACTGGAGGCCCAGGGCATTCCGTGTTAAAAGGTCATAGCGCCCCTGCAATTCAAAAGCAGGCTCTCCTTTTGGCATCATCCTTATGCTCTGGAGAATTTAAAGTTCTCTCTCTCTCTTCTTTTTTTTTTAGGCCAGTGCTTCTCCAACTTTTTTAAAAAATGTTTATTGGAGTCTAGTTGATTTAAAATGTCGTTAGTTTCTGCTGTACAGCAAAGTGAATCAGTTATCCATACACATATATCCACTCTTTTTTGATTCTTTTCCCATACAGGTCATTACAGAGTACTGAGTAGAGTTCCCTGTGCTATACAGTAGGTCCTTATTAGTTATCTATTTTATATATAGTAGTGTGTATATGTCAATCTCAATCTCCCATTTCATCCCTCCTCCCTTACCCCCCTGATAACCATAGTTTGTTTTCTACATCTGTGACTCTATTTCTGTTTTGTAAATAAGCACATTCGTACCATTTTTTTTTGATTCCACATATAAGCAGTATAATACGATACTTCTTTCTCTGTCTTACTTATAAAGTTCTCTATTTTGCATAATTGGAGTTCTGGAAAAGGAAAGTGGGAGGTGGGAAGCTTTTTACTTGTTTACTTTTCTCCTCCCATAATTACTGTGATATATTAGGAATGAAGTAAAGACTCTTAGGAATACATATGAAAGTGTCATCTTAAATGGGGTTGATTCCGTGTGTGTGCATACATGATAAAGGTATTCCTGATTCTCTGTCCTCTACCCCCAACATTATGTACGGCTGTACGTTAGTTTATTACTAGTGAAAATCAGCATGCCACCTCCCTCTCTCACTGATGTCCAGCGATAGGGTTGGAAGTCCATAGTAGACCTGCCAATTTTTGATTCACAGAAGCTACTTACAAAATTTTAAAACCAGTGCACAAATGTGATCATTCACTGGACGTGAAACTCTCAATTTATTATGTCTGTTTTTACTTTATCAGAGAGAAGAACAGAATGCCATTAAAACACCTGAAATGAACATGGAATTCAACAGAACGGAAAAGCACCCAGAGAAAGTGATGGGGGGACACCATCCAAACACCTCCAAAGTTCTAAGAATTCTGTATCTCATGATTTAGCATCTTTGTAACTCAAAAGACAGAACGTTCTGTGCGATATATTTCATTCATTCAACAAATATTTTTTGAGCACCTACTGTGGGCCAGCCACTCTTCCAGATGTTTGGGATCCATCACTGAGAAAAACAGATAAAGGTTCCCGTCTGAGTGGCACTGACACAGTAGTGGGGCCACAACCCCGAGTTCATTACGAGGTGGTGAGAGCTGGAGAGGGAGGAGGAGGGCGCGAAGGGTGGACGCTGGGGAGGCGGCACCGTGGTGAGGGGGAGTTGCCATTTTAAATGACTGGGTGGGTCTCACCGAGAAGGTGACACGTGAGGCAATAGTTGAAGATGGTAAAGGCTTGAGAAGGTGAATGTGCACCTGGGGGACGAGGAAATTGCCCGAACCTGGCCCGAAGACCAGGTGTGCGCGCCTGGTGTGTTCCAGAAACAGAGCGGGGTGTGAGTGGCCGGGGCCAGTGAGGATGGGAGACTCACAGCAAATGGCACTGGAGAGAGGAAGGGGCTTGGCCACTGTCTAGAGCCCTGGCTTTTACTCTGGGGGAAATGGGGAGCCTGGCAGGATTTTGAACAGAAGGATGACATGATTTCAAATATAAAGATACTGGAAATCAAAATGAATTTAAAATCTTTTCATTTTCTGATGTTCTAGGACATTTTATCATGTACTGAGAACTGTCAAAGGACACAGTATCTTTTTAGCTACAAATATGGTTCCAGGAATGCCCTAGGATGCAACTTCCTGATGTCCTAAGACCAGCGATCCCTTGCCCATCTCTGCACGGTCGGAAGGGTCAACCTTCTTTCCATATCCCCATCACCTGTGGAGCAAAGACCTCTGGGAGCCTGTCCTGGGAGGGGTGTGAAGAGTCAACCCACGGCTCCTGCAGGAGAACCTGTCTCAAGGAGTCTGGGGCTCCAGGTTGCATCTTTATCCATAAAGTGGCCGTTTCTTCTGCATTCTCTTTCCAACTTCCCGCCTGCTCTCCACCGAAGCCACACTCACCCTGGGTCCGATCCTTACTCCCCAGGCCTGGACGGTACAGCTAACTGCAGGAGGGCTCTCTCCTGCTGGCTTGCCACCTTTTAAGCTGTCCCAGTCTTCCGCAGTACGAATCTTCTAAAAGTGGCAATTCTTACATACTTTTCTTTTTTTTAAATACTAGATCCTACTGAATATCAGCTGAAAGCTGTAGGCATCCCAGAAAAAGAAAAAAAAAAGGGCTAGTCTAGTTAATACTTGTGCACAATTTCAGAGGGTTCAGAAGCTGCCTGATGTTGCTAAGGGGTCCAGGGACCCCAAGATCATTGGCTGATCCTAAAGCAACCCTTTCACATGTTAGTCAACGCTCAAACCTTACAATGAATATTTTTGTACATTTCAAGTATTTGCTGCCCAGGTTTCAAAAGTCTTCACCCTCTGACTGCATCGTCTCTGACTCTAAAGTGTTAAGAACCCATCCTGTGCCGGGCCTGGTGACAAGTCATGGGGAAACCATGGTCCCAATGACCCTCCAATCACGGAGGCAGATGAGGGGTGCAGGCAGAGACAGCTGCCCTCTGCTGCAGCAGGGCTGGCGTTTCATTATCTTACTCTGTCCCTCAGGTGTCCCCTCAATTCAATGCACAATGTTCATTCCCAACTATGCCTCTTAATCCTTGCGTCACATTCTCTCCCAAACTAACATTTCTCATCTCTGAACCCTTACAGATCCTAAAGGTGGCGCTTCCTGCCCTTGGCTGTCTGTCCGGTATCTGGATGCAACTGGCATGGTTGTTTCCCAGGGCAGCTAAAGGTGCTCACCCCCATACTGAGCCGTCCGATGCTGGGCACGCGGTGGACGCAGCATTATAATAGGGACACCTGGGTCCCTTCCATTATCCAGCAGTTCTTTAAGGTGGGTACCAATATCTCTTCTTAAGATGCTCAGAATATATACATAAGCTATACGGTCATATAACAGGCTTCCATATATGTGAGGTGGCTCTATTTCCGGGTTCTCTACTCTTCTCCAATAATCTTTTCATCTATCTGTGTTCTACAGCACATGGTCCTGAACGCTATGGCACTTTAGTCACCTTGGTACCTCATAAGGTAGGGCAAGTTCCCACACTTTGTTATTCTTCACAATTGTCTTAGCTCTTGTTGGCTGTTCTGAGCACACAACTTTGTGTGTTCATCCAAATCAGTGGAAAAGATATTCAACAAGGTGAGGTCAAGATAGAGCCTTGAATCTTCACTCACCAATCCACAACCAGAAGCTTTGTTGAGTGATCACTGAGTAAGACCTGGAGACATCATACTGTCTGTGCATCCAGCTCAGACACCTTTGAATTTGCCTATAAAGAAACTATGGAACAGCCTTGTGAAACACTTTGTTGAAAGCTAGATGGGTACCCAACTTACAGATATGTCTGACAATTTAAAAACAAGAAAGGGAAATCCATTTAATACTTCTTCTCCTTAATGAACTATCTCTGTTCAATTAAATCACTGTTTCCTTTTCTATACGCACACAAAGCACAGAAGTATTACCAATCTAATTCAGAATCCTACCTGGGCTGGATTTTAAACTCACTGGTTTAGGGCTCAGAATTCAGCATTTTGGAAACCAAAATGACAGGCGCCTGTTTCTAGGCATTTCCTCCCACCTCTTCCACCTGCAGGAAACTTTCCGCAAAGTAACTGACAGCGACACGACAATCTCATTTCCAAGGTTTCTGAGTATCTTAGAATACGTGTAATTGAGGGGGAGATTCCTGACTCGCTTGAAGAAAGTAGCTAAGTGCCAATCTCGAGAAGGAACTACTTGCAAGTGGTGACACCCACCTTCCCCTAAGGGACGATCAGAGCCAAGCTCGTCAGCATCCGTTACAGCCTTCCTTTCTGGGAGGCCATCCTCAACACCAGTGGGTCTATCCCCACGTGGCTCCATGTTTCCAGTAACCCGCTGGCTCACCACTGGGAACCCTCACCCAGTGACATCTGGCAACGTCTGGAGACAGTCTCGGTTATCAGACCGAGCAGGGTGCGGGTACCATAGGCATCGAGTGGGCAGAAGCCTGAGATGCTGAAAAACACCCTACAACACATAGGACAGCCCTGCCGCAGAAAACGGTCCTGCCCGAAACGTCAGTAGTGCGGAACCTGTGGACTCGGAAGGGCTCTTCTATTCTTCTTCAACCTCTCAGACTCCTCCGCTAGAATCCTGTTCTGTGAGGGCTGGGGGCAAAGTCCCTCACACCAGCGACCCTCCCCGAAGGCTCCCTTTCCCTGGAGCTACCCTGGCTCTGCCCCGGGGACACATCTCCTCCTGCACCGCAAAGCACGCAGGTGGGCGGGGCGTCCTCCCAGCCCCGCGCTGCTGCCTGCAGACCACTCTTCCTCCCCCCAAGTCCTGGCCCCTCTGGAGCCTGTGCCCTGGGATCCCGCTCGCTCCCCAAGACCCCAGGCCCCACCCCTTCACTGACCGGTTCAGGAGCAGCCCACCCACCCTGACCTGTGATCACGTCCCGCGCCTCCTGGGCACTCCCTCCAGCATCCTGGCCTCTGGGCCCCTCCCAGGCGACCTCGTGAAGCTCTTTCCTCCCCTCTGCCGCCGCACCCGCGGCTCTCCTGGTCCGGACCCAGGCCCGCCTGCTGCAGGAACCGGCCCCTCTGGGTTCTATGCCCCCCCGCCCCCCATGCCCAGTCTGCCCAGCTCACTTACACCGGGGCCTCAGGTCCCATCTACCAGCCCCATCGCTCTTCACAGACTAACATCTGCCTCACGTTTCCTTTCTCTCCCTACCCCGCGGGACGACGTCACAGGCACTGCTCCTGCAGAGGGCAGGCTCGACGCCCCCTGCCTCCACCTCCCCTGACCGGAGCCCCCAGCATGATTGATGATTTCCACCCCTACCTGTGCCGCGCCAGGACTCGGGCCCGGGATGGAAGAGAACAGCACCCTGCCAACGGCTTCCTCTACGTGTGGCCCCTTTACGGTGGTGGGGTGGGACAGGGGCCCAACCTCCGGCCTGTGCTTCAATCCACTGCATTCTGGGAGTAAATCCATCCCTCCCCCTCCAAGAGGCTCTATCACCCCTTCTCCACTCCCCTCAGACACCCTGCCCTCCATCCCACACCCCTCGAGGACCCCCATTTTCATTTCACTGCAGACAAAAAAACGAAACGATAAAAGCAGCAACCAGAAGAGGGCACCCCCCTTCCTGTCCCCGGTCCCCATGGACTCTGGGGCCTCCCTCACCCCGCCCTGCTGCCGAGGCCGCCCCTCCCCCATGAACTGGCTTCCGCCCGGCAATTTGCACCCTCTCCTGCCTGCATTAAACGTGCTGCGTCGCTGTATCATCTCCGTTCCTAACGAAACCCTCCCTTGACTCCAGGCCCTCCCCCAGCCACCATCTGGTTTCTGCTCCTCCTTAAAGCAAAGCCCCCCAGAGCTGTCCTCCTCCTGGCTGCCCGCGTCTGACCCGCCAGCCCCCGACACGCCCCTGCTGAGGCCCGGGTTATCCCCACAGCCTCGTCGGTGGGCAGGTCCCAGTGGGATGGCGCCCGTCTCAGCAGCGCCCCACGTGGTTCCCGGCTCCCTCCCTGGCTGGGAAGCGGCAGCGAGGCCTCACGCTAGTTGGGTGGGAGGGAAACTAGGAAGCTGTGGGTCCTGGGATCCAAAGGAGGATGGCCGGGAGAGGCCCCCATTCTGGCCATCGCTCTCGGCCGCCTCCTTGGTGAGGTGGCCCTCACCACACGGTACACCCCGTCACCCGCGTCTTTGTCTCTTCGTTAACTGGACACCTTCTGAAGGCAGGAACGTCCTTCAACCTCTTCACCAAGACAGAGCCTGAAACGCCCTGGGGATGAACGGCGGGGGTTCCAGGCATGTCTGTGGAACTGAGTTTTATAAAGCGTTGATTCTCTCTTGCAGAGGCTTTAACACAGGTGGATGGCACTGCTTTGGGTGTGTAACGGAGAATCACCTTTGCAACTTAGTTTTAAAAGTAACCACAAGCATGCTTCTGTGTCAAACCGCAGTCAGTCGGGTAAGTTTCCAGCAGTCTGGGACCTATTTTTAGGTGAGCAACTAAGATGGTGAACAAAGTCTATTTACGCTGCCTAAGTATCTCCTTTAATAGAGACCCTCCATTGACCACGCCCACCTCGTGGGCCCTCTGTGCTCTGGGGGCCAGCTCTGCCTAGGCACCTGGGTCACGTCAGAGACTAGAGGGTGAAAATCCCTGTCCCCGAGTTGATTCCAATGACTGAGAGGATGCCTATCTGATCAGAGGATGAAAAGGGGGAATCAGATCTACGGCAAGCACACCAACTGCATGGATTTAAACGTATGTAAACAGAAGTGCCACCTACACGCAGAGAGAAGTAAGGTGAGGAACCATCCTCATGTCCCCTGTCACCAAGGTGAGCACAGGCAAGCCGGCCCCACGGCCTCCCTTGAGAAATAGGACTATGACTCTGGGACCGCTGCTCGGGCCACTAGGACCCAGAGCGAGAGTGACAGAGAGCCAAGGTCAGGGGAAGGCCCAGGAGCGGGGTGGGGGGAGGAGGAGAACAGAAGGACATGAGTCCTGCCCTGGCCCCTGGAGGAAGGGAGGGAGGAGGGAGGAGGGAGGAGGGAGGTGAGCTTTCAGGATGACACGGGTTGCCATCTAGTAATAAGAGCAATAATGATAACGATGAAACCAGAAAGCAGGACCAGCATTGGTTAAGCCCCACAAATTCTTTCGCAGACAAGGAGGAGTGTGAATAAAGTAAGGGATATGCACCAGTCCCTTGGAGACCAAGAAGCGCTTCCCGTCCATGGCCTGGTTTGCTGCTCACAGGGTCAAGGTACCGCCAAGAAAACCACCACTGCCCCAATTTAGAGACTTTCCAGGTCCTCCTGCAGGTGAGGCTGGAGCCCTGAGCTCCTCCGGTGCCTTCTCCCCGCCTGTGTCTGTGCTCCACCACCGTGGTCCAGGCCCTGGACACGTGCTCCTAGCGTTTTCGCTGGAGGAGGGAAAGCAGCCACTGTGAGGTCAGGCGTCCAGGCGGCTGGGCTAAGGGGGTGGGCGCAGAAGTCCCTGGAAAAACCAGATGCTCTGGGGTGGGGTCAGTGGGAGCAGGCACAGTTCAGGGCTGGACAGCTGGGCGAGGAAAGGCAGCTGCCCAAGAACCAGGAGCGCCCACTATGCGAGGGGACCTGCACCATGGCCCAGAGGAGGGGGCGGGGTGGTGAGTCATGACCGAGGCCAAGGAGGGGCAGGGCCACGCGTGGTCAGGGAGGCCTGGAGGAGAGAGGGCCCCTGGCAGCCCTGACCGTTCTCGAGGGTGGGGGTCACGTCGAGGAAGCTCTGGTTTCTAGCTAACTGGGTCCCGAGTCCCGGTGCCGGTATATGAATGCCCGGCTTCTAGATTTGGAGAACTCCCTTCCAAGAGGAGTCATTTAAAATTCTCCTGGTTTAAAATATGAGCAATCAAAACGCACTAGGCGTCTAGGCTGTGCTTTTCCATTTCCGAGAGACTCCTCTTGCCTGACAAGGTATCCTTCAAACTGAAGAGGCCCCGAAAGCCCAGCCCCAGACACTGAAAATGAGCCCACAGAACGCAGTACAAATAACGCATCTTATTCTGTATCAATTACCGGGCATCGGGACAGACAGTACCGTCGACAGCCTTAAATACGGGAGGGCGCATGCAGAGAGCAGAGGAGGGGGGACGCGGAAAGAAGAAAGCCATGCCAAATTAAAAAAGGCAAGCGCCTCATGACGCCACCTCTAAACCGGCTTCGATGGAGGGACCGGAGCCCCCGAGACGAGGCGCCGAGCCGGGAGGGGCCGGTCCACCGCCATCCCGAGCGCTCAATGCCGGCCATTAGTTCTTCCCAATCGGGCATCAATGTTCAACACACACCCCAAAAAATATATAATACAAGCAATAATGATAACAATCTGCAGTCTCTCCGAGCTTCAGTACGTGAAGTATGAGTCAAAGAAGCAGTTTCACTTTTCACTCGGAGAGCTGACAAGCATGACTAGAGGGGGAATAAAATAACATTCCGTTCGCATAAATATCAAGCAGCCTGCTTGAGACTGATGGGCCAGGCAGGCATTCTTAGCCATCATTCCGGCAGACAGGCCCAAGGACACTCATAACTTATTTTACAATCATTTAGTTTCAGCTCAAGTGGAAAACGTGACAACTTATCTCTGCTGACAAGATGCCATATCAAACCTTACAATTAACTCTCGTCTGATTATCTGCCCAGCCGATCATTAGCTGGGCCAGTTTTGATGAACTGTTGCAGGGAGCGTGCCTCGGTGATGGCCGTCAGTGCCAGGTGTGTGGATAGGTTTTCTGCTATCCCGACTGATATTCAAATAGACCCGGCTCCATGGCTGTGATACCCATGGCCCTGCTTCTCCCAAGGGTCTCCAAATGTGTATGCCGGGGGAGGTGTCCTTCTGCACCTCGCTGGGAAGGAGCGGGGCATCCCTGCGACTGTTAGGACCGCAACAACTACTGGCGTTACTACTGCCACTGCACGTCCAATGCACTTCCCCGATCCCCACTCTGGAGTTCATTTCAGGGAGCTGTGGACCCTCTGGAGGGATGTCTCCCTCCACTCGTCCGTACTGGGCTTGATTTGGAGAGTGGACACCAAGAATTTGCTGCAGGGAGCCCGCCACGCTATCTGGAGGAGCTGCCAAGGGTTCTGAGGGCAGGCTGACTGTTATTTCCTATGTGTTGATGAAAGATAGGAATTGCTTTAAAATGCATGTTCACAAGAAGCCTGAATCTCTATTAAAAAAAAAAAAAAAGGAAAAAAGGAAAAGGACCGACCGTGAATGCACATTAGCTTTCCTCTCTCTCACTTTCACATAGTCCCTAACTTACTCATCTGGCAGGATCAGGAACAATATATTACTAAAAATCTTTGTTTTTTGGTATTACAAGAATTCAAAATGATCAAAGACAGGGCTATTTGTCGGTGCCGGGTCGGGGTGGAGGGGATCAGTTGAGGGTTAAAACCTTCCAAAAACTCAAGATGAAGTCACTGTAGGAGCTAGTTAATTAAAACCTATTCCCTTCAAGACAAAGCCGACAATATAAAGCTAATTTGGATCTTCACTAAGGGCTCTGTTCTTTCTGAAGCTCAGAGAGATGTGCGGGCTGGTAAATAGAGAACAGGCCACCTCTGCCATCCAAGGAAATCACAACATCCCGGCCGCTGTTAAAAGGTGAGTGTGAAGTGAAGTTCAAAACCTCACCCCTTCTCACAGTCCTTTTGACGGGAGCTTTCAACAGGACGAGGTTTACTTGAATCCCAATCTCTGAAGATGTTTCAGAGCCCGGCATATTGTCCGGTTCCCTTTGCAGCTAGCGGCGCTCACACAGAGGTACACGGTGTCAGAAGAAGGGGCAGCGGGGACACTGCGGGGGGCCCAGGAAGATGACAGGTGTTGGGGAAAAGGGAGAGACAACACAGTGTTAGACTGAGTTACAAAAGTGGGAGGAAAGGAATACAATAGGAGGGGCTAGAATGGAGAGAAAACATAGGGAGAAGTATTTCCTACCCGGGCTGTGTTCAGTTACACCCAGAGGTCTCTGTAAACGAAGCTGAATACGTTGGAATTGGTCATCATTTACATGAAGCCCTTACTTACTGAAACATGTTTCTATGACAGTCTTTAAAAAAAAAAAAAAAACCCACAAATTCTGATCGCTAATTAGGGTACGTGGTTTCATTTTGAGGCAATGAAAAATGTTCTATGATTGACTGTGGCGATGGCTGCACGTTTCTGTGAATATACTAAAAGTACTGAATTGTAGACGTTAAATGGGTGAAGTTTATGTGCTGTGAGTTTTAGCTCAGTAAAGCTGTTTTAAAACAAAAGAAAAGGGCGGGGGTCCATTGTGTTAAATGCTACAACGCAACCAAATAGGGAAGACAAAAGAAGGTAACGGGACAGACAAGCAAGATGCAGGTTCGGGGTCAGAGAAGGGGGTCCGAGGGGGCCTGAGGACACTCAGAAACTTAAGCTAAGGCCGTTCACAAGACTCAGGTCACAAAGTTGAGTGTGGGGACTGGATGTGGCTGCCTGGGCCTCCAGACAGCCAGCAGGACCTGGTTCCAGGTCTCAGATAAAAGGTGGACCCTGGGATGTTCTGTCCTTCTCTGAGGGAGCCGTCCCGGCCTCCCCCTTGTCCTGTGCAGCGAGCACATGCCCAAGGGCAGAACAGCCTCACTCCTCTCAAGTTTCCTCACATCCTCCCCCTCCCTGAGCTACATCCGCCTCCCCTCTGGCCTCCTGGTGCATGCCGTTTCCTGGCATCCAGAATCACCTTGTCACCTGTCCCTTCCTGCCCACTACGGCAGGCTCCGCAAGCGTACCCTCGAGTCGCCCACTACGGCGGGCTCCGCAAGCGTACCCTCGAGTCGCCCACTACGGCGGGCTCCGCAAGCGTACCCTCGAGTCGCCCACTACGGCGGGCTCCGCAAGCGTACCCTCGAGTCGCCCACTACGGCGGGCTCCGCAAGCGTACCCTCGAGTCGCCCACTACGGCGGGCTCCGCAAGCGTACCCTCGAGTCGCCCACTACGCGGGCTCCGCAAGCGTACCCTCGAGTCGCCCACTACGGCGGGCTCCGCAAGCGTACCCTCGAGTCGCCCACTACGGCGGGCTCCGCAAGCGTACCCTCGAGTCGCCCACTACGGCGGGCTCCGCAAGCGTACCCTCGAGTCGCCCACTACGGCGGGCTCCGCAAGCGTACCCTCGAGTCGCCCACTACGGCGGGCTCCGCAAGCGTACCCTCGAGTCGCCCACTACGGCGGGCTCCGCAAGCGTATCCTCGAGTCGCCCACTACGGTGGGCTCTGCAAGCGTATCCTCGAGTCCCTTTAGTTTTGCCTCATGCTGGATGGTCAGCCTGTACTCATACCATCACCCGATCTGGGGAAGGCAAGTCAGGATTTTACATTTCAGGGTCAAAAATTAAATTGTTCTCTAGTTGATTTTTGGCTGAATCAAGCACACAAAGTTTAAATTAATCCAGTGTACTCCGAAAAAATGTAAAGGCACCCTGAGCAGTACCGTTCGGTGGAAATGAGATCGTTTTAAGAGATTCCTGCATCTCTTTTTACATAATCAGCCATGACCATTTCTCAAGTTGGGCGCTTACGGCTGCTAAATGACAAAGAGATTCTCTTTCACGTGGGAGATTCCACTGGCTGAACAGGCCGGGGAGCGGCTGAGACGTCTACAAGAAAACTCAATTAGATAGAGAAGTTAATTAAATGCACGATCCCTCTTTGATAACGTAAATTTCCCATCTTTAGAAACTTAGCTGTTTCTATTAAAAGTCACTTGGGGGCTTCCCTGGTGGCGCAGTGGTTGAGACTCTGCCTGCCAATGCAGGGGACACGGGTTCGAGCCCTGGTCTGGGAAGATCCCACATGCCGCGGAGCAACTAGGCCCGTGAGCCACAATTACTGAGCCTGCGCGTCTGGAGCCTATGCTCCGCAACAAGAGAGGCCGCGATAGTGAGAGGCCCGTGCACCGCAATGAAGAGTGGCCCCCACTTGCCACAACTAGAGAAAGTCCTCGCACAGAAACGAAGACCCAACACAGCCATAAATAAATAAATATAATAAAATTAAACTTAAAAAAAAGAAAAAGTCAGTTGGAATCAAATTCCCAACTCCTGCACACGAAATGGTCCTGTCTGAGGCAGGGAAGGCCAGCTTCAGTTGCGCAAGTCCCCAGCGGGCTCTGTCCAGGGTCCTGAATATGTTCACTTGGTCCCTTCTGCTCAAGGTACAGAAATACATCAAAACAAGGCTGTTTCTTCACGACCCATCCCTGCTCTTAATCTACTGATATCACGTGGTTTGAAAAAGGAGAGCGATGGTGTCCCCAGCTTTAAGAAAACCTGATATACAGAAGCCCAGCCTAAAACAGGAGGTAATTTGGTTGTGATGTACCATCCCATTGCTCCAGGGTCAAATGTCAAAAAGGTAAATAATCTAAAGAGTAGAGTGTGCTTGAGTGTGCTTAACTATTTCCTTAATGCTTAGACGGACTGAAAAATTTTGACCATAAATCAGTACTTTTCATATATTTTCCGTATTCGGAATTATTGCATTAGGGCAGTTTTCAAGGGATGGGCCCGAGAAAATGAGTATTTGTGGGGCTCTGGATACCTGATGCTAAACTGCTCCGAGAAGCTCTGTGCTCCCCCCACGGCAGTGTGCGAAGGATCCAAACCATCGAGTCCCTGAAGCCCAGGAGCTGATTCGCATTTCAGCTCCTACCCTGACCACTTCCTGATGAAGAAGTCCAGGGTCCTCAAGATGGCCAACATCAAGTGGCCCAAAGGGATGCAGATGGGGCGGCAGGAAGAGAACCACAGGATGACTTCCATAAGAAGGAACTAGAACAGCTGTGGAATCAGAAAAGCAGTTCAAAATCCCACCTGGCTATGTGACTGGGTAGTTCATCTCTTTTGGCCTCAATACCTCCACACGTGAAATGGGCAAAACAGCACTCCTGAACACCTGCCCTTGGCCTGCCACACCCCGACCTGCTCCTTCTCCATCTTGGCCAAGACCAACTCCACCCTCCAGGTGTGCAGGCCAACAGCCCCGGCCCATCCTGACTCCTCTTTTCCTCTCACGTCCCACACCAGTCCAAGAGGACACACCACCACACAGGGCTTGGACCCTGTGCTCAGTGCGGTACTGACCAACTGCCAGACAAATGGATGGACAGACAGACCCACTCACCCTGTCAGGCTCTCTTCTAGAGCTGTAACAACGGAAGTAAATAAAACAAAGCTCCTGTCCTAGAGAGCTGATGTCCTAGTGAGGGGATATTATCAATAAACACACACTAGACACAGACTCACAAAGACTCACACATTAGAGGGATGCTGGTAGATGCTGAGTGAACGGGTAACCTAGGTGGGCGTGTAGGGTCACTGACATGCTCTCAGCCTCCTTTAATCCTGAAAACCATGTAAACATGGCCACAAAGGGCAATCAAGTTTTTTAAAACAATAATCATCCACAAATAACAACTGTTGGCGAGGACGTGGAGAAAAGGGAACCCTTCTACACTGTTGGTGGGAATGTAAATTGGTGCAGCCGCTATGGAGGACAGTATGGAGGCTTCTCAAAAAACTAAAAATAGAACTACCATAGGAGCCAGCAATTCTAATCCTGGGTAGAATTTATTTTAAAAAATAAACAAACAAAAAACACTAATTCAAAAAGATACATGCATCCCAATGTTTACAGCAGCATTATTTACAATTGCCAAGATACGGAAGCAACCTAAGTGTCCATCAACAGATGAATGGATAAAGAAGGTGTGAGATATCTATCTACCTCTCTCTATCTATACATCTATATACACACACAATGGAATACTACGCAGCCATAAAAAAGAATGAAAATTTGCCATCTGCAACAACATGGATGGACTTGGAGGATATTAGTGAAATAAGTCAGACAGAGAAAAACAAATACTGGTATCACTTATATGTGGAGTCTAAAAAAACTAACTAGTGAAGATAGTAAAAAAGAAACAGATTCACAGATATAGAGAACAAACTAGTGGTTACCAGTGGGTAGAGGCAAGGGTGAAGGGCAAGACAGGGGTAGGGGATTAAGAGGTACAAACTACTATGTATAAAATAAACTACAAGGGTATATTGTACAGCACAGGGAACACTGCCAATAGTTTGTAATAATTATAAATGAAATATAACTGTTAAAAATTGTGAATCACTATGTTGTGTACCTGAATCTTACCTAATATTGGACATCAACTATGCCTCAGTTAAAAAAGAAAGAAAAAATAATAATCATCCAATAAGTTGAAACTAAGGAATCTGAACACAGAACTGCAACACAAAAAACATACATTACTGATACCAAAAGAAGATTATAAATTTAGGGAGAAAAGTTCCGATAACTGTTAGAGAGGATCTGGGACGCTCACTCTTAGACATGCCGAGATTAAAGCTGGATGAAGTACAGTGCCGACAGCAGACGGCTCACGGCTTCCTGCAGGGGTGGGAGCCCAGGGCCAGACGACCCTCATCGTGACGTCCTCCTGGCCCCTCTTCCCAGCTCCCACAGAACACTGCACCCCTTTCACTGCCTTCTGAGTGCTGTGATTGGTTCTGGGGGATGCTTCCCTTATTGGGTGGTGTCCCTCTGAGTTTTAACTTCTTTCTGTATGCTTAGCAGCCAGTAGGCACCAAACACCAAAAATGGATGCTCAGTAAAAAGTCTTTCAAAAAAAAAGAATTGCCAAAACACAAACTGCAGCGAACACACACACACAAACAAAAAAACAAAAAAATCCACAACAAACAAACAAACAAAAAACCCATACATTTAAGGAAAGTCTTTGAATGCTGGAAGAAACAAAAATCCGTATATCTATCATTGTATATCTATGACCTAGAAGTTTTAGATATTATTTAAATGCCAGCTGAAAAATCTGCATTAAATATCCTCACAGTTTTGAGCCCTTGGTAAAATAAATGATTACCCTATGAAGATGATAAATTGTATCTTCTTTTTAAAAAGATCTCCATTTCCCTTGGGCATCATCACATGTAACATTATGTTATGTTTCAACTCAACAGATGGCTTTTTTTTTTTTGGATGAAATCAAATGGTCATTTGCCAAGTCATAGAAATAATATCTTCTCAACATTTAAAATGATACTTGAAAAACTTCTTGTTCTATGTCATCTCACTACTGTCTCCTAAACCGTGGGACAGGAGGTTTGATTGTGGTTCCCAAGCCTTTGTTGATGCTGGGTGGCACGCCAGTGAGAGATGGTATCAGGTGCCTCAAACGTCGGGCCACTTGAAAGAGAGGCCAGGCCCCACAAGTCTCAGAAACTCTATTCCTTTCCGTCACACCTGGGCCCTAACAATCGCCCCAGTCAGTGGATTGGAGGCTACTGAGCGGGACTCCCTCCCCCCTTGAGCCACTAAGCCCACGGCGGAGCTTTGAAGGGTTGGGTTCCATTGGGAATCCCCCCTCAGCGGTCTTGCACAGAAAGCCTTGGAGCTGGAGCAGGGCAACTGGCAACCACTGGGGACCAAAGGTGACAAAGCTCCCCACTTGGACGAGCATGACCTTGACTACATATTCAGAGAGCGTTTGCACGTGTGCACACAGACACCAGCCCACAAATAACTACCCAGCACCCGCTTTGTGGGAAGCACTGTTTTAGGTCCTGGGAAAATAGCAGGAAGACACTATGTGTTTAAAAAAACAGATACAATTAACAGTGCAAAAACCAAACAAATCCGCTTGTAATTCTATACTGGACTGGTGGATGCAAGAGGTACTCAGAATACATTTACCTAAATTTGCATCGTGAGCTGCCTTGGTTACCTGTTTCATACCTATATACCCTTCTAACAGAATAAACATTTTTCATAAAAATATGGGACAACTCCATAGTTAAATGTGAGGATTTGTCCTATGAAAATTTTTTTTGTAAAAGTGTGAGATGATTTCTTTAACTGCCACCGAAAAGAGAACATTTCTCTTTCCTGCTGTTTTAGAATTTTGCTAACCTGCTGCTGATGACTAATGACTGTGCTACATATTTTATGTAGATTCCAAGGCTGGGGTTAACCTCTCACTTCCTCTGCCTGAACACTAGATGTATTCAACTCACTCATGTCTCCAACTAGCGGCAGTTGAGGGCTGGGGCTGAATTCATTTGAAAAAAGAACTTGAGACATTCAGGTCGTCTGTACTTTTGAATTCTGGAATCAGTCTGGTGTGGTATTAAGAAGATGAGGCCAATGACCTTTCACTTCTGATTACACTCTTACAACAACTGTATTTAAAATACTGACCAGGTCACAAATACGTATTAGGTAGGATGATAAAAGGTTCCCCAAGCCAGAGGGCAACTGAGTAGATCAGAGTGGGCTGTTTTGTTTCCACGCCACATCTGTAGTTAAGATTTCTCCTTCTTTCGAAGGAGCCTGAGCGAGAGCTTCCTACATTTGGCAAGTTCTACATTCTGATGGTGCCAAAACTGCCCAGTCCATGCAGGGCCTGGCAGGCTGGCACGGTGCCATGCACCTGAAGCCCAAGATTCTGATCACCTAGGTTACAAGGATACTGCTGGTTTTGTACTGGAATAAAATGAGTAACTCTCATGGAGAGTACCCATGAGGAACAAAGGCTGCACATAATGGTACTCAGATGAGCCACCTTGACAATCACCCTGCTTTGCCTGGTACGATCCCAGGTTATGCCTGTTGCCCAGCATAATTAGTAACATATGGTCACCACAACTTTAATCCCACTCTGCCATCATTTCTGAAAATGACAAAAAGAACAAAGTTCAAAGGAAATCTAATAATCATGGTTATTAAGCTTTGGGCAAGTAAGGTTTCTTGAAAGTCAAGAAGCCCCTCTAAAAACCTACCCTAAATTTTTATGTTCTATGCTATTGAATCTCATGATGATTTCATGTCAATCTCAAGTCAAAAAAACAAAACAAAACAAACAAAAAACACGCCTGGGACTTGTAAATGCTGGAGAAGTTTGTTATGTGACAGATAATCATCTTAACTTGCCAGAAAATCTGTCGAATATTATACTTGGAATAGCTGTCCCTACCAATAACCCCATGGATGAAGATACCATGAATAATATCTCCATTCAAAACCACAGACCAAGAATCATTTCATTTCTGAAGTGGTGTTTAAAGTACAGCCTTTTTCAGCAGTTTAATAATACTGGCCCTTTTTCAATGGTTTAATAATATTGGCCAAATGAGTGACTCTTATTTTGTCTTTTCCACAAAAATGAGAAATCAGAGCGTAACCTCTAAAATTAATGACGGTGTTTAAAAACTAAGATTAAATTACTTCTGACAAAAAGCGATTAATAATTTAGCCTTCACTCCAGAACATTCTTTTTAAAAAAGAACTGACTTCATTTGTACTACTCTAATTTCATCATTTTAACTTCTAGCACTGTCTTGGAATTTGGGCTTTGTCCTGGCAAAAGTAAAATAAAACGCAATAAAATACAACAATAAAGAAGGTGTTTGGAGATCCCGAGTTGGATCTGCTTTGAGTTCAAAGCATTTTCCTTATCGTGGCTAGAAATTTTGTCAATATAGTTCAATCAGATACTAGGGTGGATCTTTGGGGAAATGGCTGTAAAATAAAATGAGAGATAAGATTGTGCTCCCAAACATAATAACTGACATTTTCCTCTTCTTCCTTAAGCAGAAGCCCAGCCCCCCTGTGGCCGGCACCAGGGTCGGTGAAGGATGCGGCGCCCCAGCCGAAGAGTGGAATCTGCCGCCTGCTAGCCATCCAAGGACCGCTCGTTCCCATTCTTCCCACCTGGGGTGAGGTTAGAAGCAGTGACGCCCCACCAGCCTCCCCAGCCAGGGTGAGGCCTCCTCGCTGCCTCCACGGTGCCCCTGCCCCCATTCCTCAGGAATACATGTCTTTGCCTCTTCTCCCCCCCCACCCCTGCAGAGGGTTTCCGTCCATCCATAATTTTCTCCCGAACGCACTCTGGCCAACTGTCCCTGCCCACACAGCCGGTGACGCGCTACAGCACAGCCGAGGCTGGGACCGGGCGGCTTCTGCTGTTCTTCACTGGGATTCTGTCACTTGCGAGGGTGGAGGACACTCCGGGAATCCGAGGAGGGAGGGGTTTTAGGGTCCCCTGGGCACGAGACTGGAAAGGCCGTACTCCACGTTCATCCAGGTCCGCTGGGGCTATAAGCCCACGGTCACCCCGTCTCCCGCAGCCTCAGACGGCAGCGCAGATGCGTCCCGACCCTGAGCGGCTTTAACTAGCACCACCTCACCCTCCAGATCCCAGCAGCGAAGGGCTCTGGGGAGCAGTTCTGCTGCTGTGTCCTCTCTGATCTCCTGGCTCTGGCTCAGAAAAGGAAGAAATAATAGGCGTTACGTATTTTCTTCCATGAAATTCAAGTTCGTTTTCTGATTCTGCATCTCAGGACACTTTCTCACAGGTGAAGGCGTCTCTTCTGTCTTTTCCAGAGGAAGCGAGTCTGACCTTTAGAACTACAGTTGTCTGAGTTCCCAGAACATCCCGCAGGCCGCGGGGTGCGGCTAGCGGGTGGGGTGCGGCGTGGCTGGGCTCACTGGGTTCTGCCAGGGTGTTTAGTACCTAGGACAGCTCAACGTGTTTCTGCCCTTATTCCATGAGGGAGAGTGGAAAATGGAGAAAAGAAGATGTCGATATTCGTGAAAAGAGCTCGGCACTTTGTATAAGCTTTATATGCAAAACGGGCCCAAGAATGGGATTCAGGAGGCACGCTCCAAGTGGCAAATCTATATAGCCTTGGATACTCAGGGGGTTTGAGCAGATCTGTTCTATTGTGAAGAAAGAGAACAAAATGATGACATGGAGACACAGTGCAGAAAACTAGGCTGAGATGAGGCATAATTAGGAATTGCACAGTATCTTCTAGCTCTTTCGAAAAGCACAGCCCTGCCACCACTCCCTTTTGAAGTGTTACAGCCAGTGTTCTTACAAATTCAACTTTTTTTTTGGCCGCGCTGCGTGGCTTGCAGGATCTTAGTTCCCTGACCGGGGATCGAACCCGTGCCCCCTGCAACGGAAGTGCGGAGTCCTAACCACTGGACTACCAGGGAATTCCCACAAATTCAACTTTAATACATGAAAGAAAATCAGTAACAAAATTATATACTTAAGTATCTGACTATATCTGACTTCACATCTGGAAAGTCTCAGGAAGAAGCCTATTTGTTCAAGCCGTGCTTGTGCGGGCAGGAGAAGGGGCTGGGCAGGACCGGGGGCTGGGCACGACTGGGATTCAGAGCCTTGTTCTGGGTCCACACAGATGAGAACATTCACTGACTATTAAACACTGCAATTTGCTCAATGCAACGAAATGAAATGCAATGAAACTGTGATTCACCCTACCATGGACACTTCATGCATGTGAATAATTCCACTTACTGCCGGTACGACGTCTGCTTTCCGGGAGACAGGACAGGCTCTGCACAGCCTCCCCATGACTCTACCCAGTTGCTGTGAATTGAATTGGGTCTTCTGGTATCTCTGTAACTGTCTCCCCTGCGTGGCAAGTGGCAGAATGGCGGCAGGGACCCAGGCATCCTGACTTTGGTCTCTGTTTGCCCCACCACGGCCCCGCTCCCCTTCTCCTCCCTGCCCCCAAAGCCTCAAATGCCCCCCCTTCTGCCTGCTCTGCTCTTCTTGGCTTTGCCAACGCCAGTCAAGGACCACGCTTTTCTGATCAATTAAAGTTGCAAACTGAATTATATTTGCTACTAACAAAGTGCAAGTGGAAATTCTCAAATGTTCATGGCTTCCTTTGTGTTTTTTCTAACTACAGAATTCATATTGGAAATAACTTTAAAAAATTTTTACATAAATAATAGGTATTAATTTCTGAAAACTGAAAAGAGAACAAGGGAAAACAGTTAAGATCTCGTATAACTCCCTCACCCCACACTCTTTCCACCCAGGAGCCCTTTACACACACCCTGCCCAGCCCATCTACGCATAAAACACATGTGATCCTGCCAGCTGTGTGACCTGGGGCCAGTTATTCAGACTCTCTAAGACTCAGTTTTCTCATTTAAAATGAGGATAAGAGCACTGCCACACAGAACTGTAATAGATTCAATGAGCAATGTGTCTAAAGCACTAATCCAGGTCTACCGCAGGGCGACTAACATCGGTACATTATATAAGCCTGTGGGAAAGCTCACTGGGCACCCCGTTCTCAGCCCTGGGAACAGAGAGGTGAACCAGATGGAGTCCTCGCCCGTAAGAAGCGTACATTCTGGGCTTCCCTGGTGGCGCAGTGGTTGAGAATCTGCCTGCCAAAGCAGGGGACACAGGTTTGGGCCCTGGTCTGGGAGGATCCCACATGCCGCGGAGCAACTGGGCCCGTGAGCCACAATTACTGAGCCTGAGTATCTGGAGCCTGTGCTCCGCAACAAGAGAGGCCGCGACGGTGAGAGGCCCGCACACCGCGATGAAGAGTGGCCCCCGCTCGCCGCAACTGGAGAAAGCCCTCGCACAGAAACGAAGACCCAACACAGCCATAAATAAATAAATTAAAAAAAAAAAAAAAAGAAGCGTACATTCTAGTGGGGAAGATGACAGATAATAAAATCAGCAAGTGAATTACAAAGGTTGGAAGGTGAGAGTGGTATGGAGGCAGTAAAGCAGGGAACAAGGCTGTGGGCAATTCTAAGTTGGGAGACACAGAGGCCTCACGGACAAGGTGGCATCTGATGGGACATGAGGGCAGGGAGGCCATGTGTGCACGGGGAGAGGTTCCCCAGCTCAGCACGGGACCAGGCCCCAGAGTGGGTGGGACCACACGAGGGTGATGCTGAAGCCGGTTCACAGCACGGTGACACCTGGCGTTTACATGAACATCTTTCCAAGTTAGTACACGGAAGTCAACATTTTCAGGGCTATGTGGCATCCCTTTGTGGGGCTCTACTGTTAATTCATTTAACCAGTCCTCTGCTGATGGTCACAGAGGTGGTTTCCTATGCCTGAACTGTTTTTAGATAGAGTAGAGAAACTTAACACATCTGTAATTAAAGCCAGTTACAATGTAATCCAACTTTTGGAAATAAGTAAGAACACAGACATATGCACTGGAAGGGGACACATCCCCCAAACTAAAAGCTTAGGGTAGGAGTTTTTTTGTTTTAACAGCAAAAAGCTTCTCTGCATTTTTAATTTTTCTAAAATGTAACGTTTTATAATTAGGGAAAATGCAAAGTTATTATTGCAAAAATGAAAGAAGGGATAAAGTAGTTAACCCACTTGCTAGAAGGAGGAAGAAAGGCTTCCTAGCGTAGGTTGAAGTATGCATAACTGACACCAATGTGGTACTCTGTGTTTCAGCCCCATGATGGACGGATGTCACATCCATTGACTGGTGGCACTTTTTGAGTACATCTATCATCCAGGCTTCTAGAAATCAAAGAATTTTAAAAGTGAAAAACACAGCACAATGAACACAGTGCTAAGGGAAAAAAATGAATATTGTTTGAAAGGACAAATAATTTCTTTAAAAAAAATTAACTGTCCAGGAACTCATATTCACGTGATTTGATGGCTAACACTTTGGTTTACAGTTTTGCCAGCGCCCTGGGAAGACAGACGTGTATAAAAACCAGGTGCTGATTCAGGCAATAACCCGAACCTTGACTGCTTTGGATGGTATCATAGGATGATAATTTTTCCAGAATGGGTGGCCCGGATAGATGCTGCTAGCTTACAAATCTCATCTGGGGGCCTGAACTGCATGTCTTGCTGGCGCTACCACTGCCTTCTGATTGATGGGGGCCTGATGGGCCCCCAGACTTCAATGTCCCTCTGTACCCTCACCATAAAGGCGTCTCGAAGGGAGACGGTGAGGTGGTGCTTCTGGGACATCTTGACATCGAAGGAAAACAGCCCTCAGACAGAGGATTTCTGAGGGCTGTTTTGGGGAGTGGAGATGCTTATTTCACTTTTTGCGTCAGTGCAAAGCTTGATATGAAATGAACCAAGAGCCAACAGCTGGTTGCAAGGTGAGTTTTCCAATCTCGTAAAATTAAGCTTAAAATTTCGAAGTACATTTTTCTGTTTTCTAATTACATGACACATAGAAAACATTTCCAAAGTAGCAATGCTTTATAATTTCAGAGTCCAGCTAGGGACTATATGCTTATGAACACTCTGAAATATAGAATGCCCATGTGAAAAGGTAACTGGTATGGTTGCGATCTTGGCTAAATGCTGCAGAGAGCAACTCTCATGTCAGAGCTGAGATCCTGAACTGAAACCCGATGGAGAGATCAGGTGTGGGAATTGTGTAACGTATTTATCAATAATATCAAGCTCCCCAATATTATAGTTTAAATGTAATTATAATTATTTCCTTGTAAATAAGTACACACTTTAAGAGATTCTGACATATATAGACAAACATTTCCTTGCACATGTAGTAAGATTTTAAGAATCCCACTGCAGAAATAATGTAGCAATTAAAATAGCATTTATAACAAAATATGTTTAAAATGTTTCTTCCTATAAAAGAGTAAAATTTTAAGTCATTTAAAATAACCATCTGTTTCCTCATGACATAAAATTTTTAGTATCATGTAATTAATATTAATATCACTTCCTGTTAATAACCTTATCTGTCAGATAATAAAGCAAAGATGTAAGGAAAGCTATATTCATTGAAAGAAGTTTAAGAATGCAAAACCAAAGTAATGTACAAGTACTAAAGGAGTAAATACACAGAGGGTTTGATGATGACCCTGATCTGTACAAAGCTACCTGTCAGTTGTATCTATCAATCATCTCTCACCCTACCTACCTACCTACCTACCTACCTACCTACCTATCTTATCCATCCATCCAGCCAGCCAGCCACCCACCCAGATCTATCTCCCTATTTTTGTCTCTATCTATCTATCTATCATCTATTACCCTATCTACCTACCTAATCTTATCTGTCCATTGGTCCATCCATCCATTCAACCACCCACAATCTCTCTCTAACCCTATCTATCTTTATCTGTCTATTAACTATCTATCTGTCTATCTATCTATCTATCTATCATCTATCCACCTACCTATTTCCTTCTAACCATATTACAACCAATTGTATTTTTATAACCACTCCTCTGCTACCTTTACTTCCACTCCTTTCTTTCTTATCAGTATCTAAAAAATTTTAAGCCCTTTAGGTCTTTCCCTCTTTGTATGCATTTGTAAATAATAGGAAGCAAGGGAAGGATGGAAAAAGATCTGACCAAATTTTATTCTAATAACTGAAAAAGTCACCAGGGAGACAGTATCACTTTAGTTTCTTAAGCTATTTGATTCCTAGATAGAGGACTTGAGCAAAGCAGAGGAATAAAAAATGAATATTTTCCTGGCCCAAAAGTGGTATAAAATCATGAGAAAAAGTCCTATATTGCTTAAAAATATACAATGTTATAAAATCAGATGGTTTAATGTTGCAAATACAAAAGCTCACTGAAAGTTTTCTTTCCAGTTGGAGAAATGGCATATACATTTGACGAATCTTTTTATGCTACTCCACCTATACGTCACTGGATGCGGGGTGGTAAATGATGCTTTCTATCTGTTAAAAAAATTACCCTAAAATTGCAAGTTTGCAACTAAAACGGCTGGGACCAAAAAACAACCAAACAAAAAAAACTAAGTAACTGTAAAAGTTTAGACTTCTGTATTTTATAGGAAGCTTTAACAATTTACATTAATAACACGTTGTTGCACTGAGACCAATGAGAAACGATGTTACTAAAAATACCAGTGGGATGGGAAATGGCAAGTTTCAGCGACAACTCTACTGGAGACGTCTAGACTTCCAGGAGAATCAGGGGTTGCTGGGCTTGGACTACCTCCCTCTCTCCTAACCCACCTCTGCCTCGTCTTTCTACACCAGATGATAACTCATGCTGACTCAGCAGTTGGCTTGTAAAAGTCACAATCACTGCTCCCTGAAAACCATGAGGGGGGCACTTGACTGCCCAGACTCGAGTCCAAACCTTTTGTGGACCCTTTTTCTAATCACCCTTCCTACCTTGATGCCTTGTCTCCAGCTAAGTCCCTTCATTACCCACCCCACAAAGCTCCCCAGACACATGCCCTTCCCAGCCTTCACACACACTCTTCCCTTCTCTGTCGTCAGAGAAGCCAAGAGAAGAGAGAGTTTCCAGCACGATGGAGCGGTCACTGGGCTGCCCACCGCTAAGAAGCAGGTGGCGAAGGGAACCACGCTGCACCTGGGGTGGACAGAGTGCGTGGCCCAGCATTGGATGAGAGCAGTGTCTGGGCAGTACGGGGAGGGAGGACAGATCGGGACGGATCAAAGAGAAAGCACTCGGTGAGCAGCTGGAGACACTGAGTGTAGACAGGAGTCCCAGGAGGGTGTATGGAGAAGGAGGCGGAGAAGGGGCTGGAAGGTCAGAGGGCCATAGAGCCAGGATGGGAGATGCCGGAGCAGGCCTGTCTGCTGAACGGAGGGACCCAACACCCGGGAGAATCTGACGGTACAGGAAGCAGACAGGGTAACTGCAGAGGCAGAGTCCTTTGGAAGTGAGAGGTGATGGGTCCAGAGGTGGAAGGAGCGACACTTCACAAGGGCAGGGACCTCCCAGCCCCTGGCCAGCAGGAAGCAGAGCAGAGGCTGCAGCTCCAGGTGCAGCTGGGGCGTGGGGTTGGGAAGGTGAGTATGCGCCTTCCCCTATTTCACTGGTGAGGCTTAAAGAGGGTCATCAGGTGAGGGAGAAAGTGAAAGATTCAAGAGGAAAATTTTTGAAAGAGTCATTTTGAAGAGTTATGCTGTATCATATTACTTTACGCTACTTTGTGTCAAAATTGTCCCAATTCCTGTGCTGTACGGTAGGTCCTTATTAGTTATCCATTTTATATATAGTAGTGTGTATATGTCTACCCAATACTCTTTAATGGGCTATATGGGAAAACAATCTAAAAAAGAGTGGATATATGTATATGTAGAACTGATTCACTTTGCTGTGCAGCAGGAACTAACACAACATGGTACATAAACTACACTTCAATAAAGATTAAAAAAAATTGTCACAATTCTTTCCTGTAACTTTGACCCACTGCTCCGAGTTCAATTCTCTGGACGTACACAGGGTAAGGCTCCTATTTGTTACCTTGACCACCATTCGCATGCAGTGTTCAACCCCGACCCCCCGCTCCAGAAGAGTGGACCTCAATCTCAGCTGTACCTAACAAGCCCCCTGGGAACATCTGGTGCACAGGCTCCAGCCCAGGGCCAAAGAAGCCCATCTCCAGCCCTTGGCCCCAGGAGCCAGTACTTTTTTAAAGCACCCTCCAGAGCAGGACCAGGGACGCCCCTGCCCCAGAGGCCCCTCCCACCTCCCAATTCCTCCATCCCTATCTCTGACGTGGGTTCCAGAGCCTTCTCTACATCCCCATCCACTGCTGTGAACAATCCCCATTTGCCAGTGTCCTTCTGGAAATGTGGTCCCACAAAAGAGACCTCTCCTTCTCTTAGGGCAGAGTAAGTCTCGACGGCATTTCGGCAGATGAGCTACACCCAGGTCAGCCTTGTCGAGGTAGGGTTCCCCATTCTACGTGTGCACAGTTGGTTTGCCGAATCTGAATGCAGGATATTTATCTTAGTTTCACTTTGTTAGCCTGACCCATTTTGTGGTCTCTGGAGAGGGAGGATGCTGGAATTACGCCCGCCAATGTGTGTTGTCCGTGCGTCCTCAACACAGGCCGAGGGTCAAGGCCACCCCGGGTCTCCCTCAGGCAGAGTTCTTGGGGCAGCTGAGCGTGGTGGTTCAAAGTACAGCACAGTGGAGGCTGAGACACAGACTGAGATGCAATCCAGCCTTGGCCACCGGCCTGCTGCTACCTCTGTTTCCTCATCTAAAATGGGGATGGCACTAGCCCTCCTCTCCCGGGTCCTCGTGCCTGACAGGCAGGGAGTGCTGGACAGATGTCATGTGACATCATCACTGTAGTAGCAGCAGAACTGCCATGGGGCTGGTACGACCCCCGCCTTCTGCCTTGGGGGACGGTCTGGGAAGCTGAGTTGAAAGTCTCGCTGCGGACAAGGCACTGCTTGGGTTGGTTGTAGTCATTCTCTCAAGAAAGGAAACAGCCTCCCTTTTCTTTGGGAAGGATTATCATTTAATTCTCGGTGGAACACAGTGACGGTGGCTGCTAGGGTCCATAAAACCCAAGTCTTCATTATCCAGACCAGGGTTTCTGGACCTCTGCGCTACTGACTTTGGACCAGATTGTCCTCTGTCGTGGGGAGCTGCCCTGCGCACTGCAGGGGGTTCACAAGCTTCTCTGGCTTCACCCACTCGATTCCAGTAGCAAACCCCTCCAACCCCCTCAACTGTGACAACCTAAACTGTCTCCAGACACTGCCAAATGTCCCCAGGGGAGGGACACACAAAATCACCCCTGGTTGAGAACCACTGGTCTAGATGAAGATACCGAGGGCCAGAGAGGCCAAAAGATATGGTCCAGGTACCATAGCAACTGGCAACAGTATCCTGCTCTAACATCTGTTTAAAATGATTTCTAGACGTTTGCCAGGCAACAAGAGAACTGCTGGCCTGCAGGTATGCAATCTCCTGCTCCCGGTCTGATACTGGGGCAGCGTTTCCCCTAGTCAGCACCTGCTGCTAGAAATAGCTGTTAGGAAGGAACTGAGGAGGCAAAGTACAAAGTAACAACGTTCTGATTGGGAGGAAAAAAATACACCTTTTACCCCCTGCGGCCAGATACCCTAGGAAGCTTCTGCTTTCTCCTCGGTCCCATGCAGAGAAAGGGAAGCAGGTTCTGCCTGCAGAAGGGAACTGGGGTCATCCCTTTAATTAGGCCGACGAGCCTGGTCGGGGGAACAGACCGCAGCGGCCGAGACCGGGCGTGCCCAGCTTTGAGATGAGAGCCCACGGGTCCTTTAATTCTGAGCTTAGCTGAAGGTTGATGACAACCCCCAGGGAATGGTTTCTGAATGCCAGCCAAGATTTGGGAGAAACAGATGAGAAAGGCAAAGTTCAGCAGAAGTGAGAGAAGGGAAAATGTCTACCTTCCCTTAAAAAGCAAGCTCTATGAAAAGATAAACAATTCTTATGATACGTTGTTTTAATACTAAGAATTCATTTCTCCTTTATAAGCTTTGGAATCATAAAGACCTGGGTTTGAATCCTGGCTATTAAGAGTGTGGTCTTAAGATTCTCGACCCTTTGGAACCTCACTTATGAAACAGGGATAATGATTCTCAGGAAATGGGCATTAGATGTCAAGCTCCTGACACAGAGAGGCAGCGGTACAAATCCAGACTCTAGGTAAGACGGCCAAACAGGCACATGAAAAGATGCTCAACATCGCTAATTATTAGAGAAATGCAAATCAAAACTACAGTGAGGTATTAACCCACACCAGTCAGAATGCCCATCATCAAAAAATCTACAAACAATAAATGCTGGAGAGGGTGTGGAGAAAAGGGAACCCTCCTCCACTGCTGGTGGGAATGTAAACGGGTGCAGCCACTATGGGGAAGAGTATGGAGATTCCTTAAAAAACTAAAAATACAGCTACCGTATGATCCTGCAATCCCACTCCTGGGCATATATCCAGAGAAAACTCTATTTGAAAAGATAAATGCACCCCCAATGTTCACAGCAGCACTATTTACAATAGCCAAGACATGGAAGCAAACTAAATGTCCATGGACAGATGAATGGATAAAGATGTGGTATACATATAAATGGAATATTACTCAGTTATAAAAAGAATGAAATAATACCATTTGCAAAAACATGGATGGACTTAGAAAATATCATACTAAGTGAAGCAAGTCACATAAAGACAAATATCGTATCATATAACTTACAGGTGGAATCTGAAAAAATGATATGACTGAATTTATTTAGAAAACAGACAGACTCACAGACATAGGAAACAAACTTACGGTTACCAAAGGGGAAACAGGGGGTATAAATTAGGAATTTGGGATTAATAGATACATACTACTGTACATAAAATAGGTAACCAACAAGGACCTACTATATAGCACAGGAAACTACATTCAGTATCTCATAATAACCTATAATGGAAAACAATCCAAAAAAGAATAGATATATATGTATAACTGAATCACTCTGCTGTACACCTCAAACTAACACAATATTGAAAATCAACTATACTTGAATTAAAAAGGAAAAAAAAAAAAGGTGAGAGCGGTAGTGTCACACTACCGCCACCTACTGGTCACATGATAAAATTGTTAGCAAAGAATCCAAGGAGAGAAAAAAAGTGCTCAAGCTGTAAAAATTAAAATTAATGAACTGACAGTAAACCTTCCCAGAACCCAAAGTTACGGCATGCTCTCTGTAATCTCAAATGCAGGGCTGCCTGCCCCTCCTGGGGCTGGCTCTATGAGAAAGGAGAAACCAAAGGAAGTGCAGGACACAACGACCAGAGCTGAAACCTGTGTTTCTAACTTCTACCATTTAAACAAGCCTTGTAAAAAATGTCCATGATGACAAAAAATATCTAAAAGTTAGCAAAAATGCAAGTGCTTCAGATTCAAGATTGGTTGTCTAATAACCACAGATTCTGGCGGGAAGACGTGTGGTTAAATGGTTAGAAGGAAATGGGCACACACACACCTTCCATGTGGAAGAGTGAAAGATGGGTATGGTTTTTATACTTGAGGCTGACAAGGCTGGACGGTGGCCTGGTGGAGGCAGGTGGAAGTGAAATGTTCAAGAGTCATCTGAAGCAGTGCAGTACTGCCGGTGATGGGCAGCCAGGGTGGCAGAAGATGAACTCTTGGAATGAAGCAATCAGAGATGGGGTGGAGCCATCAGAACAACCTGACAGTCAAGAGGAGCGGGGAGTTTGGCTGCCACGGCAACGGCCACCACTGAGACCCTCAGCCCACAGCTGGCAGTGGCAGGAGATGGTGTGGCAGGCCGCCAGGCTTGCCGAGACACGCAGGACCACTCGCAGACGGATGCACAGGGTTCACGGCATTGGCTCGGGCCCTCAGCACAGGTGGGGTGCACCTGAAAATGCATTTTGCCTCGGAGCAAGGTATGACAACTCAGTATACTACAAATGACCCTCCCGGGGGTCCCCTGCTACCCACAGTCATACTAACTCTTGGCTAGCACTTCTAGAGAAAATTACCTATAGAGAAATGATTAATCAAAAAAAAAAAAAAATCACAGGCTCCCAATGAGGTTGCAGAGAATTCTCAGCCAATAGTTGTTGCAGAGATAATTGTTCTGAATCTATCAATAAAGCTGAGCTGCCCCTTCATTGACTGCAAACACCAATTTCTTTCACCCAGGATTATAAGCTGGTGTTCACAGGCTCACTCCTGCCATTACCGTGATAAACAGTTTAAACCACAACAGGGTCTGACATGTAGATCAATTCTGGGTCCATAAAGAATCTACACAAGAGGTTCCAGGACAGGAATTTACAGCCACCAGTTTTTATTCTCTCTTGCTGCAAAAATTACTTCTGTCAAACACTTAGGAGAGTGAGGAAAAATGTAAAAAAATTAATTTTTCATGTACTACTGGAACAGCCTTTTTCAACGCAGAAGCTCAAGATGAATATGTTTCTGCATTTAAAAAATTACGCTGAGCAGCATGTGGTGCTTAGTTGAAGTGGGACCCAATCCTCTGTGCTGCAAGCCGGCAGACAGCAATCTGAAACCCTGAGCTGAGCTGCCTGCATTTCCTCTAAGGGCAGATGCGGCTCTCACGTTAGCAACGCCAAATTATATTAGACATTTAATTTTAAACCTCAGGTACTTAAATGTAAAACCTTACAGCAGTAATAGTCATAAAGCAGTGGGGCATTGCATTTCACAGAATGGATTCGTCTTTTTTCCCCCCTTAATTTAACCAGAACCTCCTGTTTTGTAGTTTCACACACCACAAAGTCATCTATCTAATTAGGAGTTGCTCACAGCTGCTTAAAAGACAGAAACCCCCAGGGTACCTGTGCGTCTAAAGGGGAAGACTTTACAGAGTTCTCTGGAGCCAAAGTCTTAATTTAGTGTGGACAAGGGGGCAGAGAAAAATGGAATCCCAATGTTATGTATTATCATGTACAATAAAAATGTGGGACAATGGGGAGGCATGTTCACCAACACATGGGCATCTGGATTCAAAAGCTGCTTACTTCTCCCTGTCCCTGCTGATAGCACAGTGCAAGCTTTTTTATGACTCTGACATCCAAACCAGAGACTGGGGTGAGGGAGAGAAAATGATTTAAAAAAAAAAAAAGAGGGTGGAGTTTGTATTTCACTGCGACGTAAAGAGAAAAAGCACGACAGAGAGCTCTTAATCATTGTTTGTTTCTTTTGTGATTATTTTCCAAGCATGGCAGGGAACGTGGATGCCCAAGTTGAGGTCTTGAAATCCATTCATAAATGTGTTTTCTTGAAGTCAGCCGTCAGATCCTGTGCCCTGATTTTATTAACAACTGCTCGGCGTCTGGCAGGATGGTACTAACGGGAGGGAAGCCAGGACATTACTCTGGCCGCAGGCAGCCAGGGCTACTCCACATCCAGGTGGACCCGAATGGCCCAGGATTCTTGACAATGTGCACTCTGATCCAGGAAGTCTTGCTGGAGCCTGGGACTATGCATTTCTAGGCAACTCCCAGGGGCTGTCAGATACCAGTTAGTCTGTGGACCACACTGAGAAGCAAGGATTTCGAGCAATGGTTCTCAAACTTCAGCATGCAGCATCATTCCATGGAGGGTTTGCTGGCACAAAGGTTGCTGGGTCCCACCCCTGAGTTTCAGATTCAGTGGGTCTGGGATGGGACTTCCGAGTCTGCATTTCTAACCAGTTCCCAGGGGATGCTGCCGCCACAGGTCTGGGAAGCATATCTTGGGAAGCGTTGACGTAGACTCTAAGGCCTAGAATCAGGCCACCTGGGTTCACATCCCAGCCTTACCGGGAGGTGACTCTGGACAAGCGATATTGAACCCTTCTGTACCAGAGTCTCCCCACCTGGAAAAGGGAGCTAAGAGCAGTATCCACTCCACGGGGATCAGATGTGGTGACCCATGTGAAGCCCTCAAGAAATCTTAGCTCTTATTGTCATTACTACTGTTTCTCTTTTCAGTCGTATCTTGGGTGTGACATACCATCCATCCTTAGAAAATACAGGCGTGAAGGACGATCCCTGAGAAGCTATAGGGATCTTACTTCTGTACAACATTCTGTTGTCTCTCTGGATCTTCGCTATTTAAAGTGTCAGCTGTAAGCCTTAAAATAAGATGCTAAGTAATTTTGCAATTCTGACCCCTTAATACTCATCTCTCTTCTTCCTCTCTGTCCTCATTTTCCTGCATTCCAACTAATACCTTGCACTTCCTTGTGGCCCCTCGGCTGTTCCATGTTGCCCTTTCCTCCTCTTCAAGTCTGTCCAAACTGCCTTCATGTTTAGAACAACTTCTTCCTGTGGTTTTGCACACACACAATCCATCTGGTTCTCGAAACGTTGCTCAAGTTTCAGTCTCTTTGGGAAGTTTTCCTTGGTTAAATGTCTCCATCCTTAAACTACCTGCACAATTTCAGCCCAGGCTTTCTCCATCCACATCCCGCAGTAGGCTCGTACCAGGGCACAGACTGGTTTCTCATCTCCTGTGTTCACGGTTCAATCTCTGGGGCATCAGCAAGCCTAGCTAGTCTTTCACAAACACACAGTGTGATAGAACAATGGACACCCGGGGCGTTGGCATGTGAGAAATCGCTTTGTAAATTTAAAAACAGCGTTCCGTAGGCAACCTCAGTCATACAGGTACTTTATAAATATGCCCGTACGGACCAATACGATCACCTTCCGTGGGAAGAGGCTTCTCACCAAATCAAGGGTCTGGCGCTCACGGAGTCTCTGACGTGACGGTGTGGAGGTGCCTTGGCATACAGACATGACCAGAGGCAAAGAGCTCTTGGGTAGAGGGAAAGTTAGCTAGGGAGTCTTTATCAAAGCGATAATTATGCAAATGGAATATCTGTAAAGAGTGGATTTTAGGTTAATAGGCTGCTTCCAATGCTTTTTGTGTAAAAGTATTCTGAGTGTGGGGAGGCAAAGACTTGGGGTGAGGCTCTTGTTCAGGAACCTGTTCTTCTAACACACCCCTCCCCCCCCAAATATAACTCCTATGGCACACAAGGAACAGAACCTAGAGACCGCCGCCCTCATCGGGCTGTGGTGGTGACTCGACAGTTCTCATTCACAGGAGGAAAGCTTTAGAAAGGGTGCTGCTGGGCAGGGCAGTGTGGGCACCAGGCCGGGAAGAGCCAGCTTATGACTCCTGCCCCCCTCAAACGTGGGCGCGCACCTTCTCAGAGGGTGCCAGAATGAACCCACTCAGACAGAAAGGGTAATGCTCATCGAAAAACGGCTGCATTTCCAAGTATTTGATAATGCAATTAAGCATGTGAACTGCTTGCCCCCCTAAAAAAAAGTAACCATGGCAACCACAGCAGATGCTCAGTGACAGAAGCCACAGATGGACACTGCCCTACATACCTACTGACCACGCAAGGGAGAGAAGGACACACCCATTTAAGATTAGAACACAGAGGCTTGCAGAGGTAAGGCCGCCTGCCAAGGCCACCTGCTCGGCAGGTCGGGGGCCTCTGCCTGGAGCACGGATGTGTCTGCTGAGAAGGCCCCTGGCAGGCCTGCCGGGGCACCTGACGGCTATGAACGCACAGCTGTCGCGTTACAAGGGAATAAACAGTACGCGGTTAATTTATAATGACTTCAGCCTCTTCACTGAGCGTCTTCAGGTGCTGTCATGGTTTCAGACGAAAGGTGGAACGCCCAGTCCCTGAAGAGGCTGGAGGTAGACGTTCGTTCTCTACCGAAGCGTCCTGTTTTGTCTGAGGAAGGAGCTGGGAGCGCGCTGGGCAAGGGCGATGCGGTCCGTAGGCCCCAGGCCCGCGCCGCTATGGCACCCGCTGGAGCTGCCTTTCGAGACCTCACTCCTCCTCCTTGGTTTGGAGATGTCTTTTCTTTAAGGCCTCTGCTCGGCGGCGTCTGATGGAGGGGCGTGGAGTAACTAGAAATAAGGATGATGTTTATCCAAAGCACACGTCCTGCTGCAGCAGCTGCTGGGTCTATAGGGAAGACCTGATGCTGAATCTTTTAATTAGGACAAATTATGCTAAAATTACTCTAAAACCCTGTCTGATAGATGACACACTACAGTGGGAATTCCTTTAAATACCGGTGAACAGGCCATAGACAAAATGCCACAGGCAAAGCGTGTTGTGGTAAAGTGCAGCCTCAACGCTGCATAATTCACGCGCTCACACATATGTCAAGATAGTTTCCAGTGTGCACATTTGTGTCCCTAGAATCTGCCCACACTTAAAAAAAAAAAAAAAAAAAAAAGGCAAGAGGGAAGACTCTCCAAAACTTAGACGATATACCAGGAATCTTGGAAAACGGATAAGGAGAATGAATTATGTGTTTTCCTTTGACGCAAGAACACCGCAAAGCCTAACCACATAAAATGCACACTAATGATGGAAAGTGCAGGCCACATCATGTAGGCAAGTGTGATCAGGGGCATACCACCTGCAGTCGGGTCTCAGCCCTGCCTGCGGTCTCAGTTTCCAAATCTGTCAAGTGGGAGTGAACATCTACCTCTCCCCGCACCAAAGAAGGACACGAGATGCCACGGGTGAGACAGCCGATCAAGGATAAAGCGCTCCACGGGTGGAAGGCGGGCCGGGCAGCGTCGACAGGGTGGCCGCCCTCAGAGCGGAGCTCGGAGAGCTCGGGGAGTCACGTCCAGCCCCTGGTTTACAACCGAGGACCGCGAGGTGGCCGCAGGTCCGTGGGGCTGTGCCCTCTCTTACCACTGCTGATGGCTGAGTTTGCAATGACCGTAGCCTCGCTCCACTGGTCGGCACTGGAGACAGAGTAGGACCGTTGCTGCATGCCGTCCGGTCGGCTGTTGAAGGAGCCCAGGCTGACGCCGCTCGCCATCTGAGACCCAGGCGCACTAGTGACATTCCCTAGGAATAAACAAGTCAGGTGAACACCAGCGCGCACTGCACACCCGAAGCCGGCACGAGTTAGTCTAGGGGCTTAACGCGCCTGCACACCGTGGACCTGACACCGAGAGCAGCCGGCGTCCCGATACAGGGCAAGTGGAAGCATCACACGAAACCATGTTCCAGAGGACAATAGGGTGAAGCAGGCCTTACGGTGTTTGACAAAGGAACCCGATGCTTCAGACGGCTACACCCACCACGATCCAAGACAAAGATGCACACCACCACCACCGCCATCTCTAGATGGAGTAGCGGTGAAAACAAGAGACCCGCTTTTGGGAAAAGCGATATTCCTGGCAGGCCAGCGAGCCAGGCGCTGAAGGATCCCTGCTGCATCCACACATCAATGGAAGTGAAATGATCACCAGTCGGGGGTCAACTGTCTGGTGCCAGAGGATTACTTTCGCGGGGAAGCTATACTTCATGATCAACACAAATCAAAGTTGCCAGATGTGACATCGGTGGAAAGCAGACTCTTAAACCAGGTAAGTTTACTCTTAACCTTGAGAAGACTACGCAGAGGAAAAATAACCTTAGCGACTTCACAGCACGCACATAGACTGCACTGAAAAATGGTTCCATTGTATACTTAATGATTTGAATCAGTTGCTCAACATCAAAATGAATTATGATCTGGTCACACCAACTTTAGACTCAAAAACATAATTAAGTGCCTTTCTCTAAAGCTCAGCCAATCATACCTTGCTGCCAGTGAGTTCGTTTGTTAGATCTGTAGGCAGATCTTCAAAGGCATTAGGTTTCTTTTTTTAAACATTCCTCCCATTGTTTTAGTTTGGAACCAATTAAGTTCAAAATTGTTTTCATAGAAGGTTTTCATAGCACAAGATTTTAAATACACTGACCGTATTAGTAGTTCCCAAGTCTGGCCAATTACCAGAATTACCCGTGGAGCTTTTTAAAAATAGAGGCTTCAAGAAATTCAAATTTCGATTCAGGAGGTCTGGGGATAGAGCTTGAGGGGATACGCATTTTCAAAAGGACTTCGGCGATTCTGGTGCGCAGCCAGAGGTAGGAACCAGGGCTCCACCACAAACGAGGTCCTCACTGCAATCGCACAGAGCATCCGGAAGTGACAAAATCATCAATGAAACACATACGTGGGCAAACAGGACAAACAAGCAGTGAATGAAGAGGAAGGATTTTGCTCTGAAAAATATATTTCTACCTTAAAAAATGATGCCGACTTTATGCTGTTGTGGGAACTGGGTACATTTTGAATGTCGTGAAAGTAAGTATTCCTAGGCAGGTTTACCGGATTCCAGAAAAAAAGCCAAAAGTACCACCTGAGAAAGGAAGAACGGGAGCCCATATATCTTCCTAAGTGTGGGCCTCACAGCAGAAGCAGCTGCACCGCCCGGGAGCATCTTCGAAATGCAGGCTCCCTGGCCTCGCCCTCACCCCTGCTTTTTAACAAGAGCCCCAGGTGACATGTGCACACGTGAAAATATGAGTGGGCCTGCAGGAGAGCTCCGACTGATTTAAAAACCAAACACTTAAACCAGAAAGTAACCATGAACACGAAACAAAAACTACAACGAAAGCTCTTCCCCGCCGTGGACCACTGAGGTCAAAGATGCTCCCGGGAAGTGCACCTGCCCTGGCTCCTCGGCTGAGCTGCAGAGGGTCTTGAGCCAGTTTCCCATCTCCCTCCCAACTCTGATGTTCTGATTTTAGGACCTGTCCGAGCCCTAAAAACGCAGAAACTCATGCATCCTGAATGGCAGCGTCAGCCAGAGCTGGCGCCCGCTCCAGCACCGTCCTCAGCAGCCTGGGGAGCAGGGCCAGGTGTGTAGCATCTCACAGGGACAGAGGAGCCAAGGCACAGAGAGGCAGCACCAAGGGACACACCACACGCTCCTCCGGGTTTTTTCCACGTGTCATCTATCATTTAGGGTGCCCTGGAGCTGTCTTCTGGGTGCGCTTCTCCTCGGCCAGATCCCTGTACCACAGGGCATTGTAACAGCCGGACAGCGTGCCCAGCAGCTGACCAGGCGAACCTGTCGGGCAGCATGGCAGGGTCTCCTCCTGGCCCTGTGCTGACACCACCCGTCTGCCACCC
This sequence comes from Balaenoptera physalus, assembly GCF_965194825.1. Lineage (NCBI taxonomy): Eukaryota > Metazoa > Chordata > Mammalia > Artiodactyla > Balaenopteridae > Balaenoptera > Balaenoptera physalus. The sequence goes on along the minus strand of NC_138885.1, from coordinate 134,182,487 downwards.
CCTTCTCCCCACACCTTCTACGCCCTGCTCCCTTCTGAGGAGGGCACCCGTTGGGTTACCTCTGGCTCCCAGCTGGGCTGAACGAGGGGGGAGCACAGGAGTGTGAAGTGGGGATGTGCAGCCCTGGCCCCCCTTCAGGTCTGTGGTGGTCCTGGTGCCACTCTGCCAGCCCTGGTGCCTGTACTACCTCCCGGCTTCTCTCTGCCCACACCTCTGTCCCTTTGCAAAGAAACCCTTCTGAGCAGGAGGGTGTGGGCCTCTGCCTTCCCTTCCTTGTGGGAACCCTGGTCCCGCACGCCCACCATTTAAGAGGGGTTCACAACTCCTCCTGAGGCTCTGAGGCCCCTTCCACTTTCCAGTGTGGTCCTGGTGTCTGAATTTTACGTGAATTCATAAAAACGCTACGTTAAGGGACTTCTCTGGTGGCGAAGAGGTTAAGAATCCACCTGCCAATGCAGGGAACACTGGTTCAAGCCCTGGTCCGGGAAGATCCCACATGCCGCGGAGCAACTAAGCCTGTGCGCCACAACTACTGAGCCCATGCGCCTAGAGCCCGTGCTCTGCAACAAGAGAAGCCACTGCAATGAGAAGCACACGCACTGCAACGAAGAGTAGCCCCCGCTCGCCGCGACTAGAGAAAGCCCGCGCGCAGCAAGAGAGACCCAATGCAGCCAAAAATAAGTAAATAAATAAATAAACAGATAAAAACTAATCGTATAAAAAATGAGCTTTATTAAAAAAAAGAAGCTAACATTTTTATGGTGGGTGGAAGGAAAAGGAAGTGATGGAAAGAGAATAGGAGAAAAAGCACAATGAGAAGCTGCATGTGGGCTGCGACCCCACTCTGAGCCGGGCCCCCTGAGCCCGTGCTGCCCATGGGGACACCTACTGTTTGGTGAGAATGTCAGGGGGATGATTCCTTCCTCCCTTCAGCGCTCATCCGTACCCCTGACAAGTCATTATCAAGTGTGGGATTTGTCCACAAAACCTCATTTCATACCACCTGTAGGCACACAAGGCCAAAACACCTGAAAAACCAAAAATAAATTCACCATCCGTCCGTCTTTGGGCAGATGAGTCCAGCAGTGCCCCTTCCCTTGTTCATTCTGTCTGGGGTGTGTCTCCGAGGACGACCAGCCCCAAACCCTCCTGACATACTCCAGTCAAAAGGCAGAGAGAATTATCTTAGTGCGTCCAGCACTGCCTACTTGGTGCCAAAGTCCAGGAATAAGTAGCCACAGGCACTCAGGACAGCCAAGTCCATCTGAACTCTGGGTCAGGGACGCAGGAAACATTCAAATGGAGACATCGGATAAAGAGGTAGTCTTAGGATGACAAGTTCTCCATCTTAAGGCCAAACGTCTACCAGGGAAAGAGCAGATTCCTTAAAATGTACAAGCTAATGAAAAACTATGCGATGATGCTGGTCATACCTCTGGTTTTTAAACTTCCAGCTGTTTGTCGAATGGAATTTTCAGTACATTAAGCTGCTGGTGGATCCACCCTGGGGTTTAGCTCCTGAGGGGCCCCCTAGGAACCAAACTGGGATCTCCGGGGTGAAGAAACTCCTGTCAAGGCTGTGTGGTCCTGGTGTCTGATTGCAGAATCCGTTCGAGACCCAAAACAGCCGCATGGAATCATTCAGAAAGCACACCCTGAGGGCCCTCCAGCTGGCGAGGGTCTTCTTATCCCAACCACACCCAATTCCCAATTGTCAGACTAAACAGAGACACCATGACACCATGACTGAATTCTGGCCAAATGAATGTGTGTACATGGCCACATGGTTATAGAAGTAAAATTTTAAAGCAGATCCATAATCTTGGGGCCTGGCGTCTGGGTTGAGCTCATAGATGTGTTTTTGCTTAGAGGGCAATGATTTCTTTTTTAAGTAGAATTAATTTGGGAGTGTGCATCTAAAAATCTGTGGTTTCTGGCATTGTTTGAAAAATAAGAATATGCCGCAGCCATGGGCCTGTGTTTATTCTCAGAAACAGTCAGTTGACTCCATCCCTTGAATCCGTCTGGGTTGTCTGAATCTACCCCGCAAGAAGACAGGGCACACACCAGCCCTCCTGCCCACCCAACTTCACTCAATTACCTGCCTGCCTACTTCCCGATCTTTGGTGACCATGAGTTACAAAATCTTCCAAAAATATACAGAGGACGATTCTCATTTCAGAAGGAAAACATTTCTCATTTTCTCTCAAGAGAGTAAATCTCTTTTTTATACATGCCCATTCACTTTAATTTCAGTTAAAATGTTTCTGAAAATCAAATAATAAAAGATCAACTAATTGTGACATAAGGAAAAAAAAATTGTGAGGGGTAAGAAATATTGTTTCTGCCCTAAATATATATACTCTGGAGTTCCACAAACAGGTGCTTGCCTGTAAATGTGAATGCATAAAGACACATGTTCCAACTCTGAAGCAAACCAGTGGTCCACAGACTTGGTCATGACACTATGAAAGTAGCCTTGCTGGCTTAATGTGGCTCATGACATATCTTGTCCCAAGCATGAGCAGTCTTGGGCCAGTGGTCATATTTTGAGGCATTTCTACTTACTTTGAGTAAATCCTTCAGTCAAAGCAACCAACTACCCTCCAACTGTTTCATGAATATGTTTAGTAACTATACAGAGTTAAAATCTAATGATAGTATTTTATGTCATAATTTCTGATGCTTATTTTCAAGCGCATGCACGCACACACACACCCAACAGAGGCTAGTGCATAAGTTCAGTTCTGTTCCTGAATGAACCTAACTGGTCAAGTAGTACTAACCTGCCCCTGCTTCTGCCCTACGTGTGAGCACTCAGGGAGCGTTCACCAGATTGAAAGCACCTCTAAGCATATAAGGAGATGCTAGGTTTCAAATCACTTTCTCTCCTCTCACAGTACTCAAGGGTGACCTCTCTCATTGAACGGCAATTCACTTCACATTAATAAGTAATTAATTAAGGCTGTGGATCTGGAGTTCTCACTTGTGACTTACCTGATTCCCTGAGAGCTAAGGGTCTTAAAATCAAGACCACCTGCGATCAAGTGATGCCTGAACACTGTTCTAAGTGCAGTCAGGGTCAGCCTGAAGTGAGGCAGAGCCTCGGCTCCCGGTGATCAAGAGGAATAGTTGGGGATCTAAAGCCCAAATGGCCCACAACGATCCACAGAAACACCTCGCTCGGGGTCGGGTGACTGCCCTGTTGATCAGTCAATCACTGCAGGGGCACACGGTCTGAGAGGAGCCCTGCCCGACCAGGGCCCTGGTGATGCCCAGGAGAGGAAGACTGCTTCCTCTCCCAGCCAGGTGACCACCTAAACCCTATCTGTGTGCTACAGAATTTCATTTGTGTATCTGGAAAACAAGACAAGAGGCTGGGGTCTCTCCAACGGGGGGGACTCAGAACAGGGCTGGAACTTGCTGTCTTTCAGGCACGTCTGTGTTTCTCCAGACAGAAGAGATTCCACAAGCCAGACTGGGACGTCCCCTGCCCTGGAGCACAGGGGGCAGGTCTAACAACTGGTTCTAGCTCACCGAGCTCCGAGCAGACACAAGGCCTTAAAAGGAGGCGGGCGGATGTTCGCCTCCCTGAGATGAGCACCAGGCCTGTGCCTGCCTGTGGGTGGGAAGGGCACTTTTCATCTTTCCTTCCCTTCTCTCCCCTCATCCCCGTCTTCCACCCTCCCTGGGCCTCAGCTCTCCCAGGATACCCCCTCCTGCTGGTAGACAGGTCCACAGGTCCTTCACGGCATGGTACAGGGGGGGTGGCACCTTTTTGTTCCGATGATCTTTTCAGGAATGTCTTTGCAGTGAACAGACTTGGATGATGGAGAGACCGTCTTCCTCCAGAGGAGGGCGGATCTGTGTGTTGTCGGGATGAAAACGTCACGTTCCAGGGCAGAGGCTGGGCAGGCGTGCCTGTACCCCATTATACAAGACTGGGGTTTCCTGAGCTTGGGGTTCCTCTCCTGTAATGTGATGCACTGTGTATGCTGGTGTCACCTGGCCCCGAGGGAACTGGTGCACGGCACTGCTGAGACTCTGGCCACTGCTACTGCTGTGAGTAACAAGCTGTCATTTGTCCTGACACAGGGGTCTCACCGTCCAGGAAACAGGCAGGCTGGCTGAACTTGCAGGGAGGGTAAAATCAGACCCTGCACAGTCCTGGTCACCAGCTCTAACACCGACCTACTACATTTCCTTGTCTCACTGCATGGAACCCCTGCTGTGCTGGGCACGATGAAGAAGACAGTCCCTGGACCAGCCACCGTCTGGTCCAGGAGAAGGTCTCAGACAAGCCCACGAGTGGCCAAAATGCAGGGCAAGGAACACAAGAGCCGTGAGAAGGTCAAAGAGGCAGGATATCACGCCTGCTGGAAGCTTCAGGAGAAACTTCATGGAACACTGTAGATTTATTTTAGACTTTGGAATTGGCCCATCTCTGTAAATAATAATATGGAAAGAGGGGATACTACCTAACACTATCCCCCGACAACCCAGATGTAAAGCTTTCACAGAACAACCCAATTCGTTTTTTTTTTTGTCTCTTAAAAGATTCCTCTTTTTTCTTTCACATCCCTCTGGATTAAAATCACACCAACATAAACAGATGAATGGATAAAGAAGATGTGGTGTATACACACACACACGCACACACACACTGGAATATTACTCAGCCATACAAAAGAATCACATTTTGCCATTTGCAGCAACATGGATGGACTTGGTGGTCACTATGCTAAGTGAAGTAAGTCAGACAGAGAAAGACAAATGCTGTATGATATCACTTAATGTGGAATCTAAAAAATACAACAAATTAGTGAATACAGCAAAAAAAGAAGCAGACACACAGATATAGAGAATGAAGTAGCTGTTACCAGTGGGGAGAGGGGAGTAAGTGGTACAAACTATTAGGTATAAAATAAGCTACAAGAATATACTGTACAACACAGGGAATATAGCCAATATTTTATAATAACTCTAAACAGAGTATAACCTTTAAGAATTGTGACTCACTATATTGTACACCTGTAACTTATATAATATTGTATAGCAACTATACTGTAATAAAAAAATTTAAAAATAAAAAAAGGACACAAAAATCATATAGACATGCAGAAACAATCCACCAGAATACATGCACAAGAACGTTCATGGCAGAATTACTGAGAATGGCTGAAACGTCCATCCATCCACCATGGGTCCCTCGTGGTAGATCCACACCAGTAAGAATGACTGGCCTCTGACATGGGCCACGACAGGAGAGACACCACAGACAGGATGTGGATCCGAAGAAGACAAACTCGAGGGCTCCACCTGTCCTGGTCCCGTACAGCCATACGATGGGTCAAACCCAACAGGCAAAGCCCATCTACGGAGTGGGAAATGAGACGATGGTCACCCTCGTGTGTGTGTAGGGGAAGATGTGGGCAGCGATGGGATGGGGCCCGGGGGCTTCCTGGGCTGCCGGCCACCTGCTGCTATTTGACTCATGTGCTGGTCACCCATACACTTAGCTAGAACTTAGGATTTTGCACTTTGTGAGTGTATGTTAATCAATAAAATTTACCCCCCAACCCCCCGCAAACAACTCATTTGAATGGTTTGTGAACGCAGAGGTCAGATCAGCAAGTATGAGAAGAAGTCACCAAGGAGCAAGGAGACAGTTTCACCCGTGTTATATCCCAAAGAGCGGCCCAGCCCTACGAAGTATGGGATGCCGGCATCCGGAGGAAGTGAGGCACAAAAGGACCCATCTGGTATTGTCTCAGTATTTTTTTTCCCCAAACAGTATCTGCATTATGATGACATACGTGGTCGACTTCCTGGCCCATTCTGGAACACAGGAGAGTGTGTCCTCAAAGATCCCCTCTACTGATCAGCTGGCTGCTGGCCTTGCTGAGCAGGGGCGGCCGCATTAGGATGTTAATCCGCGGAGCCCCACACCAGTGCCTTGATATGGAGATGTGTGTGCCCACTGGGCCCGCTGATGAGCGCAAGCTTCCATGTGTCAAAAGCACCAGATTCTTCCCAAAGAATAATTTTAGCTTTGCTTACATCCCTAAAGTGTAAGAGTTGATTTGAAAAGGTACTTACCTCCACCATATGCTATTTTTCTTTCAACAATTTGCATTTCAAAGTGAATGTGGCATTTATAGCTGAATGAATATCAGTATGTTGCCTGATCTCACACGAGCATGAAAAAGATGCTGGTTTTCTATTGAACAAGAATGTTTTCATCCACCAAATGACATCAAAGGGAGAATTCCTCTTTTAAGCTATAGGCTTATTACATTAAAAATAGCCTGTTTTGATTTTGTAAAATATAACCTGAAATAAGGTTTTTCATAGCATTTAAATAGAGATTCATCAACAATCTTTTTTTTTTTTTTTTTTTTTTTTTTTAATACAGAATTCTGCTCACTGCACATCCTGATTTTGGTCTACCTTCAATAATGAGACTTGACCCTATCAAGGCTTCAACTAGGAAAACAATATTTGGCATTTGACTTATTTGGTGAAACAGCCTAGAAAAGGGCAGAAACTCTTGGTGATGGTGATAATGAAGTTTCTCGTACACTGAGAGTGGAGGAGAAAAACCCAAAGAAGATTCTATGAGCACGTGAGTGTGGAAGAGACATTTATGTCCATTGTGGGACTTTGTAATTTTTTAAAAAAATCATAATTACAGAAATAGGATTGATAGGAACTCACTCTTCCCCTCGAAGGCCTCACCCTCTGAAATAGCGATTGCTCTTATAGGCCCTTTTTCATTCCTATGTGGCTTCAAATGTTATAAAAACTCAGAGTTCAAGGCTACTGTGCAAACCTACAGCTACACCGTGCCCCATTCCGACTGCGGGCGGGAAAACCAGGTCTGCGGGAATCAGGACTGGACGACTGAGGCTCTTCTAATGGCCACATCACTTCAAACTAGGCCTCAGCCATCTGTTCCGTCCTCTAATTATAAACCCAAAAATAATATAATTCACCACACTACCATAAAAAGTGAGATACAAATGATTTAAGTGCCTGTGAGGAGGGCCCATTCGCCTCACTATTTGCATTGGAAATCTGCCCTCCTTTTGGCAACCAGGATTTCAGGCTAAGAGGATTTTTTTTTCCAAGGACACCTTCAGTAGCTTTTCTTAAAGATGCAGGCATTCAGGACTCCACATTATGTGACACTTGTTTTGTAAAAGTGTGCAATTCAACACATCTACTATTGAGATAGGAATCTTGTGTTTCTCAGAATGCTATGCATTTTATTATTTTTTTGGTTATAGGTTTTCTGCAGTACGCTTACCAGAGAAAAAAGAATGTACAGAGTCCAGACCCAGTGGTAATGACAAATGTAATTACTACTAAATGCAACACTGTGGCCATGCCCAGAATTGAAAATCCTGGAACTAGACAGTTCATGGTTATTTCCTAAAATGTAGAAATAGCTCATTTTATTCTGATTTCTCCCTGTTCTAATGATGATGTCATGGGGAAAAAAATGGGAGTATGTTTTGTTCTATAAATTACTGAAACTTATTTTGCAAGGTTATGCAGATACACAAATAATGTAAAATAGAAGTATACCAAAATCCCATCTAATAGATCAACTCATTATTGAACATATGCATACATTTTTCTTAATTATGACAATAGAAAAGATGTAATATTCTATAACACTTCTGTATTATGACTTCCCAGCCATTTCCCCATGTTGTTCCAAAACCTTCAAATAATTTCAGACATATAACATCTTACAGATTTAATGTAGATAAATTACACTGCCATTTTCCTACATCTGGATAGTTTTGATTGCTTGCAATTTCTCATCATTATAAACAATACTGCAAAGGACATCTTCTACTTTTAGACTTTTCCTTAGGCTGACATCCCAGAAGAGTTATTATTGGGTTAAACAGCATTAACATCTTTCTGACTCGTGATATATGTTATTAATTAATTTTCTTAATGACCCGTGGGCTAAAAGAAGATGGAACCTGGGCATCCTGAAAACAAGTCAGTTCAGAATTTGTAAAATGGATAGAACAGTAACAATGATGATAAAATGGAGATAATAATGATGATGATCATAATATGCCCCCTGTGGTTATTAATACAAGGACCAAATTACATAAAGCACTTCGTATACTGCAAAGCCTCTGAAGATAGTAGTTGTTATTAATTTTGCCAACAGTGAGTTGTCCTTTTCTCTACAGTTTAATTTTTTAGCAAAAACGGTGATACTGCTAATTTTGTTTGACTTTAAAATCTAAGAAGTCTGGATATTTTACTCCTGTTTCTCTCGTGGCGGCGTCTCTTCGTGTGTAAACTGCTTGGACTGTTTGCCTCCTATCTGTGTTTTGGTGTCCTAGTCATTCATCACTTCACGTGAGCCCAAACACTCATTCACCGATGGTGTTTCTTGAACACCTACTCCTGTATATGGACCAGTACAGCATTTAGCATTGGGACAACTCGGAGACACTCTTCCCACTCTTAGTCTCCCCAAATTCCAAAGGTAATGCCGAAGTCATCAGAAGTAGAGTTTATAAAAGGAAAGACAGAAAGGAAAGAAATCATGTGCTTGGGACATAACGCAAGCAATGGATGAATGAGATTACCTGACGGGCAAGGACAGGTGAGCTACAGTATCCACGGTCCTGCTTACATCCCATCCCTGGGATGCAGCTCCACCCTGGGGATGGATAGAATTTGGTGTTTGGTATACATTAAGAAGAAAATATTAAGCACAATCAGAAGGTAAGTTCTGATATTTGGAAAGAGTTTAAATATTTATTGCAATGACAAAATCTGCTTTTTCCAGTTGGGTGGCCCAGCATTCATCACTGCAAAACGACACCTGCACTTCTCATCCTGCCCATTTATATCTATCTGCCTGAGGAACACTTGCTACTACGGATTCTGAAGGTGTCTATGGAGAGTGTCAGCATAATGCTTACTTATGCTTATGCACATGATGCTTACACAATGCTTACTTACCTACAAGCCATTGCTTGGTACGGGTTACATGAACAAGTTTATATGCAATACAGTTATAATGAGGTATGGTGACATTACACAAAAGGAGGCTAAAACTAAGGATTTTTTTAAGCAATAAACTATGAATATAGCACTCAAGTAATAATGTTTTCTAAAACAGAAAGTCCAAGATGCTCGTATCATCTTCTCTCCTAGTTCCTTATTTGGTTCTATGCCCCCAACAACTTAATTCAATAGTTCAGTTTCCTCCTTTGCCATGCATAATAGTTCTGTCTTTAAAATATTCTTTCTCCTCCATCTGATATCTACAATAGGTGTGTTTCGCACAAAATTCCGTGTGACTTGACAGCACTGCTTTGAGGGAAGTCTTCCCTGGCTCTCACTGAATTTTATAAGCCCTTCCAGGGAGGTGGCCACACAGCCCCGCCCCCAGAAGTGCTCACTTGGACTTCTTCTTCTCCCATCCAGGCTTCATAGAATCATCTCTCAGGACTGAACAGAGAGAGCCCTTAGGGGGTGAGGGCACTGAGGAACTCCATGTTTGCAACTCTGATGATGTGAAGGGGGGCTGCTTGTTTGTGGGCCAGGATGTTTTGGGGTTTAACCACTCACTAGGAATATTCCAGAGAGAGAGGCGCGGTCTCTGTACGTGTGGTTTCTCAAAATGCCAGGCCACAAGGTTCGGAGCTGGTAAAACATCATGACTACTTGGAAAAGTTCTCCTCTGCCAATGTGGCAATGATTATGGAGCAAGTGGGCCAACCACAGACTTGACTCTAGCACAGAAAGGCTCTAACCCAAGGCCCTGGTCCCAGCCGAGGCCCCGGCCAGCTACCTTGCTGAAGGCCGTTGGGTCAGTGAAAGCCGCCCTCTTTCCTAGAGCTCTTCCAATGCTGACCATTTTCCCAATCTTGAAAGTATCATGTCAACAGCTGAAACACTATTCTTCACTGAACACACACATTTTTGAGAGGGGGGGGGGAAAGTTTCTAAAGCAACTTTTATTTACTGATCGGGATATCTGTTCCCACAGAGATGTATGGCTCAGTATCTCCATCATCCTTCTATGTTTTTAATGGAAATCATCAAGGATTAACTTGCTTTTGTCAGTTCTTACAGAAAAGAACACTCCATTTAGAGTTCAAATGATTGAAGACAGTCTCCTTAAACTGGAAGGTATGGCTTTGATTTATATGTGAACTGTACCCCAATGATCTTGATCACAGAATGTTGCAATGGAGGAACCATTATCTGAAAGCAAACAATACTTACTCTCAATATTTATCACTTACAGCTCACATGATGGGCTATACTCAGGAATATTTACTTAATGCAAAAATAATTGCTAGGTCACGAAGCTAGGAGAGGATAACAAAGGAAGAGAAATAATGGTCTACGCCTCAAAGAGTTTACAATTTAATGATGGAAACAATGTAGCACACACTTGCCTAAATCTCAGTGGGAGAAACGTCTAAACATAGAAACGACTAACAGTAAGAAGGCATTTCTCCTAAAAGCAGATGCCAAAACGCTTATAAAGAATCAAATAATCACTTTAGAGCCATTTCATTTCAGATGTCACCAACTTCTTCAAATTTTAGTCTTAGAGAAACCCCACAGAACGTTTTTAACCTAAAAATAATGAATTATTAATTTGCCGTCAAAACCTACTCCAATAAAACCTGGTTTATGGAAGCAGACATCATCACGGGATACTGATTTGGGGGAGTATTCTCCAGCAAGTAAATTCTCCACCAAGAAGGTGATCATCTGCAAGTGTTCCACCAAAGCTGCTAGAAGGGTGTTTGGCCAAAGCATCCAATTTATGTTATCGGCGGATTCGTGCTGTGAACAGAATCCAAAGTGTGGGAAATAAGCTGGTGACCAAGGGCTCTGATGTCCTAACGAGCCTGCGACTCGACCCACCGGGAGGAGACCCGCTCACCCGGTGCACAGACTCCGGAGTTACGAAAATGTCTTCTAGACCATTTGAAACTAAACAAAGAAAAACTTTGTTTCTACAAGACAACCACGGATCTAGTTTTGATGTTGCGTGTTGCGTTATTTTTTTTTTTTAAATAGCTATTACCACCGTAGCAGCAGCTTAGCGACTCAGCGTCTGCAGTGTGAGCAGTTTTGATAAACAGCCTCTGCGGGCCACACAACGGGGATAATGTATCCTTAAGTACCGCCAATGAGCTGCCATTCTGCACAGCCAATTACTTCTGTGCGTCTGTCACTCAAAGGAAAAATGACTGAGCCCATTAGATCAAACCTTTGTCACTGTTCCTAATGCACTCTTAGGCCTCATTAATCTCCGGGAGCAGCAACAGAGCTGCCGGGGTCTCATTGCCTCCCCCGATCAGGCCCACGTGAAGCCTCTCATCTCTCCCCCAAGTGTTCCGCGTTAATCAAGCTCTCCGTATTACCCCAGTCCCTGTCACGGCGGAGAGCGCGCTCCCTCTTAAATGCTCTCATTATGACCCATCTTTAGAGCCGGCTAAGTGGAAAAAAAAAAGAGAGAGGGAGAGAGGGAGAAAGAGGACGGGAGAGAAAGAGGAGAGGAAAAAGCAAGTCCGATCACATTAATATTCATGACACTAATTAGTATTCTAGGTCACTGAATATTCATGCTATTAGTTGGGTTTTTTATGGGTTTGCTGGATGCCCTGATTACTGAAGTGTGGAGGGACACAGCATGGTTGAGACTTTCGATGTCCACGGCGGTTCAATACTCAAAACACATTGAGATCCCTGCCCCCACCCCTGGAAAATCAGCCTCAACCCTCCAGACGGCTTTCATATTTTGAAACCGCTGGGGGCCTGAGTGGGGGGAGGTGGAGGACAAGGGGGAAAGGTCTCCCCGTCACGAAGGTCTCAGCATCAATCTGGTTAGGATAAAAACACACCCACAGCTGCAAATACCCAACAAAGACACACTTTAGGGATGAGAAGATAGCTGTCATCTAGGAAGCAAATGTCGCAACCAGGAGTTATGGCGAACACAGGAATAAAGAGAGGATGGACACACAGAACTGGAGCAGAGCCCCCCATGGAGATCCAGGGAAGTCCTGAAGGGCATTTCTCTGGCTGCCCAGCTCACTGCCATCATGGGGGGAGCTGTGGGTTGCGGGGCATGGGTTTAGTTGATTCTGACCCACTATGTCTACTCAAAGGCTAAATAAACACTTCATGGCATTTACCAAAATTAATTCAAAAACATAATTTCTCAACCCTCTTCCTTTCTTTTCTTCACTAGTGATGACCACGACTATTATGATGGGTTCCTGATACAGTTCTGAAGAGTCACCCCGGGTCAGGCTTTGGAAAGGCATGCAGTGCGTTATCCTTTACAAGGACGGGGGTAGGCACTGTTTTCCCATCTTCAAGATGAGGAAGCTGGGGTTTAGGTCCTAAGATGGGGAAGGTGGGATTCAGTTTAGTGTTTCTGACTCCAAAGCCCCTACTGTTGGCCATGATGTTTTCCTGCTTTCTACTGAAATGTCAAAATACCTGTCAGAGCTGAAACAATCCTATATTCTGTCATATATGAATATTATTCTACCAACCCACCCAAAAGCTCATGTCAGAAAATATTTTTGGACATTTGACCCACTTCTCTGGAAGCATCCCTGAAATGACAGTCGGGCAGACTCTAAAATGTGGTTTCCGATGGGTTCCCATTAGAATGGCAATGTAGGTTCCATGCTGAAGGAATGCAAATGGCAGATACTGCCCTGGGCACCCTCAGCAAGTGACCTTGGAGGAGGGGAAGATGTGATGGGGAGGGGGGAATGTAACCAGGCCTGAATAAAGAAATATCTTCTGGATTCTTCTCCTCCTTCTCCTTCTTCTTCTTCCTGAAGTAGATGCTTAAGTAATTTTTTCAGAAATCCATTGAGAGGGAAATGTTCTATATCCCTGTATGTGATCTAAAAATGTCTTCACACTTGATTGATAACAGTTTGGCTCTACATAAGCTTCTAGATTCAAAATTATTTGTTCTTGTAACAAATACAAGGTGTGACTCTTGAGAAGGTCAAGGACTATCAGAGTTTTCTTCCTTGATAGGTAACCTCAGTCTTCCCTTATCTTGGATGCTTTTGGGGATTTGTCCATGTTTACAGAGCTTCCTCTCCCATCCAGTTTGATACTTGACTCTTCAGATGGGAAGACACTGGCATTTCCTTTGTCACCTCTAGCATGTTTTCTTCTGTTATATTGCCAACAGTATCTTTAAGCCAAGTTCTTTATAGTATGTAATCCATCTACTGAAATTTTTATTTTTGCAATCTTTCTCCTTAATTTCCAAGAACTCTTTCTCCCCAGGTTTTTCTTTTTTTTTTTTTTTTAACAGATTATTTTTTAAATTTGTTTATTTATTTATTAATGGCTGTGTTGGGTCTTCGTTTCTGTGCGAGGGCTTTCTCTAGTTGTGGCAAGCGGAGGCTACTCTTCATCGCGGTGCGCCGGCCTCTCACTATTGCAGCCTCTCTTGTTGCGGAGCACAGGCTCCAGACGCACAGGCTCAGTAATTGTGGCTCATGGGCCTAGTTGCTCCGCGGCATGTGGGATCTTCCCAGACCAGGGCTCGAACCTGTGTCCCCTGCATTGGCAGGCAGATTCTCAACCACTGCGCCACCAGGGAAGCCCACCCCAGGTTTTTCATGTCATCTATTGTTTGTTTCATTTTGGAATACAAAAACCAACCTCTTAAATCTTTCTGATGATACTAGTTGTAATTTCCTCTTAAGTTCTCTTTCACCAAATTATCACTCTCTTTCTTCCAAGATCAGTTGTCCTTTTGCTTATGTTGGTCTTTCATATTTTGACTGTTGGTCTCCACAAACGTCTTGGTTGTCCACTCACGTTTATGAATAAGAGCAGGGCTGAACAGACTCTGCAGCCCTGGGGCACGTGTGTGGCACGTGCTGACTGGTGGGTTCGTCTTTGACCAACAATACAAGTTCATGGGCGGGCTGGCACACCTCCATTGCGTCCCTCATGGTCAGAGCTGCCCTTCCTTGCCATTCACTTATGTCTCCCTGTGACTACGCAGAGGTCTGAGTTTTCCAGCCTGCCTCCTTCTCTTGCAAGCATGAGCACCCACATCAGGGTATCCTCCCCAGGCACGCTGCTTACTTTCCCAGTGGGGATGGTGGTGGGGATGCCGCTGGTCAACTCTTCCTGAACGTGTCCCTCAGCCTGCAGTGCCTGCATCCCACAGGTGCCCAGTGGAGCCGGGAGCCACCCCATCTTCACTGCAGCTCTTCTGCTCTGGTTAACTCGCGAGCCCCAGAATGAGACCCAGGCTGGGTTTTCAGTACGCAGGTATGCAGTACCAGGTGTGACAGTGTGTTTTTCCTCCTCTTCCCCAAGCCCCTGGCGAAACTCGGTATTAAGATCATCACATTTCTAGCATTTTAATGTTTGAAAGGTAGTCAGCATTCCAATACTGGCAAACCACTCCCCGATACTAGGAATAACGTAAGACCATCATCTCCTGCAAGTAATTTTCCATCCAATTGCCCCTTTTAGACCCTTTAGCAATTATCACCAGCTTCAGTGGTCTTGCTTGTGTGTTTACCTTCTGATTCTTCCACCCCCCCCCCCCCCATTGGAGTGTAAGCCCTTGGAGGGAGGGCCCCCTGAATCTCCAGAGCACTAATCAGGGCTGGGCATGCAGCAGACTCAATAATGACGGTAAGTGAATGGTACAGGGAGGGAGATGCAAGAGGGAAGAGAAATGGGAACATATTGTATATGTATAACTGATTCACTTTGTTATAAAGCAGAAGCTAACACACCATTGTAAGGCAATTATACTTCAATAAAGATGTTAAAAAAATAAATAAATAAAAAATAAACTCCTCTTGAGGGAAAAAAAAAATAAGGTATCCAAATCATTAAATTGGTTGGGAGAAAGTAAAAGTCAACATTGACATACAGTTAGGCATCATAATGTTTGAAATATGGAATGCATTATGACTGCATACTAGAAAACCAAGAGAAACATCTGGATAATTATTCCAACTAAGGAAGAGTTCAGTAAGATGGCTGGATATAAAAAATACAAAAATTAGCATCTTTCTTATTTCTTACCAATTAGATGATAGAATAGACAACCCCTCGCCCCGCCAAGTATCAGCTTCACATTTCACCAAAAATTATAAAGTAATAGAATGGATTAACAGGACACATACAGGATCCAAATGGAAAAAAGTGTTAAAACTTTACTGAGGGGTATATAATAAGTTTGAATAAACTGGGAAAGAATTGTGTTCTATGATAAACTCAATATAGCTAAGATGTCAGTTCCTCCACAATTAATTCATAGATTAACAGCAATGCCAGTCAGAGTCACAATGAGATTATTTTTAGGGGGAAGAGAAAGGTTTCAAGTTATTCTGAAGTTTACTGGAAAAAATAAATGGTGGCAATAACCAAGAAACATTATAAAATAAAAGAGTAATATGAAACCATGTTATATGTCACATTACCAGATATAAATTGAGCCATGAATCTAACACAATGTGGTAAATCCACACAATGTGGAGAAAGTAGGTCAATGGAATAAATTTTCAAGCCCAGAAACATAGCTAATTTGATTAAATGAGTTAGTTGTGCAAGAAAGGTGACAAATAGAATCAACAGGAAAAGGAAATAACAAAGAGAGAGAGAACAATTAGTTATATATTTGAATAAAAAGTTTAACTAGATTTCCTATTATATATAATAGACCCAAACAAATTAAAGGTGGATTAGAGGTTAATTATAAAAAAGGGAAAAACGAACAACAATAAAATTATAAAACTCTGAAATACATATATATGAATTATGATCTTATTTCAGGATTATTAAAGGCTTTCTAAATATCTGAAGTAGAAACTACAGAAGTACAAGTCTTATGATTTGATTACATACTAAAGAGGGGGAAACTCCGTATGTAAATAAGACTATAAAATTCAAAAAGCAAATAGTAAACTGGGGAAATAGCTGCAAAATATATTACAAAGTGTTGATATCCTTAATATACAAAGAGTTCTTACATGTCAATAAGCAAAAGACAAGCACCTAGTGCAACAATGGGCAAAGGATACATCTACACAATTACAACACAAGAAACACACAAAACCCATAAATATATGAGCTGTTCAACCTCACTACTAACTGAAGAAATCCAAATAAACAAAACACGAGATATTTTTATTGCTTATAAGATTAGCATAGATTCTAAAAATGTGTAGAGGTGAAAATGAGCACTCACTTTATGGACGGAAGGGTATTTTATATAAAATCTTTCTAGAAATGAATTTGGAAATATGTACGGAGAATCTTGTAAGTGTTTATATCCATTGGCTGAGTCACTTCACCTATGGACTTTTATGCTAAGACATTAATAAGTTACACACAAAGATTTCAGTACAAGTGTGTATCAGGTCTATGTGAATGGAAAAATGACTAGAAGGGAAGGCACATAACATTGATCTAATTCATAACATGGAGATAGAAAACGAATTTAAAAAAAGCTAAAAAGAAACAAAGATGCCCAGTTAATCCAGAGGTCTAAAACAAAATGGCAGAATTCAAATGAGTCGAGAATGAAAGATGAGGTTAAGTAGTGTGTTAAGTTCTTCGGCAAGTTAGCTCTAAAATAACTAATACCTATCTTTAGCTAAAAGTTCATCACTTAAAAGTAGCATCCATTTACTTCAAATTAAATTTGCTGGGTTGGAATTCTTCATGTGAGAGAGTTCTATAAACAATAGGGTAGAGCTCTGGGTGATACCAGCCAAGGAGGTCGCCCACAGGCTTAGCTGAGGGCACAATATCCCTGAGCACTGCTGTGACCATGAGGACTTTCTTCCCCCAAAGTGGTGCTGTGCTCCTGCAGACATCATATTCCCACTTCCAAGTCCCTACTTGTGATGCAAAGAAGATGAAACATCTACCAGGCTCCTTGAATGGGGATTTACCCAGCTTAGGGTTGAAAGGATGTGCTGTAATAAACCGACCATGGGTGTGACCATGGAAAAGGGATTTCAATCGTGACCCAAATCTTCCCATTCACCCCACAGCAAGAATCTTAAAAAGAAAGCAACTGGGCATTGAAAACTCAATCCCTAGCCGAGGCCCATGACATAACCTCCTCTGGGGATATGATAAAGTTCATATGGCATTTTGTATTTTCTATTTGTTATCAAACATTACATTTTCCTTAGGACAGTAAGTGGCAGTTAAGCCCCAAAGAACACAAATCTCAAGATGACATTTCAAACTCCAAATCTTACATAGCTGACACTTCTTCAAATCATCAGGACTCTTCCCTCATCCTATGTGCCTGGCAAGTTCCCATCCTTTCTTCACACCCCACACAGGCATCCCCCAAGCCCTGAAGCCTTGCCCCACCTCCTGGGGTGAAGCTGAGCACATCACCCCTGGGCCTTCACACCTCCTATGAGCTGCTGCACTGCACCGGCACATCTGCTCATCTTTCCCACCTCCCAGAGGGTGAGATTCCAGAGGGTAGGGATTATGCCTCATTTTTCTGTACCCCCAGGGCTCAGGACAGTGACCGACACACATTAGAAACTTCATACACGCTTGCTGACTTGAACAAATAAACGGATACATGTGTCACAATGGTTAGAAGGGAAGTGGAAAGTCGGTTATAGGGTGACTGCCTCGCATAGAAGTTCTGGACGTCAGAGATTCTGGATCCACAGAATGCACAATTCCCGGCACAGAACAGGTGCTCAGCAAGTACTTTTTGAACAAATAAACAAATTAATGAAGACATTAGCTTTTTATTCAGTATAGAAAAATTTTTTTTCTTGGGCACTATTCTCTCTTCCCATCCCATGGAGTTAGCACACCATCTAGAAAAGGAAAACTCATGTATCACTCGGAAGGAAGGTCAGCCGGTCATGAGACCACATAAAGTAACCGTATCACCCTTCTAGAATGAACTAATGTCTCTGTTATCAGAAAGGCCAGTTTTATTTTGATTAGTCACAACAGCTGATGTTTGTATTGTGCTTTATGAGTTTCCGCAGCACCTGCCGTCACACCTCTGTGATGGGGGCAGGGCCAGGCAAGATCAGCCTAATGTAAAACATGGTTCAGTTACCTGCTCAACACCATGCAGCACCGGGCAGTAGAACCCAGGCTGCTGGACCTCAAATTCTGTCCCCTTTTTCTTACCCTCCTTTTGCCAAACAATGTCATTCACGCCACGGAACTGTGGGGTCAGCATCATTCCTCTTTTAAAGCATCTACCATTTCAGAAAGGAAAAAAGACAGCATCTTTAGGAAGCAGAGACATATGCTAGGAATGACTGCAGAACAGAAATCTATTTTGAGAAGATCAGATGTAGGTTGGAGACAGGAAAGGAAACAACTGAAATCTGTGAAGGGATTCCATATGTTGGAGGAGTTTGAGTTTGTTCGTGGAAGACTTAAAGCGGTTCTTACCACCTTTTCTCTGATAAGCGATCACGGGAAGGTAAAAGCCACAGCACAGTTTGCCAAGACTCTTAAACAAAAACAAACCACGACACTCCGAATGGTTTGCATTGCACACCGAAGCAAGGAATTTCTCAACACATCTATTCTGAGAAAACACTAACTTTCTCTGATCCTGAACAAAAGCCAAATTCTCCCTTAAAAGAGAATAAAGAAAACCAAAATTCTGTGAAAGAATCACATAACAGTTACAAGAGAAAACTGAGAGAATCTGAACTTTACAGAGGTCCAGGGGTTTCCTTTAAATCTTGCTCCAAATGGCTTTTCCATTTTTCTAAACACAGTCACTACAAATTAGTTAATACTAATCCTTGACACCTTAACAATGAACTCATGTTTTTTAGAAGGCCCTTAAATCCTCCAACATGTGTAAAACATGACTTTCAACCGCCCAGCCCTGGGAAAGCCTAGTGGTCTGTGGAGCTGTGACTCAAAGTGCCACAGTTTGCTTGTTGGCAGTCCAGGAACCCAAGGGTGTAGCGGAAACAGTCATCCACAGAAGAGATGAGACTTGTAAACCTTAGTCTACAACCTTAATGGTCAAAATCTCCACTTAATCCACAAACCTCAGCACTGTCCTCCAGCCAGGACCACCCATTGCTGCCATTGTGCTGGATTTCTTCAGCATGTCGGCTGTGAGCTTACCTGAATTTGGTGAGATGTGCAAGCTGCTCATGTCCTTGGACAGGCCGTTGGTTTTCGGGCTGGAGATGGGCGCGCAGGCCGATGTGGCTCGGGGGGGCCTCTTCCCTGGGACTTTCACAGTGGTTCTCAGAAGATCAATCTCTTTGCCATGAACATTCTGCATGTAATCCTGTTCAAAATGTTAAACATCCAAGAGAGATTAAAAGAAAGACCTTTTACAATCTAGGACAAGAGGTTCTATCAGACATCCTGAGTTGTAATCCTATGACCCTTCCACGGTGGCAAGCGCTTAAAAATAAGGTTTTGATCTGTCTTGTACTGGTGGCATCATCATTACACTGAAATCAGCTCTGCCTCTGCGTCCTGAACTAACCCAGGCCCTGGAAATACAGGAGACACAGTCGATGCGTCTATCCAGGAGGATGAGACACCAGTACGGACATGAAATCCTATTTTGTGAGCTGCTGCATATTAGATGGTACATTAGGACCCTGGGCTCTTCCTGTAAGTTTTGGGTAAAATTCCATGGAGTAGGAACTATTTTGTAATAACCTTTTTGTCTCCGAGGGCAATACCATTAGACATCTAGGTAAGACTGAAGTTGTCTGGTGGGAACTCAGGTGAAAACTCTAAGTAAGAGGTCAAGCATTTTGCTCAGGAAGATGTCTGAGGGGGTCAGTGGTACAGTGCTGAAAGAACATGGAGGTCACAAGAGCTGGATGTTAAAAAAGAAAGCACATTATTTGTACTCAAGCATTATGTTTCTCCAAGTGATTCACTGTACTCAGAAAAAGTATCTTGCTTTTGTCTACAATTTGCAGGTGAATGACTAGCAGTTATCACGGAACTAAAGGGAAGTCTAGGTACACAGGGAATTCTTTGTGCCGTCACCTAATTCAATATGGAGGAAAACAATACTTGAAGAGTCGGCTGTTGGGTGGCGAAAGAGAAGACAACTGAGAGCCAGAGTGAGGGGTCTCTTGACAAATTAGAGGAGTTATTGACCCTTTCATGCATTTTTGGGGGGGCAGTGAACCCCCCCTGTCTCTGCAGACATATCATTAAACCAACATCGCACATGAAGAAAGGATATAGTCTATCTAAATCACTCTTGGGTAAATAATATTTCAAGTGTTTTAAGACTAACCAGGAAATGAAATAAACAGATTCCTTCCTTGGCAGAATCTTGGTGGATTCCTTTTAGGATATAAAGGGAAAAAACCAATAAATTTGTAGTGCACAGGTCAGAGGCCTCAGCCTGCAGGACGAGGAAAGTCGGTCCAGGTGTACAGCAGAAGCTTCAGAGGGCACAGAAGGTGCTAGGGAAGCCAAGGGAAGGACTCCAGTGGCTTCTTTTAATTGCAAGACAATGTCCATATTCCATAAGGTGAAGGGGTTGAGAAGCAGTCACTGGTTTATCCACAAGTAGGAAGTTTGCTGATAGAAGTTACGGCACAAAAAGGAACTCAAAGTACTAGATTCCAACACAGGGGAAAGAAACCACATATGGGTCGCTGGGACCGTATGGGACAGAGAGAACTGTCTTCTCTCCAGCATCTGTAGGAGGGAGGGCCGGCTCTAAGTGTCACACCTCACCTGAAACCCAAGCAGTTGGACTTGTGGCCACACGGGAGCCAACCCAGACTCAGGAAAGGGAGTGGGAGAATTCTCAACAGAGGAGGAAGGGCTGGAAGAGAAACTCCATAACGTGAAGGGGGGGCCTTGTGATGGAGATTACAGAGCTCTGGAAGGCTCACCAAGCACCAGCCCAGGAGATGATGACGCAGTGTCCAGGGTGACTTCCTAAGGACAGACCTCCAATGGCCAATTCTTAGTGCAGAGCTAAAGCTCAAAAAGCTGAGGCTAGAATCAGGAGGAACGTGGGACTGAAGACAAACAAAGGATCAGAAGCTGCACCAAGTAGGGGCAAATTCAGACCAGCTCCTCCAGGGAGGGGCGAGGCTGGGCTTTCCTCAGCAATGATAAACCATCCAGAGAGAAGCACCTGCACCGGCACGTATGCTGTCAGCCGGGGAAGCCAGGAGCAGGGGTGCTGATGCACCCTGGGCTGCCCAGCTGTGCATTTAATCTCCCAGGGCAGCTCAGGGAGGGACATCTGCCGGGGTCGGCCACGGGCATCTTGGAGGAGGGTCATCACAGGTTTGGAGAAGGGGTGGGCTGTGTCCAGCTGGGAACAGACTAAAGATTCCACTTGAAAGGCAAGATGCTTCGACTGCCCCCCCCGCCCCCTGCCGCAAATATAATCTACTATGAAAAGAGTTGTGGTTTTGAAAGGATGCGGACAAAGGATGGAAAGAAAGTTATTATCATTAAATTAGGCTAAAGGATAAGGCGGACTGAAAGAAATGTAGAAGTCTCACGACCAAGCTCATCACGAGGATGGCGAACAAAAAGCACACGGAAGAAGGAAGTGGCTTTTGGTTAGTACAGGACCAAGGGTCAAGGGTCAAGGTTATGAAAAAAAAAAAAGGTTGTTCTTAAGCATCTTTCATTTACTTCCATTAACATTTACCCCTAATAGGCAAACCCAAGTTTCAAAACCAAAGTTAATGCTTGTAAATAATGAATTCCTTCTTGCATAGTTACTCCTTTAAAAGTATCAACTTGTTAAAACTTTCTTCTTTAATGCCAATTCTTAACAAATTAAAATACAATAATAGGAGCGTAATTGAGCATTTATGGCTTATGGGCTCTAAAATGAGGCTAATCAGAGAGTGACTAAGCCTCAGCGTGGTCTCTTTTTTAATAGGCATGTTTTAACATACAATAACCAGGATATTTTATTTAAAATTATTATAGAAATGTACCAAGTGTTGGCTCTCTGGATTTGAACGCGGCGACAGAACCCATTTATCTTTGGCTCAGCATGGGCCGGGGGCTCTGTTTTCCTGCCTGAGTTAGGCATTGAAAGTGCAGAATAACTAGTTCTTAAGAAAATCAGAATATAAGTCTGGCAATTCTTATATTTCAAGCCACTAAAATTTATAAAAATGTTACAAGATCCATTTCCTAATCCATAAAAGTCTTTCAGAAACAGGTGGATACGTGAGTCTGAGGCTTCTAGCTTCCCCCAAGAGAAACAACAGGGAGCTTTCCCGTTTTTGAAAGAACTACCCTTTTCATCTCTCCCCAGCTTGGTACTTGAGGAATTAAAGCTACAACCACTAAACAATGTCGCCTCCTCAGAAGTGGGACGCGCGGCCTGATGGTCCGAGGTAGGGACCGTGCAGGGGGAAATAAAGCCAGTGAGCTTGATTTTGATATGCAAACGTTACAGATACAACCCCTCTCCGTGTTCCTTGCAGAAAATGCTGATCGAGGATAAAAGGGGAAAAAACCCTTTAACAAGGCATGAGGGTAATTCAAAGCCAAGTACTTTTAAACAGCACTTAACAAGTCCCCGGGGCCCACTCAAGAGCCAGGCCCCCCAGAGGTGCTATCTCCTGCCCCTCAACAGCTTGAAAAAGTAGTAATTGCAAACCTATTTGCATTTCTCTTCTCAAGTTGTCCGTGCGCATCTCGTGGATTATTTTTTGCAAGCAGGCGCCGGAGCAGGGGGACCCGTCCCCGACCGCGTGGATGCAGCACCAGAGCCGAGCACAGCATCCCGCTGCCACCCGCTCCCGCACCTTTGCCATCCCTTGTTTTCTACATCTTCCTCCTAATTATGTTGCGTCTATTGCCGTACACTTAATTAGCTGCATTAATGTGATTTCTTTTCACATAGTCAAGCAATTAAGAGCTATGATTGAGTTTCATTCAATTAGCCTCAACAAACATGCTAATTGATGTCCCAGATGCAAATGAGGTGCAGTGAGAGGAACCTGCTAGCAATTGAGAGCCGTGTCAGGGACCCACAGCTTTCAGCTTGCTGACAGAAGCACAGCTCAATGTGGCTCCCACCTTCGGTGGGGCTGCCTTGGGAGAGGGCGTGGAGTTCCGAGTGCCTCCGGATTGGAGAATTAATGGATTGGCTGCTGTAACGGTGTTGTCCTAAAATCTCACAGTTACCCGTTACCAGGACTGGGAGGTCATCACCGGATGACCCTCAGCTCCGGCAATTAAGAGTGGTACCAAGTCCTCATCAAAATACCGCACGAAGCTCCTAAAAACACCCCACCGGAGTTCTCCCCAAACAGCCAAGGGAACGATGTGTGGGTCTCGTGTTGCCCATCCCAGAGCCCTCTGTGTGCGTGACAGCCTACAGTTCTCAGTAAATGGTGAGTTCATCTTAGTCAGCTCTGGGGCATTTGGCACTTGAAGTTAAGCTCGAAATACAGCAATCCATCAATAGTCCCTAAAAATACTCTTACTATATTGATTCTCACTGCCTCCCATCCCTTTGTTACCTTTGGCTGTCTCTGTCTGGTGAAAGATGGTTTGCTTGTGTGTTCATAGGGTACCAAAAAGCAGTTAACAAGATCTTAAAGCTAAACCCAAATGCATCAATGATGTGATTGGCATCTCAAGATTAGATCATCAGAATAAAACACACAGCTTTGAAATGTAATCAACATTGCTCCAGTTTTAACATATACTTTTTAAAGGTATTAAGCCTCTTCATTCCCATAATTAAATGATGGAAAAGTTATAGAAATCTTTGTTCCAATTAGGTTTTCTCAATAAGCTCTGGTTTCTAACTGTACACAAATGTTGAGAAATTTATTATTTTCTATTACTATCTAATATTTTGTCTAAGTGAGGTAACTGTTAGGACACATTGATGCTTGCTTTGGTCTTTTTGCCATGGCTAATCTAGTCACGTGTTTTCTCTTTGCATAATCTAAGTTCAGCAGTCCTCAAAGTGTGGTCCTCAACGCCCTATCAGGGGCTTCATGAGTTTGACACTATTTTCAAAACAATCCCAAGACATAGTTTGCTTTTTCCCTGTGTTGAAATTTGCTTCAATGGTGCAAAAGCGATATGGGTAATAAATACTGCTGACTCCTCAGTACGAATCAAGGCAATGGTAACCACGTTGTACTTTTTACACTGTCATTATTTTACTGATCGTCACGCTCTCTAAATACAAACAAAAAAAACCAAAAAAGTTTCACCCAAGGAAGTTTTCTTTTTTTTTTTGTATTTCCTTTGATTTTATTGGTCTGAACTCATTTTACATTAACACTTCAACATTTTAATTTCCCGTAACTGTAAAGAAGAAAATAGAGGAACTTAAGAGAATACTGAATCAGAGTTGGTGTTATAAGAGCACTCACATATCTTGCTAACAGAAGTATATTCACTGTTAAATCAATAGCCTGAACAAATGGCCACAATTTTTTCCCCAGGAATTTCCCTTCTAGGTAATAATTCTAAGGTTCAAAGATACGACAAAATTTAGTTCAAGAATTTTCACTGAAGTTATATAACGGTAAGAATAAGCAAGTGCCTAAATGCCCGTTACAAATATTTTGAATTATGTGATAATTTACAGCCATTCAAAATCATATTTTGAAGAATACTGGCTAACTTTAGATAACAAAGTATGTTCTTTTTTTTTTTTTAACTTTTGGGTTTGTTTATTTATTTATTTATTTATTTATTTATTTATTTATTTTTGGCTGTGTTGGGTCTTCGTTTCTGTGCGAGGGCTTTCTCTAGTTATGGCAAGTGGGGGCCACTCCTCATCGCGGTGCGTGGGCCTCTCACTATCGCGGCCTCTCTTGTTGCGGAGCACAGGCTCCAGACGCGCAGGCTCAGTAATTGTGGCTCACGGGCCTAGTTGCTCCGCGGCATGTGGGATCTTCCCAGACCAGGGCCCGAACCCGTGTCCCCTGCATTGGCAGGCAGATTCTCAACCACTGTGCCACCAGGGAAGCCCAAAGTATGTTCTCAATAAACCAAAAAAAAAAAACCCTACTGATTTAAAAAATTCTAACCTCTGAGCTTTTAAATTTCCCAGGTGATGTCACGGCAAGTATACTTAAGCGTTTCTGCTGCGCCGTGAGGCCTGACCATCCTGCACAGGAAAGTTCTTCCCTGAGTGTTTCATTCACAAGCTGAATTCGCCACTTGTTTGCTGGGACAACACTTCTACTTGAAAGAATGACTATGTCAGACATTAACTATGGTTATTTGGTCTTGGGTATGTGGCAGATATTTTCTTGAAAAAGAACAAGTACTTTTCTTGTATTTGTACTGGAAGGAAAGCAGCTGACAGTATTTGTGGCCAGTGATAGAATCTGAGCTTTCCAGCAACAATGAGAATTTTGAAAACTTGTGTCTCTCACCATGACACCTTCCAAATACCTGGAGACTTTTCTGACAAGACTGGTGGCGATATTAATGAATGTGATTTTGGGGTATTACTTGATGAAAAGTATCACCATTTGGAAACCTGCATACCTCAGTTAAACAAGCTTTTTGAAATGACTGACACATGGTGTGTCACATGCATGGATACAAGATCGTTCAAAGTGCAAGACAGGTCATTGGATTTAATGTAGCAGAGAAGGAAAATTTCACTGAATTCCTAAGCTTTAATAAACTGTCACATGTCAAGTTTTAGTGTAGTATCCAAGAAGAACACGCACAATGATCTGAAATGGCTATTAAAATACTCCTCAACCCTCCTCCCCTGTTGGTGGAAATGTCAACTGGTGCCACCACTACGGTAAACAGTTCGGAGGTTCCTCCAAAAACTAAAAATAGAGTTGCCATGTGATCCAGCAATCCCACTCCTAGGCATATATCCAGAAAAGACAAAAACTCTAATTCAAAAAGATACATGCACCCCAATGTTCACTGCAGCATTATTTACAATAGCCAAGACACAGAAGCAACCTAAATGTCCATCGACAGATGAATGGATAAAGAAGATGTGGTACATATATACAATGGAATACTACTCAGCCATAAAGAAGAATGAAATAATGCCATTTGCAGCCACACGGATGGACTGAGAGATTATCATACTAAGTGAAGTCAGACAGAGAAAGACAAATACCATATGATATCACTTATATGTGGAATCTAAAATATGACACAAATGAACTTATCTACAAAACAGAAACAGACTCACAGGCATAGAGAACAGACTTGTGGCTGCCAAGGGGGAGGGATGGATTGGGAGTTTGGGGTTAGCAGATGCAAACCATTATATATAGGATGGATAAACAACAAGGTCATACTGTACAGCAAAGGGAACTATATTCAATATCCTATAATAAACCATAAGGGAAAAGAATACAAAAAAGAATGTATATGTATGTATAACTGAATCACTTTGCTGTACAGCAGAAAGTAACACAACACTGCAAATCAGCTATACTTCAATAAAATAAATTTTCAGAAAAGCACACTTAAAATAAAAAATACTCCTTCCTCTTCCAACTAAATATCTCTGTGAGAGCTTCTTCACATACTTTAACCAAAACGACATGTCTCAACAGACTGAAGGCAGAAGTAGAAATGATGGTCTAACTTTCTGAACTGAAATCAAAGAGCTTTGAAAAAATGGAGAACAATGTTACCCTGCTTAGGATTTCCTTTTGTTTTGGAAAGTATCTGTTTCATTAAAAGATGTTATTTATGGAATAATATGTAATGGGTAGGTTATTGTTATTTTAAATGAATTATATGAATATTAAATGTTTTCTCAGTCATTTCTCAGTCATTTCTCCCATGATAAACATCAATAGATAGAATCCACGGAAACAAAAGCTTTTTCAGATTCTTCAGTTTTTAGGAAGGTAAAAGGGCCCTAAGGCCAAAAGGTCTGACACCCACTAGTCTAGCTTGATGTTCACAAAACAGCCAAGGGCTCTGTGTGTGTGATTTTATGCACACAGCTGGGGGAGAAGCATCACAGCCTGACCTGTGCAGATATTAGAAATGGTCTACAGATATGTTTGTCTTCTCCTGGAGGAGAGGAAGAACTCAGTCTTCCCTATTTTCACTACACTTCATGAATGTGTCCAGGTTCAAAAGGAACAGTAGTTTATATAAATTCTATTTTTAAAAACCCTTACTTCTGGGCTCAAAAAAAGTATGTAAGAGAAGCCACTGTCAGATGCACTGCTATTCCCAAACTCCACTTAATACTATTTTCAAAGGAAACTCATCTATAAAGACATACATAATACCATCCCTTCAAAGAGACCAAGCAAACGCTTAAGTCCAACATGTATGAATAATAAACAATAGCCTCATATATAGTCACAGGCACAGAGGAAAGTAATACCCTAAAAATACTATGAAAACAGTATCATAAAACTATGAGAAATCTCCCAGCCACATCCTTTCAGATCACATCCCTCAAAGAAGACAATTTCTCCTTCTCTCCAAAGGATCACAGTTACAATAGCAAAGGTAGCAGGCAGCTTCAAAGAGAAAAACCTTATGAGAATCAATTTGGTTTCCCAAAGACAGCCAACAGAATTCCACTGTTTCACTTCTGGAGCTGCTTCGGAGAGACCACTTGACCAGCGGATGTCAATGTGACCTGTGGCCACCGCAGGAAGAAGATACCTGGCAAACTGGATGTCAAATGGCGTCTGAGGCAAAGGCAACGCTTAGGACACCTGATTCTGAACCAAGGCTTTATTGGGCCTGGGTAATTACCTAAGAGGTGGTAACGGAGAAGGTTGGTGAAGCGTCGTGAGGGATCAGTGGTGGCACCCTTCTCTTACCACAGGAAGCTCAACACCACTGAAGCAGGGCAAACCTCTCCAGTGCATGTGCTAAAAGCGCTAGCATCCCACACATGTGGGCTCAAGTCCAACATTAGCCCAGGGGGAATAGGTTAATATAATATAAATCAAAATAGCAGAAAATTCTATGTTGAATTATGAATATACCTTTTGCTTCTTGACTGTATCTGTCTTGACTGACCTAGTATATTGAGCTTTACACTGCAAGAAAGATTTTTCTCATTTTAGGTTAAATTGAATATTACCCAGTTGTGACCCATGCGTGCTCAGACCTAGCCTATACAAAATGAATGTGTTGGATATGCACTTAGGTCTCTCCCAGAGGCAAGCGTGAGTGAAAGTTCACAGCAATGAACTACAAAGAGCCAGCCCCATTCCTTGGCTCCACGGCTATTTTAATAATTAAATATGGCTTGAAACAACTGGACCAGTAGTTAGATCTTAGAAATTCAGAGTTATGTAGGAATGTTCACCATAATAATAATGAGACCTATCTGAACCCCTTTAAAACTTCAGATTTCTTGCGATGAATTTGCTAGAACATGAAGCACTTAAAGAAACAGATTTTCTTTTTTATGTTTATTTGTATATTTATTTAGTATCTGTGAGCTCTGTGAGGGCAGGGACAGTATCCCCAGCACCAAGCAAGTGTCTGACACAAGATAGACACACAGTGACTTTTCACTGAAGAAATGAAGAAGTAGGATTTACACACTCAGGAAAGCACCTCAGACACTGCCAAGGAATGGGAAGGAGTAAAAGCATAGGGACACCACTTAAAGGCGTGTCAGAAGGAAGGGGTGGCGACAAGAGATCTCCTAGAGGGAAGAAACAGATCTTTAAGACAGAAGAGCACATACGTCTGTCTTCACAGGACACTAATGATCGCTAAGCCTTTTCTTCCAGCATTCGACCCAACACAGGACAGAAAAATTCCCACTTCAGTTTCTGCCCATCACAAAATTTAAATACTTCTTCTAATTTCAAAACTTGCACTAGGCCTGTCTGGAAGTCTCATTTTTTTTTTTTTTTTTTCCTGATGCATTGTTTTTTTAGGAGTGATTCTGTTTTCCTAACGCTACTGACTGCCCGCCAAGGTGGTTTACAGTAGTATGATCAGATTCATTTCAGATGAATAGCAGTCAGTTCACTGATGAACACAGTTTTCTGGTTTCCTAAACCAAGGATGGATGTCCACAGAAAACAAAGGTAGCCTCCTCCGGGCCAGAGGATGGCCTCAGAGTGACAGTGCCTGGGAGCCTCTGCCTGTTAGGAGTTGTGGGCTTGGGCCACGCTATTTAATCAGCCTGGGTCCAGATTTCCACATCTTGAAAAATAAGGGTGTTAACAGTTCTTGCCTCATGGGATTGTTGTCCTGATTAACTGAGACAATATACAAAGAGCTTGAAAGAAGGCCAAAGCCCTTAAGAAATGTTGGCTCTTACTGCCCTTGTCCAATAAAAATACTTAAATACTTGCCCTCTGATTTTATGTGGGCATTTCCTGAAGTGCGGGCAGCGTCCCCACTGGGGGTGGCCATTCCGACAGGATAAGCCACGGGGGTGACCTGCAAAGCTAGTTTTCACTTCACAGCATAGGAAAAAAAAAACTGTCCTCTGCAAACGCGTGACATTTTCTACTTTTTCTTCTTCTTTTTCTCCCCCCTCCTCCTTTTTCTTTTCTTTTTTTTTGGTGGGGGAGGCATGTACAGGGTAGTCAGACATTTTTATTGCAAAATGCCGTCTGGAAAAGATGCAAAACAAAATTGCTAAGATGCAAGGGAGAAAAATAAGGGAGAAAAACAAAAGGCCCCCTTCCCTTTGCTTATTGAGTTCAAAGGCATAACAGGCAGCACCCTGCAGCAAATGGGAAGCTACACTAATTTTAAAGCCATAAAACGCTATCAAGTTCCCTGCGGGGCAGGACTACACTGAAGCTCATGGCACCTAAATAAGATATGGTTCATTTACTTCGCAGCTTAGCCTAATGTAATCATCAGCGGATTTTTAGCCTAGAGTTGTAACAGGCAAACAGCCGCTGCGGCAGAGGCGGTACTCCCAGCCATCGGCGGGGCCGCGGCTAGATGGCTGTTGATTAGAAAATTTTTCAGTTTTGACAAGCACTTAATGAACATCAATCGCACCTTGACTGGTTTCCATCTGGGGCCACAGGCACACCTGAGAAGAAGCAGGTCTCTCCATCTCCACCTCTCCTTCCTTCCCAACACTGTAGCAACCAGCCGGCAACCAGGTTAGAACCGGAGGAGCACATACTTACAAAGTCGAATAATGAAATTCCATTTCTTGGCAGCAGGGAAAAAGAACATTCCCGCACTGTCCCCCACGTCCGATCTCTCCCACTGACAGTTCTCTGGAGCGACTTGCCGTCAGTGAAGAATATGGACGGGTTTGATTTATTTACCTTTCGCAAGAATTTCCGGCCACAATTAGTAACCCTCAAAAGGCCCGAAATGGAAAACAAAGTGATACAGATTGGGTACAAGGATGAAGCATCATGCTGCGTACTGATAAGACAATATTCCAAGGACTCCTCTGGAAGCTTTACTCAGATCCACAAGCTACATGGTTAAATCTGTACAGTTATAAAAACATACACATACTTTTTTTTTTTTTTGAAAAGCAAGAAGGCAGAAGAATTTTTTAATGCAGAAAAAAATTTAAGTTAGGTAGGGTCTAGGCTACCTGGTGGTCTAATTTCTAAACAGATATGAAGACTTTATTTGTCTGATCTCACCCTACTTATGGTCACTCTGTTCTCAACATCAAGGCAACGTGTACTACGGTGAGCCTGCATTCTGGCCATTTTAACCATCAATCTAAACACTTTCAAAGCCCAAGGGCTATCTAAAATAAACAAGGAATTCCTCAGGGCAGAAATAAGACTTTGATAAAGAATCTAACATTTCTGTGTATGTGTAATAGGTATGAGTTTTTCAGTAGTCATTTTTTTCTAACAAAAGTTGTAGCTATTCCCTGAAAATATTTATACTACTGTGGCAGTATCATTCCATGGGTTTGAAATCACTGATATACGGGAGAAATAATTTACCATGCTATCTGAAACTCGTTGGAGGAATGCCAAAAATATTTCCCAGGTCACCTAAAGAGCAGAGAGGGACAGCCTCCCTCACCTTTGGTGGGCACTTGGCAAACACAGAGAGAGCCCATGGCCCACGTGGGCAGGGGTGGGTGGGTGTTTGCATGCCACATGGGTTCCAGACCATCATTCAGGTTATTAAACCTCCAGAACCCACCATGTTCTTGACTGGTCCTAGCGAATTTCTCTGCGGTTATTTCTCATCCAGGGCCCTCGTTAATGCTGGGCACCTTGAAATTCAGCCATTCTCAATAGTTCTCCCACGCTGTAGTTTTTACATTAAAACCTCAAGCTCCAAAGAGGTATTTGTACACCTATGTTCACAGCAACATCATTCACAATAGTTAAGAGGAGGAAACAGCCCAAGTGTCCATCCAACAAATGGATACACAGAATGTGGTATGTATACCTGGAACTGGTTCCAGGACCCCCATGGACACCAAAATCCGCAGATGCTCGAGTCCCTTATATAAGATGGCATAGTATTTGCATATAACCTACACATATCCTCCTGTATACTTTGAATCAGCTCTAGATTGCTTATAATGCCCAATACGATGTAAATGCTACATAAACAGCTGCTGGCATGCGATAAATTCAAATTTTGTTTTTTGGAACTCTCTGGAATTTTTTTCCCGAATATTTTCGGTCTGCAGTTGGTTGAATCCCTGGACTGTATATATCCAATGGTATTGTATGTATATACAATGGAATGTTATTCAGCCTTAAAAAGGAAGGAAATGCTACAACACGGATGAACCTTCAAGACAGGATGCTAAGTGAAATAAGCCAGTCACAAAACATAAATACTACGTGATTCCACTCCTATGAGGTACTCAGAATAGTCAAATTCATAGAAACAGAAGGTAGAAGGGTGGCTGCCAGGGGCTGGAGGAGGGGGAGTTCAGAGTTAGTGTTTAATGGGGACAGAGTTTCAGTTTTGCAAAATGAAGACGTTCCGGAGACAGATGGTGGTGACGGTTGCATAACACTGGGAATGGCCTTGTCACTCCTGAACTATCTGCTTAAAAATGGTGAAGATGGCAAATTTTATGTGATGTGTATTTTACTACAAATAAAACAAAACAAAACCAAAAAAAAAATCTCAAACTCCTCTCCAACCTTGGTGACCTTTTCTTCATTCTGCCGAAATGGACCCTGGAAGTGACTGTGACACTTTTCTGTGGCTTAAAAACATCGCATGGTGGCTTCCTTTCCTACAGTTTCAGAACTGCAGGCCTACAGATGTGAGGACAGGCCACGCGTACGGCTAATCGTGCCATCATTCTTTCATTCCTTCGACAAAACAGTACTGGCTCAATGTGAAGGAAACGCTGGCAACAGGACCCAAAATGTCTCTGGCTCCGAGGAGCTCCCAGTTTTGGGGGAGAATCGGGGCCATGAAATAAGGCAAGAGAACAGGGAAATGAGCCAGAGGGTAAGGTGCGGGCACACAGCAGCGGTGCCCACACAGGCCTAGCAGGCGAGGAGGCTTCCGGGAGGAAGTGGCATGTAAGACACCACCAGGAGGGGGGGCAGGAAGGAACATTGCTGGTGGCAGCGACTGCATCTGTTAGGACTGGGAGCCCCCAGAACACTGCCAGTGCCAGGAACTAAAAGAAAACCAGAGCTGTGGAGGAGGGATGGCGGGAGACTGAGGGAGGAGGTGAGGCCCGGAGGGGCCTGCTAGGGAGCAAGGACGCCGTCTGAAGCGAAGCGGGAATCCTCTCCGCACGGAACGTCTAAAAGAAACAAATGCAGGGACGGAAATCACCGTGTGATGTGAATTACAAGTGACGGATCATGGGAAGACTTGCTCTTCTCCGCACTGCGTGTGGACAGGTTTTGGGAAACGCGATGGGCAGGTACCACTCTAGGAGAACCGAGCAGATGTGCAGTTCTGAAAGTTCAGGACAGGTAGGGGTTGGGAAGTCGTCTCTCTAACTGTGACCTCTGAGGTCTTCCTGATGAACTCCCAGGGACTGCGGCGGAGAAGGAGAGGTCAGCAGAGCAATCACCTCGAAAGGCACCTCCTGATTCCAGGGAGCTGCCCAGTCCCACGGGCTCCACAGGGGCACCTCCAGGCCGCCACGGCGGGGATGGGGCCGTGCCAGGAGCCGAAACCACGAATGAGGGGGCCCGGTCCGTGGCTGCTTCTGTCCACGTGCAACCAGAAGGTATCGACTCGGGGTGGGGGGGGGGGAAGCTGACGGAACGCCTCTGAAATCAAGGAAGGAAGGAACTGTAAGACGGAAGGAGGTAATGAAGTTTTCGAGGCCACAGAGATCCAACACACCTTGATCTCATTCTGTAGATAAAACACATTGAATGAAGTTCCGCCCAGAGCCATGTGCGTATAAACGTTAAGAGCCTACACTCCTACGTTGACTACAGGGGGTTGTATTCAGAATACACTCTCCCATCGAGCGCCTGCCGTAAGCTGCGTCGGTTCCTGCCCTGGAAAAGGCAGAGCATTCAGTACGCCTTGAGGTGGACAAATCAACACCTCCAGATCCTCGAGGTGATTCCCACAACACTGGCTTGAAAGGCCAGGTCTGCCCTGAAACTGATCCGTTTGGATAAAGGGCCTGTGGTTGCTTCTGGGTAAGCAGAGAACGCTGGAGACTGAAGGACGTGAGCCTCTGTCCCATCCTCGACAAAGCCCCGCACACAGGGCTTATCCCTTCAGGCCCAGAAGCAGCAGACACACTTGGGATTTTCGGTGCTTCTCAGAGCTGACTCCTGCCGGTCTGAGAAACTCTTGCAGAAACACCTGTCGCGGTCCAATGTACTTGTCGCAGCCCGATGTACCGTTTACAAACCCTTTCCCACTTGTCTGAAACAGGCAGTAAGACTAGAGAACAGAAGTGCTCATTTGTTGCCATAAAGCTCCAGACCTTTGCTCCCTGATGCCTACATATTTTCCTAACCTACTTGTACATGGACTGTTCTGGGTTCCAATACTGTTCTAAGATTTTATGGCATCCGTATAATGCCATTTGTGTGTGTGTTCTCTTCCGACCCCGACGTAAGCTGATCTATTCTTAGGGAGGTCTAGTTGTGCAGTGTGGGTGGCTTTCTCCGTCCCAGTCTCACCAGAATTTTTAAAGCAGAGCCAGGATCACCAAGGACAGGTGTGGAGCGCAGGCCGCCTAGGAGCAAAGACTTGACATGAAGCTCCAGAGTAGCCATGCCCCCTGCCACGTGGCCCCTACGTCCGGGCCTGTGTGCTGAGCCCGTGCTAGCCCTGGGCAGACGGGGGACCGGGCACAGTCCTTGCCCTCGGTGAGGCTACACTAGACGAAGCGGTACCGACGTGAGAGGCGCCAGGACAGGTGGGCAGCCTGGGAACCAGGTGTACCTCCCGTGGACAAAGGGCATGAAGGTCCACCTGCATGACGAGCATCAGACCAGAAACACAAGAAGCCAGACTGGAGAGGAACGTACAGACCGAGGACAGCTTCCGGCACCGCGGCTTCTACAGGGGTAGCAAGATCCCGTAATCGTTCATCACAGAACGAAGCAGGTTGACTGCCGCGCTGTGACACAGCCAGGACACGCCAGACACCATCTTCTCAGAAAGGGAGGCCTGACTTCTCTCTCAGGGTTGTCAGTCATTCCATGACTCAAAGCTTCTGCGTCTGGAAATCTGGGCTTGGAATCTGTCTGTCTAGCCCTGTAGCCTGGCTTCTGCAATGTTCTGGGGAAAACAAGGGAGAGGTTTTCCGCGTGTAACTCAATTCACCACCTCAAGAGATGGGGGTCTCCCTTCACGGGTGTGCAGCGGGCTGAAGGGACTGATTCTTAGGGAATGCTCAATCCTCAAGTAAAACGTCCCCATTTTATGTGAGGACTGTGTTATCTTATATTATTTTTTACTTTTGGCCGCACCTTGAGGCTTGTGGGATCCTAGTTCCCTGACCAGGGATTGAACCCGGGCCCTTGGCAGTGAAACCGGAAGAGTCCTAACAACTGGACTGCCAGGGAATTCCCAGGATTGTGTTATCTTAAATGACAGTTACCAGTAGTGGGTACAGGCAAGAGTTGTTCTTCTTACAACAAAAGGTATCTTCCTTTTTACCTTTAACTATTTCTTTTGAGAAGCATACCTACTTAGGAAAGCATCTCACATCTTTTTGTTATTTTGGCATCCGTATCAGTAAACAAGTGGATTTTTCTGCCTGATTTTGAAACTAGGAACTTATACTGAAATCAGCATTCTGATGACAGTTCAGAGTTCAAGTCCATGGGGAAAAAAACAAGGAAATGTCAGCAACCTGCAAAAGCCAAGGCTTTGTGGAGCTGGAGAATCTAAGGCACTTGATTAGGAATGAATGTCCTGTAAGAAGGAAAAGCCCAGTTCTGCAGGGCAGGGAGAAATGACAGCACCCCAGCTGCTGCTGTAACTCAGGCAACATACAGAATGGGAAAGAAATCCAGGAGGGAGGATTCCAAAAGTGTGAGCAACTCAAGCACAGGTCAGCCAGGTGGGCTGTCCACACCTGCCACGTGTACCCAGGAGGAAGCCGGGAGAACCTTCCTGGTCCGGGCACCATAAAGTCCTTGGCTTGACCTGCAGCCAAGAGAGAACTCTTACAGGTCCACTCAGGAATCCCCCCGCACACACCTTTGTCAGCAGGAATTTCAGCCGTGCCCTCGACGGCAGCTCCTTCGACACGGAAGATGAATGGGTGGCGATGCTGAACTGTGCAGCCCCGAGGTCAAGTTCTTTCTCATTATCCTCCCCATTTTTCTATCAAGGTGCTCCCTAAGGCTCACATTCAAGTCCACAGAAAGGGAATCCAAGGCTCTCGGAACAGGCTGCCCTTCACCCACCCAGACTAGGAACCAGCAAAGTGTCACAAAACCTCGGGACACTAAGACGTGTCTCCCCCAAAAAAGTTAAGCAGGTAGGGCTTTTTAAAGGTCTTATAGTTGTACAGTTTTTCCGAGGATCAAAAAAATATAGACCACGGACAGCAGCAGCAGAAGTCAACAGCTTGCTTTTTATTTATTTATTTTTAAAATGTGTTTATTTTTATTTATCTATTTTTGGCTGTGTTGGGTCTTCGTTGCCGCGCGTGGGCTTTCTCTAGTTGCAGCGAGTGGGGGCTACTCTTCATCGCAGTGCGCAGGCTTCTCATTGCGGTGGCTTCTCTCGTCGCGGAGCATGGGCTCTAGGCTCGCAGGCTTCAGTAGTTGTGGCGCACAGACTTAGTTGCTCCGCGGCATGTGGGATCTTCCCGGACCAGGGCTCGAACCCGTGTCCCCTGCATTGGCAGGCGGATTCTTAACCACTGCGCCACCAGGGAAGCCCAACAGCTTGCTTTTTACTATTTCAGTCTTATTTATATAGTTAGGGTTGTCTTTGCAAAATGCCACGTGGAGATGAAAGAGCAGTTAAGCTGGTCAGTCCTGAAGCACAGGTGACCAACTTCTCCCAGTTGCCTGGGACTTCCCAGGTTTTAGCACTGGACGTCCTGCATCCTAGGAAAACCAGGGCAGTCGGATACTCTACAAAGCCAAAGCAGCTTCGTTATCTTGGTTGAGTTTTCCATGTGTTATCTAAACTGCTTTCTAGGTTTTATTTAATTTAATAACAGCATCTTGAGAAGAAAGACGAATCAAATCAACTGGCTTGTTTTCTGAGCCCGGGTCTTCGTCTTACCATGAAACTGATCCCACCCAGCAACTCCAAACTTGGAATGGGGGGTGTCCTTAGAAGTCCAACTGACTCTGTGAGCCTCCATTTGCTAGGGGTTCCTGGTGACAATTTCAGACGCACACACTCTTGAGAGTCTGAAGTGATCTTGAGAAGACAGTAACACCAAGCATCCCCTTGCAGTTAAAGGATTCTTTCTCTGGATTTCCAGAGCAGACGCTGTGCAGCCAGTTTCTCGATGTCCACCTTAAAATGCACACTGAGAAGAAATGAAGCCTGACTGTGTGCAGAAGGGTGGGATGTGTGAGCTGAAGCTTCACAGGCAAGGTCCACCTTCTGAAAAGGCGGCAGCCCAGGCCCACCATAGACCAGGCGCTGATACACTCAGTTACAGAGACAATGCCATGGACTTGTGGGTTCCTTCAGTCCTCCCCCAGCAGCTGCTCTGCTCAGCTATTCTGCCCCTGCCATCAGACCCCATGGCTATCCTTCCCCAGGGCAGGAACCACCGATCTTTAGGAACACCTAGGTTGAAATCCACCATCACTTCTCCCTCCTATGCCTGCATCTCCTCCTCTCTACCTACAATGCAGGAGGGAGGGGGACCCCATGAGCCCAAGCCAGCCACTGCTGACGGCCCCTGAGCCTCTGGGGAAGAGCGGAAGCAGGCCAAGAGGGGTGGCAGTGGGCGAAGGGTGGGGTTGGGACTTCATGGACCACAGAGTGAGTAAATCTGGGGTCCAGAGGCATCACTGATATCAACTTGTAGGGAACTTTCTCCGTCTGGGTGGGATCAATGTTTGGCCCACTGTCCCTCTGATTTCCAGATGATCACTTCGTATGATCTGGCCACACACAGGCGATTCTATTCCACTGCTCCGAGAAGGTCTCTCCTCCCTAAGAGAACTGTTTAAGGTTTTCAACGACAGGAAACATGCCTGGGGTGAAAAAGCTTCCTTCAATGACGTCTATCTGCGGTACAGGGAAGGCTTAGGGACGCCTGTGCTACAGAAATGGCAGAATGAGGCCAAGCTGTGTGTCAGAGGGAGCAAGGATTTGGGGCTCCTAAATAATCTGTGTAGGAGCTGAGATGAGGCTTGGGGTGAAAAACAGAAAGACACATCCGGGATGATGCCGTCAAACTGGGCCGACTTTGAGGGCTTGGGAAGAAGATGTGAGTGTGAAAGGATGTGCCAGAAGGAAAGGGAAATCTGAAGCTATGGTGACCAGTGGGAAGTGATGTCCTGGGGACACCACCTGAGGTCCCTTTCTATTAATCTTGTGCATGTGAGCTCTGACGGGGACAGGCCACCCAGGGGGACCAGCGTCAGATCCCCTGGCAGCTGACCCATTCCAAGCACTCAGTGAACTTGGTCTCACACCAACCCCACTGCCGGCTGCAAAGCTGAGGCCCCCCAGTTTCATGACTGCCAGCCTGTTTCTGAAGCCACCGTTTCTGAGAAGCCAGAGCATGTCATCCTGCTAGGATTCCACAAGCTGAGCACACAGCTGGGGCCACACACTGACAGTTTATTTTGTCCAAAGGCTGGGTCTGTTTTCTAACCCACCAACGCGTGCGAGACATCTGCTGGGATTGAAACTTGTGGTTCGGGTCCAAAGGATGATCTTTACATAAACACTTCCACAGACACCTGTGTAATAAGGAAACCGTATCTGTTTCCCTCAAGAATAGAAATGACCTCTTCTGGGAGATGTTTTTTTTAAAGGGCATCCAACGAAGACAAAAAAATACAAGAGTCGTGTGGGTGCTTTTTTTTTTTTTTTTTAAAGGAAATGGTCAGTCTCCTGCTTCCACAGCATCCAAAGTAAGTTAAAGGTAGAGCCCAGTACTGCTGGAGTATCCTGTCCAAGAAAATATCTGAGAAAACCAGCATCGCTGGCAGCCCAGGGGAGCTGAGGGGGTGATACGGCAAGGCTGGGGAAGGAGAGGCTTGTGGGGCAGTTCTGTCCAGCAGCAAACTCTGTACCTTCTCATAAACTCCTGGCCTTGCCTGCCTGTCGGTCCAGGAGTACTGGTCAGGGTGGTCATCTGGGATTTTAAATTGGCTAGCTAACAAAGGAGCTGTCTAGATAGATCAGCCCCTGCAAAGGGGGTCCAGCCTTACAGACCACGCTCTCTGATGCAGGTGATGTACTCTGAAGGTGACGCACTTTGATTGCAATAAAGCAATTCAGGGCCCTCACCACGCTGGCCTATTTCCACGCGAGCTTGATTCGGTCGTTTACTCTTGCTCCAGTCTTCCTTGTGTGCAAGACCCCGCCGAGATACTTGGGTTCATCAGGACACCACGTCGAAGGTGACTCGTGATGGAGTCAGGGTCCAGCCTGATGGGGTCCGTGTGCAGTGCATGTGTGCACAGGAAATAAACGCCTGTCCCACCAAGAAGAGAGCCACACGGCAACAGGTAAATGCTGGTTTTGAAGGGGCCGCTGGGGCTGCTACAGGCCCCACCTAACATCTGTTTGAATGATACACGTTTGATGCATCTCAGGCCTATTGCTCTCAGACGCCCAACCCCACCCCATTACAGGCGCATTACCTTATTGGAATCCCACCCTCAAAAAAGCATGCCAGTTTCCTTTTTGGTAAATAAATTACCTCATCATCAGAAGTTACGAGGATACACAGGAGCTGGCACAGTTATTCCACCAAGGACAAACACAGTCTTTGTAGAAAACTATCTGAAAATGTCAGGCTGTTTAGCCAAGTTCTTTTCCTCGGCTCCCTGGAGAGGAACAGGCTGTAGGCTCTGCTACTTGAGATCAATGCTGGTCCCCTGCTCCGTGGCCAGTACGAGGGTGATGACCGACAGTACTGAAACCCAAAGCCACCAACCTGGGCAAGATTTCCCCAACATTTAACCACTTAGGTCCTCAGCACAAGTGGCCAATGAGCTTAGAGGTCTTTCTGCCATAATACATCTTGGAGATAACCCAGGGAGTGAGTGATACAGTGTGATCAGTGTTTGAGACCATTTGGTTCTATCACCTTTTGAAATTTTCCAGACTCAAATAATGGGGCCATTCTCCATGATGCAGAACTTTGGGACTTGAATTAGCAACACATCTGCATGCTCCCAAATTTCTTATTAAGGAAAGTCAGCATTCTGCCCTTGGACATCCCCTTGAATACCTCCTCCCATCTGGAACCAAAGAATGCCAGTCTAACTCAGCTGCTGGGGATATGTAGCTCCCAACAACTTAGACAAGAACAGATCCATTCCAGGTACCTGCCAGAGAATATACCTGAAACTCACTGCCCTCTAAACCTTCACCCAAAGCTTAGCTGTACAGACAAAATCAGTGAAGGATTACAATGAAGGTCATGCCATCCTTTCATGCTCTAGTAATTCAAACCCACTTCTAGATTGAGCCACTCCCTCAGGGAACTGTGTACCTGCATCCATAATTCCAGTTCCCAAGAGACTGGCATTAACTGAAATGCACTTTAAAATGACATTGGCTCTTGCTTGCCCTACAATTACATAACAAAGCCCCACTGTGCTCCTTTTCTGGATTCCAATAATATCCATGCATACATAGGATAAAAAAAAAAAAGATGGCATTGAGGACCATCACAAGACGCAGACTGTGTGGGAGAATTTTTGAAGAACCGATGGTGATTGTATCACCAAGAGGTTGAGATGAAAAGTAAGTGGGCATCAGCCCTCCGACAGGAATGTTCCAGTACCATCTTTTGTTGTTACCATCTTTCCCCCTTGGCAAGAAGGAGCAAATGCCCCTCTGATGGCACCTGAGCTTAGCAGGTGAGCGTAAGGTGACTTCAGATGCATCGTCAATCAGATCTCACTTTTTTACTCCCCAGCAAGAAGATGGTGATTGCACGTCTCCCTCTAAGTAACATAAAGCAAAGGGGTCAATAATCAGGCTTTGCTCTCTGACGGGGTCTTTGGAAGAACTACGCCAGGGAAAGGGCAGCCTCCTTGTTGATGGGGCAGCTTTGCGGAGAGAACCCCAAAGACCTGGAGGGGGACAGGACTGTCACAGGCAGGTCTCATGGGATGGTATTAAGTCTCTGATTTGGAGGTCACTGGAGAAGCAGCCTGACTCTACTTCCCAAATAACCCCAAATAAATCAAGCACAAAGGAATTTCCTCTGTAAAAGAAGGAGTATATATCCCAAAAGTCTACTTAATGGTGAAGCATGGGAAGCATTCCATCAACAGGAGAAACACACCAGAGACACCTAAAGAAACACATGCTTTTTAACACGGTTCAGAAAGGTGAAGCCACTGCTGAAAGACAAGAGGGAAAAGGGCAATTCACCCCAGCAAGCAAATTACACAGCGAGGGTACCATTTGTTACCCATCCTATTGGAAAGGTTTTTTAAAAAGGGAAATGTCCCTGAGAGCACAGGGGAAAAAGCCAGAGGAGATGAACTGATACCGTCTTCCCAGGAATTTGGCACTACATGCCCAAAGCCCATAAAAGCACACACTGTTCAACTCAGGAAGGCTACGGCTAGGAATCTGCGGGAAATGGATGAGGGCACAGAAGTGTCAAAAGAGGAACCTGATTAGAGTTACTTACAACAGCAAAAATCATTCAACATGTAAATTTACTTGCCAAATGTCTGTTCTGGAGATACTGTTAAGTCAATTAGGGCACATGTGCAGAATGAATGTTATAGAACTATTTAAAATGGTGGCATGCATTTGCTGACATGGGAAGGTGCCTATGATCTGGCGTCGTCTAGGAGAGCAGGCCACATGCCATGTGCACAGGGGTACTGCATGCTTGTGGAAGGAGAAAGCACAGAGTATAGAAATGGCTGGGAATATACACCCCGAAATGTGAGCAGTCATGTTTTCCAGTGGGTATTTGGGGATTTTCATCTTCTTCCGTATGTTTATTTCTAACTTCTTGCCAATCACTGTGCAATTTTTTATAAGTATTTAAAATGAAAAGCTTAACACTGTGATATAATCAAACAACCAGCTAGTACTATATATTCTAATCTACGCATTTGTCTACATCAAGGCAGATAAACATCACGCAGGATTCATGGAATGTGTTGTTCCGGAATAGTCATTACACCCCATCTTCAGGTTTTACCTAAGCTTTCTAGAAGAGCTCACCGTGGGTGGAATGTCTACTTTCCCCCCAATA
The DNA here is from genome assembly GCF_965194825.1 of Balaenoptera physalus. Lineage (NCBI taxonomy): Eukaryota > Metazoa > Chordata > Mammalia > Artiodactyla > Balaenopteridae > Balaenoptera > Balaenoptera physalus. Next base: position 134,140,708 of record NC_138885.1, on the reverse strand, counting down.
ATGAAATTAATTGTCTTTTAATCTATCTTATAAAAATCACCAGTATAAGAGAAATTATTACACAGAGAAAACGAACTTGCCTCACAAACTGGTATGTGTTCTTATCGGACAATAAAAACTGACTCATGAATTGCATTTAATTCTTGTTTTTGCTCTCAGCTGCTCAAGCTGACCCTGGGTTCCCTAGTCTAGATGTTCAGACAGATCTCTTTTTTTTTCTCCTTTCTCTTTTACTACTTGCTCCTGTCTTTTTACTCTCACTTAAAATTTTTACTCTCATTTAAATACTACTTTAACCTCCAACAGAGCTGAAAGGTTTGACTGTGCTGGGACCCCCTCTGCCCCTCACAGCCCAACACCTGCTAATTTCTCCGAAGGAGCAACACTCACGTGTAAACTTGGATGATAGGTCAGCACACCATTGTCACACAGGGTGACGTATTTCTTTTTCCATTCTTTGTTCAGTGATTTGCCACTTCGCTTCAGCAGCATGCCCTGTAAGGAAAAAGGAGGCAGACAGAAATTAATAAATATAAATTATAAAGTCCGGTGTCCAGTTTTTAAAAAAAGAGTAGGCACATAGGTAATTTTTAAATTGTTAAACTTTCGTTTTCTCTCTGCCATCTTAAAATGGAAATGACACATTTTTAGCTTGGTAATTTGATTTTCTCCTTTCTTTTTCATACAATATATTTATAGTCAACCAATGTCCTTTTGTGTGTGTGTGGAGAACAATTTCCTTTTGTATGTGTGTGTAGAACTTAACTTTGTGACATTAATGAGTGCTAAGATATGCCACTGGTTCAACAAATATAATACAAACCATCCTGATGTGCTACATCATACCTTTTCTTATAACTAAGTTATAAGCACATGGAGCCCCTAAAGGTATTAAAAAGGAACCTACATTTCCTTTTCTAAAAATAAGACAGTAACCATATTCTTACCTTATGATATTTACAAATAAGAACATTTTTTTTACAGTTTTTCATTTCAGATCTTAATTTATTAAAAATGAAATTCCATTTGCAAACATAGCAACGGCATTTAATAGATGAACTGTGTATAATTTACTTTAACCCATTTTTAATGAAATCACATTAGAGCTTCTTGAAAACCATTCAAAACTTGAAACCAACACACTTCTGAAGTATATTTAATCCAGTCTTCCTTAGATGACTGATGAGAATTTATTCTTGTTTTAACTACCAATTCCCAGCAAACCTTCCGCCTTGTTTGTAGGTTTTCCTGAGTTAACAAAATCGAAGGCAGGGGGCTTCCCTGGTGGCGCAGTGGTTGAGAGTCTGCCTGCTAATGCAGGGGACACGGGTTCGAGCCCTGGTCTGGGAAGATCCCACATGCCGCAGAGTAACTAGGCCCGTGAGCCACAGCTACTGAGCCTGCGCGTCTGGAGCCTGTGCTCCGCAACAAGAGAGGCCGCGATGGTGAGAGGCCCGCGCACCGCGATGAAGAGTGGCCCCCGCTCGCTGCAACTAGAGAAAGCCCTCGCACGGAAACGAAGACCCAACACAGCCAAAAATAAATAAATAAATAAATTAATTAATTTAAAAAGAAAACCGAAGGCAGCCCTGAGCTCTGCCAGGCCCAACACCTTGACTCTGCACTTTCTCTTTCCCTTTTGGGGCTTCGCGCCGTCCTTACTCAATTTCAACTTGAGCTCTCATATCTGGATTCGTCTGACTCTTGTTCACAGAGAAGAAGGAAAACAGAAGAATCTCCTTCCTTGCTCTTCCTCTTGCTGCCCATTTATAAACCTACATGATGATAATTATGACTGCGAAAGCATAAGACTAATGCTAGTGAATTCACCCAGATCGAGGCAGAAAGAAAGTTGTAAGTTCGAGATAGAATCCGACACCTTAAAGAAGCAGAGGCATCCTGAGTCCCCTTGGGAATTTTTACCAGCCTCCGTCCGCCTCCTGATTCTATTGATCAGGAACCCAAACACAAGAAGAAAATCAAGTAAGCGTTTTTTATGCAACAGAATTAAGTTCCAATTAATTACCAATATCGTGACATTGTTTTTACACCAGATTTTACAAATGTAATGGACAACTCGGGACTCCGACCACAAATGTCTACTGTCGCTGAAAGAAAACATTTCAAAGTCTGAGGCAACCGACAAGTAAACCTTTGGAAGAGCACTTCTTTCCAAGTGCTTACTTAAAGAAAGCACGTGACATAAAGCTGCAGACCTTGATTTCTTGGAATCTCAACCAATACAAACCAAACATGGCACAGAGACCGACAAAGGGAACCAGGCCCAGAGGAAACTTTTACTTACAAACCAAGGCGACACAAGTTCCAGGACACAGTAAGAACCAGTGGGAGAGGGGTGGCCGCCACTGGTGACAATGAATTAGTGATAATGAAAAGGCAACACTTAAAATCATGAAATGTCCCTCCCTGCTGGGATTTCTAAGATATTAAAACTCAGCATAGGGCTTCCCTGGTGGCGCAGTGGTTGAGAATCTGCCTGCCAATGCAGGGGACACGGGTTCGAGCCCTGGTCTGGGAAGATCCCACATGCCGCCAAGCAACTAGACCCGTGAGCCACAACTACTGAGCCTGCGCGTCTGGAGCCTGTGCTCCGCAACGAAAGGCCACGATAGTGAGAGGCCCGCGCGCCGCGATAGTGAGAAGCCCGCGCACCGCGATGAAGAGTGGCCCCCGCTTGCCGCAACTAGAGAAAACCCTCACACAGAAACGAAGACCCAACACAGACAAAAATATAAATAAATAAATAAATAAAAATTAAAAACAAAACAAAACAAAACTCAGCATAACAAAACATGACACAAGTTCTCCTGCAGGCTCACATTTTCCCACCGCCATCCATTTTCGCTGGAATTCCAACAATACCAGGGGCTGGGGTTACTACGTGTCATTGGTAGCTGGGCGCTGCCCTGGGCCTCAGAAAGCTTTTCCTCCAGCCTCAAACGAAATGCAGGCCGCAGGTCACACCCCGGGGCTCCGTGCAGATGGACGTTCAGAAGTCTTTCAGCTAGCTGGTGGGCACGTTCAGAAGCAAATCCTACACTCCCCGGTGAAAGGTATAAAGACTTATTTCTTAAGGGAATAAAGGGAAAATTCATCAGGAGGCCACGTGAAGAGACGACGTCATAGTTTTCTGGGAAATTAAATTAGGCCAATTTGTTTGGTCCTAGGAAAACTTCATGTCTTGTTGGAAAAAAAAAAATCCAAATCTTGACAATCTTAAATAAATTCCGTGGTTCACCTCGGAGGATTATCTCTGATTACATGTACTATTCAAATGCTGCAACATTCAGCAGACCTGAACACCCTGGTGGCCTAGGAACCGTATTTCTGCCCTTCAGCCTTGGCCCCAGCTGGGCTTATTATCCCACCCCTCAGAGCCCACCCCCCCCAAGACTGCAGTAGAGACTGAACCGATTGGCCGCCTGGCTCCCCACGTCACGTTGCACGCAAGATGGGGTCGCCCAGCTGCTGGTCTGGGCAGAGCTGGACCAGGGAAGGCGCACTTTTCTTTCAGTGGCCTGAGCGCTAGCAGGTGCTGATGCGTTTCTAAGCGTCGTCATGTCCTCTCTCTCACTCGCTCCCCGTAAGAAGCAGGGCAGGGGTAGCAGAGTTACGACGGCTCCCTCGTTACAGACATGTACTCTGACCACAGAGGTAAGGGAGCTCGTTAGTGATGGGAAGTGACAGGACCAGCCACCGTGCCCTCTTCATTCCTGCCATTGTACTGGGCTGCTAAGTTCTGGCCTGTAGGCAATGACCACAATGGTCAAACCAACCAGTGTCCCCAGCACTGCCGGGCCTACAGCCTTCGGTCGCGAAGCACCAGCCCCTCCTCCCAGGGCACGAATCCCAAACCTGAGAGCGGCGGGTCACCCAGCATCCTGGCAGGCACCTCCAGTCCGGTTCCTCTCTTGAGAGGGCACTGAGAATCCAGGATTGCAAGGGAATATAAAATACCAGTAGCATTCGGTCTGGTATTTTATATCCACGCAGTGAAAGAACAGATAAGCACCATTCTAACACGAACAAACTCACATCTGTTCCTGAAAATACATTGTATATGGATCCAGAGGTAGGGGTTTCTGTTGGCTAAATCTTAAGAGTACCCTGAAAATGCCCTAAACTCTGAGTGTCCTGGAGAGAGGGGAGACCGGGACGAGGATTTATGGAAGCAAATCTCCAGCTTACTAAAAGATTCCAGGAAGCGGGTGGTCGGGCTGTTGCAAGTGGAGAAGGCCAGACCTCTTGATGGGGTGGAGAAGGTCAACGAGGCACAGCGGAGCCAACGGTCCAGGAACGGCGCCCCGGACTGAGCAGGGAACGCAGGGTCTGCGTCTGCGTTTCCAGATTTCCTGATGACCCAAGAGAAGAAGAAAAACTGGAGCTTTATGCGACGGCTCCTTACTTTAGAATGTCAGCAACGGGTTATACACCATCTGTGTGTAGTTCAGGCCAAACCCAACACGTCTGCAGGCCAGACGCAGGCACCTCTGTGTCTGCGACCTCCGGCCAAGAGTTAGCAGAAGGCGGTAGCGGGGTCTGGACCAAGGTGCTGGACCTCCCACGGCTGGGCCACGTGGGACCTCCATCCTATCACCCAGACAGCAGCCATCCACAGGCTTGCACGTCCCGGAAGGGGAGTCCCAGGAAAGCCCAGGGCTGTGGATTAACGCCCACAGCTCTGGACGTCAGGGTCCACTTCTGCACTTACATGTGTGAACCTTCAGAAGAGGTCAGCCAAAACCCTAGGAGAGACCAGCAAACTGTGTGGTCTCTCCATAAATAATCAAAAGAGCCCCATCCTGAAAAACATGATGAGACACGAGGTCTTTGATGAGTCGAGGGCGCGGGAGGCAGCAAGCAGGATGAACTTTTGCAATCAGAGGCTCAATTGAACTTCAAATGAGGAGACTCAGGAAACAGCTTCTGTGGATTAAAGATGTGTTTCCTTTTGCTTTCCTTCTATTTTTTTTCTTAAATTAATTCTGAACCCTGATTTTTAGAGAGTATTTGTATCAAGTGGGAATCACAGAATTTCAGAATCACAAGAGACTCTGAAAGTCAAACCATTCCATCCTGAATCTGCTAGACCAATATTTGTGCTTGATCCCTGCCCGGGGTCACCCTGCTCAAGAATCCCTGGGGACAGTGAACCCATGGGCCTGGACCCCTAGAGCTGCCTGAGCAGGGCTCCGCTGCCCTCCGGGGGGCGAGCCTCGTCTGTAACTCTGGAGTGCAGCCTGCCCCCAGCTTGCCCTTCTTTTGAGGGACCAAGGACAATTGCCACAAAGGCCCTATGAGATGTCACATAGCTACACAGCCAAGCCCCGGACTCCTCCCAGAGCAAAAGGTTCCAGACACGGTGGGGCTCTCCTCTGAGCACAGACAGCATTCCCCCGAAGTGCTGAAGGGAGAGAACCCATCACCTCCCTTTAGGACAGACTTCTACCGACGAAGCAGGATGCTCTAACATGCCAGCAGCCCCTCACTGCAGGCTGAGCCCCTAGACTGGATCCCCCCATGCTTCTGCCATCCCAGACTTACACAATTTCTACTCTAACTACCAGGAAAATGGAAAACCCTAAAAATAGTTCATTTTAAACTTTTGAAGGACACGAAGCCCTGATCCCACAAGCTAGAAGATGACAGAGGCCGGAAGGCGCTCTGCCAGAGACACACGGGCGGGCAGCTCCCATCAGCGAGTGTAAATGGCCCTTCTGATTCTAAGTCTCTTTGATTCTGTGTGACCCAGGGCAAAACCGCACGGCGGAATGTCAAAATGTATACTTGGTCTATCTTTCAGATGCCACTTTTGTACATGTAGAAACGATTTCCTGCTTAAGATCGTTTCTCGTGGACCAGCTATCCCAGTGTAGACGTCAATTACAGTTAATGCTTTATTTGAATTTCGCATGGCTTATGCACCTGTTTTTAAAATTTTTTATTTCAGAACAATATTGGGCTCATTGTGAGCCACACGCTGCTCTAAGAGCCTTACAAGTAAGTATTAACTCACTGAAAGCTTATGACGACCTGATGGTAATGACTATGACTATCCCCATTTTACAGATGAGGCCACTGAGGCACAGAGAGGCTACGTAACTTGCCCAACTCACACAGCCAGCTTGGTAGCTGATTTCAAGACAGCTTCCAATGCACCAGGCTTCGCGGTATTCGTGTCCCTGTGTAAATCATCCCACACTGACTCGGGGGTGCCTGAGACTCACTTTAACCAACAGTAGCAGCTGAAGTGACGCTACCTACGCTGGGTTTAAACCTTAAGAAATCCTGGCAGCTTCTGCTTCGGGGAGCTCTGACCAGGAAGCCATGCTGTGCTCTGTCCACAGTCCTGAACCACAGAATTACAAGAAATAATAATAGTTTTTTCAAATCATTAGGGTTTGGGGTAGAGTATTAGGCAAAAATAGACTAGAAAAACACAACTAGCATCCTGCATTGCTGTAACAAAAATCAAAAACACGTGTCACTGGCTTGGAACCAGGCAGCTGGCTGAGGCTGGCAGGGACTGAACAGCTGGAAGGACCGTGAGGAAAATGCTCCCTGAGGTTGGAGAAAGGGGTGCGACTTGTGCGCTGGCAGGACGGACAGTTAGCAGACCTGCTCCCTGTGGGAACACGCAGCACAGCCAGGATGTGTAGTGAACCCCTGGATGGATGTGGCTAAGATTTCCCAGCAGAATGCCAAACACGCTAACTTATCTGATGAGCTCTGATGAGTCTGGGAGGAGGGAGAGGAGATCAAGGTAGTTTTCAAGCAGAATTAGAAAAAATATTTCTGATTTAAAAACCTCACTGGACCAGACCACGAGAAAAACTGTTTCTCAATCCCAGCTTCTCCTGCAGTGGAAAACTCTGAGAGTAAGAACTGGCCTCAGAACAAAGATCGAATCCAGGGAATGGCAGGAGATGTGATCTCAGAATAAAGACCCCACCAAGAGTGTGGCAGTCAGAACCCCTTCTTGAGAACTCAGAAGGATTTAAGGTAGACCCTTCCCATTACCAGAAGACCTATGGATTAAAGACAGGAACCTGTGGATTGGCTTTTGCCTAATGGAAAAAATTTGTAATTTGATACAAAGGACACCCACAAGGTTTTTAAAGGAATTACACCACTTTGGACTAAAAAGCACAAAGGGGACTTCCCTGGTGGCGCAGTGGTTAAGAATCCACCTGCCAATGCAGGGGACTCGGGTTCAAGCCCTGGTCTGGGAAGATCCCACATGCCACAGAGCAACTAAGCCCATGAGCCACAACTACTGAGCCTGCGCTCTAGAGCCCGTGAGCCAGAACTACTGAGCCCGCATGCCACAACTACTGAAGCCCGTGCACCTAGAGCCTGTGCTCCGCAACAAAGAGAAGCCACAGCAATGAGAAGCCCATGCACCGCAACGAAGAGTAGCCCCTGCTCACCGCAACTAGGGAAAGCCCGCACGCAGCAACAAAGACCCAAAGCAACCAAAAATAAATAAATAAATAAATTCATTTAAAGAATAAAATGAAATAAAATAAAAAGCACAGAGAAGGTTCAAAATGAAAAGAGGCCCTGGGCTTTCAACCCAAGTTCAGGCTGAGAAAGCTATGTAGCTGTACACAGGCCATTTCTTATGGAGAAGGAAGGTTGACTCAGATAGCAGAGCCCAGGGCCAAGGAGGATACCCCTGGAAGCAGAACACACCCTGTGCTGTGGACCAGTAATATCTACAGGTGTTCTGTTCCTCTCCTCCTTTTTGGAATGAGGTACCTGCTGTGGTTCTCCTGTGCCGGTGTCAGCACTGTGTGTGTGCGTGCGTGTGTGTTTATGTGTACGATAACTTGTCCCTTGAGTACCTGGTCTTCAGATGGAAAGGTCATATCCCAGGTGCCTCATCTACATGTGCACCTGATGTAGATGACAATCTTGGATTCAAGGCTGAGCCAGATGCCATGATGGAATGAGACTTTGTGAATCTGGGGACAGGGTTAGGGTACTTTGCACGTGGGAGGGCAGATTGAAGTAGCTAGTCTCCAAAGATGACCCTCAAAAACTCAGCTCACTCTGTCATCCCAGGCCCTCAGACTCAATTTAACTAGTAGAATGTGGTGGGAATGACGCTATTGTTCTGGCCGAAGCCTGAAGAAGGCCTAGAAGCTCCTGTTTTTGTGCCCTTGGGAGCCCTAGCTTCCTTGTAAGAAATTGGACCACTTTTCTAGGGAGACAGTGAAAAGGGAGAGACCCTGAGACTACATGGAGGAGAGTTGGGGTCTCGGATACACGATGGTCGTTGACCTGCTGGCGTCAACCCCCAGCCGTATGAGCCACGTCTGCTGAGGCAACAGATGTGACTGAAGAAATCATCTTGTATGCCCCAGCCCTAGAAGGCATTTTGTGGAGCTGAAACGAGCTGTCCCCAACATCCCTGCTCCAAATTCCAGACCCACAGAGTCATGAGCAATAATAAAATGGTTACTGTTTTAAACCACTATGATTTGGGTTAATTACCAGCAACAGATAACCAATGCAGTGGGAAGAGCCGGGAGCAATAGTCTATCCTCATAACCGGAAGCTACACCACCTCCTTGTGAATCATTTCACCCTCCAGACCAATTTCAAAGCTTTAACATCTCTTACTAGTTTGCATAGTAAGAAATTTAAGGGCTTTGTGACATCTCAAATATTCCTCTTCTCTTACTTAGAAATGGCAAACGTTGATCTAATTGCTACCACCTCATTCATTTACTGATGCATCAGAAAGACTGATTTTTAATGATCTACAACCAAAACATCAGATTCTAGGCAGGCATTTCTTGCTTTTTTGGCTCAGGGAACTCTGTCTATGGTGGAGCAAAGAGTAGAACTGTCTTTTGGCTGCAATCTCTTTATTAGTCATGTGCATTCTCTGCGTAGTCCCAAGCGGTCATTGAAAGCCAAAAGCAATGTTAAGTGTACAGGCTTTAAATAACTTACAAAGTTAATGTAATGAATGTAAGTGCTATCTAAGGTCCATCACTCAGTGCCCGCTGCAGCCCCAAGCTGTGATAAAACACCACTCATAAATATATATTAAAACTCTGTTCGATAGCAATTATTTGCCAACAAAGATTTACTGATTGCATTAGAGACTGGGGGTCTAAAGCAGGCAAATCAGTCTTTGTTTTGAGTTGCAGGGACCAGTGGCGTTGGCGTCTGTGAGCACAGAGATCATCACGACACCGGGGGAACATTTAACAGCCAGGGTCCTACGAGGCAACGGAGGCTGCGCCACGGAAAGATCAGACCATCGACAGACACATCCACGAAGCACTGATCTTTGCTCTGAGGCAGCATTTCTCATCTGCTTTAACAGCCACTGGAGGCCATGCATGCATCTGACTGAAAGCAAAGGAGAGGCCATGTGTGATTCAGCAGTGATATAAATTGAATTATCCTGCTGCACTTGAGGGGGTGCCAATAGCTTCCTAATTACCAAGTTCAAAAAGACGATAGTTTTTCCAGGGTTTGAAACCATCCACACAAGTTCAGAAATGTTTAGTATTTCTGCTTCTAAAAAAGAAGTGCGGTTTGAGTCCTTCTTTGGTTCTACAATGAACACCTGTTAAGGGTGCCTCCGTGACTTTATGATTCGCATTCTTAGTACTTTTGAGTAGATTCTCATGATAGCAGTTAAAGGTTTTCTATGGAATTTCTAAAACATCGCAGAGAAAAGCTGGCATCTTTACCTGAGATCCAAAGAGTAAGATCACCAATCATTCAATTTTCACATTTGCATTTAGTACTTTTATTCCCATCAAGATTTTTCCTGTCACATGTATTATACTTGTGGTTTACTTACGCTTTGTTGACTTAAAGAAAAAAAAACAAACTAGGAAAGGGCATTTGGGTGAGTGGTACATTTCACATTAGAAACTGGGGAAGCACAGGAGTCGAACGACCATACAAGGGACAGGGACATTCTTCTCCCCTGTCAGGGGCTCCTGCAGAAGCCCCTCCAGCTGGACATCACTCCCCGCTGTGTCTCCCCCGATAGCCCACTCTTCCAGAACGAAACTTATCTCTCCATCCTGTTCCTGCTCTCTCATTATGCTAAGCTGTCCCTTGCAGATAACAAATACACACTTTACCAAGAGCATGCCTGGACCCAAAGGAGTGGAGATTCACGCCCAGAAGTGTCTGTTGCAGGGGGTGAAGTCTGTGCCCGCCTCCCCGCACATCCCTCCATCACTTACACGTGGGACCGAGACGACATTAGCAAACTCCCTGTTAGGAGTGTTGGATGCATAATCCTGAGCGCCGGGCTCACCCCCATTTCAACAGGAATCTCAACGCCAGTGCACCCTACAGAGACTGTTAGCGCTGGGAATCCTGCAGCACTGGGGCTGCCAAAGTCTGGCCTGTGGGCCAAATCTCATCTTCTGCCTCTTTTTGTAAATAAAGTTTCATCGGAACGCAGCCATGTCCATTCTTACATAGGGCTGCTTTCACCCAGTACAGCTCAGGAGTTGCAGGAAAGACCGACCGTGTGACTTGCAAAGCCTAAAATACTAGCTATCCGGCCCTTAACAGAAGAAGGTTGCTGAGCCCTGCTATAGGATATGGAACCATGAAGAAGCAACTGGCGGCCACTGACTTAATTTACTCTATTTTTTAAAAATAAATTTATTTATTTTATTTATTTATTTTTGGCTGCGTTGGATCTTCGTTGCTGCGCGCGGGCTTTCTCTAGTTGCGGCGAGCGGGGGCTACTCTTCATTGCGGTTCACGGGCTTCTCATTGCCGTGGCTTCTCTTGTTGCAGAGCATGGGCTCTAGGCATGCGGGCTCAGTAGCTGTGGCTCGCGGGCTCTAGAGCGCAGGCTCAGTAGTTGTGGCGCAGGGGCTTAGCTGCTCCACGGCATGTGGGATCTTCCTGGACCAGGGCTTGAACCCGTGTCCCCTGCATTGGCAGGCGGATTCTTAACCACTGCGCCACCAGGGAAGTCCCAACTGCCTTAATTTAAAATTGGCAAATTTTGTTCTTTTCCCCCAAGTTCCCATCTTGTATCCTCCTCTTACTCCTGCTGAAGACCCCCTTACACTCTAGCACTCTATGGAAGCTGGGCTCTGGGCTTCCATAACCTCTGCTGAAACAGGCATCACCTGGACCCTTAGAATAATGGTTGTTCTGGGCTGAATTATATCCCCCCCTAAATTTTTATTGTGAAGTCCTAACCCCCAGGACCTCAGAATGTGACTGCATTTGGAGATACAGGGCCTTTAAAGAACCTATGGCTAACGAGGCCTTTAGGATGGGCCCTAACCCAGAATGACTGATGTCCTTATAGGAAGAGATTCGGACACAGACACACACGGAGGGAAAATGATGTGAAGACACAGGGAGAAGATGGCCAACCACAAACCAAGGCAAGAGGCCTCCAAAGAAGGACGTCACCTTGATCTCAGACTTCCAGGCTTCAGGACTGTGAGAAAATAAATGCCTGTTTTTAAGGCTCCCAGTCTGTGGAACTGTAACCGAGCAGGACCCTGTGGGGCCTTCCCGGGACAGATGCCCTCCCGCCCCACATGTCCTCCACCTGCCCCTTGTCTGTAGAAAAACTTTAATAAAGGTTTTGAATAAATTTAATCAGAGAAGTGAGAAAATGCAGGAAGAAAACAGTCAAGCAAGACAAAATAATAGTTTAGCCATTAAACAAAGTCAAGGACCTTTAGTTCCTCCTCAAGGGCTACAGATAATATTCTGAGTCTTATCCTTTGAGCTGTTTTGCAGATACTGAAACCCACACCAGGCGGGAGAAGTTAACTGCATGCTGCCCACAAGCACGGAGACCCCAGACGGGTTGGAACCAGAAGGCTGATGATGTTGACTCCCGATGACCTCACCACCAGCCAATCAGAAGAGTGTCCGTGAGCTGATCACACACCCTCCAACCCCCCTCCCTCACCCCGTCTTTAAAAACCTGTCCCTGAAAGCCATCGGTGAATTCAGGCCGTTTGAGCACTAGCTGCCTGCACTCCGTGCTTGGTGCCCTGCAATAAACGCTGCCCTTCCCTTCACCACAACCCGGCGCCAGGAGACTGGCTTTACTGCGGGCAAGGGGACCCAGGTTTGGTTCTGTAACAGTACTTTGTTACGGCAGCCCTGAAAGACTAGTACAACGGTGCACAAACAGGTTGTAAGCTGCTGTAGGACACAGAAATGGTCTCATCCACCAGCACCCAGCACAGCAGGTGGTACAGCCCGGACCTCACCACGAATGCCCTGCAGGTCCCCACGTCACACGGAATCTTCAGCTCTCAACTCCCTGCTCGCTCGAGTCTCACTTTGCCTCCCCAGTAGGACGTGTTCCCTGAGTATCCACCAGGCACCTCAAACACAGCACACCCCAACAGACTGGGAATTCTGGGGCGCCAGGTCCGCCGGAGCTGGCATACGGTGAGTCCTAAATAATCACCCCGATTTACAGATGTTCCTGGTTCTAAACTATCTCCCAAAATCCAGAATGTCTCCAAATAGCAGAGCAATCCATCGAAAACCTAAAACCAAAAATAAAAGAGCAGGGAGGGTGTAACAACCCGCCACTCAATTAAAATGCCATTGAATCACATAGGGATGAGGGACCCACCTATTATAGGTTTAACAGGAAAAAGCAAGTGGGACAAAAATGACAAGACTATATATACCATGGATCAAAACAGCCTGTGGTTCTAGACGTAGAAAAATACTCTTAAGTAAAAGAAGAAAATCAGTAACAACCGCTCATTATATGCAAGAAGAAAATTCCTATTAAATGGTTTCCCCAGATGCTCCTCAAACAGAAAAATTCTAGCAAATTCATACACGTGAGGCTTGGATGTCAGTGTTGGTAAAAGGAGACGGACCAATTCGACCAGAACCTGCAAGCTCTGCCACGACTCCACCATTTTAACTTTCCACCTAGTTTAGAGTGTTTCCATAGAAATAGCAGGAAGCCCCTCTTAGCTGAGCTCTTTTTTTGGAATAGTAATATCTGCATCCCTAGCCCCCCATCCAGAGGATCTATTATACCACAAATGGAAGCTCTGCTCCAGCCTGTGGAGGGAGTTGGGGGAGGAGGCCAAGGGACCAGTGAGGATTCTGGATCTCTAACCAGCTCCCTCGCGATGCCCTCCCCTTTCTGGTTAGTAATATTTCTGTCATTCTGCCAGGTTGTAGGGTACAAAGGGTTCCACTTTAATTGAGCTGTCAGCATCTCCGGCAATCCTATAAAGCCTCGATTATGCACGGCGGGGTTAGTGACACACTTGTTATTGTGGATGCCCTATTTGCGAAACCCAAGCCTGCACCACGCGCGGGTCAGCTCACCCGCGCGACCTTCCTGTCATTAGCGGCGTCGATTTCTACCTCACCGCTGAGAAAATCACACGGCGCGGCTTCAAAGCGCCAGCCGGGACTGGATTCGACCAGGAGCTAATCACCCACAAATCCAGCTCAAATGGCAATAATTGGCTAAACTGCTCCCCTCTCCAGAGCTCAGCAGTAATTTGGGATAATAAAGAAAAGAATTATTCAGCCAACTGCCCCGGAATGGATGCTTTGTGACCGACACACTTCACATTTTAATAATGATGGACACAGAATCCAATTTAATTCCGTGTCAACTGAATAACGAGACAGAGAACAATGATGGGGAAGGGAAAAAAGTTTGTTGGTTTTTTTCCCCCCTTTTTAAAAAAGCACGTTAACCCTGAGGAACGCTGAAGAGATGTGTACTTCACGTTAGGTCTGGCTGAATTATGAAGTCCCAACACAAATCAAATGAATTCTAAGCAGGGGCAGAAAAACAAAACAATGAGGCTGCTATATATTGGGATAATTTAAAACAACAACCAAAACCACCCCCCTCGTCGAACGAAAAGAAAGGAAACGAAGAAGAAAACCATTCCCACCAGGATGGACAGATCCTTCTTGATTTTTCTAGTTAATATCACCTCTTGATCCCTTCGTTTTTCTTCCCTCTTACCCTGCCTCTTTCTGCCGCCAGGGTTTCGGCAGCTGGGATGAGAGCCCTGCCCTAGCAGCAGCCTGGTGACATCGCTGTGGCCACCCCTCAACACCGACTGCCGTCCGGGGGCCCAGCGGGCGCGCGGCGGAGCAGGGCTACTCCACCACCATCCCGGTCCTGACCTGTCCTCCCGCCCAGACCACCGCTGGAGGCGAGAACCACGAACAGAACTGCGGGCTGGAGATGGACTCCACTCGCTCGGAGCCGGTGGGACTTCTTTTACTGAAGAAAATCAAACTGAATCCAATCCCCCCGCCTCGGAAGCCAGGACACCCCGGCGTCCAGCCGGGTGACAGCGTGAGGCCAAGGATGGAGGGGCCCCTTTGTGCGATGGGGGGCATTGCCCCAAGTACAAACTGTGGGGCGACACCTGCGAACGTGTGTGTGCGAACATGGCAGAGAGGAATTCCTGGACAAGCAACAATAAAAAACCTGCGGCGGCTTCTTTATTCAAGCAAATGATCCCTAAACCCAGGCACCAGCCCCCGTGCGATACCCGCCAGGGCGACTGTTCGCGTGCGTGCGAGCAGGGTGTGTGTGGGACCTGAAAGTTACCTGGTGTGAGACATCAGGGGAGCTGTGAGTAGATTTTACATCTCCATCAGCTCGGTATTGGTCTTCTGCAGGGGAGATTTGTCTTTTCTCCCCTAACCAACACTTCTAAACGTGTTCTCCTTGGGATACACTCTGTTCTCGCTTCCTTCTCGTTTCTCTCCTACCTGTCTGCCAACTGCTCGCCCACCTGCCTCAGATGCTGCCACTGCAGAGACCTGGTTTCTCTCCAGGTTACACTCTGCCCCCAGAAAGTCACCCGCAGCTGTGGACAGCCCTCCCAGGGTCCCCCAGGTAGTTCCTTCCCACCGTGTTCAGGCTCCCCGTCATGCCCAGACCGGGCACCACTGCCCAACTGGCGAGAGTTGTCACCAACTGTGGCGCCCCTCCCCCTGCCTCTCCCACCTCCTCAGCTGGCGTCTCCTAGTCAGCTTAAGTGCCCCCAGCTCTGGGCCTGCTCTGCCCAGCAGAGTCTCACCACGAGCCCCAGGTGACAAGTGAGGACCCCACCTGTCCTCAGGTCTGAGACCTGCTGTAGGTGTAAACCAAAGCCACACACCAGACTGTGAAGGCTTAGCAGGAAAAAAGGGCAACTTGTTGAATTGGTTACATGCTGACACGATTTAATTGGGGATAGGCTCAGTTAAACAAAACATTATTAAATTTCATTTCACTCGTTCTTATTTACTCTTTCTAATATGAATAGCGAAAGAGGGGTGCGATTGTATCTGTGGTTCACATTCTGTTTCTGCCTGCCCAGATCACCTCTGACCCTCCCTGTTGGCTCCTGGGCTCCTGTAGCTGCAGCTGAACCAGGCGAGAGACCATTCTCGTCTTGCTCGTTTTTGTTTCCTATAACCTGGCACACAACAAGTGTTCAAAAAAATGCTGTTGGACAAATGAACACATAACTGTATGATATAACCATCGACGTGAACGGTAAAAGGTTTCATGGAGATTAAATCATTGTGCAAGGTAACATGGCCAGTGAGGAGTAAAACCCAAATTTGCATCCACGTTGTCTGCAGGGCTCCAATCCTATTATGGTAACCACATGCCTTGCACCACACGGTAAAGGTGATTAGAAATAGCACGCTCATAAGGAGATCTCATCAGACACCAAATCAGTACAAATCGTCTTCCTGTACGCATGGTAAGTGTAAACTGCTACTTTGGATACAGGGAAGCATAAAGGAGAACACCACGCGGGGCCTGCCCCTCTGGATTCTTCTATTTTGGAAATTAAGATGTGGGCACAGGCAGAGGAAGGCAATTCAAACCTGGATTAGAGTTTCTACTGGAGAAATCAAAGAAGGGAAGGATTACTCACTTTGCTCCTGGTTAAGAAAAGAAGAAGGTTTGTGCAAACAGCCATGTTTCGCTTTTAAGCCAAGACTTAAACCAGGGGTGGCACCCACTTGGCGGGCGGGCTCCCACTTCGCCACCCTCTACGGCACTTGCAAGGGTGAGCCTTGAGCTTTCTCAACACAGCCCTCCAGGCAGCCTCTACTGTGGATGAGAACCGGCACAGAACAGGAATCCACAGCCGTCCCGCCCTTGATACTGCTAAGCCCTGGTCTCCAGAAACATTCCACATGTGATCTTTTTATAAGCAGCACAAATATTTCCTTCCACGACTATCTTCTATCCCAGCGATGATGATGATTACTACCACCACTATTACTACTACTTAATTTCTTGGAAACTGAATACTGTTGTGAACTGATTAGAAAATAAAAGAGACAAAGACAGAGACAGAGAGATAGAGACAGAGAGAGACTGTGTTTCTGGAAAACCAAAGTGAATCTAGTCAGTGCCATGTCCTGGGGCTGTGTGTATCCGCAGAGTTATCACTAAACGCCCAGGACGGCAGGGTCTCTATAAGCTAGTGGGTTAGTTCTCATTTCAGACCATTACCTGCCAGGTGCTCAGTTACTAGGTAGTCTGGTTGAAGGGGGCACCCCTGCTCTCAGTCTTTGCCTAAAGGAGTGAGTTCAAACAAAGATACCCAAGACACCCAGGACAGGGTGCAAAATGACTCTCTTCCTCCCAAATGGTCTTGTTGTCTTACATCTAAGATGTCAGGTGGAACTTTTCTACAGATTCCAGTGTCTTCCCCATCAGTTCCATTTGAGGAAACGTCAGATTGCTGAAAACTGTCATCAAACGGATATATGTGCTTACAAGCGTAAATACGCATAAAGAAGGTAAAGGGTCATCCCTAGACTTACTCCCTTGGCGAGCAGGAACTAGCATACCCACCCATCCACCAGCTGCCCACCAGGGTCACCAGTGGGTCCTTTCACAGACAGCAGTCAGCTCATCTGTCTGAACATACCTGGAACCAAGGAGAGGGAAGAGAGCCGTCAGCGTGCAGAGCCCCGAACTGCAGGCAGGGGCTACCCCGCTGAATACACACAATGCATGTGGGTGACAGAGGTGACGGTGACTGGGGGGCAGCTCGGATGCGCTTCTTTTCTACCAAACATCCTCTACCAACGTCTTCTGTGCTCCAGCTTAGAGGCTGTTGCCATCAACGAGAAATGTGCTCCCTAACTGTGGAGTAAAATCAAGTGGCGTCCATCACACCTTACTAATATAAAAATTCTGGATAAAATTCTCAGCAGTCATCAAAAATGTGCTTAAGGAAATGTCTACACAAAAAAGACTATACCTTATTTCACGCCAAAGTCCTCAAATACCAAAATTTAAAACATAAAAGAGGATGAAGTCATGTCCAACCAATCCTCTGGTGCATCACATTAGAAAAAAAAATGACTCCAGTGGTCTCACTCTAGAAGTTGATTGTTAATCAGGGCAATTTAATGATGAAACACTGCAAGTATTGTGTCAGCAAGTTAAAAATGGCCTTGTTTCAATACAAGAATCACTCGGTATATACTATATATAAAGTATTGTATTTCATGCCCCATTTACTGTAACACATTAGTGGGTTCAATCATCAAGTAACAACTGTTTCCTTGCCGGGTTCAGATATTGGGGAGGGGGAGTCTGCAGTGGGAGAAGAGCCCTTGTAGGCTCAGAGGGCCGTAGGCACGTACAGAGATTTGGTCTTGTTCATTTTATGGGCCCTTCAACAATATTAAATAATTGCACATCTAGATTTTAGCAAATAATATGGTCTTAGTGAATGCTTATTTTTTAAACGCCAACTAACTGAAACACTATTTGACATGTTGTTCTTCATTGAATTATTTAAGACTACTCAGAAAGAAGACTAAACAAAAAAAAGACTAGATAGCAGAGCCTTCCTGCAATGATTTGATTGATTCACTTCACTATTAAAATGTCAGAAAGAAAAAACAGACTGCAACAACTCTCTGCAAAGCAAAAGGCTGTACAATCTTTAAATATGAACTGTTTGCAAACTCCAGTCACTTCTTATGTTAAAAAAAAATCCAAAATTGAGACTAAGATAGGATATTTCACTAATTGGATTCTCTTTGGTTTAACACTATCCTAGATACTATTCCAACTTATCTATGATGTGAGAGGAGAAGGTATGGGGAGACAGTGGTGATTGGAAACCTGTGTGCTTAGAAAAGCTCACTCATATATTGAATCCATAAACTGTCTCCTTCAGGGGGAGTAAAAAAGGACAGCAACCATGGTTTCAGGTTGGTTAAGAGGTTTACGGGAGATGCCGGGCACTAACATAATGACTCTCAACAGAGCAGAGATCTGTATTTTCCTTTTTACCTTGACTGCCAGGATGCTCAGAGATGTTACATTTTTCTGAGCAGGTTTTCTGGTAAGTGCCTTTTCCTTTGGTGCCTGGCACTTAACTTTTTATAGTTTTCACAAGTGTCTGGGCTTCTTTTAGTGTAAGATAAAGTTGAAAGAAGGAGAAGAAGAAAAACACTTGAGAGGAAGGTTTAGCCCCCAAACTCAGGCCATAAGAAAGCAGTTAAGAGACCGGTTTGGGAGGGAAAGGGAGCCCGTGCGGTTTGTGATCGCAGCCTAATTCCCCTTCAAGAGGCACCCAGTGGCAGGCACACAACCTCTGCTCGGCGGTGGACGCCTGGGCTCCCAGGCAGGACCCGAGCTGCCCTCGAACCTGAGCTGTTTGTTACTTCTTGCTGCCGAAAAGAGGCTCGGAGCCAGGGCTGAGGCATTTCGGTCTTTGAATTGCTTTCAGTGCTGTGAGGGGCAGGCAACGGCTCTCCAGACAATAGTTCAGAACTTGTTCAGCAAAGCTTGATTTTTTTTTTGCCTTCAAAGGTTGAAATTTGTTCTACAGATAAAAGTAATGCCTTCAGGGAAAAAAACTCTAAGGCATTCCTGACAAATTCAAGTCCCTCCGAGCATCAAGCTACTATTGTGCTAAGGTACAGTCAGCTACGAAACACAGTTAGAAAAGGAAAGCCAGAACTTCAAAAAAAAAAAAAAAAAAGAAAAACTGCCCAGGAAAAACAAGGAAGTAGAAGGCCTGATGCTACTTGGTTGTTTCTATCTGAAAGCTGGCAGACCCAAGAACATACACATTTATAGAGGTAACATGCTCCCATGTTGAAAGGGGAGGGAACAAAAAAAAGAGATGTTTGTAGATTTTAGGATGCCGGCTCTAATAGGACGACAAGTAAGAGCTATTCTTCCTCAAGGACAGAGAATGGTTCTCTAGCCTTGGCAAGTATTTCCTCCCATTGAACTTCTTTGAAAACTTCTCATGGGTGGAGAGGGAGTTAATGAAAGAAACAATACGTATAAGAAAATGCAAGGTGCCCAGAGTACGGCTAATAGAATTGGATGCTGGCTTTAATTTTAATGAAGAAAGTTGCCAGTAGCAACAAAACTGTCAGCAGCCGCGGAGGACCATTAATAAAGACAGAGACGACATTAGTGCCCGGCATCAGTACAAAAGGTTCCCCTCGCTCCATGCTGTGCTAAATTGGCTGCCCAATTTTTCTTAAGTGTCCATTCTATTTAGAAGACAATTTATTAATTTTTGCCATTTATTGTCAGTTGACAGGCCATCATTTTGTAGCCCGAATTTTAGATGAAAACTAATTGAAAAGACGGGCAGTATTTATGAGGGGTATTATTTGTCAATTACAGCGGCAAATACTCCTTGCTACCACCGATCTTGATGCCCCAGCTCTTTGGGTGTGAGGACTGGTACGGCTGGCATTAAAATATGAGAGAGTCTCTCCCAGCTCATCAATTTCACAGGCACAGAGGGAAACCACCTTCATGTTCTATGGACCTTTCAGGGTCGATGGATACGTTGTAACTTTTGACAAAGGGGAAGTACACAGCAAGTAATGAGAACAGATAATTGTG
Organism: Balaenoptera physalus; assembly: GCF_965194825.1. Lineage (NCBI taxonomy): Eukaryota > Metazoa > Chordata > Mammalia > Artiodactyla > Balaenopteridae > Balaenoptera > Balaenoptera physalus. Next base: position 134,120,799 of record NC_138885.1, on the reverse strand, counting down.
CACACAAAATGTAATTCACTGCGAAATAATTCATATTCATTACTTTTTATCATCTCTGGAAAAGAGTCATCATAACTACTTAAACAGTCTGCTTTCTTAATTTTATACATTTTAAAATAATTTCCCCTAAGTTACTATATTTCAGACAAATCCAAGTAGATGTATATGCTCTGCCTGTCGATTTTCCAACTTGAAGGCTCAAATGTCTTTTTTTTCAAAAAACACTAAGCCTTATCCTTTATAAGGAAAACTGCTTTTACTCAGTCAAAACCCCTCCAGAACCTTGCAGCTAAAATGTTTCATAAATATATTATGAAGATGTTATGAAGATGTTATGTTCACATGCTACAGTATTATCTTTTCATGTTTTAACTAATGTTTCCAAAACCTTGGATACAATGTGTTGAAGCAGTGAACAGTAATTTGCTTACCAACTAAAGAAAAGTTAAATGAGTTATAATTTTATGTGCCCAACTTAAGTTTCCTTTCTGTAGTAATGTTGATGGTGGAATTTGTTAAAGATTGCTATATTGCCTGAATTATGTTCCATTTGAATTTATACAAAGTTAAAGGTTTTAGCAATTAAGATAAGCATTTTCCCCAAACGGCAATACTAAATTAAACGACGTACATGGCGTCTTGCCAATTACCCAGTCCTCTGCCAGAAAAACGAAAATTCCCTGGGATCACCCAGGCAGCTGCACGGGGGGTAGCTATGCTCACCTAAAACATGCAAACGCTTAAACAAAAAACATGGCACCGATCAAAAGGGATATTTCAGGATGAACTTCAGTAAACTTCTGGGTCCTTCAGTGCTTCTAACTGGAAAACCTTTCTTTGTACCCAATCAATTCCCAAGTGACTTCTGTGCTGAATTCTTGGAAATCAGTTACAGGCATACATAGAAAATGCTTGTATCGGTCTTTCCTTATCAGTAACTGACTGTGTATTTGCTGCCATCCCAAAGCTGACCGGCGGGCAGAGGGGAGCTCGTCTGTCACTCAGGTATGGTGCACACATGCAAAGAGGGTCGACATGTGTGTGACACGCAAGCCATGTTTTCGTGCGCATCCACTTTTGTAGTTTCTGGTTTTAAAGTAATGGCTGTGGGACTTCCCTGGTGGCGCAGTGGTTAAGAATCCACCTGCCAGTGCAGAGGACACGGGTTCCAGCGCTGGTCCGTGAAGATGTCACATGCCGCAGAGCAACCTGTGTGCCACAAGTACTGAGCCTCTGCTCTAGAGCCCGCGAGCCACGACTGCTGCCTCCCACGCGCCTAGAGCCCGTGCTCCGCAAGAGAAGCCACCGCAATGAGAAGCCCGCGCACCGCAATGAAAGAGTAGCCCCCGCTCGCCACAGCTAGAGAAAGCCCGCACGCAGCAACAAAGATCCAACGTAGCCAAAAATATAAATAAATAAATAAATATATATATATATACACATGAAAAAAGTAATGTCTGCGACCAGGGTGGTGTGCTCCTCAATGGACGTGCTTTGAGCAACCCAGGAGGGTCGAGGACAGGAGAGGGGAGGGACCACGTCCGAGGTCCCCGTGTGACGCTCGGGGAAGGTTCCGGAAAGCAGCATCCCAGGGATGCAGTGCCTCTGCACTGAGCTGCTGACTGCTGATGCAGCAGCTGGGTGGGCTCCAATGAGGGCGCTCCCCGGGGGGCTGGTTCCCATGCAAGCAACTCGGGGCCCATTACGTGGGGTGTGATTTGAGTGTGTGTGTCTCTCTGCGTGTCTACAGCAGTGCCCTCGAACCCCGATGATGGCCAACCAGGCTACACTGCCGGGACCAAGCGTCTTCCCAGATACCACACGGCATGAGCCGATCCTTACTTAGGAGACGTCTTTGGGGTTTAGCCTCAAACAGGCAGTGCTGTCTGAAGTAGTTTTTCTTCTGGTTTCACTGAGAAATAACTGACATACATCACTGTGTAAGTTTAAGGCGTACAGCACTGTGGTTTAATTTATACGTGTTGTGAAATGATTCCCACAATAGGTTCGGCTAACATCCATCTTCTCATATACATACAATACAAAGAAAAGAAGGACAAAAAGAAGGAAAGGGGGGGAGAAAAGCTTTTCTTTGCAATGAGCATTCTTAGAATGACTCTCTTCACCTTCCATACACCACAGAGCAGTGTTAACTGCAGCCAACATGCTGTTCCTTACATCCCTAGTACTTGTTTATCCTGTTAACTTATTCACTGGAAGTTTGTACCTTTTGACCACCTCCCTCCAGCTCCCCGAGCCCCTACTGTTCCCCTTTGGTAACCACAAATCTGATCTCCTTTTGTATGAGTCTCGTTTTTTGTTTTGTTTTGGGTTCTTTAGATTCCACATATAAGAGAAGTGTTGGAATTTAATGGCAACCCTGGCAGGGACACTCATTGGTGACCCTCCTGCACTCACCCCTGTTCTCATTTCGGCCGGTGTACGCGGGGTGCCCTTGGTCAAGGTCTCTGCCTTGCCGGTGCACACTGTGTCCCCGACTCATGGGGGCTGGGTCAGAACTGGACTGGAATTTGGTCCACGTGAGCAGCATTCGGGGGGTCTTCTGTTTGAGGCTACTGCTGGCTTAGACGTGGTACCCATAGGAGGGCCCGGGATTCAGCACACGGAGCACGAGAACGCGCAGGGCCTGAACCCAAGGAGGTCACAGCCGGGAGATGCTCCCTGGTGCCATAGTTTGGGGTTGCCCCTCTGCTTCCTGGCTGGCACCAGGTGAGGTGACTTTTCTCACACACACACCCCCCAAATCATTGTGGGTGAGCCACCAAGGATAGGGACAAACCTAAGGGAAAGAGCCACAGCCTCAGCAATGCTAGATTAAGATGCAAATTTTAAATACCTTCAGTACTTCTGAGACAAGACTGGCCTTCTGGGAACGCAGCAGCCTCTGTGCCTCCAGAGACCCCCAAAGGGTCCCTCCTCCCTACCCAGATGCCTGGTCCTCCACATACCAACAGGCCTCCCAGCTTCCAGCATCGTGGAGGCAAGAGAAGGAGGTCTGGGTTGATGTGTCCAGACGATATAAAAACCCAAAAGTTCAGGGAATGAGTCTAAAGGACAGGAAGACAGATACTCTGTTGCTATTTAAACCTGGAATCACTCCATTTTGAATTTAGTACAAGTCAACTTTTAAAACTTCAAAAATATATCCAAGATAAAATAAGCTTAGAGTTAGGTTTTGGTAAACCTGAACAATGATAAACCTGTAACTGACTAAATAACTAGATCTAGAAATTTTGATGATGTTTAAATAAAGGAGAGCAAAGAGAACTTCAGATTCCAGGTGGCATTTCCTTTTGAATAAATATACTAGTGATTTTGAAATGCCTGCCACACTACCACAAGCCCCCTGGTCCAGCTGCATCACCATCTTCCATAGACTTTTGCTGACAGTCACCCCTCTGGCCAGACTTTCCTTTCCATTCCAGGCCTAATGCACAGCAGCTCACGCGTCAGCAAGGCCAGGGTCTACGTGATACACCTGAGAATATGGTTTGCTGAACATCACAAAGGAAGGACTTCATCTTTGCTTCCTTTCAACTTTTTCTGCTTTTCTTTTCTTTCACAAAACTAGGTGAGGATCCATTAGCCATCCTAGTTTGAAATAAATGATGTTGAAATTTCAGAAGTAGCAGAGAGAGAAGAACTGAAAGCTTTCCCTCTGAAGCATCCTCTCGGGATGAACAGGTCACACCATGAGAGCTGACCAATGTCCTGGGCTCTGGCTGCGGAAGTGAGCTAAACTTAAAGGGATCGAAACTTTCCAGGATACCGGCTCCAAAACCAAGGAAGACTAAAGAACTGTTTCTCGTAATTTGCTCTATTAACTTCTATGCAAAAAAAAAATAATAAAGTAAAGCAGGGGAGAGGGGGATTAGCCATTTTTGAAACCCTACACCGAGACTACCTGCCAGTCACCCACTCAGGGGGACAACCCACAGCTTAACAGACGATGCAAATAAAGCTTAGGCAGGTTAAGAAACTTCCTCAAATCATGGCTAACAGGTGGAAGTGTAGGCACTAGGTGCTGGGTTGGCCTGGACTCAAAGCCCCTTGTGCCCTCCATCTCTCTAGGACCTGAGCTAACTCCCCACCCCGGGGACCGCATCTCAATCAGCTGTCGGAGAGTCGGCTGATGCTTTGCAGCTACAATAGCAGTTCAGGGTGGGCTGAGGAAACGGTGGTTGGCTCTGCCTCTCTGAAGAAGGGCAGGATAAGGGGATGGGAGAAAAGGGGGAGGACGCACCCACCCTCTCTGCCTCTGGCCACGTGGTTTGCCGACGGGGCTGTGATGCACGATTCAGCTGGAAGCAGAGAAGGAACGCTGTCTCCTCCACGCAATGTTTTCTATCTGTTGACCCTGATCAAGAACTGGGCCTAAACTGTCTCAGCTGTGACAGAAGGTGACAGAAGGCTTGATCATAGGATCATACGGATTTTTGTGGGTTTCATACTCGGTTTGTTGGACGTCACCCCAGGAATTCTGGAAGATAAGGGAAGGCTGGTTGGGTGGAGCGTCTGCTCCCACAGGGCAGTTCCACTTCCTCCAGCTGAGTAATCTGGATTTCACATCTGGGTCTCAATCATCCTATGAACCTATGCATGTGATTCCTTTTTTCTTCCCCCAAAGAAAGCCCAGAACTGGCATATTTACCATACGTACTTGCTTCATGAAAAAAACTGGAGTCATTAGGTACGGCTCAATTACAGCATCTAGTATTTCTATACTGGAAGGTGATGAAGATAATCGGCATTTACTAGGAATTTTTGTTAATAACGTCATTTCCCAAATTAATTCTGAGAGCAGTCGATGTTTATTTCTAACCGAACCCAAAACAAACAACCATTGTCTCTCCCATCACAATACACCAGACTGTGGGTTTCTCATTTTACTCCCCCCAAAAATGAACTCGTTTGTTCTATAAATTTCAGCACTTGTAAATGCACTTATCATACTTTACTACCTAAATGAGGTTGAATAATATATTTGGTCTGATTAAATTTTCATTAACATTCAAAATCATTATTCAGTCATACTGTCTGGTAAAACATTCTGGCTTTTGAGTCCCCAAATAATTACCAGAGGGTCTTGGAAAGTGATACCTAGTCTTGCTAACAAAGGAAAACAGAATCGTCTCCTAGACTACCTAAAATAGATAGCAACTGCAGATGGAAAGAAAGATCACATCCTCTTATTCACCATATCCCTGGGGTATTGAGAGATTTATCTGTACCTGCCTGGGGCTTAATTAGAAAAAAAACAACTAACATCACAAGGAAGTTGACATTACAAGTCCAGGATTTTTCTAATTCAGTATCGGAAGCAGTTAAGAAAGGCACAACCTTGTTCCTTAAAAAACTCCTCCCTTAACTTGCGTGGATCACAAGATTTCTAATCTTTAAACAGAGAAGGGGGAAGGTTTCCCCCCACATACAGTCTGTAAAATGCAGTAAAGACAGATCCCTTGACACAATCTTTGATTTTAATGCCTTACATTTGCACTGTTTATTGCTTGTCCTACGAACACGTAAAGCTCCAATAAATGGAGGGAGAAATGAAGAAGCAGCAAGGTGCTCAAGGAAAGAGTGGAAACGCTCATTGATTTCCCTCCTTTGTGGAGCGAATCGCCCGGCTATAGAAATTAAGGGGTATTGTGTAAGTTGCCCAACTTTCTGGAGGAGCGATCCATCTCCCCACCTCTACCTTCTGGAACCTCTTTGTTGGAAGATGTCAAAGGTCTGTCAGAGATGCGCTGAAGTCGGAACCCACAGAAGCAGCCTGGGAGCTATCAGGCCGATCTGGAGTCCACCTCTGTGTTCACTCCCACCGCTAATTCATCATGGCCCGGACAGCTGGGCTGATTGCCGGCCTCCCAGCACAAAGCGGGGCCGGCTGACCACCCCTGGGCCCTGGCCGGGCAGTGGGGAGGGCTGCCGGCACGGGCTCCAGCGGCCCTAGATAAGTGCTGGCTGTCAGTGCAAGGACAAAGAAGGGCAGGCCCTGGGGAGAGAAAGGAGATAAAAAAAAATTCCTCACAACTGCTTTATCTGATGAGGGTTATGGCTAATTAATTATAAACTCAATTACCTAACCCTTACTTCAGCAGTCTCTATTCATTAAGAGATAAAACTTGACTGACGGCTAACTTTCCCTCGCACACATACCCACATGGCAGGCTTGCTTTCATTTACACTCGCTAACCCCCCATTTCCTAGAAAGATCTCCGAAGGCAGCCATACCCGTCAGGTGCCTGTCACAAGCTGGCCCGGTTCGGGTCCCCCCCTTTCCAGCCCTGGCCCCCTCTGCCGCTCTCCTCTCCCATGCTGGGCCCCGCGCTGAGCGGAGACACCCAGACCCCAGACAATAGACATTATGGGCACGCGCCCCTGTCTCTGCTGCATTTTACGGGATCCTTTAATTTGGGTGTAAAACTGGGGAATCGGCTGCAGGGCGGTTTTTCCCCTTTCCGAGTAAACCTCCCCAACCAGGAAAAGGGAAGGGAGGGCCAGGCAGGCGCCTCATATTTTTACATGTCAATTTCCACTGCCCCCCGAAACTCTGGACAGGCCTGACCTTCTTTTCAGCAGCTCACGCCTCGTTTCAGAGCCCGCAGCGGCGCACAGGCCCGCTTCATCAATAGGCTCTATTCAGCGAAGGCTGTTAATCTCTTTCACCCTCTCCGCTTTGCCCACTTTAATGTATTTTCATGTCTATAAGTTCTTTTAATAAGCTGGGAGGGTCTGGGAGAGAAATACTTCAGGTTTCCTTACTGCTTGTCGCCAAAACTGCCTCTGGTGTTCCGCGGGCGAGATGAGAGGGTCGTGCATCCAAACACCTGGCTTTCTTTTCTTCACAGGAGGCGACCGGAACCCCCAGCTTTCAGACGGGCGAGCGGTCAGGACACGCTTCCCATCCCCCCCTTCCTCGCTCACGTGCTCCTGCACTTGGACCTCCTGGCGGCCTGCTGGGTGTTCACGGCGACCACGGGGACACGTGGCTGCAGAGCCCCACGCCCTGCCCTGGGCAGCCTGGCCTCGGCTGCAAGTGCTCCAAGGTGGGGAGACGGAGGGACGCTGCTGGCAGGGCAAGGCCACGTGCAGACGGCACACCCCGCCTGAAAAGTCCCCCCAGCCAGCGTGGTCCCCTCACACCCCCCCGCGGCCCCTCCTGGTGCACGGGGAGAGGGTAAAGTTTACGGGAAGGCGTGGAGTTTCCTCCACCTTCCCCTCCAGCGGGCCCTGCCCCGGGGGTTCACCTCTGCGTGGCCTCCAAGCCCAAACCGCAAGTTCACGGAGCCTCTCCTCCTGTCGCCGTGAGAGCAGGGGAGCCCCGGGGGAGGCTCACACACGGTCAGGACCGACGGGCTGATGGGCGCTGAGCACCGCTGGCGCCAGCATTCCGGGCTGGGCTGGAGCTCAGAGATCCCAGGGGGGCCGGCTGGCGGGCCCAAGGCTGACCAGCCGGGAGGACACACAGAGGCCGGGTCTCCTGGACGTGAGAGAGCCCTGCGAAGGCCGACGCAGAGCACACTCTGCCTGGGAGCCCCCCGTCGGGTGTGGCGGGGAGGGAGCACGGTGACGGAGGCTGTGCCGAGGGGGAAGACCTGGAGTCAGGGACGTCCCGGGCAGGGCCCCTGCCCACAGCAGGCCACGGTCCCCGCAAACTCACAGATCCCCTGGGATGGACTTGGCGGGAGCGGGCTGTGGGGCGGCCATGGAGCTCCCCGACCTCGCTGTACAGCCGTCACCTCTCCAAGTCCACGATGGTACAACACCCATCGCGTAGAGACAGCGAGAACACAAGGGGTGATCGTGACCACGAATACGCTTTGCAAAGCAGATATTTTTTTCAGGAATACACAGCAGCTGTTCCAAGTCGCCCCAAAGTGTTTCTCGTCAAAGGCCTCCCCGCCAGCAGCCTCAGGTAAAGGAACGCCTCACCATCACTTTCCAACGTGGGCTCTGAACGAAAGCTGCTAGAATAATGTCACTGCAGTGAGCGAGTGCTGATCTGTGACCTCGAGGTCACAGGTGCCGGCGCCCAAGGAAGCCGGGTGATTATTTTTAGAGCTTGAGAAACGTCATCAATTTTTAAAGTAAGATTAGGAAGAGGGACAGCAGGTAATAACTGTGGCTATTGACAGTTCCATCGTATTTAAATAAAGCAGAACTTCCCACGGCCGTATTTGAATTCTGTCTCTACAGCGCAGGACGTGTGGTTCTCCATGAGTCTCCACTCCTTGGGCTCCTGTGCAGCATCTGTCCTTCCTTCTTGGTCACACTGTTCACCCGCCCAGGCTTGCTGCCATCTCTGCATTGTAAAGAGGTGCTGCTGCCGGCAGTGGCCCAGGGGCCAGGACGGGGAGGTGGGCAGGAGCGGAGGCAGGTGTACGGGCCCTGCGGGCGAGGGCTGGGATGCGGGGAAGCCTGGGTCTTCTCAGAGCATTCGCACGTCTTACTTCCTTTCCAGTCCGCATCCTCGGGGACCCTTCCTTTCCATTAGCATCCTCCCCGCATGCTAACGGGGAGGAGCAGCAAAGGAGACCGAGGTGGAGAAGCCAAGGGGGCGGGGCAAGACAGGTGAGCCTGGAGAGGTAGAGGTTGCACCTCAAGGAGAGAGACGGCCTGTATGCCACGTGCAAGAGGAACACGGGCACATCGGGTGCCAAGAACACATCTTCCCACCCAGGAGCAGAGGGTGTGGGGCGTGGACCAGGAAGTACGGAAAAACCCTGTGTCCCAGGGAACGGTGAGGCGAGGGGCCAGGTGGGGCTGGAAACTCCAAGCCCGACAGGTAACAACCTGCACGGGGTGGTTCCCCCACCCCGGCATCCTCAGAGCAGGAGGACGTCATCAGGATGCACTCGGGAAACCTCTCCCAGCCACACGCCGTGAACCTGCTACCCACCTGGGACGTGATGCAAGCCCACACCATGGACCAGCACGAGAGGAAAGACCACTGATGGAAAACTCAGTGTCCGCATGTTTACATCCCCACCACCACGCCAACAGAGGAATCACTTTGAAATGTGATTGGAAATGATGAATACTTGGAGAGACGTTCAGAAAGACCAGCTAATTACAGTCATATGTGTAGTCATAATTGGGCCTTGTTGGCCAACAGAAGGAAGACATTTGCAACTTTTCCCAGGAAATTATATTTTAAATCCTTCACGAGGTGGACCTCGTCCTTTTTTTCTGAGAAAACTTGATGGCGGTCTTTAGTATTCACTGGCATAATTAGGACTGCAGTTAATTTCATTAAATTCTCTTGCTGCTAAATGAAGCAGATTATGAGACATCTTTTATTGCAAGGCGTGAAATTACAGCCTGTCAGCTGCCAATGGTGGGGTGAAACTAATGAATTACAGGGTAAATAACACCAGAATTAACCAGCCAATTTAACATAGCGCCACGGAGCAAAGTCATTTTACTCAGAGCTTTAAGAAGTAACATGGCCAGGACACCTCTGCAGCACATATATGAACAGGGAGCCTGCCCATTCGGACCCCAAACAAGGAGAGGGCAGTGAGGGGCAAAGAGAGAGTAGCCATGGATGTGACTCTCAAACAGTGGAAAAGCATTAAGAGCCCAAATGAGAGAAACTCTCCCAAATATTTACAAGCTGGGGAAAAAGTTAAGGAAAAAAATTATCAAGGTGCAATTGTGTGTTTCTCACTCACTCTATTTGTTAAAAGGATCAGGAAAACTTCATCTGTGTGCTGTGTTGAATGGTTACGTTTGGACACACCAAATAGGAGATTTGGGAAATACCTAAGAACTATGAAACTATCAATAGTACCTGACACATGAATTACATGATCAGTATTAGTCTCATGAGTAATGATCTCATCGTGAACATCACAATTAATGGATTATTATTTTCATCATGAAGTATTTCCCCTTTTTGCTAGGTCCAAAAATTTGTTGAGATAATAATTATTTTCCTTTTTTTTTAAAAAAAAAAAAAAACCCAACGTCTGATATGGCAAAGGCAGTATAACAGCTCCCAGTATTAGAAGGAAGCTGTCTGCCTAAGAGTATGACTTTATCCACGATTCATGTACCAAGTGCAGACTCTGTCTCAGGTGCTGTTCTGGGCGGAGGTGGAGGCAAGCAAGATGGTGACAGGGCTGTTCCCTGAAGAGCTCAATGCCGCTGGGCAATTCTGATAGGTGAGCAGACACATGCAGGTCTCAGAGAAAGGACCAGAAATTGATGTTAAAGGTTTTAAAGCCCCCGCCCTGATGTACTGACCAGGCTATGAAACTATAGGACCTTATAATCCCGGAGTGGAAAGTAACTTTAAAGGCCACCTGGTAAAGTCCAATATCTCATTTTGATGATGTAAAATGTATGTTGGGAACGAGATAACTTCATGGGGATTCTGCCCTCCTCGGGAGAAGAAACAGAAAGTAGAGCCCTGGGGAGGCACGGCTCAGGCTGCACCTTCAGACGAGACACAGAGGTCAGGTGCAGCGGTGTGTGAGGGTCCCTGTCTCTGCAAACGAACCCAGAAAGGCACGTGTCAGGATGTAGGAACATCACTGGAAGGGGAGCGATCATCTCTTTAGGGGTGTTGACCACACTGCTTCAGTTATGACGACTCAAAAATAGTGCAAGTTTTTGTTTGATAGAAGGACAGATTAAATGAGTATAGTTAGAACAGCTTGACTCATTTCAACCCTGTTCTACCTTTTCAAAGATGTAAGTTTCTATGCAGAATGAACTTCGAGCTAAATAATCTATGAAGAGGTTCACTTTACTTATGAATTTAATCCAGAGTTTGTATATTGTGCAACAACACCATTTTCATTGGGAATCATTTTTCTTTTGGACAAAATCAAAAGCAAGAGTGATGTGAATGGAAACAGGATTCTGAATCTGAGGAGGGTGTAAAAGGCCAGAACGGGAACACTCCAGAGGAAAAAAAAGATGATCCAGGGTTTTTCAGTGCCAGTTTCCTTTCTAAAGCAGTGCTTTTTTTTTTTTTTTTAAATGGAATTATCTTTTCTTCCTCAGTTTCCGATGTTGTTAACAAACCACCGTCCTTACAGGCTCCTATTCTCAAAACCTAAAGTCTTCCGAGACGCTCCCTTCCACTCTAGACTAGAGATGCCACTGGGCCCTGGGCGCTGGTCAGCCTGTGTGTCCCCCCCCCAGCACCCCCTGCCTTTGCATCAGCCTCCAACCTTCTTGTTCAACATGTTCAACCTGGGACGTGTCAACCCCTCTGCAGTTTTTAACTTCGTGGGATGAGGAGAGGGGAAGGCCACAGCCCTTCTGAGAACTGTGGCACCTCTTCTGAGAAGGCGCTCTTACAAACTCTTCCATCCCATTCGGTTTCCAGGGATCTATGCATTTACCACCGGCTTTCTTCAAAATCTCCTTTCTCCTCTGAGTCCTAAATCTAAATTCCCCACTTTCCAGTACACCGTTTAACAGGATGCCTCTTAAACTCACCAACTTCTGCAAAGAAACACACCTAAAACACATCATCTCAATAAAACATGGCGATGGAAAGTAGCTTTGAGCAAATAGTGAAATGAAAATTTCTAGAAAAGAGGAGGTGGAATTTAGCTTGACAGATCAGTGTGCCAAGGGTCCCCCCAAGCCACAAATCACAATCAGCAAAGGGAAAAGGCCCCTGGGGTGAGGTCCAGGGGAGACCAGGCATGCAAGGGGCCCCTCCCAGCGGAGCCACACAGGACACACTCAGCTCCTGCCCCCGTGAGTTGTGACAACACGTGTGAAGTGCTGTCCACCGGGGACACTCATCAGAGACTCGGCGCTCAGGGCTGGTCCTGCAGGCACCCTCTGCCTGTCATGGACCCCAGTTCCAAACTCCCTGGAGGAGAGCAGATGCTTGGCATAAACCAACCTGGTTGCACAAACAATGCAGGTGCAGTGAGCTGCTCTAATAGGTCCAGGGAATGCGGGCACCCGCCCCCCGAAATCCGAGTTCCCAGACCAGCCAAGGGCCACCCCGTGAGCAGTCAGGCCTGCGTGGGGTCTCTCTCCTGCACAGCCGGCCAGGAGAAGGGCAGGTGGGCAGGCGAGGGCATGCTGGTGGCGGGAGGCTGGGGTACAGGAGCACCAGGGCCGAGCCAAGGCCACGGGGCAGGCTCCTGAGGGGCACAGACTGGACGTCTGACAAGACCAGGCAGAGTCCCCGGTTCCTGACTCGGGGGACTCTGCAAATGTCACCGAGACAGACATGCACACACAGGTGCTCAGGAAAGGAGGACAGGAAGATCCCTGTAGACCAGCAGGGCCGGAGGCAGCCAGCAGGGGCCTGACAAGGGTCCCGAGGGAGCCCAGGGCTGCCCAGCCCCCGAGCTGGCCCCACGGGCCGTTCTTCTATTAAGGAGTGTCGGGCACGGCAGGCGTTTCTGCATCCCCGTCTGTAACCACCTGCATTCACGGAAGCGGCACAGTGTCTGACTTGGCTCTGGTGCCCCTGAAGTCATCATAAAGGTGGTCTGACTCAGGAGGCGGCTGGGGGTCTGGGGGTCGCCCTGCACTCCCTTGACCCCTTCTGAGATGCTGGAGTATCCCAGCTGTCGGTCACCCCTGAGGCTCTTGGGACTGAGCTTTGGTCGAGGGCAAGTTTCTGTTCCCGTTCAGGTGGCCCGCCTGGCCTAATGCAGGGCCCGTGGCCTGGAAGCTGCCTTTTCAGCTATTCGCAAACAGAGCCCAGTGGGCAGGCTGTGTCCTGCTAGGTCCTGGGGACCCCTCTGACATAAGTTGTAACTGCTGAATCACTGTCTGGGGCGGGGGGCGGGTGGAAAAGAAATAATGCATTATCAGCACCCAGTGTGACAAGCACCACCATGTTCCTGTGCAGAAGGCTGTGGGAAGAAAGCCAGGAAGGCTTCTGAGGGGTGGCAGTGCTGACACCAGACTTGGGCCAGCAGGACGAGCCAGGTGGAGGCGCGATGGTCGATAAACGCTGTGTGCAAAGGCACAGCAGGGAGGTGGCACCTATGCCTGGGGACACGGGTGGTGGGCATGGCTGAGACGGACAGAAGCTGGAACGGGAGGACAGAGACGGGCCGAGCCGGACCTGTAACGCTGCCGAGATGGCTGAGCTTCTGGGGAAGCCTGGGAGAGGGTCTGAAGCAGAGACCCACCCTGGCGGCTTGGGGGGCCGTTTCCAGCCTACAGATACCTTCCCATCAGCCCCTATGAGTGCTTAATGTTTGCTGAAATCAGTTGCCAGCATTTAAAAATGACAAGATTTGATACGCAAACCCAGATTCCTGGCTTCCTTTAAACACTAGGACCATCTGGGAACATGGGGGCCACAGAGTAAGAGGGACGTGGATGTGAGTGCCGGCCGCCCCGTGGTGGGAGCTGCCTTCATGTGAATCAAACTCTTAACCAGCTCCCCATCCCAGGGTGCACTCATCACACGTGCCTGCTTGGCTGCTGTGATGCATTGGTGTTCGTAATTCCTGCACTAAGCATTTTTATTCATTTGGCCACAGGCAACACAAGTCCACACCAACCACTGACATCCTGGGGTCAGGCGGAAAGGTCCCACCAGGAGCTGGATTTATGAGACCAAAAAGATCCCAAGGGGTACGGATCCTGGGAGAGGGGGGAGATCTCTAAAAATAGAGATCTCTGATTCAGGGCAGAGTGCCAAGAGCTGGAAGCCCAAGATGATGCTATTTACGGGGTAAGACAAAGCGGGAGGAGATGCCGCAGAGACAGGACACCCGGAGGTTGCGAGAGGAGAGTGGAGGTGAGGCATGGGAACCCCAGAGAAGAGAGTGTCACGTGGGAAGGAGCTCTGACAGCATCACTCCCTGGAGAGAAGTCAGGGCATTGCTTCTGTGGAAATGGGAATGTCACTCATTGGCCCCGGGAAATACAGTCCCACTAGGAGAGGGGCCCGATCCAGAAGCACCGAGCAGGTAAGCAGAGGAGGCTGAAGTGCTGCCGGGGCATAGGAGCAACGCTAAAACGTCCTTTAGGAGAGGAAGGGAGAGCGTCCAGTGGGGGTGGGGAAGTGTGGATCCAGGATTGATCCCAACATGGAGCGGGGAGCCGACTGGGGCCGGGAGCCCGGTGGGGGGTGGGGGGTGGCGGAGCCTGGGGCATCACCAGAGACCAGACAGGTTCACGCGGCCTTGAAGGGATAACAGGACAACAAAACAAGCCTTTTCGCTCAGTTTTGAAGACCCATGTCCTTAATTTTATATAAAATTTTACATGAGATAAAAACACATTCCATTTACAGAACTGATTGGGTAGGAAAACATGAATCCACAGGGAGGCCTGCTGGGGGTGGGTCCCTCTGGGCATTTCCTGGAGGAGCCTTTCTAAGAAAAATGTCTTTCAATCCATAGGAATACAAAAGATTGTAGAATACAAAATATTTTGATCACTGCCAACTAAACTGAAAGGCAGTGATCAAAATATTTTTAAAATGTCTATGGTAGATAAAGTAAACAACGTGACTCTTTGTTAACACCTTAAGATCTAGCAGGAGAGCTGATACCCACCATACTTCCAAAGAGTGGGAGTGTAAGCCACTCATCAAATTATCTGTGACAACTGCCACATGAGGTGTAACAGCCACGATGTCTGTGGGTGACAGAGTCCGGGCTCCGCTATCGCTACTGTGGGTTGGCGTCTAGATTCACGTCTCCGGGAAATGCCAAACCTCAGTGGACGTTAGTAGAAATAAAGATGAATTTCCCCCACCCACATTCTTGGATCCTCGAATTCTATCTGCAGAGCCCGTTAAGAACTCTTGCTGGAGAGCGTCTACTCTGGGCTCGGGAACGAAGCCGTCACTCTGGACCAAGCCGCTTGCCAGCTGCAGTGGCTTGTGAGTTGGCATGACCTCCTTGATCTGGAACGTGTGGTCCCTGTTCTTGGTCTAAGACATGGAGGATGGGAGGGAGGCCCACACCAGGAGAACATGGAGGGGGGCACCTTGGGGGGAGCACATGCCACACGGCAGCACCTCGTACAAGGCGGGAAGGCAGGATTGTCATTGTGGAGTGGCGACCACAGATTTCTTTTAAATATGGGGACGTCTGCTAATTCAGTGCCTGAAGTTCTTTAACTCCCTGATGAGTACAGGTTAAGACTCTACAAATAATAATGCAACTGGCACCCAGAGCTTTGGAGGGAGAGAGTGGTGGGCATATGGGTGAGGAAACAGGGAATCATGGGAAAATGACACCAGGCTGAGGCTGTGAGGAGGGATGCATGCTGGAAATAATTCCTTCTTTCAGCAAAAGCAGAAGGGAACAGAATCTCAGAACCACCTGGAAGGAACTGGCCATCAGGAAAGTCAATGCGTTCATAACGCAAAGCCAAATCACCATGCCTGGCATGTGGCAAGTGCTGGATAAACACTGGGAATTGTTTATAAGTTGCAAAATGATAAGCAAGTAACTATTTTTAAAATAAATGTATGTCTATTCAAAAGCTTCCTAAGGAGTGAGACTGCTGGTAACTTCTGAACAGGAACTCACCGCACTACGTTATTACATCCTTTACTACTACACATTAATCAGTAACTTAGACCTAGTCTCCTCCTTTCCATCACGGTCAGGCTTGCTGAAGTGTTGTCTACACCCGCTGTCCCTTCCTGCTCCTTATTCACCACCCACCTGTGATCTACCTTCCTCCCCGTCCCTTCACTGATATCATCCATGACCTCGCTGTCCCCCAAACCAAAGGATACTTTTTAGTCCTTTTCCTATTTGATCTCCTTTAAAAAGCCACACCCCCTTTTCCCTATGATGGCGCAGTCTCCTAGTTCTTCTCCTGTGGCTCTGGTCCTGTTTCTCAGTTTTCTCCATGGGCTTGTCTTCATGGGCCTGTTCTTGTAACATTCATGTTCCTCAGATGCCACCCCAGCCCCTGGATCCCATTCTGTGCAATTCATTGATCTCATGCACTCTTATGTCTTCAATTGCCATTTCTGTATTATTGATGATCCCCAAATATACACCTTCAGCCCAGGTTTCCCTGATGCAGAAAAACATCCACCAGCTGGCTTGCTGCGGGTAGCGCCCAGGCTCCTCAAACTCAGGGCGTCTAAAACTACACTCACTGCCTTCTGTGGTCCATCCTCCCGCTGCGCTTCTCACCTTGAGACTGGACCAACTTGTATGAAGCTGACCAAGCCAGAAATCTCAGCCTCATTCCTTCTTCCTCTATCTCTCTCATCCTCTACATCTAACCAACCAATCAGTACTGCCCATTCTACTTCCATAAAATCTCCCAGACACATTGTTTTCTCCCCATTCCTGTAGCCACAACCTGCCTGAGCCCACGCGGCTCTCGCTTGGATCACTGCTCTACCTACCTTCTGTCAGAGCTCTTGGTCCCTCTGATCAGCTTCTACTTCTGCAGCTAGAATGACGATGCTGTAGTACATATCTGAATACCACTCGTAAAACATGGACCAATGGATGTGGAGTTTTAACCCATCACATGGCAAAGGGGGTAGTTAGAAAGGAAGACGGAGAAAGAGGCCTAAAAAGAGGATGGTTGCAACTCTTTCTGGGCACAGGTGAAAACACGGCAGGGAACGCAGTGTTTTCTCTCTCTACACGCGCCACTGGGCTATGTCTCGAAGCCACTGCTTTCCTTAAATAGCATCACAATGGTTGAAGCCATCAGAATCAGTGCCACTGGACAGTGGCTGATTGTCCTGAAAGACTGACCGTCAACAGGTGTGTGGCCTCTGAGGCATCCGCTCGGTGCTTACCCCGTGGTAGGTCCAGGAGCAGAAAAACTACAGCCTTGGGCTGCAAGGAGATGGTGAGCCCCCCAAAAATCGCAGTCTGATCTGATTAGAAACGTTCCTCTCACACGTTTCGAGTAAACAGCTAATATACCCTTAGCTGGAAAATTATTTTGCTCATAAATTATTTCAGATTTTAATTTTCCCCTTTTCTGGTTATGCTGCCTCCCTTCATTGACTTTCTCATTTTAAAAAGAAGTTCATAATTCTTTCTAAGTTTCTCTCATCCTGTGCTGGTGACATCTATTTCTGAGTGGAAATCAAGCTACAGAAATGTCTTTCAAATGACGATCATCTGCAAATAAGGAACCATTTCATGTGTGAAAGCACAAACAACCCCTTTCCTAGGACTCCGGGAGAGGAGGCAGCAGCAGCCTCCTTCATCTTTGCCTTGGGTTTCCCTAGAGTAGTGGTTCTTAATGGGGTGGAAGTGAAATCGCTGGGAAAACTGGTTTGAAACAAACCTCCCCTCCCCGGAAGCCCATTCACGAGGCCTAGGGTCTGGCTCCTCCGACACTGTGTTTCGCTGGGTTTGTGTAAAAGCCTTCCAGGTGACTCTGATGAACAATCTTTGAGAATCACCTAGAGAATATCACCAGACTCAACCCAGACCAAATGAATTTGGATCTCCGTGGAAGGAGTGTACGTGAGCATCTATATGTGTGCAGAGACGTGAACAGATGTACCTCCGAGATTGAAAACCACTGGTGCAGAGGCTTTTTTGGAGTCCCTTGTGCAATATGTAAGTGGAAAAGAACTGCCTTGTGTTCTCAGACACTTTATTTCAAACCCCTCCTTTTGTTTGTAAGCTTTTTCCACAAAAGATTGCTTCATACTAAACGCAGACAAGTCCCTGGGGAGAGAAAAACCATGTTTCTGTCTTCTGATATCTAGACCTTAGTCACATTAAATACCCAACATGGTTAATTTGCTAAATACGGAAACAACAATGTGTCTTAAATAAATCCCTTGTTCATCGAGGGTAGCTTAAAGAATGGCTTTATATCTTAAACTTAAATTCCTGATTGGCAAAATTTAACAGAAAGTCTTAGAAATTTTCACTTTAAGTCCAAAAAAATTGTGTTCACTTCTAACTTGTGCTTTAAAAAAAAAAAGTCTTCCATCAGTTAGATTCCAAAAGAAAAGGCTTCCTGTTCACTAAATATCATCTATGGGAAACACTCACAAGATGAGGATGCAGTAGATAAAACGTTCCCTTCTGGTCCCCTGGCCCTTTGTGCCGCAGCACCCAGTAGAGTCTGGTACATCCGGGACCTCCTGAGATAATCCTGGCTTTCCTGCTGGGTGTAAGTCCCCAGAGTATAGACTGTGTCTCGTTCAAATCACTTTCCTTTTTATAACTAATGATGGTGGCCAACACGTACATGGGTCAGCAAAGGCCACCTGAGATGATGTGCAGTCACTTTGATCATTTCCTAATATTCTGGAGCAAACTATCTTGAATTCATTACGTTTTCTAAACACTTATCCATGGGCAAAATTGCAAGAAAGAATGAATACTTCAGAAAGCACAGTTCCTATTCTTCCTCCTACTATACGAAGGGTTAGAGCAAAGAACGTCATTTTTTAATGCAAATAATATCTTTTTCATTTTTAATAAAATTATTTTGAAGGGCAAATATTCACCAATGGCAGGCTGCTCATTATCAACAGCACCATTTAACGACATTTGTCGGATGGCTCAGCTGTCGATTAAACGTGCTAAACAAACATTACAGGTTTGTGAGATAACTCTGTCACTCCATCCTAACACTTATGCTTGGACTTTCCACCTACCACGTTTATGTTCGTTTAAACTTTTTCCCTTTATCTGAAATCAAGAGCAATAAACTTATTGATGAGAAAGGAGAATCTCCTCCCATATGTAATTACCATGATCTAATAAAGTGGAATAGATGGTGTCTCCATATATATTCACTTTTATGTGAATGCAGACATAGTGATGGCAGTCACTGTACTTCCTGAGCTGTTGATTAGGTGCTGCCTGCTTTACAGAGGCCATCTAGTATCCTCTTAATCCACCCAACAACTCTGGAAGAGGGCTGTTCTATCAATCCTATTCTACAGGTGAGGTACCTGAGGTTCGGAGAGAGGGTTTGGCGTTTGCCTGATGTGCACAGCTGGTAAGTAGGGTTTCATTCCAAAGCTGGGATCTTTGCATCTTCCAGAAGGTCCTGTCCCTGAACATCTGTGTCAAAGCTCGTGCCAGCGTTGTGCATTGTGATACTTGATATTAAATGTTCCATCTCAGTAAACACTTACTAGTACTTTTTTATTTTAATGTAAGGCGGTAATCATATTTAACCTGAGCTATTCTCAAAACCCTTGAACACATTACCCCTCTGCCTGCCCAATCCACGACCTCCAGTTTATACCAGCATCTGAGATCTGGGCAGAGGAAACCATGAAAACCAGTGTTTGCTGGTGCAGCACTTCTCTTCCCTTCTTTTCGTGCTCATGCGGCTCTCGGCTTGGTTCCATTTCTCTGCCCCTTAGCTCTAACCACGGAAGCTGCGTTAGAGAAAACCCCAAGGGAGCTGTTAGGATGCAAACAGGCCCGTCTTATCAGCGAGGCAGGGGGCTGCCTTCATCATCTCCCTGCAAAGTCAATGAGCCCTGAGCTTCTGGAATCACCCATCTTAACCCGTTAATTTTAAACGCGTGCTCTTAAAAACAGGATGCACATCACCATGGTTTGAAATCTGAGACTCCCAGAGGAGAAAAAGTGTGATGGACAACAGGTTTCATCTCTCTGGCCAAGGCCTTGCTGCATGCTGGCTGGAACTGAAGCATTACCTAAGGGCCAGAGTTTTGTGGCAGCCCCGGTATTCCCACGGGGACTGGACGTGGTCCCCACAGGACCACTTCTTTGGCTCTTCTCCCCAGTCAGGTCCCTAACCGCTTCCTCGGGTCACCATCACAGCACTCTGGGCCGCCTGCTGCAGGGCTCTAATTTGACTATTACTCTTTGGATATGGCTTTTGATCACTGTACCTTTCCTAAAGAATTAAGGTAACAGGAAATTAACGACAATATTTATAGCATCAAAAGTTTGCTTCATTCAGAAACCAGCTGAAGGGCTTTAGCTGCTTGCTGTTCAGTTTACTCTTTTGATTGCTTTGCTACTATGTAAATCAATTTGTTAATGTTCCTTACAAAATGCATGAGCCAGTTATACTGACAAACACACAAAGCTCATTCGTAATTAGCAGTTAATTAGTAAGAAGGAACAGATGCTGTTAGAGTTTCAGCAGGCGAACAGGTTCTGTAAACAATGCTTATAAATCTAAATGAATTTATTAACCACAATACAACTGTCAACATTTTGTTGGCAACCATACAAAATATGGCGGAATCCCCAAAATGTCTTTGCAATGTATTAATAATCACGGTGACAGCCAGGGCCTTTTCAGCCACCTCCTTTGTCTTCCTGAGATGCGGTGGCTTAGTCATTCCTTCTTACCGTAATCTTCCGTACATACTGATTAGTAACAACGTTTAATGTGATGCAAACTTTCTACAACTGCGGCCTGGTTTGGACGCTCCAGCAGGGCTAGAAGTCAAGGGACTCAGAATCCTCCGGGAACTCAACGACCATCGGGAGAGCCAGATATGCACTACTCCCCACTCCCACAAGAAAAAGCTGATATAATGTGCCAGGCAACTTAACAAAGGGACATGGGGGTGGGCAGAGGTGGGCCTGGGATAAATATGGAAGGTTTCAAAAGAGAGGGGCTGCCTGGGCAGCATCTTAAGGATGAGAAGTTTAAAAAACAGATAAGGTTGGTAAAAGAGCAAACAGGCTACACAGGCTGAAGAACCTCCCTGTGGAACGTGGGGAGACGCCAGACACGCTATATTTGGAAACCCGCAGAAGTTTATGGGGTGGTGGGAGCCCCGGGGAGGCTGTAGGAAACCAGCTCAGTGCCGGGTGGTGGAGGAGGGCTCCTGCCCTGCCACGGGCTTTGGCCATCTTGGTACAGGCAGTGGGGAGCCATGGAAGATTCTAAGCTAAGTGGTGACAGAATCTAATTGGCATTTTCTGAAAGCAACCTTTGGCCTCAGTGTAGGTTGGGGTTGGACGGGGAACGGGCTGGGGCGGGCACTGGCATGCCATCCAGGAGAGCAGGGGAGGGCGGGGCAAGGAGGTGGGGTGGGCGTGAGAGGCAGGCAGGGGTGACACCAGCTTTTAAGTTAGTCTCTTCCCCATCTAGTTTCTGAAAGTCATTACCATTCACCGTAATTAACGAATCAAATGTTCCCGTGATATCACACACATGATGCTGGAAGGGCTGTGACTTTGCCCCGCTTGCCTGGAGCGATCCTGACGGGCTCCCGCACGGTGGTCCCTGCAGCCAACCCTCCGCATCCTGCCCAGGTCCCCGGGATGGAGCCTCCCCTCCCACCAGCCTTCTCGCCAGCTGCCCATCTGCTTTAGAGCTGTTCCTTCTTGGGTGACCTTTTATTTAAATGGCATTTTCCCGTCCTCTCGTGGGGACCTCCTTCATAATAGTCTGCTAAATGAATAACTGGCGAGCACAAATGAGAACTCCAGCAGACAGGGCCCCCCCCCCACCCCCCGCTTGACATTCCAGATAAAACATTTTCTCAAGGCAGACGCAGAATGTGTGAACTAAGAGCTGGAACGACGGGCTCGGCCTCGGAGACATGTGGGAACTCTGCCTTCCTGGTGCTCGTGGATGTGGCAGCACTCAGCAAGGTCACACCCCTCCACGGCTAGTCTGCAGCTGTTCCAACAGGGCCGAGGTAGAAGTCGGGGCAGGGCTGGCCTTGACATGCAAATACCTCCCTGGACTGGCCGGGGCCCTTCACACTGACAGGCGAACACTGGCCAAGGGGCCTACGCTACCAGAATGGTGTCCTGAAAAAACGTGTGTCATGCCAAGCAGCAGGTCAGGAAATCCCTGTAATGGGTTGTAAGCGCACTTGTCAAAAAAACGGGACATTAGAGAGTAGGCTGGAGGGCAATGCACTTAATAAGTATTACTTCACAGAACTCAGATTTCAGTTAGGCATATCTATGCACATACACACACACACACTGCATCCCGGTGTGAGATACACTTCCTACTCTGTGAATTCTGAAACACATCGCAACAGCTGGTAAAAGGTCTGTGGTGACTTCTGCAGCGATCACAACATATAAATGTGGCCAAAGTGAGCTTACGTAGTCAATTGCTCTAATTATATTCTGGAGAGTTAAATGCACATGAACGTGTAACGTGAGGAGTAAGTGTCACTGAGGCCTCGGACAGGAACTCACTTGAAAAAGCAAAGAGACGAGTTTAAAAACCAGCCCCTCCAAAGCCTCAACCTGCAGGCGTCAGCAGGGTCTCACTCCCCTGGCCCCTGGGCTGGGCCTTCACGGGACCTGCAGGGCACAGGCTGCTGCCTTCCTAGATAAGGCCGCTCTCTCCTCTGCCTGGACACCCCGAGGGCTACGCCACCAGACTCTGGAGACCAGGTTTTCAGGGCCTCTACCCGAACATGATCATTTCAGCTGAGCTTTGGAGACCCCAGAAGGCCACAGTCATAGGGACTGGGTCCCAGCCATGACCCAGAGTGACCAGTGACCAGAAGACCCTGTGGTCAGATCATGCCCCAGCTTCACACAGCCCTGTCCTCCTGGCCACTCCCACAGTGTGAGCTGGCAGGGATGGCCCCTGGGCACTCTTGTGGCAAGTGACACCACCTCTGTGCAGACCCCTCAGGTTTCTCCCCAACTCAGGACTCTGCAAGGACCACACAACAATCTAAGTAAATTGGCAACAGCGCCCAGCCCATAGCAAGCTCTCCACAACCATCGGCTATTAAAGCTAATAGTGTCTTACATTCTCCACGGAACGTTCTCCTAAGTTCACCCCATGGAAAATCAACAGCCTTCCCTGATAGCTGGCACCTCCCACCCATTCCTTAGGGACAGAAGGAAGGATGGGGCAGCACAAGCTTTACTCCCCAGAGCCATGTGCAAACCATTCCTCTCCACCGTCTATAAGAGCCCCTCCTTCTGAAGGAGCTCTCCTGCCTGATCTTAACGCTTAGTTCTAAACCTGCAGAAAGGGACTTGATGGGGTGCAGCACGGACAGATCCCGTCCTGAGACACTGAAGTTTGCCTAATTTGGTAACGGTGGCATTCAGATCAGTAGAGAACAGATAAACTCAATCGACGAAAGAGCTTAACTACCTGGAAGAATCAAATAGCAAAACAGTGAAAGGATGAAGTTGTAGGAGGGCTTGGGAGGAGAGAAGACCTTTAAAGCATAATTAACAAAGGAGGCAACACAAGATGAATAAGACTCTATTCCAGAAGTTTTAGAAATCTTCTCAAGGTCAAAAATTACTGCAAAAAAAGCTGAAGTCAAAAGATAAATAAGGAACACATGTATATAACATAATGTATATAAAAGCAAAGGGCTAACATGCTTAATAAATAATGAGGATTAACAGGCCAATGCTGAAGATACCAACAGAAAAACGAGCCAACACTTAAACAGGTCCTTCACACAAAACAACACAAGTAGCCAATAAATGTGTTTTTAAAAACTGGTAATAAATAAAGACAGTTTGTTTTTAAAACAGTAGGGTGCAATTCTAACACAGAAAACTCATTAAGATTAAGAAACACATATGTGTATGTATGTGTACACACACACACACACAAATACCCAAATGCAGATGAAAGTATGTAGAAAAATCACTTGTAAAAGAGTGAATTCACGTATTTTTTCTACAGAAAAATTTGGAAATACCTATCTAAAGCCTTAAAATTCCTACACCCTTTGACTAGTCAAATCTAATGTTAGAAACATACACTAGGGAAATCAGGAAGAATCAGCATAAAAAAGATCTGGCCCCCTGGCTGTCACTGCAACCCTTCTGTCCTCCAATAATAGGAACCAGGGGTTCAAGTGGATCTACTCAGACTGCCTCAAAGATGCCTCCGACGCTCAAAGGCTGGAACCCAGAAGCAGGTTCCAAATGCCTTCCCTGTACAGTGTGATGTACATTCAGACACACTGTTACTGTTTCATTCATTCAAGAAACATTTATTGAGCACCTATTATGATATTAACTGCAACCAAGAGTCACGATTTCTTCTGTCGTGGAACCCAAAGCAGGTGAGACCAGCCAGGTGACAGAAGTGCTCCAGGGAGGACCAGGGTGACAGGGATGGAAGCAAGGGGGGCCTCAGGGAGGGGGGTGGGCAGGTTAGAAGAGGGTTCCACACACAGTGAACCTGAACAGGAGTCTGAAAAAATGTGGGTAACCACTGGGAGCTCAGAGTCACGGCACCATGGGTGACTTTTCTTCTTGTCCTTGTATATTTTCTAATTTTACTACAATGAGCATGTGTTACTTTACTTTTTTTCTGTAGTTTACAAAACAATTCCATCCAGGCTCCATCCTGCCCCCGCCCCTTTCTGGCCACCTGTGGCTCCTCCCCGTCCCCAGGCATCCTGGGCTTCCTTTCAGCTGCAGTTCTGCCAGGCAACCACCCCTGTCCCAGCGCCTCCTTCCTGGCTTCCCCCTACCCTTCAAGCCTCACGCTGTACCCCTGCCCACCCCCTGGCCTGGGCTGCAGCCTGAGGGTCCTCCTGCAGCACTGCTCCAATCCACAATCCCTCCACCCAACAGCCTGCTTGCTGACCACCCTTGGGTCCTGTAGCAAGCCTTCTACCTCCCTCCAAAGACACCTGCTGTCTGGCTTCCTTGTTCTCTTCTGCTGCATCCCCCAGCCCATCAGCCCTTCCAGCCTCACTTCCTTGTGAGTCTGTGCCTCAGGAGTCAGGTGTGACGTGGTCTCAGTGCAAAGGAAACCCTGCCTTGTGGGGAGGACGAGGTTCCCCTCCTATGCCCACAAAGGAGGTGGGAGAGCCAGCTTCTTCCTGGCAACTGACCAACACCATGAGCTGGCTGCTTACCTACCCCTTTATCCAGGGGGTAGATATCCTCCCCCAAGGCTCAGTGGGTCTACACCCGGTTACTCCAGGCAGTAAACACAGAAGCCATCAGGCAATTGATTACTCCCCCAGCTGTTAATTACAGATGTTGACACTGACACAGGACAGGGAGAATTATTACACTGTCCTGAATGCTTATTATTATTAATTGGAATTAAGTTTAGAATGTCTACACTATATAACTTAAAAAATGTTTCACCCATTCTAAATTTAATATGATGTATAAAGTACTTGGAAAAATTATATATGCTCCTGAGCAATTATGTAATCAAGAGTTGATGATTTTGAGGATGCATTACATTCAGTGTATAATGGTCGAAAAGTAAGCAATAATTCTACTAAACTGCAAAGAAAATGCTAATGAAACACTGCAGGCAAATCAAACAAGCCCAAGATAGAAATGAAAGGGCACATCAATAATGATGGCAGGGAACACTAAAGGATAATTATTAGAAGTGGAAGGAGGAATGATCAAGAGAATGAGAAGGCAAGCCACAGACTGGGAGAATTTGATTTCGAAAGACATATCTGATAAAGGAATGTTATCCAAAACGTACAAAGAACTCTTAAAAATCAACAATGATAAACAAACGACCCAACTGAAATATGAGAAGATCTGAACAGACACTTCACCAAAGAAGATCTACAAATGGCCAATAAGCACACGAGAAGATGCTCGGCATCACAGGTCACTGAGGAACAGCAAATTAAAACAATGACATGCCACGAACACACTTACTGGAAGAGCCAAGACCGGCAACACTGACACCATCAAAAGCTGGCAAGGCTGTGAAGCAACGGGAACTCACATTCACTGCTGGTGGCAATGCAAAATGATACATATGCTTTGGAAGACAGTCTGTCATTTTCTCATGAAACTAAAAATATTCTTACCATACAATCTAGCAATCCCACTCCTTGGCATTTACACAAGTGAGTAGAAAACCTGTGTCCATAGCAAAATCTGCACACAAAATGTTTACACAGCAGCTTTATTCAAAATGCCAAAACTTGAAAGTAACCAAGACGTCCTTCAACTGATGAAAGGACAAACTGTGTTACATCCAGACAATGCAACATTATTCAGAAATGAGCTAACAAACAACGAAAAGACATGGAGAAACCTTAGATGCATATTACTAAGTGAACGTAGCAAATCTAAAAAGACCAGATACTGCATGATTCCAACTACACGACGTTCTGGAAAAGGCAAAAGTATAGAGACAAGAAAAACTTCAATGGTTGCCAGTGCTGGGGGGAAGGAGGGATGATGAATAGGCAGAGCACAGAGGATTTTCAGGGCAGTGAACCTATATGCCGCGTTACTGTAATAATGGATACATGTCAGTGCATATCTGTCCAAACCCAGGGGATTTGCAACATCCAGAGTGAAGGGTAATGTGAACCATGGACTCCGGGTGGTAATGGTGTGCCGGTGCAGGCGTACTGGTTATAGTCAATGCACCGCTGTGCTTCGGGCTGTCGTGAAGGAGGCTGTGCATGTGTGGGTAGAGGTTACGGTGGAACTTTCTGCTTTATTTTGCTGGGAACCAAAAACTGCCCTGAAAAATTAAGTCTACTAATGAAGAAGAAGAGGAGGAGGAGGAGGAGGTGAAGGACGAAGAGA
This sequence comes from Balaenoptera physalus, assembly GCF_965194825.1. Taxonomy (NCBI): domain Eukaryota; kingdom Metazoa; phylum Chordata; class Mammalia; order Artiodactyla; family Balaenopteridae; genus Balaenoptera; species Balaenoptera physalus. The sequence goes on along the minus strand of NC_138885.1, from coordinate 134,094,373 downwards.
AGAAGAGTGAAATGCTCATGACCAATCAAATCAAAGTCCCGGGTGTGAACCACCGACAGCTCTAACCTCCAGGGAGAGCGCCCAGGAGGTGCCAGCACAGCCCGGAGTCCCACAGGTCACGCCCCTTCCACGGGGCATCCTGTAAACGCATGAAATGCCAGCCTCCCAAAACTGCTCCAGAACTCACCCATGGGGATGCAACTCCCATGGGCATCCCATCAAGAGTCCCCATGCCTATTTAGTTGTGGACAACTGACAGCTGAGCTTTTACTGGTTAACCACTGGACTCACCGAAGGGTGTATCTGAGACGACCGTGACTGTGAATAGCATCCGTGACTGTGAATAGCATCCGGTGTAAGATAAAGGATTCTTAAAATTCCAAGGAAGAAACGTGTTGTAAACACCTTTTCCAACCTGCTGCCAGGTAAGTCGTCCGCGAGCGGCTTGTTAACGCTGCGGCTTCGCACGCTTGGGGCCGGCAGACCTTCCCGGGGCTGGCCTGGGCACCTCTGCCCCCTTACAGCACAGCTTCTCCCCAAAATGAACCCTGAGTCCCTCTGACCCCCAAGGTATCTGACAAAGAACGTCCAGCATGCAACGGCTACCCCTGAGGGAATTACATTCTTCTTTTTTTGTTTTTTAATTTTTATTTATTTTTTGGCCGCACCTCATGGCTTGCGGGACCTTAGTTCCCTGACTAGGGATTGAACCCTGGCCCGTGGCGGTGAAAGTGCCGAGTCTTTACCACTGGGCCACCAGGGAATTCCCTTTTTTAAAATTGAAGTATAGTTGCTTTACAATGTTGTGTTAGTTTCAGCTGTATAGCAAAGCAATTCAGTTATATATATATTCTTTTTCAGCTTCCTTTCCCTTATAGATTATTACAAGATACTGAACATGGTTCCCTGTGCTATACAGCAGGTGCTTGTTAGTTATCTATTTTATACTTAGTAGTGTGTATACGTTAATCTTTACCAGCGGCTTTCTGAATTCTCGAATGTTCATCGAAATGAACACCTTGAGGGAGAAACATTGAGTAGATCTGACCCCTTCGATGCCCTTACGATTAGAACACGCCCTGGGCGTCCCTGCACTGGAGGAAAGGCAACTGCAGCGCTCACTGGTGATGAACAGCACGGCTTTCCTCACAGAAGTTTCCAAAGTGCAAAGAAAAATGCAATCTACTAAATAATTAAGTAGCCTTGTTAAACACAACTAATTTACTAAGCACACCGACCCTCCCTGGCCACCAAGACGGCCGACTGCAGTCCCATGTCCCGGTGTCAGGGAGAAACTCCCCGGAACCCAGTCCCTCCTCGTCCACACTTTCCTTCCGTGGGCCTCCTGCTCTGTCCTCACCCTCTTTCCCGGGTCGCATCACAACGGCCTTGCACTGGGAACTACTCCTCGGGCCCCCTGCCTCTGTCTGTCAAGATGGAAAGCGGCGCAGTGGCCATCGGGATCTGCTGTCCATGGTCCTGACCCCAAGCTTCTTCCTACTCTTTCCAGAGAAAGTATCCAGGTACCTGTCACCATAGACTGCTTGTCGTTCCTTTCCTGAAGCCCTCCTCCCCACCCGACCCCAACCATTCTCCGTGCTCCCGCTGCCCTCGCCGGTTCCTGCAGAGGGACGTGTCACCTTGCTCCTCCTGGGAGGGTGTGTCTGGCTCTGTCAGCACTAGCCACACACTCAAGCTTTCTGCCCACCACCCTGCAAACTCCTCAGGGCCCCAAGGGGGCCTCCTGTCCACATGCACAGCCCAGTGCAGCACAAATATATGCATCAATCCCAATGTCGTTCCCAGTCTGTCAACAAGCAGGCAGGGAGGAGGCCGCCACAGCACGGGAAGCCAGACCCCAGAAAGGCTCCCTCTGCCAACCTAGGGTTCACGGTGCTCTTCTCGGATCCACGCTCAATTTCAACGCACAGAAACAGGTCTCATTTTCTTCCAATATCATTTCTAGGAGCAATTTGCACTTGTCTACAAATGGTGTTTTGTATGGTTATTCTTGCTGAATTGCAAACAATAAGGAAAGACTTTCATAAATCAAGTGTGCTGACTCTCTTCCTCTCTTGGTAATAAAAAGAGGGTTTCCATTAGGAGAAAAAAAAATCAGGGAAGCCTCCCTCCAACAAGGGACACAAAAACATGCTTCCCTTCTGCTGAGATGATCCAGTCCCATGAATGCCCGGGTTACCGAGATGAGTACACATCAAACACCAATATGCCTGTTGTGTTGAAGGCAGTTTCTTTTTTTTGTCGTTGTTGTTCTGCAAATATGAATGTGGGCAGTCTGATGTAAGGACATATCTGATCTAAGTGAGAAAAATATTTTTATTGCTCTGAGAATAGTCACTATTAACTGAACACAACAACAAAAAGAGGGGAAAAAAAAAAAAAAAAAAAAAAAAAGAGCATGCAGACCCGAGGGAATTACCAAATCAATTAACAAGTAATTCAGGAACTAATTTCTATATTGCCTCTTAGCACAAAATTGTATCTTTAATTTCTCCTGCAATAAGCATCTCTACGATGATCCTAACATACACTGCCGCTGTAAATGAGTTTACAAGGATCTCTTTTTGATTGGCTCTACATTATTTCTTCACAGTTCAATGCTACTGTAGCCAAGTGCTCTGAAATATTTAATTATACTGGTAGCTACCAGTTACCAATTTGCAAGACCCACAGTGAGTACAGTACATTTTAAAGAACTAGTAATCAACTAATTAAAACCACAGCGAATTCCAGATACTCCAATTACAAACAACTGCTGCGGAATACACTTAGAGGATGAAGGGGAAGGAGATCTTGCAGAAGGTCTGGCTGTACCGTGGAGCGCGGATGCCACCCACCGAAGACCCCGCAGCACTGGTGCTGTTAGGAAAACGCATCTGCACTAGTCCCTAGGTGTTGTCCTGGGCCTGGATTTTTAATATCACATGGGAAGCCCAGTGGCAGATGAGGCCATTCAGTGTGAAGACCACACAGGTTTTGCAAAGAGGCAGATTTGGGTTTGAACCTAGTCTCTGCCTCTTACTGGCTTTATGAACCCATGTACGCTGAGCCTCGGCTTTCTCATCTGTAAAACGTAAAGAGTAACAGAACACAGCCTCCCAGGGCTGCTGGGAGATCAGTGAGCCTGCTGAATAAATGCATTAAAAAAAACGGTTCATACTGGGAATCAGATCCTTTCAAATACAATGATTTCTATTTCTTCTCTTCCTCCTTTTTTAAATAGATCCAACAGTATAAAGCTGAAGGATCCAACTTAGGAAAAACTGGCCAGTCACAACAAAATCAAAATACCTGCAAACATCATTTGTTATTTCTATTCTTTTAAAAAAAGGTCCAAGGAAGAAGAAAATGCCCAAGATGTTTGGTGTTAATAGTGGAAAGGGCACTGGAGTGAGCATCTCAATGACGGATCCTGGATCCTGCATGTAACAAAGTGTAACCTTGGGTAAGTCATCTAACCTTCTTGGGACTCAGTTTCCCTACCTGTAAAATGAAAATCCTTTCCAGCTTTAAAAAACCAGTATGTTTGGGCTTCCCTGGTGGCGCAGTGGTTGAGAGTCTGCCTGCCAATGCAGGGGACACGGGTTCGGGCCCTGGTCTGGGAAGATCCCACATGCCGCGGAGCAACTAGGCCCGTGAGCCACAACTACTGAGCCGGCGTGTCTGGAGCCTGTGCTCCACAACAAGAGAGGCCGTGACAGTGAGAGGCCCGCGCACCGCGATGAAGAGTGGCCCCCGCTTGCCGCAACTGGAGAAAACCCTCGCACAGAGACAAGGACCCAACACAGCCAAAAATAAAATAAATAAATAAATAAATGTGTTTTTAAAAAAAACAAAAACCAGTATGTTTGTTGTCCTAAGATACTGTAATTTCAGGATGGACTCAAGGAGAGCATTTGGTTATTTGGGCAAAAATGGCATGACCACAGGGAAAAATAACTCTTATGGTTAATATTTAAAATTAATATATGTTAATATATTACAAAAATATATACATATCAATATATATATACACACACACACATATATATTCTTCATTCTCTGAGATAAATTACTTAAGAGAAATATGTAAAATTTTGAGTAGAATTTCAATTTTCAAGCAAAAAACGATTGGGGACCAAACTGAAACAGATCTTGGTTTGGAGAAGTACCTTGGGAAAGCTTCCCACTTTACACCAACCTGGTACAACCCCTGACCCCAGCAGCTCTCAAAGCATAGCTGCTGTTTGATAAACAAGACTGACCAGTTTGTAAATGAAAGAAGTTGGCAGCTGTTAGTCATTCCTTAGGATTTGTTGAGAATCCACCATAGGCCCACATTCCAAGGCCCACAGCCTCTGGTCAGCCTTGAGTTTGGGAGCTGCCCCTCCATCCTTGGATCTGTCTCACCAGGTCCACTCACCCTCCCAACCTGGGTGGCCCCTCCTCTCCTGGACCCCTCCTCACCCCAGCTCCTCCTCAAAGGCCCAGCAAGTTTCACAAGTGTCCCCCTTTGCCCCTTCCCCCCAACAAAGGAGGGGCTAAACAAGCACTTAATTGGTTCTCAGATGGTAAATCAATGGAAGACTAAAAAGAGAAGAAGAAAAAAAATCACACAGGGAAGATATTAGTTGTCCTTTCTTTCAGACTATGAAATATTTCTGAGTTACAGATATTACTATGTTAAAAGGCTGATAAGTACCTGAAAGCACTAGTTTATGTATAACAACTACTCTTGAAACTCCTTTGATCAGGAGAGGCATTTCATGGAATCCAGACTTCTAATTCACCTGCTATAAAAGAGGGGAAATAAGCTTTGTTCCACTTATGTACTCATGGCGCCCGGGGCATTGTGCTCAAGACTACGTACATTTATCAGAAGGAAACGCTTCATTTTTTAAAAACCTACTTATTATTGAATGCAATTTATATCATTAAACATGTTTTTACAGAATACCAGCACAGTGTCAAAGTATCCCCCCCTAAGATACTTATCAGTAACTTCCTTAAAAGGAAGAATGGTAACTGCCAATTGAGAAACCCGCAGACCCCACCTTAACCAAATGACCAAGGTTGACGCTACCAGTAATTAAATATTTGGAAAGCACGTGCCCCCTGTTGAAGGCACTGGGAAGGGCACAACGCTTCTTGTGTTCCTGCCATAAATGCATAACCTCAATCTATTCCAGACAAGACATCCCAGTGCAGATCGAGAGACATTCTACAATACAGCTGGTGAGTATTCCTAGATGGTGTCAAGGTCACGGAAGGTAAGAGAGACTGAGGAATTGTCTCAGCGTGGAGGTGAGGAAGTCGACACGGCAACCAAATGCAAGGAGGGAGCCTGGGCTGCATCCCGGGACGGAATCCGAGATGAGTCTGCAGACAGAACAGTGTGTTATCCGAGTCGTCTCCTGCTTTGATACCTGTTTAGGGTCATGTAAACTGTCCACATTAGGGAAGCCAGGTGCAGGGTGTATGGGAACTCACTGTACAATTTTTACAACTTTTGTACAAGTCTAAAATTATTTCACAATAAAAAGTTAAAATTTTTAAAGTTCTCTTTTAATCCCACACCAATTTACTTGTTTGTGTTCCTATTCATCCACTTTTAAACCGAATGTACATATATTTTCATGTGTGTTTCACTTAGTATTTTCTAACACTTCTCACAGCTCTAAAGAGCCTTCAAATTGACCATTTTAGAGGCTTTATATCCTACTACTGGTTAGTTGACAGTCACTAATTTAACTTCTTGCTTGTTGGACATGTGTAGTTCCTGGAATTTTAGTATTATAAATAAACTTGCTATGAACATTTTTGTACACTTAAGATATTGTCCCTTTCTCCAAGTAAATTATCCCCTTGGGATGAATTTCTAGGAGAAAGGGAGAAAGATTACTGGGACAAAGTGAATACATTTTTTTAAGTCCTTTATATACTGCTAGATTATCCTCCAAGAGTGCCGGGCCAATTTTTAGTAACACAGCAATGCATTTCTAAAACTCTGTTTTTCCCTAATTTTTGCTAAGAGTAGGACTTTATCATGTTTTGTTATTAATAATTATAAACCTAAGTATAAAATTATTTCTCATTGTTTTAAATTTCTAATAGTTTAGGTATGAGCAAAGAAAACCCGAACGTCCATCCATGTTTATTTCCTTCTTGTGTTTCTTCATTTCCAAATCATCCCTTGTATGTTACTCATATCCCCAGTAGTTTGTTAGTGTAGTTGGCATATTTATATATTTCCATAAAATTCTTTTTTATGCATATTAAAAACAATATAAATTATTTTTCTGCAGAAGAACTTCTTGATGATAAACATATTTTTCTTTGGGGGACAAATTACAATCACAAAGGCTACGGTTGATGTAGGCTGAATAATGGGGCAAAAATGTGGCAATTATGAAAACAGTCAAGTGTTACTAAAATTTGCTGGTTTGACGTGAAACAATTTTTAGAAACAAAATTACATAATGAAGACATCTATTTAGGGACTTCCCTGGTGGCACAGTGGTTAAGAATCCACCTGCCGATGCAGGGGACATGGGTTCAAGCCCTGGTCTGGGAAGATCCCACATGCCGCGGAGCAACTAAGCCCGTGCGCCACAACTACTGAGCCTGCGCTCTAGAGCCCGGGAGCCACAACTACAGAGCCCATGTGCCACAACTACTGAAGCTCACATGCCTAGAGCCTGTGCTCCGCAACAAGAGAAGCCACCACAGTGGGAAGCCCGCGCACCGCAACGAAGAGCAGCCCCCGCTCACCGCAACTAGAGAAAGCCCGCGTGCAGCAGCGAAGACCCAACGCAGCCAAAACTAAATAAAATAAAATAAATTAATTAAAAAAAAAGACATCTATACGCAATTTCTTCTGTAGTAAAGAAGTTTTAGAAGAAACTACTTTTCTACAATCATTTTGGTCATTGACAAAGGTTTTACTCTTTGAAGATTAAAAGATGTACCTCTTGTGTTTCACCTAAATAGAGTATTCTATGTACATGAATCAGAGTTCAGAGAATGTTGGATTACAAATTATTCTGTATCTTAAAATATAACAATGTAGAGTATGACTTCTCCAATGTAACATATTCTTTAAAAGAAACATAATATTGTTTTCGGGAAAAGAAAAACATTTCACACTATTGACCTATTCCATCTACCATATATACTTGCCTACCTAGTCGCCCTGCCCTGTGGACGCTCCGGAGAGACACACTGTCAAAAGAGGCAACGCCCCTACCCTCCCACCCCTCCCCCCAAAGCACGTGGGAGCAGAGGGCATGAAGGATGCACGTGTCCATGCATCTGGGAAGACGGAGGCAAGATCCCAAGGCCTGACGAGGTGTCAGGGGAGGGTGGAGAGAAGACACCACATCTCCTTGGGGACAAGGCACGTTTTCCTGGAACAGAAGGCATGTGACGTGGGCCCTGAGGACAGGAAGACTGTGACAAACACAGACTACAGGGACCAACCGAAGCTGAGAGCCCTATGTGTGCGAGGAGGGAAGGGAAGGAGCCCTGAGGCAGGGGTCCCTAACCCCTGGGCCATGGATGGGTACCAGCCCACAGCCTGTTAGGAACTGGGCCGCAAAGCAGGAGGTGAGCGACGGGCGAGCAGGTGAAGCTTCATTTCCCGCTCCCCATCACTCGCGTTACCGCCTGTACCATCTCCCTCATTCCCATCCGTGGAAAAACTGCCTTCCACGAAACCGGTCCCTGGTGCCAAAAAGGTTGGGGACCGCTTTCCAGAGGACTCCTGGGTGTGAATTCCAGTGCTGCCACTTATAGCTCTGTAACCTGGGCTGTGTGACCTAACCTTCCTAAGCCTTGGGCTCCTTATCTGTCGTTGGCAGTAAGTTGTGTCTGAGGCTAGTGGAGAATTAAGTGAGGTCATGTGATTAAAGCATCTAATATAGTAACTGATGCACAATAAGCACCCAGGGGGGTTGCCAGCATTCTTATACTAAACTGAACACAACAGCAATCTGGTCAATTGCGATGACTTTCTAAGCAGATGGAAATGTCACGAGCAAATATAGTGGGGTGTGGGTCTGATGAACTTGGGAAGGTGCTAAGTTGTTAATAGTATTTTTTAAAATTGAAGTATAGTTGCTTTACAATGTTGTATTAGTTTCAGAAGTACAGCAGTGATTCAGTGATATATGTATGTATGTGTGTATATATATATATATATATATATATATATATATATATATACATATACACACACACACACACACACACAGAATATATAATATATATAGATATTCTTGTTCAGATTCTTTTCCCTTACAGGGTTATTACAAAATATTGAGTATAATTCCCTGTGCTATAAGTAGGTCCTTGTTGGTTATCTCTTTTATATATAGTAGTGTGTAAATGTTAATACCAACCTCCTAATTTATCCCTCCCCCTGCTTTCCCCTTTTGTAACCAAAAGTTTGTTTTCTCTGTCTGGGGGTCTACTTCTGTTTTGTGAATAAGTTCATTTGTATCTTTTTTTGGTTTTTTGGGGTCAGATTGCATATATAAGTGATATTTTTAAATGTTTCTATATCACCAGTCTATAAACGTAACTATAATCTTAAGTACTTTGAAGAAAATGTTTAACTGCGAACAGATTTCTCAAACCTACAAATCCTTCCACGCCTGTTTTATAATATTTCAGCAAATTTCTACATATTTCATTACGGCTGTCAGCTTTGGTACCAAGGGTTTGAAAACGTGGCCATCGGTACCTCCGTTAAAAAATAAATTCCCTGAGTGAGATGCAGGAAGGCAAATATGTTTTTGCTGCTCACATCTATCGGATACAATGTCGCTGTCTGATGACCTTCTTGGGAAGGGGTCTGTGAAGATGTCTGAGGACGCATCCATCTTCACAATTTCTGGGGCCAAAGCCTCCGGAGTGAGCAACCGGTGGAGCCAAGTCATGAGAAGGGAGCCTGAGTGAGAAGCCAGGGCCCCGTGCTGAGCTGGGCCCCCTCCTCCAGTTTTTGGAAAAGTGTCCAGTCAAGCAGCCAAATGTCTCAGAGGGTTCCACTGTTGCTGTTTTTACGCAAAACATGACATTTAAAAAAAACTGAAGTATAGTTGATTTACAGTGTTTCAGGCATATAGCAAAGTGATTCAGTTATATATATATATATATATATATTTGTTTGTTTGTTTTGTTTTCACATTCTTTTCCATTATTACAAGATATTGAATACACTTCTCTGTGCTATTACAGTAGGTCCTTGTTGGTTATCTGTTTTATATATAGTAGTGTGTATATGTTAATCCCAACCTCCTAATTTATCCCTCCCCCATCCCTTTCCCCTTTGGTAACCATAAGTTTGTTTTCTATGTCTGCGAGTCTATTTCTGCTTTGTAAATAAGTTTATTTGTATCATTTTTTTTTTTAGAGTCCACATATAAATGATATCATATGATATTTGTCTCTTTCTGACTTACTTCACTTAGTAAGATAATCTGTAGGTCTATCCATGTGGCTGCAAATGGCATTATTTCATTCTTTTTTTAAGGCTGAATAGTATTCTATTGTATATACATACCACATCTTCTTTATCCATTCATCAGTTGATGGACGCAAAACATGACATTTTGACAGCCCGTATGATTCTTCCTGCCAGAAAGTGAGGTGCTCACTTGTTTCAAACTTTATATTCACAAAGAACGAAATCCAAGCTAGCCTTAACAGTCATAAAATGCACTGCCTAGAGAGGGAGCTACAGGCTTAGTAGAAGGAAGTATTCCTATAACAGTCTTACTTCAAGTGATAAGTTTACTGCAACTTAGGAGAATTTAAGTTCAAATGCTTAAATCAGAATATTTCAAATACCACGTGTTTCCTAACTAGTACACGGAGCCTCCTAAAAAAGGTTCTTCCGACTCTCAAACATACGGACAGGAATAAAGCGGCCTCACCTTGCAATCCTAGGAAGGCGTAAGGCAGAAGAACGTGTAGATGGAGAGATGGTTTCAGATGGCTCCTAGGGTCACACAGACCGGAGCTCCTGTCACAGCACTGCTACTAACTAGCCGTGTGCTACGGGCTGAACTGTGTCCCCCCAAAATTCACAGGGTGAAGCTATAACCCCCAATATGACCTTATTTAAAGATAGGGGCTTTAAAGAGGTTATTAAGGTTAACTGCGGTCATAAGGGTGGGCCCCAAATCCAATACGACTGGTGTCCTTACAAGAAGAGGAAGACTCAGCAGGCCAGGAAGAGCGTCCTCACCAGAAATCAATCCTGCTGGCACCTTGATCTTGGACTTCTGGTCTCCAGAGCTGTGAGAAATAAACTTCTGTTGTTTAAGCCTCCCAGGCTGTGGTACTCTGTGACGGCAGCCCTAGCAGACGTCCACAGTGTGATGCCAGGCAGGCTACTGAGCCCCCACCTTTCTCATCTGTGAAATGGGCACCATCATATTTACTACTTCATGGTTCAAAGGGATGACACTGTGAAGCTCTAGCACAGTTCCTGGCACTCAGGAAACAGCCAGTAAACGTCGTTCACCACGAGTACTCTGACAGATTATAATCGCCCAGTGTCATAACCACTATGGGGATAAAGCAGCAAGGGGGAGGAAGCCCTCTGATCAGGAAGAACAGCAGCGACAGGCCCTCTGAGAAGTAAAGGCTGCTCTGGCCGGCCCTCGGGGACACAGCCTGCGGGCGCTCTGCCCCGGGGGAGCCTGGGGCCCTGAGCTCCACGCACTCAGAAGTCTCCCACCCTCATGCTGCCACTCAGTGGGGACGAGTCATGACTCCCCACAGCCGAGGCAGAGAAACTGATGCCAACACCTCTCCGCAGGGCAGTCAGAGCCCTCGGCAACGGGACGCCTCGGCCGTTCCAGCCTCCCCTCCTGGCCCCCCTCCTCCTCTCTGCTCTGCTCGCCCTGCCCCCTCTGCCTCTGATGACTGCCTGCTCACACCTCCAAGTCCAGAGGGACTGACCCCTCTGGTCCTCCCCCTCCCCTTCCCAGCCCAGTGGCATCCACCGTTCCTCCAGGGGTACAGGGCTCTTTCAACACACCTCCACTGCAACGCCCACCCACCGGTACTGGAGGGCAGGGGTAGGGGCCTCCCTGGAAGTCTGAGGCCAGCCTGGGTGGCAGGCATCTATCTTCTATCTCCCCAAGCCCCTGACAGAGTGCCCACGGCGTGTCCACACAGGATGAGTGTATGACAGTTACAAGCCAACTGAGTCTGGTAAGAAATAATGCCAAAACCAAGTATCTTATTGATTCATCCACAAGCTTGGAGAAACTTAGCTTTGAGCAACTTCCCTCTATTTGTATGTGAGTTTATCTTTCTGAGCCCATAGGGAATTGGGTTTTCATCACCACTGTTGAACTTTTAAAGAAAATAAACAACCTTCCGGTGAAATGAATCACTAAATCAGGTATCACCTCAGCTCCTGGATTATGGATACACAGAGGACACACTCAGTCGTAAAACGAACTTCCACTCCTGGAAATAACATTATGTTTGCGGGCTAGTTCACAGTATATAAAGTGCTTCATTGTATATTACTTTGTATCACCCTCCTGCAGCCCTCCTGACCAAGGGAAGGATTAGGTTAAATTGCTCTGCAGATTTATATTTAAATTATGGACTTCGTATTTCAGTCATGTCATTTGTTTCAGCATTTTGAGCATTTTGTACAGACCAGACTGCCATCCACCTACACTGGCCAAAGTGTCAGGGGGTCTGCCCTACTTATCAAAGACGGATGACTGTAAATTCCAACGCAGGCATCCAGATATTCCAAAGTGTGCCAAGAGTGCCAATGACACTATGATATTTGAGGAGTCAAAGGAAAAGCGTGTGATGCCCCCACCTGACCCATTAAATTAATAATCGTAATTGGCTGAGTCTGTCGTGAACCAGGTTGGATGCAATCCTCGCAGGGCCCTGTGCACCCAAGTGAGGTAAATTAGCTTTCAGAGCACCGGGTCTGTGTCAGTAAATTACCTGCTTCTGGGGAGCCGGCTGGGCCCCCGTGGGTGCCGCGCGGAGCTGATTTGCCACATGGGTGAGCAGAGCCTTCTCAGGATGCTGGTGCTCACCGGCCCCTCTGTGGTCACGGAGTAAACAGGATCCCTTGTGGACGTGGCGCCATGGGGTGAGCTCTCCCCGCATCCTGGGACGAGGGCACAGCCGTCCCTTTCTTTCCCTGCCAGTCTCTCTAAAGTTTCGGCCCGGTCACCAATCTTGTTTCCTCCAGGAAAGCAGACGATGGCTGGGTGGCCGACCACCTGGCTGTGAACGGTGTCGAACTTTCCGGAGATGCTAAAAGTGAGCGGCATTGGGTGGCTTTTTTCCTGCGGACGCCGTACCATCCACCCCCCTCCCCACTCCCGTGTCGATCCCAGGTACCAGACCACACAGGTCAGCGCCTGCAACAGGCTGGCCGAGGGGATTCACTCCAGAGGGTCCTTTCACTTAATTGACAACTGCTGCTTTCTACTCAACTGAGAATCAAACACATGTATGGCTTCAAAACGGCTCACAGGTGATGGCAGAGCGCTGGGGACAGTGCCACCCAGGCCGCTCTGCCTCTGATGCCCTGGGAAGGGCTTTCCTGTGGCTTCAGTGGCTGCAGAAAAGGCCCTGCTGTCACTGGCTGGCTGTCTGCCCCAGAGGTGGCCAAAGTCCATCAGGGTTCAAGGTCAAAATTAAGACCTTAAAAAAAGTCACATGAAACCAACAAGGACCTACTGTATAGCACAGGGAATTCTACTCAATATTCTGTGATAACCTACAAGAGAAAAGAATCTAAAAAAGAATGAATATATGTATATGTATAACTGAATCACATTGCTGTACACCTGACACCAACACAACATTGTAAATCAACTATACTCCAATAAAATTTAAAAAATAAAATAAATAAAATAAAATGCTTCCAACCACTCAGGTGAAAAAATAAAAAAGTCACACGAAGACACTTCGTGTTTGGTGTTTCCCTGGAGCATCCCAGAATTAAACAGCTGAGCCGGGTCTCCAGCAGCACCTCAGGCCCAAGTTCCGAGAAGGTGTGCCTGGGCTGGACCAGGCAGAGGAAGAGCCAAACGGAACGGGTGGCCCCTGAGTGCCTGTCACAGCTCGGGTCCCCGCACACACCTCTCTGCCTGCGTTTCTTCAAGGTCAACGGAGACTTGTTTCTCTCAAAATAGCAACCAGTGGACGAAACACATAGAAAACTTCTGAAAGCAGGAAGCAAGCGGATGCAGTGCTTTGCCCATGAGTCTCTAAGAACTGGCTGTGAGTCCTGCCAGCACTTAAATCTTTAAGAAACAAGCCACCAGGCAAGCGGCACCCCAGCCGTGCCTGACAGGCCCGTGTGGGCCCTGCTGAGGGGGTCCACAGGCACAGTGAGGGGTCTTCGTTGCGGCCGGATTTACAGGCAGGCCCCGTGCTCTTCTGGAATCTCCCCTGCTGCCTAACCGGGAATGCCCACCCCTTAGGGCCCAGCTGTGAACCTGGGATGGGTGTTAACAGCCGGATAAACACCATCAGTCTGTCTGAAGCGGGGGAAGGACAGACCCCCACCCAGACAGAAGCATAATAAAGCAGGCAGTAGTTTTCACTCTTTTTCATTCTTGGAAATCCCACGAGACAACATTTAGGGAGGCGTTTGCTTGTTTCTTGTTTGTCCTCACAAATAAAATATACATACAGGTATTTTCAATTGTGCAAGCAAGACAAGATAAACTGACCAAGATGTAAAAATTCAAACGTTCATACTCCAGTGTCAGTTACGAGGTGCGAGGCAAGGAGGCCCTGAGGTCTGTTTTCCGGGCGTGAACACCGGGGACAGGAGGAGGCCCGGGAAGGGAGAGGCCAGGCTGTGCCTGAGTATCTGGACCCTAATATAGAGATGAAAAAATGCGGAAGGGAAAGAAAGAAGAAAGAGCACACAGCTGCCGTCCCCCAAACAGACCTCCCATCTGCCACCCACGATTTGCATGTCACCTTCTCCGGGCTCATTTGTACTTCATTAACTGCCAGTGACTTAACAAGATTTATGCAAATGACACCATAGGAGCTCCCCAACTCCCACTGCCATCAAGCGATTATGCATGTGCAACTCTCCACAGCAGTGAAAAATTAATACGTGACAAGCCCACTCGCTGCCGAGCCGGGCCTCTGGCCTTTTCTTTTTCTTGCTTTGCTTTTTAATTTTTATTGGAATAGATCTTTTTGAGGAGGAGGAGGAGAAGGAAGAAGGAGACGGGGAAGCAGCAGCAGAAGCAGAACTCTTTGAACCAAATCTCCACTAAGATCTCAGACAGGACAAAAAAGGCGAGGTAGGCCCAGGTCCACCTCAAGAAATGGAGTTACTTTGCAGAAAATCAGTCATATCCTTGACGAGAAAGCTTTCACTGGGGAAGGAGGGAAGAGATGACCACTGCCTGCCGTGCACGGGCAGCTCCCACGCTGGGGGAACAAGCCTCTGTCTCACAACGAATGGACGAGCTGTAAAGCGTGAGCCAAACAAGGTTAAGATAACCCACTGGAACGTGTTTGATCTGTAAAAACACGAGTCAGGCTGCAGAGCGTGTTGCAGATGGCCTCACCCGTGCCCTAAACCGCGCCGGACAAGACTCCTGTGCAGAGGGGAAGACAGACCCTGTGATGATCACAAATCCTGGCCCGTCCCAAAGCCATCCCCAGCCCAGCCCCACCGGCAGGTCCCTGAGGTTCAGGACAACTTCTCTGTTGTTAGGCAAAAGGCCCATGAGCTGGGGTTCAGGGCCCCAACATACAGACCAAGTCCTGAATGCGGGCTGAGTGTGGAGACAAGTGCTCGGATGCTGGTGGGAAGGGCAGGCTATCGGGACAGGATGAAGGGGCCCCGTGCAGCCCCGGACAGATGCGCGAGGACCCGTGTCCCTGGAGAAGCGCGTTGCTGCAGGCACACCTCAGGAGGTTCCTCTCCACAAGCAGGAGGTACTTCTGTCTGAGGTCAGGGGTCACATGTTTAATTTAAAACACGTAACTTTGCTTCTCAAGCTTTCTGAAGGCTTTTCGCCGACAGGCAGTGTACGGCACACGGGCGTGGGGATACGGGGGCCGGGGTCTGAATCCTGGCCCCTCGGCTTCTGAAGATGCCTGGTCTGGAAAGCTTGCCCTACGCGGCTTTAATTTAAAAATAAGGATAATGCAGCTACCTGAACCGCGCAATGTTGAGGGTTCAGTGATATGCTAGATGAAAACAGCGTAACGAATACTAAGCAGTCACTTAGTTGTTCCAGGTCTATAGTGTCTAGAACATTCTGGCAGGTGCTGCCCCACTGGGCTCCGTCCATCCTCTGTAATCCTCTTGCTTCACTTCTACCGGTTGAAGTCATCACTGGGAGGGTTAGGAATTTAGACTACCTCTAATGGTCTCGGTTCCTTTATAAAAATACAGATAAATCTGTATGGCCGTGTGCAAACCCACAACAGTCCGTGTGACCCACAGCAAGGCTCCGACGACAGAGTCCTGAGCAAGACTGATCTGAAAATCCAGTTGTGTTGGAATCTAAAAATTCTCTCTGGCCTCTCCACATCCCAGTGTCCCAAGGGACTTGATATCGTCCAGAGCCCATTTCACAGATGAGGAGTCTGAGGCCGGGCACAGAGTCCAGGGGACTCAGGCCAGGTGAGGTCTCCGGGAGGCGTCTGGTCTGTGGCCACACGTGGGGGGCAGCTACGAGGGACACGAGCTATGTGCACTGCCTGTGTCACGATTCTCCAGAAAACCAGACCGTGATTTAGAGTTCGACTGGATTATTTGGAACATACACAACTGAAAGCTTCCAAGGAGTGGCTAATACAAACTTTACGCCGCACGGTCAAGCTCCATCGGCACCCATACCGAAAGCCTGGCCTGTAAGGCGAGCGCCTCCACAGAGGAGCCTGAGGGTCTGCCTGGCTGGCGTGGAGGCCAACGCTCCCACCCGAACCCACAGGACACGTGACTTAAGGCAACAGTCTAGTATGGAGTTCTAATATTCCCAAAGGGAAATGTCCCGGGACCAATATTTTAAGTGAGAGGAAAAGAGTTGAATGCTTTTTCTAATTCTAGTTGAAACAGCATCAACAGAATGAAAATTACACATTAAAATTACCTTATTGGAGAGTTAGGTTTATAAATAAATGCACAAAGAATAAGCAACTGTGTGCTTGCATCTCTACAGCAAAGAAGTTGTTTAAGAGCCTTCAAAAACACACATAGACAACAGACTTGTGGTTGCCAAGGGGGACGGGGATGAGGGAGGGATGGATTGGGAGTCTGGGGTTAGCAGATGCAAACTATTATATATGGGATGGATAAACAACAACAACAGGTCCTACTGTATAGCACAGGGAACAATATTCAAAATCCTGTGATAAACCATAATGGAAAAGAATATGAAAGAGAATATATATATGTATAACTGAATCACTTTGCTGTACAGCAGAAATTAAACACAGCATTGTAAATCAACTATACTTCAATAAATTTTTTTTTAAAAATGCAAAACTCAAAGAAAAAAAAAAAAGGGAGAACAGCAAAGAAGAGGGAAGGGGACTCTTCTTAGTGGTTCTCCATGCCAGCCCACACACTGGCTGCTCAGCATCTGAACACGTCTTATGAAAACCTCGTGGACTTCCTGCTCTGGTCTCACCTGTGACGCTGGGGCCCAATCCATCCTGGCCCTCCCCACACCTCCGTGCAGAAATTGCCCGGTCCTCAGCTAAAGCTGTATTCCTACTGTTTCAAACGGATTAAACTAAACTGTGGAAAGACTCCAGCCCTGTTCAAGGGTGGTCAGTGCCAACACGAGTTCCTACAGGATTGGTGAAACTGTCTAAGCACCCGGAGAAGAGGCAAAGCTGTTATCCTGCCTACAGATTCCTCTTCCTCTGAAGCAGAATGAACTCTAAATCAACTGGCCTTCTTTAACAAACTAAAAGATGGCATTTCCAGAAGCCATGGTGCCGGGGCTGAACACTTATTTTTATTTTCCTGGGAACTACCACAGCCAAATAGGTCCGATGAATTCCCGTTTTACTTGAGACATAAAGTAATTTGGTACCCGGCTTCTGGGCTAATGAAAAACGATTCCAGGCTAGCAACATAGGCCAAAACAAATGCCTGCATTCGAGTCCTGTTGTGTAATGAGGAAGTTTAATTAAGGCCCCGCATTACAGCTGTAAATGTTCCCTTATATAATAAGATCTAAATGAAACTGAACCTAATCAAAGTTACAATTCCTTCATTAGCAAATTACAAACAAGAGCGCACAGCTGACACACCAGCTATGATTATCACAACTAATTGCCTCGTTGTTACAAACCAGCCTGAAACAGTGTTCAGATGTCCGTCTGCGAGAGCAAATTAGGGCCACGTCGGGCTACTCCTGTGATCACAAGGGGCTCTTGTACGGCGATCTGATTTACCCCGTCGACTGGCGGCCAGCGGCCCAATCAAAGCCGAGCTACAAAGGCAGCCTTTGAAGCCAGTGCAGCCTCCAAACACGCTCCATATGCAGGCGGGCAGACTGCACTTCATTAGATCTGTTGTCACATTTCCCTCTTCTTATTCTAATGATCCTATTTTAATACACACAGGAACCTCTTCTAATCGATGTCAAGTGAGTGACTTCTACATTCATCAACAGAGCACATCAAACAAACCTTGGCGCACGAGCCAGCATCACAGCGAGCAGAGACCCGGGGTGTGTCTCCAGCTACAGGGACCGGAAGGGGGAAACAGCATACCTGTTTAATTGGGATGGCTCGCCCGCTCCCGATGCTGTCCGCTCGGCTCTCCAGGCCTTTTTTCTCTTTGTCTGGGTCACTCCCTTTCCGAGACTGCAAAGTAAAAATAAAGTTAGCATTTGGGGAAGGGCTGCGGTTCACAGATCGTGGAGGTGAGCCCCCATCTGCACGGTTTCTGCAAAACACGCCCAGAAGCCCTGGATGAGCTATGTGTGTACCCACGTGCGCACACACAACCCAGGAGCAGACTGCTGGGGCGTCCATCTCCACCGAGCCATCACGTTACAGGGAGTTTTCTAAACTCTTCTTCCTACTTTTCCACTGCAAAATTATCTTTTAATTCTTTTGTAAAGAGTTCAAAATTCAATTACTAGAAACCAATGGACCATACAGGAAAGTAACGCCCAACGGGAAAACACATTCTAAAGCTGCAGTTAATCCAGCCGAGGAAGAGAGGATTCCTCGCTGCTTGTTTGGGAAACCTATGACATAAATGTATGTATTTAATTAACATCTGAAGGATTTAAAAACTCCTATTAACGTTTCAGCTGTGCAATTCAAAGGGACACCCTTAATTTGTAGCAAGGTGCCATTAATGCTCCTTTTGATGGCTTCTGGATAGCTACAAAAGAGCAAATTCAAAGTTAAAACTAGTTTAAGATACCACAAAAAATAACAAAGGGAAAAAAGCTGAAAATACCTTTTGGGGCAAAACATCAGTACTCTGGGGAAAAATGAGTGGCTTTGTTTGCCAAGTTCCTGAACAGTTTCCCTGGCCATATTGTTGAGGTACGTGCACCGCCCAGGAGCGGGCGATCGGCAGGGAGGGCGGCAGTGGTCACCCCAGTTCGGAAGCCACAACCCCAGCATACGGTGACTTGGGGACACTGAAGGAGCACCACAGCTAAGTCTCCATCTCTTGGTGGCATGAGAAAGTGTGAGCACAATGATTTTCTGACAGATTTATTTTATTATGAGAGAAAGATCTAAGATTCGTCCTCCTTAATAACTGTGCTGACAAGTGACAACTCCACTCCATTACTTTTCAATGGGAACATTACTCACGCAATATTGAAAATGGAGAAACATTTTCATGTGCTTTTCAAATCTGGGATGATATATGAAATGAACAGACTTTGTGGTGTCCAGGGCGGCAGTGAGAAGCTAATGAAATCCAGTTTTAAAGGGTGTGAGATGGAGCCGCTGATTTTTTTTTTTTTTTTTTTTTAATATTAAAGGGGGTGATGTCGTAGGGCATAAGGGAGAAAAGTCCCCATGACGTAAACCCGGATCTGGGACTGCAAGGGGCACACGGGCTCCTTAGAAGACAGGCTTCTTCGATGATGTTAAGAAGCCGACATTTATTTACTGAACACCTACTAAGTGCCAGGTTCCGAGTGCTTTTTTTCTTTAGGATGCTAGAAGCCTGGAATGAAGTACCAGGAAATGAAACAAGCAACCAATAGAAAGTTGCAGAAGAACATAAAACATGACATTTAACCTTTGGGCTAGGAAAGAAATAGAGATTTATCAATTCCTTGTCATGAATTTTAGTTAAGAGTTGCGGGCTCACTTTTCTCTTTAATTAACTCTTTAATTAATAATCTGTGGTAAGAGCTACATAACAGCCTTAAATTCTCTTTTCCTTACATCTCAGTTCATAAGAAAGCTGGAATTTGAGGTTACTATTTGTAAAGTGAGATTCAAAGCTCATGGCGATGACTTTTAAAATTGTTTTAAATCAACAGAGACCATTAATGGTACTTTCAGAATTCTATGAATTCTAAATTTCTAAAATCTGGAAATCCATCTTCATTATTCTCTATTAACCAGAATAATTAACAAAACAAACATTAAAAAAATTAACATCCTCCTCAAGGCAGCACATCTGTCCTCACAGCCACTCTGTCGTCAGAGCAGAATTTCCAGATTCCACGCGAAGCAGGATTATGAACTAAGCTCCGTGTTTGATAGCACTCCTTGAGATGAAGGAGGACGAAACTGAGGTAAGACTTCACCGCCAAAGTGTAACAGAAATTCCCTACGGCTCCAACACGTTGGTGGAGACAGTCATAAAACTAAAATTTCAAGACAGACCAGTGGTTATTTGTTAGGCAAAAGGGTTTGCTGTATCACTGTCTTACAGTGACTTTTGGTACAACAGGCTGTGATATACATCATAAAACTGAAATCCAACAACGAAACTGAAACAAACCCGTTGGACATAAGACACCGCAGCACGTACAAATTCCCAGTAAGTAAATTCTCCTGATGTTTCTGCCAACTCTGAGACTACATCACCCACGTCCTTACGTTCTAGCTGAAATGGCTCCGTGAAATCATCAGATCCGAAGTCTCTCTGGGTACCGCTGCCTGGGTCAGGAGTGAGTGTGCAAGGCATCCAGCCTGACACACAACCAGAAACCTAACGGGTGTTTATCACACCCATCACAGAAGGTCGGGGGGCGCCGGAAGAGTGACCGTGTAGCCTCCGCAAACAGTGAACACGGAGGAAAGAAAGGCTAGGCTAACTCTCATTACCATCTCCTTCTTTAGAGGAATGTTTAACTTCCCCCCAGGTGATAAAAGAAGCTGTGAAGGGGCACCTCATCAGCTGCCTGCTTACAAGGACAGGCAGCTTCGCTGACAGGAGCCCTCACTATTAAACAGAAACCTGCTTTCCCCTTTTTAACTGATGAGTAAGTCGAAGGCTGCTGGAGCACATATAATAGGATCCACGCTCCCCTTCTCTACAGAAGACAAAATACCATTCAAACAGGTCTATTTAGACTATCAATTTTGCTGCCTTATTTTTACAGAGCGTCTCTATGAGCTGGGCTATGCCTTTTCACAATCTTAGGTTACTGGATATGCTTGGCTCTGTTTCGGGGTGTCGGCATTATATGGTAAGCTTTAAAAAATACCATGTTAAGTGACACCAGGATTATAAAGCTTGAAAACAGGCAAAGCAACGTACAACTGTGGACACGTACTAGAATGAGGTTAAGACATGGATACAGATAATAGACACCAAATCCAAGTGAATGCCGATCCCTGGACCGGGGGTCAGGGGGATGTATTCTGGAGGGGCACAGTTTATCTGTGACCGGGTTATTTCTAGAAGAAGTAACCACAGCAGTGGCAGAAAAATGCTTGTATTTGCTGAGTTGCACGGTGAGTACATGCATGTGTTTTTTTAAATTCCTATATGTTTGAAAATATTTCCTAATAAAACATTTGAACCACATGTAAATTAGGGCTACTAAACTAATCATCCTAAGTGCCAATATTACAGAACGAGGAAGTGAATGGAGATAGCCTTTGAATATTTCTTTTCTCAAAACAATGATTTTTTCTCAAAGAAATAAGCAAGATAGGATATAATCTAGCTTTTTTATCAGTGAAGTACTGTTCCTACCGCCAATATAGCACATAATTTGCTACTACAGGAGAGACTTTTTTAAGTTTGTACTATTTTGTAAAAGGTGCATGTGATTTATTTTTGCTTAAGATTTTTGCTTGTTTCTGCACATGTGTATATGCCAACAGAAACATCTGGGACTGAAGAATGTTAGCCCAGAGT
This sequence comes from Balaenoptera physalus, assembly GCF_965194825.1. Taxonomy (NCBI): domain Eukaryota; kingdom Metazoa; phylum Chordata; class Mammalia; order Artiodactyla; family Balaenopteridae; genus Balaenoptera; species Balaenoptera physalus. The sequence continues at coordinate 134,073,021 of NC_138885.1, read as the reverse complement.
GGTACATTTACAGGTCATCAGATCCGAAGTTTATACAATTCATAAGCACGTTATTTGAAAACTGGTGTGTGTACTACTTAATTAACTCTGGCCTCTTTACGAGGGTCTAATAAATACGGAGGACAATGCTCCCTCATCTGGGCATTACCGTCCCAGCCTGCGTGGATTTTTATTCACTAGGATTGTTCGGCATATGGCACTTCTGTCCTCCTAATACACGCTTTTCAGTAAATACACTTTTGCCAGTTTAAGCCAGTAATTACCAATAATCGCCAGGGATGAAGAGTCTATGAAATTTTACATGTTTAAGAACAGATGCAAACCGGTAACAAGGAGAATTTAGTGTCCTAAGTGGCTGCAATCTCAAAATTAATTTGCTTCTTGTCATTCCTTGGATGACACTGACATCTAGTGGAGTTGACACTTCTAAGATCTTCAACCTACACCACCCACCCGGCGCCACCACCATCGCCATCATCGTCTTGTTCAATGTCAAACCCAGTAATGACGAAGACACAGGATCTCAGCCGTCTTTTCCTTAAACGCCGTGATGCAAACCCGCCGTGACGTTAGCTTCTTCCATGACCTGATTCCTGTTCCCGCTATTGACAGCCGAGCAGCCGGATTCGATTTCTCAAAGGGTGTATTTACTCTCAGACCATTTTCCAGCACTTGAAGAGATCAAGCACTGATCCCGCACAGGGTCACAGGCAGGCCCCCGCATCACTAGCTACGTTAATTATGATATAATAAATGAGGATTTTCAGCCACCACAAGGATGAGTTCTTATTGGCTCTGGCACTGCCCCACACGGCCTGGACAGCCGGGCCCCTGGCCTCTGCCCGGGTACCTGGACGCGGCGGCAGTGCGTACGTGTGCGCCGCTCCAGCAGCAGGGAGGGTGCCCCCTCGCGCCAGTCTCCGCTCTCCTCCGGGCGGGCAGAGCCCCCCGGTCTCTAATCTGCTTCCCCTTGAACGTGGGTTAGCTCCCATCACACTACTCCTGATAGAAAACAGAATCCAGCTGCGCAGACAGCAGAGGGGAAGGGGACGTTTATTACCCGAGTTACGGTTCCTTTGCTTCTTCCTGCCTTAAACTTGTCTCCTTTGTCAGTTACCCAGTGGGCAGGGTCCGGGACACTATTTTCTGGCACATTCCAACCCCAGGGCTGCCCTTATAAAGGGTGGGGATGGGGATGGGCACGTGTCAGAGCAGCCCCATTTTAAAGAGACTTCCCGGTGCTCACCTCTCACCTTGAACAGAAACCAAAGCCAGTGACCAGGAAAGGTGCCCCTTAGAAGGTGTCATGAGCCTGGGTGTTTCCCCTTCCCGCCATACCCTAGAAGGAGTGGCAAAGATACAGAAGATACTCTGGTCCACGTTCGAGAGCCCCCGCTCCTCCCCGCTACGCTGGTGTCCTGCTCTCGGCCCGGTCTCTCCGCATCTTCGGCAATGGGCTTCTCAGGTCCACTGAGCCATGAGTCAGTGCACAGCCTGTTCTGTGAGGTGACACCTCCTCAACTGGAAGACCCCACCTGGGCGTACAGAAGTGTTACAGGTGTTGGATAAGCCAGAAGTACTGCTTAGGTGACTGCTGTTATTCTCAGTATGTCTGAAGAAATTCCACAGTAAAGCATCTTATTCATGTACAGATTTACGCATATCAGATATTCACCTGTATTTTGCAGACACCTAATTACCTCCCTCCCAATCTATTACACAGCCCTACAACTACTTTTTTTTTTTTAAATTAATTTATTTTTGTATGCGTTGGGTCTTCGTTGCCGTGCACGGGCTTTCTCTAGTTGCAGCGAGCGGGGGCTACTCTTTGTTGCAGTGCACGGGCTTCTCATTGCGGTGGCTTCTCTTGTTGCAGAGCACGGGCTCTAGGTGCGCAGTCTTCAGCAGTTGTGGCACGTGGGCTCAGTAGTTGTGGCACACGGGCTTAGCTGCTCTGCGGCATGTGGGATCTTCCCGGACCAGGGCTCAAACCCGTGTCCCCTGCATTGGCAGGCGGGTTCTTAACCACTGCGCCACCAGGGAAGCCCTCTACAACTACTTTTGCTTATGCATTAAGAGAAATCATTCCATAATGTTAGTGGTGGTGAGATAAAAATGAAAGCGAGGCCACAAAGACTCTTCGCCCCTACAGGGAATCTTCTTAGCAGCCTCGCCGCAACTACCATTGTTTCCAGCTCAGAGAGATTAAGTAAGTTGCCCAAGGTCCAACAGCCGCTGGCAGCGCAGGACAGGGTCTGAGCCTGTCTGATGCTCACTCTGGCCTCCAATAGCAGCGTCTGCCAGAACTCACATGGCACAGGGCAAAGAGCAAAGGGAAGGGGAGAGTTGTGAGGAGGGGGTGTTCGCTGTTGGCAGTAGACCTTGGCACTAAAGACTTATCTGATGGGAAAACTGTTGTGAACGTGGTGGGAAAGGGACGGGGGGATCTATCGTACTTGGTAGCCTCGTTCACCATCAAGAACGCCATCTTCAGGGAATTCCCTGGCGGACCAGTGGTTAGGACTCCATGCTTTCACTGCCAAGGGCCCGGGTTCAATCCCTGGTGGGGGAACTAAGATCCCACAAGCCTCGCAGCGCCGCCAAAGGAAAAAAAAAAAAAAAAAGAAAGAAAGAACGCCATATCCAAGTAAGGGCAGTGGGTCAGATAAGAGACCTGTGGCCACCCCTGCAGAATCTTCCTTCAGTTTAAGCCAGGAAATACTGAACTTCTTTGCATCTAAGTCAGCAATAATCAACCAAGAGGAGAAGTCAAATGGCTTACAACAGGGCACCCTGACACTGGCGGCTGGAGACCTCTTTGTTGTGGGGCTGGCCTGTGCATCACAGGATGTTTAGCAGCTCCATGGTTGCTACGCAGACTAGATGTCTGCATCTAGTGGTCCACACCCACTCCAACCCCCGAGCGGAGACAATTCAAACTTTCTCCAGAAATGGCCAAATTTCTGGGAGTGCAAAACCGCCTGGTTGAGAACCCCTGCTTTGAAAGCATACATTTGTAATGCACAGACCTAGTTCCAGGAGGGAAAGTGTTCTTCTCAAATCAAATGACTTCAGTCACACGGCAGTAGCAGCTCTGCCTGGAGTTCTGTGCCCAGAGTTCTGGGCTCCACTGCAAAGCCTTCCATGATTGACTGGTAATGTCTGCTGTGTGTAAGGGAAGGGACAGGGCAGCAGCACTTTTGTGTCCTCTGTAGTTCAGGGGGTCTCTGCATCCCAACTGCCCAGGGAACTTTTAAAAACTACACATGCCTGGGCCCCACGCACAGATTCTGAGTTCGTAAACCTGAGCCCTGAGAGCTGATGTAGAGTTTTAAAATGCTCCGCAGATGGTTCTGAAGAAAAGTCAAAGTGGACTGGCTTCTGTCCGTGAGCCGCTAAAGACCCTGAGCTAAGTCCCCAGTGCTCCAGCCTGAGGAGAAGGGGGTCTGTGCATTGATACGGCTTTATACATCTCATCTGAAAGGCTTGATGCACACGTCTGGGGAATTCTGGTAGAGTCTGTCACCTCCATGTATCTAATGTGACAAGTCTTTAGCTAGAGACCAAGAAAGTCACAGGATAACAGAGACCTTTATACAAACCCCTTGCTCTTCATTTCTGACACGTCAGGACTCCCTGCAACTGAGAAAGTCCCACTTTGCTCCACATCTGCGTCTTGGCATCCTATAATTTTCTGAGACTTCCACAGAACTCAGCGCTCTTCTCGTTAATTTGGTTTGGATGCTACACCTGTCGTTGAGCCACCTGGCGGCCAGAGGACCGCTAGGTGAGCAGGAACCACCCTCCGATCTCCCCCCGCCCCTGGCCCTCCGGCGGGACACTCACGGTGAAGAGGTTGGACCGGCGCTTGGACTGCTTGCGGACGGGCGTGGGCGTGTTGGCCGCGGGCGGGACGTCGATGCGCAGCTCCTTCTGGCTGGTGCTCGGCGTGGACGGGACAGAGGAGGAATAGTCGCTCAGACTCCCGCCTCCGTTACTTGTCTGTAATGATTGAAAGCCAAGGTTTTGTTAGTGACACGCTGCAGGAGCCTACCCCGCCACCTGCGTGGGGTCATAACCCACAAGCCAGCAAGCTGCATGGAGGCGCGGCCCGGCCGGCGGGACCAGCATCTCCCGCTTGCTGGTGGCAACAGCATCAAGCAGGCACGGTTTCATCCTAGAACAGACTGATCGGCTCGGCCTCGTTCTGTCTAAGAAAAGTGACCTAAGACAGAGAAGTCTCTATCGTTTGATCTTATACACTACCAAGTGTAAAACAGATAGCTAGTGGGAAGCAGCCACATTGCACAGGGAGATCAGCTCGGTGCTTTGTGACCACCTAGAGGGGTGGGATCGGGAGGGTGGGAGGGAGACACAAGAGGGAGGGGATCTGGGGATATATGTATATGTATAGCTGATTCACTTTGTTATACAGCAGAAACTAACACACCATTGTAAAGCAATTATACTCCAGTAAAGATGTCAAAAAATCTGAGAGTTAAAATGTCATTATTTTCTATTTCCTCTGAAAAGGGAAGGGGTTGGTTGAACTAAGTGGTTTCTACAGTCCCTTCACTGCTCCAGATTAGAAGGAGAAAGAGTGTGATTTTGCCCAGTAGAACCAAAACTCACATTTTGAAAATGACCTCTTGAAGGGATAAATTGGGAGATTGGGACTGACATATACACACTACTATATATAAAAATAGATAACTAATACGAACCTACTGTATAGTACAGGGAACTCTACTCAATACTCTGTAATGACCTATATGGGAAAAGAATCTAAAAAAGAGTGGATATATGTATATGTGTAACTGATTCACTTTACTGTACACCTGAAACTAACACAACATTGTAAATGAACTAGACTCCAATAAAAATTCATTTAAAAAAAAAAAAAGAAAATGACCTCTTGGAAATGTGAATGCTTCTGGAAGATACTTCAAGATTCAGAGAGAATTAACAGATGCCTGGAGTGGGATTTAACATCCTTGAGCGTGCCTTCAGAGGACCCCACTGTAAACACACTTCCTGACTCTTCAAGCTACCAAAAGCACGATACCAAACCTTCTCGCTACATCTCTTTAAAGAGTGCCAATATGACACCCGCCTAAGAAATGTTAACCGAAGACACAGGGGCAGGCAAAAAAATAAGCCAACAGTTCCTTACTGGGTTTTTGGTTAGGTTCTTCAAAGTGACAGTTACATTGTTTGTTCCCAAGTAAATAGCAAAATGTTGCAATGGAAAGATACTAGTTTCCATAGGGCCTAAGGGAGACGGGAATTATAACTGAGGGCTGCCACCATATTGAAGCATATTCTGGGATTAGCTACTGAGATTCACCCACAACTGCTCAACCTACAAGCAGACAAGAATGAGGACCAACGTGGGGTCATTTAAATCAACAGCAGAGACGGCAGTGCATACCCCGCACCTCCACTCCAGCCAGCATGCCTCATAACACAGGCAGCGTGAAGACGGGCAATATTAAAGAATGATTCCCATAAAAACCACTTGGCCACAGCAGTTTCTGAAGGAGATGTTAAGTCAATTACTGACATGCTGTTATTTATAAAATTGAAAAGAAAAAAAAAATCCACCTTGGAGCTGGCTGAGAACACTATTTGGCAGGTGTGTCCTCCTGGGTTCTGACCTGCTTTTCAGTCCAACCTCTCACGGGACCAACATACCTGGCTGATGTGCACGGCAGACACCTGTGCGGAACAGACAGACGAGTGGCTCGGAGAGTTGGGTAGGGACTTGCAGGGCCCGATGGACAGCTGCTGCTTCTTCCTCGTGGCAACGATCTTCTGGGCAACTAGCGGACAGGAAGACAGAAGAAGTCTACGTGAGGCTGGTTTCCAAACAGAGGGAATGTGGCAGAGACCGAGGGCTGTCTCCGTTATCCACTATTCCCTTCATCCGCGTAACAGAATTCCTGATTTTTAGTAGGGCACAGGACTACCAGAATAGATATGACATTTCCTGAAGCTTTCTCCGGTCCATCCCCCTGCACCCCAGCTAAACATGGCCATGCAAGCAAGCTCTGGCCGATGGGATGGCAGCAGGAGGGTCACATGGCGGCGTCCAGGAAACACCCTGAGAGGGCTGCCCCTGGCTCATTTCTTCCTTATGTCTTTTTCCTTCTTGCTGTGTAAAAAGCACCTATGTTGGCTGTAGCTCTGGAAGCGACCTTGCAGAAGGAAGCCACACTTGGTGGGACACAAGCCCCTTCTAGGGGCTAGGCCTCTGGCTCGGCAGCCCTGTGCAAATCTCAGGTGCTTTATATGTAAAGCACAAAAATACACACCTATCTTGTTTAAATTATTCTAATAATAGGACTTTCCCCCCAGTTACTTGCAGCAAAAGTAATCCCAAATAAGACAGGGTAATTTAAACCAAACCCTTTGGAAAATCAAAAATCTATTTTTTTGCATAGCCTAAAGAATTACTCTTAACTCTACAGGCTACTGCATAGAATTATATTCAAGGACATGTAATTATGTCAAAGACTTTTTTTATTTAAATATATGGCTACACACATTGGGAGTTTATCTTAATCAATACAAATCTAAATTCAACCAGCCATAACTTCTCTTGGCAAATAGGCTGGCTGATAAAGCATATTGGATTTAACTGGAAAGGAAGTCAACGATTAGAAAACTCTTCCTACACCAATAGGTGTCACTACAGGAGAATAACTACAGCTTTTATTTGACTAGATGTGCGTCTTCGGGGAATAGCTGTAATTAAGTTCAATGATATTCAATCCTTATCTCTGCCCAGAGAGGTTGCTGATTTTAAAAATACCCACGCAAAGGAAACACACCACTGTCCCCAGCAATAGCTTATGTTGTAGAAGGAACACACACAGTGTCCGCAGATAATTTCTTTTCCAAATGAACATAATTTTAGTAAGGAACTGGTTTGTCCACAGCTTATGGCTTTCATGTAAATGAATGAGAGTATAAATATGATTAAGTGAAAATGCAATATATAAAAAATGGCTCACAGAGATGAAGAAGCAGCTTCATTAGTTACATCCCACCTCCGATAGGCCTCTTACCATCCTGAAAGGATGATATCAATTAATTTATCTTCCCGTAGTGTATTGACCATAACCTTCAGCAGCTAATCACGTTTAAATTACAGAGGAATATCGCAACACTCTGTCATTTCAAAACCATTGGCGTATCGATCTGGGGTCTTTGAAGACGCACATTAGAATATTTTAAAAATCATTATGTGAACTCAAAACTAAAACCTAAGATCAGATTCCAACAGCCGCAAAACGTGTGTCTTATAGGTGAACTGAAATCCCAAAACCAAAAGTAAATGAACTTAAAATCATGATTGTTTGGGTGACTGCCAATTTACTTCTATTTTTTTCTTTTTTTGAAAAAGAGCAAAAGGTTTTTTTTGATGTTCAACTACTCCTGGCCTCAGAGTCACTACTCAGTTGGATGATCATACTGACTTTCACCTTAAATCTCATAGAAAAAACCACAAACGTCAGAATTAAACAGGGCAAAGCTGTTGGGAGAACTTCATAGACATTTTCTATAAGTGTTTTCTACTCTAAGGGGAGATTCGAGAAACTTTCTAAGACAAGTCAAATATGTTACTAAAATCCTCATTTTATGGAACTCCAAATGCAAATGAACGTTCCCTCCTTCCCACGTTGAAGCTAGAATGAGCAAGTTCACGGGCAGAGAGAACCTTTTCCCATTAAACCCTCTCACAGAACAACAGACGGGGCTGTGCAAAGCGTGAACCACACGCTGAGGACTACGGTTCTTCTGTCCACTGAATTATTGTTTGGCCACATTTATTACAAAAAAAAAACTGAAGTCACAACTGCTAATAACTGGTAGCATTCTTTTCAACTTAACTAGAACCTTCAACCCTAGTTGTTTTATTTCCCCATAATTTTTATGTCTACACACACATGGAAGAAAGGAAATGAGTTACAAATATTTTGTTCTAAAATACATAGACTGCTTTAGGAGTTACAGGATCACTCATAAAAGTGGGGGACACTTAATAAAGAACAACATAAGTATCTGACTTAAGAAGGAAAAGGAGATAAAGGGACTGTTTTGCAAGGTTGGGCCACCTTCTCCTCCACAGTGAAAAGCCCCCGGCCCACTGCGGGCTACAAGGCTGGGCTGGGCTGTGTGAGTGGAAGGGCCCCCCACCCCCATAACAACTCGAGGGACACGGGATGCCAGGGGCAGGGAGGCACTGTTCTCCTGTAACTATGATCATCAACTTTTCCTGATATTTGGAACACTTAAATGTCAGGAGACTTAGAACATGAATATTACTTACACCCCAGATTACACTGGCTGGGAAATTTTTATAATCACTGAGTTTTTGTCTGCATTGGATCATTCCACAAATGAATACGTCACACATTTTATATTAATACATGCAATGCACGAATGAGAAAACAGAAACACAATCACTTGAGATTACTTAAAAGAATCTGTACTCTTTTATCATCGAGGTGTGATGTTTCTCCTATTTTGGTGACTTGCTTTCCTATAAAGTTGCCCGAGGCGCTAAGCTTAAGTCTGAAATGCTGTCGTTGGCAGATACGGAAAATGTCTGCTCTTTTACCAGACACCCACCCCACCAATTTCATTAACCTGATATGGCAATACTAGTACTTGGTGTCATTTTAAAAGTCACTTCCTAGGGATGTAACGTGCATGATAAACGCACAATAGTTAACACAGCTGTAGGTTATACATGGAAGTTGTTAGGGGCGTAAATCCTAGGAGTTCTCATCAAAGGTAAAAAACTTCTATTTCTTTAATTTTGTATCTATTTTACACAGATATATTATATCTCAATAAAACTGGAAGGCAAAAAATGTTCAAATACCTTCAAGTACAAATGAATGAATGAATGAATAATGTATCTCACTCCCTCCACAATTTTGAAATTTTATTTGGGTAATAGATAAAACATACCCTTTAACGAGCCCCTTTAACCATATCTATAATTACAATGTAGAAACTTCAAAACCAAGCAAGCAAATTGCTGGTGCCTGGGAGAGGCACGAGGGGCTCCTGGGGGCTGGCAGTGGCCCCTTCCTGACCTGGGTGATGACTCTGAGATCATTCTATTTTAGCCGTACCCTTAAGTATACTTTCATAAACGTATTTCCATTCTTCAACTAGAAAGAAGTTTATTTATGAACTTAATCAACAAGAAAAGCGAGTTATACATTTACTTTCCCCACGAATTTTAAATTCTCTATTGGATAGATGATAAATGGCACCTTTTAATTAGTGTGTAAAAATAAGACTCTCAGATAGCTCGCAAATAAGACCTCATTAAATCCTGGCCTAATGCCCGATTTCTGCTTCTGCTTTGTTTCTCAAATCATTTGCACTAGAGGAGGAGCAGAAAGAACGAATCTGGTCACACCAAGGGAATCAGGCCCACCTCTCACCAGGTAACTAGGGGGCACCCTCCTCCCCTCCCTCCCCTCCCTCTTCTTTGTCCCTTACATCTGAACGATGGGCCAGTGGTCTGCACTTCCCGTCTACTGAGTCATTTAATCCTCGCAGTTGAGGAAAACAAGGCAGAGGGGGGACCGGCAGGAGAACAGGGGTTCAGACACTCCATCGGCCCCCACGACAGCTCCAAACACTGCCACCTGGCAAGGAAGCACCGCCCCCCCCCCAGACTCTACGGCTCCCAGGACAGGCACTGTGTCCCTTTGGCCCTGTCCCCTCACAGACTCTCCCTTGCTCTGCTGACCACTGCAACCCAGCTTCCGCCTCCATCCCCTTGGCTGGACCTGCCATTGCCAAGGTCGCTGGTGACCAACTGGAGGCCAGGCCGCATCCTTCTTGGCCTCTGGGCAGCCCTAGGCACCGCTGATGGTTCCTCCTCCCATGACGCTGACCTTCCTGGGTTTCCTCCCCTGGCTGGAACCTCTTTCTCAGCCTCCTTCACCGGTTCTTTGAATGTGGGAGCTTCTAGGCTTCCTTCTTTGGCCCTTTCCTCTCCATGCCTATGGCTCCCAAATCTATACGTAGCCTTGCTTCGTGCCCTTCCTGCTTCTAGAACCGTGTATCCGATAACCAACGCCACAGCTGCCCCTGGACGCACCTCCGTGTCCGCGTGGGCCGACCTGGGCCTCGCCTCTAACTCTGCACCACCCGAGCACCCCCGGGGCAGGGACAGAGGAGCCAGAATAGATCGATTCTGCCACCAGAATTTCTCTTCAGTTCACGCTCACTGCCACTGCCTTGCCGCAAACCTCATCGGCCCGTGGCTGGTTTCTGAAGCAGCTTCCAAAGCTGTCCTCTCCTCACTGCCACCCAAGGCACACACTGCAGGGCGACCTCCGTAAAGGTGACTCGCACGGGCCTTGTCCCGCTCTCAGTTCTGCAAACGCTCCCGTCACCAGACAGACGTCAGAAGCGAAATTTCTCAGCAAAATGGGGCTCTTTCACGCTTGGGAGGGGTGGATTCTCCCCTCCTGTTATTACTTCCCATGGATCCCGGCTCCCATGACCCGGACACTCCTGGCCTCTTCCCAAGCCCTCCAGTGAAGGTCCGACCCGCTGACAAGTGACTTAGGTGATGGCCGGCTTGGGACAGGCTGTCCCTTCTCCACCCCTTCGGTCTGGGGCTCCCACGCTGCCTGGCACCATACGGGCAAGTCTGTCTGATTCTGGTTCCCACGGAAGGAAGCCCAGATAAGCTTCATTTCCCAGGACGGCTTTACCAATAAGAAGTAGTCATCCGATCGTCCAGGGCCTTATTCCTTAACTGGTTCCGAACCCCAGGGAGGACGAGGATCCCTGCCCAACCGGACACGGCCCCCCTCCAGCCTCGCTGCCGGCCCCCGGGCTCACTGCCCACTTCCCAGCCGGACACGGACCCCTCCAGCCTCGCTGCCGGCCCCCGGGCTCAGCCCACTTCCCAGCCGGACAGAACCCACTGCAGACGCCACAACGTGTGCTCTCCGAATCCTGTGACACAAGTTGCCACCGTGGCCCAGACATGCTTCCCCTTCTCTTCATGGCCAATTCCTTCTCAGAATCCGTATCTCGAGCATCACTTCTCCTAGGCAAGCCTTCCTCTCTAACCATCAGGTTCCTCTATGGAGACCCTGCATCCCAAATACCAAAGGTGCTAACACAACCAGCTCCGTGTTTCACCCAGGCCTTGACTGAGAACCACTGCACATTTACACACACACATACGCACACACGCACACATACATGCAGTCAGGGCCACGCTGAAGAGCTGCAATTCTACTTTTCAGCCCTGAATCCCTAGTGCCTGGTGCATAGGCATTGTGCAATAAGCGATTATGTAATAATCCCAAACCAGACACGTCATCATTCACATCAGGTCCTGGCCTCCTGATCTCTACTTACAGGGCGAGGCCCCAGGATGGGAGTGTCTTTGACACTCCTCTTGCGTGGTACCACCTGGCATCGGTAACGTCCACAATTAAGCACTTAAATTAAGTTTTTTAAAATTTCATTAACGATTATGACATTCTTGGTAAAGTCCAATGAGTGTTAGTAATTTAATCAGCAAGATATCTTCCCTGGTTTAAATGATTTACTTGAATTAAGTCAATTAACAGAAACGTCTGAAGAGCCATCTATGGGCCCAGAGAAGGAAGGGGAGGCAGGGGAAGAGGCATGTGACCTGGTCTCTAGCCTCATGCAGCTCCCAAGCCAGGAGCAAGGTCCTCTGCATCCCACATCAATAGCTCCAAGGTTTCACCAGAGACAGGACCGCTGAGAACTGCTCAAGGGTTCCACTGGGTGGTCCCTGCTGCCCCATCCTTTCTTCACTCCTTATTTACTCGGTTCCTACGACCCAACCTTCTCCCTGTGCAGGTCCTGAAGGAGCAGAGGCTTCTCCATCAGGCAACAAACTGGCGGCTCTTTCACGTCCCTTTTGCCCCAGTTCACTGAGGCAGAGGAGATTTAACTCATCAACCAGCTTTGTAATGATCTGCTTTTGAACATTCCCCATCATGACGCCCCATACAACATCAGCTTCCGCTGTGTGAGCCCTCCCATATGAGCAGCACGGCCCCTTCTGGAATGAGCAGAGCTGAGCCCCACGTCCTCGGGCTGCGCTGGGGAGCGGGTGACTCTGGGGCCTGGGGAGAAGTGGGGTCCGCAGCTCAGGACGGCACTGTGGAAGCATGTACTACACTTGACTGATGACGTAGGGTCCCAGCTAGAGGCCAAATAGAAACTTGGTGTGAATCAAGCCAAATCTGAGGAAGAGGATGATCCTTCGGCTACTAGGAAAAGCTGTATGTAGCCCATTGGGGCCAATACGGGGTGGCAGTTCTGCGTAAACAATGTTAGATAGGAATTTAAGTATGAATGATAAATCTGTTACGGTAATATTTTAAATGTTTATAGTAGACACACTGAATGAAAATCAACTAGCATGAGACTCTAATTTTGCTCCACAAAAATATTTTAAAAGCACAATTTGAGTTGGGGGTTCATGCCATTGTTTTATTTCTATTTTTGGTGCTACCACCCAAATGTAACATTAACTTTCTTTGCATTGAAGGGCTCTTCCATTAGAACCTTGGAGGGCTTACCAGGCAAATCCCCATAAAAAATGAAAACCACCAGGGACTGTAAATTTTCTAGTAACAAATAAAAGGTCCCCTAATGTCTCAACTCAGTTTTAAATTACAGTTGAGTGATCATTAAACTATCTTGTTAATTAAGTAGAAATTAATTACCAAATTATCTATGTAGTTCTGAATTTGTGACTTAGGAAAGAAAAAAGTTTGAAGTGGAATTTTTCTCAAAGTTAATGAACGTTAAAAGGGGTGTAGCCTGTGTTGTTGGTAATCCTATACCCATCTCCTAGATTTGTTTTCATGTGACGTTTTAGGAATAGAGGAAGCTATGCCAGAAAAACCATTAAAACAAAAAAGAGAGAGGGAGGCGGGGAGTGGGGAGAGGGGTCTTCTTGAAGGCCTCTTGGGTTGTGTGATGCTTGTGACAATTAGTGAACCACAGGGACCCACAGCCCTTCCTGGCCCACACACCTGTGGAGATCCTGCCAAACTGAGCCGCCAATTGGAAAATACAGTCAGCTCACGTTCCAAGACAATGGGCCAATTCCACAGACCTCCACGTGACTCTGGAAATGCTAGACAGGATGCTTCATTTACCTTCCTAGGGTCAACATGTACTTGACATTCAACCAGCACTCACCAACTGGGTCAATGAATGAACAGATGGATCAACAATGGGGACGGGGTGAGGACATGAGGAGAAGTAGGGGTGGAGAAGCAGCTGGAAACACATGTTTAAGGATCCCATATGCAAAGTGTGGATCGTATGCTTAAGGCAACAGGGAGCCGTCAAAGCTATTCACGGGCCAGTGACAAGATCCAGGCGTTGGAAGGACACCTGGTCTGTGTGGTTTGCAAGATGCAGGTGATCTCTACCTGGACAGTGGAGAAAGAAAGCATGGGGGGCGGGGGGTGGGCGCAGGGTGGGCGGGATTTGGGGGACTGTGACGGAGCGGCCGTGGTCTATACGCAGGACCCCGGCTCTCTGATATTCTGTTTTGAGACTCTCATGTCTCAGACTGCCCTTACACACAATTAACATTTCCAAGGGGTGTAGAATTCTAGGCTGATTACACGTCATTTGACGATTCAAAGCTACCAAAAGGAGTTATTCTAAGGGTATATGAGCTCACTGATGTAGTGTTAGCTAAACCCCCATAGTTTAAAAACTTTCAAAGCAGATTTGGACATTTAACCTATTCTAAGTTTCAGTTCCTAAATCTGAGTATGCCGATCTACCTTAGAAAGACAGGCTCTCCTGTTCTTTAACGTGTGTTAGATCTTCCTGTCGGCACGGCGACCCGCGAGGAGAAACTCATTATCTTTGTTCTAGCAAAGCTTTCATCCTTTTTGCCACTACCTTTAAAATCACCCAACTGCCCTCTCCGAAGCCGGCTTGGCCCCTTCCAAACCATCCTTCGTATGGACACGTTTATCATTCTAAAAACAGGCCTGGCTTGACCACTTCCACGTTTCATCAAGACAAACTATAAACCATCAGAATAGTTTCCTAATTATAACAAATATTATTAAGGAAGGAAACATACCCTGTAACTGAACAGGTCATAAAATGAATTTAGGGGTGCGTGAAAAGGAAACACTCTCCCATGCATTTGTTTTTTGATTCCTTGTCAATGAAAACCTAATGAGAAGCTCTGCCAGAACCCCTGTGCCCTTACCTCGTGTACTTGAGCACAAAATATGACATTTCTATTATATTTTTTAAAAAACCCTCTAGGCCAAGACAGGCCATGGTTAAAAAGCCGAATTCTCTTTAATTTCTTCTAGCGAAGCTTTCAAGTTTTCAGTGAAGTAATGAAATCCGAATTCTTAATCTGAGATTCCGTTCTTGTCTGTATTCTTTTTATCTCGTTGTAGTAAAACAAATTTATCTTCATTTATGTCGCAATTACCTATTAGGGTTGTTAATTTGCTGGAAATGAAGCTATTGTTTAATTGCTCCTATTAATCGGGGGATTTAAATGCCGACTGTAATAAACAGTTACCTTCAGGATGGAGCAAAGTCACGGCTGCTGACATTAATTTCACAATTTCAGAATGAGGGGAAATTTCTCCCATGTCCCAGGCAGCTGGATTTCCCTTTTCCTCCCAGAGAAAGTGCAAGAGTTTTTAAACATAAAATGTTTAAAAACTCATGCTGAAATAAACACGGTCTATTCAACGTGTTTTATACGTGTACCTAGTTCTGATGTAAAGTTATTCTTTGTGTCAGGGGAACATCAAATCATCCTGCCAGAAACCCACGTCCCTTTTTCATGCGTTTCTTCACAGCACAATTTTCTCTTAAAACCAAGTCCCAAAGTAGAGCTGCCCACGGGAAGCTCTGGGTCCCAGCGGCCCCAGATGTTGGGCTGGCGGGCAGCAGGCACCAGGACACCAGCCACCTGCTGGGCTTCTAGGCCTCCGAAGGACACGGGGCTCCTGCGTCCACACACAGAGGACTTTGAACATTCATTGCTCTCAAAAAAAAATAAGTTTCAGCATATCCCAACACCATATTGTCAAATGTCCTTCAGCTGGTTTTGCCTGCGGCCGGGCTGGACGCGGCGCTTCTAGGGCTGGACGCGGACTTCTAGGGCTTCAGTCAGCATTTCTCCGCTAGCAGGAAGGCAGGCGTTCCAATCAGCTCTGCCTGGCGCCCCCTCAGGGAGGGCATCGCAGGCTCCAGCGGCCCTGTGCACCATCAGGACGCCCAGCAGACCGTCAGTTCCAGACCTTCTGAGGTTATCTGCAGACACTGAGGGATCCTCCAGTACCTCTGCCCTCCCTCCCCTCGGGCTGCCTGGTCCTCCCTCAGCACCGCCCACATTGCTGTGCCTTCTCCAGCCTGCTGACCCCAGCAGCACCCTCATCTAAGACCTTCACCACATCATCTCTCCATCACTGTGCAGGCTCCAGGTTTTCCTCTCCGAGTGTAGAGGAAAGAACATGATCCCACCCAGCATCGGGCACAAATCCGATGCCTGGTGGACGCCTGGAGAATCAGGGCCCCCCTCAGGGATGGGTTCACGCTCCGGACAAGTCCGAGGCGCCCAGCGCACACTTGCGTCAGTGCTGCTTGGATCCAGGGGGCCTCCAGGGTCTCCAAACGGAAATGAGCACCACCGACCTGAGCAGTGACTCTCAGGAGGGCCACTGGGGGGGAAGAGACATCTGGGCTCCGGCCCTCCTTCCCCTGCCTCCCCTTGGGCACAGGTGAGGCCAGGATGACACCTGCCAGGCGTGCATGAGCCAGAGGGTGCAGCATCGATGCCAGTGACCCAGGCTGGTCCCAGGACACTCTCGGTCCTGCCACGAGTCTTAAGTTTAATACGCGGAGTCGGCTTTTCCCTTCCATGGGTCAGGGGCGGCGTCTTCCCTCTGCTCTCTGGCGTCCCTCACTCACGATCTATTCCTTCATCACATCTTGGAGCAGCTAGTATGTGCCAGGCAACCTGTCAGATGCGGGAGACAGTGAGGTCCACACCGGCCTGCCGGCCACACCACTGAGGAAACAGGGACCAGGAGGCCTTACACGCTCGCGGTGAGAGCGCCCTTCAGAAGAGATGGTCACACAGCCTCCAGGACTTCTTTTACTAAGGTCTCAAGAAGCAGCACTCGGCAATCTTAGCGGAGAACCCGCAAACCTCTCACTCCGCACCACTGTTTCAGGTTCAGCACCTGCCTCCTTCCTCAACAAGTGTGTCGGGCACAGGACCAGCTGCGGGGCTTTAACAGCGCCCTGAAGAGCGGCGTGTATTTGTGACATCAAAGTGGGGATAATTTTCAAGAGGGAAATATTGATGAATTGTGAATATACTACATAGACACTGAGGAATCATTCAAAGCAAGAAAAATTTGGGGAAAGGGGGATTGGGGAGGGATAAATTAGGAGTTCGGGACTAACAGATACACACTCCTATATAACAGATAACCAACAAGGACCTACTATATATATAGCACAGCGAACTCTACTTGATATTTTGTAATAACGTATAAGGACAGAGAATCTGAAGAAGAATATATATGCATAACTGAATTGCTGTGCCGTACACCTGAAACTAACACAATATTGTAAATCAACTATATTTCAATTTTTTTTTTTTAATTTTAAAAAAGCAGGAAAAATTTGGAAGCATGCCCAGGAGCACAAAGCACATCCAAGTGTCCTGCCCGAGGAGCCGGCAATGATCGGCACTGGATGAGGGCAGGCCCTGATGAAACAGAAAACCGCGGTGTGTACGCGGCCGCAGAAGCAGCAGCAGAGGGTGCGCGTGTGCCCGTTGGCTCAGTCCTGAGCCAGGAGAAGATGAGGAGTCAGAACGTACAAGCTAGGAGCAGTGAGGGGGCTGCTGCCGGCCGTGGGCTCCGAGCACCAGCGAAGGGAGATTCCAGGAGGCGGGAGCTGGTACCTCTGACAGGTGCGGAGACCTGAACAGGGGCTGGAACGCCACTGGTCACCCTGACCCTAGAGCTTTACTCTGACGTGCTGCATAAGGTTACAAGACTGAGTACCAGCTACTCAATGCTCACCGAGCATTCATTACTATGACCCCGCTCAATGAATAGATAATCAATTGATACAAGCCAGCAGGGTTTAAAAGCAGGGGACGTAGCTTAGGTTAATCTCAAAATGTAGAAAGATATGCCAAAAGCATAAATTAAAGATCTTTCAAAGAGCGAAGCTTTCCGGACTGGGGCACTGTGATATTCTCACCAAGACCCAGGTGAACACGGAGCTGCACCTAGACTCGGGCTAGAAAACGTTCCAAATGCTACAATCAAACCCAGTGCAAATCTGTTCGAGAGGCCAAGAGATGATTAACTTTCTCTCTCCCTTATTCTCAAGTTGGATGCAAATCAGTGTCTTTGAAGACAAGGCAAGTGAAGATCCCAATAAATTGGCAATACAATTTAGATGGCAGACAAGGATCTAAAAGATAAATGGCTTAAACAAAGAGGGGGAAAAAATGAACCTGTCACTTCTTCTCAACTCATCAAGCTGTCTCGTGGAGAAAATGATTCCGGAGCAGAGATGTTTCTGACACCCACTGAAGGTGACGGCGCACCCTGGATGCTTTCATCTGAAGCTCCTCACCGTTTTTTCTGCACCAGGAAGGCCACAGGACTCACCTTTTAGATCCCCTATTTTTTTTTAAAAGGCCAAATTACTGGTCACAAAATAGACTAACACAGTTATGAGGCAAGTGAAAGAAACACCCAGGATAAATGCAAATAAATGTAGTGATACCGGAAGAACACAATCCATGACAAACACACAAGTGACACCGGAAAAAGGTGACTGCGAGAAGGACCATAAAACGCGATAAAAGAGAAGATACCAAAAGAAACGATCAAATCACAAAAATGAGTATTCAAGCTGAAGAAACTGCGTGAAAATTTAAGATGAGGAGATGAAGATAAATGAGGAACAGGAGACAAAAAGCGTCCAAAATAAGAAAATATATGAGACAGAAAGGCCATAAGTAGATTTTTAAAATCGGGAACCTTGAGACAAATACAGTTAAGTACAATCATTGGTTTTCTCTTTAATAAATTAGTATAGTTTGGTTAATATTGCCTTAACCAAATTTGGAAGGTCTACTTTGCTTCCTATGTTAAGAGACACACGCTCACAGAAAAAAAAGGGAGCTTTAGAAACTTCTTTCATCTCCCCATTTGTCACAAACACATTCTCCTACAGATATCTTTTAACTTTCAAGAAAAATGGACTTATCTATCACAACTGAAGCTGTTTTCCTATTTCCGGGAATAATTATCCTTACAACAATCTCCATTAAAAAAGACATTTTCTTCTTAAAGTGGGGGAGAAGATGTCTTGGTTGGAACCTGAGAAAATTATTCCTCTCTCCCCGGCTCTGTTAATAACAAGCCAGCCGCCGTGCTCCTTGCATGAAATGCCTTGGAAGAAGTGACAGTGACACACAGGTTGAATTATACAATGTATTGTGATGCAATTAGGAAGAAGGATGAGACGACAAAACAGATTTCCACTTGGTCTTCAACAGGGCTGTGTGCACTGAGTCACTGTGAGGCTCCGCCCACCAACCATCAATTATTATCATTTAACCAGCACCACCACCCAGAGCCCTACCCTCTCCAATGCACACAATTCCTGTGGGTAAGTCTGGCCTTTTGCGATACTTCAGCGATATTAGGCATTTAAGTTATATGAATTCGAGGGCCCAGGTAAAGAAATGATATATTATTCCACAGAATTAATATAGCATCCTAAATAGATAACTAATAAGGCCCTACTGTACAGCACAGTGAACTCTACTCAATACTCTGTAACGGCCTTTATGGGAAAAGCATCTAAAAAGGAGTGGAGATATGTGTATGTATAACTGATTCACTTTGCTGTACACCTGAAACTAACACAGCGTTGTAAATCAAGTAGACTCCAATAAAAATTTTTTTTAAATATAAGAAATTTAAAAAACAGCATCCTAGATCATTCTTTTCCATAGATCATGGTTACTGAAGAGTTAAGTACACAGTGTAGAGAAACTTTTTGCAAGTTTTTTTTCTTCAACAAAAAATTAAGTGTATCAATTGCCACTGTAATTACTCACAGCACCACAGGTAATTAAAAGGGCTCTATATCTAATTTTATTTACATTTAGAAGACCTGAGGTCATCGCCGTCAAGATTTCACTTTTGTGACTAATCCTGTTTCAGTATTAATTAGAGTTCGGCAGAGGATATTGATTGATTTCTGAATGTGTAATCTGCTGTGATTCAGAAACTGTGAGGAAGTCAAACTATCCCTACCTGTTACTGCCGGTTTCTACGAATTACTGAAATTCTTGCAAGACTCATGCATGCATTTTAATTCTGGAAAGCCTCATTTCAAAAAAACAAAAGAGCTCACAGTAACACTGCACACTCTCCCTGTGAGAAAGTACTTCACATTAAATTCAGTGCATCTGGACCCATCTTACCGCAAAATACTGACAACAGTATTTTAAATGGAATAACAATTGTTTTTCTTTCCCCCTAAATTTTATAATGCAAATTTATAACCGTGGACAAAAAATGGAAAGAAATGTAGCATGTACACCCATGTCCATACCACCTAGATTTTATAATTGTAGATGTTGCTCTACTTGGCTTATTACATACCTACCCACCATCCATCCATCTTATTTTTTGATGCATTTCAAATATGGGGCAGACATCAGTGCTCTTCAGCGCTACACTCTTCAGCATGTGCATAATTAACTGTCATGTATTAACCGTTTAAGGTTCCTTTTCTTGAGATTGAAGGTACATACTGTGAAATGCAAACATCTTAGTTGTACCATTCCATGACCCGACAAATGTCACGTAACTCAAATCACTATGAAGCTTCAGAAGGTTTGTGCCCCTTCCCCAAACCCACTCCCACCAGCCCCTCTCACTCTCAAAACCACTCTTCTGATTTTTTTTTTTTTTTTTTTTTAATGATTTTTTTTAAATTTATTTATTTCTATTTATGGCTGTGTTGAGTCTTCGTTTCTGTGCGAGGGCTTTCTCTAGTTGTGGCAAGCGAGGGCCACTCTTCATCGCGGTGCGCGGGCCTCTCACTATCGCGGCCTCTCTTGTTGCGGAGCACAGGCTCCAGATGCGCAGGCTCAGTAATTGTGGCTCACGGGCCTAGTTGCTCCGCAGCATGTGGGATCTTCCCAGACCAGGGCTCGAACCCGTGTCCCCTGCATTGGCAGGCAGATTCTCAACCACTGCGCCACCAGGGAAGCCCTCTTCTGATTTTTTTTAACCGCAGATTAGTTTTGCCATCACGTTTTGTGGATACATCCATAATAACAAGTTTTCAAACTAACTTCATCACTGCCACACTGAATACCAGAATCCTCATTACAAAGCCTTCATCTCTTCCCAGTGAAACACAACAGGTCCCTACGAGAAGATGGCGATCTCCTACTATAAAGAAAGTAACACCTAATTACCATGAACTTCTCTGGTCCTGCCAAGAATGAAAAAGGAACAAACTGTCCATATTTTTTGAACCTATTTCTAAATTTATCTGATCTGGGGTATATGTGTCAGTTGTAGATAAGAGGTCATAATGACTCTTTAGACCATAAGTTCAAAACCCTTTCTACACATGGGAGTCTTCCTTTAATCCACCCTAAGAAAGTATCCCTCATTAACAAAAACTGAGGAATGTTATCCTTGGTGACATCACGGTTCAAACTCACTGAGAAAAATGGCATTAAAAAAAAAAAATCCACAGTGGACACTTTGAAAACAAGTCACAGAATCTCAGACTAGATTCTCACACCTCCACCTACACACAGCAGCAGGTCACATAAAGTTATCATCTGTATTCCAACAGTTTAAAAGGTTACAAACTCAACAACGACATAAAAACGTCAATTCAGAGCACTTACAGCTGAAGACAGTGGCCTCCTACCCGATGCCTTTTCCATTGCTGCAGGATGCCCAGCGACTCTTTAAGAACATGGGCAAAAGTCACAGTGAAACTTCAACACGTTATCTTAACACGTTATCTTAATGTCGAAAACTGTAAACATTAAACACACAATCCCGCTACTTCAGCACCCTTCCAGGGTGATACTTACAAAGAAAGAAGGAACTGATTGTGAGTTTTATGAAGTTATTCAAAGAAGGAAGATTATTCTTCCACTGATACTGCTACTTGTGACATTTTATCTACTAACGATATGTATGTTTACGTATCAATATAAGCTTTTCTAATAAAGCTTTTGGGAATTCATTTTGAGAAAAAAAACCCCAACATGAATAGATGAAAAGGACTCAAATGTGTGCTAGTTAATAACCCAAATCATTATCTATCACAAGAATTAGAGAAAGTAATTTGAAAGGAACGCTCTCTCTTCACTGCTGACACCCCCAAATCCATCTGTGGCTGAGACACAGGAGTAAAAGGCAAATGACAGCCCAGGAAATTTAACACACTAACTAAGGACATTATCAAAGAAAGTTTAGAAAACACAGGGGGGCTTCCCTGGTGGCACAGTGGTTAAGAATCTGCCTGCCAATGCAAGGGACACGGATTCGAGCCCTGGCCCAGGAAGATCCCACATGCCGCGGAGGAACTAAGCCCGTGCGCCACAACTACTGAGCCTGAGCTCTAGAGCCCGCAAGCCACAACTACTGAGCCCATGTGCCACAACTACTGAAGCCTGCGCGCCTAGAGCCCATGCTCCGCAACAAGAGAAGCCACGACAATGAGAAGCCCACGCACTGCAACGAAGAGTAGCTCCCGCTCGCTGCAACTAGAGAAAGCCCGCGTGCAGCAACGAAGACCCAACGCAGCCAAAAATAAATAAATAAATAAATAAATTTATTAAAAAAAAAAAAAAAAAGAAAATCCAGGGATTTATTTCCTTCCTCCAAACAAAAATTATATAAATGATAAAAGATGATAAAGATATTTGTCTTTAAAACAGATTTCTCTTTTGATGGGCAATTATACAAACATGAGGGAGATAAAATGTACAGGAGCTAAAGCTATCCTTCAAACGTATTACCGATCCACCCAACAATGGCTGGGACTTCAGGCCCATGAAGGAGAAGACGATGCCTTCCATGCTCTACACCTTGAACTGCAGCCTCTGCCCCGGGTGGGGTGGGGCACCCTGCCCATCTCCATCCTTGCTTCTCCCTGGCTGAGGCTGGCCCCTCAGTGAAGAGTTAGTCCTGCTGTCCGGTCAGAGGCCTTAAACCGAATCCACAAACACCAGCGGCCAAACAGTGGACAGGCAGAGGAATCCCATTGTGTCACTGGGTCTACAGGATAAGAAGAGTGTCACAGCTGCCAGGAGTCATGGCTTTAAGCCTCTGGATCCCACAAAAGGAATTCAGGAACTCCTTACAAACTAGAGGCATTCCACCAGAGAAAAAGACATCTGATGAGAAGACTCATTTACATCCCCCAAAGCAAACTGGTAATGGGAAGACGACCGTGTGTATTTTCCCAAACAGCTTCAGCTGACTGTGCAGTGGCTCAAAGGCGCACTGGGTCCTACCTGGCTATGACAGCTTCCAGGCACCTGAAGACTGTTAACAAGACAGGAATTTACAAGTGTCCCCTGAAAAGATGTCTGCACTCGGAAAGCCTGATTTAGTCTCCAATAAAGACTCGACTCTTCATTTGTGACTTTCTGGCCTTTATAAGCATTTAACTGTCATAACGTCTATAGTTCAGCATTGAAAAGGCATCATAGGGCGTTTATTATAAATCTTGCAAAACATATAAGGCCCCTTTGCACTTTAATCATTTGCTAACAGTTACAATAAGATTGTATTAAAAATTTAAACTGCCCTACTTAAGCCATTTACCTTCAAACATCCATTTCCAGGGAATGAATCCAAGGGATATGAATGTCGGACCCTAGCTCAGATTTATTGCACCAAAGAATATTTCTACTGATACAGCTCTGATGAGTGAAGTCTAATGATTGTAGTTTTATTACTTTTTAAGCACTTAATGGGAAAATTTAGACATTTTCACAAGACCGAGCTTCAACAAGAATGGTACATTTAAAAAGTGTCAGGCTGGGGAAGGTCTATGAGATTACTTTAGACATACCCAGATGAAACACAATCGGTGGGAATTTTAAGGCAACATCTAATGTCACAGGCTTGCCTCTGACATTATTGGCTTGGTTCCCCCCATCAACGTCTTAAAATAGTCCAGGGAATATTTAGCCAAGAGTAACCATAGAGAATTTTATTATTCTACACGTAAACTTTTAAAGCCATTTAAAAAACTCCACAGTATTTAATATTTTTCCCCACACTTACAACCACTTACCATAGGGAGGTTACAGAACAAATACCATAATTATCTCCGTGTAATTACCCAAGCCCCGGCAAGGAGCAACTGTTTCTATCACCAACCAGAGTGTCAGCGGGAAAATTATCTTTAAAATGTTCAGAAGCAAATCAGAAAGTTTCCCTTTACTTGAAGTAATTTCCCCCCCATTTAAACCCACAGCTGTGATCCCTCAGCTTTCAATTAATGCCAAGGCAGTAATCCTATCAATCACCGAGGACTATAAATTTCTTATCTTTCTCATTAGCTACACCATGGCACAGCTTAAATATAAACATACCTTGCCTCCAGACTGTAAATCACTCGGCACCAGAGACTCTACCCACGGTCAGAAGGGGCAGGAATGATTTCAGCAAATCCGTCGTGCGCCCACTACACTGAAGCTGATTTACACTTCTCCAAAAAAACAGAAAACTACTGAGATTCACACTGACACCAGCTCTCTTTGAGTTTGCTTATTTGGCTTAAAACTGGTAATGACCTGTCTTTATTAGTATTACTAAGTTTTATGTGCAAAATCCAATTTTCTGTGCAAATATATTTTTTGCTGCATCTGCCAATAATATCTTGTGTGGTTACCTGTAACTATTAATTTTTCCAGACCTAAATCCTTCAACTTATTTTTAAAGCTGTTAAAAAAAAAAATTAACCATCTTCTTGAAATAAAAGTGGGCACAACTATATCAAGAGGGATGGCAGGCCCAGGGTGGGGGGCTGAGGCGGCCCCTCCAGAGGACTCGCCACCCTCTTTTTCAGGTAACTTTTGGGGTTGACATGTTGATACCAATATTCTGAGCCTCATGCGAATAGTTTTATCAGATGTTCTCTAGTGAAACTATGCGGTCCAGTCCCTTAACAAAAATTCAGGCTACCTAAGTATTTCTCCACCAGGTGCAAACTTTATAAACTGTGTCCACTCGGTGGAGCTGGTGGCGATTTCGCCCACTGGTGTCACAAAGCAGCGCAAGGACTCGCAGCCTTGGGCTGCGCTGTTTCGGGAGCTGACCGTGCTTCGGCCGTGAGCTTCCAGTTTCCAATCACATCCACTTTATGCCTAATTTAATTAATCGTATCTTTCAAATTAAAATGGATGGGGCACATTAACTCACCACCTTCGGTCTGCAAAGCGCAGAGGTTGATTATCTCCCCTGAAGGAAACCACGGACAGGCGGCTCAGGCCGTGGCAGTACCGCCATCTAGCGGCCCCCGCTGTCATTGACCCGACCTTCCAGGGCGGCTTGGGCTCTGGGGCTGAAAATATTTCTTGAGCATCTCAGGAACTGCTGGGTTCTGACATATTCTAGGGCACCCGAATACGCTATTTAAAGAGCTTCCGGAGAATAAACTGTGATGAGAAATACTTACTTCACAGGGTACGGGAAGTAGACACCATTAGTCACAAATTGCTTTCAGGTTACAAACATCTAAGACTTGAAGCAAAAAGCCCAAACCTCAAAATCAAAAATAAACAGGTAACTTTGACGGTTTTGAACTGTATCTCAGTAAGGCTGTTATTTAAAAGAAAAAGCAACTCATCAATGCCTCTATCAGGATTTCCTTTTTCAAGTCCCCTAATGAGGATTTCTCAAGTTCCTGAGGATTCTTTGCTGATGACTCCATTGAAATTTTTGGTAAATATTTATCGATCAAATTACAAAGGCAGGGGCTTCCCTGGTGGCGCAGTGGTTGGGAGTCTGCCTGCCAGTGCGGGGGACACGGGTTCGAGCCCTGGTCTGGGAGGATCCCACGTGCCGCGGAGCGACTGGGCCCGTGAGCCACAATCGCTGAGCCTGCGCGTCTGGAGCCTGTGCTCCGCGGCAAGAGAGGCCGCGATGGGAAGAGGCCCACGCACGGCGATGAAGAGTGGCCCCCACTTGCCGCAACAGGAGGGAGCCCTCGCACAGAAGCGGAGACCCAACACAGCCAAAAATAAATAAATAAATAAAAATAAAAAATTAAAAAAAAAAAATTACAAAGGCAGTAAGTGCAACAGGGAGGAGCACGGGTGATGGAGCTAGACTGCCTGGGGTCCCATCTCAGCTCTGCAACTGATGACCCAGATCACCGGCAGGTGACCTGGCCATTCTGTGCCTGCTTCCGTCTCTGTCTACGCCTCATGGGAGGGGGGTCTGAGGAACAAGTCACATTTGATGAGCAGGAAGCAGAGGAAACGTGCCGGCCTCGTGCAGAGGGACCACGGGGTGTGGGTGATGTTGAAGAGATGAGGGGGAGGAGCTGGGACACCGACGCCGCCTCTGCTCTCTTGGGAGTTTACAGGTCAGGTGAGGAGCACGGCCGTCAGGCAGACCATCACCACTAAGCCTGTGGAGCCCTTAGTCTTTGTCAGGACCTGATCTGATCACTGTACCATGACTGACTCACAGCAGACTACCGTCACCTGTTAACTGAGAGACCTGTCGCCTTGTACGGGGGCAGCAGAGAGGCAGACGCCTGACTTCAGGGTCCTGATCTGAAGACTGAACTTGGGGGGAGAGAGGGGCTTCGAGGACAAAGAAGCAAGGAGGGCATCTGGTGGAAGAGAGAGCAGCATGGGGCAGGTAGGAGGAGGGTGTGGATGCCGAGAGGTGCAGGGGGTGAGGGGGACACGGGAGTCAGGAGGGTCTCAGGACTCACAGACTGGGGGGGAGTGTCCACCCCAAGCACAGCGGGGAGTCTCAGAAAGGCATTAGGAGTCGCTGTCTGATAAGACCTGAATTTAAAAAGCATTGCCAGAAGGACTGGAGGGGGAAAGGGGGGGACGCCTACAAAGTGGAAAGCGCAGAGAAGAGCCCAGTGGGAAGGGCAGTGACTGGGGCCAGGGCACTGCTGGTGGTGATCACACAAGGTAAGTGACCAGAGCACCAGCCAGTTAAACCAACAGAACTTGGTGAAGCGCACATGGAAAGGAAAGCAGAGAGGGAGATCAGACTGGCCCCAGCTGTCCAGTCCCAGTAACAGGATAGATGTGCTGGGACTCCAGGATCAAAGGGGCAGGTGCGGAGCCTGTGTGCCCCTCGGTACCCAAGAAGAGCTGCCCCGTAGACAGCTGACGGGGGCAGCTCTCAGAGAAGGGCTCTCCACTGGCAGAGGGCTGCACTCCGCTCAAGCAAGCAGACATCTTAGGCCAGAGGGGACAGGGCGAGGAGGAAAAGCAAGGCCAGGACAGAGCCAGGAGGGTCACAGAATGAGCCCCCAACCCACAGCAAAAAAAAAAAATCCATTTTATTAAGAACGTGTTCATGCAGAAGCATACTGAAAAGTATACTGAACAGTACAATAAACACCTTGTAAAGCCACTGCCTACATGCAACAAATGCAAACATTTTACTCTATTTGTCTTATTTCTGTTTATTAGCTGAACCA
Organism: Balaenoptera physalus; assembly: GCF_965194825.1. Lineage (NCBI taxonomy): Eukaryota > Metazoa > Chordata > Mammalia > Artiodactyla > Balaenopteridae > Balaenoptera > Balaenoptera physalus. Next base: position 134,046,210 of record NC_138885.1, on the reverse strand, counting down.
ATTAAGTAGCAGATTATCATTTCCCTTCAGCCCTAAATACTTAGAACACGTTCCTTCTTGAAGCAGGGACATTTTCCCACACAGCCACTACACCATCGGAGACCCACAGGAGAGTGTGAGTCTGTGCCCGTGTGCAGGGGGCTTGGGGACGCTCAGATGACTTGCTGGAGAACATCAGTCCCCAGGATCAAGGGGATGAGACGCGGCTGGAGGTGGGTGCAGGTGCAGGTGCAGGCGCAGGGCAAAGAGCTCAACCAACCAGGGCACCGGGGAGGCTGCAGGTGGACACAGACGGAGCTCCTATTTGTCTCCAAGACAAACAGAAAAACAGACAACAGGACCGAGGGATAGAACTCTTCAGCACCGCAGTTTTCTCACGTTTGTCCCACTTCCGCTCATTTCATCCCTCCAGCTCGGAAGAGCCCAGTGAATCACTTCTGTCTTGACTTCCCTGTTTCTCTGCAGGATCCAGCCCGTCCTCTCCAGCGAGCAGACACCCACAGGATATGTGACACCCACAGGCTCACACAGGTGAGCCGAGAGCTCACCTGGTGCCGGGGCCCGGGCTCGGCAAATGGGCGCAGAGACGAGCGGAGCCGCATCTCCTCCTGCTCTGACACTGTTCCCCGCTCGGGGGAGAAGGCAGAGAGGGGGGCGAGGAGAGGGGCTGCGAGCTGGGTGCCCACGTCTGAGGGGCCAGAGGACTCTGCTCAGTGGAGGGCATTCCAGGCCAGGGCAAGGGCGTGGCAGCTCGGCGTACCTGGGCCACAGGTGTGCAAAGGGAGGGACAGGACAGGACGCAGGTGTCTGTCAGCCCCGAGGGAGGGTCCTCTGCTTCTCACTCCTACCCAACTCCCACCTGGGAGGGGCGGCTGGGGGGGCACACGGGGGGCCCTTCATAACCCACAAGGAGCTGCTGCCCGAGTGAATGCAGGTCAGTGGCAGGAGGTGCTGGGCCAGCAGTCAGGGATCTGGGTCGCCCTCACTGCCATCCACCCTGCCTGCAGGTCTTCAAGTTGGGAAACGCCTCCCGAGAGGGGCTCACAGCCACAACCAAGTTTGGAAACCTCCATGGTGGTTGCCAGGGAGCCATCAAAGGCTTCTGAGCAGAAAAGAATCATGTTTGAACTCCATCCTAGGCAAGGGCATGGGAGACAGTGCAACACAGAGGCTGAGAGCAGCCTCACCGTCCGGATTCAGAAGGGAGGATGTTGACCAGCCGTGTGGGTGACGGCGGGACTTCCGAGAGGGCGGTGGGAGAGGCCGGAGGGCTGGACGCAAGGCCACACCCGCCTGGCATTCACAACCAGCCCCCTTAGTCATTCAACCACAGTTACGGGAAGTTCCCGTCCGCTGGACCCTGTGACCGCCGTGTTGACTCAGATTCACTTCCTGCCCTCGTAGAACTGAAGGTACAATCATTTCTAAAGAGGGTCTCACATCTCGTATGGATTCAGAACAAAACAAAACAAAGCACGGTCTCCTCAGCTGTACGATGCCCTGTGTCTACGCTTTCCTACGAAACAGAAAATACTGCGGGAGAGCCATTCACGGATACAAGTCAGCAGAGGCACGCGGTGGTCCCAGGCGCGGGGAAACGTACAGCCTTAAAGGAGCCAGCGGGCTGCCTCCACGTTACGTGGTTCCTTGAAAAACTCGTCACAAATTCCTAAAACTCGTTTCCAACATTTTTCTGTCTTTGAAATACTTCCAGGAGACTAACTGCTTGATTAATTTCATGGACATAGAACTTCAGACAAAGTAAAGGCTCTCCTCCCCGCCCCAAGACCCCAGAGGAAACTCAGCACAGCGAAGTCCGGGCAGCAAGTTAGGGCGCGAGCAGGTTCACGCCGGGTGAGCCCGTGTCTCGGGGGAAGGACTCTTGACGCTTCTCAGCCTCACAGATCAGTAAGCGCTGACCTCCCGGCCGATGGAGAACCCGGGCTGCTGACGGAGGAAAACACAGGTCTATCAAGCTTCCATGGAGACTCGCCCTGAAGATGCTGTTCTTCCTGTTTCAATGGGAAGAATGCCATTTGGGAAGAATGCCATTACACCCGTGACTGTGGAGAACAGCTTTGATTTTTCTCCTGGTAAAAACCTTATCTCTGCTGGTTTAAAATGCTCTCAAGGCAGTTATTTCAGCCATCGGGGCTCAAATGAAGGCGACATCAATGCAAATCTTCTCCCACTGAGGGCAACCCTCCCCACTACTTGGTGCCCAACGGTGACCGATTACAGTTTGGGAGCTGGTCCATCTCTGTCATCACCGGTCCGTGCGCGGACACCGGGCACGGCCTGGGGCTCCCACACCGCCATCTGAACCTCTTCCTTTCCCCCACGAGGCTGCTGGCCGACTACACAGCCCCCAACGCCCTGCCCAGCACTGCATTCTACCCGCCGTCTTATTTTTATCACAACTACTTGAACTTCCCCTCGACTATTCCCAGAATTGACAGGAAGGGAATCCTTTCCAGGAAAAATCAAATTCGAATCTCAGAAGGAAGTTCTAAATCTTCCCTACTGATGCGTACATTTGAACTGTACCCTTATCAAGGTGCGGGCGGCCTTGTTTTTGTGGACCAGGGACAAGCCCAGGGGACCAGCCCAGGGGACCTGAGCGAATGGAGGGATGAATGGACCAGCCCACGATTCAGAGCATCTCATTAGCGTTTCCCTCCCGCTGCCCACGCATCTCTCTCATCTTAATTCTCTTTCACAAGATGAAAAACGGTAATTACTTTAGAACCATCTGTTTTCTGAGACTTCACCGAAAATACCAAAATAAGTTCATTGGAAAGCTCTGATTGGAACCCAAGCACCGCCACAAAGATAAAGGCGGCTTGCTGGAGCAAAGGTAATTGGGAGCCACCTGACAACTATTTTAATTACTGCATTTACACCGGGCTCCACTTCCAGCCCTGGCGTTATTTCCATTTTAAATGCTACATTTCTCAATCGCTGCTCGCTTTACTATCAGCAATTTTTTAGGCTGTACACACAAAGGTTGTGATTTCTTATTCGCATTTTCCCATCGCCTACTTCTCGTGCCCAAATCCACGCTGATGTGGGAGAGTTTTGTGGCGATGTTCCGAGGGGAGCACGAGCCTGCAGACACCGTCCTTTCTGAAAACAGGAGAGATGTGCGTCCACGTCTCAGCCGTACCATTTACACTTTAGTTACAGGCCTTCCGTCGGCAGACACCTGTCTCCTCATCCAAAAGAGGAGGTAACAGTACTAAGGATCCTTAAAAGCACTTGTGGATGTGGTGTTGTTTTGTGGATTTTCCAGCCGTGGGCTCTTAATTAGACATATGCCACATTCAGGGGCGGGGGATGTCTGTAACATCCTGACAAAAGGTATCTATTATTTGAATTTTCTTTTCAAAACTTAATACAAAGAAGCTCAAAGGTCTGGATGTTTAATTGCAGAATATATCAGAATGGGCAAGACTAAGAAATTTAGCTTTCGTTCAAGTAGTAACTAGTGACTACGTACTATCTCTTGATGCTATTTTTGCTAAGGATCCTAGAAAGAAAAGAGACTGGTGGAAATGACCAGCAGGTGGGATAAAGGGGTAGTCATCTTAAGCAGAAAGAAAAAACTCTTCAGTGAATTTTGGTAATATTTTCAAGAAGGAATTCATTTTTTTAGGTGTGAGGAAAAGAAAGGCAACCAGGGGGGCTCAGTTAATTAGTAGATACACTGTGGTTACCCAGAGAGACGCCCCTCCCCCTGCCACCTCACCCCTTTAATAGGGGAGAATGTGACTAACCGAGCAATTCACTTAACAGGTCCTCAAGAACCGTTTTTTAATGAATGAGTCAGTGTTATTTAAAAGATCTAAAATTTATGGTGAGTTAAACTGCGTCCAGAACACAGAGGGGGAGAGGTGTTTACAGAAGACTCAGTGCATTTTGGCCTACATCCAGATGGAACTGGACAGAGCCGTCTCAACACCTTTCCTGGACGGGTGAGGCACAAGCGCCAACCCCAGAAGGGCTCTGAGACCTCCCTGAGGGCAGAGCGGGACCAGCTCGCATCTCTGGGAGGCCTTCCGCTACTTCTACGTTAGGTATTCTTTTTCAAAATCCTCTAAGCTAGCCACAGATACATTTCAGTTATTTTGGTCACCCCTACAGGGAAGCAATAATGGCAATAATGTCCCCACTCCACAGGTGGGTAAGCTGAGGAAGTGAGACGCTGAATCGTCACGTACGGCGGGAAGATGAAGATGGAGCCCAGTGTTCTGTGGTCCAGCCCAGCATCCATCCCCGGGCCGCCCAGGGGCGATGGCTTCTTGGTAACTGACTCAGGAACATCTGAGATTACGATTCACTATCTGTTGAATTCCCAAGCCTATCGGCGGGTAGCGATTCAATAACAGCTGTCTTTACGGGATTAAGCAGGAAGCTCGTCGAGAGAAATCGGAGTTTTTCGGTGTCTCATGTCATTAGTGACGGCTCAGCCTGTCTCATCGTTAGCGAAGTTATAAGAAACATCTGGGCTTTGAGATGTTCCATTTACTTCAACCACCTTCTAAATAGAATAGTTCAATAATTCCACCAGAGTTCTGTGGTTTGTTTTCTAAACCCTGGATGAATCCGCTTTAATTCCCATCACACTTATTTTGAAACAGGCAGAAGGGCTGAACAATAAAATACAAAATGTAATAAAGCTAAAAAAGGAAAATATTCTGAACCCTGGACTCATACTCAAATACTTTTCTAATCGTCTACAAACTCCCAAATCAGCTGCACAGTTTTAAGCATGCCTTTTCCTGTTCTGAAAAGGCTAGTTGGGACATATCAACTGCCAGGCACTGCTAAGGATGAACGTGTAGCTTCTGGCTAGGACCCACTGTGGCTGGTCAGTGTCACGTGGACCTGGGGTTACTGTGGCACCTCCAGGCGACGGACAAGAATCCAGTGTCACGCAGCGAGGGTGCAGACATACACACACTGCACTCAATCAACGCTGATGGAGGTCAACAGGGGTCAATGCCAATGGCGGGCCTCGGCACCATTTCTCACAGCTGCCTGGCAGAAGTACCAATGCAGCTTCTTGGGCATAAACTATATAGTTGAATCAATGGAATGGATTTGGGCTGTGGACTGGAGAGAAGATTCAGTGGCTGAGGCGGGGTCTCAGTACGTTCCATCGACGAAAGAGGCTGGGGAGGGGTGGCAGGTGTCACAGAAGGAAAGGTCAACGGGTGAAGGAGGGATGAGCGCTGAAAGTGACCACTGGATTTAGGCAAGAAGGTCACTGGCGAGTCGGTGAGAGATGGAAGGGTGGAGTAGGGCAAGGAGTGGGAAGCAAGAATTAAGATAAGTAGCCCTGATTTCGGGGACCAGAACTGCTGAAAAACGCCAGCAGTCTGACCACCCCACCCCGGCCTGAGCCTGCTCGGGCCCCTGCAGGCTGGGATCACCCCCCTGGGAAGACCAGACAGCAGACCAGAGCTCTCTGCTGCCTCTGGTCACCGGCGAGCACGCGGTCACCCGCTCCACCCATCAGAGTCCTGCCTTCTCGCCCTCAACCCCACTTAAAGCCACTCCTGTCCTTGTCACGCTCTTCACGAGCCCCACGTCCTCCTGGCTGTAGGAAGCCGTGTCGTGGACACAGGATCCTGGTGGTGCCTCTGCTTCCAGGTTTGCACGTGCCTGGTGGGCATCTGAGCTCCGGGCAGCTCCCTCAGGCCCCTTTCCCAGGCTCCTGCATCACCACGGCAGGCACAGCTGAGACACGGAGTTTCCTCCTGCCTTCTCGAATCACCCGGCCCCTTTCTGTCTGCAGGAGCTTCCTAGGGCTGTCCTAGCAAATCCCCGCAGAACAGACGGCTTGGAATCAGCAGAAACATGTTCTCTCACAGTTATGGAGGTCGAGAGTCCAACATCTGTATTACTTGGCTGAAATCAAGGTGCTGGTAGGGCTGTGCTCTCTCCAGAGGCTCAAAGGAGAACCTGTTTCTTGCTTCCCCAGCTTCTGGTGGCCGCTGGCGTTCCTTGGCTTGTGGCTGCATCACTCCGCCTTCAACTCCCTCCGCTCCATCGTCACGTCACCTCCCCTGCGCATGCGCTCAAATCCGTGCCTCCCCCTTACAAGGATAAATGCAACTGCTTTCAGGGCCCAACCAGAACATCCACGAGCTCCATCTGAAGATACTTAACCACACCTGTAAAACCCTTTTTGCCTCTTAAGGTATATCCACAGGTTCCAGGGATTAGGACGTGCAAATCTTCGGGGGGACCATTCTTCCGCCAACCACACCATCTCAGGCTGTGGCTCAGAGATTCCTCAGCTTTGGAACCTGTCACTTAAAGCACCATTTTCCTAACACTGATGAGGGAAGTCCACCAAAGGCATACTTTTTCCCCACATCCACCAGCTTTTCTAATTAGTTTTAGTAAAATTCTGAAATGACCACTTGTCCTTCAATTTAAGCTTTTAATTTTTTTTAGAAGGATCTGTATTTGGGAAAATGAATACATGAGATTTAGGAATGGATCTTTATAAAATGCGGCTTAGTTTTGGTCATTTGTCAGAAAGAAAGGGGTCCATAAAATGAGCCTATCTGGTCCTTTATAATTTTTGTCCAATGTATTTAATGGTATCGATTCCTTTATTTCCCAAGAGGAATCTACACACCAAAGAGACAGACTCTCTTCTTCCAGTCTACCTACCTGGAGACCCATTTGTAACCACAGTTCACTGGTGATCAGAGATACAGGAGGTGGGCCCCGACAGGCTAATATCTCGTGCACACAGGCAGCGGGAGATGCAGCTGCCCACCCGGACCTCCCCCCCGCCCCCCACAAGCACCTCTCCCAGGCAGGGCTGGGAACGTCACAGCTGATGGTGCCTGATCTAAATGGTCAGAACCTAAGATGCTGTGGGCAGGAGGGGGGCACTCGAGATATTTAGGGACAGGATCTAGAGAAGGTGAGTCTGCAGACCAGCCTTCTGTCTCCAGGGTTGGTGAATCCAGGTCGGCAGATGCCAGCATAGAAAGGAATGCTGTGAAGTCATAGAGACACACAGTGGAAATTAAACAACGTAGAAACTATTCCCAGGTCTCTTTAAAGCAGGTTATTAACAAGGATATAGAATAAAATGCCAATTTTGTTTTAAAAGTATTGAATGGCTAGACTGACTAGATGGACATACAATGTTTATCACGAGGCGGTGGGATCACAGGTGATTTTAATTGGCGTCGTTAACAGTTTTCTGTATTTTTACAAACAAGTGTTATCCTAATCAGGAACAACATGAACGTTTAAATATACAGAAATAGATAACACATGAAATATACATGTGTATTTTCGAGGAAATGGATGTGAACCAGGACTCCAAAAAGCAAAACTTCACGGAAAGGGCGCAGCCGAGGGACACATGCGCCCCCAGTGCAGGACTCGCTCAGGGAGCCTGGGCTTCATGCACGCTGACCACCAGCAAAACTACAGAACCATGAGCTCCGCTTCCCCACTGCTACCTGGCCAGGTGGGCGGGGGCAGGTGCACCTGAGTCTTACTCATGGGATTGGCTCTTTTCCACTCTCCCTCCTTATTTCACCCATCATATTTATAGCAAGTAAGTTAATGACATATCACGCTGAATGATCTCCTCTGTCATCTCATTTCTTCAACGGCCTCCTAACTGTCCCTGTAGCACACAACAGTGTGACCTGCCCAACTAACTGCATTTCTCTAGGGACCATTTAGGAAGAAAGGGCAGGAGACAAAGGAGGGAGACGCCCTTGCACAACCAAGGACGGGCACTCCCAAAGGGCCCCGAGGAGGGAGACGCCCGGGAAAGCAAGGTGTCCAGGAAAAGAGCCCCTGCTCACAGTTTCGAATCTGATTTTATGCGCATGTTCACCCACATTTACCTTGAATTACTTGATTCATCGGGACATTCGTTGAGGATATTCCATCATCAGGGATGTATTTATGACATCGCTGTTCTTCAAACTGTCCTCTAGCAGCGGCTCTTCTTCTTCCAGAAGAACTTCATCAGGCAATGCCAACAAGGAAAGATTCAGCCGGCTGCTCTGGCTGAGCTGGAGCCTGGCCCCCTGTAGCCCCCGCTCAGAATACGAGGGTTCCCAGGACACTGTCAACCGCCCGCCGACCCTTGAGCGTGTGTGCGTCCCCAGCTCGCTACGGAGCCAGGCTCACTGTCTGCAGGGCCTGTGGACCCACCCTGGGGCCTTGTGAGCGGTTTAATGCAGAAAGTGTGTATTGAATTCAGTGGAAATACCTGCAACTTGGGCCACTGCCCCACCTCCACACGCCCTCCCTCTAATGCTCTCATTTGCAGGGGCTGGTAAAACAGTCTCTGGCTCTAAAAGAAAGTCTGTGAAAGCTGCCCTCCCAGAGGGGCTCTTACGCCTCATTTGGATGAATTTACCCCACTTCTACCTAACTTCTCTTCTTGCTCAAAATATTCTGCCCTGTTCCCACTATTCCAAGGACTGAAAACTGTAGAACTCTCCAAATTATATTTTCTTATAAATTCTAAACACTCCATTTGTAAATAACCGATAAAAAAAAATCTATATAGAAGAGCCTGTGACTTGATATACTTCTCACTGGAAGTACCAAACGTGTAATTAGTCCCATTTTCCAAATAAAGAAATTGAAAATCTTCTGAGCTGAGATGCGACAGTGTCTAATGGAAATTATACAGTGGGAGAAAATAAAGGGTGAAAGCAAAATACAAATAACTGGAAAGTAACAGGGAGAAGCTATCCGCCTTAGGGGGAAAAGAACTAACAGAACAAAACAAAACAAAAGAAAACAAACCACCACCATCTCGAGAAACTAAAAGATTCGCCCAAGGCAAACGCAGTCTCTATCAGAGGCTCTTTCCTCTCCTGCGTGCCCCCAGCCCACTGCTGGTTCACAGAAGAGGCAACACCTGCCAGTTCTCCGGAAGGGCCCTCGACACTTCAGGTGCCTATAAACCAACCATTTGGCACCTGACCACCTGTCAGTAATGGCGCTCACCTGTGCAGAAAAGAACACCTGTGTTTCCCCAAACTGATCCACTCTGCCCGGGAATGTCAGTCTGACTGTCGTCTGTTTCATCACTAACTATCAGGCAGCACGAAGAGCCCACAGTCTCCCCAAAACAGGGAGAGGCAACAGCTGGGCAGGGAAGCTGATGGCCGGGGCTCCACCCCAGACACCTGCTTGGCCTGGGCGCTGGTGAGAGAGCGGCCTGTGCTCCACCTGCCTTCCGATCAAGGGTGCAGACCCTAAAGTGGGGAGCCTGGGCTGTCACTCAGGCCGACGGAACTCTTGGTGGCTTCTGTTGAAAGAGAACGGCAGACTAAATAAATCCATTTATTATACTGTGTTAAAAAATAAGCATATCGTTTGCCAAACTTTCGTTGATTCTTCTCTAAAGTTACACGAGAGGCAAAATTAGGAAAAGGGGATTTGGGTCCCTTTAGCCACAGACGACATCATTTCCTCTTTTTTTGTTTTATTCTCCTCCCCATTCCAACGAGTGAATGAAACTTCACTTCTGCGTTCGTGCACTGTTGATCCAGTAACTTCACACACTTTACGGAGTGTATCTTATTACAGGTCTAAACAGCCTCTTAAACCAGTGTGTTAGTTTTATTACGTCTGTATTCTGCACAGTGACAGCAAAAGTTAAAAATACGTGGGAATCATCCTTACGAGCTCTTCCGATGCCCCCTAGTGGCATCTTACTAAACTACAAAATTGAGTACTTTCCTTTGCTATATTTTCATTGAATCTCAGAGATCCTGTCACAGATCTCGTTCTACTACCCACATATTCTATCACATAAAGAAAAGTCTGTGTGAATGTGTTTTTATTACACAGTTTATCCGAAATATTATAATTTATAATTACAGCGCTGCATCTAAGCCAAGATCCCTCACTGGTGAAATGGCCTACACTGTATTAAAAATAATGATCGCTTAAAGGAGCATTTTCGTTCACTACCAGGTTTAAAATGTAATCAGCGGTTTTTTGAGTATAACATTTTCAGGACAAAGGTAGAACTGTGCAGGCAAGAGACGCAGATCAAATTTCCAGCTTCTGCTTTGCGACTAAGCTAGCTCCCTGGCGGAACCGGCCCCAGGGGCCCTGCCTGCTCGTCGGTAAAGCTAGCGGTTGAGCGGGACAGCGTCTCAGGTCCTTCCTGACGTGAAATTCTACAAGCCTGTAGGTCAGGCAAGAAATGAATTTAAATGCAGAAGACACCTGGGTATTTCACTTAATAATGAAATCCTGGTGCACGGATGGAAGTACTCCCTAACATCTAGGCGACTGCACTGGTGCTCAGTATTTTTTCATTTGGTTTACACAGCAAGTTAAATATGAGGGAGTTTCCCGAAGTGACAAAGTTCACAGACAAAACATTCCTCCTTGAACTATGGCTGCACGTGAAGCACAGCTGGCCAGGGTCGGGTCGCAGCGCCCCCTGCAGACAGAGACACGCACAAGCGAAAGAGCCGCCCAGCCCTCTAAGGGGGTGGCACCTGGGGCCAGGTGACACAGTAGCTGGCCGGACGACTCCCGACGAACACGCCTTAGGTTCTCTTTTCTTTTAGGGCTGACTGCTGTTTATTAATCACATACTTAAGTACAGGCTTGCAGGTCCCACGTGCGCCCACTGAAGGGCATGTGACTGAACACGGCAGCACCTGGAGGACCCACAGAGACAGAAAATCAGGCAGCACCACCTGTGCTCCCGGCGGCTGACACAGGTGCCCAGGACACGGTGTGAAAAGAGCACATGCTTATGTTTTCTTTCTTCCGTGTTCACAGCAGTGATTCGTGTGGGTTCGCAAATTTTGACATTTCAGACGCTTGATAATGAAATAAGAGTTTTATGTTCCCCCAAAGGGAGGATGTGCTTCGAGCATCTGGGAAACATGGGTCGAGATGAAGTTCCAGGCCCAGCCCAGGAGGAGGACCCAGAATGGCAGCCCAGGGACCTGCCCCACGGCTGCCCTGCTCTGCAGCCCCGTCCCTGCAAGGAAATGAGGGGCAGGTCCAAACCCAAGGACCTGGGTGTGCCCTCTGCTTCCCTCGAAGTCACTTCACACCGGGGGTCTGTCTCCACGGTGACACAGGCAGCGCTGGCGAGAAAGTCTGAGGGAACACTGCACGTCCCACATCCAGCTGCTGAAGTCACAGCTCTGCACGCGTCTGGGGACCAGGCTCTGGGCCCGGCTGCCCTCTGGGGAGCTGGGTGCTCAGAGAACCCACCTGGCACACCCCCGAGAGGGCATGTCTGTGGGAGCAGCAAGGACCCCCTGCTCCCCACGTGCCATCCCAGCCAAGAACCTGGCTGCTACCTCCTAACAAATGAGCTTTTTTTTTTATTAAGGGACAGACCTACTGAAAGTAATAATTGGAAAAAACTAGAAGTTATGATTATTTTCTGTCTATAAACAATAAGCGCTTTTAAAGTGAAAATATCCAGGGTGGCCTGAGTGCAGGAAAAGGACGCCTGCCGCAGGCAACCTGAGCTGATACAGTCTCCCCCGAAGGTTAAGGCTATCAAACCACAGGGACCAAAAGCTTTAAAGCTATGCAAGTCGCTGAGCGGCAGCCTCACGTCTGGAGGTGTGTCCTAAAGAAATGATAAAGGATGGAGATGCAGCTTTAGGCAAAGAGCCAACCACTGAAGTACTAATTCTAAAACAATAAATAAATGGAGGGAGGGGGTCACAAAATGTCTAATAGAGGACTGGGTCAAAAAGTTGTCACAGTCACTCAACGAATGCAGTGCAAAAATTAGAAACTATTTTGCAGAAAAAGTATTTTTGTGAAAAAGGTTGTAAGACATCAGCATGCCCGAGAATCCATTTTTTCAAACACGTGGGCATTCATGTACACCCCCCTTCCCAGGCCTTAATGATAATAGCCAGTGGGTGGTGGTCTTCCGGATGGTATTTATTTCCATATTTCATAACCTTTAAAAATCACCTCTCTCTTTTCTTTGGCAAGTCTCACAAAACCCAACTTACTCATCAAAGTTTTTACATCTGTGTCTCTTGTAGACAAATTTACAATCCACTTTTCACAGTTTACTTTTTCCCAAATCAGGGATGATTATTGATAAAGGTGTTAATGCATCCATCATTCTCCTCTTCACAAAATTTCCAATGGCTCTGCACTAAATACACGAACTAACCCCAGACTCCAGAGCCCGGTCTTTGGGGGGCCCACCATCTGCTCCAAGCCCGGCTCCCCCACTCACTCTTGGAGCCAGTGTCTGGCCAGGTTCACCTGGCAAGCAGCATGTAAAAAACACCCAAGTCCACGGACAGAAGCTATGCTTTCTCATACCAAAGCATCTCACAACTAACTAAAAGTCAGCCTCCTTTGAGGAGTACTTTTGTCTTTCACGAACTAAACCAATTTGGTGCTGCTAACCTAGTGGGTAGTGGGCAGTTCCTCAGTGAGTACAGGTTACTCAAAATCTGGCTATGTCAGAAAACAGACTTGTGGTTGCCAAGGGGGAGGGCGGTGGGGGGAGGGATGGAGTGGGAGTTGGGATTAGCAGATGTGAGCTATTAAATACAGAACTGATAAACAACAAGGTCCTTCTGTAGAGCACAGGGAACTATATTCAATATCCTATGATAAACCACAATGGAAAAGAATATAAAGAAAAGTGTGTGTGTAAACATATACACATAACTGAATATATATATATATATATATATATATATATATATAACTGAACACATATATAACTGAATCACTTTGCAGAAATTAAACAACATTGTAAATCAGCTACACTTCAATAAAAAAAAAATCTGGCTATGTCCATGTTCTATAAGGGAAAAAAATGTTATAAAATAAATAGAAGACTTCAAAATAACTTGGAAACATCAGCTACAGATAGTAACAACTTCTGACTATCCTAGTTAAGTAACATCTTCATATTCTTTTGATCAGAGACTCTGTGGAGGGTTAAATAGGTCAAAAAATACATCACCATTTAATCATCTTAAAAACATTAGAAAGAGCAGAATGCCGTGGCATTATGAACAGATTATGAACAAAAATAAAAGCCATTTGTATGCTTTAATGATACATCAAGCTAATTCAAGCTGGCTGAAGTCATTAAGAGGAATCCTGGGGCAAAACACAGCTCTTATGCCACAGTGCGGCAAAGTATTAACAGAACCATTTTCTATGGCATTGATAAAATTAATTCTCTGAGCAAGAGATAGGCTCTTACCGTGAAAATCAAAACACACCACATTTACTAATAGTGTGTTTAATGGCCTCGTGTTGGTAGTGTGAGAGTTAACTCAGGCATTTCTGTGCACTTACACGAACACTGGGACCCACTCAATGCTCCCAAGGGAAGCACAGCATGACAAGTCCAGACTCAGGGTAAGAAACTGCCAGAAAAGATCCAAGCCTCTATCAACACAACATTCCACGACACCATGAGATAAAAGATGGCTTACTGTCTCTCGCTGTTTATAGTATCATCAATCTTGATAAAGATTTTCAGATGACTTCTATGTTATTTTTTTAAAGAATTAAAATGCCTCTCCTTGTAATGGTTCCTTCTACTCATATCAGAAACTAGCTTAAGAATTATCAGTTCACACCTGATTCCATATCGTTAAGGCCAGTAGCTGCAGTCTGCGGAGTACGAACCACACTGGTAATTTGGAAATTCCCCCCTAACCTAAAAACTGTCATTTTGGAGAAGTGGTTTTAAGCAAATCAGTCAATATTCCAGGGAGATACTTCCTCTTTAAAAGGAATTATCAGTGGACCTCTGGGTCCACTGAACATGATGGGAGATAAATTCTTAAAAAGGGCAACTTCTACGCAAAGAGACTCCAAATAAGGAACGAGCTGATTTCATACTGGTGACGATAATCATGCTTTAAAACACTTGAGTTATTCAAGGTTCTTCACCTCTTAGCCCGGACTGCTCGGTGCAGGCCAGTCCCAGGTCCCACCTTGACACACTCCCCACCTGGTCACCGTGTTGGGAAGATCTGGTTACAGATCACGTGCCAGACGCACCGGGCTCATCTGCAACACATGTGTTGAAAACTTCCCACCCCTAAGAACTTTTGAGCTCAAAGAGTTTTTTCTAAAAACAGTAAAGTAACTCAAAAGTTCTTCTATTTTGCTTTTGTTTTTGTTACCTCTGAGAATACAGTTTACTACACCAAGTGTTGCTATTTTACTTCTGGCATTCATTCATTACTTCGATTTGTGATTTAACCCTGTTACAGAGAAAGCTTCCCTGGTTAAGAAATTCACTGCATTTGAAAATGCATATATAAGCGGTATTGACAATGTCATGTTTCATAAAAATAGTTAGTATAAATCATTTACACACTTTCTCACCCAGACATAAACGAGGGTTACAGAACAAGGAGAACCACCTCCCCAAGCCTACACATCCTTAATCACCCCACCCACGCCCCCTCCACTCACAGGCTCAATCAAAAGTCTACTTAGTGCTGGGGATATTTTCCGTTTGGTGAGAGATGATCCACGATGGGCCAGGTATGGCTCTTTTGGAAACAACTCGCAGATTCTAATTTCCAGGAAATGAGACCACGTTAAAAGCTACCAGGCAGTGACAGCCAAAGACACCTGTGGCTAATGATGACATCAGGGCAGCCACAAAACCAGGGTCAAGACCGCCTTGTAAGACTTCACCAGTTAACTTGAGAGGAACCTGATGACTGTTTTCCTTTTCTTTTGTCCCCCACCTTAGCATCACCACGTGAGTGCTACGTAAGACTTAGGCAGGTAACTTTTTTCACGTCATCCCTGTTCTTGGGAAGTTTTAAACCAGTAAACCCCTTTAAAAAGTGTAATTTAAGCAGCTGAACCTTTTTCGCCCCATCCTAATACACACTAACCAACCATCTGTCCCAGGAAGTCCTGCACATACAACTTTCCACTGCAAAGAGGGCAGTGAGAGTGGGCGGGGTGGGTGTGGGAGCAGTGACGGTGATGGGCACAGAGGTGCAGTGAAAACGGAAAATGGACACGCGGGCCTGACACCAGCCGTACGATGTGACTTTAGGAAGCCAACCCCTCAGAGAACATGGCTCCCAACCACAAATTAGGGCTCATAAGATCTACGACCTCACATCATAAGCCCTTACGCTGCGATATAAACATTCGTCGTTACTACAAATGATAAAGGAAAGTACATGTTAACAGATACTTAATGACACTTAACGACTTAATTAGTTCACCTTTTCAATATATATTAAATGCCAAATGGACACACATGGCTTGCTTTTGAACATGAAAAAGCTTATCTTTGAAAGTACTCTTTTGGAAAAGAAAAAAAAAAATATATATATATAAAACAGTAAATTGGCTCCAATCTAATCTCTAACATCATAAAAAAAGGAGAAAAACAACATTAACACTACAAATAACAAAAGAGGCCACCCCGCCGGTGAAAATTAAGCTGGTTCCAGGAAAGAATGGAATAGGCCTGACACATCCCTCAACAGGACGAACAGAAGACTGTGATGTAAGCAAGACAAAATGGTGCCAGATGATGCCACACTGGGGAGAAAAGTCCAGAAGACTGCTTACACTTAATGATGCCCTAACACATGCAATTAGGCTGCACAAACTGGGCTCATTAATACAGCGACCCTTGTACTGGACACTCCTGTAATTAGGGCCAAGCAGCTGCAGATGTTTCATGTGAAAGGGGATTCTCTGTACATCAGGGTTTCAGTCTTTGGAAGCAAAGGCTGGAAAGCAAACTGAGGCTGTGTGCAGTGCCACAGGACCCTGGGCAGGTCGGCAATCTCTCGGGGCTCAGGCATCGGCATGAGGGAGCCGACCCCCGGCAGGCGTGAAGCCCAAGTAGAACAGCTTCTATGAAAGCGCTTTCCAGAATGTTGACTGCAGCACAAATCTGAAGAGCTGGGGTGGGATGAATTGGGAGATTGGGATTGACATATATACACTACCATGTGTAAAACAGATAGCTAAGGGGAACCTACTGTATAGCGCAGGGAACTCAGCTAGGTGCTCTGTGGTGACTCAGATGGGTGGGATGGGGGTGGGTGGGAGGGAGGTCCAAGAGGGAGGGGATATGGGGATGTATGTCTACATATAGCTGATTCACTTCATTGTACAGCAGAAACTAACATAACACTGTAAAGCAACTATACCCCAATAAAAAAAAAAAAAAAGAAAGAAAGAGCTGGGTGATGGTGTCAAAAGACTGACATGAATCTTTCTAGGACGGGGACTGCTATAGATAAATGCCCACCCCCAGGACAACTGGAGGAGAAGCCCCAGTAAGCAGAAGGTCTAGCAATAGGCAGACAGAGACCTTCAAACGCTATTGCCCAGCTTTCCCAACCACATGCACCTAAAACTAAATTGTTTCTTTTAATATAAATAAAGCAGATCCATCCTAGAACAAAAGGTCTCCCACATGAGATCACTAAACTATCCCTGACAAACAACCCAGTGACAAAATCCAGCAGCCTTGGGGAGAATTAAGCCGGATGGCAATCTGCAATTTATCTGCATCTTGGTCTACGTGGATCTTGAGCTGGTCCACCAATTATTGTCGGAGCAAAATTTTGCAGGTAGGTTTCCTACTGTTCAATGAATACAAGCTTAAGAAGTTAAACCTTTAGTGGGGAGTATGCCTTAATGTGTATAACAGAATGCTTTGAATTAGGATTTAACAAATGACTACAACTTTAGAATGTATGTGCAAGAACATTAAATTCTGCGTACAACTGACGCTGGGAGGAAAAACAGAACATCCTGTATATAAAACAATACTGTTTACGATTCATATAAATCTACATCAACTCATTCTGGGGGCGGGGGAGGGAGCGAGGGGGGAGGGAAGGAGGGAGGCGAAGGGCATAAAGCAGCTTAGATAAGGGAAAGACAAAATGGTGTTCTGTACCACCAGCTGGTTCTACTTCGCATTCTGTATAAAGGGAAGCCACTCTTCTTTAGGTATCAGAGATCTTTAAAATATGCAAGCCAGATGCCATAGTTTAAAAATTATAAAATATACCGCCGAAACCTTAGGGGTCCATCAGCTCTCTTCCACAAAACGCCAAAACAGACAAAAAAACGGATCCTCCCCCCTCCCTAGGCTAAGATAACTGTTCTGTGACACAAATCTCTATGCTCATCCCATGTCCATCACACACCACTGTCACTCTCGGCAAGACAAGTTACAAACACGGACACCCGATATAAGGTGAGATATTTAAAACTGTTCAAAGAGTGACTAAAATCCACAATTTCAAAACCCAGCCCCAGTAAACTAAAATCATGTCTGCTCTATCGTGAAGACTTTCTTGCTCCCAAGATGGCGCATGTAACCCTCCAAGGGGCACTTGCACCACCCACACCAATGACTTTTCACTACCTTTAAGCCCTGCTTGGTCTTCTGAGGGAAGAATTTACTTTTGTCAATAAGTGGTCTTTATTTTAGGTTATCACTGAACGTCTCGCTTGAAAACTCCCACCAGCAATGCCACCTTCCTTTACCTGCCCAGAGGCTGAACTAGAACGCCATGAAAGACGTGCTCACTGCAAGGGCTCTGGCCACTCAGACCTGGTTCCTTTATAGAAAGTGACACTTTTCTTCTTAAAAAAAAGAAAAGAAAAGAAAAAATTACAGCACCAGAGAAACGACACCTGCCGAGAATGAACTTTATTTGCTGCAATCCTGTTTCTGCATGTATCCAGGCCCTAATCTGGACAAATGACCAGGGACTTTCAAAAAATTGAATGCCAAACACAGAAATCACTGTAATATTAAAAATACAACAACCTGCAGTTCCTCTCCCAAACATGGCCAGGGGAAAACCAAGCAGCACAGAATGGGACTGAGAGACATGGGGTGGGCCCCGGGCAGCCCACAGGGGCCCCAGAATGCCCTGTAGGGCCCTTCTGGGAACCCAGACAGAGAGATGGGTAAGCAGGCCCCAAGCCAGATTCAGCTGCCCAGATCAAGTAAAAAGCAGTGAGTGTATTAATTCTCAAAAGGTGAATCTGGCGTACAGGAACCCCCTGTGCGGGCCAGATCTTTCTGCCCCACAAGCTACACAAACTAAGAAGCAGAGGGTGACCCCAGGCTGTCGAGCAGGGGCGACGGAAAGCACCCTAGTCCGGCACTACCTCTTCTCCGCCCCCAGGCAAGATGCCGCCTGCATTTCTGGGTGACTGTTCCAAGTTTATCTTCCCTGCTGGACTTTCACTTCACCAAGACAGGGGCCCTGACTGTGCTTCCAGGCATGAGGAAGGCTGGTGCTCAACTAAGGGAATGAATGAACGAACGCAACAACCAACCTACTTCACTTCCTTCCTGGAGAAGCTAACAGAGAACCTCCCTCCTGAATCACCTTCCAGGAGATATGTGACAACTACACCAGCAAAACCATCCTGTTTCTCCATTACTTTCACATTCTGTCTTCTGTTTTAGGACAGTTAAAGAAGCAAAGACTAAGGGCCCTGGTCTCTTACAAAGTAAAGCTGGGCAGCCAGCTGATCGGGAGCTCGGCCTGCAGGAGCAGGTGGAGGTCGGAGCTGGGGTAACACACCAGGTCTGGATGCTTCTTTGATGGATAAGCTAATGGTTACACAGAAGTCACATGCTTTTTAAAAATTTTTTCTACCATGCAAAGATATAAAAAGTACACAAATAAAAGTAAGCCCTAGGGCATAGCGGAAGCCCTGAAGTCAAAAAAGAAATCCAGTTAAACCGAGTCCGTGAGTGGGCAGTGAACCTGTGCAGTGAACGTGTACCCTGCCCCCAGCCTGCCCCAGGTATGTGGGCAAGACCCAGATGCTCTGTTTTAATGACAAAATGGTTAAGGCTCTAGGCTCCCGGCTCCCAGGACTGGGGTCCAATCCACGCGAGTACCTTTGGTCAAGCTACGTGACTTTTCTGAGCCCTGAGTTCTTTAGCTAGAAACCTTCCAAGTTTTTTTTCTTCCCTTGAAGATTAAAATGAATGGTTATTGCTAATGATTTCCAAGTACTGAGTATATTCCCTATTCGGTTAACCACTACTTTTACCACTAACAATTCAAGACTCTACGATTAACAAATAAAAATGTTTACCGTCTAATTACCACATAAAATATGCAGAGTAACCCCAATTTTATTTTAGAAACTTAACCTTCATGTAAATAAAAATATTTTAAGAATAAAATCACAATAGTCACAGAAGTTGCAGTATCATGGACGTTATTCCCTTTGCAGACTTTGTACAATCCAAATACTCAACGGGAATGTATCGTTTCTAAAATAGTTAACAAAATGTTCTGGAAATCTCGCAAGCTTGTGAGAACTCACACTTCGAGTTTCATATGGTTCACCGGTGGAATCACTAAGGAGCTGTCACGGCAAGGAAACACTGGTATTTTAACCAATGACTTTTGGAAAGGTCCTTCCTCCTCGCGCTCCCCTTGCCAGCTTCCAGCTCGAGGGTGACAGAGAAGTGCCCCCACCACACTGGCGCCTGCCCACTGCCTCGGATACTGTGGACGCTGGGCAGGGAAGCTCCGTAGCTTGTCATCCCTGAGTACTAGTTAATTTACTATGTATAAGACGAGTTCATTTATTTATGGAAAGTTCACATTTGGAAACCTCCATCAACGCACAAGGAAAGCAATCACTGTGGAGAAGAAACTCATCCATGCAACTAAATGCCGATCCTCTACGTCAGGGACGGGCAGGCTTTCTGTAAAAGGCCACAGAGTATGTCAGGCTTTCTTGGCCAAAAGGTCCCGCTGGAACCACTCAACTCTGCGGCAACACCCAAGAGCAGCCCAGCCCACCCCTCCCGCAGCCTGTAAACAGAAAAGTCTGTTTATAGAAACAGGCTGTTGGCCAGATTAGGCCCCTGGGCCCTAGTTTGGAGACCTTTCATCTGTTAATACTCCGCTTTAACCATCACCGGGGTTTCCACTATTCGGGGCGACCTTGCCCGCTGGAGCCCACCCCTCGGGAGCGCCCCACACGCCTCCCTGCATCATTCTTCACGGTGTCACTAACGTTCAAGGAGCTGCAGATACTGGCCCTGAACTGCTTTCAAGTGAGGTCTGCTGCCCAGCACGGGTGGGCAGGGCCCGAGGAGGCCCACGTAAATGTGCGGTGAAGGACAAAGGGGACGCGGAGCCCTGGGGACTGGGGGCTGTTCTCAGCAGACCCCTGAGCTGGGAGAGGTAGTCAGGAATGTGGCGTACAGGGACTAAATAGGATAAATGTGCTGAAAAACAGAAAAGGCTGGTAATTATCTGGGAGGCGGATAAGAGGAAAGAGATGGCCAGCTTAGAAAAGGAACTGGCTGCTAAGGAAAGCGGAAGAAAATGCAAAGTTAAAAAATGGACACAATCTTTGAAATTTAGTAAAATGGCAAGAGTGTGGAATTCCTATAATTTCCTCTGAAAGCTCGTTTGGACATTTTTAAAAAGAGCATAACCTGCCCGCTTTGGGGAAGTGCTGGGAGCACCGCATCATTACCGCTCCTCCTGGCATTAACCGTCTCCCCGGGGCAAGGCCTCCACGACCCCAGGAGCAAGGGCAGCCTCCAAGCGGACCCAGCCTGCCTGCCCTGCGCAGCCCCCAGCAAGCCCCGGCGCAGAGCTGGGGACGCAGAGGTAGGTCCAAACCAGATTAACCCGCAAGAGGAGGGGGCCTAGGATTTATGCCCCACGACTCCCATCAGAAACAGAATCCTCTGCCGGGAGGATCCTTCTCCCGGGTCCTTGATGCTAACCTACCCCAGACCCTCCCCGACCCCACCAGACCAGAGACCACCTTCCCTGCTACAGACCGCACCCCCACGCACCTCCCGCTCATCCCCACCCGCTGTCTCCCCCGCCCTCCCGGCCTGACGTCTGCCATCACAGTTGCGTACGGGGGGAACCTCTGCTCCGCCAGGAGAATTTCCCGCCTGAGGGGTGGTTGTCCTGGAGGTGAGGGGTCAGGAAGGAGGCAAAGACGAGACACAATTCCCAAATGCTGGCGCTCATGCCCAGCCACCGGTCCTAAGGCGTAGTTACTTCCGGCCAACCGTGACTCTCTCTCCTTTCTGCTTACTCTCCTCCAAACCTAACGTGAAATATTTAAACCTTTTTCTTTTAAATGGGGCTGAATAAAGAGCGAGCATCTCCAGTGAGGCAGAAATGATGCGTGTGTACGTCTGACACGCCCTGTGCATAAATAACCACTTGAGAAGTGCTTCATCCTGTGCACAAAGAGGTCACCAACGGTACACACAGGACTGTTCTAGGGTGGATGCTCAGTGCAACCCCTGAACGTGACCCGGGGCTGAGGGTCCCTTCCTTGTAGGCAGCGCTCGGGGTCACGTCATCCGCGTGGACCAGTGACCGCTGTGAGGTGAACGGATGCTGCATGCACAGCTTGAGTACTTACCGTCCTGGAAGACCCTCTCCACGTTCAGCCCGTACGTGGCGCACGTCTCGTAGTACGTGCACCTCTTGAGGTCGCTGGAGAGCTTCCGCGCCCTGGCGTCGTCGATGACCCGCGGGTTGGTGGAGCTGATGGCATCTGCAACAGACCGACAAGAAGCGGCGACATGGTGACCACGAGCGGCCGGGGGACGTCCCGCCACTCACGGCCCCCAGGAGCTCAAAACCTGCCCCACGCTCGGCACTGCTGGGATTCTTTTCAGGACCTGGAGTTTTCAAAACATCGTTTATCCCCAAAATAATCATCCCAGACACCACAACGACCAGCTGTTTCAGAGGATCCTGCTTCTGAATATGAAATAAAAGAATGTCCCCAAAGACCAGAAGGAAAAGGTAAGAGTTAAATGTGGCTCCAGAGGAAAATGCTTCAACAAGGAAAACCACACGGTCACTACGTGCGGTGACCTTCTCGGCACACGGCACCCGGGAAACACACGCCCTCCATCTGCCCGCTGGACACATGCTCATGGAGCCCTGTTGGGTGCCTGGCCCTGTTCTAGGCACAGAGATGCCCCTCAGGGAACAAGAGGGACAAAAATCTGTGCTCTCAAAGAGGGGACATTAGGTCAGCTGGGGAGGGAGGCAGGAAATAAGTAAAACAGAAACGAGGAAGGACGATGGGTGTAGGATGGGATGTAGGGTAGGAGCTGGGTCACAGGGCAGGGGTCAGAGAAGCCACACCTGCAGCAGGTGGCGGGTGGGGGAGGGTGCCTGGGGCAGGGGGTGGCAGAGCGCCTAGCATTTAAGGGGGACCCAAGGGCAAGGCAGGAGTGGGAGGGGGCCTGGGGCACTGGAGGGGGTGTCGCAGACTAGTGTGCGAACCACGTTGGCTCTTAACAGATGGCTCGGGTGGGGGACTTCCCAGGTGGTCCAGTGGTTGGGACTTCGCCTTCCAAGGCAGGGGGTGCGGGTTCGATCACTGGTCGGGGAGCTGAGATCCCACATGGCCTCGGGGCCAAAAAAAACCAGAACATAAAACAGAAGCAATACTGTAGCAAATTCAATAAAGACTTTAAAAGTGGTCCACATCAAAAAAAAAAAACAAAAAAAAAAAAGATGGCTCGGGTGGGAGACACCCCCCACCTCCTTCAGGACCTGTGTACAGATGGGGGCATCTGAGCCGCGAAACACATGTCAGGCACCAACCACTAGTCTCCTAATAAAAAGAAATGCAGCCCCTTTCTTTTTTTCAGCTCCGCATCAACGAGGCCCCCTCCCCCTCCCCGTTCATTCTGTTACTACTGAGTAACTGGGGGGCCCCCACACGCCCCGCACACAGGACCAGAGGGCGGGCTGAGACGTCCCGGCCAGCGTGCTACCCCGCGACAACACACACTTTACAGGGGCTGCTCCTGACGCGGAATTTTCCCCGAGGGCGTGAAAGCTGCTGAGTTACAGGAAACACTCAAGGACTCTCTAGCCAAAAACCCGCCAACGGGATTTTCTGTACTAGTCCGGGGAACAGCAAGCAGTGTAAGTCACACAAGACAGTGACAACCTTTTAAATGTTTGCTGTTGCACAGGAAGTGCAGGAGGCACTCCAATTTCTGGAAGAAGTAAACAAAAGGGACATCTTGAGGGAATCATTGATTTTTTCCCCTCTTTCTCTTTTCCTTACTCCCTATTTTTTCTTTTTTTCCTAGCCCCATGGAATAGGTTTAACCGATAGTTCTGAATCACTTCTAGGGAAACTAACTATGATTCAGGACCCTTCCCCTGACAATGACCGGAGTCACCTCAAATAGATGTTCCAGAACATTCCCTGGCAGGGCCTGTTAGAGGGATTTCTTCAAACAGTATCTTGTCCTATCTTCTTATCTTACAGAATAAGAAATCTGACTTGGATTTCATAACACTTAAGGAAAAGAAGTTTTTTTTTTTAAGGTGTAAACATCTTTTAAGAAAACAGGAGAAAAAAAGTTGGAAACCCAGAATTTTCCAGTGCTTTGGTATAAACTAGAAAATATACACCACAGAGCATGAATCCAGCTTCAGATTTATCCTGACCCCGTAATCCCCCAGTCCCTCCTTCCCCGGTGGGTGCCCACTCATTTCTGTCCCATCTCAGCTTCCTTCCAAGATAACGTTGTCACGTGTCAGAAACAGACCCAACACTTGAATGCTCTTCTAGTCTTACTTTTCATTCCTCTTGTGACTCTGCATCTTTTTACAGCTCGGGCTTCGCCCTCAAATCAATGTGATCTTCAAGTCTTTAAAACAGATGTTTAAGGACATCACACCATCACCTCGTCCTCCTGGAAGCATCCTCCAGCTCCCCGACGGTACCCGGCAGAGAACACGTCCTCCCACCTCTGGGTAGGGCCCCACACCCCACGTATCCTTCAGGAATTATCTTAACTCTTCTTCATCTTCTCCATCCCGTAATCTCCTACCTCGAGGCCACCAGCTGCAACCAGCTGGGAGGGAAATCTGAGATCCCCTCACCCGTTGTCTCTGACACCCCATGCAGCCTGTACAGGAGCGGGACAAGCGTGGCTTCACAGAAAGCGAAAGGAGCTAATAGTACCTAAGGGTGGAACCTTCCAGAAGCCCACACTCACTCCACCTTCCTGCCATGGGGGCTTCTAGGGTGCTCTGGGAATTAGAGGTCTGGTTGATGACCAAGAGGAGCCCTCAGGTGAGGACTGTCCCTAATTGATAACATTCCCGTCCTGCTCCTTTGGGACACGGCTTTGCTGAAGTCCAAACAGGTCTCACAAATGAATATGAGGGGACAGTGAACAAGCCCTCCATCAGTGCTCCCAGGTGCTCGCTGGGTGCAAGCTCCCAGGTGTACCTTGCAGGTACATGGCCCTCAACCGACAGACGCTTATAAAACTAGAGAGGATAAAAGGCGGTCGGTTCCTCCACATCAGGGCTTCCCCAGAGCCTCTGTGGAGCCATCCCCAGGCCTCCCTGAGACACAGACCATCCACCATCCCGGTGGGAGGTGAAGATGTGCCTTCCTTCAGCTGGGGCGGGAGACACAGAGGCTGCACTTATCTCCAAGGTCAGGAACAGGGAGAGATACGCATCTGCAGTCCCAGCAGGACCTCAGGAAAGCCGGCCACATGTGGAAATATCAGGAACAAAAGCAACCACGAACTCGACACTGCTGTGCCCACGGATGCCCCCACGGCCTTACGGGATTTCCTCCCTTCAAGGCCTGGTAGCGTCAAGGTCAACAGCAGCCTGGAGGGAGTGATGCGGGGTTTGCAGGGACCCCAGACCCGCCACCCCTACTACCCAAAACACTGCTGTGTAGGAAAGACGACAAACTGATCAAATTACCTTTCTGGCCTGGATTGAAAACCTACCTGCCCTTTATCCCGGTGAGTCCACCACAGAAAGGCATTCTGCATCCTGAACAGAGACCCCCCGAACCCAGGCGGCTGGTAAGGAGCTGCCCACACAGACCCTGCTCCGGCTCAGAAATGCCCTCGGCAGGCCTGCAGGAAGAGGCGCTTACTGGAAATTAACTGCCTCGAGGTCGATTTCAAGGCAGCTTGAAGCAAGGTCTGCTTCAGATGAGCTGCCCACTATAAAGTATTACGTATTAAGAATTTTCAGGAGGCCAACTCAAATATGCCAATTCTGTACGTCCGAACAAGAACCAAGGGCTTTTTACTGGCGCGCCTTGTCTCCCGGTGACCACTAGAGGGCACTTTGGGCGTAAAAAACCTCTCAGGTCCCATGTTGGTCTAAATCCACCTCTGCTCTGAAGGGTTCAGGTGTGAGACCGCTGACCACAACATATATGCTATATAAAAAAAAAAAAAAAAAAAAAAAAGGAGGGGGGACTTCCCTGGTGGCGCAGTGGTTAAGAATCCGCCTGCCAATGCAGGGGACACGGGTTCGAGCCCCAGGCCGGGAAGATCCCACATGCCGTGGAGCAACTAAGCCCATGCATCATAACTACCGAGCCTGCGCTCTAGAGCCCACGAACCACAACTACTGAGCCCGCGTGCCACAGCTACTGAGCCTGCGCACCTAGAGCCCGTGCTCTGCAACAAGAGAAGCCACGCAGTGAGAAGCCCGCGCACCTCAACGGAGAGTAGCCCCCGCTCGCTGCAACTAGAGAAAGCCCACGTGCAGCAACGAAGACCTAACACAGCCAAAAAAAAAAGGGGGGGGGGTTGGCAATGAAGTTCTCTCCATGAAAACCCAACTCTCACATTTTACATCTAGCACCCTGAGCAGATGACTTTAGTTTATTCCAAACTTTTTTCTCCCAACACACATACACACTCCACGATTCAGGCTTATCCTGCCAAGGCAGCGGATTACCCCGCCAGAGCTCTCAGTTATATTAGATCTGGTGCCACGCACACAGCTAATTGTTCCTGCTTGTTCGACACAGCTGGTTTCTTATTTGGAAAAGTCTTACATCAGGGCATGCAAGGGCAGACCAGATGTGCTCATTCTAAAGGAATTAACAAAAACAGAACCTGCACCAAAAAATGAAAGGAAAATCCAGTGTTTCTTGACATGATTATATTTTTTAAGTTCCCCTTTTTTCCGACAAAGCAGTTTTAAAGTTAACCTTCATCTGACTTTTAAAAACATTCCGTACGACCCCTTAGTTAAGTCCCCAATGGCAGGTACCAGCACATCAACGAATCTATGATCAAGGGCATAGTAAGTGATGTCACTTTACTAAAAGACCAAGTTTTAAGTGACCTAGAAAAAAACACAAAACCTACCCACATGGTAAGATTCTGTGCTTTCTAAGGGATCTGCTAAGAATGAGATACAGATCATAAGACATTAAGAAACAGAGCCGAATAAAACAGAACTCTGCATTATATCAGAAATCAGTATTAAAGGTGCAAAGGTTAACATAAATAACTTTTTAGGGCACTTATATTTTGTAACAGAGAGAATTAAGATATCCTAATATAGAACTTAAAGCACTTGGGGGTGTGGGGGGGGTGTTTTGTTTTGAAGTTGCCAAGTGATTTCTCCACTGAATCAAATCAGGAAATGTGACAGTTTCAGTTTTATGGACACTCACTGTAAAAAAGGAGCCTTCAGTAGGCAATCACTGCTTCTTTAAACCATTTCCAAACCCCTCCACTCTGAAAATACAGGCCAGGAATCACTTACTGCTCAACGGCGGGAGCCCTAGCAGCACAGCCTGCCCTCGGGCACCACTCACCCTGGGTTCCCACCAGGACCAGCGGAATCTCACTCGTGTTCCGGTAGTTGGCCATCCGGCTGTAGTAGTGGTAGACCGTCTGGAAACTTATCTCATCCTCCAAGCTGAAGACAAATATAACAGCGTCCACCCACATGGCAAACTGGGGAGAAAAGAAGGGCAGGTGAGCGGGAGGAACTGGGTGAGGAGCTCACAGAGAGAAAGGGAAGGAACAGCATCAGGTCACCTTCGTGAGCACAGGACGGAAGGCCGGCAGACACCCCCTCCAGCCAGGCCGCGTCCGCTGTCCGGTGTAGCGCATCGCTGGGGCGTCACGAACGCCCTTCTCATCCTCGCACAACACACCTGCGATGGGCCCTCAGCCCCTTCCCACCCAGGCCACGCTGTCTCCAAAGTAACACCAGACATTCTTCCCCACGGGAGTGTCTACCCTCTGGCCCGACTCGGCCAGTGGAAGGCAAACCCCGCGCACGGCAGAGCCGACCTGGAGACAGGCACGGAGGGCGACCCTGCAGCTTCCTGTTTCACCCTAAACCCCCACAGAGGCCGCCCAGGAAGCCGTGCTGGACCCCTGAGATGGGCTCTTCCTCTGGGTGCCCACGGCTCGCAAATCCTCCACCTCCAGGGGCCGACTACTCCGTCACCACGAGAGGCCTTCATGTTGTAAAGATCAGCCGCCACTGATTAATTCCAGCACCCTTCAAGGAAATTATGACTCACTGCCAGAGAAATGAACAAAACCAATGAACGAAATGAGCAAAACTCAGAGGAAAAAAATGAAAACCCCACAACAGCCTGACTCTTGTCATTTTATTCTCACTTTACTTGCATCCAGCTGAACTCACGTCAGATCCTCTCTCTGGCAAGTGACCCCACCCTCAAGCACACGTTATCTCGTGGAACGCCCATAACCATCTTGTACCGCTGGAGCCAAGAGGGGAGAGAGGGTTCTGGAAGCGCAGGAGCTTCCCAGGGCTCCCAGGGTCACAGAGGTGGCGCCGAGGAAGAGACTAGCGCCAGAGACCCTTCTCTTTGATGAAAGACCCAAGTGAAAATGGGAAAAAAAAAAAAAAAAAAAAAATGTCCCACATGCTTTCTCTAAAAGAAGCTGCAGCTCCCACATAAGCTCTGATGGTCAAGGCATCAGCTCTAATGTGTTCGGTGAAATTTTTAGTGGGTTAAGCGCCGACTTCCACATATACATGAAAAGTGTATTCAGTTACAAATGGAGATTTTACGCAACAAAACGTAAATAAACCTGAAGTTCAAATGATAAATATGAAATTAAATGAGAAAGAGAACTCGGGGCCGGTAGCCTTGGGACCGGCTGATGCCTCCTGAGGGCCCAGGACCCGGGCTGACACGGCATCTCCTTCTCCCGTTCTCTACCTTGAGATGTGTTTTCCTTTCTCTTCCCAAGAATCGGGGAGAAGTCAGCTTCCCCTCGCCCACGAGCACCTTACGAATGCCTGTGGTCCCTGGGACCAGCCCGCACCTCCCAAGACTGACAACCACCTGACCCTCCGTGCAGAGGAAATGCAAACCAGGTCGCATCCTCTCAAGGGTGCATCCTGAGAGCCCCAGGGCCTAGTGAGCAGTGGGCACTCCATAGATGTCCCCCATCCACCCCAGCGGCTTCCCCACCAACTGCAAAAAAAAACCCCAAAAGACCAGTTAACTGGCAGAGTTTTCACACTGCCTAATAGGACACTAGTAGCCACAAAATCCTGCAACTTCACTCATGAAGCCTATATGACATGATCTGCAATCGTGGAAACAAACATCATGCTCACACGTGCCTAGGAGTGGTGACTTGAAAACAGCTCTTTTCCTTGAATGTCCGAGTACACTCGGCCTAGTTTTACAAGGCTCCATCTTGACACCCCCTCAAAGCAGAAATCTGTACTTTAACCAGGGTAAGCTTCTAGCCTAATGATGCTTCTGCAGGAAGTATGTGCTAGAATAAGGGACTGGTCCTCAGGGAAACTCACGGCCAGAGGCCAAGACAGAGACCTCCTGGGGGCCCTAGTTCTACCCCCAGTGGTGGGTGGGGGAGGTGTGGGCCGGCCACCTCGGCCTGTGCCCTGACGTCATGAGATCTCTGGGCGTCAGCGTCCTTGGTGACGGGCACGCTCAGAGCATCGTCCCCCAGGGTCATCTCGAGGATTAAACGAGCTGCACCACTCAGGGCAGGTCGGGGGGCAGGGGGCTCACCCAGTGTAACCGATTCACAATACGTGTGCTTCTCAGGCACGAGAAGAAACTCACAAGAAGGGTACCACTATTGCTCACAGGCCTAAGTTTTTTTGTTTTATTCTTAAAAGCAATTCTTTAATTAATCAAGGACTAAAAGGAAGGAAAATGTTACTGCATCGAATGACATCACATGTCCTAAGCATCTGAAGCTACAGAAAAGATGTATCCCATAGGAATACATGCTTCCTAGAGGAAAATGCTTCTCAGAGAGTACACACCACTGGAGAGAAAAACCCCTGGGATTTTTAATGTCACCGTCTGGGGATGTGGGGAACACTGGGCCTGAGCTTTGTAATAAGAGAACCACCCCTCCCAGAATATTTTCATTAAAAAGGCAACCCCAATAGCAATCAGGGCTGATGAAACCTTCAGGGTGGGGCAGTGCTCCGAACCCCTAATTCCTCGGGCTGGAGTTCCCTCTCCAGTGTGGGCCTGGGGTTCCTTGGGAGCCTGGTCTCACTGCGGTTGAACTCTGGCCCAGGGCAGCGTGCTCACTGCTCCACGACGGGCGTCAGGGCAAGCGCCGTGTCTCTGCAGCCCTGTGCCCCCCAGCATCCACCCCTGGCAGCATCCCTGGGCAGCAGCGCCGCTGAAGCCGCTACACCAGCTCCAACATGCACGTCTGTACTTCTCCCAGCTTTCTTCTTCGATCCTCTATGTCAGAGATAAGGTGTGCTCTCTAAGTGTGAGATTGCCCCTGGTCACTCCAAAACACGTATGAGCTAGAAAAGCGGAAAATCACCCCAGGTGACACCCACACTTTACCTACTTCATTCTCCTATCTCCAGCTGCCTCGGAGGGAACCCTTGTGATAGCAGGACAGACGTCCCACGGGCAAAGGACAACTTAGAAAAAGTGATTTAGCTTTTAGCGCCATCATGAACCTTCTAGGACCGTGTCAGATATCACACCCTGTCCTGCTTAAGTATAAAGTAACAGACGTGCGCTGAACCCGAGCTCCCACAGCTTCGTAACCTACTTTTTTTCATGTTTAACATGCCTTCAGTGTTTCCTTACTCTTATCATCGACTATGCTGTTTCAGCGAAGCTAAAAAAAATCTTTTCCACACTTTAACGTCTTTGCTATCAGAACATACCTTATGGACTGCTTTGTTTCACAGTTTGACAGTATTTTTCTTTTAAATACCGGTATAGCTTATAATCAGTGGCATTTTAGACTCACTGAAACACGGTAAATCCACGCCATCTTTCTGTAGAGCTGCATACACCTCAGTGTATGGAGTTCTAGAACTTTAACAACCGCCATATTCAACACTGTTCACTTAAATCACCAATAATCCTGTGTCGCACTTTCACCAAAGGGTAAGTTCAAGAAAGAACGCCAGAGAAAATTTTTAATATTGAGTTCGCATTAATGGGTCTTGACTATTACTAGCCCTTGGTTCCTTCAAAGTGTTCAGCTAGTAAATTATATAAGTACAGTAATAAACTGGAGAGTAAGTAAACCAAAGAAAGAGGTTTTCCACACTCATGCTGTTTTTTTTTTCTCCACAACACCCATTTTTCAAGGAAGTTTCAAAGAAATCACACCGTGCTGCATCCTGGTTTGCGGCGGAGAATGATCTGGGCCGAGAAGCCTGGTGGGCAGCCTGGCGGGAGTGCTCAGACTTCCAAATCCCACCCAACTTTCTAAATGACTGTACTGCTCTAGAGATCAAACACTTACAGGGTAAAAGGAGAAAAAAAAAGGACTATAGACACTTCCAGATGTCAATTCAGCTGAGCTGACACATCAGCGCAGATTCTGCTCTTCCTTCCTTCTTAAAAAACGCAAAGTGAAAATCAGCCACACAGCCCAAACTTCCCTCTAGGTTTCTGTCTGAAGGAACACCAGAATTAGTCTCTCGGGGATGAGAAAAACCTCAGGCACAGAAAGCATTTTCATGGGGCCTCTCTCTCACCTTTCCTTGTACGCACCTGACCGACTCCTTAGAAGCACCTGTGGAGTCAGACCCTTACCAAGGAGGCACAGGTGAAAGCTGGTCACCAGTGTGCGCGCAGTACTCACCTGTGCCTCTGGAGGGCCCCCTTCATCTCTGATCAGCAGCAGATAGCTCTGTCCGTCAACAACAATCTCTTTCTTGAATCTGCCACCTGCCATACACACACAAAAAATCTTGTTACGCGGGAAAGACAGAGCGAGGGGAGGGCAAACAGACGTGGGCTTCGCTTGTGGAAAAATACACCCTAGGCTGTGGCCCTGGGGGCAGCCCTGAGTGTTTAGGAGTGGGCTGCGGCTCTGCCTCCAGGGACCCCTGGACTTTAAAAGAACTACTGAACTCAGGTTCAAATATCCATCCTTAAGAACCCGTGTTCCTTTCTAGTTAGAATACACAGCCTGCATGCAATGCCAGGATCACCCGTGGCTCAGAAGGGTGGGATTTTAATGCAGGCTTTGTGTGTAAATTCAGGAATTCTCTCTCCCTGGGAACACGCTGATACCGAGTCCAGAAACAGAGAGCACGGAAATTGTTCTCTCGTTGGGTTCACAAAACCGAAACGAATTGTATCTGCTGCACAGGGGCCTGGTCTCCAGCACGTTGACAAATTCGAGGGCTGAGAATCTGTATTCTCCTCAAGAGAAACCCAGTTCTTGGAAGGAAAACATAGAACAGCATGGGGATGGTGTTTCCGTGTTCACAGTTCACAGGTAAGGGAAGGATGCTCAACTACTACACACGGGTTAGACACAAACTACTGGATGGCAGCTCCGCACAGGTGGGGACACAGCAGCGCAGCTGGCGGACGGAGAGCGTTAGAGACCACGCTGGGTTAGCG
This sequence comes from Balaenoptera physalus, assembly GCF_965194825.1. Lineage (NCBI taxonomy): Eukaryota > Metazoa > Chordata > Mammalia > Artiodactyla > Balaenopteridae > Balaenoptera > Balaenoptera physalus. The sequence continues at coordinate 134,014,500 of NC_138885.1, read as the reverse complement.
AGACCACCAGGGGCGCCGCCGGAACGCTGGGGGCACGGGGGTGGCCACGTGAAGGCGGCAGGGGCTACCCCACCCCACGCCCAGGTGCCTCAAGCATCTCCCCTCAGCGCCCCGGATCGGACTGCCAGGCCTCCCCTGGGCAGCGGGAAATACTTCCACTTCTGGGTCCCTCTGCCACGCCCTCTGCCACCTCCAGAGACAAACGACCCTCCCACGCTCCGGGCTCTGAGCCTGCCCCAGTCACCCCTCACTGGGCTTCGGAACTCGTGGTCTCGAGAGGAACACCCCAGCACCGGCCCTCATTTCAGCTCCTCGGCACGGAGGCCTTCCAGAATCACCAGCTAACCCCGAATAACTGCAAGCCCGCGAACCTCGCTGGTGGCGCTTCCCCACCGGCCCCAGAGGCTGGGTGTCGGCCCCCCGCCCCCCGGAGTCACACCTGGCTCTCCGCCACAGTGGCCCCTCGACGACACGGGCCTTCCCTCCCAGAGTCCGGGGTTTGGGCCATCCCAGCGCCCGAGAAGCAGAAACTAGACTCCCCGTCCCAAACCACCCCACCTCACCCCACCCCTAAGAAGTGTCTGCAGGTGGGCTTCTGCCACGTGAGGCTGGGGCGGCCGGCGGGGAGGTCTCCTCTGCAAGAGGGCACGCATGCGCACATGGCCGCTCCCGCCCCGCACTCCCCCCCCCCCCGGGGAACCCCGTGACAGGCAAGATACACGTGCTTAAAGAGCAAAACTTCAAAAACCGAAGAAAACTTCCCAACTTTAAAACGGATGAGCTCTCACTTTGATCCCCCTCACCGCCGACACCGAAAAAGGAGGGCAGAGTCCGTGGAGAACGGACGGAAGGAAGCACATCTGATGGCCGGGGCCGGGGCCGGCGGGTGGGGGTTGGGGGGGTAACAGAGCGCATGCGCGCTGGACCAGACGGGCTGAGGCCCGCTCTGCACCTGCGCTTCTGGCTGTAGGAGGATCCGCAGCGATTCACGGTCCCTGCGCCCCGCAGCTCCCCAAACGAGCCCTGACCCCCAGCATCTGAGCGCACGGAGGCCAGCCCTGGTCTGATGAACTCAGGTTCGACCTCCACGAGCCTTCACAGCTGCCCTGGGAACGCTGGTCTCACACGGCCAATTCCTCACTAATCCGCGTGGTCTCCAGAGCAGGAGGGGAGCTCCCGCAGTACCAGCACCCCTCCGCTGCCAGCCGCCTCCCACCATCTCCCTGGGGAGCAGGCACCCGGTGGGCGTCACCACCCAGCTCTCCCGGGATGACGCCCGCTGATGGCCCTGCTCCTCCCCTGGGTCTCTATACCCTCCTGTGTCCTACAGGGTAAGTGCTTGTTGGATGAATTTCACATCTATTCGTTCATTCATTTTCTTTCACATATTTATGTAGAGTCACAATCCCAAGTTATGTGTCCAGATAGTTTAATCACAATATTAAAGTTAAGAAAGGTTTTGCACAGAGTTCTTTCTGCGCCTCTGCTTTGTAACCTCAAGCAGAGGCCTCTGGATCTAATTTTCATCAGCTCTAAAAGGAGGGGTGATTCTCTCCTCCATCCTTAAGGCCCCTTCCAATTCTAAAATCACTTTTCATTTCCCCCCTAAGATATGTAATTAGTATGTCTCTTCAATATTTTACAACTGCAAATATTAGACATTTGCAATGGACTTCTGTGTTTTCTCTGGTGTTATACATACATCAGGAAACAAAAATGAAACACTCAAATGCATTTGCCATGAACCCAAAGGTTTGATTAGATAAAATTCAGCCAGGTGTTTAAGCACCCAGATTGTGAAAAAGTAAGACTATGATTAATAAAGTTATATATAAAAAATAAACTCCTACTGCAGATAGATTGTCAGCAGGCTCAATGGGAACATAGACCACTGGGTACTGGAGAAACACAGCCCAGCAGATAAATAAAATTAGACTTTAAAATCCGTTTTCTACAGTTCACTTTAGAGACACAAAGGGAAAAAGCCTTGGGATGAAGGTGTGGGAGGTACCAAGCTGGTCTACACTCACCAGGGGCCACCTCTCTCATTATTTGAAATTCAAACCCGCCATCCATCCCAGCCATTAGATCTTTTCCTACCAAAATATTAGAGCACACTACCAAACTCTACATCCAACTTCATTTCTAATGCAGATTTTTAAATGCCTATTTTATAATCCTATTTCCAATTACGGTCATCCCTCAGACTCCACAGGAGACTAGTTCCAAAATCCCTTATATAAAATGGCGCAGTATTTTCACATAACCTACACACATCCTCCCGTATACTTTAAATCATCTCCCGATTACTTATAGTATCTCGTACGGTGTAAATACCACGTAAATAGCTGTAAATTCAACATAAATGTTACGTAAATAGCTGCCAGCATGAGACAAATTCAAGTTTTGCTTTTTGAAACTTCCTGTAATTTTTTTTTTTTTTGAGTGTTTCAGATCCGTGGCTGAACAAATCTGTGGATACAGAGGGCTAGCAGGTCTGTTTTACCGAGCTTTGTATTCCTAGCATTTAATGCACAGCCTGGCTTGTGGCCCATGCTATAAACTTGTTACACGAATAATCGTCAACGGTCTCTGACTGCCAAATACTATTACATAACATTAAATTACCTGAGGGATAGTTTTACTTTTGGAAAGTGTACCCAGATCTGACCCCTGTATTGAGAACCATCAACACGCCCTTGGCCCAGCCCACTTGTGCATATGTGTGCAGTGTCCTACACACAGCTGCCCGCCCACCGAGTATACAGAGGTACAAGGGCTCTGCACCTGTGATGACATCTCCATGAGAAGGGAAAACGGAGGTCCCTCCTGCACTTAAGTCTGTTCCTTCCAAAGATGCCGTGAGGTCAGCAGAGGTAGACAGCACCACATTAAGTGTGCAGCAAACAGGTAGAGATAGGTGAGCAGAACCCAAGTTCACCTCTGGGCTTTGATGTTCTTAACTGAGTTTCGCTGGACAGTAGAAGAAGTGTTTGCATCTCGTTTGAGCACACAGAGGGGACATTCTTCTTGTCTGAACTCAACCTCACATGCAATTTATTAAATTTCTGGTTCACCCGAAGTCTAGTTTTCAGAGTTTCCAGAAAACTGCCCTGGGAAACTTTGTTTGCCCTTGAGCTTGACTTCTTAAGCGAGTCAAGGTCTTAATTTCTTCCAAAAATGAGTAAAAGATGGACCTGAATATACCTATCAAGAACAGGGATTCTGGATGTGTTGTGAATAGCACACCAGAAGAAAAGGTCAGTTGTTTTGTTTCTTTAATATCTTGAAAAAAGACTCAAGGGGGCCCCTTATAATCCACTGGTAACCAATCACTATCAAGGCTTCAAGGTCACTCCCCTGAGTCCTGATCTCACGCTAGGGGAACCAGTTTTGAATTTGGGATGCTGGCATAGGTAAAAACAACCAGGTTCCTTCTACTCTTTAAACTCAAGCTAGGTAGGATGGAGCTACAGTGGAGCCCTATTAAATATAAGGGCTGTCTACACTGAGAGAGGTATAACCATCTCACCTGGGTTGGCATCTCTGCTTTAAGGGGGAAAAAAAGAAAACCGAATTTTCCTATTCTCCAAAAAAAAAAAAAAAAAAAAAATCTTGTTGGGAGTAAACACTGCAACAGATGTTTGACATTTCTGTTCTTTCTGGCTAATTGGACTAAAAGATATTCACATATCATTAACAGCTCTCCAAGCAACAGCAAGCCTTCTAATACTTTACAAAGCACTTCTCTTCCCACATCATGTCCATTATTCCTCACAGCATCTTGAAATACAAATATCATCATCAACATCCACGTCTAACTGGGGTGGAAGAGAAGTTCAGACACTGACCAAACCCCCCCTAGCCAGCAGGCATGAGACCCAAACCCAGAAGTGCTGACTGATTCTCACCTCTGCCCTCTTCCCTGTGGATTTCTGCTGAGGCAGTTCATGGCACACAGTGTCCACAAATGAGCTTGGAATCTTTTGTGTAATTTCCTAGCACCCACAGGGCGACACCGAGAATGCAGGGCAGTGGGGCTGAGGATGTCTTTTCCTCGCTCCACTCACAGCTCTGGAAGGGAACTGTCTTCAGCTCCAAATGATAATTATCCCTGTGCTTAGGAAACTAAAAAGAACTAGACCTGCCTATCACTCTGTGTAATAGGGAAGAACCTGGTGTATTCTATTACAAGTTAATCATTGAAGGGATGTTGCCTATAAGCTTAAATGATACGTAATGGCTCGTCTCTGGGAACCCTGCCTCCCAGGTAATGAGCATTAAGCTAAAATACCTTTGTTTAGCTCACAGGAAACATCCTGACCAGGCCCACCTGTGAATGACTGCAGGAAGGAAGAAATGAACACATCCCCTCCGGAGGCTGATGGGAACCAGTAAGTGTTTGACTTTACTCCCTCCCCTTCTAGTATAAAAGGAGCCTGAATTCTAACTCAGGCAAGATGGTTCTTTGAGACCCGAGTCCACCATCTTCTCGGTTTGCTGGCTTTCTGAATAAAGTCGCTCTTCCTTGCCCCAGCCACTCATCTCTCGATTACTGGCCTGTTGTGTGGTGAGCAGTACGAAGTTAGACTTGGTAACATGTTTCATGTTTTTTTCCTGTTGATTTCCATCTTTACTTTTCCACGCATAAGCAAAGGATGAATATCATTCTTGAGTCTAAAACTGCATTTGTGGAGCACGCTACTTCCCTTTTCCATACGAAAGAGGAGGGGCATTATTCCAGCATCTGAGCAGACAAAGTCAAGCCGCTAAGACCCTCCCCATAGCTGCAAGCTGGCCTCACATCTTGTCACCCTCATGAGGCCCCAGCTCAGGAGCACCTGATTTTCCCGGAGGAATGGTTTAGAGATTCTTGGCATTTGTAACATTTGCCTAAAATTTTCTTCTTACTTAGCCCCAGAACAAATATCTGTAAATGTTGTTGTTCCCTAATTATTTAGGATTGGCGGGATGAGAGGACTACACTGGAGACAACTATGAATCTTTTCATTTCTCCCCAGGAGAATATGAAAAATTTGATCATGCACATGCCAGAAAGGCTTTAAAATTAATTTTGCTCTTTTAACTTTGATCAAAATAGTGAAGTCAGGTACCTATTACTGAGGTTTTGGAGAAGTTTCATATCATGACATTTAAAAGGGATTTTGGATCCCATATTATTTTTACACTGGGGAAGAAAAGTTTTATTGGTTACATATCCATTTACAAAATTTAAAACCAAATCAGACTTCACTTCCCCTGACAAGTTTTAAAAAAGCTTACACTGTTTAAAAAAGGGGAGGGCAGGGACTACTATAAAAATGTACTAACGCTAAGGATCTAATTAATGCGCAGTGATTGGTAAGTTCACAGGTGAAATGCTCACACTTATGACTTGAGGTGAGATGGGATTTAACACACAGGCCACGGTCTTTAACAACTTCATTTCACCCAGACCTGAGTAAAATAAAGAAGGAAGACTGAGACAGAAGTCAAAGTTCCAGGGTAAGACGAAAGATCTGAACTTTGCTATAACCAAATTTCCTTTCTACCACTTCTAATAAAATGAGGTGGGGGGGAGTAAAAGCCAGATAAAAGGTTCACCATCCACCAAGAAAAGAAGCAAAGCTTTACATAACCAACCTCGAAAACACTGGCCTTAAGAATAAAAAGGACGACTCCAGAGCTGGGTGGAGAGCGGCTCCTGATCCCCAAGGGAGGAGGGAAGCTCAGGAAGGGGCCTTTGTGTCCTGTCCCCTGACGGATAGGAGGTTCCCAAATGAGCAGCCGCCAGCGCTCTCTGCAGGCAAAGTGCCCGCGATACCCAGACTGCAAGGAGGGGCCCCCGCAGGGAGTGACAGTATAACACAACCCCCTCCCAGGCCCCGCGGAGGCAGGGGACCCGGTGCAGGGCATCCAGCAAATTCCTACGGACAGCAGCGCCCTGTGTGTCACGGCAGCTCACCTCTGTCTGGAGGCGATGCCCTCAGAGGACAAAGGGACTCATGTTACACTGCGATTCTCAGGGAAAGTAACATCCAGCCTCAGCCTTCTGTGCCCAGCGCTTCCCTGCAGGGGACCGGGGGTGTGATGGAGATCTGGGAAATGGGAACTTGGGCAGACTGGGCCATCCCTCTGGGCCAGGGATGTCTCCTCTAGCCTGTGTCCTGCCACAGGAAACCAGATGGCAGGGGGCTCCCCACACCCCATACCTGACCCAGGACGAGTGGCCAGCCTATGTGAACGGCCTGAGCAGTGCATGTATCCCTGCACTTGACTACAGTCAAGACAGCGCCAATCTCAGCAAAGGGGAGGAAAAAGCTAAAGAAATGGTAAGACTGTCATGCAAAGATAGGGCAAGGGGAAAAAAACAGGGAGGGACTGCGGGAGTTCCCTGGTGGCCTAATGGTTAGGACTCCTGGCTTTCACTGCCACGGCCCGGGGTTCAATCCCTGGTCGGGGAACTGAAATCCTGAAAGCCATGCAGCGCAGCCAAAATAAAAGGGGAGGCGGGTTGCAAGGGAGCCTGCAAAACCCAAAGAGCCAGTGGCGGAGAAAACAAAACTCAAAAAGCAGAAGGAAATCCCTTCTGATCACTTCCCTCCCTAATGCCACTTATAAACAGACATTTAACAAGACAAGAACTCCAGGGAGAAGAAACCGAAACAATGAGGGAAGAAATGGAAACCTCTAGAACTGAGGACCAAACCAACATTTTGGAACGAACGAACACAATGTGAAAAAGTAAGGGAGAGAAGAAACACCGCTCAAAGCTGAAATTCTGACATGGAGGAATGGCTTGAAATAAATAAACCCCGTGAAGATGAAAAAGACAGAAGTTAATTGACGGGAAGACAAATGAAACTAACAAAAGGATAAATGGCACCTCTGACGACAAATCCCCAACAAAAGAGCGCAAAGACTATTCAGAGATAAAATACAGAGGAATTTTCTTGAAATGCAAGAAGATATGAACCTGCAGATCAAAACAGCACATGATCTTCCAAGAGAAAAAGACAGACTCTCAACGTCACTTTAAGAACGGGGCAACCAAGGCCCTGGTGAAAAGCTGCCATGCCAGCCAAGATGGGGGCTCTTATCCCGCAGCAGGGTTCAAGGTGCGCCCCCAGGAGCACTCTCCAGAGCCACTTCAGGGGTTTGGAAAATGGCCAACGTAATAAGCATGTCTTACATATGTACAACTAGTTTTGAAACGGTTGTCACAATGACAACCAACCTGCACTGGCAAGTGTGTTACACACGAACCCAGAGACCAAGATGGTGGCTCTGGCTGCATCAGGCAACCTGGGCAAAGGCAGAACCCACCTGCTGGGATACTGGGAAAGTCGCAGCCTCGCCCTGGCCTTTTAAAAATCTCATCCTGCATTTGTTTGCGCCTGAAAATCACGAAGACAAGCAAGCAACCTGCTTTGGGACATGTCCCACCTTCCGTGAGGGACAAGCCGGGCATACATGCGGTGACAGTTTTTTGTGTGATGCAAGTAATTTAAGCAACAACAAACAAGCACATAGTTAACCAGCTGGCTCTTGGCGATGCCACAGTGCATTCAGTGCTGACCATGGTCCAGGGGGGCTCCTACCTGAACACTTCTATGGAATGAGAGTCATTGCTTTTATTGATTCAACCTGGAATTTCAAGAGTCCTACTATTCCTGCTACTTCAACACTTCTGGATGTATTTAATGGAAGAGTACCTTGAAATGGCAAATAAGGTGAATATGTATATATACATATATATATATATATAAATATATATATATATTTATTTAAGTGTCACTTGTGTAGCTCAGGTTTTCTTGACATCAAGCAAATAAAATCAAAAATTAATTGGATGAAAAGGCAGATATAAAACTGAAACAGGAGCCCCTTAAGCCCTATTCTGTGTTCATAAAATAGCTTTATTGCTGTCTCTGATAAGCAATGAGTCAGAAATCTATAAACTAGAACTTGTACAAGTTTTATTAACAGAACACCATGATGCATCAGAGATCTACTTGAAACATTTTGTAAAAATGGTATTACTGCTCAAAAAAGAAACTGGAAAATTAATGTTTGGGGAAGTGGTTTGTTGCCGAATAGCTAAATTCAATTTCCTTACATCTTAACTTCCAAGAACTTTGAGAAAAAGGTAAATTAGCAGCTTAACACATGAAACCCATTAAGAGTTCTCTCTTCCAAGTGCTATCTTCTCACGACTAAAATAAACACAGAAACCCTGGGAAGGTGTAGGCTGGTTGACCTGGACCAACCTCCAATCATCAACGTCCAGGGACAGGCCCAATTCCACTTTCATAAAGTTTTATTAGCTTTTCCTGGGCAAAAAAACACTAACATGCTGTAAAATAGGATCATCCCAACAAAACGTCCTCTGTAATCACGGCGGCGGAACCTCAGATACTGCAAAGAATAAAACACGCCCTGCGATATCAGCAACCCCAGAAGGCAGGCAGGTCCCGGAGCCCAAAGCATCCCTTTTCTTGTGAAGATGTCCACGGGCTCCGTGGTGGACAGGGGATGCTCTCTGGAAAGGGAAGCCTGGACTTCTCGTCCTCAGCTCACACTCTAGGTGTGATGCAGCTCACGCTCCAGGTATGATGCTGGCGCCTGGGCCCACAGCCTGTTCCCTTGGGCTCAGAGCCCCAGGCCCGTTCAGGCTGCCCTGGCTCCACACACTCAGACTTTCCTGCAAAGCTGTCTTTGGAAGTTAGGACCCACCCTGCCCCCCACCCCCAAAGTTCACATACTGTCCTCCACCAAACTCAGTACTTTCCCCAGTAACTCAGCAGCTGTTCCAAGGGACACGCAGCCTGCAGGGGCCGGCACGGCCCAGCACGCAGGAGACCTGGTGACCCGAGGTCCTGCTGAGGCCCCTGAATGTGGATGCTGAGCCGTCAGGTGGGCTGTGGCCCTTTCAGGACGGCAGAGTGTGTGTATCCAGGCAGGGGGAGTGCAGTGCAGAGGAATGGGCTCGAAGCCGCCACCAAGGGCCGGCCTCTGAGCTGGGTGACCTTGTGCGGCTTCAGTAGCGGCTGGTGCCTCAGCTTCCTTATGTGAAAACTCAACGGACACCACCACCTGCCTCTGAAGCCACAGAGAAGGGGAGCAGGAGCTGATCTGTGTCAGCTGTCAGGCTCCCGAAACACTACCTGTGTCTCCTGAACACCAACTAAAGCTCTGCTATGTTACACTGACGACTTTGTCTGGGGACTTGCACATTGAGGGAGAGTCTCAAAGTGAAATTCAAGGACAAGGAAGAACCAAGACCACAGCAAGCAGAGAATGAAAGCAAGGTGTGTGTCTCACGCTCAAATTCCCATATGAAAACCAGGATTCTCCTTAACACTCTGTCACAATTCCAGGCACTGTGGAAGACCCAGGGTAACAATTATTTTTCCCAAGTCAAAACAGCTCATGAGATAGCAAGTTTTGGATGGTGCTACTCATACTGCCCCAGGGAGAAGATTTTGTGAGTCCCAGTATCCGTCTCAACATTTATCCAAGTGTACGGTGTGTTTCTAATCTCAGACGGGGACTTCCATGCAAGCAAGCGATAGAGGAACACGGGGGAATATATCTGATTTACACTCCACCTGTGACACAGTTCGGCTCTTATTTGTATTTGGCAAGGGTTCTCCCCCTGTGTTTGCCGTTCCCCATTTCTCTGTTAGCTCCCTACACTGGGGCAATAAAACCTCGGTCTTCAGAACCACCACTCAGCAAGCATTTAGCAAAGCCCGTTATGGGCCAATAATAAGCACAGTGCTGGTGCCGGGAACAGAGTGAACAAGACAGAATCTCTGACTGTCAAGGGCAGCGGGAGGAAACGGGAACTGACCCGGAGAGCCAGCTGGGTGGGGTATGGGAGGGGACCGGGCACCAGGAACAGACACAGCCTGTGCCCCCTGGAACCCACTGGGAACCCACCGAGCGGATGGGGCAGGGGGCATGGTTTTCAGTCAGCCCCCTGAAGGAGGAAATAGCCACATAACGATGGGCCCCTCCCTATGAAATCTAATATATGGGCACACCTCGGAGCTACTATGGGTTCAGTTCCAGACCACCGCAATAAAGCGAATATCACAATAAAACGAGTCACGGGAACGTTGGGGGTTCCCAGTGCATATAAGTTATGTTTATACTATACTGTAATAATCTATTAAGCAGCATTATGTCTAAAAAACAACGTACATACCTTAATTTCAAAATACTGCTAAAAAGTGCTGACCATCATCTGAGCCTTCATCAAGTCATAACCTTTCTGCTGGTAGAGAGTTTGAAATATGTCAAGAATTATCCAAACGTAACACAGAGACGTGAAGTGAGCAAGTGCTGTTGGGAAAAATGGCGCCGACAGACTCACTCGATACGGGGTTGCCACAAAGCTAACATTTGTTTAAAAAAAAAAAAAATTGCAATATCTGGGAAGTGCCAATAAAATGAGGTATGCCTGTGTGACCAGAGAAGTAAGCTGTTTGTTGGAAATGTTCCAGTACCCACTGTGGTGGCTGTACGTGAACATTCCAGCATCTACTACCGTCTCTGAAATAGTTTGGCGGTAAATGGAATATTAGTCGTGCACATATACTTGTTTCCCTGGGGGGAAATGTACTTAAGGCTATTTGTTTTATTTTTAGTATTCTGCACATTTATTTTCAGCATGAAAAAGGATGAATTACAAAAAGTACTGCAGATTCAGGAGAAAGAGCCCAGCTGCTCACCTGGTGTCTTTAAATGAGGCCAAATCCCACCAGCCATGGCCTGGGACAAGTCCAGGGGCAGCAGCCTCAGAAAAGTGGGTGTGGAGGTGAGCTGGCCGGCACCCAACAGTACCTTGGTGGGTTGCTCAGCTACCAGCACACGGGCAGATGGTCTCTTAGTCCCTCAGATTTCATTGCTGTCAACTAGTGTTTCCCATGTGAAAATAACTTGTTATTAAAAAAAACTGTCGTCGTCAACTTTGTTTTTGAATATGCAATTCAAGAATTGGACACGCGAAAGTACTGGCTTTAGGACTGTCTGTTCACACACAATTCTCTGAATATAAATCAGGTGTTTGTTTCAAGAAACTAAAACAGGATGGTGGTTGTGAGATTAGACCCTATGGAGAAAGCCAGAAATCCTCTGCATTTTAATACCTGATGTGTTGACACTGCAGAGCAGGGTCACAAACCCTCACCGTGAAGGGCCACCAGATAGTGGCCTTGCGGGCAGTAGCCTTGTTTCGGGGGCGGGGCGGGGGGGTTGTTTTTGTTTATTTATTTTTACAGATCTTTAAAAATGCAACAATCCTTCTCAGCTCACGAGCAGCAACAGTACAGGGAGGGGGTGACGGCTATGGGAGAGCCGTCTCCCCTTTGGTATTCCTTCTGGGGACACGTCACTTTTTTTTTTTTTAATTTATTTTGGGCTGCGTTGGGTCTTCGTTGCTGCATGCAGGCTTTCTCTAGTTGTGGCGAGTGGGGGCTGCTCTTCGTTGCGGTGCGCGGGCTTCTCATTGCGGTGGCTTCTCTTGTTGCGGAGCACGGGCTCTAGGCGTGCAGGCTTCAGTAGTTGTGGCACGTGGGCTCAGTAGTTGTGGCTCGTGGGCTCTAGAGCACAGGCTCAGTAGCTGTGGTGCACGGGCTTAGTTGCTCCGCGGCATGTGGCATCTTCCCGGACCAGGGCTCGAACCCGTGTCCCCCGCACTGGCAGGCGGGTTCTTAACCACTGCGCCCCCAGGGAAGTTGGGGACACATCACGTATCGTTCGGACTGTCCTCTTCCATTTCCGGGCGTGGGGAGAGGTGGAGGATCACCCCCTGTAACTGTCTCATTCCCACGGAAACAGTGTCAGGACTTCAACAGCAGGATTCCAGCGGGCTCTGTCTCCAGGTCACTGTGCCCATCCTAGAGGGTGATGTGGTCTCTGAGAAGGCCAGCACCCTGTGAGCTGGACACCACCAAGACCTGGAGCAAAGCCCACCGTCCAGGGCTGGCAGGAGACAGACTGCCCTGGGGTGGGGTGCGAGTGTGTGAGTGTGTGTGTGTGTGAGAGTGTGAGTGTGTGTGTGTGTGTGTGTGTGTGTGTGTGTGTGTGTGTGCGCCTGTCTCTCCCTCTCAGGCAGATTCGGAACCCGCCCAGCCCAGGAAGCCCCTGCACCTGCGTCCTGGGACACACTCAGCTGGCACCTGTGCTGCCAGGCTCCTGCCCGAAGCGGAAGGCTGGCCAGGGCCCATCCTACAGCCAGTGCTTCGTGGGACTAATAAGCCGCCGCCCCTCCTGATGGGGCAGCAGAGGGTCCAGTGGTAAGTGGTCCCCGCGGCTCATTCCCACCGTTATGTGTTAGCTCCAAGGCCCAGAGGTTGTCTGAAGACTCCTCCCATCTGCCCTGCTGTGTCCCTCTCCGACGCCCGCGCCTGTGTAATGACCACCGGGATCCCAGGGGTCCAGCCCCCAACTCCCTTCAGAATCCTTCTACGCACGAGGGCGATGGGAGACGCACGCGCTGGCAGCCCGGTCCACCCGGAGATGACGCGGTCACACCCCGTGTAACTGGCAGTCCCTGCACACACCTCCCTCTTGCTTCAGCCTCACCCGCTCCCCTCCGCTGCGTGGAAGGAGTCGAGGACACACTGCCCCCTGGTTTCTGTCACCAAGCCCCACCCCCTTCACACTTTCAACATACTGTCCCACCCAAGTGGCCCTCAAAGAGCCATGCTGCGTTCTTCTTTTGTTTGTGGTGTTGCCATTTTGTAAAAGAAGCAAAACGGTAAGAAATGGGGCTCAGAAAAGGATGGCGTGCTGGCCACACACGCTGCCCCTTGGGCCACATGGACAGAACCGAGCGGCTTCCAGACGCAAGACGGGGGTGACCATCTGCTACACTCAGAATTCTTCCTGAACCAAGATCCTGCCTCACAATCCTTCCCAACACAGGACATCCAGGAAGCCACCTACGATGGGTAAAAGACTACACTGTGAGTTGCATGCGGTTTCCACTTCTGGCCTGGGTCAATCATCAAAGAATTGATTCAGTCAAACCATTTCAGTCACGTCGAACTGTCACCTTTTGTAGATAACCGGCAACTGTACGTGGCACGCACGCACACGGGGGCCTGTCCCAGCCCCTCAGGTCTTGTGCCCACGATGCCCCAGCTCTCAGGCTGGGGGTCCCTGAGTCCTGCATGAGGAGGTGACGTGGAGGGGAGAGTCTGCGGGCACCTTCATCACACTACACACCCTCCTCATGTAATTCTTTTTTTGGCACTTGGCCTATTTTGCTACTGGTATTTTACCTTCTGTTGCCTTATCTCCACGTCCGGGCCCTGGGAGTTGACCACGGCCCCAGCGAAAGTCTGCCCTTAGAGTTCTAACGTCCAGCAAGCGTGATCTCACAGCCTCATCCTACAGGAGGTACGTCTCCTTTACACGGCAATCCCGTCTCGCACCAGCCGTGACTGGAAGGTGGGCGCCACGCTGTCACATCCGTACCCGTCCCCCTCTGGAACGTAAGCCTGTCCCCCTGACCCACTGCCCCACATCTGACGGCGCTGCCTGCCCCCCTTTCTTTCTCCTCCGCCCGCCCCGAGGCTGGCCTCGGCCGGCATTTCTTCCTTTCTGTACAAACTTCCACAGAGAACCTCTCCACCTGTGGTCAGACTGCCTCGGTCAAGGACTGGTTATGAGTCTCTGATCTCGCCCTTCCCTGGGACCAATAAAATGGGGTGGAAGGGTGGGAGAGAAGTGAGCTTGTAAAAGGCAGAGATTTGAGAAAGGAAGCACAGAGGTGAGAGCAAACAGGACCTGGCCCTTCTGGTCTCCGGGTCACCCTGTTCCCACTGGGTAAACTGAGTGGAACAGGTTTGTTCATCAGGGAAGAGATCTGCATTACAAAGCCTCCCACTGGTTAAAACTCAGAGTCTGCGACTCAAGCAATGCCATTCAGAGGTGTCTCTAAGTCTTCCCTTGGAGCTATTGAGAAAAACATCCAACTCTTCCTCCCCATGAGATGTGAGTTTTGAAGACCGTGCAGTCACATGAGGCCACCAGAACTGCCTGCCGCCAAGTGGGGAGACCCAAGCAATGGGAGAGGCAGGTTCCTCACTAGCTCACGTGGATCAGGTGATTAGGGGCTTTCTCAAGCTGTACACCCATCCCCGGAGCTGCTCCAGGTACATAAGTTAATAAATTCCCCCTTTCTACTGAAGCACAGTGAAGCTGGTCATCTCTCCCTTGCAACCAAGGGATTCTACACTACGACAATGAACATGAACCAGATCAGAGCAGGCAGCTGCCTGGGTGAATGATGGACTGGTCAGCAGCCACTTGGTTCCCTGGATCCAGAGCCGCTGCCAGCAAGACGACAAAGTCAGGGCGCAAGGTCATGGGCAGATGTAGCAACGGACCAAGGAGAAAACACCTGGTGGCAATTCAGCTTTGACAGATCCAAGGACTATTTTCTAATTTGCAGTTAAGTCATGCACTTAAAGGTCTAAAAAAACATCTTGGGACTTAAAATTTCTCTAGAAAAAATAATTTCTAATTTCAAAGGTGAAACATTCTAGACCCCAGTCTCCTTTTTCCTATTAAAGAAATGGTTTTGCCCTGAGGTGTCTTAGGAAAGACACGGTTGTGTTCCCAGCATGCACGCTACTATTTTGGGGGTCTCTGTCAGTCAAATGACATGAAGGAGCATGTGTGGGCTACCCTGGGAGCCCAGGAACACTTCCCGGCAGAAGCCAGCATGCAAAGCTGCTCAGCTGACCAGGTGTAAATCACCACCGTGAATTACAGTTATTCATCCAGAAGCTTCTTCTCCCCTCTGGGACACACACACTGACCACAGGTGCCATGCCCAGCTCGCAGCAGGCCCTCAGTTTCCCGGTGAATTCATTATAACAATACGGGACAATGTGTTCTGAGTCCCAAACAACCAATTCAAAAATACATTTTGTCCTGCCAATTTTGTCAATGCGAAAAACATAATCTCCTTGTTCTAATTTTACAGCTCTCTTTTTCTTGTTTAAAATGAAGTAGAACATGCTTCTCTTTAATTATTTCTTTGAAGTTCTAGTGATAATTTCAGTATCCTTCGCCTATTTTAAAGGCACTACCACCTGACCCTCAATATGGCTTACATGTGCGGGGACAGAGTTAGCAGACGGTTACGTAGATCAAGACAATGACGAGAATCAATGGTATTTCTACAGTTAGAGGCTGAGTTAGCATCTGAAATAATTGAAGAAGATGGCCGAACTGATTTCTGCTCTATCTATTAGGCCAACCTACCAGTGGGCTCTTAATTTTAAGGTTTCAGATAATCCTCATTAAAAACTTATCATGTACTTATAATCACTTGGTTGCAAGTAACATGGTAAAGTTACGTTGCAACATTTAACTGGCTAGCTTTCAAAACTACTCAAATTTTATTAGTGTTTACATATTTTGTTCATTGGAACACTAAACGGCACCCAAGAACGTGTTCAGAAATAAGCCTAACATCTGCTGAGCAGCGGTAGCTCACAAAAATGCTTTTTAAGTTTATTTGATTTGGAAAGGGTTTGTGGAGCTGACAGTTTAAATGCATTTCACGTGTCCCAGAAAATAAGGCTGGTATTTACCACATGGCTTGTTTCTAAGGAACTGAGTAAACATTCATTTTTAAAAAATGACTTCAGATACCCATGCTCCTCAGAAAGCTTTTACTGCCCTGACGATAGACACATCTGTTGGGAAACAATTCCAGGCGGAGTCCCCAAGGGAAGCGGCAAGATTAACAGAGGGACGTCCAGCTCACAGTGACCTGATGGCCAGCAGCCCCTGCTCCCGGAGGAAGTGACCACTAGAACTGCAGCCGGTGTGTGACGTCCCGGCTAGGAACGGGCAGGGCACAGTGGTAACCCCAGGGCCAGTCACCCTCGGGGGGCACCCTCGGATTGGAAACACCGGAGAGAAGGCTAAGATGGGGCCGTCTCATCCACCACAGCGGCCACCGTGCACTGAGGCCACGTCCAACCAGAGAAGCTCGTGACCCTGAACCGTAGCCCAGACAGAGGCCCCACCGCCCGGGTGCAAGAAAGACCTCACAGAGCTCAGCCCCATCCTGGAAGCCCTGTGGGGATGGTGGGCCAATTTAAATTCCATCCTTCTTTCTAGTTTCCAAATGGCCTGATTAGGTCCCAGGCGTCTCGTACAGAGCTCTACCGTCATGACGTGAGCTGTGCTTAAAGCTGTTAGAATAACCGCACTGGTGAGGAGAGACAGTTCCTCAGGCATGTTGGAGCCAGGCCTGAGCTGGTCAAGGAACAGGACGCCTGGGGCATGAGCAGCGCGGATCATGACCTCGCGCCCGGTGGACACGAAGTCCTGAAGCCACACCTGTGAGGACAGCTCAGGAGGCAGGGCTGCCCACCTGGCGAAGAAGATGCAGGAGCGAAGGGGCAGGACCCGTATTTACAAGGTACGCATCCCTGAGCCCTCTCTCCGTGCCAGGGGCTAACGCAGTCTCCTGCACACACTTACACTCGTATTCAGTCCCTACAATGACTGGGGAGCAGGGAGGAGTAAGCTGAAATTCAGGAGGGTGGGTAACTCACCCAAGGCCACAACGATAGTAAGTGGCTACGACGGGCTGGGAACCCGGGTTTCAACCACAGGCAAGTGCGGGCCTGACATGCGGGTGAGAGGCGGAGCCGTCACAGCCCTCATACTGGCACGTCCCCCATTACCAGGCTCGTGGCCGGAACCTGCTGGCTGCCGGCCTAGATTCGGGGCTGCCATGGCCTCGGAGCTTTTTTACCCAAAAATGTGAATTGGTGAAGAGCCTACAGGAAGCTGAAGAGTCATTCACTGAAGGAATGAACCTCTGATGGATTCAGCTCCTGAGGACCTGAGAATGACAGGGTCAGTCGCCCCCAAGTCACCCCAGGCCGAGGCCCCGCTCCGCAGCAGGTCGCGAACCCACCTATGTCACACCTGGATGAGGGCTTAGTCCAGATTCCAACGAAGGGAAGCTCTCAGACAGCGTGACATCATCCTGGCACTTTCCCCCCATTTGGTGGCCCTAAGTCCTTGAAACATTAGCCAAGAGCAGCTAACTTCATCATCACAGGAAGGAAGGCCTCTGGATGTTCTTAAAGTGGTTTCCACCAACCTTAACACCAGCTACTCAGTCCGCTGGACGCTTTAGTGCGTCTTAGAACTAGAGGCCCCTCCCCTCCTCCACCGCCATGAGAGCAGCCGCTGGGCACTAGCCTTTCCGGGCCCCAGGTCCCCTGCGTGGCCCACGGTGGGAGGCACAAGGGGAAGGGCACAGAGGGAGATGTAGCGGGGCAAGGGCTCAGCTCTGAAGCTCAGAGCTCTCTGGGACACCACCGTGTCCCGGTCTGCAAGGGAAAGTGTCTCAGGTGGCCCACGTTTCCATCAAATTCCTACATTGATACTGGGCAGCCTTGGTTTTCTTTCCTTTTCTTTCTTATTTTGAAGGAAGAGAGCGAAAACCTGCGGCAGGCCCGTGGAGTCTGTGGTGGGGAACGCAGGGTGCCCAGCAGACAGACATCAAGCGCACAAACACACGAGACGGAAACTCGAATGACACGCCCAGATCCTCACTCACTGTCCCAATTAGCAGCCACTAATAGGGCACTGAATGGCAGAGGAATAATTTTCACCCGATTCTTTCCATCAGAAGTGAGTGACAGCTGTGAAATTCCATCAGCGGTGTGAAGGTCACATGTAAACTAACCTGATCTTTGTGACGTCCTAGGAGACCAGCCATGAGCGTGGCCAGTGAGGTCTGGGGCAGTTAATCGCCCTTCTTGTCACCAGGAAGTAACGGGGCAACTTCAACAGGTCTGAGTGCAGCTTCTGTTTCAACACCAGATGTGTAAAATACACATACTATTACGGGTTAAATTCTGTCCCCTAAAAATGTGTTCCAGTCTGAACCCCCAGTACCTGTGGGCCTAAATCCAGAGACGGGTGTCTTCATGAGATGAGGGAAACTTAGACACAGGGCCCCGTGACGACACGGCAGAGACCGGAATGATGCGTCTGCAAGCCCAGGAACGCCAAGGGCTGCCAGTCACCAGGAACACGGACCCTCCCGCATGCCCTCCAGAAGGAGCCAACCTGTCAGCAACTTGATCTCAGACTCCTGGCCTCCGGAGCCGTGAGAATACATGTCCATTGTTTCAAGCCACCCAGTTTGTGGTAATATGTCATGCAGCCCTAGGACTCGGATACACACACGTATCTCACGCACACGCAGGATTAAAAGGGTATTTGCCTGCACAGAAAGTTTACTCTTTGGATTATTTTCGTGGACTTACAGGCTCCCTACTGGGTTACCCACTTTTGCGTTGTTAATCCACTAATTAAAAAACACACATAATATTTAAATCCATTCCCTCATTTCAGTTGTATCTTTAAAATAATCTAAATTGTATGAGTCAGCTGCCTTTGCCACAAGGATAAAGTATCAACCCAAATGTATCACACAATTAAAGCACAACAGGTGTCATCCTCTGAGAGGTGATGAAACCTGCACTCTGGCGAAGGTTGGGGATCTGAAAACAGAAGGCCCTGACCACCTTCACCCTCCCAGCAATCTAAAGATCCCCACCACAGGTCAGAGTAACGCTAAAGGATGTTTACACATTAATTAAAGCAAAAGAAGAGCCTGTGCAGACGGGAGAAGGGCAGGGAAGCTCCCATGAGCTATGTGCACAGACAGCGCCCCCAGGAACACGCCTCCCCTGTAACGCCGCTGCCCTGTGTGGGGAAGGCAGTGGACCACTCCAGCCACTGTAAGAGGAAAGGGGGAATAAAGCTGCAGGTAATAATAACAGCAAGAAAATGGAGAGGTCTCACAGCTCACCCAGAGGCCAAACCTCTCGGCCTGGCGACCGTGACGTACACCTTCAGCTGTGTCCTAACCTGACCCTTTGCTACGAAAGCAGCTGCAGGTGGGGCTGAGCTGTAATCGGCTTCATCAACCTCCCGCACACCCCAGAGAGGATTCCCTTTGCTCTGATGTTCTCCATAAACCTGGGTGATGACACACAACACTGCAGCTCCAGAACATTCTCTGTGGAAAGCTTCTCAATGAAGCAAGCAAGGGTAATCGATGGATGTTAATGCATCCGGCAAGGACTGAAATCGCTTTGCGGCTACAGGCTCTGTGACCGGGGGCAGGGACTTCTGTGTGCCAAGACGATGAGAAAGCAAGGCTTTTCTCATTCATTTCCTTTTGGAAACAACAAATTATGGTTCCCTCCTGCGGCCACGTGGGACTCGCCCCAGTACGTGGACAGAACATGGGAAGCAAAGACATGCCCACGTGCCTGGTTGCAGGGTGGCTGGCCTCTGGGAAGCAGGGAGTCACGGGGACTAAAGGCTTCCAGGCACCAGGCGGCACCTGCTCACAATTCTTCCAGGTCTCGGAGGACCTGACGCACGTCCCCTGGGGGGAGCTCTCTACGCTCCTGGCAACGTCAAGGAACAATCCCCTGACCTCTCAAACGGTGAGAGGACAGGTGGCAGGGCCAGCTCCTGAAGGGCGCGAGCAAAGATCTCGGACAATCTTTCCCCTGACCCAGGAGCCCCTGGGCACAGACCCCACTGAGGGGTGAGATGTTTCCACTTTGCAGATGAAAGAAGGGATGTCCCGTTAGCGAACTCGAGAATGCATCCACCCTGTAAAATAATGCATTCTGAAAATCGTATGATACCATGAAATTCCCGGAGTAAAATGTGTTACCTGGAAAGTCGAAGAAGTAGGGCTGTTACAGATCACATTTAGGTCTCCCCACTGGGTACAGTTTTTACTTTTGATGTGCCAGCGTTCTAGAGAAAGGCTTCTGTGTTCATCAGAATATAAGGGCCCGCTACAAAGAAATCACAGTCAGGGCCAAACGCGATGGCACAAACTGAACGCCCAAAGGGAGATGGCAAAAGCCACAATAAGGACAAAACAGCACCACGCGGGAAGGGGAAGGCGGCCACAGGCAGGAGAACCAGGGACCCGCACCAACCACGCCGGACGTCGAACGGAGCACAGGAGAATCCAGCTCGTGGCAGCAAAACCAGGGCCCAGACCACGTAACCTCCAGGGACCCCCGACCAAGGGGTCCCCTCAGCTGAAATCCTGAGCGTTCCAGGGGCGCACAGGCAGATTTCCTTGAGGAGGTGACCCTCTCACTTGCAGCCCAGCTAATTAGTCCATCAGCAGCTGGTGTCATCAGTCTACACAATTGCTAGACCCGAGGAATAAGTAGAACCCCCAAGAAAAGAGCTCTAAAAAACTCTCGGGTATAATCAAAATGACTGGCTAAAACCCACAGTCAGACACAAAGGCACAAATACACAAGTACAACCCAGGTACGGATTCCAGGAAAGAAGACGGCTAACTTTCTCACCTCTCTAAAGCATGCAATTTTCTAGCATCCGTATCCATTTTTCAGTGTCTAGCTATGCTTTTCCTCATTGATTCCCACATTTGAGCCTTCACTTCTAATCTCCCTCAAACCATCATTTCAATACAGATAACGAAAAAAAGTAGGCCTTTCCCTCATGTGACCACCACGAGACTTTTATGGTGGGATTGCAAAATTCTGCAAAGTCATGGCAGAGCCCCAAGCAAAGACTGCCACAGGATTCCATCTTGCACACTTTTCTGAATGGTTACACGGTATCCAGGACAAGAGTTAAATACTAGAACAGGTGTTACGGGAAACATGTGAGGCTACTCAGGACTACTGCTAAAAAGACATCTAAGGGACAAAACAGGGGAGGATGTTTAACTTAAAAAAAAAGAAAAGGATAAGATGAAACCAAATAGGATGATACACAGAACGAGAAGGGAAGGGAAGACTACAGTACAGAGTTGTGTCTCTCCTCGCTCTTCAAACAACACAAGCGCTGCCATGAAGAAAACGTATAGTTACCTGCATCCATATCTGCAAAGAATGGAACAGCCAGTAAGAAAAAGAAGGAACCAGAAATTCAGTGTCTCAGAGTTGGATTTTCAAAGGTTACACGGAGAGAAAATATAATTTAGAAAACTGTGCGTGTACACTCTGCCTGGATTTGGGGACGCGGGAGCTAAGCGGTTTCCTAGCATTACTACCATCATTTTATTTAAAGCAAAAAAACAAAATACGGATATGTTAACTGAAGAAGTAAAAGCCTCATGGCAAAAGAAATAGCTTATCCTCATGCAAAAAGTGATTATTAAATGTTTAGAATACACTATAAGGGGGAAAACATACTCAAACGTATGGTGGTGGTGGTCATCTGAAAGGCTCGGATCTATGACTAAGGAACAGTACACACAAATTATGTATAAACTCAAGATCCAGATCAGAGAAACGTCCAAGCAGTAACAGTTAAAGGAGTGACACTGGATTCACATTTGAAGGGACAGAACTATTCGGTATGAAATACATTCCACAGCATTCATGGTTTGACTCTATTTGCTCCAAATGCCGAGATGGTTGGCGAAAAATACTACAGAAGAAGCAACAAGCCTACGGATTTTTACTGCTTGGTATGTTATTACTTTTCTTGACATGGGATACATCACAGTAATGATTTAGAATATGCTAACAAAAATTTTAGAAAACTAAACTCTCTTGAGGTGGAGACTGTGTGACATGCAGCATACCTTCGGGAGACTCCTCCTGGACGTACGTGCCGGTCAGATAGCGATGCACCAGGGCCGACTTGCCGCTGGCCAAATTACCCACAATGCCCTGAAACACAGAAACGGACAGTCACTAAGGAGCAGTCAGTATATCACGCTATTCAGCAACCTGCAAATAGCGAGGTTAAAACGGACAGCAATCCTAAACACCATCAGGACCAAGCATCAGCGGGATGGCCGAAAATGGGCCAGTTAAATCCTTCTGCTGGAGAAAAAGGGGTTCCAACGCCCTCAATTAACATCTCATGTTTTATCAGCCTCTACGGCCTGAAGAAGCAACGTGGTTAGAACACACACTGAATCCCATGAGCGCTGGTTACATCGGGAAGGTGTACAGTGAGTCAGCCCACCAACATGTATTTTGGACCCTCAAAACACTCAACAGGGTACGAGGTTAAATGGGACGCAGTGGCAGTACACAGTCATAAGGGGATTAGGAGGACATTCTGGTGCATTCTGTCACAACTTTGGGGTAGGATTTGGAGCCGGGTGAGACTAGCTGGAAAAGAGCCACACCAGAAAAGCACAGTGCTGGGGAGGGACCGGAGGGGAGAAAACTGGACCAAGGCGGGGAGGAGGAGGAGAGCCAGCCTGCATCTCTGGACACAGGGTCCACACTGCAGGACAGAGCAGGGACACACGGTCAAGGCGGCAAAGGTGTTCATGCTGGATGAAAAACAATTCAGCATGATGTGAGGGCCACTGTACCAGCAAGTAGGAACTCACAGTCACCGGCGGGCAAGGCTGGCTTCACCCTGCCTTCTTCAGAGAAAGCTCCCGTGTTAACACAGCTGACACACCTGGACTCAGGTGGCTGTCCCCAGGGAAGCCCTCCCTCTGCTCGGGATCTCACTCCCCCTCTAACTTCTGTGCAAAGACTCTCCTGCATTTTAATCTTTTCCTCCCCGGCTAGAACTTTCCCCTCTGCATTTAAGCATGATCCAATCAATTCTCTCTTGAGGAAAAGCAGGACGAGAGACCTGCCCTGGACACAGGTCCCCGCCTACGAAGAGCCTGCCTCCCTCTCGCCCACTCTCTGACCCTACCCACCCCCAGCCTGATGTTCTGACCCTATGGCTACAAGGACACAGCTCGAGGTCACCGATGACTTCTGTTTCTAAATCCCCTGGCCCTCCCCTTGCTGCATCACCGGAAGCTGTAGAGGAGATTCTCTTTCTTCAAACTTCCCGCTCTGGGCTTCCTCTTCAAATTAGCCCCAGCCCATGCTGGCTCCTTCCCTAGACCTCCTAGATTCCCTAGATCCTGGATTCTAAGTACCACCCCTCCAACCAAGGGAGCCAGGCTACATCCCATCTACTCCCAGTAAGCTACAGATACCCACTGGCATTCTCCAGCCCCACCCCCTCTCCAAGTAAACCCATACACACCTACACTGGTACTGAAACCTCAGCGTGTCCAGACCTTACTGTTCTCCCCCCAGTCTGCTCATCATCCTGTGATCACACCACCACCCAGACTCCTAAGCCAGACACCTGGACGCCGTCTCCAATTCCCACCCCGCCCAGATGTGCTTTTGAGGGTCCCCACACCCCACCCCCCACCGGGGCAGGCTGTGCGGTCCGTCCACTGGATCCTGGGAGAGCCTTTAGCTTATCTCCCTGCCTGGGAGCTCCCCCTCTTCGCCCAGAGAATACCAGAGATTCCTTAAAATTGACGCTGCAAAGATGCGACTCCCTCATTTCACAACTCTTGGGAAGCCTCCCACTGCCTGCAGGCCAGATTCCAAGTATTTCATGAACAGACAACAAAGTGTCTCCCTCCAAATCCTTACGATCAACTTTGCTGTAGGCACCCCGGTCCGGCAGGCACCGCTCCCTTCACCCGAAGAGAGTTCTGGGTGGTTTCCCTGCTTCTCTGCACACCCAGAACACGTTACACTGTGACTGCTGACGCTCCTGACTCCACCCCCCAGCACGCTCAGGTCCCCGAAGACCACGCACTATGTCTGTGATGCTGGCAAGGACACCCCTCTCAATCCCTACACCCAGCACAGGCTCCGGCCCCGGTAAAGTGCTGGTAAATATGCGATGGTTCGATGGATGGGATGGGGGGTGGGGGGTGTGCTGGCTGGCTGGATAAATGGGTGATGGTGCCACTAACAAGAAGAACAAACATGAAAGCGAACAAATTTGCCACGAGATTGTGGAAAGGAAGTTAAAACCTGACCTAAAACCCTGGACCATCCTGCCCCTCCCACCGTCATGGTCCTTTCGTCCTCGGCTTCCCACTCCCTGCTTCGTCCTCGATATGTCGGTGACCAAACACCATCCTAACAGGCCTTGCAGACTCCAGACACCTAGATCGTTCCACATCAATCGCTGCCCGAAATAATACTCCTACTCATGGGTCAGCAATCAGTTCAGATGTCACCTCCTCTGAGAAGCCTTCCTAATGCCACACAGTCTCAACCAGTGCCGCTCCCCAAAGCCCCCTTAGTGCCCTCCTCCTAACGCTACCTTGTCCCTTACCTCTTTGTTTCCCCAACATCGGTATGTGGGTCTGACTCTCTCCAGTGCTGACAAGGGACGGGGGTCTCGTTTGTGTCTGGTTCTCTACCCCCCAGCATTGCCCACGGCGGGCTCCTAGCAACACTGGGTGAATAAATGAATGAATGACACTAACGCCAGTGAGTAGAAACGAGATGCTTTATTACTACAGCTCCAAGCCCCAGACTATGTGGACAGATCCTAAATATAGTTGTTTCCCTTCCTGATTTGACTTATGTCTTCCCTTTGCTTTGGGCCTCTATAATCTGAGAATTTCTACCTGTTAATTATTCTTTTGCTCAAGGGCACCTGCTGTTTGTCAGCTTCACGCTGAGAAAATCCAGAACAGTATGCCGCAGAATTGAATTTTTAATTAAGATTAGGCTTTTTCTTTCCCGAGGAGGAAAATGCTCAAAATCAAACACTGTTCAGTCTGTGCTTTCTGTGTGTGGCGATATTCCCTCCTTCTTACATGTCAATGATTTGCTAAGAATTAACTCACTCCTTAGAAGGATCAAATCACTCAGTCCCAGGGCGGGGGTGGGGGGGAAGGTGTTTTATTTGGATCGAATGGCCATCTCATACACCTTCTTATGTTTGCACACCACGGGCATTATTTTAATTTGAAACACTGGCAGAAACTAACAGCCAGCTGTGAGGAGGAAATAAAGTAAGGGATAAAAATGCTCTTTAAGCTGTAAAGCTGCTCTGGGATCCATGAACTGCTACTGGATACAAACTAGAGAGAATGGAATCAGGCCAGTCTGGGTCTACAGGCTCGGGGAGAAGCAAGGTAACACGGGAAAAGGTGTCCTGAAAATTACAGATCCGTGTATTTTGGTGGCGACACGTCATCACATGGGCCCGGCATCCTCTGGGCGGGGCTGTGAATGGTCACATCACACGAGGTGTCTTTCTAAACTGAGTTCTCTACTGTCCCACACTTCACCACTTACCAGCTATACACGTGGTTTGCTGAAAATAAAATCGAGGCTTTTGGTAAAAATCCCAGTTGAGAATTCAATGAAAACGCACAAGTAGGATATGACAGGTTGCTGACAGACGCCCACCTCTACGGGCCAGAGATCTATGGAGTGGTTTCCTTTCCGCCCAGAGGTAAGTGGTCAGCACGTGCTGCCTGGCACACGTCTGCAGAGACCCGAGTGTGGACCCAAAGCAACTGGCCCCCATCACACAACCTCAGGAAGCACATAGCATGGCACTGCCACTCTTGAAAAGAACGCGAACATTGGGGAATTCCCTGGAGGTCCAGTGGTTAGGACTCCTTGCTTTCACTGCCGAGGGGCCGGGTTCAATCCCTGGTCAGGGAACTAAGATCCCACAAGCCATGTGGTGGGCCAAAAAAAAAATGAAAGCAAACATTGACATTTTTTCTCTGACAGATTCCAGATGGTTTATGGCCCAACATTACATAAAGAGTCCATCTGAGGCTTGCTATTATGTCACTGAATTGCTGCGTTTCTGAAAGAGTCAGGGGTTCCGAGGGTGCTGACCTAAGGGACCACCTGTCCCGGGTGCTGTACCCAGGCAGGACACAATCGCAGCCCTGTGGATACACAGAGGCTGCCCCGAACAAAGGAGCATTTCTGTAGACGCCGGGAACGCCTTAGCACAGAAGGGATCTGATGAGGCCAAGCTGCCCGCTGCACCCCCCAGCAGGAGGACGCCCGGCCCAGAGCAGAGCTGGCGTCCTGCTGGGGTCTTGGCCGTCCCCACACGGGTCGGGCGCAGGGCCCCTCCCCCAGAAGAACTGCAGAATCCTCCCCATTTACTAATCCGTGAGATGGAGTCCACCCCTTCTGTGAATTCAAGCCAACTGTATGAGAGTTCTGTTTTAGGATCATAAATCCACACCACCGGTTAACACAAGCACCCCTACACCTCCAAGCACTGATTCCAGAAAATTCCATGCTTCTGAAATACCAGCAGAGAACAGGTTTTGGTAGGAGGCGTCCTCAGTCAACGGGCTGCTATGCGGGCTCTGGCAGAACCCTCACCACCTCTAACTCCCCAAACTGGGTCTAAACCATAGGCCTTGACACCCTTAAGCTTTAAACTTCAGCACCTCCCTTATACTGGCCACACTTCAGATGCTCTACAGCCACACGGGGCCCATGGGCGTCACCTTGAAGACAGAGAACATTTCCACGTTGCAGAAAGTTCTGCCGGCAGAGCCGATGCGGGAGCACCAACGCCAGGTTCCGATCCCGGCTCCACCTCTCACTAACCAGGGCTCCTTGGGCACATTCTTAACATCTGAGGCTCAGCCCCCGACGCCTGTGGAGTGGGGACAACAGCACGACCGGCTCAGGACTAAAGGTGGCGACTCCAGCCAGGAGGTACCCCACGCCCCGCACAGAGTTAAGTGTCGTCATCATCAGAACACCGTTCCCTTGGCTTGACTCCCACGGCAGGACCCCAACCTCTGGCCGGCTCCAGGGGCCGCCTCTGAGACTCGGAAACCTCCCTGGAAACCTCCGAGTAGCATGCCTGGCCGCGCGGCCGCGATCGCTGACGTCGCCTCCTGACCGTGTCCCGCGGGATTCGCTCTGTTCCGGGGACGGTGTCACAGAGCACAGGGGACAGGGCGGTGCTGTCCCAGGGCTGGGCTTGCGGAACCCACGCTTCTGGAACGGCCCCGGAACCGTGGGCCCCTTTGCCTCCCCCCAAGGAAGGGGCCACCGAGAAAGGTCAGACCTGGTGGGAGAAAGGAGGGGGGACGGGAGGGCAGGGGGCCCGGCCTGGACGCCTGGCAATGGCAGCGGGGACACACATCACATGCCCTCGGGCCGGGGGGGGATGTCAGAGGGCCTGCCCACGAGCCCTCCCTTCAGGCCTTAAGTTTCAAAACCTGTTCTTCCCGGTGACACTGGAAGTCACAGACACTCTTGTCCTCGCTCCATCTCCTTGTCTTGGAGGGAGAGGCCAGAAGAGGCCCGTCCCCCCCCGGGTCCACCCGCGAAGCACTGCAGGTGGCTGGGGCCCCGGGAAGGGCGTCCGAGGGCCTCTGGGGTCACCGGGCAGACAGGCTGGAGCTGCTGACAAACCCTGGGGCCTCGGAGAAGGGGCACATGGGGGGACAACATGCCGAGGCTGAGGGGCCAGGTGGGCCGAGCAGAGCAGGCCCAGGGCCTGGACGGGAAGAGCTGACCTGCTGTCACCATGGTCAGGTCTGTCGCGTGACAAGTTTAAGATACACACACACGTCCTCCAGACGCCGCATATTTCATAACAATGTGATTATTTAACAGTTCTAGCTGTCCTTTCTTCCGTCCCCAAGTGCGGGGGGGCGGGTGAAGTGGGGAGACGCTCAGAGGTGTGGCTGTAACGGACCCAAGTCATTCTTTATTTAAGTCAATTTGAACCTTAAATAGTGTCACTGAAAGAGTACTTAAAGTTCATAATAAAAACAAAACTTTAAATTTTACGCTACTCCTTTGTAACACAGTACACAGTCACGTTTTCTCGGTGAGGAATTATAATTACATCTCGATGACTCGCTACAGAGACTTTCCATGACACCCTGCAAAGGACTAATAAAGCTGTGCACGTGTGTGCGTGTGTGTGTGTGTGCGTGTGAGACAGAGTCTCTCTCTCTCACACACTCAGATACGAGAGACAGTGGCGGGGGGACCCAGCCTTGCACACAAGGCCACCCGCCTGGCCGTCTGTCATGACCGTCACGGGCGCCCTCGGGACTCCAGCCCTAACCTCAGCCTCGCCTGGCCCCTTCCCAGGACACAGCAGAACACGGCCCACGTCTGGGCCCCAGGGAATGAGACCCCTCACGCCCACCGGGATGCGGGCTTGGGGCGCTCACAGGTCACACCTCGCCTCTTCCTGAGCCCCCCTCCAAGCCCCCCTCCTGCAGGTGAGGAATGACCACGCCCGAGGCCAGAGCAAACACTCACCACTTTGAGCTCCGGGACGGATCGACTTAATGTCCATTCCTGGCTGTTCACAAAGGCATCTGTAAAACAGGAGGGTAAAAGGAAGTGAGGTGCTGCGACTTACCAAAGTGCAAGGTCAAGATGCCCCCAAGGTGCCAGTTTTCAAACGGGAAGGACACCGAAGACGGTCCAGCCCACCCCTAGCCTCACTTCCACCCAGAGAAGCTGCGATGTGCCTGGCTCACTCGGCTGTTCCGATTCCAGTGGGTGTCCTGCCTCCTAAAACACAACACACACGCCAACGACTCCGAAGTCCTGCCCCAGCCCGGCAGGCCCCACCCTGGCCAGGGGCGTCAAGACTCTTCCGATCCCGAACGTGGGCAAGTGTGAGGACGAAGGAAGCTCCTGGCTTTCCTGGAAGTGACCCTGTAGCCGGTCAACTTCGGGCCTTTTGGTTTTTCACTAAAATACTCACTTGCCTGAAATCCCCCCCATAAAGTTATGGTAGGTGATGGTTGGAAAATCCAAGTGTTTACAATACAACACTTTATGGTTTAGAAGAAGACTTTCGAGCTGGAGTTTTGATCCTCAGAAACATATTAGACACTGAAGATCCAGTCAGAACACTTTGGGATGTGTCAGAAAGTCAAGGGGGAGGACTTCCCTGGTGGCGCAGTGGTTAAGGATCCGCCTGCCAATGCAGGAGACACGGGTTCAAGCCCTGGTCCGGGAAGATCCCACATGCTGCGGAGCAACCAAGCCTGTGCGCCACAACTACTGAGCCTGCGCTCTAGAGCCCATGAGCCACAACTACTGGGCCCACGTGCCACAACTACTGAGCTAGTGCTCCAGAGCCTGCGAGCCACAACTACTGAGCCTGTGCTCCAGAGCCCGCGAGCTACAACTACTAAGCCCGTGCGCCACAACTACTGAAGCCCGTGCGCCTAGAGGCCGTGAGCCACAAGAGAAGCCACCGCAATGAGAAGCCTGCGCACCACAACAAAGAGTAGCCCCCGCTCGCCGCAAATAGAGAAAGCCCGCGCACAGCAACGAAGACCCAACACAGCCAATAAATAAATAAATAAAGTTATTTTTTAAAAAAGAGCGCCGTTGCTGTGCTTGTAACAACCCAAGGCTGGTCACGTACATTTGGATACATCCATGTAATGAAGGCTAAGTCGCCAACAAAATGTTTAAAGCCCCAACGTACCAAAGTGCAGCCATCCCAAAGCTATAGGGCTGGGTGTGTGTGTGTGTGTGTGTGTGTGTGTGTGTGTGTGTGTGTGTATGTGTGTGTGTGTGTGTGTGTGTGTGTGTGTGTGTGTGTGTAAAATACACACACAAGCTTGTCCATGCTGAAAACACTTCTGGCAGGATAAAAAACTTCACAGTTGCTGATCTAGGGTTAGGGAACCAGGTGGCCTGGGGACAAGGTAATGAAGAGACTTTCTTTTCATTGTCACCTTTTGGTACCTTCCACATTTTCTACCATCTGGCATGAAAAAGAAAATTCAATAATATAGTTTTTAATAACCTTAATAGGAAAACAAAGAGGGTAAAGTGGGAATTAAAATGAGCTCCATTCACTAATGCACGGCTGATATTTAAGCACATACCACCAAAGATTATGTTTATCACAGCAAGTATTACATATTGATTATAAATTAAGCAGGGCTCCATTAAAGAAAGACGTGTAATTATATAAACACTGCAACAGTGTGTGTCGTGCCTTTTTACTTGCAAACATATCTTCCCTCGAATGGAATATATTTGTTTGTGGCAACTAGCTTAATAAAATTAATGCCTGATTTACCTGACCAGATTTATAAAATTAATGCTTGACTTAACTGATCAGAAAAACACATCTTCAATTTTAAAAGATTTACTTTAAAAATGTTCATCGCCTCCATCACTGCCCGGTCAGGACTGAATGGTGCCTCCCAAGAGGCTAAATGAAAAATAACAGAAGATTCAGCAGAAGACGTACACACCAGATACTCCTTCACGCTACTCCTCTATGGATCGGGACCTTTCTGCGGGCTGGACTCCCTAAGTGGGGGTTACAGAGATGACAGCACAGCCCCTCTGGAAGAGGTCATCACGGGGTGAGCAGGGTGGGGACCATGGCGACCAGACCAGCCGGATGCCCTATTTAAGTCCCACGTGCAGCAATCGCAATCCTTAAAGGATAAACACGTGCTTCGGGGGCACACACCCAGCAGCCTGTGCGTGTGCGCGTGTATGGGAACGCGTGTATGGGAAAGCGTGTGCACGTGCACACGTGTTCCCAGAGCGGCTAGAACCAAAAGTCACGGAAGATGTGTCTCATTTCAGAAGAGGCCATTCTGCGCTCCACTCAATTCCCCCACTTGGAGTAGAATAATCTTAAGAAAACACATTCCCATGCTCTCTTGAAATGCTACTGGACTTGAATTTAGAATAAAACACGCCCGGTGACCGCTGACTGACTGCTTTTAGCCTGTCGGGGACATTGAAGCCCCTTTAGCTGTCGTCTCTGGGGGCCAGCATGCTGGGCGTCCTCTGTAATGACCCAGTAGAGTTTAGGAAAAGAAGCCGTTAATCATTTCTTATCATTAACATGGCTCCACTTCAGATTACATTTTATCTTTTCAATTTAAATCATAATAGTGAAAAGAAATTCTCAAAGAACACCAAGATTAGGGAACCTGAACTAACAGGGAACTTTTATCAGGAGCAGAAAAACCCAAACTATTAGCTTCTTTAGAACAGAAATCTGAAGGCAGTTGGAGAAAGAAAGTGACCTCCCACACCGCCCCCCCCACCACCAAAAGCAGACTCAGGGACGGGGCCTGAGGACACAAGGGGAGCTTAACACAAAGGGGCAGGAACTGTTCCGAATTTTAAGCAGAAATTCTCAGCCTAGTTATTCTGAGTTGACGACCAAAACGTGAAAGTAAAGGAGAAGACACCAACCCCACCCCGCTGTCTCACTGGTGTGCCCCCAGGTCACCCGCATGGCATATTATTTTAGGACTTAAGAAAGGGAATTCTAAATAGTTAAATGTGGATGCCAGGAGAATTCCTTCCCAGCTTAACCCTATATTAAGATAAAGTCCAGCGAAGCTCAGCACGTGAAAATGCACTGTGTCCACACAATGCACACTCCTATGATGCTGAGCAAAGAGGAAGCTGCCAGACCTACACTTTCAAAGGCAAAGGTGCTTGGGGTTTGGACAATTAGTGCTGAGCCCCAAGAAAAATGTAATTCAAACCATCTGGGTCATCCATTTATGTTGTCCTCAGCAGTTTCTTTGTTTTTACGATTCTGGTGAGTGACGATGGGGCAGGCTGTGCACGTGGGGCGGGGAGGGACATAAGGGGAATCTCTGTACCTCCCACTCAATTTTGTTATAAACCTAAACTATTCTGAAAAAATAAGGTCTCAAAAAATGTAAACAAATATATATGTATATATACAAATACACGCATATAATATAATATACGTGCATATGCACACAGACACACCATGAAATAAAGTGCCGAGCCCGGACCCCACCCTGCAGTGACGAGTAACGTGCAGGTCGCGGAAGACGGCTGAGACAGAATGCGTTTACAACACCACACTGTATTTATTCCTGTTCTGGTCCTAACACTGCTGACCACGCGGGTCACTGAGTAATAACCGTGTTTACACACACAGCGCTGCTGGAGAGCCAGCTCCTGGCGCTGCCCGGCCCGGGGGAGCCCTGAGAGCGGCCGGCAACCTGGGCAGAGGGCTGGGCTCCTGCAGATGCCAACCAGCCTCCACCCGGAGGCCGTCTTGACAAAAGGAACCACACACCGCGCACCTGGACCACCAGGGTGTGGTCAGCTCTCCTTGGCATCCCGGAGACCCCGCTCTCACTCCAAGTGGAGGGTGTGACTTGGGGCTCTCTTAGGAAATATGAAAGCCTGATGCAGGAGGAAAGCAGAGATTATACAAACACCAGGAGAAACCCTTCTTTGGGCCAGTTCCGCCTCCTCCAAGCAGACCTCCTTCCTCGTCCCCACTGGCTGCTGTTTCTTTCCCGTGCCCACGGGAACCCCTGCACCCGCATCGACCTGGTTTCGTCCTACTGAGGAGCAGGGTTGGCCCAGCTGGGCCTGCTGACCTGCAGGGTGAGGGCAAGCAGACAGCCTTCCACGGAGGGGCTCAGACAACCTGGAGCTGGAAATAAAAGCCGCTGTCCACAGGGCAGAGGAAGGAGCCTGGACCCTGCAGCGGCCCCCGATCCTGGCCGGCCTCGGGGCCCCTCACCGCACCCCGTACACCCCAACACACTGGCGTGCACCCTGCTGTGCCTGAAACAGCCTGAACCCTCTTCCAGAGGACACACACAGATCAACCCTTGACGGGGCGCAGGAAAGCATCTTAAGCGCTTGCCTCCAGAATCCCGAAGCCCCTTCCCTGTTCTTTTGAAGGAGACACAGTTACAAAGGACGCGGGCTTATTTCAGAGAACAGCCTCTCTCCCCAGCGGAAAAGCTGCTTTTCTGAGCCACTGGAGAAAAGCAAAAGATGCAGCGAGGCCTTCTTTCCGGAACCTCCCTTTCCAGGACCACCTTCAACCCCACCCTGGCTGCTCTCGGTGACAGGAACAAGACTCTGGACCCCAAGGAATGCAAATAGCTCCTGACACCGACAGACAGGAGAACAGGCTTAAGACCATCCGGGGCAGGGAGCTGCAGAAACAAACAAAAAACAAATCCAATAACAAAGCTACTCGGCTGTTCATTTTTATTTTCACTCCCAGGAGAACTGTGTCCTTTCCCTTGCCCGGACTTTCTTAAAATTCATCCTGACTACAAACTCCCTTCAATCTCCGCTTGCTGAGAACACTGAGGGGCTCAGCTCTGGTCTGTTTTCTAAATTATTCATATGCAGAACCACACATTTAACCAGGAAATGTAAGGCCCTCATTTTACTACACACACAAAAGGCGCTCTGACTTGAAAGCCCTTGAAAAGCTCCCTTTTTTAACAATCCCCTCCGACCAAAGAGAGAACAAATGGGGTGCGCGGGGGAGGGCAGGGATCTGATTCCCAGCTGCTTAATTAGCAACTTGCTGCCCATGGGGGATCACGGACCAATCACCTAATTCCTAAATGCTAGGAACACAGGTGAAGAATAGGTCCAGCGAATAGACCAAATCACAGTGATTTTACACTGGGTAGAAAGCCCCGTTTTCCCCTTGGTGCTACTGTATTATTCTGTATTATTACAGCACCAACTCTTCCACTCTCTTGACTTGACGTATCAAAAGCCAAAAATTCAAGTCTTAAAACTGATAGGATTTTGCAAAGTAGCCAAAAAAAAAAAAAAAAGCACTTCTTGTCCTTCAGCATTTTCCTCCAATACCTCGGAGTTTATTTAATCGCAGGGCATGAAGATGGCTACAGACTACATTAATCTTTGGATTCCAGCAATAACCAGGAACCCTGGGTTAAGATCTACCAGGGAGATTACCCCTTCGTTACGTCCATTTCCGCTGAGCCTGGACCAAGCAGTTACACTTTGACACTCAGAAAAGCATCAAAGCTGTGGTTGGACTTCCTTCTTGTGCACTTCATGTCAAAAATAAGCAACATGTGAGAATAAACACAGCAATCTACTGGCGTAATAGTACACCGCGATGAAAATGACTGATTATGAAGGACAATCTTAGCAGCCTATCTGGTAGGGGGACTAAAATCATAATAAAAAGGGATGTGTTTTATTTTCTCCTTGTCTTCCTGCCCTGAACAAGAGAGTGAAAGGCTTTTCAGGAGTATAGAAATCAGAATGAATAAAAAGCATAAGTCTTCCTTACAACATCAAATCAAATCTCTTTTGCAATGCAGGCAAATGATGCCATTTTTCCATCACAATGAATTTGGTTTGGAGACACATGATTTCAGTAATTACAAACAAACACCTTAGACGGAAAACTGCCCTCAGTACGCATGACTTTACCACTGTCTATGCAATGAGGATCAACCCTGCACAGGCCCGGATGAATGAAGCGCAGAGAGGAAACAGAAGAGAGAGTCTCGGCGACATTTACGACTGAGCTTGTGATACTGATGACCATCCCCAGAGCACGGCTGTGACCCAGGCTCACTTGATGCCACAGCAGCGTGGGGACAGGCTCTCACTGCTCCGGGCTGCCCGGTGCTGCTGGAGAGGGGCGGTCCCTTGTGAAAGGTCACGCCAGCAAATCCCTCCCTCTTCACCTGCTGTGTTCTCCCCTGTGCGCTCCTCGCCCCACCTTGCCCCAGACTCACCTGGGACACCTGGCAAAGCTGGCGACAGGTGAACGTCAGCCGGGACCCATCCTATTCGAACTTCAGAGTCTGCATCTCTAACCAGCTCTCTCTGGATTTCTTTACTCCCTCCGCTTTCCAAACTTTGCTAAGCAGATGTGGCCAATGTAAAATTCCAACGTGGGAGCCCTGCTTCTCCCACCCGGCCCCACCTGTCCTAATGTCCAGGACCCCAGAGAGGAGGGAGACCCAGAGAAGCACAGGGAACTCGGCACGGGGAGCCAGAAGCCACGGGCTGACGGTGGCCTCCACCTTCTTGGGTGACTTTCCGAGTCTCTCTGACACTGCGTTTCCTCACCGGTAGAGTGGAAGTCCTTCCCCTCCACTCGAAGAGATGATGTAACCCCTCTGCTAGCAAAGGGCCCAGGCTCCACAGTGGAAGCCCTCCTACGGCCTTTGGGGGTATGATCAAGGAGCAAGGCTTCTGGTACCCCATTGCCTGGGTCCCGCAGCCTCTGGGGTGGACACAGGCCACCTGAGTGCACCGCCTGTGTTGGGACCACAGGTGAGCCTGAAATAGCACGGGGCCCGAAAAGGCCTCATCAAGCCATCAAGCCACAAGTTATTAGCTATCGGCATTGAAAGCAAGCCATTAACTCTAAAGCGAGTAAAACCCGCTAAAAGGTACTGCCGGTTAGTTTCGATCCCAGGCCAATTTATATTACATTGAACCTCCTGGAACTGTCATTTTGTAAGTCAAAAGTGGCTGAGTAGCAATTTCATGTGGTTCACGCTACAGCACGTGAGAATGCAAGAGGAAAAAAATGTATCCATGTGGCATGATGACTCATATACACCAGAAATTCTGCAGGGCTCTGAAAGAATCCTGAATTCACTGTCTCTCAGCAAAAAACAGAAGAATCAAAGGAACGCCAACAAGAGGGCTATGGTAAACCAAGAGATCTCTCAGTGGACTTGAACTGAGACCATAAAGCCCCACGTCCTGGGACCCCTTCTTGGCAGCAGGAGAACCTGGCTAAGGACCAGGGAAGGGCCAGCGTCGCTCCTGCTGAGGCCCCGTCTCTACAGCTGTGTCCTTCCTCGGGGTCTTTCGCGATCGGCTCCCAGTGCTCCTCGCTAGACAAGGGCGCCCGTCTTCAAGTACGCTAACCCAGCCCCCCTCTGGCTCCTGGGCTCACTCCCCAGCGGAGCTACGGGCTCATTTCTTCCTCCAAATTCTCACGCAGAAGCACAGCACGGGGCCATGATTAGACGGTTACAGTCTCTCCTTCCCCCACAATCCCGTTTGGATCCAGTGGCCACGAATACAGGTTCCAAACAAACCTCCTGAAATTATATTTAAGGGTTAAAAAAAGGACCCTGAAATCGCAGGTGACTTTTTAAAAACTACATATTATCTCCGGGATTGAGATGTTTGTTTGAAACCTTAAATTTCACAGGAAGGTTTTTTGAATATTCTTTTTAGCAACAGAAAAGTGAAATAGCATTTATTTTTAGTTTAAAGCATTCAGAATCCCAAAATATAAAGGGAAACAACAATGGGAAAAAAGAAGCACAGCCACCGAGAAAAGAAGCACTGGAGGAGACCAGGGCTCCCATTCGGCCTCGTTCCCGTGCTGAGAGAGGAAACGCATGTCCCTAATAAAACAAGAAACCCATTTCAATGCAGCAGCGAAGAGCCACACTGCAAACTGGTTAATACATTAATACACTGATGACTCTCAAATGGAGGGTTTGACAGAAGCTCCCTGGCACCGTTTTCCATGGGATGATTTAATTTCTTATTTGAAAATCCCTGAGTCTCTCTAAGAAATGGAATAAACCATAAACCCTTGGGATACAAGATTCGTTCCAGGCTTCCCTGGAAGTTCAGGATGCTTTCCAGTGACCTCAAAGACCCAGAAACCAGTCTCCCACCCACACGTCCCCTGACAGCATCCAACCCCTACTCCTAAGGTCCTCCCAGGGCAGGGTGACGCCCCCCAATCCCACCACCGCGGACACGGCCAGGGGCTTGAGATCCCAAGCATCTTCCTGCCCCTGAGCCCTGATGTGACTCAGAATCCTTCTCCACGAGACCAGCCTCTAAGGGGATCCTTTCTCTTCTGCCTAAGGAACGCCCAAGGCAAACGATGCCTGCCCAGATGAGGTCCAGGGGAGACGCGAGCTTCTAACTTCTCAGAGGACGGCTGACTCCCTTCCCTACGTTTCCCCCAATGGCGTTCCTACATGCTTCATAAAGCACCTTGTTCCAGAGCTCTCTGACACCACCACTGCTGTGCTGGGTGTGTGAAAAACGGCTTGAAAGATTCGTGTCTGAGGATAAGGAGAGTAGAGGGTGTGAGGATTTGAGAATGGAGAGGAAGAAGACGTTCCTTTCCTCCTTCAAATACGAAAACTGATGCCTCTCTACAGCCCAGAGGGGGAGCAGGCGAACCACCTATGAAGGGCCCTTCTGTGCAGCCCTGACAGCTCTGTGTTCTGTATTTCCTTCAGAAGGACGCGCACATCATTAGCGGATGCCGCTCCAGAATATTTTATTCACAAACAACACAACGATCCAAAAACCTGCGCAACCTGATTCCATCTGATTTCTGTTCTGCTGTCATAAATCCAGGGCGATAGTGGGTTTTGCTGCAGATGTCTTTCTAGAGCAGGCTTTGGATCCCCAAGCACGATAACCCTATGGTCCTCGCTCTGGTTAACCCAAGAGACATCATGTAAGCATTTCCACGCAAACAGACAACAGGCCAGTCTCCAAGCTCAAGTCAGGGGCCTTCTATCAACACCAAAGTCCCTAAAAGAACCACTATCGGGGGAATGTAAATTGGTGCAGCCACTATGGAGAACAGTACGGAGATTCCTCAAAAAACTAAAAATAGCATTACCATATGATCCAGCAGTCCTGTTCCTGGACATATACCCAGACAAAACTATAATTCGAAAAGATACATGCACCCCTATGATCATAGCAGCACTAATATTTACAATAGCCAAGACAGGAAAACAATCTAAATGTCCATCAACAGATGAATGGATAAAGAAGATGTGGTGTGTATGTATGTGTGTGTGTGTATATATATATATATATATATATATATATATATATATATACACATACACACAATGGAATATTACTCAGTCATCAAAAAGAATGAAATAATGCCATTTGCAGCAACATGGATGGGCCTAGAGATTATCATAGTAAGCGAAGCACCAATAAGTCAGAAAGAGAAAGACAAATACCGTATGATATCATTTATAAGTGGAATCTAAAATATGACACAAATGAACATATCTATGAAACAGAAACAGACTCACAGACATAGAGAACAGACTTGTAGACTTGTGGTTGCTGGGCGGGGGGATGGTTGCAGGCGGAAGGAATGGGAGTTTGGGATTAGCAGATGCAAACTATTATACATATATGTAGGACGGATAAACAACAAGGTCCTACTGTAGAGCACGGGGAACTCTATTCAATATTCTGTGACAAACCATAATGGAAAAGAATATGAAAAAGAATATATATATCACATAGGAGATGTTCAACCTGGACTTCACGAGGACTTACAGCTGAGCCCTGGGTAAGAGCTTCTGTAAGTGGGAAGATTAACAAGAAGTTTTAAGTGATGGCTGGTGTGATTAATAATTGTGAAACAATAACACTGGCTGCCACACTAGGGTCCTGAGACAAGGACCCTCAGAACATACGGAGCCCCACCACTAAAATGCCAGCTCACGGCCAAGGACACACAGCCTCCTGGCACATCTAAGCAGCTGCAAAATGTTGTCATCTCAGATCAAAGTCAGAATCCTACCTTTTTAAAAGATTTTAAATTGTAAACAGACTTTAAGGAGTCTTTAAAACATTTTAACACCTACAATGAAACTGCCGAGTCTTCGAAAACGAAAATGTTTAAATACGGGAGTTTTATGAAAAGGTATGAGTCATAAATTGCCAGAAAAAATAAAATCAGCAGGTTAAATTCACAGCCATTTTTCTGAGATAGGTTACAGCTGTTTTTCTTATTGAAGTTTGAGTCAACACATGAATTAAAAGGTAATTTTAAAAAAAATATTTATTATTTATTGTGGCCGCACTGCATCTTAGCTGCGGCATGCGTGCGGGATCTAGCTCCCTGACCAGGGATCGAACCCGGGGCCCCTACATTGGGAGCAAGCAGTCTTACCCACTGGGCCGCCAGGGACGCCCCAAAAGGTAACCACTACTATGCAGCTTAGATGCTGCTGGTGGGCAACAACCACTTTATTTGTGAAAGTTAAGACAAAGCTGAAACAAGAAAATTTTCCTGGTTAAAATAAATCCTGGAATAAACAGAGATGGCTTAGATATTTACAATTCATAAGCTGCACTTCTGTCAGTCCTG
Organism: Balaenoptera physalus; assembly: GCF_965194825.1. NCBI lineage: Eukaryota > Metazoa > Chordata > Mammalia > Artiodactyla > Balaenopteridae > Balaenoptera > Balaenoptera physalus. The sequence goes on along the minus strand of NC_138885.1, from coordinate 133,975,704 downwards.
TGCTGGATATAATTGAGCCCGACAGTTTTAATTTCATAAAGAATTGCAAACAGTCAGTAATATTTTGTACCTCTTGGTGCAATCAATGTTTATAATAAGGGATGGCTTGGTAACAGATGACAATGAATCCGGAAGATGACTACAGAATGAGCAGGCAGAATTAACTCTTTCCCTACTGCCCCTGAATTTTGTCTAAAAAAACTGTAAGGTTGGTGGAGGAGTGGAGGCCGCGTGGCCAGCGGGGCCCAGGACCACACAAGCCCAGCAGCAGGGGCAAAAGGCACAGAGCCCGCTCTGCGTCGGTTACCATGGCCTGCCCATCGCCGGCAGAGAATCAGCACTCCATGCAGGGCTGCAGGCGTCACAGCAGTGGGGGGCATGGATGTGCTCGGCCACGTCTGAGCTGCTTCACCAGGACTAAGTGCATGAGACGGGAGACAGTAATCAGCTGGAGGTGGGAACTCCTGCTTCCAGGAAGCAAGTCACTTAGCCTCTTCGGGCCCCCATCCCTTCCCCTGTAAGACACGAGGGCTGCATCTGGTCCCTTTGGCCCTCACGTCCTAGAATCTTCTCTTCCAGGAACTCCTTCCATGCAGACCCACAGCGGGCTGGTGCTTAGGGCAGGCCCAGCCTCTCTCAATTTAATGGGCCTGCGCTGACCAAAAGGGAAATTTCAGAGACCCTGGTTTCTCGACACGGCCTCATAATGGCCTTCGGCTAATATAACCCTTGACTTAACGTAGATAAAAGCAAATCAAAACAAAAAGAGCTGGGATATTTCTCTTTACAGGGTGGAAACAGGGCTCATCTTGAGTTAGCATGAATGATTTCTCCCACAAATAAGTCTGCAGCCCTTTCACAGGAAATGGGTGATTTCACGGTGCTACTACCAATGCTGTGGCTGCATTACAAGATTAAAATAAATACTGCCCATTAGGTTGTAATGTCCAGCAAATCTAATCACCATCTCGGTAGAAGGTCCGTTGAGTCAGCTGACAAACACGGATCGATGTCTCCTGCCTGTGGGCCCGGTCCAGGGCCTCCTGTCTGCGAGACGAGGATGAAGACTGCCGAGGGCAGAGATGAAGGCCCACCTCCATCGTCACACCTGTGCGTCCACCGTGCACTTCAGGACCTGCACGGCTTCTGGGCCCCTCTGTCACTGACGTTCAGGGTCAGTACTGGTCATGAGCAATGGATGAAACACTGGAAAACAGAGCAATTGTGCCAACTCCCTCCGCACTGGTCAGGGCAGTACCCGTCGCTGTACTGCCGATCCTGGGAACCCCGCCCCACACGCATGCACCATGTCGGCTCCTCTGTTCTCAGCACAGAAGAAGTTCCAGTGGTTACACAGAAAGGGATCAAACCCTGAAGTCCACAACAGAGGGGCTGGCGACGGTCACACCCGTCATCTGCACCCGGCCTGACAATGCTGCCCGGCATCTGTGCAAGACCCACCTCGGTCCCCTGCTTGAGAAGCTCCTTGGGAAGACGGCCACCACCCTGCTCCTCTCCTCTGCTCCCCGGGCTGGGTGCCCAGCGGTCCTGTCACACACGTGCACCTGCGGGACTCGCCACCCACTCTTATCTCCTTCCCCAGCAAGGCGCCCCGCTGCACCTCACCCTGCGCCCTGATCGGCTCCAATTCACACGGAACAGGCACGGCTGTGACGCTACGTAGGCTCGGGTGCAGACTGCACAAAATACAAAATCTGCTTTTGCATGGAAAAGCCGCAGGGCGGGTGACGTGCGATACGCTGAGCACAGAGACGGGGTCACAGGACGTGTCACCTCAGCCCACAGTCGGGCACCAGGTAATTAATGAGTGAGCTCGACAGCACATAAACAAAATCTCTCTGATTTTGGTCCTGTTTTAATTCTTTACCATGGGCAGGTATTATCTTTGTAACGAGAAAAGGTAGGAGAGATACTTTCCTCATAAAGGACTGGTTCCTTTTTACGCTTCTAACAACCAGAGGAGCATGAGGTGAGTAACCCACGTGGTCATCAACGCAGCACAGGAGCAAGCCTTTAAAGGTCAGCCTCACTATCTAAGCATTGAATTAGGGAGGAAACACAAGGAGATGGTCCCCATTATTTCCAGACTTCTCAGTCCTCAGACTGTGATTGTCAGAGATCCTTAGGTGATTCTGAAGTTACGAGGTCCATTCAGTAGTAAAAGAATGCGCATGAAATTTTACGTGTATGTACGTATATTCATTCCCCAACTCTGGGGATCTGCCCGTCATCCCCGCCCATCACACCGTGCAAAGCCACGGTGGAAACTCAGCCTGCACGGGGAGGCCTGTATCAACGCCACACAGGTTAAACGGGGAGGAAGGAATCTGAGTCCCCACGCATCCTGGCCGTTCATCCTCTACATCTGAGCTGTGTTTGCTTTCTAATTACACACGGCCTCTCGGGAGGGAAGGAGTCCCATGTGGACACAAGGCAGGTGTGCAGTGACAGCAGGACACCTCGCCAGAGGGCCGGAGAAGATGCTGAGCAAAGTGAAGAGGAACAAACGCCCCTGTGAAGCCAGAAGATGCATAGAAAGGAGCTTCCGGATACTTTTATTCCTAATTCTTTACGTCACTAAACTTAAAGCTAAGCAGATGGTCGCCTTCTAGAATCAGACATGATTTCTGTTACTTTCTATGAAACATTCATGATACATTCTGCAAAATTAGTAGGCATCCAAACTGTCTTGTTTTCCAAATAGAAAAGCCATTACTTCCCAACTGCTTGGGAGCAACTCACAGGATCTACTACTACTTCATAGGAATCTAGATTATTTCTGGCAGAGACAGAATTTTCTATGTGTGAAGAAAAGCTAAGCAAGATCAGTTCTCAGTTAACTCTTCTATTTAATTTCTACATCCTCCTATAAGACAGCAAGTACAACTGCTTCTGATGTTTTTGTTTTTTTTTTTTTAATTTTTGGCTGTGTTGGGTCTTTGTTGCTGCGTGTGGGCTTTCTCTAGTTGCGGCGAGTGGGGGCTACTCTTCGTTGCGGTGTGTGGGCTTCTCATTGCGGTGGCTTCTCTTGTTGCGGAGCACGGGCTCTAGGCACGCGGGCTTCAGTAGTTGTGGCATGTGGGCTCAGTAGTTGTGGAGCACGGGCTCTAGAGCACAGGCTCAGTAGTTGTGGAGCACGGGCTCTAGAGCGCAGGCTCAGTAGTTGCAGCGCATGGGCTTAGTTGCTCTGCGGCATGTGGCATCTTCCCGGACTAGGGCTTAAACCCGTGTCCCCTGCATTGGCAGGAGGATTCTTAACCACTGCGCCACCAGGGAAGTCCTCTGATACCCTTTTAACAAGCGTTTCTGACAAAACCTTCATGTGATCATGGAGGGTGGGACAGGCCCTCCCTCCAGCCCCCCGGGGTCTGGCCGTGGGGAGTGTTGGTGGCTGACTGCCTCCTGATCCTGATACAGTGGCCGAAGAGAGCAGCGTAACCCAAGCACCCAACCCCTGGACGGCTGACCACAGACGGGTACCAGGCATAAAGGCCTGGCCCGCTTACCTGACTTGGACAACTCTGGGAACTGTCCCAGCTCCAAAGTCCCTGCCCTGCCACCTGCTCAGGGTGCCCGAGCCCTGTGGGGGGACTGCTCTGCAGCCGGACAGCCTGACCTCCCCCATGGTGGGCGCCAAGAGCACACAGGCCTCAGGGGATGCGCTGCCCGCCTCCTGGAGGCTGCTTCCCTGAGGGGCTGGCCTCCAGCAAGGGCCTTACGCAACAGCAACGGCTGCAGAGTGTGACAGGGTGCCCACCAGGAAGGCACCCAGATCACGCAGCCAGACCTGGGGAGCATTTTCTGCCGCTCCGCTGACCATGCTGGGTCACAGGTGCCCCTCTGCTCGTGGCGCCCCGCCAGTCCCGACCCGGCTGCCCACTCTGGGGCATACTGTGCACTCATCTCGGGAGCCGGGCAGCACCAAGGACCAACTCCAACCTGACCCCACCCTCAGAAAGCCTCTGTCTAGGGCAGAAGACCAATAAGCCCACAGACAGGTCTGGAAGGCCAGCCTGTGATGCCAGCAGGATGTACAGGGACCCAGGAAAGGGACGGGGGGAGGAGGTCCGGGGCAGGCAGTCAGGAAGGGGGCTCGGAGGTGCTGGCATTTAAGCCTGGGGGATGGGGAGCAGCCAGGGGAAGAGCAGGCGGGCAGGGGGGCAACTGAGGAAGGGGGGGGCGGGAGCAGGATGGAGTGCGGCTCGATCTTGGGGTGGAGGACAGAGTGCGGGTCTTCTCCTCACGGGAGTGAAGTCGCCTGGCCTCTAAGGGTGAGAAGACGATGACAGGAGTCATACTTCCTGGCTGGTGTGAGAGACCCGCTGGAAAGGGCTGGCGGCGAGGCCCCTCCTGCTCTCTGTGGGCCCAGGTGGTGGAGGTATGGGAGGAGGAAAGCAGATGGAGCGGGGAGAGGAGGGGGGAAGGGGAGGAAGAGGTAGCACTCCCAGGACCGCTGAGGGACCAGCTGCGGGAGGGGAAGGCCAGGTGCCCGGCTGGAGGGGCAGAGGGAAGGTGGGTGCCACGTGCTGACATGGCAGAGGGGCCAGAGGCCCAGGTGGGGTTGGGGCAGGGGACACCTCCGTGGAGACGTCCACACCTACTGCGCACGGGGGCCCATCCCAGGCGGGTGCCTGCCAGGAAGCCCCCTCTGTGTTTGCTCTGGGTACATAAAACATCTTCTACAGATATTCAAGATCCAACTCACTGTGCATGTTTGGGGTCTGAACTTATTCTGTTTGAGTTACATACTCTCAAGACAGCTGTACTAGTTTTTGCAAAGTGATCTATCTTGCAACTAGCTAACCAACTAGCTATCGTGATGGTGCTTATTTCTTTGAAAGGTTTCACGATGCACCGCGTAGTTTGCTTCTAGGAAATTTACTTTTGCATCCCTGCCTTGCCTTCCAGCGCCTTGGACGTCATCAGCCACTATTCCCAAGCTTGGCCAGCGCTGCATCCCAGTGGTGGAGGGGCCCGCGTGATGGAGGCCACACTGAGGCCAGATGAGGAGGAAGGCAGAGGCAGGTCCCCAGATCATGAAGCCCACCCTCGGCTCTCTGCCCCTTGGGGCCCCTGCAGATGTGAACCCACAGCAAGAGGTAAATTTCACTGAGGGTTCTCCTGGCATCCGCTTTGCAGTACTCGCCAACACGTGACCTTACTGTGGTCACATCCACAAGTAACAGTGGTTATCTGATCATTTTTGACCCAGCGCTGCTCTGTGGTGAGGGAAGGAACAGAAGGAGGTGAATCAAAGCCAGTCGCAGACTCGCTAGAGCCCCACCTGGATGCTGGCACATCTCAAATCATTACCCTGAGGCCCTAAGCAGACTCTGAAGATGTGTCAAATTTACTTTTGCTTATTGCAGTGGAAACATGTACAGTGCCCCACCTCTGGGAGTACGTCACTGGAAAGCACAGGCTTTCAAAAGGCCCAACCTCTCCCCTCCCTTGATGAGCAGTGGCCATCCGCAGAGACACTGGCCTTGCCCGCAGAAAAGAAGACACCCAGCACCTAGCACCCAGAGCCCAGGTCCCTCAGAAGGGGGCAGACTTCCCTGGGCCCTGCCTGACCTAGGGAATAGAATCTGGAGGGAGGGGTAGAACCTTCCAGTAAACAGCTCCCACCCCAGTGCTTCTGGCACTCCCACCGGAGAGCTCTGAGATCCCCAGCTCACCGCTTAATCAGAGAAGACCTGGCAGCGGGCAGCTTCCAAGAAGGCTCCTGGCATATTTTAAATAGCCACAAATCCACGCTAAACCCTAGACGCAGGCTCCAAGTGTTTACACGGCTGCATTTAGAACTCTGAAAATAAAACCATTGATTTGGACTTCTCAAAACCAATCCTCAAACTGGACTGCAGGCGGAAAAAAATCATGAGCAAAGAAAAAACACAATGACTTCATCCAAAGATACAGCAAGAGCAAGCAAAATCCAAGACCAACGCACCCACCCAAGCTGACTTGGGTCCACCCCATGGGGAGGCCGTGTCTCTGCCAGAGGAGCCCCAGCATCTGGATGCCACCAAGCATGGTCCCTGGGGCAGCAGGGCCGTGTCAGTCTCAGAATCTGCCTGCAAAGGCTGAGGTGTTCACCCTGCCCGTCCTTCTAGTCAAGGGACTAAGAATAAACTGCGCCCGGGGACTTACTTCCCTGGTGGTCCAGTGGTTAGGACTCCACGCTTCCACTGCATGGGGCGTGGGTTCAATCCCTGGTCAAGGAACTGAGATCCCACAAGCTGCGTGGCACGGCCAAAAAAATAAAAAATAAAAAAGTAAGAACAAACCGCGTCCCTTCCTGGTTCCCTTCACTCTTCTTCTAAACTAAAACCTGTGCCGAAAAGTTTCAAATGCCAAACAGCAAATGCTCCAGTTGGAGCTCTGCCTCTCTGCAGCTAGATGTAACCTATAGCGCCAGGCCTCCGGGCAGAGGGGGAGGGAGGCTGGGGTGCCTGGAGCCTCGGGAGCCCACCTACCTGGGCCTGTCCTTTCAGCAGCCAGCGCTTTCACCTTCAGAAGGGTGGGGTGGAGCCGGGGTCAGAGTCCCTGCAGCTCTAACTTTCCAGGGTCCTTTGTTTCAGAAATGTGTACTGAAGTCCTCTGAGCAGTAAACGGGAAGCCACTGCACTGGCCCCAAGCAAGGGGCAGGAAGTAAGACCCCCTCCTTGTCCAAGGAAGAGATAAGAGGCGCACCTTTGGACCCATCGGTGACTGGAAAAAAGGGACACTACCACGTGAAAACCAGCGAGGAGTGAGACCCGGGGCTCGCAGTCACCTGTGCGTTAACTACAGTCTCACTTCATCAGACGTATGTATGCAGCTGTTAGATACCTCTACCGTCAGATAAAATCGGTCCAGGGAAAACAGTAAATAGAGGAAATATTTTTTAAAACATTGTCAGCACCACTAAACATCCTCAAGGGCTTAACACAGCCTGGAAAGCGAACTCTCCAGCCTGAGTGCACTCCCAGCCTGGGGTGCAAACCGCGAGCTCACTGCCCACCTGCTTGGACACAATCAGCCTCAGCCCGGCCAGCCAAGACTTCACAGGTGTGAACACACACGTTCACACACACACTTGCACGCGAATCCACCACCATCCCAGCTCTGAAAGGCAGAAACTGCAGGGGAATCCAGGGAAACGTTCCTGATCTTTCATGACTTGGGTTGAGATGGAGGAGGCAAGGTAGGGAAGATCCCTGTTCCAGGCCTGCCAGATGGAGGCCCATCAGTAATCACATCTTGGAAATAAATGACAATGAAAGCGGGGAGGCCAGTAGACCCTGGGAACCTGCAGAGGCCAAGACCGCAGCCCCACGCCATCCCTGCCCCATGGCTGGCAGACCTGCACACGTGCTCTGTCTGCCCCTCTCTGCGTGGTCCTCAAATGTAAGGTCTGGGGCTGCACGGAGACCCACTGCAGTCACTAAACCCTGCCCGTTAACAAAGTCGCCCGGTACTGTGTCAGAGTCTCTAGGAGCCTAAGAATGCGACAAGCTCCGGCCCTGCCACCCACGGGGCCGCGCAGGGATGGCGAGGACATGGCAGCCTCACTTTTCCCACCGCTCCCATTCCAGCTCCCACAGCCCCCAGGCCATCTCCGTGCGGCAGGGATGTTAGAGGTGAGAGCAGGTCGTAAGTGGACCAACTAACAGCTGGAGCCCGGGAGCGCCCGACTGACAGGTGGTCTCGGGCTCCTCAACCTCCCCAACCATCGCTACAGACAGCTCCTCCACAGAGCTCTCTCCATAGATAATCCATCAGCCCTACTGACGTGCGGTTTCTGGAATCGATGAATGGACACAAGCCGAGCGCTCCCAACAGGGCCCAGCCTGGAAAACATTACGTAGGTGTGGCTGTCACTCTTAATTGCCTTATTGTGACACGACAACAAAACAGTCTAAAAATAAGCATAATCGGTCTGTTCCTCAAAGAGCACAGTCTGGTGGCAGGAGCTCCAGAATGCGGGGCAGGGAGGGGATCCAGGATGGACCCGCTGTCCCCCTCGCTGCTCCCGAGACCCCAAAGCTCGGTCCCTCCACTGCCAGATGCCAGGCACCACTGGACAGCCCCACCCCTTGAAATAAATCACGGTTTCTATTTCAGGGGCAGCGACCCCTGTCCTGGCCATAAAACGGGCACAGGCCGTCACACACAGGCAGGACAGAAACCTCAACGTAAGGAGAAATTCCAATTCACCCGAAACCAGAAACGACACAACAGACCCTCGCAGGGCCCGGGGTGTGAGCTGCAGGGCACACTGAGGGCCCAGGGAGCGGCAGAAAAGTCCAGACGTGTGTTTGAAGCAGAGGGGCTGGCGATGTGAAAGGCAACTGAGCTGTGGGACCCTCGCTGACCCCTAGAGCTGGAGAGTGAAGGGACATCTCTGGGACAGGCAAAGCGCTCCCCCCGCACACGCAGGACCTCACACGCAACAGGCACTCTGCGACCCGACAGCTGAAACCTCCTACAGACACCGCGACTGGCCACAGCCCACATCTGACTGCCCCAGGACAGAGGTCAGAGGAGAAATCCAGGGGACATCCTTCTACCACACAGAGCCTAAACTCCTGGGCATGTGAGCTTCCCCTCAGAAGAGATGCTGAATGCTGAAATCCTCCCGCCCTCCCTCAAATCTGTTAATATCCCAGATAAATCTCTGGCCATGCCCTGTGAAGGAAGGGAACATTCCTGTTTATTTTGGAAACAGAAGAACTGAAGAGCTGACAGGTCATCTAAACAAACAATTTGAGTTTCAAAGGCTGGTTGCCTCCTATAAAGGGATTTTATCTGCAAGTTTTATCAAATTGTAACTGACATGCATCAAGTACATCTAACTTTGGAAACTCACCTGAAATGGTGTGTCAGCTGGTATCTAAGGTGAAGGACCTTTCTAGGATTTGCTTGGCATTAGACGCACAAATCATATTATCAGCCCAAAGGCACGCCTGCTACAAATAAAAGTCAGGCTTCAGAGGCCACTGGGGAGGAGATTCCTGGGCATAAAAGGTGCTGGTTAACACCTGTCACCCAGGAAGCCCAGACTGAAAGGGCAACCTGGCCTGATAGAACCTGAGGCCTTAATCTCCTTCCCAGGGATGGATATCTCTCTGAAGACTTTAAAGAAAAGGAAAATGCCACAAAAATCTCCTGCCGTGTAGAAAACTAACTGCCTCAGAAATACACACTTGTTTGACAGCAAATACCTGGATTTTTCTGCTGAGAATAGTGTGCACTTTCAGAGCTGGGGTTCATCCCTTCCCTGCTTCCCTGGACAGAGGCTGTTACAGCCCCCATCTACCTGACCTTTAACCTGCAGGTCTTAGGGATAACCCCATAAATAATAATGTCGTGGGATTCATCAAGATGGACTGGACGGGGAACTGGGGAAGGAGGTTATTTGGAAAGCTTTCCTCTGAGCCGGAATTTGGAAGTGGCATTTGGATCTGTCGGTCAGGGGCTGTGTCCAAACCTCCTGTAGGTGCTGTACGTATGCAGGCATCCTCCGCAAAGGGGTATAAGTGGTGCGCAGGCCTCAGCATGGGCATCTCTCAATCCCAGCTTCTTGGCCTACTTAATAAGTTACTTGTTAATTTTAAAATTTTAACTAATTTAAATATTAAATACGAAATTTATTATTTTGTAGTTTATAAAACACTGTATATTTGTATAATGTATGAATATTAAACAAAGTAAATATGAAATTTTAACCAACATTTTAAAAATATGTATTTCGGAGAGATGAAAGAGGCAAGTACATTTCAAACAAAACAAAACGAAACAAAAAAAATCAGTGGAACCCCAAATTGTAACCTCTTTCCAAAGGGTCATTATTTTTTACCCATGCCACCTTAAGCAGAAGAAATTATTTTTCATTTCAAAGGAGAGTAAGATTTCTCACATACACAGCACCCCGCTCTCCCCGCTGGCCAGGGTGGCAGCACCTCCTTCCAGAACAGTTCCTGTCATTGGCGGGGCGGGGCCGGGGGGGGGCACCACCAAGCAGGCAGCAGCTGCCAAGGGGTGGGGGACACACGTGGCGCCCCTGCTGCCCTGAGCCCACAGGGTGGCACACACACTCGCCCTCGCCCCTCACCACCAGCCCAGGTCCAGCGCTGTTATCAATCCCTATTTTCCAGACGAGGAAACCGAGGTACAGAGAGGTTAGAGAACACGCTCAAGGACACACAGCCAGAAAACGGCAAAACCAGGCGTCTGGTTCCAGAGGCCTCGTTCTCGGCCAACAAGCCGCACGTGCCCCGTGACCAGCTTGAAAGGGCTTCACAACACACCTATTACTATCCCGGTACGAAAACACAAGCAAACAAAAAAGAGCCGAGTAGCACCACAGTATAAAATACGCACACTCTCGGACCCTCTGCCAGACGCGACGTGATGCATACGTCGGTGGAAAACAATACACTTCCCCAATACTCTAATTCTGAACCGACTCCTCTGTTAGCGATCTACTCCTAAAAGTCAGTAACCCACCAGAGCTGTAGGGCGTGGTATTCTTCAGGCACTGGTCGATGTTAACGGCAGAGGTAAAAATTACGGTAACTGTATTACATTTCTAGGTGCTATATAGAATTCAACACTTACTCCTGTCTCATAAACCTGAGATCTCAGTTTAAGGATGGGCGGGGCAAAGCTAAAAGCTCTGTACAAACACAAGCTCCCTCCCAAGTGGCTCTGTGTGTGTCTGGCTGTCTTGGGAAAAGTGGATACACAAGGCAGTTAACTCAAGTGGGACGGAACTGAGCTGAGGATAAAAGCACCAGGCCTGAAATGACTCCCTTCCGCTGCCGTGCACGCATTCTGCTCCCGGGGAGGAACACAGGAGAGTCGTGGTGGGTGAAAAAGGGGCGAAAATTCTCAGAGAGGTGAGCATCTTGACCAGGTAAAACGGGACGGGACGGCAGCCCCCGGGCACGGGTCATCTCATCTGGTGCCCGCGGCCCGGCGTCAGCCCAGGCGCACAGATGGGAAAGCCCGCCCGGGGTGGTCCAGCAGGTGCTAGGGGGGTAATTCCGAGCAGAGCCTCCGGGGGCCCACAGTCGCTCTTCCCACCAGGCCACGAGCTTTTCCTGATGCGGCCTGAACAGGACAATCTGCAGAAGAACTGTCAGAGCAAACATTCCAGACAGGGTGACGCTCCGGCCACGGGGACTCGGGATGCTACTTGAAGATGCGCCGCACGCGTCGGAACCAGGCCAAACGGATGTCACCTGCTCCCGGGCAGAGACAAGGCCCCGGGAAAGGCCGGGCTTCCCACCTCAGGAGGCCACCTGAGTCCCCTTCCACTGGCACGCAGAGAGCCAGAGGACAGGCCTGGGGGCGTCACACATCAAGGGCCACATGGACATCCCAGAGGGTGCAACCCAGGTCGCAGCTTCCAGAAAGGGCTACCATGCCCTTGACCTTCGAGACACCTGCACACATGCAGACCCTCACTCCATCCCACCTTCACTGGGTTCAGGCCCAACACGCCTCCGGCTGCTACATCAGAGCCTCACAGCCTGCCCAAAGCTGCCCAGTTTCTTCACATCTGAGCCTCTTTCCATCAACAAAGCAGATTTTCTCAATCTTCCATGAGCATACACTGAATTAGCACTCTTCGGTCTTGGGGGGGCATCCCAAGAAGAAGCCCCATCATGGGCCCAGCTCCCTGCACTCTGACCTCTCCCATGTGAACCCCAAGTGCCTCTCACCAGGGTTACCTGCTGGCACGAATGATGAACAGGTTTTATGACACGATCTTATACTGTCGAGCCACAGTGCTTTCACCCAAAGCAGTAGTACTTGATGTACAAAAGAGTGGAAATGTCAGCTTGACAGCAACACAGGTCCAAAGACACCATCTGTATCACGGTGTTAGAAAACTTGAGTATTTGAAGATAATATGGAATGCTCCAAATGACCTTGATCACACTCCACCCCGCTGGACAAACAATATGTTGCATCAGCGCTTATTACTCTGAAGGCTGTAAGTCAGTGCCAAGAGGAGGATCAACTGCTGTTCAATAAAATAGGAAGACGGCTTCTTCTACGGATGCAGACGACTCTGGTTTTCAGGCAACGCACCCTCCAGGAGGAAAGCACAAGCAGGGATCACGAAAGGCAGGTTGAGGGCGCAGCACTCGGAAATAAACACATATTTGGCTCGGATCAGGAATGAAATGAATCCACATGCTACTAATGGAGTTAACTCTGCTGGTTACAGGATCAAGAGGGGAAAAAAAAAAAAAAAAAGGACCACTCTGCTCTCCCACTTATAAACTGACAATTTAAAAAGAACTAATTAACCGGGAGATCATTAGAAAATACAGGGTGAAGTAGTGAAAACAAAATACAAGGTTAATTCATACTTGTGGCTTTGGAAATGCATTTGCCCCACCTGGGCCAGCTTACGTGTGAGAGCAACCGTAAATCCAAGCATATCCACGTATTTCATATGTTCTATCTTTGGGTCTTTTGTAAAACATACTATAGGCAATCATTCTAAAGCAAAGCTATTCATTCTGGCCTTCCTGAGAATCAGCCACCGGGATTCTAAACACCTACTTAAATAATGAGGCAGATGGGGCTCAGGGCAGTGAAATGACTTCTCTGGGCACCTTGAGCCCAAGTTTGCGGCCAAAACCAAACCTATTCCACTGACTCTGGACGCCGCGCCTTCTCCACATGGCAACTTAAAAAAGTCTCCCACGATAAACAGAACATTCCTTCCTGCCACCATCATCGACTTACTCACACACCTGAAATCAGTTTTCAAGGCAAGAACGCTAAGAGAAAGCAAAAAAGAAAGCAGCACAGGCTGCGAGAGAATCAGATTGAGATCACGCCGGGACATCACCCACCACCTTGAAGGCAGAAGGACAAACGGCTTCAGTACCATGAGGGGCTTGATGGCCCGACACGAGCCCAGGAAGCACAAGCTGTGGTGGCAGCTGCAGAGTGGCCATGGGGCAGGGGGGATGGGACAGATCACTTCCCCTAAGTCTCAGGTTAGCCAGCTGAATAAAGCAGCAGTCACAGGTACAGCCAGGTTTGGGGGGGGCCGGGGGGAGCCGGGGAGCAGGTAGGAGATCAGTACAAGGAAATTACAGACAAATACACCTCTCTTTCTGTAAGTTTGGGAGAAAGCTGCTTCCTGAGAGACCAGGTACAAAAATCATCAAAATCCTAGATCCTGAAAGGACTCTTGACCTTAAAAACTAATACGGGACTTGAAGACCACCAATTCTAAGCCCCAGACAACGAACACGGCACCCCTTCCAACATTCCCTGACTAGCCTGGGCTTGGCAGCCTCTGTGACCGGGAACACTTCACACAGGGAAGCAGCCCACCCCTCAGGTGAGAAGTGCCTGCCTAGTTCTGAGTCAACCTGGTCCTAACGCATTGCACTCGTCAGTGCTGACTACTGCGTCCTTCTTATGGCTGCGTCTCAAAAACCAGGAGACAAGTCTCCACGCTCCCAGGCTTCCCTTCCAAATTAAAATTCCCCAAGTGTCTTCAAATGAACTTGGCTTCCAGAGTCTTCCAGGAGCCAGATCAGGCAAGTAGATTAGGCGTCTTCTGTTAAATGCAAGAGAGGTCAGATTCTCAGAAGGCTGGCATTCTAGTCTGGCAAGTAAAATAACCAGAAGAGTAAGATATTCAGGTATCCGGGAGCTATGGATGAGCGGTGGGCACCACGGAGACAGCCTGCCTTGCTGGGTCCATCCCTCCACCAGTGACTGGGCCAGGGTCTAAGGGAGCGGGACTTAAGCTGCAGGAAAGCCAGTTACAGGTGTGCATCCTTAAGTCCCAAATCTTGTTACACATAGCTCACAGACCAACTGGTTTTTCCATTGTTTTAGAGCCCTTGCTAATTGGAGCAGGAAGGTACAAGATGGATCAACAAGCGCCGTCCCATCGCCACCCCCATCAACTGAAGGAGTGGCATCTGAGTAATTCTGGTCTGTGTGAGAAAGGGGGAGGGCAGGAGCTGCATCAGAGAGCCTGGTGGCATTGTTTACTGGGTCAATTCTCAAGTGTCTGACGGTCAGCAGCATAGCTGAAAGAAGCCGTTGCGATGACAGGCACAGGGGCCAGAGGGAACACAGATGCCCTCTGACAAGCATCTCAAACAGATGAATATCCACGCACACATGAATCTGTATTCCACTGGTACCCAAAGGCAGCCCTCGGAATAAAGGGAGTGGTCCGAAGTGTCGACCAAATGAAGGGCACGCCAAGTCAGGCAAAAGCTTGCACCTGATGGATCACACCTGAAACAGACCCAGTGCTTCGTAACTTTTCTCAACAAAGGACAATATTAGAAAGTAACCCTCTTTTTCCCTTTCACTCCCACCAAGTGAAGTGTGCCTCTTCAAGTTATCTTCATTTGTTAGATAAGGAGAAGCCAAATGGTCCTTTCCCAAGCCTCTGGCTGGTACGCCCTGGTACTGAAGGAGGGAACAGAGATTCCCATCCTCCAACCTATGAAGCTTATTTCTTTGTAAGCTTTCTGAATCTTCAGATCCATGAGTGATGTTAGAATTGAAAACCAACGTGAAAATGAAATTAACAAGAGATTATGAGAAAACAAAGGGTCAAGATGCATCTTTGAATTAAAACCAGCCAAATGAATAGATGTGTGCTAAGATTTTTTAAATTGCGGGAGCATCTACAGGTTTGTCTTAAGTAAATGAACAGGAGAAAAGAACCCTAACAAATGTGAATGCCTACATCAATGGAAATGTATGAGAGACAGAATGCCTAAGGCTGTAACCTACAAACAAGTAAATATCATCACCACACCACACTGGACTCTAATCTGAGCTGAACAAAACCTAGACCAAAACGATGGTGGGCAGATGGTACTTTCTCTCAAAATGATGCAAAGACAATAATCGCCCTTCTTTTTGCTAATCTGTTGACCTTAATACCAATTCTGTTCATCACCTGGGGATATAACTGCGGTTTGCAGCTGTACATACTTTATCTCAATCGTTGCCCTAATAAAAAACCTTTTCTTTTGCATTATTTTACTCATTGTCAGCATTTTAAATAAATATAATTTTTCAAATAATTACAGAAAAGAATAACAATAGCCTAAAGGCAATTTCCCATCATAAACAAAAACCTCATGCCAAAAAAAGAAAAGAAAAAAAAAAAAACCTCCTGAAAACCATAACATCCTTTTTAATGGCCGACAGTGGCATTAGTCATATAGATCTGGTGAACACGAATGATTCTTTTAGGAGTTAACTATAGAAATCCCAACCAACTTGCTGGTGGAGAATCTCCTCTTTTCTACCTGGTAAACTCCTACTGATCCTGCAAGACCCAAATCATTTTATCTCTCTGTGAGGCCTTCATTCACTCCTTCCCCTCTTCAAGGACATTTGCTCCCCTTTTTGTGTCCCCCCCCCAGTCATCTCAGTTCCTCCCACAAACACCTATTACAAGTCTATGTGCCAAGCACAGTGCTCTTAATTCTACAAGAGGAAAAGGAACAGGACGCCCAGGAGGGACTCACTGACTATTAGAACTGGCAAACAAGGTTACTGTTACACATTAGGATTAGTGCTCCGATGGAGAAATAGTCATACCTTCCCCTAAGTATCCCATGAAGTTGTGATTCACGGGAACCTCTCCATCTCCCCCAACAGGCTACCGACCTTGGAAGTCAGGAACTGTGCCCTAGTAAGCCCTAGCTCTCTGCTCCACTGCAGATTACACCACAGAAACTCCAATGTTTGTTAATGCAATAGAACAACAAAAAGACTGAAAATACAAAAAGTGGTACCAGTGCTTTACAGCTGGGTCTTATACTTCCAAACAAAAGTACTTAATTGTATAACCGACCAGATGGCTGCAGTGGACCTATGTTAAAACTGGAGGATTTCTTTAGCAGATGTACTTTTGAACATCCCTTTGAGGGCAGGATATTCCAAGCCCAGCCAAGCCCAGATCACGAAAGATGCTAATAGGTGACTATGCTGAAACGTGGGCTCCAACTCAAGAAAATAAATGTGGCAAGACACAGCCTAAGCCTCCAGTGCCTGCTTCGAGGGTACCTGGCTGACCAGCGCAGCTCTGTCTGTACCCCAAGTGGGCTGCTCCGTCTCCAGGAAAACAATTCAACCTTATGACTAAAACGATGCGGATTTTCCTAAATTGCTACCTAGAGTCATTTATTAAAAAACAAAAACAAAACAAAAAAACAACACACACAAGTGAATTTCAAAACACTGAGTATGTAATTGGTTCAAAATGTCTCAAATGAAAAACTTGCAGTTACATCCTTTCTTTAAAACCCTGTATGTCTTTCTCAGCAACAAATCAAGTTCAAAAATAAAAATGCATCAAGTTATTTCAGTGTTGCTTCCCCTCTTACTGAAAGTTTTTGGTTTTTTTTTAACTATAAAACAGTCTATCACCCTGCACAAATTGAGTGATACAAATCAACGGAATCAAAAATTAAAGAACAAAGCCACTCATCAAACTGTGCTGTCAAAAATCAGCTGTAAATTAGTAATTTAAAGAGCTAACCTCAGTCTGGGCTATCAAGGAATTTATTGCTGTAATCAATCCTCCCAGACAGCAATAGAACACCCTGAAAACACGTGCGGCCCTAGACTGGCACTGCCGGCATCTGGTTCCAAGGATGCCGGCAGCTGGTTCCATCTGTCAGCAGGCTGGCCGGGATGCAGAGGGCCCTCGCCAGAGAGTGACACCCTACAGTGTAATAAATCATTTATGATGTGATCTTTCGCTGTATTACATGATAGTTGTGTCAACAGACTCTGCCCTAATACACGCGTTTCAGATAACAGGAAACTGCCCTTGATCTGACATAAGGCCTCTCTGAAATGTTCTAGGGCTCCCTAATATTGATAGTTACACAAAGCTGACAGCAGCCACCCTGGAACCTGGGAGGCGACAGTTACACATCACGGTGGGGGGAGAAAGAGGAAGAGCCTCAACAGACCAATAGGGATTAAAAAGTACGAGAGAATCATCCAACAACAGGAGCTTTTCATTCTTTCATCCCAATGCCTTGAATTAAGATTATAAGAAAACCACAGCTATGTGGTGTGTGAGCCTGTGTGCGTCCTTAAAATAAGACTCTAACCATCTTGCAAAGGTACCTTGCCTAAGCAAATTAACTCTAAGAGGCCAAGTAATTAATAATAATTAATTCGGTAGTCTTTTGAAGTTATTTTCCTATAGTCAATTCAAACTTTTAACAGCTGAAAGTGTAGCAAAAGAAAATTTGCCTGATGACAAATCTCCTCTAAGGTCCTTTATACTTGAAAGGATGTCATATTTTCATACAAAGTGGCTGAGATTTAAAACTAGTGACTGCTTCTCCCAATATATATATATCTATATCACATTACAGGTCTGCAACGGCTTACCTGTAACTCTGAAATCTAAACAGGTCTGAAAATGGAAGCTTTGTTCACAAATGTTTAGCAGCCTCTTGGTGGCAAAGCACATTTATCATACTGAGTGTGAATATCTCCGGCTTTGCTGCATTTTGCTAGTGTCTGATTACAGGGTGTTGCCCGACCTCACGGCCAGTGTTCTGTCACACACACCACTTTACCTTCCTAAAATCCGAATTTTCTTAAGTCCTGCAAATCTACCTGGCCCCATGGTTTAAGGCTCTGGGGACCTTCGCGCTATGGACGTTCACAGGGAGATTGAGCCTGGGTTCCATTGCATCTGAATGTTACCTGAGAGAATTCTACCCTAAATTCAAAACTTCATTTAAATAGCACCTAAAATTTGCATAATCTGTCATAGGAAGCAAATATATAAAAGTATGATAAAAATGAGAAGACCCAAAAGCTGTGGGGTGCACCTTTTACTTGTAATAGATACAGGCCTTACAAAAATCCTGAGAACGCTAACATTTCAGGTATTTTAGCCAAAGGCAGGTGAAGGAGGTAGTTTTGTGAGTACCTAGAACTTTGAAGTAAGGCCCTAGAGTTCCAACTGTGTGTGCTGTAACCTAGTTCGCTAACATTTGGTTTTTCTGCACAACCCACAATGCTGTTATTCTCAGATGAAAGTAATTCCACCCTGAAAAGGAATGGCCACAGGGACAAAGCAACCAAGCATTATTTTAATTATTACTATCGTTATTGTCTTGTACTGCCCTAGAAGGGAAAATTCCCATACACTTCACACCTTTACTATTCCAAATCTACTATCAATCCATTTGACAGGAAAGGAAACACCCAAACCCCAAAGCTTTTAACTTGTATCAATAGCCACCACAATGAAACACATTCTAAGTGCTGTCTGGGCCGGCTCCCTCTTCCTCCCACTGAGGTCCCCCTCCCCCTGAGGTGTACCTGCCTGGGACCCAGGCAGCTAATGACTATTTTCTACAAAGCCCCTGAGAACAAAGATGCAAGCCTGCCATTAGAGGAAGAACGGGCTGCCTGCATATCTGAACTTCCACTGAACACAACTGATGGCAGCGGTAGCTCCATACAAACCAAGTGTCTCAACAAAACAACTCACATCATTTTTTAATATTTTAAGGGCACGTGGGAAGGGGTTGAGATAATGGTTGGAATCAAACACGGTGTTTTCTACAGTATTCCAAGGCAGATTAAAACAAAAGATGTGGGCAGCAAGTTAAACTAATACAAGCCGGACAACAGGTAACTTGATGCTATACAACCTCGTTAATCAAAAAATTCAGGTTTTAACACTACTTGCACATCTGACTGCTTGGTTTCAAATATTTTCCATCATATCCTGAGGCTCAAAGGGAGCGTATTAGAACATGACATCATCTGTCTTCAGTTTACCTTAAAGGTAACTTCAGTGAAGGCAGTGGTCTCTTTGTATTGTCTGGTTTTAATACACGCCCTCGGCAGTCAGCTCACCTGTGAAGCCCACTAAGGAAGAATACGCTCTCCGGGGCTAGTGGGTTAGCAGGTGAAAAGCTCTGATGAAAAGCCCACATTGCAGTGCTTCAACTATCTCCATCTCTATCAGAAGCAAGGTTCTGGTAATCAGCAGAAGGGACGTTACTAATGATTTTTCCGTGGTGAAGTGCACGGGGGACAATATTCTTAGGCATCCCCCTCACACCCCTCCCCATGAGAAGGACGCAACAATGTAGCCTAACCCCCCACCCCCAGCCTCTTTAGGGCGATGTCCAGGCAGCACGTAGAGAGTTTTGCTGTTTCTGGAAGATTCTGACCCCCAAACAACTACCAGAAGGTCAGCTGATTCTTGCAAGAGAATGTCACCACATCTGCCTCCACAACCTTCCCTGTTGGAGGTCCAGAGAACTGAACACAGAGTAGAGAACTGAGATCTCAGGATCAGCTGCGGGGCGGTGGTTTTCCCTTCCCGTGTGCTGTAATACGTTCCTAGGAAACAAGAGTCCCGGGCCAGACGAGCTCTCACCACATGATGCCACTTGGCAGGGAGGCTGTGGGCAGAGACCCATCTCTGACCACTGGAGTGAACCCTCTCTACCAAAGGGTGAGGGCTGCCAAAGCAGCGAGGCCACATCGCAGCACTCAGAGATGGTAGTGCCTACAGGGAGACCAGGCTTGGGGGCGGAGATAGAAATTAACCAAGATGAACACCGCCTCTCCTGGCCACGCAGCACCTGCGTGGTAGCTTCCGGGGCCAAGCCCCAGCTCCCTGCTGCAGCCCACAGGTATCCCAGCCGGCAAGCGCGCGGTGCAGCACGAGCTCACGGGCCCGCTGATGGAGAACTGGCTGCGCCAGCATCTGCGGGAGAAAGGCACCGCTTGGCAAGGTTATGTTTCCCTAGACGGGCTCCCAGTGGCTAAAGCGACAGACCCTGAAAGGCACCAGCACACGCAGCTGGGAGCAGGGGCAGTCAAGAACTTCCAGAACTGCAGTATGACGGGAAATACCGCAGTACCGGAGTTCACTTCCAGCACGGCCACTCGCCGGCTGGTAACCTGGGAGGGCAGGTCCCTTAGCCGTTCCCAAGTCCCGGCGTGTTCTGCCAGGCAGGCCGCTGCGGGGCCCCCGGCCGGTGCCCACCACTGCCCTCCCCTGCCCGGCCGCGCTGCCCACCTCTGCGCGGGGACCCGTCGATGCTCTCGGCGCTGGACGAGTGCGCGTCGGCCGGGACCCGCCGCAGGCTGCTGAAGTAGCCGCGCGGCCGCGAGGCGCCGCTCCGCGGGGAGGGACCGCCGGTCGCGCCGTCCCTGCGCGCGAAAATGCCGCTGAAGAAGCGCAGCAGCCGGTGCTCCAACGCCGCGCCGGAGCCCGCGGCCGCCGCCCGCGCGCGCTCCAGCCGCTGCAGGTCGCTGTTGTCCAGCGTGCGGTTCTTGCTTTTGCTGCGCTCCCAGCGCTCCAGATCCGAGAGCGCGTCGTTCTTGCTGAGCACCTCGCCCACGTCCAGGGTGTTGCGCTTCTCCGAGGCGGGCTGCCCGGAGGCCGCGGGCTCCAGGGCGGCCCCGGGGTCGGCCACGACCTCGCCGCCCGGAGCCCAGGCCAGGCTCCCGGAGCTGCTGTGGCGCCTCCCGCGGCCCAGGGCCTGGCCCCGCGGCGCCTCGGGCCCGCTCCAGTGCCTGAAGCTGAGGCTCCGCCGCAAGGGCGCGGCTCGAGCCCCCTCCACGTCGGGACTGCCGGGAGCGGGCGAGCCGGGCCCCTCCTCCGCTGCCGGGGGGCTGCCGGCCAGGGCCTCGGGCTCCGGGCCGCGTGCGCACGGCCGGAGCCGCCCGAGCTCCAGCTGCCCAGTGCTGCGGGTGCGGAAGGTGCGGAAGTCCCAGCCGCGAGGCCGGCGGCCCTCGGGGTCCTCAGCGCACGCCACCTCCTCCGCCTCCTCCACTAGCCGCCCGGGTGCGTCCGGGGAGCGCGCGGGCCGGGGCCTCCGAGCCGGGCGCGGGTCGGGGCCGCCGGGGCCCGGCGCGCCCAGCTGCTCCTTCCGGACCATGGTCACGGAGATGCGGTAGACGGTCTTCCTGGGGGGCGTCCCGCGCGGCATCGCGTCCGCGGGCGGAGACGCGGGTTCGCCGCTGTCGTCCAGCAGGTACATATCTCCCGGGACCGCGGCCGCCGCGCCGCCCGCCGGGGCTCCGCCGCATCCAGCGAGCCGCGGGCCGGGCCGCACGGTCGGGGCGGTCGCCGCGGAGGGCGGGCGAGCCCGAACAGGGTCCACGCCCCCCGCTCACCGCGAGGGCCGCGCTCAGGCTGCGGGAACGGCGCCCCTGGCGCCCGCCGGCCCGTGCGCCGCGCGGCCCGAGTGCGGGGGTCCGGGTCCGGGGCGCCGAGCCATGGGCCGGCGGGGCCGGGCGGGCGGGCGGTCAGGCGTGGGGACTGTCTCGCCGGCAGGTGCGGTCGCGGCGCGCAAGGCCCGGGGCGGGCGGCGGCGCCCGCGGCTTCATTGTCTACGGCGCGGGGCCCGCTCTCATTCTCGGGCCTTTTCTGCACAGTTCGGCGGCTCCGCAGCCTCCTCCACTCCGTGGGCTCGGGACACGCGGGCAGCTGCGCCGGCCGCGGGCGAGGGGCTGGCGGGCGGCGGTTTAAAATGGAAATGCGCGCCGGAGCGGGGCGGGGCGGGCAGGGGCAGACGGGCAGGGACCGCGGGCCGCGCGCCCAGCCCGGCTGCCGAGTCCCGGGAGCGCGGCGGCGGCGGCGGGCGCGCGGCTCGGCGGCCAGGCCTAAGCGCCGGGGTGGATCGCCGCCGCCGCGCGGACCGGAGCCTCAGGTGCACTGGCTGGGGGGGTGGGGGGTAAGGAGCGAGCGCCCGCCTGAACCGACACTCTGGGGCTTGGCTTGCAAAAGCAAACAGAATATGGACCATCTCTCACCTGCTGAGGGTTTATAGGAAGAACCTCTCCTAATCAAGGAGCTTTGAAGGAGCGACTCAAAAGGCTTGTTTTCAAAATCAAGGTATCTTAGGTACTTGTTGCCCTAACTGTACAGAGGAGCAAGTGCACCCCCAGGAAGGAGAGAACAAAGAAGGGCCCAGGAAGGCAGCATCCGGCGATGGGGGTGCGGTTCACACCAGTGCCCTCCAAGTGAAGGACCGTGCAGTTTCACTCCTAGAATAATATTTTGGAGTATCTTCCCAACGGGTGGGGAAAAACTCCTGACAGGCAGGCATTTGCTGTCTTGGATAACAGGCCACAGAATACAGTGGCTAAGAGCAGAAGAAAGCAAAGAAGGCTGCCTGTCCCAGCCCTGCTTGTTCATTTCCTTCCTAGAGGCCTCAGTTTGTACACCTGTCAAGGGGGGATGGAAAAGAAATACAAAAACAAAAACCCAGTACCTAAACTCTGAGCATTCTTGTGAGGGCTGAATTAGCTGAGACTATGGGCAGGCATTCTGTGTAAGTGCTAAATATTTACCACTAGTATTGTTTTTTAATCAACGGGTTGTTTTTGTTTTTAAATATTTATTTATTTACTTTGGCTGCACTGGGTCTTAGTTGCAGCACGCAGGATCTTTTAGATGTGGCATGTGGGATCTAGTTCCCCAACCAGGGATCGAAGCTGGGCCCCCTGCATTGGGAGCGCAGAGTCTTGGCTGCTGGACCACCAGGGAAGTCCCTTTACCATTAATATTTAGTGTTGATTTTTCTCCCATCATCTTCCCACCAGCTACCTCTTGGCTCTGTAGATACTGGTTCTTCATATTATCTGATGCAGCACTATATTCACACGTACTTGATCAACACATAAGTTCTTCATGCTGTCCTGAACATAGATCTCTCTGTTTGAAAGCTTCAGAAGGAAAATGTGGTAAAGACAAGGTCCACTCATCAAACCGGATGCTTTTACACAGCCTTCTCTAGTCCTGGAAATGCCAAAGACTGCTGGGAGGCTGTTTCTAAGAAAAGTGCTCGAGGCCAGGCCAGGTGTGACTCTGGGATTAGACAGCTGTTCGCAAGTGCTGATTTCCCTTCTTTAATCTCTTAACAAGTAATTATGGGGCAACTGTTGTGTTTATGGCACTGAAAAGGATATGAAGATGAATCGTGAGGTCTCTTACAAAGGAGATTATAACCTAGGAAATCTGGATTTTACCTCAGAGTGAAATGAAATATTTGGATTTGATGAAATAAACCAAAAGTTGGTTGAGTTTATTTTTAAAAACATACTTTATGGCATAGAGGATTTTTAGGGCAGTGAAAATACCCTGTATGATATAATGATGATGGATACGTGTCATTACACATTTGTCCAAACCTATAGAATGTGCAGCACTAAAAGTGAACCCTAATGCAAACGATGGACTTCGGGTGAGGATGATGTGTCAGTGTAGGTTCATCAGTTGTAACAAACGTACCACTCTGGCGGGGTATGTTGATGGTCCGGGATGCTCTGTATGTACTGGGGGCTGGGGTGGGGGCGGGGGGGGGGGATGTGGGAATTCTCTGTACCTTTTCAATATTGCTATGAACCAAAAACTACTCTAAAAAATAAGGATTTTTTTTAAGTACTTTAAAACACCTTTGACCACCCTCAGTGGCTCTACCTGGACACAAAATTGCCACTGTCACAGGCTCACAAGCTCCATCCACCTGCTCTTGGCACTAAAGGATTCAGGAATGTGTCTCTCACATGTCCTCACTGCAAAGATAGGGACCCCAGGACAGATCAGTCTTACCTTTTGAGTTTCAATAAAAAGCCCCCTTTGTATAAGACACAGATCACCAACTTCTAGAGCTAGAGCCAGGCAATAATCATCTATCAGAATGAGGTTTCTAGAACCCATAGGTTAGGGGAACGTGAAGGCTCAGAGAGGGTGTGTGCTTTCCCCAAGGCTACGCAGCTCATGGCTGAGAGCTAAACTTGGGGTCACACCGCCTGTGCCCATTTCCATGCTTCAACATCATTTCTTTTGTCAGTGTTCTGCTTTGTGGACATCAGAGAGAGAAACAAATTTGAGACTATTACTGCATTTGACACTAACTGAACACAAATGATATCTCAACATCTCAGCAAGTTTTCACTTATTCATTTTTCCATTTGTTCATTTATTCATCAAATATATATATTGAGCATCTACTGTGGTGCTCCGCAGTGAGAAGGTAGAGTCTCTCTGTCCTCCGAGAATTCACAAACCTGTGAAAGACGCTGCAGTTCGCAAGGCCAAGTGATGTAACATACAAAGACAGAGAGGAGAATGAAAGGGTGGTACAGGGCGGTGCCCAGCATGGTCTGATGGACGAGCTCCCAAAGAGACAGCAAAAGCCTCCAATTTTACAGCTGTCGAGACTTAAAGGTCCACCAGGTCTATAAGCAGAGAAACTGAAATTCAGCAATGCAGAGAGGCCAGGATCTCTGTTAGGACCAGAATCCAAGGCCCTAACTTAGCCTGGCATCCATTCTCACTAGTGTTTGAGACCATGGCAACTTCCAAACATTGAGATGAATTTTAATATGAAATCAGCTGCCCCATAAGATATAAAGTATATCTTGTTATCTTGGGCATTCACAGAGCCCAAGGTGGGGAAACAGCATTTCTTTAGAACTCAAATATTGAACTGTTAGGGTCCTTCCAATCACTCCGCGGTTGTCTGGAATCCAGCCCGGGTTTTGCACTTTGCCGCCCAAGGATGCAGGCTGCAGAGTAGAAGATTCCATTCTATCCACCTTAGATAACTTGGAATCTTAGATGACACTGAACGAGGAGACCTCTTTCTGCTATAGCCGGTGTTGTTCACTATCTTTCAGTGCTTTCTGCCTCACAAGTAGCACCCATTTTCCATACCAATCGTAACGATTCCGTGTGAGGCCTGATCGTCTGCACTGAAAAACCTGGGAGAATGGCCTCTCCCTACTGCCCTGGATACATGGGCTCTTCCGATGCAAAGAAGACAGACAGAGGCTCAGACAGAACCTGCCCCTCCAAAATCGAAATCCTTTCTCACAGCCAGACCTGCCTTTGAAAAATAAAAATAATCATACTATATGTGTTCAGGTGGGCATGACCGCTTTATCTTCCTGTTGCTTTTTAAAGCAGCCCTGCTAGACCATTACTTCTTGAATTTTTCCATGCCATGGAGTATATCTGTATCACCATTTTGGCTTTAAAAAAAAAAAAAAGAACGGAAGACTGTAGTCGATCTCACTGCCACATCAAAACCGAGCAGCCGGCAGGCAAGTAGGCAAAGCCTTGGCACTGCAGAGATGCCAATGTCAGAAAGGGAAGGACCACATGGGGGTCCAGGAGAGGGGCCAGCCCTACCTACACCCCCATTCATCACCTCGGCAGCTGGCTTCCCTCCCCCCGTCCCAAGTTTATGAGATCCTTTGGCCACCCTCCACGACTTTCCTGTCCTGGGCCATTTCTAGCTGCCTATAAATTAAACATCCTGCATGAAAATACTATTTTGCAAGCTTTCCTAGAGCTGATCAGCCTTGTTTAAAGGAAACCCCTGGTAGTCAGCAGAGCCATCTGTTCCGCAAGCTGACTTTCCAACTAACAGAACTTGCCAGCCAGTCATCGCATTTACAGGATCCTGGCAGAACCACATCTGTGGGCAACAGAAACCTGCAACCCGTGGACCGTGCCCTGGCCTCTGCACGCCCACCCCAGGAGCCATCAAAGGACCCCTCCCCCCGTCACGGGGCACGTGACAGCCTCTTTTCTGGCAGCAGGCTGACTGACAGATACAAACAGGAAGCAAAGACAGACATGTATGTTTTCCTAACAATTTCATGTTTTACCTTTTGGCAGAAGACTCGAGTCAGATCCTTGCAGGAGGAAGGGTTTCTGATCTAAGATCTACCGTGATGCTCAGCTTCTGCAATCACCCTGCCTGGGCTGAACTCATTAGGGGCCCTATTTTCCCTCATTTTATAAACTGCAGGTTCAAGTGGAACTCAAGTGAGAGGCCCTTGAGTCACAGAAGGACAAGGCACGTGCTCAGTCCCTGGGGCAAGGGCATTCAGCAGAAGAAAGACCACAGGGGGCCTCTGAGCACCTACATCTTACCGGCATTCTTGCTCAAGGAACGACAGCGATGCAGTCACTGCCAGCCTAACGACGGGACCGTGTGACGTGTACGGATGCACAGACATCCCAAGGCAGCGCCTGTGCTCCACACACTTCCATTTTAACAGGAAGCCCCAAGGTGCAGCCTCAACGGGCAAGACAGCCATGCTCCAGGCTTGAGTGAGGAAACCAGGTCAGCGACTACTGGTCACAACTGAACTTGGTGTGACCTTAGAAGAAAGGGTTTTCTCAATCCACTGCCCGTCCGAAGGCATCCTCAGATCTGAGAATCAGGCAGTTTTGTCCCCATGGAAGCCAGACAGCTGGGTGCCCCTGCGGGTGGGCCGGGGCAGAGGAGGGGCCGGAGACCCACGCACCCACCCCCAGCGGTAGCTCAAGTCCAGCTCAGTATCCTGCCAGCAGAGGTTTCTCTGGGAGACCCTCCTGCGGATTCCAGGTGACAGGTGATCGCTACAAGATGCTGGCGGTCGGCCCCACACCTGCGCGGGGCAGCAGCTTGGGCGCTCACACTTGACTTGCAGACGATTTCACGTCGAAGGTGAATCAGGAACAAACACCCTGACAGTCGGTGGACCTCTGACAGCGGGGGTTGACACGTGTCACAAATAACCACCAACCAGAAGAAAGTGTTACATGTGATAAGAAGAAGGCGGGGAAGAGGAAGGCAGAAGATTATTATTTCTACCTGAAACACTCAAAAAAAAAAGGTTTCCGAAAGGGAAGCGGTATCTGGCCTTCATCCAGAGTGGGGTGTGTCCAGCGCAGCGCTCTGGGCATTCTGGGCTGGGCCATTCTTGGTAGGGGCGCAGTCTGTGCATCGTAGGATGTTCCGTTAGCAGCACGCTGGCCTCTGCCCACTAGATGCTAGGGGCACCCCTCCCCCCGTCGGCAGATACTGGCAAATGTCTCCTGAAGGCAAAATGCCTCGGGCGGGTCCAAAGGCACAGGTGAGACACACCCACGTGAAAAGGGGACTAGGGGTTCCCGTCTTCTCAGCTATTCATTTTACCATTTTATTAATTCAGCCAGTTCTGCCTGCCTCTGTTTGTAGTAATGAAAAGCTCTAGACAATCTCTCTACAAAAAGAGAAGCAATGATGTCCTGTAATCCTTCCCAAAATACGAAGAATAGCAGGAGTTCCAGAGGAGGCCACTACTGGTCCTCATTCTGTGACAGACACGTCATCAGTTACAATTAGTTTAAATGAATAAGTATCATGGATGTGATTAAAACGCTGGAAAGGAAAAAACTGAAGTTTGGCCTACCTTAATTATTTAAAATCCAAAGCAATGTTGTATTACTTTTAATCAGAAAATGTCCTAAGCAAGATGCTTGGAGGCTTGGACCCAGGAGTGCCTTCCAGCACTGCCCAGGTGTGGACAGAGCACGTGGGATCTCAGCTCCCGCCACGAGCCCCTGCACGGACTTGTGCGCAGGCCTGACAGGCCACAGACCAAGGGCTGGAGGTACTTTGTCACACGGTCCGCTCCTGCACTAGCTCAGGGTGATATCACTCCATCCTTTGCAAATGGGAACCGCTGTTTAAATTACAGCAAGCTAGAGCCGAAAAGATTTTAATTTGACCCATTTCACAGATACAGCAGCTGAGTCCACGGGAAGCCACCTGCCTGAGGCCAAAGGGGAGGAGCAGAGGAGAGGGCCCTCCACACAGCTGGAACAGGAGCCCCTAGGAAACCTCAGAGCCACTTAAGCAGACCAGGGAGGAGCAGTCTTGATTTCAGAAGTATGCCCCTTGTCAGTTATGAATAGATTCTCACTCCCAAATACAGGAGTGTGTGAGAAACATCTTCATGGTCTTCCTTGCTAAGTGTCAGGCACAAGTGACTTAAGATGCTGACAGAATGAAAGCCAAGCCTACTCCCTGTCACTTTATGGAAACAAATGCCAACACCCCATGGAGTGACAACCAGAGCAGCTCCCACCTAATGTCACCCTTGCGATGCCGGGCGCTGGGCTGCAGCCGGGGCTCCCCGCAAGGACGATCCCCTTTCCCGGCCTCCAGCTCTCTGTGGCAGTTCAGCTGATGAGTCAGAAGGATTTAATCAAGGGCAACACACAACTTTGCACCTGTCCCCTGAACAGCTGCAAAGAAGCTCTGGAATTTGTGTGGAGAAAACCCAAGAAACTCCTACAGATTACCTAACCCTCCCAGCCTTCGAGTGCATGAGGGGCCGAGGGGCCGGGCTGATCTGGTAACATTTTCCTCTGCAGGATCCACCAGAAGGGATTCCCCTAACAATAACATCTGCCCGATCGTCGACAATGAAAACCCAGGGAAGAGCCTTTCAGCTGGAACTGCCATCTTCCAGTAATTTGCCAAAATGACCAACACAAAGGGAAAGAGGAGGGGCACCGGCTACATGGTCTCTAGGCCTTTTAGAAAACATGGAGTGGTTCCTTTGGCCACATACATGCGAATCTACAAGAAAGGTGGTATTGCAGATATCAAGGGAACGGGCACTGTTCAAAAAGGAATGCTCCACAAATGTTACCACGGCAAAACTGGGAGAGGCTACAATGTTACCCAGCATGCTGTTGGCATCACTGTAAACAAACAAGTTAAGGGCAAGATTCTTGCCAAGAGAATGAATGTGCATATCGAGCATATTAAGCACCCTAAGAGCCGAGACAGCTTCCTGAAACGGGTGAAGGAAAATGATGAGGAAAAGAAGGGAGCCAAAGAGAAAGGTACTTGGGTTCAACTGAAGCGCCAGCCTGCTCCAGCCAGAGAAGCGCACTTCGTGAGACCCAATGGAAAGGAGCCTGAACTGTTGGAGCCCATTCCCTATGGATTCGCGGCATGATGGGTGTAAAGAAAATAAAAGACCTGGACTGTAAAAAAAACCAAAACGAAACACAGGGAAGAGTCTGATACGGACCCTCCTAACAGCCTCTGGAGTAAAAACAAAACACCACGAACTGTCAAAGAGCAGCCACCTAAGTGTGTGTGACAACAGCTGGACGTTTACCAGGCTGGTCTTTAGATCCATGACCCCAAAGATTCGTAAAATCCAGAACTTCTGTGAAACTAAGAATCGAGAACACAAATAATGCCGTGGGAATTATTATCCGCACTGCTACAAAGCTCACCATCAAGAAAAGCCTATTTGAACAAGAGTTATCACTACTGCATCCTGTGTGGGATTTGGCTGCAGAGATATCTGGAAATCTTTCATCTGTGCCCAGGGGACTTGAAGGTTTGATATATTTTTCTCTAAGTGCTGAAAACAGCATGTGAAGATGCCTGTTCGAAGCCCAAATCCCCCCCTCTGCCCCAAATCCGCAGTGGGAGACATGTGACCAGCCTCCTGCCTTCGTTAGCCAATGTGTCACCAGCTCCGTGGTCCCCAGGCTCAGAGGATAAACGCTCCACGGCGGCTGATGGCAGCAGCCAGCCCCTTGGTAGTTACAATGTGCATTAGAGCTCTGGGGACAGAAGACGAGTGGGTCGCCGGGATGAGTTCTGACACGGTTAAGATGGAACAGAACATCTGTGCCTTCTCATCTGCTTGCCACACACCGGTCATCAGCACCCAGTGCACAAGGAGTAGGGGCGAGGGGTGAGGGGTTCCTGGAGCAGGAAGGTGGGAGGGCAGGGGGGCGCAGGGGAAAGGCAAGGCTGGGTCTCTAGCCCAGACAACTAGGGCAGCTCTGAGCTTCTTTACCTAGTTATGATGTTGTCCTACGCTTGCCTCCTTTCAAAAATCACCACCACCAACCCCAGGACCTTCCATGAAAAAAGATGGACCGAGGAGGGGAAGGATAAATAAATCAGCCACGGCCAAACAATCCACAGGACTCAAAATCTTTACTGACTCTCCCCTCCAGCGTCATCGCTGTCCCCCCAGGAGTGTTGCTAACACTTCTGTGATCTGCCTGGCAATGAACCAGCACAAGACTTTCCAAAATTTGGAAAAGGAGGTTCACGATGCCTAGCCTGCCGGCTCTGGGCACCACTGTGGGTGGATCTAGGGCAGCCTGAAAAGCCTCTAAACTACAAAGTCATATAACCTAAGATATGACTAGTTGGCTCTGCAACAAGTCATGTGCAGAGCTGGGGTTCAGGCGCCATCCCTGGGTCCCTCTTCTCCTGTCCCTCTGTCACAGCCACTCCACCCCAAGGGAGGCGGCCAGGGCGGCCGGGAGAACCTGGTCACACACACCTGCCTCCTCAGCCCCAGTGGCCTGTCCTTCACTGGCTTCCAGAGGCTCCTCCCACGGCCACACCCAGAACCAGCGCTGTCCTACCATCCTCAGCCGTTCTCTGCCCACAGCCCTCCATGCCGGCCAGCCTCTCCTTCCAGAACTGCACCAAAGCAGTTATTTTAATGAACCCTCTCCTTCCCAATCCTTCAGATCCTTCTGTATCCGGCAAAGGCCGAGAGACGTCTCATTGTCTACACCAGCCACTGGTGCCTCGGAGACCTCTGCTCCTGCGCTCCCCACAAAGGTGGGTCCGTCCAAACTCCACCCCACTGGACCGACGCTCCTCACACGTGTCCACGGCCCGGCAGCACATGGCGCCCACCCAACCCTCTGCATCTCCAGGAGGCTCTCGTGCAAGCTCAAGCGTGGAGGCAGCGGGCCCACTGCAGATGCTCGCACAGCAGGAAGGGCTAGGTGCCAGCAGCCTGCAGCCCTGGGCTCCCACCCACCCTCCCCGTTCCAACTTTCCGGGCTGACCGCCCTCCCTGAGAACGCCAGGGCACCAGGCCCTCTTAGGAGGACTTCAGGCCAGCGTTCAGGGCGGCCTCACTCTCGAGCCTCACAACCACACCCACGTCTCCCACTCAGAGTTGGCAAACGGACCCTGTACCATCCATCACAATCGTGTCCTCTCCTTCGGCCAGGCCAGCCCATGAAAATGCTCAATTATCTCCCATTTAATAAGAAACAGAAACAAGAGCCTCTCCTCCATCTGCGTGCCCTTGGCCTCTGCCAACGTCCTCCCAACTCTCCTTCCTCCCTCCATTTCCCCATCCTCTTCGTCCTCCACTGGATCCCCACAGCAGGCGGACCTGGCTGCCCCACGGCCCAGCTTAGCCCATCCTCGGGCAACCATCCTTTCTGCTGTGATCGGACTTTTAGGGCACAATTCTGCTCAGACCCCCAGAGATTCATGTCACCTGCAGAGGAAAATGCCCACTCCTGCACTGGTGCCCCAGGCCCCAGACAGCCCCCACTCACCCCTGCAGTATAATACAGCCACCGGGGTGCCGGACTCCAAGGCCAGAATGATGCAAACCCCGTGTGACTTTGGGGAAGTGACCCTGAGTCTCTGCACCAGTCTCACTTACGCAGTCAGGTGATACCCACGGGGCAGATGAGACGACCAGATGCGATGACGTCTGTGAAGCACCGGCCCCGGCGCTGAGAGCTCACGTGTGTCATCTGCATCCCAAGTCTTCCCTGTAACCCATCAAACTGCTTCCTAGTCCTGACTCACCTCCCCACCCAGTCTCACCACTGCCTCCTGCTGGGGCTGCAGGATCAGCTAACTCCTCTCATCACTGGGGCCCGGGCTCGGGTGTCTGTGTGTGGCCTCCCCACCACACACACCTGTGCACACCCCTTCTGGGTATCGATCCCCCTGCTCTGACCTGCCATTTGCCATTTACATAACCACCTCCCCCAGAAGATCAGGGTTCTTGACATGGGGCCACCAACTTTATCTCTAAACCCCAGCCCTTATCAGCGTTCTGCTTAAGAAATGCTGCCTAATGGTTCACTCGATCAACCCAGGTGGTTCACTCGATCAACCCAGGTGGCTGATCCAAGCTGAGTCCCGGAGGGGAGGGGTAGTGCCTTGGTCGGTCATGTTACAGATAACGGCAGAGGTCAGCTGACTTGCTGGCCCTGCCCCCCCTCTGGGATGCCCCAGTTTATCCCGCTACACCGCAGGGCCACCCAACCCCCTCTGAGTTTATCTACAAAGTCTCCAGCGGTTAGGGAAAGACTCGGCGAAGACGGTGATTCATTTCTTCCCCTGGCCACAGAAAGCCTCAGCTGCAGCTGATCTTGGGTGGCTGCCCCCTGAGAAAAGGTGCCCCTCCCTTGGTGGAAAACAGGCAAACATGATGGGGGGGGGTGGCGAGTTCCCAGAGCCTGACTGCCTGCGGGGAGTACACCCGCATCAGAAGCTTCATTTTAGGGAGGGGAGTGCTGGTCACAGGGCAGACAGTCTGCAGCCTCAAGAAGGCCTTCCTTGGAGGGATCCCCTGGTGGGGCTGCTCCGTCCCTGCCCACCCCTCGGGCCTGGGCCACACCCACTATGCAAAAGGAGGCGGGTGGGGATTCGCCCAGAGGTCCCCAGCCATCCCGGGATGGGAGTGGTCAGCGGGGATTCAGCATACAGGGGCTACCTGCCGAGCACTGGGCCTTTCCAGAGATAGAAGGAAATGCAGGCTATTGAGCCAGGTGCTTAGAACACCCTCGAAGAAATACAACACCTGAAATAACTTAGAACTCTTTAAAGGGAGGCTACTAATGGGACCTCCCCCGGAGTTAATGCAAGGATCCAAAGGCTCTGAGCCCCTGGCACTTCAGAAGTTCTCAAAATAATGGTTTTTCCTCACTTTTCAAATGGCACATTCAGGGAAGCTGTCAGGAGCTGTGGAGGACCCACAGGGATGGCCACGCTGCAAATACCACCTCGCTGCACCCAAACCGTCCGAGAATCTCCAGAGAAGCGACAGCTGTCACTGGAAATCTCTGGGCGCAAAAAACGGTGACCTAGGCAGCAGAATGTTCATGCAAAAGGCCTTTTTCTCAGGAAGACTGCTCTATGGAATTGTAAGTTCACACCCAAGGAAATTTAATACTTGGGATGGCCATCCACGAAAACCACCGGCACACACCACTCCTCTGGAACTTGCCAGCGTTCACAGGCTGTCATCAAGCAAAGGGATGAACCTGGGCTTGCAGCCTGCCCACACCACCTCCCCCAGGCTGCAGTGCAGGGGCCTGGCCCACTTCCTGCGGCCAGGCCAGGGGCGGGTCTCACTCGTGGCCAAGAATGAAGGGGCCGTGGTGTGGCCATTCTTTGTAAGCCACGCATGCAACACGCTTTCAGTTTACCCGCTCCCTTCCAGACAAGGTGTAAAAAGGTATTTTACATCGATCGAAGATTCCCAGTACCAAAGCCTAGCGTGTGCGGCTCCGTCCTACCAGAGGTTTAACCTTTGAGGCTTCGAAGATACCAGGCCACCAGCAGGGCAGGCAGGGCAGGCAGGCCCACCCCCAAGCCAGCCCTTCTGGCACTTCCGCCCAGACCCCCAAGGAGCCGGCTCCCCATCACCCTCCTGCAGCCCCGGCCCCCCCTCACGGGGCCTTCAGGCTCAGCCAGAGCAGCCCTGGGCCCCTCTTCCCGATGTGACCAAGGCCAAGGCTGGAGGAGGGCAGGCCACGGCCAGGCTCAGCCAGAGGCCCTTCACAGACGCTTTGACACAGTTCATCCATTTTATTCCCCCAACGCCCCGATGAGGCAGGCACTGTTATTAGCCCTAGTTTTACAGACTTGGAAAGTAACTCGCAGAGAGGTTGAAAAGGTGCCCTGGATCTCATTCCAGGTGTGCCCTGCCCCACCCCCTCCCCAAAGTACCGACTGCACCCAAGGGGTGAGGCCGAGCCCACAGAGGGAGGCTGCACTGGAAGTGAGGGTGGGGAGACAGGGTGAGAGCGCGTCGCGGGAGAGGGTCAGGGAACTTCATCTTGCTGCGGGTGGTGCTGGGTGAAGAGGTAACAGACTTCGGAAGCAGGAAGGCAGAGGGAGTGATACACACACACACACACACACACACACACACACACACAGACACACACGACACGCCCCTCACCCAGCTCCACGCGATGGGAAACTGAGAGTTCAAGGCAGCCTGGGGTAAAACAGGCGCCCATTTCACTTGAATCTCTAGGGACAAGGTACCAGTCCAGGGGTGAAGATTATCCCCAAATCCCTCCCTCAGGGCTGAGCAAAGCCCTAGGCTCCCTCCTCTTCCCCGTACAGGCTTTGAGAGGGCTTCAGCCTCCAGCCAGACTCCAGGGCAACCCTCCCAGGAAAACCTAATGGCCCCAAATCACCAACCCACTGCCCAGTCTACCCGCTGAGCCCGCCTCCTCCTGGGGAGCCCCCTCTGGGCCCCCCTGAAACCTGCTCCCTGCCCCCCACCCTGTGTGCCCCCAGGGCCCTCTCACCCCTCGTCCCGGCCCCTGACCCCTGACCTCGACCCCGGAAGGCAGCAAGGAAGTCTGTCAATTGCAGTGCTCCCTTCCCTAAAGAGGATGTACTCACTTACGAAGCCATAAATTCTTAGCATCAGACACACTCCGGATACAATTAGATCAGGACCACCGCGTGGGCATCAGGAAAACTGCCCATCCCCCAGGGGATCCAGAACTTTTGTGGTTTTGTCAACTCAGCTCCTCCAAGGGTTATATTAGCAGCGTTATTTCTAAAGCAAAATCTCGTCATTTCTAGTAACAGAAGATATTTATTTTGCTAACAGAAAACGGTGTGCACAGAGAAGCAGAAATGCTTTCCAAAAGGGTTAAAAGTGTAAAGGAAAATGTCCATAAATGATTAATTGGCTACCAAGGTTTTAATGACCTTGATGACCAAGACCAACAGTTTAACGTTCATAATGGCGTTTGAAACATCACTGCTCTTGTCTGCTTGGGCTGCCGTCACAAAGTATCACAGACTCGGGGGTTTAAACCGCAGAGATCGTGTTTTCTCGCAGCTCTGGAGGGTAAAAGTCCAAAGTCAAGGTGTCGGCAGGGTTGAGTTCCCCCTCCATGGCTTGTAGGTGGTGTTTTTTCCCTGTGTCTCCGCATCGGCTTCCCTCTGTGCCTGTCTGTGTCCTAATCTCCTCTTATAATATAGGACACCAGTCTTATTAGATTAGGGTCCATCTTAGTGCCCTTATTTTAACTTAATAACCTCTTTAAAGGCCCTGTCTCCAAATACAGTCATATTTTGAGGTACTGGAGGTTAGGGCTCCACAGCTCATGGCATCATCGAGATGGCATCATGGTTTAACCAAAAACAACAACGATTCTTAAAGGAAGGGATGCATTCAATATCTAATAGTCCCATTTGGATTTACAAAAGGCATTTTTCGCAGCAAAAACTCAAAGCAAGCCCGACATCAACAAGGTGCTGCCATGCTCAGCTCAGCTCCCAAGCTCCCCAGGCCCCAACGGGAGTAACAGTCACTAGTTGGTGAAACTCAGGACAGAGAGAAACTCAGCTTTTTCCGGAGGAAGCCGAGTCTCACCCCCCCAGGCTCACTGCCATCCTCTCGGGGAAACTAGGAAAATTCACAGCACACGTGTGGGCTGGGATCAGTCTTGACTCTCGTTTCTACCTTGTCATGGACGTTACTGGATTCATTTAAAACCAGGCGTGTCTTGCTCCAATATTAAACCAAAACCCATGCGTATGGTCAGCAGTTTCAACTAAAGACCCCTGGCACAGAGCGGTATGCAATGCTTCTCCTTTTCCTTTGTAGCTCTTATGTTCAGACTGCATTGTTCACTAGGCATAAAGCAAGATTTTAGGCTTAGAAGTCAGTTCTTTCTTTTTTTTAAAGTAGCCCTAAGAACAGGTGCATGAGGACTGTCCGGCCAAAAAGGTGTGTCACGTTCAAACCCGAGCCTCCACAGTGGTGGTCAGGCACCAGGATAAATGAAAGCAATATTCTCTCCCGCCTGCTGTCCCCATCAGCAGCAGGCATGACCTACCCCCCAGGCCAGTGGGAATGGGCTGTGGTCTGGCGGCAAAGGACGACTCCTGTGTCCTCACAGGGAAGGGGACATGCAGTGGACGGCCTTCCCGGACAAGACGCTTTCTTCCCTTGTCTGACTGAGCCTGTGCAGCCCTGCGAGTTACTTACTGGAAGGCTCAGAGCCCCAACTGCCTTGCCTTCCTCTGCACTGCCCCCTCTGATCCAACAGAGGTTCGCCCACAGCACGCAGGACAGAGTCTCACTGGGGGGATAAAAAGGAGGCTGGAAATCTCCACTGAACAAATTCAAACATGAATAAATCATGCTTTCTGGAAAAAAAAAATATATATATATGGTTAAGTTAGATTACTTCCCACAAAGTAAGGAATTCTGCTCCAAGGCGACCCACAGAGCAACAGGGGAGCCACCTGCTTCTCTCCAAGGTAACTGCTCCACTCAGGGTGCGGCTCACACACAGCCTGGCTTGAGAAACACTTTGTTATTAGTTGATCAGATAAAAGCACTCAGCAGGGTCTGCTCTCTCCATCCGCTTTCACTTTGGAAGTTGAGGGTAGGGAGTGTAACACTGGTGAAATAAAGGCATGAGGATCAAAAGTAAAGTGAGGTGAGCCTGGGATGCTTTTGGACACCTAATTAATTCCACGTTCTCAATTCCAGCATGAATTAATTTTCAAAGCGTATGTCTGCTTTTAAATCTATGCTGACCTTGGGTGGAATGCACAAATGTTTCTGTTATCACACAACTCAAAAAACAAACAAACAAACAAAAACAACCTGGGGATCACTCTGGGTACAGTAATTAATATTTTTTATTCATGAAAGAGCTTGTTTGAATATGATTCAATCAGAAAGTCATTTTCTTTCCAAGTTTGCTGGGTTTCCTATATGAATGCAAATCATAGTGACAAAGACACAATCTAAAGATTGAAAACCCGCACTGCTTACTCCTTATAATGTTTAAATTTGGCCCAGATAGAGCCATGAGAAGCAACTCAGAGAATCTGATAGAATACGTTGGATATTTTTATTCTCATTTTCTTGAGACTATTTGCCTTCGTGAAAATAAAGCAGAGACCCATGATGGAGCCTTTTCAGATGAAATTATCGTCAAGCGCTGTCACGTGGGACGAGAAGAGACAGTCTTTAAAAAGTCCTGCGGGTTAGGACTGGAGCACGTCAACTTTAGGACTGGCCAAGGGGGACTACTGACTGCCAATATCTAGTTCCTGTCACTTGAAATGTGTCACGGTCCTGGGATCACTTCATCTCCACTAAACCCGTACACGGACGTCTGTGGATGACCTTGGACGGGGTGGACCACTCTTTACCCTGGTCTCTACCTTCGGACAGTGATGCTGGGCCCATTAGATTTTCTCTGGTCATCATTCAATCAGCAGTATCCATGATGCAGAATACTGTGCCCTTTTTCGATCTGTCATATATCAAAATATTCCATTGGAAAGTCTGTTTCCTTCATCTTGCTATTGTTGTTACATAGTTAAGCAGCCCCAGCTGTTCAGGAAATACCACCGCAATGAACACATTACTGGGCAAAGAAGAATGAATGGAGGTTCCTGACAACCATTCCACCGGCTACAAAGAGGCCAGGAAAAAAAGAGCCCAGGTTACATGAAATACACAGTTATGAATAAAATCCCTCCGCTGCCTTTTATCACCTCATCACAGGCCAGACTGAAATAAGCAGCTGGAGAACACTGATTATAATCTCCTCTCAGTACCGGTAAGATGTTTCTTCTGGTTCTTTCTCTGTATTTTCTAAACTTGACATGTATTGCTTTTAATAAGAAAGGCTATTTTTAATGGTTAAACTTGGACTGGGGCTGGCTTTCAACAATTTTGTTTATGCTCTGAGCAAGACAATGACTTTAAAATCTATCTTTACATCTCTCTCCTCAAGCCGACCACCTTTAAATCCTGACTGTTTCCCCTTTACTACTTAATCCATCCAATAATAAACAAAGTTGGCACAAATCAGGCAGAAGAGAGCAGTGAACCTACGCCACTATGCTGTATGTAGCAAAGCAAGAGGGGGCCCCTGCACAATGGCTGGGTACCATTTCCTCCCTTCAAGAGGAGGAAACAGGCTTTCGGAGGTAAAGGACTTGCCCCAGGCCACACAGCTAAGGAGAGAGGACGGTTTAAGGATTCCTGGCGAGGTCAGCTGACTACAAAGCCAGGCCCTTTTCCTTCCCGGTGCTGTGCTGCCTTCCCACCCTTGCTGATCACTGGAAGAACAGGTATTGCTATCTTTTACACTTTTGTTTACCTCCAGCGCTGAGCCCTCTTCCCCGAGGTTTCAGCAATGTCTGTGCAATAAAGTTCTGAAATCTCCTGTGTTCACATGCATAGCCCTCCTCCAGCTGTCCCCTTAAGGTGTAACCAATGTCGTCACCCCACAGACATGTGACCAGGGAATTTGCTTAGGGCGGTTCCTCAAGTGTGAGTGAACCCACAGGGAGAGGGTAGGACAAGAGTCTCAAGACGTAGGAACCCAGCAGGTGGGTGGGCAGAACCTCGATGGGTAATGGACAGAGGCTGGAGTGTGACCAGGTGGCCTCGGTGGGGTCCCCTGATAAACCTGGAAGCCAGGCCCAGCCACCCGGGGTCGGGTGGCCTGCTCCAGAGGGACACACTTGCAGCATCCTTCCCTACGCCTTCGGAAAGGCCGTCAGCTAGTCTCCTGCCCAGTCCACGTGTGTCTTCAAATGAAGGCAGGCCGACCCCTCTGGTATGATCTACGGTGGGCGTCATCCTGTATTTCTCCCTCAGTTAAATAACCATTACAAAACTGAGTTCAAAAACCAAAAAGGTGCCCCAAACCCTAAGCATTTCCTACTAGAAGACACTTTGTGTAATGTAAGCCTAATTTGCATCAAGAGAAGACATTTTCATCGATGCTACTTGCCTTACCCCTTCCATCCTACTATAAAGTAGGCTACTTTATATCCTTTTTGGAACACGACAGGGTAGAAATACAAATTACTCCATCAATTGTTGTGAAAATCTCGTAATTTCCTTAGCTTAGATTCCTAGAAGCATAATTCCTGGGTCAAAGTGTACAAACCATTTATCCATTCACATTTCCAAACTGCTTTCTAGAAAGGGCAAATTATTTCGACTGCCCCGTCATTATTTGGGGGCCTCAGTGTTGCCCGTCCCCTACCCACCGATAGACAGGCTTCTTTGGGCCACCGTCCAGCCCATCCCCACAACACGGCCACAGGAATGGATACCTCTGTGTCACTGTCACCACTGGTTTTAATCTTCGCTTGTTTGCTCAAACAATGGCATCTCAGATTAACTAGGTTTCGTTCATTTACCTACAGGAATTTTCATGTTCATTTGCATGGGCTCTTTAAACATGAGGAACAGCCACTTGTCTGGAACATTCAGTGCAAGTATGTTTTCCATAACGTGTCAAAATGGAGATCAGAGTACATCAAAAAAGATTTTCAAGAATACTGCTATGCAGACATCAGAGCATAGTTTTCTCGATGGTACCAGATCTCCCTCCCGGTTGGCACTGCCCACAGAGTGGCAGCCCATCTTGTCTCTATATTGGCTGGTCTTGAGGCTGCCAACAGTCAGAGGCTGGGGTTCTTCTGAGCAGCCTAGCTCTTCCCACAGAACATTCCTTGATAAGTCTTTCTAGACTTTTAGCCGCAGTTGAAGCTAAACTCACAGGTCTGTAATTTGCAGAAACCACATTTTTGTTTTCTACTCTGAAAACGGGTACTTTTTATCACGTTGAATTTTCTGTGCCCTGTTTGCCAGGTATTCTTCAGAACAGCAGGGTGGTAGGGGGAGGGTAATCTCATTTACAAGAATCCCCCGGACCTCAGAACTTATGCAAGCCGTAGCACAAGCGTCCAGTTTTATGGCCTTTCTTCTCTGCTGTGTCCCCAGTGCCTAGAACTGCCTTGAAGAACAACTAACACATAACGGATGGAGGGAGTGGGGGAGGGGTGATAAGGAGAGGCCGGGAGGGGAGTGAATGAATAAACCCACAAACCCACCCAGCTCCCAGCGCAGCAAGGGGCTCCCTCACACCCTCTTCACTCCTCCTAGGTCTGATCAATGCTTACTTTCATCTTTTCCATCCAAAGCTCACTCTCCAATCAAAAACACATTTTTCTGATTGTCCACCAACATGGTCATCGAGTTTGATTTACTGAATTCTATTGCCTCGGCAACTCCATATATTAACTCGAGCTAGAGATTAAAAAGCCACTACTTTGATGTAAAAGGCACTCCAGCGTAAATGATAAGAGAAGCCAGCTCCTGATCTAAATGAAGAGCTGAAGTGCTTCTAACTGATTTCATCTCCATCAACCTCAGGACACCTAGGCACAGCCCAGATCCTTAAATTAGTGACACCTGATACACTGTATAGTCCATCGCACCCTTTAACATCCAGTGCTCCTTGCTTGGCGTGCGGTTCCCGGACCAGCAGCGTCAACAGAGAACGTGGCACAAGTGTTAGAAATGCAGACCCTCAGGCCTCACCCCAGACCTTCTAAATCAGAATCTCTGGGGGTGGAGCCCAGGAAGCTGTCTCAAGAAGACTGCTTCTTAAGTATCTCTATTCAAGTGTGCAAAGCGCTGCTCCAGGACACAGAGGGCTGATGTCCTTTCTGACATTTCTGACGTAACAGCCCATGTTAGATAAACACTTTAGCAAATGTCTTAAAAAGACTGATTTAGTAAAACGCCAAATGTTCTATTTCCCCACCCTTTCTTATTTCCCCTGAATTCTGGAAGAATGGTACGGCATTGAAGGATCATTAAAGTAACACATTTTTAAAAGACATATAACAAGTGTGAAAGGCTTTTAAAGCATGACAAAGTCAATGATGGAATAATGGAAAAATTTTAAATCTCCTGGAAGTAGAGGCAGAACTGCACCCAAAATGTCTCTAGGACTTATTCTGTAATAGGAAAATAAACATCTCCTGTAGCCTCACTCCCTCTTTTAGAGGAAACTGCCCTTCCCCTCCGCCCCACAAAAGTCCTCTGGGTCCTGGAGCTCTCTGCCCAGTGACCACACCCACCTCCCTCCTGGGGCCCGCCTCCTCCAGGGAGCCCCCTGCCCATCCCTAAACAGCAACACAGCTAAATTCCAGTGCATGTCAAGGGTTTTTAAATAAGCTTTCTGGAAATGTCGAACCGCCCTCCTTTGGGACCCTCACGAAGTCACAGCGTTCTGAGTCCTCCAAGATCCAATCGGAGGAGCCACGGTACTGACAGCACCAGCAGGGTGACCACAGTTGGACCAGCGATCATCCCGATCAAAGTTCACGTGCAAGTGCTCCAAGCACCACGGGCACCTGGGCATGCGCATTTTAGATCTGATCACTGCCCCCATCAACTTCCGGAGGTGGAGACCACTATCCCTCTCGTTTTTCTACATAAAGGGCTAGAGACTTGGAGGGGAATCACTCAGTCACACAGCAAGCCGTGTGCAGGAAGGGAAGGTGCAGAAATCTAAACCCAGTTCAGCCTGATTCCAAAACACCTGCTCCTGATTTAAGAGATAGAGAAACAGTAGGAGGGGCGGAGGATGCCCTGCGGGGAGCTGCCTGGACCGACCCATCCTTCCCCACTATGGCTCTAGCGCGCGGGGTGTGGGAGGGGTGCCCTGCTTCTCACATCCTGGGAACCGAGCCCCACAGCTGCGGTTCTGCGGTGGCCTCCGCGCCTGTCTTCGTATGGCTTTAACTTTATGGCAACAGCAACTAGAAGATGGCATCACCCTGAAGAGGAGGAACCGTTTTTCAGGCTGTGGCTGGATTCACCGTGGACATGGAAAACCCTCTCTCCAGGGAGAAAACCACTCAGGCGAAGTACCCTTGCTGCTGACCTTCTGGAACCTCTGACTTCAGGCACTTTAACTGAGACAAGTTTGACATTGTCGCCTGCAGACTCCTCATGGGTTCTCATTACACAGTTCTCCATATGAAGTGGGACGGAGCTGGCCCGTCCGTGGCCCATCAGAGGCCCAGGTGCAGGGACAGTGCGTCGTCACAATTTCACGACCCACCCTTAACCGAGAGGCTAAAGGTCAAAAAAAGAAACCAAAACTCACTGCCCTGGGGGGCACAGGAGGCAGAGGGGCAGGAGGCTGGGGGCAAGCAGGCAGTTGTGGGAAGACAGAAGAGATGGAAGTGGCACTGTGCCCACCGGATGGACTCGACCGTGGCCAAAGCTTCTCAACACTGGCCCACAACTGTGCAGGGCTTTCTAAGAATAAAGGGGGGTGAGGTTCAAGAGAAGAAGGCCCTGTGCTAATCTCAGTCACCCCAGTACTCTTGACCTTCTTGTATGACTGTGTTTGGGGGTGGGGATGGGGAGGCTGCATTAACTGAAGGATTTAATTTTTCTGAATGGCAACCATCTGCTCTAATCCAGACTGATGCGGACGCGGTGGCTGTGTGGTCCATGATGCAGACACGGAGGGGGAACCCCCAGGTCCCACCTGGGCCCCCCTGAACTGGTCAGCCGTGAGCCTGGACCACAAAGTGATGATGAGACTAAAACTTGCATGGAAGTTCATTCCAGATCTCAAATTCTACCATTTTTTAAAAAACGTTATTGAAGCACAGCTGATTTACAATGTTGTGTTAATTTCTGCTGTACAGTAAAGTGATTCAGTTATACATATATACACATTCCTTTTTAATATTCTTTTCCATTACGGTTTATCACAGGATATTGAATATAGTTCCCTGTGCTATACGGTAGGACCTTGTATAAATCTATCCTATAGATAATAGTTTGCACCTGCTCATCCCAAACTCCCAATCTTTCCCTCCCCCAAATTCTACCATGTTAATTAACATCAGGGTTCCTTTCGTAGGCCACTACAAGTGACTCCTCAACTGAAAACCTCGATAAAGTTCACAGGCCTCTGTCTGATCTGAAATATTCAGGTTACTCAGGTGCCCTCAGGTAAACATTTTTCTCCCTCCTGCTCAGCAAATCACTGAAATACGCTAAGGGTAGACCCGGGATCAACTGTCAAGATGATAAACTCATCTGCATGCAGTTGTGACCAAACATTTGACTAGCCTCTTAAAAAGCAAACAGAAAGCCACCCTCCGTGTCACTGGGCACTCTTCACTGTCAGGACACAGACCCCCGCGTCGACTTTCCAGAACGAGGACGGCCTTGCTCCCCTGACCTCCGTCACGCTGGCTACATCTGTCTCCGTGAGCAACTCCAGCCCACCTTTCGTTTAGGGCACAGTTAATTATTTTTCTGCTTTAATGCTACTTTCTCGTCCTAGGGCAGTGCGCAGGTCTAAGATCAGGAGCCCCTATCTGCATGGTGTTGCCCCCCTTACACTTAAACGTGTTATACAAAAGCCATTCTTACAAGAGAGCAAAGCTGATGCGCTACCAGAACAATCTGTGTGTGTAAGTCAGCACATCGCGCGCCGGGCTCTCCAGCAAGAGCTCACGGCGCACCGGGGACAGGAGTCCAGCACAGTCCACTGTGCTGTATTTCGGTCACGTCTCAAATCCCAGAGCCCATTTAGCCAACTTCTCAGAGACTGCCTCCTGGTCTGAGTGCCTGACTCTGCTTTGCCTCGTGCTAATTCGATGTGGACGTTTGAATGATTCCCTCCACGTGGAGAGGCTATCGTGGCTCTCCCGCCCAGGGGATTAAGAGTCTGCAAGTGAACTGTTTATCCCAGGGCAGAGAATGAGGACGAGCTACTCTCAGATAAACGGGGCCTCGGACTTCCCTGGTGGCGCAGTGCTTAAGAATCATCCGCCTGCCAGTGCAGGGGACAGGGGTTCGATCCCTAGTCCGGGAAGATCCCACACGCTGCGGAGCAACTAAGCCCGTGCGCCACAACTACTGAGCCTGCGCTCTAGAGCCCGCGAGCCACAACTGCTGAGCCCACGTGCCACAACTACTGAAGCCCGCACGCCTAGAGCCTGTGCTCTGCAATAAGACAAGCCACCAAAATGAGAAGCCCGCGCACCGCAACGAAGAGTAGCCCCCGCTCGCCACAACTAGAGAAAGTCTGTGCACAGCAAAGAAGACCCAACACAGCCAAAATTTTAAAAAGGGGGGGCCTCCCCTGTGGTTTCACGGGGTCGACTCCCTGGAAACGCCTGTGTGAGCACCAGCTAGTACAAGAGAGAAACATCAACAAGAACGCTCCCAGTAAGTCCCCAGGGACGGGGACACACACACACACACACACACACACACACACACACACACACACACACACACACACACACACCCACCCAGTGAACACGCCATGTGACAGCGACAGGACAGAGAGAGGAGGTGCTGCCACCGGGCTCTGCTCCCCCTCCTGCTCCTCCTCCAGATTATCTAATGGGGAAGAAATCTGACTGCTCTTCCAGACTTTCTTCTCCCAGCCTCCCATCCTGCTTCCAAGGGGTCCATCCAGGGCTTCTCGACCACCTGCAGCGGAAACAGCGCAGAGAATCCCAAGACGTCTGCAAGGCTGACTTCCCATGGTCAGAAAGCTGCCCGTTTCCAGAATGGGAAGGCTGCCCTGCAATTCGGCACCCCGCTTTGTGGCTCGGGGAGCCCCCCCTCCCGCTGGTCCCAGGCCTCCTCCACCACGGGGGCACCAGACAAGGGCAACACACACCACGGGGCTCTGTCACCTGCTTCCTTTGATTAGATCATCCGTTTCTCTCCGAGGAAGATCACAGGGTGCGGAAGACCCAAGTGCACGTGCTG
Source organism: Balaenoptera physalus (assembly GCF_965194825.1). Taxonomy (NCBI): domain Eukaryota; kingdom Metazoa; phylum Chordata; class Mammalia; order Artiodactyla; family Balaenopteridae; genus Balaenoptera; species Balaenoptera physalus. Next base: position 133,931,190 of record NC_138885.1, on the reverse strand, counting down.
GCTCAGACACTGGGGACCCCATAAAGAGACAGCGTGACTGGGCGGGGGGACAAGTCGTTCTTCACAAAGTCTATTTCTGAGTTATGTTTCAACAGTGAACTTGTCGATTGCTGGCTTCCTATCCAAAGAAAAGGAAATAGAACTGTGCTCAGACCAATACGCAAGATAACCTGATCTCCAGGCCCCTGCAGATGGATAAGGTAAATTGCTAAGGGCTCCCCAGCGGAGATGCTGTGGGTCTTACTGGGCAACGCTGAACAAGGAGACATCCACCTGTGTCACACAGAGAGCGTTTCCAGTTCCTTCCATTCCCCCGTTCACTACGATCACTCCCCCCTGACAAACACCATTAAAAGAAACGTTAAAGCTCATGAAAGGGGAAAGCCTTTCCAAGAAAGCACGTATTCACCGGCCTCCCCTCCCCAGCAGGGCGGCGGCAGGAGGCAGATGGTTGTAGCTATGGTCCAGTCCAACTCCGTGTCTTTCCCAGTCCTCCTGAGGCAATCTGCTGCGAAAACTGATCCCAAGTCACTTTTTCTCCATCTAAAAGCAAGAATTAGTCTGCACTTCCTCGTTAACAGAGCCTTCGGCCGCCACGTGACTTCCTGAGCCCAAAGGAGCCTGTGGCCGGAGGCCCGCTTCACCTCCCAGCGTACCGCCTTCGCGGGTGGGTCTGTCTTTGGACATCTGGGCCCTGTGGACGTCTCTGCCGACAGCTGTTAGGACACAGGGAGGGAGTGGGGAGAGGGCCTGCGGGGACCGTCCCTGCAGAGAAGTGCAGAAGGCCCCTTGCCACCTCTGACCCAGGCCATCAATGCCTGCGGCCATAGCCCGAGAGCCCAGGAAGGTTGGGGGGGTGGGGGAGTGTGCAGAAGGCTCCAGCCTCACGTTTCTTCGGAAATGCTCCCCACTAAATGCCCCAGACCTCAGTGATGAAAGAAATGCACACTTGAGCATCCATCCCATTGTACATGCAACGAGCCAGTGGGACTTAGGAAATGAACCCCTGGTAGGAGGCAGGCTGAGCTGAGCGGGTGAGGGGCACACAAACTGAGGATGGGGACACTTTGGGACGACCCCCTGGGAATTATCGGAAAACCACAGGACCATGAGTCACCTCAGCCCCAGGAACCCACGTGGGGACTTCAGGCTGAGCAGAGACTCAAGGTGCAAGGAGATGACGGAAGAAATGGCTGATCAACAGCGAACAACCTAATGCTCACCGAAAAGGGATCAAGACAAACAGATACACAGACAGACAGATGAAGGCAGGTTTGAGAGAATCTTGTGCCACTGCTGAAAGGTTAACGGTAAAGGCCGAGCAGCACTGTAGAAGAGCTGGTGACCATTTCCACGCAGCGTTATCCTAAGGTCATCTCTGCACACAGAAGAACAAGGCTGGAGGAGGACATGGGAAAATGAACACAGGGCATCTGTCGGGTTGGTGAAATCAGACTGGGGCAATTGTTCTTTAATGATCATCTCCTACAGTGCAGTAACATCACATAGCAGTAACATCACTTGCGTATTCTTTACATTTAGAGGACAATGTCACTGAAAGTCGGGGGAGAGAAGCAACGCTCTGGACGGAGACAGAGTAGCAGCTTTTGAGCAAGACCAGCCGGCAGCCACGTGGGCAAGAAAGGAGCCCACGGCGCCCAGAGGAACAGGGTGCGACCAGCTCCGCGGCTCCAACTCCTTGACATTTACCAAAGTGCTGCTTGAATCGCAGCCTTGGAATGCACAGGCAGGCTTTCGACGTGCACACAACACAAAAGGCATTTCTTTTCTAATTACAAGTTTCCCTAAAACACAACCAAGACATATTTTAAAAAAAAGAATTCCACATTCTGGGGACATTCACATATTTCTGTAGAGTTGTATTTGCCTGAACTGTAAGATTAAAGAGTAATTTTTTAAAGTTCAAAACCCCCATTATACATTGTTTCTGGTATTGTGTAGGTCTGCACATGTGTAACTGGCTGGTGAGCAAGGACACGATTTGCGTGATTTATGGGAAATACCCTCCAATCGTAACCTGGTTTTTTTCTGGGGGGGGGTGCCCATTGTCAGCTCAGGAGTCAGGCTGGTCATTACAAAAAGGCCGAGGTGGAGACATCGTTCTTGGGCAAGAACACACTCAGAAGTAAAGCCTATTCCTAACCCACCTCAATCCAGCTCAGCAGATCAGGACTCTTCTCTCCCATCTTTTCCAGTCCACCAAACATCTGACAGTTCTCCTTCAAGGGAAAAGAACAAACGTGCCTCCCTGCCTTGTCAGGCAGGCTTCCCAAGGTGCCGTTCAAAGGGTTTGCCCGCCACTGTTCTTTAGAATTTGCCCCCAAGACATTCTTAAAAGATGACAGGGGAGCAAAGATGGTGGCAGGTAAGAGAACACACAAATGAGTTAAAGGTGCTGGCCCGTCCCATTCATGGCTTCTGCCGCACGCATTCCCAATCAGACAGTTTAATTACAGACCTTAGCGGTTTACGGACCAGAAGTGCCAGGAAACAACCAGGAAATGCAACTCTGCACTGCTCTCTCATTAAGCTGAGCCTGGCCATCTACCAGCGGGGGAAATGGTTCTTTGGAGTTGTAGGATTTCTTTGCTTCTGAGTTCTGAGATGGGAACACGTGATTTGGGAGGTAATGCACAGTTCATTCCTTTTCTGGAAGATAATGTTTCTGCCCTGTGTCAGGCTGGCCTCTCTTGACCCTTGATCTCTTGAGGGGAGGGACAGCACCTTCCCTCCTGGACTGGGGCCAAAATGGCCACTAGGGATCGTTTTTAACTGCATGGTAAACCAGCCAGAATCTTGGGAGATGGGCCAGCTTGAATCTTTTTTTTTTTTTTTTTGTATTTATTTTATTTTATGGCTGTGTTGGGTCTTCGTTTCTGTGCGAGGGCTTTCTCTAGTTGCGGCAAGTAGGGGCCACTCTTCATCGCGGTGCACGGGCCTCTCACTATCGCGGCCTCTCCTGTTGCGGAGCACAGGCTCCAAACGCACAGGCTCAGTAGTTGTGGCTCACGGGCCCAGTTGCTCCGCGGCATGTGGGCTCTTCCCAGACCAGGGCTCGAACCCGTGTCCCCTGCATTGGCAGGCAGATTCTCAACCACTGCGCCACCAGGGAAGCCAGCTTGAATCTTCAACAGAGGCAGGAAATGTTTCAGCATCTGAGGCTCTCAGAGCACCGTCTCTGTTCATCTGGGAACGCAGTCCCTGACCGACAAGGCTCTCCGCACCCAACCACCTCCGGATCGGGGGATGATCTCTGCAGGGAATGATGCTGTGAGCGCCCCTCAGGAGGGAAGGGGTTAAGTGCCTGTGAATCGGGCTGCCCTGGGCGCCGACGACCACCTCCCAAGGGGACACCAAAACCCCAGTGGAGATGCTCACGTCAAGGAAAACCAGAAGTCTTTTTGAGCAACTGTGGATCTCTGAACCCTGCGACGGACAAATCACAACGAGAAAGATGCCAATGTCCCCGAAGGGAAACTATTCTATTCCTGACGACATGATCAACTCCTGGGTCCCTTAAGGCCTCAAAAATAATCCTAAAAGGAAGTTCCAGAACAGTTTCACTGGCCCTTAAAGTGTTTTTTCACAGCTCTGAGAAGCAGAACTCGATGGCACAGGCACACGGGGTGAAACGTGCTGCTGTTGGTGTGACAGACGAAGGTGCAGCAAGCCACAGCGCCCCGTGATCCTTCCGCAAACAACATGCACCTCCTGTGCGCCCAGAAACACAGCAGACGGCCCCACCAATAAACAGCCCACCAGTAAAGGCCGGGGCAGTATGGAGAGGATGCCGGGGAAGCCCCGCCCCCCGAGGTCATCCCTGATGTTTCTGCATCTGCCCTGAGCTTCCGCCTCACGCCCCCAGCAGCTGCTGAGCAACAGCTCCGGCTGGAGAAATAAACTCCCCTCTCAGCCTCCTCCTCTTCTGCCCACCCTGGAAACCCTGGGATTCCCCAGGCTTCTCTCCCAGGCCACACAGTCACCCTGGATGAGTTCATCTGCCCCAGTGGCCTGCCGTCCATCTCTGGATGACCTTCAGAGGGATGCCCCCTGCTCAGATCAGAGTTTCAGGGCCGTTGGCCCTACAGCCTTTCCTACAAGCCCACTCAACTGTCCCACAGAAGCTTTGCACGCACCAACGGTGTGGCCACCAGGGAACTCATCCCGGTCCCTCCCCCAAACTCAGAGCCACCGTGATCCACCCAAGCCCCCAGGCCCCACGCCCACCCTCGGCCTGGCCTCTGCCAAATCCAATCAAGCATCAAGTCCGGTACAGGCTCCTCTGGGATGTCTCCCGAATCTCCCCCTTCCCTCCGTCCCCACCGCCATCTCTGGGCCAGCGGTTCTCAGCGGGGCGGTTTGCTCCACAAGCGGCATCTGCTTAGGACTGTCTGGAGACGGTCCTGGTTGTCACAGCTGGAAAGGGGGGCCACCGGCCTCTAATGGGTGGGGAGCCCAGGGACGCTGCTGACCACCCCACAATGCACAGCACGGCCCCGCTCAAGGCGTCAGTACGGCCGAAGGTGGAAGTCCCTGTCGCAGGTCCACACCACCCCTCTCCTGGATTCTACCAGCTTCCCCACCGGACTCCCCTCTTCCAGTCCCTGCTTTCCCAGCCCGTGCGTGACAGGGAAGCCAGAGCGATCTCTCTCTCCAGGACACACATGATCACAGCCTTAATCTCCCCCAATCCTGGAAAGCAAAGCCAATGACTTGGAATCTCCCCACTCACAGACAGCTGCCATTAACACCATGGTGTTTTTCTTTCTGGTCATTTATCTGGGCATATTATATAGATTTTTTTTAATCAAAAAAATATATTTTTTTTGTTTTACAAAACTGAGATAGTATTCAACCTACTATTTTGTAACAGTTTTTAACTTAGTAACATTTCCCCACATCATTTTGATGTCTATCTTTAATCTGACCATTCACAACGTTGTCGTGGAGCGCACACTCCAGCTTTCTTCACTCTGAGTCAAATGTTATGGGACACCTCACGTGCGGTGCCAGGGGTAAGCCTAAGACATGGCGCCTCCAGGGCTTCCCACTCCCAGAGCTGCCGCCGTGACACTGCCACGCTCACCTCTTTCACGGTCATAGCATCTTGGGGCCAAACATCATCATCAGGTCTAACTTCCTATTTTACAGCCAAGGATGCTGTAGCCCAGTGAGGCGGGGGGGGGTCGGTACCCAGGCCACGGAGCTGGTCTGTGACACACCGATCAGCATCCCAGCTGCCCATCCACGGCACTTCCTCCTCCTTCTGGAAAGGGCCGAAACACACTGCTCTCTGGCCTGGAGCGTCCATCGCCACGTTCCTCCCAAAGATCATTACAGTTTGAGATCCCATGAGATGCTGGGAAACTTATGACCCTACAAGGCAGGTCTTATCTTCATTGTACAGATAAAGAAACCAAGATCAAGAGCAAATGCCCCACACCACGTGCTGAATCACACAGTGAGTTGGTGGTATTTTAGCTTCCTAGGGCTGCTGTGTTGAAGCTATTAGGCTGGGTGCCTTAAGCAACAGAAACGTATGGTCGCACAGTCCTGGGGGCTAGAAGTCCAACAAAGTATCTGCAGGGAAGGTTTCTTCTGAGGCCGTGAGGGAGAACCTGACCCAGGCCTCTCCCCTGTTTCTGGGGGTTTGCTGGCCATCTCTGGTGCTCCTTGGCTTGTGGATCTCTGCCTTCATCTTCCCAGGGTATGATACACATTTATCTCCCAATTCCCCGTTTTCTATAAGGACACTAGGCATATTGGATCAGGACCCACCCTATCCCGCTATGACCTCATCGTAACCAATTACATCTGCAATGGCCTCATTTCCAAATAAGACCATATTCTGAGGCACTGGGGGGTTGCGACTTCAACACATGGATTCTGGAGGGGACACAATTCAACCCCTAACAAGTGGTGATACAAGGATTCAGTCAGGCTGACTCACCTCCAAGCCAGTGGGGTCCTGGGAAAGCTGGCGTGGAGGGTCCCAGAGGACGGGCCATCTAGGGGTGGGCACTCCAGACTCTGGAAGGGGAAGGCTTGGTTCTGGACAAGGCCTCTTCCACCGCCAGCACTGACCCAGAGGGCTGGACACCTGCATCCCTTTGCAAAGTCATGACTATTCCCCAAATTGGAGAGCTGTACCCCTCACGTTCCTTCTCTGAGTCCAGCAACCATAGAAACTCAGCAGGGGTGTGTTTATTCTTTAGAACAGTCACCCCCAAAAAGTACAGTGCACAGGATGCCCCGCTGTCTCTCTGCACATGGCCAAAGCCCTGGAAAGGCGCCCCAAGGTAAAAAGACCCAAAGAACTTGCTTGAAGAAAAGGACAACTGAGCCGGATGAAAATTCAGGGCCAACCGCCTTCTCCAGAACCCTTTTCTCGATAAGATGGGATTTCAAAGCACTGAAAGGAAAACACCAGTCCTACACAGGACAATGCTGTTCGCCCCACACCTCCTGGGATGCTGCTCCCTCGGGCATGGCTTTGGCGACGGGAGTGGGAAAGTTCTGGAAAAGGCCTCACGGATAACTCTGACACTGACTCTAGAAAAGTCACTCATCTAACTGATTCTTCCTAACATGAAAGCAAAGTGCACCCCTGCTTCTGTGTTCTTGCTTCTCAGAGACTGAACCCACTGTTGCCAAACCATTTAAAATAATCTCAGGAACTGGAAGTTTCTGAATGCTGGGTGAAAGAATTAATCCATTTGCCATACCTAGAGACTCTACCAAGCTTTCAGAGTAAGCTGAATACCAGGAAGATGAAGGGCAAAACCTATCAGGCAGAGAAAAGGGGAAACGGAAGAAACACCTGCATCTCAGGGAGCTTGGCAGTGGGCACAGCAGGGTAACGGAGCTCACCTCCTTCCCCATATGACCTTGGGTGGGTTTCTCATTCCCATTTCCAGAGGGGGCAGCGGAGGCTCGGGAAGGTTGGAGGCCTTACCCACCGCCATGCAGCCGGGCTATAGGGTTAGGATTCAAACTCAGGACACCTGCTGCTTATACCGCAGGTGCTTCCTGACCACAGGTCCCGGGGCAGAAGGCTGTGCAAGATTCCTCATCGGGGAAGAAACGTTCACGCTGTCTGAGGGGAAACCGGTCCTGGACTTAGGGTCCCAGAAAATCCACGCAGACCTGACAACAGACAGCCGGCCGCCGTGTCGACACTTCAGAGGGATTCAGGGGAGGGGGTGGGGCAGACAGGGGACCACTTGTCCATCCACTCATTCATCCCACGAAAGGTACGGTGCCCCCAAACCACGAGCCAAAAGAGAGCCTCCCTCTCTGAAAATTCAATGCTCTTTTCAACGCTCTGAAAAGCTTTTATTTTGACCAAAATAAAAACCAGTGTTCTCAGGTTCAACAGCACAATTAAAGTGAGAACGGGGAGAAATCTGATGAAGAAAGAGCCACAAAAACACAGGATCAAGCCTCGCTCGTACTGGGATGCGGACAACTGCAAATGCAGCAGAGAAGGTTCCCCGAAGCCCCTGGAAGGCTCAGCCTTTCCTTGACCGTCCTGCGCGTCTTGGACACACAGCTGGCCCACAGCACAAGCGGTGGAACTGATTAGAGACGGGTTTAATTCACGGCCTGAGCGACTCGGTTTTGACACAAGAAATAACTTTCTGATGGACAGTTTCTCGGCTCCGGTTCCCATGAGAAGCTGTAAGTAAACAAGCGTCTTCTGGTGGGATGAGTTCTGTCTGAGGGATGCCCGAGGGGACCTTCCAAAGCCAGGGCTCTCCACTGTTTTACACAGTGCCACACACAGGGGCTGTAATCATTACAATGACACTGCTGCCGCTTGCATGGAAGACTCCTAAGGATGTGCAGGTGAAATGTAAAGATACATCAGTGCTACCTTGTTTACACACAGAGCTCTCAAAAGCACAACTTTCATCTAGCGATGTGCCAGTGCAAACTCATACCATAAATTACTCCCAGGACCCCAAGGAGAAATTCAAGAGAGAGACACAATTGTGGGAAAATCAAGTGAAAAGCCCCAGCATTCGTCTTAAAGCCGCAGCTGCTTTCTTCAGCCCCAGTAGTGTTCAGCCCCTGTGCACGGGTCCAAGGCCTGGAGAAAATCAGGGCACCCAGCTGCAGCTTTTGTGGGAGGGGGTCAAGCAAAGCAGAACTCAGAAGCCCACCAAACCCACCCAGAGGGAGGGGTAAGACTGCCCACTGGGCTTCTGACTTTTAAGGAAACAGAGATACCCTCCTACACATGAGATAGGGCCAGGCAGGTCTGCCAACGCAGCTGTCTGTGCTTTCCAGCAACTAAACTCCTGCACCTTACTATACAACAATGATGCCTGTCCCAACAGGAAAATCAAAGCGACAGCACATGTTATAAACCTCCAGCGACATGCCATCAGGCACCCCAAAAGGAAGGCTGAGCAGATGAACAGGCAACAGCTGGCTATCGTGCCTCGTGATTAAAGCGGTGGGCGCTGTTTTGCAGCAGACACATGACCACCTAAAGGCAGGGGAGAAGACAGAGCCTTGATCCCCAGGCAAACCAGGTGGAACCAGAAAAACAGAAGCATCCGGAGGTTCCCGTTCGCAGCCGTGACCTGCACAGGCCTGCTGATTTCAGCTCCGAAAACCAGCCGTGTAGGACTCAGCCATCAACAGATGGTCACCAGACAGCCCCAGGTGTATCTCGGATCTGCCAGCTCACCAAAGCCTGTACCGTGGCCGCAATCGTCGTGGAGATGGCAAAGCACAGGGTCCCTGGAGGAGAGCACGGGGCAATTCGCCCAGCCATGCAGCGGCCTGTGGGGACTCGGCCACAGGCCAGGCAGTCTCCTGGGACCTCTACTCAGGAGGGGAGCGCTGAAGTCAGAAAGACCGCTTGTTAATTCACCTTGAGAGGCTGAATTGCTGGAGCAGGTAACCTCTTGGGTCTCGCAGACAACACATTCTCACCTTGTGCATTAATTAGAATCATGTGGCCACATATGACTGAAAACCCCAATAACAGCGGCTTAAAGCAGACAGAAGGGCAGTTCCCTCGCATATTAATGAGGTGTCCAGGTGGGCTGTCCCAGGTGAGGCTGGAGGGCCCCATAAACCTGGACCCCTTCCAATTCCAACGTGGCCGTCATCCCTCCTTCTTGGGATGATCAGAGAGGAAGGGGCAACGGGACCCACCCTTGTAAGGAGGGCATCCAGAAGCTGCCACGTAACGCCCCCAGCTGCATCTCAGGGGAGCAGCCATCCCCAACAGCAAGAGGGGCTGCGTGGGTCTTCATTCTGGGCAGCCAGATGAGGACCAGTACCAACGACCAGCTGCACTGAATGAGCATTTCCCACCTGCCACAGCTCTTTCTAAGCATTCTTCCACGCATCCCTCATTGAATTTCACTGGCAACCATGTTGCATAGATATCACTACCCCCCTTTTTCAAGGTACACGGGGGCTCTAACCTCTTACACGGAAGTCCAGCCCATGGCAGCTGGCTCTGGAAGGCTTACGGTGCACCCTGGGAAGAAGCAGAATGCGGAAGAAAAGTCCTTTAGGAGGGGTGGTCCGTGAGCCCAGGGAACTCTGGCAGGAAGGCAGGCCAGTCGCAGCAGGTACAACGTGGTTTGGTCCTTGGGCACAAGGCCCCTCTCGATCAACGGTGCCCGGCTAGCCAGGGCAGCCTGCCCCACCCCCCTTACCCGGCACCTCCCTGGCGACTGCCCGAGCCTGGCAGGTCACAGGTGGCCAATCCATCATCCTTCCCTGTGCCAACCCCACGCTCCAGGCGTGGTTTTTTCAGTTCAACCCTCCTAAAGCACCCTTTCCAAGTGTCCTGGGGACACCCTTTCATTGCTCTCCAGGATCTGACAGCATCAGAATCAAGTTGGCTAGGACTTCCCTGGTGGCGCAGTGGTTAAGAATCCGCCTGCCAATGCAGAAGACACGGGTTTGAGCCCTGGTCCGGGAAGATCCCATGTGCCGCGGAGCAACTAAGCCCGTGCGCCACAACTACTGAGCCTGCGTTCTAGAGCCCACGTGCTACAACTACTGAACCCGCGTGCCTAGAGCCCGTGCTCTGCAACTAGAGAAGCCACCGCAATGAGAAGCCCGCGCACCGCGACGAAGAGTAGCCCCTGCTCACCGCAACCAGAGAAAGCCCGCGCAGCAACAAAGACCCAATGCAGCCAAAAATAAATAAATAAACAAATAAATGTATTTATTTAAAAAAAAGAATCAAGTTGGCTATTTACACATTAGAACAAAAACAGAGCCTTCTCAGCGACGAACCCTGATGACATCGACAGCGCCCCCTCTGCGGATTCCCCCTTGGGAGTCACCGTGGGATCCAGGCGTTGCCAACACATTTGCATAAGAAGGAGCTAGACGGTGGGCCCTGTCAAAATATTTCGTGATGGGCCAGAGACGCGTTTGATGACACGATGCGCAGTTACCAGGGGATGTGTTCACAACATGTCTCCACAATCTGCTGGCTCTCAGAGGCGGGCTCTTTGTTTTGATCTGGCTGCGCGCGGGCTGTCACTCAGGTTCATACATTATGCAAGCCCGGCAGCAAGCTGGGGCAGCACGCAGGCCTGGGTTCAAATAATTAGGAGGAGGACCAAGCGTGGAGGAGGTAGGGCTGGGTGTTGCCATGGCGACGGCAGGGACTGCAGCCATGTTCTGATGAAGCACAGATGCCTCCACCAGAGCTGCTGGGCTGCCAAACAGCATCAACGCAGTGAAGAAGCAGAATCACTGAACACTGGAAACTGAAGCCTAATGCAGCCCACTGCTCCCCCCAAATCTGCACCTAATTCTCTGACAGGTACAGTGTACACAGAACATGGATGTGCTGTGCTATGACACGACATGGGAGATGCTTAGGCTGTAAAACTCCAAAATCCCATCTCAAACATCTCATGAAAAAGAACGTACAGAAAAATGTTTAGCAGAAATTCCACCAAAATATTAACAATGATGTATTACAGGTTTTCAAAACAATAACTTTCCTTTCAATATGTGTTTTGTTTGGCATAAAATCTTCCTACGTTGCTCTACTTTGAAGTTTTGTATTCGTGTATTACTATTCTAATAGAAAACAATGCAATGCAATATTCCATATACAGTGATGAAATGGTTAATACTTGCTTCAGGAGTACTTTTGACTAATGAGGCTTCATAAAAATCCCGAGTAATAGTCATTTCCTGCCTTCAGTGAAGTCTATTCACATCAGGTTATCAGCGGTGGTCCCTACGCTGGATGTTTGGTCCCCATCCTGGAGATGCTCCTCCCATGTGTCTGTCCTGTTCTCCTTCTCCTGGTCCCGAGCGTCTGGCTATGGCCACAGCATCCTAACCGGCCCGCCTTCATCCCGCTCCCGGAGCCTGATGAGGCCACATCTCACTGAAGAAGCCCTCCAGGGCTTGCCCACCTTCCCTGCACACCTGGTCTCCACCTTCCCTGCTCTTCCAGGCCTCTGGGCACGTGTACCTGCTCACCCATCCCTCTGCCCAGACCACACCTCCAGGCTTCCCTTCTGCCAAGCCCATCCCCAGAAACCCAGCAAAGAGCTCCTCCCTTCCAGCCCCACCTCATCCCCAGGGGCTTCCTGCCCGGTGTCCCTGACCCGTCCCCGGGCTCCTCCACGGGGACACCAGGCACAAGGTCACAGCCATGGTCTGGCTTCATGTCCTCTGCTCCAAAAGCAACTCCACTACAGTGAAAGGCTCAGAAGTGACACCTCGGCGATGCCCAGCGGGTGCTTTCCTCCATCTGCTCTGAATGACCTTCCCCAAAGCAGTCCGAGCCCCTGACTCACCGGGGGTCTTACACTTCCCTCTCCTCCCACCAGACTTGCTCTGGAGGACACTCGCCCAGCGAGTGAGTAGGATCTTGGCTGTCTTCCCCTGTGGGTCAAGGACACGGTGCCCACTCGGGTCATCCCTCCCTTCTTTGTCAGCAAACATGTCCTTCCTTTCCTAAGTTCACCTTTCCTCCCCCCAGTCAAGAACATCCCAGGACATATTTTCTAGTTCTGACCCCATCCTCATCACCCTTTGGCCAGAACTCAAAAATAACATTCAAACCACTGAGAAAAATCGCCCCCTTTCAGACAATCAGACCCCCCATTCCCCCCACCAGTAACATACCTTTCTCCCGAATATAGAGCCGGACCTGACCCCAGCCACACAGACTCCTGTGATCCCCTCCCGCTGCCTCAGCTGGGCTCTCCAGTGCCCGAGGCTTGCCGTGCATCATACCTTGTCCAAGGAGACACGGCACAACTCACCCCACGCTCACTGCCGCTACAGGGGCATCATCTGAGAGCCCGAGATGTGATTCTCTGTATGGCATCCTGAAGCAGTTCAGGTCTGGGAAGAGTTTACTGCTACAGATGCAGATGTCAAGGTTATGGAGCAAAAGAGAGCTGCACCCCAAGACCCAACCCAGCACCTGGAGCAAGTCTGGAGAGCCCTCCCGTGAAACACTCACCCCCACCACGATCTGAGAGGCTGTGGCTGAATTCCCCCGGCAGGATCTGAATCCCCCTCAGCCTTCCACACACACACGTGCGCGCGTGCACGCACGCGCAACTCACTTTTCAGCTCACACACAGAAAAAAATTTTTAGTATTTAAAAATGTCTAATAGTTTAAAGAAATATGCAAATATTTAACTATGAAACAATAAGTTCTAAATGGAATATTCTACAGCAGGTAAAATGAAAGAACCAGAACGACATGTATTAACACACTTTTTTTTCATTCACCCTGCAGAAGGATACCTTCAGCGGGTGTTACCCTTGTGGGTTCTTACACACACAGCACACCACTTACTAAGGACACATGCTCAAGTCACAGTCTAAAGAGATATAAATGGGAATTCCCTGGCGGTCCAGTGGTTAGGACTCCGCGCTTTCACTGCCGAGGGCCCGGGTTCAATCCCTGGTCGTGGAACTAAGATCCCACAAGTCAAGTGGCGCGGCCGAAAAATATTTTAAAAATTGAATAAAGAGATGTGGATGGAAAGACACGAACCATGTCAACACAGTCGAGGAGGTGGTGCTGGTGCTAGTGGGCCTCCCAACTATGTTTTGTTTCACAAACATAAACACACAACCACACCCCACATAGAAAAAGCAAACGTTAAATTTTAAATCAAGGAGGTGCATAATCACATCCACCATGGTCTTCCCTGTGGATTTCAGAATTTGAACCATTTAATACCTTCAATGATTAAGATACAAGGTTCTCGCAACCGTTATGAAGTTTCTTTTCAGCAAAGAGTCACTTGGGACGGCGGCTGCAGAGCTGATATCTGGCCACCAGCTCCAGAGCAGTTGGCCACGGTTCCGTGTTCTTCTGTAATTAGCAATGACAGATTCCTCTTGAGGCCCCGCTTCTGGACACACTGGTGTGATCTAACTTATCCATGAGGCAAGCTCGCACTGGAATTATCTTTAAAACGGAAATATTCCTCTTGGGTACTATACCTTATTAAATCTGACCTTTTTTCATACTACAAATACTAAGTGCTTCATAAAAACTGAAAACACTACAATACCAAAGAAAAATCTGAGGTAGAAAGTAATAACCTGGGGTGGCAGAGAGCAGAAGCGTGTCATTCATTCAGAGAAAAATGGCTAAAGTGAGGGGAGGGGTGAAGAGCCAAAAGGCAAGAAATGCACCCCAAAGGTGTCATTGGGAGGCTTCCAGAAGTGCACGTTCGGCACGGGCCTCCAGCACCCTAACCTTCCACTCACGCCCAGCCTTGCTGGAAGGACCACAGGACCTGCAGCTGGCCTGGGAGCGCAAGGCTGGGGACGCACCAGCACAGGGAAGGGAACAGGAAAGATACTGAGACAAGGTCCTGACCCAGGACGGCTCAGGTCACCCTGAAACCTTGAAGCAGCAACTCTCAAAGCCACCATGTGCAGAACAAGTGAAGTCTGATAACCCGCTATTTCCAAATGAACTAATTTTCTGTTCCCAAAACATGTTTTGCTAATGTTTACCCGAGCTGGCATGAAGCAACGCAAATCTGGCTGTGTAGCTGCCGCCCGTAGATTTCTGTGTGTGCACAGCATTCTGCATCAGCAAGCAAGAGGTCAGCCTACAGAACACAGATAAATCCCCAAAAGAGTCAGATCAATTCGGATGCACTGTTTCTGCAGCTGCATTTAAAGTTCCAAAGGAAAGGAAAGGCCCATTTAGGTAAAAATTTCATAGCTGTGGCAGCCTGGAGAACATCAGGCAATAACAGGAAAATGAGCTCAACCCTAGAATATACTTGGATGCAAACTGATGAGCGCTGCAGCTGACCCCCTATAATATTCCCCTCCCCGCTCCCTCCGGGGTGCAGGCGGGTCCGAGGGCGCGAGATGCCCTGAAAGCCAGGGGCAGGTTTTGGCCAGAGAGGGTCACATCTGACTTGGGTTTGAGGGCTCCCCCAGGCCGCTATGAGAAAGAACATTCCAGCGCTAACTAGAAGGCCGCAGCAGTGACCCACCGAGTGACGCTGCTGCCCAGGAGGGACCAGGGTGCCAGCAGCTGACGCCCAGAAGGTGAGGAATCTCAGCACGGGGCACAGGAGGGCTTCAGGTGTGCCCAGTAAGGTCTCTGGGGAGCCAAGGGCAGGTGCTGCAGAGGCCCGCCAGAGGATAAGCCACTACAGCGAGAACAACACGGTTCTCCGGACGCGCAGCCAAAGGCAACCAGCCCAGCGGATGCGGAGGTTCAGGAAAACCGAGTTCCGCACAGACGCAGGCTGCACATCCTGGACAAAGCGCACAGCAAGGCAGACCGGGGCCCCCCGCACGATGCAGCAGGAATCACCCGCGAGTCGGAGCGCTGAAAGCAGTGGACACGTGAGCCAAGGGCACAGTGAGCCAAGTCCCAATAGTAAGTCCCTACACTCAGTGTCTTGTCTCTTATTGCCGCTGTAACGAATTCACCACAACTTAGTGCCTGAAAGCAACACCTAGTCCGTATCTCACAGCCAAAATCAAAATCAAGGTGTCGGCAGAGCTGGGCTCTTTCTGGAGGCCCTTTGCCCTTTCCCACTTCTAGAGACGGCCCTTATTTTTTGGATCACGTCTCCATGGGTCCAACTCCTGTATCTGTCTTCACCTCTTCTGCTGTGACTTTGACCGTCCTGCTCCCTCTTGCAAAAACCCTTGTAATTACATTGGGTCCACCTGGATAATCCAAGATAATCTCCCACCGACTGGACCTTAATTTAATCGCTCCTACAAAAGCCCTTTTACCATGGAGGGTCACATATCCACAGGATTCAGGGATTAGGAGGTAAACACATTGGGGGGCCATTATTCTGTCTCCCAGATTTAGTCTCCCAGATTTTCTGTTGTTTTTTGTTTGTGTTTTTCTGGCGAGGATTAGATGAGATTACATACTCTAGTTAACCGAAGCTTGATAAAAATTTAAATATTACTATCAAAAGCTTATTAATCATAGTGATTAACACTATTAAAATTAAAAACCTTCTAATTTTAAGCTTTTATTGTACATTGTCTAAATACAAGCTTAATGATGGATCTTATTAATGAAAAAAAGATAAGATAAAAGCCTTGATAGTCTGTAAATCCCTACTTCGAAGCTTGTTAATTTGTGCTTGAATTGTGTCTGAAAACTTCTCTATTAATGTAAAATGGGTCTGTAGAAAAGGAGAAGCTAGAAAAGAAACAAACTGCAGGAAGCCAATTAAACCAGACAGATCAGGGCTGAAACTGCAAGAAGAGAAACAAGGTGTCCAATTACAGATTGCACTGGCTGGGCAGGCTAAGTGCGGAGCCCACAAAAGCCAACTGCTCCTGAAAGTCACCCACAAAAACCTACTGGAATTTTTCAGCCCCTGTGGTTCAGTAATGATGAGCGAGAAATTATTAGCATCTCATAAACTTGGAGCTCTGGGTCCCAACCAAAACACAGTCAAAAGTCACAGTTATGGAGGTGCCTTCAAGATGTCGGAGGAGTGAGACGCGGAGATCACCTTCCTCCCCACAAATACATCAGAAATACATGACATGTGGGACGACTCCTACAGAACACCTACTGAATGCTGGCAGAAGACCTCAGACCTCCCAAAAGGCAAGAAACTCCCCACGTACCTGGGTAGGGCACAAGAAAAAAGGAAAAACAGAGACAAAGAATAGGGACAGGACCTGCACCTCGGGGAGGGAGCTGTGAAGGAGGAAATGTTTCCACACACTAGGAAGCCCCTTCACTGGCGGAGATGGGGGGTGACGGAGGGGGAAGCTTCGGAGCCACGGAGGAGAGCGCAGCGACAGGGGTGCGGAGGGCAACGCAGAGAGATTCCCGCACAGAGGAGCGGCGCCGAGCAGCGCTCACCAGCCCGAGGGGCTTGTCTGCTCACCCGCCAGGGCAGCGGGGGCTGGGAGCTGAGGCTCGGGCTTCGGTCGGATCGCAGGGAGAGGACTGGGGTTGGCGGCGTGAACACAGCCTGAAGGGGGCTAGTGCGCCACAGCTAGCCGGGAGGGAGTCCGGGAAAAAGTCTGGAACTGCTTAAGAGGCAAGAGACCATTGTTTCGGGGTGCGCGAGGAGAGGGGATTCAGAGCACGGCCTAAACGAGCTCCAGAGACGGGCGCGAGCCGCGGCCATCAGCGCGGACCCCAGAGACGGGCATGAGACGCTAAGGCCGCTGCTGCCGCCACCAAGAACCTGTGTGCGAGCACAGGTCACTCTCCACACTGCCCCTCCCGGGAGCCAGTGCAGCCTGCCACGGCCAAGGTCCCGTGATCCAGGGACAACTTCCCCGGGAGAACGCACGTCATGCCCCAGGCTGGTGCAACATCACGCCAGCGGCCGGCGAAGGCTTGCCCCGCATTCCGTGCCCCTCCCTCCCCACCCACCCCAGGGCTGAGTGAGCCAGAGCCCCCGAATCAGCTGCTGCTTTAACCCCGTCCTGTCTGGGCTGGAACAGATGCCCTCAGGAGACCTACACGCAGAGACGGGGCCAAATCCAAAGCTGAAACCCAGGAGCTGTGCGAACAAAGAAGAGAAAGGGAAATCTCTCCCAGCAACCTCAGAAGCAGCGGATTAAATCTCAACAATCAACTTGATGTACCCTGCATCTGTGGAATACCTGAATAGACAATGAATCAGCCCAAAATTGAGGCAGTGGACTTTGGGAGCAACTGTAGACTTGGGGTTTGCTTTCTGCAACTAATTTGTTTGTGATTTTATGTTTATCTTAGTATTTAGAGCTTATTATCATTGGTATATTTGTTTATTGATTTGGTTGCTCTCTCCCTTTTTTTTAATCTATATATACTTTTTTTTTTCCTTTTTCTCTTTTTGTGAGTGTGTATGTGTATGCTTCTTTGTGTGATTTTGTCTGTATAGCTTTGCTTTTGCCATTTGTCCTAGGGTTCTGTCTGTCCGATTTTGGTAGTTTGTTTTTTTAGTATAGTTTTTAGCACCTGTAATCATTAGTGGATTTGTTTTTTGGTTCAGTTGCTTTCTTCTTTCTCTCTCTTTTTTTATTACTTTTTTATTTTTAATAATTTTTTTCTTTTAATAACTTTATTTCTTTACTTATTTTTCTTTCTTCATTCTATCTTCTTTTTCCCCCCTTTTCTTCTGAGCCGTGAGGCTGACAGGGTCTTGGTGCTCTGGCCAGGTGTCAGGCACTGAGTCTCTGACGTGGGAGACCCGAGTTCAGGACACTGGCCCACCAGAGACATCCCAGCCCCACGTAATATCAAACGGAGAAAGCTCTCCCAGAGATCTCCATCTCAACGCTAAGACCCAGCTCCACTCAACGACCAGCAAGCTGCAGTGCTGGACACCCCATGCCAAACAACTAGCAAGACAGGAACACAAACCCACCCATTAGCAGAGAGGCTGCCTAAAAGCATAATAAGGTAATATACACCCCAAAACACACCACCGGATGCGGTCCTGCCCACCAGAAAGACAAGATCCAGCCTCATCCACCAGAACACAGGCACCAGTCCCCTCCACCAGGAAGGCTACACAACTCACTGAACCAACCCTAGCCACTGGGAGCAGACACCAAAAACAACGGGAATTACGACCCTGCAGCCTGTGAAAAGGGCACCCCCAAACACAGTAACTTAAGGAAAATGAGAAGACAGAGAAAAATGCAGCAGGTGAAGGAGCAAAGTAAAAACCCACCAGACCAAACAAATGAAGAGGAAATAGGCAGTCTACCTGAAAAAGAATTCAGAGTAATGATAGAAAAGATGATCCAAAATCTTGGAAATAGAATGGAGAAAATACAAGAAATGTTTAACAAGGACCTAGAAGAACTAAAGAGCAAACAAACAATGATGAACAACACAAGGAATGATATTAAAAAATTCTCTAGAAGGAATCAATAGCAGAATAACTGAGGAAAAAGACTGATAAGTGACCTGGAAGATAAAATAGTGGAAATAACTTACCACACAGCAGAATAAAGAAAAAAGAATGGAGGAGTCTCAGAGACCTCTGGGACAACATTAAATGGACCAACATTCAAATTATAGGGTCCCAGAAGAAGAGAAAAAGAAAGGGACTGAGAAAATATTTGGGCAGATTATAGTTGAAAACTTCCCTAATATGGGAAAGGAAATAGTCAATCAAGTCCAGGAAGCACAGAGTGTCCAATCCAGGATAAATCCAAGGAAAAACATGCCAAGACTCATATTAAGCAAACTATCAAAAATTAAATACAGTATGCTAACACATATATATGGAATCTAAGGGGAAAAAAAAAAAAAGGCCATGAAGAACCTAGTGGCAAGATGAGAATAAAGACACAGACCTACTAGAGAATGGACTTGAGGATATGGGGAGGGGGAGGGGTGAGATGTGACAGGGACAGAGAGAGTGTCATGCACATATATACACTACCAAATGTAAAATACATAGCTACTGGGAAGCAGCCGCATAGCACAGGGAGATCAGCTCGGTGCTTTGTGACCACCTAGAGGGGTGGGATGGGGAGGGTGGGAGGGAGGGAGATGCAAGAGGGAAGAGATATGGGAACATATGTATATGTATAACTGATTCACTTTGTTATAAAGCAGAAACTAACACACCACTGTAAAGCAATTATACTTCAATAAAGATGTTAAAAAAAAAATTAAATACAAAGAAAAAATATTGAAAGCAGCAAGGGAAAAGCAACAAATAACATACAAGGGAATCCCCATAAGGTTAATAGCTGATCTTTCAGCAGAAACTCTGCAAGCCAGAAGGGAATGGCAGGACATATTTAAAGTGATGAAAGGGAAAAACCAACAACCAAGATTACTCTACCCAGCAAGGATCTCATTTAGACACGATGGAGAAATTAAAACCTTTACAGACAAACAAAAGCTAAGAGAATTCAGCACCACCAAACCAGCTTTACAACAAATGCTAAAGGAACTTCTCTAGGCAGGAAACACAAGTGAAGGAAAAGACCTACAACAATAAACCCAAAACATTTAAGAAAATGGTAATAGGAACATACATAGCGATAATTACCGTAAATGTAAATGGATTAAATGATCCAACCAAAAGGCACAGACTGGATGAATGGATACAAAAACAAGGCCCTACAAGTGGGTCTCTTGTAGATGGTATATATGCCATCTACAAGAGGCCCACTTCAGACCTAGGGACACATACAGACTGAAAGTGAGGGGATGGAAAAAGATATTCCATGCAAATGGAAATCAAAAGAAAGCTGGAGTAGCAATTCCCACATCAGACAAAATAGACTTTAAAATAAAGACTATTACAAGACACAAAGAAGGACTCTACATAATGATCACGGGATCAATCCAAGAAGAAGATAGAACAACTGTAAATATTTATGCACCCAACATAGGAGCACCTCAATACAAGGCAAATGCAAACAGCCATAAAAGGGGAAATCGACAGTAACACAATCATAGTAGGGGAGTTTAACACCCCTCTTTCACCAATGGACAGATCATCCAAAATGAAAATAAATAAGGAAACACAAGCTTTAAATGATACATTAAACAAGATGGACTTAATTGATATTTATAGGACATTCCATCCAAAAACAACAGAATACACTTTCTTCTCAAGTGCTCATGGAACATTCTCCAGGATAGGTCATATCTTGGGTCACAAATCTAGCCTTGGTAAATTTAAGAAAATTGAAATCGTATCAAGTATCTTTTCCAACCACAATGTTATGAGGCTACATGTCAATTATAGGAAAAAATCTGTAAAAAATATAAACATATGTAGGCTGAACAATACACTACTAAATAACCAAGAGATCACTGATGAATTCAAAGAGGAAATCAAAAAATACCTAGAAATGAATGACAATGAAAACACGACGACCCAAAACCTATGGGATGGAGCAAAAGCAGTTCTAAGAGGGAAGTTTATAGCAATACAATCCTACCTCAAGAAACATCTCAAATAAACAACCTAACCTTACACCTAAAGCAAATAGAGAAAGTAGTACAAAAAACCCCAAAGTTAGCAGAAGGAAAGAAATCATAAAGATCAGATCAGAAATAAATGAAAAAGAAATGAAGGAAACGTTAGCAAAGATCAATA
This sequence comes from Balaenoptera physalus, assembly GCF_965194825.1. NCBI lineage: Eukaryota > Metazoa > Chordata > Mammalia > Artiodactyla > Balaenopteridae > Balaenoptera > Balaenoptera physalus. The sequence continues at coordinate 133,910,610 of NC_138885.1, read as the reverse complement.
AAACTAAAAGCTGGTTCTTTGAGAAGATAAACAAAATTGATAAACCATTAGCCAGACTCATCAAGAAAAAAAGGCAGAAGACTCAAATCAATAGAATTAGAAACGAAAAAGGAGCAGTAACAACTGACACTGCAGAAATACAAAGGATCATGAGAGATTACTGCAAGCAACTATATGCCAATAAAATGGACAACCTGGAAGAAATGGACAAATTCTTAGAAAAGCACAAACTTCTGAGACTGAACCAGGAAGAAATAGAAAATATAAACAGACCAATCACAAGCACTGAAATTGAAACTGTGATTTAAAATCTTCCAACAAACAAAAGCCCAGGACCAGATGGTTTCACAGGCAAATTCTATCAAACATTTAGAGAAGAGCTAACATCTATCCTTCTCAAACTCTTCCAAAATATAGCAGAAGGAGGAACACTCCCAAACTCATTCTACAAGGCCACCATCACCCTGATACCAAAACCAGACAAAGATGTCACAAAGAAAGAAAACTACAGGCCAATATCACTGATGAACACAGATGCAAAAATCCTCAACAAAATACTAGCAAACAGAATCCAACAGCACATTAAAAGGATCATACACCATGATCAAGTGGGGTTTATCCCAGGAATGCAAGGATTCTTCAGTATACGCAAATCAATCAATGTGATAAACCACATTAACAAACTGAAGGATAAAAACCATATGATCATCTCAATAGATGCAGAAAAAGCTTTCGACAAAATTCAACACCCATTTATGATAAAAACTCTCCAGAAAGTAGGCACAGAGGGAACTTACCTCAACATAATAAAAACCATATATGACAAACCCACAGCCAACACTATTCTCAATGGTGAAAAACTGAAACCATTTCCACTAAGATCAGGAAAAAGACAAGGTTGTCCACTCTCACCACTCTTATTCAACATAGTTGTTGAAGTTTTAGCCTCAGCAGTCAGAGAAGAAAAAGAAATAAAAGGAATCCAAATCAGAAAAGAAGAAGTAAAACTGTCACTGTTTGCAGATGACATGATACTATACATAGGAAATCCTAAAGATGCCACCAGAAAACTACTAGAGCTAATCAATGAATTTGGTAAAGTAGCAGGATACAAAATTAATGCACAGAAATCTCTTGCATTCCTATACACTAATGATGAAAAATCTGAAAGAGAAATTAAGGAAACACTCCCAGTTACCATTGCAACAAAAAGAATAAAATACCTAGGAATAAACCTACCTAAGGAGACAAAAGACCAGTAGGCAGAAAACTATAAGATACTGATGAAAGAAATTAAAGATGATACCAACAGATGGAGAGATATACTATGTTCTTGGACTGGAAGAATCAACATTGTAAAAATGACTATACTACCCAAAGCAATCTACAGATTCAATGCAATCCCTATCAAAGTACCAATGGCATTTTTCACAGAACTACAACAAAAAATTTCACAATTTGTATGGAAACATAAAAGACCCCGAATAGCCAAAGCAATCTTGAGAAAGAAAAACGGAGCTGGAGGAATCAGGCTCCTGGACTTCAGACTATACTACAAAGCTACAGTAATCAAGACAGTATAGTACTGGCACAAAAACAGAAATATAGATCAATGGAACAGGACAGAAAGCCCAGAGATAAACCCATGCACATATGGTCACCTTAAACTTTGATAAAGAAGACAAGACTATACAATGGAGAAAAGACAGCCTCTTCAATAAGTGGTGCTGGGAAAACTGGACAGTTACATGTAAAAGAATGAAATTAGAACACTTCCTAACACCATACACAAAAATAAACTCAAAATGGATTAAAGACCTAAATGTAAGGCCAAACACTATAACATTCTTAGAGGAAAACATAGGCAGAACACTCCATGACATATATCACAGCAAGATCCTTTTTGACCCACCTCCTAGAGAAATGGAAATAAAAACAAAAATAAACAAATGGGACCTAATGAAACTTAAAAGATTTTGCACAGCAAAGGAAACCATAAACAAAGACGAAAAGACAACCCTCAGAATGGGAGAAAATTTTTGCAAATGAAGCAACTGACAAAGGATTAATCTCTAGAATATGCAAGCAGCTCAATATCAAAAAAACCAACAACCTAATCCAAAAATGGGCAGAAGACCTAAATAGACATTTCTCCAGAGAAGATATACAGATTACCAACAAACAAATGAAAGGATGCTCAATGTCACTAATCATTAGAGAAATGCAAATCAAAACTACAATGAGGTATCACCTCACACCGGTCAGAATGGCCATCATGAAAAATATCTACAAACAATAAATGCTGGAGAGGATGTGGAGAAAAGGGAACCCTCTTGCACTGTTGGTGGGAATGTAAATTGATTCAGCCCCTATGGAGAACAGTATGGAGGTTCCTTAAAAAACTAAAACTAGAACTACCATACGACCCAGCAATCCCACTACTGGGCATATACCCTGAGAAAACCATAATTCAAAAGGAGTCATGTACCACAATGTTCATTGCAGCTCTATTTACAATAGCCAGGACATGGAAGCAACCTAAGTGTCCATCGACAGATGAATGGATAAAGAAGATGTGGTACATATGTACAATGGAATATTACTCAGCCATAAAAAGAAATGAAATTGAGTTATTTGTAGTGAGGTGGGTGGGCCTAGAGTCTGTCATACAGAGTGAAGTAAGTCAGAAAGGGAAAAACAAATACCGTATGCTAACACATATACATGGAAATTAAAAAAAAAAATTGGTTCTAAAGAACCTAGAGGCAGGACAGGAATAAAGACACAGATGTAGAGAATGGACTTGAGGACACGGGGAGGGGGAAGGGTAAGCTGGGAAGAAGTGAGAGAGTGGCATGGACATATATACACTACCAAATGTAAAATAGATAGCTAGTGGGAAGCAGCAGCATAGCACAGGGAGATCAGCTCGGTGCTTTGTGACCACCTAGAGGGGTGGGAGGGAGACGCAAGAGGGAGGAGATATGGGGATATATGTATATGTATAGCTGATTCACTTTGTTATACAGCGGAAACTAACACACCATTGTAAAGCAATTATACTCCAATAAAGATGTTAAAAAAAAAAAATCAAAGAAAAAAAGTCACAGTTACTAATGGACATAACGGGTTACAAATCATAACCACGGTAATGGTAAAAAGGGAGCAAAAATTGCGTGCATCAAAAACTGAATTTTGCAACCCTACAAAAGGCGTACGTGTGCTTAGAGACGTGAACCTTCCCAATGCTGATTTTCGCAAAATTAGACGAGTCACATGCACTCAGGTGATTCTTCATGAAATGTTGGTTACTTAACTCATTTAACTCTCCCTGCTCCCAGCCCACATCACCACAAAGACTCTGGTTCCCAAATCACTGTCTTAGTGTTTAAATTTAAAAGTGAGTTTATGCATAGCATAAAATTAGTCACTGTATTCACTTACTTAGTAAAAGAAATCTGATTTCAGAGAGTTAAAAAAAAAAAGCAGCTCGAAGGTAAATTATGTTTCTACCCAATCCTTTACCCAGGTCCCAGATTAGAGATTATAACTCAAAAGCAAACGTTCTTCACAACATCAAAAGCAGTAGCAGCAGAAGCCACACTCCTGATTTGGGGCTTAATTATTTTAACCACTATCCTACCTTCCTCTTAAACCCCAGCCTTTCAAAAATGTTTGCGTGTAAAGAGTAACTTTTTGTGTTTTGGAGAGAGCAATGTCTAATTCTCTGGACATCTTAACCGAGTTTTTAAAATTATTATTTGGGTATCTCTTCCTCATCTCTTTACATATATTTGGTCTGTTTTTTTCCTATATTACAATTAATCCTTAAAATTATAGAGCTACAGTCCCCTGGTAAGGCCACTGCCGCATGCCAAAAATGAAAGCAAATGTTCCCCTTCTTCACTGCAAATTCATAAAATGTGAGCCCTGCCCAATCCCTGGGGAACTGGTATGACTTTGACTTTTTAACTCATCTGAAGTTAAAAAAAAATAAAAAAAAAATTAAAGATTCACATTTGTTCGTTTTACAAGCATCTCTAGGGAAGTTAATAATGGCATTTAAAAATTACACAATATATCCCCCCACTTCAAAGATGCAACAAAAAGGGCATCTTTCCCAAGCTTTTATTAAGCTGAAAAATGGTCTTTTTAATTATTATGTTCAGAAATTTTTTTTTTTACTATTCATTTTTGTAAATTTTTTTTTTTACTATTCATTTTTGTAAATTTTTTCAGGGCAAAAACATGTATTAAAGGTCCACTCCATGCAAGGCACCCAGTGACGTCAAGTTGACCACAGCTGGGCAGGGTGAGACCCCAAGTGTGGCCAGAAGCCATAATCCTGTGAGGTTTTCCATACACTCACATGAGTGCTTCATTTATTGAGCCAAACTGGCAGAAGGGTTAAGGGCTGTCGGGCAGAGTGGAATTGCTAGGTCAAAGGCCACATACCTTTTTAAGGCTTTTATTACATTTTGTCAATTTTTTTTTCCCAAAGGGCTATCCCAATTTACATTCCTTCCTCTCATGTCGAATGGAAATACTATGGTCTGAATGTCCCCCTCGAAATTCATAGGTTGAAGTCTACCCCCCACCAAGGTGATGGTATCAGGAGGTGGGGCCTTTGGGAGGTGATTGGTCATGAGGATGGAGCCCTCATGAATAGGATTAGTGCCCTTTTAAGGGAGATCCCAGAGAGCTACCCTGTCCCCTCCAGCCACATGAGGATATAGTGAGAATTCAGGGACCTGGCAGAAGGCCTTCACCTGACCATGCTGGCACCCTGATCTCAGGCTTCCACCCTCCAGAAATATGAGCTATAAATTTCTCTTGTTTATAAGCCACCCAGTGTGGGGTAGTTTGTTACAGCAGCTGGAACGGACTAAGGCAGGAACCGATTTCCATATACCTTTGCCAATATGGGGGTCTTTGTTTTCAATACTCTACTTAACTAGATGAAAAAGTCAACTCATCATTTTAATTGTTCTTTAATTAACAAAGCTAAATGTATTTACATATTATTTGCCCCTTCATTTCTTTTTATGAACCTGTGTCTGCTTCTTTTGTTGGGGAATTTCCCGTTCTTTTTGTTTTACAATAATTCTTTATATATGGAAGATAATAACCCTTTGCCATACGTTGTAAATATTTTCCCAGTTTTTTATTTGCCTTCATATTTGCTTAAAGTGTTTGTGATGTTCAGAAGTTGTTCACTTGTTGTTCAGATGTTGTCAAGGCAAACCTCTTTTTTTTATTTTCTGCCTTTGATGGCCATCCCAAGAATATATGACTTTCAAGATTTGTTTTGGAGGAAAGGATTCTGTCTTTGGAATGGCTATAGGCAAAAAGAGAAAAACAGTAATTTGACCTAGTTTCATAATAACCCAGCTCCCCAAGAGGGACAGAATGCATAGTTATACTGTGAAGTCAGGAGACCAGAAGAGGGCTGACCCCACTGCCTTAAAATACTTGCTCTTGGCATAAAAAGTAGGCTACAATGGAGAGGAGAGTAATGCCAAACATACATTTGACCCACGCTTACAGATAAATTCAGGCAAAATGTAATAAATCCTCTGCCTAGAAACACTAGAGAGATAATGCTTTGAAAAAATATCTCAGGCTGTGAGTAAAGAATGGGATCGTTCCAATTTTAGGTCATTTTAGATCATTCCAATTTTAACAATACTGGCAAACTCCTCGGCGGGGCCAGTTAGGAGAGTATGAGGCACAGTGGAAAGACGGATGCTGTGCTCAGATGTCCTGTGAAGTCTGGTTCTCTGATTCCCAGTCACTTGACTCTGGGTGACGAAGCAAAGCCAGGGACACGGCTCTCCGCCGCCGGACCCTGGAGGTGACAACGCCCACCTCTGACCACGTGAGGAAGCAGAGGGCGTCACCCTCTCGCACTCTTCACCTAACAGCTACCCTCACTTGCATTTTATGAGCAGAAGAACGATCCAACAGAAAAAGCACTCAGCTGGCATAGAACCTTCTGTGGGCACACGACCCACAGGCAGAGGTTCGTTGGCTGCGGGTGTTTGGAAGAACTGAAAGCCTTGTAAGAACATCACATATGGCACGTGCTCCAAGCAGAGAGCACGTCTGAGCTAAACAATTAACAGTATTCCCAAGAGGCAAAGAAAATGGGAAAAGACAGCACCCAACGTCTGGTTCTATTTCACACGAAGTCCTCACGGTACATACGCACCGCGGGAGCTGCTCTAGCCTCTTCCCAAACCACGTGGCCGCTGCTGTCTGGCCCTGTGCCTGGCACATCCCACACCCCACACCAGGCTGCACGGGGGTGGAGGGTGGGGTCTGGGGAGGACATTGCCAGGGACCCTCAATGCTCCCAATGTAAGTGAAACTGCCAAAGATTTTACACCAGAAACCTCTGACCACTTCACAGGCTTTATAAAGAACAACCCCCTAACCCTGCCCCACGCATCCTGCATTCCCTCACCGCAGAGCTGCAAGAGCCTTCTTCCACATATTCCTCAAATACATCCCTCCCGCACAGGGCCTTTGCACACGCTGTCCCCCCCCCTCCTGAAAGAAGTGCACTGCCGTCCCCACTGAGACTGAAGAGGAGCAGCAGCTCGTTAAGCTGGGTCACCGCCCTCCTCAGAGGCCCTCCTCTGACCCCGCTGCTGGCCTATGCGCCCCAGCACCGCCCCCCTCTCCAAGCAGCACTGACCTCACTGAACTGTATGGTTATGGGGGTGACCCTGGCCAACCTCGCCTTCCCTTCCAGACTCCAAGTGCCGGAGGCCAAAGACCTTGCTTGCCTTGGCTCACCAGCACCAACGGGAGGCCAGGCACACTCACAGATGCTCAATAAATATTTGACGAATGAATAAAATGAACCGACACGAATGCAGAAAATTTAGGGGCTTTCATGATCATTTAGCAGAACATACAGGTGTGTCCGTGTATGTGTGCGTATATATTAAATATATATACATATATTTTTAATTGTAAGAAGAAAATCATACCAAAGACTCTGACACATCCCTACATTCTGAAATGACAGAGAAGTCTTCCAGGCCACTGCTGGCCAGGTGTCACCCCCGTTCCCTACACAGCAGATGGGTGAGGACGCCCGCGGCCCATGCTGTGCTGCAATATGCTAATTCGCTGTTAATTGCAGCCTCTGTTAGGAACTGTAGGTGGGGTGGCAGGTTCTACGGGGACGGCTGCACCAATTAGGCACACTCACAAAGGAATATTTTAAAATAATTACCAGTTTATTTTAAAGGTTTCCTTTAATTTCAGATCACCTGGAGTAAAAAGCAAAAAAGTGGTTCTATTTACCTGTGATATAGTTTCCTCTTTTTTCCTTTTCCTTACAATTTCTAGCAGCTTTTTGCCCCTGCCAAAGGGAACACCCGTGGGCAGGAACAGTGTTGAGCTAAAAATTCTTTCCCTAGCCTTCATCTTTTTCAAGGGAATAGAGTGTCCTGTTAGTTCCTGAATCCACAGTTTCTGTTCAAATAGATGTAATACTTGTCACTAACAGAAGCTGAAAGGTTTGGGGGACAGGGCTTCTGACACATGCATTACATGTAAACCAGTTTAGATGACAAGACAGAACCCGTTTTATTGTAAAATAAGTTGCCAAATGAAGGTACTTACATCCCTAAGGCCGTCTGCCTCAAAACCTCATGTGGAGTATTAAATGTAAAACTATTTCAATACAACTTATATTTATTTGCTCACCTTGGGCAACAGGGTGTCCATGTACCTGCCCATCAGTAAGAACGCCCCCAGCCGTGAGGAGAGAGCAGGACACCTGAGAGACGAAAGGGCACCAAGACAACCCAAGCTAGGAGTCTCGCATGGAGGCAGAAGCTAGAATCTCGAGAGGCTGGCATCCACGCACAGCGCTGGCCGGCAGGACGGGCGGCCACAGGCATACCTGGGGGAGAGTCACCCAGCCTGGCTCTCTGGCCACCACAGCCCAAACAACCCTGGATGCGCTGCTGAGACGCCCGAACTCTGTCCCACCTGAACACGACCCTTCTTACACTAACTTCGTGGATTCGTAGGTTCTCAAGGGTCAGAGCGGAAACCCACACAAGGCCTTGCTCCTTTCCCTCGGCACCTGAGTACGACCGGCTATTAAGTGTGTATTTGTCAGTCTGAATAAGCACAAAGGCAAAGACCAATCCATAAACCATCTGGAGGGGTCTGGGCACTCATGGCATTGCCCCTGAGATCTCATTAGTGGGGGCAGAAGCCCCGGCTGGCTTGAATTATTTACTGCAGCCCTGGCCCTTTGATTATGCCCGTGCGTTATATGCAGTGAAGGTGCATCTGGGCCCCGCTTTAAACAGGCTCTGTCCAGAGGCACCAGCTCGAGGCGAGTGAAGGGTGCAATCAATTAACAAGCACTCTGAAGCCTCACCAGATGAGAGGAAATAAATGCCGGGATTAAATCTGTACAGCCCTCCCCGCTGGCAACAAATCCGCCCCACAGGCACTCAAGCAGCAGACTACGGGCTTCACTGAGGAAAGGAAAAGTCTCAAACAATAAGCAACTGGGAAAACAAAATCCTGTAACAGCGCCCGAATTATGATTACAATTAGAAAATACAGCACGTCTGATTGTTCTCCAGTGAGACCGCAGGCTGCAGACCAGAATAATTTTACATAATTATCAACATCACCACTGACAGAGGACTTTCCAGAAGGGAGTCACGCTGCGCCTGGGTCCCTGACCAGTGGCCTAAGATGTGGTTTCAGGCCCGGAACGACGTTCCCAGTGACCACGTGGTCTGAAACTGGGACAGAAGATGGAAGCACTTCTTTGTCTGAAATGTAAACATATTTACGTGGAAAGTCCTACAAAGGTATGAAATTCAGATCATATTTACAATTGACGAATACTCTTTAAGGAAATGAAGACCTTTACGGCAAACCTAAATTTTAGCAGAAACTCAAGACTGTACTTTTTACTCTACCTGTAATGGACATACACAGCTGTTCTTTACAACTGGCTCAATCTCCTGCTTATCAACGAGGAGACCCAATCCAACAGACTCGGACCCCTGTTCAAAGACACACAAGAGAGGGGTTCTCCGATTACACCCGAGTCCGTATCTGAGGGCTGAGCATCCCAGGTATCTACACGGTGTCATCACCCAGGTGTGCAGCTCCTGGCAAACAAAAAGGAAGGAGCTCTCAGCACGCAGGCAAAGCACGTCCGTGATTGGTTTTCATAATCTGGAAGAGTATCATGTCGGAGGAAGGCACGCCTCCTGACTCTCAAGCAGTGTCAGGTAACAGTGGCGTGTGATACTGCCAGCGGGCTTCAAGCTGAAACCCTTCCTCTTGCTGAGGTCAGTCAGCACTGCCGACAAACCTGAAGAGCTGACGGTCCACGTCGCCACGAGGGTCTACAGGCATAGAAAGCCCTACATTCACGGTTCAAAAGCACTCACCCTCCCGTAACAGTGCTCACACTGGTCCCCAGGAAGGAGATGCTCAGTTATCCTAAGGTGGTCAGCCAGTCACCTCCTGTCCCAGCCCAATGACTGGACCTCGAGCAACTAGCCGGCGGATCTCCACTTACCCACCTTTGAGGCAAGAAGCCTGGAGCCGCGCCTCCGATCCTGCTGCGGCAAACACTTCCACCCCTCCCAATGCACTTCCCGGCCCCCTTGCGGTCGTGGGACCACCGACCAATCCTGGCCAGTGAGCTGGGAGCAAAAGTGACCTGTGCAACTTCTGAGCATCTAACTGCAAACGCGAGACCCTCCACCAGAGCTCTTTTCCCCAGCACAGGACCAGGAATGTTCCAAACGTGAACCGCTCCATCAGCCTGGGACCCCGAGGGACCAGATGCACAGAAGCCCCTCTGGCTGGCCTCGGCGCGCACGCAGATCCGGGGTGAGAGCGGGAAGCAGCCCTGGGCTGCCCGAAGCTCAGGTGAGCCTGCGTGGTACCACCGCACAGCCCAGCCCCACGCTACCGACACCCCTACCACGCGCTTTCCCCTCCACTGCCCTTGCCAGCCCCTAGCCTCTATTTATTCTTATTTCTCTAAATCTCAAATAATGTTATCCCAGCCAGCCCCCTAGGGCTTTGGGCCCCCCTCCAGCGCTCCCTCCCCGACTGTCTTCATTCCCCTGCCCCCATCACCTCTAGGTTCCCTTCTCCCACTGGCGACACAACTCCACTGCTTTCTCCCAAGCACTGCTGGTCACTCCAACTCCACCTTTTCTTTTTCTCTCCTACGTTCCCACAGCTTGTCTTACTAAAATCAGGGCTCAAGAAAAAGTGCTCAAAGAGCTGCGTCATAGCACCTGGCTGCAAACTCTCCCCACACAGCAAGACAGAAAACCACCAAAAATAAGACCAAAAACAGGAGGAAAGGAAACCACAAAGCCCTTGGTAATAAGCATCCTTCAAAATGACAAAGCTCTGTGCAAAATTACTTCTATGCAGAACTTAACCACTGCTTCCCTTTTCTATGGTCTCTTAAGTTTGCTCTTTTATTTCTATTATTCCATCTTTATTACTATTATTATTACCACCTGCTGCCTCCAGGGGGCCCAGGGCCTGGCCGCCCCCCACTCTGCGCACCCCCGGTGCCCTGGCCTGCGATGGCTCCACCTTCCAAGGACCACACCCCACAGGATCCTTGCCAAGGCCTCTCAGCTGGGAACTCTGACCAGCAGGGCTCTTTCCAGAGCCAGATTACAAGGGGGGAAAAAACACACGCCTTGGAATTTTACAGAAGACAGCCAGCCAGCTCTGATTCCAGCAGTCTGCAGTGCTGCGGGCCGGAGCTCTTTCTCCGTGAGAATAAGAAGGGACCACGACGGGGACCAGGCAGAGGAGTAACCCCGAGACTCAACGAGGGGCCGTTCCAGGGAAGTCAGCTGTGAAGCCAAAAATCCCAGCAAGCAAAACTAAGAGCTCCACAGTCCTCACTCAGGAGACTAACCCTCCACTCCCCCCGCCCACCCTCTAAACGGGGCACCCCGCAAAGTACAGGGCCCACAAGTCATCGGCTAAGTCGGGCTCAGCAGATCTGGCTGCATTTTTTTGTCTAACATATTTTCAAAAGAACAATATTTGTTTTGGTGGAACCCAACATCTAGATATTATCTCTCCTTTAAAAATTCTAAACCACTAACAAAACCTCGAAGAATGTTCCCACCACAGTGTCAGCGCTGGGAATCCAAGCCTCCAGCAGCCAGCAGCCTCCTCTCTGCCACCCCATCGCCAGGAAGATGACTGGAGCTGGAGCCCCACAGACTTCCAGGGAGACGCCAGTCCGTCCCCCGCAGTGGGGAGGGGGCCTCACGAGGTTCAGGGTCCAGCCCCTTCAGGTGACAGGCAAAGCAAAGGCTAAGGGAGGGGCCCCGAGTCACACTCGATCCGCCAGGTAGGGAAGAGCCAGGCTTGCGGGCTGCCAGCCAGTGCCTCCCAACGCCCAGAGTGCCTTCCTCCTGCCCTGGGCTCCATGTGTCCTCTTATTCCTGCAGAGAGCACCGAAGGGAGACCAATACAATTCCATTTAACAGTAGCTAAGTTTCCAAATAGTTAGCTGGATTTCATGAGTAAGAAGCTAAACCGTGCTTTGGTCCTTCTATAAAACCTCCCGTTTCCCACCTAGGCCCCTCGCCTGCATGGTTTGGGGACGGCCTGGGGTCGGGGAGAGATGGCTCTGGCCTTAGGGACATGGGAACTCACTTTGGTCCCAACTCTGTTACTTGGGAACCTGGGAAAAGTCCCTTATCCACCTGACCTTGTTTTCCCATCCAGAGGATGTAAACAAGAACTCAATACCCTAACCTTTCCACCTCCCTGCCTCACTGGGCCAATGAGACAATGTGTGTGAAACGGGTTTATAAACAATGACGATTTATAAGAAATGCTGCTGCTTGCTTTGAAACTCCATGGCATCAGTAAGTGCTTCTGCCTTTATTCTCCTAGGATTGGTTTGTGATTCCTTCAGCGATATGCAAGATTCGCCGTGATGCCCAATTGTCTTTTCCAGGAAAAGGCTCATTCTGGGTGTGATACTGGACATTCAGAACACAAGCCCTGCAGACGGTTTAATCGAAGCAGGACTTGGTCTCTGAATTGCGGAGAGCTATCTTCCCATCAGTCATGCTGTCTTACCACCCCTCCCCAAATCCACTAGAGGATGGATGGCCCAAGGGTGAATTATGTTCATCTTGTGCAAACCAGTTTTGCTTTCATTAAAAACTGACACATCGGGGGACTTCCCTGGTGGTCCAATGGTTAAGACTCCGTACTCCTACTGCAGGGGGCAGGGGCTCGATCCCTGTTTGGGGAACTAAGGTCCCGCATACTGAGTGGGGTGCCGCCAAAAAAAAACAAAAAAAAAATTTTTTTAATAAATAAATAAACTGACACATCAGTTCTCGGCAATCTAGCTCAGACTGTGACAGAGACCACAGCCCTCTCTCCCCTGCCCCCTGCACCAGATTCACCAAGAGGCTGAAAAAGACCATTGGTGGGGCAGCTGCACACACATCTGCACAGTGATGCCAAGTGTGACAGACGCCAAGTAAGTGACTGGTGCTTCACACCTACGAGAGGCCTGGAAAACAGCCGATCTTGGTAATCAATGATCAGTATTTACTAGTGTCCAAAGACGACTTCTCTGCAGACATACAAACATAGCTGCTTTACTGTTTTCATTATAAAATGCATGCTTATCAGAGGAAGTCTAGAAAATCCTTAAAAGTGGGAAGAAAAAAAACCGGAGTTCCAGCAGGCAAGTACCTCTTCGTGCCTGCAGTGTTTTGGTGGAGCTCCATAAACCACCAGACTGAAGCTTCAGGAGGTCGGGGAGGCAGCCGTTACCATGGTAACACAAGACCGTGGACGGTGGGTATGGCTTCCTGGGCACTCCTCAGGTCTGTGGCTGCAACGCTAGAGTCATTGACTAATTGCTGGTTGAGAAGAAATGTTACACAACAAAAATGTGCTGACTGGGCACAGCCGGGCAATTTTTAGAAAGCAGCATCTTCCGAGGTTCCCAATTTCTGATGCAGAATAAGTCTAAAAATTTTAAATTTTTGTAAATGTGCTTACATTTCTTAAATGTTGCCTTTCTTATGTCTTCCCTTAGGGTGTCTTCATTTCTAGTATTTCACCTGTTACACATCCACATTGCAGTTGGCAACACAGCAAAGAGAAAATAACTAACAGTGATAAAAGCAATTATGATGCCAAAGATGTAGTGCTAAGTGATAAGCATAAAAAGGTTCCAACCAGACGCTAGGATTAGATCGCAAACGGCAAATACCATCAGGTATTAGCTGTACAGCCCTGGGACTTTGCCCGTCTGTAAAATGAGGATAGTAATAATGATATTAATGAAGATGATGGACATGAAATGCACAGCACAGAACACAGAGAGCACTCAATGTTAGCCTCACTTATTCCCTTTTATTATGATTATTATTAAATATTATTGGCCAGAAAAGAAATATGCATGTGGGGCTTCCCTGGTGGCGCAGTGGTTGAGAGTCTGCCTGCCAATGCAGGGGACACGGGTTCGAGCCCTGGTCTGGGAAGATCCCACATGCCGCGGAGCAAATGGGCCCGTGAGCCACAATTACTGAGCCTGCACGTCTGGAGCCTGTGCTCCACAACAAGAGAGGCCGCGATAGTGAGAGGCCCGCGCACCGCGATGAAGAGTGGCCCCCGCTTGCCACAACTAGAGGAAGCCCTCGCACAGAAATGAAGATCCAACACAGCCATAACTAACTAACTAACTAAATAAATAAATAAAATTAAATTAAAAAAAGCAATGTTTTAAAAAAAAAAAAAAAGAAATATGCATGTGCAAGCCGAAACCAAAAAAAAAAAAAAAAAATGACATAAAGTGTAAAGTGACAAGCAATATTCCTTTTATATGTGCCCGTTGGAGAAGGAATGATAAATGTGAACTAAAAACATGTTTTTAATTCTATTCCTGATGCCAAGTTATAGCTGGAGGTTGCCTCAATTCTGAGGGCAATGATCGTATTTATCTTAAAAGAAAAACAAAATGAACAAATGAACTGCATGGCCAGAGAGCTCTTAACAAGACGCCCCTGTTATGCAACAGTTTTCTTCATCTAAATTCTGAGGTAAGGGATCTATTCATAGTAAGCTTTCCAAAAGCAACAGGACATTCAATATGGGGAATGAGCACTGACACAGGGCCTTCCCCTCCTGAGTGCCAGGACACGGGAGGGCCACAGCGTGTGTGCAGACATGTGTGGGGCTACACAAAGCCACCTCTGACCTATAGTGGGAAACCCGCTCGATGTGCCCTTTTCTGATGCAGTGGGATAAAAGTAAACTAACTCACTAACTGTTGAGATTTCTAGTGAAATAATTCCCCACAAAATATTTCACCGCCAAAACATTTACAAGCAGGGCTTTGCAGACAGGGGAAAATACTTCACACACGTGGTAAGACAGATATTTTTTACTTCTTCTTAAAAAAAAAAGAAATCGCTGAAAGTTTCATACTCACAGAACCTAACATGTTTTTTCATACACAAGAGAAGAGGTGTCTAACAAAAACTTACATACCTCCCCCGGAGCACCTAAATTTCAAGTATCTATTCTACATCAAGTCTTTCAACCAATACGGACCGAACACTACAAGGACTCCTTTCTGATCTCAGTGTTTGGGCCCACAGAGACGAAGACCCGAGCCGTAGGGAACTCGAGCCCAGTGGCCGTGGGACAGGCGAGAAACAAGCATAATGAGAGCGCCGGATAGTGACGGTGCAGGAAAACAGAAGGGGAGGGGCTGCGGGCAGGAGGGAAGCCCAGCGCTGAACCGCTGGGAGGCTGAGCTCTGAGCAAAGGCTTGAAGGAAGTGAAAAACCCACGAGGAAGGGCCCTCCCAGCACAGGCACGGCCACAGCCCGGAGGTCCGCCCCTGGGAGGAAGAGGGTGGCCTGGCTGGAGCCGAGGGAGCCAGGAGGTCGGGGAAGAGTGGAGGCCGGAGCAGGGCTGGCAAACCTCTCCTGCCAGGCACCGGAGAGTAAACAGTTTAGGTTTTTCGGGCCAGGAGACTATCGAGGGTGTCGCAAAGGTCTGTGTCTCGAGGACTCAACTTTGCCGACATCTGAAGGCAGCCGCGGAAGGTGTGTAAGCAAACTGGCGCGGCTGTGACTTAAGACACGGAAATGTGAACTTCATAGGACTTTCACGGGTCGCAAAGTATTTACCTTTTGATTTTCCCGCCAAGCGCTTTATAACCATCAAAACCATTCTTAGCTTAAGAGCAGGCGCAGGACGGATTGGCTCCTGGGACTTAGTAAAGGGCCACTGCAAGTGCAAAGCTCTGCAGCAACATGACCGACTTGGGTTTTAACAGTCACCTAGAAGCTCTTGGGAACGGCCCCCTGCGGGAGGGGTGAAAGCGAGGGGACCAGCGCATGGGCAGTGTGACAACCCTGGAGTGAGGGGGTGGCAGGACTCCTCCCGTGCCCAGGGTGCAACCGGGGGTCCCAGCCTGACCGGAAATGGGGGACGGTGAGAAAAAGAGAGGCATTGTGGATTATCCTGGGTTTGGGGCCTGAACAACTCACTGGGAAAATGAAGTGACCGCCAGCTGAGATGGGCCAGGCTGCAGACGGGACACAGGACAAGGAGCCAGGGAGGGGGAGCTTCAGACCGGGGGAGAGGAAGCCAAGGCACCTTCCCTATTAGGAGCAGCCCATGGTCCAGCGCAGGGAGACGTCAGTATTCACAACCGGGGGTAAAGAGAGGCCGTGAGTCGCCTCATGTTAGGTCACCAGGTCTGGCTTTGCTGCCAAATGAGTTACAGAGTGTTTCCATTCTCGTGGCTTTCTGATACGAGACAAAGGACTTGAACCTTTATTTGCTGAATAAATACCTAAATGACTATAAAGGCGGGTGAGGGGGGCTCCCTGAAGGCTATTTATGTGCCTCTGAAGTTGGCAACCTGCGGCTTATTGTGGCTGCAATTTGTGCCTATTTGTCCTTAAAGTCTGGAAGAATTTTCAAACCTCTGCTAGAGACAGGAACTGGCCTGAATCAGTTACACAGACAATTCCTCATGTCCGTGCCCCATCGTGACCTCTGCTGCTTCCATGTCCTGGATCCAGGCACTGCCGTCCCTCACCGGTCTGAGCCAAGCCTGCCTAGCCAGTGGGTGGCCAAGTGGAACAAGTGACGGCCAAAAAGGATCCCATGCGAGTGATGCTTGCAAGTGGCCCTCTAGTTTCTCTCTTTTTCCCCCCCAGCTTTATTGAGATATAATTGACAGATAACGTATGTAAGTTTAGTGTTTACAATAGGGTGATCTGATACACATATATATTGTAAAACCATTACCACAGGAGGTGTTAACACCCCCCATCACATAATTACCTCTTTTGTGAGGTGGGAACATTTAAGATCTACTCTCAACTTTCAAGCACATAATACAGTACTGTTAAGTCACCATACCACACATTAGACCCCAGAACTTACTCAGCTAATCACTAGCAGTCTGTACCCTTTCACCGACATCTCCCCATCCCGCCCCTGGCAACCACCAATCCGTTCTGTTTCCACGAGTTCGCCTTTTTTTGGTTCCACATATAAGTGAGATCATACAGTATTTGTCTTTGATTTATTTCAATTAGCACACTGCCCTCAAGGTTCATCCATGTTTTCACAAAAGGCAGGATTTCCTTCTTTTTATGGCTGAATAATATATTCTATTGTGTATATACCACATCTTCTTTATCCATTCATCCATCCAGGGACACTTACGTTGTTTCCATGTCCCGGCTCTTGTGAACAATGCTGCAATGAATGTCGGGGTGTAGCTATCTCTTCTAGACACTGTTTTCATTTCCTTTGGATATATGCCCAGAAATGGGATTGTTAGATCACATGATGGTTCTATTTTTAATTTTTTGAGGAGTCTCTATATTGTTTTCCATAGTTGCTGTACCAATTTTCACCCCCACCAACAGTGCAGCACAAGACTGCCCTTTTCTCCACATCCTCACCAACCTCATTTTGATAAAAAGCCATTCTAACAGGTGGAGATAACATCTCATTGCAGTTTGCCTGATGATCAGTGATGCTGAGCATCTTTTCAGGTACCTCTTGGCCATTGGTATGTCTTCTTTGGAAAAAGTCTATTCAAATCCTTTGCCCATTTTTTAATCAGATTGCTTGGTTTTTTGCAGGTTTCTGTTTTAGGACTGGTGAGCCCATTTTTTAATCAGATTGCTTGGTTTTTTGCAGGTTTCTGTTTTAGGACTGGTGAAGGGGCTCTTAGAACCATCTCCAGAAGGTTCCGTGGGCACGTGAGCAGTGGCAGAAGCCTTGAAGTCATGTGCAGTTTTCCAAAGCTGAGTGACCACTTTGTGCAAATCCTGACTTGGTGGGGAATTCCTTTTTTAATTTATTTTTGTATCCACAGAATAAAGCCTCATGTGACCTTGTCATTTCCCACACGTGGAGAAGGTATCACCGATTACCACCCTTCACGCCTGGCTGATTAATTACAGCCAACACCCCCAAGGTCCTCTCCAGTTCACTCTGCATTGCCCGCTTCCCTGCCCTCCCCCCAGTACCGGGCACCAGGATAAAGGCAGAGACCACCTCCCCAGCCCCACCTTCTCTGTCATCTGATTCCTCCTGGGCAAAACTGGGGCAGGAAGAAAGAAAACACACAGCCCGCCACACACAGTGTGACTCACTCCAGCTCGCACTCCCCTGGTGGCTAAAAACACACACCTGCACAGGCTCTCCCGGCACACAAGGAAGGGACCAGCTGCAGTAAACTGGACTGCCCTCTGGAAGCAGCCAGGAGTTCCCATTCTGGCTTCAAGTAAGTCCGCCAGGAGTAAAAACAGGGGAAGCATGTCAAACTGACTTGGTAGAGCATCCAAAGGCCTCCGGGGAAACTCATTTCACCTGCTGTGAGGAAAACGAAGGGCTTATCTGTGTGCACCACCAGGCAGGGAAGGATCGACCGAAGGAAACCGACCGCTCTCTGCACCCACCAAATACTTCAAGCAGCTGAGCTCCTCCACAGCCCTGAGCACCTACATCAGTGACTGAAGACTTCGTTTTTCACGTGCTTTTTAAATAAAGGTATTACTCCAGCGCCCACAGCAAGTTAAGAAGGAAGTGGGGTCCCAGCTCACCTCTCTGCCCACAAACGAGAAATAATCAACCCGCCCCCCGCCTCGCTGGGGACTTGAGGGTCCTCTGACAAGTCTCTCCCTGGACCACCAGACCTGCCTGTCTTAAGCATCCCACAATTCCACAGCTCCCTGCTCCCTGATGTGAGGCAGAGGGCTCCGATGTCACATATGCCATGGTGACCCCCTCCCAAGGCCCCCACCATCCTGCCTGGGCTTCTGACGTCATCAGTCAGGGTTTCACCTGTGTCAGGTACTATGTGTTCACACGCAAGGCCTCTCTGACTGCCAAATCCCCATTTCCTATAACTTTACTTTTAAACGCAACGCCCTCGTGACGCCTTGCTTGACCTTAACAGGTGATGCATAGAGAGTAGAGGCTGATTAATCAGCGCTGGGCAGCACCTGGACAGGGTTTCCCGCAAGGTCATCAGCAGGCTTGGTCCCGGCAACTTGCAGGGGTTACGCGTTTTGATTCAAGTATTTAAAAATTATCTTAAAAAACTAAAGACTTTGCCGTGAGTCCCACAGAGGTAGCTGGGGAACCAGGATGTCCCCCAGCCTAAGGAAGGCCATACAGCAAATGCACAGAACCTGTGCCACCCAGTGACCGCAAAAGTCACACCAGGGGGGCGACTGACTTACAGCAAAAGTACCCCATCTGTAACAGACTCACAGACAGAACAAACTGGTGGTTACCAGTGGGGGGAGGGAGGGGGAGGGGCAGGATAGGAGTGGGCGATTAAGAGGTACAGACTGCTAGGTAATAAGATAAATAAGCTACAAGGATATATTGTACAGCACAGGAAAATACAGCCATTATTGTATAATAACTTTAAATGTAGTATAATCTATCTGTTGATTCACTATGTTGTACACCTGAAACTAAGTCAACTATGCCTCAATAAAAAAATAAAATATTAAGTATGTTCATACAAAAAAGCACCCCATCTGATTCATTAAGTGGTTCCTTCTCATGTCACTGCATTTGATTTAGTAATTTTGAACTTACAGTTGGATTATCCAGGAGTGATGAGTACAACAAGGTAAAAACTATTAGTTTTGCGTACATTGTTAAGTAACCATAAAGAAACAGCATGAGCCAGTTGCGGGCCGTGAAGCACGGGAATATTTCCTTTGCTGTCGTGCATGATTCAGAGCTGAGACACTGCTCAGGGTTCGGGGCTCTGGTCCCAGGAGACACAATAACCATCCCACAAGAAGGAAAGGAAGAGGGAACAGCAGCAAACCGACAGGTGCCGGCTGGGTGGTCGAGGTTGCGCCCATGGTGCCTCCTCTTAATAAGGAAACAAATCCCATCACCTCCAAAGGCCAGCACAGTGGGGATGAGGGCTTCCACATGGCGGGGAGCACAGTTCTGTCCCTAGCACTGACCTTAGATAATATTAGCTTTCTGGTCTCGAAGGCTGGGGTGGATGAGGAGGAAGGGTTAAAGTTGATCTCCAAGGCTTCCTGGAGACCTAAAATTCTGCTGATTCTCAAAACTGACTTAATAATCAATATCCACTTACACAGTCCCATCAAATACAGCCCCACAAGACACAGCACCCCTGACAGCCAGGAACCTGAGATTCTTCCCAGCCTCACTTGCCTCCCCGAGACCAGCAGAGGTGCTGTCGAAATGAGAGGAAAGGCTGTGTTTCTGGGTAGTTTCCATGGAATCACGGCATCACTCTCCTGTTGACAGCACTGCAAGCTATCAGGGCAACCACTGCATTTACACAAGCACATCCAAGAACATAACCTGCTAGGCGTGAGAAATGCCTGACACCCAGTGTATGACGTATGCAAAGCAGCATGCCCTTGCTTCCTTCTGAAGAGAAACATTTTGACCTTGTGGTTCTCTATAATGTTGTAATAACCCACCCTAGTTTATGTTGATTTATTCACAAACGGCTCTTAGTAAGGCAAATTCATGCATACATTTTTCTTACTTTCCAAAGACAGAGACGTTCTAAAATAGACTTCATCACTTCATGCTGCTGTCAACAGCTACTTCTTGTTCATTTCATGTAAACCATCAACTATAAATATCTCAGCTGTATCTGCAGGGGATTTATTAGTGAGCTCGGTTTAGCGACGGATTTACACCAACAGGAAGTGGCAGGACGGTCACTCCCCTCTGTTTACACGTCTCACTCCCTCCATCTACCGGTAGCTGCTGAAAATGAGTCCTAAAAAAGTCCAGGCTTAGATGTTTCAATAATGGACACTAACAAATCTATATAGCCTTGCTCCACCTGGTTTATAAAAGAACAGCATGATTTCAGGTGCTCTACTTAGTTAACAAAATTGAAACCATATGAGCAGGCGAATTATGGCAATAGTGGACCACTGTGTAATTAAGTAAGGTGAATTCTAGACTTCAGTGACACGGACGTTATGAGACTATATCTCAGTGTTTAGGTTGGACTTGGGGTGCCCGGGGTTGCTGTCACCGTTTCTGGCCGTCCAGAGGCCATGCTTCCCTGGGAAGCCTGCTTTTCTAAGCGTCAGCTCTAAGAAGCAGTGATGGGCCCCAGTAGCTGTTTTTAAGGCATCCTAACCATGCTGGCGGGCTCCCCAACAGATCCTTGGTTTTCCAGCCACTTTCCCTGGATGCTGGGCTTCACTTTTCACTCCTTGACTGGGGCACTTATGCGAGGCTGCCCCCCATACTCTCTGAGACCCCTTTTCTGGGGAAATGTGAGCGAGTTCTTTAGGCGTGAAACAGACTCCTCTGGGCTCCACACCTGTCTCACCTGGCCCATCCCCACATCCCAGGCTCTCAGACAAACAGACGGCCCTCTTCCTCCTCGTCAATGCCAATCTGGGGGTCCCGACTCCAGCCACCTCCTCTGGATAGGCTGAGATTAAATTTCCTTAAAAATTATTTCAATGTCTTTGTAACTGTGTTGATATCATTAAAAAAAAAAAAAAAAGTCTGGAAAACTACACATCCTATTCCCAGTCCTTTAAAATAACAAGACTGCTCATGCAATGCCGATCGTGGTGCCCAGCACGCAGACGTGCTCCACATGAAGGAAGGACAGAAGGACAAAGTAAACTGCACAGGACCATATAATCATTTTAAAAGTTGGAACAGCAGAGAGACCAGAAAGCTATTCCTGTGTTTACGAAGGAGAAGGACAGGCGAGAGAGACCACTGCTGATTCCAGTTTTCTTTTTCAGGTTTAATAATAAAAATAATATTTAAATAGAAAACAAATCAAAATGCAATTCTGCTACGAAGAACAGACCGTATTAGAATGCATTTAATCACCAGAAGGGGGCAGTGTCTTCAAGACTACGTAAGTCCTTACCCTGCCTCAAGTCTGCACAAACACTGAAAGCCCACATGAGACTAAAAATACACCAGGTTTCCATTTAGATATCTCACTCTCCACTTCCTTTATATCACTAAAAAAATAATAATAATAATAATAATTACATGTGAACCTACAATTAAAATAAAATTTTAATTAACATAACATAGTTATGATATATTATAAATTAATGCAGATATTGGTTCATCCTTTTCCTTTCCTAGCTGTGGTGCTCTCTTACATTACATGAATACACATTTTTTGAAAATCTCAAAGCCACAGGTAACTCTGATGTAGCCTGCAACCTGAGGATGGCTGACATCAATAATCAGTACAGAACTACGGACCCACAACTTGTTCGCCATCATTTCCCGCCATCTCACACATGGCCAGGTAAAGAGGGCCTTAAGCAGGATGGCGTCACCTCAGGCTTGTTCTAGAAGCTCAGCCGGCGCTCAAGGCCACCCTCCCGGCCATAGTCCCAACACCCACCATCTGATCATCACTGACTGCAGCGCTCAGACACCCTCTCTTTACGTGGAGCCAAAACGTGTATTCCTGGGATCCCGACATTCGTGGGAGCCTTGCAAGGAGAAGTTACACCCACCCCATCTTCTATTTCCCAATGCCTCCTCTCGTCTCCAGGAAAAGAGTAGCTTCAACCCTGAGAGGGCATGGCTTTCCCGCCATTACCACCCTGAACAACCTCAGCCAAATTCCGTGTTCCACGCACGTGTGGCCCACAGTGGAAGCTCTGGCTTCCCTCTGTCTCAACTCTGCTACGATTACTGGTGCCAAGTCCCTCCCAGGCATGTCCCACCTGTGAACAAGGAGGCCTGCTTGGAATTACTGATCACACCTGCAGGGAGGAGGGCCTGAGACATTCCCTGGAGCATCCTCTGCCAGTCTGTGCCACCAGCCACAAATCCCCCCGTGGTCCTAGTTCCAAAACTGCCAGCCTGGAACCAGCCTCTTCTGGAGCCCAGCCCCCCAGAACACTGCAAGACAGGGTCTCGTCCAAAGGAAAGGTCCCCCAACTCCGTCATCACCGGGCTCCTTCTATACGCCCTGGTTTGTCTCCTGGTCCTCAAGAGCGTGGTATCCAGAGCAAAGCCCACGTCCCAGTGGTCTGAGCTGTTGGGGACAAACACCCCCTCCATCTGGGGCGGGGATGACAGGCACAGATCCCGGCCGCCTCACCGACCCCACTGGACATCGCTCCCCGTCCAGCTGGGCCTGGACCTCTCAGAATCGGAGCTGCCTCAATTTACTCCCATCTCAGACTTGGGGGAAACATACACACACAGCAAATGAGGCACACTAGCTCTTTGGGGACCACATCCCACTAAGAAAAAGAGCGGCTAACTCTCTGAACCCAAACCCATCGGCCTTTAGGACACGTCCCACCAAGGGCTGCCGGGTTCCAGACCCAACACCAAGACGTCACGTTATTTCCTGCTCAATTCCATCACATCGAATCAGTTCATTCCTATCGCGGTGTATGGAATTTTTTAAAATGTCTCTGATCCCATGAGATTCGATGGGCAGGTTTCTTTACCCTTAGATTCGACGGACCGGCTGTGGCTGAGGGTGCAATCGGGGACTTTGCTGGGCGTGACCTTCGGGGAAGCCCACCTCTGCTTGGTCACTGTCCCAGCATCGCCTCCCAGGGAGCCAGGAGGCCGTGCGGGGAGGGCAGCGCTCTGCCACGCCACCATCCACTGGCAGCCCCTTGCAGAGGGCCTGTCCCTTTCTTTGCATCTCATTCACAAAGTAACAGATAAGGTCCTTTTGTATTCTTGGCTGGGCTCAGCTTTTCTGACACTCCTCTCCCAGCTCATCACTCGTGCTTATCCACCACCAACTTCGTGTCCATCTTCACACCCAACCTGGACGCCAGGTAGCTTGGCCTCCTTGACCATCACTAGTATGTGCAAACACCCACACCCCTGGGAGACGTGGCATCTGACAGAGCAGGAAGGATGTGCACCGAAGGGTCAATAATATTCACCTTTGTGGGAAGAAATTATGGTTGCTTTCTATTCATGTTTTTATAATAAGAAAAATTAGAACTACTTGTAAAAATCCAAACCTTAAAAAAGTTCCCATTGAGTAAAAATTGGGATAGATGGTAACAGTGACAGAAAAGGAAAGATACTTCCTAATCCTTCCCAAACCTTCTCCTAAGGGATCTCGCCTCTTCCTCTCTCTGGACTCTTTGGAATTCCGTGCCCCTTCACCCGGACCGTCCCCACCTGTGCCCTCCTTCTCCCTCCTGGCAACACGTGACGACACAAACCCTAAGATGACCATCATTTCCTCCGATCATCTTCACTCTAGAATAATTTAAAATATAAAGACAGTCATCCCAAAGAGAAAATGGCACCTGTAGCTGGCAAGGCCCTCCTCCCCGTGAAGAACCAGGAGTTACATGTGAAAAGTTCAGGTGGAGGGAAAATTCAAAAATCAGACACCGAAAGAAAGATATCTCTCAAAGCATAAGGGTACCTGGCAACCTTTCTTGAGGGCTGGACCCAAGCAGGACCGGGGAAGGGCATTTCCAGAACTCCTGGAGAAAGGAGTGCTTGGAAAATGTGGCAGAGCTATTACTACAGACTGAATGTCTGTGTCCCCCCAGAATTCATATGTTGAAACCTAACCCCCAAGGTGATAGTATTTGGAGGCAGGACCTTAGGGAGGCCATTAGGTCATGAGGGTGGAGCCCTCACGAAAGGGATTAGTGCCCTTATAAAAGGGACCCCAGAGGCTCCCTGGCCCCTTCTGCCGCATGAGGACACAGTGAGCACACAGCCATCTGTGCACAAGGAAGCAGACCCTCACCGACACCAAATCGACACCAAATCTGCCGGTGCCTCGATCTTGGACTTTCAGCCTCCAGGAGTGTGAGAAACAGTTGTTTGCTGCTTCAGTCCCCCAGTGTATGGCCCTTTTGTTACAGCGGTCTTGACTAATGCAGATATATTCCAAGTAAAGGAAACACAGGTGTATTTCAATACGGAAACAAATAAGTAAGCGCAAGCATGAAGAACAGCAGAAATCCAAACTGCTGATGACCTTTAGGGGCCAGTTAAAATTCTTAAGTAAGCTCGGAAAACAAGCCACTTGAGACCCTCCTCTGCTGGAAGAGTCTTTAAAGAGTCCCATCAGTAACAACAATCTCCAGTATATTCTATAAAGGGAGCCCCCGTGTAGTCACAGAGCCTAGGGATAAATTTTAGTCATGACAGTTATGGCATTCTCGATCTGTAATTTACACTAATAATCTCCAAGTAAAGAAGGATTTAAAAGGAGCAGAAAAAGTAATCACTTGTGTCTCTCTGTGAACTTAAGGAAATCCAAAAATCTTCCCAAAAAGGAACTCAGGAGTGTGAATGAATAGAGTATAACTTCTTAACAACCGGCTCTGGGAGACTGTCAATAGCTCTACTAAAAGCCAAGTGTTACTTAAAATCAGGATTTTACTATGTGGAGGGGTTAAGTGTCGGAGGCCACACCTGACCAGGTGTGTCAGCAGTAGTGAGTCAGGGGTTCTAAAGAGGTTTGCCCATCTCAGCACTGAGGACAAGCGCCAGGGTGAGGGGTGGAACTGACTTTAAATATAGAATAGGGGGAGTGGGTGGGAGGTTGATTGTAGAGTCGTGGAAGAAGGAGAAGGAACCACAGTTTTCTCTTCATTCTAAGGTACTTTATCCATAACGAATTCTGAGAACTACCCTTCCCTGTGACAATTTTCATTTAGCAGTGGTTGAACAAAATCCTCCAAGTGAAAGTTCCTAAAACCCAGCAAATGACTGAGCTCCAGTTCCTGGGAAGCTGTGGGAGAGCAGGAGGACTTGGTGTTTACCCCTGGCTCCCCACCTCCAGGGTGGCAGCTCCACTCACCACCACCCCTGCCTCAAGCATCCCTCCAGTAAAACACATTCTTGGGCAACAAAGGAAACAATATCTTTCCAATCCTTCCAATTACGTCAGGCTCCCAGTGAGCTCAGAAGTCAAGTCACACCTACGATTATTACAGGGAAGATGCAGAACTCAAAGAAAGGTGTCTTCTCCAATTTTCTTTCACTCTCCAGCTGTCTGTAGCTCCACCTGCTTTAAAAGACAAGACTCAGTCCTCCTTTGATCAGAAACTCTTTTCTACTTTTCCATCTGCTGGTCCCTAGTAGAAAGCTCTCCAGGTAATGAGGAGATAAGAGGTATTTGTGTAATTAACAAGTGAAATACAAGTGAGTCTATTATTGCAGCCATGTTTATATTTGGGTAAGACCTCCTCCCTATAAACGGTTCAAAAATTATTCAATTCAAGGCATTGACTCATCCATTCAAATAAGGATTTAGCGAGCGGTTCCTCATTAACCTGCAAAAGAATGAACTAACAACAGAGGTAGTGAAACTGTCTGTCTGCATGGGACTGAAAACCGCCACCCTGGTAATATTTTTCGTATTGATAGGGTTGCCAGTTACATACGCGAGTTCTCCTGGTGGAAATTCTCAAGCTCAATTACACTCCAGTGAAACGTGCCCAAGAGAGCCGCCACATGTGCACCATCCCCCGACCCACTGTCCAGCACCCACAGCCCGGCACCCAGCGTATCCTACTGCACCCAAAACACCCTTCCGAAGTGAGTCCGCAAGAGGTAAGCATGGGTGGTCCGCCAGTGGTGAGTGCAATGGCTCCTGTCTCTCCCAGATTATATACCCCTGCAGGCAGCCTGAGAGCTCAGCCACCCCAACTCGTGTGTGTGTGTGTGTGTGTGTGTGCACGCGCGCGTGCACGTGAGAGAACCCACACCGTAGTGTTGAGTCATACACTGAGTCGACTAAAGTCCTTACACCTACTGTTTATCCAAGAGGCGTTTCTTTTCAGCCACGCTTTCCCCACCTGTACCTGACTAGCTGATCAGCCAAACTCCTGTGCCTCTTCCTTGCCCCTGCCCACATCTAATCCACAGTCAGAACCTGTCTCAACACGCCCCTCGGTGCCAGCTGCAATCCGTAACCTTAAGTTTAAAGGATTCCTCCAGCTGGTTTTGGTTTGCACAAATCCGGGCTGCATGTGGCCGCAGCTCTTAACCGCTCCCCCTGCCATCTCAAGATACGCTCCAACTAAACAGAAAGGGACCAGACTGGCTTTATTTGGGGATCTGCACAAAACAAGGAGCTGACTCCAGAGCAGAAATTAAGACGATGGTGGATGCCAATGGGTGAAAACCTGGTGTGCGACAGATCTGAATGTACCTGCTGCTCTTAACCTCTGGTTTTCAGGAAGGAAAAAATACATTCAGTTAAAATGGACTCACACTTCTGCGGGATTCTTTTTTTTTTGGCCGCACTGTGAGGCACGTGGGATCTCTTAGTTCCCCGACCTGGGATGGAACCCGTGCCCCCAGCAGTGGAAGCACACAGTTTTAACCACTGGAACTCCCTGTGGGATCTTTTTAAGCGTCTCCGCCAAACCAACCATTCACCCCGAGCCTCCACGGGATGGCTGGTGCGACCTCCCTCCTTCCACAGGCTGGGCGTCGGCACGACCCCGCTCTGCCCCTTTCCTGGCAGACAACTACTGGCCTGAGATAAAGTCACAGGTCCAAAGACATTCCTTTGGCAAGATGGCCATGGCTGTGGTCTTCTCACAGTGAGGCCCAGTCTGGGGTGGCCTGCCTGAACTTGGCCCCCTCAGAGCTGCCCCAGGACCTTGGCTTTGGCCTTTCACCTCTACGAATCAGGGAGAAATGAGGATTATTCTGGAAAATGCACATGTGGGTCTGGAGATGGCCAGTTAACTAGGGAATCATTTCAACCTTAAAACACAGGGGGACCCGGCAGGTTCAGAGCCAAATCCTACCGACAGTTTTAAATGAATGGAAAGCTCTTTTAAACATTTTCCCCCAATTCCAGAAACACATTTCATCAAAAAAGTTCTGTAAATTCTCGCCAAAGCTGCTGCCCGGGGTCATTAGTGTTAGAAAGGAAAGTCAGGACCTGGCACAGTATGCTGTGATTCCCGGGAAGCTGGGACAAAGGGCGCTGATCCCAAACTCTGGTGATGGCGAGACAGGCTGAGGCCCCAGGCTCCCAAGTTCTGACGGATCCTGGGCTCCCTTGGGCCATCACCCCAGCTGCAAAATCCTTGAAGCCCGCTCCATGCTTTTGTTATAAATCACAGTTGAGAAACATTTACACATCCTTCTAAAAGGGTACCGCTCTTCAATGTGAGAAGCCCAAATTTTGGTGTCCCTTTGATCTCAAGGTTGCCACTGAAACCTGACCCCATAATTATGCGCACGACCCGGTGACCCAAGAGCAGAGGGCTCTGTCCGTGCAATGAGGGGCCGCCACTTCTAAGGGGACACCACGTGGTTCTCAATGGGCTGCCACTGGCATTTGGGGGCAAGACAGTTCTACACAGGGCAGGCCTGTCCAGCACATGGGGAATGAGTAGCAGTCCTGGCCTTAGGGCACTAAAGGCCATGGTGAGATAACCAAAACTGCCACCACACATTGTCACACTGCCCCTGGGAGCAGCACTGCCCAGCTGAGAGTGGAAAGGGCAGCATATTCATAGGTCTGCCAAGGTCAGGCCCAACCTGGGGCCAGAATGGGTTGAAACCACAAACAGGAACCCCAGGGCCACATCTGGGGGCCAGATGTCTCTTCTCCTACGGGGCTGGCATCCCCTCTTGACTCCGCAAGCCTCTCTCCAGCCTCACCCCCATCACAATCGTGTGCTGTCTGCTGCAGTAACATCTTCCTTGGATGGGACAAATAGCTCACATCCCTTAAAGGCTGCTATAATCCGTAAGGTTCTTTCTTGAAGGCCTTAAAGATCTCCCTGGGTAAACACGCAACAATAAAACCTTCCTGCTTGCTATTCAAATAACCACATTGCACAGTTTTCTTCTTACACATTTCAAGCTTTGCCACCAAACGTTGGCATTTTTCAGGATGGCCCTGTGGTTGTAGGATATCCATGGTAACATCACTAAGTTTTCTTTTTTCCTTTTAAATAGCTTCCATTAATATTTCCATCAGTTTCACACTCAGTCCATTAAAAACAGAACAATACAGACAATCATCCTACTTTATGATCAAATTCTGTATAAATCAGGGGTCACAAAACAAGCTTTCAGACTCAGCACCTTGACACACAGTGTATAACTTCCAAGTGCCAATCTCTTTGAGCATCAGTTTCTTTTTTTTGTTTGTTTTTCATTTGTCAATTATTTTATACCTATAGAAAAGCATGCCAAGTACATGTATAATCTCTTCAAAAGTTAATAATATGATATATGAAGGGAAAAAAGAAAACCAAGGACTATCATGATATATAACCATCCTCCTCCAAAATATATACATTGTTTTAATGAAATGATGCCTGGAATAAAGGCACCAAATAGACAATAAGTATGTATAGAATACCTTGAAGAAAATGTCACAACACTGTAAATCAACTATCCTCCAATAAAAATTTTTAAAGAAAGAAATAAAAATAACCCTGCTCACAAAACTAAAAAAAAATAAATAAAGAACCATTAGGATGGAAGGTGAGAATTTCATTATAAGCATCAGTTTCTTGATAAGAAAAACCTCACTCCACACCTCACGTGGTTATAATAAGGACCAGATAATGTAACAAGCTCTGCAAAAGTGCTGGGAAGTCATAACGCAAGGGCAGCGGTTAGTACTTGTTATTCACCATCATCACGGTGGGGCTGCATCATTACTGGATAAAATCTAGAGCATCTTATACCCACTGCTCAGAAGCAGAGAAAGCACCTCTCACACAGAGCCTGATTCAAAGGTTCTCACTTGATTTTTTTTTTTCTTCCACTCTGTAGCTGAGCTGTCATTGGTTATTTATCGAGTGCCACAGTTAAAATACAAGGGGCCTGGGCTTCCCTGGTGGCGCAGTGGTTAAGAATCTGCCTGCCAATGCAAGGGACACGGGTTCGAGCTCTGGCCCGGGAAGATCCCACATGCCGCGAAGCAACTAAGCCTGTGCGCCACAACTACCGAGCCTGAGCTTTAGAGCCTGCAAGCCACAACTACTGAGCCCACGTGCCACAACTACTGAAGCCTGCGCTCCTAGAGCCCGTGCTCCGCAACACGACAATGAGAAGCCCGTGCACCACAAGAAAGAGTAGCCCCCGCTCACCACAACTAGAGAAAGCCCACGAGCAGCAACAAAGACCCAACACAGCCAAAAATAAATAAATAAATAAATTTATTATAAAAAAAAATACAAGGGGCCAAAGAAGCGAAAACAAAGTAAACACAAAATGATAGCTATCATCAATTAATTAACTGACTCTAGATAATAACTCTATGGAACGATTCCTGTACTTGAGGATGCCCTAAACTCAGGCACACAAGAACCTCTTCTTTAGAGCAAGTGTCATTTATTCCAGGAGTGAAGGCACCCTTGGGATCATTTGGTGCTGCCTGGAGGGGACTCCCAGAAAGTGGGAAAGTACACCTGCCAACCCCCGTCTCTGCCCAGCACCTACAGAGAAGTCACTGCCACCTAGAGAGAGACGAAAGAAAATAAGGAAGCACCCTAGGAAGGTTAATTTTATGTGTCACCTTCTCTGAGCCACAGCGCTCAGCTATTTCATCAGACATTATTCTGGATATTTCTATGAAGGTGCTTTTTGGATGAGAAACATTTAAATTGGTAGACACTGCGTAAAACAGACTGCCCACTATAGTGGGGATGGGCCTCATTCAATCAGTTGAAGGCCTTAAGAAAAAAAGACGGACATCCTCCAAGTAAGAAGGAATTCTGCCAACAGATGGCCTTTGGACTTGAGATGGAACATCAACTGTCCCCTTCATATTTTGGGCTTATACCGCCATCATTATGGAAGTCAATTCCCTAACATAAATCTTTATCTCTGTTAAAAAAAAAAAAGGAGGAAACAGGCAAGCGGCCAGTATTTCCACATTCTCAACAGTAATAAGAAAAACAATGGGGGAAAGTTTAGTGGTTCCTCAAAAAATTAAGCACAGAATTACCATGTGACCCAACAAGGCAGTTTCTAAGTACATCTCCCAAAGAAATGAAAACCAGTAACTGGAGTAAATACATATACACACATGTACTAGCAGCAGCGCCCTTCACAACAGCCAAAGGTGGAGACAGCCCGAATGTCCGACAACTGATGAGCGGACAAACTCTGGTTAGAGGCCAACAAAGCAATACCATTACCCAGCTTTTAAAAAAAAACTACTGACGCGGTACCTCAGGGGTGGACCTCAAGAATATCTGAGCGCAAGAAGGCAGACATGAAAGTTCGCAGTGTCCGATTCCATTTATTTGAAATGTCCAGAATAGGTAAATCCACAGAGACAGAAGCCGACTGGTGGTTGCCAAGGACTTGGGGGGGGGGGGGCAGGGGGGCGGATGGGGAGTGACTGCTAAGGGTACGGGGTTCCCTCCTGGGGCAATGCAACTGCTTTGGAACTAGACTGAGGTGAGAATGTACTGAATGCCACTGAAGCGTTCATGTTAAAATGGTTAATTTTTCGTTACGGGTGTGTTACATCCCTCAATCACTAAAAGCAAGGACTACAAAAATGGCAACAACAAAGGGCGGGCCGGTTCACCTGCTGGGAGCCTGACCCAAGGCTGTACTGAGTCCCAAGAAGACTCTTGTGCCCGAGGAAGATGCCTGTAAAAGGAAAATCTCTGAGACCACAGAGCACGGGGATATGAAGGTCATCTAACCAGGAAGCAAAGGCATCGCCTGGAAACCCTCAAGTACTGACCAGGGCTCCTTCAGGACAGCAGGCTGATGGCCCCAAAATGCTCCCTGTCTGACCTCACGGTGAGACCGTCAGGGGCTCCCAAGATGCCTCCCGCAAGGAGAAAAGGGGCCCGGCTCCCAGAAGCCGGCTGGTCATAGCAGAGGAAACCTTTCGCTTCTGATCTCCTAGCTGTGCACAGACTCTGCCCCAGTGCACCCTTACCTAAAAGTTGTAATTTGGGCAATAAGCTGTGAAAATGGGCACCCACTGTAACAAGAGTTGAGGAAACTATCATTTTGTTTCCTGATTTTCTTTCCAAGATCACTAAACTGGGTACCTTTTAACTTTAGCCAGTGATAATGAAACCCTGAATTCTTCTAAGACTTAGACTATCAAAGAAAAGGAAACAATTTTAAGATATATGTTTGTATATCTAGATAGATACAGATGCCTAATATGCATGATTTATATGATAGACAGGTAGACAGGAATACACTATAGATGTATAATTTTGACCCTAAAAACTGAAAAACTATCAAGCTTTAACACAAATATTTAAATAGTGCACTGATTTTTTTTAAATTCTGGTGAAAATATACACATAACATAAAATTCACCATCTTACACATGTTTAACCACGGAATTCAGTAGCGTTAGGAACATTCACTATCATTTTAAAGGTCTCCATCACGTCACTGGCTTCTCACAAAGATATCCGGGAGCAGTAAGGCAAGCAGGTCCCTGGGCCCCAGGCCCAGCTCCAGACTCCACTCCCATCACACCCGGGCCCTCGGAGCCCAGTCCAGACGCAGGGCGACCTGCCTCTCCCCAGGGGCAGTCCTGATGGAGCCACCACCGCAGCCGGACCCTGGGACGGTCCCTGTGAACACCGCCCTGCCTGGGCAACAGCCCTATTCACACCAGGCCTGGCTTGGGTTTTTTCAATCAGCACAAAGGCAATCTATCAGGTCAGAGCCCACAGACATGAGGCTTTTGTGCAGCGCTGACAGAGGGTAACATTTCAGGAACGGCCAGCCTGCCCTCCCTCCCAGAGGAGGGGCAGATGAGCCCGTGTTGAAGGCACTTTTTGTTTATGGCTCAATTAGCCGAGCCATCACAGGGTGACGACACACACTCCCTGCTCGGGGGACGGGACGCTCAGGATGCTCGGAGAGAATGGTCACATAAAAATAACCAGGGCCGGGGCCACACAGCCGTGCTCTGGGCCGCAGGGACTCTGGGCCACCACTGACCCCAGCAAGTGGCACGAGAGCATCCGATGACTTCCGAACACACAAAGGACTCAGTTCCAAGCAGGCACTCGGCGAGAGGCAGCGTCCATTCCAGCCAAGGCTCTGGGCAGAGGGTCAAGACACCGGATTAAATCAAAACTGTCCAGGGGAGGCCACCAGACACACACAGCTACCGAGCACTTGAAATGAGGCTGGTCCGACTCAGATGTGCCATGAGTGAACGACGCACCGCAATCCAAAGGCTTACAACCAAAACGGATGAAGTCCACCCCCCTAATAAATCCGATATATTGCAGATGGGAAGGATGGGACTTTGGATGTGCTGGATTAGACACAATGTATTAACGTCTCAGTAAAATGAATTCCACTTGCTCCTTTTTACTTTTTTTTATGGGGCTACTTGAGAATTTTTAAGGACTCATGTGGCTCACATTCTATTTCTACTGGACAGAGCTGCTAAGGGACCTCAAGAAAGACCCAGATTTCATGACAACATAAATTCTTCCCTTGGGGAAGATGCAGAGGTGGAGTTTGGCATGCAGGGTACGGGTGGGAGATGCAGATCTGTGGAAGGAGGGGAGAGAACCAGGACCCGCGGGGAGCCCTGCAGCATGTGCAGCCTGTCGGTATCATCAGGATGGGCCCAAACGGCCAGACCATCATGCCAGGCAGACCACTGGAAGAGGGCCCAGAGGGATGTGCCCTTACGTGGGCATCTCTTTCTGCAGGGGCCACAGCCGGTGATGCTCCCTGCAGCCGGGCAGCCGTCCTCCCCAGGAGGGGCCCCCAGCACCCAGCATCCCTCTCCTCTGTCCTCCACCTGCCCGTCTGCAGTACTCACGCGGCCACCACCACACAGCATGACCACCGGTGAACATGGCAAAGATACACACCACAAAGTTCTTCAAAGCAGATGCTGGGTCAGCTCATTAAAATTAGGCAGTGCTTCTAGGTTACGCAGAGAGCAAATGCTCACTGAGCACTCAGGGTACCACCTCCCAGCCCCCAAACAGCAGCTTAATAAAAAAAGCCTGGAGAATGAAATGAGTATGGCACTTGATGGATTGGACAGACTCACGGCACAGAGGTGAATGAACAAAGCCCAAACCCTACTTCTGCCCTTTGTCCATGGGGAACCTGAGGCCCAATGTCATGCAATATACTGAGTGTCAGCAGCACCGTGACCCTGGCCTCTGGGTCCCCAGCCTGGTGCTCTGCCTGCTGGTCCCCAGATGTTTCGTTCTTGCCAAAAGCTCAGCCACCTGATGCCAACTGCTATTCCCAAAGCAGCTTTCCAGCTCAACTCCTGGGTGGCAGGCTTGTCGCTTGAATGTCTCAAGTCACTGTTCCTCCACAAGTGCCCCAGAGGCAAGATCATGCCGCAGCCCCCAATACCAGGTCAGACTCTTGGGATGGAGCTGCTGCAGGAAGAACTCAGTATCTCCAGATAAGATGGGTCTTGGTCAGCTCCGGCTGCTGTAACAACACGCCACAGACTGGGTGGCTTAAACAAGAGATGCTTACTTTCACAGTTCTTTTTTTTTTTTTTTTTTTTGATGTGGACCATTTTTAAAGTTTTTGTTGAACTTGTTACAATACTGCTTATGTTTTGGTCTTTTGGCCACAAGGCATGTGGGATCTTAGCTCCCCGACCAGGGATTGAACCCACACCCCCTGCCTTGGAAGGCGAAGTCTTAACCACTGGACCGCCAGGGAAGTCCCCTATTTTCACAGTTCTTGAGGCTGGGAAGTCCTAGATCAAGGCACCAGGTGATTTGGTTTCTGATGAGAGCTGCTTCCTAGCTTGCGGAAGGATGCTTTCATGCTGTGTCCTCAAAAGATGGACAGAGAGGTCTCTCTGGTATCTCTTCTTATAAGGGCACTAATCCCATCATGTGGGCCCTACCCTCATGACCCCATCTAAACCTAATCACCTCCCAAGACCCCACCTCCTAATACCATCACACTGGGGTTTGGGGCTTCAACATGTGGATTTGAGGAGGACACAGTCCATAGCAGGGTACACCAAAACTTTGTCATTAGTTGACCTTCATGGCTACAGAAGAAGAGAAACTTCTCTTCTGCTAAATCCTCAAATTTCCTCTACCTGGCTCAAAATCATGTTTGGTTCTTCTAGCCAGGATCTGTCAGTTGAAAGTGGCAGGTGAGTGTCAGGAAACTGGCCATGGACATTCACATCCATCTCTCTGCCTCCTCAAGCTACATCCTGACTGAGGGCCAGGTGGACCGCCTCCACCACTCTGCACCTTCAGCCCCGCAGGTCCCTCTGCCTGCAGATTGCTGAGCGCAGCCATCCCCTGGTCCCAAGCCGCAGCCTGGCCCGTCTGCACCTGTTTCCCTGGGTGCTTGGTTGGAACTTCTACCTCTGCTGGACAATGAGCTTGGGATTAACAGATACACACGACTGTATATAAAGCAGATAACCAACAAGGCCCTACTGTATAGCAGAGCGAGTTACACTCAATATCTTGTAATAACCTATAAGGGAGAAGAATCTAAACAAGAATATATAACTGAATCACTCTGCTAAACGCCAGAAACTAACACAACATTGTAAAGCAACTGCGCTTCAATTAAAAAAAAAACAAAAAACCACTATATATTCAGTGTGATCACAACAACGTACAAAAAAAAATCTGTGAATGAAAAAAAGAAAAATATTCTTTTCAGGGAACATTGTTTTACAAGACTGGAAATCAAGAAGGAAAATGATGTGGCTTCAGCTTTAGGAGACGCTTTAGAGAACACCCCTCCTGTACCAATAAGAACGAAGTGGACAGTCACCTAAGATGCAGGTTTAAATGGCATCCCCAAATCGAGAAAGGAGGACAGATCCACATATACTGTGTTCTCCTGGACTGGTCAAGGTGTCAAGGAATTTACAGGAAGGCATCCCTTAATTTATTGACGCTATTAAATAATAAATACACATGTATTATGTAAAATGTATTTAAAACCTTCTAAAATTCAAACTTCCACATGAACACCATTCGACCCTGCTGACCTTACTCACGTGCCCTGTTTCTTTCCTACGTTACATGTAGGATGCTGGGAAATGAGTTTGCTGCCACCACTAAGATGGCATGTGAGCCAGCAGGGGCACTGGAGCTGGCTGGGAGCAGGGTCGGGCTGTGTGGCCTGGACCAGTCACCCAGCTGCTGCGGGCCAGCCTCTCTGCTGCCAAGCATGGGTGTGAGTCTCCCCAGGGTCCCGTGACTCTAACAGGCAGGTTTCACCGGACCCCGGGGTCAGACGGAGGCACAAACCTGACGTGCTGATTCTGAGTCTGTGGCTCCTTCTCCTCTGGGACCTTTGGTATCACTAACTGAGACGTCTGCCATCCACACAACAGTTCTGACCCCAAACGTGCGGGCTTCTTCCACACCAACACCGATTCTCCAATTCCTCGGACAGCAACTTGGCATCCAAGATTCAAGTGAGTTCTGACGCCACCCAGAATTAGTGTCAGACCCCACAGGTTAAGGGGCTGGTCCCACAAGATCGCCCCCGCCTCAGGTGCCGATGAGAACCAATCAGATGCCTCGCATCCTTCTGAACGACCAGCTATAAACTGGGGATTCCCACCTCCCCTCCTTAGGTTTGATAATTTGCCAAAATGGCTCACAGAACTTTGCAACAGTTTACTTGCCAGTTGATTATAAACAGCCAGACGGAGGACATGTGTAGGCAAGTCACGGGGAAGGGTACAGGGGCTTCCGTGCCCTCTCCAAGGGCGCCACCCCACCCCCCCAGTACCTGGAGGTGTTCACTGTTCAGAAGTTCTCACAGAGATTCATCTCCAGCTTCTCTTCCCTTCCCGGAGGTCGGGGGGCAGGGGGGAATGAAAGTTCCACCTCTGTTTACTTGGTCTGTCTGCTGACCACCCCATCCCGAGGCTATGCAGGGCCTCACACTGCGAGCAGAGCAAGCGGGGAGGATGCGGGGAGTCCAGAGGGCAGGGGAGCCCCAGCTGGGGCAGGGTGGTACTGCCCAGGGGCGGGATCCCAATTGCCCGGAGGACCAGCCCGGCCTGCAGGAACCAGGGACTCAGGCCCTGGGGTCTGATCACACTTCCTCATAGCAGGTGCCGCCGACGGCGGCCGGACACCTGCAGGGGAGGCCTCGGGTCACGGTCCCCGTAGGAGCTCCAGGACAGCAGCCGTCGGGGGGCAGGCACTCAGTGCAATTCCAGTGAACGTCCTGGAATTGTGCGTGTGTAAGAAGCTGGGTCACACCGCACACACTCAGGGGCAGGCGGCTGAAGGGCCAGCTGGCCCAGAGAGGAGAAGGCAGAACCCGGAGGAGCTCTCAGCGACGCTAGCAGGTTGTTTATGCCTTTTCACTGCAGTTGTCCAGCAAAATGCAGTGAAGTTCAGACCCAAAGAGAGGCTGAATCCAGGCCAGCGCCAGAGCAGAGAGCAGACCGTGGACTCTGGGGCTCCAGGATTTGGGGGGGGGGGGGGACGGACAGGGGGACGGGGCGGGGAGGTCACTTTCCCTGACTGAGCATCCACTCCACTGTCGGGCCCTGTCGGCCTCTCTCCTTAAGCCAATCCATCCTTCTGTCTTCTGGAAGAGCTGTCTTTAAAACAAAGATTCACAATTTCCCTATCGAACAAAAGGGTTTTCCAAGTAAAATACGTATCGGAAAAGGGCCTGGGAAATGCGTTTCTATACAAGGAGGCACAGATGGCCAACATTTTAACCATCACCACACAGGCAGTGGACCACAGTGATGGAAATGTCCCTCATCTGCATGGTCCAGCATGCGAGCCACCAGCAACACGTGGCCACTGGCCACTAAAAATGTGACTAATGCGACTGAGGAACTGAAATTCTCATTTGATTTAAATGTAAATAGTCACTTGTGGCTCACAGCTATCACACTGGAGGGTACAGAGCTAGATAATACAGACATTATATTTAAAGTATTTTATCATGAATAGGAAGACACCTGAGGTCCCCTGAGTAATACTACTTCCCAGGCACTGTCCTAACCATGCATGGTCATGTCCTAACATGCACCATCACACTTAATCCCGATAAAAGTGTTATCAGAGGGTTGCCATCCTCCCCACTTTACAGGTGAAGAAACTGAGGCTCGATGAAGCTGGACTCTACAATAAACAATCTTTGGACTTAAAAGAATCATGGGACACCCAAACAAAATTAATTTTAAAAACTAGTGTCTAAAACACTGGCCGAACATCAGCACGTAATATTCAGTGGCCATAAAACCACCACCAAACTCACCTAGAAAGGAGTCAAAAGAATTTTCAGTTAGTGACTCACTTCTTTCTCAAAGTCTTTGCAAAGCAAGACAGGAATGAGAGGGTGTGCATACATATTATGTGCTTCCCACGTTAAAAGGGTCCCAAGTTTATTTGTAAGTCTTCATCCCCTTTTTAAGAAGGGACTTTTTTTTCCTTTTTTAAAAATTTATTTATTTATTTATTTATTTTTGGCTGCGTTGGGTCTTCGTTGCTGCATGCGGGCTTTCTCTAGTTACACAGTGGGGGCTACTCTTCGTTGCGGTGCACGGGCTTCTCATTGTGGTGGCTTCTCTTGTTGCGAAGCATGGACTCTAGGCGCGTGGGCTTCACAGTTGTGGCGCGCAGGCTCAGTAGTTGTGGCTCATGGGCTCTAGAGCACAGGCTCAGTAGCTGTGGCTCACAGGCCTAGTTGCTCTGCGGCATGTGGGATCTTCCCGGACCAGGGATCAAACCTATGTCCCCTGCATTGGCAGGCAGATTCTTAACCACTAAGCCCAAGGGAAGTCCGAAGAAGGGAGTTTCTTATACACTGTAAGATAAAGATCTGGCTTTGACATTCCTTTTGGCCAGCAGGAAGGAAACCAGCCTTAACGAAGCTGCTCTTGCCTCTGAAGGAAGGTCCCGTCCCCTCCCAGGCCCCAGGCACACAGGGCTTCCCAACAGGGGTTGGTCCGCGGTGACAGCTGCCCGCAGGAGGCTGGTGTGCTTCTCCACCAGGGCGAGCGGCCCCGGTCCTGCTCCAGGAAGAATACACACATCACAACTCCTGCTCATCAGGCTCAGCCCAGCAAGTAAAGCAAAGGCTGGTGGAAGGACAGGCCTGGAGCTCATCCTGGACAAAGTGAAAAGCAGTTCCCTCTTTAAAAAGCAAAACACTGAAAGAAACAGAGAGGAGGGAAAGAGGAAAAGCACCAAGAAAGGCAGGCGTAAAGAGACAGGTTCTCTAATATTTTTAATCGTGGGCCACTCACCCCATGTCTTCCCTTAGATTTTCAATGCTGGTTATAATGTTTAATTCCATAAACATTCTAAATTTATACCTTGTTTTTTATTAAGGAGGTAAAGAGAGCACCAATCTGAGAAATGAGAGCGTCCACTTCTGGGTACTGATTAGCAATGGGAATTTCGGGCCCAGGTGGGGTGAGGAATAAATACTATACATGGGTCAGTCTCTGAACCAACAGGCTCCAAGACGAGACCCGCTTCCCAGGTCCAGTGAGGCCGAGAAGGGCCGAGCCAAGGTGAGACCACAGACCCTCCCGCTACGTGGGCCCCCCATTTCCCGAATTACCTGAATCTGAGCACCGGGTCTGCTCACAGACTGTTCTCACCTGGGCGCGGGCAGAACCCTGGGCTCAGAAGCATCAGGGTCTCTTTCCATTTTGCCCTTTACTGCATGGGGTCCCTCAACATTCGAGCCTGTTCCCCCACCTGTCAAACTGAATAACAAAGCCCTCTCCGGACGGTCGCTGTGAGGGTTGAATGAGAATACGCGTACAGGGCTGTTTGGCCCCAGACAGGCACCCACAGTGGTCATGTCACTGCGCTAAGATCCCTTCTGACAGCGTGCGGTGGGCTCAGTTATCAGGCCCACAAAGGCGTCCACTTCCTAGTGCCCTGAATCTGTGGATACGTCGCCTCACAGGGCAAAGGGGACTTTGTAGCTGTGATGAAGTATCTTGAGCGTGGCCCGGATTAGGCACTGGGCTCAGGGCCATCACAGGGTCCTTACACGAGGGAAGCAAGAGAGTAGAGTCAGACAGGGCAGTGTGACGACGGAGCGGAGGGACAAAAAAAGAGACTGGAAGATGCCCGGCTGGCTCTGATGTCAGAGGAAGGGGCCAGGAGCCCAGGAAAGTGGACCAACATCCACCCCACACAGACTTACTGGGGCCACCACCTCTCAGGGCTGGGAGCTTTAGGACGTGCCTTGACCTTCCCGATAAGCCTCAGCTTCCGCCTCGGAAAAAACAAGGCGAACTCTGCTCCAATGGGTTGTGCGTCTACTCAACAAGAGAACAAGCGTAAATGCTTAGCAGAGCCCGGGGCAGTGCAGACAGCAAGCCAACAGCAGCTCTGGATTCGCAAACAAGGAACTGTGCTTCCATCTGTAAGCACCCTGCTGCCCTCAGACCAGCTGCTAGGACTTCTCAAGACCCAGTCAGGGACGAATTCCACATTGGCCTCAGTCTGACAGCTTCTGCCTGCGGGTGGCCCCTTTCAGGATGCCATGCAGGGGTCCTGATGGCACCAGAGCCATCACAAAGTCAACAGGCAATCCCCACGGAGGGCACCAGAGATGGAAGGGCACTGGCAATGTCACCCACCCAACACGCTCTGGGATAACCTCCCTGAGGGCATCCACACAGCAAGTGCCTGGCTCCACAGCTCCCTTCTGGAAATTTCTCAGCTGTGACCCACAGCTTCCTATCCCCACCCCTGATCTCTAGGTGAGCATTCACACAGGTAGCAGCCCCAGCAAACGGTACCGGCTGGGAAGCAGGTTGCTGATGGACCTCTGCAAACACGGCGTTGAGAGCTCCCAGCTGTTGCCCGGCAGACCCCTGACCTGCAGACACACGGCCCAGGTAGAGCGAGCACGGTCCCCGCCAGCGGAGAGGCCCAGGCGGAGAAGGGACACAGGAGGAGAGCACAGTCCCAGCAAAGGTGCAGACGCGGTGAGAGGATAAGACCCCTCACAGGGTCAGGCAGCTGGAGGGAGGGCAGGAGGAGGGCAGGGCTTGGAGATAAAGACGAAAATGCCAACAGGCAGATGGTCAGCCTCAGCAGTGCCCAGTGCCGGCCTCCCAGCCGGGGAGAGGGTCGTTGGGCTTGAGAAGGGATCACTGGGGAGGGAGGCCATGGCTCGGGCTTCTCCTGGGACAGGTTCTCTCCCAGAAAACAGTGTTTCCCCGCCTTTTCCCAGGATCTCCACTTCCAAACATCCTTCCAGCTCAACTGTGACAAGAAAGAAGAGAGGCCGGGGACTTCCCTGGCAGTCCAGTGGTTAAGACTCTGCTCTTCCAATGCAGGGGGTGCGAGTTCGTTCCCTGGTGTTGGTTCCCTGGTTCCCACGTGCCTCCCAGCCAGAAAACCAAAACATTAAAAAAAAAAAACAGAAGCAATATTGTAAAAAATTCAATAAAGACTTAAAAAAAAAAAAAAAAGGAAGAGAGGCCAAGATGCCAGCCCACACATCAAGTTCTGCCTACAGCTGCCCGCTGGCCTGGGGTGGGAGTGGGCCCCTCCTTAGGGGGATGGACCAGGGCAAGAGGCCCACGTGGCCCCTGCAGCCAGGCTCGGGCCTGTACTGGGCTGAAGGACGTCCCTCCAATTCACATCCACCCGGAAGACACACACCAGGAAGTAGGTCATGTGATGACAGAGGCAGAGACCGGAGTGATGCAGTTACAAGCCAGGGGACGCTAAGGACTTCCAGCAGACCCAGGAGCTGGAAGAGGCAGGAAGGACCCTCCCCCAGGGTCCCTGGAGGGAGCACGGTCCTCTGACACCTGATTTTAAACTCCGGCTCTCAGAATTACGAGAACAGATTTCTGTTGCTTTAAGCCGCCCAGGTTGTGGCCCTTCATTTTGGCAGCCACAGGAAGCTAACACAGGGCCTGTCAGGCAGGGGCTTCTAGGTCCACACACGCTGGACCCAAAACGCTTCCTGCCTCATCTGCGTCCACTCACGTCTCCCTCCAACAGATTCTCCCGCGTGCCAGCTGGGTCCAGCTGGACCACATAAATATGAGACACGGAGACAAAGCACCTGCTCTCACACTTAGAACCTGCCCTCCACTTCACACAGTGAAAAGGTCGTCCAAAGTCATCGAATGGCACCCTCGCGAATGTGCATTTCCTTGTTTATAAATGTTTATCTCAAAAGAAAAAACAACTGGAAACCAGTCTCAAACTTGAGTTGGTAACAGATGATATGCATGTGGCAGCACTTCGAGGGAGATGTACTGAAGTCTGCAATTGACTCTGAAACGCATCCGAAAAACGAAACAGTGGAGGGATGGACAAATGTGATCAAGCAAGCACAGCTACATGTTAACTGCGGAATCCAAGTCGTGGGTAAACAACTACTCACTGTAAAATCCTTTCCGTTCTTCTATACGTTTGAAATTTTTCATGATAAAATATTGTAAAGAAGAGTACAGTGGCAAGACCCCCTTTGAAACTTTTTGGAAATGAGTAACATGAGAAGCTTTGGGTAGATACACTTCACAGTGGCCTTTTAGGAACCTTTTCATCACAAATAACAAAGCAAAGTGCATCTTCCTAACAGCACTGGAATACCTGAACACCTGGTGGCTTCCTCCCAAGAATCCCCTCCCACACGTCACATGGTCAGTCAGGTGGCTGCTACACTGTGAGAGAGGGCACTAAAAAGATGAACCTTTTAAAAGCACCCCCTTAATGCCCTTAAAACAGATACCGCGGGCTTCCCTGGTGGCGCAGTGGTTGATAGTCTGCCTGCCA
The DNA here is from genome assembly GCF_965194825.1 of Balaenoptera physalus. Classification (NCBI taxonomy): domain Eukaryota; kingdom Metazoa; phylum Chordata; class Mammalia; order Artiodactyla; family Balaenopteridae; genus Balaenoptera; species Balaenoptera physalus. The sequence continues at coordinate 133,868,317 of NC_138885.1, read as the reverse complement.
ATGCAGGGGACACGGGTTCGAGCCCTGGTCTGGGAAGATCCCACATGCCGCGGGGCAACTAGGCCCGTGAGCCACAATTACTGAGCCTGCACGTCTGGAGCCCGTGCTCCGCAACAAGAGAGGCCGCGATAGTGAGAGGCCCGCGCACCGCGATGAAGAGTGGCCCCCGCTTGCCGCAACTAGAGAAAGCCCTCGCACAGAAACGAAGACCCAACACAGCAAAAATAAAAAAAATATTAAAAAAAAAACAGACACCGCAAAGCTAAGCGGGGCTCCTCCACCTTGGTCTACGACGCCGGCAAGGGGCCCAGAGCTCTGCGGGGAGGGGGCCCGTGCCAGGACCCGGGTGATGGAGATCCAGACTGACAGCTGGCCCCAGGTCTGGCCCACAGCCAGCAGGCCCTCGACGTGTCAAACGGACGAGTGATGCCGAAACCCAATGTTTAGGAGAAGCACCTGAAGGCACCCTCACAGGCACCGACACTTCCGCAGAACGTGCAGAAAGCTGGTCTCGGGTATTTGGCCCGAGAAACCGGATTAAAATCCTTCCCCCATGCGAGGACACCGGGAGGCCTCCTCGGCCCACTGCACGGCAGGCGAGATCGATGTCTGTGGAAGGTCACGCTCAGCCCCAGTAGCAGCGTCCCCCACTCCCCCGCCCCCCCAGAGTCTGACTGCGCGAAAGCAAGGCTCAAGCCTGCAGTTTACACCTGCTAGCTCAGTCCAAGGAAAGCATCCTAGCATGTCACGTCTTGGTCATTAGTAGCTTGACCACTTTAAGATTCGATGGATAGAGGCCACGGTCATGATCATAAAAAGGTTTTAAAAGGTTATGTGGGGACTTCACTGGTGGCGCAGTGGTTAGGAATCCGCCTGCCAGTGCAGGGGACATGGGCTCGAGCCCTGGTGCGGGAAGATCCCACATGCCGCGGAGCAACTAAGCCCGTGAGCCACAACTACTGAGCCTGTGCTCTAGAGCCCGTGAGCCACAACTACTGAGACCGTGTGCCACAACTACTGAAGCCCGCGCGCCTAGAGCCTGTGCTCCGCAACGAGAAGTCACCGCAATGAGAAGCCCAGGCACCGCAGCGAAGAGTAGCCCCCACTCGCCGCAACTAGAGGAAGCCCACGCGCAGCAACGGAGATCCAACGCAGCCAAAAATAAATAAATAAAATAAAAATAAAATTTAAAAAAAACAAAGGTTACGTGGGCTGAGAAAATGTGCAGGATGAAAGGTAAGTGCCAAGAGGAGGCCCTTCTGACTTCTCCGGAGACCACCTCCCCCAGCGGAGATGCACAGACCAGCAGAAGCACCACCACCTTCTGTCCGTGGAGAGGGTCCTGGGGCCACACAGAGTCTGGGTTTGGGAACCAGAGACCCACACGGACCACCTTCTCATTACGGCCACGTGACCTGCAGCAAGCTTCCCCACCTGCCCAGCCTCAGTTTCCTTATCTGTAACAGACGGATGATACCACCCACTTCACAGGGATTTCGACAAGAATTAAATCAAATAACACTCTTGAGGAGCTGGTGCAGCGCCTACCACCTCTGAGACACTCAAGAAATGCTAGTTTCCTTCTCTCTCTCTCGCAGGGGCCCCTTCCCAAGTCCCAGCAAAGTTAATTAGGATCAAGAAAACACGGCAAGTTCCTAGAATTTACCAGAAATCAAAGAAAATCAGCCTACCAAGAAAAGGATGATAATTTATTATAACAATCCAAGTCCCCCAGGGTTGTAATCTATAAAGAGAGAGTTCTAAAACTACAACTTCCTGTCCAATTGCAAAAATAGAACAGTGTTTGTCAAAGACCCTGGATCCAATTAATGCATTCATTTTCTCCACAGAAGGAATCAAAGCCTCTCAGTTTCTACCCATGCGGAGGAAACTGCGACCAACGAGGGGGCTCGGGAAGCTTCTCAGGGCCACTGCCGTCGTCTGGGTAAGAGTGAAAGCAGGGTGACTGAAGCCACAGCCCCAAGGATGAGGGTCCTGAGGCAGAGTCCAGACGATGGATGGGGCAAGGCACCCCCAGAACCAGAAGAGAAGGGGCAGGACGGACAGAAAGACTCACCATCCCTAGGGGCTGGGGACACGGAACGGGCCTAGAGCTCAGAAGTGTGACCAAGGCCAGGCGTGGTCTGGGGGCACAGCTGAGGGCTGGGAGGAGACCCTACAGCACATCCAGTCCCACACCAGGCACGGGGCGCAGACGCCTTCTGTAACCTGCACGGCACCCCAAGACGTAAAGATGTGCACCGCAGCCCCCCACTTTACAGATAAAGAAGCAGAGCAGCTGACTTGCCCAAGGTCACCCTTTTCAAAGGGGCAGAGCCAGGACTGGAGCCGGGGCAGCCTGTTAGTTTTACAACAGAAGCTACAGGGCAGGAGGGTTTCCAGAAACAGACCAAAAGAGAGCCCCTGGGTCTGGCAATTAGAAGGCCTCTGGAAAGCTCCAGGCACGGGGAGAGAAGTCCACGGCCGGGGATTGAGGAGGGAATTGGGGACTTGGGGGCTCACGGGGTGGAGGGGTAATGGGGCCAATGCCATTCAAGAACACACACTCCAAGACGCACAGAAGAGGCCACATCCCCGGCTGTCCCCGTGGTCAGGGCTCGGCACTGTCCTAAACGACCTGCCATCTCTTCCTCATTCCTCAACCCCACGGTGGCAAATATGCACCCACACCCTATAATCACTTGATTACAGACATAATATGTTATGATTTGACTACACTGCCTGATTATTACAGTGTGAGAAAATACAGGAACTGTTTCCATTACGCCTAATGTAACAGATGAATAAAGGGATCAATCATGGTGAACAGCCTCAAACGCTGATTTCCTTTAAGATTGTTTGAGATCGTCTCTGAGGTGCAAAAACTTTAAAACTAACACAAACCAATCTCTAAGCTCACAGATTTTGTCACCATTTGTTGGGAGTTTTGTGTGTCTGCTCATCTCAACAATGTCACAGAATTAGCTAGTTTGTTTGGAGAAAAACCTCAAGCTGGTCCATGGAAGAGCCATATGTGTGAAAATTTAAAGCCCTGGTGGCGCGGTGGTTAAGAATCCGCCTGCCAACGCAGGCGACACGGCTTCGATCCCTGGTCCAGAAAGATCCCACACGTCGCAGAGTAACTATGCCCGTGCGCCACAACTACTGAGCCCGCGCGGCACAACTACTGAAGCCTGCGCGCCTAGAGCCCGTGCTCCACAACAAGAGACGACACCGCGATGAGAAGCCCGCGCACGGCAACGAAGAGTAGCCCCCGCTCGCCACAACTAGAGAAAGTCCGCGTGCAGCAACGAAGACCCAATGCAGCCAAAGATAAATTGAAAGAAAAAAAAAAAATGTAAAGCCTTGTGTTTTATGAAATAGGATAAAAGTCAAGCTCAGAGGACATAAAAGAAGTTGCATTTCAGCTTGGACTGGCAGGCAGCCCCTTCCTCTGCAAACAAAAGCAGCTCAGGTTCAAACCTGGCAACAGTTTTTACATCAAAGGCCTTAGTTTCTGCCTAATCACTAAGTCAATTACAGTTCTCATCTGAAAAAGGTATTTAACGGGCCTTTATTTGAGTTTAGGGATATTTTCCCCCAATACTCAATTAGCAATTTAATCCTCTTATGTCCTCACCGGACAGGCAGATGGCAAGAGCCTCAGGAACACGGCCCGGGGCCGGGACAAGGGTCAAGGTCGGCCTAGGAGGGACCAGGCCCTCCGCTTGCACCCCCAGGTCAGCAGCCAGAGGAAACACCAGATAAGGGGGTACCCGGCTGCACGCCTGGACCAATTGCGGGGAGTTGCGAACACCCCTAAGATGTCAGGGAAGCCCTCTAGCTACCCCCCCACCCCAAATCAGAGGAGACCTGAAAGCCCCCCATTCTTCCCCCCATACCCCAGCAGCCTCCCAACCTCCAGGGTTTCTCAAAGTCGCTTGTTTGTTGATAGTCTCGAATTCAAGACACAAAGAAGTAACACTGGAAATGGTGGCTTAGGTCCCCAGCCAGCTTACGAGGCCTCTCTGGCTAGAAAGGAAGCTGAAATACTGTGTCCACGCAAAGAAAACAGACCGGAAAGCAGAGCCAGGGTAAGACGATGACCTGACAACACGAGGGCTCCACATGCGGACAGGCCATCCTGCAGTGTCCAGCCCCGGGACAGCCCACCTTGGCCGCCTCTCCCCTCCAGGGGCTTCTCCACACAGTCCAGACGTCACACTTGGAGGAAGCACGCAAGTCCTTTGTGCTGAGTCTGATCAATATTTTTTATGACTTTTCCAACAAAACAGGAGGAACTCTGACAGGGCGTTAAGGGGTGGGGGGGGACGGCGGGCACATGTCCAGCAGTGACCTGAGCTGCCTGGAACATCACTTGGTCCAGTAGAGCAGGGATCCCCAACCCCCAGGCCATGGACCGATACCAGTCCGTGGTCTGTGAGGAACCGGCTTGCACAGCAGGAGGTGAGCGGCAGGTGAGTGAGCGAAGCTCCGTCTGTATTTACAGCCGCTCCCCATCGCTCGCATTACCTCCTGAGCTCTGCCTCCTGTCAGCATTATGAGCTGTGTAATTATTTCATTATATATTACAATGTAACAATAACAGAAATAAAGTGCACAATAAATCTAATACACCTGAACCATCCCGAAACCATCCCCCCTCCCCCAGTCGATGGAAAAACTGTCTTCCACGAAACCGGTCCCTGGTACCAGAAAGGTTGGGGACCGCTGCAGTAGAGAATGTAACACCTAAAGTTTACAACCTCTGAAAAGGTAAGTTTATTCATTTCCTGTTGCCACTGCAAGAAACTGTCACAAACATTAAAGGACTTCCCTGGTGGCGCAGTGGTTAAGAACCAGCCTGCCAATGCAGGGGACACGAGTTCGAGCCCTTGTCCAGGAAGATCCCGCATGCCGCGGAGCAACTAAGCCCATGCACCACAACTACTGAGCCTGCGCTCTAGAGCCCGTGAGCCACAACTACTGAGCCTGCGTGCCACAATTACTGAAACCCACAGGCCTAGAGCCCATGCTCTACAACAAGAGAAGCCACTGCAATGAGAAGCCCGTGCACCGCAACGAAGACTAGCCCCTGCTCGCCACAACTAGAGAGAAGCCCATGCTGTGTGGCAACGAAGACCCAACGCAGCTGAAAGTAAAAAATAAATAAATAAATAAATAGATTTAAAACAACGTTAATTGACTATCTTACCGTTCTGGAGGTCACAGTCTGACCTGGGTCTCACGGGGCTAAAATCAAGGCCCCAGGGAAGAATCTCCTCCTTGCCTTTTCCAGAAGCTTTCAGAATCCACCCACATTCTTTGGCTCGTGGTCCCTTCTCCCGCATCAGAGCCAGCGATGATGTGACCTTTCTGTCATGGTCACACCTCCCTCTATGACTCTCCTCCTCTGCCTCCCTCTTTTACTGTTAAGTACCCTTGTGATTATGTTGGGCCTACCAGGTAATCCAGAATAATCCCCCATCTCCAAGTTGTTAATCACGCCTACAAAGTCCCTTTTGCCCTATAAGGTAACATAATCACAGGTTCTGGGGATTACAGCACAGATATCTCTGGGGGTCATTTTTCTGCCTACCACAGTGGGGGGAAAGATGAAAGGAGAAAGCTCATTAATCCTTATGCTTAACAAGCTTCTCAACACATGCTCCAGGGTGGTCCCTGGAGCACTGCTTAGAACTGGGGACAACAGGGGACACACCAAGGAGCGCCGAACGGGGGTCTAGTTAAATGAGTGATGGCGCAAAGCCATTCAACAGAACACAGAGGCCTAAACACGCTGATGTGGGGAGATGTCCAAATATACCGTGAAGGGGGAAAAAAGCAAACTGCAGAATAGCATTTAGGGGATTCCATTTTTCTTTGAAAAAATGAAGAATTAGCACTATCTTACATGATACACAAAAATTAACTCAAAATAGATCAAAGACCTACATGTAAGAGGCAGAGCCATACAACTCCTGGAGGAAAACATAGGAGTAAATATTCATGGCTTTCGATTAGATTAGGCAGTTATTTCTTAAATATGACACCAAAGCCCACCTGACCAAAGGAAAAAAACAGGTACACTGGACTTCATTAAAAACTTCTGTATATCAAAAAAACACTGTCATGAAAAAAGTAATACACAAAATGGTGGAAAACAGTTGCAAATCATGTATCTGATAAGGGTCCAGTATTTAGAATACACAAAGAACACTTAGAACTCAACAATAAAAAGACAAATAATCCAATTAAAATATGGACAAAAGATTTGAATGGGCATTTCTCCTAAGAAGATATACAAATGGCCTATAAGCACGTGAAAAAATGTCCAACACCCCTAGTCAGTAGGGAAATACAAATCAAAACCACAATGAGCTATGGCTTCACACCCACTAAGTCAAAAGGACAGATAATAGCAAGTACTGGCAAGTACGTGCAGAAACTGGAACCCTCACACGTCGCTAGTAGGAACTTATTCCCAATAACCAAAAGGCGGAAGCAACCCAAGCGTCCATCCGTGGATGAGTCCACAAACAAAACCCAATACACACACATACGACAGAATTCAGTCTTTAAAAGGGAGGAAATTCTTTTTTTAATTTTATTTTCTTTAATTAATTTTTTATTGGAGTACAGTTGATGTACAAGGTTGTGTTAGTTTCAGGTGTACAGCAAAGTGACTTAGTTATACATATACATATATCCACTCTTTTTTAGATTCTTTTCCCATACAGGTCCCTATGGAGTATTGAGCAGAGTTCCCTGCGCTATACAGCAGGTCCTTATTAGTTACCCGTGTTACACAGAGCAGTGTATACCTCACTAAGAAAGGAGGAAATTCTGAGACATGCTGCAACATGGATGAAACTTGAAAGCACCAGGCTAAGTGAAAGAAGCCCATCACAAAAGACCACAAATTCTATGATTCTTTCTTACATGAAATGTCCAGAATAAGCAAAATCCATAGAGACAGAAATTAAATTAGAGAGTATCTACTAATGGGTACAGGGTTCTTCTGGAGTGACCAAAGTGTTCTGGAATCAGATAGCGGCGGATGGTTGCATGACTCTGGGAATACGCCAGAAACCACTGAAGTGTACACTTTAAAGGGGTCAATCTTATGTGAATTACATTTCAATAAGCCTATTATTTTTTAAAAGTAAAAAGTTATATACTGGACTTCATGGGCATAGAACATTTCTGGAAGGATCTCCAAGAAATAACAGTAGTTACCTCTGGGGGTTTGGATCCGGGGGGTCCTTTAACTTTCTATCTTCTGGGCTATGTAGTTTTTCCTCCAGTGAGCACATGTCATAATGAAAAACTGACTAATCTTCGAGAACACTCCTTACAGTGACAGACACTTCCACTAACACCACCATCACCCCGCTTGCCCCGCACAAGGCGTGCTCTCTGCAACTCCTCACCACCTGCCAGAGAGATGGCTACCAAGACCCAAGACCATCAGCGCTCAGCTCCCTGGACGATTTCCAAACAGTCTCAGGACACTCAACTCACCCCCATCATCATATCCTCATAAATTCTAAGCTGGCAAATACTTTATTTTTTTTTTTTAAAAGCCTTCTATGAAATGTGTAATGAACTCTTTTCCCCTAATTACAAACAGACCTGTCTGAGGCTATGGTAATGCATTTACAGAGCTCAATTCTGTGTACGCTGTACTTCACCCCCCAGTACATTGGGGCTCCTAGTGAAATCAATCTGGAAAGTTATCTTTCTGGCTGAGAGCGTAATCATACTATTATAAAACTACAGCACTTGACAGTTGTTGCATCTTCCTAATCAAACCTTCCGAGGCTGCGTCCTTTGTGAGGAATGGGGCCCTGATCCCATCAAAACATTGCTCCTCTGGGAAACGCAGACAAGGCTTCCTGGAACTCAGGGTGAGGGAAGAGGACTGGACTCTCTGGGGCCCTTCTGCTTCTGATGGCTAGGACTGGAGGGTAGCTGGGAACAAGTACAGAGAAAGGAAGTGGATGGAGATGGGAGAACATTCTGGAAGGGCTCTGAGTATTTTCCAGAACTTGAGAGGTCAGATTTCAACACATCTGGTTCTCCTGGTCACGTTCTATTCTTAGAATCCAACACATGCATCAGAGGTACCAGGAGACAGGGCCACCGAGATGCAGACACACAGAGAGGCCCCCAAGGGGCAAAAGTCAGTCAGACATGGACAACGGCAGACACGAGGAGGAGGTGCCAGGAAGGATTTTCAGGGGAGGGAAGTGGCTCAAAATACAGGGGAAACAGGTGGCTAATGTCATTTGAGGGAAATATGCGACGAGGACAACAGAGAGTTAAATAAGAAATAAATTATGAAATGGGGGAGACGAGGCAACCTGTGTCCAAAAGAGCCAAACGCTCGGGGCTCCCCACCCAGGGAGGAGAATGTGGGCAGTTCTATGGCATCAGTGCACACACACACTCACACACAGAGACACACGCACAGAGGGAGACAGAGACACACAGACCAGCATGCATGCACACACACAGCAGAGACAGACACACAGGCACACATACACACACATCAGACACACACACAGTGGCATGCATGCACACACAGGCTCACACACATACAGGTGTGCACTTGCACACAGACACAGAGACACACAGGCTCACACAAACACAAAGACACACATAGAGACAGACACACAGACACAGACAAGCATGCATGCACACAAAGAGACAGACACACAGACACACAACACAGAGACACACACACTTAGACACAGGCGTGCACACACACACAACAGACACATACACAGACACACAGGCATGTGCGCACACAAAGGCGTGCACTTGCACACACAAGACACACAGACACAAAGACACACATAGAGACACACATAGACACATAGGCTCACAGACACACAGGCGCACACAGGCTCTCACACACACAGGCCTATGAGGATGTGAACAATCTCCATGAACCTGCATGCTTACCTTGTCCCCCACCCCACCCCGAGTACAGAGCGATACCCTTTCTCATGCAGGGGGACCTCATCCCTCCACAAGGCAGCCCTGGTGAATGGTACTCCTCCCACTTACAGACGGGGCCTGAGGCTCAGGTGGGCTGAATACCAGGGCCCGGGTCAGAAAAAGAGGCGAAGCTGGGACTCAGGCCCGGGCACATCCGCCTCTACACCCCCTACAGCCCCTGCTCTCAGTCCAAACCTACCACTTTACAAACAGGTGAGCGAACCTGTCCAGAACCAAAACGTCACTCACATGAGGCAGGGCTGGAGGAAGCACCGATGTGGACCTCAAATGTCACTCAGTGCAATAGCTCAGTGCAAATCAAAAACGCCTCTGCAACAGAGCTAAGCGGTCACTTTCACACACGGGACCAGACACACAGGCGGGAGCCGCTCGGGGCTCAGGTGGTCTGAGTGGGCTCTGGTCCCACCAACTGCACTGTGGCCCAGGACAAGTTCAGGAAGCCTCTGTGCTTCCCCTTCTTGTCTGAACAGCAAAGCAAGTTCTAGTTACAGGATGGTGGAAGGATTAAGTGGGTTCCTTCGGGTTAAGCACTCAAGAGCTCTTGGCACAGAGAAAAAGCCAACAAAAGTTCATCCATGTCATTGCCACGATCATCATCAACTCTCGTTTTCCATGTCTCATTAATTCTCAAAAGCCAGCATCTTTGGGGCTTCCCTGGTGGCGCAGTAGTTAAGAATCCACCTGCCAATGCAGGGGACACGGGTTCGAACCCTGGTCTGGGAAGATCCCACATGCCGCGGAGCAACTAAGCCCGTGCGCCACAACTACTGAGCCTGCGCTCTAGAGCCTGCAAGCCACAACTGAAACCCACACACCTAGAGCCCGTGCTCCACAACAAGAGAAGCCACTGCAATGAGAAGCCCGCGCACCGCAACGAAGAGTAGCCCCCGCTCGCCGCAACTACAGAAAGTCCGTGCACAGCAACGAAGACCCAAAGCAGCCAAAATAAATCAAATAAATAATTTTTTTTTTTTTTTTAAAAGCCAGCTCTTTGGAATGAGTTCAGACTCCATTCCTTTCACCAAATCAAAATAACCCCAAGCCTCTGGCCAGCGCCACTGTCTTGCTGCGTTGTTTGCCAGCACCCATAGCACTGGTCCTCCCGAAGGGAGGAACCGAGCAAGGCTTTCCAGCCCTAAAATAACATCAACACACTGCAAGGAACAGCTCTGAAAAGCAAAGACGTTTGTGAATCACAGGGAAGGAGTGAGGGCCGGGGCGGGTTTGGGCAAACCCGTGGTGGCTGGCTCAGTTGCCCACCCTTCCCTCCCATCCCCGGTCTCTCTCCGGGACCCACTGTGAAAGCCTGCAGGAAGCAGACCTGGTTGGCAAGGCAACAGACCCACAGTCTCCAGCATCCTTCCCAGACCACACCACAGACCCCGGGTCCCTGCCGGTTGGGAAACCTGGGACGGCCCTTTGGGCTTCCACCTCCAATCTCCAGAAAGCCCTGGGGCCACAACGGTACCTGCTAAATACTTGGGTCCTCGGAAAACAATCACGCCCGGCTCCAAAATGATACAGCCTAGTTCAAACCTGACTTCTACATTCCTCCGCAAAAATGCAAAAGATCGCCTGTGCTTGTGTCCAAAACAAACGTCCACACACACAGTCCCATGGGGTAAGTGCACAGGGACACTGGTCTCCCTCTCACAACGCCGCCACCGCTCAATACACAACTGAAAGGATTTCTACACTCCTGACCTCATACCTTGGTAGAGAAAAAGTTAAATGCAGCTTACGGCACTTTCTAAGGCAGCCGGGTAGATGAACGCACGTTGGTTTGGATGGATGCACACATATTAGTTTACTCCCGTGTGCACACACGGAGGCAGGGGACACACACAGAGAACTGAGTCCCCACTGCAGTCCGCAGGAGGCTCCAGACACCCTCCCTGCCCAGCTGCGGGTCACTCAGGGGTCCCGACACCCGGGCCACTCTGAGCACCGTAAGGGTGAAGGTTCAGGCATTCGTGGCGTCTCCACTGACGCCCTTCTTGGGGCTGTGCACCCCAGATTCCCACGTGGCTCACCTACGGGACGGGGAGGGCGGGGGGCTGCCCCCGGGCATCGTTCCATCCTGGAAGGCCTTGGCGTGGGCAGCTGGGACAAGCCTGGCTTGGGCCGTGGGGCAGGGTACTCCTATCTTGTCTGTGGCCACTGGAGCAGTGGCTGAGTCCTGGAAGGCAGGTGCAGGCCAAGGACAAAGGGACTTGGGGGGTCACAGGTCTGTTCCTGAAATGGGGCCAGTGGGCAGCGGGAGCCATGACACCAAGCTCACCAGGAGGCAGCTCCAAGAAACCGGGGGCACCTCCGCTGCTGGTCAGGCGACAGGCGCGGCCAGGCTGGCCCCCACCACGTACACACCCCCTTCCGGCTCAGTCCCCCCGTCCGTCCTCCCTGAGCGAGGCTGCAGCCGTCCCCCGTTCTCCCCGGAGGCTCCTCCAAGGAGCAGCTCCCGCTCAGCCCGCAGACCAACTCAAGCACAGCGGCAGGCAGGCCTGGGAGGCCTGCTTTCCAGTCTGAGGGGCCCAGCCTGGCTGGACACGGCCCAGAGGAGGTGCCCCAAAACCCCACCCAACCTCCTGGCCAAAGCTGCAGCGCCACTGGCCGGCCTCAGACCACCCACCCCGTAGCTTTTAACCTCAGTGACTCGGATACGGGCAGCGACCCCCAGGCCTCGTCTCCCGAGCACCTCAGCCAACCACGGCCTCCACTCAGGTGTGAATCACACGGCGAGGCCGCTTAGAGCAAAGCCGAAGTTCACACGTGTGCTCTGGGGCAACGTCCTCCTACCTTACCGAAAGCAACCTGACGAAAGGACACGAGGGCTGAACCGACGGTGAACACGGCTGCCTCCTCCTGCCGTACAGCTTGGTGGGCGTGAGGGGTTGCTCCCTGCACAAGCTTCCTTCGCTTGCAGCAGCGAGGTCCTGGCCCCCGCCAGCCCTGGATGCTGCACTAACACACGTGCACCCTCCTGACACGTGCAGGACGTCTACAGATGAGCATCTCCCTGTGCCCGCGGCCGGGCGTCAGACACCGCGCTGGGGACGGGCTTCACTCAGAGACTGGAAATGGAGAACAACGGGACGGGCACAAGTGAACAGGGAGCCCCCTCCCTGGTTCTGAGCTGAGCAGACCCACCATGCTTGCAGGACGGCCACGGAGCAGGACCGCAGGCTCTCCGCATCACAGAGGGACGGGGACGGCTAGAAGGGTGGCATTACAGAGCAGGCGAACCTCTGGCATCTTTAAGAAGCAATGCTTTCCTCACTAACCCAGATTCCTAAGAAAATGATCCATCTGGAGAGAAGACTCACAGAGCCTCGGTAGCTCTGCCTAGAGGCACCAGGACCCAGGGCCCCTCCATCCCATCCGACCTCACCAGGGCTGCCCGGGGTTCCAGGATGCCAAGAACCCAACTGCTCACACCCACCCCAGGAAACCACCGCCCCACACCTCCCTACGATTCTATTGGCTGCAGAGAAAGACTGTTTGACAGACTCAAAAAACATTTCCAAATGGCATCAAGGCTCTCACAAGGCCCTCCAACTTACAGGCGTGTAAATGGAAGTCTCTTCTCTCCCTGATCAAAGCTGGAGGCCGCCCTGGTGACGCCCCAAGCAGTCCGGGAGCAGGAGGCCCAGGGTCAGGCAGCGCCTCTGGTTAAAAGGCTACGGAAGGGCAGCTGGGTCCTGGTCTTCTTTTCTTACCAGGAAAGCTCCAAGTGCTCCCTGGGTCCCCTAGAGAAGGTGGCCAGCTCCCAGCTAGGGCTGGAACCCAGGGCCCCAGTCCCATGCAAACTTCCCACATAAGAAACCCCGATAAACCACGAGGCGCAGCTAAGCAGGCCACGCGCTCTGCTACAGCACAGACACCACCGGGCAGAGCCAGGCTAATTAAAACAAGATGCTCGAGATCAGGGCTCCCAATTACCTGCCAAATTAACGCGCTGCCTCACAGACTGCCTCCTCCTCGTCCCCAAAGCCTACCTTCAATCAACCTTTCTATTTCTGAAGACCACGCTCCCCGGGGCCCTTCCACAAGCCTCCGGCAGAGACTCCGACTCCACCTTCGTTATTACAAATAAGCTTCCCTGCATCTCTGGGCAGAGGTGACTTGGTGGAGAAAACTCTTTGTCCACCCAGTAACAGGCCCCAGAGGTGTGACCGCAGCTCGGGGCCCCACCAGCTGGGGTGGGGAGTGGAGGAGACGGCGGCTCTCGGATCCCTAAGCTGAGGCTCTTTCACACGCCTATCAAAGCTCAGTTAAGCCACTCTCAAGGGGAACTACTACTTCCACTGCAGAGGACAGAGAGTGCCGCTCAGGAATGTCACACGTGCTTGCGGGCGCCCTGAGTGGCTCCCACCCACACCCGCCAGAGGCCCTGCCCTTTCCTGGCTCAGTCCAAACCCGAGGCCCCGCGAGGTAGCTGCCCAACTGCCCTGCCGTGGCTCCAGATGGAAACTGTTAACCGGCGTCTTCGGGGACCAGGCACCATCTCTCACACAGACTCACTGCCGCCAAATGCCACCCAACAGGGCAGGGAGGTGTGCTGAAACACCAAGACTCAACCTGCCCTCTTCACACAGACGATGAGGACGGTGACGATGACTGGAGTAGCAGCGACCCCTTACTAAGTACTAACCATGTGCCGGTGTCCTGGCATCTGTTTTTCTTAACTAATCCTAACAACGACGCAAGACAGGCATTAATGCTACCTGTGGAGAAAACAGAACCGAGGCACAACTAGGAGGTCATCACACTCACACCCAGATACACGCTGTGTGTGTGTGCACGCGTGCATCAGAGGTTAGGACCAAGGTAGGCACGGCCTCTCTGCACTAGCTGGGCCCACGGCCAAGGCCCCCACTGCTCAGGTGAGAGGACACAGCCTATCACACTCACCTGCGGACACTAGAGTCTGCGGCTGGGTTCCTGAAACTCAACTCTCTGGACGGCAGACGCTGCTCTCACCTGGTTCTACCACACCTCTATGAACCCTCCATTCTCTGAGTTTGACCCTCTCTGCATCCACAGGAGCTCTGCATACTTTGGCCACACCTGTCTGCAGACCTCTGACAGGTGCACGCACCTGCCCACCGCCCACCGCCGCGTCCCCACTGCCCGGCAAGTGGGAGCTGCTCCTCTGACATTTTCAGGGAGTGAAGGAGAGATGGAAGAATTCCACCCTTTCCGGAAAGTCCAGTCCCCGGGGTTCCGGACTTTCTCCAAACAGCCAATGGTTCTACTTGACCAAGCAACTCAGCTGGTCTTCCTGGCCTCCACCAAGGCAGGAGTTAGACCTGCACTGAAACCCCACAGGCACTGCTAGCACACCAGGGGAGCGCTCCAAACCTGGTTTCCTTCACTATTTTCACTTATAAAACATTCCTCGATAGGATTTCTGGGCGCCAACTTCCCTCTCTTCCCTGCAGTAACCGGGCTTCTCGATGCCAGCAATGTGCAGAACTGAAAGTGTGTCTGAGGAGACCCCTCCAGATGAACGTGGCAGAGGGGAGACTGAACAGCACGGAGACGAGGCTCAAACTCACCCGTTTAACGCTTCTCCCAAGTCCTGCTCAACGGGCTGGCAGGGACCAGACTGAAACCATCTGTACCTTAACTGCACACCAGAGGTCTTCAAGGGACTCTGCGAACTTCCTCTATCTCCTTTAGAGACTTTGGAGAGACGTGACAGAAGCCCCGCCCCCCAGCCTCCTCCTCCGTCGGGCTCCTCCCCCTTCACTCTGAGCCCAAGGGCGGCAGCGGTGGGCATCGCCGGAAGCGTGGCGGCACACCGCTCTCTGCTCTTCTGCACAGAGCGTCCCCCGCTTCACCTCCCAGACCTGCCCGTCCAGGGAAGGACAGAAGTGAGCCCCTTTTCACATCCCAGAGAAAACTTCCGGCTTGTCCCTCTTTCTTTAAAGGTGCCCCACTCACAAACCCTCAGCACACGCCAGCCAAGTACATGCCTGGGAAAGAAAACGACTCAACCGGTCTCGTAAAGGGGCCTGAGAATCTGCCCAGCTCCTCCCTCCTCACCTGCTCAGAATCAACTCGGAAGATCCAGAGGCCTGGAAATCCCATTCCCAGAAGACAGACAACCAGGCAAAAGGGAATCGACCACAGCTCCTGAGAGTGAGACACAAAAGACAGGGCTGACCTTTCCCAGGTGGTCTCACCTGTGCGGAGGTGGGTCTCACGTGATGCTTCCTTGCTCCCTCCCTTCCCCCACAGACCAAGCACCAGCTGCCGCATCCGGTCCTGCTGAGCCTCCCACCTCTCTCCTCTGAGGTCAATTCACTCTTGAGAAATGCTGTTTTATCAGCAGACCACGAGTTCACTCTTCAGCCACAGGAAGGACAGAGGCTCCCACCACCCTGGGCATGGCACCTGCAGGGCCCGCTTCTTGGGTTGAGGACGTAAGAGGCTCCGACCCGAGTCTCCCCTGACCGTCAACACCACCAAGGCAAACACCTGTCCGCGGCGGCCAGACGGGAGCCCGTGGCACTTCCTGGGTCAGCAGGTCCGGGGCTCCGAGAACTGGCATTCCTGACAACTGCTGGTGGCGTCACTGCTGTCAAGGATCAGCATTTGGGGTGAAGAAGGAAGGGCTGGACCACGAACTGAGGAGCCACCCTGCCCGCAGAGCTGACCTCCGTGGGAGGAAGGGCCAGGAGAAGCCCCCCACGCCCCCCCGAGCAGCAAAGGGTTTCAATTTTATAAAGAGCTCCTAAGGCGAAGGCGGGGAAAGGATCCCGGAGGGGAGTCCAGCTGCGGGGCTGGAACTGGGGACAGGCCCCCAAGTGCCCAGGGCCGCCGCCTGCAGCACCGTGAGCAGTGAAGCCTCGGGCCACCTGTGGGTTCAGAGCCTGCGGTCCCGATGCGGGCCCTGCCCACCCCCGCCCAGCGCTCTACCTCGGACGAGGACCTGTACCACATCTCTAAAGCACCAACCCTACCAGCCCTCCCTAAAATCCACCCAGCCTCGTAAGGACAGATACAAGGACGTTCATCATTTTTAAATAGCGGCGACCACCAAAGAGCCAGCTGAGTCCACAGAGCCGAGGACCAACCCTCGCGGAGGCCCAGACACCTGACCTGCGGCCACCAGAGGACCCAGGGCCTCTCCTTGCCCTCCCCCTGGGATGCACCTGTCCCCCACTCTCTCCAGCAGCTCTTCCTCCTTCCTCCGTGACAGCTGGGGGCTACCGAGTGGCCACGGGAACATCTCAGGTGAGCCTGAAAGCTGGGTAACGAGAGGCAGGGGTGCCATCACCACCAGATCAGGGTGACCTTCTGGCAACCGAACCCATCACAGACCTCTAACATCAGGTGTCTGGCAGGTCACTCTGCACAAAGGCTGCCGGAGTGGCTCCAGGACAAGCCCAGGAGGGACCCTGGGAGGGTGACCGTCCCTCCTGCTGATGGCGGCTCCCAGCGGCCAGGAATCCCTGTGAGGAGGCCCCAGGCCGTGCAGGAGGAGCTACCGGCTCCTGGGCCCACAGTGGCCTCCCTGGGGCGGTGCCTGCCGGTACAGGTGACACCACACCCGCGGGGTGACGGCACCAAGAACCAGAGGGCACAGCAGGGCTGCACCGCCCACCTTCCTGTCTCCTTCCACATCCGCAAAACAGAAGGATGACCGATTAGCGGGGCTGACCAGAGCCTCCCAAACTATGATGTGTCCCCGTCACGTGGGAATCCAAATGCAAGTACGACTCAGGCGCACGCGTGCACTTCTGACGTGCTCCCGGACGACGCTGTCTTCCAGCCACTCAGTGACGTGCCGTCCACATTTCCTGCCTTGCGTCTCGAATTAACAACTCCGAGTGGTTTAAATGGTTCTCCTCCACAGACCGAAACCGCCATGGGCACTCGTAAGATACACGGGTACTCAGAAACACCAATACTCTTCATGTTATTCACCAGGTGCTAAAATGCAAACAG
The DNA here is from genome assembly GCF_965194825.1 of Balaenoptera physalus. Lineage (NCBI taxonomy): Eukaryota > Metazoa > Chordata > Mammalia > Artiodactyla > Balaenopteridae > Balaenoptera > Balaenoptera physalus. Next base: position 133,851,334 of record NC_138885.1, on the reverse strand, counting down.
TATTACCCTCACTGTAAAAAATCAGATTGTGGAAAGGGCTTAAAAAAAAAAAAACAAAAAAACTAATCCAAGGGAACAAAAGCGGACCGCGAGGCCCACGGAAGATTAACGGGCAAGTACAACTTGAAAGAGGAAAGCTACGACAGGTGGGCCGAGCTAGAAACAGCAGCTGGCTGCAGAGCCGTGCTCACTGCTGGTGAGGGTCCTGCACCTCCTCCAAACGCCCACGCCGCTCTCCAAACCCAGGAGCCCTCCGAGAGCGGCAGGCTGGTGCAGGCTGCGAACCTGGACTCTGTCCTTGCAGAGGGAGGCAATGAGACGTCAACCCCTGGGACACCCCGGGGGCTGCACTCACCGACTCTCCCTGCTCCTCCCGGCTCGATTACCTACGGGAGCCTCTTCTAGTCTGCATTCCTTACACTCGAAGGGTCTGGAGAACCCCACTGACCTCGCACACCTTCCTCCAAAACTGTGAGGGACACGATACCAGAGGAAAAGGAAGCCTGAAGCTATTTAGTCACCTGCGTGAGCTCCCAGGACTAGAGGCCGTTTCTCCAGAGCGAGCAGGTCGCCATTCCTGCACGAGCCCCAGCGCCTGGACCCTGGACCACCCCCCAGGCAGGACATGTCTCACCAGGGCGGGGTGGAGGCACGTCTGTAAAAGGCCAGATGCAAAAGCAGCCAGAGGCAAGGCACAAACAGAAGACTGTGGCTGTTCCAATAAAACTTTATTAACAAAAACAGGGGGCGGTGGCCTGGATTTGGCCCACGGGCTACAGTTTTCTGACCCCTGTTCCAGACCTCCCCCACCTTTAATCAAACACGTGGATGATTCCATAGTGAAGCGCAAGCACCTTCACGTGCACGGACACATACATAAAGAACACAAGCAGCGTCCCCGTTGAACAGCTCAGGCTTTGCTGCCAAATGAGCATTGCAGACCTAGGAGCTTCTGGATTTCCCAATTCCAGGTAAGGGGCTGTGGGCCTTTATGTACCCCAGTGCTTCCGGAAGTAAGTTGGGGGAGGTGAGAGAGGATGAAACAAAAAGGAGAAAATGAGCCCACGACGCGCCATCTTTCAGCGCATCTCAGCACACGGATCCCACCACTGGAACATCCTCAGGGATGTGGGGAAGACTGCACATCCCAGGGCCCCGGGCACACCAGGTTAGCGTGTCACCTTCCCTCAAAGGCAAACCGCAGTCCGTCGGCTGAGCACTGAATTAATGCCTGAAGCGCTGGACTTTGCTCTGGAACTACCAGGAAACTTATAGCAATCGCTCTGATTGTCTTCTTGCTCTAAAACAGACATAAATATTTCTCATGACACCTGGGCAGAACTGGCAGCCAGAGGCTAACCCCCAAGGCTTGCATCACAAATATTAACTGCGCCTGTTACTACTGCACACGCATTTTCACAAAACCACCGTGCGCCGGAATTTCACTGGGCTCTTTTCTTTTCGACGCGCAGACACTGAGCACCTGCCTGCCGTCTCCACTCCCAGGTTCACCGCCACCCCCGCAAGTCCAGCCTCTCACAGGGACAAGGTGAAACAAGGCCACCCCACAGTCTAAAGGACTCACACAAGCTAGGATGCGGTCATCCGGGAGGTGGACATCATGGGGACCTGAGTGTTTCCTGGAAGAAACGTACTCCTTTCCACATGGAACACGCGAGATGCATGTGCATCATGACATCACCCCACGCAAGCCCCAGGCTGAATCCGGGAGGCTGGTGGGGAACGGGGCAGAGGCATGAATCGCATGAAAACAGGCCACAGGGACGCCAGCAAGCGGGAACACTGAAGGCCCCTCCCCCTCCCATCAGACGTGCTCTCCTAGGGCTCGCTCATCTCTGTGTTAATGGATTTCATGGCACCCACGGGTTTGGCCCGTGCCAGGCTGGAAGTGTGGCCTCAAACGCCTTGTGGTCTCATTCATCTCCGTGTAGTTTTCCTAGGGTGGCAGATGGAAAATGTTGCAAGAATGTGACTTGTGTCTCTTATTATGTTACAGATGTTCTGAGCAGTAAAGCAATGTTCATATACCCACGACCAGGAGGAGCAAGGGCGCTCAAGGTTGCTCTGTCAAGAGATGGGAGTTGAGAAAGCCACTAGAAGAATCAATACGGCAACATATTACTACCGCCTGGAGCTTTGTTCAGGCGTTGGGAAGCAAAAGATACATAAGATATGAGGGCAAAGGTTTGCTAAAAGATTTCTCAAAGCCTTCTGAATCACAAGAGAAGCATGTTACTTTGGCAGCGGGGGTACCACGTGGCTAAGCCATGTCCTTGGGGCCCAATCTCCAAGTCCACCATTGCCATCACCGCTGCTCTCTGATGAGGAGCGGAGCATCTCTCTGAGGTGCATCCTACACCACCATCCTCAAAACGTGTGTCTTCTGTCACACGGCCAAAGGTGTCTTCTTTTGCTGAGGCGGTTCACCTCTGCACAGCTCTCTGGGTAACAGAGCAGGTCCATATGGACCACGCGTCGAGTACCACAGATGGCCTGCTTCCTTGCCCTGCTTCCACAAACTGCTTGCTTCTTGTTAACCTTCTTTAATCTGATTCAAGATTCACAGCAGCATATAAATAAAATCTTTTCAGTCTGTCACAGAAGAAACTGAAGACCACAGAGGTAAAGTAGCATTCAAGGCACGGAGGAGCACATGAGGTCTCGGAGCAGCAGTTTTGTCCTGGTCCACACAAGGGCACCCACGTGCGCTGGACTGAAGGACTGGTGGAGAAATCAGACAAGCCATCGCCGGCACCCCCAAGGACCCCCCCCCATCACCCCCAATACCCACCCCTAAGCTCCCACCCCATCTTTGGCATCATCGCCATCAGCTGGGAAATAACCTGATTCTTGGCTGGGAACCAGAGTCATCTTGGAAGGACCCCACCAGCCCTGTTTCTCAACAGAGATCCGGGACAGATGCGCTGATCCCAGGCCTGGTTCTGGAACCAGAATTCCTCCTCTTACTAGGCTGCCAGGAACCACCAGGAGTTCAACCTGGCTAATTTACAACCAGGCTCCTTCAAGACTACAACCTCCACTTTTCTTGTCTCCTCTGCCCCTGAAAATCAAGACCCTGAAGAAGCAGGATGACCCCACTGGGGGCGGAGGGCCTGCTGGGCACTCAGCCGTGGGCTTCCCTGCAGCTCCCCTCTCGGCTCCGATGAGTGACATTCACATACGAGGCAAAAAACCACCTGAGCTCTAGGGGGACAGCCCGGATTGGTCTGGCCTGCTGTGGTGACAGCTGTTCCCATGTCCCTGAAATTCTGCCCTCTGACCCCCTCCATCACAGACAGACCATTACAGTCCAGGGTGGAAAACTGCTGCCCATGTAAGGCAAAGGCTGGGCCAAATCCTGGAGAATGAGGAGGTCCCAGCCAAGACCCTGGGGGTGGGGAGGTGACAGCCGGGCAGAGAGGACCCCATGGACAAGGGCCTGCAGGGGAGAATCTCATGTGGCATAGAGAGTTTCTTAATTCATTTTTCAGTACTACCTGTCCTAAAACACCTTTTTAGATTTTTTTTTTTCCCTAATCGCTCTCCCCCATGAAACTTTAATAGCAGAGGTATATATATCATACACCTGTTTACAGCCTGTGGCCCACCAAAACCACTGTCATATCCAGGATTCTTTTTTTCTCCTCTCAAGAACCAATTTTCACCACCACTGAGAATGCACTGTATAAAGGGATTACCAGCAGCTTGGGCTGTTGAAGAAACAAGCACGGACGCTGCTCTGCCAGCGGGTGGATGTCCCCCAGGGTCGGGGTGTCCCGTTCTGGGCCCTGCCTGCCCCACCTGTACTGGAGCCTCGACCTCTCTCATGCTCTGTATCCAGCAAGTACTCAGTAAGCGCCAACCAACACTTGGTGCTTCGGCAGACAACAGGGTGCGTAAAAGGTGGTTCTGGTCCCTGGCGCCGTCAGGACCAGTGGAGCCACACAGGGTCCAGTCTACCCATCACAAAGCAACACCCAACGGGGCCAGAATAAAAAGGTGTCACTGCTGAAGACAGAAGAGCTGGAGCCACCAGGGGCGGCTCCCTAGAGGGGCACTGGAGCTGCTGTGTGTTGGGTTCCACAGGCAGAATCTGCAGGAGACAACTCCAGCTAGCCACAGTGACACGGCCTCCCCACGGCCAACGAGCCCGAGGTCTGCAGGAAGTAAATGGCTTCAGGAGGCAGTTACTGAGGTCGACTAAATCTGACCCTGAGTTAGAAGCAGAAAATTCCATCTACTATTTCCCCTGCTTCACCCTCAGCAGTTGCAAGACACCCAGGTAGGTTTCAGCTCAGTCTCAGATTTCCTCCAAATAAACCTCGAACTGAGGTTTCCTTCACTGGCCCTCCAGAACTGTAGCTGGGACGGATGCATGGTTTCCTTGAAACGCACAGCCTCTGAATAATCATCCCTCCCTTTCAGAAGCGAAATGCTCACGCTCAGCTGTTCGGGTATACTGAGTTGTGTCTCACCAACAGCATTCTGGAACACTTACACTACTTTCAACAGGTCAAGGAAGCAAGAGTCAAAATGATTTTCACCAACAGCCCTATTATTAACAAGCCCTTTGAACCTAGGTGGGTCATTCGGATCCCAGCTTTGGGAGCGTCCACGTCGCTGAGAACACGGTGTCTCATTTTCCCGAGCAGAGAATGATCTAAACAACAAAATGGCGATAACCAGGGTAAGAGACAGGAGACTGAGAAAACAGTGTAATTCTACTACGCAGGGTGTAAAAGATACATCCGCATGTTGAAATGACTGCTTATCTCATTAGAATATTTTTTTAACTCAAGCCAAAATTTTAAAACTATCAAAAACCTCCACCCACAGACTACAGGACCACTGAGAAGATGGTAATGTGACCCTGGACCAGTCTTAAGGAGGTGGAAACAAAGGAATTCTGAAACCTGACACAAAAGGTTCCCTAGAGTCAACATTCCAGCAGGAAGGCTTTTCCTGGTTAATCAACTAGAAATTCGAGTTTGACAGCTATGGGGGCGGGTGTCCAGCAGGCTTCTGCACTTCCAACCGGCCAGGCACACACTGTCCCACCCTGAGGGTGCCAGGCAACGGACCCTGGCACATCTGGGTTACTTCGCTGTAACTAACAGGGAGAGAGGCTCAGGTGCTCCGCCCCCATGCTTTGAGAGCCTGACCTGCGGTGAACGAAGCCTGTTTCCAGCCCCACTGACTTTGAGAAGGATCCTATTTCTACCTCAGAAAGGCTGGTCACGCCCCAGAGAGCATTCTTCTTTCTAAAACTTACATAACAGAAACTTAACACAGACCCATCTAGAGGGGGAAAGCCAATCCCTGCAGACTCGGGGACCTTGTAAGCAATTCCAGGGGGCACAAATCTCCCACTGCTCTTGCACAGCTTTCACAAAGGCAAACTGCAGCATCCTCTGTGTCTCTGTCGGCTTCGCTCTCTCCTGCCCCAACACCTGACGGACCACTGCTTGGACCACTGCTTGGACCACTGCTTGGACCACTGGATGGGAAATCTCTTGCCACGCACTTCCATCAAGTTCCTGAAACCAGTGAAACTCACATCTGAGTGATCAGTCATCACTCATCAAGATGGCCATTCACATGTTTGTGAAGCATCTGTGCACCTTCAAGGTTAGCCTTATAAAACTGTCTCCCCCCGGGGTCACTCTGTATTCAAACAAGCTTCCTTGAACCGAGGGAGAGAGAGGTGACGGAACAGCCAGCACCCGAGGACCAGGGCGTGGCCTGAGCCAGCCGAATTCAGGCCACAGCAGTGCCAGGGTGCGGGCAGCACATGTAGGCGCCGCTGTAAAAAAGGCTGCCGAGCCCCCGGCAGGATGTCGTCTTAGATGCGGCCTGTGATTTCCCCCGAGGTCACGCATTCAGAGGGCACATGCTACCACTGGACGCCCCAAGGAACACCTGCTGGGCCAGGCAGGGCTCCGAGTGGCCAAGGCTCCTGCACACATGTAAGGCCCAGCTCACCGCGGGGCTCTCGGCTGTGGCCACGGCCGCGGTTATTCTGTAGCTGCACGAGGGACTGGAGAAGCCCGTAGAGGCTCTGGTCATGGAATCACTCTCCGCCCTCAAGGGCAGAGCCACGAGGCTTCCACGAAGAGAGCTCCTGCTCTTCCCGGGAGCGTCTACCCTGCTGAAGCGTGCTCAAGAAGCTGCTAGAAAAAGGTGCAGGAAATGGAATCACTCCCTTCTTTTGCTCAATCCATTCGGAAACAGCATGTCAGATTTACCATCTAACCCCACCAAGGAGAAAGCCGCACCCCTGAGGGAGTCAGGGTACCTGCCGTAGAAGAAGGTGCTGGCGCCCTGACCCCAACGCCCAGTCAGAGGCTGGCCCTGCCTTCCTTCAGGGTGACCATGTCTGGGTTCCTCCGTGTTGTGACAGGGTCTGCACCCTCTGGAGGTGGTCACAGTTAACAGACTTACTTTGCTTCTAGACCAGGGAAAATGACCTTTCCAAGCACCAATGCTCCAGGCAAGGCAAAGCTGGGGGGCACTGCAGACTTGAAGGATGAAGAGGTCTTTGCGGGAGAGGTTAAACTTCAAAGGGAAAGCAACAGGGCAGCCCAGGGTCAGGCCAGCCCCGGAGAAGGCTTCCTGCTGCAGAGTATGGTTTCATCCCAGCCCCTCAGCCTGCAGGGCATAGCTGCAGGCCAGACAGCCCCTGCCCTGGAGCTCAGTCCAGCAGCACCCTTCCTCCAACCTCTCTGGATGCTCTGACAGTCTCCCAGTGAAGAGGCAAAGCTAGTAATTCTTACCATACGCAATGACGGAACATCTACCAAAATTCCAGACTCGAATTTAACCATCTCCCACTGAGCATGCTCCGCAGGACTGGAAACTTAATAGCAATGAAGCAGATACGTTGTGTCCTGAAGACTGGCTACATCCGAACTGGAGGTACTTCTTCCTGATGCTTCAGCACCTGCCCCTGCTCGGTCCCATCCCCAGTCAGAACCTGCCGGTGACACTGAGCTCCTTTAGGTGGTGACACTGAGCTCCTTTAGGTGGAGCCACAGCCAGCCCTCCTCCTCAGGGCCCAGCCTGTCCCTGAGAACTGCCTGGGGAAGGGGATTGATCCAGCCCATCACACTGGGTGGGAGCCACATTGCCCAGGGAAGGACAGTGCCTCGACTTGCCCAACGGGTCCTGAAGAAAAGCCAGCACGTGGGTGTACAGGGAGCACTCGATCAGAACATGCCCAAGTCCTGAAAATGAAGGACAAAATCCCAGCTGCAATTTGGTCCTCCTAGTAGTTCAGTTCATGCAAGTGAAAGTAAAATGCAGACAATTTTCTTAAAAGCCCCTGGGAGATGAGTGGGCAAGTGAGGGCTGTGAATAAGGCCAGCACAGGAGACTGGCATTGGGTTAATGTCCTATGGTCAGTGGATACTGAGGAGGTACAAGTGGCAGTATCTGATGCTGAAGTGTCAGGATGCCTGCAATGCAGTTGCAAGAAAACAAAAACAAAACACAAAACCAAAAAAAAAAACCCACAAAAATTTATGTATACATAAATAAAGCAAATGTGGCAAACTTTTTTAAAAGTCTCAGAGAAGGGCTTCCCTGGTGGCGCAGTGGTTGAGAATCTGCCTGCCAATGCAGGGGACACGGGTTCGAGCCCTGGTCTGGGAAGATCCCACATGCCGCGGAGCAACTACGCCCGTGAGCCACAATTACTGAGCCTGCGCGTCTGGAGCCTGTGCTCCGCAACAGGAGAGGCCGCGATAGTGAGACGCCCGCGCACCGCGATGAAGAGTGGCCCCCGCTTGCCGCAACTGGAGAAAGCCCTCGCACAGAAACGAAGACCCAACACAGCCATAAATTAAAAAAAAAAAAAAGTCTCAGAGAAATTCAACTTTCTTTTTAAGATCATCTACATGTAAAATATATATAGTTTCATAAGCACTTTTTAAAATCTGAGTGGACGCATCAAACTCATGTATTAGTATCAGATGGGTGACGAGAATTTATGGACTTTTTTCCTGGTAGTGTTTTTTTTTTTTTTTCTTTTTGAACAGTGAACATGTATTACCAGAAAGAAAATGAGATTTTATTTTTCGGTGATGGAGGCTGGGAGTTGATGGACTCTTTTGATCTGATAGAGAAAGCGCTGCCTGAAACCACAGGAGGAAACAAACTCCACTGATTGCTTCCTTTTCATCTCAGGAGTCACTTCCACTCCCACGTGTGCAGACAAGGAAAGGCTCCCTGAGGCCAAGGTCGAGACCCCAACCCTGGCCCTGGCCCTTGTGCTCAGGATGGGTCCCCGCTCTTGGGCTTCTAACACCTGACCTCCGGCTTTTGGCAACCAGCCTACAGGAACCCACTCTTTGAACTGTACTTTGCTCCCTGGGTCCTGCTCTAAAGATTTGTTGCAATAAATGAAAGTGAAAGATACACAAACAGTTCCAGCCTGAAGAGCAACACCCCTGCTTCCACAGAGAGTATCAACTTCACTCCTGGAACAGTGATTATTCACCATCTGGGCCCTTATCCATATAAAAAAATGTCACATGACATTCAGTGTCAGAAGGGACAAAATGATGCAGCCATTAGAAAGAATAAGACAGAGATCGATGCTTACCTAAGACGAGAAAATTTCTTGAATAGCGCAAAGAAATTAACCATAATTACTTTTGATATTTATACTCCTTTTTCCCCCCACTGTGAGGGAGTATTATTTTATTTTTACTTATTTGTTTATTTTTGGCTGCATTGGGTCTTCGTTGCTATGCGCAGGCTTTCTCTAGTTGCAGCCAGCGGGGTGGTTGAGGTGTGCAGGCTTCTCATTACGGTGGCTTCTCTTGTTGCGGAGCACGGGCTCTAGGCACACGGGCCTCAGTAGTTGTGGCTCACGGACTCTAGAGCACACGCTCAGTAGTTGTGGCGCACGGGCGTAGATGCTGCGCGGCATGTGGGATCTTCCCAGACCAGGGCTCGAACCCGTGTCCCCTGCATTGGCTGGCGGATTCTTAACCACTGCGCCACTGGGGAAGTCCTGCGAGTACTACTTTATTAAGAAATAAATTCTCTTCAACTCTAGGTCTATCTAAACTTAGCTCAAGCAACTCAGCGACCACATAGAGAACCATGCTGGGTAGAAATTAGCTACAAACATCCCTCCAAATCCGCAACTTGTGTATTCTATGCCCCAAGTATCGGAAGCCCTTTTTCCCCATAACGCTGTGCACCGGCCCTGAGTGCCTCCTCCTGTCTTTTACGCTGTGAGGCACGAACTGGATAAACACGCGACCTTTGTAGGTAACACCATATCCTCCTGTGCTTTTTTCCCTTCATCATGGTCTCCTCTTCAAAGATCTGTTCACTCTCATTCTCAGACACTGTGAGCTTCTGCAGAGATTTTCTCCAGTGTCTTCCCTTCCAAAGAAAGCACACCCAGGAGAGTAAGTAGAGGGTTTCCCCAGTCCTTAAAAGCATCGTTCCTTGTGCTTTTCTGATAACCAGCCTCTTTTTTCTTTTTGATCTTATTCAATAAAAACGGCATTCTCTCCTCAACAAGGATTGAGAAAAGGGTTGAAAAGGAGGCCAATGGGACGTGTCCTCCCCTGCATCCATTCGGCCCCTGCCTGCTCCTCTCTCCAGGGACCCTTGGGGAGGAAGCAGGATGCGGGTGGCTCTCTGGGCAGGACTGGTGTCCACAGTCCCCTGGGCCTGACTCAAGACCAGGAGGACCGAAGTGGATCTCCAGTGCAGGCACGAGGTGCTTCCTTGGCCCAGACTGAAAGGCCTTAACTTCTTACGCCCAAAACCCTAGTGGGTCAGCAATCTACATTTCCCTGGCTGCCCTGCAGTCTTCGTTCATACGTGCTCCCATACGCCCACCACAGGCACCCAGCACTTAACACGCTCCCCACGCGGACGCCGCTGCGATCACGCACTGAAACACCTTTCATCGAAGCTTCTCTTCTCAGACACAGTGACCAGGGCGAGGAGGACTCCACATGAGACAGACCTCAGTGACCTCTGCCCCCCACTGTGGTACCTCCAGGGCCACCTCACACCTCCGTCTCCTCACTCCCACCTGATGGGGAAAACGGGATGGAGGGTGGGCAGGAAAATTACAAAAGTAGGTTCAACACAAAAAATAACCACTCGGGCTTCCCTGGCGGCGCAGTGGTTAAGAATCTGCCTGCCGATGCAGGGGACACGTGTTCGAGCCCTGGTCCGGGAAGATCCCACATGCCGCGGAGCAACTAAGCCCGTGAGCCACAATTACTGAGCCTGCGCTCTAGAGCCTGAGAGCCACAACTACTGAGCCAACGTGCCACAACTACTGAGCCTGTGCTCTAGAGCCTGTGAGCCACAACTACTGAGCCTGCGTGCCACAACTACTGAGCCTGTGCTCTAGAGCCCATGAGCCACAACTACTGAGCCCATGCACCGCAACTACTGAAGCCCGCATGCCTAGAGCCCATGCTTCGCAACAAGAGAAGCCACCGCAATGAGAAGCCCGCACACTGCAACGAAGAGTAGCCCCTGCTCACCTCAACTAGAGAAAGCCCACGCACAGCAACAAAGACCCAACACAGCCAAAAATAAATAAATAAAATAAATTTTTTTTAAAAAAGGCCACTCATCGTGAAGGACCAAGCATGGCATCCTGAAAAGGACCGAGAGTCGGAGGCAGGAGACCAGCGTCCTTCAATTTAATTGAGCCAGAAACCCCTCCCCAGGTAGACCCGGGCAGGGACAAGATCCATCCTCATATCTCAAGAGTGTGGGGTTAATTTAGAAAAGTCCCTAAGAGATCAGCTACCTGGCACATTTTAAGATTCCAAAGCACTGTCTGTGCTCTGCGTTCTCCATGCTAGCCTCTTTAAGCAAAAACAACACAATACATCATAAAATTTCAGCCCCAGAAGAAACATCCCTAACACTTTCTCCAAGGAGAAGCTGTGCAAAGCGTAAGTTATAAATGCGGTTGGAAGTTTGCACACCAACTGCTGCAATGCTGCACGGGGTCTTCCAGACCAAGGGAGACCAGGACTTTCGATCAGGAAAAGGCAAGCGTATGTGCCGGCTCACTGTGCTTTTTCATAATATCTGAAAGTTTGCATGTAAGAAAGTAGCTGCTGCTTCTCTGTGAACAATAAATAAACGATTTAAAACTCACACTTCGGGACTTCCCTGGTGGCGCAGTGGTTAAGAATCCGCCTGCCAATGCAGGGGACACGGGTTCGAGCCCTCGTCCGGGAAGATCCGACATGCCGTGAAGCAACTAAGCCTGTGAGCCACAACTACTGAGCCTGTGTGCCTAGGGCCCGTGCTCTGCAACAGGAGAAGCCGCTGCCATGAGAAGCCCGCGCACCGTAACGAAGAGTAGCCCCCACTCACCACAACTAGAGAAAGCCCGCGCGCAACAACGAAGACCCAATGCAGCCAAAAAAATTTTTTAATTAAATTTTTAAAAAAAGGGTAAGGCTCTTTGAAAAAATTTAAAAAAATAAAACTCACACTTCAGAAAGTGGTTGATGAGGCCCAACCAAGTTTTTCTTTCTGCCTCCCACCAGGAAAAAAAAAAAAGGTTTAAAACGCTATAATAAAATAGCAGGTTCAACAGTTTCCACTGACTTTTTAAATGGTGTTAAAATGCTATAATAAAGTAATAGTTTAAAAAACATCTTTCCTCGTATTTTTTCCTTCTGGTAATCTGACTCTCCCCCACTGGTATTCCTTGTTCTGCTCTGGAATACTAAATCCTACCTTGGAAAACACACTTCAAAAGTGTCCTCCACAAGGCAAACTCATCCAAAGGAGGGAACGCTGATGAGAAGGTGGGAAAGGAAGCCCTACGCGGAGGGCTGATGGCCTGAGATGTTTCAGTCTGGACCAAGGAGGCGGAGGGTAGCTCCCGCCGAAGGAGGACCACCAGGTGATAATCTGCTCCAGGCACTCCACAGGGACCCAGCAAGAGGCATAGAAACCTGTGCAGAGAGAACTTTCCAGAGAAAGGGACCCCTGGGCTCAGGAGCAATGCCCCATCCTCTGTGCAGAGGTGAGCAAGTGTACACACGTACACGCACACACACACGCCGGCTGGGGCTTTTCCTCCAAAGCCTGGGAGAGAAGTCGGTCAGCACATCCCCGGACAGACAGTCTGCGTACAATCCAATGCATTCTGGGACCGAATAACGCTTATCACATAAAAATAGGATGATGCCCCATCACAGGCACAACACGCGTCAGCCAGAAACCAATCTGGTCCCTGCGCTGGAAATTCAGGTTTTACACTGTAAGTCAGGAGCACCCAGTCTGCACGACCATAAACTCTCAAAGGCTCCGAATAAGCCTATAACCCTATTTTCTTTTCAACAACATCACAGTATGGATTAGGCTTTATAGTTGTTCTCTGAATTTCTCCTGGGAGGCAGGGTATAAGCTGAGATTTAGCTTTTATCTCGAATGTGCAACAATTATGACTATCGGACGTATTAGCAGCTGCAGAAAATATGAATTAAGAGCTAACCTGAAGCCACTTAGGGTGTGGCTGGTGTAATATATTAGAAAAAGTCTTCAAGCCTGCTCTTCAGGGGAAAGCATGCTGGTTTTTCCGATGACAGATGCACAAAATTTTTAATGTGGCTGACTTAATGCCACGCAGGAGAAAAAGGAGGGCAAGAGAGAGAGAAAAAAAAAGCAAGTGATTTCCAGCAGCAAGTCCCCGGATCACTCGGTGACTTTGGCCTTAAAACATCCATGACCCGCAGGCAATGGTATCTCAGTTGCTGAGATAATTATTGGACTGGATTCAGAATTCAATGATATGGACTTGAAAGCTCCTACAGATCAGCACTGTTAATACTAGAAGTGATAATTACACTCAAAGTGACGGTGTTCGCGTGGAGAGCTGCGGGCTCCTCGGATTTCTCCTGCTTTACCCGCGGCCGGCAACAGGGGAGCAGACACTCGAACCCAGGTTGTGCTGCCTCTGCAGTGCTACCCTCTCCCTGGGGCCCAACGGCCGCCAGAGTCCATCCTCTCCCTGCTACCACTCGGCCCACACAGGGCCCGCGTCGTCTGGTCCGCGTTGCTCCTCTGAGCTCGCGTCAGCCCTCTCCCCTGCCTCCCTCCGTTCCTAAAGCCTCAGGGCCCCTCCCAGCTCAGGGCTCCGCCCAGAAGCTCAGGCCGTCCCACCCAGACCTCTCCATCCACACGTGCGCCCTTATCCAGGGCTGCGGGCAGCTGCCCCTCTCGGCCAGGCCTTCCACGAGGCCACCACACTTTCAACACCCCCATCCCACATACACACACTCACACCTCTTCCCTGATGTACGCTTTTCCTTGTCCTTCTAACTGGCTGTACATTTTACTAGTACTTTACCGAGCTTTGTTTGCTTGTATCCTCCATCCACCCCAAAAATATCAGCTCCAGGAAGGTGAGTTCGCACCTGTTTGTTCGCTGTTGATGCCCCGACGCCTGCAACTGGACACAGTTGAAAGAAACACTTCTGTGTGAGACTCCGGTGAGAGCCGTCCTCTCCGGGGGAGCTGGTGCCCACACACGGGGTGCTGGGCCCTGCGCAACAAGCACCAAGGCGCCCAGGGTGGGGACAGGCAGGAATGGACACAGTGTCCTGTCTGAGGGACGTGCGCCCACACCCGTACACACTCTCATGTGCACACACGTGCGTGCACGCACACCGGGCTCCGCGTGCCAGTGCTGTAAGCAAACGAGAAGGGGCCACAAAGAAGGCAGACACCCCCTCCCCATAGGGAGGAAAGGGAGATAGTTTTCATGGGAAACTGAACAGCTGATCTGTCCTTGATGTGTTATAAAGTTTTCCACTAACGGAAATAGAGATTATTCTTGACGGGGAAAAAAAAAAGTCAAAGCCAGGGGAAATGCAAGGCGCTTTTAGCATTACAAGAGTTAAAATTAAAAGGTGGGGCTCATTGGAAGACACGTGAGTAACAGGGAGGAAGCAAAGGTCTAAGTCCTACAGGACAAGCCAGAAAGGCCTCTGCGGCCAAACCCTGGAGAGCTCAAGGTAGCGCAGCCGGGGACCTGGGCTCCAAACGCGGGCTCCCCCCGTGGAGGAGGCTACAAGAAAGCCGACCTCTGGCCGGCAGGGATGTGCAGAGCCAGGCACGGGCAGGTCCTCCCAGCAAACCTGCCTCCGGATCCAACCCTCTGAGCTCATCAGGGGCACACTGGCTCACTTACACACTTAGGCGTGAACATGCAAGCTTGTTCAAGGCTGCCAAAAACCTTTTCTTCTGGAATGAAAGTGCCAGCCCAGAAAAGCAGGGCGCGTGAAAGGGCCGCAGCTCCGAGCCAGCGAGGACGCACAGCCCGGCCCGGGGTCTTTGAGGACACTTTCGCCACGACTTCCTACCCGCCGCGGAGAACACAGAGAGGGGAGGATAAAGAGACGAGGCGGCGTTTCAAGTGTTCAAGGCGCTGTTTCCATCCAAGATGCTATTCTGAGACCCATTCATCCCGCGGGGGAGGGGCGGTCAAGTTCTCATTTCATCTGCAGTGAGGACATAATGAGGGTCGACAGTGGCGACCTTCACACCCTCTTCAATGAACTTGCTCGGCACACACAGCCCTTCCTTTCTTGAACTCAGTTCAGCCAGAGGCTGGCACGCGCATGTGCGCACGGACCATCCAGGCAGCGCTGGAGGCACCGGACCATCCCTCCCCACACTCCTGCCAGCGCCGGCCCGGCTCTCCTGGAAAACCCTTGGCCGCAGAAAGCCATTCATGTCAACAGCTGGTCTCTTGACACGCAAGCCCGAATTCCAGCACAGGAGGACCAGGAAATGGGCCGAAGGCATTTGCAGGGGGAAAGCACCCCTGGGCTACGGCCGCAGGCTGGCGTTGGCTTCCTGCTGTCACTTTCCTGGGCTTCGCTGCACTGTTTTTGCAGAAAAGGTCAATACCACGACTGAGAATTCATCTAAGGAGCCCCAGACAGGGCAGAATGAGGTTAAAACAAGATGCCTTGACAATGTGAGAGAGAAAGAGACGGAGACAGCAGCCTGCCACCGTTCCTGGGCACTGATGTGTGCAGCGGGCTGCTGTGAACACTTCCACGAACTACTGTGCTTGAATTTCCAGACGCTGCTCTAAGGAGGTACCAGCGCTACCCCTGGTGTTTCGAGATGAGGAAACCGAGGCACAGGGCATCCCTGAGGTTTAAGGAAACAATCTGCAGAGCGCATGTGTTATGATTAAACAGAATGACATAATTTACACATGAATGTGTGTATAGCAATAAGCTTCTAGCTTGATTACGTTTCGAACGTTCATCAAAAAAGGTAAATAAATGGCCCTGAAGCTGACATGGGTTATGGAGACAAAAACAGTACAATCAAGAGCCAGTAAAAAAAAAAAAAAAAGAGCCAATGGGAGAGGGCAGCGGGGCAGATCAGTCCCCACACTAGGGAAAAATCCCAAAGCTGACTTCATGCCAGCCTCCCAGTGCCATTCTCCGAGCATTCCTTCTCATTAAAGCAAAAGACAGAAGAACAAACACCAAAAAAATATAATAAAGCCTGTCTGATGATTTCAAAAACTGGAGTAGGACGCCTGCCACGTGTTTAATCTCAGCCAGAGCGTAATTTTGCTCAACATTCCAAGCAAAATCTCTGTTGTGATGCTTAGCACAAAATGCCACCTAGTTTCTAATTACCTGACGTGCTTCTATACAGTGGTAATTACAATGAGTAACGGATGCACACACTTCCCTAAGACCATTCTCCACTTGTCGGATCCAGAAAAATTAGTCGTTAAGATTTCTTACATAATTTCCTATTAAAATCCACTTGATTTCCTGCCTGCCACAAACGTTTGGATCTTCATTAGTTCTAAAAGGGAGAAAGTCAAAACCTCTCTCATCAGAATGCAACTGACTGTGGTTTTTAATGAACTTGATCATTTCTGGTATTTAATGGACTATTACTAGATTGAAAAATAATTCTTTCAAAGCAAAGACTTCCAAAGAGGGCTGTAACTCCCCGCTTTTGGTGCTCATTAACCGCTCATGGTGTGTTCTATCTCCCTTCACTCTCATTATACTGGCGCCTCACAAATAGTTTTGGCCTGATTTTGTTTTCCTTTCTACCATCAGTAGCCACAGATGGCTCCCTTCTTTTTTTTTTTTCCTTCCATCACCGCCATGACAAATCTGAAGCACTGATGACACAACTGCACCAAAGAAAGCAACACCCGTGTCTGCCAACTCACAGAAGCGGCTCTGAATGGAAGGGAGACCCCACCGTCCACAGTTCATGCTGAGGATCACGGCCCCCCGTCCACTCACCAGGACCAGGAGGCAGCAGGCCGGCACATACCCTGCCACCCGCAGACAGGCAGGGGACGGGGGTAAACTGCGGCAGGGGCTCTGGGTTTTCTTTTCATCTGTTTTAAAATATTAATTTTTGTCATTTTTTATTTGATGCACTCAAAAAGGTTTTTTTTTTTTTTTTAAATCTACTTTGGGATGAGTCAATTCCAATACATCCACATACTTAAATATCATGCAGCCATGAAAAAGATCGCTGATGAAAAGGCGAGGACACGGGAAATGTCATCGTAACAAAGACTCAGTAGGAAAACACTGGACACACCATTGCGTAGGTGACACTTACCAACCCTCATAAAACACCAAGGTGGGAAAAAGAGAAAACCTCCCCAGAGTAACAGTAGTTGCCTCCAGATGGAAGGATCACAGGCAATTTTACTTCTTCTTTATAGTTTCCACATTCTCTATATTGAGCATATAACCTGTTAATAATCAGAAAAAGGGTTGGTTCACTCCCTGCAAATTCTCCTCTTTGTGATCAACTCTACCTTTTCTGTTTTCTCTTTTTCCTGTTGAAAACTCGAAAACCCAGACAAGCATCCGCTGGGTGAACAATCTAATGAAGGTATCACTTCTCAGGGTCGGGGCTCCTGCTTACCTAGAGGCAAAGGTGGGCAGAGAACCAGGGCCTCCCAGTAACCTTGTCCCACCACAAGGACCCGTGCACGACTCATTATGCATCTCAAGGCAGAAAGTGGCAGGTGACGTGAAGAGGGTCAGTCACAAGCTATGGGACTTGAGAAGAGAAGACCGTCCAGGAGATGAGGACACACAGCCCCTGGGCGAGGCTACAAGGATAACTGGTGTTCCCGCAGGAGTGGAGGAGGGGACAGGAGCAGGTCCAGCCACGAGGAAGCTGTGGGAAGGCGAGCAAGAAGGCCTCTTCACGCCGACGAGCAGGGGGCGAGGCCACCTGCGAGAGGAACACTCTGCCTCCCCAGCAAAAAGGGGAAACCCCAGTCGGTGCAGGACAGCCAGAGGCTTCAGTCTGGACGAGGGTAAGCTGGGATTCCAAAGTCAGCCTCTTCATGCTGAGTCTAGGTTTGTGGCACATGTGCGTTCACAGGTCGCGACGGTTGCCCAGAATCGATACTCGTTTGCTAACTGTACTTCCTGAACTGAAGTGGAAGTCGGCAGAGAGAGCCAGAAAGCCTGACATTCCGCAGTGCCCTCCCACCGCCCCCGCCTCCCCGTGTGAACAGTGGAGCCCAGTGATGACGGGTGTGGCCTGTCTGCATGGCAGGAGAAGAATCACCTGCAGGAATGTTGGCCCAGATGAGAAACAGTCCCAGGGGACTGCGGTGGGCAGAAACGTGCCCCCGCCCAAAGATGCCCACATCCTAATCCTCAAATCCCGAGACTATGTCACCTTACGTGGCAAAAGGGACTTTGCAGATGTGATTACGTTACGGATCTTAAAATAGGGGAACTATTTTGGATTATCCAGATGAGCCCAATGTCATCATGAGAGTCCTGAGAATTCGGAAGAGGGAAGCAGAAGAAAGAGAAAACATGATGTGAGGATGGATGGAGCGATCAGAGAAACACTTGAAGATTTTACACGGCTGGCTTCGAGGATGGAGGAATGGACCACCAGCCAAAGAGTGCGCGGAGCCCGCAGAAGCTGGAAAAGGCCAGGGGATGAATTCTTCCCTAGAGCCTCCAGAAGGAGCACGGCCCTGCCAACACCTTAATTTTAGGACTTCTGACCTCTGGAACTGTAAGAGAATAAATCTATGTTGATTTAAGCCACTAAGTTTGGGGTGACTTGTTACAGCAGCGACAGGAAACTAATACCAGACCAAGGTCACAAGGGACCCTGTGAAAGTCCTTGGAACTACTTGCTCCATGGAGTAAAGCACAATCTATGGGGATATTACATTTGTCATACAGCAAACCAGTAGTGTGTGGAAGACCTCAGTAATGAAGTCTGAGACACCGACACTCAGAACTGGCCACACTCACTCCAGACAGCTTAGTAACCTGGCAACAATTTGACCCCTAATTGCATCTTCTGGATGTAAATGCATCTTCTAGATGTAACTGCATCTTTTGGACCCCCCTGGTAGCACGACAGTGGGGTATCACAGGTACTTTACAACTCACATCCTTTCTTCGACACAAACTTCAAGGCTTCCAGCTCTGTCCACTTCAGAGATAAATGATAAACGTCTTGACAAAGACAAGACGCACGAGACGGCAGGCTGCCCGGCCTCCTCTTCTTGGTACTTGGGGGCTGATTCTCGCCTCCCCGGCCCTGCTTGACTCCAACACCACACACCTTAGAGTAAGGATGCAACACACCTTACCCTAACCTTCCGAGTCCTAGAGAACAGGGATTCTTGAAACCCATCCCATTACCCAATGAGGCGCACACAGCCTCCGCCCAGCCCAATCACTGCCCCATCGCAGCTCCGGGCCCTCCTCCAACTGCTCAGGTGGGCAGCCAGGGGCCAGAGATCTGCCCGCCCAGCTTCCCTTCTCTCCCCCACTGCTCAACCTCTACTCCCGATATTGCCGACAGCCCTGACTCACAGGTCAGGCCGAGGGGATGAAATGCATGACGGTCCCGAAGAAGATGCACATGCCAACGTGTGCACCTCACACAGGGGATCCCAGGTGGGGACAGGTCAGCACAATAATGAGAATAACCTGAATGCAGAGGTTCCCTGTTCCCTTCCAGCTCTCAGACACGGGGACCTGAACTCTTTTGGCCCGAGCTCTCAAGCATTTTGTACCAGCTCCCTGGAGCTGCCCAGTCTGATGCTGGCTGTGTGCATGTCTGTCCCGTGTCCCATGGATACCATGTGCAATGGGGTCAGGCACACCTGGATACCAAGCCTGATTTCTCCATTCACCACCTGTAGGACCTTACATGACATTCATATTCTCTGAATCTCTTAATCCCTACCTGCCACGATAATAGGGATTTTGTAGATTATTATAACAGGTAGCCAATGTACATAAAATTCTTGACATGCAGTTGATGCCCACTAAATTGTAGGTATTACAACCACCAGCCCAGAGCAAGCTCCGGCACACGGTACAGAAATCCGAGTTCCCTGGAGAGGACTTACAACAATTGCTTCCCACAACATAAAAGGACCAGGGCTGTAACTGTGACAAGGCAGCAAAGGGGCTTTCTCACAGCGCAGCAGGAATCTGACCAGGCAGCAGAGGGAGGGCCCGGACCCACTCCCCACACAGAGTGAGAGGGCCAAGAGAGGGGACGTGGAAACCATCGGCACTGCAGACAAGGAAGGAACGAGAAGAACACACAGCAGAACAATCAAGTAACCGACAGCCAAACTGTGATCAAAACTATTCACCACACACAAGGATGCTTGCACACACCGAAGCTCACAAAGGATGGAAACACGTGTTCTTCCAAAGTTCCTGCAAGAAGTAAGTTGGGAAAAGACCCTTTGTTGAGAAGCCAATCTCTCACCGACTACATGACAATGACAGTCTCAGCCGGCTCTCCCTAGGCAACTCCCACACACTTTGCTTTTACCTTCCCCAGAGTTTTGGGAACTTCTCCATCCCACTCTCCAGTTCCAGACCTGAAATGAAAAGTCCATAATCAACATCCTCACGCAGCCTAAGAAATCACAGACAGCGGCGGAAGGCGGGGATGACCCGTGTGTGCAGGTGGCAGTCTGTCCCAGGGGCCTGCTGGGTGAAAGGACAGACGTGCTCCAGCAGCTGGGCTAGTAAAGGCCACCCCATTCCACCCCTTCCCTCTGGAGTGCGATGCCCAAGTGTGGGGTGGGGAAGGGAGGGTCCATTCTCCTCATGGGAGGATAAATTGGTACAAACTTTCTGGAATCAGTGCAATAATACATTACTTTTATTTGGGGGGAAAAAAAAAAAACTTTGATAGAACAATTACCCATCTAGGATGACATCACAAAGAAATAATGCTCAGTGCTGTGATTATGAAAACATCCTTTACTGCATTGTTTAGAACAGCAAAAACTCAGAAGCACCTTAAATGCCCAACAGAGTGTGGCTAATTCTGAAACATCCATTCACTTGAAAGGATAATACACATGCAGTTTGGTAAAGATGCTCTAGTTATATCACCAGGTATTAAAGACAGGGTGTGAGGACCTGAGCACCATACGAGCCTCTGTTCTAAGATGTGAGAGGAAGCAAGCAAAGCCCATCTGAAACTCATATGAAAAAACCTAAACACTACATCTTGAAATGCTCGGTTATGGGCTTTTTTTCCCCACCTCTACTTTGAATAATCCTACAATGAACACAAATTACAAATGTTTAAGCAGTCTGTTTAATACTCTGTTTAAAAATAACTGGATGGGACTTTCCCTGGTGGCATAGTGGTTAAGAATCCTCCTGCCAATGCAGGGGACACAGGTTCGATCCCTGGTCCGGGAGGATCCCACATGCCGCGGAGCAAATAAACCTGTGCGCTACGACTACTGAGCCTGCGCTCTAGAGCCCGTGAGCCACAACCACTGAGCCCGCGTGACACAACTACTGAAGCCCACGCACCTAGAGCCCTGCTCTGCAACAAAAGAAGCCACTGCAATGAGAAGCCCGCGCACTGCAACGAAGAGTAGCCCTCGCTCGCCGCAACTAGAGAAAGCCTGTGTACAGCAATGAAGACACAACGCAGCCAAACATAAACAAATAAATAAATAAATTTTTATAAACTATAAAAAAAAAACCTGGATGCCTGTTTTTCAGGCATTCTCCCCACTTATTGATAATTTCTTGACTTGGGTCAGTTTAAATACACCCCACGCCACACCTCCGCACTGAGCATCACGTCTGGCCAGTGGCTTGACAACCTGGGTCCTCCTCCTAAAATCACACCCCACCCCCCATTTCCGCTTTCCTGGGGATTCTGCAATCTCCCGCTCCATAGGGATTCCTACTGACCACTGTTGCCAGGATCAAAACACTAAGCTGATACAGAAGAACTACTACTTTACTTTCGCTTGATACAGTTTCATGGAAGACTCCAAGCCTGACAGTATTTCCATCTCAGAAGAAAAACAAGACTAGACCACCACCATCCCAGAAGTACGGAGAGAAATGCTTCCCAAAACAATCCACTCTATCAGTTCCACGGTTTCATTCCATCAGTGGAAGTTTGCCTGTACAGTTCTGGGATAAATGCTACAAGAATTCACCCACATTCACTTACAGTTTGCAAGGAAAAGTGTTCCATTAATTTTTAGGTTTATTTCATTCACATCATCACTCTTCTCAACCTAAAGAAGCAACAAGTGCCTCCAATTTCCAACCTCAGGAGGGTGGTGAACTTTCTCACACAGTCCCTGTAGCTCACGTCCTTATCTGCATCTCCTTTTGATTTTAATTTATGCACAACAATCTTGTCAAGTTCCTACTGCTTCTAAGTGTATGCTTTGTTAAGGTTTTTTTTTTCTTCTCAAAATAATTCATTCCTTGTTGCCATAACTTATTCACAAGAGGCTTTTTTTTTTTTAATGTAAATCGTTTTCTATCACAGGATTACAAGGGTGATATTCCACATTTTCAAATGATTTTCTTGCTGCAAAAAATAAAAATCTAACTCACGGTCTCCAAGTAAACAGAGATGAATCATAAGCAAAGGAGAGAGCCATGCCCAAGCCTTCCCCTGGGAGGAGACAGGCCAGGACACCTGTGCTACACTGAAGGTCTTCCCACGGGGCTGCTCTGTGGACGCCCGTCACAGCTGGTCCCCAGGTTTGCATCGACCGGGACAACCCAGCTATGCCTCTGGATCCATGTGGCTAAGTGGCCTTGACTTCGAAAAACAGACATCAGACAGAACTCCCACGCAGCCTGCCCACTTTATAAACTAGTCCTCTCTCTTGCAATGGAGACATTTGCTGAAGACCACATCAATACCTCCAGTTTCAAAGGAGACCCTGACATAAAATAGAAATTCAACATTCAACAGTGACCACCCCAAAAAAGGGGGTTAAGTCCATTAAAGTGATCAATCTCAATGTTCTCTGCTAAATTTCATCCCTGCCTTATCTCGTCACCTTAAGAAATTTAACCCTGAAATTTTAAAATGACATTCACATCGTGCAGACTCAGGAGGAATACCTGATACATTTTCAAGCTTTCTTTTTTTTTTTTTTTTTTAATGAAAACTCCTATTTTGCAATGGAGACATTTTACCTAGAATTTGTGCACAGAATTAGTTGATCTAGAATTTAACACATAGTTAGCCAGCAAAATCCAAGAATCAACCCAAAGAGATGCGGGATCCCTAGAGTTCCTCCCTCCGCCATCTTGGGGCCCAGATGTGCCCGGCGAGGTCGATAAGGGTGGTATGTTGCCCACCATCTGCTTCTCTTGGATGTACAACCCCCCCCCCACCAAACCCCACAGTCAGTGAGCAGGGCCTTCTTGAGCAGGCTCTCCAGTACAACCTTCTGTTTTCCCGCTTTGTGTGATAAGAACGTTTCCTGGAAGGGAGGGGTGAGGGCTGTACAGCCAGCTCGTCCTTTGGGGGAAGGTCCCGGGCACACGGCGGGAGGATGGGGGTCACACTGACTCGCGGGCAGGACCCCGGAGGCCCCGTCCTCTGACAAGAGATTGCGGGCAGCCGTCCACCTGCATCCTCTCCTCTCCACATCCTCAGCTCAAAGCCTCCAGACCTGCCTCCACCCCTTTCCACCATCCCTGGAGCCTGCAGACAAAGTACACCTAAGCCACCCTGTACCACTAAGGTTACATCTTGGGCCTGAGCCATCCCCCGCCTCACCCTGGCGTGACACGCTCACTCCCTCTGAGCAGGACTTCCAATCGGAACCAACATCCGTGGGTGTCATTGGGATCAGGGTCGGCCGCCCTAGCCACGGGGAGCCAAGTTCAGCCAGCTGTCACGTGACAGTGGTGCCCCCCCGCCCCGCCCACTGTCATGACCATTTTACGGTCGTAACTAGGAACACAGATTACGCAGCATCTACACTGTCCCAGGCACTGTGCTCAGCGCTGGCCTGAATCACCGCTTTGGACACTCAGCACAGAACTCAGAGGAAACGGGCGGCATCGTCCCCGCTGGACGCCGGGGGCGTGGAGCTCAATGCCACCAGCTGCCGAGGTCACAGGGAGGTCCAAGTGGCACTCAAACCAAGGCTGTCTGGCCACGACCCCCCCCCCCCCGCTCCCCGTCCACCCACACGGTTCCTCCCCCATGGGCATCCAGTCCGGCCAGCTCTGCCCCTGGGTACACACTTGCCATTTCATCCCTGGACGCCATAAAACACTTCTCACAGCTTATCTTGGTGAAGGTGACCAGGGCTGGGGCAGGTGCTCAGCAGATGGCTCCCACCCCTGAGTGGAAACCGGGACCCCTGCTCCCAGGAACCAGCAACCAGCAAGGCGCCATCCACACCAGCCTGGGTCTCGTCCTAGGCACTGACAAACCCAGCGTGGGGAAAACCGCTGCCTTCCCCTGAAATGTATCAGCAATCGCCATGCCCCAGAGGCAGACAGAGACCAGACCTGCACAGGGAATGAAACACTTCCTCCCCAAGAGCTTTCCAACAACCTGGAAAGAATGAATGACAAAATCACAAGATCTCCATTTTGCAACCTCTTAGCATGAGCAGATCCGGAAGATGACGATTAGGCACTGCTCACATCAAAGAAAGACAACTCAGAGGTCCATCGCATGATGAAGCCCGGCCTCCACCCAGGAAGTCGTCTGGCCAAACGAAACCAGAACTGGAGTCAACACAAGCCTCCACAACCACTAATTTACAGGAAAACACAGAGGCGGCATGTTAAATAATTCTAAGGGGATGCGGTCCCAAAAATCCAGACCAAGGAAGTGCCACAGGACGCACCAGTTCTGTTAACAAATCTATTCCACAGGAAGAGAAGGAAGACGGCTGTGGAACCCACACGTCGGAAGGGACTCAGGAGAAGCAGTAACCACCTGCACAGTGTGGACATTATTCGGATCCCGGTTCAAACAAACCGAAAAAAAAAAAAAAAAAAAACGATGATACTCCCGAGACAATTGGAAATTTGGACACCAACTGTGTATGTGATGATATTAAGAAATGGTTCATTTTTTAAGTGTGATAATGGTGATGTGGTCACGTGTGCTTTTTTTTTTTTTTAAGAGTTCTCCTCTTTTGGAGATGGACACTGAAATATTTATGGATGAAATGACAGGATGTCTTGGACTTGCTTCAAAATAATACTGGTGGGTGGCAGGGTGTCTAAAGGAAGTAAGATTGGCCACGGGTTGGTAGTTATTGAAGCTGGCTGATGGGTATGTGGGAGGTGATTATGCTATTCTATATACATTTTACGTGTTTAAATTGCTCTGTAAGTTTTAGAAAGCAATACTTAACTCAAAAAGTTCAAGCCTAGACTTTTCTTCTACCTTCACTCACTATGCACACCCTACATATATATATACACATGAAAACACACACACGTACACACAATTCTCTATTTTCTATGCATACATTAGACCTTCTCCTTAGGGAGCGAAACGAATGATCATGCCACTCTGAGTCTCAAGTTTCCACATCTGTAAGTCGAGAATTACATCTACGTCTTAGAGTCACTTGAGGATTAAACCAATTAATAAACATAAGCTGATTAACATAATTCATGTCGCATAACCTGCGAACTGCTATCGCTAACAGTACCAGTTTCAAACGTGCCAAGGTGGTTTGCTCTGACAATTCTCCTGGCGGGGGCCTTCTGTCGCTATGAATTCAAGAAGGATCAAGGGCAGAGGGGCAAGATGCACTAAAGGAGCGATGTCAGAGTCACCGGCCTGGAAATGAGGTGACCTAAGGATCACGTTACTGATGGCTATGCCCTCGTCCCTCTGGTTTAAGACGCAAAAAATCGTATTACCTTGAGGATTTAAAAGTGAATAACCATTCTTTTTTCCCTCGTCTCTCTGGACTACAGCAGGGGACACCAGCTGAAGCTCTGCGCCACTCCCAAAGGCTACGGCGCACAGCTGACAAGCACTGACCTGCAACTGCCAGCGTGGCTCCCGTGTCAGGACACCGGGGGATCAAAGTCAATTCCAGGAAGCCAACGGGGGGAGGGGCGTAACACAAAACGTCTTGAAAGACACCATTTAGGGGGTATGGGGTTTGGGCTGACAGCCAATTTTATTTCTGTCACCTTTAAAATTCTTTACCAAAACCCTTTTTTAGAAGCATTCAAAGACAGTAGATGAAAGAAGAATCGAAGTCGTGAGACTGTCCAAAGCTGGGTTCGGAGATGCACTCCAAACACGGATCGAGTGCCAGAGTGGGTGGATCGAGTGCCAGAGTGGGTGGATCGAGTGCCAGAGCTACAGAAAGAACTGACCGTGGCAAGAGGGATGCGGCAGAACCGTGGTCTTCAGGCAAAGGGAAGAGAGTCTGCCCTTCGCTCTCTTCTGGACAACGTTTCTGGGCCAAGCTCGCGGGACGGGCTGCTGGTTCATTCCTGCTCCGCGCCCCGGGGGCCCAGGCCTGGCTGGGCTTGGATCGGCTCACCTGCCCCTGGGGCAATAACCCTAAGGTGGGGGGGGGACCCCGGGAGGCATCCCTGCACTGAAGTCTCACTGCGAACAATTACTTCTGCTTTTCATTACGCTTCTTTCTTTAAACAAATTTTTATTTTTTTATAATCTATTTTATATTTTTAAAAAACTGCTTTAATCTAAACATACTCTTCTACATTTTTTATAAAACAGTAACCTCATGGCTATTATTTTTTTCCCAGTACAAATTAGTCTCTGCAACCTCAATTAAGATAAAATTATAATAAACATATAAAATAAAGATATGCTAAATATAATCAAATATAATGTAAATAAAATTATTAATAAAGAAGTAAAGATATTATACGTTATAATAAAGACAAAAAATAAATAGTTCATCTCAGGTTCAGAAAGTCACTGTTCCCTGGTTCCATTCACTTTGGAAGTCAAGGGCGGGCTGCCCTCCATACCTGCAGTAGCGGAGACGGCTGTGCAGTCGGAGCCCTCATCTGAGTGGGTGATGAACAAATGCTCAGGTACCACATACGGGTGATATGGAGGAGGCCGGGGCAGGGAAGGACACTGCTATGGACTGAACCACGTCCCCCCAACCCCCAAATTCCTATGTTGAAGCCGTAACCCCCAATGCGGCTGTAGACAGGGCCTTTAAGGAGGTAAATAAGGTCAAATGAGGTCCTAAGGGTGGGGCCCTAATCCAATAGGACTGGTGTCCTTATAAGAAGAGAGACCCCAGAGATGTGCACACAGAAAAGTCCACATGAGGACACAGGGAAAAGGTGTCCATCCACAAGCCAAGGAGAGAGGCCACAGGAGAAACCAACCCTGGCCACACCTTGATCTCGCACTCCAGCCTCAGCACTGTGAGACAATAAATGTCTGTTTCTCAAGCTCCCCGGTCTGGGACAGTCTGTTACCCTGCAGATGGACACAGACACCAAGCCCTTCCAATACACCACCACGTCCCCAGCCAGTCAGATCTTACCCTGCACGACCAAGGATGCTTCTGCCGGCAACGGTCCATCAGCAGCATTTGCATGGCTGGCCTTCGGGCCAACCACGTTAGGGAGGGTGAACCCCACCGCGGAGACCCAGCTGGGGGAGGACCGCCCTCCACACAGCGTACCCTCACAAGCTGAGCATCCACCCCGCTGGCCCTCAGGACATGCAGAAGATCTGAAGTCTCCTGAGAGGGGCGAACGAATGCACATCCACTCAACAGACCTCTGTCTGAGCAGCGGGTGGGGAGGGGAGAGTCGGCGGGAAGAGCAGCCAAGGGTACCAGGTGCTGACACTCACTTCCTCCAAGTAAAGTAGGAGGAAACTGAGGGTCAGAATCCAAACGGCTTCCCCAAACGCACACAGCTAGGAAGAGCAGGACCAGACATCATTCAGACACTCTCCTTAGACACTACAGTATATGCCCCACGATCAGTAGTTAATATGACGGAGTAAAAGCAGAAAATGCCAGGAGGGGGGTGCAAATAAAATGTGCCCAGGTATGAGAGAAGGCAAGGGCACAGCATTTCTGTTTTATTCCCAGGCTCGGGGAGCAGAGGAGAACAGTCAGGAAAGGCGTTCCTCTCGCGAGCAGAGCTTTCGTGGGGTGTTTATTGCTGCCAGGCATGCGTGCAGCTGGGGTGCCTGTGCCCCGAGGGACGAAGGCCGGGAGAGGAAGGAAGCCCAGGCCAGGCGAGTGTGTGCCTACGGGAACCACCTGGTCTGCGGGAGGAATGGCAAAGTCCCGGGGCAAGAGGGAGGCGGGGAGCTGGAGCCCGAGCGCTGAGGCAGCCCAGCCATCTGCCACCATCCCAAGCCCACAGGCAGCCCAGCGACTTCTCCCTGCACCTAGCAGGCCCTCGAGCCGCGTCGCTCAGCTACCCCAGCTCTGAAAACTATCTCACTTCAGTGAACACTTAAAAAGGCAGCGCTGTCCTCTGGCATTTTCCCAGCTCCCTGGATGTTTAATTTCCAGCCTTTACATTTGCAAGGAGGAATTCAGAATGTCTGAAGCTGCTTACCAGTTGACACATGGTGTTTGCACATCTTAAAGAAAAGTCACCAATGAACCCATCCCATTCTCTTTGAAATACTGCAAAATATCCAACCATAGCCAGACTTTTTCATGAAGAATTATAAGGACGCAGTGGACTTGGGCAGATGCAGGAAATCACGCTCCAGACTCAGGACGAGCATCTCACTGCTGACGGGACAGCCCGCGTGTCCTCCCCACTGTGATGCACTGGCGCCGCTCCTGCCAGCCGGGCATCCATGGAGGCAGCTCCTCCACTAGCCTGGGCTTCCTTCCTCTCCCGGCCTTCGTCCCTCGGGTGGTCTCTACCACCCTCCTGGCACCGCCAATCAAGGTGGCCAAGAGGTGGCTGATTCCCTCTGGCAACAGGAAGCCCAAGTGGCGGTCCAAGAAAGAAGTGCGGTACCCCAAAGACACAGGGGTCCTGGACCCCTCAGCGGCCCTGGTTCAGCCCATCACCAGGTCTGGTTCTCAGACTGGCCTCCCATGCTCAGGACTGCCCCCCACATCCTTCTGGTAAATTCATCCGCTGGAATTTGCTAGAATGGGATTCCGATGTTTTCAACCATGGACCCAAACAGACCAATTTATCATGCTCCCCACCTTAAAAGGTAAGCAAGTTCTGGCTATTCTAAAAGGCAAAGGCCACTTGCTGAGGGAAAAGACTGCCTGAATTTAGGAACTTTTTTTAGTGCCCTAAGTTCTGAAGGCCATTCCCAAAATGGCAGCCACAGTAACCTCAAAGTCCTGGGTACCCGGCCTCACGGACTGGTTACTATAGCCTCGGGCCTCTTCTCTGGGTATGTCAGTCCTTGGGTCTGTGTTCATCAGATGTGTTCCCTGTTGGTACATACATACGGCCTCATTCCAGGGAATATGCCTTCAGGAGCTTGGTCCTCCCCTCTCACGCGGTCAAGCTCCACGGAGCTCTCACCGCACAGTGGGTCCTGCGTGGGATCCTGGGATCTGGTCCCACGACCAGAGTCCCTGAGCACCTGGAGCCTGCGTTGGGGAGAGGCTGGGGGTGGGGACACAATCAGAGCTGGGGGCACAGGCTGCCCGCCTGGCGTCTCAGCCAGGAGACGTCCGTACGGCCTCCAGGGAGCAGTGACACTTGAGCTGAGTAGTGAGGACATCAGCTGGGTTAAGAAAAGAGGGACACGCCTGCCTGGGGGCAGGACCCGGACCACCAGAGGCCGTGGTGGGGCCCGAGATGACAGGTGGCCCCCAGGGAGCTGTCTGCAGAGGAGGTGCCTGCAGGGAGGGGCAAAGACCAGGCAGGCCCGTCACCAAGGGCCTTGGATGCTAAGAGAAGCAATTCCATTTTCATTTCTTTATTTACCCCATGACTTGTTCTAAAAGGGCTAAGGGGGTGAGGCCAGGAATTTCGACTTCACTCTGAAAGCCCTGGTGAGCCATTAAAGGCTTTTAAGCAGGGCAAGGCCTGGCCAGATCTGTTTTGGAATCTATTTACGGGTTAGCTAAGCTGTCAAACACGAATTACCACATCAACGTCCTCGGACATCTGAGCACAGAAGCAGAGACGCGCCTGCACACACCGAGGGAGGCCGGTAAGGATCGCCGGTGCTCGATCACGTAACTATAAATACGTGTTTATTACACACTCAATCAAAGATGCGGGGACAGCACACAACCTGTGAGGCTGATCATAAGACATCTCCGCGGCATCCCACGGGTTATCACACTGTGAAAACTTGAAAAGCTATAAAATCTTTATTTATATGGAGAGCTCAGCAATTCTCAAGCAGGTTTGATGTGGGGGACTGCATGTTGCTGGGCCTTCTGGCTTTTTAACTAAGAAAGGGCTGTGAAAGGGGGCAAGCTCACGGGCGTCCCGTGACAGCAGACCACACCACCGATGCTTCCTGAGCCCGCTGGGTAGGACGCTGGGTCCTCCACGCACCAACGAGGCACGTGCCCACAGGGCCTGTCCACATTCCAGATTCAGGTCACTCACCGCTCACGTCGTGACACCAGGATTGGGAGACCCGGAGCAGTGGTCCCCAAAGTCCAGTGCCCCACCCAGCAGCAGCAGGGGCAGCCCCTGGGAACCTGTCAGGGAGGCGGCATCCCAGGCCCCGCCCCGGACCTCCTGGCTCAGAGCCTGTGGGGCGCATCCGGCGCTCACACGCTGTCCGGGTGACTCTGAGAACCTCTGCTCTAAAGGCCACCAGCTCTACAGCCAGGCCCGCGGGTGGGCCCGCCAGCCTGGACAGGTGCTGCGGAGGGACGAAAGCAGGTGTACAGGAAGGGAAGCCACGCCTTACAAACCCGCGGTGGCAACACAGCAGCTCTTGAACAGAGTGATGGGGACACAAGGGGAAGAAAACAACACGTGCTATGTCGTCAAATTTCGTGATCTCAACCTTTTAAGACAGTCTGGTATCAAAGAGAAGCTAGGGAAGCCATGTTTGAACTAGAAAAGCATAAACAGGCCCAAGAAAACTGCAAAACAGACTCGAAGGGAAGTGACCTAACCTGACAGGGCCTGACCTGAGGAGTGACCTTGAGGAATGACCCTGAGTGGACCGGGAGGGCCTGGCTCCAAGCACCACTGCGGACAAGAACCCCAGCTCTGCAGAGGGGACCGACCAGCCAGGAACCCCTCGCTCTTCTGAACACACAGTGCATTTTTTATAACATCCCAAGCACTTAATATTTCACGAATAATATATTCGTGAATGTTAACGTCCTGGCAAGGGAGGCAAAGGGCAGGTTCTCTGACTGGTGCAGAAGTTAGCTGGCCCTCGAGGGGACACCGGGGCTGCTCAGCAGTGGCAGGACCCCAGAGAGGTCAGGGTCTACTTCCAGTTCAGAGGTCAGGGTCTACTTCTAGTTCAGAGGTCTCCAACCAGCAGCGGGCCCACGGCACATCCTTCCTAACAGAGAAAGTGAGGCAGGAATGGGGAAGGAAGTACAGGGGTTATTTTTTTTATTCCTGTGTCAAAAAACACAGTGTTTCCCATCCTTGCTGTTATCCCCCATAAGCAAAAAAAAAAAAAAAAAAAAAAAAAAAAAGAATAAATAAGCAAACTCCCAAGCAGATAAAAGTCAGCTCTGCAGTACTTTGCTGATGCGGCAGGAAGTGACGGCTGACGCGGACACGGGCTGTCATCTCCCTGACACACACTGAGCCCCACCATGAACACGTCTATGAAAAGCTTTGTAGGAGCAAAATCCGTGATTTGAGGCAAGTACACAGAGTTTTCTCCCCACCCTATAAGTAAAAGAACTGCCAAGGGAATGCTCCAGAATGTGGAGTTGTCAAAAAGATTTAAGTATGAAAGTTTCCAGGAGGTTTACTCTTGGCCAGAGAACAAGTGAGTAATTTCCTTGAGCCAAGCAAAGGTTAATAATCAAAGAACTTCGTTAAGACGGCCCTGAGCTCAAGCTGCCACGCAGTTAGTGTAAAGCGCTGGGTGGAATTTGCCGACTCAAGCGATTGGAGGAGGGACAGGAAAGTCACATCCTCACCCAGGAGCCAGTTTCCTAGAAGCCTTAGAGGAGAAGGTGCTGGCTGGGTCTCACACAGCCCCCGCCCACCTTGAGAGGCTAGGTCAGACCCAGGGGACAAGGCCAGCCTCCCTCACTGAGAAGTGCTTGATCCCGGTGAGCACATGGGTCCATTACCCCACAGGTAATGCCACTGGTTCCCACCTGAAAAAGCAACGTGTGCCAGGCTGACCCTTGGTCAGTGCAGAGCTCTGCACTGCAGAGCAGAGGCTGGCAGGGTCCACGGAAGTCCGGCTGGCGGTTTTCAGCCCAGCACTGTTGAGATTCTGGGCTACCCTGTGCAGCATCCCTGGTCCCCACTCACCAGATGCCACTAACACCTGCCCCCCCAAAGCTGGGACAACCAAAAATTTCTCCAGACCCTGCCAAATGTCCTCTGGGGGCAAAATGTGTTCCCTCTTGTTAAGAACCACAGATCTTAGCCAAACACTTGGATTGACAAGGAGCGAAACTGACGTCAGTGGGGGTCACAAAGTGCAAGATACCTGCCAACCCATGAGACAAGGGTGGCAAATCCTCTCTCTCAAGGACAGGTGCTGTCCTCAGACAGCCTGCTGAACTTACACCCAGAGCAAAGACGCTCAGACTCCTGGCGGGAGGGTATAATCCAACAACCAATCTGGAAAACAGTGTGGCAGTTTTTTAAAAAGTTGACTACACACCCACGACATCTCCCAGCCACTCCCTGCTAGATATTTACTCAAGAGAAACAAAAGCGCGTGCCCATAGGAAGAACAGTACGTGAGTGTTCACAGAAGATTATTTGTAAAAGCCAAACCCTGGAAATGAGTCAATCAATATCCAACAGCAGGATAAGCTGTGGGGGGCATATACAACGGAATACGACTCAGCAGTAAAAAAGAGCAAGCGACTGATACACACAGCGACTTGTATGAATCTCAAAATCCTGACACTGAGCGAATGAAGCCAGATGAAGAAAGGGTCCATTACCACGTGATTCCGCTTCTGTTAAATTCTAGTAAATGCAAACTAATCCACAGTGACAGGAGATCAGTGCGAGCGGATGGGGGTGAGGGGATGGGTCACAGGGGACAACGCCTGAGGAGACGAACACGTCCGACAGCGTGATTGTGGTTTCGGGGTGGTCCATCAAAACTCATCAAATTGTAAACTTTCAATGTGCACAGTTTCTCTTGCAGAAATTGTAAGTCTATAAAGTGGTAGAATAAAATAAAGTAAGTGCAGAAAGGGCACGGCAGCTGTAAAATTCACCGAGAATAACTGTTCCGTCCCATGGGGGCGGGGGGGCGGTCACAGGACCTTACAGGTAAGTCCTGCCTAAGCAGGTGGGGGCTGCTCAGGTGGGAACTCTCGGCTAGCAGCGCTGCACCCCCTCCCCCGACACTGCTACGATGCCGGGGGATGGGCACACAGCCACCACCTACACTTCCCACTCCTTCCCCATCACCCAGGGGCCCATCGCCCCTCCCCGGCCTGGGGCAGGTACAGCGGTCTGCCCCCTGCACAGATGGGGACTAAGCCCCGCCTGAAAGGCGAGTCTGGTCTGGCACAGAACAAGAATGCAGACCGTCACCAAATGCCCTTGGAAGGAATGTTGTGGACAGAGCACTAGACGGGAATCAAAGAACTGCCAGCCTGACAAAGCCAACTACAGGGCAAGCCTGGGTGAGTCTCGCCTCTCTCCGTCCCCAGGGCCACTCTCTGAAAGAGGGACAGTGCCGTCTGAGCCGCCCAACCACACCTGCAGTGGAAAGCAAATCCTGTGCCGAGCCCCACGTGCAAGTCTGGCTCTGCTCCCCCATGAAACCAGCATCAGAGCCGAGCACAGGACTCGGCCACTTCCGGCCCTGCCACCTGGCTCTGCGTGACCTCAGGTCGATCACGTTGACTTTCAGGGCAGCAATTTCTTCATAATGTGCTAATTATAGCTCAGAGGAAAAGTAACTTCTATTTATACGTGTTTAAAATGAACTGCTTGCCAGCACCTTTATTATTAAAAGGTCACATAATTCGGGTGCCTTAAATTTAATAGCTATAGTTTCAACCAGCCCGGAAAAAAAATGTCACAGATGTTCCGAACTCAGGTGAATTTTCAAAGCCACGCTGTCTGGAATCTCTCCCTCCTCCCAGACTGGGAACCTGTCACCGCAGGCCGCCAGCGTGTGCCGGGTGTCCTTGCCGTGCAGTCAAAACCACCAGCCAGCATCCCGACGCCACCAATCACAGCAACGGAGGAAAAGCAAGCTCGCAGCTGTGATTTCCCTGGGGACCACGGTGAGTAAGAGACACCTGCAGGAGGAGCACGGCCCACAGAGAACTCCTCAGCCCCTCTGCAGACCTCGGGCGGATCCGAGAGGTCTCCTTTCTGCATCGTTAAAACATGCAGAAAGGTAGGTGGGAGGGGGAGGAGGCGGGGGTTAGTGGGTGAGTCCTGAGTTCGAATCCAGACTCAGCCCAGCCACCTCCAGGTGTGGGCAGATTTTGGCAAAGCTCTCAACGCCAGGCCTCAAGCTCCCGGCCGGCAAAATGAGGGTTCTACCACCTCTGTCCTGGGGTGACCAGATAAGATGACATAAAGCATGCTAAGCCCTTAACACAGGGCGGGGTCCCCCACGCAATAAACAGTTGGTGCTATTACGGATTTTATTAAGGGAGGAAAAGGGAAGGAACTAGGAGTGTGTTCATGAAATGTTTAATAGAAATTTCTGGAATCTGGAGCAGGAGCAGCTGTCAGGGATGCCTCCAAGCGACGGTGTCATTTACAAGGCAAACCCGCGCCCGGCGGCCGCTGGGGCAGAGCTGCACCCCAGGTCCACAGGCCGAGCCAGACTCCTCCGCCCGGGCGCCCGGCCCCTCATCCCTCCACCGCCTCGTGCTGGCCTCTCCCGACTGTCCTCGCGGTGCGGGGCATTTTTAAGTAGCTGCTCCTGTCCTCTGTTCCCCAAAACGAATTCATAACTGAAGTCTGAAAGGGAACCACTGGGGGAGGGGGAGGCAGGGGCTGGGACTCCTTAGCCAGCTGGCCCGGGAGCGAGCCTGGCCCACGGCACCAGCTGTCACCAGCCATCGGCTCCCACGTGACAGACCCCGAACAGCTGCCTCCCTCGGGGCTTTCCAGGTACCGAAGCTCGGCACAGAGAAAGGTCCCCACATGATGGCAAAATAATGCCCCGATGAAAGAGCAGGAAGTTCTGAAGAAGGGCTCAGCTCCAAAGGGTCGGCCCAGAGCACGTGTGGCCTGGCCGCCGGGGGGCTTTAGGGAGAAGAATCAGCAAGATGCCGCTCCAGCTCCAGCGCCCTCCAAGCTCGTAAAAAAAGACCGGAACCTAAATAGCAGAGATCGTAATGCACAGAGAAAAGTGCAAGAAAACACACTGGACAGATGGCTGGGGTCTCTGTCCACTGTGCCCTGTCCACTCGGTCCCTTGTCCACCACCAGGCCCCATGTCTCCCCTCTTTGCAGTGTCGGTAGAGGACAGAAGGGAGCACGGATTTGGGTGGAGGAAAACACGAGTAAGTGCTGGGCCTTCACTGGTGGCTTCAAGTCTCGGTGGTCCTGCTCATGTGGACGCAGCTTCTCACAGCTCCTTACCAAGAATGGTCTTGGTGACATCACATTTTGAAACCAAGAGAGAAACTCTTGGTCAAACAAACTCAAGTTTCTGATTAAAATTTTTTGTGTGTGTCCAGAAAGCCCTAAAAAGGCAATCTCAAAGTCATCACTCTTTAGGTCATGTTTTTTTTCAATACTGGAACCCAGGCTTAACAAACCCCAGTAACTGAATCTAACAGGAGTTATGTAACAACAGCCAAGGTAACAGTAACCATGGAAAATGGATATTCCACACACAAGGTACTGGAAAAGTTCACTGCAATCAGCTTTGCACAGTATCCTCCTACAGAATTCTCAGACAGGGGTTGTTTAAGAATCAACACATGGTTGCAGCAGGATGGAGGGTCCTGTCCCCTATGGCTACAAGACTCGAACCCCAACCAAGACGGCCCATGCATCTCTCCATCCCTCACCTGCTAACGAGCAATTGCCAAGGCTGACGGGACAGCTCTAGGGATAAAACAGAACAAGCCTACGTGCTCCCGCCCTCTCGGGAAAAGACACCTTAACACATCCACACAAACACCCACACTCACAAATGTAAGTACAAATCGCATTACGTTTCCATGAGAGACGGGGGCGGGGGGGACACCAACAGGGAGCCCGGCTACAGGGGTGACCGAGGTGACTTCCCTGGGTGTCTGGGGTTTAAGGTAAGGCCCCAAGAACAAGTGGCTTTTTAATACTTAAAGAGAGTCAAAGGGGACTTCCCTGGCGGTCCAGTGGTTAGGA
Organism: Balaenoptera physalus; assembly: GCF_965194825.1. Taxonomy (NCBI): domain Eukaryota; kingdom Metazoa; phylum Chordata; class Mammalia; order Artiodactyla; family Balaenopteridae; genus Balaenoptera; species Balaenoptera physalus. The sequence goes on along the minus strand of NC_138885.1, from coordinate 133,815,554 downwards.
CTCCGAGCTTCCACTGCAGGGGGCACAGGTTCAATCCCTGGCTGGGGAATTAAGATCCCACATGCCTTGCGGCCATAAAAAAAAAAGAGAGTCAAGCCTTAAGGAGAATTTTGGTTGCCTGTTGTTGAAATAGACAAGTGAGACATCTGAAATCCTTCCACCATGAAAACGCACGGAGGCTGGGGCATTCCTTTTCTTTTTTTAATTTATTTTATTGAAGTATAGTTGATTTACAATGTTGTGTTAATTTCTACTGCACAGCAAAGTGATTCAGTTATACATATATACATTCTTTTTCATATTCTTTTCCATTATGGTTCATCATAGGATATTGAATATAATTCTTTGTGCTATACAGTAGGACCTTGTTGTTTATCCATCCTATATATAACAGTTTGCATCTGCTAACCCCAAACTCCCAATCCATCCCTCCCCCGCCCCCGCCAGGCAACCACAAGTCTGTTCCCTATGTCTGTGAGTCTGTTTTGTAGATAAGTTCATTCGTGTAAGTGATAGCATTATGGTATTTGTCTTTCTCTGTCTGACTTACTTCACTTAGTATGATTATCTCTAAGTCCATCCATGTTGCTGCAAATGGCATTATTTCATTCCTTTTTTATGGCTGAGTAGTATTCCATTGTGTATATGTACCACATCTTCTTTATCCATTCACCCGTTGATGGACATTTGGGTTTGTTCCCATGTCTTGGCTACTGTAAATAGTGCTGCTGTGAACACTGGGTATCTTTTCGAATTATAGTTCTGTCCAGATATATGCCCAGGAGTGGGACTGCTGGATCATATGGCAACTCTATTTTTAGTTTTCTGAGGAACCTCCATACTGTTCTCCATAGTGGCTGCACCAATTTACATTCCCACCAACAGTGGAGGAGGGTTCCCTTTTCCGGGAGCATTCTTTTTTAACTAAACTGTTAGAACGAGAGAATCCCTGTCCCATCAGCAGGTGACATGTTCAAAAGTTAAGCTTTCCCCACTTTGTGGGGAGAGGTGGTCATTGTAAGCAAGTCAGAGGAGAGCATGGGAAGAAGGGATGGACACTCAGAGCCGCCCAGAGGCTCAATCCCTAGTCAAGTGACAAGAGGTGACAACTTAAGTGTATTTTGTCATAAGTGCCCCTCAGCTAAAAGCCAGCCTGGACTTTGAAGAGATAATCATGACGAAGTGGAAGTTAAAACCCAGGGCTCTGGGCTTCCCTGGTGGCGCAGTGGTTGAGAGTCTGCCTGCCAATGCAGGGGACACGGGTTCGGGCCCTGGTCTGGGAAGATCCCACATGCCGCGGAGCAACTGGGCCCGTGAGCCACAATTACTGAGCCTGCGCGTCTGGAGCCTGTGCTCCGCAACAAAAGAGGCCGCGATGGTGAGAGGCCCGCGCACACGATGAAGAGTGGCCCCCGCTTGCCACAACTAGAGAAAGCCCTCGCACAGAAACGAAGACCCAACACAGCCATAAATAAATAAATAAATAAATAAATAAGACTTTCTCTCTATTAAAAAAAAAAAAAAAAAACCCAGGGCTCTGGCTGGATATTTTAGACCCACAGGCTCACCAAATGGAAATTTGGTTTGGAAGCAAAGGCAGGGCTGTGAGCTAAGATGGCTTGAAGGCTCAAGTCCGGGGAGAAAAAAGTCTGACCTGCCAGCATAACCTGGGTGCAGCCCGGAGATGCACCCTGTGACGTGCAGACAGCAGCACGGAGCCGTGGCGAAGACATCGAGAGACTATACAGGGGAAGGAATCTGCTGATTCAGTCCCCCTGAAAGGCTGCATGGTCAAAGGCCAGCTCTGGGCAGGATGTGGAGGGAGCTGCAGGGGGTCAGATGAGGAGGAGGCTACGGACTAACAGCCCTTTGTGAAGTCATCGCTGGCTCAAGGACAACCCAGAAGACATGCCCCATATGGGCCCAGTCTGGGGAACAGGAATTTGGGCCGAATCAGGTTCTGTAATTAACACTGTAATTAACGCTGCTGAGACAGGAATCACACTATAATCTGGCTCCCAGTTCAGCCCAGGATGCTCCCTAAACTCAGAAACTGGAGAGGTGAATGAGAGCTGAACTAGACACCTAGCATACAGGCCTCACACACACAGGCTCTTAACCACACCTGCAGCATCCACCGTGTGCTCACCGCAGTGACAGCGGTACAGCGCGGCCAGGATTACAGACAGTTCCACATCTGCTTCTCCTATCTCTGGCTAAGTCTGGGGAACCAGGGTATAGTGGAGATGTTGGAGATCATTATCACGGACAGGGTTCCTTCTGCAGACCCCTGCACACTCTCAGATGTCGTAACAAGGCCTTCAACGTGTGTGCACCCGTTACACAAGGCACACAAGTGCTAGATCATCCACGTACTACATGGATTACGTACACACATACAATATGTTTTCTTCCCTTTTTGGCTATTACTCTACTGAGTGAAATTTCACTCTTGGGTTTGTTGAGGGAAAGAAGACTGTGGGTGGAACAACTGAACACAATGCCCTGGGACAATCTGGTTTCCTCTGACCAAGCCTTCTCCTCCCCACCCTCCCCATCCCCTCTCCTCCACCTCTACCAGACCAGGTCGGTTCAGGGACTGAGGAGCAATGGATGGGACAGTGGCAGTCACTTTGGAGACTGGAGGAAACTTGAGCTCAATCACAGTTCAACACCATGGATTCTAGACTCTGAAACTGAGGCCGAAAGGGACACATGTGTTTCCCAAGGGTTCCACAGCAAGTCACTGAGGCAGGAGCCTGTCTTGGCTCCCCCGGCTAGGCTTGCCTGTCCCCCTACAGTCACATAGAGTCATCAGGGCTGTGGTCCTCCACAACATCATTCTGCTTCCAGGAAGTGATCATGGTGTAACATGATCCAACAAGAAAATGCCTGTGCTCCATATCAACACATGGACTATTCCTAAAACCAAAGTCCTGGACAAAGAGGATGGCATGCCACCCCATCAACCAAAACCACCAAGGCCCAAAGTGGGGCTGTCCTCCCAAATACACACATGCACAGCCATAGAATTCAAGTCAGAGCTCAATTCAAAGTGTCCCTTTGGGTTCAAGGTTGAACTGTATCGAGATTAACAACACACACTACTATATATAAAATAGATAACCAACAAGGACCTACTGTATAGCACAGAGAACCATACTCAATATTTTGTAACAACCTATGAGGGAAAAGAATCTGAAAAAGAATACATATATTCAGTTACATATAATACATATATATTCAGTTATATATATATAACTGAATCACTTTGCTGTACGCCTGAAACTAATGCAACATTGTAAATCAACTATGCTTCAATAAAATAAAATACAAAAATTTTTAATTTTTTTAAATTTTATTGAAGCATAGTTGATTTAAAAAATAAATTAAAAAAAAGATTAACAACAAAAACTGTCCTTCCGAAGCACAAGTTAAACCAACTTCCCCTGCAGAAGGAGACGCTTCACATTCAATCCGCACTTAATAAGCACCTTGTCCCTGCTGTGCCTGCACTGCACCTGGAATCTGACACCACGACACCCAGACGGTACCGTTTCCAGAAATCCTTTGGATTCCATGCCAGCACGGAGCCAGCCTAGGAAAACCCTGCATTCTATTAAAAATGTCTGCTGAATTATCATCCTCTGGACGGAGAGATATACAAAACATTAACTAGCGGAGAAGCAAAGCAATGGGTATGTAAGAGTTCACTCTGAACGTTCTTTCAACTCTTCCACGTTTGAAATTTTTCATCACAATATGCTGAGGAAAAGAGATCCTCTTCAACTTGTAAACAATGTTCATCTCTTTTAATTGCAAAATGTCTTGCTCACACAAACCCCAGACCCTAGGCTGTGGGACACAGAGACCCAGAGGGGGTGCCTGCAGTCCACCCAGGGGGTGAGGGCTCCGTGGACTCAGGTGAGGGGTCTCCCTTGCCACGCCCCGTGCCACACAAAGCACCCAGATGTCTATACCATAGAGTGGAGCAGGGTCCCATCTTCCCGGATGAGGGAGACTGCACCGCGCTGAGATTCTTTTATGTCCAAGCAGGTGACCTGGAAACTGAAAATCCTAGAAGTGCACCTCTTCAACCTGCATCCCCTCAGAAGTTGAAGCTGGGATTCTAGAAGAAACACAGGCTCTGGTGTCTGAGTCTGGAATTCTGAGCCACTTCAGAAAAAGCAGCACTGCCACAAAGTCCAGACCCAGCTCGCCATCCGGGCAGGGTCCCCAAGACGCACAGACAGAAGCACAAGAGCCAACTGCCCATGATCTGAGCTCCTACCATTCAATTCAATTCAAAGTGTCCCTTTGGGTTCAAGGTTGAACTGTATCGAGATTAACAACACACACTACTATATATAAAATAGATAACCAACAAGGACCTACTGTATAGCACAGAGAACTATACTCAATATTTTGTAACAACCTATGAGGAAAAAGAATCTGAAAAAGAATATATATATTCAGTTATATATAATACATATATATTCAGTTATATATATATAACTGAATCACTTTGCTGTACACCTGAAACTAATGCAACATCCCCCCCACCCCACAATTCTCCTGCCAAGCAAGGAGTTGAGGGAAAGAGTTTGGGGCTTCGGAGGTTTGGCAGGGGGGAACTCTAGATTTAGAGAGCAGGCAAGAAGAGATAGATATATAATTTTTTTATGCCCCAGAATAAGATGACCAGAAGAGCAAGTCCAAATTGAAAAACCTGGGTAAAACTGAAATTATCCAAGTGAAAAAAAAAAAAATAGAAACACACTTTTTTGTGTGAAGACAGTGAGATTTCTTCGGGCCGAGATGAGAGTTTCCAAAGGCCTCCTTCGGAAGCGAGATGCCAAGATGCCCGGTCAGCGACCCCCTGCCCCAAATGGCATTAGCGTCCCATCTTCTGGGGCTCAAACAGCGCTTCCTGCAGGAGCTCCTGGGCTCCTCAGGGCAACCCCTCCAGCCCTCCAAGCCCACTGCACACCCGGCCCGAAGCCTGTGCCTGCCGTGACCTACACAGCAAGCAGCCTGTTCGCCTCCGCGCTCCCAGCACGTGGCTCTACAAGTCTACGGATTAAAGCCATAAAGTGAAAAAATAAATACACACCTAATAGACAGATACGGTATAGCTACAGAGACAGAGACAGAGAGGGAGACACAGACACAGAAGAGATTTAGGCACCAGTCCAGCACCATGGGACACGTGCTCTGGGGCAGGCACAGGTGGCCAGGAGATGACCTGGCTGGATGAGCAGGACCGCAGGGCCACCAGAGCCCAGGCTCAATCATACACGTCCCCCCGCAGACTGATTCAGCTCCTGGAGAGCAATGCACGCTAGCTGTACTCCTAAGAGGCTGCCGTGCCCCTCAGACACCCAGTTAAGATTCTGCAGGGGAGGAACTGGCTGCCGTACATCCCAGATGCCTGCCCCTCAGCCTGGATGACAGACGGGCGTGACTCGTGAATCTGTACACCCGAGCCCACCCTGCAGGGGCAGGGTCCTCCCACCACCAATCCCAGGGAACCGGGTAACCGCCCTGCTGTGGCTGAGCACCTCCCCGGCCCACACCTTAGGGCTTCCAGGGCACCTAGAGGTGGAATCCCCCAACACGGCCCCACTCCTGCGTTCCCTGCATCAAACTTCGCTCCCTCCTCCCGCTCCGTCCTCCCGAGACTCACAGGCAACCTCAGGCCTGTACCTGCATCTTCGGGGGCCCATCTCTGTTTCCCTGCTCCCTTGCCCAGGCCCCCACTTCCCCTTGCAACAGCCCAGTTTTGTTTTCTTTTTTAATTTTTTTTTAAATTAATTAATTAATTTATTTATGGCAGCATTGGTCTTCGTTGCTGCATGCGGGCTTTCTCTAGTTGCGGCGAGCGGGGGCTACTCTTCATTGCGGTGCGTGGGCTTCTCATTGCAGTAGCTTTTCTTGTTGCAGACCACTGGCTCTAGGCATGCGGGCTTCAGTAGTTGCAGTGTGTAGGCTCAGTAGTTGTGACCCGCGGGCTCTAGAGCACAGGCTCAGTAGTTGTGGCACACGGGCTCAGTAGTTGTGGCTTGTGGGCTCAGTAGTTGTGGCTCGTGGGCTCCGTAGTTGTGGCTCACGGGCTCTAGAGCACAGGCTCAGTAGTTGTGGCAGGTGGGCTCAGTAGTTGTGGCTCATGGGCTCTAGAGCGCAGGCTCAGCAGTTGTGGCTCGTGGGCTCTAGGCATGTGGGCTTCAGTAGTTGTGGCACACGGGCTCTAGAGCGCAGACTCGGTACTTGTGGCACACGGGCTTTGTTGCTCTGCGGCATGTGGCATCTTCCCGGACCAGGGCTCGAACCCGTGTCCCCTGCACTGGCAGGCGGATTCTTAACCACTGCGCCACCAGGGAAGCCTGACAGCCCAGTTGTGGACCCTCCCTGCCACTCCCCACCACCACCGGCCACCACCAGCATTTCTATCCTGACTGGTAACAGCCGAGCATCACGGCACAACCCTTTCCAAATGGAAATCCATAATCTGTAATTTCCACGGCCCAATAAATAAAAGCACTCCCAGCATGCTCTCTGGGGCTCACCGGGCTCTTCTCCATCCTCCGGCCTCTCCTCCCCAGGTCCCCGCAGGCTGCAGAGAATGGGTTCTGGATGTTCCACTCCTATTACCCACCCGCCCGGAAAGCCTCCACTGCCTGATTCCCACCCAGCTTCCAAGTCCAGTTAATCCCACTCCCCTCCCCTGCATCACACCACCTGCTTCTCCCAGTCTGGACCAGTGTGGCCTCCTGGGCTAGGCCCGACTGCGCTGGGAGAGGGGCTCCGAGCCCACACGCCTGCCTGTACCCCCAGATGCAAAGAGAGCGCTTTGCCCACTGTCGGTGCTCGATAAAATCCGGTCTACTGATTCTCATACTGGCCACTGCCCATACTAAACAAAGTGAGGGTAAGCCCGGCCCTCCCAACCCCCATCCCTCGAAATAAATATTTGCGTTTGTACAGCCACTGGAGACGTTCACACAAGCACACACTCCGCTCTCTCTCTCAGGCCCTCGGGTCCTTACCAGCTTCCCGGGTTTGGCCTCGTGAGCGTGGCCTTTGTGGAGGGGGATGGGCGGCTCCCAGGACACAGCCGGAGGAACAAAGAAAATAACCCCTTGGGAGTAACAGAGAGTTGCCAACACTTCGCTGATCTTTTTCCCTTTTGTGTCTCCGCATAATTGCTACGAACCACAGAGACTGAAGAGCGCTAATACGTAACCATTAAGACCACAGATCAGTTTGGACGGGGAGTACAGAAGGAGTTTCCCTTCCCATGCCAACAGAGACGCACAGGTCACCTAAAACCCGGCGCCGAGGTGTGAGATGGACTCGGGGCTGGTCTGGGCTCAGCCGGGAGGACCCCCACTGACCACTGATGTCGGGCAGGAGCCAGGGAGAGCCGAGGGGACCCCGTTCCAGTCCCGGGGGAATAGCGCCATCCGCAGTTTCAAGGAAAACACTTCCTGGTGAAGGATTTCACTCTCACTGCTCCACTTACAAAGCTACACTTATTCCATTAACAGGAAATGAAGAGCCTATAAGATATCCAAAGCTAAAAACCTAACGTCTAAGACAGTGCCGGAAACGTATTAAGCACTTGACTCTTCGTTTCTGGACAAACGGCTGGAAAGAAGGAGAAGCAAAGGACAGAGGCAGCAGGCAGCCACATCCTGAGTGTCTGCAATGAGCCCTGAACAGCAAGGAAAGGTCTCCAGACGGGGGCCACCAACGGAGCAGGTGCAGGAGCAGCTGCGCTGACCTGCGAGAAGGGGTAACAGGACGCAGCGCTGGCTCCCCGGCGTGCACCCCCCAACAGGAACGGGGACACGTGGGCACCAAAGGCACGGCAGCCCTATTCCCACCAGCCCCGAACACGAAACCACCCAAATGCCCATCATCGGGAGAACAGGGAAGTAAACGGAGGCAACCAGCTCCAACCACATGCAATACAGATGAGTCTCGCCCTGCGCTAGCCAACTCAGGTTTTTTGATCTGGATGCTGGATGTACCCATGGGGTCAGTTTGTGAAAACGCCCTCCCTTATGACCTGGGCATCCTTCTGGATCTATGTTCTATGCCAAAAAAAAAAAAAAAAAAAAAAAGAGCTCAAAAAAACTAGGGCGTTTGAAGTGGTCTCAATCCCTCCAATCCCAAACTCCTAATAGTAACATACGGAAAATCAGAGATCCAGGCTTGATCGTCGAAGCTAAAACTGAAACAATTGTTTGTTTGTCTGAAATTAGGGTTCACCAGCCTGACCTGACAGGAGCGGGGTCACGACATGAGGAGACTGAGTCACTGCTCACAGCAGCACCCAGATCTTTGGAAACCACAGCAAAGGGCAGGCAGGCAGGCCCACGAAGTCCCCTCCCTGGAAAATAGGCCAGTTCTCCCCCTCAGACAAGGACAACTGAACACACAAACAGCAGACTCTCAGGGCAATCCGCTCTCTCCAAATCCACTTCTATTTCATTACAAAAGGGAGCCAGTAGCTACCACATCTATAAGACCAAATCTTGCTGACGGCCACCATCTGCCCTCACACAGAGAATATGAAGGAATAAAAACTTTCAGGACACTAAGGTGGGTCTTGTTTTGTTGTAGGTACTCAGGAAAAAATTTTTTTTTCTGTCGTATGCTCAGTACTGCTGGTAGACTATGTCCATATCACCTCAAACTCACTGAATGAAAACTAAATTCACTGTCTGGAGATACCGTTCCCCCTTTAAGACTATTATCTGAGGATCCGGTAACAGTAGCTTTGTGTGCTAAGCTGGAAAGGGACATGGTTGTCTTTGCAAGAGCCTGCTGGATGTTGACATTTCTAAGACCAAACATAAATCGTTTGTGAACATGGCCGGTAATTATTTGGAATTCTTCTCCCAGAACCATGAAAAGTGTTTCCCACCCTTTCAAAAAAAAAAAAAAAAAAAGCAGCTTCTAACCAGGACGCTAATGACAACCAGACGGCATAGGCAGTTTCTGAAGATTCACAGTCGCTCGTGTAGAAACACTGCACAAACACTCCAACACCGCAGCACAAAAGAAGACAGTCCGCATCAAACAGCGGGAGAAGTGTGACATCTGCAAAGGAGCCCCTGGTTAAACAAAAACACCAGTCTGTTCGCAGAGAGCTCAGGGTGGCCACCTGTTCAGGGCCAGTGGCGAGTTCTGATTAGCAGTGGGAGAAACAGTATCAGAGCGATGACAGCCCCCGCTCGGGCCCTGGGCCCAATCCTCCGGCCTATATTTAGTCCGCTCTTTGTGGAAATGTCCCAACCTCGCACACAGACAAGCTCTTTGGCCGGTTGCTCAAAGGGTCCAGTAACAAATCTCTTCTGCTGGGGCAGGTACCTTCTCTCCTTCCCTCCCTGGCCGCCACGTGCAACCAAGACAGACCCGCCGGCCTGGGTCAGTCGTGAGCAGAGAGCACAGGGAGGTGGAGGGGTGGGTGGGACCCACTGCGATGCCAGCCCTGCCCCCGGATGGGTCATCACCGCGACCCGGTGGGCAGGCTTCCCACACCACAAGATGGGAGCCAACGTCCCCCTCAGCCCCAGAGGCCCGCAGCTCCCGGAAGGACGGGGCCCAGAGCAGCACAGACCGGGCCTGGTGCTCAGAACCCGAGGAAAATCACAGATGCTGCAGAGATTAGAGATGAACATCTGCAGAGTACATCTTCCTTCTCAGAGAAAGGTACTTAACAAAGGGTAGGAATTATGCGGCTAAGCACCAGATCAGAACCCCCAACCCTGGATTTTAAAAATAACTCAGCCTGATCCGCTTTGCCAAACTCAATCACTTAGGCGAAGGCCTCAAAGAATCTGGAGTGTTGGGCAGGGGGTGCGGGGGAGGGGTGGGGGACACGAGTTTGCTGGAACATCGAGAAACAAGAGACAGGACCAAATCAGTAGTTCAAACAAGCCAGAGCGAGATGCACCAACTGTAAACACCTGCAGGGTACACGGGAAAAAAGGATGCAAAATAAGAGATTTTAGTCTTAACAAAATAAAAAGTCAGTTTGAGACACACACACACAAAAAAACCAACAACAACAACAGAGGTGGTAGTAACAGGGCTCCAGGTTCTGCTGTGAAGGTTCCTGCAGCTGCCAGGGCTGCTTCTCCCTTCTGAGTCACTTCCACCAGGCTCCCCACACAGCCTTCTTAAGCTGCTAATAACATACAGCTCCCCTGTTTAGAAACGCTCTTTTAGCTGCACGACAAAAACAAAATGTATCACCTGCCAAATTATCATAACAAGTGAATACGGAAGAACCCCACTTAAACACACAGGAGACTACGCTAAAGATCAACGACCGCGGAGACACAGGAAGGGAAGCCCACAGAGCCCCGGACTGGGATTTACGGTCTCCCTCCCTAAGGGATGCCCCTGGCAATGTCCGCCACCCACCAGCCACGCTCCTTGCAGGGGGCTCAGCGTCAGCACCGTGGAAGCAGAGTGAACCTGGACTTGAACCCATTCGAACCTGGGCTTCAGGGCCTCCTCCACTGCGTTTAAGCTGTGTCACCAGAAGCAACGCCCTGGGCTGCTGTCACCCACAGGGAAGGACAGGAGGACGCCCCTCCGCTGACGGAAAGCACCGCGCAGAGCCCTGGCCCAGAGACGACGCCCAGTCCGCCGCCACCGGAGCTCCCTCCCCTCCCCGGCCATGCTTCTCCAAGTGCCGTCCCTGGGCCGACACCACCAGCATCCTCTGGAAACTTGTCAAAAGCACGTTCTCAGGCCTGCTCCAAACCTACAGAACTGGAAACTCTGGGGGCAGGGCCAGCAACCGGTTTTCCCAAGCCCTCCATGTGATTCCACTGCGCGCTTAACTTCGAGGACCAAGGCTCTCAACGTTCCACTGAAGATACTACGTCAGCCACCCAGCCTGTCACTCATCCATCCCTATCAACGGTATGGACGCTACGTCTGAAATTCACTTACACCCAGGAGGAAGAAACACCACCCTTTTGCCGAGAGCCAGGTTGAAAAAGTTGCCAGGATTAAGCAAGCACATCTTTTTCTTCCCCTACATGCACTAGAGAAAACTTCATTTCCACCCAAACACCACACGGCATTTAGTTTCCACCCAGGCTAACCCACCAGACCCAAAAACACCCCGGCCCTAACACCTGTGCTCTTGTGACAAATATCAAAACACCGTCACTTCTGCCAGAGGCTCAACATTGTTCAGATCACCAGTGAGGGGCAAGAGGACCCAAACGCCGGAGAAAACGTGAGCCCCTCTGACAAGTCACCCGCTCGACAAACAATTCCCGGGCGTCCCCCAAGGGCCAGACACGACACACCGCATCCCTGAGGAGACAGAACACAAGCACGACCTGATTTTCCTCGAAGGGCCCCCAGTCCTTGCTGGGAGCTGGGGCCTGGGACAGACAGGGAAGATGCTGACTTCAGCCAGGCTGAAGGGACGCCCGGAATCTGGAAGGGTCGGAGGCCGTTAAGGTATGAAATTTCAGCTGGAAGTGACAGCCCGCCACCCGAGAATTATTTTGAAGGAGGAGACTGTGACACTCATACCAATAACAAAAAGGCCCCAAACTTACAGCTCGTATGAAGCCTGAAAGATTACGAACATGGCCAAGAGTGTCCAGGAAGGGTTATGCTCATTCACGGCAGGAAGAAGGGATTTGTTCCTTAAACACACACACCTGCCCCAACCAGATTAAATAAATTCTTACAGGCAAACAAACTCTTGCAGAAGTTCTGCCGAGGTAAGCAACCACACAGAGAGCGTAAGGCTTTCGGTTAGTGGCGGCATCCGCTACCCCTTCCTGTCTTGGGTAAAGGGGACACGTGCTTGGGATGGTTTGTACACTCAGCCTGTGGGAACTATGAATAACCAAGAACTTCATTCCTAGCTCAGAAAGGGCCAGAGAGCCAGCGATGAGGTTGACCATCCCAGCCCATCTCTTTCCAGCAAGTTTCCCACCCTTTCTGGGCCTCCAAGGTGGCATGTGTGTCATGGAATCATCACAGGATGGACTGAGATGACGCAGGTCAAGCACTCGGCGCTCTGCTGCACACAGGCGCTCAACAGAGCTGCTGCATCGTGGGATGAAAGGGGCTCCCTGCCCCATCTTCCCAGGCTCCCCAAATGCCGGGGCTCAGCCCTTCAACGCCCCTGTGTAAGTGCCCTGACCAGGGGTGCCAGGCGGAGTTCTCTTGCCGAGCACTGGGCCACTGTGACCTCCCCAAGCCCTCCCAGGAAGCCACGCAAACCACCGGCAGGGCCAGTGGGGAACTCGGTGTCCCCCTCCCCGAGCAGCTGCTTGGTGAGCGTGGAGGCATGAATGCTGGTTAGGGGCTCGACCACGGCCCGGCCCGGCTGAGTGAGCCGGCCGGGTTATCGTTTGCATCACGGTTCTGCGGCAGGCAAGCTGAATTACAAGGTGCAATGGCTAACAGAGGCTTTACCCGTACTAGAAGAACAAGCTTTATTTAACAAGAAAGGCAGCTGACTCATTCACCTCAAACCCATCAACCCCAGGTGGGCTTTTTAAAGGAGAACTGGAGGGGGGACCTTAGGCAAGATGCTTGCTCACCCAGGAGGCAGGCTGGTCCCCGTTCATTTCCAGGCATGGAGGACACCCAGGGTGCCGGCCACGCCCCTGGGGGACAGCCCAGAAACCTGACCAGGTCAATCTGAAAACAACAGGCAATGCTTCCTTAAACTCCAGAGATTGGAGAAAAACAATAAATCTCTCAAAGTCCGAAGTAAAGATTTGAAAAAACACTTTACTTTTTTCTTTTTTTTTTTTTTTGGCAAGGTCATGTTTTAAAACAGGACTGAGAACTAAATCACATTCCCCATGCCTTCAAGCAGGGTCACAGACCCATTCAGATTTGGGGATCTTGGTGAGCTCTTTCGACTAAAATATATACAATTCAGCCCATCATTAAGAGACTTTCCAGTCTAGACCCTCTTAGAATCGCTGTGAAATGAGCATTAGCCGAAACACCCTCCCCTTTGACAAGCCCACTCCACACTCCAACAGCCAACAATTCTTGAAAGACTCCGGAAAACAGGCAAATTTTAAGTAAATTATGGCACAGTCAAACGCTGGAATATTACGCTGACGTGAAAAATCGTATCTTTGAAATTGTTTCATAACGTTGAAAAGTGCTCACTTTATGCTAATCAGGTAGTTTTGTAAGTATGACTGCAACTTTGCGTAGGTACACACAGAGGAAGGAAAAAAGCCTAGCTGCATCTCCTCTAAAATGCAGGCAATTTTCTGTTTGTTGAGGCAAGCGATGTTTAAACCATTTGTTATGACGTGCGTATACTTTCCTGATTGGAAACGGTCTTATTTTAAAATTCAGAGAGGTTTACGTTTTGCTACTGTACCATCCTCACCTGCAAGCTTCACAGGCAGGGGCAGATCTGCGTGTGTTTCTTAGAGGTACTGTGATCCTCTGGGCGCACACTCAGTTACAGCAGAGTTAAATGCGTCTGCAGTCTCCGTACCCCACGGCAATGCTCTCCTACTCGGTGTGAGTGAAATATCCTACACAATTGCACAAAACTATTTCTGCATGCTTCTCTCCTCACAGGAAAAATGTCATCCTGCCACAATTGAGCAATCTTCTCAATTTCCAAAATATCAATGATGTAGATATAAATCACAACCGTATCTTAAAATTGGTAGTGTGTGAGAACATTCCATTATAACAAATGAACTTATATTTCATTAGGAGGGGCATTATAACAAATGAACTTACATTTCAATAGGAGGGGCATTATATTTCTTTGGGGGGCTGCAGACCTAGGTTCAAAGGATCCTTTGGTTCAGACCCGACTTTGACCTCAGTCACACGTTCAGGAGGTCATTATCCTTCCCTGAATGAAGCTGGCCCACGTTCTCTCACAGGGTTGGTACAGCCCCACATCCAGCTTATGAATGCAAGAGCATGCTTGCTAAAGTTCTATACAAGTAAAAAGTGGTATCGTCGTTAATAATAATGCAAAGAACAGAATCATATTTGAATGGTTCTTAAGCCTCATTAAATTAACCACAGCCCTGACACGATATAAACATTCCTTTTTCTAACAAAAAAATAATAGCATTGCCAAAGTCCCAAGCAGGATTTCATCACTGATTATGCATCTTATTAATGATAACAAGGTTTCCAGCCAAGAAGGGGCCTAAAGTCTGACATAGTACAGGTAGACAGCAAGCTACCAGAAACCACCATCTAGGAACCACACAATGTTTTGGTTTTTTTAGGAAAGAAGGAAAAGAAAACAAAAATGAAACCACATCCTCTTGCTAGAAAGTCAAAATGCTTCGCGGGGGGTGCCCGAGACCCCAGAACTGGGCTTCGCGATGGGAAATGAAAACGAGGCAGCATGAATCACACTCAGCCAGAGGTCTCTGCACAGAGACTAGGTGCTCTCAGCCAGGTGTTTTCAGTGCTAGTCACCAGCTTTCAAAGTGTTTCATCATCAGACTCCTATGGATGCTGCCAGAGAGCTGCAGAGAAACAGCGGAAACAGGCACAGGAGCCCTTCACTTGGGTGGCCACGGAGCCAGAGCCCCGGCTCTGGAGGGACGTTTCTGCAAGCTCACCCAGCATCAGCAGCCGTGTGCCGGTCCCACGGCCTCCCGCGAGTCTTGTCAGAGCCACACTGCAGCCTCTGCCTCTCGAGGAATCTGGAAGCATCTTAAATCGCCAACAGGGCGGCCAGGTGCTCTGAGAGCCAGGCCCACATAAGGCTGGAGCGCTGTTCAGACCCTCCCCGGGATTAGCAAGTCCCCTGTGGATGCAGGCGGCCAATGAGCATCCTGCCCGGGATGCTGTTCAAGTCCACGGGGCTGCCAAATGCCAAGAGGATCAGCACCGCCACATCCACCTTCCCCACCTAACTGGTCACGCGTCAAACCAAGACACTCTGGGGTGAGCAGCTCAGGCAGCACGGCGCCAGAGCAACGCTCTCCTGAGGCCAGTGCCCCCTCACCTGCAGATGGAGGGGAGCGGGGCGATGCCTGCGGCTGGGCTCCCGACACACTCCTGCCAGGCCTTAGAACCTTCCCAGTGTTCCTCAACTGCGGCCAGAATGGCTTTTGGTCAGGACAGTTCTATATTATGGACAACCCACCCTTCAGTTCTTTTACCATCATTGGCCAATGGCAGTGAGAAGGGAAGCAAGGGAACAAACCGGAAGCTGAGTAGCAGAGAAATAACAGCCATGGTAAACCCGAGAAAGCACAGGCCCAGGAGAGGCAGGACTCGGCTGCAGGGCTCCTTAGGATCACTGCCTCGCCTGACTTGCAGGAAGGGTGGGTGGCCTCCCAGTGCCAGGTATGTGACAGTGAGACCCCCCCAGGGAGGGTTCTTCTGATGTGACCCAGGACTTTTGGTAGAAAACACGCCATACAAGAAGCCAGCTTCTGAACAGGGGCAGGTGGACCAGCACCGGGACACGATGCAGCCTGCAGCGGGGGCTGGCTCTCCGCTCCGGCTAAGGTCAGCTCTCTCCACTGTGCCCCCGAAATGGCCAAACACGCCAAAGGGGTTGGCCCTGCCCGCCTAAACACCCCAGCCAGAGCCTCGCCCCCAGCAGCAACACTTCTCAAAAGACCTCTTCAACGTCCAGCAAGACGCTCGGCCCCAGCCTGGTAACCTGTCGCGGTCCGGTGGCGCCAACCCCTCCGGCTGCCCCGGGGCTTGGGTTGGGCCGGGTCACTCGGGTGGCCCAGGACGCGGCCACACGGAGCCACTTTCTCACCGGAGACTCTACTGCCCATTAGCACATTATCGCCGGCGATCCATCTTCCCTGGCAGAGCTGGCGGCGCGCTCGCCCGGCCCTCGGCCTCCCCCTCCGCTCTCGCCCGGCCTTGCGGGGTGAGAAGCACCGCAGTGCCCACTCGGCGGGGCAGCCGCGTGCCACGGCCCGGCGCGTGTGTACACACGCACGCACACACACGCGCGCGCCCGCTCCCCCGCGCCTTCCAGAAGCCCCGCGGCGGCCCGGCCCTCACCTTCGATGGCGATGACGTGCTCCCGGATCTGGTTCTGCAGCACCGGCTCCTCCACGCGCTCCAGCAGCTCGTAGATGGAGTAGATGTTGGGGTGGACCGACTCGAAGCGCTGGATCTCGGCCCGGATGGCAGCCGAGTTGGCCAGCTGCTGCTGGTAGTTCATGGTGCAGGCACCGCGCCCGGAGCCGCGCGCCCCCCGCCGCCGCCGCCGCCCCGCGCCCCGGGGCCCGCGGGTCGCCGAGCCCGGGGCGCCGCAGCCCCCGGGGAGCCGGGCCCGCCGGCGGCGGGCGGAGGAGGCGCGAGAAGAAAGGAGCGGGCGGAGCAGGCGCGGGGCCGGCCCGCCGACTCAGTTCATGGCCGGGACGCGCGGCCGGCGGGCGGGCGAGCGAGCGGGCCCCGGCGCCCCGGGTCAGCGGGCCCCCATGGAGCGCCGCGGCGGGCGCGGCCGGCCCCGGAGGAGGCTCGCTCGGGCGCCTTCCTGCGCCGCAGCCGCTTTCCACCCCTAGGCGCTGCCCCGCCGAGCAGCCATTAAAGCCCAGGCAGCTGCCGCGCTCTGAGCGCCGGGGCCGAGGGCCGGCCCCCAGGCAGCGGCCGCGCCGCTCGGGGCGCCCGGCCGCGGCGTGGGTCCGCGCGCTGCGTGCTGCGCCGCCCGGCGCGCCGGGGCCCCCGCGCCGAGCCCGCCGTGCGCCGCCCGCCGAGCCGGGACCGAGCCGCAGGCGCCTTGCAAACCGCGGAGCCCGCGCCGAGCGCCACCCGCCGCCTGCCCGGCCAGCCCCCTCCCTGGCACGCAGGGCTCCGGCCCACGTCGGCCCCGCCTCCGCCCGCGCCCCGCCCGCCCGCGCGCTCGCCGCTCGCCGCTCGCCGCCCGCCGCCCGCCGCCGCTGCGTCCTCCCCGGCGCTTCCCAGCGCGCCGGATCCCGGGGAATTGCGCCAGGCTCCGCCCCGCGCCTGCCCCTAGGCTTCCTGGGACTTGTAGTCCGCGCCGCGCCGCGTCGGCGCCCCGCCGGGACCGCGGGGACGAGGCGCGCACGGCGCCCGGGGCCCGCGTGCGGCCGGGGCCCCGGGGGCGAGGGGCTGGGCTGACGGGCTCGCAGACCCGCGACGCGGCCGGGCCCCTGCCCCAGCCTCTCCACGAGTTTCTGTGCTGCCCCGCGGCTGTCCCGCCGCCTCGGGACCCGGGAGGCGGTGCGCGACCCCGCCCGCGTTTTTGTTTGTTTCTGAGCGGCTGCCTAGAGGAGTCTCTGCGACTCGCCGTGTCCCCCGACCGCACTTTGTTGCCTCCCTTCCCCCCAGCCCCAGTTTTCACTTGCTGTCTCCTTTTGCGAAAGTGACACGAGTGCTTCCTCTAAATAAACTAAATTTCTTCCCGAAGGCGAAGAGCCTCCTTAGCCGTGGCGGCGTGGGTATTCACAGGCCAGGAGTGAAGTTTAGACGGGGACACGAGGTGCTGTGAAATACCACGGAGTCTCCCTAGGCATCCTTTTCCTTTAAAATTAAAAAAAAAAAAAAAAAAAAAAACAAGCAAACTGAGATGTGGGTCCCCAGCCTGCTCACCCACCCCAATCCCCGCGTAAGCTCAGCGCCCGGGACCCCGCGGGCCCGGACCGCACTGCAGCAGTGGGCCCAGCGCGCGCAGAAGGCTAATTCCGCAGGTTCGAGGCAAACCGGATAGTTGCAGATGTGCTGAGCACCGGCGCCAAGTTTATGCGCACCGGCCTGGTCCCTGCCCCCGCCCATCCAAGTGACCTTTTGGAAACGCGAGTCCGCTGCCCTGGCATCCCTGATCAAAGCCAGCTGAGCCTTCACCTGGTTCATGTGCAGCCTGCGTGTGGCTTACTCACCCTGGTATCCAGCCTGCTTGGGTTACACTCTTTGGGCTCACACTTCCCCCAGACAAATGTGCCGACCACCTTCAGCACTCTGAGCCCTTGCTCATGCCCTCCTCCTTATCCCCAAATCCCAGCAGGGTCCCTGATGCCTGAGGCAGAGTTCGCGGCTCCCTCTGTGATATGCCTCTGGCTTTGCTCTCATCCTACCTAACTGTAGTAACTGAGATGCCGACAATGTGGCCTCATCTTACTTAACGTATCAGCAGTCATTGGTCGCTCCCCTCCTTGAACCCTTCTCCTGGCTGCTGGGATAACATGATCACCAGGCTTTCCCACTACCTTCCCGGCTTCTCAGTCCTGTTTGTGATCCCCTCTTACTCCTGTAACCTTTAAACATGGAGAGCCGCTGGGGCTCATCTCCGGGTCTCTTTTCTATAAGCGGGGAATCTCTGTCTTTTGGGTGTGAATATCATACACAGGTTAATGAACCTCAAATTCATGTCTCTAGCCCAGACCTCAACCCTGAATCACAAATTCATATCCAACCGCTGCCTCAGCGTCTCCTGGATGCCCGCTGACAACTGAAATCTAACGTGTCTCAAACTGAACTCTTGCTATGCCCTCCTCCTGCTCCTCCTGAAATCTTCTCTGTTCCAGTTATGGGCAACTTCAGGCCTCCTTTTGCTCAGACTAACAACCATCCTTGAGGCCTCTCTCCCCCATACCCCAAATAGTGTCAGCTCTACCTCCCCAAGATCCAAAATCTCACAGCTTCTCACCACTCCACTGCCACCAACCTGCTAAAGTCGTGATCATCTTGCCTCTGGGTTATTGCTAGGAAATTGATCTGGCAATTGATCTCCTTGCTTCTTATCTTGTGCCCTTACAGTCTGTTCTCAAGAAGGCAGCCCTGGTGACCCTTATAAAACCCAAGTTAGGTCAGGTTAAGCCTCTGCTCAAAACCCTCCCATGACTCCTGTCCCATTCAGAGTAAAATTCAGCTCCTTACTGTGGTCTCCAAAGCCATACACACACTAGAGCCTATCAAGAGCTGTGCGGGGTGTGATGGTTCCCCCTACTTGTAAGCTAACAAGGTAGCCTGCCAAAGACACGACCCTCCCGGGTCAGAAACAAAGGACTTTATTATTCATAGCAATAGTAGTAGCTAGAGGATCAGCATTTTCATGAGCTGGTAGTTAACGGAGCCCCAGTTCCCAGAGGGCCAAGAGGTCCAGATGCACATATAGTGGACTGACCTATAGGAGAGGAGCCCTGAGCTTAGAGAACCCCAATCTTTTATATGGGCAGTAAGCATTCTGCCCTATAACTGTGACAGGAAACCCTATCTTCATCTCCCAAGGCTGTTTGCTCTACAAAAGTTCTTGAAAAGATAGTTCAGAAGAAAGGCAGTCAAAGCCACAACTACTGAGCCCGTGTGCCACAACTACTGAAGCCCGTGCACTCTAGGGCCTGCATGCCACAACTACTGAGCCCGCATACTGCAACTACTGAAGCCCGCATGCCTAGAGCCCATGCTCCGCAACAAGAGAAGCCACCGCAATGAGAAGCCCGTGCACTGCAACGAAGAGTAGCCCCTGCTCGCTGCAACTAGAGAAAGCCCACACACAGCATCAAAGACCCAATGCAGCCAAAAAATTTTTTTAAAAAGAACAAAGGCAGTCCATGTCTCTTCACTCAGACATGCAGAAGTGCAAGAGACCTAGGGAGGATTATCTCCCCCAGCTTCTTGGTACACCTCCCACCACAGCATCTGTCCTTCTGTCCCATTCTCCCCTCTTTAGCCACGCTGCCTGGCCTCCTTGCTGTTCCATAAATATACCCGGCACACACCCGACTCATGTATTTGCACATGGTGTTTCCTCTGTCAGGAATGCTCTTCCCCCAGCAATTTCAGCAGCTCCATCATTTCCTTCACACCTTACTCCAAAGCCACCTTCTCCGTGAGGCCTCTTCTGACATCCTGTCTAAAATGGCATCCCTCTTCACCAACACTTCACGTCTTCCTTCCTTGCTGTGGCAGGAAAAATCATGGCCCCGAAACATGCCCACATCCTAATCCCTGAAACCTATAACTATGTTATCTTACATGGCAAAGGGGTTTTGCAGATGCAATGAAGTCAATGATGTTGAGATGAGATTATCCTGGACTCTCTGGGTGGGTCCAATGTAATTACAAGGGGTCTTATAAGAGGGGAGGCATCACGGTCAGAGTCAGAGAAGGAGCTATGAGGATAGATGCAGGGATGAGAGGGAGAGAGAGAAGTTGGAAGATGCTACACTGCTGGCTTTGAAGATAGAAGGATGGGACCATGAGCCAAAGAAAATAAGTGGCCTTTAGAAGCTGGAAAAGGCAAGAAAATGGATGCTCTCCTAAAGGTTCCAGAAAGAATCCAGTCCTATCAACTCATTTCTGACTTGTGACCTCCAGAACTATAAGATAATAAATTTGTGTTGTTTACACCACTATGTTTGTGCTAATTTGTTACAACAACAATAGGAAGTTAATACACTTGCTTAAATTTTTTCTTAGCACTCATCCCCATCTGATACAGTACATATTTTACTTAGTTATCTGGGGTGTATTCTGTGTCCCAACCAGAATATAAACTCTATGAGGGCCAGGATTTCCATCTGCTTTATTCCTTGTTCTAGCTCCAGCACCTATAAGTGCCTGACACATAGTAGGTGCCCAATAAATGCTTATCAAATTAATGGCTTCCCCCATTAAATTGTAATTTCCATGAAGACAAGGACCATCCCTCTTCTGCACAGTCCTTGGTCACTGTAGGGGCAATGAATATTCAACAAGTTAACTGATGAAAAATAGTAAAAAAAAAAATAGTAAATATCTCTCCTAAGGTAAGGGCTCCCCTCCCATCATACCAGGCACATAGTAGGTGTTCAATAAATATTAGCTGAATTGAAATGAAAGTTAGTTTTTCTAGCGACATGAGACCCAGTGGTATTTACTGTGAATACAGCCAAGAATTCGGGCCAATTTTGATATGATAGTCCTTCCAGGGACTTTAATTTGTGAGTGAAAACTTTACTGTGAGAGCAAGCTGGCTCTCAAAGTAGTGAATTTCTCCTGTCACCAGAAGTATCAAGGAAAAGCCTGATAACCATCCCATTCATTCATTCATTCATTCTCTCATTTATTCATTCAACAGATCTTCTTTGATCACCTACTCTGTCCTAGACAGGTACTACATTCTAGAAATAGAAAGATGAAAAAGATGATGCCTGCCCTTAGAGAGCCTCCATTCCAGGGGACTGTCTGTAGAAGAGGCATTGCTTTTGGGGTTCAATTTCTGAATCCAACTCAGAGATTGTAAACAGAGAGTGAAAATAGTTATAAATGAAGGTGGCCATGAACCACCCCCCCAACACACACACGCACATGAACACAGGGTTTACACACTCAAACATTCAGTGACTGAGTTACAGTTGGATGAATAATTCCAGTCATGTCTAAGTAAAAGTGTAAATTTAGGGCATTTCTGCTAGTGCCTAGCCATATATCTTTACTTTCTCCTGAAATGAAGCGGTGTGAGTTGTGTCCTCCAGGGGAAAAACTTTATTGTCATAATTTTAAACATCAAAATGCTCCCCATCCCCCAAGCCTGCACAGGTGCCCTTACACATAGCTACATAGCTATTCCACCTAAATTATCTCTAAGAAGTGATTTAGAAAATTTATAAAATATTCTGTGTCTCTGGATTCTTATTGCTTTATCTATTTACCTGAGCTTGAATTGATTTCATTAGATTACTTTGCACGCTTGGTTGGGGAGCTCTGAGATTTTTATTTGACATGTGTGTAGACTGTAATATGACAGAGGTTGCTTCATCTCATGGGGTCATCTGCAGAGAGCAGAGGGTCGTTGTGAGGAACTAGCGTCTCACAAAGGCTTTGGGCTCCAGATGGAGGTGGGGAGGGGCCACATAGGGCAGGAGAGGAGAGCAGGGACCAGGAAGAGGGGTAATTCAGAAAGGGCCAAGATAAAATTTCCTTATCTTGCATTTTGTTCTCTGAGGAAATGACTCTGGGGTGAGGACCAGAACACACAAAAGTGTGTTGGCATTTTTGCAGTTTGAGCTCTAGGCTGATCTAGACTGGGCTCTGCGGGGCCATGCCTCTCTACTCCATGTAGCTCTCATTCTCCTCCTGGCACTGCAGGATTTCAGGAGGCATGTGCGTCTCTTAGTGATTGGGAAAGTTCAGGAGAACAAGCCCCATTGGGCAAGCTCATTTCAAACCTCTGCACTCTTCACATTTGCTGACATCCCCATGGCCAAAGCAGGTCACAGGACTGTGCCCAGAATAGGGGAGGGAAGAATACCCCACCCACCATGAGAGGACCCTGCAGAGTTATGTGGCAAAGGTGTGGCTGTATAATCCTACTGTTGGAAGGTAGTGCAGAGCTGGCTATTAGTGCAGTGGAGCACGCCATCCTTGGCCATGTAATCGAGCCCTTTAGCTGAAATTGTGTTCTTCATTCAGTTGTTTGGCCCAGGGAAGAAAGCAGTGACATCTCACAGGGCAGTTGTGAACATCTGAATAAGGTATGTGGGCAAATGCTTTGTCAACTGCAGGTATTATCCCAGCAATGGAACAAGGAGTTCCCCTAAAACATTGGATTATTATTGCTATCAGAGCTACAGTCAACTTTCCCAAGTTCACGAGGCCATAGTAAGCAAATAATCCAGATCTGATTTACTCCACTTCTCTAAGGGAAGAAATAGAGGGGCAGCGTCCACATTTTCTGTACGTGTAACTTTCCCAGCCATCGAGGGCAGCAGAAGCAGTGATGCAGGATTTCTGAGGATGGTTCATATAAAGCAATACACCTCCTACTGGTCTTATCTTTCTCACCCCTCCTCCACACTTTTCACTGGCCCTTGACCACCATGTTGTGAGGAAGCCCAAGCCACATGGAGAGGCTACAAGATCGTGTGAATACAAGATCCTTCAGATGATTCTAACACCCAAGCTTCAAGTCTTCCAGCTGAGACCCAGGTAAGGTAGCGTGAGACAACCTATTCTCTCGTGCCTTGTCTGAATTCTGGACTTATCAAAACTCTGAGAGATAATAAACGATTATCGTTGTTTTAAGCCTCTAAATTTAAGAGTGACTTGTTCTACAGGAATAGACACTAACGGAGAGGGGATCCTTGAACCTGTGCAAATGTATGAGAATCTTGATACGTGTGTGAGAATATATGACATTTTTGTTTCTTGATTCATCATTTGTTGACATTTGCCCTGAATAAGGGCCCCCTTGAGAGAGAATCCAGTTCCCCCATCAGCTCTGCTTGTCCTCTCCAGGCAGCCCTTATCTGGTGCCCATGACTCACCTTCTGAAACAGAGTCATTGGTTTTCTACTGCTGCCACCAACAACACCAATGTGTTATCCTGTAGTTCTATAGGTCAGAAGTCTGACATGGATCTCATCAGGCTAAAATCAAGGCATCAACATCACGGTCCTTTCTGTAAGCTCTGCATAGCATCTGTCTCCTTGTCTTTTCCAGCTTCCTAAGGCTGCCTGCACTCCCTGGCCTGCGGCCCCCTCCTCCATCAATTTCACGGCCAGCAAAGGTGAGTTGAGTTGTTCTCACGTCACATCACTCTGACCCCCTCCTTTGCCTCCTCCCACTTGTCAGAACCTTTATGATTATATTGATCCCACCTGAAAATCCAGGCTCATTTCCCCATTACAAGATCAGATGATTAATAACTTTAATTCCATCTGCAACCTTAATTCCCCTTTGCCATGTAAGGTAACATATCCACAGGTTCCAGGCGTTAGGACCTAGACATCTTTGGGGTGTGGAGGGGGGACATTATTCTGCCTATAACACACTAACAGACGCTGCCAGTGTTCAGTATGCACTTGTTGTTTACTATTTGGGGTTGTCAAGTGTAATAGTAGTTGCATTTGAACCTACCTATGCGTAACTAGAAGGGTTTTCAAAAGAAATGTTGGGTTCCCAGAGTCAGCCTTGGACCCACCCACACCCCTCAGTGCCAGGTAGCCTTTGAAACTCATGAGATTTGTGTAACCTGATAAGTCACCTACTACTAACATGCTCAGAATCCCCCCAAAGGCCCCCACAGCTCTTGAGGCAAAGGGATGGAAAACAGAAACACAGATGAACACAGTCTTTAAAGGCTTCATTTCTTTTGCACTTACATTTTTAGGTCAGTCAGTGCTTATTTGCAGGGTTAAAAGAATATCTTCCTAATATGCAGAGTAAACAAAATGAGCAATAGTACTATTTAGCTCAAGGTCATTTAAAAAAGATTTTCATGGGACTACCCTGGCGGCGCAGTGGTTAAGAATCCGCCTGCCAATGCAGGGGACACGGGTTTGAGCCCTGGTCTGGGAAGATCCCACATGCCGTGGAGCAACTAAGCCCATGCACCGCACCTACTGAGCCTGCACTCTAGAGCCCACGAGCCACAACTACTGAGCCCACGTGCTACAACTACTGAAGGCCACGCGCCTAGAGCCTGTGCTCCGCAACAAGAAAAGCCACCACAATGAGAAACCCGCACACCGCAAGGAAGAGTAGCCCCCGCTCGCCACAACTAGAGAAAGCCTGCACGCAGCAACGAAGACCCAACGTAGCCAAAAATAAATAAAAATAAATAAATAAATTTATTTAAAAAAAAAAAAGATTTCCATGTTTATGGGCTATCCTTAAAATTAATAATGGATGCTATATGATTTTATCAAGATTTTCAAAATCCCACTGAAAATGCAAAATGTTTCCTGTATGAAATCCAAGTTTTATTTCTCCAACTGCCACTGAAATGGGAGTGCGGTTCTTGAGGACTCTTAGAAACCTTGGGGCAACAGAAAGTGGGACGGGGTAAGTCAGAGTTCAGGGTAGATGGGAGCAAATTGAAGCTGAACCCTGAATGTTACTTTTCTGGAAAGTGCCTTGGTTCTGCCATGTGGAGCTCTCACTCCTGACCTTTGCCCTCGAGCCCTCCTTTCTCTGGAGGCCAGTTGCTCCTCTCCTCACAGCCCCAGTTGTCTTGAATCACCAGGAAGGAATTTGCCCCAAACCACGACACTTTATGAAACTTACTTTACTCCTTTGGATAAAGGTCTGGGGGCACACACACACACACACACAAAATCACCATATTTTCCTAAATTAAGGAGTAATTGTTATTCAGAGATGCATTCTATGGGTCACGATTCTTTAAGAGGTTGCGAAACCAATCTTATCAACAAATAGAATAGAATACAATAGAATAGAACAGAATAGAACAAATAGAATAGAATATCAGTGCATCATAGGTAGTGGGGGTGAGTGCTGTCTAAAGGTAACAGTTGTTCTGTGAAACTTTTGTTGTTTTGTGAAGACAGCAAGGAAGTACTACTTCTCAAAGGACAAACATATAAGCAAACCTCTCACCCCCCCCCACCCCCGCCTTCTCTCTAGGTGTCTTTGCTAAGCATAACTCTTCTGCAGTTTCCATGTTGTATCTGATCCCCATGGCTCCTGCAACAAATTACCATAAACTTACTGGCTGAAAACAACACCTATTTATTATCTCAGTTCTGGAAGACAGAAGCCTGAAATGGGTCTCATGCGGCTAAAATCAAGGTGTCCATAGGCCTGCACTCCTTTTGGAGGCTCCGGGGGAGAATCTGTTTGCATGGCTTTTCTAGCATCTGGAGGCTGCCTACGGTCCTTGGTGTGTGGCCACCTCTTCCATCTTCAAAGCCAGTATCATAGCATCTTCAAATTTCTCTCCCACCCTCCTGCCTCCCTCTTTAAAGGACCTTGTGATTACTTTGCGTCCACTGATGATCCAGGACAATCTCCCCATCTCAAGATCTTTATTTTAGTCACATCTGCAAAATCCCTTTTGCCACTTAAGGTAGCGTTTTCACAGATTCCAGCATTAGGACACAGACATCTTTGGGGGCCTCGATTCTGCCTTCCACTGATGCTGACAGGACAATGGAAACAGACACGGGCTTTGCATATTTCAGTGAAATATATCATGGGCTGTCCCTCAGATATATCCACATCAACACATGCTCAGTGACCAGCCTCCCAAAAAAACGAAAACAAAAAACCCAGCCTCTCTGTGGAAAATTAAAGCACTGTGAGCTCTTCTCATTTTTATCTAAAATTTAATTTAATATTCTAAAAGTCATTCAATAAAAGACATAGGACTATGAAGGAAACCAGTTATATTGAATTAGAATTATCAAGATATTTAACAGTTTATGATATAGGAATATATGTGCTTCTTTATTAACATATTAATTAACAAGATGTAGCAGCCAGTCTACTAATAGAACTTTGAACTGCTGATAAACCTAAACAATATTTTAAGGAATTTGTAACATTTGTGATAGGAAAGAATCTGATTTCTCTCAGTGACAAAGTCTCAGATACTGCTGATACTTCTGTGATTTATTATTTACATCTGTAATGGAAGGAAATGCCACATTTTAATTAAAGCTTAGTGAAATTAAAGATGTAAATGCTTCCTCATCCAAGTTCACAGACCCCTCTGTTTAAGGCCAGGACAAAGTGGGCAAGACAAGGTCCCCAGCCCAGGTGGAGGCTTGGGGTCTCCTAAGGCAAGTCTTTTTTTTTTTTTTTTTTTCCATTGTGGTAAAATACACATAACATAAAATGTACCTTGGTACCAATTTTAAGTACACAATTCAGTAGTGCTAAGTATATTCACATTGTTATGTATTCAGTCTCCAGAACTCTTTTCAAATTGCTAAACTGAAACAAGATATCCATTAAACAACAACTTCCCCTCCCCCCTCCACCCCTGCTCCTGACAGCTACCATGCTTCTACCCTTTGTCTCTGTGAATCTGACTATTCTAAGTGTCTCCTATAAGTGGGATCTTGCAGTTTTTTATCTTTTTGTGACTGGCTTATTTCACTTAGCATAATGTTTTCAAAGTTTATCCGTGTTGCAACATGTGTCAGAATTTCCTTCCTTTTTAAGGCAGAATGATATGCATGCATGTGTGTATGTGTGTATATGTGTGTGTGTGTGTGTGTATATATATATATATGAATGTACATCACATTTTCTGTATCCATTCATCCACTGACTGACATTTGGGTTACTTCCATCTTTTGGTTACTGTAGATAGTGCTGTTATGAACATGGGTGTGCAAATATCTCTTGGAGACCCTGCTTTCCATTCTTCGGGGTATATACCCAGACATGGGATTGCTGGACAGGGCAAGTCCTTTTTTTTTTTTTTAATTTTTTAAAAATTTATTTATTTATTTATTTATTTATGGCTGTGTTGGGTCTTCATTTCTGCGCGAGGGCTTTCTCTAGTCGTGGCAAGCGGGGGCCACTCTTCATCGCGGTGCGCGGGCCTCTCACCATCACGGCCTCTCCTGTTGCGGAGCACAAGCTCCAGACGCGCAGGCTCAGCAGTTGTGGCTCGCGGGCCCAGTTGCTCCGCGGCATGTGGGATCTTCCCAGACCAGGGCTCAAACCGGTGTCCCCTGCATTAGCAGGCAGATTCTCAACCACTGCACCACCAGGGAAGCCCAGGGCAAGTCCTTTTGATGGCTGTCAGAGAGAAACAACTCCACCAGGATCAGTCTGCTTCCAGACCAGGGTTCCAGCTCCTAAGATTTGTGCTGGAGAGAAGTAGTTAGAAGTCTGGTCTCAGATTGTCACAGAATCAACACTACGGAAGAGACCTGAGTCCCTTTCGTGCACCAATGAAAAAACTGAGGCCCCCGTGGGTGAAGTTACTTCCTGCACTACTTGTTAAAAACAAACTCAGGAGTGGAACTGACCCTGTGAAAGTTACCAATTCCTGAGCCCACACAGCGTGGGTATCAGCATATGGCTAAGACTCAGGTGGCCAGAGCAGGGGGAGGGGCCGGCTCCCGTGCAGAAATTCCACTGCTTTGGTGGAAATTTCCTTCCCCTTGCCTGATAGGAATACAGCCACACAAGAACGGTTTCCCTAGAATTTTCCCATGGAGCCAGCCACTGTTTCTTTTTCTCTTTTCCAAATGAGGACAAAAGGCAAAGATGCCTTATTCTCCTAGCAACCTGCTCAAGCCCTCTTCTGCGTGTGCCATGAAAACTCTGTTCCGAGTTCGCGTCAGCTCCTGGGGGTGTGAAAATGCAGCACACCAACCTTGGATTTGCAGCAGTTTTTAAAGTGGATGTTTATAGACACAAGCTAACATAATTCTGTAAATCATTCCTCCTTGTATCAAGTGCAAAATGCATAATAATTCTGAATGTAAGAATTCTTCTCTCATATAATGGAAGATTAATTTTCTTCCACACATTCTGTGAGCTGATTAAAAAGCCGGTTTTATACATATAGTTTTGGCTGATGAACAAATTAGACATTGAGAAATCAGATGCAAATGAGTAGTTTACAGACACTTTTGAAATTATATAATCTTCTCCCAGATCATATGAAAACCAAGTAACTGATTTAGAAAGGATCTGTTGAGGCGTTTGAAAGGAGGGTTTCTGTAATGTTTACCAACTATTTTTTTCTAATCACAATTGCCATGTATTTTTGCAAACATCTTTGCACTTGTGCTTTGTATCTGTTTGTTTTATGGATTATTTGTTACAATATCTTCGGGGGGGGGGGTTTGTTAAAGTTTAGGATTTAATACCTTTGGTAAACTTCCTTTTGCTGCACCCTCTGAAAGTATACAAAACAACAGCCCCCCCAAAAGGACTGCTTTTCTGTTCTTCAGTTTTCACTTGGTGTCCAAATATAGATTCAGTTTAAATATTTACCGAAAGGTCGCTAAATCCTTGGCTGGGCACCTGTCGACATCACCTTATTTAACCTTCTAAGACATCACAGGGCAGCTAATGCTGTGCATCCAAGAGGCCCGAGGGTCAGGGAGGAGGTGACGGGCCCAAGGCTACAGCCAGACTCGACACACCCGGAGGGTAAAGCCCAGTTTTCTGAGTGTGAGCACACCTGTTTCCCTTCTAACCACAGTGAATCTCTAATTTTAAAAACACAAGGTAGGAATTCCCTGGCGGTCCAGTGGTTAGGACTCCACACTTTCACTGCCGAGGGCCTGTGTTCGATCCCTGATCGGGGAACTAAGATCCCGCAAGCTGTGCAGTGTGGCCAAATTAAAAAACAAAAACAAACAAACAAAACCCACAAGGGAATGTGTGATCACAGAGACATTTTCTGTGATATGGAAGATGAGACTATTACCAAACAGATCTAGATCAGTGTGCATGGCTTCTGTGGAATGGAAGAGCATTTTCCCTGCCTTAACTTCACTCTCTCCTGTTCTCACCAGGCTCCGTATTTTGACTGTCACTCGATGCTTTGCTAAGCTGTGACCCACCCAGCTCAACATGTTGCCTGACAATAATCCCTTCCTGTGTGTCACACTCTGCCCGGGGTGTGAGTCTGCCCTGTAGAGGAGGCCCTGGCATGTGCCCGGCTGGGATCCAGGGCACACTTGGCATCCAGCATGCTGGCCAGCTTTCTGCGTGTATCCCAGGAATGTAAGACTGCCTTTGGAAAAGGAACAGCAGTGGTGTTCGGACTTGCCTCCTCTTCTTAGGACAGTGGTCATCCGATTGTGTTCCTTGGAGCCGCCTAAGGAAGCCAGCTCGCTGCGGGGGTGGGATGTGAGTGCATGGGGTTCTCCCTCACCCCCAACACTGACTCCCTTTACGTAAAAGCTTCGCTTTTATCTTATTAACATGCAAGGTTCCCCATTAGATTCAGTTTGGGGCAGGGGTGTTATTTAAGAAGCAAGACACGTCAGTACAAGATGTCAAAAAACTTTCTAGGTACTTAAATACTTCCTAGACCCATGACATTTCTGCATGATCATCTGTAGGCCTTATCTACTTGGGGTGTTTTTGTTCTACAGGACATGGAAGATGGGGCACAGGGATGATGTGGGCAGAGGGGAAATTTGCCTTCCTTCCCAACACCTCTCTCCGGTTCTATTATATTTTCCTTCCCTCCTTCCCTCCACCAAGAGTGGAGAGCGGGTGACAGAACACCAGGTTAGGGGCTGGCAAAAGAGAGCCAGCAGGCCAGATGGCCTATGAGGTAAGAATCATTGTCACATTTTATTTAAAAAGTCAAAAGAAGACTATTTTTATAACATTTGGAAGTAAATAAAATTCAAATTTGGGTGTCTAAATAAAGTTTTATTAGAACACATGCACACCCATACGTTTGCACATTGTGACTGGCTGCTTTCACACAACAGAGTTGAGTAGTTAGGACAGAGACCTGAGGCCTGCAAAGCCTAAAACACTTACTGTTGGGCCCGTTGCAGAAAGAGTTTGCTGACCCCTGCGCAAGTTTTAGAGGGTCCGGCCTGATTTTAGAGGGGCTTCTGAAAGGTGTTGCCTTAACAGCAGACTTTTTTTTTTTTTCCTAATCGAAAAAACATTTTAATCATCTTATCTCATTGACCTTTCTCATGCTTGAAGAAAATCTGAAAAAATGTTGTTTGCACAACTGCCTTCTAACCTACGCAAATGAGTCAACAGCAGACCTCTAGTCATAACAGAGCAGGGGAAATGCTGGGGAAAAGTCAGAGAGTCCTTAATCTGGACTCCCTTGTAGCTACAGCTATTCTGTGGGCGACCTCTGAATACATAATGAAGGAGTAGCACAGTGAATACAGAGCCTTTATTTTGATGCCCATGGGACTGAGTGCATAGGAACTTCATGAATATGCAAACAGTACACACCAAGCTTTGGCAACTCTTTTCTCAATTTCACTGGTTATGTTTTACCAAACAAGTCTTTGAAGCAGTTATGAAACCAAGACACACCTTACTGAGTATCACACAAAGCTGGACAGAGCTTGGTGGGTGGCCTGGAAGGAGAATAACTTGGTGCCTATCAAACCAATATTCACTGAGTATCTAATGTACATAGATGTGAAGCTAGGCTGTTCCAGGAATGTAAAGAGAAAGGTGTCTTGGGGTAGCTCAAGCCAGCCCTGGTCCCCGTTCTCCACGGCAGTTTAACTCTACCCCAAACCTGCATCACTGATTCACAGAACCAAAGTTCTGGAGGAAACCACCCTCCCTACAGTGCAGTGTGGTGACCATCTTTGGGCTTCTCATCTCAGTCCAGTTGGATTGCTCCAGAAGCAGACTCTGAGAGGATTCAAGGGCAAGGAGCTGATCTGGGAGGTGATCCCAGGAATCCCGAGAAGGGGTGCTGGGAAGTAAGATAAGGAAAGGGAGGAAGCCAGCTTAGGGTGTGCTCCTGAGAAGGGTGTTGCTGTAGGGCAATGGGGGCTCCTTTGCCCAGGTCCTCTAGAAGACTGCATGGGGTCACCCCAAAGTGGTCCTTGTCCCCCACAGGTGAGGAAGCCAAGGTATTTACCCACCAATTCATTCATGAAGGGCTGTCTTCTGAGGCATCAGTTCCCTGACATGTCAAACCTAGCACATTCTGTGGTCAAAGAGATCTCAGGTTTCCACAGGGAAAATCCACGTGTGGGTTTGGGAGGCAAGCCTCGGGCGTAGGGAAAGGTACCAGCCGTGGTGCCCACATCCTTCTCCACACACTGTGCACACCCTGAGAGCATTCTGGGAGGCATGCATCCTCCAGCTCCTTTCTCTTGCAGGGGTGCTTTGTGTCCCTGGCTGTCTGCTGCTCTAAGGGGCCACACAGCTGGCCCATCCTCCATCCATCTCTGGGGCAAGGGGATGGAGAAGAGAGTCTCATAATTGGGGGGCAGTGTGGCGGGGGGCGCTGGGGCAGAGGAAGGAGTGGGGACGAGCCTCCGCTGGGCATGAGGGCTGTGGGGCTTCCCTGTCACAGCCCCCCACCTTCCTGTCACCTGGAGTAAAAACTTCCTCGCCTGGGCTTCCGCTTCCTTGCTTGAAAAATATCAGATGGACCAGAGGACCTGTAGGCCAGCACTTCTCAAACTTTAATATACACACAAATCACCTGGGGTCTTATTAAATCTGCAGGTCCTGATTCAGCAGATCTTAGGTAAGGCCTGAGATTCTGCACTTACAAGTTCCAGGTGGAGCCGTTGGTCTCATCTGCCGGTCTCATAAGGTATAGTCAGGATGTAGTATACCTGGTCCATCAAAAATCTCTGGTTAACCAGGATGGTATGGGAATGGGGTCTTACAACTTCATAGCTGTTAATGGAAACATTTTTGTGGTTGCTCTTCTAATCCTTGCTATTAAACTTTTCTCTAAAATATTTTAGATCACAGACCTGTTTAAGGAAGCCCATACTATTTGTAAAAACCAAGCAGTTTCTGGAAGTTTCTTAGAAATGAATGCAATCCCTTTGTATTTCCCTCAAAAAGCTAATTTCTCTGGGACTCCAAAGGGCCTTCTTGTGCCGTTATCCCACTTATGACCCGCCTGGTTATTAGAAGCACAAAGTCACCGCCAGGTTTATAGGGTGAAATATCCTAAGTGGGGTGAAGTAGGTGTTCTATCCAATTCTTTCCCCCAGACCTGGAGTAGAATCTCACAGTCCTTGGCTTCTGGCAGCAATTCTGGCCCCGGGCAATTCACCCACCTGTGTCTCGGCAGCATTCTGGACCACGTGTGGGCTCACTCCCTGTCAAACCGCTCTTCCTGGAAGTGATGACCAGCCTTGTGCTTGTGATGTCACCATGCCAGAACCGTGCACAGCACCTCCAGATGGCTCTTCATTATGGATGAGAAAACAGAGGCTTAAAGCTAGTCTCAAGTCACCCAGAAAACAATGGCAGATGTAGCAGTAGGAGAAAATATCTGGTCCAGAGCCCTCTCCCGGAACCACTCAATCTAACCACAGATAGAACCCACATACACCAGTCCGCTTAATTCAAATTCTGGCTACTGTTAATTAAATGACTTAGGTGAATTCATTACCATCTTTGGGCCTTGGTTTTCTCATCTATAAAATGGAGCCACTAAAACACCTACTGCATACGGTATTATAATTATGTTTCTGGGAATCTTATTAGTAACACCCGCAATCTTATTAGTAACATCAGTTACTAATTTAATTTACACACATGCAATTATAATGTTTAATGCCCTTTTACATTTCTTCTCAAACTCAAAGTATGTCTAACTGAGTTAGGTTAAATGTGCCCTCTAAAATCTTATTTTATTTTTCAAAATATATGCATGCATAGGCTCTATTGGGGTTAGCATAAAATGGGACCAGTCAACCAGCCAATAAATGTTTACAGAGCACCTACTCTGTGCAAGGCGGTCAGCGTAATGGAGATTTGGGACACGATGGTAAATAAAAGAGACTCACTTCCTTCTCAGAGCTGTCAGTAAGCAAATACTTTCTCATCACTAATTAACTAATTCCAAGTGTGTGCTCCAGTGGACTTGAGGTGAGTTGCTCTTTACATCAGCTTCAGTGTCTTCTTCAGCCCAAGTGTCTAGGCCAGATTTCCATTTTCTTTTCCCTCAGGTTTATGTGTTGATTACCCTGTAGCACCTGAACTTCTCTTTGACCTTGACCTTCAGGGGAAAGATGACCTGAAGGTCTAGTCTTGAGGAGCAGAATCTGCTCAAGTTTTGGCGAATGACTGGATTGTTTGTTTTGAAGAAAGGAAGTAAATGTTTGCAGAAGAATAATTGAAAAGCCTTGGACGATAGAAGGTGATTTCAAGGCTCTGTGGGAAGAGATGGGGAGAGTGAGAGGCTCAGCAATAGGTAATCTTGTCTAAAACCTAGAGAGAAAATTAACATGACTAATGCAGAAACAGCATTAAGTTTTACTATATGACATGCATTTTTTTCCCTATATGGCATTCTTTCCTTTCCATGGAAATCAGTAAATTCTGCATTACTTGCACATGTGTTGGATCCAGATGTGGATTTCTTTTTGGATGGAGGGGGTGTTGAGAGCGGGTGGGGGAGCATGCAGCATCACTCAGGGTTCTCCCACAGGTACAGGTGTGTGTGAGGGGGTAGGAGCAAGGGTCCTAGTGTTGCCCTGAAAGTAGCTCATACAGCCTCGTGCAGCAGTTCTGGGTTGGGGGGCAGAAGAACCCCTATGGCCAAAATGTTGATCCCCAAGGGGTTGTACAGGGCTGACTGGCCAGGAGGTATGGAGGGTCCTACAGAGGACAATATGAGGCAAAGGGCACGTTTGCAGCACACTTTTCCATCTTGCCTGGAAAGGAACAGCCCAGCTTGTGTGATATGTTTTATCGTGGTGATGGAGGGGAGGGGATGCGAACTGAACTGGGCGGAGTCTGGAAAAGCTGATGCAACATTAATCTTTGTGAAGCTGACTCCTTTGAGTTCAGCCTGAGCTCTTGTATCACCTGTCTCCAAGACGCTGGAGCTGTCTGGGGGCCAAAAATGCTTTTAGAGATCCTCTAACCAAACAAACCTGTCTTCATGATGCTATCCCAGGATCCCATGGAAGCCGGGAAGGTCCTGGTGGTGGTATCAGATCAACCTAAGGTCCGAAAAGATTGGAGATGGGAGAACCTGAGAGCGGATTGCTGAGTGTCAGGTTCAGTCTGGAATGTAGAAACCTCATTCCCAATTCGCTTCAGCTGAGCTCATACCCAATGCTCATCTATCACAAACAAAGCAGGTTGGGATCAGTTTCCAGGTTTCACTATGGAAATCTAGCCTTCCCTGTCCCTCTGTTTTGTTGACTGTCCCCAAAACTCTGTTAAAGGTGCAGAGCTCTTGTTTTCTTCTCACACATGACACTCGGGATTTTCTCCAGAGAAAGGGTTGGTGTGGTCAGGTATCCTCGGATAGAGCTGGGCTCAAATGGTCCAGGAATTTCCCTAGTGGGCAAGGCTGATGCTACAGACTGAATTGTGTCACCCAAAATTCATGTGTTGAAGCCCTAACCCCCAGTGTGACTGTATTTGTAGATAGGATCTTTAGGAGGCTTAAGGTTAAATGAAGTCATAAGGATGGGATCCTAATCTGATAGGATCGGTGGCCTTATAAGAAGAGGGAGGGAGCTCTGTATCTCCACTATGTGAGGACAGAAAAATGGTGGCCATCAACAAGCCAAGAAAAGAGCTCTCACTGGAACTCAATTGTGCTGGCACTCTGATCTTGGACTTCCAGCCGCTAAAACTGTGAGAAATGAGTTTCTATTTTTTAGGCCACCCAGTCTATGGTATTTTGTTATAGGAGCCCCAGCTGACTAAGACAGCTACTGTGTTCCTGGCTTTGTGGCTCCATCCCTGTCTAGCAACTTATAGGCACTGAATACTATTATATCCCATCTGGAAAGCAATGTGGCAACACTTTGCAAAAATGTTATGTCTTTGGTCTTATAATTTCAGTCCTGAGTATTTTTAGGGAGTAATTTAACAGGAGGAAAAAACTGTATACATTGAAGAAGTTTATTGGAGTAGTGTCTTTCAGGTTATCAAGTCAAATGTATTCCACCATGTAGACTAGGCAACAGTAGAACAGGGTGTCAACTTGGGCAACATAGAGATGTAGAAGATACATTTTATATTATATGGTTTAAAAAGGAAAAATGATACATTTTGTGTAGGTTTTAATTAGAAATGTGAAACATATGCATCTATGTGAAGGAAGAGAGAAAGAGAATTTGTCAACATCGAATGAGTTAATTTAGGGCAGTGGGATGTTAGGGAATTTGAAAAATTTAGACATTTTCCCTTATTGCCGTTTCATTTTTTCTACAGAGAACAAAACAAGGCTTATACTTGTCAACTTCCACCCTCAGCAGTGCCTCCCCTCCCAGCCTGCTTGTCCCCTCGAGGCTGAGTTTCCAGACCCACAGGAGGCCTTCCATGCCATCCCCGGGGCTCTGTTTTCTAATAGAACACCCACTTGTCACAGGAACTGTGTCCTCCTCTCTGTGTAAACTGTCACCGCAGTGCCCGACAGCCTCCTTTGCATCTTGCCATTAACCTCACACCTGGGCTCCCCTCTGGTTAATAGAAAAACCTCCGTGAAGCCGGGAGCCAAGACCAGCTTCACTTTTCCACAGCTTTACAATGGCCGGCCGTTTCTCTCACTGGGCTGTCACATGATTTGCTCTTGATGACAAAATCCCCTGGAACCAGATCCTTCTCTGAGTCAGAGCTGGATCCTCTTGCTGAGTATCTGGTAGCTTGAGTCAGGTGATACCTAGCCTGGCGTTTTGGCACTGAGCCCTCAGGACCGGGTACTCCTGCTTTCAATGTGCGCTGGGGCCGAGTTTCATCTCGCAGCCCCCAAACTCGCCCTAGTCCCTTTGTCTACATGACTTGGGTAAATACGATCCTTTTGGAATTGAATTTAGGTAGGAAGTGATGAGTATTTTCCACTTATACAGCTCCTTTATCAATTTTTGAAACTATTTCCTTTCCAATGTAAACAAATGAATGCAAACGGTAAAACAAAACAAACAGCCACAGAAAGGTCAAAAGAGAAAAATAAAACTATGCCCCATCCACTAGTTCCACTCATTGGGAGTAATTATTAGCAGATTCTTGTGTACCCTTATGTCTATGCATATTTGCATATATGCAGCATCTATACGTATATTCTGCACATCTTAAAACAAAACAAAACAAAATCAGGATCGTACCATGCACTGTTCTAGTGTTACATTTTCACTTAGTTATATTGACATATCTTGGGATCTTTATCAGCACAGTTAATAGGCCATTTGATAGATATTGAGGTTGTTTGTTTTGCTGTAATAAATAATGCTGCAAGTAACCATTTTGTGCACATAACTTTGTGCACATTTGCAAGTTTATTTGTAGGGTACATTCTTAATGATGGAAATACTGGGTCAAAGGTAATGTGCATTTTAAATTTAGATTTCTACTGACAAACTGCCTCCTAAGAGGTTGCTTTAGTTTATTCTTCTACCGACAATGTATGAACCCACTAGATTTTTCCACACTCTAGCTCATGATATGCACGCAAACTTTTAAATTTTTGCCAATTAATAGTTGAAAAGTGGCCTCTTCCATTATTTAATGATGGTATCATCATTATTTAATTTGCATTTCCTTCATTATGAGTGAGGCTAAACATATTTTCATATATTTATTGGCTATTTATATCTTCGGTTCTATAAGATGCCTGGACCCTGGCATATTTTTCTGTTGGGTATTTGTCTTTCTCTTATTATTTTATTAAGCAAATTAGCTCTTTATCTGCTTATGGGTTATAAATCTTTCCCAATTTTTCGCTAACGTTGGTTATGAGATTATTTTTCATACAGAGAACATTTAAAAATTTTTCTTAGCGTTTGGAGCCACTTTTCTCTGGTCTCCAGGTTTTGGGGCTGTTTTTAGATAATTCTTCTTCTTCCTTTTTTTTTTTTTTTTTTGGCTGCACTGCACAGCATGTGAGATCTTAGTTCCCCGACCAGGGATTGAACTCTTGCCCCCTGCATTGGAAACGCAGAGACTTAACCACTGGACTGCCAGGGAATTTCCTGATTTCAAGATTATAAAATTTGTATTTATTTTTCTTCTAGTGCTTTAACAGGTTTACATTTAAACACTTGAACCATTTAGAGCAGCCTTGTTCAACAGAACTTTCTAGGATGATTAATATGGTCTGTGTTGTCCAATGGTAATCACTAACCACATAGGGTTCTTGAGCACTTGGAATGTGGCTAATATGATCGAATAAATGAGTATTTACTCTTATTTAATTTTAATTAACTTATATTTAAATAGCCACACATGGCCAGTGGCTGCTGTATTGCAAACCACATACCCAGAATTTATTTTGGTGTTAAGATTGCAGGAAGGATCACTTCCCCTCTCCTCCTGAATGCCTAACAAGGTGTCCCAATGTCATCTGCTGAACCTATCCTTTCCCCTTGATTTAAAATGTCACCATTATCATATGCTCAATTCCTGTGTGCACTTGCATCTATTTTTGGACACTCTGCTTGGCTCCATTGATTACCCAGAACCTTTATATCTGCAAAGAGCTTTTAGAAAGCTTCTCTAGTTACAGTATCTCAGAGCATCAGGATTACTTAACAGAAACATCTATTCGTTAGCCTTTGCATAGAAGATGGCAATTCATTCCCACATTTTTCTGTCCCATTCTGTTTTTGACTATAATACTTAACATTTAATGTCTAATCTAACAGTGATGGTGGAGAACAGGGGAAAAATAGTTAAAGGATTGACATGTGAGATTTTAAGAACTAAAATGCACATGC
Source organism: Balaenoptera physalus (assembly GCF_965194825.1). NCBI lineage: Eukaryota > Metazoa > Chordata > Mammalia > Artiodactyla > Balaenopteridae > Balaenoptera > Balaenoptera physalus. Next base: position 133,777,488 of record NC_138885.1, on the reverse strand, counting down.
ACACGAACACACACACACACACACACACACACACAGATTTTCCAAAGATTTTTTGGGAGCCAGCTCAAGGCAAATGAGGATGTGGGTGAGGGCTGGTTTCAGCACCTTCAGCTATACATTTCTGGGCCCTCTCATCCCAAACAGCAGTTATTCCTTGTCCATCCTGAGCCTCTCACAAAGCTCTTAGTCATGACAGTTGTCCAAACATCGGCTCTTTTGTCGCACTCGAGGTATCCGCTCTTTGGACGGGCTGTTCCCTGACTGACTTATTGCAAGTTTCCTCAGCTCCTTCCCCAGGGGTCCACCCCACAGCCTCTTACAGTCAAGGTCCCCTTGGTCTTGAAGGTCACCCTCTTGGGTGGGTTCCCATAAAGTCAGTTCTATCATCAGGCTATCTTTTCAGCATCCCCTTGGCCCAGAGGAAACTCATGCATTTGTACCACATCCATGTTGGGGTCTGTGCTATTGTATGATCGCCCTCTCTCCCAGGGGGTCCAGTCAGGTCCCTACCCTTGGAGCCTCCAGTGGGGAGCAGCCCCCAGTGTTCCCAAGCGCCCCCCTCCCTCTAAGCTTCAGCTCAGGCAGCAGGATGGCAGTGAGTTTCTGCATCTCAGCTGCCATTCAGGTGGGAGAAAGACACAGGCACCAACAGTCTCTAAGGAGGGGTCTCTTGGAGCCTTTGGGGGTTGGAGGGGAGTCATGGGAAACACCTTAGCCCCTCCCCCACCCCACGGGCTGGCTCTGCTCCGTTGCCACCCATGATCTCCGATAAGCTCTAGTTTGTGCTGAGATAGCCTGCCAGTAGGTTTGAGGATTACGGAGCGTGCTTGGTCAACTCAGGATAAGTCCCGTGCGATGTGTCTTGAGGCTCTATATTAGAACCTGAAGTTATTTGTTGCCTACTGTCCTCAGGAATGGGACCTTCCCTGAAATTCTAAGACAGCACAGAAAGAAACATCATATGTATGGCGCTTAGCCCCTCTTGCCACTGCTTTGAACCTTCTCTAATTTCCTTTCCCCTCTCCCTCTCAACCTTTTAACACACCCTAGTTCTTTTCTCAGAGCTCCTAAGATTATTTTATTATTTTATTTTTAATTTTAAAAATGTTAATACAATTTTTAAAGGTTGCTTTCCATTTTCAGTTATTACAAAATATTGGCTATATTCCCCATGTTGTACAATACATCCTTGAGCCCAACTTACACCCAATAGTTTGTACCTCCCACTCCCCCATCCCTATATTCCCCTCCCCCAAATGGTAATCACTAGATTGTTCTCTATATTGGTGAGTCTGCTTCTTTTTTGTTGCATTCACTAGTTTGTTGTAGCTTTTAGATTCCACATATAAGTGATATCATACAGTATGTGTCTTAAGATTATTTTAGAACAAAGTACCAGGACAATGGTAAAATAAAAAGAGAAATTAAAAGGGTTGGGGACTTTCCCGGTGACCCAGTGGTTAGGAATCTGCCTGCCAATGCAGGGGACATGGGTTTGAGCCCTGGTCTGGGAAGCTCCCACATGCTGCAGAGCAAATAAGCCTGCGAGCCACAACTACTGAGCCCGTGCGCCACAACCACTGAAGCCTGCGTGCCTAGAGCCCGTGCTCCACAAAAAGAGAAGTCACTGCAACAAGAAGCCCGTGCACCACAACGAAGAGTAGCCCCCGCTCTCTGCAACTAGAGAAAGCCCGTGTGCAGCAGCAAAGACCCAATGCAGCCAGAAATAAATAAATAAATGCATACATACATACAAACATACATACATATTAAAAAAATAAAAAGAGTTGGCAGGCAATAATATCCATTATAAAGTCCTTTTGCTTAGTATGATAATCTCTAGCTGCATCCATGTTGCTGCAAATGGCATTATTTTGTTCTTTTTTACGGCTGAGTAGTATTCCATTGTATATATGTACCATATCTTCTTTATCCATTCATAGGTTGATGGACATTTAGGTTGTTTCCATGTCTTGGCTATTGTGAATAGTGCTGCTGTGAACATAAGGGTACATGTATCTTTTTGAATTAGAGTTTTGTCTGGATATATACCCAGGAGTGGGATTGCTGGATCATATGGTAATTCTATTTTTGGTTTTCTAAGGAACCTCCCATACTGTTTTCCAGAGTGGCTATACCAACTTACATTCCCACCAACACTTTGCTGTACAGCAGAAATTAACACAACGTTGTAAATCAACTATACTTCAATTAAAAAATAAATAAATAAAGTTCTTTTGTTTTTTGGTGCTACTGGGGAGCCTTTCTCCGTCTCTGGCAGAATTATCCTCCATTCCAGTTCCCCAGCGAGCACATGACAGCAGGCATCCTACCAGGCTGGAGCTGCAGCTGGGTGGGGGCCAACCCAGGGAATCAGGTACAGCAGAGATGCCCGGCAGTGCTTAGCACAGCTACAGGGGCTCCCCATGGGAACAGGCAGAAATTATGCTGTGTTCAGATAAGAGGACTCTAATTAATAAGAAATGTAAAGAAGACCAATTTGTGCTTCACAGTGCACAAATTCCACAGACCCGTGGCTATTTAGGGACCACACAGCCATAATGGGCCTAATTGTCCTTTATTGAAGAACAGCAGAGCACAGTTAAGAGGTAGAAAAGGGGCTTTGGGAAATAGGTATCATCCGGTTCCACATTCATTTTCTTCAATTGCTTCTGAGCAGAGATTTTCCTCACCAATGAAAAGCAAAGGCTCATTTTCCTCTGTGCCAGTACTGAATCTTGGAAATCAGGTTGGAGGGCTTTTGGTCTTGGGTTTAAGTACCAGTAATCTATAGCCGAAGGCTGATGGCTTTGTCAATGCTGGAACACCAGAGCGTGGCTGCATTTATATTCAATTCTCTAAATCCATGTGTTTCAGGATTTTCTCTCAAGTGGAGCCATTGTTTTGTATTGATAATAATCTCCCAAATGAGCAGAGGCGGGAGGAGGGCAGCAGGTCAGGAGACATGGATTCTAATCCTGGTTCCGGGTGCACCTCTGAACCCCTTCGCGTTGGTTTCCTGGGGCTGCTGAAACACGGCACCACACACTGGGTGGCTTGAGGCAACAGAAATTCATTCTCTCATGGTTCTGGAGGTAGAAGTCCCAAATCAAAGGTGTCAGCAGTGTTGGTCCCTTCTGGAGGCTCAGAGATCAGCTCTGTGCCTCTCTCTTAGCTCTGCCAGCATCCGTGGCATTGCTTGTTTTGGGGAGGTGTCACTCCATCTCTGCCTCAGTCGACACATGGCCTTCTCCTTGTGTGTGTGTGTGTGTGTCTCTTGCCCGCTTCTTATGAGGACTCCAGTCATATCGGATTAAGGGTCTACCCTACTCTAGCATAACCTCAACTTAGCTTACATCTTAATTACATCTGCAAAGACCCTATTTCCAAATAAAGTCACATTCATGGGTACCTGGGGTTAGGACTTCAGCCTATTTTTTGAGAGGACACAATTAAACCCACAACACCCTCTAACCCCGGCTTCCACTGTTTGAATATTTGCTTCCGCTGTCATGAGGCAGATCTCTGGTGCTAGGTGTGGCTCGGCCATCTTTCCTGGTCACAAACAGCTAGGCTGTGCCCAACTACGTCTTCCCCAGGGTTCCTGAAGAGCACTCCTGGGCCCCCCAGTGATTGTGATCAGGGCTATTCATTTGGTTGCAGAAACCCCAAACTGATGCATACAAAACAAATGCAGAATGTCACAATTAGTAATTGAAACTAGTAAGATCATTTTTTAAATCTCTTCTCCACAAATCCCAAATTCTTTCCCCCGCTGCCCTCTGGTCCAGTGGAGTTATGGTACTTGTTCCCTTGACGTGTTTCTTTCCTTCTGAGATCTGCGATGAATTTCCCTGAAAGCACACGCTTGCCGTGTTTCTTCTGCACTCTGGCCCCTTTAATTCTGGGGCTTTGTCACCAACACCTGCTGTTTCCTGTGCTAACAGGCCAACGGTTTTGCTCTTATCTTTGCTCCCCGGCAGCGTGTCTCTCTCTGGGCTGTGTCCCTAGATACGGTGTAATTTTCACCAGTGTTTATGGAACATTCCGTCTATCCTATCTCCTCTGTCTGGCTTTCATCGTGTTCAGTTTGGGAACTTCAAATTGGCCACTGTTTGTGGTCAGGGCGGCAGATGTGACCCAAGAGCCACACAAAGGCCAATAGCTTGTCCTGCATGGTCACTTCTTCACTCCTTTTGCAAAACTGGATCCCACTCTTCTGACCTTGTCAATTTCCTCCGATGGCTGGGCTGTGTATATAGTTGGGAATTCCTGACGTTGATATCCCTGTTGGCTTTTTCCAGAGGAGACGCTGCTGCCAGCATCCTGCCTGGAGTTGTTGGAAGAAAGGGGTCTCAGCAACCATGGGGCAAACACACGCTTAACTTCCCTGTCTCTGGTGGAGCCTGGGCACCTTGTCCAGAGGCCATTGCCTTCCCTCTCTCCAGGGCGTCTACTTCCAGGCTTTGCAGGGGGTGGGAAGGGGCATTTCTTCTGCTGAGAGGAGGGGTTACCTGAACTCGCACTCAGCTCTGCCTGGTTGAGCTCTACGCCACCCCTCACTAACCCCAATTCCTAGACCTCTGGGGGACTCTGCTCCTTGGTCCTTAGCCTCCTCGTGGTCTGCTTAAGGTTCTTAGCTGTCACGTTATTTTTACTCATTGCTCTGCTTCCCAAATTTCAGACCTTATTGCTGTTGTTTACTCTTCCATTTTTCTTATTTGTATGTCTTTTAAAAAAGCCATTTACTGTTATATGACTCTATTGTAGTATACTTAATTAGTCAACTACTGTTTTGGTTATTCATATCATTTCCATTTTCTGTTATTATAAAGAAACTGCGTTGAACAGCCTTATGCATATCTGTTTATACGGCACTTATAATAAATTCTTTTTTTAAAATTAATTAATTTATTTATTTTTGGCTGTGTTGGGTCTTCGTTTCTGTGCGAGGTCTTTCTCTAGTTGCGGCAAGCGGGGGCCACTCTTCATCGCGGTGTGCGGGCCTCTCACTATCGCGGCCTCTCTTGTTGAGGAGCACAGGTTCCAGACGCGCAGGCTCAGTAGTTGTGGCTCACGGGCCTAGTTGTTCCGCGGCATGTGGGATCCTCCCAGACCAGGGCTCGAACCCGTGTCCCCTGCATTGGCAGGCAGACTCTCAACCACTGCGCCACCAGGGAAGCCCCTATAATAAATTCTTATAAGAGAAATTGCTGGATACATACACATATACACACACATTTACTATATACGGCACATATGTATCAAGACTTGTGAGTATATATACTCATATACATCATACTCACATATATATACTCACACTCATGAACTCATACGTGAATGTATGTTTGTATATACTCATGCATACTTAATGAGTTTATCACGTTCATATGTATTTTATATGTATAATATATTGTCAACATGGTTTTGGTATTGTCCACATGTGCTTTTCATTTATATATATATGTATTTATTTTATTTTTTATTGAAGTATAGTTGATTCACAATGTGGTGTTAGTTTCAGGTGTAGAGCAAAGTGATTCTTTTCAGCTTCTTTTCCACTGCAGGTTATTATAAGATACTGAATACAGTTCCTGTGCTATACAGGAAGTCCTTGTTGTTTATCTATTTTATATGCAGTAATATGTATCTGTTAATCTCATACTCCTATTTTATCCCTCCCCCCACCTTTCCCCTTTGGTAACAATAAGTCACATTTGTTTTTCTTTCATTGACTGTAGGGTTTCGGGGTCAAATTGCTTGGGTTCAAGTCTCATCTCTCCGGCTCCTGGTCAGCCTCTCTGTGACTCTGTGCCTCTCTGTGCCTCTGTGCGTGGAGATAGAGCGTCTCCTCCCTGAGGCTGTAGTGAACACTCAGTACAACAATACTGAACATTCCTGTAATGTCCTGGCGCAGAGCCCGGTGCCCAGCCAGCCCTCAGGAAGGGTCAGCAATGTTTGCTTTCAGGGTCAACAAGTGGCACTCCCCTCCCACCCGGATTTCGGAATAATAATAAACTAAGACAAAACAATCAGCAGATAGAGACCTTGATAACACCTTTGTCACTGACAAGACCAGGTTCAGGAATGGCCTGCTGGCTCCCTGCCTGCAGGGAGCAAGTGTGCAGCTGACAGGCCTCCCCCTGTCCCGCCTCGAGCTGGGCTGGGTGGGGGGATGGGAAGACAGACTCTCAGGGGCATAGAAGACGTCAGGCAAGTTGCTTAAGGGTGGCTCCTGGCACTGAGGGCTGGTGCATCACCGGCAGGCCTTGCTCCCCTGCTAGGTGTGTGGGGCGCTGGGAGGTCTGGAGGGTTCTGGGAAAGCCCCTCCTCTAGAGAGCCAGAGGAGTTCTCCCAGGTGACTGTGCTCTTTAGCTGCCCAGCTCACCTGTTGGGCCAATGGACGACCTAGGCCAAGCCCCATCTCAGGGGACCAGCAGTCCATCAGGGCAGGTCAGCTCCCACCTTCGCAGGATGCTCCCCTTACACCAGGCGCTGGTCTTTTATGGATTCCCTTAGGAACTTAGATGGCACTACAGACTCCGCCTCCGAATAGCTCAGACATCAGCTGAGTTAAATCAACGCAAGGTCGCTTCTCTCCCAAGGCCACACACTCAGATCTAGCCCTGTGTTCAACATCACCTATCAGAGGTTCTGCACTGGGATCCAATGACATCCTAAAGATACTCCAAAAGTTAACAGGTGGTAATAAGTTACCCCCTATGTAAATATAGACCCTCTCTTCATTAAGAAGTTCCTGGGGATAAAATAAAGCCAGAAGATTAAACCCTCTTACAAGCTAAACTTCAAAGCAGTAGAAGTCCAATGGAATCAAAGTTGGAATTAAATATTTTGCCCTTGTGAGTTAAAAGTCAAAGAAATTAAAGACCAAAAATCAAGCTCCAGGCTTCTAATTCCTCTCTGCTCAGCCAGGGACATTCTTGCCGGGATGATGGGCAGACCCCCAGACGGGCAGCTGGGGGTCTCTTCCATTGGAAAGGCCGGTGTTGCCAGCCTGACCACATAGGATGGTCAACTGGTGCATTCATTTCCTGGGGCTGCTGTAACCAAGTGCCACAAATTGAGGGGCTTAAAACAGCAGGCCTTTATTCTCTCACAGCTTTGGTGGCTAGAAGCTCGAAAGCAAGATGCTGTCAGGGTTGGTTCCTTCTGGAGGCTCTGAGGGAGAAACCATCCCATGCTTTCTGCCAGCTTCTGGTGGTTGCTGGAAATCCTTGTCATTCCTCGGCTGTGGGTTCATCCCTCCAACCTCTGCTTCTGTCTTCACAGCGACTTCTCTGCGTTTCTATGTGCCCCTTTCTGTCTCTTATACAAAGACACTCTCATTGGATGTAACGCCCCCCCCGACCCCATGCAGTCCGGTGTGCTCCCATCTTGATTGCAAACTAATTACATCTGCAAAGACCCTAGTTCCAGATGAGGCCACATGCTGAGGTTCTGGCTAGACCTGTAGAGTGTGTACAACCCCCAGCGCCCAGGCCGAATCCCACAGCTGTTAACTCAGGGTCTCTGGGGTGGAGCCAGGCGCCAGTCCTTCGTCAAGGCTCCCCAGGTCATTCTGATGTGCAGCCAAGGCTGAGAGACTCACTGAGGTCTCAGGAGGTGGAGGGAGTCTCTTTTAAAGAGGCCAAGTGTCAAGGGGAAGGAATAAGAGAGCACGCGTGTCACACTCACCACCTTAGTGAGGCAGGCCAGTGCTTAGCTTTGCAGGGACCTGGGGCATGTGAACAAAGGGTGGGGATGGAGAGAGCCTTGTTTTCACCGCACCCCTCACCCAGGCTGCCCGTCAGTCTGTGAGGATCGGTTCAAGTCCTTGACCTCTGAGTTACACTCAGCTGAAAGAAATCTGCTGTCGAGACATTATTTATTTATTATTTATTTGAAGTCTAGTTGATTTACAGTGTTGTGTTAGTTTCTGGCGTACAGCAAAGTGATTCAGTTATACATGTGTGTATTATCTGCAGACTTTTTGATGATGGCCATTCTGACCGGTGTGAGGTGGTACCTCATTGTAGTTTTGATTTGCATTTCTCTAATGATTAGCGTTGCTGAGCATCTTTCATGCACCCGTTAACCATCTGTACGCATCGAGACATTGTGACGATGTGTGTTCATCTCATTTGGGGACAAGCCCCCTGTATACGTGAGACAGGGCTGCCTTCTTGCAGAGCTTTGCCATTTGCAGTTTAAGGCCCATTCCTGGGTCTTGTTTGCAGTCTCTTCCCCATGCTGCATGAGGAAACCTCTGGTTCTGGTACTTTGGTACTTCGAGCGCTTGCTCTGCTGCCCCACTGAGAACGCTCCCTTGGCGGGCCGGCCCCCCAGTGGGCTTCCCTCCGCTGTCCTCTTCCTCCTGAGGCCCCCTTGAGTTTCCAGCAGCTGAAGCTACTTTCTGAATGGCTCCCTCTCCTGTCCCACCCACCTTTGGTTAGAACCATATCCCAATCTGAGTGCCTTCTCTCCTAATTCCTCGTGGCTTTTGTTCTAAGATATTTCTCCACCCTCTGCCTTGTGAGACTACCGAGTGAGCCAAAGGAAATAAGAAGGTTCTAGGTCTGCGACAACTATCCACTGTTCAAAGAGTTCTCATCTCCTTACGACTCCGTTCCTGAGTGGGTCATTCCACCGGGAGGGCACCCCTCCCTGAGGACGAGTATTTCAGCCAGGCTGGACTTGGTCTAATTACTGTCCTCCTGGCTCAGGGCATCTTGGCTGTACCTTTTCATAGAACTCTTGTTCCTGAGCTTGTTCTCACAGGGCAGGATGTACTGGCCCCACCTCGACTGTGTCACCTTGAAATGCATCTAAGGAGGCTGCTTCGAGTGTTTCATGCTGGTCTGGGTGACCTTCTCTAGAATCTGTTCAGATTTTCTGTAACCACTTGGAATAGCCATCCAACGTTAATGGTAGTTTGCAGTTGCTCTCACCACAGACACTGAGGCTCTGGACGCCTTCTCCCTCCAGAAGGAGATCCTCCCAGCAGAAGTCCTGAGATGGCAGAGCTGTCAGATTTTATTGGACTCCACTGTTTCTGACCTGTTAACAACCAAGATCACATGAACAACATCCCCCTATTTCCCTGTTAGACCTGGGGGTGCATCTCCTTTCCTGTTTATAATGTCTTTCCTGGCCCTGAGATCTCAGTTATTCCTCCCGTACTGTTTTGGGTGTTGCTAAAATCCCACCCTTTCTCCTATCTCTTAAAGAAATCTCTCTCTCTCCAGTTGAATCCTCCCAGTCTGCCTTATTTTATTTTTACTTTTCCTGTTCTGACTATAAGCCTAAAACATTTTTGTTTGTTTGTTTAACATCACTCTGATTTTGCCTCGATTTTCTGAGCAAGTTTGATTCTTAGAGGCATGGGTCTTTCTGGCTTTTGGATTTGCAACAATTTCACTGAGTTGATTCTCTGCCTTCACCAAAAGTGACAGCATTTGTTTCAGAAGAGATCCTTGTTTCTTTTTATTTACTACTGAAAAATCTACCACCTCCTGAAGGTGAGTCAGTTTGGTCCTCTGAAGTCAAAAGCCAGGGTCAGAACTTTCATAATGAACGTGTCTAGAGCCAGCTCGAGAGCCTATGGGGAACCCTGTGATTAAAGCTTAGTTCCTCCAGCCTTTTCCTTGGCCGTGTGTGCAGAACGAAATCTGGTGGCCAATCTATTGCTGTCTATCTCCCCAGGTTTAGCACCCACATTCTAGACGTACAACTAACTCTCTGCAAAAAATGCAGAACTCAGCTGCCTTCCAGTTTAAAAGCAGACCATGTTCTGCCCACCAAGGTCAAGGTCAAGGTCAAGGAGGGTCTCCTCCAGCCTCAGCCTCACCTGGGGTACTGGTGTGCATATTTAAATGTCAGCTGTGTCTGCACAGGTCAAGATCAAGCCGTGGCAGCTGGCATGCCACAGCCACCCACGCAGCTCATATTTGGCTAAAGCATCTGCTTGGTTCCCAGCAGCACACGCCTTCGCTAAGGCCTGGGTTCTGTGTCCTCCATTTACTGCCCAGGATCGCTATGGCTGTCACAGGCTGGGAGCATCTGCTAAGGTGTGGGTAGCCTGGGCTGGGCCAAGGTCAGGGCTGCTGCCCTTCCTTTTGAAAAACAAAACTGTCCAAAGCTGCAGTGGCTCACCAAGGTCAAATCTCACTTGAAACAGTCTTAAATCTGCTTGAAATTGTCAATATCCAAAAAATCTTCGAGTCCTGTCTTCACAAAAGCTTCATCTACACTGTGTCTTGGAAAACCTCCTCGTGTGATTCTGGACTGGGAAAACTTGGGGCTGGGAGGAGCAAACCAGAATGTCTGCTCTCTGATGGCATGAGGAGGATGGGCTGGCTGAACACGCCTGTTCTCTTTCCCTGACTTTCCAATCAGGTCACTGACCCCAGCTCCCTCGGGAAAAGTAAGAGGTAGGACAAGGAACCAGAGTGTTTGTGGAAAATTCCTCTCGTGGAAACCAGCGTAAATGCTATTATTATTCTATTATTAAGTAGGAGGAGCTCCCTACCTTTTGGAGTATTAGCACTATTTGGGTGTTAACACCAATAAGTCTTTGGTTAGCTTGCATAATATAGTAGGCTTCACATCTCATGACCATGTAAACCCTGGGATTTCAGTCACTCTTATTGAAGTGTTTACTCAAATTATATGTGACTCTTCCCCCTGAAATGCCATTAGTTGCTGTGGACTAGTACAGCTCCAAAGTCAATAAGTGTAATTTTAGAAATAAAATTCAGCATAATACATGCATCTTAATTTATCTGAATCTTGGCCAGTCTTAACATTTGGAGGACTGACAATTGTAATTCGATCACTTTAATTCTCTTTCGTACCCTTGGCTTTATGATCAAAACACATGACAAATGTGATTTACTTATGCCCATTGGAGCCTGAGGCCCTACATCTATTTTAAGTTATGGCACTAGAGGAGAAGCTTAAATGATATGAACCCCTGAGGGGTGTCCATGAGACCCCAGGGCTTCAGGATGGACCAGAGGTTTCTGGAGGATTGGTTTTGCTTTCATTTCCATGACACAGGTAGCCTTGCCCATGTTTTTACCTAGAAAAGGCTAAAATGAACCCTGTGGTATTGAATTGGGATCAGAGGTATCAGTATAAACTCATGATTTTATAGAGACAAAGAAATACTGATGTGTGTATCAGACGGGTTACTAAACATATACATATACATACATGTCTTAGCTCTGTCTCTGAGAGAGCCTAGAAGCAATGATACCCCAGTAACAACGAGCACACCTGCTGCCCAGATCCTGGTCTCTAAACAGCATTCTTCAGAAATAGGAATCAGGGAAAACTGGTTGATCCAGTGCTGGCGCAGGAAAAATACAAGATGAAACTTGTGGTGTTAAAAAATAAGGAAATGCTCAAGTAAAGATGGCAGCTTATCAAAACAATACAAGAGTCAACATGAAGGAAGCCCATGTGGCCAAAGCTGAAACATTTGATCAACAAAATAGATGATGATAGTGTTGAATTTTAACATATTGCATAAAATTAAAAGCCATCATGAGTTCATACTGGTATAAATAAATAACTGAATAAACAAGTAGGTAGTAGGGGAGAAGAGACAGCTCTTTCTCAAAATAGAATTTCAATTGCTAAGTAAACACAAAAAAAAGGGAAATAGAAAATAATCATTAAGCAAACACCTCAGCAATAATTGTTGCAGACTAGATCCACCAAAGCTAAAATTAGTGGGAGAAAGTTCGAGAAGTAGGGTTTGCATAGTCTCAAAGTATCTGTCCCAAGATTCTTATCCACTACTGAGAAAAGAAAACATGACTTTACAATGGAGAAACTCAGCAGACACCAACTTAACCAAATTATTGAGGTAAATGTCACAGTTAACAACACGTCTTGGCATCATGAACCCCTCGATAAGATGCACTGAAAGGATATGATGTCATTTTTGCCATATTCTTGTTCCAATCATGAATAAACATTGGCCAAATCTTAACTGAGGAACATCCTACAAAATAACCAATCAGTATTCTCCCAAAGCGTCAAGGTCATGAAAGATGGGGAAAGACTAAGGATCTGTCATAGACTGGAAGAAACTAGTGAGACCCAACAACGAAAAGCAATGTGGGATCCTGAACAGGAGCTGGGAACAGAAAAAGGACATTCGAGGAAAAATCGCCAGATTCTGATAAGGTCTGCAGTTCAGTTAATAATATCATGGCAATGTTAATTTCCTGTTCTTGATTAAACTGTGGTTGTGTTACCATGAGCTGGAAGCAGGGTATACTACTTCTACAACGTTTTTTATGTCTAACGTTAATTCAAAATATAGAGTTTAAAGACAGACGTTTTCTTGCCCCATGATTTTACACAGGGACAGATCCAGATTTAGTGGAGCCTGAAGCTTGTACAATTTTGGAGGGCCTCATGAAGAAGAATACAAAATTATGAATATAAAATTAGGCACAAAATTAGTATTTATTTATAAAGAGTAAAGAAAGTGCAGTAGGTTTTTTGATTACACATAATTTGGTAATTGAGTTGCCCTTATGCTACAAATTACAGAAAGATATTGTTTTTGATGAGAACCTTGTTGGCTTAGGCCGTTTTACTGATACATGGCAATTTTGCATGCTGTTTCATCTAGAACCATCAGACTTTGTAAGGACAAGAGGTGTCAGATATGGGCACACACGATCCAAAATTTGGGGTGGGTAAAATACGTATTTTTATACATAGAAATGCTTACCGTTTGTATTACTGCTGCAGGTTAAGACAACTTTCATAGAAATTCTATTTACACAATTCCCATGGATAAAGAGAAAAATATGGTCCACTTATAGCTGTATGTGCAGGATTATAAGTATATTCTTGTTGGGAGAGAACTTCTGCTTTAGCTGGGCATCGATAAGAACTGAATCCTCAGCTTATAATTTTATATATGTAATGATTGGAAGGATTTTCCACAGTCTAGATACTGGCTTCTTACTTTAAACTTATTTTCGCTCCTCTCTGCACATACTTGTGATGCTGGGAACTGAAGGATACCTTCGTGTCACAAAGGGGCCAGCAACACATCAGAGAGTCCTGGAGCGGATGATAGCGTTATCCCTGGCAGCCGTTCCTATGCTGAGTTGGCTGGAAATACCGTAAACTATGTACAGATAAATATATCCATTAAGCCCCCACTGAATGTTATCACCAAGGCAACTTCCTCTCAGTCAGATCCCCAAACTGCCCAGTCCACTCCAGTGCCATGGACGTGAGAAGCTGACAGAGAGGAACAAGAGTGGAGAAAGAGAGAGAGATCATAACAAACTGCTGTTAAGACATCTTACTTTTGCAGTTTTCAAAGACATATACGACTGTGTCAACGCATTACGCGGCCCCTCCCAGCATCTTGGAAGGGCCCCTGCAAGCCAATGGCCCCAAAGTGTAGAGCTCACTGGCTTCACACTGAGTCAGCCTCTGGCTACCCCTCTCAGGGGAAAACTGAACATTTCCTGAAGCTATGGCTTTCCCCCACTTTCTATTACTGATTTCCAAACTAGCCCCTTGCAGACATTTGTCCAGCAAGCCTTTCCTGTCTCTGTTTCCCATGTTCCTCCTTTCTAGTCCCACATAATGGGGTCGCCTTTGACTTTTCCACTTCCTGTTCTTCTCTTTAAGATGCCACAAACAAGAATCCCTTCCTGGAGGAAGCTAGAGAGATGGGGAAGGTGAGCACGGTCCTGCACTATGATCGCTTGTCTCTGTTTTGCCCTGATAGTTGGGTTTCTATTATAATCATCATTTATTAATGGTGGCTAGGTTGTACGCAGTGCCAGGTGATTCCTGTGCGTTATCTCACAAGACTCCATGACTCCAGGAGATGGGCAAGAGTCCACTGGAGTGGGCTGGGCAGTTTGGGGATCTGACTGAGAGGAAGTTGCCTTGGTGATAACATTCAGTGGGGGCTTAATGGATATATTTATCTGTACATAGTTTACGGTATTTCCAGCCAACTCAGCATAGGAACGGCTGCCAGGGATAACGCTATCACCCGCTCCAGGACTCTCTGATGTGTTGCTGGCCCCTTTGTGACACGAAGGTATCCTTCGGTTCCCAGCATCACAAGTATGTGCAGAGAGGAGCAGGATACTCCAATTATTCAGCTGTGGTAGGGCATGAACAATGATCATCAAAAGTGGACTTGGGGGCTTCCCTGGTGGCGCAGCAGTTGAGAATCTGCCTGCTAATGCAGGGGATACGGGTTCGAGCCCTAGTCTGGGAAGATCCCACATGCCGCGGAGCAGCTAGGCCCGTGAGCCACAACTACTGAGCCTGCGCGTCTGGAGCCTGTGCTCCGCAACAAGAGAGGCCGCGATAGTGAGAGGCCCGCGCACCGCGATGAAGAGTGGCCCCCGCTTGCCGCAACTAGAGAAAGTCCACGCACAGAAACGAAGACCCAACATAGCAATCAATCAATCAATCAATAAAATAAATAAATCTTTTTTTTTTAAAAAAAAAAAGGGGACTTGGCCACAGGGATAAAGCAGGGTCCCAGAGGCATCAACCCTTTAGTTGAGGGGGAATCTGGGGAGAGTCCTGGGGGAGGGGTGGGAAGAGTTGACACGGAGACCGTTCAGGCAAAGAGATGAGGACAGTGGCCATTCACCAGCTGGTACAGGACTATGTCAGCATTTTATGGCCCTCCCGGTGCCAATAGGTGAATACCAGCCCTGGAGGTAGGAAATGATATTGTCCTTATTTTGCTGAGGAGAGAAAGAGGTTGAGAGAGGTCGAGTAACCTGCTCAAGCTCACACAGTGGTAGCTGGTGGAGGAAGGAGTCCATACCTGGTCTCTTAACCAATGGCTTCAGAGCCTCTAAATGAAGGGTCTCCATCCTCTGGTCACTGTTGTTTAGTCTATCGCTTCACGTTGCTGTATGTGGACCTATGTGCAGCCAGAATGGTAAGCCAATATTTAAAGGAGCTGAAAGACACTGAGAGTCTCCCACTGGGAACCACCTGGGCCCAGGAGCCGGCTTGTGGCACCTGGGAGGGTCTTTCTCACCGGAGGGAAGCTACCCACAACCCCTCAACTTCTGGGTCACTGAAGCCCAAACTGGACTTTGCCAAATTGTTAAAAAACAAAACAAAACAAAAAAACAAGAAACAGGGCTTCCCTCGTGGCGCCGTAGTTAAGAATCTGCCTGCAAATGCAGGGGACGCAGGTTCGAGCCCTGGTCCGGGAAGATCCCACATGCCACGGAGCAACTAAGCCCGTGCGCCACAACTACTGAGCCTGCGCTCTAGAGCCCGCGAGCCACAACTACTGAGCCTGAGTGCCACAACTGCTGAGCCCGCGAGCCACAACTACTGAGCTCGCATGCCGCAGCTACTGAAGCCCACGTGCCTAGAGCCTGTGCTGGGCAACAAGAGAAGCCACAGCAATAAGAAGCTCACACACTGCAACGAAGTGTAGCCCCTGCTCGCCGCAACTAGAGAAAGCCCGCACGCAGCAACAAAGACCCAACACAGCCAGTAAATAAATAAACAAATAAATTTATAAATAATAATAATAATAATAATACTCAATAATTACTGAGTGTTTATAATATGCCAGGCACTGTTCTAACTGCTTTCCATTATTATCTCTTTTCATTATTACAACAACCTCTTGGGAAGTAGAATTTTTATTCCCATTATACAAATGAAAAGATTGAGATAGAGTTGAATGATCCTGCCCACAAGACACAAAGTTAATTTTTTTTTTTTTTTTTTTGGGGCGAAGGAGAAAGAGTAGCTTTATTGCCTTGCCAGGCAAAGGGAACCACAGCGGACTAATGTCCTCAGAACTGTGTGTCCCAACCCGGCGGGGTGGGGTTGCCTGTGAGGGGTCTTGTCGTCCAGGGGTGGTAAGGATCAGGGTGCCCTGCAGGGCCCGCATCCCTTCAATCCAGAGGTCATCTGGCATCAGGTGATGATGGGCAAACTGTGACCTTCTCCGCAACGAAGAGTGCTTCATCAAGTAGTTAACATCTTCCATTTGGTGGGGTTTTAGTTCTGGTTTCGGGACTTAACGAAGCTCAGGTTCTTGATGTCTCATCGCAGAGAGAATTCAGTGAGAGACAAAGTGATGGGTAAGAAGTGGATTTATTTAGAGAGACACACAGTCCGCAGAGTGTGGGCCATCTCAGAAGGTGAGAAAAGGCTCACAAAGCTAACTTATCACAGCACCGTATGTAATTGTAACATCTAGAAATAACTTATATAGCTATCAATTTTGGGAACCAGCTAAATAAATTGCAGAACAGCCATTCAATGGAATACTGAACAGCTTCTTGGAAGAATACCATAGATGCTTACTTATTTACTGATAAGGGAAGACGTCTAAGATCTATGTCTATATCTGCATCTATCTATATATATGGTAAAAAATCAAATGGCAAAATAGTATCAGCCCACTTAGATAGAAAAAAAAGTATCTATTATAAATGTATTCATGTATGGGTCTGCCTCTCTACGTACAGACATTATCTGGAAGGATATGTAAGAAACCTCTACAAGATAAATAACCTACTTATGGTTTCTTATGGAGCCTAAGTGTTGGGAGGGAGAATGGAAGCCTTGTTTTTAACTTTATACACTTCTATAGAGTTTGATTTAAAAAAACAAAAACCATGAGTATGCATTACTTTAGAAATTAAAAAAAAACAATAAAATTATGTTTTAAATGGATATAGTGGGCTCTCTCTCATAGTGCTGTTTTAAGAATGAAATAGGATGACAGTGAAAGAGCCTAGCTGTGCCAGCTTAAAGGTGGGGCTCGGTGAGCATTAATTCTGAATCTAATCCAACACCTGGCACAGGGCACATGGGACGTCATTCTTGATTGAAGAGTGGGATTCACAGGCCAGCCTTGAATGGAAAGGCTCAGTGCTGTGCTTTGAGCAAGGACCCGGATTGCTTGAAACCTAAGTTTCTTCTTAGTGAGAATAACATGAGAAAAGTAACATCTGGCTGGTGTAAGTCAGGACTGTGACAAGGATAAGCATGTTACAGAGAAAATAACCACGGGGATTGGCCTCGAGGGCTGGGTTAGCGTCTTAGCTCTGCCCCTCACAGGTGTGAACCTGTGGAGACTATGCGAGTCTCGGGTTGCTGTGAAGATCAGTTAGATAAGGCATCAAGGGAAAGGCTTTTGTAAATTGTAAAACGCTATTCATACACTTTGTTTCATGCATGTAAAAGTAGTGTGAGAAACAAACACTTCAACCCCCAAATGTTAGTCATCCAGAACAAAACAAAATGAAATAAATTCAGAGGGGGCCCACAGAATATATTCAATTTAATCCTTTAAAAAAAAAAAAACCTCTTTATTCTTTTCAAAAAAGGAATAAAGGTGGGGGGAGGTCCAGGTTCTGTTTATGATGTAGAAAGGTGGGAAGAGCCGTGCTCCCCCCAGCAAGAAAGAAGAACATCCAGCCTGAAGTCTAGGGAAAGACACGGGGCTCCAGGAAGGCGCGGGACCAGAGCACCTGCTCTGGTCCGAGCAGGGAGAGGATGGGCCGGCACACAGCAGGTGGGAAGACGGCAGCCCAAAATTTCACTTCATTGTCAAAGACTCAACGTGGGCTCTTCTGAGCGTGGAATCCGGGAGCTGCGGACACAAGGGGAACCGCACCTGTTCATGGTCCTTCTGCATGGACCTGGCTGATGGGAAAGATGGGAGGGGGCGGGAGGGAGGAGAAACCTCCGCAGGTGTCGGGGAGGGGGCAGCCCGCCAGGACCTTCTCACACAGGAAGCCGGAGCCCAAGCTTTTTGGAGAAACAAACCCCGTTGCCCTGCAGGGCTCAGGTCAACACCTATTTTGTTGGAGGAAGGGAACAGAAAAGAAACCATCCTGGACCCAGAACATAAGAGATCTTCTCCAGGGAGAGAGGGGGAGGACCAGGACCCAGAGAGCCAGGCCTGCCCGAGACTGAGGATGAGCCAGGACACCCTAGGACAATGCCTCTCCCTCCCAGGCTCAAAAGCATGATGAACAAAGAACAGGGTCTCCACTGGCGGGTGGGGTTCGGGGGACTGGAAAGAGGAGGGATCTTTCCAACTCGTTTTTAAAATACAAGTAGGTGCTACATTTATATCTGCTCGTTTAAATTCTGTCCTCTTTCACTTCTAGAATTCTGGTGTGGAAAATCATGTTTTACTTTGAATTAAGCATTGGTAATGGAGTATCTGGTCAGAGTAGGAAATCATTCTGTAAGTGACTTTTGTACTCAGTGCATATGGACCATTCCTCACCTGTGATGTGCTCCAAATGCAGCTTCCTTTTCCAGATACCTTGATGCAGAATAAAGTGTTTCATCATTAGGTGTACAAACAAACAAACAAACAAAAACCCTCTCGGTTGGCAGGAAAAGCCCAATGTTGAGATTAGAACAGGAACCCAGAAAGACACTCTGGCGACCCAGGGTTTGGGGTCTGGGAGGAGGGGTGGAGGAAAGCAAGCTGGGTCTTTGCTTATCTGGTGCTGCTGTGGTCCAGCCTGGGCTGCCATGTGCATCATCCTGCCGGCTCTCCCGGGCACAGGTGAGTGTTTGGCTGTAGGCCACTCGCTGCTCAGTTCTCAAGGGTCCCGCTTGCCCTCTTCCAGCCCCGATTCTGCCCTGGGTCACACACCTCACAGCCCCCTCTGTGGGGTCTCCTCTCCAGACAGGCAGCCCTCTCCAATGGGACCCTTGCTGCCAGACAGGATGAATAGAAATAATTTAACTGAACTTTTAAGTATTTTTAGAATATTACTTAATTCTTACAGAAATGTTTGTGCCTCCCAATTTTTCATAAAACTGATTTGCTTTTCTCCCTAAATATGAAAGCAATCTATGTACATTGTCAGAAATGTGGAAAGTCTGGAAAGGAGAGAAGGGGAAATTTCAGACCCAAACTTCTTAGCCTAAGAGCTAATGTCTAGTGTTTTGGCTTCAGTCTGCATTTCCCACTTTCTGTTGCCGCCTCTGCAACCAGCCAGGGGCTGCCTTCTGCGTCAAACACACCTCTGTGCCTCTGCTGATGCTAAGTCCTCCCTACCAAAGGGCTTTAAACTTGCCACCAAAATACAGCAAGCATTCCGGTTTGCACTTTCTCCAAGCTCTAACGTCTGTCTCTCTCTACACATATATGCTTATGCAACTCGAATGTACTATTTTGACTAAAGCTTTTGATAGAAAAGCTCAGCCAAGCATCCCTTTCCCAACAGGAATAGAGGCGACAGACTTTGATATTTCAAACCCCTCTGGGAAGAAACAGGATGGCGGTGCCACCATCCAACTGCATACCGGAAGTGAAACAGCTTTCTGCAAACAGAATTTCTTTGTGGAAATTAGAACAGGTGTCCAATGACTTTGAACCTTAGTTTCTTTCTTTCTTCCTTCCTTCCTTCCTTCCTTCCAATATTTATTTATGTATTTATTTTGGCTGCACCGGGTCTTAGTAGTGGCACAAGAGATCTTCCTTGTGGCATGTGGGATCTTTTTTTAGTTGCGGCATGGGGGATCTAGTTCCCCGACCAGGGATCGAACCTGGGCCCCCTGCATTGGGAGCGAAGAATCCTACCCACTGGACCACCAGGGAAGTCCCCCTTTTTTTTTTTAAATGATAAGTTGGAAGGGAAAAGACCTTTGCTAGGCTTCTTTCCTCTTTTTTACCTTCTGCCATCATTATGTCACTCAGGGCTTGGCCACCTGTGCCAGGGGTGCCACACGGTATGAAAGGTGACTCTAGTGGGCTCTGAAGATGGGCACAGATGGGTTTGAAGCACAGCCCAGGCTACTGGGCACGAAGCTCGTTCTCCACCTTAGCTGCTGCATGAGCCTGAAAAAAAGAGAGAGAACGAAATTTCCCAACAGGTCAGACATGCTCTACCTTCAAAGGAGACAGGTTTCTTTCTCCCTCCTGCCTGTTTGTACCTGGGGGGGTCAGATTTTCTTTCCTCTCTTCATTTTCCCCTTACCTTAAAACCTACAGACTTTAAAAAAGTTTACTGTTATTATTATTTAAATAACACTGGATCCTTCCTGACCACCTAACAGAGGTCATGACGAGCTCTGCCACATCTTATTGTTTTTTTTTACTTTTACACATCAGTTCTTTTCAAAAAGAAAAGTTAACATAGAGTTTTCCAGGTAATAGGGCTACAAGGAAATAGGTGTCAGTGCTAATTTCTAACCTATACTTTGAAACATTTCCCAAATTCTGTTCTATGGAACACTGGCAGGTGTTCATGGCTATTCCATGGTCAGAGCATCCTGTGATTTAAAATATTTGATAAAAGGATTTATGAATATTGGTGATTCACGTAGAATAGATATTAGCATTTTAAAGGCTTCTTTAAGTTTTGCCATAAAGAAGTCTGTTTAAAATTGCTAAACCTAGAGCTTTTTAAGCTTATTTGACTCTGGAAAAATTTTCTTTAAGAATTCTCAATTAATTTGAAAAAATCTGAATTGTATTGAATAAATAAAAATAATACTGGACTTCCCTAGTGGCGCATTGGTTAAGAATCTGCCTGCCAATGCAGGGGACACGGGTTCGAGCTCTGGTCTGGGAAGATCCCACATGCTGCGGAGCAACTAAGCCCGTGAGCCACAACTACTGAGCCTGCGCTCTAGAGCCCATGAGACGCAACTACTGAAGCCCGTGTGCCTAGAGCCCGTGCTCCGCAACAAGAGAAGCCACTGCCATGAGAAGCCCGTGCACGGCAATGAAGAGTAGCCCCCGCTCGCTGCAACGGGAAAAAAAGCACGTGTGCAACAACGGAGACCCAATGCAGCCAAAAATAAATAAATAAATAAATAAATAAATAAAAATAATACTGTTTTTAACTGGGCCTCCTGCTTCACAAGCAGTATAAACGTAAACTTGAGTTCTTGCTGCAAGAAGAAATTCCGAGCTTCTATTCAAAATCTTCCTAATGGCTTCCCTCTTCTAATGTGCCATATGTCCTTTGGACCCTAGATAGCTTGTTTCTTTGTTCATCCATCCATTCATTCATTCATTCATCAATGTGTTCGTACTTAGGGAATCCAAAATGTTTTCCCTTAGGGTCTCTGCTTTTATGAACCTATAATCTAGAGATGCAGGACGTGACCAATGACTCCACTGAAGGACAGAGTAATATGAATAATATTGATTAATCAATTAATTAACCTAATAATTAAATAGATATTTACTGAGTGCCTACGATGTACACTCAACACACAGATGGAGGCACTGGAGAAACATCTGTGAACAAATAAAATCCCTGCCCGGGGAAGTAGTACTCTCTTTGGGGAGACACACAGTAAACAAATGCTGGCATGTCAGATGGTGACAGGTGTTACAGAGAAAAGTAAGGTAGGCAAGGGACAGGGAGTCCCAGGTGGGGAGGGTGTGAGGCTTGGGGTGGTCAGAAAAGGCTTCACTGAGAGGTGACATTTTGATCAAAGATGCAAAAGGAGGTGAGGAAGGAGTTTTTTGCTTTCCTGGGGAAGAACATTGCAGGCAAAGGAAAGAGCTGGTGCAATGGTGGGGCAGACGAAACCCTGGGTAGGCAATTTCTTTTCATTGATTAGAATTCTGTCTTTAAGAACAGTCCTGCAAGTGTTTAAAGAGAGTTATTCTGTCCTTTCCTGGGTCCTTACAAGTTCTCACAATCATTTTCCATTCGAATGAGGCTTTACCCATCCCAGATTATACTTCCCTAAGAAACACTCCAGGTTTCTTTCAATGTCTCCTTTCAAACATCTTTCCTAGACCTGGGATGGATGTGGTCTGACCACACCAAACACTGTTACCTGCCTTGATATGACACAGAACTCCAGTCTTTACAGCCCAAGATGACACTTGGATACAAGGCAGCCATGTCCTTGAGTTTGTGGTCAACTTCTCCAACATGAGTTGCTAAATCACATTCATCCATCTTCTACCCATGAAGATGACTTTAAAACTTACAGTTGGACATAGCTGATGACACAGGTCTGAGAAGGATAATTTGGTTGACTGATTAGAGATTCAACATTATCCCCATAAGCTAGAATAATGGGTGAAACTAACAGAGATATATCTAAGAGAGATTAAAATCCCATGTTAAGGTCAAAGCAGATCTTCTGGTTCCTGATTAAAACACTGTGTTTCAATGAGTCGATTTATTCTACTTGGGCGTCTTGAATCTTCTGTTCTAATTGCATGTGCAGCCTGAAGAAAATGCCATAGCACTAGGTCTTTGGTTAAGGATTGTTTCCCTTCCTACCATGACAAAAATAGTGATTGACAGTGGGCTTTGCACATGTATTTGTGTGTGTCTGTGTGTGTTTGTAGACTAAGGCGCCTTTTATCAGGGCTTTTCCATTCCTAATGTTCCAATGGAAAGACTCAACAGAAGGACAATAACTTCACCAGATTCCAGTTGTCAGTGCCTCATGTTGGCCAGGAGCGCATATTAGTTATCCATTGCTTCATAACAAATTATCACAAACTGAGTGGCTTAAAACAACCCACATTTATTAACTCACAGTTTCTGTGGGTCAGGAATTCTGGCATGACTTGGGAAGGGGGTTCTCTGCTTAGGTTCTCACAGGCTGCAATCAACATGTCAGCTGGGCTGTGTTTTCATCTGAAGGCTTGACTGGTGAAGAACCCACTTCCAAGCTCATTTGAGTTGCTAGCATAGTTCATTTCTTGTGGTTGTAGGACTGAGGGCCCTGGCTTTCTGCTGTCAGCTTGAGGCTGTGCTCAACTCCTAGAGACCACATGAAGTTCCCTACAATGTGGGTTTTTGCAGTGTGGCCAATCCCTAATCAGAGCCTCTAGCTCTGGTTTGCTTATGGAGTCTTATATAATGTAATATAATCATGGGGTAACATCCCATCACCTTTACTGCATCCTGTTGGTTAGAAGTAGGTCACAGGTCCTACCCACAGTCAATCAGAAGAAGCTACATGAAGGTGCCCCACCAGGAAGCTGAGGTCATGGAGGTCATCTTAGGGTCAGTCCACCACAGGGCATATCCCCCGGAGGCCAGCTCACACGGGATGTTGAGAAACTCATGTCTCTGAAACAGCCCACCCAAGTATATGGAGAATCTCTCTCCTATAAACTTACTGAGAACAGGGACCCGTGCTCTATACACTTCTGTATCTCCAAGTTTCAGCTTAGCACCAGACATGTAGTTTGTACTCAATAAAATGTTTATGGAAGTGAATTATACAGAATAAAGTTGACTTTCATTGCAGAGTATTGAAATAACTGGCAAAGGTGAACTGCTCTGACAAACCCTGGCAGTGACGATGAAAATCAAGTGTGTGCCTGAGGACCCAAGAGGGCACAAAAGAACATTTGAAATGGAAAGAGAAGCGATATATGATTATAGAAAATTTAGTGTGCTTCCTGAAAAATTTAAGATCGTATTAAAGAGTTATTTGTGAGGCAGTCATTAGCAACTAGCAGGCATCCACTTCACAGGTCATGGTGTTCCCACAACAAGCCTTTTGCTGGTAGGGCGATTGGAGGAGCAGATGAGTAGGTCATGGAATCCAGGGTCGTCCCCGGGAGGTTCCTAAAATCTTCATAATGTCACTGGGGTGAGAAGCTCACAATGTGTTCTGGATTATGGTTCATACATATAGCTGTTGAAAAACTATACCCACAGAATGTTGATGAATTGACCAATGTCAACATAAAGAATGGTTTCCTATAAGTGCTTCACCTCGTCCTGGTCAACAGTTAAAAAGCCTGAAGCCCCTTACTCATTTGCAGCGATCTACTCCTCTTTTGGGACTTTTGTCCTAGACACAGTCCTTGGCTCAGATTAGCCATGGAACTGGCTTTGCATACTGTTCCCTTCTTGGCCATCATGAATGCCAAGGTGACCTGTCTCCCAGGTTCCATCACGTCCACAGCACTCATGGGCTCTTCCTTGTTGCTCAGCCTGTTATTAACCAGTTCTTCTTATAACCTTGGCTGCCTTCTTAGTAATGAACTTGTTATTAAAGCTAGCTAAGGTGTTTTCCAATCCCACTCTGGGCATATATCCAGACAAATCTATAATTCAAAAAGATACATGCACCCTTATGTTCATAGCAGCACTATTCACAATAGCCAAGACATGGAAAGAACCTAAATGTCCATCGACAGATTAATCAATAAAGAAGACACAATAAATATAAATATATATATATGTATCTACATACACACACACACACACGCACGCATGTGTGCACACAATGGAATATTACTCAGCCATAAAAAAGAATGAAATAATGACATTTGCAGCAACATGGATGGATCTAGAGATTAACATACTAAGTGAAGTAAGTCAGAAAGAGAAAGACAAATACCATACGATACCACTTATATGTGGAGTCTAAAATATGACACAAATGAACTTATCTATGAAACAGAAACAGACTCACAGACACAGAGAACAGACTTGTGGTTGCCAAGGGGGAGAGGGAGTGGGGGAGGGATGGATTGGGAGCTTGGGGTTAGCAGATGCAAATTATTATATATAGAATGGATAAACAACAAGGTCCTCCTGTATAGCACAGGGAACTATATTCAATATAGTGTGATAGACCATAATGGAAAAGAATATGAAAAAGAATGTATATATATGTATAACTGAATCACTTTGCTGTACAGCAGAAATTAACACAACTTTGTAAATCAACTATACTTCAATAAAATAAATTAAAACATAGCTAAGATGTTTTCAGAGACTCTGCTTTTAGCCATCCAGTGGACACCAAGGTCTTCCATATGTTTCACACCACAGTTTGCTTTCATAACAGATTCTTTGATGTGGGATGATTTAGGTGCAAGGTGGAATCACATACTTCCTCTGAAAGGCCACACTTCCTCTCACTTAGGATGGTGCCCAGGAGTGTTTCTGCTGCCTGGATCAGTCTTCTTCTCCTTCACTCCTTCCTTCCCCAGATTAGTTTCCCCTCCTCTATAGGTACATCTAAGGGCTCCCAATTCTGCCTAATTTAGCCAACAGGGTTTAATGAAAGCTCAGCTCCCCTTGGGATGGAAAATGAGAATTCTTAATTAAATCTTGGAATATTTAGGTCTGAACCTCAACCTTTTTTGACAATTCCAAAATTATTTCCCCTGTAACGTTTAAAGCTGCAAAAAGGTCATGAATGTACAAGGAAGCATTTTAAAGTCACATTGGAGATTATGTTCTGAGCCATGATTTAGATTTTTTTAAATTAATTAATTAATTTATTTTTGGCTGCGTGGGGTCTTTGTTGTTGTGCGCGGGCTTTCTCTAGTTGCAGCGAGCGGGGGCTCCTCTTCGTTGCGGTGCGCGGGCTTCTCATTGCGGTGGCTTCTCTTGTTGCGGAACATGGGCTCTAGGCGTTAGGGTTTCTGTAGCTGTGGCACGTGGGCTCAGTAGTTGTGGCTCGTGGGCTCTACAGTGCAGGCTCAGTAGCTGTGGTGCTCGGGCTTAGTTGCTCCGCGGCATGTGGGATCTTCCCAGACCAGGGCTCGAACCCGTGTCCCCTGCATTGGCAGGTGGATTCTTAACCACTGCACCCACCACCAAGGAAGTCCCCATGATTTGGATTTTAATTAGGAGTAGGATACACAGTTGAAGTAATGTCCCTTCTAACTTTGGAAGTCATTTTTATATGTCTCAGGAAAGTCTTTGGGAGTGGTGGGCAGGTTGTACTTTTCTCAGTTGTGTTCTCTACCAGGGGAGAGAGCCTGCCTCTTTGGGTCCAGCCCCATCCTGTGAAGTCGGAGTGTTTTTCTTGGCAAAGACCAGCTTCTGTGCCCCTAACCACTGTGGTCTTTCCCTTGGGCCCCTTCCAACAGGATGGAGTAGGCACATGGTGCCAAAAGACCCAGAAACAGGAGGAGAGCTGAGTGCAGAGTGGAAAACTACCTTACATCCTGACATCCACCAGACAGCTGCACTCGCGCAGTGGGCCTGAGCAACGCACAGGAAGAAAACCTGCTCACGTTCCCATCACGGAACAGGGTGGGTTCATTCTCACACTTGCATTGTCTATATTTAGGTTTTTCCTTCATTGAGGGAAACACCTGCAGGTCACCCACACTCTATCTCGTGGTGCTGATCGTTTTTCCTCCAAAAATCTACATGTCTAGGGGTTGATATGCTACAATGACACAAAAATAGTCCAACGCTTGCAACCACTGAAATATGTTAAAGGAACCTGGAGGAGTCGTGCTTGGGAGTTGGCAGGTGAGCACATTATTTCTTACTGAATAAAAGCTTGTTTTGAAAATTTTGTATTTATCATATAAGTAATATATGTTCATTGATGAGCTATCAGAAGATACAGATACACCAGGAGAGAAAGTGAGAAAAATACTTGTAATCCCAGAGGTAACCACACTTAAGGATTTGTTGTGCACCCTTTCAGAATGTTCTCTACGTTTAGTATGAATCAATCATACATACTATTTTATAACCTACTTTTTTACTTATTATACAACGTGAATAACTTTCCATATCGATGAATTAATTTCTGCGACTACAGTTCTGGTTTCAGTTCCAATGTGTGGGTTCCCCCCCTCCCCCCATACATCCAAGCAATTCTGGGATACGGGGTGGAGGGTCCTACAGTTTAACTCAATTCTGACTATTTACCTGGAGATAACATCGGATCCCATAGGTTGAGGGCTCCATCCCACAAGCCTGCCCCCTTCCCCCTACTTCAGATGCCAATCATAAGTCCAGGTTGATAGTTACCTGTGCTTCTGACCCGCTGGCTATAGATCAGAGGTTCAATTAATTTGCAGGAGCAGCTCGCAGAATTCAGGGTAACATTCTACTTACTAGATGACTGGTTTATTATAAAAGGATATAACTCAGGAACAGCCAGATGGAAGAAATGCATAGGGCAAGGTATGGGGAAAAGACACAGAGCTTCTGTGCTTTCTGAATAAGCCACTCTCCCCCAGAATCCATGTGTTTACCAACACGGAAGCTCTCTGAACCCTGTCTGTTGGTTTTTTGTGAGAGCTTCCATTACACAGGCATGATGGATTAAATCATTGGCTATTGGTGATTGAACTCAATCTCAAACCCCTCTCTCCCTGTCCTGGAGGTTAGGAAGTGGAGCTGAAAGTTCCAACCCTCTAATCACATGGTTGGCTCCCCTGGCAACCAGCCACCACCCTTAGGAGACTTAGGGGTTTTCTCAAAGTCACTCATTAACATAACACAAAAGGCACCTTTAATACTCTCCTTACAGGAAATTCCAAGAGTTTCAGGTGCTCTGTGCCAGGAACAGGACCCAAGTCCAAATATATATATTTCTTATTATAATTCACAATATCACACTGCAGTATAATTTTTAATGGTTGCATATTACTTTATCAAATGAATATACCATAATTTATTTGATCGGTCCCTTAATTCTTTAATAGCTAAGTAGCTTCTAGTCTCTCACAACTACTCCTGTAACAAAAGTTGTGTACATTCATCATTTTTAGTTTGTTTTGTATCTTGGTGCACAGAACTGGATTGTGTATTACCTCCAGCTCAGGACACTCTATCTTCATTCATCCACTAAAAACATTTCATATTATTTTATTTTCTTCTTCACCCAAGTCTCACTCCATATTTTTCCCTTATAGAGTCTACTTTTGAATATTTTGTGTGTCCTTCTGATCTATTTTCTAGACTTCAGTTTATACATATATGTAATTTAGTGAAGCATTTATTGCTTTATGAGTTTTAAAGTTGCCACTTCTTCATTTTCATTCAGCATTACATATTGAGCTTTTCTTTCCTTGATGTATATAGCTTCTGTTCCTCCCTTTCCCAGGTAGAGAGTACTCAGTCATGGGCATCCACTGTTATGCATCTGTTCATCCCTGATGCTGGACTTTTAGGTTATTCCCAACTCTATGTCATTATAAACAACACTGCATGGAACATCTTCATATGTGTCTTTTAGTGAAAGTTTCTCTCAAGTATATGTCCAGGAGTGGGAATTCTGGGGTGATATCATATGCAGAGTAATTTTCACTAAATATTTTCAACTTATTCTCCCAAAGAGCTTTGCCAGTTTATACTTCTACTAATGGTGTGTGAAGATTCTCATCTCCCCCAGTATTATCTCCTTTTAAAATTTGGGCCAGTCTGGTAGATGCAAATGACAATTTTTATTGATTGAATTATGATTATTAACAAGTCTATTTCAGTCTATGTTTTTAGCTATTTGATTTTTTCCCCCAATATGAGAATAAACTATTCATAGCATTTTCCTATTTTCTATTTTTCCATATGTATACATATATATTTCCATATATATAAAAACTTAGAGTTTTTTTGGATTACATATGCTGAAGTATCATCTTCCAGTCAGTTATTTGCTGATTAACTTTATCTCTGAATTGAAATCTTTGCCTTTCAGTTGGCTTTAAACCATTAATTTTCCCTTTCATGGCTTTATCTTTCAGAATCTCATGTAAGAAATCATTTCTTACCTCAATATAACAAAGAAATCATTTCTCACCCCTTCTTAATTAACTATTTCCTTAGGGTATATTATTTAGAAATGGTATTTTTGGGATAATGAATGTACATCAGAACTCTTTGGTTATAAGTGAAAGAAATTTAGCTCAAATCAGCACAATGCAAAAAAAAAAAAAAAAGGAAATAAATTGGTTCATTTAACTGAGAAGCCAAAGTTGTGGGGGTGGTTTCAGGAACAGCTGGATCCAGGGGTTCAAATAATATAATCAGGGCACTGACTTTGGCTCTTTTTATTGTTGTTGTCCTGCTTTTCCCTGTCTGGGCTTGATTTTCAAGTGAGAATTCCCAATGTGGCGTCAAAAAGGAATAGTGTCCGCTCTTGGCTAATAATGTCCATAGAGATTGCAATTGTGCCTTCCCTGATAGCCCTGGGAAAAGTCCTGAGGGAGGCTTTGCATTGTGGCTTGAGTCTCATACCATCCTTGGGAGTGAGGAGAAATGACTCTTTGATTTGAAGTCCCATGAAAGTCCCCCAGAAAATAATAGTGGTTTCCCAGAAAAGGACCTGCTGGACAGCTAAACATGTGTTCATATTTTTAATTTTTATATTTTGAGAATACTGATTCCAGAATGGTTGCTACTTCCCCCAGCAGAGAAGCCGGCCCCACCGCAGAGTCCCCTCAGTCTCAGCCAACCGCACGTGTCCTCCCGGCTCCCTCCATCTGTCTGGGTCAGTCTTCCTGGGCATCAGGGTCCATCAGGGGAGGTCCATCTCTCCTGTCTTTGCAGGAGATTCACGGTGGTGGCTACTCTTTCTTGCACCGGCAGCTTCTCCCTTCCACACACGCTGCCCCTCTGCGTCACACAGAGAAAGGGGGGCTGCTTTTGTGCCAAGTCGGCTCCCCGCAATCACCTAAGGTGGTGTCTAGGCAGCAGGACTCCCCAGACCACTGTGCTCTCCCCCGGTCCAACCCTCTTTGCTCAGGAACCCCTTGGAACTAACAGAAATCCAGACATGGTGGAGGAGGGCGCCTCCATCCAGGGTCCTGGGGAAGCTGGACAGGACCAGTCATCACCCAGGAGTTCTGGGCTCAGCCCGGCTGATCTGCGCTGTGACTTAGGGTTGGCTTAGCTTCCGGGTCATACGGTCAGTTCTGGGGGGAGTAAGCTGAAGGTTCTGGGGGCAAAGGGGGGGGCCAGACTGTAAACGCAGCTTGATGGATCACTTGTAAGTGTTTAGGCCTGTGGTTTGGGGCCCTCCATTTCCACGTGTGCATCCACTCCTGGGTACAAGAGATGCCTGATTATCCACCTCCCCCCTAATCCCCTGTCTCTGTCTGACTGGACAGACTTGGGACACCAGCTCCAGCCTTCATTGTGATCTGTAGGTTATCATGTGCAAAGAGAGAAAACGTGGACAGGGGCCGGCCCTGTGGTTGTCTGAGGGCCTGGACTGTAATTTCCTGGTGGAGAAACAGGAGGGCAGAGCTGCCTGGGGGAGAGCATCCGCTGGAGACCTGGTCCATCCTCCTCCTTGGGGCAGAGAAGATGGCCTTCCGGTGAGACAGAAAATGGGCGCCCACCAGGTTACCTAAGGTCAGGTCACGAGCTGGGTGATGGGTATCTGGAATGGACTTGAGATGC
The DNA here is from genome assembly GCF_965194825.1 of Balaenoptera physalus. NCBI lineage: Eukaryota > Metazoa > Chordata > Mammalia > Artiodactyla > Balaenopteridae > Balaenoptera > Balaenoptera physalus. Next base: position 133,747,360 of record NC_138885.1, on the reverse strand, counting down.
CTGAAGGGACCTCACAGAAAACCATTTGCTTGCTCTGCTGGGTGAGAGACAGGCGAGGCACAGGGAGAGATCAAGGTTTGCCACCATCGCGGAGACGGACCAGATGCGAGTCCTCTGCGTGGTCCTGATGTGGAAGGAAGCGTGGGTACCACAGTGATTCTCAAAGGATGCTTTGTGAACCCTGGCTGCTGAGGTCCCCGACGGGGCCTCACATGGATGCCCAGAGGCAGGTTACTTTTTCTATCTTGTGGACGGAGGTGCACAATGACCAAGGACTTGCATGTTACTTAGGACCCAGGGCTGTTACTAAGAGTTATCAACAGCTTCTAAAATGGAGTATTTCGTAAACTACAATTTATGTGTTACTAGCATGTGCCAAGATTCAATTAGTTGGCTTCTGGGAAAACTGGCTGCTGTGGGGAGTTAGACATTTCTACCCAGCCTGTGTACATGTGCATTATCAAGATTCTTATTTGGGGGCAGGTTGTTTCATTCTCTTTTTTCTTTTTTATCAGTACGTTTTTCATGTTATCTTCAATTTAATGTAGTGATTAATCTTAGTGATTAAAAATCGACTTTATTAAGGTATAATTTACATACAACAAAATGCATCCATTTTCAGTGTGCAAGTTGATGAATTTTGACATGTATTACCCATATAACCACCATCCCAACCAACATATAGAATGTTTCTAGCACTCCAGAAAGTTCCATTGTACCCTTTGCAATCATTATTATCATTACTGCTCATCTGATGTCCATCACCACTGATTAGTTTTAGCTGCTCTAGATTTCAGATAAATGGAACCATCCAGTATGTATTCTGATGTATCTGACTTTCTCTCAGCATACCTGCGATATGATTTATGTTGCTTATTAGAAGTTTATCCTTTCTCATTGCAGTTATAGCTATTCTCACTTTCTAATTATACATTCCAGCTATTTGACCTTTCTCCTAATACATTTAGAAAGTTGTGGGCCGTTCGGTTATTCCTTCTGTGTAGTGGTATATATTTCCTCAGCCATTCTTTTTCAGCCTGGAAGAGTTTCAATAATTTTAAACAGGCATGCATTCTAATACATGTGAATTATCCCTACCCCCATTGCTAAGCTGGATATGGTAATATACGGTGAGTATTCATGAATTTGTGATGTTTCAATACTTTGCAACTTACTCACAAGGTGTGCGTACTAAAATCTCTCGGTTGGTTTTAGTTCAGAGACCATTATTTTATAATCGAAGTCATGCGTAAAAGCACGTATTCTTCTCGTTTGCTAACAATAGTGACTCACTCTCCTCTGTCTTTCACTTTTCCTGTAGAGGTGGAAACCCTGGAGGAATAGCTGTCACTCTCGGTTTGAGAACTGCACCCTTTCTGAGCCATCAAGAGCCTACACATGGTGAGAGCTGAGTGTGGCCTGAGCCCCCATCACACCAACATCCCCCCAGCCTTCCCCTCCCTCTGGCCTCTAATCATTTGTTCTCTTACCTCAGAAGGCACCTGATACCTAGAGGTGTGTTTTTCATATTAAGGGTCATGACCCTCTGGGAGTCATGCGATCAACTTGAAGGGTTATCATCTGCATTAAAAAAAATGAGATAGAATAGAGAAAATCACATTGTGCATTGTACTAAGTAAGAGTAACATTTTATGAAACTCTTGTTTCATTTGTGTACGTTCGTGTGCGTGTTTGCGTGTACATCGGTGTGTAAGTGTGTGTTTGTGTATGTGTGAATGTACATAATGGGTCACCATGGAAAGTGTATTTTTTATTGTGGGCCATGGACAAAAATGATGTTTGAGAAGCACTCGTCTGGAAGAGACCCGGAATCTCTGTCTTCCTCTTGTGCTGAGGTGACTCTGGCTGCAGAGGTGGGTGTCGATGTGTCTGCAAGAGAGCCCCCTGAGGGCACCCTGCCCCCCCCCTTTGGGACGTTCTGGCTGCCCCTCGCTGCCCCTCAGGACAGCGGCAGGCAGGCTGGTTGGCATCTATCCTGCTCTGGTGGGTCCAGTCCGTTTTAAGCCTGCTGCACCCACTTTGACCCAGACCCCATCACCACTGCCCTTCCCCCAAGGATACGGCCACAGCTGTTCTTGCAAGACTCCGTGGTCTCCACTCCTGGCTGGCGGCTGCCGCAGCTCCTCTCGCTCGGCTCCAGCTGGCCACTCTGGGCTGTGCTGATCCTGGGGGGCTCAGTCCAGCCGAGCATTTGTAGAGGTTGGGGACCCTGGGGCCTGGACCAGCTTGGGTGAGAGCTACGCAGTGGTGGCCCAGGTGGTACCCCTGCAGGGAACACTGACTGAGGAGGGAAGGCACCAGGAGTGGGATCAGGCAGGGAGGGGGCAAGGCACAGACGGGATGAGTCACCAGGTTGACGTTGGGAGGATTTAGTGTAAGTTTGGTGGGACAGCAAGTCAGCTCGGGACGGACAAAGAGGGACTCTGTGAATGGGCGGGGGGTGTCAGGGGACAGCCCCAGGGACCAGGTAAGCTGGCCGCTGCCCCGAATCCTCCTCCACTCAAAGTCAGTCCGCTTGTTTCTCCAAGTGTCCTACCCAGGCCTTGCTGGGAGGTGCCAGTCTCCTGCTGGTTGTTCAGAATTGGAGTATTTTTTTTTCTTTTCCATTATGGTTTATCACGGAATACTGCATATATTTCCCTGTGCTATACAGTAGGACCTTGTTGTTTATCCAGCCTGTATATAATAGTTTGCATCTGCTGACCCCAAACTCCCAATCCATCCCTCCCCCATCCCCCTCCCCCTTGGCGACCGCAAGTCTGTTCTCTATGTCTGTGAGTCTGTTTCTGTTTTGTAGATAGGTTCATTTTTGTCATATTTTAGATTCCACATATAAATGGTATCATATGGTATTTGTCTTTCTCTAACTTCACTTAGTATGGTAATCTCTAGGTCCATCCATGCTGCTGCAAATGGCATTATTTCATTCTTTTTTATGGCTGAGTAGTATTCCATTGTATATATGTACCACATCTTTATCCATTCATCTGTCAATGGACATTTAGGTTGTTTCCATGTCTTGGCTATTGTGAATATTGCTGCAATGAAAATAGAAATGCATGTATCTTTTCTTTCTTTCTTTCTTTTTCTTTCTTTCTTCCTTCCTTCCTTTCTTTCTTTCTTTCCTTCCTTCCTTTCTTCCTTCTATCTGTCCTTCCTTCCTTCTTTCTTCCTTCCTTTCTTTCTTTCCTTCTTTCCTCCTTCCTTCCTTCCTTCCTTTCCTTCTTTCTTTCTTTCTTTCTTTCTTTCTTTCTTTCTTTCTTTCTTTCTTTCTTTCTTTCTTCCTTTCTTTCTTTCATGATTGGTAGAGATGTCTCTTAAGTCCCTTTTAATCTATAGGCTCCTCCTCCATATTTTTTTCTTTTTTCTTTCTTCTTTATTGTGGTAAAATTCACATAACATCAAATTTACTATTTTAAACATTTTAAAGTGTACAATTCATAGAGGCATTTAATACATTCAAAAAGTTGTGCAACCATCCGCACTAAAAAGTTCCAGAACATTTCATCACCCCAAAAGGAAACCCTTACCAGTTAAGCAGTCACTCCTATCCCCCTACTCCCCAGGTCTTGGCAAACACTAATCTGTTTTGTGTCTTTTTGAAGTTGCCTTTTCTGGATATTTCATATTAATGAAATCAAACAACATGTGGTCTTTTGTGTCTGGCTGTATCTTTTCGAATTATAGTTTTGTCCAGATATATGCCCAAGAGCGGGATTGCTGGATCATATGGCAACTCTATTTTTAGTTTCTGAGGAACCTCCATACTGTTTTCCATAGTGGCTGTACCAATTTACATCCCCACCAACAGTGTAGGAGGGTTCCCCTTTCAGACTTGGAGTATCTTAACCTAAAGGCAGGTGTTAAATCAAATTAATGCAGGTGTTAAATTAAATTCAACTGGAGCTCCAAATCCTTCTTGAAGACCCTCTGCATGCAATTTAGGGCTCCCTATGAAAATGTGGCTTCAGGACATCCCAGAGCCCCCAAATCGGACCCCAAAGGAGAACCCTGAGTTTTACCCAAGCCATGACTGAGCATTCAGTGGGAGGCCCTGCACACAAGTCAGCACTGGTGCACCGATTCTGTGTTCCAGGGGTTCAGGGCCCTATCCTGCTCTGCAGACCTGGAACTCCATCCTGCAGATGAAACATGGGCTCTGCCACGGGTCTGCAGGAGAATCCTTCCTGCTTTCCATTAATAAACGCACTTTATTTGGATACATGCTTTCTTCCTCTTCAAAACCATACGCCCTTTTGAGGTTAGAGATAACATATCTTCATCTTTTATTGCCCATCACAGCCGGGGACTTGCACACAGTGGGTGCTGGTTGAGTATTTGTTCACTGGAGCTGGAAAGCCCAAGTAAAATGTTCTGCCTTCCCACAAAGGACTGTTCCTTTCTCTTTCTAAATCTCCATCAAGAGCTACACCATACTCTTCCCCACGAAGCACGAGTCTGTGTCAGCTCTGGATCTTCTGATGCAGCAAAAACATTCTCTCTCTCTCTCTCTCTCTCTCTGTTTTTTTTTTTAAATAACTGCACCTCCTGTTCTGAAACTTGCCTTCTTAGTGGGAAATGGCTCCCATGTGTACATGAATTCCTTGCTGGAGAGGTGGGTGTGGGTGTTGGGTGGAGCAGGGGGAGGGATGGGGTGTTAAAACACCATGGTCTAGAAAAATGCTGCAGACGAACTGATTTGCAGGGCAGAAATAGAGACACAGATGTAGAGAACAAACGTATGGACACCAAGGGGGGGAAAGTGCGGGGGTGGTGGTGGTGGGGTGAATTGGGAGATTGGGATTGACATGTATACACTGATATGTATAAAATAGGTAACTAATAAGAACCTGCTGTATAAAAAATAAATAAATAAAAATTCAAAAAACCACAAAGCACCATAGAAACAGGATGTATTGAAATAATTGAAGGGCAAGGGTGGCAGCTGTGTCTTCCCATTTAATTAAGTGACTGAGACACTTATTGGCTAAGCAGAGCTTCGTGCAGTGGATGCCCCAGCTGGGCCAGCTGCAGTCGAAAGTACAAGAAGCATGAGTGCTGGAACGCTGAGGGCGGCCTGGCTGTGCCTGACCACTGCCACTCTCCTGTGCCCTGCAATGCAGGGGACGGTGCATGTGGCCAGCAGGTCACTGGGGGTGGGGGAAGGGCAGTAGCCTGGAATTCAGGACACCAGGTGGTACCCCTCGCCCCAGCTCAGCCTCTAACCTGCTCAATGACCTCGGCAGGTCACGTCACATCTTTGCAATTCAGCATCCTCATCTATAAATGGGTTGAATGAGTGACCCCAGAGGTTCATTTCCTCGCTGACATTTTGAGTCTGTGATTTCCTTTGGGCTCTAGCTTTCTCTGGTTGAGAGGGCAGAACAGCGAAGGAACAAGACAGACTCTGAAGTTAGGCACGGTTGGTGGAGGCTTGGGCGTGACTGAGGTCAGCGGGCATTAGTGACACTGTCTTGACACAGCACGTACGTGCAAGTGCAGGTCTGGCCGGTCCCCCAGTGCTCTAAAATTCTCAAGCCATCAGGGTGCTTAATTATATAATTTGTCCAGTTTTCCCCTAACGTAGCTATTGAGGACTTCTATGAAAATCTCCTCCTGTGCAAGTAATTAGGCCAAAGACTTTTCTACTAAGGTTCAGTATTGCACATCTCACATACAAGCACATCTCCTAAAAGCAACTGTGCCTTGGAAAAGTCACATGTAAACTCTGTGTGGCCTGATGAATTTGCTTGCTATCAAAGTGGAGCCAAACAATAATGTAGGTTCAATGTGGGCAAATAATGTCATTCACACTCAAACAATATGTAGGGCCCGTGGGAAAAGATTTTGCCTCTATAGCTTCAAAGAGGACGCTTAGATCCACCATCCTCTTTCCCACCTAATGTTCAATGCTCTCTACAAGGAGTGGTCTAAGCTGGCGTTCAGCTCAACATTTCTTGGACTTGCTGGGCAGCAAACAGACTCGCCAGGGAAACATTTCTTTAAGACACTCAAAAAATTATACTGCTTGGAAAAATACTCGTCCCCAATTAGAAAATCAATATAATATTTTTAAAAATAAATTTATTTATTTTGTTTATGTATTTTTGGCTGCATTGGGTCTTCTTGCTGCGTGCGGGCTTTCTCTAGTTGCGGCGAGCGGAGGCTACTCTTCGTTGTGGTGTGCGGGCTTCTCAGTGCGGTGACTTCTCTTGTTGCGGAGCACAGGCTCTAGGAGCATGGGCTTCAGTAGTTGTGGCATGTGGGCTCAGTAGTTGTGGTTTCCGGGCTCTAGAGCGCAGACTCAGTAGTTGTTGGGCTTGGTTGCTCTGCAGCATGTGGGATCTTCCCGGACCAGGGATCGAACCCGTGTCCCCTGTATTGGCAGGCAGATTCTTAACCACTGCGCCACCAGGGAAGTCCCCAAAATCAATCTAATATTTTGGATGTTAGTTTGAAGTTGAAAAATAACAAAAGGAAAACTATTGAATGTTGTAGTATTTTTCCATGTAAATAAGGACAAGCACAGTGCTTCACACAGAGTTAAGAGCTTGAAAACGTGTTAGAAGGCATGTGTTTTCCCTAGAAAGTTAGAGAACCTGGGAGGCTCCAGAAGCAAGGAGTTATCGCGATAATGTGAAATTAATTCACTGAGTACTGCGGTCGCAGAAGTCTCTACCATATGGTACACGGGTTTCTTCGAAAACAACTGATAACGGCTGATAAACTATTTATAAAGAGAAATAGGTTTTTTTTTTTTTTTTTTTTTTTTGCACAACTGCAATGTCTTTCTTCAAGAGTAATGCCAAGAAGCAAATATTTTTGTGTATATATTGTCTTAGCCTGGGCTACCATCACAGAATACCATAGACTGAGTGGTTTTAAACAACAGAAATGTATTTTCTTACAGTTCTGGAGGCTGGAAGTCCAAGGTCAAGGTGCCAGCAAGGTAAGTTTCCAAATACCATCCCATTGCAGGGAGGGGGTTAGGGCTTCAACATATGAATTTGGGAGGGGGACCCAAACATTCAGTTTATAACACTGATTATATATATGTACCCTTGTATATTTATTTACTCAAAAGATATACACCTTTTAGACTGTTGCCCTGAGGGCCAGCAGCCAGGAAAGTCAGGGATACCCAGCCAGCGCCGGGGCTGCCCCAGAGGAGGTGAGTGGCACCAAAGGGACACAGAGCCCAGTAGGGAGCCTTCCCTGGCTTGGGAGTAGATACTGTGGGCACTGCTCCACGACCAGCTCTGTGGGGACTCAGCCTTACCCCCCAGCCCTGCTCAGCACACCTGGGGTGGGAGAGGGGGTCGGTGGTATTGGTTAGAAAGTGCTCTTTCCGTGTGTCTATGAGTTGACTGCAGATGAGAAAAGTCACACAAACCGTGAGACGGTCGTGGGGAAGGCTGATGAAGCCATCTAGGAGGTCTCTGACAATCACATTTAACCAAACAAAGCCACAGATGGTGGAGTAGCAGGAATTCCGAGAGGCCGTTTCTCACCCCTGGATATCCTGCTCCTTTCCATGTGGATTCTGCTAAGTTTTACTCGCCTCCCGGCCCCCAGATACTTGGCAAGCTTAGGCCCAGCTCACGTGTCGATTTCTCTTTGGGGGGAAGTGATCCCCGCCCCATCCCCACCTTTAACCATCCAAATCTCCATCCTCGGCTCAGGGACCAACTTCTCCATGACCACACAGCACACAGTCTCTGTACCGTCTGAAACATCTCGCAGATTCCTCGGGTATCAACACAGAGATTTTGAGGTCTCTAAGGTCAGGGGAAAATACAATCAGATCCTTCTTTGAACTTGCCCAGCTGCTGAGAACCAGGCTAGGAGGAGGTGCAGGAATGTTTGCTGATTGCATCAGGCCCTCAGATCTTAGCTCTTGCCAAAAAACAGAGCAAAGGCAGTTGGAAAGTTCTTCCCTAGACCTGGGGGGCATTTTGTCATTGTTATGAAACATTATCAGTTATGAAATTCATGATGACGTGCAACTGAGAAACTGTCCCCAGTCAAGTATCAGGAGAAAGAGAAAGGAACCAAAATTTATTAAGTGACCACCAAGTGACAGCAGATTCTTTTTTTTTTTTCTTTTTTTTGCTTGCATTGGGTCTTTGCTGCTGCGCGCAGGCTTTCTCAAGTTGTGGCCAGTGGGGGCTACTCTGCATTGCGGTGCGCGGGCCTCTCATCGCGGTGGCTTCTCTTGTTGCGGAGCATGGGCTCTAGGCGTGCAGGCTTCAGTAGCTGTGGCTAGCAGGCTCAGTAGTTGTGGCACACGGGCCCAGTTGCTCTATGGCATGTGGGATCTTCCCAGACCAGGGATTGAACCTGTGTCCCCTGCATTGGCAGGTGGACGCTTATCCACTGTGCTACCAGGGAAGTCCCAGATTCTTTTCATATTATTTAATTTAATTTTCACAATAAGTCTATGAACTTTGTGTTCCAATATTTGTGTTCCAGTAGTACAGATGAGGAAACTGAGCCTTGTGGAGATTATGTAATCTGCCCAAAACCACACAATTAACAAGTGATAGCATAGGGAATAAAATTTGGGTTTGTCTGATTTCTAAGTCTATGCTTTTTCCTATATCAAGGAACCTTCCAAAGCATTGTGCATATATAAGTATATTGATCATGGTAAATTTCAGATGAAAACATCCTCTTTAATATCAGGGATTAGGGACTTCCCTGGCGGTCCAGTGGTTAAGACTCTGTGCTTCCACTGTAGGGGTCATGGGTTCGATCCCTGGTCGGGGAGCTATGATCCCTTCATGCTGCACTGCGCGGCCAAAAAAAAAAAAATTCAGGGGTTAAATACATTCATGGGCCCTCAGAGCTTCTCCCCTGGACAATGTAGGGGGTCTTTGCCCAGCTCGACAGCTGTGACCAACACCTATGTCCTTTCTGGGTCTGGCAATATTTTACCTGTTGAATCTGAAGTGATGTCCCTCACCTCCTTCATGTCCCTCCTTAGGTCAAGAAGTCAGGCATTTTTTTGAGCTGTGAGGAGGAATTTTAAAAAAGAAAGAAAGAGCACATGAAACGATGCTCACTGTCATAAATCATCAGGGAAGTTAAAAAAACCCACAATGAGATAGCACTTCATACTCAGTAGAATAGCTATAATCAAAGATAGAGGGCTTCCCTGGTGGCGCAGTGGTTGAGAATCCGCCTGCCAATGCAGGGGACACGGGTTCGAGCCCTGGTCTGGGAAGATCCCACATGCCGCGGAGCAACTGGGCCTGTGAGCCACAACTACTGAGCTTGTGCGTCTGGAGCCTGTGCTCCGCAACAAGAGAGGCTGCGATAGTGAGAGGCCCGCGCACCGCGATGAAGAGTGGCCCCCGCTCGCCGCAACTAGAGAAAGCCCTTGCACAGAAACGAAGACCCAACACAGCCAAAATAAATAAATAAATAAATACATTTATTAAAAAAAAAAAGAAAATAGTAAGTGCTGGCAAATACATGGAGAAATTAGAACCATATATTCTATGGTTGGTGGGAATGTAAAATAGTGCATCCACTTTGGAAAGTAGTCAGGCAGTTTCTGAAAATGTTAAACAAGAGTAACTCTATGACCCAGCAATTCATAGATATATACCCAAGAGAAATAAAAACATATGTCCACACCAACACTTGTATGTGAGTGTTCACAGAAGTATTATTCATAATAGCCCCAAAGTGAAAATAACCTAAATGTCCATCAATGGATGAATGGATAAACAAATGTGGTTTATTCATACAGTGGAATATCATTTAACATAAAAAGGAATGAAGTACAGCTTCAGGCTACAACATGGGTCAACTTGGAAAACATTATGCTAAGTGAAACAAGCTAGTCATAAGAGACCACATAGTGTATAATATTATTTATATGAAAAGTCCAAAATAGGCAAACAGGCAGGCAGTAGATCAGTGGTTTCCAGGGGCTGGGGAAGAGAGGGAGAGACTGCTAGTGAATACAGAATTTCTTCTTGAGGTGACGGAATATTTAAAAATTACATAATGGAGGTGGTTGTCAACATTGTGAATGTACTAAAAACCATTGAATTGTACACTTAAATAGGTGAATTACATGGTACGTGGATTATATTTCAATAAATCTGTTATTAAACAAACAAGAAGGATGGAAGGAAGGAAGAAAGAAAAAGAAAGAAAGAGAAAGGAAGAAAGAGAAAGAAAGAAAGATAGAAAGAAAGAAAGAGAAAGAAAGAGAGAGAGAAAGGTATCTACTTCCTGTCCTTGTAGGACGTGGGGTCTGGTTCATTCAGGGACCCCACCTCCTCGAAGTGTTTTGCGTCCTTCAAGGGCCTTCCTAACACCATGCCTTTATTCCTCCTTCTCCCCTTCCTGGAATGCTCCTCCCTCTCCTGTCTGCTGGGCAGACCTACTATTCCACCGTCAGGGCCCGCTTCCCCACATGCACTCTTCCCTGTGGTTTTCCCAGATCAGCTGGCAGGTTGCCTTACCCTTTTCTCTGTGCCCAAAGACTGTGCTCCTTTTGGGCGTGTCACGTGGTATCGTGGTTCCTGGCTACCCGTCCACCTTCCTCGTGACCCTGATGACCCTCCTGGGGAGCCAAGACGCTGTCCTATCTCTCTGTGAGCACCCAGCAGCTGGCACAGGGCCTGGCAGACAGCAGGGGTGAGGTGGATGCTTGCGGAGTGAAGGGCACATGCCCACACCAACACCTTCCAGAAACACACATCCTTGGGGAAAAGCCAAGGCAAAATTCACTGAATTTCAATTCAGCCAATTTCCTCCTTCCTGTTACATTTCAGGGACGTGATCAGGTATACGTGTTCTCGCTGTGGTTAAAAAAACAACAAGCCAGGTTTTAAATTGAGGAAACTGGAGGCTCGGCTCCTTAGGGCTGAGAAAGACCGGCAGATTCTGCTAGAATTTCAGAGTGCCAAAAAGTCAAAGGCAATTACCTTAAAAATAGCAACTTACGTTGTGCTACCAACATATTTTGCTGTGTGTACAATAAACCAAATTGATTTAATTTAATAATTTGTCTGCCAATTCTGAGAAGGCTTGGTCAGAATAGTAAATAATTTCAAGGAAGATAAATAATTGCTGCTTAGCTGCCAAGTGAATCTGTTCAAAATTTAGATGAATTCTTTACAGGTTCTTGACAACATTGATGGAAAGTTCTGATTCCTAACTGATCAATGCTGGTCTTTCTCAATTACAGCTTGTATTACTTAGGAATTTTGGTTGCAAAGCCCAGAAAGTCATGTGAGCTGCTCAAATAAGAAAGGAAATTCATCTTAAAGGCATAGGGAGCCTCTGTGAACCCAAAGCCTGGAGGCTACTGAGTTTCAGGATGGAATGGAACCAGGTCCGAGAGCTCGTTGGGACCCTCAGGGAGACCACTCCCAAGGGCTCTGTTTTCTTTGTCCCTGGGTTTCTTTGTCAGTCTTTCCTCTGCTGCAGAAGGGCCATCTCAGCGTCCTATTCAACACAGGTCAAAATGACGCCCCCAACAGCTCCATGTTGGCCTTGGCTCCACTCAAGACAAGAGTCAGGCTGACCTGGAAAGTCTCACTTCCAAATTACACATACATTAGATGTAATCTCGGTAAATTTCAGATTAAAAGCATCCTCTTTAATACCAGGAGTTCAGTACGCTAATGGGTTCTCGGAGTCTTCTGCCCACACAAAGATCTCTTTCTTGGCTTGAGTCAGCTTCCCAGCGTCATGATGTATGAACCTGGATGCTCCCGGGGGACCACGCAGATGGGCAAAGTTGGGGAAAGCTGTCCCGGCAGAGGAAGGGGCTGCTGAGCAAACAGTAGGGTCCTCAGTACAACCCACAACCACGCTGGAATTTGCCTAAATTTTGCCCTTTTCCACTCAGTTCTGTTTCCTTAAAAATGCCGTTTAGTTTCCCTAGCACTTTATAAATCTTTGCATTGCAATATGGATTATTTTATAGGCAACCCTTGGAAAAGTTGAGTTTCCATGAAGATAATTTGGAGGCACGGGGCTCTCCCTAGTGGTGGGAAACAGTGGGTGGGGCTCAGGGAATGAGGAAGGGGTGTTAGACCTCAGAGCTCCTGACAACATCCAAAGTTGGCCTGCATTCCCCGCGGTGGATTGATGTTGGAATCAGAAGTCTGGTGGGATATCTTGTCAACAAGACAGGAGGAGACGGAAGAGCTTTGACTGCTTCCATGCAGGTCTAGGGCTGGTTCCCTGCAGCCCGGGGCTTAGGCGGTCATGAGACACAGACCACACCCGTGAGGGATCACGAACCCTGTTATCCTGCTGGGCTGAGCCTGAGGGAGGCAAGACTTTGCTACCTAGAGATTGAGGATGGAAGACTGATGGGCCAGGGAGTCTAGGGGCCCGGCCTTCAGCCGGTCCAGAAATGACAGTCATGGCGGGATGGGGGGCTGGATGGGGGGGGCGGGTTGCAGAAGAGGAGCGGACTGACAAATATTTACAGCATTTTAGGCCCCGAAGCCAATGGGATCCTGAGATAGGCCTGGGACTCAGCAGGGAACTTGCATCTGAATCAGGATGGCTGGGTGAGTTTCTGCTTAGTCATGGCTGAAGCGGGTGGACAGGGGTACCCTGAGAGAGTAAAGAACAGCCCTGGTCCCTTCCCACTGGTAGAGCTGAGGCTCCTTTTTTCCCTACCAGGATTGACTCAGAACTGGTGGTGTGCGGTGGGGCTGGGCTGGCAGTGACAAGGTGATTGGGGAGGGGGTCCCACTTGGAGTGGCAGGAACACTCAGATCCAGGGTCTGAAGACCTGGGGTCTCACGAGAGCTCTTTCCTCGGCAGCCGCTGATCTGGAGGAGTTACCCACCTCTGAGCATGCTTCCTCGCCTTTAAAAGGGGAAGAATGGCAACTACCTGTGAGACTTACATAAGATCACATACCTCAAGCCCCTGGCACCTAGCACTTGGCACGTGGTACAAGCTTAATCAGCACTGATGCCCTGCCCTTTGGCTTCTTTGTGATGCTGAGCAAACTATCCATCTCCTTGTCTCATCAAAGGGGATAACGACATCTTCCCTTTTACTTCACTGGGACCGTAGCAGGTACACATTCGGGTCCCCGGGCTGTGACTGTTAGTGATTATCCAACATTCCTCTTCTCCACCGTTCCCAGTCCCCCTTGAAGTTAGGCTGTGACTGGGTTCCAGCTCACAGCACGTGGGTGGAAGTTGTGTGAGCCACTTCCAAGCCTGACTGTAAGAATATCCTTCCAGATTCTCCAGTTCTCTCTTCCCCTGCCACAGTGACCTTGGAAGCCAGAGAAGTAAGTGGGCTCCCCAATCTACATTGTGGGAAATCAACCTTGATTGAGGGCTTCTTTGTTCTTGCAGCATAGCTGAGACTATCCTGACAAATTCAGGCACTGTGGAATTCCTCAAGTTTTATCTACTGATACCCCCACCCAACACCCTTCCCCCCAAATAAGACATTATCTACCAAAAAAATGAAGACTTTAAACCCTTCATATAACATTTTATTGACATGACCTTGAAGGGCCGATGGCCAATATCAAAAGGGTCAGTTTTCATTGTACGGTCAGCTTGGCCTTCAGACAATGCTGAAGTGGCTTCTTGCTTACAGAGTAAATGTGTCATATACATTTGTGCAACATCCTAACTTTCAGTGGGTATGTTTTCTACAATTTAATGTTCCAGGCTAGAGAGTTGCTTTATACTACTCTTTATATTATAAAATTAATACCTGCTTATAGTAAAAAAGAAATTCAGAGCACAGACAGGCATCACCTGAAAAGTAGAAGTTACTTTCCCCTCTTAAACACAGTCCTGTCCCTGAGCTAGTTTGTCTAGCTAGGACTTCTCTTTAAGTATAAGCACTTAAAAACAATCACAATCAGAATTCTCCTACATATATTCTTCAACAATTTGCCTTTTAAGTTTTGAAGTAGATTTTGAACATCTTTACATGAAGCTCTATTTTAATAAATGACAACATAATATTCCATCATGTGAATATACTGTAATTTATTTGAACATTGATATGGTTTTCAGAATATTTCAGTTGCAAATCATGCATCCATGTTTACATTTTTGCACATTTGTGGGAGTCTCTCTGCAGGATAAATTTCTGGAAGGAGAATTTCTGAGTCAAAGGGTATGTGCTTTAGAAATGCTAAGAGATTTTGCTAAATTGTGCTTCTAGAATGCAACACCAATTTACACTCCCAAGAAGGGTACATCAATGCAATTTTTGTATTCATTCATGCATGCATGCACTCAATCAATCAACCAATTAATCAATCACTCAGTCAACAAAGTATTTATTGAGTTGTCTTTTACGTGTCAGGTGGTCTGTGGGTACCATGTTGAGGGAAACAGAGGCGACCCCTGCTCTAACGGGGGTGACAGTGTCATGGGGAGATAGATGTAAATTATTTTATTTGCTTTGATAAATGTGATAAGAATAAGGTGTGGGGACCGTGAAAGCACAGAGAAGCTGGTAACCTCTATTTTGTGGGCGTCAACTTACACTGCTTGCAAGAATGACCACCTGGCACATGATATTTAAACCTCTCAAAAGCTAACAAAAAAACCTCTCTGTGGTCTGTGTTTCTTCCTTTTTTGCTGTGGTTCGTATTATTTCCCTCTGTTCTGTATCACTAGGCAAAATTTAGCCATCCATTTTTCTATATATCTTTTATTAAATAGGACTAACTGTTGATAAATTGTATTCCCTTTTGTTGTAAATCATTGTGCCTTTATCTTTGTATAATGTTTAGACTTTGGCTTTTTATCAAAAGATTTAACAGATTTTAATAGTAGTAAAACGTACAGAACATTAAATGTACCATCTGAACCATTTTTAAGTATACAGTTCAGTAATGTTAAATATACTCACATAGATTTCCAGAACTCTTTCATCTTCCCAAACTGAAACTCTTACCCATTAAACAACAACATTCCACTCCCTTTCCCCCAGCTCCCGGCACGGGCCATTCTACTTTCTGTCTTTGAATTTAACTCCTCTATGTGCCTCATATAAGTGGAATCATACAGTATTTGTTTTTTGTGACTGGCTTATACCACTTAGCATAATGTACTCAAGGTTCAGTCATGTTGTAGCCTGTGACAGGGTTTCCGTACTCTTCAAGGCTGCATAATATTCCGCTGTATTGATATACTACATTTTGTTTACCTATTCATTGTTAGTGGACACTGGGTTGTTTCTACCTTCTGGCTATCGTGAATAATGCTGTTGTGAACATGGGTGTGCAAATATCACTCGGAGACCCTGCTTTCAGTTCTTTTGGGTGTATACCCAGAATTGGGTTCGCTGGATCATACAGTAAATTCTGTTAATTTTTTGAGGAAACACCATACTCTTTTCCACAGTGGCTGTACCATTTTACATTCCCACCAACAGAGCACAAGGGTTCCAATTTCACCACATCCTCACCAACATTTGCTCTTTTCTGTTTTTCTTTGATAGTAGCCATCCTAATGGGTGTGAGCTGGTAGCTCACTGTGGCTTTGATTTGCATTTCCCTACTGATTGGTGATGTTCAGCATCTTTTCATGTGTTTCTTGGCCATTAGTATATCTTCTTTGGAGAAAGGTCTATTCAAGACTTTTACCCATTTAAAAAATCGGGTTGTCTTTTGTTTTTCTTCCATTTTATGATAAGAACATGCAGAAGTGAGTAAGGTGACTTTTGAAAGATGCCTTTGAAGCTTTTATTCTGAAATGATAGTCTCAACTCCTGGCCCCGGGCAACATTCTCAAACTAAGGAACAGTCATTTCTTCTCTTCAAAGTTCCAGGAGTTCAACGCCCACAGAGTTTTTTGCAGAGCACCAGCCTTAGGCCAAAAGGGCATTATGTTTCTCCAAGAACTATATGGATGGCACCTCCTGCGCTGTCTCTTCCTGGTGGGGAGGGGACTCCTGACAAAATGCTCTCCAATCTTGGGTCTCAACAGAGCCCCTCACAACCCTGCTCCCCAGGGTCACCTGGCAGCCTCTGATGGACCTTGACCTGCACCTGCTCCTCTCCACATTCCCTTTTCTGTTTTTCTTCCCCTCCGTCTCTCCACAGCTATGTTTTGTCCTTGTGGGTCCTTGGAGGAGACTTCAGGTCCTTCAGATTTTATAGACTGAAATATTTCCAAGGCAAACAACCCTTCTTCATACAGATATTGGTCGACTGTCAGAGCATAACTTCAAGTCAGTGAGTTAGGCCAACAAGGTTTCTGTTCTCAAGAAAGTGGTCTTCGCAGTGTAAAAAGCCAAATCCAGCTGAGTAAATTTGAAAGTCTAATCGGCCTTATTAGGCGATTCATGAATCAGCCAGCCTCCCATCTAGCAACTGTTGTAGAAGGGCACTCCCAGGGGTGGTATAAAATGGAAGGTTTTTATAGGAAGAAGGATGGGGCAAGGGAGCATTAGCAAAGAAAAGAAAGGACTAGTTTTCGGCCAGGATGTCTTCTTTTTTGGGGGAAAGGAACGCAAGGGTTTTATCATGCAGATTGCCTCTTCTTCCTGGGCGTGAGCTCGGGGTTGGGGTGGGGTGTGGAGAGTAAAAGAGAAGGCCCAAGTGACAGGTGACTTCTTTGGTGCTGAGCAGAAAATTCCAGGCTGGTTGATTAAGATCCCATTTCTAATGATCTTCCAATTTACTTGGTTGGAGTTTTTTTTTTTTTTTTATTCACTGGAATAGATTAGGTATTAAATCTATGTTTGATATCATGGGCTTTAGCACAAGGGATGCCATTTTGGGCCTGTGCTTTTTCTCTTTAATACCAGGAAGGAGGGTTGGGAAGGAAGAAGGCATAGGGGCTCCCACATAAGATTTCATTTAAAGGAAGTGCTCCACTGGTTTAAAAAAGGAAGGAAAGAAGAGAAAGAAAGAGAGTGAGAGAGGAAGAAAGGGAGGGAAGGGCAGACACAATAAGAAGTGATGTTTGAAAACCATCACTCTAGGTCAGTATCGGGGTCCAGCTAGGAGAGTGGTGACTCAGGACCACTTGTAGGGAGGCTGGTGTTTGCTGCATTTTGGGACACTGCTTTTTCCTTCTGGAGACTGGGATAAATTATTTGTGCAAGGTTTCAAGTCTCTCATCTAGGCTCTTCCTTCTTGGGAGTGATGACCTCTGCGTGTTTAGGAGTCCAACAGTGGTGTCCACACAGTTTCAGCAGAAACACACTGTTGTGTTTAGGGCCCAGGGGGGATGCACTAGCCGCCCCAGCTCTGCCCCCCCGAGAGACTAATGAGTCACCAGCCCATCCTGCTACCGGTCACATGAACCCTCCCATGTGCATCGAGGACCATGGCTCCGTCTCACGCTGCCATGACTTGCAGAAAAGGCAACAAAACCCAGAGAGTTTGTGCGAAGTTGTGTGTGATTTCATATCCACACTTCAGCCCCCTCGAACATGAGGGCAGTTAGAAGAGGCCTTTTAGCAGGCCCCCCTCAGATAAGGAATTCTGTATATTACTTTAAAATTTTTAGAGTTGGTAATAAACATCTGGTTATTAAGAGTCATAAGATAATTTGGGGGTGGGTAAGAGGTGAGAACTGGAAAAGATTTCTATTTTTGGTTAATATCTGTCTGTATCCTTCACTACATGAAATTTTTATAATAAACATATACAGGGTATTTCTTTTTTAATACGAAACCGCGTGTGAATAAAGTCTTAAACACGATACAGGTATTAGGAAGATTATTTTCATCTAGAGAAGGAATCTACAATTTCAGGACTGTAATGCAGGTTGGAAGCAGTGAAACTGAATGTCTTAAGTCATGAGCTGATAACCCGCTCTGGCTGTGCTGGGGGCAGGCTGCAGAGTAAGTACTATTTCCTCTCTGCTCTTCTCATAATAATACATTATATTTAAACTGTGCTTTTGACACTCACCGGACTTAATATACTTCAAACGAACCCCGTGACTTCGGGAGGAACAGATTTTTTCCCCTCATTTTATAGGTGAGGAAACTGAAGTCCAAAGAGATCGAGTGACTTGCGAGCCCCAAGACATAAAATGAATGTCCGAGTCAGGAGCTGAGATTTAAAAATGCTACTTACCCTCTTCCATACCAGGGATTGACAGACTCTTCCACCTGCTTCAACAAGAGCAGGCCTGCTTTTATTAACTTTGTGTATTAGAATCTGTACTTTGTCTAAACATTTTGTTTCTCAGGCCGCTTCTTTGCCTCTGCTCTTGCCTTGGGGCCCTTCATAGTATTGAACTCTGGGCAAATGGTACCCTAAGTGTGCAGTTTATTTTTATTTTAAAGGCAAAGTTTTTTTACTTTATTTTATTTTATTTTATTTTATTTTATTTTATTTTATTTTATTTTATTTTATTTTATTTTATTTTTGGCTGCATTGGGTCTTCGTTGCTGTGCACAGACTTTCTCTAGTTGCAGTGAGCAGGGGCTACTCTTTGTTGCGGTGTGCGGGCTTCTCACTGTGGTAGCTTCTCTCGTTGTGGAGCACGGGCTCTAGGCATGTGGGCTTCAGTAGTTGTGGCACGCGGGCTCAGTAGTTGTGGCACACGGGCTTAGCTGCTCCGCAGCATGTGGGATCTTCCCGGACCAGGGCTTGAACCTGTGTCCCCTGCATTGGCAGGTGGGTTGCTAACCACTGCGCCACCAGGGAAGCCCGCGTGTGCAGTTTACAATCACAGGGCTGCCTCTCCCGCAGGGCATTTGCACTGAGGAGAGTTTCGATATGGTTAGCAATACACCCTATCGTATATTTAAAATTGTCTAAGGGGGTAGATCTTATGCTAAGTGTCTAATAATAACTAATAACACTAACAATAATAGTGTCCCCTCCCCCACAATTAATGTCCACTGGAACCTGTGAATGTGACCTAATTTGGAGGTAGGGTCTTGTAGATGTGATCAAGCTAAAATGAGGTTACCTTGGATTAGGGTGGACCCCAAATCCACTATGACTGTTGTCCTTATAAGAAGAGGGAAATTTGGACACAGAGACAAACAGGAGAGAAAGCCACGTAAAGACAGAGATTGGAGTGACCCAGCTACAGGCCAAGAAACCAGAAGAGGCGAGGAAGGATTCTCCCCAAGAGCCTTTGGAGAGAGCCTTGCCCTGCTGACACCTTGATCTTGGACTTCCATCCTCCAGAGCTGCAAGTGAATAAATTTCTGTTGTTGTAAGTCACTTGATTTGTGGTAATTTGTTACAGCAGGCACAGGAAACTAATTTACAAACTGTCTTTTTTTTTAATGAAAAATTGCTAAGTGGGTAATTTGAAGGGGGGCTTGTAGCTGTTCCTCATGACAAAATGCTCCTTGATGTTTTTGAGATTGGTACATTCTTTTAGTATATTTTATATTTATATATATACCCACCGCCCTTGCAAATGCTCTCAGGGACCACAGCATGCATTTCATGTTGTGTAATATTATTTGTTTATTTGTCCCTTCTTCTTAATCTTGGAATCTTCAAAGTCTAGCAAACAGTCTGATCAAGAATTTATTCTTTTTTTTTTTTCCTTTAGCAAGATCCATGCTTTATGAACGTATTACTCTCACACGTCTGGGTGACAAGTTGGACATAAGAATTCATTCTTAATAACATTTCTTGAATGAATGAATGAATATAGGAATGTAGCCTTTTTCTTTCTTGTGAGAAATCTCTGATAATTTATGCATTATTTCAATCGTGTCTATATCCATATAGGATAAATAACCTCTAATATTGACTTATTTCAGATATGGAGAATGGCAGTTAGGACGCTTAGCTTTTCTAAAGATAGAGACCAGACCCCAAAACATATACACTTCCCCAGTGCTAATTAATATGGCATTCTGCCAGCTCAGACCTCTCCCAGTTAGAAAGAGAACAGCTCTGGAGTGTTTTAGGGTGTACATGGGGTCGAGATAACTTATTTTTCTTTCCAACTTTAATTACATACGGTTAGACCCTCACTCAGGTTTGAAAAGCAGCTTTGCTGTGTTCAGGTATAGAAAATTCCAGCTCATCTTTTTTGTGAGATAGCTTCTGAGTAACCACATTATCTTTGTCCTTTACATTAATTCGTTTCAGCCTTTATACCTGACACTATCACACAGTTTATTGGATCGGGCAAACTTCCTCAGATTCTTTCAACCTAGTCTATGCTTTCCTGAGTCTCATTCTGACCTATTCTCACTGAATAAAACTTCTAGTGGATAGAAAGTTGAAATTCAGGGGAAAGGGAATGATTATTGCACAGGAAAGAAAGGAAAACAACTACAAACCAACCTAGAAAGCAGGCATTCTGGCAGTAAGTACCTTACTTAAAAATAAGGGAAGTCATTTTCTAGTTTTGACACCGAAAAATACTTTTGTTACTTATAGTTCATGAAAGTAACTTAAACTCTATTTAAAAACATCAAAAACAACAACAACAGACCAACCTTGTTTAGTAATGTTTGTTGAGAGATTTTCCTTGGAGGGGGTGGTGGGTTGGGGACTGGGGAGTCGTGTCAGCTGGGAATTTTTATTTTCATATCTGTATATTGCTTGAGTTTTCTAAAGCAAGTTTGTATTACTTTTGTGATCAGAAAAAGCAATAAAGAGAAATTACTTCCTTGAGGGTAGAAATGCTGGGAAGGAATGAGGCCTTTAAAAAACAATTTCTGGAAGGCCTTATACAATTTCAGGTAAGCTTCTGTTACCAGGGAGTTGCTAAGGAACGTCAAGATTCTAATGGAAATCTACTAGCAGTGATCAATGGGAGAAAGGAAATGCCATATTCCTCTGATGGGTAGGAGAACATTCTTTTCTTCTGATTAGAAGAGATCCAGGCTCAGTTCATGGTTACCGTACCAGGAGAGAATGTCTACTTTGCCTCCTGGAGAGCCAGTGAGAGGGGTTAGTGCTGATGGAGATGGGAAATCAACCAGGAGCCACATGGGAACACCTGTGACACAGAACGTGGCCCGATACAGACACTCAGGTATTGTTAAGTCTCACCACCCAAATGGAAAAATTGTCGGGGGATGACTTTCGATAAAAATGGCAAAGGAGAACAGTTGCAGAAATGAACTGAAATTTTCATACTCAGCAAGATTAGCTTATTGTCATTAATCAGTTCTGATGTCACAAAGCCAGGTTTAGCCTTGGAGCCTCGAATTCCAGAAAGGATTAACTGTTGTAAACTACAGAGATAGATTTTGATCCATGTCTCTGCATGATAAAGTTGGAATTGGTTCACAGCAGTTTAGAAATACTGATGAACGGACCAGATTATAATCAGACATTTTTATAATTGTAATCGTTCCTGGAGAAGGAGAAAAGGAGTGGACTGTTTGGAATTTGGGGAAATTTTTCTCCATTACTTCTGATGGCTCAGGAACTGAGGTAGTGGCTAGTACCTGGGTCAAAGCCCACTGGTGACTCCAAATGCCCGTTTTATGGGAGAGCTAGGCTTGCTTGACTGGGAGTACCCACCAAGTGTCTGAGGACAGGGAATTGTATTGGGTAGGGGGAAGAGTCTCACTTGAGGCAACTCTGGGGAAAGCCGAGATTCACATGATTGGGTGGTCAAGGACTTAAACTCCAGGCATAAATGGTGAGGGGCAGCACTGAAATCAGGATAGTGACATCAAGAGTGTAGACTTCAGCATGAGATCAGAGTCATAAGAAAGTCAGGGTGAGTGCCACGATCATCTTAGCATGCCCACAGCTTTTCTTTTTTGGCTGGTGCCTACTGCCTGTTGAGATGAGCAGATTTAATGGGAAAATACAAGGAGGGCATGCTTCCAGTGGTCCTTAATCTGGACTCTTGGACTGGCTTCATGGAAAGACTCTGTGGGAACCTCCTAAAATTGTTTGCAATATTTTGTGTATGTATCCATCGTATTTTTTTCCTGTTCTCCTCTGGCCTCCACCTCCTGGCTGCTACTCCCATGAGATCTCGTACATGCCAAGGCAGTAGCCTCCAAATGCCTCAAAGCTAAGTTTCTTTGTGTGTCAAGAGTGGAACTGCGTTCAAGACAAAGGTGAGAAGAAGGGCCTTTCCCCCAGTTCAGTGCCACACTTTGTCACGTGGTCCCTCAATGCTCTATTGTGTCCAGAGGCTCATGTGGTTCTTTTATAAAAGCAATTCCACTAGCTCCCAGCCCAAGCTCTCTAAATATAGAGCCTCCAACCTAGTTCAAGGCACAGGGGTTGCAGAAGGGAACAGAAGCACTGTTATTCTTCCTTCTCTTCTATCTGCTCTGTTGACCCTTCTCTCCAAACCAAAAGCTTCCCAATTACCATATAGGGATAGCTCTGTGGATTAGTTTCCAATTGCTGCTGTAATAAATGATCACAAACGCAGTGGCTTAAAGCAACACACAATTTTTTATCTTACAGTTCTAGAGGTCAGAAGTCCAAAATGGGTTTCACTGGGGGACTTCCCTCGTCGTCCATTGGTTAAGACTTTGCCTTCCAATGCATGGGGTGTGGGTTCGATCCCTGGTCAGGGAGCTAAGATCCCACATGCCTTCTAGCTAAAAAACCAAAACACAAAACAGAAGCAATATTGTAACAAATTCAATAAAGACTTTAAAAATGGTCCCCATCAAAAACAAACAAACAAACAAACAAACTCTCAAAATGGGTCTCATGGGCTAAAATCAAAGTGTTGGCAGGACTGCGTTCCCTCTGAAGGTTCTAGGGGAAAATCTGTTTTCTTGCCTTTTCTGGCTCTTGGAGGCAACTGGCATTCCTTGCCTTGTGTCCTCTTCCATACTCAAAGCCAGTGATGTCCAATTGCGTACTTCTCACTTCACATCACTTCACATCACATCACTCTGACCCTGACTCTCTGGCCTCCCTCTTTCACAGTTAAGGGTCCTTGTGATTACATTGGACCTACTCAGATAATCCAGGATAATCTCCCTACTCGAAGGTCAGCTGAAGAACAATCTTAACTCACCTTTGCCAGGTAGCATACAGTGTTCCCAGATTCCTAGGGAGCTGTTATTCTGCACAAGTCTAGATGCAAGTAATTCAGGTGGAGTGCCCTATTGTCTACACTAGGAATTTGGTCTCCCCTTACTCAGCCAACGTTCCCTGTTATGGTCATAGCTGTTCCTGTTATTATTATATAACACGTGCACTTGTAGGGGACACCTATCATTTTGTCCGTCTACCTCTCTCCGGGTGACAGCACTTCCCTTCCTGCGTCAGGTGGGGTTCAGTCTCTAGAGCCAGAGGTCAGGGCCAAGAGCTAACAAGCACTGACTCGAAGTCTGAGTCTCGTATGAGAGCCTGACCCAAGCCAGGCCATTCAGCATCCCTCCCTAGACTCTTCTCCCCACACCCAAGGAAATCTGTCTCTGATAGTGGGAGACCCAAGATGTCAAACCCGATAGGTGCTGGCCACCATCTTTCCAGCCACGTGGGGAAAGCAGCCTGGGGTTTGGGGGGTGGGAATGAGGCTGGGAGGCAGAGAGGGGCTGAGATGAAAGAAGAGTGGGAAAGACAGGCAGCATCTGAGTCCTGTTTCCGTAGTTTCAGCTGCACCCCGACTTTTCCAGGCTTTGGTTGGCCAACCCCTCCTGCCGTTACACGAGCTATCAGTCTTCCCATATTTCTCCCTTTTGCCTAAGCTAGTAGGTTTTTGTAGCTAACAAGTAAAATAATCTTCAGTATACCATTTATATGTAGAAATAAAGACTAAGTGTGTAAAAAGAACTATAGCTGATAAATAAGATGTCTGTTAAAGGGAGGAGGAAAAAAACTGCAATGGAAAAGACATTTTGTGTGTGAAAAAACAAAAGAATAAGGAAGACATGAAGAATCCAAGCAGAGGCAGTGCTTGGATGGGTGAGTGCCTGCCTTTCCAGGTCTTTGAGCAGAGGCTCAGGGAGAGACCATTTGTACCTCTGGCAAAGATGGACCATGATGTTTCAGGTCATTTGTGTATCTGAGATTCTGACAAAGATACTCCAATAATGTAGTTTTCTGTCTCTCTCTACTACGACTTTCACCCTCCAGCTTGCAATTTATGTAGATGGATTCCAAATCTAGATGAAAATCACAAAACAGAGGGGAAGAAAAGTGTATTAGATAGCAACAATCTACTGGGTTGTCCTTAAAGTGACTTCAGAAAACCCTTATTCTGGGACCTGTCCCCCAAGTTGAGAAAGGTTTTGGAAGATGAAGCTGTCCCACATGAGAGTAGATACCAAGAGTCTTGGTATCTCAATGGCCGTCTTCAGAATCTTACAGCTGGAGAGGAGAGGGTTAAAGTCCCCAAATGAGAGAAATCAAGTCCTTCATTGAACAGCAGGGTAGGATGGGGGTTGGGTGTAGACGAGCTTAGTGGAGGCTCAGAGTTTTTATTACAGGGCTGGAAGAGAGGAGCAGGAGGCTGGTGACCCCAGGAAGGATGGGCTCAGGTGTTTTACCCCAGCTTGAAGCAGGGCTGTAGAGATGGGGCAGGAGGGGATCCCTTCCAGGTTTTGCATTCACATGGTCCTCTAGCTAGTGGAGTTCATTGGCCAAGACTTTGTGGAAGTCTTCGACACCTTATCAAGCGGCCTTCAGGTTCCCCTGCAAAGAATGGACTTTCCCTAATTACTGGTTAGTGTCTGACCTCACAAGGGTGTTTTGTGGTGGGAAGGGGTGGGAGTGGAGGTTGGGTTGGTGGGTGAGGCAGTGTTCTAGGTGACAGTGTGACAGGACAAAGTGGCGTGAAGACCTGGCTGAGGGACAGGGTAGCCAACCATATAGCTGCAAACAACTTGCCTGAAAGCAGTCTGGCAGAGAACAAATCGGTCAGCATGACCACTGGGTTGAGACAACAGTTTTGTCAAATGCAAGTCCACAATAGTTTGAGTGTTCGTAGTTTTGGGGCACCACAAAGATGGTTTTGCAAGTTTTTGGTCAATTTTTCCCCCAGATTTCTTTCATCATTCTGTTGACTTAACATTTCGAATTTATTTCCAGAAGATTTTTCTTAACCAGGTTAACTGAAGTTGAGGAACACAGGTGCCCTAGACCTTTTGCTCCAAGGAGTGGTTGCTTCTGAAACCAGGGAGAGGATGTGGTCAAATTCCAGAGTTAGGACAGGAGCTGGAGTCTGAGAGCTAGAAAAAGAGGATGGAGTGAGGATGTTGGAATGGGAGTGGACACAGAGGGGGCCATCAGAACCTGAAACTAATGACCAAGAGAAACCTCAGAGCAGAGGCCATCACAGACTTGGTCCAAAGGTTATAGGGTCATGGTGGAATATTTCCAAAACCATGGCTTTTGGAGGCCATAAATTCCTTCCCATGGGGGTGTCCCTGAGTAATAAGATGGTGGAGAGAGTGCCTGACAATATCCAAATCCCGGGCTGGTGCAGGCTCCCAGAGGTGGCGTCTGCCCTCTTTCTACTTTTTGGAAGAAAGTCAGGGGCTGACGGGAGGCCTTGAAACCAAAGGGAATCTACCAGCAGAAATGTTATGCAGATAGGAGGAGCTGGCTGTGGCCACGCTGCCCATAATGACATCCTCTCCTGCAAGAGAAACATCCATCCTCCCACTTAACTAACGGCTTGCAGGACCTTCTGCTCTGGAGATCAGCTACTGCTATAGCCTAAGCCATCAGAGAGCCTGTTGGCGCCCTTGGAGATGGCCCTTCTTCGGATGTTTTATAGACTTTTGATTTTATTTGATATGATTCTATGAATTCTAAGTAAACTCATTCATCACACCTTCCCTGGGTTTTGTGATCTGTGCAAACACATCACAGATCCTCTGCAAATACCTTCTCAATGAAACCTGAGGACCAGAGCTTGTAGAATAGTTGAATGTCTCACAAGAGTGTTTTTTTTTTTTTTTTTTTTGGCTGTGTTGGGTCTTTGTTGCTGCACGCGGGCTTTCTCTAGTCGCGGTGAGCGGCGGCTACTCTTCGTTGTGGTGCATGGGCTTCTCATTGCGGTGGCTTCTCTTGTTGTGGAGCACGGGCTCTAGGCATGTGGGCTTCAGTAGTTGTGGCACATGGGCTCAGTAGTTGTGGCGCACAGGCTTAGTTGCTCCGTGGCATGTGGGATCTTCCCGGACCAGGGCTCGAACCCATGTCCCCTGCATTGACAGGCGGATTCTTAACCACTGAGCCACCAGAGAAACCCACAAAAGTGTTTTTTAATTAAAAAAGTAATACACACACGTCACAAATGTAGACAGCACTAAAGGATAGATAACAAAGATAAAATTCTTCATCTTACCCCAGGAGTTCAACTGTCCTTCCCTGCAAGGCTCCTGTCTTTTCCCAGGGGGATACACCATTGCATTCCAGAAATTTCCATGCATGTACCCACTTTTGAATCAATGGCCAACCTTTTTTTTTTTTTAACATCTTTATTGGAGTATAATTGCTTTACAATGGTGTGTTAGTTTCTGCTTTATAACAAAGTGAATCAGCTATACATATACATATATCCCCATATCTCCTCCCTCTTGTGTCTCCCTCCCACTCTCCCTATCCCACCCCTCTAGGTGGTCACAAAGCACCGAGCTGATCTCCCTGTGCTATGCGGCTGCTTCCCACTAGCTATCTATTTTACATTTGGCAGTGTATATATGTCCATGCCACTCTCTCACTTCATCCCAGCTTACCCTTCCCCCTCCCCGTGTCCTCAAGCCCATTCTCTACGTCTGCATCTTTGTTCCTGTCCTGCCCCTAGGTTCTTCAGAACCATGTTTTTTTTTTAGATTCCATATATATGTGTTAGCATATGGTATTTGTTTTTCTCTTTCTGACTTAACTTCACTCTGTATGACAGACTCTAGGTCCATCCACCTCGCTACAAATAACTCAATTTCGTTTCTTTTTATGGCTGAGTAATATTCCATTGTATATATGTGCCATATCTTCTTTATCCATTCATCCGATGATGGACAGTTAGGTTCAACGGCCAACATTTTTCAATCAGTTATTATTATTTTTCTCCGGTGACTCGACTTCGGAACCTGGCCGTGGCACCAGGGGAGGGGTGAAGAACTCCCTGCTCAGTGACAAGGGAGGAAATGTCCCAGTGGCATGAGTCCAGAAGGTGACCACTAGCCAGGGCGGCAGCTCCGAGCCAAGGGGCCAGGGGTTCACAACTGAGAACGTCATCCAACAGTGGAAAACTGGCTTCGGTGACGCTCTCCAAACGCATCACTGTATTTGTCTTTGTTGCCGATGGCTGTCTCTTTCTGTTCCAAGGTATTATTAGATCATCCCCCAGATTGAAAGAGTGTTATGCTGGGGACTGTTGGATTCCTCCACTGCCATCTCTGGGACACGACCAGGGCGGCTTCGTTTCATGACCTTTCCCCTGCGAGGCACGGGGGAAATTCTAACCCAGTCCTTATTCTTTGCAAAGCTCCTCCTCGAGTGCACGTTGGTAAGTGTCTCATCCGTGAATTTATAGATTGTAAGGAGAGAAGGCTTTCGTGAGGGCACAGTTTACTTCAGGAAGCCTCGCTATTTTTATGACAGCTGTCTATGGAAAGATGAAAATCCCGAGGACGTTTGAACAGTCGAACCCCGTCACCAACCCATCAAAGAAATCAGGCCAGACCACATGCTACAATGTGCTCTGATCTGTTGATATTCCTCTTAACTCTGTGGATATCCACTTTGAATTATGTGTACCAAGGGAAACCCAGTTGATATATTTATACTTAAGGGTGCCTGAAAAGCCTCATCTTCACAGTATTTCATATATTTACAGAAAACAAACATATGGCGTGGTGGTGTGTTGGATATAAATTATATATATATATATTTCTATTTTTTATGTCTATATCTCAAACCATAGCTGATTAAAGTTGAAATAGATGATAGAGAGCATCCTTTAACTCATAGATTTCAGTTCTATGGTTCATTTTAAGGTGAGAAAAACAAAGACATGGAGAAAGTAAATGTCTTGCTCAAAGAAGCAGAGCTATTTGGTGACCGAGCCAGGCCAGAAACAGGAAGGCTGGTTAGCCTTGGTTCTCTGCCCTGCCCCCACCCTAGCAGGGTCCATTCTCTGCTTTTCTCTTCTCTCTTTGTCCCTGGAGACTAACCCCTGTAGCTGCATTTCCTGAGCTCCCTTCCCAGCTGGCTTCTGTTTGGATTTGACCATTGGGCGGCATTGGCACTAGATGAGGGGGCAGAAAGAGAAAGAAGCTGGGGTATTCCTCCCACCCGCTCCCTGTTTTGACATCTTGTCTCTGGTTGTAGCTCTGACCCATCACGATGACAGCTCCCTCCTGTACGGTTCCAGCTGTCACCTGTGTGCAGGCACCCCTTTGGCCCTAGGGATGGCACGCTGCCCCCTGTTGCAAGTCTCTGGCTTCCCCAGCGTCTCTTGTGTGGTCCCCCAGCCCTGCCCACATCAGATTCTTTCCATTTGAACTGTGTTTCCTGCCAGGTCCCTGATGGACACACCAGGTGTCCTGGACCCCCATCCAGGTTTTTCTTACTTCCCCATGTTGACTTGTGTGGGCATCTCTGCAATAAACCCCTATCACAGTGCTTGGCACACTAGGGTTAGCAAACATTTGTGGGATGGCTGAACGAATGCAAGCACACACTCTAATCAATGCCTGCGAAAAAATTAGAAATTCTGACAGATGGAATGTTGTCTAATATTTGAACAAAATGTATTCATTTTGAAGTTTCCCTAAAACTGGAAACTAATGTTGATGAGTAAAAGCATTGACATATGCGTCCGCCAAGAAAGTACAATTATCGTCCAAGGAAAAACACTATGACTTAAGAGAGACGTAACCTGATTGGGGCACTAAGCTAGGGAAGCACGGCCGACAGGTGACGTGTATACGTGAAGCAAATCAGAAACTGCCGTCTGAGCAGGGCTTCCCATAAGCCAGAGGGGGAGGTAGTCCATGAGGGTTTTAGAAATCTTCTCAGGCAGATCCCAGAACTGGAAAACGCAAGGAAGCGGATTCTTCCGTGAAGACTCCAGAAGGATCGCCGCCCTGCTGAGCCCTTGATTTTAGCCTTGGCCCTCCAGAACTGCGAGATAGTAAATGTGTGTTACCTAAAGCCACCGAGTTTGTAGTAACGTGTTACAGCAGTGCTGTGGACCAAATGGCATCCCCACCCAAATTCACGTCTTGAAGCCCTAACCCCCAGTGTGACTGTATTTGGAGACAGAATCTTTGGGAGGTAATTTAGGTTAAATGAGGTCACAAGGGTGGGGCCCTGGTCCAGTAGGATGTGCCATTATGAGAGAAGACACCAGATTGTGCATGCTTTCTCTCTCTCCTTGCACCCTCAGAGGAAAGGCTTTTTGAAGAACGTGGCCATGTGCAAATCAAGAAGAGGGCTCTCACTAGGAACCCAACCCTACTGGACCTTAATCTGGGATTTCCAGCCTCTAGAACTACAAGAAATACATTTCTGTCATTTAAGCCACCCAACCTGTTGTATTTTGTTACAGCAGCCCTAGCAAACTAATGCAGTTATACAGTGTAGGTCAGAAAAGCCGAGGTCTTTCCCAGGTTCTGTGGATCACTCATGGGCTGTGGGATCATGGGTGATCACGTATCACCTCTGCACCTCAGTTTGTTCACCTTTAAGTGTATGTGTGTGTGTGTGCGCGTGTGTGTTTTTCATTAAAAAAAATTTTTTTTTGGCCACGCCATGCGGCGTGCAGGATCTTAGTTTCCCGACCAGGGATCGAACCTGCACCCTCGGCAGTGAGAGCACTGAGTCCTAACCACTGGGCAACCAGGGAATTCCTTCTCCACTTTAAAATGGAGCTAACAGTATGGAGACTTGAACACTTCATCAGAAAGTTCTAAGGTTCTAATGCAATAAGTAAGCACTCTTTTAAAATCATACAGTGTTAGACAGCTGTAGAGGGCAATATTTTTATAAGCTAGAGGCTTGAGAGGTGGTGTGTTATACTGAACACGGGGACACCCAGGACCCCAGGTGGATGCAGGGCATGGATGTTTGTGACGATGAAACCAGAGCTGCCATCCCTAGACACCGATCCTTAAAGTCATGCTTTACAGAAATCCCTAAAAAATGACTTTGGAATCTGGCTATTTGAAGGGAGATTTGGCTTTTTAAGACAATTAGTGCAGTCAAAGGACCCTGCTTTGTAGAGCATTAACCATAAACTCACAGTAGTTTTGCCTTGGCTTATGGGGTAACTAGAAAATTGAAGGGCAACACAATGGTCAAAGTCCTACAGGAACTCCAAAGCAAGTAATGATAGAGGCACAGGTCAAGAAGAGAAGACGCTTTCCAGGGATCAGAGGATTGTACCTTTAAGGCTGAGAGAGGCTTCTATGGGGATGGGGCCCTAGGACCTTCACAAGAGGCCTGGCTGGTTAAAACAGGGTGGAATTGGTGTGAAAACAGACAAATAGACTAAAGGAACAGAATGGACTAAAGGAAAGAAATAAAGAGCTCAGAGACAGGTGTAGGTGTATGTGCAAACCTAATATATGATAAAGGTGGCATCATAAATCACTGGGGAAAGACGGGCTGCTTTGTAAATGATGTTGGGAAAACTGGCCAACTAAATGGAGAAAAACGAAACCAGATTACCACCCAGCATCACATACAAAGATGGAAACCACTTGGACCTAAATGTGAAAGGAAAATTAAAATGTTAATTGAGTGGTGTGTGTGTGTGGGGGGGGGCGGTGTGTGTGTGTCCATCCTTGTGACTCAGGGAGGGGAAGGACTTCTTAAACAAACTTCTTCAATATCACAAACCATAAGGCAAAACAAAACAAAGCAAACCTGATGTGATTATATCAAACTAAAGATTTTATCTTTCATTGTTCAAAAAGTACATTGAACTCTTACCACTCAATAATAAAAAGATAATTAGCCTAATTGAAAAATGGACAAAGGATCTGAATAGAGATTTCTTCAGAGAAGATATACAAGTGACTAATATGCACATGAAAAGATGCTCAACATCATTAGCCATTAAGGAAATGCAAATCAAATCACAATGAGATACTACTCCATCCCCCTGAGGATGGCTGTAATCAAAAGACAGTTGTAACAAGTGTGGGTGAGAATGTGGGGAAACTGGAATCATCATGGGTTGCTGGTGGGAATGTAAAATGGTGCAGCCACTGGGGAAAACAGTTAAATGTTTTCCTGAAAATGTGAAGCATAGAATTACCATATGACCCCACTCTTAGGTATATTCCCAAGAGAAATAAAAACACACGTCCACACAAAAATTGGTATACATCAATGTTTGTAGTAGCCAATAAGTAAAAACACCCAAATGTCCATCACCCAATGAACGGATAAAAGAAATATGGTATATCCATACCACAGAATGCTACTCTGTAGTAAAGGGTGAATCACTAATACGTACTGCAACACAAACGAACCTTGAAAACATTAGGCCAAGTGAAAGAAACCAGTCCCTAAAGACCACACAGTGTATGATTCCACTTACGTGAAATGTGCAGAAGAGGCAGATCTACTCAGACAGAAAGAGATCAGTGGTTGCTTACAGCTGATGTGCTTGGAGGGGTAGGTAGTGAGGAGTGACTGCCTGCAGGTGGGTATGTGGCTTCTTTTGGGGACAACAGAAATGCTATTAAAATTGACTGTGGTGGGACTTCCCTGGTGGTACAGTGGTTAAAAATCCACCTGCCAATTCAGGGGACATGGGTTGGAGCCCTGGTCCAGGAAGATCCCACATGCCGCGGAGCAACTAAGCCCATGTGCCACAACTACTGAGCCTGCACTCTAGAGCCCATGTGCCACAACTACTGAGCCTGCACTCTAGAGCCCACGAGCCACAACTACTGGGCCAAGTGCCACAACTACTGAGGCCCACGTGCCTAGAGCCCATGCTCTGCAACAAGAGAAGCCACTGCAATGAGAAGCCCACACACCACAAAGAAGAGTAGCCCTGGCTCAACACAACTAGAGAAAGCCCACATGCAGCAATGAAGACCCAACGCAGCCAAAAATAAAATAAATTAATTAAAAAAAAATTGACTGTGGTGATGGTTGCTCAATTGTGTGAATGTCCTGAAAACCAGTGAACTGTACACCTTAATTGGTGAATTGCACCATATGTGATTTATATCTCAATTAAGTTGTTTAAAAAGTATACCATCTAGTTAATAAAAATATATAATCGTGAAAGAAGACACATCTGTAATAACTAAAACTGAATAGGAAATGATATTTAGAATAAATGAGGAAATACTGCAAATCAATAAGAAGAAGATATGAATGGGCAATTTACAGAAGAGGAAACTCAAAGAATAACCATCATACGAAGAGACACTCGGACTCTTTTGTAAAAAAGAGAAATGCAAATTAAAACCACAGTGAGACCTTACTTTAAATCTATTAGACTGGCAAAAATCAGAATATTAGAAGCTGGTTATTGCTAATGCTGACAGGGATATGGGATGTGGGAACTCTTGTGCACTGGTGGAGGGAGTGGAGATGGGTACGTCCATTGGGGGAGCCATCTGGCAGAGTTCAACTGGTGAATACTACGGTCTTCATCAATCACTGCTTCTGGGTACCACTCCCCACACCCCTTGGCTATGCCCTTATGGACAAGCGGGAGATGGGTGGCAGTGCGTGTGGGGCAGGGGGAGAAGAAGCCAACTGCGGTGCCCATCACTGGGGGTGGAGGGGCAGAATGTGGCACACACGCACGCCATGAAGATCTGCGC
This sequence comes from Balaenoptera physalus, assembly GCF_965194825.1. Classification (NCBI taxonomy): domain Eukaryota; kingdom Metazoa; phylum Chordata; class Mammalia; order Artiodactyla; family Balaenopteridae; genus Balaenoptera; species Balaenoptera physalus. Next base: position 133,714,687 of record NC_138885.1, on the reverse strand, counting down.
AGGACTTGAAAATGATGGAGGAGATGCTCGCTCAGCAGCATGAATGTATCTTAAGTACAGTGAAAACTTTAAGAAGCAGCTATGCAAGGCAACCTTATTTACAGAAGTCAAAAATACGGGCACACACCAAGAAATAGGCTCTTTTTTTAAAAGGATTCATCTAAATTAAACAATGTCTACACCTATCCATGGGCATGGGAGCCTCATGGGGGTGGTTGAAACAGGAGTGTAAAATGCGACAAAATCAATAAATAAAATGAGAGGAGGGAGATAAGCTTAAAAATAATTTATGAGATTCTGTTCTCCCCACTTCCCAGAAAAAGCAACCTGCGAACTTGTTCCGACCCTGTGTAGACTCTAATTTTAATGAACTCAAGTGGCCCCTCTAGAACTCTTTTCACAGTGCAGGTTCCTGGGCCAGAGCTTCGGGGCTTCAGTTTTGATTGGTTTGGGGTGGGAACCAGGATTCTGAATGAACAGCCTCACTCTGTGATTCTGACAGAGGTGGCCTGTGGTCCGCCTGAGGAACCGAGCGGGATAGACCTCACCTTCCCTGGCTCAGATGATTCCTCTCCTTGCCGAGCGCTGTGGGGTCTGGCCTCCGTTTGGCCTGTGGATTCTCAGTCACCCTTGTCCCACTGGGATCTGCTATCTGCTCTGTGCTAATCACATAGCTGGCCTGGCCCTCGCTCTGGCTTTGCCCAGTGGATGTGGCTCTGGCCCCCGACTGATTGCCTCCTGGGCTTTCACGATGGCTATCACCCCAGCTTAGTAGCCACAGCTCCTGTGGCCCCATCCCCAGGAGCCAAGACAGGGTGACACTTCTGGTCTTCATTGCAGGTGAGGCCATGTCATCTGGGCCTGGCGTGAGAGCCACCATGGGCCCAGACAGCTCCAGGAGCCCCTCTGCCCACAGCAGACAGTGTGTGGTTTGCATGGCCAGTGGGGGAAAGTACAGATGGGGGCTCTTCCGTCCGGGTGGCACATACCATCCTGGCAGAAAAGCAACGGCCATCATGTGGTCAGACAGCCACAGAGCCATTGAGAGGGCAGAAGGGAGCTCACAGAGCAGAAATGAAATGCTCCTTCTCAGAGCTGCCAGGCCAGATGACGCGCCCCTAACAGTCACCACTTTCTTTGTGAGGATCAGAGCTGCATCATCACGTCCCGGAACCCAGCCCCATCACCCGCAGAAACAGAGGCCTTTTCTTTCACAGGCTGGTGACTTCATTACGCATTCCAGGACTGCGGGAGCCCGGGAAGGCTCTCTTCCGCCAGGCCTGGGACAAAGGCTGGGAAAGCAGGGGAAGGCGCACGGGGCTGGCTCCGGCTGAGAGGAGACAAGAAGAGCGGGTGGGAGAGGGTGAGCCCACGTCCAGAGCCCTGGTTGCCACACAAAACCCCCTCTGTGTGTGGGTATCAGCAGAGCGGGGGCTGGTTTCCTCTCACACCTCCCTGGGGGAGGAGGTGGAGCCAGCAAAGGGCAGGTAGTGAGGGGTGAGAGCAGAGCAGAGGCCCAGGAGTCCGCAGCGCTGGTTGTGCCCTGGTGGGGACGGGAGTTTACACGGATGCGTTCCCGAAGCTCCCAGGGACTCTTCTATTGTAACTGGAGACCACGCTGTCCACCTCCTAGGACGACTATAGGATCCAATTATAAAGTAAAAGTTAGGAGTCTGCAAACTCTTCCAGAACACTCCTCTACCATGGGTCAGACAATTAGAGCTTTAAAAAAAAAAATTTATTGAAGTATAGTTGATTTACAATTTTGTGTTAATTTCTGCTGTACAGCAAAGTGATTCAGTTATGCATATATATTCTTTTTCACATTCTTTTCTATTATGGTTTATCACAGGATATTGAATATAGTTCCCTGTGCTATACAATAGGATTTGTTGTTTATCCATCCTGTATCTAATAGTTTGCATCTGCTAATCCCAAACTCCCAATGCTTCCTTCCCTGCCCACTCCCCCTCCCCTGGCAACCACAGGTCTCTTCTCTACGTCTGTGACAGACAATTAGATCCTAACATCGGTGAATACAGTGCCACAACAGTTTACACAACAAGTGTTCAGATTTCATTCTGACAACCATGATGTGGGTACCATCAGCCCATTTTACAGATGAAGGAATTGAAACCCACATAGTTCAGGTAACATGTTCACAAAGTCGCATTACTTGGCAGATCCTTTATCTCCAAACTTAATGATTCTTCCCCTGCGTCAACAATGACCCTTCTGTTCTATGTCCCAACTGTTTACCCAGCTGGAAATTCTGCCCCTTCCGGAGAACTCCATCTAGCCCCGGCCCCAACATGAAAGCGATTCCTTCTCAGATCACTGTCTGGTGACAGCCCAGCACTCAGCCTGGCGTGGCCTCCTCCTCCCTCCCTCTCTCCGGGGCAGACAGTCACCTTTCTTCCCAACTGTGGCTCCTCTTTGTGACCCGTCACTCCGCAGAGGGGCTGATTTGAAATAGTCTGAATGTCCTAAGCTGTAGACCCAGCGCCGGCCCACCCATGCTCAGCAGGTGTCCAACCCTGGCTGTGGGATTCAACCAGCAGCTGTGCCTTCGTGCAGCCTGCACCCTCAGAGGACAAATGCTACCCTGTCCTCACCCTGGGGGCGCCTCAGGGGCTTTCCTTGGCACGTGGCAGGATGTGGGTTTCGGGACAGCAACTTGGCCTTCTTTCTGACTTTAACAGGATGTGTCTTGCAGAGATCCACGTCGTAGAGATCCAGCCCCTCATCAAGAGTTGGGGCCCTTTTCTTTTTTAACTAAATAGCTGAGTGTATGTCGGTCACTGTGGAACAGGGATTGACCGACAGAAGGACATCACAGACACAGTCAATAGAAGAGGACACAGGAGCCAGGTATCGTCATAAGACAGGAGATAACCTGGCATGTGCTTTCCAGAAGCCCCGAGTTGCATGCACTGGGCTGGGCACGGGCTGACCCCACCCACGAGGAGTGTGAGAAGCCACTGGCACCTGGAGCACATCAGAGCAACTCCACGTGTGGGGTAGCTTTTGCCATTAAACAACTTTACATTCTCTCCCTGGGTCTGTTGGCACCTTTAGCCCATCGTCTTCAGTCATCATCTTACATCAGTCACTGGCCACAGCAAGGTAAACGAGGGGACGAGGGAGTGACAGCAGCATGGCGTGGTAACCAAGCACGGAGGTGGAGTCCATGATATATCAGAGGAGATCTGGTGAATCCTGGTCCTGATACATCCGGCGTGAGCTTTGTCCAGTTCACTTTGTTTCTCTAGACAACAGCTCTCTTTTTGTGAGTGAGTGTATTCACTTCCTACTGCTCCTTGTATCAGACAGGGTTCTCCAGATACACAGATCAAGAGGGTGTATGTTGTGTGTGTGTGTGCGTGCGTGTGTGTGTGTATGCACGTGTGCATGCATGTATTGTATGTATAAACATATGCAAAGAGGTTTATCATAAGAAATCAGCTCACATGATCGTGGAGGCTGACAAGTCCCCAGATCTGCCACGTGCAGGCGGGAGACCCAGAGCCGACAGTGTGGTTCTAGGCCCAAGCCTGACCTTCTCGAGACCCATGAAAAGCCAGCGTTTCAGCTTGAGTCCAAAGTCAGGAAAAAACCCCAATGTCCCATCTCAAAGGCAGTCAGGCAGCAGGAATCTCCCCTTATTCATGGAGGGGTCAGACTTTTTGCTCTGTTCAGACCTTTAACTGATTGCATGGGATTCACCCACAATAAAGACGGCAATTGCTTTACTCAGTTTACTGATTCAAATGTTAATCTCATCCAGAAACACAGACACACTCAGAATGTTTGACCAAATGTTTGGGCACTTTGGCACATCACAGTGACTTTACCTAAGAAATGTGCTTTATACTGCGATTACACCCATCAGATTTCTAGCAAGTTATGATGAATATCACACAAAAGCCAAAGACTGAAACACTAGGTTTGTTTTTGGTCCTAAGGTAACTCAGTACAGGTTTCTAGAACAGATGGATTTGAGAAAATATTTGACTCCAGAGTGCTTCTCCTGTGTTAACCATCCAAGACCTTATTCTGATGTGAAAGTTAAGGGTGGGATGGACACTGAAAACTCCAAATTTCTAATGTGGAGAGCAGGAGCCAAATGGGGGAAAATGGGCAGAAATTCTGCCCATAGTTATGAGAAAACAAACATTGTAGTCAACCAGACAACGCACCAACCAACCAACCACCCACCAACCAACCAACCACCTACCAACCACTAACCAATCAACCAGTCACCTACCAACCAACCACCAACCAACCAACCAACCACCTACCAACCACTAACCAACAAGCCACCGACCAACCAACGACCAACCAACCAACTAACCACCTATCAACCACCACCAATCAACCAACCACATACCAACCACTAACCAATCAACCAAACACCTACCAACCAACCACCAACCAACCAACTTACTACCTATCAACCACCACCAATCAACCAACCACTGGCCAACTAACCAACCAACCAACCGCCAACCAATCAACCAACCAACCAACAAACCAGCATAACCACAGCTGTTGCTTGATCCCCTAATCAGTAATCTTTTTTATTCTTTTTCAAATTGTGTTCTACAGACTATATAAATCTCAAGCATTTGGGAAGTTTGCTAAAGACAAAGAATGCTCAGCCCCACCTCATCCCCGTTGAATCATAATTGCTGAGTGCGGTGCCTAGGAATTTGGATTTTTAGTAAGTTTCCCAGGTGATTCTGATGAATGCTAGCTTGCGAACTCTTGCCTAGTGTATGCTGAGTATACCTAGAGCTTTGATGTACTACAGGTATGAGAAGATTTTTTTTGGATCTTGACCTTCACATTTTGAAATAAGTAGATTCACTTTTATATCACAAAGAAAAGAGTTAGTCCTCCCTTCCCACTTCATTATTCACTAACTCAAAGAGGAAATTGGGACAAAAAGAGATGCATTTGAGTGGCTGCTATGATTTCTCCCAAGAACATGTTGGCAGGTGTAAAATTCCAGAATGAATCAATCCTACATGTGGGTTGTATCTCTGGCTAGTTTTGATTAACTACATGTCTGAGTGCTGCTCTGTTTAGACTCTTCAACATTCTGGTTATATTTTATTCCTTAGAATCAAGATGCTGTCAAGATATTGATTTGGGTATTTGGGGGGCATAAGCTTTATTTTATGTTTTCAAGGACCCCAACCCCTGGGTGATGGAAGAATATTATGAAAATACTTATTCTTTCCCATACTTTAAAAACTTCATATTTATTTTGAAAAAAACTTGAAAAATTTAGAAATATTTACTCGTTTTTGTACCACCTAGAATTGACAACTGTTAATATTTTGACACAGCTTTTCCCCCGATTTTTAATTTAAAAATGAAACCATTACAGATGTAGCTAATGTCCTTGAACCTGTCAGGTTGGTCCTCTTGACACTTTAATTCCATATCCTTCTCATTTTCCCCAAAGCCAACTCCTCTCATGAGCTTGGTACATATTCTTGTGTTCCATTTAAGAATAACGTAAATATATATGTTTATATAAATAATGTAAATATATATGTATATATAAATAATGTAAATATATGTGTATATATGTTTGTGTGTTTTAAAACACTTTATACATAAACGGCACATCCTATCATTCTGTATCTTGTCTTTTTCACTCGATTTTAAGTTTTTGAGTCTATGCATATTGCCATATATGAATTTAGTGCATCTCTTTTAACAGCTGAAACTTGTAGGTCTACATTTATTTTATTTGCCCATTCCCCTACTGGTGGATGTTGGCTTCCAGTTTCTTCTGTTGCAGATAATGCTACAGTGAACACTTTGACGTGTCTCTTCGTGTACAGAGTTTCTCTAGGATACAGATATAAAAGTTAAACTGCTGCATTGTGGGGCATGCACATTTTCCATTATAATAGGTGTTACAAAACACTCTCCAAAAGGCTGAGCTAATTTATTTTTCCCACCAGCAGTGTGTGAGATGGCCAACCGCGCTTCTCCCATTTTCACTAATGCTATGTATAAATTTACCTAATTTTAGCCAGTCTGATTGATAAAAATGATACCATGCTCTTTTAATTTTTAGGTTGCACTAATAATTATTGAGGCTGAGCATATCTTTTAGTTTTTTTTTTTTAAATGAATTTATTTTATTTTATTTATTTATTTTTGGCTGTGTTGGGTCTTCATTGCTGCGCAAGGGCTTTCTCCAGTTGCGGAGAGCGGGGGCCACTCCTCGTTGTGGTGTGCATGCTTCTCATGGTGGTGGCTTCTCTTCTTGTGGAGCACAGGTCCCAGGTGCACAGGCTTCAATAGTTGTGGCACGCGGGCTCAGTAGTTGTGGCTCATGGGCTTAGTTGCTCTGTGGCATGTGGGATCTTCCCCGACCAGGGCTCGAACCCGTGTCCCCTGCATTGGCAGGCGGATTCTTAACCACTGCGCCACCAGGGAAGTCCCTATCTTTTAGGTTTTTATAATACTTTTTAATGAGTAACTCAAAGCCCATGCCTACAGGTTAGAGACAATTTATTAGATGAATAGTTTAGACTTGTTAAGAGAGTATTTCGGTATAAAGTGACAGATCCTCACCGGTAAAAATATTAAAACTCTACAGATTGGGATGAAGTAAAAAGTAAAAGCCTCCATGCTCTTCAACCCATTCCTATAGCTCATGGACCATGTGATTTATCATCTATAAGGGGACACTCAAGAGAGGGAAAGTATCACACCTCCGGATAAGTGCTAGGAGCCACTGCCCCGGGCAGCAGCTGCTGGGAGTAGAGTGTGGGATGTGTGCATTATCCCAGGCTTCTTCTGTGTCGAGTTCATAACTGTGTCGTGAAACTTAACAACATATCAAGGACATCTTTCCGTGCCAGCATATAATGATTTACTTCAGTTTTTCTTCATTATTTTGTACTTCGAAAAATTTCAAGCTTACAGAAAAATGATAAAAATAAGGCAATGCATTTCTACATTCCCATTACACAGTTTGCCAACATTCTGTTAACATTTTGCCATATTTGCTCTGTCTCTGTATCTCTCTCTATATATGTAATGATTGGTATTATTGCAGAGACATTTGGGGGTGAGCAGGGGACATCATCATCTTTACCACTAAATTCTTCAGGTGTATCTCTGGAGAACAAGGACATTCCCTTACCCATGTAATGTACACATCATTCTCAGGGAATTTAACATCCATATAATACCACTGTCTAATATACAGTCTGTATTCAAATTCCGCCAGTTGCCCTCATCATGTCCTTAATTGCAATTTATTTTTTTCCGATTCAGGATCCTACAGAGGGTCACACATTTCGTTTGCTTGTCACGTCTCTAAATTTTTAAATCTGCGATTGTAGCTCATCCTTCTCCGTGTTTCATGACACTGAGATGAAACATATAGGCCGGTTGTTTTGTAGAATGTCCCTCAATTTGAGTTTGTCTGATCGTTCCCTCATTATTACGGTCAGGTCACTCACTTTTGGAAGAAGCACTGGGAAAGTGATGCTGTGTTCTACTCTGTAAATCTCAGTAGGAAGCTCCTGATGTTAATTTCTTTCAGCCTCATTCCTCTTAACAGCTGCATGATAATTACATTCCATCCTGTGGATGGAATGTAGTTACTCCAACCCTGCCTCTATGGATGAGCTTTTAGGTTGTTCTGGTGTTTGGCTAATGAGAGGAATGCTGCAATGAACTTGACAAGGAGTGTTTTAAATGTTAGAATAATTAGTGAATGTGATCAAGAAGATAAGAGGGAGAAGAAAGAACAATGGAGGACAGTGTTTTAATTTGAGTAGATCTAGGTGTGAAGCTTGAAGGAAGGATGGTTGGCTCATGGAGGGAGCGGGATGTGATGGTAAAAGACAAGGTCACTTTGGCTGTAGGAGAGAGAGGATATGTTGGAGGGGCAGGGCGATAACTTCAGAGTCTGTTCAAATAGCCCGGGGAGGAGAGAAGGAAAGCCTGAAGCTGAGCAGTGTTGGTAAGTAGATGGAAAGGAGGAGAACAATTAATTTTAGATGTACTGACACACACTGCAACAAGGATGAACCTTGGAAACGCTACCCTCGGTGAACGAAGCCAGTCACCGAAGTCCCCAGGTTGCATAATTCTATTTTTTTTCTTTTGGCCACACCACAGAGCTTGTGGGATCTTAGTTCCCTGACCAGGGATGGAACCCCTGTCCCCTGCAATGGAAGCATGGAGCCCTAACCACTGGGCCACCAAGGAATACCCTGCATGATCCTTTTTATATGATATCTCCAGAATAGGCAACTCCAAGGAGACGGAAAGCTGATTAGTGGTTACCAGGGGATGGGAGGAGGGGGAAATCAGTAGAGGGAGTTTTTCTGGTGTGATGAAGAAGCTTAGAAGCTAGAGAGAGGTGGTGGTCGCACAACATTGTGGATGCACTGAATGCCACTGAATTGCACACCTCAAAATGGTTAACTGTATGTTACGTGAATTTCATCTCAATTAAAAAAAACAGGAGATAACAAAACTTCAGGACACAGGATTCAACGGACATTGTGAAGTGGCAGGGAAGAGGGAGAACTGGCTGTCTTTCAGATTTCTGGTTCAGGCACCTGGGTGGAAGGCGATACCCTTAACTGAAATAAGGTTTTCAAGAAAAGGAACAGCTCAGAATGGGAGAAAATGAGGTGTTCAGATTTTTTAAAAGCTATTTATATGGTAAAATATCAAATATATACAAAAGTCACAGAGTAGGGTAAAGAACCCCAGTGTACCCATTACCCAACTGCAACAATGACCAGTTATGGCCAATATAGCATCATCTGTAACCCCACCCACCTCCTACTCCCATATTATTTTGAAATAAATCCCAGACATCATATCCCATCATCCATTAGTAGTTCAGGATGCCTCTCTAAAAGATAAAGAATTTAAAAAATTCAACATACCATTATTACAACAAAAAAATTAACAATGATTTCTTAATATGATCAGACGGTCAGCCAGTGATCAAATTTCTAATTGTCTCCTAATTTTTTCTTATTGTTTTTTAGAATCAGGATCCACATAAGATCCAATTATTATGATTGAATGCTGTGTCTCTCAGATCTGTTTCTATTTATATATTCTCTCTCTGTCCTTCCTAATTTGCATGTTGGAAAATTAGGTTTTGTCACATAGTCTCCTGTGGTCTGGATTGCGCTGACTGCTTCCTTATGGCATCTTTTACATGTTTTACATAAACATAAACATGTTTATGTTTCCCATAAATTAATTGGTAGTTGGGTCAAGATTTGATCAAATCTGAGTTCAATTTTTTTGGCAAGAATACTTTATAGGTGATGGTGTGGTCTTCCATCAGGAGACATATAATGCCCAATTGCCTTTGTGTGTGTGTGTGTGTGTGTGTGTGTGTGTGTGTGATAATAGCTGTTACTGATCAATGTCTAGTTAACCCAGACAACCTGCTCCCAAATTCCTGACCCTCTGAAACTATGTGAGAAAATACATGTTTGTTGTTATTCTAAGCCATTCAGTTTTGGGAGGATTTGTTATGCAGCGACAGAAAACAAATACAAAAATGTTGAATCAATATTAGGAGACCCATTAATATAATTCATCATACGAATAGAGATAAGGATAAAAACTTAAAAAGTCATCTCCAAAGATACAAAAAAAGAAAAAAGAAAGCACTTGTCAAAAGGCAATACCCACTCAATAAAATAAGACTTGATGAATACTTTCTTATTATGCTAATATATAGATATATAAACACATATATATACATACATATATATTTTATGCCTCCAAACTAGCACTTTACTTAATCAGAAAACACTTGAGGATTTCCCATTAAATGGAGCAAGTATGCCCACTATTTTCACTATGATTTAACAATGCGTTGGAATTATGAACCCCTGCATTTGACAAGGGAAAGCAATAAAAGGCATTAGTACTGGAAGGAAAAACTAAAACTATCTTTATTTGTAAATGATATGCTCATGTATCTGGAAAACCCAAGTAAATGATGAAAAAGCTATTAAAAAATAGAACTTAGAGAAGTTTCCAGTTATGAAGTTAATATATAAAATAAAGGGAAATAATAAAATAGCTAGAATAAACTCAAGAAATGCCTTACACCTGCTTAAAGAAAGCTATGAAACCCTCTTGAGAAACATAGAAGTAGAACTTAAATACATGGAAAGACGTATATGTGTTTGGATAGAAAACTCAACAACTTAAAGACGAAAATTTTACATATTCATTAATACATGTGATGTAATCTTAATAAAAATATCCACACATTTTGCCCCCTGGAATTAGACTAGTTGATTATAAAGTTCATGGGGAAGAACAATCAAGCAAGAATAGTTAAGAAAACCCTGAGCATGATTATTTTCATCTTAGTGATGTTTTTCTTAAGTGTCTGTGGATTTGAGAAGCCAGGTAGAAATGTGCAGCTGGGAGTTTGATATGCAAGGCTGAGCCCAGAAGTCCCCGATGACTTGTACGGGTAGGATAAAATCAGGAGGGCGCCTGGCCTTTCCCTGGAGAGAGTGGATGGGCTTTTCCAGGAAGGGCATGTGGAATGGGTTGAGGACCCAGGAAAACTAGAATTTGAGGTGGCTGTAGGTGAGTGGGCCGGTGATGAGGGCGAGGTGGGGGAGAGGGAGAGTGAAGCAAAGGAGGAAACACCAGGGATGAAGGAAGAGGACCAAGGAAGAAGATGCCACAGAAATCAAGAGTGTGCAGAGTTGCCACAAGGAGGCAATGAGGCCAAGCAGCTGAGATCCTGGAAACAACTGAACATTCCATCTGGGTCGGACAGGTAGGAATCCATTCGTGACTGGTATGCACCAAGTGGAGGTGTGACTGAGATCACCAGTGATAACGACTTCCAGTTGATCTCGGAGAGACAGCAGTAAGCGGTCCTGAAGAGAGATCTTCCTTCCCTGCCTAGGAATTGAACCTGGGTAGCCTGGATGAACACCAGGAATCCTAGCCCCTACACTACCAGGGGCGAGAGGCTAGAAACAAAGTGGCCCTGGCTCTTTCCCCCTGTTTGAAAGCAAGAATGTTTCAAGGAGGCAAAAACTGTAAAAACAGGTACAAAATTTTTTATTAGAGACACAGCACAACAAGTGGGAGAGCACACAGAGAAACAGTTTATTTATTTAAGCCAGAAGCTAGGCAGAAATCACACCCGGAGAGGAGGATTGGCGTCCTGAATGAACGCAGTAAAGAGGTGATTTAAATCCCTTATACAGGACAGTTCTTCCGGGTCTTTGTTTACATTTGACCAATCATCTGGTTTCGTTTTTCACACCTGACCTGTCCTAAGACCCTGCCCAACATGTGTGTACAAATTTTGCTGAGATGGATTCCACCGCAGAGGCCTGTGGGTGTATGTCCGCATTTATTATGGGGTGTAGCCCCCTCCCTTTTGACCCGCAAGAAGCCTTCCAGCGCATGTGCAGACAGGGAAGCTTTCCTTGACCTCAGGAGGGGTCATCTTATCTCTTTACTTCAGCAGAACTCAGCTTCTGCCACTAGCTTTGTCCTTGGAGTGTCTGGGTGAGAACAAAGCGTCAGTGTTATTTCACTTGACAAATCCCAGCTGTCCGGCCCAGGGGCCCATCTATCTCCTACCTCACAATGTCTTGGTGACTTTCCTCCTGGACGTTGCTCTATGGCTGCACACACGTAGCGTCTAGGTACATAATTGCAAATAAAGGTCATTGTACTAAGCGTAGTGTTCTGTAATCTTTTTCCACTCAGCAGTGTATTGTGAAAGTCATCTTTCTAAGTCTGACAATAAAAACTTGGTGGAAGTGGACCGAATCCGACAGATTCATTCATTCATTTAAATATTTAATGAATGCCTCCCATATATCAGGCATTAATCTGGATGCTTGGGACATACGGTGAACAAAACAAAGATCCCTCTCTTATGGAGCTTTCATTCTGGACAGACAATAAACAGTAAACGTAATGAATAGGTAAATATGTAGAAGGCGGTAAGTGCTATATGGAATAAAGAGTAGGCAGGGGAAGGGGGATTGGGAGAGAGGGGGTGGATGGGTGGGTGGCAGGTTGCAGTTTTAGGAACAGTGATGGTCGGGACTCATGAAAAGGTGGGATGGGAGCAGAGCCTGGAAGGAAGTGGGGCGCGTGGTGGTGCAATTCACAGAGAAAGGTAATTCACGTGTGCAATTTACATGGAGGCAGGTGGGACAGGGGAGGGCTGGGGAATAAAATGATAATATTTCTACAGGTGGAGTCCAGGTGCCTGGTAGACATCAGAAAAGGAGATGTCCTACAGGGAGTTTAGTGTGTGGGTCTAGAGCTCACAAGAGATGTTGGTCTTGAGGAAATGGTTGGGACATTTTGATGAGAATGTGTAGAGCGATGGTTTCCAAACTTGAGCAGGCTTGGACTCCAACTCCAGAATTTCTGATTCCGTAGGTTTGGGGAGGGGCCTGAGGGTCGGCAAGCTCCCAGTTGATGCTGCCGTTCCAGGGAGCACGCTATGAGAACAACTGGGGTGGAACAAAGGAAGCTGAGCTTGGAATTCTTAGAAAAAAAGGGAAATGGGTGAAGAGGGCCTTCAGAGAGGAATAGTAAGGGCAGGGGCTAAAGCAGCAAGAGCAGGTCCCCAAATCCAAGTGGGGACATTCCAAGGAAATGGGAGGGGGCGGCAGAGTTCAATACTCTGACAGATGGGGCAGAGATGTGTTGGCTAAATACAGTCATTAGAGACCTTCATGAAAGCTCTTTTAGTGGTTTGGGATTTGCGAATGGAAAGAAATGAATTCTCATTTAAGAAGTGAAGGAGAGGCTGCTCCCATAACCGGGGGCATGAGGTTAGATATGAAACGAGAACTCTTTCTGTATTTCATTATATTTTCTTGGTTACTGCTTTGACCTGAATGGAGACTAAACTTTTGCAAGACATCATTACAGAAGGAAGAAAAGATGTCTGCTACACGCTGATTGATGTAAGCATGTATTCTTTAATGGTAATTGTTGTAGCTGTTACAGGGGACATTTGATTTGAACCTATCCGTAAAGTAGGAGCAAGTTTCTCATATTTGTAGGATGATTCCTGTGAGCAACTATTGCTTCTTACACAGTGACAAAAAATTTATTGCACTAAAAATGGCTCTTTAAGAGTACATTCAATCAGTATTTAATTACGATATATACTGATAGAATATAAAATATAGGACAACATAGCAGAAGCTGTTAAATACACATCAGTTTAAAATATAATTTAGTAATGAGACACTGTCATCCCAAGCAGAAATCATAGAGCAAAATATTGGTAGCTTTTACTTTGCAAAAGAAGACGTTAGAATCTCCAAACACATCACACTGAAAAAGAAAAGATGAACAACAATTAAAATAATTTAAAATATATATTGCATATATGTAATGAAAAGTCAGTATCTTTATAATATTAAAATTATTTGAAATCAGTTTCTTTTACAAACACTGCAATAGACAAATGATCAAAAGACAAGAAAAATTTTCAAATGAAGAATGAAAAATTGCCAATAAATATTTTAAAAAGGACCTCTTCGTTAATATTCTTAGGAATAGAAATGAAAGCAATAATCAAATTTTCACCTTTCAAAAGGACACAGGTTAAGAAAAGAAAATGTTAAAACCCAGTATTCTCACTGGGCAGTTGTATGTTGTGGAATTTTCCTGAGCAGAATATTATTTTTAATTCTGCAAGATTGCAATATGTTTACAATAGGAAAAAATCAGGAGCAACCGAAATGTGTAATAATAGGAGGTGGATTTTATAACTTATGGAGTAGACTGTAACCCTGAAAATGATGGTATAGGAGAAAAGCACTTGGCTTGGTAAGTGACCCCTCTCTTTATCTGTTGGTTTAGTTTGTCTGGGACGCAGCTCTGCAGGACGTGTGGCAGCCCCCTTGGACTTCCAGGCAGGTAGCCTCTCCTTTGCTGAACTCTGATGGAACTTTGATGATCATTTCAATGGAGACCTGTTCACTGTGTATGGCAATGACTTATGCATATTTCTGTCATTTGTAATTGACAATGAGCTCTCCCGTTGCAAGGATTGGGTCTTTTAGTAATTTCTCATTAATTCCCTCCCTCACCCCCACCGCACCGAGCACAGCACCCAGCCCACGGAAAGTACTCAGGACATGCTGAAGAAATGAGGACAGAGGTGATACTGCAGTTTTCTAGCAAGGCCAGAGGGCACAGAGCGGGGAAGCCAGGATCTGTAGGATGGCCAGCGTTCAGACTTGACTGAGGTCAGAATCAGCTGGCATGCTTCCAAAAGAAAGGATGCCCCGGTTTCAAGTCGTGCAACGCATGAGTTTGGAAATCAGCATTTTAAACGCCTTCGCAGGTGAGAATGCCGCTGCTGTACCAGTTCAGGGTCCAGAGCTGCCTCTGGGAAGCCCTGGGCAGAGCAGGGGCTGCGTGGAGCTGGCTGGAGATGGAGGAGGCCAAAGGAAGAATGTGCAGGTGTGTTGGGTGCAGGAGGGGTGCAGGTGAGCTCTTTGATCCCTGTGACTCTGGGAAGAGGGTTTTGAGAGAGGCAGGAGTGTGGAAGCCAGATTGGATTTCTGCTAGGGCCGAGAAGTTGAGGGGGCATCTATCCATCCTGGTGGAGAGGTGTGGGTGAGACAGAGGAAACTGCTTTGTCAGCAAGTTTGGAAGCGACAGGACCCAGAGTCGGGGCCACAGATGGAGTAAGCAGGGCCAAGAGGACCTGCCTGGTGGCACTGACATCACACCCATGTCTCATACCTCCTGGAGATCAGCTGTCCCTACCATGCCATGCTCTGGGACTGCTTTTTGTCTCTGGATTTCACGTAAGTGCCAATTATAAGGATAGCAATTGCATACTTACTGCCGTTGCAACAGAATCTCTGAATAGTTATTTTTACTTTACTTGATTATGTTGATCCAGTACCACAAGTGCATCGAATATAATCTAACAATTTGCTGTTGTGGAAGGTGAGTCACTTACGGCACTATAGGTCCCCGTTCCAGGGGTGGTGACGCCTTGCAGGACATCTGTGGCTGGGGCACCCGCTTTTGCGGAAGTGCAGTGACTGGGGAGGGTGAGGGCCCATAGCTTTCACTGAGTCTGAAGGATTTGTTGAACTCTTGAAATATGGTGTGTTTACAGTCTTGGGAGGAGAGAGGCCATTTCTGTT
The DNA here is from genome assembly GCF_965194825.1 of Balaenoptera physalus. Classification (NCBI taxonomy): domain Eukaryota; kingdom Metazoa; phylum Chordata; class Mammalia; order Artiodactyla; family Balaenopteridae; genus Balaenoptera; species Balaenoptera physalus. The sequence continues at coordinate 133,699,484 of NC_138885.1, read as the reverse complement.
CATTTTGGCTCATGTCAAAGAAACAGCCCTGTGCCCCTGAGCTGGGGTCAGGCTGAGCCCAGAGTGTGGCAAGGACACCCATGCCAGAAGGTGGGGTTTTCTGGCGTCCTGGGGTCTCCCTCTCTGGGGAGAGCAGCACAGTGACACTCAGACAGCAGTCTCCAGGAGGACAAGGTCTTTTGACTCTGAATCAAGTTCAAGTTCTGCAGTGCGCCATTACGATTTTCTCTGCTCTGGTCCAAGTTTGCTCTAGACCCCCTCCTTTCTTCTTTGTTCTGCTCCTTGCCCTACCCAGGAGCCAGGCCAGACAACCGCTGCTCCCTGACCGTGCTCTTCCTCCCCTGACTCTGTGCCCGCCCGCCCAGCTCCTCGCGAGCCACTCCTTATTTCCGACATTCACAGTCCTTCACCGCCCAAGCCAAATGTCATCATCTCCTTCAAGTCACCTTCCTGTATCCCGGTCACTGAATGGAACCTTCCCTTCCCTTCCTCCAAGCCCCATTGCATCCTGTCTGTTCCTCTTTCACATCTCACCCCATTCTGCCAGGAGTAGCGGGGCTGCCCTGCCTTCACTCCTGGTTTGGCGTGACCTCTCCTGCCATAGGGACGTTACCTTCCTCTTTGGGGGCAGCACCTCTTCTACAGTGGCTGGTACATACAGTAGGGGCCTGTGGATGTTTGCCCAAGGCCTGATGGGAAAAGAAACTGCCATTGTAAGATGCCAGCATAGGGCAATGAAGAGGAAGGAGAAGATGTGGCCTTGGGTAAGACTGACTGTCTTCTCTACAGGAAAGTTTGGAAAAGCTTCCTATTTTTACCAGGCTAATTACGAGCCCGCATGGACTTGGTTCCAGGTCTCCTGCCCTTGAGCACTGCCTACTTGTGAAAGGAGCTAGCTTTTATTTCCCTTTTTTATTTAAACTTGAGTAAAGAGGCAAGTAGTTCATTTTAAACGATTCACACTTAAATCAGCCTCCCTCCGCTTCCCAGGGGTGATGACTCTGGAAAATGTGATAATTCGTTTTGCTTGGAGCCCACATTTTGAGCTCGGGGTGTGTTTAAACCGCGATTTTGGTGCCCTTCACGGTAACACTGTCTTCCTTGCTGGTGACATGAGCAAGGACCTATGCCGGTGAAATTCACTTTCTCTTGCTTCAATGCAAATTCTTACAGATTGAGTTTGCTGCTCCTTTTCTTTGCAAAAACTGAAACCTACAGCTGATGATGAAGCCTTAAAAATAAACCTACTACAGAGCTTCGAAATTGATACGGTATTTGCCGATTTAGCGGTGGCTATTGACAGATGCTCTTCCTTGTGGTGCTAGCTAGCTTTTTCCCGAGGTGTTTCCTCTGACGTGTGATAAGCATGATTTCCTCAGTTACTCTCCTTACCCCAAGTCACTTCATAAACGGTAAATGCATAAGAATTCCAGCCCATTATCAACACAACAGGCCTCTTGGCCCACCTCACTTTCCGGCAGAGGTACAAAGAGGAGAGTGGTCCCCAGGGGACCTGCTTCTTTCCTCTCTGACCACATCCTTGCTGAGACACCTCGGTGGCTTTTATGACAACAGCCAGCACCCAGCTTGTTGTGGTCCTGTTACCAGCACTTCAAGCTGAGACGCAGACGTCTTTGGGTCCCTCTGTAATCTCCTCCTCTGCCCGCTTTCCCCCCACACTGTAGGAGGAGCAGAACGTAGGCATGGGTTGCTAAGCTTCAGCGTTTTCAGAGCTAACATAGGCCAAAGCCTTTTTATTCGTGAGGAGACTCAAATGTGATGCTTTTGAGCATGAAAGTACATGATCTAGTTTAAGCTGAAAAGAGATTGCAGGGGACAGAGCAGAGAGAGAGCACCGCCGGGCGTGTGCTGGTCTTGGGGAGGTAACGGAGCTTTGGACTGGTATGCTGGCGGTAGGGGTGAGGGTTGCTGTATTCTGCATGTATTCTGAAGGTGGAGCCAACACGATTCGCTGATGGATTGAATGAGAGGAGTGAGAGAAGAGAGGAGGGTCAAGAAGGAGGTCATTGCTTTGGCCTGGTCAGTACTGGACGGGTTTGCCCCTCACTGGTCAGGGCTGTGCTGGTGAAGGAGTGGGTTCTGGGGGAACAGAGCCCAAAGGAAAGTTCCGTTTGCACGGTTCTGTTTGAGGTGCTTCTGAGACATCCACGTAGAGATGAGGGGTAGGCCACCCAGGGATGAGACTGGGCCAGGGCGAAGGCATTTAGGGGTCACTTGGCCATGGGCAACAGTAGGTCGTTGGCGACCTCGACTAGCTGGACTTGATGGAATTGAGTGAGGAGTGAATGGAGGACAAGGACCTGAAGGTACCTGTATGGACAAGTCTTTTCAAGAGCTTTGCTACCAAGAGCAATGAGGTAATTGGGCGTGTTTGGACAATTTTTGAGATCTTGATTTCTGCCCCTGCCTGGTCGGCTGCCCGTTTCCTCCGGTGACCCATATGGCACATGCCCACGGAAACCTGACTTAGGGCAGGTGTTAATGTGCATCCTTGGACTTAAATGAGTGCCTCGTTAAAGCTGACACAGCGGCGGTCATGATGCCTCGTGTCACGATTCAAAACCCCTGACTAAAAATAACAACACTGCGAGCCCTTACCCAGCACTTTGCCGGCTAATTAGCTCATCCGTGCCCCTTACTGTTTGATTTATGTATCTCCTCCCTCAGCGAGGCAAGATCCCAGGTGAGGAAAGGCTGGGATGCCGGTAACGTGCACGGGGCGTGCAGAGCCCTGGGTCTGCGGAGCCACGTCCAGCCCTCAGCCCCACACCTGCTCTCCCTGTTCGGCTCCTGGCTGGGTGGTCGGCAAGCTGTCCTTACAGGGGGAGCAAGAAGGTGCCCGGACAGGAGAGAGAGTGTAGCTTGAGCAGAGGAGGCGTGAGGAAGGCCGGTTCGGGGGAGGGCAGGCGGATGTCTGCGTGGGAGCGAGTTTGGCTCCCCCAGCCCCGCCCCTGGTCCTTCCCCACCGCCGCCATCACTCTCCAATGAGACCGAACGGTTTCCCACATTCGTTCATTCAGTCTCTCTTCCATCCTGTTCCAAAACAAGGTGTTCTGAAGGACGTTTTGGGTGGATTCTCCAGTACCGGGCTGGGAAGGGGGCAGCTGTGAATGCTGGTTGCACTGGAGGGCAGGTGGTGGTGACCCCAAGTGCTCAGGGTCAACCTCCGCTTGGGCAGCCTGGCCAATTCCCCGACCACCAAGTCCCACCCGACTTCACCCTCCCTGGTAGCTCGGCCCACGGGGCTGTGATTTAAGAGGAAAATGCTGCTGCTTCCGTTTAGCCAAGACCCTACCGCTCTCATCGGCCAGGTCGATGGCTGATGGACAGCAAGAAAAGAGGACATTTGTGGAAGAAAGTGGCCATGGTCCCACCCTTCTGCAGGAACTCTCCCCTGAGTTAGAAGGAACTTCCCTATTATTATCTGCCCGGGTACATAATTAACACTAAATAATTATAGTCCTACTCGCCTTGAAGATAAAGTTGAGAAATCCTCCTGTTGCAAGGAAAGAGGGACTTCTGCCTCTCCTTGTGTTGTTCAAGAGTCTTGGGGTTCCTTTGCTGAGCAGCCAGCTCCGCTTTGAAAGCTTCTTGGGGAGGGAAGCAGGCAAATCTCAGCTCTCCGAGCCGACCCTGGTCTTGGCTGCCCGCGCTGCCCCTCCTGGTGTCACAGACCCCTGCCCAGTTCGTAGGTCCAGCGTGCTTTACTTTACCCTCCTGGGCTCCGACTCTGGGGCTGGGGTGGGGCATCTCCCAGCATCGCTCTTCCCTGCCGGGCAACCTTCCCTCCTGGACCCCTTCCCCACAGTGACACCCTCCCCCCCGCCAGTCCCTTGGATCCTTTTCCTGACCATGAACCTCAGGTGGTACTAACGGAGACCCTTAGGAGACCCCTGGAGTATACGATTTCACCTTCCAGTGGGACAGACGAGCCTAACAGATCGGGAACTCTGCTCTTGAGCAAGTAATGTCAAGCTTGCTGTGATTTTTCAGACTATGTGCTGTAGATCCTAACCGAGGTCAAATAAGTACATCCCAGAAATAGGTGCTTCAAGGAGGAAAATCTATTTAGACATCCTGCTTTCCTCCCTCTCCGCCTCCCCTCCCCCACTGCCTTTCTTTTTTCTTTTTATATGGATGTCTCCATGGACAGGTTATGAAGAAACTTATCTTTTGCATCCCGAAGAGGGAAGAAGGAAGTGAAAACTGGACTTTTACTATGGTTTTGTGACTTTTGTTCCAGGATGTGGATAGAGAACTTCAGAATCTCCTCCGCCCGTGGGCTGGAAGGGACCCTCGTGATCCCCGCAGACCTCACTGAGTGGTGACCCCTGCGGCTCTCTGGGACATCCTCTGGGTCTCGGGCCACTCCGGCGTTGAAGGTCTCCATCTTCAGGGAGAGGTCAGGGTGGTGTGGGAGCTTCTGGACAGAGCGTGAAGTTGCACTTGACAGGAGATGGCGGGCAGAGAAAATCCTTTACGTGGCTTCTGTCTGTGGTGTCCAAAAGGTCTGTTTCACTGAAATCAGCACCGTCAATGTGATTGGGGCTCTAGAGAGGCGGCAGCTCCTGGTCGGGCAGACGCTGTGACAGGCGACTGTCCAATGTGTCAGGGAGAAAAGGCTCAAGTCTCAGGACCTTTCAAACCACCAGAGAGGGTCCTGCCGCCCCTTGCCCACGGCCATGGCTAGCTAATGACATTATTTCCGTGGTATAAGGGAGGCCACTCAAGTGATTCTTCCCAAGACAGTGAAGTCACTCCCGGGTGGCCCAGGCGGCTGCTGTCCCCACGTCAGAGAAGCAGCTGGTGGTGCTGACGGCAGACCACTTGCCGATCATTGTAAAATCCTCTCCCCCAACCAGCCCCCCACGCCCCAAAAAAGAAAGACAGTGGAGGGCGGAATATTGTTAGATCCTACAGCTGGCAGAGACAAACCATTCAAATGGCAGATCCTTGGCCTCTAAAGACAAATGGTTTTTTACTAAATAGTGGAAATACAGTTGCAAGCTCTGTGACCACATAGGTGGGTGTTTCCAACACTATAGTGTTTATAATATTTATTTATAGTATTTATAGTATTAAGTACTATAATGCTTATTACGCTCTCTCGCTCCCAAGGTAATTTTCTTGCCCGTGAAAAACAGTCTGTGATTAAGACATGAAGGTGATTCAGTCGGTGACTGATGAGATTGCTGCCCGTCCTGCCCTCGTCAACCCTTCCCCAGACATTAACTACGATCTTGAGGGTTACTGACCCGGAAAGGGAGCCGGCCTTCTCCTCGGCTGCTTCCCATGCCTTGGAAATTCTGCACGTGGCTCTCACGCTGCATCTTGGCTGCTAAGTGATTGTGTTCTCTGTATGTTGGCAAAGCACTTCTCAAAGTAGGTCTTGCGGAACACTGGTTCTGTAGGTGTTCATGAACAGAATGGAAAAATACTATTATTTGGGAAATGCTGGGTTAGACAGGTCTTCTCGTTACATGACCAGGGTCCTTAACTATGTGTAAATGCGTGTCTTCGAAGGAGGGAGGACGCTTATTCTTAGGAACATATTTGGGGAAATGGTGCCATAAAAGGAATTATTGACACTTAGCTATCCTCCAGACCAGTGTTGTCCAATAGCCTGTAATACGAGCCACGTTTGTCATTTTAATTTTCCAGTAGCCACATTAAAAACTAAAAGTAAACAGGCAGGGACTTCCCTTGTAGCACAGTAGTTAAGAATCCACCTGCCAATGCAGGGGACACGGGTTCGAGCCCTGGTCCGGGAAGATCCCACATGCCGCAGAGCAACTAAGCCCGTGCACCACAACTACTGAGCCCATGCACCACAACTACTGAAGCCCACATGCCTAGAGCCCGTGCTCCACAACAAGAGAAGCCACCGCAATGAGAAGCCTGCACACCGCAATGCAGAGTAGCCCCCGCTCGCCGCAACTAGAGAAAGCCCGCGTGCAGCAACGAAGACCCAACGCAGCCAAAAATAAATAAATAAATTGATATTAAAAAAAAAGTAAACAGGCGACATTCTGCTATTGATTCCTTCCAGTGTAGTTTTCATTTCGGCTATTGTATTGTTCATCTCTGTTTGTTTGCTCATTAGTGTTTCTAGGTCTTCGTTAAACATTTCTTGTTATCTTCTCGATCTGTGCCTCCATTCCTTTTCTGAGATCTTGGATCCTCTTTACTACCATTAATCTGAATTCTTTCTCAGGGAGATTAAACAGGCGAAATTAATTTTCATACTGTATTACATAAATTATATTAAGTAGTATATTCTATTAAGTATTATAAAATATATGTAATACACATGCAATTATATGTTACATATGTAACGTGTATCAAAAACATGATTATTTCAAAGGTGATCAATATAAGAGTATAAATATTTACATTCTTTTTTTCCTACCAAGTCACTGAAATCCGGTATGTGTTAGACTCTTGCAGCACAGCTCAGAGTAGCCACCTTTCAAGGGCTCAACAGTCCCACGGGGTTAGTGGCTGCCATATTGGACAGAGCATCTCCAGCCCAGCCCTTGCCCTGTGCAGCCCGTTCAACAGCCTATCAAAGGCCATGCAGACTTGGTGAGACCCCTTTAGAGGTACAGGGATGGGGATTCCTTGCCAGTAGGGGCTTATGTTGTGTTGGTTTTCAGCACATTCCTCACCCGTCTGCCTAATGCCCCACTAGGAGCTGGGAAATCTGCCACGAGAAAACATTTTTCTTTTTCTTTCTTTAGAGCAGGTTTCTGCTCAGAATCTGACCTCCTGTCCCAGCTGGGGGGGGGGGGGCAATCAGATAAACCAGAAGGAAACCTCAGTGTAAATGTCCCCTTGACATTGGGGCCTGGAGCCTGAGCTTCCAACTCTCGGTGACATTCCCCCTTAGCTGCTCGTTCCCTGCATCTCCCTCCAGAGACAAGGCCCCCCAGAGTCTCAGCCCCTCCCTCCTCACCTGCTGAGTCCATCATGAGAGAAAGGTAAGGTCATCCTGATCCACGTCCTTCAGCTACCAGGAGGCCTTATCCTGGTTCTGTGATCCTGGAAGTGTGTCTCCCTCTGACCTCACCTGAACCTTCCACTTCTGTGTCTGCTTTTGATGTCCTCAATGCCAGACAAGCCTCTCTGAGGCGGTTGGAACAGAACTTGGGGTCACAGTATGTTACTTGTAGGACACCTCCTTCTACCTTTCAGTTCTTACTGAACCCAAGTTGCCTCTTGGTGGATATCTTGCCTCTATTCACCGTGTCTTAGGTGCCCGATAGCATGCTAAGTGCCCAACAGGAATTAGCTTAATTTAGTCTACAACAAAGTTTGGAGGTAAATGCTACTATTCCTCTCGAGTTGCGGATAAAGTCACTAAGACTTAGAGAGAGGCCGAGGACGTGGGCCAGGCCGCCAGCTGGGCAGTGGGCGAGGGGTGCCGTCCCGTTGTCTGACCCTGGAGGCCAGGCTGAACCCACTCTCCCCTCTAACTGCTCCCGCCATCTCTTTATCTTTTTTTTTTTTTAACATCTTTACTGGAGTATGATTGCTTTACAATGGTGTGTTAGTTTCTGCTTTATAACAAAGTGAATCAGTTATACATATACATATGTTCCCATATCTCTTCCCTCTTGCATCTCCCTCCCTCCCACCCTCCCTCTCCCATCCCTCTAGGTGGTCACATCTCTTTATCTTATCTCAGCCTCAGGGGCACATGGGCTGGGGCTCAGGCCTCTTGCAAAAGGCAAGCCTTCGAGTGTTTGTTTGAAACCCACCAACAGGCTTTTCCTCTCCTGCACGGTAGTTTTCACCTCTTTGTTTGGAGAGAGGAAAACAACACGAAGAACAGACTGTTGACAACCGATTTCCCCTGCCCATAATTTCTTTAAAACTGACAACCATAGCCACTGTGTCTAGAGCCTCGCTCTACACAGAAGCCCTTTCCTTTCCACGCTGCGGTGAGCACTTCTCTCCTTTCTGGCCCCGAGGCAGCCGTGGTGTCCCCTGGATGGCAGTGTGTGTCTTGAGCAGGTGCTCAGGCAAGCGGCTGGCACTGTACACTGATTCTCTGATCGAGGTGACTGAGGACTTATTACTCTCAAGGGCACAAATGTCTTGACCCACGATGCAGGGGAATAGCCATCTTGTCTCCACGAAGAGACTTGCACTGGAGCTAGAGTCAAGAGTCATCCAAGTAACTCCTGTGCTGGCCAAGAACAACTCCCAAAGGGCAGCAGAAGGGGTTGCCTGTGTTCCCAGCCAGGGGGTCCTGGGTCAGGCAGTTGCGTCAGCAGACCTGTCCTTCTGACCCTTTTGTCCAAGCAGCTGAGGCTTTGGGAGAACAGGAGTCTCATCTCACTTAAAATAATGGTAGCAAATGCACCTGGTTTTACATAATCATTTTTCCTCATCATTACCTTTGACATTTCCCTAAAGCAGCAGTTCTGAATATGTCCCTGGGCCAGCACCACCAGCATCGCCTGGGAGCTGGATAGATATTCAGGTTCTCAGGCCCCACCCCAGACCCACCAAACCAGAAACTCTGGGGGTGGGACCAGTAACCGTGTCTGAACGAGCCTTCAACAATGGCACTGTCCCATGTGGCAGCCTCTTGTGTCACAGTGCCCATCAAACACTTCACATGTGGCTGTAAGATGCACTTTGATTTTGCAACCTGATATGAAAAAAAAATTATGCCAAATACTGCATTAGTTTTTTTATATTAATGGCTTATTGAAATTATAATATTTTGGATATGAGTTAACTAAAATACATTATGGAAATTAATCTCACCTGCTTCCTTTTACTATTTTTAGTATCATCCTAAAAATTTAAGATCACCTAAGTGGGTGGCTCTGACACACATTGAAGTAGGAGAATGGTCGTCCTCAAGCTTAGGGCTTAGAGGAACTTTAGAGATACCAGGCATCGTCCATAGCAGACGACAGACACGTGCCACAGGCCAGGGAAATGACATGGACTTGGTTACCTATTAGGAAAGAGGTAGATGGGATGGGAACCTGAACTTCTGACTTTATATCCTTTGGTATTTGCTTTTTGTTATTATACTCTTACAAAACTAAACAAAACTAACCCACACTAAACAAATACCCACCTCCTCAACACCAAATAGACAAACAAAATGCCCCAAAACCTAGTTAACAAAAAAACCCAAGAAGAATGGAGGCAAAGGATTGGCGATGTGGGGACGGGGATTTGCAGTATTTTATTGAAGGCGGGGAGTTGGGAAAGAAATCTAGACTTATCACGGCTGATGCAAAGGGCGGATGCTATAGATTCCACAGACACACCTGCAGATGCAAATATCACGCTCCAGCTATGCAAATTGGTCCTATTTCTTAAAATAAACGTCTTTGGTCCCTACCTGAAAACAAGGCAACTTTGGATGGTCTGGTCCTTCCTTTCAATCACAGTAGCCCTGAGCATCTTCAATGCAGAATCTTATAAAACGACTTCCCCAGGGAGCAGAAGTTAGGGTGAGGAGGAGAGGAAGGGTCTGGTAGGTTTTCGGGATGCAGACTCGTGGCATTTGGTTGTCATTTCAGCTGAGCTCATGCCAGGGGATGACTATTAACTGAAAAGACGTGGCAGAGCTGAGCGGCCTGGTTGACTGTGTTGACGGCAGAGCACGTGGTGAAGGTCTTGTGCTGCCCCTGCATCTCCAGGGTCCAGTGGTCGACAAAGCAAGTTCAGATCGTAGGAACGGGAGGGTCACAGGAAGCAGCTCTCTGTTACAAAGCTTAAAAGAAGTCTTTATTGTTTTGTGCTTTTAAATTGTTTTGCATTTTTTTTTGAAGTAAATGAGAAGGAGGGTTAACTGAGTGCATGCACCCTTAAGGGTAGAAAGTATTGTCAGGCACGATTTGGGAAGAAGGAAATGGGTGGGATCCTGATGCAGAAGGAAGCAGTACCTAACTGAGGTGGTCTTTCCACCTCTAGACGATTTTCTCTTTCAGAGCCACAGATTTCAAGAGCAAGCCCTTCAAGCTTTGGAAGGAAAAAATCCAGACTTATCATATCCGTGAACGTGCTTGGTGTACACACCCACCCAAGTTCTAAATGGAGATGCTGAAGTCCACCCAGCCCAGGGACAGCCTGTTTTTCTCTTGACTGCTGCCTTTTAGAATTCATTTTTAAAAAACTTATGACAATATTATGTTTTCAAAGAAGAGCACCTAACACTAACACAACATTGTAAAGCGATTATACTCCAATAAAGATGTTAAAAAAAAAAAAAAAAGAACAGCAAATGGGCTGAAACAGTAACAGTAAGTCAGATCCTTTTAGGTTTGAGGTTCTGTCTCTCTTAAGCCTGGTGGTGGGACAGCTAAGCTGAGCCTGCGATACTGAAGGGTCTTCCATATTTGTGTTGTCCAAAACCATATGTATTGGTCAGAGTTTTCCAGAAAAGCAGAACCAATAGGATGTGTACACACAGAGAGAATTATTTTAAGGAGTTGACTCATGGATTATGGAGGCTAAGTCCAAAATCTACAGGGTGGGCCATCAGGCTAAAGACCCAGAAGAGAGCTGATGTTGTAGTTCAAGTTCAGAGGTCGTCTGCTGCAGAATTCTCTCTTGCTCCAGAGAGATTGGTCTTTTTGTTCTTTTCAGGCCTTCAACTGATTGGACGAGGTCCACCTACATGGGGATGGCAATCTGTGCTACTCAAAGTCCACCAATTTAAATGTAAATATCACCCCAAAACCCCTTATAGAAACATCCACATATCCGGGCACCCCACGGCCCAGCTAAGTTGACACAGAGAATCAAACATCACATCGTATAACCTGGTCTGTCACAAGAGGGGCTTTTCACACAATGTCTTATTTAATCCCTTTATGTTTTAGGAAAGGAAGTCTTGAAACATTTAAGTCATTTGCCCAAGTGCCCTCAGCCTGGACCCCCCCAAGGCCAGTGCCCTCTCCACCAGGGGTGGTGGCCTCCAGTGCCTACCCCAGTTCTCCTGGCAGATATGGCAAGTCTGTGGAGGAGGCTCCCAGCTTTGCTTCTGAGCAGGGCTGAGAGCTTGCACTGCAGAAGGAAACACCTGGGAGTCTCCTCCCACTTTTCAGAAAGCATGACGTCAGTGGATCGTGCTTTTACAACTGTAAGCCTTTTTATACGTTAGGTTAGTGAAAGCTTGGTGCCTGCCTCTGCTTTTCTGTGGGTGGGGGCTAATGGGCTGTGTAGCCCATCCCACAGAAGTGAGCCCGCCATGGCAGCAGATGGAACCAGTAAGCCTCCTCTGCTGGAGCTGGACGGAACCCCCGTCCACTGCCTCCTGGGCACGTACCTCATTCTCCTCACCCTAAAAATCCCCCCTTCAGAGGGCTGTCGGGAAGAGTCTGTGCCTTACTCTACATGTTCCCAGCTCGGTGTGGGTCCCCTCCCCGTCCACACCTGCCTTGCTTTCTGGCCCGGGGGCCCGCACTGACTGATGGTTGGGAGCCAGGTGATAAGAAGCTCCTGCAGTGACCACTCATCCTGGTTCCTCATGCTGTGGCCGGCAGGACCTGACACTCCTCTCCTTGTGTCCATGCCACCAGCTGCTGGCCTCCCAGCCCTGGGCTCTCCTGTTGCCACTGAGGTGCAAGACCCCACAGGACCTGAGATGTGCCCAGGTGGGCACGACCTGGCGAAGGCCTAGAGCTGAGGAATGGGGCAGAAAGTTGCCGGAGGTGGGGGTATTAGGATGGATTTGCCACCTAGGATCTGAGCGTGGAGGTGACTCAGAGAGAATCCTGCAGAGCTGGCTTCCAGCAGGAATGGAGTCCTGGGCGCTTAACCAGCAGAGACGAGTGAAGGTAAACTCAGCGATGGCTATTGTGGTCAGCGGGAGGCGCTGAGCCTCGGGGATCTGTTTATGATGACTAGACAGATGATGGTTTTCTCGGGGGAGAATGAGATGGGCAGCCAACTGGGGCGTTGCTTGATTTCTATGGTCAAAAGCTGTGGGTGGACATGTGTCCCCCAGAAAGCTACATGGAAATCCCAACTCCCTGTGTGGCCATCTTTGAAAGTGATCTTCTTGGAAATAGGGTCTTTGCACAGATAATCAAGTTAAGATGAATCTGTACTGGATCAGGGTGGACCTTAAATGCCATGACCGGTGTCCTTATGAGAAGAGGAGATTTAGACACAGGGGAGACACGCTCACAGGGAAGAAGCCCATCTCACAACAGAGCCAGAGATTGGAGAACGGCAGCCCCAAGTCAAGGCCCACCAACAACTACCAGAAGCTAGGACGAAGCAGGAAGGGTTCTCCCTTAGGGCCTGCGGAGGGACCGTGGCCCTGCTGATATCTTGATCTTGAACTTCACAGCTTTGAGAGAACACGCTTCTGTTGTTTCGAGCCACCCGGCTTGTGCGGATGGTCCCAGCGGACCTGGGAGCTGATATGAAACTTAAGAACCAGCGAGCAGGAGACTGCTGTCTGCAGCCACGGAGGAAAAGTGGGCCCCTTGCGTGGTTTCCAAATCGGAGTGAGCTCATGGCGAGCCCACCCTGCTGTTGTTTCCCCACCCCTGATGTATAACCGGGCTTTGGAGCCGGCAGACCTCACACCCATTTCCTAGACGTGGAGTAAAAGTCATGGCGGTAGAAAGGGTCTCGGGGAAGCAGCCAGGGGTCAGCTGATGTGCCCCTGCAGTGCGGGCCAGCTGCAGTCCTGGGGGGAGGTCGCTGCCAGCCTGGCCGAGGGGCCCGCTGTGGTGGCCGTTTAGGTCCCTCGTGCCACAAGAAGTAAGACTCCACAGCGCTCGCCTTTTTCCTGCGTCACTGGCCTCTTTCTCCTTCTCCCGCGTTGTGGCCATGTGCACAATGCCACAGGCCACGCAACCCCACACGTGTGCAATGGGATGTGCAGGGGCGGGGTTGCCCCGGGCAAATCCCTCCATGGGAGGTGGGGTCAGTAGAGGCACTGCCGTCTCATCCCCAACCTGGACAGGCCTTGTTTTGGGAAAGCCTCAAACCGCATGGAATGAACTTGGGAAAGGCCTTGGCCTGAGGCAGCCTGGGGTCAGCTCCCTTCCCCACCACATCCTTGCTTTGACTCTGTGCAGATTGCCTGACCCCTCTGAGCCTCATGACTGTAATTTCCTGACAGTGCCACCCCACAGGGTGGTAGAGGGGACCATCTGGGAGGCTTACAAGGTCTGCACATAATGGGCACAAATGCGACTCTTTTTCTTTTCCCTCAGGAATTCCCCAGTCTACCAAACAGGAAATGTTGAGTCCCCTTGTCACTTCCCTTCCTGACATATTATTAGCCCTTTAAGGCAATACCACAGAAAAATATTACATTAAAATAAATTTGTCCCGTGTATTTGGAATTAGGACTCTTATTAGCAAAGTTTCAGTCTTTTAAACACCCCTCTGTACCACCTGTGACCAGTGAGAGAGCCCTGGTCAATCTTTTTACCATCTTGATGTCCTGCTGTTTTCCTGGGTCTGCGTCAGACCTGCTTCGTATAAGGTGAAGTAGAAAGGGGTCAATGACTCATTGAGTCAGAGATACAAGTCTGAATGAAGAAGCTTCTGGTAGCTGACTGCATGATCTCAGTGGGCTGGATCTCTCCAGCACATACTCTCCCACTTTGTATCTCGGGTGGTGTTGCAAAAACCTGAATGATGTTGAAGGGGATCACATGTAGGACCTTGTTACAGCTTCTCTGTAAGAGAGATCCTAACTTTGGGAAAACAAATGTCATGGAAGATAAGTTTGTAATAGGGAAGGACAAATCTGACTCCATATTAGATCTGCTTCTTTTCCTTTAACCTTTGTATTCTGTGTTGCCTATAGCCTGAAATATACAGGAGAGCCCATTCGCAAGGCTCTGACCTTTGAGGGTATAACACTCTTCCATTCACAGAGAGATAAAGTTGCAGAACAGAGAATAACATTTGTCTTGGAGGTTTACAGGAACAATGTGACCTGACCTACATGGACAGCTGCAAGGACAAAGGATGCCGACACCAAGAAGTTCGCAACAACCAACAATGCCCATCCTTCACCTTGAATTTAAGAACACTTTGCTGAAACCCTTTGGGGAGTTCGGGATTTTCTGGGGCATGAGCCACCCTTTCTCCTTGCATGGCCCTGCAATACACCTTTCTCTGCTCCAAACTCCAGCATTTCTGTTTGTTTGGCCTCACTGTGCGTCGGGCACACAAACTTGTATTTGGTTACAAATTCATTATATAAAGCTTACTGGAGACATGGCACTGCTACCAAAAACACCAAAGGAAATCATTTCCTTTTGTGTCTCTACTCATGTGATTTTCTATGGCTGGCAAAATCAAGAGACAAAAACCTAACACACACAACCCACAGACCTTTAAAAAAGTCCTCAAACCACCAGCCTGCGGTGTAACCCTTAGTGTCTGAACCATGGGCCTGAGCTGCTGAAATGGCAGCAAGAGGAACAGAGCAGAAATCGTTTCCACAATCAAAGGCTCCCTTAATATTTTACTACATTATTTACAGCTTGGGAAGACAGGAGCCTTCGCAAAGAGCTACCCTTTGAACATATAAGGCAGTTTTAATGTAAAAATCAACTCTGACTTTATATCTCTTTTAATTTAGATTTCCGTTTATTAAGGAAGTAATAACACACTCCAAAAAATTAAGCTTGACATCTGATTAAAATGTCCAACCAATTTCTTTACCCATTAGTCTGTGTAAGATGTGAGTCTAAATTTTTAGGAATCCTTTAAAGAATTTCGTTGGCCAGCTTTCATTACCTTTTTCCTTTTAATACCCTCCAGGTACCAATCTCAGAAAGTGTTTGTGTTCTGGTAGCAGAATCATTTCTAGTTCCAACACTAGATGAGATGATAAGGAAGTTGATGAGGTAGAAGTTTTGTATAAAAATTTAGTGCAGTCGTGAGGCTAGGTTAAAAAAAACCTGCCTAAGGTTGGCCAGCCTCTCATTTATGCCCTCACAGTAACCTCTGCTTTTCCAATGTCATAGCATCAGGATAGAAGAGAAGAAAATACATGTAAGTAATGCTGCCGATTACACCTTCAGCAAATATAATATTTGTTTGAATTTTCCCCCAGGGATAGCGAAGGATTTGCCTTGATCTCTCCATACATCCGGCTTCATCTCTTTGGACCAAAGTTTCTCACCTTCAGCACTATTGACATTTTGGGCTGAGTCCTTCTTTGCTGGGGGGCTGTCCCATGCACTGCGGGAGGTTTAGCAACATCCCTGGCTTCTACCCACCCACTAGTAGCACTCCCTAGACCCAGTGGAGATAATAGAAAATGTCTCCAGACGTTGCCACATGTGTCAAATGTTCTTAGCGGGGCCAGGGGAATTCAGACCTCATATTTTGTCTGTAAGGCTTGCGGTGCTCTTGGAGGACACCCTCCCTTACTTTTCCCTGAGAGTGAGTAGGTTTCGAGGTCAATTAGGCCAATCCAATAGTTCCCTTTTTGCAGGATTTACAACAGAGAAGTGGGGGGGATGAAGGAACAAGGACAAAAGGAGGGTGTGCATAATTCCCCTTTCTCCTGCATTGGAAGGGGTAATATGGGATTGGTGGAACTCTTTTCGGAGAAGCTGTCCTCAATCTTCCTGGGCTAAAAGGTCAGAGTGAAGCCAGGGGTGGAGAGGGAGTTGGGGGGAAGAAGAAAAAGGAGGCTGTGTTTTATCTCATGTCTGTAGCCCTCACACAGTGCCTGGCACTCGGTGGGTACGCAGAGATTGGTCCATCCACAGAGCCTGAGCATAAGTTCCATCCCGAGCTTTTCACACTCAGCAGCAGTGGTGTCCATCCTCATTCACAAGCAGAGAGACTCAAGAACTTCCAGTCCTGGGCAAAAACCACCCAGCGAGTAGCATGTCTTTTTGTATAACTTGATAAGTATGTTCCGTTTTTACCACATCCTTTCCCACTTACTGACATTTTTGTAATTCTTTTTAGTATTAATCACTAACTGGCCGATAGATTTCTTCTGAAGTTATCTTTTGTGGTGTCAGTAATTGGCTGGCTGGCTAAAATTGTAATAAGAAAGAACAAATCTGACTTCATATTGGATCTGTTTCTTTTACTTTAACCTTCGTATTCTATTGCTTTTTCTACAAGTTAAGAATGTTGCCTAGAGACAGAAATATACGGAATAGTCCATTCTCAAGGCTCTGACCTTTAAGGGTATAACACTTTTCTATTCATATAGAGATAAAAAGCAGAACAGAGAATAACATTTGTCTTGTTGGAGGTTTATAGGAACATCATGACCTGACCTACACGGACAGCTGCAAGGACAAAGGATGCCGACACCAAGAAGTTTGCAATAACCAACCACACTCCTCCCTTTTTAGTATAAAAGAAGCCTGAATTCTAACTTGGGTGAGCGGTTCTTTGGGACAGTGGTCCACCATCTTCTCGGTTTGCTGACTTTCTGAATAAAGTCGCTATTTCTTGCCCCAGCAACTCGTCTCTCGATTTATTGGCCTGTCATGCAGTGAGCAGTACGGGCTTGGATTCAGTAACAAAATGAAGGACTTGTTTGTCCGTCCCCAGGGCCTTATTGAGCACAGACTGGGCACTTTTCCTTGTGGTACCACAGCTCTGGATATCGATTGGACATGCAAATTTAGGTGAGTAGATTGTAGCGACCACTTCCGTAGCGAAGTGATGCTCTGAGCATTTAAAACATTTGACATAGTGCATAATTGTTTTTTGTACGTATTTGGCAATACCCGATTCAAAGAGGATGAAATTCCCAGAGCACAACTTGTTCGAATGTACTACGTTGTGATTAAATAGAATATATTCACATAACAGGGCTCAGAGTGCAGCTTCCTGATCTAGGCCAGCTGTGAGTGTGTTGAGGTTTATCCTGAAGCTGAGAGTCTTGAATTTACATCTTCAGTCCTGACCTCTCTCTGGAATTCCAGACTTCCAACTTGACTCTCCCACTTGGATGTCCAACAGAGTTTCCAAGCTTTTATGTTTAAAACTGACCTCCTGATGCCTGCAGTCTCCTGACCTGCCTGCCAGCATCCTTCCGTCTCTGGTGATGGCAACTTCAGACTTCCAGTAACTCCTGCCAGAAAATTTGGAAACCTTCTTCATTCCTCTCTTTTCTGTCTCTCCCCACATCAAAACCACAAAGAAGTCTTATTAGCACTGGACTGGCTTTGGAATTTATCCAGAGACTGATCACCTACCAGCACCCCTTTGCTACAGCCCTGTTTTACATTACTGTTATCTTTCTCCTGTTACTGAACTGGCCTCCCTGTTCCCATTCCTGTGCCCTGTCTCCTCTCTGACCCCAATCTTTTCTCAACACAGAGTGATCCTTTTAAAATTAAATTAAATCAGGTCACTCCTCTGCTCAGAAATAATCTCACAGAGATGTTTTCCCTTCTCATTATAATAGAAGCCATAACTCTCACAATGGCCTCTAAGGCCAACATATGTGCCCCGCTCCTGCTCTCCATTACCTCCTGGCCTCATCAGCCGCCATTCTCCCCATCAATCATGGCCACCTGGGGTGCCTTACTATTCCTTGGCCATGCCAGGTCCTTTCATCCCAGGGCTCTGTGCTTGTTCCCTCTGCCTGGGATGCTCACACCCAAATAACCCCATGCTAGGACCCTCCCTGCCATTCTTTGCTCAAATAGCATCTTTTCAGTTTGGTCCACTCTGGCCACCCTATTGACACCTGAACCTTCCCCCCTCACCCCGAGACCTCCAATCCCTTACCTGCCTCACTTTCCCCTTTTTCTGTAGCACTCACTCCCTGTCTCCTCACCTGCCGTAGCCTCAATTTACAGTCTGCTGCTCCAGCTGGAATGTGATCTTCGTCTCTTTCACTCCCTGATGCATATTACAGCACCCAGCACAGGGTCTGGTACCCAACAGGCTCTCAAAGAGTACTGGTTACATGAATGTACGTGACGGAATTAATCTCTCATTTCTTCAGTTCCCATGTTATATTTTTCTTTATAGTTTTGGAAGCAGTCTCCCATCTGCTCTATTGGGCTACTGTTCGCTTTTTGCAGTTTACCATCTACTGTTTACTGTCACTGGTAAGTGAAAATCTTCTGACCATGAAGGTCTCCTTTTGATTCGAGGTGGCTCATTTTTCAAGACAGCTTTAATTTTAAGGGTGTAAAGTCTTTTCAAATCACACTGAGACTATAGTAGAGTTTTAAAAAATTTGTTCTACTTGCAGCAACTCTTTTACTGGACTTAACTTTGATTGACTTGATCGTCCCTTTGGAACTGGCCAGTCTCTTAATATGCTCAGTGATTGTTTTCTCTCTATTGACACTTGTTGGGGATTACTGGCTGAGATGGGCTCCATCAGAAACTGTTTAGGTCACTGCTCTCATCTTTTAGTCACTGTCAAGTGACTGGTTTTATTTCACCTTGACTGTTTTATTTCACCTTTAGAGTGGTTGTATTTCACCAGTCTGGTTGTATTTCACCAGTCTAAAGGTTGTATTTCACCAGTCTGGTTGTATTTCACCAGTCTAAAGTCACTGTCAGGTGACTGGTTTTATTTCACCTTTAGACTGGTTGTATTCCACCTTGACTGTTTTAACAACCCATCATTTTTTCTAAGGAAAGGGCAGAGCTGCAGCAGAGCACGGCAGCCCTACTGCTGGGAGTCTGCCCTCCCAGCCGGCTGAGGCTTGCCTCCCCCAGCAGCGCTTGGTGGGGTCCCCTCTGCCGTCTCTGCTCTCTTCCGAGGGTCATCCCTGCCTCTTTCAGCCCGGGGAGCAGGCTCTCAGTTTAGCTACGGGGCTGAATCAATGGGTACTCCGTTTGCCATCTTTTTACCTTCAACCATCCATCCATCCTTATTCCTCCCTACTCAGGTCCAAATGATTTGTGTGGTTTTCTAGGATAACCGTGGGGGGGGGGCGCGGTGAGACTTCCTGCAGACTCCCTCACCCCATGTTTTGCACAAAGGCAGGTGAGTGCCCTCTCCCCTCCCCCCACCCATCCCCCACCCCCCTCGCCCTTCCTCATTCACTCTCAGGTGTGCTGTGAGCTGCACAATCTTCTCGACTTTCCAGGAAAGCATTTGAGAGCCCTTTTCATTTCCAGCAGTGTGTTGGTATGTCTTCTTTTATGCTGGTGGGTGGGAGAATATAAGTGAGTGGGTGATGACTTCTTCTTTTTTTTTTTTTTTTAAGTGGGATGAATATCAGGAGTCCCACTTTTTTTTTTTAATTAATTAATTAATTTATGGCTGTGTTGGGTCTTCGTTTCTGTGCGAGGGCTTTCTCTAGTTGTGGCAAGCGGAGGCCACTCTTCATCACGGTGCGTGGGCCTCTCACTATCGCGGCCTCTCTTGTTGTGGAGCACAGGCTCCAGATGCACAGGCTCAGTAGTTGTGGCTCACGGGCCCAGTTGCTCCGTGGCATGTGGGATCCTCCCAGACCAGGGCTCGAACCCGTGTCCCCTGCATTGACAGGCAGATTCTCAACCACTGCGCCACCAGGGAAGCCCGGTGATGACTTCTCGATCCTGCATCTCACGTTGCTCAGTAACTACCCTGCGTAAGTTGCGTGACAGGCATTGCAGGGTGGCCAGGAGAGTAACGCTGTCTGTATGCTCGGAAACCTCGATCTGGTTGGCGCAGAAGGTAGGTCTTGCTGAAGCTGTCAGCCGTGTTCGGGTCCCATCCTCTCAGCTCCTTTCCCGGCACTTGACTGAGTTTCCTGGCCGCTCTTCTTGACATCATCTCTTCCCGTTGCCCCTGTGACAATGTGTAGCCTTGTCATCTCCAACTTCTTGGACTATCGCATGCTTCCTAAGCATTTGTGTCCCCGTAGTCCCATCCTTAATCCTCTGTGCTCTCTCTTTATTCCCTTCCCTGGACCCTTCGTTCACCTTTGTGTTTCTACCATCACTGGAGTCCGCATCCATCACTG
Source organism: Balaenoptera physalus (assembly GCF_965194825.1). Lineage (NCBI taxonomy): Eukaryota > Metazoa > Chordata > Mammalia > Artiodactyla > Balaenopteridae > Balaenoptera > Balaenoptera physalus. The sequence continues at coordinate 133,679,553 of NC_138885.1, read as the reverse complement.
GATTCCGTGTGTAGGGGAACGGTTTTCCGACCTTCTTATTCTACAATTCCCTCTGCCTGGTGCCCTTCCACCCCAAATCTTTAAAACCTAACGGGCTCAGCTCATCCCCCTTCTACCGCTCTTCCATTTCCCTTTAGTTCCACGTCCTCTCTAATCCCTTTCCATTGGTACATCCTTCCCTCCTTTTTGATCTCCCTGCTGTGGTGGTTTAGATGCTCAGTGCTTCTCTCCTGGGCGATCGCATCTTCTTTTAACCCACCTAACTGCCCCTGCTCTGGCCACCCTCCACTCTAACCTACACACCAAGGCTTCAGTTTGATCTCCCTAAATCACAGCTCAGATCATGTCATTTTCTCTGCTTAAAAATTTCTTGCTGGGAAAATGAAATTCACATTTCCTAGCTCAATAGAGATCCCCTGAGGGTTTGTCCTTCCACGCCCACTCAGGGTGTCCTGCTCCACACATGTTGTCTCCTGACAAACTGGGAGTTAGCGGTTCATGGATGTGCTCTGCACTTCTCCACACTGCTCAGCATCTCCTCCGTCTGGGATGCCTGATGCCCTAACTTTGCATGTCTCCATCCTGTCTCCCCATACCTGTACCCGAATCGCCCGGCTGCAGTGGTCTCTACCGCTTCTCAATTCACCTAGGGCTTCTTAACACTTACCCCACACTTCCTTTGTTCCAGGTATTTATATACACGCCTTTCTGCCCCGAAGACTGCTTCTTCACTGGTTGTATTTATGTGCAAAGTGCATTACACAGTGCAGGACACAAAGAAATATTTATCCGATGAACAATGGTCAAATAACTCCTATGGGGCACCCCCCTTGACATTCGTGGGGATTGTGTCTTGAGACCTTCGAGTGGTTAAGAGCTGTAGTTAACAGCACGGAGTTTACAGTGAGACAGGTTTGGGTTTAGGTACCAGCTGTGTCACTAGCTATGTGATCCTGCAAGAGTTACTTAATGTCTCTGAGAGTCAGCTCCCTAAAAATAACAACCCACACAGACCTTTTGTGGGAAGAGGTGTGTAGGCCCTCAGCCCAGCATTTGGCATGTAACAAGTGCTCAATAAATGCTAACTGTCAATATTACTGTCTTTTGCTTCCATCCAAACACAAAACCAGTAAAAGGCAGGTGACCCTTCAGACCTGCATCCAGTGATGGGCAGAGAAAGAGGTGGAGCTGAGAGGCCAGTGCTGGGCAGGTGGCCAGGCTTCCACACATGCTTTTCAGGGTGCCCCTGTCCTCTCCCGTATGACCAATTATTCACAGGCCCTAGACTTTTGGAGCCCCGCAGGAGTATCTGAAATTGGGTAGAAATTAGGTCCAGGCTGTGCCTGAATGGAGGTGTCTCCCTGGGGAGCAGATCAACTCAGCACTCATTCTTCTTTTTTTATTTTTTATTTACTTATTTTTTTCTTCTCTTTTTTTTTTCTTCTTTTTTTAAAGAAAATTTTATTGAAGTATAGTTGATTTACAATTTTGTGTTAATTTCTGCTTACAGCAAAGTGACTCAGTTATATATATATATATATACATATATATATATACATATATATATATATATATATATATATATGTATATATATATATTCTTTTCCATTATGGTTTATCCCAGGATATTGAATATAGTTCCCTGTGCTATACAGTAAGACCTTGTTTATTCATTCTATATATAATAGTTTGCATCTGCTAACCCCAAACTCCCAATCCATCCCTCCCCGCCTCCTTGGCAACCACAAGTCTGTTCTCTATGTCTGTGAGTCTATTGCTGTTTTGTAGATAGGTTCATTTGTGTCATATTTTAGACTCCACATATAAGTGCTATCATATGGTATTTGTCTTTCTCTTTCTGACTTACTTCACTTAGTGTGATAATCTCTAGTTGCATCCACGTTCTCAGCACCAATTCTGATCTCCCTGAGAGCCCTGCCAGGCTGGAGCTGCTAACACATGCCACATGACCTCAAGCTCACATCTAACTTGTTTGGTTTAGCGGTCTTCTGATGACCTACACTAGATCACTAGGGGCCGAGGCCAGCTCTGGAGACTTCTTTCTCTTCTGCATTTATCTACCATACAACAGTCTCTTCGTAGGTGTCACCCTTCTAAGAAAAAGGAGAAACATTGCTCTCCTAGGACGAGGCATTGTTTTATCAATAATATCACAATAAATCATAGTAGGCTTCAGTCATGGCACTAAAGCAAGAAACGTGTGTTCTTTTATCTTATTTTTAGATGCTTGTAAATGTAGCTCCATCCCTAATAAAAAGAGAGACATTTCCTTTAAATCAAGTTCATAATGACTGTTTAGAATCAGTAAAACACTATTAGCTGAAATGACAAATCTCTTTCTCAAACCCTAATGCATCTCCTTTCTTGTTCTTCGGCAAGCCATGCAGAGTCCATTGATGAGATTGGTTTTTTTCTTATTTGTATTTCACACAGTGTTTTAGCTGGTCCTTTGGAAGCTGAATGACAGTCACTTTGGAGCTCCCTGACCGGGATCTCTGAGTCACAGAACCTGGTCAGGTATGAAGGAGTGGGGACTTGTTACCCTCAAGGACACAACGTGTATCAGGTTTTTGAAAAATCAATGGAAAAGTGAGGATTTGTTGGAGAGAGACTGAAACTTGGTGACAAAGTCTAGGGTTAGGGAGACTGCTAGAATGTTGGGGGCTGGCCTTAAGTTCCGAGGGGACGTTTAGACGTTGGTCACTGTCCTGTAGGTTACTTGTGAAGAGTTCTGTGTGAGCGTGGAAGTGCCGTGGTTGGGAAGCTGCAGTGAAGATGCAGAAATATCACTGCTCCTGGTCCAGTCGGTGGCCCGTGGGCTCTGGGGATGACAAATACCCTGGAGAGGGTTACCAGTAAAACCATGTCCTTGATGGGGAGCCAGGAGGTGGGAGGAGTATTCTGAGAGGGTATGGAGATGTTGGTGTATAGGTTTTCAAAGGAATGAAGGTTCCAGAAGGCAGAGCAGAAAGGTCCTGAAGGAGGAGAATGGCTGTGGGAGAAAGGGCAGAGAAGAAAGGGAATGGGGACTGTGGGGCAGAGTTGGCTGGAGATGCTGGCATTGGGATGATAGCAGCCAATGTGAGCAGTGTTGTGTGACAAGTTGCCTTGAGGATTAACAGGGTACAGGCATGAATTGGTTCATTGAGCATGTTTTTCCTGAAGCTTGGATGAAATGAAAATTTAAAGGTGGGGAAATGAAAGAGGCGGTGTTGTATGACCTGGGTGTATCCGTTGGTCCTGACAAGACAGAGATGGTGCATGCAGGTTGGGTCATTCGAGGAGACTTTGATAAGGGGCTATTTGCAAAGGTGAGAGAAAGATGTAGGGAAAGTGCCAGGGGCAGTGCACCATCCTGGGGCTAGTGCCAGTCGGGTGTTCTCTCTCCCACGCCTGAGGGACAGAGGACAGCAGTGGGCCTGGACTGCTTCTCTAAGCTCCAATCTTGGGTCATTGAAGGTAGGCAGCCCACCAATGGTGATTCCATCCGAGGGGGCAAGGGGAATGCCCTAACCTCACTCTGTTCCTCCTCCCCACCTCCTGCCTGGGCTCCCCGTGGCCCAGCCCACCAGAGTCCAGAAGCCAGTGGCCCCGGTTGAGGGGGTCCACACTGGCCAGCCTCCTGGGGCAGAGAGTGGCTCAAGGAAAGGTGGAGAATGGATTGGGGGAAGCAAACCGGGGCTGAGGTGGTCGAAGTAGATGTTGGGCTATTTTGGGATGACCATCACGGACCATCCTGGGCCACTTCCTTGGATATTTTGTCCAGGGACAGCTCTTTTTCTTTCTTGGAGGAGCCCCAGATAAGCAGGCGGCCATCAACCCCGCTTACACTTGCGCCCCCTCCATCGCTCTGCCTGGCGGGGAAGCTGGGGTGACATGACGCTCAAAGTGAAGCGTGATGCCCACCTGCCCCCCCCACCCTGTCCCATGGCACCGCCTTCCATCCTCTGCTGTCAGCAGAGTTAACAAAGGGCCTGCTGCCCCCAGGATACGGAGCGCATCCGTTTCTCCATTCCTGGACTTTCCTTCACAAAGGTATTCTGAACGTGGGCCTCAGGAGACACATCCAACAGGAAAAGCAAAGCTTGTTTGGAAAAGAGAAATTCTGCATGTGCTCTTTGACCTACAGGAAGGTCCGTGGGAAGAGAACGTCTGATGTTCGCAGCTGCCTCGACGTGGCCCAGTTGGGAGATTCCTGCCCGGAAAGGAGAGGAGCTTCTCACTGGGAAGGGAGCTCTTCTGACATTTCAAAACCTACTGCATTTATAGAAATTGACGAGAAATGTTGAACTTGAATCTGCCCTTGATCGCACTCGCTGATGTCGCTCAGAAGTGTATTGATTGGATAATTTCTATTTCCAGAAAAGAAACTCACCTTTGAGTTAGGTCTGAGCTGTGAAAATGACATTCAGAAGGAATACTTGAAAAAAATGGGAAAACCTGGCCAATATGGTGTTAGGGAGAAATTTCCTTCTCAGCCATCGCTCTGCTTCCCTGGATGCTGTTGTCTTCGTGGGTAACACACACAACACGAACACACAACCACACACAAACACACCACCACTAGCCCTCCACGTACAACACACCCACAGTACACCACATACGTACACGCCACACACCTCACACACAACCCACAGCGCAAACGTCCATATCACACACACCCGCTGCACGGTACACAGCACAGCACATACAACCACCATCTCCCCCCGCCTCCCTCTTCTCCCTGAAATCAGGCTGCCTGACAGGAAATTAGATTTTCAACAGAGAGTCGAGTGATTTTCTCTTCTAGAGAAAAGATGATGGCGGAGGGAGCTGTCTGAGCTGCCACAGATCATAAACGCACAGTCGCTTCGCGCTGCCCTAACGAGACGCTCCGTTTTGACAGCTCACATAGGAATCTGTGCTGCATGTGCTGAAGTTCAGGGGTGCCTCTGACCTTCACGTCTCCCTCGGGGTCAGCAGCTGAGTGTGTGTCGGGGTGTGAGTGTGAGTTTGTGAGGGAAAGGGTGTGAACGTGTGGGTGTGAGAGGGTGTGCACGCCTGCTTGTGTGAGTGTGTGTGTGTCTGTGTGAGTGTGTGGCTGGATGAAGCGGGTGGCAGAAACGGGAATCACATGTGTGGGCACACAGCTGAATACAGTCAGCTTCATGAATGATTCAGTTAAACTCTGGTTTCCAGGAATATGATTGAGTCAATTGCCGCAATCCACTTTCCCTTTGACAGTCTGGGTTTAAAAGCTCAGAAGCACTGTGATATCAAATTTCCGGATTTAGAATCTCCCTGCACCCTCCAGCCCAAACCAAGCTCTTTCCTGTGCAGACTCTTCATTGCTGTATCCTGCGAGTGGGAGCCACAAAGCCCCAGCTATAACTCGTCTGGTAGATACGGGTATCTGGCAACTCTGGAAACTTCCAGGCACTGAGGCTGGGAGCTTTCAGTGGGAAGAGCAGGGGGGTTACTGCCCACTCCCCCCCACCGCCCCCCAGGAGGCTCTTTCTTCCCCTGGTGTGATGGGCTTAAGGGATGGCTCCTCCAGGCATCCTGGCTCATAGGAGCAGGGTGGTACCCAGGAGAAACACAGAGGAGGCATCTTATCAGTGATTCCCAAACTGGGTTAGCTCTAACATCATCTGAGAGCTTATTTACAAAGCACATTGCCTGAGCCACTTCCAAGATGTGCTAACTCAGAATTTCCAGAAGTGGGCCCCAGCAGGGGTATTTCCAAACAGCTCCCCAAGGGAGAGTGAGACAAACACTAATCTCTCTTGAGTGTTCTCTGTGGTTTAACCCAGCTTACGAGGAGAGGAAAGCAGGGGTTTTGGAGCAGAAACTCCATCTTGAAAGATGGGCTTTGGCTGGCTTATGCCTTGTTACATCGTTTTTGGTGTGAGATGCTTCCTTCCACTCTTTGTCTAGTAACTCCTACTCATTCTTTAGGTCTCAGTTTGTGCTTTGCCACCTTCTCTCATCCCACAACCTGGATCAGGTGTCCCTTCTGTTTGGTCCCATGGCAGTCTGACTTTTTTTTTTTTTATCGTAGTTCCTAACCCTCTGAATTGTTATTTCTTGTTAAGTTATCCATGGCTGTCATCAGACAATAAGAGGGTAAGGATAATGTTTTGTTTGCCTTATTTGCCTAGACCTGGCAGAGAGGTGCTCAATGAAGATTTTCCTGGGGGGTAAATCTCCAAGCACAGAGCACTAGAAAGGAGGTGGATGCATAGACACAAGGCAGGACATGAAACATGATCGACACCTGAAAGTCTTCCCTCATTTCCAGGGTTTGACCCACAATAGCATCATTGCAACCTGTATCAGTCAGCTATTTCCATAATAATGCTGTGTAATAAACCATCCAGAACCCACAGGCTTAGAGCAATAACCATCTACCCTCACTCTCAAGGGTTCACTGCAATGCGGCTGGGCTTCTTTTCAAGCTGAACTCAGGTCATGGCTACCTGGGGCATGTTCTCCTCCTGGCAGAGATCAGAAGATTCCAGAGACCAAGCCAGACTATGGAAGGATGTTCACAACTTCTGCTTGCATCACATCCACTAAAATTTCACTGGCCAAAGGAAATCACATGACCAAGCTCAATATCAATGAGGCAGGGCAGTATATTCTATCCACAGCATGAAGGGAAAGAATGAACATTTTCTGAACAACAATTCAAACTATCAAATAACTTAATTCTACTATCTTCAGATTTTGATCATTTCTTACTAAGGAGGGATAACAATAACAATATTTAACATTTGTTGAGTCCTTATTAAATGTCAGCCATAGTTCTGTAGACTCTGTAGACATTTTCTCATTTAATGCCCATAAGAATCCCAGGTAGTACGTACAATGTGTGTGCGACCTGCCTGAATCACACAGCTGGAAGAAGCAGGGTATGAACTAGGCACTTCTGGTGCCCAACTCATAACACTACTTGAGTCTTCCTCCTCTTTCATTTTCAAGCCTGAGTTTGGGTAAATGTTTAATTTGTTGCCAGTGCTTTAACCTTGGTGCAAATAATCTAAGCTAGATTATGGAGGGAAAGATGGAGAAAGAGGTTCTGAGGTGGAAGCTGGGGGAGTCGCAGAAGCACAGACAAAGCTCAAAGCCAAAGCCAAGCTCTCCCGTTTCATTACCTGGTCTTAAGCTAACCCAGAATTAACATGCATATTTTCAAAACAACTGGTGGCCAATTACCGAGAATGTAGGATGTGACAGATGGCAGGTACCAGGATGTTGATTCCAACCTCCTCGTTTTACAGATGAGGAATTGGAGCCTGAGTGAGGGGAAGTAGCTTGCCCAGGACATATGGCTCGTAAATGACAGATCTAGATAAAAACTAGATTTGTAATTCCAAGTGGAGTGCTCCATTTTCCTGCTTGCTCTGTGGAAACCATGAAGGTGGTGTTGGGTACCACTGGCCTGGGTGGGTTTTCTGATTAATTGATCCTGCCAGAACATGTAATTGATTCTACAGAAGCAGTCAAAGCATTTGCATAGTGAAGTCCAACAAAGCAAACAGACTGAAGTTTTCAATGTACAGCTACTTGCTTGGCATCCTGTAGGCACTGCCTGGATGAGTTTTACTCAACAGGCAGCCACCTGGCACTTGTACATTCTCACAAATGATTTAGTGGCGGTGATGTAAATATTAACTGTCAGTTGATGTGTTTTATTTAACAGTAAAGAAATGCAAAACCAATTGAATGATAGGTTTAGAGAGGCAAAATTGCCTAGAAATTGGGTTTATTGTCAATATTTTTACATATCTAATATTTGTTCTTCTCAACAGCCAACTATCTAAGAGTGAGATTGTTGGGTTGGCTGTAGTTGTGGTTAATAATGGCAAAGGGGGATCAGGGAAAGTAAAGGGAAGAAGTATGCAAAGTTTTACACACTTGTACCATTCACTTCCGTACCTCAGGAGTAGAGGGTTTTTATTTTTACCCTCTTCTAGCCCTCAGTGGTTCTTCTCTTGTGCTCTGTAGGAGATAGGGCTTACTGTCCTTCTCCTAGAGGTTCAAGACTTTTGTTCCCAGTGGCATAGGGTCCAAGTGGGGCTACGCATCTTTCCTGCATCTGTACCTGCTCCCTTCCTCCAGGCCTGTACCACTGAGGAAGCTATTTTCTGTCTCCTCCCCAACCCTTGACCATTCTTGTAAGCATTTGCAGGAAGTCTGTGGAAAAGAGCCTGCAAGTGGGTGCAAACTCCCTTGGTGTCTGCTGAGGTTCTACGCTCTTGTGCAAGCCCATTTTTCAACATTTTGTAGTTCCTTAGAATTGTAGCTGAATTCTTCTTGCCTATTTATATGGTCTCAGCATCTCCTCCTCTCATGCTGTGCTACAGGTGAGCAGATGTCTGCACCTTGCCTTGGAGCTACCTTCATTTCTTTGGACTTCAGGATACTTCGTTGCCCTGCAACCTCAGATTGCTGATAGATCAAAATATGTTATGATTTTGTAATTTATCCGCTTTCTCTCATCATTTCGGTAGGAATAATGTTTTTTCCAGCTTTCTACATCCCAGATGAAAGTGGAACACCACATTTTCCCCCTTGTTCAACTTTAGTCTTCCTTTGGGATTTTCTTCTAAATATTTCTGAAAAAAAAATCTTGATTTCTTCCCAAATTTGATGCTGGCATTTATGGAGCTGCCAGAAGCAGCTTCTGTTTTGCAGGTCCTCTGAGTCTCTGTGCTGAAGAGAAGGCTTAGTAATTGGATTTAATTTTAATTTTTAAATTTATAGCACATTCAACCTTGTAATTAAAGACTTTAGAATGATCCTAAATTTATTTGAAGCCCATCGACTTGACCTATTTTATTGCCTCATTGTGATGAGGTCTGTTTAACAAGCATCTGAAATTGTCCTCCTCCGGGCCATTCCCCATATCATCCAAAACAGCCCTTCTTTTCTTTTCTAAATATGTTCCGGAAATACAGATATTCAGGGAAACCTAGACCAAAATGAACTGCCCAGAAATCGCCATCCAGTGAGGCCTCGTCGACCTAGCTGTTCCTGAATTCCAAAGCTATGGCTCATGTTCTTTAAGAGGAAATTGCTTCTCCTTGCAATTTTCTCTGTGTGATGTTTCCTCTGTTGTTACAGCACAGGTTACTTCACTGCATCTTCAAGCTGGCTGTCAAGAGGGGAGCAGTGCCCAGCTGCTCTTGTGGGCTCACGGCAGGCTCACATCCTCTGATCCTCTCATTAACAGAACCTTCCATGCGCCTCAATAAAGTCTCAATTGAATGGCCACAGGAGTCATTTCCAGAACTGACTCTTTAGGGTGGCAATTAATTTATGGTTAATTAACTTTGGTGTTAAGCTTAGTCTTGGCAACGATGTTTGAAGTTTAAAGAGGGAAAGAAAGGAAGAGAAGGAGGGCCAACCCGGGCTAATAACAATAACAGAGCTGGAGGACTCACAAAGGTAAATAAGAAGAATTTATGCAGGTGTATTTTGTATCACGACTTCTTCGTGAGGATGCTTCATTTAGATTAATGCCCACAGTTAGAATAAAGTGGCAAAACAAGCTTCTTTTGTTTGACTAAGGGTATTGGCTTTAATTAGCAGTTTTTAAAGAGCCAAGCAGAGCTCTTCATCAGGGAGGGAGACTCATTAATAACACCATTCATTATCCTAGGGTTTCCTCCCCGAGGGTGGCGGTGGGCTTTGCCGTATAAGAATTCTCATTGGAATGGCTGACTCGTGAAGACCCCACAGTGGCCTGGTAGTTCTAGGCCTGGGATGTGGTCTAGGGCACAGAGGGGAATCTGCAGATCTCACCTCCAGCTCTGGCAGGGTGCAGAGTGAAAGAAGCCAGCCTGAGGAGTTGATAGATGACAGCTAAGCCAATTAAGACTTGGTAGTCCCCAGACTGCGATGTCCCTTCACTCCCTCATCTGACATTAGTGGTAAGTGAGGAGCTCACAATATGAATGTCTTAGGTATAGGTTGGAAAACTATAGCCAGGGGCCAAATCTGGCCCACCACCAGATTTTATAAATAAAGTTTTATTGGAACACAGCTATGCCCATTTGCTTAGTGTTGTTTACGGCTACTTTCATGCTGCGATGGCAGAGTTGAGTTATCACGACAGAGACTGTACAGCCTGCAAAGAAAAAGTCTGCCAGCTCCTGTCCTCCATCACTGACGTGCCAAAACATGGTGATGCTTTGGGGTGGAGATCCACCCAGAATGCACTGCACATGCTACCTTTGTCTTTAAGATGAGAATACAAGGACAATCATTTGACTTTCCAATAAAATGGCAGCCACTGGCCATTCAGCGTAGGGAAGCATCTTCACCCCACCTGGAGCCCAGAGGAGATCATTGTGTGCTCTTTCCAATGATAATCTTAAGCCCTCAAGAGAATGATTTTGTCTTTTTTGCCTTGCTTTAATTTTTTTTTTCTTACTGTCGGGCTATGAGCATTGATTCTCATAGCTGTCATTTACACCTGCCTCTAAATGTCCTAACATTTCTGTTAGATGGTTAATCTGATGCTTCTGACCACAGAGGCTGAAAAAAATAAAGAAAACGAGCCTATGGGAATCGTGTCCAAAGTAAGTGGGAAGTGGCTGCTTCTAATTTATTTATTCCGGGGTCCCCAGGGAGGGCTGATCTGTCAGTTCTCTCACTGGCCGGTATTGATGGAGGGAGACGCTGCTTTTGTCTCTGTTCTCACTGTCTAGTGGGGGAGCTGGCCACTTACCTGTCCCCCAGGAGAGTGTTTGCCTGCAGACTCCGGAGCAGGCTCTGACAGAACGGAGCCCGGGTCCTACCTGAGCACGTGACTGAGGCGCCTGACCTCACCAGGAAGGCTTCCGTGGGAAAGGAGGAAGTGCCCTGAGGAGGAGGCGGGGTGCACCTGGGGAGACACCTGCGAGGCCCTGAGGGGGAGGGGGCGTGGCGGCCGCATGGCTGGGACTGCAGCGAGAGCCCCGGGAGGCGAGGGGGGGCCCTGTGGAGCGTGGAGGGGAGTTGGAAACCCTTGAATGGTCTTGGGGTGAGTCTCAACGGGGATGGTGGGCAGGGAGAATGATAGGATTCGATTTGCCTTTCTCCAGGAAGGGCCAGAGGCAGGAAGGAGCCCAGATAGGACCCCGATGTTTCGGAGAGCACTTAGATTCTCGAAGGCCCTGAGACCAGGCCTGCGGCAGGGGAGGCACCTCCCGGGTCACATGACCTTTCTCGCCAGCACCCAGAGGCCAGAGAAGCCGCTGGGAAAGTATTGAGCCTCCATTCTGGTCTCAAATGGGTAAAACAAAAAAGTAACAAATGTCTGAGACACCCCCCGCTCCCCCGTGCCCATCCCCAGATCTCCTTTGACTAGGAGACTCTCACGCTGGACCAGTTACGTGCAGCGCTAGGCAGGACTCAAGCAGGGGCCCAGATGTGCAGACGGACCTAATTCCTCCCGGTCCACAGACACAGCCCCTCCCCATCAGCTTCCTTCAGGCGCGACGGAATTTTTAAATCGTTTCTGCTTTTGAAAAGCAAACAGTCAACATCTCTAGATTGCATTCGTTTTGTTGCCTTTCCAAGAACATAGGCGATAAGATAGCAGAGTACTTGAGCATCGCTGTCTGGCCACCTGGACGGCCCCATAAACGGCCCAATCTTGGCTCATTCACTAACGTCCTGGGTCTGGCTTTCAATTTTGCATCGTCACAAACTCTATTTTGTCAGTGTCCCGAGGCTGAGGTTTCCCTTGCGCTGCAGATCTGCCCGTCTCCCCAAGGCTGGTGCCCGTGTCTACCTGCAGCTGTAGTCACGGGGCACAGGTGCTTGTAGGTGTGCTTGCTGATGTGATGTACACACGCGTGCACACGCATGGAACACGTCTGCCAGATTTCAGAGAGATGTGCCTGTGGAGTAAATGCTGGAGCCAGCCTGACCTCAAGAAAAGTCACGGAAAAGGTGGTTTCCTGGGAGCCCAGAGTCGGTACAAAGGAAGCTGTTTGATCTCAGGGAGGTGGCCTGAGTCACTGCCACTCAGAGGTGGCCTTGCCAGACGAGTTGTTGTGGTCTGAGCTAGTGCAAGCTTAGCCTCTGCAGTGACAGTGTTTTGCTCAGTCTGCTGTAAAAAAAAGTACTGCAGATCCGGGGGCTCACATAACCAATGTTTATTTTCTCACGATTCTGGAGGCTGGAAGTCCAAGATAAAGGTATCAGCAGGGTTGGTTTCTTCTGAGGTCTCTCTCCTTGGCTTGTAGATGGCTGTCTTCTCCCTGTGTTTTCACATGGCCTTTCTTTTGTGCATGTCTGTGTCCTAATCTTCTCTTCTTAGAAGGACGCCAGTCATCTTGGACTAGGTCCCACCCTAATGACCTCATTTTAACTTAATTTCCTCCTTAAAGACCCCATCTCCATATGCTCATTCTGAGATACTGGGGGTTAGGACTTCAACATAGGAATTTTGAGGGGACAAAATTTAGCCTGTAACATGGTCAAATCTAGGACACCAACAAAGTTTGCTTCTAAGAGTCTCTATTTTTAAAAAAATATTGATTGCCATGACTGACCCACCGTTACAGGCTATGATACACATGAGCATATTTCTGCTCATGACACGCCAATTACAATGCCTCCCTGCCTTCCTGGGGTTTCTCTTGGTTGGTCTTTTGGATGTCTTCAGACTTTTCTGTCCCACATTAGCAACCTGTCAGTTGGTTCCCACGGATGGCTACACCCATTATGTGAGAGCTTTACTACTTAAGCTGGGAGAGAGGCTTTAAACGCAAGTTCTCTGGTGGTACCTTTCTGTCCCCTCCCGTAGCCACCCTCCACACACTGCTAACAGGTGTGACTATATTACCAGTAAATAAGACAAAAAAATATAAAGAATGATTGGACTAGGGCCATGGAAACCACAGGAAGAGAAGTCTGAACAAAGAAAACATCTACTTCTGTGGATGACACAATGTTGGAAGAAATCCAAAAATATCTTGACAGCCTGGAGCAATGGACTGACTCTAACGAGATGAAGTCTCAGTTGGGATAATTGTGCAGTCTGGTACTTGCATTAAGACAATGCAGCTGTAACACATAAGGTGGAGGAGAGGTGGCATCACAGCAGGGACATGATGCAGAGACTGGTTGACAGTGAGTTTGCTCTGTGCCTCAGCTCTCAGAGCCAGTGCGAGCTTAGCCCCTGTGACAATTGTGTTTTGTTTAAATGAAGGAGGAAATAGTCTCACTTTTCTTGGAAGAGGTCAGATTACTCCATGGTCAATTGTTTCAGATGTGGCCACCGTGCTTTAAAGGGGTGACAGCAAAATAGAATAATGGTTCTTGAAACTGAGTCCTGGGGAAAGGGTGAGGAGACAGAGGGTGTTAAAGAGAGAGGACTTGGGACAGGACGAGCATGCTGGACAGATTAGAGTATTTGCAATGTGGCCAGATCCAAGATAGATAGGACTCACTCTGTGTGGATTCAACATGAAGACCACTGGGTAGGAATTCACGGGGAATTTTGTCATTTACCAGTATAGTATCTAACAGATACATCAGAGCTTGGAGATGTTTAAGCAGAAACTGGGCTTGGAGAGAAACTTGGAAGAGATGTGGTAGAAGAGATTCAATTATTGAGAATAAAAGCAAAAGCATAGTTAAAAAAATAGAAAACAATGTGGACAAAATAAATCCAAAGTATGTCAATAATTGAAACAAACATGAATGCATGAGTGCAACCATTAGAAGATGTATAATCCAAATTGTATCATGTTTACAAGAGTAAAACATAAGCTGACACAAAAAATTTGAAATTAAAGAGGTAGAAAAAGATATACCAGATAAAATTAACGGAAAGAAAGCTAGTTGCTTGCAGCTAGAAAGTAGCAATATTAATATAAACAAATATATACAGTTCAAGGTTACATTTATTTCTCTATTTAAATTCTCTTTATGGCCCTTATCATTACCTGATATTTTCTCTCCCCCTCTACTCCATGCTAGACTGTAAATTCCATGAGAACAGGGACCGTGTTTATTCTGTTCATTGCATCTTGAACATTTCTTGGACCACGGAAAATACTCAATACATATTTGTCGAATGAAATAATGACTCCAAAGACTTTTCTTTTTCTCTTTCGAGGACTGATGTTCCAGGATGGAGGGCATGTGAACTGGCCTTTGTTCTGTCTGGTTAGCTATTGCTGCAACCAAACCACCTCAACACTTAGTGGCTTAAAACACCAACTTGTTATTATCTACCGTGGTTCTGTGGATTGGCTGGGGTCACCTGAGCAGTTCTTGTATGGGCTCTTTCATGCAGCTGTGTTCTGCATGGCTGGGGATGGAATTATTTGAAGTCTCAACTTATACCAGACGTCCAAGATGGTGCGCTCGCATGCCTGGCGGTTGATGCAGGTTGTCAGCTGGGAGTTCAGTTGGGGCTGTTGACCAGAGCATCCATGTACGGCCTCTTCATGTGGCTTGGGCTTCTCACAGCCAGGTGGCTGGAATCCATCAGCAAGTGTTGTAAGAGACAGGAAGTGGAGGATGCCAGTCTCTTAAGGCCTGAGCCCAGAGAATGACACAGTGCCCCTTTGTCACAATCTATTAGGCAAACAGTCATGGAGCCCACTTAGATGTAAAGGTGGTGACATAGATCTCCTTTTCATTCCCCTTGTCAATGGGAGAAGTGTCCAAAAATTTGTGATCATCTCTAATCTACCACAGACCTTCAAACGAGGGAAACTGTTCCATCTCTACAAATGACAGTACTTGACAGATAGGATTTGCTGAGTCTGAGGCATCTCTTTTCCCAGGGAAGGAAAATTCCATCATGGAAAGAAAAGAATCCTGTTCTGGAATCTCTGCAGCATGTGTGGGTTGGATGAGATATCCCCCAATACCCTTTTCCAGTGCCAACATTCTTGGATGGAAACCTCAGTGACAGACCAGGGGGAAGTCATAGTGATTCAGTTAAACCTCAGAGGGTTGTGGGTTTCACGGAGGGAAAGAAATTGAGGTCTGCCACTAAGAATTACTCACTTCCTCCTTTCTCACTTCACACCAGCTAAGCACTTTTGTCCAGAGCTGCCCATCTGGAACTGGAGGCCAGAAACAGTGCTCTAAGCAACACAACACCTGTCTTGGGGACTGTAATACCTCAGGGAGGTGTGGATGCGTTGTGTGAACACTGACACTGATTTGGTAAAATGTAACAATGGGCTTTCAATGCTTCTGTTTATGACTCATTTTTAGATATTGGACCCATTTTAGAAATTGCTGCTCAATTTCTCTTGCTTTCTTACCTCCCCTCAGAATTACTAGCAACATGTCCTTAGGCAAGTTACTTGACATCTCTGTGCCTTATTCTCTCATCTGAAAAGAAAAGACGAATACTAGTGTATACTTCGTAGGGTCGTCGTGGGGATTAAATGAGCTGATACAACATGCTGGGCTCTCCTTTAAGACTTTACAAGGCAGGGCTCAATAAATTCTAACTATTGTAATTTTTCTTTTATCACAAAATTTAATGACTGCATAATAATCCACTTTACGAATGTTCTATAAATTATTTTACCCATCTGTGAATTTTGTGTTTGTTTCTTTGCCACTGTAAAAATGATATTATGAATATCTTTATGGGTAAATCTTTGTGCCTACCACTTAGACAACATTCCTAGAAGTGGAATTTTTGGAGCACATTTTTTTTTTTTAATTGCATAACGCAGTTAAATAAAGTTCAAATAGTCAAGTGAGTGGTGTTTGAGTTCTATAGGATTGGCACCTCAGTGTTCACAGAACAATATGTTCATCACTATCAACAAAGCAGAACCATACTGTGATTCCCAGTGATACCCAGGGCCGCCCTGGACACCCACGGCCCCTCTAACTCTGCAGGGAATCATCAGAATTTCTCACTTCCTATTTTCCAAAATAAGTTTTGCTTTTTTTTTTCTGTATTCAGTTCCTTTTCCAAGCAGCCCTTTACTCCATTCATCCACAACTTAGCCTGGCATTGAAATTACACCAAATTAATTGATTGATCAACCGAACACAATGTTAGTATTTTTAAATGGTCTTTATATGTAACAAATTTTTCATTCTGATGGGAAAGAAGAGTTGTATGTATCAGTTATAAATGGGAGAAGAGTACACGTTCTTCACAGAATCAATCCCTATGACGTCTCACATAATCAGTGTATGTAAGATTTCACATAGATCTCCTCGATTTCACATTTGTTGAGCAGTTTCCATGATCTGGCCCCGGAAGTAGTCTGGCCCCTTACGTGATCTCCTCCCACCTAAAGCAATAGCACTTGCCTCTTTATCCATCTATAAGGATTTCCTTTCTCTATCTGGAGATCTCTCCTCCTCATGGCCTTTTTTAAAAAATTAATTGTTTTACTTTTTATTTTTTGGCTGTGTAGGGTCTTCATTGCTGCGTGTGGGCTCTCTCTAGTTGTGGCGAGCAGGGGCTACTCTTCATTGCAGCGTGTGGGCTTCTCACTGAAGTGGCTTCTCTTGTTGCAGAGCATGGGCTCTAGGGTGCATGGGCTTCAGTAGTTGTGGCACACGGGCTCAGTAGTTGTGGTGCATGGGCCCAGTTGTTCCATGACACGTGGGATCTTCCCGGACCAGGGCTTGAACCTGTGTTCCCTGCATTGGCAGGAGGATTCTTAACCACTGCGCCACCAAGGAAGTCCTCCTCATGGCCTTTTCATTCACTGTTTTCTCTGCCTGGAATGGGCTCTCTAGTTCTTCCATACCCAGCTCATTCTCATCCTTCTGGATTCAGCCCAAATGTCACCTCCTCAGAGAGGCCCTCCCGGACTACCCCCTATAGCAGCCCCTCCACAGCCCCTGTGGGGTCACTCTGCTTCTCATAAAGTATATGTAGGAAATAATCTGAAACTATCTTGTTTTATGTCATCTTCTCCAATAGGTTGTAGGCTCACAATGGCAGGGATACGTCTGTCTTTTTCATGGCTGTCTCCCATGGCAATGAGCATTGATGGAGTGAATGGATGTGTACGAGTGAGTTGCTGTGGAATATGGTGCTGTAAAGATGCCTATGCTAGTTTCCTATGGCTGCTGTAACAAGTTACAGCAAATGGCGTGGCTTCAAACAACACAAATTTATTATGCTATAGCGCTGGAGATCAGAAGTCTGAAAACGGGTCTTATGGCAGAGCTGTGTTCCGTCTGGGGGCCGAAGGATGGAATCCTCTCCTTTTCCAGCTCATGGCCCCCTTCCAGCAGGGGCATCACTGGACCTGCGTCTGTCGTCACCCTAACATGAAATCCACAATATGGTTAGTTCTTTCACGTCTATCACCCTTCTTTCCCCACCTCTCATCCTGATCAGGCTTTTCCTTCTGTGGGGAGCGGGGAGAGGCTGGGCTATTGTGCAGAAATGTCAGTGGTCTCTATTAAGTCCCCGCTGTCCCCAGCGGCTATTCTCTGCTGACTTCCCACCATGCCAAATACATTTTCCCTGGAAGCCAGCTAGCTGTGGATTTTCCTTTCCAGAGATCCAGGGGTCCTCTCAGCAGTAGAGCAGCCATCTGGGCTTTCAATCAGTTTTCAGGCTTCATTGATGCCGCCACTTGCCTGGGATTGTTGATCAATGGGAACCCCAGGGGAAGGCTAAGCAGTAGGGTTACCTGGCCAGGCTGATGGAGTTCCTTCTTCTCCACTGCCTTAACTCAGGAGGGCTGTCCCAGGCTGAGCTGCCCATCTCTACCTGTATGATTTAAACAGCAACAAGAAAGAAAGATTACCATATGCCTAGGTTACAGTTTATGTCACAAATGACAAAATATATCATTGATAGCTTTGAGAACATGAGGCCCAACAAGAAAAGCAGTAGAAAAATGTGCTTGTTTATGGAAAATTTACAATAACAAAGAGTTGGTAATGGTTGCCTTGCCAAGTACAGCGGGTTGAAGGGCCAATATTTCTATTTCTTTTCTTCATAACCTTTACCACTTTCAACATACAATGTAATTTACTTTTCTTAATTTAATTTAATTCAATTTAATTTTCTTTTTCTTCTTCCCCTCCTCCCCTCCCCCTCCCCTTCTCCTTCTCCTTCTCCTTCTCCTCCTTCTCCTTCTCCTTCTATTATCATAAATGCAAGCTCCCTAAAGCCAGGGATTTTTCCCTCAAGGATTTATCCCAAGCACTTAGAAGAGTAGATGGTATATGGTGGATACTCAGTAAATATTTGTGGAATGAATAAATGTTGGTGGGTGAGTTTCTCAGAAACCATCACGTGACATTGATTCAAAGTCAATGAAGCCCTTACCGCCGTTCTGATCCTATAAACGTGTGGCTTGTTCCAGAAAGAAGTGAGACAGGAATATGAGGAAATAAATCTGCAAAGGAGTCCTCATTAAGAAATTAATTGGGATTGACATGTATACACTGATGTGTATAAAATTGATGCCTAATAAGAACCTGCAGTATAAAAAAACAAACAAACAAAACAACTAATACTAAACTTTCATTGGGTTATTTGTATGGAAATATGTTAATATAAATGTTTCAGACATTACATGAAATTTCTAAAAATCTTATATTTGTATTTGTATGGAAATACGTTAATATAAATGTTTCAGACATTATATGAAATTTCTAAAAATCTTATATTTGTATTTGTATGGAAATATGTATGGAAATATGTTAATATAAATGTTTCAGACATTACATGAAATTTCTAAAAATCTTATATGTTCTGGTATAATGTTATAAGTAATAATCCTAGTTATTACTTTAAAATGTATATCTCAGAAATAACTAATTTTCTTGTCAACTGCATTATTATGAACTTTCATCAAATCTTTAACAGTGGTCATTTTTAAGTCTTTTGTCATTTACAGACAGTTCTGGGTGTACTCTGATGCTTTTGCAAATATGTTCCTATAAAAGGGTTTCATCTTCAAGAAATTCATGGAAAAGACTCTGACAAGTACAGGTTTCTGGTAACTGACTGTACTGCTGAACTGAATGAATAAGCATTTTCAGAACTCTAATGAAAAACTGATGAACTCATAAAAGTGCTAACAAAAGATCAAGATGAAAAAAAAATCAATTACATGGGACTGAGTGAACTGATGAGGATGAGTATAATTTTTGTGACTTTCTGTCTGAATTAAAAAAAAAAAAATCCCACAAGGACTCAGAAGCAAAGAATATACAAATCAATTTTCACTGCAAAGTAAAGGAGCTGTTACAGTGGAGGATTGCTGGACTGAATGTCAATATTATGACATAGTATGAGTGTGTTTCATGTTTGGTAATTGCAATCATTGTTGCTTTTGTTGTGGTCATCCATGTACAATGCTTGGTGTCAGTCTATTTATCTCTTGTAAAAATAAAATACAGTGTGTGTGTGTGTGTGTGTGTGTGAAGAAATAAAAATAAAAAAGAAATTACATCAAACACAACTTTATACAATTAGTTGCTCTGTTGCACGGGTTAACTGATCCATCTCCTTATAAAGAAGGTCTTCTACTGTGCAGTGGGCAATATGCAATCTATAGCTCCTCAGATTTGGCATTAGGGTTCATTTCTACATAGGTATCATCGTCCTCACAGGAAGAACCCTTTAGTTACTGTAATATTATTTCAATGATAAAATCAGACAGCACCTAACTTTGACTTCTTATAATTGGCTCAGAAGTAAAACTCTTCTGCTGGTTCTAATCTTAACTCTTCTGTGGAGTTTTGACTTTCAATAACAATATTTTAAAATTCTAGTAGTTGATTTCTCTTTTCAGACCTATCCTTTTTTATTTCTAGAGTCTTGCTCTTTTCCTATGATTTCAACTCCTCTTGCTGTTTCTAGGTTCTGTTGTCTGATGTGGGATATTTAATGCTCATCTCCTGAGCTTCCATCAAAGTCTAGTGCTTTATGATTTTTTTGATTTCAAGTTCATTTTCAGTGTTTTTTCTTTTTTTTTTCTCAGTTGAATCCGTGGAATTTTCTGTTTAACTCTACCAGTGCCTCAGCTGCGTTATTGCCCCTGAATGATATTTTTTGTTTTTCCCCACTATCTTCTCAGCTTGCAGGTTCCTCTAACTAGGGAATCAAATGGCAAATGGCAGGAGGCAAAGGAAGGCGTTTTTCCCCACCCAGAGTCCAGCGAGTTGTCTACTTCTTGTCTTTTCCTTGGGCTGGCTGGCACATTTTTTTCCAGCCACCACATTAAGAGCTGTGACTTTATAAGTGGATCTCAGTCTCCTGAGATTTTACTCCTGCAAAACTTGTCCTTTGCTTCCTGGTTTGTGTTACCCCGCACAATGGCCCCTGTGTGGGGCAGCTCACACGCCTACATGGCTTCTAGCTGATGCATCATCATTTTTCATTTTAGTTATATTTCCCCATATTTCTAGTGGAAGAGTTTTCACATTCGTTTTGTCATCTGTCTTACAAGAAACTAAAATCCCTTTAGTTTACTTCCCACCACCATCTCTCTCTCTGAACGCAGTAAAACCGGGGCAGGTGCGGTGTGGGTCTTAACGGAATCTTTTTTCTTATTGTTGATGCTGTTGTAGTGTCTGAAGCCTTGACCTTCTTGTCCTGTGGTCACATACTCTTTCCTGCAGCAGTGGTCCTCAGCTGGGGCTTCTTTTACCCCCCTGTTGCAGGGGACAATTGGCAATGTCTGCAGACCTTTTTCGTACCATGACTGGAGGCTGCTCCTGGCATCTAGTGAGTAGAGACCCCGGATGCTGCCAAACATCGTATGATGCCCAGGACTGCCCGCACAACGAAGAGGGATCTGGCCCCAAATGCTAACAGTGTCGTGGTGGAGAGCCCCTGCCCTATAGGGATGGCACTTTCTTAATTAAATATCAGTGATCACTGCGTGGTTATTCTCTGCTCCATCCCTCCCTGCCCATTCTACAACCTTCTCTGCTCTGTGACCAGGAAGCTTGCTCCTAGAGGCTGCACTGTCTGTCTCCCTTGCCCGCTGGCTTCCCACTGGCTTTGGCGTTTGGGAAGCAGTAGCTGACAGTTGGAGCAGAGAGAGGGATCTGGGTAGATCTTTGCCGCTCCTGCCCCCCTCTGGGCTGCCTTCCTCTGTCAGCGGCTGTGTCCCTGCATGATTCCTCTTCCTTGCAGGCAGCCGTCTCCACGGCTGTCACTCTTACTGGGATCTTGTTGGGCCACTTCCACACCTTTGACCTTGGGTGGTGATGGCAATGGCAATGCCCACTCCTCCTGGGCTCTGGGAACCTCAGCATCCTCTGTGTGTCTGCTTACCCTGCCCACAGCTCTTCGTTCATTACTCTTAAGCCATCTGAGTTGGATACTGTGTCCTGCCAGGATGCTGGCTGGCACAGCCGCCGTGATTTCCTTAACTGTAGGGCATGATGACCTCATTCAATGCACCAGATTGTCTTTCATCTCCATCCTGCATCCCTGCTCCGTTAGGTCCGTGTGGGTCCATCACCTATACGGTGACCGTTGTCTCCTTACAATATAGTGATATAGTGGCATCTCTCAGCCAAGAGGCCTTGACCAGGATTCTATTTATATGACAAGCTAGAGAGATGGAGCTGAAAGCAAACATGATTTGACTCTTCGGGGTTGGCGGCCAGATGCTGAGCTAGGGATGCCTCCCTTCACTTGATTCTAAATCATATATAATTAGATATGTACACTCCTCCATGCAGGTGTTTCCCATGTTTATGTTCTCCGCTTTCTTCTCGTTCCTTTCTGGGAATCCTGCTCCCTTCTAAAGGCTCGGGCTGTATACGCTGCCCCTCTGTGAGGATGACTGAGCTTTCAAAATCTACCTCTCCTGGAAGCCTGGCATTCAGCTAGAGAAGAGCCGCGCTTTTATCCCAACTTTCTCTTGGAGGATACTTTTGTATTTCTTTGACTCAGAGCTTGGTGGGACCTCATGAGTGTAGCCCTGAGCATCAGAAGAATTTGAAACCTGAAGGTTGGGCAATTTCCGTATTCTGAAAGGTCCATGCTGATTTTTTTTTTTAACATCTTTATTGGAGTATAATTGCTTTACAATGGTGTGTTAGTTTCTGCTTTATAACAAAGTGAATCAGCTATACATATACATATATCTCCATATCTCCTCCATCTTGTGTCTCCCTCCCACCCTCCCTATCCCACCCCTCTAGGTGGTCACAAAGCACCGAGCTGATCTCCCTGTGCTATGCGGCTGCTTCCCACTAGCTATCTATTTTACATTTGGTCGTGTATATACGTCCATGCCACTCTCTCACTTCGTCCCAGCTTCCCCTTCTCCCTCCCCATGTCCTCAAGTCCATTCTCTACATCTGCGTCTTTATTCCTGTCCTGACCCTAGGTTTTTCAGAACCAATTTTGTTTTGTTTAGATTCCATATATATGTGTTAGCATATTTGTATCTGTTTTTCTCTTTCTGACTCACTTCACTCTGTATGACAGACTCTAGGTCCATCCACCTCACTACAAATAACTCAATTTCGTTTCTTTTATGGCTGAGTAATATTCCATTGTACATATGTGCCACATCTTCTTTATCCATTCATCTGTCAATGGGCATTTAGGTTGCTTCCATGTCCTGACTATTGTAAATAGAGCTGCAGTGAACATTGTGGTACATGACTCTTTTTGAATTATGGTTTTCTCAGGGTATATGCCCAGTAGTTGGATTGCTGGGTCTTATGGTAGTTCTATTTTTACTTTTGTAAGGAACCTCCATACTGTTCTCCATAGTGGCTGTATCAATTTACATTTCCACCAACAGTGCCAGAGGGTTCCCTTATCTCCACGCCCTCTCCAGCATTTATTGTTTGTAGATTTTTTGATGATGGCCATTCTGACTGGTGTGAGGTGATACCTCTTTGTAGTTTTGATTTGCATTTCTCTAATGATTAGTGATGTTGAGCATCCTTTCATGTGTTGGTTGGCAATCTGTATATCTTCTTTGGAGAAACGTCTATTTAGGTCTTCTGCCCATTTTTGGATTGGTTTTTTTTTTTTTTTTTTTTTATTGAGCTGCATGAGCTGCTTGTAAATTTTGGAGATTAATCCTTTGTCAGTTGCTTCATTTGCAAGTATTTTCTCCCATTCTGAGGGTTGTCTTTTCATCTTGTTTATGGTTTCCTTTGCTGTGCAAAACCTTTTAAGTTTCATTAGGTCCCATTTGTTTATTTTTGTTTTTATTTCCATTTCTCTAGGAGGTGGGTCAAAAAGGATCTTGCTGTGATTTATGTCATAAAGTGTTCTGCCTATGTTTTCGTCTAAGAGTTTTATAGTGTCTGGAGTTTTATAGAGTTTTATAGTTTTGGGTCTTTAATCCATTTTGAGTTTATTTTTGTGTATGGTGTTAGAGAGTGTTCTAATTTCATTCTTTTACATGTAGCTGTCCAGTTTTCCCAGCACCACTTATTGAAGAGGCTGTCTTTTCTCCATTGTATATTCTTGCCTCCTTTATTAAAAATAAGGTGACCATATGTGTGTGGGTTTATCTCTGGGCTTTCTAACCTGTTCCATTGATCTATATTTCTGTTTTTGTGCCAGTACCATACTGTCTTGATTACTGTAGCTTTGTAGTTTGTCTGATACTATACTACAAAGTATATTGGGAGCCTGATTCCTCCAGCTCCGTTTTTCTTTCTCAAATTTGCTTTGCCTATTCGAGGTCTTTTGTGTTTCCATACAAATTGTGAAATTTTTGTCCTAGTTCTGTGAAATATGCCATTGGTAGTTTGATAAGGATTGCATTGAATCTGTAGATTGCTTTGGGAAGTATAGTCATTTTCACAATGTTGATTCTCCCAATCCAAGAACATGGTATATCTCTCCATCTGGTTGTATCATGTTTAATTTATTTCATCAGTGTCTTGTAGTTTTCTGCATACAGGTCTTTTGTCTCCCTAGGTAGGTTTATTCCTAGGTATTTTATTCTTTTTGTTACAATGGTAAATGGGAGTGTTTCCTTAATTTCTTTTTCAGATTTTTCATCATTAGTGTATAGGAATGCAAGAGATTTCTGTGCATTAATTTTGTATCCTGCTACTTTACCAAATTCATTGATTAACTCTAGTAGTTTTCTGGTAGAGACTTTGGGATTCTCTATGTATAGTATCATGTCATCTGCAAACAGTGACATCTTTACTTCTTCTTTTCCGATTTGGATTCCTTTTATTTCTTTTTCTTCTCTGATTGCTGTGGCTAAAACTTCTGAAACTATGTTGAATAACAGTAGTGAGAGTGGGCAACCTTGTCTTGTTCCTGATCTTAGTGGAAATGGTTTCAGTTTTTCACCATTGAGAATGATGTTGGCTGTGGGTTTGTCATATATGGCCTTTATTATGTTGAGGTAAGTTCCCTCAATGCCTACTTTCTGGATGGTTTTTATCATAAATGGGTGTTGAATTTTGTCCAAAGCTTTTTCTGCATCTATTGAGATGATCAGATGGTTTTTATGCTTCAACTTGTTAATATGGTGTATCACATTGACTGATTTGTGTATATTGAAGAATCTATACATTCCTGGGATAAACCCCACTTGATCATGTTGTGTAACCCTTTTAATGTGCTATTGGATTCTGTTTGCTAGTATTTTGTTGAGGATTTTTGCATCTATGTTCATCAGTGATATTGGCCTGTAGTTTTCTTTCTTTGTGACATCTTTGTCTGGTTTTGGTTTCAGGGTGATGGTAGTCTCATAGAATGAGTTTGGGAGTGTTCCTCCCTCTGGTATATTTTGGAAGAGTTTGAGAAGGATAGATGTTAGCTCTTCTCTAAATGTTTGATAGAATTCACCTGTGAAGCCATCTGGTCCTGGGCTTTTGTTTGTTGGAAGACTTTTAATCACAGTCTCAATTTCAGTGCTTGTGACTGGCTTGTTTATATTTTCTCTTTCTTCTGGTTCAGTCTGGGAAGGTTGTGCATTTCTAAGAATTTTTCCATTTCTTCCAGGTTGTCCATTTTATTGGGATATAGTTGCTTGTAGTAATCTCTCATGATCCTTTGTATTTCTGCCGTGTCAGTTGTTACTTCTCCTTTTTCATTTCTAATTCTTTTGATTTGAGTGTTCTGCTTTTTTTTCTTGATGAATCTGGCTAATGGTTTATCAACTTTGTTTATCTTCTCAAAGAACCAGCTTTTAGTTTTATTGATCTTTGCTATTGTTCCCTTCATTTCTTTTTCCTTTATTTCTGATCTGATCTGTATGATCTCTTTCCTTCTGCTAACTTTGGGGCTTTTTTGTTCTTCTTTCTCTAATTGCTTTAGGTGTAAGGTTAGGTTGTTTATTTGAGATGTTTCTTGTTTCTTGAGGTAGGATTGTATTGCTATAGACTTCCCTCTTAGAACTGCTTTTGCTGTATCACATAGGTTTTGGGTCGTCGTGTTTTCATTGTAATTTGTTTCTAGGTATATTTTGATTTCCTCTTTGATTTCTTCAATGATCTCTTGGTTATTTAGTAGTGTATTGTTTAGCCTACATGTGTTTGTATTTTTTACAGATTTTTTTCCTGTTATTGATATCTAGTCTCATAGCGTTGTGGTCAGAAAAAATACTTGATACGATTTCAATTTTCTTAAATATACCAGGGCTTGATTTGTGACCCAAGATATGATCTATCCTGGAGAATGTTCCAGGAGCACTTGAAGAAAAAGTGTATTCTGTTGTTTTTGGATGGAATGTCCTATAAATATCAATTAAGTCCATCTTGTTTAAGGTATCATTTAAAGCTTGTGTTTCCTTATTCATTTTCATTTTGGATGATCTGTCCATTGGTGAAAGTGGGGTGTTAAAGTCCCCTATTATTATTGTGTTACTGTTTATTTCCCCTTTTATGGCTGTTACCATTTGCCTTTTGTATGGAGGTGCTCCTATGTTGGGTGCATAAATATTTATAATTGTTATATCTTCTTCTTGGATTGATTCCTTGATCATTATGTAGCGTCCTTCTTTGTCTCTTGTAATAGTCTTCATTTTAAAGTCTCTTTGGTCTGATATGAGAATTGCTACTCCAGCTTTCTTTTGATTTCCATTTGCATGGAATATCTTTTTCCATCCCCTCACTTTCAGTCTGTATGTGTCCCTAGGTCTGAAGTGGGTCTCTTGTAGACAGCATATATACGGGTCTTGTTTTTGTATCCATTCAACCAGTCTATGTCTTTTGGTGGGAGCATTGAATCCATTTACATTTAAGGTAGTTATTGATATGTATGTTCCTATTACCATTTTCTGAATTGTTTTGGGTTTGTTATTGTAGGTTTTTCCTTCTCTTGTGTTTCCTGCCTAGAGAAGTTCCTTAAGCATTTGTTGTAAAGCTGGTTTGGTGGTGCTGAATTCACTTAGCTTTTGCTTGTCTGTAAAAGTTTTAATTTCTCCTTCGGATCTGAATGAGATCCTTGCTGGGTAGAGTAATCTTGGTTGCAGGTTTTTCCCTTTCATCACTTTAAATATGTTCTGCTACTGCCTTCTGGCTTGCAGAGTTTCTGCTGAAAGATCAGCTGTTAACCTTATGGGGATTCCCTTGTATGTTATTTGTTTTTCCCTTCCTGCTTTTAATATTTTTTCTTTGTGTTTAATTTTTGATAGTTTGATTAATATGTGTCTTGGCATGTTTCTCCTTGGATTTATCCTGTATGGGACTCTCTGCACTTCCTGGGCTTGACTGACTATTTCCTTTCCCATATTAGGGAAGTTTTCAACTATAATCTTTTCAAATATTTTCTCAGTCCCTTTCTTTTTCTCTTCTTCTTCTGGGACCCCTATTATTCAAATGTTGGTGCATTTAATGTTGTCCCAGAGGTCTCTGAGACTGTCCTTAATTCTTTTCATTCTTTTCTCTTTATTCTGTTCTGCAGTAGTTATTTCCACTATTTTATCTTACAGGTCACTTATCTGTTCTTCTGCCTCAGTTATTCTGCTATTGATTCCTTCTAGAGAATTTTTAATTTCATTTCTTGTGTTGTTCATCATTGCTGGTTTGCTCTTTAGTTCTTCTAGGTCCTTGTTAAACGTTTCTTGTATTTTCTCCATTCTGTTTCCAAGATTTGGGATCATCTTTACTATCATTACTCTGAATTCTTTTTCAGGTAGACTGCCTATTTCCTCTTCATTTGTTTGGTCTGGTGGGTTTTTACCTTGCTCCTTCATCTGCTCTGTGTTTCTCTGTCTTCTCATTTTGCTTAACTTACTGTGTTTGGGGTCTCCTTTTTGCAGGCTGCAGGTTTGTAGTTCCCGTTGTTTTTGGTGTCTGCCTCCAGTGGGTGAGTTTGGTTCAGTGGGTTGTGTAGGCTTCCTGGTGGAGGGGACTTGTGCCTGTGTTCTTGTGGATGAGGCTGGATCTTGTCTTTCTGGTAGGCAGGACCGCGTCTGGTGGTGTGTTTTGGGGTGTCTGGGGCCTTATTATGATTTTAGGTGGCCTCTCCGCTAATGGGTGGGGTTGTGTTCCTGTCTTCCTAGTTATTTGGCATAGAGTGTCCAGCACTGTAGCTTGCTGGTCGTTGAGCAGAGGTGGGTCTTAACGTTGAGATGGAGATCTCTGGGAGGGCTTTTGCCATTTGATATTACATGGGGTGGGAGGTCTCTGGTTGACCAGTGTCCTGAACTCGGCTCTCCCACCTCAGAGGCATGGGCCTGACACCTGGCCGGAGCACCAAGACTGTGTCAGCCACATGGCTCAGAAAAAAAGGGAGAAAAAGGGAAAGAAGGAAAGAAAGAAAAGAAAAGTTATTAAAATGAAAAATTTTTTAATTATTAAAAATAAAAAATTAAAAAGTAATAAAGAAAAAAAAAGAAAGAAAAGAAGAGAGCAACCAAACCAAAAGACAAATCCACCAATGATAACCAGCACTACAAACTATGCTGAAAAAAAAAAAAAAAAGAAACTGACAGACAGATCCCTAGGACAAGTGGTAAAAACAAAGTTATACAGACAAAATCACACAAAGAAGCATGCACATACACACTTACACAAAGAGAAAAAGAAACAAAAGTCTATATATATTAAAAAAAAAAGGAAGGGAGCAACCAAATCAATAAACAAATCTACCAATGATAATAAACTCTAAATACTAAACTAAGATAAACATAAAACCAAAAGCAAATTAGATGCAGAAAGCAAGCCCCAAGTCGACAGTTGCTCCCAAAGTCCACTGCCTCGATTTTTCATTGTCTGTTCAGGTATTCCACAGATGCAGGGTACATCAGGTTGATTGTGGGGATTTAATCTGCTGCCCCTGAGGCTGCTGGGAGAGATTTCCCTTTCTCTTCTTTGTTCGCACAACTCCTGGGGTTCAGCTTTGGATTTGGCCTCGCCTCTGAGCGTAGGTCGCCTGAGGGCATCTGTTCTTTGCTCAGACAGGACAGGGTTAAAGGAGCAGCTGATTAGGGGGCTCTGGCTCACTCAGGCCGGGGGGAGGGAGGGGCATGGAATGCAGGGCGAGCCTGAGGTGGCAGAGGCTGGCATGACGTTGTACCAGCCTGGGGCATGACGTGTGTTCTCCCAGGGAAGTTGTGCCTGGATCACGGGACCCTGGCAGTGGTGGGCTGCACAGGCTCCCGGGAGAGGAGGTGTGGATAGTGACCTGTGCTTGCACACAGGCTTCTTGGTGGCTGCAGTAGCAGCCTTAGCGTTTCATGCCCATCTCTGGGGTCTACGCTGATTGCCGTGGCTTGTGCCTGTCTCTGGAGCTCGTTTAGGTGGTGCTCTGAATCCCCTCTCCTCATGCACCCTTTTGGGAAGTCTGAGGTCTTCTGCCAGCGTTCAGTAGGTGTTCTGTAGGCGTTGTTCCACATGTAGATGTATTTCTGGTGTATTTTTGGGGAGGAAGGTGATCTCCACGTCTTACTCCTCCATCATCTTGAAGGTCTCCTCCATGCTGATTTTTAAAGAGCTCTGGGCAAGGAGCCCAGTGCATTTGCAGGAGAGGCTGAGGTCTTCTCTGGTGTGACCTGGAGACGTTGCAGAGCGGCTCCTCCACTTCCTCTGCAGCGGGCACCCTGCCCGTCCTGATATTTACAAAGAGGAGACACAGAACAATGACATAAGAACCAAGAGGAGAGGGACACTTTCCAGGCACCCCTCCATGATAGGCAGGTGGTGAGCAAGCACAGTGGACCCCCAGCTAAGCTTAGGACCCGGGCATCTGGGTGGAGAGGAAATGAGCATCTCTGCTCACTCTCAGGTATTTTAGGCCCCCATAGTGACTGCTTTAGCCACAATGTTTGAACAATATTCCATCATTATTCCACTAGAGAAAAGTAGAGCCAATACCTGGAGGTGCTGGGGATTGAACCCAGGGCCTCATACATGCAAAGCATGTGCTCTATCACTGAGCTACACCCCCTCCTAACTAGCCACCATGAGCTAAAGGCTTGTGGACGTGCATTGTCCTGTCCTACCCCATGGAGACTAATCAAGTTTTGCTCATTTGGAGGTTTCTGGGCCACCTTATGTCTCTTCTCCACAGCTGTCTATGGAGGGCGTGGGCTGAGTCTCCTGGGGGTCAGGGTTAGGCTGTGGTTGACAACAGTTTTGTGTCCAAGGGATCCCAGTTCCTACAGGAGAATTGTGATGCCTGGGCAGGCAGTGTGTAGGGCAGACTGCACCTGGTAGGTGCCTTAAGAGACATGGAGTTGGGCTGAGGGCAGCTACAAGAGGACGCTGGGACTCCTGGGTCCTCCCCACACCCCGGGGGAACCACTCCTCCATGCAGGGCACAGATGTGCCGACTCCTTGGTGCTGGGGAGACTGGACAGCTCCCCCACCTCCAGCAGAAGACAGAACCCCTGGGCTATGGGTGAAGGCTGGCGTGAGTGTAGCCTGGGAAAAAGCTGCACTTCTGAAAGCCTAGAGGGCTCTTTTTTTTTTTTTTGGAATTTATTTGTGATATTTCAAACAATTTACTTCCAAGTAAGTAAAATTCTTTGCATAGAAGAAACAAAATAATAGAAGCCAAGAGATGAACAGAGAGATGAGGTGGTAGGTTATGCTTAGAGAATATTTGTTTTCTAATGTTAGCTCAGATTAATCCGTGAACTATTTTATGTATTGTCACCAAAGAGAAGGAATAATACAAGAAGCTTACAATGACCTGCAACCAGCAGTATTTCTGCATCTCCATTTCATTGAGGCCTCTTGGTTATCAACTAATGAGACATTTTCTCTCATGAAACTCAGCATATTCCTATTAATTGCTTCCTATGTCCAGGTACTAAGAGGTAGGTTTCTTTTCTTTTTAAAAAATTTTTTATTGGAGTATAATTGATTTACAATGTTGTGTTAGTTTCAAGTGTACAGCAAAGTGAATCTTTATACAAATACATATTTGGAAGGCTCTTTAAGGCACTGGCTCCCTGGACATAAGTCTGCACCAGTGGGTAGTAATCTACCAGAAAGTGAAGGGCCAGGGATTTGGGAGACAGTGTCCTTCTGGTCCTCACTAGCCACTAGCCCCTGAGGCTGAGGGCTGGTGCACCCTGTAAGGCGCCCACCTTTCCTCAAAGCTTCAGCTGTTTCCCTTACTTTCTTGGAATCTCAGGTTTCAATGACCTTAGTCTTAAATTGCCTCTGGGGTGTGTTGTATTATTTCATTGAAATTTAATGATTTTGATTATATGGTCCTGCTTATTTCACTTAACTTCTATTTTTTTTTAATTGAAAAGTTTTAGAATTTCTGTTCTTTTCTGTAAAATGGTTCTATTTTTAATTTTTAATAATTTCTTTTGTTTTCTCTTATAATTTTTAACATCATTTTTTGTTTTAAAAATTAATTTCTAAAGAGTTTAAAAATAATTTTTAACTTTTAAAATTGCCTTTTAGTAATCATTTCATGATCTATATAAATCAAATCATTATGCAGTACACCTTAAACTTACACAGTGTTTCATATCCATTATATCTCAAGAAACCTAGAAGACAAAAATTGCCTTTTAGTTTGTTACATTAATCTTTAGAGGATTTCCTTTTGATTCTTATCACATGGTAGATTTACTATTTTTACATTGGTCAGTAAAATATTTACATTGCATTTTACTCCCTTGCCCTTTAATACTTAATGACAAAACTTTTCATCTTCTTTTATACTTTTACTTTTTAAATCAGTTTTTATTTTCGTTCTCTTTAGTGTCCTTTTACATCTTTTCAAAGTGTTAGATGTTGTAGATAACCCTCAAAAATCTCATGTTTTTGAGCAGACCTGCTTCACTGTTTGTAAAAATTCCTGGTCTACAAGTTTGCAGGCACGTGTGTTGCTACCAAAGAGCAGGGACATGCGTTGAAGAGTGAGAGAAAAGCCACGCCATAAACAGCAGGCTGTGCTGACTTTTGCTGCATGACAATGAACTTACTACAGACCTATCAGCTTAAAACAGCACTCAGTTATCAGCTCCTAGTTCTGTAGATCAGAGGTCTGGGAGAGGCATGGCTGGGTCCTCGGCTCAGGGTCTTGTAAGGCTGGAATCAAGATGCCCCTGGGGCTGTGTTCCTCTCTGGAGGTCCTGGAGAAGAATCCACCTCTAGGATCACTCAGGTTGTTGGCTGAATTTAGTTCCTTGTGATTGTAGGACTGAGGTTCCCATTTCCTTGATGTTTGATTTCTGCTCCTGGAAGCTGCCTCCATCCCTCCTCAGATGTCCCCCCTCTATCTTCAAAGCCAGACACAAATCTCTCTCATGTTTTGACCCCTCTTCCCAGGAAGAGCCTAGTCCCTACTTTTAAAAACAGTTTTATTGATATATAAGTCACATACCATTTGGTGTACAATTTAGTTGTTCTTAGTATACTCACACAATTGTGTAACCATTATTGTGACATGATTTGAGAACATTTTTATCACCCCCCCCACCAACCAAAGAAACCCCATACCTCACTATCAGTCACTCCCCATTTTGCCTCAGTTCCAACTAATCAACTCTCTGTTTCTACAGATTTGCCTATTCTGGACTTTTCATACAAATGGAATTATTCAAGATGTGGTCTTTTGTGATTGGTTTCTTTCAGTTAGCATAACAAGGTTCACTCACACTGTAGCATGTGTCAGTACTTCATTCCTTTTTGTGACTGAATAATATCCCATTGTATGGATATACCACATTTTGTTAATCCATTCATTAGTTGATGGACATTTGAGTTGTTTCTACTTTGTGGCTATTATAAGTAATGCTGCTATGAACGTCTGTGTACAAGTTTTTGTGTGGACATATGTTTGCATTTCTCTTAAGTATACACTTAGGAATGGAATTGCTGAATCAAATGATAACTCTATGTTGAACTTTATGAGAAACTGCCAACTGTTTTCATGGCAGCTGCACCATTTTATATTCTTTTCGACAATGTACGAGGGTTTCAATTTCTCCACGTCTTTACCAACAGTTGTTATTATCTGTCTTTTTTGATTATAGTCTTTAGTGGATGTGAAGTGGTATCTCATTTTTGATATGCTTTTTCTTAATGACTAATGGTATTTTTCATGTGCTTATTGGTCATTTGTATATCTTCTTCAGAGAATTGTCTATTCAAATTCTTTGTCCATTTAAAAAATTGAGTTTTCTTTTTATTGAACTGTAAGAGTTCTTTATATGTTTTGGATACTAGACCCTTATCAGATATTTGATTTGCAGATATTTTCTCCTAGTCTGTGGGCTGTCTTTTCTCTTTCTTGAGAGTGTCCTTTGAAGCATGCAAATTTTAAATTTTGATGAAGTCCAATTTATCTGTTTTTTTTTTCCTTTGGTTTCTTTTGCTTTTGGTGTTCTATCTAAGAAGACGCAGCCTAACTGAAAGTCACACAGATTTACTCTTATACTTTCTTCTATGAGTTTTATAGTTTTAGCTCTTACATTTAAGTCTGTGATTCATTTTGAGTTCATTTTTGTATATGTTATGAGATAGGAGTCTGAATTCATTCTTTGCATGTAGATATCCAGTGGTCCTAGCACCATTTGTAGAAAAGACCACTCTTTACTTATTGCATTGTCTTGGCACCCTTGTCAAAAATCAATGGACCATAGATGTATGAAACTTTTCTGGATTCTCATTTCTAATCCATTGATCTTTAGGTCTACCTTTATGCCAATACTAGCTTGATTACTATCACTTTGCAGTAAGTTTCGAAAGTGGGATGTGTGAGTCCTCCAACTTTGTCCTTATTTAAAAAATTTTTTTTGGCTATTTGCATCCTTACATTTCCTTATGAATGTTAGGATCCACTTGTTTATTTCTGTGAGAAATAAAGTTGGGATTTTGATAAGGATTGCACTGAATCTGTAGGTCATTTGGGGGCGTATTGCCATCTAAACAGCATTAAGTCTTCCAATCCATGAACACAGGATGTCTTTCTATTTAATTTCTTGCAATGATGTTTTATAGTTTTCAGTACTCAAGTCTTGCACTTCTTTTCCTGAGCATTTTATTATTTTTTTGATGCTATTGTAAAGGGGATTTCTTCCATAACATCATTTTGGAATTGCTAGTGTAGAGAAAAATAATTGATTTTTTTAATATCAATCTTGTATCCTGAAACTTTGTGAGCTCATTTATTAGTTCTCAAAGTTCCTTAGGATTTTCTGTATATAAGATCATGTCATCTACAAAAAAAAGATAATTTTATATCTTCTTTTTCAATCAGTATAAATTTTATTTCTTTTCCTTGCCTAATTGCCCTGGCTAGAATCTCCAGTACAATACTGAATAGAAGTGGTGAAAGGGTCATCCTTGTCTTGTTCCTGATGTTAGGGAGGAATTTTTCTTTCCTTCATTATTTAGTGTGATGTTAGTAATATGTTTTAGAAAATGCTCTTATGTTATTTTTTATGAGACTTTGAAATATTTACAGATGAAGTGAGGTGATACTTTGGATTTACTTTAAAATAATCCAGCAGAAAGAGAATGGAGGGTATAAATGCTTTTAAAGGGGAATAGACATATGTTGATAATTATTGAAGCTAGGTGATGAGAACAAAAGGGTTCGTTAAATGGTTAGCTCTAATCTTGTGTGTGCTTGAAAATTTACATAATAAAACTTTTTAAAAAGTCCTCATTCTTTACTCAGTCCTCAGATCCCTGTAGATCATTGGTTGAGGGCTCTAGGATGGAATGGAGCCTCAGTTGGGTTTAATTACAAGCAACATGATGTAACACGTGTCCAGCTCTAGGTCAGAGGCAGGAAGAACATCTTTGGCTAGAATATGCCGTCATTGTGTCTCAGCACAGGTCTGGCTCCTTTTGGAGACCAGGGTGCATGTACGATTGGGCCCTGGATGAGTGAAGCATCAGTGAAAGGGACCGTCTTAGTCCATTTTCCCTGGATGCAGGCTCTGGGTGGGGCAAAGTTTCCAGCCCCAGTAGTTACTTGGGTGGTAATCCTAGGAAACCTAGTGGAAAATGGAGAAGAGAGATGGAGAAGGGAGGAAACCCAACAAAGAATGCCTCATGAAGCCAATCACCACCTGTGACACTGGCCCTTAAACCGCTGAGGAACTTTAGGTGAAAACACCGAACAGGCGTCAGACTCCTCCCAAACTAGGCGCTGGGGAATTTTCACACTGGCTCTGCCTTTTGTTGAGAGTTGCTCCCTGGGATCTTTAATTCTCCAGCATAAAGCCCTCCAGCAAGGAGATGCAGCTGCTGGGGTTGAAAGTGGGGTGGGCAGACCTTCACTACAATGATGCGGCTCAAGGGCATGGTGGGCGGGGCAGTGGGGTGGGCGGGGCAGTGGGGTGGGCGGTTGGGGGGGCAGTGACGGCATCTGCCACAGTGAAATTTCTACCTGACGGTATATTTACCTTCAATGTGTTCTCACCATCTTTCTGTCCTGCAATTAACCTTGGATGTCACTGAAGCATTCACCCAGAAATCCACCTCTTTCCCAGGAAATGGACTACAGAGTCGTCTTATTAGCCACTTAATTCAACCTCACCTTTACATTCAAGGTCATCCCATAGATTCCCAGAAAAGCGATATTGAAAATGAAAGAAAACTGAGATGCAGTCTTTTGAGCTGTCTCAGACATTTATTATGCAATTTGAGTCAGCGAAAGGCTGACTCCCGTTTTCAAGGCTAAGTGGAAGAATATCTCTGATACAACCTCTGGCTTCAGCCACACTACCCGCTGGGAAATTGGATCTCCCACACCTCCGTCTTCTTGGGCTCTCCAGCAGCCTCAGAAAGCAATTAGGAACCATGTGTCTGGTTCTCCTGGCAGCCAAGAGATGACCCAGCCCCATGGTATGTGGATGAATATTTAATAACTAGCTCTACGGGAAAAAAACCCAAAGCTTGAATTTTTAAACATTTGCCCATTTCCGTGGTGTAAATGTTCCCACCGTGGCTGATTTCAAGCTACCAGGGGTTTAACAACTGGTTTGCAAAATTCCTGAAGGTTTACTGATTGGCTCTTGTGAGCTGTTACAAACTGGCTCCAGCATACCACGGCCACAGAGGAATACTCCTCTCCCGGAGTCCTGTGCTTCAAGCCAGTCTTGGCGAATCTTGCCAGCAGCTTCAGCAGCATGAATGGTACCAGCCCTGATGGGACCCATCGGAAAGAAGTGGCTGACCCACACCGCTCTGCTAAGGCAACCAGACTGAGACCGAGCAGGACCCTATGGGGCCTTCCCAGGACAGACACCAGCCCTCCCCGCCCCCACCCCCCCGGCAATGTCCTCAGCCTGCCTCTTGTCTGTAGGAAAACTTCAGCCGAAGGATAAATTTAATCAGAGAAATGAGAAAATGAAAAAGCAAAGAAAAATAGTCAAACGACAAAATAGTAATAGTTTAGCCATTAAACAGATTCAAAGACATTTATTTCCTCCTCAAGGGCTATAGATAATATTCTGAGCCATATCTTTTGAGCTGTTTTGCAGATACTGAAACCTCCACCAGGTAGAAGAAGTTAACTACATGATGCCCAGACTGTAGCCATGACCTAAGCTGCTCCATCTCACACAATTCTGAAAACCGGCCTCAAAGAAGTGGGAACAAACCAGCTCTGGAGCCGAAGATTAACTGTACTTAAAACAATCAAGATGACTCTGATCAGCCCACCACACGACCAATTTCAAGATGATTGTCTGAGCTAACAGGGCTGTTCTGCACGTAGCCCCCTCCCTATATACACCTGAAACTCCCCTTTAAAAGCTCTTGCCCCCTGATTGGCAGTGGGGAATTGGCTT
Source organism: Balaenoptera physalus (assembly GCF_965194825.1). Classification (NCBI taxonomy): domain Eukaryota; kingdom Metazoa; phylum Chordata; class Mammalia; order Artiodactyla; family Balaenopteridae; genus Balaenoptera; species Balaenoptera physalus. The sequence continues at coordinate 133,643,416 of NC_138885.1, read as the reverse complement.
TTGGACCTGAGTCTGCCTTCTCCCCAGGTTGCTGGCCTCCTGGATAAAGCAATCTTTCCTTTCCTTGTAATACTTGTCTCTCGAATACTGGCTTTCAAGTGGCGAGCAGCTGATACCTGAGTTTGGTAGCAAGACCCCACAGCAGTCCTGCACAGACCCTTGGCAGTTCTGAAAACCAAGGGAAGACAGATGCTGAGCCTTGGAAAGATGGCTGTCACTGACCAGCAAAGGCAACAATGCAGAAGTCCACAGCTGTAGGGACAACCTTCACCAGGCTAACGGGAGAGGTTATCATGGAGATTGCTCTGCATTTGCTCTTGGAGCTTACAGAGTCCCAGCCATCTCTGTCTTGGTCAGCACACCCTGACAGAGGTGATGGAGCTTTGCTTTGCTAACATAAACTTCACTTGAGTTTGGTAATCATACAGTCACTCTTCATGAATTCCTTCTGCTTTCTGGAATAGAAGCCAAAGTTAATTTTTGAGTAATGGACAGAGCCCAGTGTTTGGCAGGTCAGCTAACTGAGTTAAAGAGAAATGCCCATGTGCACGTGAGAGTGGGCCTTTGTACCCAAGAAGACAGGAAGTACAAACTCTGGAAAACTTCACGTTCAACCTAATTTACTATTGGGTTACAGTTAACTTAGTTGGCTAATTATATTTAAATTAGTTGACTAGTTTTCTAAATTGGTGTTTTGCTAGAACTCCCGGAAAATGTGGAGTGAGGGGGAAAACTGGGTTAGGAGATAGTATTTTAAAAATACCTAAATTTAGGATAATTTGAGAAATTATTTTTGGAGCGTCTCCAGAAAAAATTTTATAATTAAAGAGCATGGCATTTTGTTTGAGCCTAAGTTTTTGATGAAATGAACATACTGTACTTGCACTACAAGACAGTATTTATCCATTGTGCTAAACTGACAGGTCAGAGGATTACGTGTTTCTTTTGAAAGCTAAAAGAAGTTTCCATTGGACGTGAAATCTTTTAAAGCTTCATAGTTCTGGGCCGAGGAAAGATGGCCTCGGCTAACAAAACTGATGTTTCCTTCTGTTTCCTACTGCAGAGCTGAGAGCTTTCTCTCTCTCTTTTTTTTTTTTTTTAATAAATTTATTTATTTACTTTTGGCTGCATTGGGTCTTCGTTGCTGCATGCGGGCTTTCTCTAGTTGCAGCAAGCGGGAGCTACTCTTTGTTGCGGTGCGTGGGCTTCTCATTGCGGTGGCTTCTCTTGCTGTGGAGCATGGGCTCTAGGCGTGCGGGCTTTAGTAGTTGCGCCTCATGGGCTCTAGAGCGCAGGCTCAGTAGTTGTGGCGCACAGGCTTAGTTGCTCCATGGCATGTGGGATCTTCCCAGGCCAGGAATCAAAACCGTGTCCCCTGCATTGGCAGGCGGATTCTTAACCACTGCGCCACGAAAATCGGATTCTGCTCCGCAAAGTGTCTCTCTCTCTCCCTCCCTCCCTCCCTCCCTCTCTCTCCCTCCCTCCCTCTCTCTCTCTCTCTCTCTCTTTCTCCCTCCCTCCCTCCTTCTCTCTCTCTCTCTCTCTCTCTCTCTCTCTCTCTCTCTCCCTGTCCTGTCTGGAGCAGGCTGGCAGGTGTGGGCCTGGGGACAAGGTGTCAAAGGAAGAGTGATGGGATGCAGGGGAGGACAGGGGATGGGAAGTGAGGTTTCTGCCTGTCTTCAGGCAGACTGGCCTGGACTGGCCCTGGCTGTCCCTGTTTGCCGCCTGGACCCCAGCACCAGCCTGTAACCCGTCTCCCTGCTGCCACGCTTGCCTATTCCAATCATTTCCCACCCAGCCCGGCTGCCAGAGGGGACTGAAAATGGACATCTTCCCATGTCACTGGCTTTCCCGAGGGCTGTCTCTCTGTGCCTGGCTGAATCCCGGCGTGATGTCCCCTCCTATCCTCCTACTTCATCTCATAACACTTCCTTTTCTCAGTTCCTTACACATGCTTATTTCTTCTCGCTGCTCAGATGGTCCATGCCTTTTACTGTGGAATGTTCTTCACTTTCTCTCCCAGCGGCTGCCTCTTTCCGTCCCTCAGATCTCAGCCTCAATCCCGTGCCCTTGGAGAGACTCCCCAGCTGGGGTTCCCCTGGAGCTACTTCCTAAGACCCTCCACTTTAGCCCCTTGTTTCCTTCCACTTGTATTATTTCATTGTGAGTCTGTCTCCTTGTGGTCACTCTTGCTCTCGTGTTACAGTTGAAGAAAGATTTGGGACTCGCCCAGGCTTATTATTTACCGAGTGATACAGTCAGGCCTCCAATGGGACAGGCTTGGGTGTTTCCCGCTCTACCTAACACACTGAGTTTGAGGGAAGTGCGCAAGTGCAAATGCAGGTCAGGCCGTATGAAGGGTGGGGATCCAGACTTCGGCTCCGTCTCTCTAGAAGCTGTGGTTGCATCTGAGGGAGTTAATGCGAACACTAGGGGAGAGAAGATGCAGACTGGACAAGGTTCCAAAGTTTCTTGGGCTCCTGGTCCACTTTTCACAATTCCTCAAGATGTGATGTATCTGGGTTGGCCCTTGTCTCCTCCAGAGGTTTGCCTGATAGCTTGGTTTCTCAGTGAGCCCCCTGCCTCAGGTCCTGACCTTCAGAATGAAGTATCTGTGGATGGGGTGAAATCTGAAGAAAGCCAAGGTAGGATCAGTTTTCGCTCTTTTCAGAAAATAGCCATTTGAGATCTTTCTTGGCTTACAGATCACCTTGAGAATCTGAGGAAAGCTAAGGGCATCATAGAGAAACACACATCCATTTTCATACATAACATTAGTAGCATCTTGGTTCCCCCATCACCATCCAGAGGTCCCCTGGGGGTCAAAGATGCCAGATTAAGAACATCCACCTTAGAAGGTCTTTTCCAGTAAGATTGGAGAAGGCTATGTCTGGACACTTTTCTTGATTGGAGTTCCCAAGTGTGTCAAAAAGAGAAATTGTAAACTGCCTTAAGTCTGAAGCATCTTCACTTTCTACAGCAGAGTTCAGAGTGGTATTGAACACGTGCTCCCATTTTTAGGAGAATGCCATTTGGCTGATCACCAAGAGAGGGTGACGGCGGTCCTGGGTACAGAGTGGACATCAGCTCACGTGTGTGCTGGGACAGTGTAAACTGCATGATCAGTTCAGTGTGAAGGAAGTGTCAAGAACACCCTACTGCTCCCAGTTTTGGAGTGAACCCTTTGAGTTTGTTCTTTTCACCGACTTTGTGAATTCCTTCGTTCCATCCTTCACGACCTTTGCCAAATTTCTGCTTCCGGTGAGACCAATGAGCTGGGGGAAGACGAGTGAGCCCAGATGGCAGAGCTCGTTCCTTGGGGCCATCTGCTTGTCACCACAGGCAAAGGTATTATTTTCAAGAGGTATTTAAACCTCTGTTTTCCGGGGAGTGCCTATTACATGGTCTATATAGGGATGCCCTAATAAGAGAAATTTGGGGTGAATGAAGCCTCTTTTAAGATAGTTATATAAACATAACTATTCATAAATAAGGTATTGGAGGAACTCAGGTTGGTGATTGTAGGACCTGAGGAGGAGGAGGAAAGGAGAGAGGAGTTTTTTTTTTTTAATATTTATTTATTTATTTTGTTGCACTGGGTCTTAGTTGCAGCAGGCAGGCTCCTAAGTTGCGGCTCACCAGCTCCTCAGTTGTGGCACGTGGGCTCCTTAGTTGTGGCATGTGAACTGTTAGTTGTGGCATGCATGTGGGATCTAGTTCCCTGACCAGGGTTGGAGCCCAGGCTCCCTGCATTGGGAGCACGGAGTCTTAACCACTGCGCCACCAGGGAAGTCCCGAGAGAGGAGTTCTTTCCACCCAGCACAATCCCCACCCATTCTGGGGAACTTTGCTCATCTGTGTTTTATTCTGTTTCTTGCTCTCCGTGGGAGCTGCCATGATAGTCCTGCATGGCCCCACCTGCTGGCTTCAGTGGACAACTGACTCAACTTGGGAAAAGTCCTTTGTGGGGTTTGGATTTGGAACAGAAGAAAAGAAGCCAGTCTTCTTCAGGTGCCTGAAGTTGAGACCTGCCGCTGTGGCTCCTGCCATGTGGACTAGAGAAGTGAGGTGGGCTGGGGAGGGAGATGAGAGATGGAGAGACACTCTGACATTCCCCCGAGATTCACTTTTTCCCTGAAGTCTGGATGGATTTTTACTACTGAGTTCTTAAGAAACCCCAGGATTTAAAATGTACATCTCCCTTTTTTGCTTCTATGACTTTGAGTCGGGTTTCTGTTATTTGCAACCCCAAGAATTCTCACCGTTGAAACCTCAAGAGGTTCAGGGTCAGGTCTGTCTAGGGCATAACCGCAGCGCAAAGGAAGGGGACATTGCTCAGTCAGGGCACATGACACGGGCACAGGTCTCTGCATCACTGAGGGTGGGACAGAAAACTTAGAGATGGGATGTCACAGAGGGTGCAGAAGGCCAGGAATGGGTTGGCCATCTTGCCTAAAAAGTACGTTGGGAGAACGAATCTCAGGAGTCTAGCCAATGTGGGGAGCCCCAGCCCGAAGCACAGCTCTCCAATGTTTCTCTTTTGGTAGAAGAGTGTCTGATTAGACACATTCCCTATGTGAATCAAGGTGTCCTTGTGTGATCTTCATAAAAGGAATCACATGGTAATACATAAAGAATAAACATAAAACAATTGGCTAAAACTTCTCCAATGAGTGCCATTTGGGTTCATGAAGTTAGTTAATGACTCAATAGTAGAACTAGACGTTGATCTTTTAAAAATTTTTTTTATTTTTAAAATTTAAAAATTTTATTTATTTATTTATTTTAATTTATTTTTTGGCTGCATTGGGTCTTTGTTGCTGCACGCAGGCTTTCTCTAGTCGCGGCGAGTGGGGGCTACTCTTCGATGCAGTGCTCGGGCTTATTGCGGTGACTTCTCTTGTTGCGGAGCACGGGCTCTAGACGCGCGGGCTTCAATAGTTGCAGCACACAGGCTCAGTAGTTGTGGTACGTGGGCTTAGTTGCTCCACAGCATGTGGGATCTTCCTAGACCAGGGCTAGAACCCATGTCTCCTGCATTGGCAGGTGGATTCTTAACCACTGTGCCACCAGGGAAGTTCCCACAAGGTTATCTGAATGAGACCAAGGAGAGGTGTAATCTTATCACGCCTGATCTTCAGGGGAAGCTGGCAGCTCAGTACATCCTCATTTTTTTTCCCTCCTCCAAAGAGACAACTTCATCTTGGAAATATAAAATTTAAGAGCTGGAGAGACCTAAGAGGTCATATGAGTTCTTTAGCAAGGATGCTGGAGTGGATTTCCCTTGTTCCACAACCCCCTCTGAAACTGTATATAAATGTTTTTTATTAACTACTTCTTGGGAGAAGGTCCATGGCTTTCATCAGGTAGCTCCAGGACTTGCAACCCCAAACTAGTTAAGATCTACCATCCAACTGACTCATACATGGAAAGACTGAAGTCCAGGGAGAGGAGAGTTTTGGTAATGGTCCTGTGGGTAGGTGATAGCAAAGCCCGGATAAGGAATGAAATCTCCAATGTTCCAGACTGCTCTTCCCCCATTATTGTGCTTTGTAAAGAACCTGTCATAGGTTCCCAAAGAAACTTAATTTGCTTCAGAGAAATGTGACGGCTGTAAGCCATGCACTCCTTAACTGGGGATTAATTAGTAAATAAGAGCTTTCCAGCTTCCAGAATGGAAGAGGTTATTATAATATTTCTGGTTATGACTTTGTATTAAAAAAATATGGTTCACCAATGTTCTCAAAGATCTGTGTAAATATTAACTCCTTAATCTTCTTATTGACTCCACATGACAGATTTTTGTTTTTTAACTTGGGAATTTTACACTTCTACTTTCATTAGATTTAAGGCATCTTAAGAGTAAAAACTCATAAAGCAAAACAAAATACCTAGAAATAAATCAGAAAATTTATCTAACACAAGGAAAAGGATCTCAGATGAATCATTTTCTACAACTGGGTGCTGGATTTGGCATTAACATTCCTGGTTACAAAGGCAAAAAGGAAACACAGCTTCCATTCTTCATGCAGGTACCCAAGACAGACTAGTATTATTTCCATTTTGCTATAGAAGAAACACAGGGATTTATCTAACATGCGTTCTTAAGCAAATAATTTGGCATTTCTCCCTTGGTTTGCCTGTTTATAGAACCAAGGTATTGATAGTAATGGGTAATGCCCCCTTCCCAGGGAAAGCAGGATGGATATTAATGAAAATTTAAGTGGCTTCACCAGCCCAATGCCATGTAGACAAGCCTTCCAGAAAGGTGAGGGGAAGTGGAAAAATTTGGTTTCATGGTAATAGTGATTATTTTCAACAGCTCATATTGTTTCCATCTTTCCAGAGTCTCCTGCAGAAACCATGCCTCATCTAACCTCAGTTCCTCATGAACTCAGCTCCATTCATGTGTCCTCTCTTTGAGCTTTGCCTCTTGTTATGGTAGATGACCCTCACCAATGCCTCCATCTCCTCCTGTTCTGATGCTGGAGTGCCAGGCCCCCACACCGCAAACCTACCATGTGTCAGTCATGGCACTGGAAGATGATGCAGGGTGTCTCATAAAAGCTCCATGAGGAAGTAATTTAATAGCCATGTTGCTGATCAGGGAATTGATACCCAGCTACTCCCTGATTTCCTTTCATCTGCTTTCCATTCTTGTGACTTTACCTCTTCCAAGGTCACCAATGACTACAAAGTATCATGGGAAAAGTGACAAACTGGTTAATTAATTTTTATAAAATACTTTTTTTAGTGAATATGAAAGTAATACAGCTATTTGAAAACATATGAAAAACATAAGAAGAATACAGATAATTATGAAAATACCTGTAATTGCACGAGAGATGCAGTAGCCCTGGAGGTGTGTTGCTTTAATCTTTCTTCAAGAAAAAACCTTGCCATTAAGCTGCAAGCAGTGCAGTTAGCTGTGCCCTTGGGACCTGCCTCAGTGTTGGAGACAAGGCCACTGTCTTCTTGGGTGGCCCCTCGCCAATGATAGAGCAAGAATATTAGCACCTGGTAATTCCTGCTCAATATAGGACTCTTCTGATGGGCAGTTCTCACTCCAGAGCTCCCTGAGGGTTAGCAGAGGCCAGAAGACTCTGGAGTATCAAGTTCCATGTTCCACTGGAAGGGCTGGGGTTGCGCTGTTCACCAAGGCCATCAGGAATGTGCTGGTGAGAGGACCACCAGCATCACTAAGAAGTTCAAGGGAGGCTCTCCCACTTTGTTCCCCCCACCCCCATCCCAGCATGCCCTGTTTCCTGAGCCTTCCAAACCCTTCTTCTACCACCTGCCATGACAATTCAGGCAAGTCTGCATTGTCCCATGTGGGCCATTGGTTTCTCCTTGGAGCCACCCTAGTCCAGGGCTGAGAGTAGGAGAGGCTGTCTCAGAACTTGGCCCATGGATAGTGATTTTTATGGATATTGGAGGCCCTAAGGCAATAGAAACCATGGGCCAGAACCTGACCACCAGAAACCAGTTGGTCGTAATTATCAAAACATCCAGCAAAGTTGGAGTGGTAGCAAGGGACATGACCTGCAAAGAATATATTTAATAAAACATGGTATCCCAGGGGAAAAATGGATGGGACTCCAACAGTGGTACGTTTCATTTATAAAATCAAAAGGAAGCAAGAATGAATGAGCAGGAGGCCGAGGGTGGTCATTCCAAGGAAAAGTCACAGGCTCTTGCCCAGGTCCAGTCAAAGTCTGCCTTAATCAAGAAGATGTGGTACATATATACAATGGAATACTACTCAGCCATAAAAAAGAATGAAATAATGTCATTTGCAGCAGCATGGATGGACCTAGATATTATCGTACTAAGTGAAGTAAGTCAGAAAGAGAAAGACAAATATCATAATGTTCCACTTATATGTGGAATCTAAAGTGTAACACAAATGAACTTATCTAGGAAAGAGAAATAGGCTCACAAACATAGAGAACAGACTTGTGGTTGCCAAGGGGGAGGAGGAGGCAGGGAGGGATGGAGTGGGAGCTTGGGGTTAGCAGATGCAAACTAGTATATACAGGATGGATAAATAACAAGGTCCTACTGTATAGCACAGGGAACTATATTCACTATCCTGTGATAAACCATAATGGAAAAGAATATAAAAAAGAATGCATATATATGTATAATTGAATCACTTTGCTGTACAGTAGAAATTAACACAATGTTGTAAATCAACTATACTTCAATAAAAAAGCAACAAAAAAAGTCCACCTTAGAATGTATCAGGTAGTTTGGTGAATCTTGCGATTGACATATTTCATAGTTGGAAGAACCGCCATATTGTTTCATTGGATCCCAGAATGAGAGCTACCACAGTGGGGATGGTTAAGCGGAAGCCCCTGAATCTACCTCCTCCCCCACCCCAACCCCAAGGTAACAAATAAAATAATATCACAGACTGTGAGGGAAGGAGGAGTAGGGGCTATTAGTGCATCATCAAAGACCTATAATGCAGAGGGGTGGTCCCGATCATAATTCTATTTAATTTGCTAGTCTGGCTCCTGCAGAAACAAGATGGACCTGGAGAGTAACTCTAGACTACTCCAACTTCATCCAAGTGGTAGCCCCATTGCAGCTGCTGCATTGGACGAGGTGTCGTTGCTAGCATATGTTCATACAGCCTTGGGACACGTTATACAATCATTGATTTGGTAATGTATTCTTTTCTATCTCAGTCAGGAAAGAGCGACAGAAACCATTCATATTCACCTGTTACAGACAACAACATGCATTCACAGTTTTTCCCATGAGTTGTATTGACTCTCCTGACCTCTATCGTAATATGGGTTAAAAAGGGCTTTGGACCATTTGGACATCCTGCAGAACATCACATGAATCCATGACATGGATGACATGTAATGACGAACAAGATGCTGGAGGCCTTGGTAAGTGAGACGCATGTGCTACAGGGGTGGCAGGTAAATACTAGGGAGATTCAGGGGCCTGTGACTTCAGTATAGGTTTTAGGGATTCAGTTGTTGGGGGCACATTTGGAATTCCCTCCAAAGTAGAAGACGGTTGACTACATCTTGCATCCTTTTCCTAAAAAAGAAAGAACAACACCTGGAAAGCTTCTTCTGTTTCTGGAGGTGGCATATTCCACACCTAAAAACCTTGCTTTGGTCTGTGTACTGGGTGACACGGAAGGGCTGCCCTTTGAGGGGCCTCAGAGTAGCAAACGGAACTTCCACCATCTCCATCATCTCCACGACCTGGGCGCGTTAGAAGTGCCTGAGCCACCAGCATGGAATCCTGTACAACACGGCATTAACACAAAGGAAGGGGGCGGGGAGCCCATGAGCATGAGATCTTTTGGTGTGCTACACATCCCACCTTCCAGAAACTGCCAGCCCAAAGAAGTGCTGAAATGACCTGCGAGGCACAACTGAGATGCCAGCTCAGAGGCAATAATCTGAGGATGGGGTGCAGTAGGTGCCCTGAGTCAGACTGTGACCGCGTAGTAAGAAGACTGCATCCCGGAACCAAGAGAGGAAGCAGGAGTGCCCTCCCTTACCCTGATTTCCAGTTACCCACTGGGGATTGGGTGGTCCCTGTCCCTACATCTCTGGGGTCCTCAGGATAAGACGTCCTGGCCCCTGGATGGGGCTCGCTCTTGCCAGGCACTGCATTGAACTACAGGCTTACCTACTGCTTTGAACTCCTTGTGTCCAGAGGCCAGCAAACAAGAGGAGTCTTTATCTTGGCAGGAGGGGTGGACCCAGCCACACTGGGAGAGGTGGGTTGCTGTGACACCACAGGGGAGGGAGCGACATGCAAGGGACCCAGGTGGTTCACCTGGACACCCCTTGGTGTTTCCTTGGAGGAAAAAAATCTCTTTTTTCATCAAACTAACTTCTGGATGAATTAAAGAGTCAAAGAAATCAAATCTAAAAAAGCTGTAAGAGATTAAAATTGAATACTGTAGAGAAGAAAGGCCTTTCTAAACTTAAAAGTGATAAAAGAAGCCAGCATAAATAAAAATGGAAAATTATGAATGTTAAAAAAAAAGCAAAAATCAAAAGTCAAACAGTAGATTGGGGCAGAATAGTTCTAACAGATGCCAAACATTTTTTTCTGATGTTGGGACTGTGGATATTTTCTGGTTTCCATGTTTTATCCAGTGTGGTTACGTAACTCTTCCACGAAGTATATATATTCACTTTAAAGAGAGGAAGAAAAACACGGTGTTTTTGCTTTTTCTGAAACAAACAAAACTGTCAAACTGGCAGTTTAAGTAAGTATTGAGATAAAGAAAACCCTGCAGAACATTAAATTGAAAAATCTGTTTGGACACTACATCCAAACAATATTAATACTGAATTAAAACACAAATTTCCAGGTCTGGATTACTTTACTTTCTACAGCGCAGATGGAAAACACGTTGTGTACGGTTCCCTTCCCCTCTGAAAAGCATGTGAAGAAAACTCTGGATGGAGAAGCAGGCACACAAACATTTTAGGAAACTAAACATGGGATTAGAATCCTCATAGCCCTTTAGCTAAACAGATGGTAACCAGTGGCTACACAAGAAAGTGGGAATTTTGATTTGACAATTGAACCAAAACAAAACCCCCATTCCTCCTCGCAAGGACAGTGCGCCTCCTCGTTTTGAGACACAAAGCGATAGAGTGGGAACCTACGCTTTCCATTTCTCTTTGCCGCAAATCTGTTTTCCCAGTGGTAACAACTGAGTTAAGTCATTCTGTGAGAGTGGCTCATTAATTGAATTCCCTACTAGGCTGACTTCAGGACCCGGGAAGCCCAGAGCTGGGATTAGCAGGGGGGGGTGCTTGCAGTTGCCGTGATTAAAATGATGGAGTCAGACCTGGAAGAATGTTATTACTCTCCTTAGCGTCACTCAGAGGCAGGAAGGCTCTCCCTCGGATGCCCAGCCCAGGACTGTCTCGATATGTTTCATTTGAACAGGGACAAGGAACATCTAATGTAATAAACATACTGCAATTCACAGGAGACCCCCTGTACACAGGGACTCAAAGCCTGCTCTTTGGGAATTAGGATTGCATGCTTTTTGAAGAGGCAAGGCAGTTGGTGCTAATGAATCCCAGCGGCTATTTCCAAGGAGGGGAATAGTCTGGGGACAGCTTAAAGCACCACCAACCCACTGACTTGCAGAAGAGGCGCTTTCCTCTGTGTCAGGTTGTCCTTAAAGGCAGTAAAGCAGTCCTACTAGTGTGGTAGCTCCTGGCTAAGCACAACCCTGTAGCTCCCTGGGATGTGTACTGAGTATCCCATTTGATATGGCTAACAATGGTGAGGCTGAAGGGAATCGGACTGCCCAGGGAACAAATAAATCTCTTGTTCTCTGATCAGCCATCAGACCTAAGCTCTATCCCAATGTGGGTTTTCACAGTGGACGAGCCCTCTTGGTCTGTCAGCCGCTCTGTGAGTCATCTTCTCTCTCGTGAGGTTAGCCAGTGTTCCTGTACCATCCCTACAATGATAAACTGTTATCAAGTCACTGGTCACACCCTAAATAAGTATTTTTTATGATGGTCACCAAATGGTGATTTTTTTCCCCTAATTTCATGATTCCTTTTACATGTATTAGTTGGCATTTTACTCTAAGGAGGAGATTTTTTTTTCTTCCTCCCTTTGTTTGTGTCTGTCAGTATTTTATTACTATTTGTTTTGGTGCTTAGACGGTCCCAGATTTGGCTACGGGAGTGCCTTCAAGATGGTCCCACAGCCTTTGACTTGTTTTCACCCTTCTTAAAGCAGTCTTTACCTTCAGACACAACAAGATGTTCCAGGTTGTTTTACAAGATCTTTACAAGACCTGGTTTCAAGTCTTTTCCATCTTCAGACGCCAAACCAGCCGTTATTCTAAGAAGCTCTGGTTCTTTTTACCAAGATCTGGGTGATAGGTTTGCTCATTACCATTTGGTATCATTGCTTTTGGGCCCTCTTTAGCAGACAGAGCAAAATAAATATATCAGTATTTATCTACTTATCCAGCCATCATCTATCTATCTATCTATCTATCTATCTATCTATCTATCTATCTATCTATCATCTACCCACCTACACACCCATCCATCTATATCTATCTATTATCTATCTATCTATCTATCATCTATCTATCTATCTATCTATCATCTATCTACCCACCTACACACCCAACCATCTATATCTATCTATTATCTATCATCTATCTATCTATCTATCTATCTATCTATCTATCTATCTATCTATCTATCATCTATCTATCTAATCTATCTGTCTATCTATCATCAAGTGTTCACACTGATACCTCCAGTATGTCACTTCAGGGTTTACTCTAACTTTCCTTCTTTCCGTATTTTTAATTTCCTTCTCAGATAATGAGAAATCTGGCTCCCATGATCCACTATACGTGTACGTATTTCTTCAATGCTAGAATATACAAAGTAGTTTCAGAAGTGCTAACACATACTACTGAGAAAAACACATCTTACAGCTAGAGTTCAATGTTTGTTGACTGTTCTTTCTGTCTCTGGCCCAAGGATGTGGAGTATTGAAATGTTATTTAGGTTTGTTACCCTTGTTCACCCTTCAGTGTGGTTGTGTTATTCACCTGAAATCATATAATAATTGAGTTCATTTGTAACTTAAGTTCTGTCTGTACTTGACTGTTACTTTTCTTGTTCTCATTCTTATTGATTTTAAGTATATGGAACATTAACAAGGTCCCAAAAGTCAGAACTAACTCATAGATATACACCCTTCCCCATCCTTTTCACCCTGTTCTTTGGAAGTAACCAATGCCATGAATTTCTGGTTTTTCCTTCCTGTGTCTCTTTTTGCACAAATGAGCAGAAACATGTACATTTTCTTATTCTTCCTTTTTTCCTACACAGAAGGCAGTATACCTTAGTCCTCTTTTGCACTTTGTCTTTTCTTTTTTTAACTTAATGTCTCCTGGAAATCCCTCCACATGATTTTATGGAGATCTTTGTCATTCTTTTGTATAGCTGTGTAGTACACTACCATGTGGATGTACCGTAGTTTACATCTACTCTCTTAGGTGTAGGTGTCTGGATTGTTTCTAATTACAAACAGTGCTGCAATGAATAACCTTGTCTTCATAGAGCAGATCGCTCGATTACAAGGTAAACATCTGTATGTCGTTCTCTTAGAGAATGCCAAATTCTCCTCCATAAGGATTCTATCAATATTAATTTACATTCTCACCAGCCACATAGGAGAGAGCCAGTTTCCTCATTGTTTTGCCAACTGAATGTGTTGTTATTCTTTTGAATTTTTGTCAATCTGGTAGGTGAGAAATGAAATCTCAGTGTAGTTGTAATTTACATTTCTTTGATGAGTGAGGTTGAAAACATTTTCGTGTTTTTGGCCATTTTTATACCTTTGTGTAAATTGTCTGCCCATATCTTTTGTCCGTTTTTCTATCAGGTTTTTGATCGCTTTCCTCTCAATTTTTAAGAATTCTTTATATTAGAGATATTACCTTTGTCCCTGCTGTATGTTCTGAGTATATCCCCAATTGTCATTTGTCTTTTAGTTTTATTTATGATGACTTTTTTCTGTACAAAAGATTTTTAAAAAATTTTTGGCTGAGTGGGGTCTTTGTTGCAGTGCGCGGGCTTCTCATTGCGGTGGCTTCTCTTGTTGCGGAGCACAGGCTCTAGGCACGCGGGCTTCAGTAGTTGTGGCTCGCAGGCTCTAGAGTGCAGGCTCAGTAGTTGTGGCGCACAGGCTTAGTTGCTCGGCCGCATGTGGGATCTTCCCAGACCAGGGATCAAAACCGTGTCCCCTGCATTAGCAGGTGGATTCTTAACCCCTGCGCCACCAGGGAAGTCCTGTACAAAAGTTTTCAAAAATATTTATGGGGTCAAGTTTATCACTCTTTAGTTTTATTGCTTTTCCATTTTGTGTCATAGCTACAAAGCCTTTTTCTCCACTAAGGTTAAAGAGAATTAATCTATGTTTACATAGAGTATGTACATGGCTTCATGTTTTTACATTTAGATCCACTTGGAATCTATTCTGGCATATGGTGTAAGGTTTGTATCTAATTTTATCTTTTCCCAATAGTTACTTAGTTGTCCTAGCACCATTTATTAAAACGTTCATCTTTGCTCAGGCAAATTGAAATACTAACTTTACCATATACTAAATTTCCATACATACCTGGGTCTATTTCTGGACTTTTTATTCAATTCCACCTGTCTGTCTATCTATTCGTTACCTAGTACTACAGTGTTTTACTTACAGAGGCCTTATAGGATGTTCTCACATCTGGAGAGCAAGACCTTATCATGGATTTTTGTCCTTGTGTTTTCCTAGCTATTCTTGCATATTTAATTTTCCACATGGACATCAGGGTCAACTTTTCAGCTTCATAAAACTGCTTGTTGATATTTTATTGAAATTTTGATTAATTTATAAATTAATGTGGGGAGAACTGAGATCTTAATGACACTGAATCATCCTATTCGAATACCATCTTACTGCCTGCTTTCTCGGGCACTCTGGGTGCCACCGTGTTAATTGGGTCCTTGGAAAGCAGGTGTTGCCACAGAATTAGGAGTGGGAGAGGTTTATTGGGCGGTAATGTTTGTGAAAGTAACTAAAAATAGTGATATGATTATATTGGTTGCAGGGAAGCGGGGTGTTGATAGAATGAGATACGTCATAACAGACAGCCAACAGAAAATGAAAAGTTGATAAATCAGAACTGAATGGTATCCAGAGAGTATTTAGACATACAGGATAACCATCAGAAAAAAAGAACAAAAAGTTAAATGGTGTTGCCTTTGGCACGAGTTGGAGAGAAAAAGTGGAGCAGGAATTTATTGTCTTTTGCTATAATCTTTTTGAATATTTTGATTTGTTTAAACCACGAGCAGGTTTTATCTTGTTAAACAACAAACCAGTTAAAGATACAAATTTCTACACAGATCAATAATGGTCAAGAAATAAACCCTTAATAGTTAACTCCTTAAGGCCTCAGCGATAGCATGGCTGGAGCTGATGTCTAAAGATGCAAGGAAAAAGCAAGCACTGAAAATTGAGGGTGAATGAAGGAAATGGTTAATTCGGAAGCTGGTTTAAATGCCAGGAATAAAATTTATTCCATGCATCAGTGTTCTGAAGTGAGAGGGGGATTTGTCAGCCCACATCAGCTGGCTTCTTAATTACATGCTTGCCGATCCAAGACCCATGGAGGCGTCAATCACCCTTAACTATGAAGTCATCCCCAGCACAAAAAAGCCATTATTTAACTAGCATCTTTTACTTGTGGCAGCTCTTTCTAGAGTTGTCAGTGGACAAAACAACCAGTTAAAGGGGGGAAAAAACAAACCCCAGTTTTTCCAACAGCTGTTTTTCCCTTAATTGTTTTGCTTATTATTTTTGAAGCTGATGGGCTATTTTGAGGTCAGGTGCCTCTGGTCTCAGAATCCCTAAAGGCTTGAAGTCAAGCGGTGTCATTGGAGCTGGGCAGCTGCGGCTGGCACTGTGGGAATCACATGCTCCCAGCTGGGGTGGCAACAATCAAGCAGGCTCAGACGTAACGCAGGAAGACACCGTGCCGTCCGCAAGGGCCATTTAATAACCATCTTCCTTCCTGCTAGTGTCAACCTTTTTACAATTGACTCCAGGGAGAACTGGCATCTGCAAGTTCATGCTGAGTGGAGGGTGCTGATTAGTTGAACATACCCGT
Organism: Balaenoptera physalus; assembly: GCF_965194825.1. Lineage (NCBI taxonomy): Eukaryota > Metazoa > Chordata > Mammalia > Artiodactyla > Balaenopteridae > Balaenoptera > Balaenoptera physalus. The sequence goes on along the minus strand of NC_138885.1, from coordinate 133,627,710 downwards.
CTATATATTCCAAATATGTCCGATAGATTTATTTCAAGTGCCAGCATCAATCAATTTTGCAGGACCTCCTGGAGTGCAGTTTGAAAAGGATTTGGCTTGTTTTACTTCGCATAATTATGGGTTCATCCATGGTGTTGCCAATGCCAGGACTTTCTTCTTTTTATTTTGTGTTTTTAATAAAAGTTGTATACGTTTAGAGTGTGCAACATGGTGATTGGTACACATGTACTATTGATGATTACTAGGGTCAAGGTAATTAACACATGGTCTCATCACATTAGTGTGTGTCATGAGGGCACCTGAAATCTGCTCTCTTAGCAAATTTCCAGTATTCAAGACCGTATTACTAACTAGTCATCATGCTGTACACGAGAGCTCTAGATACATTCATCCTTCATGACTGCACCTTTGAGCCCTTTCACCTTTGAGCCCTTTCACCAAGAATTTCCTTCTTTTTTAAGGCTGATATTTAATATTCCACTGCAGGAAGAGATTTTTATATTAAGAAAAGGTACAGTCCAAAAGCATTTGTCATAGAAACTTTTATGTACCGAACACAGCTACCTAATATAGACAGTGCATGAGAATTAAAAAGAGGGCCTGATCAAACTATACCGGAAGATAGCACATCACTCTCATGATTCGACAGATCGAATAGAAAAAAAATAATGCAGGCATTTGAATGATACAGTTACCAAGCACACGGATACATAATGTAGTTTAATGTTAATTCTATCAAATGTTACTGAACACCTGCTTTTTGGTCTATACCAGGAAATTAACAATGAATGAGACAAACATTTCTGGTTCTCAAGGGTCTCCATTCGGTAAGCTGGCTGTGCAGGTCAGATCTGCTTCCCAGGGCCGGCGCCTCTAAGATGTGAGGGCGCAAGGAAATAGAGTTTGGGGTGCTAATGGCCAGGGCTCACTACCTAATATGCAGGATCTCCTGCCAAATGAAAAGCCAGGGCCCTCTTGCTCACAAAGCAAGGGAAAAGCTTTTCCTTTCTTCTGCGTTCTCTCTCCCTGCTGTGGTGTTTTTTATTTGCTATTTAATATCTGAGAGGGGAGGCTGAGGAAGTAAGTGCAGACACTCCCCAGTGCCTGGGCCCTGCCCCCGACTCAGTGCATGGGGTGTACCAGCTACCCTTCCCGTGTCCATGCCCGCGTCTCCAGGAGTGGTTGCAGGGGTGGAAGGAGGAGGTGCTGAGAGCCTTTTGGGGGGTAAGGTAGGGAGGTGAGTGGCGCTCACTTCATTGTCGCAGTGGACTTCACTCATAAAACACAAATTCAAAGTTAAATTATTAAGAATTTTAACTCAATGACCACAGAGAATTAAACCCCAGGCGAGGCCCCCTTCCGAGGGCACGTCTTTGTGTGATTCCACGCCCATGAAGGCAGCAGTGCTATAGTTTCTATAGTAGAGGCAGGCAGGGGAGAGGGGGGCGGGAATGGATGGCAGGAGGGCAGACCCATGGTCGCTGCCATCTCGTCATGTGTGAGGTGTACGCCAACTCTCTGAAATTTTACCAGCCCGGCAAACTGCTGAGTTAGTGACTGGTACTAACTCAAACCTTAACGACCCAAGCCATGTGGGCAACATCTGAAAAGACAGTGCTAGCAATTCCTTAACGTTATCCTGATATTTTCGGCCTTACTTGTTTCATTTGGAAATAAAACTGAAGGGTAGTTTTGCCTCGAATATTTAACAGGAAATGTGAATACCAGCAGAGTTGACCCTTCCTATTCTACGCTGTGTTTGGAAGTCTTTTGCATCATCAAAAATGTATTACTGGGGCTTCCTTGGTGGCGCAGTGGTTGAGAATCTGCCTGCTAATGCAGGGGACACGGGTTCGAGCCCTGGTCTGGGAAGATCCCACATGCCGCGGAGCAACTGGGCCCGTGAGCCACAGCTACTGAGCCTGCGCATCTGGAGCCAGTGCTCTGCAACAAGAGAGGCCGCGACAGTGAGAGGCCCGCGCACCGCGATGAAGAGTGGCCCCCACTCGCCGCAACTGGAGAAAGCCCTCACACAGATACGAAGACTCAACACAGCCAAAAATAAAAATAATAAATAAATAATAAATTAAAAAAAAATGTATTACTGCCAATCTAAAAAGTATTTTTAAGGTGATATGAATGTATGTTAATAAGTCTTTTTGAAGTCCCCAAATGTCACTTGAGCTTTCTAATTCAGTCCACACCAAGTCTCTGTTCCCATTATTCTTGTGATTCTAGGATTCTAGGATGTTTTGTTTTTCATTTTTCTTTTCCTATCACTGTATCCTCAGTACCTGGAACAGAGCCTGGAACATAGTGTTGACAAATATTTGTTGAATGACTGCATAAATTTGTTCAGAATTATTACTCAGGTTTTATAAGGTAACTTATATTCCTTAAAAATAAAATCAAAATAGAAGAGCTGACACCCCAATTAGTCAATTTATTCAAAATTCTTAAAAGGGTTTTTCTTCCCTCTGTTGTTTTGTAATAAATGGAAATAATTTATCTTTCAATTTGTTTAAACATGGAATTTATTAGGACTTCTTATTTATTTCAATTCTGGATTGGGATGAAAAAATTACTTTTAACAGTGGAATTATGAAAAGAGGTCAAGTTAGGCATCTGAGACACTTGGTCTGAAAGCCCTGGTTTGGATTAAAGCTGAGAGCTCGAGGTTGGAACCAGAGTCTATAACCCATGTACCTCTACTCCAGCGCCCAAACTGCCCTTCTTTGGGACAGTGGCTAGCACGGAAGAACTCTGGCCATTTGTCCTTCCAGCATGTGGTCAGAGATAAATATGAACAAGAGAATGAGCTCTGTTGTTAAACCTAGAGGTCTATCTACTAGGCAAAATGCAAAGAATGCCGTTGTAAACAGTATGTCCAGTTTGCACAAGCTTGGGGTACAAAGTCCCCCTTATAGTGAAACCCCTAATACCATGCCAAGGCTCTCCTGTCCCTGGTGTGGCTAAGGAAGGGATCTTTCATCCTGAGGTCAGGTCTAGTGCTTCTGGACCTGTATCAATGGAACAGGGATTCGAGTCCTCCCTGACTCCTGGCCAGGATGCCAGTTATCCCAGACGGGCCCTATATCTCTTCATGTCCCTTGGAGGTCATGCACTTGAAGATGAGTGAGCCTGGAATGGAGTCATTGCACCTGGGACAGAGAGACACCCATGGTTACCACAGAGTGAGGAGGAGAGGTCTCCATTGGGTGCTCTCTGGTCAAGACTATGTTGACAGGGGGACAAGGGAGCTCAAGAGCCTGGAAAGGGTCCTGAAGCAAGATGGCTCTGATACCAAAAAGTGTTGGAGCCCGGGGTAAAGTACTTGTCCTTCCCACCTTGGCTAGCCAGGAAACACGTGCACATCACCCCACAGAGAGGAATTGCAGCCCCTCGGCTCTTCCTGGAACCCCTTGCTGTGGTCAGTGAAGGCAAAGTCCAGGAGTCACTTCCTCCAGAAATTCAGTATGTCAGCAGAGTCATGTTCTGGGCTGTGACCACTGCTCCAGCCTCTGCTGTCATGGGTCCCTGTGGGTTTCCTTAGATTGCAGGGAATCTTCTAGACCAGGTGGGTAGGCAAATTTGTCTTCTCTCAGCACTATGCCCAGATAAGATTGCATCAAGCCTTAAATGATCTGGCCCTAAATATTAAGACTGATCTTTCTGTCCTTCTCAGATTCTTGTGTAAGATGGGCTCCTCCAAGAGGCAAATGCCAAGGTGGGATTAGACGTGCAAAGGATTCATCGTGGGGAAACGCTTGTGAAGGGGCCAGGAGGAGGCAGGGCGACTCTGTGGACCATTATGAAGATCTGACCCCTGGAAGGAGAGAAGGAAGGAAGGAGGGTAGGGTGGGAAGAGTCTCAGACCGCAGTGCCATTCCAAGAATGGTTTGGCCAGGCTGATGGGGAGTCTTTGAGCCCAAAGTCACCAGTTGTAAAGAGTTGAATATCTGCCCAGGTATGGGCTTGAGCTAATACCTTCCCCCAGTGCTCAGGCCTTGACTGGGAGCAGCTTGCAGCCAGTGTGCCCTCTATGGGGACATGATGGTGGATCCATCTGGGGCCTTCAGTCAACTACTCTCCCTGTGGCTGGAGATCTTAGCAGCTTATTTCTATGGCTGCCACAGCTCTCATTGCTCTCTCTTGCATCCTTGTCTTGGACGGAACCATCCTAGTCCAAAGGGCAAGTTTTAAGAACTTGGAAACTTACAGGTTCTTTGTAAATAGACACAATTTTGGTGGCTGTGATTCAGATTACCCATGATGATTTCTACCTCCTCCTATTCACACCCTTGTGTAATTCCCTCCCCTTGAGCGTGGGCTGGACCTAGTGACTTACATATAACCAATAGAATATGGCTAAAAGGATGGGGTGTCACTTTTGTGATTAGCTGATTAGCTTACAAGAGACTGTAACTTCTGTCTTGCTAACAGACTTGCTCTATTATACTCTCCCTTGCTGGCTTCAATGAAGATGCATAGGAGAGACCTATGTGGTGAGGATCTCAGGGCTACCTCTATCCAACAGTCACCAAGATACTGAGACCCTCAGTCCAACAGCCTGCAAGGAACTAATTCCTGACAGCAACTATGTGAGCATGGAAGGGGATCCTTCCCCAGTCGAGCCTTCAGACGAGACCCCAGCCTTGGCCAACACCTTGACTGCAGCCTTGTAAGACCCTGATCAGAGGACCCAGCTAAGTTGTGCCCAGACTCCTGGCCCAGAGATGCTCTGAGATAACAAATATATGTTGTTTTGAGCTGCTAAATTTATGACGATTTGTTACACGGTATGGATAACAAATAGAGGGGCTTAGCCCATCTTTGACCAAGAGCATCTAAACCCTGAATTCCCTGGATATGTTGGGAGAAGTTATCAGATGCCTTCCAGGTTAAAAGTGCGAAGCCCAGCCCTGATTCTAACAAGTGTTTTTTATTTTACAAAATTGGGTTAATCATTGGCTGTACAAGTAAGTATGCAAAACACATACCCTTGTTATCATGCTGGAGTTCTAGGAACCAATGCAAAATTCAATCAGGAGTAAATCCTGCTAAGACTCTGTTAATCAGTCATGCTTGGCACATGTTCACCTAAGGAAGAAACCCTCCTCCACATAGCAAGTGTGCAGAGAAGCAGCAAAGGCAATGTTTGTCAGCAAAGCTGAAGAATAAAGCAAGCTGGACACTTAGAGATCTCTGAGCAAAAGAAAAGAGGCTCACAGTGTCTAGACAATTCTTTGCCATAGCTTTATCCCAAGGATACTTCTGTCTAGAAAATGATTCATCCCTTTTCCAAAATGTATACATTCCTCAGAAAAAGGTGGCTTCCCAAAGATCTTTTAGAAATGAAAACACTACAATTTTCATGAAACATCCCAGATAAAAAAAACCTGTAACCCAATCTCTAAAAATAACTTGATCTCAACATCATAACTGTCATCTCAAAAGTTTTCATCCTTAGCAGGAATAAAAAAGGGCAAAAAAAAAAAAAAAGTGAGTTCAGAACGCCAAATTTTGGTTCTAGAAAAAGGTGTCAGTGTTGAATGTGTATGTGGTAAAAGTTGCATGCAAGTGGAATTATGAGTGTTGTATAATGCACTGGCACTTCACGGCAGAGACATCCACAAAAAACTACGCTTTCGGGACTTCCCTGGTGGTCCAGTGGTTAAGACTCCACGCTCCCAATGCAGGGGCCCTGGTTCGATCCCTGGTCGGGGAACTGGATCCCGCCTGCTGCAACTGAAAAAAAAAAAAGATCCCGCATGCTGCAACGAGGATCCCGCGTGCTGCAGCTAGGACCTGGGGCAGCCAGGTGAATAAATAAATAAATGTCTGGAAAAAAAAACCGCTACGCTTTCTTTTCTAAAGAATTTTTTAAGTAGCCCCATGTTTCTTTCTTGCATGTAGAAGAAGACTCAGGAGGGACTGGGATCCTTTCCTGTGCTTGTACTGAATGCTCTTGCTTACCCATGCGTGCTCTATGGGTGCTTTTTGTTATGCAAGAGGTCTGTAAGGAACTGGATCCTTGTCTACAAGTCCAAGAATGAAGCAGAGGCAGGTGTGGGAGTGTTTAAGAACCCCTGTGAAAATCTAAAGCGAACTGTAGGCACTCTTTCCAGACAAAGGCACACCCACGCAGACACACACTTTACAATGAATTTTGAAAATGTGTTCTTGGTGCCAGTGAACTTCAGGGTCTATGGACCTCAAGGACAGGAAAACCCTCAGTTAGGGAAAGTCTTGCCTCCGGTTCATGCCCACTTGCTAGGGTGGTTCTTTTGGGCCCTTGGGCTTTTCACAGAGGTCCATGAAGACCCCAGGAACATTTTGTTAGGTTTTATTTTGTGGAGTAGCTTCCGGGCTGAACGGACCACAGACTGGCCTGGGCATGGTTTGTCAAGAGTGCGAGAGGACAGGCCCCAGGTTTTCCCAGGTACCACCCCGCCTCCCGCCCTCCCTGCCTGCCTGCCTGCCAACCTGCTTTCTCATTCATTTATTATGCAGGTCCGCCTAGAGAGAGAAAATGCTCCGATATTTATTACATGATTCATTATATTGTTCAATTTAATAACTCTCCATCATTGTAAATTAATAAATTGACATTATGACTGCACAGATTACCTACTGTGAGCCTGACTGATTTTCAAAATCTTTAAAAAATTAATAGACTTCATATTTTAGAACAAATTTAGATTTACATAAAAATTAAACAGATGTATGGAGAGATCGCACATCCTCCTTCTCCCCCTCGGAGTTTCCTCTATTAGTAACATCATGCATTAGTGTGTATTTTTGTCACAATTAATGAATCACTATTGATACACAATTATTAATTAATGTCCATAGTTTGCATTAAGGCTTAATTTTTTTTTAATTAATTTATTTATTTATTTATTTATTTTTGGCTGTGTTGGGTCTTTGTTTTGTATGTGAGGGCTTCCTCTAGTTGCGGCGAGCGGGGGCCACTCTTCATCGCGGTGCACGGGCCTCTCACTGTCGCGGCCTCTCTTGTGGTGGAGCACAAGCTCCAGACGCGCAGGCTCAGTAGTTGTGGCTCATGGGCCTAGTTGCTCCGCGGCATGTGGGATCCTCCCAGACCAGGGCTCGAACCCGTGTCCCCTGCATTGGCAGGCGGATTCTCAACCACTGCGCCACCAGGGAAGCCCAAGGCTTACTTTTTGTGTTGTACAATTGTGTGGGTTTTGACAAATGCATAATGTCATGTGTCCACTGATACAGTATCCTTCAGATAGTTCTGCTGCTCCCAGATACCCTATGCTTTCCCCCTACCCCTGGCACCTTCTGATTTTTTTAACTGTCTCTGTAGTTTTGCCTGTTCCAGAATGTCATATAGTTGGAATCACACAGTATGTAGATTTTTCAGACTGCCTTCCTTTACTAAGAAATGTGTATTTAAGGTTCCTTCATCTCTTTCTGTGACTTGTTAGTACATTTCTTTTTATTGCTTAATAATATTCCATTGTCTGGATGGACTACAGTTAATTTATCTGTTAACTTATTAAAAGGACATTTTGCCAAGTTTTGGCAATCAGGAATAAAACTGTGATAGACATCCATGTGTAGGTTTTTGTGTGGGCATAAGTTTTCAACTCCTTTGAATAAGTACCAAGGATTCAAGCAATTGCTGAATCATATGGTAAAAATATGTTTAGTTTTATTATGAACCACCAAACTGCCAAAGTTGTTGTATCATTTTGCATTCCCAGCAGCAATGAATGAGAGTTCCTGTTGCTCCCCATCCTCGCCAACATTTGGTATTATCAGGTTTTTGGATTGTAGTCATTCTAATAAGTATGTAGTGGTATCTCATTGTTTGTTTTAATTTGCAATTTCCTAATGACATATGATGTTTAGCATACTTTCATATGCTTATTTGATATCTATTTATCTTTTCGGTGACTTATCTGTTGAGATCTTTTGCCCATTTTTAAATTGTTTTTTTTCCCCCCTTATTGTTAAGTTTTAAAAGTTCTTTGTATATTTTGGATACCAGTCCTTTATCAGATATGTGTTTTGCAAAGATTTTCTATGAGGCTGTGGCTTGTATTTTCGTTCTCTTAACAGTCTTTCACAGAGCAGAAGTTTTTAATTTTAATGAAGTCCATTATCAGTTTTTTCATGGATCATGTATTTGGTGTTGTTCTGCAAACCCATGGTCACTTAGATTTCCTCCTATGTCGTCTTCTAGACGTTTGATAGTTCTGCATTTTAAATTTAGGTCTATGACCCATTTTGGTGCAAGGTCTGTGTCTAGATTCATTCTTTTGCATATGATGCTCAGTTGTTCCTGTAGCATTTGTTGAAAAGACTATCTTTGCTCCAATGAATTGCCTTTGCTCCTTTGTCAGAGATCAGTTGATAATGTTTATGTGGGTCTATTTCTGGTTCTCTATTCTGTTCTATTGATCTATTTGTCTATTTTTCACCAATACCACACTTTCTGGATAACTGTAGTTTTATAGTAAATTTTGCAGTCAAAAGATATCAGTCCTCCAACTTTGTTCTTTTTTGGTGTTATGTTTGTTGTTCTGGGTCTTTTGAATTTCTATATAAACTTTAGGATCAGTTTGTCAATATCCACAAAAATATGCTGTTTCTCATCAAAATCTTGCCCATCCATTGTTGATTTTTGTTGGATCCAATCTTTACATGATGATTGCAAAATGATGGCTTTTCAGTCCAGCTCTCTCCACAGCTACCAGCTGGGTCTCAGCACTTTCCTGTGAGCAAGAGCCCTCCCACCTTGTCTAATCTCTGTCTCTCTGACTTTGTTTGTAGTTAATTTACAATGTTATATTAGTTTCAGGTGTACAACATAGTGATTCAAAATTTTTATAGATTTTGCTCCCATTTGAAGTTATAAAATATCGGTTATATTCCCTGTAGCTTATTTATTTTATACATAGTAGTTTGTTCCTCTTAATCCCCTACTCCTATCTTGCCCTTCCCCACTTTCTTCTCCCACTGGTAGCCACTAGTTTGTTCTCTATATCTGTGAGTCTGCTTCTTTTTTGTTATATTCACTAGTTTGTTGTATTTTTTGGATTCCACATATAAGTGATATCATACAGTGTTCGTCTTTTTTTGTCTGATTTATTTCACTAAGCATAATACCCTCCAGGTCCACGCAAGTTGTTGCAAATAGCAAATTTTCATTCTTTTTTATGGCTGAGTAATAATATTCTATTATATATATATATATATATATATATATATATATATATATATATATATATATACACACACACACACACCCCACATCTTCTTTATTCATCCATTGATGGCACTTAGGTTGCTTCCATATCTTGGCTATGGTAAATGCTGCTTTGAACATTGGGGTGTATGTATCTTTTCAAATTAGTGTTTTTGTTTTCTTTAGCTATCTACCCAGGAGTGGAATTGCTGGATCATACGGTAATTCTATTTTTAGTTTTCTAAGGAAACTCCTTACTGTTTTCCACGGTGGCTGCACCAATTTACATTTCCATCAGCAGCATACAAGTGTTCCACATAGTAAGTCTTGAAATCAGGAAGTGTTATTCCTCCAACATTGTTCTTTTTCAAAGTTGTTTTGGATATTCTAGGTCCTTTTCATTTCCATCAGAATTTTAGAATAAGTTTGACAATTTCTACTAAAAATTCTCCTGGGATTTTGATTGGGATTGCACTGAAACTATAGAATAATTGAAGGGAAATTATCATCTTAACAATATCGAGTCATCAATCCATAAATCCATCCATAAATGAGATGTAGCTCTTCATTTATTTAGGTTTTCTTTAACTCTTAGCAATATTTGTAGTTTAGTGTATACAGGTGTTGTTACTTCTTCTGACTAATTTATTGAAGTATTCATATTTTTGATGCTACTGTAAACTGGTAATTTAAAATTTAAATTTCAGATTATTTTGTTCTAGTATATAGACATACAACAGATTTTCTGGTATATTGTTCTTGTACCCTGATACTTTGCTAAATCACTTATTAGTTTATTAGTTTTGCTCAGTTGCTTATTAGTTGCTTTTCTGTAGATTCCTAGGAACCTCAAGAAATAGGAGTGGTGAGAGTACACATCCCTGTCTTTTTCCTGATTTTAGAAGGAAGACATTCGGTTTTACCACTTAGTATTATATTGGCATTGGCTTTTCATAGATGCTCTTTATCAGATTGAGAAAGTACCCTTCTAGTCCTGGTTTGCTATGAGTTGGACTTTTCAGTGTCTATTGAAATGATAAAGTGGATTTTCTTTTTTAATCTTTTGCTATGGCAAATATATGGATTCATTTTTAAATTTTAACTTAACCTTGCTTTGTCAGGAAGTGTATTGGTCATAATGTATTATACTTTTTATGTGTTTTTGGCTTCTATTTGCTAAAATTTTGTTTTGAATTTTTGCATTTATGTTTATGAGGGATACTGTTATATAGTTATCTTGTCTTCTAATGTCTTAGATTTTGGTATTGGAGTAACGCTTGCTTCATAGAAAGAGTTCAAAAGTGTTCTCTCCTTGTCAATTTTCTGGAAGAGTTTGTTTAGAATTAATGTGATTTCTTCCTTAAGTACAATATTTGGTAGATTTTACTGGTAAAGTCATCAAGGCTGGAGATTTTCTTTGTGGGAAGATTTTAAAATACAAATTCAATGTCTTTAATGGATATAGGATTATTCAGGTTATTTCTTTCTTCTTGAGTGAACTTTGACAGTCTGTGTCTTTCAAAGAGTTTTCCCATTTCACCTAAGTTGTCGATTTTATAGGCATAAAGTTCATGATATTTCATTATCATGCATTTTATATCTGTAGAATCTGTAGTGGTGTCACCTCAGTCATAATTAGTATTGATAAATTGTGGTTTTTTCTTTTCTTTATTCCTGAGAAATCTAACCAGAGGTTTGCCAATTTTATTGATATTCTCAAAGAACCAGCTTTGGTCTCATTGATTTTCTCTAATTTTTTTTCTGTTTTGTATTTTTAGTTTCTTAAGGTGGAAGCTAAGGTCACTGATTTGAGAACTTTCATCTTTTCTAATACTGGTGTTTAGTGCTGTAGATTTCCCTGTAAATACTTCCCCCCCTCCCATTTTAATGTCTGCCAGAAATCTTTCCATATCAGTTCATAGAGCTCTTCCTCATTCTTTTTAAATTTATTTTTTCCAGACTTTAAAAAAATAAACTTTTAATTTTAAGGTAGTGTAGATTTATCAAAAAATTACAATAGTACAGAGAGCTTCCTAGACCCAACACCTAGTTTCCCCTATTATTAACATTTTACATTAGAATCGCACTTTTGTTAAAATTAATGAACCAATATTTATACATACTTTGCTATTAACTAAGGTACATACTTTATTCAGATTTCCTTAGTTTTTACTTTTTTGTCTTCCAGGATCCCCTGTAGGATATCATATTGCATTTACTTATATGTCTTCTTAGGATCTCTTGACGGTTACCTTGACAGTTTTGAGGAGTATTGGCCAGGTATTTTATGGAGAGTCCCTCACTTGGTTTTTTTCTGATATTTTTCTCATGGCTAGACTGGGGTTATGAGGGTTTGGAAGGAAACTACAGAGATAAAGTGCCATTCTTTTCACATCAAATCAAGGGTACATTTCATCAACACAACTTATTATTGATGATATTAACCTTGATCACCTGTTTGAGGAAGTGTTTGTCAGGTTTCTCCATTGTCAAATTACTCTCTTCCCCCTTTTAATACTGTGCTCTTCAGAAGGAAATCACCATGCACAGGCCATACTTAAGGAGTGAGGGGTTATGTGCCCCTACTCCTCACTTTGAGAATGTTTACATAATTATTTGTAATTCCTCCTCATGGGAGATTTGTCTATCCTCCCCCAGTTATTTACTTATCAGATCATTTATTTATACCAGTATGGACTCATGGATATTTATTTTATACTTGAGTTATATAATCCAATACTACCATAAGTACTACTGTATTTTATTGCTCAAATTGTTCCAGCTTTGGTCACTGGGAGCTTTTCCGGTTGGCCCCTATGTTTCTTTGATATATCCAAAACATTGTGGTTTTGCTTTGTTTTGTTTTTTAAGTATTTCATTACTTTCTGGCAATATAAGATGTTCCAGGTTTGTTTTGTATATTTTCTGCTTTAGTACTAGAATCAGCCATTTCTCCAAGGAGTGCTGGTTCCTTTTATTGGAGAATGGTATTAGAAACAAAGATTTGGGGAATAACTGTAATCATTCTACTGGAGTGTCATGCTTCTAAGCTCTCTCAGCTGACAAAGCAAGGAAATATATGCATGTACCTCTTTCTTTTCACAGCTGCATTGTATTCCATTGTATGTATGTGCCAGAGTTTACTGAATCAATTTCCTTGATTCAGTAGATTTCCTTGCTTGGGTGTTTTGGCAGTTTCCAATATCTTACAATTATAAGCAGTGTTTCAATGAACAACCTTGTGCATTTGTATTTTCATATTGTTGGAGGTAAATTAGCATAATTTCCTAATATCTTTAGGATAAATTCCTAGGGATTGCTGGGTCTAAGGGCAAATGAATAGGTAGATTTTTTTGCATATTGCCAAATTCCTTTTCATAAGGGTCACACCATGTTTGTGTTCCCATCAGCAATGTATGAGAATGTCTGTTTCCTACAACCTTGCCAACAGAGTATATTGTCAGAATTGTGAATTTTTGCCAGTCTGATGGCCACTAAATTCCCATGGAAGAATTTAGGTTTTCTAGACTAACAAGCTGACAGCAATGAGCTATGCCAAAGGAATCCAAAGGCTAGGGAATGGGGTACAGAAAATGCCTCTCATGGGTTCCATTCTTCTGAAATTTTAAGAATAATGCATAAATAATCTCATTTTGCACGTACACAAAGGAAAACAAAGATTTTGAACAATGACTCACAGGCCCAGAGAAAAACTGCCTCTTAGCAAATGTACTACAACCATGTGGCAACTTGTGATAGCACGTTCCTTGCGGTTGCCTGTAACCAAAATCTAACTTCCTCCAAGATGCTTTGTTTCTGTGGCTGCCCGCTGAGGTTCTGGTGGTGTCACGGCCACCCGTACTTTTTGTTCTGTGACTTCTCTGGCATGCCAGGTTATGGTACAGTGCCCTGTAGAATTCAGTACTCGCTGGCCAACCCACATCTTTTCCGTCACCCAGGATTTTTAACATGAAGCAAAGAATCCAGAGACACCAGGAAGAAGTTTTCCTAGTACATATCCAATTGTATAAAAATTATGAAAGAAATGTCATCTTAATTAGCTGACTGTTGTCACCAAAGAAGAAAATGCTATAAAATAATGTCTATCACTGGTATTTAATGTCAGTTTACTTTTTCAAATCATGCCCACAGTCTCATCTGAGGATCCTTTTCTCTGCCTTTAGTGAGGTAGGTGGCACGGCAGGCACTCTTTTTTCCCACTATATGGATGGGGAAGAGCTGGTACAGATGGAGTAGGAGTCTCTGACCCAGATAACTCAGTCAATGAGAGAGCCAGGGAGACATGTTCTCCTAGCCCTTCCTCCACCGTACCATGCACGCCAACTCGGCAGGGGATGGAGTTTAGTTACAAAAGAAAACCAGGGGTCAGACATGGAGTCTTCTCTCAGTGGGATGTCAGCCAAGCCATAGAACCTCTTTGGGTCTCAGTTTATTTTTCAAAGAAGGAGAAGATACAGATTCTAGGATTCTATCAAATGGGGTCCCAGGCTTACATATACAGGGGAACATAATCATTCTTATTCTACCATACTATTCATTCATTCATTCAATAAAGGTTGACAGTCAAAACTGGATTGCAAGTCAATGGCATGGTGGTGTAGACCCACACTGGATGCTGTGAAGGAGCACTTCCATCAGGCCCAGTAGCATGAGATAAATTACCTATGCCCTTGGTACCACATCCTTCAGATTCTACTTTAGCAGATACAGAATTATTCAAATCATAAGCAAAACTCCCAATAGTTTGTTTTTCAGTTCTCTGGTTTACCTCCCTGGGTTTACCTTACTGGGTTTACCTGTCCCTACAGAGAGATTTTCACTTCCAAGCTGAGTTCTTCCTTTCTTAGTTTAATATTTTTTTCTCACTCTTTCTGAAGGAGAAGCAGGATGTTGTGTACTTTTAAAAGTTGACTGTATTCGACTGTGAAAGCAGAATGGATTATTGAAGGGCTCTGTGGTGAAATAAAACATCAGTTTAATTGGGGGAGTGAGACATTTTGTAGATTATGAGAACCCCAGGATTGAAGAGGTCCTCTGCTGTCCTCTAGGACAAAATTCCACTGGATGCATGAATCATCATTCCCTTTACTAGATCTTAACCGTGAGTTTTTTGTAAATGCCGTTGGAAAGTTCAGGTGGTCATTCAGCTGGTGTCTCCATTTAGCAATTAAGAAAATTGAGTTCACATTTGCGAGAACAAGAAGGCTGCAGCCTTTCTGGGTAGAACATTTAAAAATAAATGTATTGAAGTAATGAAGCTCTTATGCATCCAGGCAGAATGGACCTATTAAAAGGTGGCAACAAGGTGGAATACATCACAAGGAGTAATGAGAGTCTGAGGGTGGGCAAACCTTCATGTACAGTTCATCTCATTGGTTAAGGGCAGAGGGGAAACTGTGCTATTTATAAAATGATAATTTGATTTTTCTCAAAGTCTTCTGTCCACTTAAATAAATGGAAAACAAAGCAGGAGGATGGAGAAAATAGGGTAAAAATGAAAAAAAAATTACAGTTGAAATGAAATATTAAAGTAATTTTAGCCAGTTGGTAAAAAAATCTCTTTTCTCAATTTATAAAATCAGAAGAGTGGATGGACATAAATAATGATGATAAATATAAATCTGCTAAGTAAAAATATGTTAATGATGAGAATATATTTAGCCAAGAGAAGAAGAAAAAACTGAAAACCTAGAAAAGTCACCTTAAAAATAGTAGCTGAGAAATGGAAATGTGGAAAAACAACCAGAAGATATCACTGTAACCCTTCAGTGCCTTCTGAGTAGGCAAGAAATTTTAGTATCAAGCATTTTGTAACAAGACATTAAAATAATGCCTGAATTTTCCTCTTTAGACTGAGAATATAAAAGTAGGTTTCCTCCCATAATAAAGTATAGCAACTTCCCTCTGAGCTCCACAGTTCTGGACCAGAAACCTCAACGAATCTGATGTGGTCCTTGGTTACCAGGAGGTCTGGAGGAGAGACAGTGCCATAGCAACCTGGTATTGTTGTTGCAGTGAGCACTCGCACCTCTTGGTGGAAGTTCAAGGCTGGGGCTCCCATCTGCGGATGCAGAGAAAGGCTCAAAGGGAAGGGAACTTCCATTACCTGAGCGCCTACTATGTACCTCACTGTGCTGGACACTTCAGCCACGTTATGTCTTTTAATCCTTCCCTGTGCCCTGAGGGACCGTGATCATTACCTACATTTGGCAGATGTGGGATTCAGGGTTCAGGGAGATTAATTTGCCTATGGATATGCAATTAGAAAGCAACATAACCAGTATTTGAAGGCGTGGTAGAGAATGACACCATATCTGTTACGGGCTGAGTAGTGGCCCTTCCTCCCCAACCCCCCACAAATTCATATGTTGAAGTTCTAACCCCCAGGACCTCAGAATGTGACTGTATTTGGAGATAGGGTCTTTCAGATGCTAATTAGTCTGACTGGTATCTTTATGAGATGAGGAAATTTGGACACACAGAGAGACACCAGGGACGCAGGCACAGAGGAAAGGCCATGTACTGACACAGCAAGAAAGTGGCCGTCTGCAAGCCAAGGAGAGAGGCCTCAAAAGAAGCCAAACCTGCTGACACCTTAAGCTTGGACTAATAGCCTCTGAACTGTTTGGTTACATTAAAGCTCTGAGATTTGGAATGTGTTCTTGCATAATTGAGAATATTTTTAATGTTAAATTGAAATAAAAAACGTGGATTCCACAGAATAAGACAAATCTACCTGGATTAGCAAACACGTGTCTTTTTCATGATGCTATTTGGACACAGAGATGATAAAGGGGAAGAGACTGCACAGTCTTGATGTAGAGAGGGAGGGAGAGCCTGGGGTGGGGAAGGGAGGAGTTTCTATGAGAACAATAGTTGGGATCAGGGAACAGGGAGTCAGTTGGGAGTAAGAGGGATGCATCAATCTGCTTGTGTGAGAGAGCTCTGGCCATCAAGCCTTCCTGCCAACGGGATGGAACCAGAATGAACACACCTGTCCTGCTTGCCTTTGCTGCATGGAAGGACCCCAGATCCCGAAGGGCATGGAGTTTAGAGAAACCTGGGCAATCTTGACAGCTGTCTCTCCCTGCCGTCAGTGAAGAGGGATGAGTCTCCTCAGAGAAAGTCAAGATGGGGGCTGGCAGATGCGAATGTCAGCATTGGACGTTAGCTTCCGTTTTGAAGCATTACAGCAAGACCCCAGGATACAGAAGAATTATGCATTTAATGAATTGTAGGTCTCTGTTTGTACTAAGACTGTGTACCCCGACTTAAAATGAGATTAAGTGAGACTGTTTAGAGCTCCTGAGTCTCATAAGAGATGTGAGCTGATGACACAGTTGGTAGGATTCAGCCACCCGACCAGCCAGATCTGTGTTTCCCTGCCTTGGTTCGGATGTGGATAAAAGTCTGTTATCCCATAGGCATAGGCGTGGAATATGGTTTCAATAATGATGGTGGGTGGTGGGCTGCCCTGAGTCATCCTAAAGCATCCCTTCACTTATTAAGCAAATGGTAATTGATTGTTTACTGTGAGTCACTGTGGTACAAGCTGGGGCTTCAGCAGAGAGCAAGACAGCAAGGGAGAGAGTAACATGGGATGTGAAGGGATGCTTGCTATTGTGAAATCTGTTTGTAGTAGGATGAGAACACAGAATTCCTTTTTTGGGAGAAAACTGCTCTTTGTTTAGGCAAAGAACCAAAACGGCCGTGAAAGGTGATGGTCCCCTGCTTAGCTTCGCTGGGAGAGGTTTAGACTGAGAAGGGTGCAAATCTTCTGCATTTGGGGAGACTGGGGTTCACAGGCAGGAGGAGTGGTGCCAGGAAGGAGAGAAGAGGAGGAGCAGGGAAGGGGAGGTCGCCCCAGTAACACAGCAGGACCTGGTCTGGTGAAGACGGAAGGATCTAGGGTGTGTTGGGATGTAGCCTCCCATTTGAAGACTTTCTGCCTGTCTCAAATGTTTCTAGCTCCCCGAGTCTTGTGTTGGTGGTGCTTTGGGGAGACAGAGGTGAGGGTGGTGGAGAGTCACAGAATGTCAGGTGACCAGTAATGTGATGAGGACCGTCTAGATGGACTCAGGTGGCACGTGGAAGTCTCCTGCTCAGCCCAGATATCCTTCAGTCAGGTGACCCTTCACGGGGTCCTTTGGGAAGGACTGGGACTTGAGCCATTTTGGATATTACAAGAGGGCACAAACCCCTTCTCAACCTGGAGAGAAGGGGTTTCTGGGAGATTAAAGCCACCACTTGGCATAGCTGCAGTGGCATGGTGACCTCAGGGAAGAGACGTGGTGCTGGGAACATGCTGGTGGGAAGGTGGGGACAGAGGATGCTTACAGATGGTGGAGAGCAGGATGCAGAGGGTACAGGGGAAGGTTAGGAGGATGAAAGACGCAGGTGTCGAGTGAGGGGCAAGAAATGACAGGACCCTGTAGGAGGAAGGGTGGAATAAGGCAGATGGGGGCGGGACACGGGGAGCTCCAGGGTGTCTGACAGGCTGCAGTGGGAGGAATTGGCCCCCAAGTCTCCTGGCCCGCGGTTGGGGTGGGGAAGGCGCCAGTGGGACCCCTGTCCCCACAGAGGCAGCCTCTCTCTGCTCAGGTGGTCGATGTGCGTGGTTTACACTCTAGACTATGGTTCTCTTTCACCAGTGGCCCCAGGAGATTCCCGGCAGCTCCCGAGTGGAGGGCTGGGTGTGCAGGGAGGTCCTAGCTGCTTCTCCTGACTCTGAGGATTGGTGTCAGGACTGATGTTCCCTTGGGCTTGTCTTACCTGCCGATGGGCACTGATAAACCAGGAACTGGAGGTTGGCGCTCTCTTCCTCGTGCCAGGCAGGCACTAGGCTAATCCTGCCAACAGCTTGTCAGGTGGACATGGCCCATCTTACAAGTCAGGAAAAGGGGGCAGGGCAGTTGCAAACACTCACACAGGTGGCCAGAACAGAATGCAGCCGAGACTGGGGTCTGCTGGGCTGCAATGTGTTTTCCCATGCCCTCTCCTTTGCCAGCCCGTTCTGTGCCCATCTCCTGCCTCTGCACAGGGGTTCCAAAGCTCTGCTTGTTGGTATCTTGGTTTCCTTTGCCTGGTGTCCATCCCAGCTCTTTAGGGCTGGTGAATTCACCCCCAGTTAACATGTGTCTTTCTGTTCTATGCTCTGCAGCCCCTGGGCTGGCAGGGCTGGGGGTGGTGATGGGGACAGGTTGATACACTTGGAAGGGCTCAGTCCACAAGGAGTGGGCAGGGTTCCGGGAAAGCCATGAGGCTGGGGAGCTTCCTGGGCTGGGGGCAGGGACTGGTCCTGAGAACTGGCTGTGGCGTTAGGAGAGACCGTCTATCAGGAAAGGGGGACACCACCTGCTGTCACAGGTGGTGAAAGGGGGTGGCAGCCACACCACCCCGCTGCCCAGCAAGGCGGGGCCGAGGGGACTGACTCCCTGGCCCTCCTCCCCTCCTGCCCTTTGAGCTCCTGCCAGCACCTCCCATTGGGCAAACCCACCAGCCCGTGGAGGCCCAGCCCGTGTTCCCCGCTGGAGCGCAGGGTCCACTGGAGCCAGTGCGGCTGGACCTGCAGGCCTGAGAGCACCAGCTTCAAGGCCACACCATCAAGCCAATTATTTTACAGCTTTAATGAGGTTCCAAAGTTAATCATGCATTTCATTCTAACTTGCTACAGATTCTTAATCACAGCCTTAGGAGCATTATAAAGTTAATACTCTTTCTGGATATTTAAGGATTTCATAAAAGCACCCTATTATATCCTGAGGGTTCCTCCTGAAATTTTCTCTTCCTACGGCATGTAAACCCTCTGAGCTTTGGAAGGTTCTGGTGGTAGTTACGCTAACTTGCTTTGGTACGTTACCGGTCTTGTCCGGTCTGTCCAATAGAAATGCAACGTGAACCTCAAATGGGGGCCACATATGTAATTCAAAATTTATTGGTAGCCACATTAAGACTGTTGTAAACTTGTATGCTTTTGGAGTCCAACAGGACTGGATTCTAATCCTGACTCTGTCATCTCTGAGCTGTGTGATCCTGGGCAGGTCACTTAACCTCTCTGAGTTTCAGTGTCTTAGTCTGTAAAGTACACCAAACATACCTACTCTTTATGGGTTTTGTGATATTTAACTGAGTTAATGTATCTAAAATGCCACCACGTAGTTTGAACTCAGCAAGGGCTGGGTATTGCTCTACATTGTTGAGACGCATGTAGAGAATAAGAAAGGAAACGTGTAGATTAGACGTGCTGCTTGCATCTTCTGAGGAGCACGGTCCTCCAGGTCAAAACAATGACGTCAGGTGG
Organism: Balaenoptera physalus; assembly: GCF_965194825.1. NCBI lineage: Eukaryota > Metazoa > Chordata > Mammalia > Artiodactyla > Balaenopteridae > Balaenoptera > Balaenoptera physalus. The sequence goes on along the minus strand of NC_138885.1, from coordinate 133,608,166 downwards.
CCTCTGCAGATGAGAAAAAGTCTTCGGTTTAGAAGTGATGGGGCCATTTGAGAGAGATGGCTCTCGGCTCTGATAGATGGCCTGTCTCATGACAGCTCTCGGGGGTGGGGTAGCGGTTAGAAACAGGAGCTGCCAAGTTCCGAGGCGCCGGATCTAGAGGCTCCTGTATCAGAGAGACAAGCACGGAGGATGTCACAGCGGAAACCAGGAGAGAAAGCTGCAGGAAATATGAGTCAGAGCAAAGCAGGGTAGACTGCCGTCTGCTCCTCAGGCTTGTGGGCCCCGAAATCCGGAAACACCCGCTGCCTTCCTGAGCCCACCCTGACTGCACTGGAGAGTCAGGATATTGATTTTCTTTTTTAATCACTTGGGTAGATTATGCCATATGCCTGTTGTTTAAAAATTAAAGGATAATCACCCCTGGGGGGGAAAATCAATCATCACTTATAAGGAGAAACCTCTTTCATATGATTTTAATGACAGAGGTAAAGAAACCATTTATCCTCCTGCTTTTCAAAATAAGAAAAGCAGACATGCAACTTGGTTGGAAAAACATGATGTATAGTGAATGAAATTTTGCAGCCTGATGTTATGAACGGGTAAAGGAGAGAAGGGGGACTGTGGGAAAAAAAGAGGAAAAATGTAAAAATATGAAGAGAAAGAATCATGGAGACCATCTAATCCAGTGAATTCCAATTTGTCCAGCCTTCAGGTGCAAATAAGGGTGTTTTTCTTGTTTTTAATCCAAGTGACAGAAATCCAACTGAAACTGACTTAAGAAACATATTTTTTAACATTAATTAATTTCTTGAAGCATAGTTGATTTACAGTGTTGTGTTAGTTTCTGCTGTACAGCAAAGTGTTCAGTTATACATATATATATTCTTTTTCATTATGGTTTATTACAAGACATTGAATATATTGGGTTGGCCAAAAAGCTCGTTCGGGTTTTTCCATAATATCTTACAGAAAACCCCGATCGAACTTTTTGGCCGGCCCAATAGTTCCCTGTGCTATACAGTAGGACCTTGTTGTTTATTTATTTTATATATAGTAGTTTGTATGGTTACCAGAGGGGAAAGGGGTATAAATTAAGAAACATTCTTTTTTTTTTTTTTTTTAACATCTTTATTGGAGTATAATTGCTTTACAATGGTGTGTTAGTTTCTGCTTTATAACAAAGTGAATCAGTTATACATATACATATGTTTCTATATCTCTTCCCTCTTGCGTCTAGAAACATTCTTTTAAATGTATTTACTGGGGAGTCTAAGGGTTAAGTGACCCTGCTGTGGGCTGGGCCGGGTTCCTCTTTCCCTCTAGAAGGTCTTGGCTCCGTTTTACCCCGTCATGGCCTCATTCCCAGGCAGGAGGTGGCTGATAGTCACGCTAGGCTCACAATGTCCTTGCCGTACTATCCAGACAAAGCAGGGGTGGCATTCCTTCCTGTTTGCAGCCCTTTCTGCCCCCTGGGCTGATGACTGGGGCAGGAGGGGAGCCGGGGGTCCTCTGATGAGCCCCTGTGGTCAGACGCCGGTCTCCAGGCTGGCAAATCTACGTTCTTGGAAACCCGTGGTTGGACTAAGGGAGAAGGAGGGGCGGCCACCGAAAGAGAGGGAAGATGGGGGCGGGGCTTCTCTCCCAGCCCACAGCTCTGAGGCGCCTCCCCCAATCCCTTAGGGTCCCCAGAGTTCAGTTTGAAAACAATCCTACACCTTCCCTCCTAACTCCTCCCCCCATAAATTTTGCAATAATGAGACGGAGGCCAAAGAGAAGATACAAAACACAGCCAATCATTATTTGTGGATTCGTATTTGGGGATTTGCCTACTTGTTACCATTTGTTTGTAACCCCCAGGTCAATGCTCGGGGTGCTTTTGGGGTCCTTCGCAGACATGCACAGAGCCTTGGAAAATGTGAGTCACCCAACTGCCCTGTTCCCAGACCAGGTGGCATCAGCAGCTCTGCCTTCTTGTCTCCTACTTACACTGGAAACAGGGTTCCCTTTTACATTCTCTTTAGTGCCATGCTGTTCCCATTGGGTGCTTTTTCTTGGTGATTTTGCTGTTTAAAGCGGCCCCCTATGCATACGGCTAAGTGCTGTCTAGTCTCCTCAGCTCAAGAATGCTGTGATGTGTCTTATGGAGAAAATACAAGTGTTAGGTAAGCTTTGTTCAGGCCCGAGTTATAGAGCTGTTGGCAGTGAGTTTAATGTTAATGAATGAATCAACAGTATATTAAAGAAGATGTCTTTAACACACAGAAAACAAGGTCATACATTGATTGGTTGGCCAGAAGTGTGAGTGAACCTAACTCTGTATTTTCCCTACAAGCAGTGCTTCAGTGTCACTGGTTGTGTGTCCGCGGCGACATTATAGTCCGTCACCATCCCTCTAAGCCGGAAGAGGGCCGCCGAGGAAGCCGGTCCACCGCTTCCCTGTTCCACCATATGTAATGAGGGGGCAGAGATGCAGAGGGGAAGGAGGCAGAGAAACCGTGATGGGGCGATGAGGAAGAGAAAACAGCAAATACATGAGAAGGACCGAAGGGAAAGAAGAGAAGTGAACATCCGTAGGTTCTAAGTCTCTCCACAGCTGCACTGGGTGTGTCGCACCGGACAGGTACAGAGGCTTTGGACATGAGCACAGGGTTTGTGTATTTGATGAGATTCTCATCAGCTCCAAATACTGTAACTAAGCCTTGTCTAAAAGTGTATAAACCCAGGCCACAAGTTTCAACAGAGACTTGAACTTAATGAGAAAGTCCGCATGATTTACACAAATGCTTTGAGCATGTGAAGACATTGGTGGGCAACATCACCTGGTTTAGGGAATAAGGGAGGTGAGAAAATGTAATTATGAAACACAAAATTTAACTAAATATGTACTTGGTGTCTACCTTTTTTTTTTTTTAATAAATTTATTTATTTATTTATTTATTTATTTATTTATTTACGGCTGTGTTGGGTCTTCGTTTCTGTGCGAGGGATTTCTCTAGTTGCGGCGAGCGGGGGCCACTCTTCATCATGGTGCGCGGGCCTCTCACTATCGCGGCCTCTCTTGTTGCGGCGCACAGGCTCCAGACGCGCAGGCTCAGTAGTTGTGGCTCACGGGCCCAGTTGCTCCGCGACATGTGGGATCTTCCCAGGCCAGGGCTCGAACCCATGTCCGCTGCATTGGCAGGCGGATTCTCAACCACTGCGCCACCAGGGAAGCCCTTGGTGTCTATCTTTTAAAAAAAAAATTCTGAGTCCATTTAACAAAAGGGACAAGGAATTTTCCTATATGATGTTGAGGTTTGCATTAATACTTATCTTCCAGAGAGAGGGGGTTAGTAAACTGAGCCGTGTAGGAATGTCATAGAAACTGCATTTGTTACAGTGCTTGATGTGCAAAACTGCTCTTAGTAACTTCCACTTGTAAATTACATGTGTCACAGGAGGGTGAATTTACTCACCAGGCTGTGGCGTGATTAAATCACTGAATTTACCGTCCCCGATTCTGTCACATTTAACCCACCAATACATCAAACCTTGCAGGAAAGCCTCCTCCTTGTGAAAGTTATTTTGACAAGTAAATAAGTGAGTGATACAAACAGATTAATACCGAAATATAATTTACATTTTCAAGGCACTTTTCTTTCACACATATTTCATCCAACTCTCTGCTCTTTGAAACTTTGATTCCAAAGTTTGAATTTCAGTATCTTAGAAAGTGTCCTTTCTCTTTTTTTTTTAAAGATTTTTTTTGATGTGGACCATTTTTTTTAAAGTCTTTATTGAATTTGTTACAATATTGCTTCTGTTTTATGTTTTGTTTTGTTAGCCACGAGGCATGTGGCATCTTAGCTCCCCCACCAGGGATTGAACACGCACGCCCTGCATTCGAAGGCGAAATCTTAACCACTGGACTGCCAGGGAAGTCCCAGAAAGTGTTCTTTCTTGACCCCAAGAACATTGTGTGCTTTTATTTTCAAACTTCACAAAGTTTGTTTTAAAGGTAAAATTTCATTCATTTCACTTTCTCAAGGAGTTCTGAAAGATTTGAATACGTGTGAAAGAAAAATTTAGGATTTTCAAAAGTGTCCTACAGCCTTAGCATTATCTAGTAATTGGATGTATTTGCAGTTCCCTATTTGCATACACAGATTGTTCACATCTTAACCATGGCTGCTGTTGGGTTCGTCTTTGGTGATTTCATGCTTACCTTTGGGTTATATCTGGAAATAGCCTCTAGTCCAATTAATCAGCCCCCTTTTCCAAAGCAAATCTTGGTGTTCTTGTACGTTGGCCCTAGAGTGACGAGCACTTGGAAAAATGCTTATGTTGCTGGTTTAGGTGTTAAGGGCAGGGTTACAGAATAGCTTCTGGCATCACCCGCAGCCCGTGCATGTACGTGTAAGCCTGGAGGGAGCATTCTTGCCAGCTTTGCCTGCTGATGACTTGGGGGATGGTTTTTCCCTTTATTTACTTTTTTCTGCATTGTCAGTAACCCCGGCTTCTTCTCCTGGCCTCTGTCTTCCCCTCTTGTGGGCCTCTGCTTGGGCTTCTGTCCACAGCATAAGTGCGGCCCTGAGAGGGGTGGGCCCGCCTGTCTTACTGGTGGCTGTCCCACTCCTTGGGGCCGGCACCCTGACACCGGCAGGCTCAGCTCTCCCAAGGCTGCTGCAGCTCTGCCTTGTCTTTGAGCATCACCCACTCGCTTCCCAGCCAGATGCCACGCCCACATGGGTGCACCCCTGCAGTGGCCCCGTCACCTCTCAGAACACTCCAGAACACTCAGAACTCTGGCCTTATGCTTCCTAACTGATCCTTCTTCAGGTCTTTGCCCAAAAGGGTGAGAACAGTGTGAAATGAGAGCTGCTGACGGAGGCCCTGGTCGATCCTGTGATGACAGTGATGGCTTCCCTGAAGAAGCAGCCCTGGAGCCCTGGCCCAGCTTTAGTTAATTGATTTTCTTTAAAAAATCATCTCGGTCTGGACATTTTCAAAAATACGCAAATATAAAGAGAAGCATGTAATAATCACCACATACCCATCACGTAGCTTCAACAATTATCACCATTTTGCCGAACTTGTTTTGTGTCCAGCATTGTTTTTCTGGACTCAATTTAAATAGTTATCCATGGGATTTTTCGGTTTAGGATCTGTCTCTGTGGACGCTCCCAGGGTCCCATCTTGACCTCTGCTGTCCCAGTGTGCCATGCCCGGCCTGCGGGACGTCTCAGAAATCTGCCCCCGCAGGCCCCTCCGGATGCCCCACTGAATCGCCTCATGGGAGGGGTTTCTAAGGGTAAGTGTCTGGCACTCCCTTACCAGCCTTGTCTAATCCCGAAGATTCCCTGTGAGGGAAACAGCAATGTTGGTCCCAGCAATGTGTCTGTCTGGCCTCACTATCGGGGCTGTTTTAACAGAAACTTCAATTTGCAGGGTTCTTTCTAAAAAAAGCCAAAGGCTAATTACTGATCAGCATTCAGATCTTGTCTTAGGAGCATGAACTAGTTATTGAGGAATAAACACTGAAGAAATTCCACTGCAAAAACTGGGGAGAAAAGAAAGTTCAGTGATGTGAATCCCAGTCGTTACCTGAGGATTACCGTCCTAATTGGCAATGGGTGCCTCTGCCACCAGCTGTTTCTCATCTAGTTTGCAGTATGAATACTAATTTGGGGGCAGAATTGAACAAATAAAAATGAAAATTACTAACTTGCTAGTGATGCAAAATAAAATGAATTTTGCCTTTGATTTGCTTATCGAAGACCACATGAATGCTGTGTGACAACTCCCCGGCACATATGCAGGCTCAGTGGCATCTTTTTCCCACGTGTGCGGGGTCACCTTGGGGTCAGCCAGGTGGACCTGGTGACCTTGGTGTTGCTGACTCACAGGAGGGGGGCGGGCCGGCTGACAGTGAGTGGGGCTGGCCACCAATGAGCGGGGCTGGCCGCGGTTTGGGAGGTTGAGGCAGTTAGGCTGCAATGCACGTACCTCTCATCCTCCAGCAAAATGTCCCGGACAGGTTCTCATAACAATGGCCCAAGGGCAAAGAGCAAGGGGAGATGGGCACAGCATCCTGAGGTCTAGTTTGAAACTGGGATTCTGCCACTTCCATCCATTCTGTTGGCGAGAACAAGTCACAGGCCCGAGACCAACGTCAGAAGGCAGGGCTGGTGACCCCCCATCTTGGTAGGAGCGAGAGTCCTGCAAAGGTGCCTGCAAAAGGCAGGGTGGGTGAAGAATTGGGCCCATACAGCGCCATCAATGTACCAGAACTGGTGTCTTTTAAAGTCAGCTTCAGACTTGAAAACTGATTTTAGTCCGTGGGAAAATAGCTGGGGCTTTCTTTTAATGTTGAAAAGAGGGCACTGACTTTGAAGTCCAGCAGTTTGAGTTCACATCCGGGGTCACCCAGCTCCTGGCTGGTTTCCTTATGCACATCACAGAAGTTCAGAGTCTGGGTCCACATCTGTGAGGCGGGGTAGCTATCTCCTCTTCATCGTGCAAGTGTGGGGTCCAAAGCACAGAGAAAGGTGCTCGGTAGTGGCTGTCACATGCTGTGGGTGTGAAGAAATCTCTCTACACACAACACTCCTGCTCGTCCGGGCAGGGAGAGTGATTATAACCCAAAATAGATTCAGAATATAAACAGGAAAAATACAGCTTATCACAGAGTACCACGTAATCCCTAGATATAAATAAGTGATTTAAATGGCATCTCTGGTTCTTCATTTCTCGTCCTTACTGTCTGGAGTGTCCTGTGTTCTTTCCCAGGGCAAGTCCTTCTCTTAGGTCAAAGTGTCTGTCCCCCTTCCTGGAAGAAGCGGAAAACAATCCCATGGGTTGCAAAGGCTGGATCGCTGACCTCTAATTACATCATCATTTCTGCCCATCACCTGGCTGAGCTGGCCCCTTGGAGAGGAAGCAGGGCTTACACGGTGGCGGGAAGGGGACTTTGGAAGAAAGAGGGGAGAGTGTGTCGCCCTCAGAAGAGACGTGCATGATGCTGGTAGCTTCAGGCAAAGGTGGTCTTCCACTAGGGTCACACAGCTGCCCATCGGACTGTATCAAGATGCTGCTGGATTGGCACTCTGGGGAGGAGGCTATGCTTCACGATGGGCACGATGTGGGGACCAGGCCATTGGAAGGGGGAGGAGCACCACGGTTAAACACCCTCAGAGGCTGCCCGGGGGTGCACTTTTGAACAGATAGGACAGAGAGCCCAAAGCACACAGACTCCGAGCCACAGACACCTGCAGGAGAAAGTGAAGAAGAGTACAGGGGGGCTCAGAGGCCAGGAAGTGTATCCTGGGGACAGGCCAGGAGCTTTCCCTTATCACCAGCTTGGATCCCACCGGTGGAAGGAGCACTCAGCCCAGGAGAGGCTGGAGGGGGGTGAGGTGGGGTAACAGGCGCTGACGGGCAGCCCAGCACCCAGGAGGAGAGGGCCTTCCGGTTGGTGGAGCGCGGGATCTAAGGAGCCCGCTGCAGGGGTCAGCGTCAGTGAGCCTGGACCAGACAATGCACAGCCCGGATGCATTTCATAAAAACTTAATTATGGAAGCTTTTGAGATAATATAATACAAAATTTTGAATCTCACTTCACCTTATGCACAAAATTTGATATAAAGACCCCTTCTTTAAATTATTCTTACGAGAAAATTAGTCTTAAATAACGCAAAACCTTCCAAAAATCCACCTCTTGCCTAAAACGCGACTTCCCCGTGTTCCAGAAGTTCAGAGTCTGGGAAGCGGCGGCCAACTCAGGTCTTCAGGGCAGGACGGGAGTCCTTCAGGGTGGGGCTCAAGGAGGCCCCCAAACATGGACTGAGCTGCCTTCCAAGTAGGCATATTTTCTTTAGGCCCTGATTTATGGGTTCGTGAAATTTTGCACAGTTAAATTCTAAATTGTCTTCACTTTCTAATCACGTTCTTTTTAAACTGCCCACTCCCATGTAGAGCAATGATAAGAAACAATAACTTGCATGAACACCAAGCTTTATAGTCTTCAGAGCTTGTTCACATCCTCCAGCCGGGATCTGGGTACCTCACAAGGGCTTCTGGATGCTACATTGGTACCCACTGAGTGTTGAATGAATGAACGAATGAATGAGTGAACTCATTACCCTATGTGAGACTGGACACATCCCTGTGATACATGTTGTATTATTCAAGGTTCTCCAGAGAAACAGAACCAACGGGTGTATGTGTGTGTGTGTGTGTAGATGGCTCCCACAATTATGGAGTCTGAGAAGTCCCCAGATCTGTCGTTGGCAAGCTGAGGAACCCAGGACACCCAATGATGTAGCTCCAGTCCAAGCCCGAAGGCCTGAGAACCAGGAGAGGTGATGGCGTACATTCCAGTCTGAAGGCAGGAAGGAACTGATGTCCCAGCTCAAGGCAGTGAGGCAGGAGGCGTTTCCTCTTACTCCTGGACGTGGCTGCCTTTCTGTTCCATTCAGGCCATCGGTGGGTTGGGTGAGACCCACCCACACTGGGGAGGGCCATCGGCTTTACTCAGTCTACCGATTCAAAGTATTAATTTCATCCAGAAACACGTCTTCACAGACACATCCTGCATAATGTTTGACTAAATGTCTGGGTACCCTGTGGCCCAGTCAAGTTGACACATGCAATCAGCCATCACGCATATATTTTATAAATGCATATACACTGCCTGCATTTACCTTCTCTTCCAACAGAGTTAATTTCTTTGATCTGGGGTGGTATAGTTGCCTTTAGCTTACTTAGTACCAAGAAAGAAGTTTCAGGAAACAAATACACAAAACCTTCACCTATTTTTAGTTTGCACAAAATTTACTCCAGATTTATCTTTTCAATGAAAAGATGCCAAGATCAAATATTTTCTAGGAGTTGGGAGGCTTGTAATGGTGTGCTGTACGCTTTCTGCCATAGAACAAAAGAACAAGTGGTCGAGCTGGTGTCAATCTGGCCAGGGTTTCAGCATCTAAATGAATCTTTGTGGGCCTGTTTTTCCTGATATTTCATTAGCTTCTCCTGGAAGGCTCTGTGGTCCTGTCGCTGACTCATCCTTCACCGTCTCCCTGAGCTGTATCTGAGTCTCCCCTGAGAACACACAGTTGCGCTCTGTGTACGACACTTAGAATGGGCTGCGTGACTCAGACATCAGCCAAACGGATCATTATTTCAACTAGGACAGTGACGGTAAGACATTCCCCAGATGGGGAGGTAACACCTGGCCACCCCCGTGTTGGTGTCCAGGCAACGTCAGGTTACAGTGAATGATGTGACAGCTGTCTTAAATTTCTTGGTTCTAGCTCAGATATGGGTGGGTTCGGTGGGGGAAGAGCAAAGATGAAAATAAATAAATAAATAAAAAGGGGAAATCTGAATAACCAGGGCTCAGGAAGGTTCAGAACACGGTTAGATTTATGACCTCAACATAGAGAGTTTGCGACGATTCATTCTAGTGCTCGTATTTCACCACCGACAAACTCAGTTTCACTCTTTGAGAGTCTTCTACCCAGCTACCTTCTGGCTACTTTCTCTGAACCTTGGTTCTAATCCTGAGAAATAGAGGATCTGACTCAGTCTAAACACGAACCGGTCTTCTTAGGGTTATGTGTGTTCAGTTTCGTACAACCATCTCTGGCCCAGGGTAGTCACATGGCGCCAAGATGGTTCCCCAGCCTCGATTATGATGGGGCTGTGGACAGGACCAGTTCCATTAGAAGGGCCATGGGCAGGGCTGACATGCCAACACAATCTTTTTTAATTGCTTAATCCAAGTGTGCTGGAGCCAACTCGTATTGGATCATGAGAACTGACTGAAACTTCCAGGAATTGTGTGAGCCAGTTAAACACAGTCATGATTAAAAATTAAATTGTACAAATTTTCAATAAAACAAAATATAAATACTAATTACTTTACTACATTTTGCTATTATCTATGCCTAATAATAGATATTATCTATCTCAGTGATAGGTACTGTCTAATGGTGTGTTACCATGATGCGTCTCTACCCAACTGCACGTTTAGTGATGTCAGGTTGGCCATCAGGAGTATTTACACCATGGAAATTGTCAAGTGCGACATACTAGGACTTAATTTACTGTGGTGTTAATTGTCTAGACTTAAGAAATTGATAGAGAAATGTTAATAATGCAGATTAGATTTGAAACTGGGAATGTCTATAGCCACCATATTATGAACAGCACAAAAAAATTGAGGAAATTTCTTCCAGTGTTTAAAAGTATTGTCTGATTCAACAAAAGTGACTCACACCATTGATAAACAAGTTTCAACACACAACTTCGGTGTTTCATTTTTGTCTTTTTTAATTAATTTTTAATTTTTATACAATTTTTACAGGTTATACTCCGTTTACAGTTATAAAATATTGGCTATATTCCCCATGTTGTACAGTACATCCTTGTAGCCCATCTTACACCCAGTAGTTTGTACCTTCCACCCCCCCACCCCTACATTGCCCCTCCTCCTCACTGGTAACCACTAGTTTCTTCTCTACATCTGTGAGTCTGCTTCTTTTTTGTATATTCACTAGTCTGTTGTATTTTTTAGATTCCGTATATAAGTGATATCGTATAGTATTTGTCTTTCTCTGACTTATTTCACTTAGCATAATGCCCTCCAAATCCATCCTTGTTGCTGCAAATGGCAAAATGTCGTTCTTTTTTATGGTTGAGTAGTATTCCATTGTCTGTATGTGTGTATGTATGTGTGTGTGTACATATATACACACCACATCAAGGAAAATATCAAACAACATTTGTCTCACAACTACACTTATTTGTCAGTTGCAACCATAGGTTGGCTGTGGATACAAGAGTCTACCAAAAATCAAAAAAATCATTGTGTCAGAGTCAATCGGCTACATAGAATTTACAGCAAAGCATATGGTATATTTTAGAATTTGTAAATTGTATGTTACACATCCTTTATATCAGTAAAACTTATAATAACCATATATACGTGTATATACACATATTCTCTTTTTTGAGGGTGGGAAGTCCATTGATGAACATTTGTCAGCACCCAGATAGTCTTGCCCGTCCCACAGGGCAGCTCATGGGTGAGGGAGCACAGGAGGGAGCTGCGGCGTAGGTATCTGGGAAGAGCAGAAGAGGCTGAGCGGGAGCTGCTTCTCCTGCAGGAGGGGATGATGCAGCCAAGAGTCCACGAATCCCATGAGACCGTGGGATTCACGTTCCCGCCCCAGACGGTACTGACGACCATGGGTGATGGAGCAACAGGGACAGCCAACCAGCCAAGAGGGGACGTCAACTCAACAACCGGGTAAGAATCCCTCTCCCTCCTCCACATGCCAGCACCCTGGAGGGAGCGAGGTGGTGCTGCATTCCCCTCCTCAGATCCAGACAGAGAGTGCCTGGGTGCAAACGTTTGCTCAAGGGAAGGGAGGAGATATAAATCACACCAGAGATGGAGGCTTTAGACTGGACTGAGTTTTGTTTGTTTGTTTTTTTGGGTCCTCTCTCTTTTCTTCTTGGTGAGCCTGGCCAAAGGTTTGTTGATTTTGTCTATCTTTCAAAAAACCAGGTCTTGGTTTTATTGATTTTTTTCTATTTTTTAAAAATCTCTTTATTTCTTCTCTGATCTTTATTATTTCCTTCCTTCTGCTGGTTTTAGGTTTTGTTTGTTCTTCTTCTTCTAATTCTTTTAGGTGGTAAGTTAGGTTGTTTACTTGAGATTTTTCTTGTTTTTTGAGGAAAGCCTCTATCGCTATGAACTTCCCTCTTAGGACTGCTTTGCTGCATCCCATAGCTTTTGGAAGGTTGTGTTTTCATTGTCATTTGTCTCGAGGTATTTTTTTGTTTCCTCTTTGATTTCATCGTTGACCCATTGGTTTTTTAGTAGCATGCTGTTTAGTCTCCACGTAATTGTTTTCTCTTTTTGTGGTTGACTTCTAGTTTCATGCCATTGTGGTCAGAAAAGATGCTTGAAATAATTCCTATCCTATTAAATTTGTTGAGGTTTTAGACTTGACTAAGTTTTAAAACCCAAAAGTAACTGGAAAGCTCTGGATTCTGTTTAACGCATTATTAAGGAATGCAAAGGAAGATCCAACAACGTACAGTTCAAGGTGTTGATGAAAGAAAAAAAAATCCATATTTCTATCTCAAAGAGTTACAACTGATCACTGAAGAACCTGGCTGGACTTGTCCTGAATAACTTCTAATTTTATTATATGTGCAGTGACACATTCTCCTCTTTTCTTTGCTAAAAACTCAGAGCCAAATCGGTGACCACCTTTGCCAACTCAAAGGAAGTGATGGTATTTTTTTAATGCAATAATCTGTATTATCTTCCTGTACATATTTTCCAATGGCTTTCACTTCCTCAATTATTTACTCTTTTTTTTTCAGAAGAATCAAAATCTCTTATTTTTGTTTCATAACTTAATAATTCAGTTGTGCTTTTCTTTCCCCCAAATAGATATAAACAATGATTGCAATAGTTAAATGAGTACTTTTCCATTTAAAAATCTTGAAAAAAAAATTTTTTAATTTACTTATTTTTTATTTATTAAAAAATTTTTAAATTAAATATAGCTAATTTACAATGTGTTAGTTTCAAGTGTACAGCAAAGTGATTCAGTTATTACATATAAATATATTCTCTTTCAGATTCTTTTCCATTGTAGGTTATTACAAGATATTGAGTATAGTTCTTTGTGCTATTCAGTAGGTCCTTGTTGTTTACCTATTTTATATATAGTAATGTGTATACATTAACCCTAAACTCCTAATTTATCACCCTCCCTCCCGCTATCCCCTTTGGTAACCATGTTTGTTTTCCATGTCTGTGCCTAAGTATTTATTCTTATCATTTGTATCAGAAGTAGTCAACGATGAAATAATCAAAGAGGAAACAAAGATTGCCTCGATTTTTAGGAAGATGAATACTAGGAATAAATGAAAAAGTGCACTACTAAAGTAAGATATGACTATGGTGTTGGGAATTGTGAAGGAAGAATAAAAAACCCTGACCATTGGACATGATGGAAGTGGAAGCTTATGGTTTTTGACATCTGAGGAATCCAGCTCCAAGCTCAGATTGTGTTGATACTGTGAGGGCTTTGGTTTCTCATTTCATTTCTTTTTGGTTTTTAACTTCACGGTAAGACAGCCGAATTAATCACATTTCTCAGTTCAGGACACTTTTCTGCTACTGATCTGTGCAAGGTGCCTCTTCCATTATCCTTTTGTCCCCATTTTGAATTCCTCATTTCCATCTTCCTTGCAGCAACTATTTTAATGTATTTAATGTCTATCTTCTTGTTCATATGTGTATTAGTTTGATAGGGACCCTGTGACAAAGCACCACAGATTGGGTGCCTTAAACAATAGAATTTATTTTCTCACAGTTCTTGAGGCTGGAAGTCCAAGATCAAGATGTTGGCAGAGTTGGTGTCTTCTGAGGCCTCTCTCCTGGGCTTGGAGATGTCTGTCCCCTTGCTTTATCTTCACATGCTTTCCTCTGTGCATATCTGTGTCCTAACCTCTTCTTCTTGTAAGGACACCAGTCAGTTAAATTAGGGCCCACACTAATGACTTCATTTTTAACATAATTACTTCCTTAAAGACCTTATCTCTATAAACAATCAGATTTTTAGGTATTAGGGGTTAGGGCTTCAACATATAGATTCTAGGAGGACACAATTTAACCCATAACAATATGAATTCCTGAAAAATTTGGTTTTTTGTTTTGGGTGCATTTTTTTTTTTTTAGTAAAGTTGACCATCTGTTCATGTTTTTATAGTCCTGTATTTTATTGCATTTTCTCTCCCATGAAATGTCTTTCTACCTTTATTCCCTTCTGCTCTTGAGTCGTTGATCTTTTTTCAAATTGATTTGTTGTTGATTTGTTGGAGCTATTTTAAACATGTATTCTATATACTCCATTGTCTGCATGTTGATTGCAAATATCTTCCTCCAGTCTGTTGCAAACATGGTAAGTGTGTAGCTGAATGAAAATTTCCCCATGTTTATTGAGGTATAATTGAGAAATAACAATTGTATACAGTTAAAGTGTGTGAGTTGATGTTTTGATATACGTATACATGATGAAATGATCACCACAATACAGCTAATTAACAAATCCATCACCTCACATATTTACCAATTTTGCGTGTGTTTGTGGTGAGAACACTTAAGATCTATTCTCTTAGTAAATTTCAAGAATCCAATACATTATTGTTAACTGTGGTCACCATGCTGCACATTAGGTCTCTGGAGCTTATTTTGCATGACTAAAACTTTGTACCCCTTGACCAACATCCTCCACTCCCCCACCCCCAAGCCCAAGCAACCGCCATGCTACTCTCTGACTCATGAGTTCGACTATTATTCTTAGATCCTACATACAGGTGACATCATGCTAATGCATTTTTATGAAGTAAACAAAGTCACATGATAAGCACCAGGTCAGGAAGTAGAAGGTTTCCTGGCCCCCTCAGTGGATCCGCTCAATTGCTATTCTCTTCTTATTCCCCAAAGGTAACTGTTATCCTGATTTCCAATGTCAATTGATTAGTGTGGCTATTTTTGCATTTCGTATAAATGAAATCATACACTATGACTTTTTTTGTGTCTGGCTCCTTTTAGTCAACAATATGTGTCTGAGAATCATTCACCTTGATGCATGTAGATTAATTTGTTTTCGTTGCTGTATACTAGTTCATTGTATTGTTATATCACAATTTGGGTTGTTACCAGTCTGTGACAATTACAAATAACACTCCTATGGAGATTCTTGAGCAGGTCTGTTTGTGTTCATATATATGCATTTTGTTGGGTATATATCTAGAAATAAAAGTGTTGGATATGTTTAGTATTCTTAATACAGCCAAATAGATTTCCAAAGTGGTCATAGAATTGATATTTCTTGCCAGCAATAAATGAAAAGTTCCTATCACTTTACATCTTGCCATGTCTAGTTTAGTCAGTGTCTTTAACTTTACCCATTCTGGTAGGTATCCAGTGATATCTCATTGTGGTTTTAATTCCACTTCCCTGATGACTAATGAGGATGAAAACCTATTTGTGTTTATTGGTCACTTGGATAATTTCTTTTGTGAAGCACTTGTTGAAATTCTTGCTATTTCTTAATAATTTGTAAGAATATTGTATATTTTCTGGATATAAGCTCTTTGTCAGTTATACATGTTGCAAATATTTTATCTCATTCTGTGGTTTGCTTTTTTTTTAATTTTTAAATTTATTTATTTATTTATTTTTGGCTGCATTGGGTCTTTGCTGCGCGAGGGCTTTTCTCTAGTTGTGGTGAGCAGGGTCTACCCTTCGTTGCGGTGCGTGGGCTTATCATTGCAGTGGCTTCTCTTGTTGTGGAGCACGGGCTCTAGGCACGTGGGCTTCAGTAGTTGTGGCTCGCAGGCTCAGTAGTTGTGGCTCTTGGGCTCTAGAGCGCAGGCTCAGTAGTTGTGGTGCACGGGCTTAGTTGCTCTGCGGCATGGGGGATCTCCCTGGACCAGGGCTCGAACCCGTGTCCCCTACATTGGTAGGTGGGTTCTCAACCACTGTGCCACCAGGGAAGCCCTGTGGTTTGCTTTTTAAATCTCATAATGATGTATTTTGTTGAACAGAAGTTCCTAATTATAACACAGTATAATTTATCAGTCTTTTCCTTTATGATTATTGCTTTTTGGGTTCTGTTTAATAAATTTTTGCAATCTCAAGATCATGAAGATATTCTGTGTTTTCTTCTAGAAGTTTTAGTTTTTATCTTTCACATTTAGAGTTACAATCCTTGAGACTGAAGTTAGGGTGTAGGAATGGAGATTCATTACGCTCCATATGAACATCTAGCTGACCCAGCACATTTAGTAAAAAGACCACAATTTCCCTATTTATCTGCATACTGTCTTTGCCATAAATCAAGTATCTTTTTATGTGTGAGTCTGCTTTTGGATTCTCTATTTGGTTCCATTGTTCCATCTATATTTTCTCTATTTGTCCCAATACCAGTAAGCAGTTTATCCTCCAACTTTGTCCTTAATTCTAAGGATTATTTTGCCTATTTTTTGCTCTTTATATTTACATATATATTTAATAATACACTTGCCAATTTATACACACACACACACACACACCCTGTTAGACTTTGCAGTGGGTGAGATGGCATTGAATCTATAGATCAATTTGAAATAAACCAACATCATTATAATATGGAGACTTTCAATACACAAACATGGTCTAGCTCTCCATTTATTTAGTTTTTTATTAAAATTTTCTCATTAATATTCAATAGTTTTCCTTATAAAGGGCTTGCATGTCTTTGATAAGATCCATTCCTAGGTATTCAATAATTTTTGATGTTATTAAAATGTTTTAAAATTTAATTTTATTGTTGATTATTGTTGATATGAAGAGATAAAATTGGGTTTTAAATATTGACGTTTTATCCAGTGACTTTGATAAATTTGCTTATTAATTCTAATATTTAATCTAGCTTTTCTTATTAACATCATGTTGTCAGCAAGTAATGACAGTTATATACCTTCCTTTCCAACCCTTACGTCTTTTTGTCCTTTTGATTTATCGCACTGTTAGAACCTCCAGTGTGATGTTTAGAAGAGGTGCCAGTGGGCATCTTTGTCTTGTTTCTGGTCTAGAGAAAACAATTCAACAAGTCACATTTAACCACCAAGTTTACAAGGGTTTTTTGTATTTCTTTTCTTTTCTTAATGTATCAAATTAAGGAGGGTCCCTTTACTGTCAGGTTAATGCCCACTTTTAACATGAATGAATGTTGAATTTTGTCAGATGCTTCTGCTGTACCTACTGAGATGGTCATATGATTATGCACCTGTGTTCTGTGTATGTGATGTAGAGAATTGCTATGGAAGGTTGATCTTATACCCAAAAGCTTGGAGAATAATCTTTTTTTCACTCTTAATACTTTGTCTGTGGAATCCATTTGTTTTTCTGGGTAGAAAATTGTTCAGTCTGTAAATGATGATTTTTTTATCTCTTTCTCTTTAATTCTTATCTTTATTTTTTCCCCTTCATTATTGGTCAGACCTCTGTCAGTGCCTTCAACAGTACCTGTAATAATGGGCATTCTTGTCTTGTTACCAATCTTGAAAGGAATGTGTCTAAAGTTTCTCCAACAGGATAATAAGACTGACTGCAAGTTATCAAGTTATGGAAGTTCATTTCTTCTTCCAGTTTGCTGAGAACTTCTTTTTTTAATGAATAGGTTTTGAGCATTACTAAATACTTTTTCTCTATCAGTTGAGATATCCCAGGCTTTTTTTCTTCTTTAATCTATTATTGTTCTATGTTACTATCTGAAACTAATTCTGCAACTATATTGCATGAGTATGGCAGCTTTCTTTCTTTTTTTAAAAATTAATTTACTAATTAATTTTTGGCTGCATTGGGTCTTTGTTGCTGCGCGTGGCTTTCTCTAGTTGCGGCGAGAGGGGGCTACTCTTCTTTGTGGTGCGCAGGCTTCTCATTGTAGTGGCTTCTCTTTGTTGCAGAGCACGGGCTCTAGGTGCGAGGGCTTCAGTAGTTGCGGCACGTGGGTTCAGTAGTTGTGGCTCGCGGGCTCTAGAGCACGGGCTCAGTAGCGGTGGAGTACGGTCTTAGCTGTTCTGTGGCATGTGGGATCTTCCCGGACCAGGGATCGAACCGGTGTCCCCTGCATTGGCAGGCGGATTCTTAACCACTGCGCCACCAGAGAAGTCCCTCTTTCTTCAATAAAGATGTAGCTGTGTGATTTGATTAAATGGCCCAAACTTTTTATTTATTTTTTTCCAATATTGTAACATTAAGCCTGTGTTTAGAAGTGGGCTCTTTAGGATTACAGTCCAACTGAGGTAAAATGCTCTTGACCTAAATGGGAGGGAAGTCCAGAAAGGAGGGGGTATCTGTACGTGTATAGCTGATTCATTTCGTTGTGCGGTGGAGGCTAACACAGCATTGTAAAGCAACCGTGCTCCAATAAAAATTAATAAAAAAAATAAAAAAATAAAAAGTCAATGAAAGTTCAAAAAAAAAAAGATAAAATGCTCTTGAAATCCTCTTAACTATAGTCATTTTTGAAAAGCTACATCATGTCTCCGTATTCCAGGATATTTTAGCAATTGTACTCACTCTTTTTTTTTTTTTTTTTAAACTTTTGGGTTTATTTATTTATTTATTTATTTATTTATGGCTGCGTTGGGTCTTCATTTCTGTGCGAGGGCTTCCTCTAGTTGCGGCAAGCGGGGGCCACTCTTCGTCGCGGTGCGCGGGCCTCTCACTGTCGCGGCCCCTCCTGTTGCAGAGCACAGGCTCCAGACGTGCAGGCTCAGTAATTGTGGCTCACGGGCCCAGCTGCTCCGCGGCATGTGGGATCTTCCCAGACCAGGGCTCGACCCCGTGTCCCCTGCACTGGCAGGCAGATTCTCAACCACTGCGCCACCAGGGAAGCCCTGTACTCACTCTTGATATGGAAGAAAGGGGATGCAGAGAAAAAAAAAATGTGGGCATAATTAGGAGTGCCGTGAAATGTCAGCTCGGCTTTCCTTTCTCATGCTGGTGCTTCCAAAGATAAACCCCTGGGGTCAGCTTTTGTGTTCATTTCTAGTTTATGTGAACCTGTTTTATGAGCCACTTCTGCAAAAGGCCTTTGGGTCTCCTTGGGCGTTGTAATCAGATCATAGATTAAGCTCATCAGCTGTAGGGATGGAAGGTGCTGGCACAACTTGTCCATGAGGACCGCCACGTGGCATCCTGTCTTCACAGCAGCACAAACCACGGCTGCGGCGGTGGCTGGGACAACTTGGCGGCAGTCGGAGGCCATCCCAGCAGAAGCTAGAAGTAAGTTTGCGGCTTCTGAGATGTTTTCAATCTTCCACAAGACCAAATTTAACCTATGGCATAATAAGAAAAAGAAACACTTGAGCTCTCTGTTTAGTTTTTAGTAAATACATGTCATTTCTTTTTGTCATTTGTCTGTTTTCGGAGCCAAGTGTATAGTTCTTGGGATGTCATTATATTGAACTCTGCTCCCACTTTCAGTTGCCTTTGTTGCAAAGTCTCATAAATACTGAGATACATTATTACATAAACTGAGGGCTGCCGGGTCGCCCCATTTGTCTCTCGGAAATGAGCGTGTTTGTGACCGTGGGAACAGCCTGTTCTCTGGAGAGACATCTTCCGCTTCCGGCGAGGGATCAGTCTCTGTCTCAGTTATAAAGAAAGAATCTCCTCTCCCCCGTTCCCACGTTTGGCAGGAAGCCTTCTTCTGTCGCATTTGTTCCTGCTGCGGTTTTTGTGGTTTTATTCAAAGAGAGCAGAAATGTTCAGCCACCCTGGTTTCCTCTTTCTCTGAAGGCCCACTCTTACCTCCTTGTGGACAGGCATTTTGTAAAATTTGACTCTGAAAAGCGTTCTGTGCTGTAAAATGGCTACGTACACATCTGGAAATATCCCTCTGTAACGTCTGCTGTCAAACACCAGGAAAAGCTGCTGTTGGTTCTATTGGCGTGATTTCTGTGCTGCGTCTCATCACCCGTGGGCGTCCAGACAGCCTCGGTGGTTGACTGAGGGGGTCCTGCCCGGGACCTGGGCTGTGGGCCTGTTGAGAAACCCCCCTACGTGGGACAACAGTGGGGGTACCGGCTGCATCCCTTCCTAATTCACTGAAGGCCTGGACACGTAATTTCATTTTTCAGGCCCTTGACTCCATCCATAGCAGGAAATTGGACTAGATGATCTCTAAGGCTGCTCTCAGCTCTCAATTTTTAATTTCATGTCTTCTCACCACCGTGGCTTTTATTTCTTGGGGGATGCACTGAACTGTTGACGAAGCGTGTTCTCTTTACTGAGTCCCTGTGGCAAACAGGCGCCTCGTGCCATTTCCAAAGTGAGACGCCAGGGCTTTGGGAAGCGGAGTCCAAGTGACAGCAATGCGTCCCATCTAAACCCTTCTCTCCAGACGCCATTCTGATAAGGTCCCAAGAAAACTCCACGAGCGCGTTCTTCAGTTTGGCGGAATAACTTTTCGAGGTATAGAGGGTGGTTTTTCCTCCCCTGCCTTTCTTTAGTCCCTCTGCCCATTCAGGCTGAAGGCAGCTGTGGAGTGGCCAGACCTCCAACCAGGCTTGGGCTGGATTTCCGGACACCTGTTTCCAATGCCCTTGGTAGTGATGGAAGTTGAGGGTAGGTGTCATAAAGGACATGAAGTGACACGGTTTACCTCTAGGGAAAAGCAGAGACAGGATTGTCTGTGGGTGATTCTAAGAGACGGAGGAGGGATCGAGGTCCCCAGGCTCTGCCGGCCAGGAGGGCCAGGCTGGGCTCCACGTCAGTGGCCACACGTGGCTGACTTCAGAGGGAGGGTGGGGAGGGGATGCTGGGCTTGAGGGTGCAGGGAAGGCACCGCAGGCCTGGGGCAGTTACTGGACATACTGAGGATGATGGATAGGACCTGCCCTTGCCCCTGCTGCAGTCTCCCACCCTCCCCTTTGTGTGGCCCCCGTGCTGTTACTTTTAGGAAATAAAAGTGATTTTTCTTATTTATTTATTTATTTAATTGAAGTATAGTTGATTTACAGTGTTGTGTTAGTTTCAGGTGTACAGTAAGTGATTCAGTTACATATATATATATATATATTATTTTTCAGATTCTTTTCCCTTATAGGTTATTATAAAATATTGAGTAGAGTTCCATGTGCTATACAGTAGGTCCTTGTTGGTTATCTATTTTATTTTATTTTTAAATTAATTTTTATTGGGGTATAGTTGATTTACAATGTTGTGTTAGTTTCTGCTGTACAGTAAAGTGAATCAGTTATACATATACATATATCCACTCTTTTTTAGATCCTTTTCCCATATAGGTCATTACAGAGTATTGAGTAGAGTTCCCTGTGCTACGCAGTAGGTCCTTGTTTATCTATTTTGTATATAATAGTGTGTATATGTAAATTCCAGCCTCCTAATTTATCCCTCCCCGCTTTCCCCCTTTGGTAACCATAAGTTTGTTTTCTATGTCTGTGAGTCTGCTTCTGTTTCATACACAAGTTCATTTGTATCTTTTTTTTTTTTTTTAGATTCCACATATAAGTGATATCATATGATATTTGTCTTTCTCTGTCTGGCTTAAAAGTGTTTTTTCTTGCATACCTGAATGTGCGGACTGCAGTTCATTCCTCCCATAGTAATTTCCAGCAGCCTGAAGTGCTTTTCACATGTTTATTTTAGTGAAGGCTGTGGAAAGTTCTGAGGCCAGTAAGTGCAGGGATAGTCAGGGGAGTGTGTGAGCCACAGGGACTGCAGTGAAGCTTGGGGACAAGGGGACCAGGGGGGAGGAGGGAGACACCCAGGAGGGGAGGAGAAGAGGGAAAATCCAGTGCTCTTGTAGAAGGTGGGTTAGGACAGTAGAACCCAAAGGTGTCCTAATAGGAGACACGAACTGCTTTCAGAGGAGCTCCTGCAAGTTTCTTGCTGCCCAAGGGCCTGGAAGAAACTCTCAACATGAGCAAGACCAGGAGGGTGGAGAAACCCCAGCGTGAGAAGGGGTCCCTGGTCTCGGATGCAGTTTATTTGAGGCTGGTGTGTGGACAGAAGGCTGTGCTTGGGGGATAGAGTGTGGACACTGAAGCCAGCCTGTCTGGGACCAAACAGCTCCACCATCTCACCAGGGGCTGCTCACCTCCCTGGAGCTCAGTTTTCTCACTTCTGGAAAGGGGGTGATGATTCACGGTCATGACGGTTAATTGTGTTTGTCAACCTGGCTGGTTCACAGTGCCCAGATATTTGGTCAAACGTTATTCTAGGTGTTTCTGGAGGGTGTTTTCTTTCGGTGAGGTTTACGTTTCAGTTGGTGGGCTTTGAGGAAAGCAGATGCCCTTCCATCATGTGGGTGGGCCACACCCAATCAGGTGAAGGCCTCAAGGACCAGAGACTGATGTCCCCCAAGCAGTAGGGAGTTCTGCCAGCAGACGGCCTTTAGACTAGAAATGCAACTCTTCCCTGAGTCGGCCTGCCGGAACTACCCCCTCAGATTGCAGGCTCACTAAGTCTCCACAATCATGTGAGCCAATTACTTAAATCTCTCTCTATATATACACATACACATCCTGTTGGCTCTGTTTATCTGGGGAACCCTGCCTAACATGGTAGTATTACTCACCCCTAGAGTACTGTGAGCTCTCTCTGGGGATGCCCAGGTGAAGGGTAGGGGGATGGACCAGAGTAAGCTCAGTATACTCAAAATAATCCCTTAAAAAGCAAAGGCATAGGTTGGGGGTTGCCAGGGGCTGGGGAGCCATTGTTTCATGGGTACAGAGTTTCCTTTTGGGGTGATGAAAATGTTTTGGAACTAGATAGAGGTCGTGGTTTCACAACATTGAGAATGGACTAAATGTCACTGAATAGTTCACTTCTAAATGGTTAGCTGTATGTTATGTGAATTGCACCCCAACATAAATTAAAAGTATTCAATGTTTCAGGAAAGACAAAACAAAACAATGGCCTACTTTAAACAAGTCAAAACCCTAGATGCGACCTTATTTGGAAGTAAGGTCTTTGTGGATGATCAAGTTGAGGCCATTAGATGGCCCGAGATGTCTGGTGTCCTTATAAAATGGGGAAATGTGGACCCAGAGAGAGATGTACACAAAGGGAAGACAATGTGAAGACACGGGAAAAACACATCTACAAGCCTAGGACACCTGAGGTCACGAGAAGCTGGGAGAGAGGCCTGTGAGACAACACGTTTCTGTGGTTAAGCTGAGGTGATTTGTTAGGGTGGCCCCAGGACACTGACACAGCACTGGTGCCCCTTTTATTTTTTTAAAATTTTATTGAAGTATAGTTGATTTACAATGTTGTGTTTAATTTCTGCTGTACAACAAAGTGACTCAGTTATACATATATATGTTCTTTTTCAGATTCTTTTCCATTATGGTTTATCACAGGATATTGAATACAGTTCCCTGTGCTATACAGTAGGACCTTGTTATTTATCCATCCTATATATAATAGTTTGCATCTGCTAACCCCAAACTCCCAATCCCTCCCTCTCCCATACCCGCTATTTCTTGGCAACTACAAGTCTGTTCTCTGTATCTGTGAGTCTGTTTTTGTTTCATAGACATGTTTATTTGTCGTATTTTAAATTCCACATATAAATGGTATCATATGGTATTTGTCTTTCTCTTTCTGACTTATTTCCCTTTGTATGATAATCTCTAGGTCCATCCATGTTGCTGCAAATGGCATTTTTTCATTCTTTTTAGTGGCTGAGTAATATTCCATTCTGGTGCCCTCTCAATGCCTATGTTGGCCACCATGCAAGACCTGATGCTCCCAACAGACTTCACTTCCAGGAGGATGGAGAGATGTGAGATCTTCCCACCCTGTTGTGGGCTGCATGTGGGGACCTGCTTCTGGCCAGTAGGATGTAAAAGGTGATGGAGGTCATTTTCATAATTAAGTTACATAAAATGGTGACTTCTGTTCTGCTGGCAGAGTATCTCCCTTCCTGCTTGCACAGTGGGATGGAGCCGGGCATCCTGTTGGAGAGCCAGTGAGGAACTGCATCCTCCCAACAGCCATGTGTGCTTGGGAGCCGATCGCTCCCCTGTCCACTCTCAGCTGCTAACACCTCTGTGACACCTTGATTTCAGCCTGTTGGAAACCCTGAGCAGAGGCTGCAGAAAAGCTGTGTTCGGACTTCTGATCCACAGAAACCATGAGATGGAGTATTTAAACCACTAAGTTTTGAGGTAATTTGTTACACAGCAATAGAGAGTGAATACGCAATCCTGATAGCTTATTGATTTTCCTCTGAGTATGTTTTAGACCAATTTTCCGTCCCTAAAATCTACAGGGTTCTCTAATTCCCACCAATCTGTCACTCTCATCTGGGAGCCTGCCTGGATCTCAAACCTCTCTCTCCACTCCTGGGTACCTCCCCGCTTTGCCAGTCATAATCAAGCAAGACACAGTGGTGTCCCATGCAAGTAAAAGACACTGAGGGCCAGAACTCATAAAAGAAGCACAAAATATTAGAACGAGAAGGAATGAAAGCTCCTTTAGTCCCACATCATCACTGAGTAAAGAGACACAAAAACAGGGAAAATGGACGTTTCCCATGCCCAAGCTAGCCGGGAGCAGTGCTGGCGTAAAACGTCAGGTTTCTGGATTCTTGACCAGTCTGCTTTTAGTTGCTACGTAGAAAACTAAGAAGCCTTTGTCAGAGCAAGGGCCAGATTTAGAATGCTTATGTGGGCAGGGCAGGGGGTGGTGGATTAGGCAGGGGTGGCAATCTGGACCAAGGCTCATAGTAGAGAACTTGTCCTGGACTCTGCTTGTTTAATGTTCTACTAGATGGAGGAACACTTAACAACCGTATCAAAGAATGAGGCCATCACTTGCATCCACATTTCCTTGACAGGCTGCTTGTTCAAGGGAATGGAACTCAGAGAATCGCGTTCAACCACCCAAAGACTCATCACTGCAAGTGGCAGCATTTTTTCCATCCACAATATCTGCAGCTTCATTTGTTTTATGGCTTTTATTGAACATTCCTAAGGTTTGCCACAAAACTCAACTCGACATGGATTTTGTGTCCTTTTTACTGAGATCCTAACATATCAGTCAGATGGACAGATGTTTGGTGAGAAGTAGAAGAAAGGACTGAATGCAGGTGGCCTAACTCTCTCTTTAATCTAGGATGCTAGTATTAGAAACTGAATATTAAATATTAAATAAGCTTGCAATACCTGTGTACTTTGGTCTTAGAGATCTTTTCAGTAAAAGCCCAGTTTAGTTCACTTTTAAGTTTTTTGACTGTAGACCAGGGAAGCTCTGAACAGTTCTCATATTGTTGAAAGAGTCTTGAGATGCGGCAACTTCGCCAGCCTGTGAAGCCAGTTCGTGCCACCCCGCACAATTGCCGAAATGAAAATGCCTTCAAGCCCCACCTGCCCATTCATTCATTTGTTCATTCAAAACATATTTACTGAGTAGAGAAGATAGATGCAGTGGTGCACACAATCAGACAAGCTTTCTGGCCTCATGAACTTGCAGTTGAGTTGGGAAGACAGACATTAATAAAGTAATCAAA
This sequence comes from Balaenoptera physalus, assembly GCF_965194825.1. Classification (NCBI taxonomy): domain Eukaryota; kingdom Metazoa; phylum Chordata; class Mammalia; order Artiodactyla; family Balaenopteridae; genus Balaenoptera; species Balaenoptera physalus. The sequence goes on along the minus strand of NC_138885.1, from coordinate 133,583,060 downwards.
CCACACTACAGTATCCTGCAGGGAAGGCCCCACTCAGGGACCGGTGCTTGGACTGGACCATGACAGGTGAGAAGGAGTTAGGTAGGCAGACTGCAAAGGGAAGAGTGTTCCTGGCAGAGGGAAGGGCATGTGCAAAGGCCCTGTGGAAGGAGAGAACAGAGTAAGCATGTGAGGATGAGAGGGGGCTGTTTTCCTAGAGAGTAAGGGAGGGTGTGTCTGAACACAAAGCTGGGATGAAGGAGGGCCCTGTTAGGAAGTTTTGTACAGCTCTCTGGTTGGAAGCGGCAGGCTTAACACATGCATTGAGTAGCCCTTCTTCCTGAAATACCCCCGAAACAATAACAAAGGGGTTTAAAAAAAGGGGCTATCAGCCTACGCAGATAGCATGAAAGAAGAGAGAACTGTACCAAGGAAGCAAGGGAGCAATCTGACTCACACCATGGTCCCCAAAGGCCCAGGGCAAGGTTTTCATAAGGATGCTCAGACCCCAGGCTTCTTCCGCACTTGAATCCTGACAACTCCCTGTGGAAGGAAACCAGGCGAACCTACTCCAGGGACACTGCCCACCAGCGGTAAACACTTCCTGTTCATCTTAGCGCCCAACTTCTTAGAGAACAAATGCTAAGGTTCCCCAGAGATGTGGCCCAGGTGACCTCCTGACAGTGACCCTATAGTGAACCACAGCTGACACCCCCTCCGCCCCGCAGCTTCCAGCCCACTTTTTAGGGCCTGGCTCTCAGATATAAACAGATAGCCAGGGATTATCAGACGGACCGGGGAAACAGCTGTTTGGCATCTGGGGAGCTTTAAACAAAGGCAGTGCCTGGCAGCACCCTCAGAAAGTTTAACTTACTTGTCCTGGGATGGGGTCTAGACAACGTTTGCTGTTCGTTTCTTTGTGCTTTTTGTTATTGTTGTTGATGGGTTGCTTTCAAAATCTCCAAGTGATTCAGTGTTCAGGTGGGATGGAGAACAGCTGGTAGAGTCCCCTGAAAGAGTAGAATTAGGAGTCGGAACACCTGGATTTGAGCTCTCATCCCACCAGTTAACAGCCGTGTAGATATATATGTGTGTGTAAATGCACGCCCACAGGTATGTGTATATGTGTGCATGGGCACACGTGTGTGTACGTGTTTGTGTATGTGCGTGTATACACGTATACGCCTGTGTATGTATACCCACACGAGGATGAGGACATCAGAATCACCAGAGGGTCTGCAGAAACACAGAATCCTGGGCTCCACTCCCGGAGGTTAAGATGTAGAAGGGCGAGGTGGAGCCAAGAGTCTGCACCTTTAACAAATTTCCAAATGACGCTGAACCTGCTCTTCGTGAACTGCTGAGTTAAGGTCTAGCGGGCTGCTTGTGAGCTCAGACCCAGAACTGCTGAGTTAGGGTCCAGGGGGCTGCTTGTGAGCTCAGACCCAGAACTGCTGAGTTAGGGTCCAGTGGGCTGCTTGTGAGCTCAGACCCAGAACTGCTGAGTTAGGGTCTAGTGGGCTGCTTGTGAGCTCAGACCCAGAACTGCTGAGTTAGGGTCTAGTGGGCTGCTTGTGAGCTCAGACCCAGAACTGCTGAATTCAAGCCCTGGCTTTCCCGTTTACCAGCCATGCGGTCTTAGGAATATTACTTCACCTCCCTCCTCTTCAGTTCCTGAATCTATACAATTGACATCTTAATGCACATACCCCTCTCAAGGTGCTGTCCTGAGGTGAGAGGGTTCCCCGGTACTGGAAACTTCAGAGGGAGGGTGGGTACAGGAACCAAACTGACACGTGACACTGCTTTGAAAAGGACAAATTGTGAGCCACTTTGTTTTACTGTCACTGAAGAGCTGGAGCCGTCTCAGGATTGCACTTATCCGCTTTTGAATGTTTCTCCCAGGTGTCATTCGGTATCTCCTAAAGAGGTGGGCTTTCTCAGCTGGATGCCCTCGGGCAAGCTGTACCACCTGCAACGTCACCTCTACCCCATGTAGGTCAAACAGGATAAATAAAAACCTTACTTCCCCGGGGCCATTTTAAGAACCACACCAATTCACATCAAAGTGTTGTAAGTTGAAGTATGCTAGTTAGAAAAATGTGCAAGTTTTTAAAGTATTGTTATTACAGTGGAGCTATTGGAATTAAGATTAAAATTATTTGACATCTCAGTTTAATAGGTATATACTGTCTTCCATTCTCTTTCCATAAGAAAGATTACCTAGCAATCGTCTCATTTACGATACTCTGGGATGCCTCACTTTTAATATGAAATTCTGGGTTAAAATTTACGGTATTCTCAGGGGAGGGGGAAATGTGCATTTTCCGACAAATGTTATGAAGCTTTTAGAACTTCATCTGCAGTACCTAGATGTCTGAGTTCTTCAACAAATACATCCCAGTCTGGGAGTTAGGGCGACGTGGTGGAGAAGATATAGCCGCACCCTCAACGGTCTTCTGGGAGCTGCAGGCAAGAAAAGGAGCCAGCCTTGCAAGATGAGAAGAAGCAGGCTGCTGCGGAAACACAGAGGATGCCAGGGAAGGGCGGGGCACAGGGAAGTCCTCCCAAAGGAGGTGATGAGACTGAAGGATGAAGAACAGGCAGCCTTGATGGGGTGGGTGGGCAGGGAGCTGCTGTGCCCTGGGAAGCCCTTCAGTGAGAGAGGGTACTGTACTGGGGGAAATGCAGAGAGTTCTCGAACACTGTGTACCGTTTCCTCTCCAACCACTCCTCTCTTTGATATTATACACATACAGTTTTATAGCCACATCAACTGTTTTCACTTTCCACACACCCTTCCCATCGTAGTCTATATGCACGCATGCTTTCATCATTGCAAACATAGCGTGCATGCAATTTATGTTCTTTTCACTTAACATCATATTTTTCAAGTTGTTCCAAGTTGGCTTCATTACAAATTTAATGACAATGTCAAAGTTCTTCAGTTGATGTCAGTTACTGATTTCAGCTTTCCCACAATGTTGGTTGTGTCTGTGTTTTAACCACTAAACCATGCTGTGTCCACATCTTCATGTACGTACCTTCTGCTTCTTCATCCTTGGGGATGCAGTCCCCAAGTGACTGAGGCAATACAGCCTGGGCTTGAATCCTGGCTTTGCCACTTCCTGGTTGGGTGACTGTGGGTGAGTCATTCCTCCTTCCTGGGGTTCTTTTCCTCATCTGTAAAATGGGTACAACAACATTATCTACCTTACAGGGATGTTGGGAGGGTGGAAGGAGTTACTATGTCAACACTTAGAATGATGCCCAGCACATAGGAAGAGCTTATGGGTATTTAATTAAGTATTCTCATTTACCTTTCCATCTATTATATACAAGTTAACAATGAAGTATGCTCTGTGTGTTGAAACCCTTTGTCCACTTATCTGTTGGAGCTTTAACTTTTTTCTAATCAACTTCTGTGAGCTCTTTATGGAGTCTGGATATTTGCTGGAATGTATTATCTCAGCCTGTCCTCATTTATATATTTTAAACATTTTTTATTACCAAATCTTTCAAATGTCTCTTTTGTGATTTCTTCAGTGAAATTAGAGCCCATTAATCAATCCTTCTTCGAAAAGTTAATATTCAATAACATTTTTAAGGCATGCTTTGATTTATTATTATAATTTTATTTCAATATATTGTGTTTTATTTTCCAAATCAATTACTATTAAATCATTTCATTTGTTATACATAAGTATTATTCAGGAGAGCACTTGAAAATGTTGGAGGGGATGGAGTTTCTCTGGTTTAAATATAAATGACTAATATTAGATATTATATTGGGTTCATAAATATGGATTGCAAGATTTCGACTTCTTTAAAATTTATTGAGGATTTCTTTATGACCTTGAGAAAAATATAATCACTCCCATAAATATTATTTAGCATCATGAAAATAACTAACACTGTCATGCTACTTTCTGGCTTACAAAACCCTTTTGTTTGTCTCGTGATCCCCCAGACAATGTCAGGTGGTTGCTATTGTGTGAATTTGGACAACAGTGAGTTACAATCTCATATAACAATTGTATTTCTGTCCACTTCCCTTGTACGTCTAATCAATTTTCCTTTGCATATTTTGTTGCCATGTTGTTTGACACATGAAATGAAAAGGAAATTTATTGAGCAGCTATTATCCAGGTTCTTGTGCAAGAGTGCTTCCACATACAGGTCATTCAATTCCACGGCAACGCTGCGAGGTCACTCATGGTATTTCTGCTGTTAGGGATGAAGCAAACGGCATAGAAAGAGACTAGTGTCCCCAACTCCTCTGGCCGACAGTAGGTCAGTGGCAGAAAGTCTGAGGACAGACTTTCCTGATGAATTTTATAATTCATTCCTCTAAAATGACAAGTTTCTCACAATGCATTTTCTTAATAGACCTCAACTTTGTCTTGTGTCAATATTCAACGTCTGCCTTCTCTTTGCTTCCATGCTGCCTCTTTTCCATCATCTGTGTCCTCATTTTGTTGTAAGGCCATCAGTTTTTTTTCTTCTTTTAACATAATCTCATTAGAACACTTTCTTTTTTATATTGGGATCCAGATTATCTAGATTCATTGCTATACATGTACATTTTTATTTTAATACATTAATGTGCATGAAAACAAAGGATAAGATGGTGGTGCTGAGGTCTTAGGGTGGGGAAGTGGGGAGATGCTGGTCATAGGGCATAAACTTCCAGTTGGAAGATGAAAAAGTTCTGGGATCTAAAGTACAGCATGGTGACTATAGTTAAAAATACCGTATTAGAAACTTGAAAGTTGATACGAGAGCAGATCTTAAACATTCTCAGTACAAAAAAAAAAATTGCAGTTATGTACCGACTCATTGCAAAGACTCTAAGCTTCTGATATCATATACAGTATGTCCAGACTGGAATTATATATGGGTATAATAAATGTTTCCCTGAAAAGTAAAAAAAAAAAAAAAAGGAGTTATGTAATGTGATGGACGTGTTACCTAACCTTCTGTGGTAATCATTTGGAAATATGTGTATCAAATCATCACATTGTACACCTTCAATTTACACGGTTTATAGGTCAAATATATCTCAATAAAGCTGGGGAAAATAAATTTAGAAAACTAAATAAATAAAATGTGTACTAGAGAATTCTGTTGGTTCTTTCACAAAATTTCATTGTAGAGATTTCGGCAAATACTGTGAATCACCAGTGACCCCTCTGGCTAGGTAGAATCATTCTTACCATTTTTTGTTTCAGTTTTATATATGAAATTGATATGCTGAATATAGTTGTCTTTTTTTCACTTACCATTACCTCATGAGCAATTTCTCGTGCCAGTGAAAACATGCACTTTGATGATGGCTGTTTAAAGAGATGCATTACCATTTTTCAATCATTTCCCCCTTTAAGTTATTTCCATTGTTTCCGATTTCTGCTTTTATAAATAAAGCTGAAATAACCTTGAGTTTAAAGCTTTGACCGTATCTCTATATCATATTGATTCATTGATATTTCTTGTGATTGGCTTTGTAGCCTGACATATGGTCAATTTTTGTATGAGTTCGTGAGGGTTTGAAAAATGATCTGTAATTGTTGGATGAGGGATTTTGTAAATATACATTAGACCAAATGTGTTAATTGTGTCATTCAATCTGTCTGTACATGGATTACATTTATATGCTTGATACCAATACTTCACAGAGTTGTGTTAATATATTCTATGTGGAAACAAGGAAAAAGCTTTGACTTCATCTCTGATTGAGTCCCATTGACAGATTCCTGGAAGTGGAATTAGACAAAGATTGTGAATATTCTCAAGGCTCTTGTAGCATCTTAACCTAATCACTTTTCATAAAAAAAAACACACCAGTTTATAATCACATGCCCTGTGCGTGAGAAAACACCTTCCCCTCAATTGTCCCCTCCTGCACCAACCACTACACACGGTGTCTGAAACATCTTGCTAATTGTCTGCTGCTGTCGAGGAAATGGCACAGACGTCCACACCATGGAGGCCCAAGGTCCAGGACCAACTCTTGCTCTGCTGCCTAAAATCTGCAAGTCCCGTAACCTTTCGGAGCCAGAGAGCTTCGTTCCCATGATAAGCACTTTAACCATCAGGCAAAAAATGCAGATGGAAGGGAGATTTAAGATGAGTCTGGTTTCAGTGAGCCTGTCCGGACCTGGCTACCTCCTTGCCGGGGTGGTCCTCCCTGGGTCCCACGGACACTTGGAGAACATGAGTAGACTCTGGGGGGTCCAGGATCCAATGGCAAAATCTTGAATGCTGCCTTCGTAAAATATAGTTTGTGGTACAGGATAAAAATATTTTCTCTCCACATAATGTTAGATGGTTAAGATGCTGTGCGTAGTAAAGCATGACACACAGGAACAGTAGGAACATTCCTGGAACAGGGGCCGAGGCCACTGCGCCATGTGAGAAGTTCCCCACCCCCCCACATCTCTTCTTTTCACCACGATCCTGTGAGCACTGGTACCCACTAGAGGTCCAGAGGAGGGAGGAGGATACCATGTCCTCGGTCAGGGTGTGCTGGGGCTGAGATGGGGACCCAGGCAGCCCGGCTCCAGAGACAGCTTTGCCCCCTCACAACATCCAGACTATTTTCCACCGAGTGAGGATGAAGAAGATCTTCCCCTCCTGATTTTACTTTCACCGTAACAGTGACATCATACTGCTCTGTGTGTGGCGAGTTGTTGGCTGTGGAAGCATGAACCCCGCTGAAGGTCCAGCGTCAGGGCAACCGGCACCAGCTCTGGCTGATTTAGCAGAGCAAGAGAATCGGGCAGATCCCAGGACTAGGCTGGGAAACGGGCAGCAGAAGGGAGGCTTGGGCCCTCGATGTGGGGCTGCAGCCGGGGTCCGTCTCCACGGCAAGGGTCTGCCTCTCTGCTTCCTGTGCCACCAGCTCTCAATTAAAGGAGGTGGTGCACATCTGGTTGGTGGAGCCTGGTAACATGACCAGGCCCTAACTGCAAGGGATGCTGGGAAAGAGAGGATCTGGCACCTCTGGTTCGGCTTTGTATCAAGATTCAAGAGGTGGGGTATTCCCAACCCACAGATCCGGGTTTTGGATTCTGTGCAACCAAAAACAAATAGCAAGTATCTACTTTCCTAGAAAAATTGAAGACCACTTTATGTCTGTCCATCCTTAAAATACATCACAGAGTGGGATCTGAAATATTCGGGGGGACATAAAGTCTTCAACTAACTCTCCAATGATCCATAAATGAGACAGAGAAAAATGGGGTGTGAAAGTAAATGGTGGGCATTTCTTTCCAACTCTGAATTCTGTGGTGACACGTGGGTAGCTGGAAATCAGCCAAGGGGGACTTACTGACACCACGGACTTCGAGAAACACTTTTTACCCAAGCAGCTGGTTTGTTAAACACCGGAAAGGTCCCTCCTCTCTGCCCTCTGTAAGCCTGCTGAAATCACCCCAAGAGGTCATGTTCACCTACATCCCCTTCAGCTAATTCCTGTCCTTTCCCTTGCATCTCCTTGATGGAGTTTAGTTTGGTCCTGCCTTCAAGTTCAGAAATGACTTACTTCGCTACCCGCTTAAGGATGTAGATCAGTTAGTATCTCATTTGTAATAGGAACCTCCAGATCTGTTTTAAAGCAGACTCCGGTTTTCTAAATAGCTGCCAATTTGCCCCAAAGTCCCAACTACCATTTTAGACCCAATGAGCATCGCCACAGGCGATTAAAAATTATATTGGAGATAAAACTTTTAGTATTTTAGGAGGCAGGTGTTTGGGAAAGTAGTTTACAGTGAAAAGGCTTTGCAGTGTTGATCAACCTCAGAGCTCAGACAGCAGATCTGTAAGTGAGGGAGGCGGGGGATGGGAAGTGTCAAAATGGGGGAGAAAATAACACTCGGATCTTTTGGATTAAGGACCATTTCATTGCTCATTCGTGCTAGTTGTGGTTTCTAGCCTGAAGTGCTTCACATTTAGAGTGGAAAGAAAAGAGAACGGTTCTGAATGGACCTCCAGCGAGAATCTTGGGTGAGGCGCCTGTACCCACCCAGGTCCCTGCAAAAGGCTTCCTTTTCTCTATGGAGACTTCATTGTCTCATGGGAGCTGATTGCACACCAGGGAATATTTTCCTAAATATGTCTTCAGAACATTTTGCAAAATAGCCTCTAGCTGGGTTTTGACAGACACGGGCTGTTTCTCTGGGGTACTTGAGTGTCCAGCTGCCTTTGAGAGAGCCCTCACTGTCTTTGCCAATGCTTGAACCCAACTGAAAGATGCCAGTGGTCACCAGGGAACCGAAGTCTTCTACCATACAAACCACAGTCTATATTTCATAGCGGTGGCAGCTGATTGGCTACTGGATTTCCCCTTCATGACTATTGAACACTTAATTGCTCTACAATTAAAATGTAATTATACTGTCAAAGAATAATTCCACAGTTATGCTAGCATAGTGATTTACAAAACGGAAAACGTATTTTTAAAAGAATTCTGAAAGTTCCTCTCCACACGGCTTGCTAAAGCCTTTCATAATTGGTGCCTTTCTGGGCATCTCTCCAGAAACTTCTCAGCTGTCACATTTTTAAGGTCAACTGTACAAATATTAGCTTATCATCTACTGAGGGCTTCTGAAAACATGATATTAGTTATCTGGAGTGATCTAATTATTGCTTTGTTTGGAAATAGATAATAAATTCCTAGTGTTTCTGAGACATTGCACATTCCAGGAGCTCCAAACCTTGTCATAATTCCTTAAGGATGAAGAATTACCAACTCTCCCTTGAGGCTCTGAAGAAAGAAAAACTAGGAAGAAAGAAAAGAATTTAGAAGGAAGAAAGGCAGGAAGGATGGAGGGAAGGAGGGAAAGATCTTTGCTCTCCAGTCTCCAGGGTCAGGTTGAGATCCTCCCAGGGGGAATGTTTCCCCCTCTCTTTGCCCCCGTCCTGTCCTCCCTGCCTCCCTTCTCCCCATTCCAGCCTTCAGTCTCCTCCCTTTTTTCCTTTATTGTATATTTCTCCCTTCCTTCCATCTTTGCCTCCTATTAACCCTGATGGGGCAGGGGAGATGCTGGGCTAAGTTGGTAGCTGCCTCATGTTTCTGGGTGCCTAGTAATGCCTCGGAACACAGAATGCTTCTCATTATTAGCATCCTGTGATGCTGACATCTTGGGAAATGTTGCTGTCTGATGCAGACAGCAAGGGGTCTGCTGTAGCACACAAAGTCTGAGTGTGCTGAGCTCATGCTGCCCAGTGTTTGGGCAAAGCTGGCCCTCCTAGAGGTCAGGCCTTGCTCCTCTGTCGCCTGCGACCCTGACCCAGAGTGAGAACTGAAAGAAGAACCATATAAGGGGGCAGTGACTGTATTTTCATGGTCTGGTGTCATTGTTGTTTTAAAATAAAGTGTGCTTTCCCAGAAAATTAAATAACAATAATGAGACTTAGATAATCATTAAAACAGAATTTACATTCTTGTGTTCTGGTTGTGCGTTCGGTACAAGTGAAAAACAAACAAAAAGTCAAGCAAACAAACAGGGAAAGCCCTGCAGCCCTGCTGGTTCTCCACATCCCGAGTAGATATTGCCTCCATGATGGCCTCACACACACTCACAGCCCAACCTCCACCCCAGACCTACCGCTCCAACCAGGCTCAGCTTCAGGTCTCTGCCTAGGGTATTTGAAATCAGATCATTCTAGAACACTCAGTGCTGTATGTTTAGTTATGTGTAATTGAAACTTTGCTTCACTCATGGCACAAATCGGGGGGGAGGGAGTTTGGTTTACTAAGTCGCATAAGCCAAGGGCAGCGCCATCTGAGCACCTATTTTTCTTTCATAATTATCATTTCTTAAGCGTTAGGTATCTGTGTTTTTGTGCTATAGGGAGAAGAGAATGATTGGTTTTGAAGTTCTTTGCTGTGATGAATTATTTGCATTGATGGAATTGACTTAGTCCAATCTATCTGTTACAACCTTCAATACTCCTTACCACCAAAGTGCCATTTAAAAAGCCTCCACTGAATAATTTAACAACACTGTATCGTATGTTATATATGAAAGTTGTTAAGAGAGTTCTTATCACAAGGAAAATACTTTTTTTTTTCCATTTCTTTAATGTTGTATCTATACAAGATGATGGATGTCCACTAAACTTATTGTGGTCATCATTTCATGAGGCGTGTATGTTAATACCATGCTATTTCAAATTTGTACGTGTAATTTAAATTCAGAAATGTAGTGCTATGATTGAATTTTAAGCAAAACGCAGAGGTGGGTCTGAGAACCCCTAAAATGGGTGCTGAAGGGAACTGGGCCCTCAGAGCATCAGGGAAGGCAGCAGCAGGTGTGGCACTGCAATGCCTTTGATGGCTTTAGCTAATGTTCCCATGTTTGCTAGGCAAGTGTGTTATCCAATTTAATCCTCAGATAACCCCGCAGCGTAGGTACCATTACCCACGAGGAAGGCACCAAGAAAGCCGAGGTGTCTTGCCCAAGGTGAATACATAGTCAATGTTTCAGTCCGGTGGTCTGACCCTAGAGTTTGCAAGCACCACCTCTCCGTCCCTGCCCATCCCCTCGGTTCCTCTCCAGTTTGTGAATTTAAGTGGTTAATTCAAGTAAATCTGTATACAGAGTTCCCAGAGCTCTCAACAAACCTTTCTGGGGCAACCACCATCTTAGGAACAATTCCTCCTGTACTCAAGGCATTCACCACATAGAACTTCAAATTGCCCAAGGTTGACCTTTACTGTGGCCACTTTCTAGAGTCTCTAAAGCCCAGAGGAGACCAAACAAACAAAACCCTGCAGGCGACGTAAGCGAGAACGTCACTGGTCTAGAAATTGCTCTGGGGGGTGAACGGCCAAAACCACCTACAGCTGGAGACCAGACAGGGGTGGCCTGGATCAGACACTTGAACAAAGACTGCATGGTCTGGACACGCTGCTGTGTTAGACCAGTTTTACCACCCTGTCATTTGACTAGCTTATTGGCACTGGCTTTTATCACAGGGCTGGCCAGCTTGCCTCTCGTCTACCCATGTCCCCTCACCAAAGAGATGTGGTGCTTCTAAAAAAAAGAATGCTGGTTTGGTGCTGCAACAGTGGAACAAAATACCTTGTGAGTTTTAGCTTTTGCCTGTTTCTTCATCGAAGCAGTTCAGCGGGCTGGCATCAACTAAAGGTTGTTAATAACACGGTGTGTCCATCTAGTCAACCTCAGACTCTGGAAGGAAATCTGCAGCGAAGGCCCTGTGATGGGGATCAGAGCTCTCCAGGGTTCGTGGCAAACACCAAATGGGAGGCAGCCTCGCAGCATGGCTCTGCCTCAACCCACAGAATTGTTCTCTGGCTTCTTGAACACAAAACAAACCCAAACAGAATAACGTATTTTTCCCTTAAGATGGAACGTAGATATTCTTGCAAAAGGAAACTCCATGAATTTAAGGAGGCAGGACTTTAAACCAAGTTGGTCCTAGGTAAAGATTTTAGGGGTTATTTAGGCTTTGAGGGGCAGTAGATGTTTCTGGGTCAAATGGAAATTGACTGCACTGTCTGAAGCCAAAAGAGCATCAGTAGAAGCGGCAGAGACCGCAGCTCCAGTAACAAAGTTGTGCAAGACTTCCAGAGATTGAGGACAAAATGCATTGAACTTCAGAACCCGATCCTGGTTTTTTGTCAATTTCTGTCCACTTAACCTCTCTGAATTCCGTTCTTATCTCTAAAATGGGAATCACAATACCTACCCACTTTGCAGTGTATTTAAAAAAATTTTTTTTAATTAATTTATTTAATTAATTTATTTTTAGCCGTGTTGGGTCTTTGTTGCTGCGCGCGGGCTTTCTCTAGTTGCGGGAGTGGGGGCTACTCTTTAATGCAGTGCGCGGGCTTATTGCGGTGGCTTCTCTTGTTGCAGAGCATGGGCTCTAGGCGTGCAGGCTTTAGTAGTTGTGGCAAGTGGGCTCAGTAGTTGCGGCTCACGGGCTCTAGAGCACAGGCTCATTAGTTGTGGCGCATGGGCTTAGTTGCTCTGTGACATGTGGGATCTTCCTGGACCAGGGTTCGAACCCGTGTCCCCTGCATTGACAGGTGGATTCTTAACCACCGTGCAACCAGGGAAGCCCTGCAGTGTATTTTGATACTGAAAAATGATCGGTAAGAAAAACTCAGCTAATTGCAATCATTGTTGCTTTTGTTGTGGTCATCCATGTACAATGCTTGGTGTCAGTCTATTTATCTCTTGTAAAAATAAAATACAGTGTGTGTGTGTGGAAAAAAAAAAAAAGAAAAGAAAAACTCAGCTGGGTCAGATATGTAAATGGCTGGAATACAGAATGCTTTAAGGACCTCATCAATACGACAAAAAATTTATACCCCTACACACAGCTCTTAAAGACAAATAAGAAAAATACAAATAACCCAATAGAAAAATGGGCAATGAATATGAACAAGCAATTAACATGAGAAATACAAATGGCCATTAAATTTAGGAAAATGTTCAAACTTACTAGCAATGAAAGAAATGCAAATTAAAGCAATGAAATATTTTTTTCTGCCATATTGGACACATAAGAAAGTGACAACACCTAGTTCAGTGAGAGCATGGGAAACAGGAAGTTCTACACCCAATGTGATGGTGCGGATTGGGATAAGATTTTCAAAGAGCAATTTCAAATTACATACCAAAATTTTAAGTTGCTCATCCTTTGAAATGAGAATTTCACTTCTAGGAATGTAAGGTTAAGGAATGCTAGCGTAAGTGCCTAAAGGTATATATAAGTATATTTTTAAAAGATGATGTCAGGAGGGGAAAATAATCCCTGTTATTACCTCTCACCAAATCCTGTGAAATATCAAACTCCAAATATGGAAGCTTAGGAACTCAGGACCAGGAACTGTGTTGAAATTTCTTCCCTGTTGAGATAGGTTAAACTTTATTCAGCAAGGCAAAATGTGAATTATAGCTTAACTTGAAGTCTCTTTGAAAATACCCCAACTGTGGTTGCATTTTTAATCTTTACAGTAAATTTTGGGGGATGAAATAGAGCAAGTCTTGCCAAGAGTAGAAATTTGTGTCTGGGTACAAATTAGACCTTGCTCATTTTGCTACAGTGACCCCATCATTTAAGAAATTGTAAACTAATACCTTGGAAGAGTTCATGAGCTCCATGAAATGGCTGGACTACATTCAGAGAAAAGATATTGGCTGAATTTCTGAGAACAACAGTGAAATTACTGAGCCAACGAATTTCTGTGCACTATGTGTGGTTTGGTCAAATTTAGTGGTTAAAGAGATGCCACTAGAGGCAACTTCACTCCACAAAATGCTCTGTAAATAAAGAAAAGTAACACAGCTCTCTTGTCCTTGTCTACATATTCCATAAAAATGCTTCAGAATGTGTAAAGTCATGGACGAGTTTGATGCACAAACAGCATAGCGCTGAAATATGTAAAAGTGCAAAGCATTGGAATTGCCAGGAGAAATGATCAAAACAATAATTATGGAAGACATTAATGCGCCAACTCAGAATACGCCAGAAGGAAACAAGAAATAAACAAGGAAAGACAAGGATTTGCACATTGCAATTAACATGTTTAATAGACACATATTGAATTGTGTACCCTGCAAATAGAGACAAGGCTTTTAAAAAAAACATGGAATATCTACAAAATTTGGTTATATGTAGGCTAAGGAAAAACTTGATTACATACTCCAAAGTAGAAATTACAGAGGTCACACTATTTAACCAAAATATTTTAAATCCAGAAACAGTCTGCAGATGAATAAGAAAAAATAAATTTTAAGTACTGGGACGTTTTGAAAGCATTCTTTCAAATAGTTTTGAGTCAAAGAGCAAATCTTGTAGTGAGGTGGATGGACCTAGAGTCTGTCATACAGAGTGAAGTAAGTCAGAAAGAGAAAAACAAATACTGTATGCTAACACATATATATGGAATAGAAAAAAAAAAAAGGTTCTGAAGAACCTAGGGGCAGGACAGGAATAAAGACACAGATGTAGAGAATGGACTTGAGGACATGGGGAGGGAGCAGGGTAAGCTGGGATGAAGTGAGAGAGTGGCATGGATATAGATACACTATCAAATGTAAAATAGCTAGTGGGAAGCAGCCACATAGCACAGGGAGATCAGCCACATAGTTTGGTGCTTTGTGACCACCTAGAGGGGTGGGATAGGGAGGGTGGAAGGGAGACGCAAGAGGGAGGAGATATGGGGATATATGTATATGTATAGCTAATTCACTTTGTTATACAGCAGCAACTAACACACCATTGTAAACAATTATACTCCAATAAAGATGTTTAAAAAAAAGAGCAAATCAATTATTGTCAAGGTAATTTACAAATGATTTCGAAATTAATAATAATGATAAAATACAATCAAACCTGTAGTATGTTTTCAATTCAAATTCATAACTTTACAAACCTTTACTATTGGAGAAGAGAGATTTTTAAAGATTTAACTAAGTATTCAACTCAAGAACTTACCTAACAATAAAAATAAGCAAAAATGCAGGTACTGATCATGATAAAAAACATGATAAGTTAGAAGTAAAATTGTAGAAATAATAAAGTCAAGATCCTGTTCCTTGAAAAGATTTAAAAAACAGAGAAGCTTTCAGGAAGTACAATCAAAGGGAAAAAAAAGAAAGAAATTAAGACCTATAGTATTTGGAATTAAAAGGAGAACATAATTACAGAGATAAAATAACTAAAACTTTTAAGATAAAGAACATTTTTTTCCATAGAAGAAGTGTTCTTAATACTGACATATAAGTAAATGTTTGTCAACAGGATAAAGCAAATGTGCTACATCCATTCTATGGAATATTATGCTGCCATGAAAAATAAGGAGACAGGTTTTATGTACTAACATGGAAAAATCAGAACTGTGTATAGAGAATGCTTTAATTTGTGTAAAACAGGAAGTATAAATTTTGTCTTTGCTTCTATCTACATTATAAATCTCTAGAAGAATGCATCAGACATTGATAACATTGGATATATACTTGGGTATCCCACATAGTAGGAACTGATCAGATGGGGAACAGAGGAAGGATGGAGATTTTTATCATGTACACTTTTATACTTTCTGACCTTCAAAACTTGTGACTGTACTACACTTTCAGCAAATTAACTAAATAAGATAATACTGTGAACATAATTTAAGCTAATAAATTTAGGAATCTGGATGTGGTTAATGTCTTTCCAATATGTTATAAGTTGCCAAAATTGATCAAAGAAAGATATCAAACCTAAACAGGCCGGACATCTCAACCTCGTCTAATGACTTATCTTTCTTACCCATTGCCTTCACCTTACAGACAAAGTCATGGAAGATCTCTCTTGGAAGACTTTTTCAAAGCTGTCCCTTCATCTTTCTTTACCTCCTGCCACGGCTCTGGGCTGTGCTGTGGACCAGCTCTCTGACCAGGCTTCCTGCCTCGGCCGCTCACCCCGTTGTTGTCTGGCAAAACTGCTAAGACCACCAGCTCTAGACAGTGAAAAGGGGTGGGGGGAGTTGCCACCTGGCCTCTGTCACTTAGCAGGCCTCATGATTCTGAGTTTACGTTACCTTCCTGAGCCCCCATTCATCATCTGGAAATTGGGAATAATTATTAGAGCATCTCCATTACAGGACTACTCTGAAGGTCAGATGAAAGAACAAGGGTGATGTGCTTAGCAGAGGGCATATCCTGCACCCAATAAATGTTAATTCTTCCTGTTAACACACTTGACTCTTCTCATGGCTGGCACGGAGCTGCACCGCTCAGCCCCACCTTCTAGAAGAGTTTGTTTTCCCAGTGGCCTCCACCTGTGGCTCCTTCGGTGCTCACCTCGGCTGTTGAGTCAAAGTCATTCTTCTCAGGGAGGTCCCAGACAGTGATGGTGCACAGCGAGGGCATGGCCATGCCCGCCAGCAAAGCCTCATTTCGTGGGCAGCCCCGAGGGTGGGCAGGGGTTTTGTCAGTTCTGTCCCCCAGCCCGACAGCTCCCTGCCCTCTCTTTTCCTTTCACAGATGTCTCTCCCCAATACTTCCCTTGTTCTGTTCACTCTGCCTCGGCGTCTGCCTCTGGAAGAACCCAACCTGCAGGCTTGTCAGTTCAGTCTACCAGACCCCTTGCAGCTAAAAGATAAAGTCCAAACTCACAGCTTTGGTCTCTGTGCCTCAAAGGCCATTCCCTCATTTCTTCATCCTACAAGTTCTACACATCCTTCTGGAGAAATATTTCTTACTAAGTCTTCCCTGAGGTATCCAGACAGCCACGTCCCCTCCAAGCCCTCAGTTCTCCCCATCCTTTGTAGGCTCTCCTGGGGTGACAGGCAAAACCTGGAACTGACATGGGCAAAGGGACTGTTAACCCATCACTCTGGGGTAAACGCGACAGCAATAATTTGCCTTAATTTCCCTGGTGTTATCTACACCCTCAGTAACAAGGGTGGGATTGTTGAATTTAAATTAGAGGTTTCAAATGCGAATCAAAACTAGAATGAGGTATCAGCTCACAATGGTCAGAGCGGCCATATATGGAGGTTCCTCAAAAAACTAAAAAGAGTGTTACCATACGATCCAGCAATCCCACTCCTGGGCAGGAATCTGGACAAAACTATAATTTGAAAAGATACATGCACCACTACCTTCATAGCAGCACTATTCACAACAGCCAAGACATGGAAGCAACTTAAGTGTCCATCAACAGATGAATGGATAAAGGTGTGGTACATCTATACAATGGAATATTACTCAGTCATAAAAAAGGATGAAATAATGCCATTTGCAGCAACATGGATGGACCTAGAGATTATCTTACTAAGCAAAGTAAGTCGGAAAGAAAAAGAAAAATACCATATGATATCACTTATATGTGGAATCTAAAATATGACACAAATGAACTTATCTACAAAATAGAAACAGACTCACAAACATAGAGAACAGACTTGTGGTTGCCAAGAAAGAGGGGGTGTGGGGGAAGGATGGATTGGGAGCTTGGGATTAGCAGATACAAACTATTATATATATGTATAACTGAATCACTTTGCTGTACACCAAAAACAAACACAGCATTGTAAATCAACTATACTTCAATAAAATAAATTTAAATAAATCAGAAGTTTCATGAGATAGATTTTTCTCCTCTTCTTTTAATAGAATTATCCACTGAATAGAATTATAAATTTAACACTCAATATATTTACCCATGTGATTCTAAGAAATGCAACGCCCCAGGTCCCTGAAATGCTCACTTCTGCTAGGGCAGGCGGGCCATGTGCATTTTCACATAGGGTTGTGATTTTTTAAAAATCTGAAACGCATCTAATTCCCTTGTATAAATCTTAGTAATTATGTTCACAAAGTCATCGTACACAGCTCAAGGGGAAGGGTGGGAATCCTCACCTCACACCTGTGTCCAGGCTGTCACTTCCAGGCTGATTAACACAGCCAAATGCTGGGAGGACGCTTGGGTCACTGGAGTGTGAACCTCTGAGGGAGGATCAGATGATAAAGTCTGAATGCAGAAATCAATCTGAACTCTGGGGCATGGCTTTAGCTGGGTGATTTATGTGTTCCCTTTGATGAGTTCTCTTTACACCGACCTCTGAACTCAAAGGAGGGTGAGAAAGGTATGAGATTATTAGGGTCCCCCCTGCGTGTGCCAGTATTCTCTCCTAGGACAAGGAGATGCACTAACACCCCTTTCCTGGGTTGTTCAGAGAATGAGGGATGAGACAATGTCATTAAAGTTGGAAAGGTTGGATTAGATGCACAGGATTCGAGAACTGGATGAATATTGAACATTCTGTAGCCCAATCTCCTGAGACTGTAGGTGAGGAGACTGAAGCCCAGAGAGGGGAAGAGATTTCCTAGCTAGTTTTTGGAAGAGTAAGTCTTAGGACCCCTGTCTCCAAAATTCTATTCATTCCTTAGCCTCCCATCACTCGCTGCCTCATTAATGAGACTTGGAGTGATAATTATCATAGCTGGTGCTTACGGACTACCCCATGCCAAACACTTTCCATTCATTATCCTAATTAATTCCACCAACGACCCTATGAAGCTGGTACTATTATTACCCTTTTATAGATGAGGAAACCTAGGCTCAGGGAGTTTGGAAACTTGCCCACGCTTATGCAGCTAGTAAGTAGTGATGAAGTACTGGGGTCCAGCGGTACCACCCAGAATGCTGTCCGTGGCCATTACCCAATCAGGCCTCTGCCTGGGAGAATCTATACCACCCACAGTCCTCAGTACTTATGGGAAGTGTATTTCATTTTCCAGGCAGGTATCGTTTGTGCAGTAGTTGAATTTACACAGAAAAATAAGAACAAACGTACTACGTCTCTAAATAATGCATTTTTTTAAAAATGAGCGTTACTAAATGTATCTTTTTCTAAATGTATTTTCCTTTTACATGAGTAGTTTCACTAGGTTTATGGGCCAGGAAGGAAAATAGAAGTAAAGAAGATCCACATACGCTAAGCATGTATGTGATTGCCCTCCTTTCTGCCTACTCTTTTAAAAACATCTAACTTGTTCCTTCCTCAAAATATTTATGCTTTAATTAAAATGGCCTAAGGCAAAGTTCATTTTCATGGGAATCACTCCTCACTGATCTCCGATTCTAGGTAGTTGCTATAGTTACACCTGAATTAAGCAAGATACATGATAAAATAATTTTGTAATGTAGGACTTCTCCCTGGAAGGTGCACACCTTTCCCCCATCTGTTGGGCAAGTTGTAAGGCTTTTCAGGCTCTGGCTCCCAAATCAACTTCAAGAAATGTTGACTATTTTAATAAACACAAGAAAAGCAGGGGTTAGGGGTGTGGTGGGGGGCTGGTGTCAAAGGGAAAATGGGAAGGTCATTGTAGTGATCAGTTCTTCTGTGTGAAAAAAAAGTCACTCCTTAACGAAATCTACAAATTAGTCACATAATTAGCAGCAACAAAAATTTCTGCCAAGCCTGAGGTAGGAGGGCCTTTTCCACGGGGTACAACTTGGCAGTGCCCTGAGAGGCATGCTTATGGTTTACATTTCCTTCATGGTCTCATGTGAGGACAAGACCAGAGATAATTTTTAATTCCACAGAGAGAGCAGTCAGAAGAACAGCAACAAAGTGCTATGTTAAAATAAATGTCCATTGACCTTGTTTATCAGAATAGAAAACAATTACATGGACAATGTTGAAATACAAAAATCAAAAAGGAGGATTTCTTGGATATTGGAAAATGTTATCTGTAAGTTAGAATCAAAGATACAGCTGTTTTTCTTTTATGCTCAGTATATATTTGTATTGTTTAATAAATAGTCAACAATAGATGTATTTGGAATATGTATGTTCTAAATTCCTGTTCTAAATATGTTTTGGGAAATTCTTAGGGGATTTTTCCCGAGAGTCATTGAGACTGTGAGTCTGGATCTTGGACTATCCCCTCCCCTGTAGCTTTTCCTTTCTACACAGAAAACAGGGGAGACCAGGGGACAAGCATTTAGGAGCCTCTCTCTGCCCCAGCTCCCTGTGGGGTCATCTTCAGGACACCCCTGCAAGGCATCTTCCTGATGCTTGCTCAAAATCAGGAAGTCAAACTTCCCGATTTGCCCGACCACAGGGCTAGGATTCAGCCCTGGGGGCTGGCAGACAGAGCCCACCACCTACTCCGGGGACTTGTGCCTTTCCTCCTAAGGGAAATAAAGGTGACCTCAAGGTCACTTTGGTGCTGGCTCTCGTCCTGCTGTCATTGTAATGCAAGCATGAAAACATTTTAGGAGAGAAGAGAATAATAATCCAGGGCCTCTGCCACATGTTGGCTGATGAGCCAGACTTTTAAATTTCTGTTTCCTTTCCTTTTGTAACATTTTCCTTTTGTATTGCCCCAATTTCCTAATCCTTATATGACAGTTAATCTTTCTATCAAAAAGTTAAAATAATGTTGTTGTTGTTGTTATTACCTACAGAATGTTTTGAAACGTATTCAAACTCCTCTGTCCCTCCAAGCTGTGGTTACACCCCCATGAGAGCTCTGTCAATATTAACTGGTAAATAAGAGGCACATGAAAAGATGCTCCACATCACCAATTATTAGAGAAATGCTAATCAAAACTACCTTGAGATATCACCTCACACCAGTCAGAATGGCCATCACCAAAAAATCTACAAACAATAAATGCTGGAGAGGGTGTGGAGAAAAGGGAACCCTCTTGCACTGTTGGTGGGAATGTAAACTGGTGCAGCCACTATGGAGAACAGTATGGAGGTTCCTTAAAAAACCAAAAATAGAGCTACCATATGATCCAGCAATTCTACTCCTGGGCATATATCCGGAGAAAACCATGGTTTGAAAGGACACATGCACCCCAATGTTCATTGCAGCACTGTTTACAATAGCCAAGACGTGGAAACGACCGAAGTGTCCATCAACAGGTGAATGGATAAAGAAGATGTGGTACATATATACAGTGGAATATTACTCAGCCATTAAAAAGAGTGAAATAATGCCATTTGCAGCAACGTGGATTGACCTGGAGATTATCATATTAAGTGAAGTAAGTCAAACAGAGAAAGACAAATATCATATGATATCTCTTCTATGCAGAATCTAAAAAAAATGATACAAATGAACTTATTTACAAAACAGAAACAGACTCACGGACTTAGAAAACAAACTTATGGTTACCAAAGGGGAAAGCTGGGGGGAGGGATAAACTGGGAGTTTGGGATTGACATATACACACTATTATATACAAAATAGATAATCAAGAGGGACCTATTATGTAGCACAGGGAACTCTGCTCAATATTCTGTAACAACCTAAATAGGAAAAGAATTTGTAAAAGAATAGCTACATGTATATGTATAACTGAATTACTTTGCTGTACACCTGAAACTAACACGACATTGTTCATCAACTCTACTCCAATATAAAATGTAAAAAAATATTAGTTGGTAATTGATAATAAGGAGTCTGGACCCCCTTGTTCGACCCTGATCAAGCGCTTTTCTCTCTTCATTATGTGTTACCCAAGTGGACAACGTTATTAATAGAACATAAACCCCATTTCTTGAGTTGGTGCATAACTTTAAACTGAATACAACCCTTTTAGGGAGCAAAGATGCATCTGTGTCTTTGAATTGTCAGCCCAATGACAGGGTTTTACTTCCCAAAGTCCTTGAGCCCACGCTTGGTCAGCTCATCAGGATGAAACCACCTCGTGGTGCTGGACCGCCCCGCTGTCCCTCGGGGAACTTGCTGGCCGTGGTGGGCGGGGCTGAGGTGGACGCCATCCGTTGAGTCCTACCTCATGGCTGGGGACTGGGTACAAATTTCGATACAAGCTCCTTCCAGGCAATTATTACCAAAGTTTTACACACAAAAGCAGTGATGTTCTAGAACAGACTTGGGTGGTTTTCAATTCCTCTTTCATTGGTTTGGTTGCCAATGGCATTTCCAACAAAATTGGGGAAGAGGCCATGTGTGTCCTTTGACCTGCTCGCCTCCTGTCTCCCATCCCCTGCTCCCTCTGTCCACTCAAGATTGCCAACCGCCAAACCCCCTCACACCTGCCGTCTCATGCCCCAAGCAATCCATCCCTCTCCTGACCACTTACCTCCAAGCGCAGACCCAATTAAAATTCCCCAGCTTAGAGTCTATGTGGACAATAGTTAAAGGGCTTCACAATAGCAGGTAGAAGAAAGAGCAGCATCCTCTCTCCTTGGCGGGGAGATTTGCAAACTCACACTAAGGAAATTTCAAAGGAAAGCAGTGGGTGCTGAAATGTCCTGGGACTTTGGAACAACCATCATACCTAAGGCCTGTGGGTCACTCGTGGCTCCAGAGAGCTGATGGGAGGGAAAGGGCTTCGGGAGGCGGCCTCTGGCTCCTGCTCTGGGCACAGGTCCTCCATCTGAGCAGTGGATGGCACTCGGAGCGAAGTTGTGGGGTCTACCCATGCCGAGGGGGCAGAGGAAAATGAGGGCCGGTGGTGACCTTGGGTCCAATGATTGTGTAAGTGGGATCTGTCACCTGAACAAAGGTGAACAGCTCTACAACAGGAGAATTTTGGATAATGACCTACAGGGGGGCTGCAGGGGTACAGGAGGACAAAGTTGCCAACCATGCCTCTGCCCACGTGTCCTTAGTCACAGCAGGCCACTTGCTCAAGCCCACTCAGCTCGGAGGGGGCAGCCTGCATCCAAGGGGAGCCAGACAGGGAGGGGGAGGAAGAGCTGTGAGCCAGCACCATGATCCACCCTCGCTCCAGCCTTCGAGAGATGTCTGCTCCTGCCCACAGCTTGGCTTGTGGGCCCAGCCCTGCCTGAACCTCCAGGAGGAGAGGTCCAGGAAGGGACAGTTCTTACCACGTGAGCAGGGCGAGACACTGAGCAGATCCGAGGCGGAGGATCTTTGAAACATCTGAGTCAGATGAAGCAGATGTTGGAAAAGTCCCTGGTGTTTCAAGGCTGGTAAAGTGGGAGGGGGATATGGAGAGAGTCTCTTCCAGGACAGCAGAGCCAGCGGTGAATCCTGGTGGTCCCGCTTCCCATTGCTGTAGGTATGAAGAGCCACAGGGCACTTGGGAGGCAGTTACATCCTTCGGGAGATTGTTTGTAGACCGAAGAGCTACCAACACTACTGGTCAAATGAGAAAGAATGAGTCAGTGGAGAAACCAGGAATTACAGGTATCAAGTGCCAGAACAATCTGGAAGGTAGGCACTGTTATCTCTGTTGTTCAGAAAAGGGACGCTGGAGAAATTCTATGACTTGCCCAAGAAAAGCTTGTTCTTTCTCCTTCCCATTGGGTCTGCCCAAATCAGGCAGAGATGCAGGAGAAGAGAGAGAAGCATCTAAATAATCCAGATGACAAGACATATTTTTCTCCCATAGAAAAATGTATCACCGTGGTCTAATAGTTTCTATTTTCTGCAAGTATGATGATGTCATACCTGCTCCATGACAAACAGAAGCACAAATGGTAAGCAGAGTCACAAAGAATGCACTCGCAGAGAGAAGCAGAATGGCATGTTCCAGACCAAATGGGGACCTGGGCAGAGCCTAGAACAGACCTTGAATTCTCAGCTCTCCATCTGGAGGTCGGTCTGCAGTGGAGTTGGTTTCAGCAGTTAGTTCTTACCTGGAGCCTGTCCAGTGCATCTAAAAATCCTGAGGCACCGCCCCAAACCCCTGGACTCTTTCCCAGAGCAAGGCTGTTTTGGTAGCAGTCGCATCTTCAAAGGACCCGGGCGCATTCCAAGAGAGAATGCTTTTCTCCGCGCACGGTGTCCTTTTTTTTTTTTTTTTTTTTAACATCTTTATTGGAGTATAATTGCTTTACAATGGTGTGTTAGTTTCTGCTTTGTAACAAAATGAATAAGTTATACATATACATATGCTCCCGTATCTCTTCCCTCTTGAGTCTCCCTCCCTCCCACCCTCCCTATCCCACCCCTCTAGGTGGTCACAAAGCACCGAGCTGATCTCCCTGTGCTATGCAGCTGCTTCCCACTAGCTATCTATTTTACATTTGGTAGTGTATATGTGTCCTTAATCGGGATATTTTCAGAGGTGTATTCACCTTCCTCTGTACCCAGGCTTCTGATCTCCTGGGGAAAAATACCAAATCCGTGACTACAATTTCCATGGTGTGCCCTTTGATCTTCTGAATTATCCTCTCCTTCGAAATAGGCCACTCTGCCTAAGTTCTTTATTCTTAACCTTTTACAAAATGAAAGTGTTCCCCAACCTTCAGAAATTTTTGAAGTGGATATAATATACACTTGAAAAAACAAGCCGTCCTTTCTCATCTCCAGCCTAAGTGGCTGGGCTTGCACACGCCGGGGTTTCCACGGGGGCTGAGGGGCAGCTGTGCGAGCCGAGGCTTAATGGGACCGGTAATAAATGGGGCTGAGAAATCAGATATTCATCCTCCAGACTGTCCGTGAGTACTTAGTGTTATTCTTCCAGACCTGCAATTTACTCAGCAGGAAGAAGGATGGGACAGCTGAATTAACTGGAATTTCAGGGGGCGGGAGGGGGAGAGGGGGCCCTCCATCTAGTTTCTTCTCTGGTCCTGGCTCAGCCTAGCACAGACCCCATTCTATTCAAATAGGCCAAGGAGGATTGGTTTTAAAAGCAGAACTTTTCATTTTGAGGCAATCGGGACATTTGAATATGAAATGGTATTGGATGATATAAAGAAATTATTAATTATTTTAGGTGTTAATAGTTTTATGATTATGTAAGAAAATGCCCATATTTTAAAAGAAATGCACACTGAAGAGGGTAAGAGAGAAGTGATCTGATATCTGGAATTCGCTTAAAAATATTTCAGGAAGAAGGAAGGAAGGAAGAAAGGAAGGAAGGAAGACAGATAAATGATGTGGCAATTTCTTGATAATATTTGAATACGGGTGATGGGTATATGGAACTTTTGTGGACATAAATTGGAGATATTTGATCATTTTCATGATACAAACAAGCAGGCTTTCAATACCCCTAAACTTTAACAACAAGATATATCAGCTTTAAGAATGAGGTGAGCAGAGAGTAACAAGAAATAGCGACTTAGGATAAACATTTAAAACATCAAAGGTCATTGCTGTAACAACCAAGAGGAAAATCTGTGCCCTGAAATAAATTAATTTCATTGAACAAAGGAAAATTTTATAAAGGGGTAGTTTTCTATTTTTAAAGAGACGAAAAAATAAGTTATCTTTTAAATAAAAATATGAGGCTGGAAAAGGAGAATAAGGCATATAATAAACCAATCCATCATTGTTGGAAAAAATATTTTTTTAAATGGCATTTCAGAAAGTTAAACCAGCAATACGGAAAATAAATAACTTCAAGGGCAGAGATCATAGTAAAATCTAGTAAAATTATCAGAAAATGATGAGCTTTAAGTTTTCATTCCCTCTGCGTTTAATCAAATTTACCTAATTGTGAGTTTATATAATTTAATTTTTAATCATGCCCGTGTTTAACAACCAGCTTCCAGAATCCCTAAAATTTTAACAATCGACTCTTCCTAGCCAGTACAAGCTTGAAAGCACTGAGACCCTTGACACCAGCACAGCACCCTTCTGCTGCTGCAGCCAGCCCCACAGAATGGCCGGAGAGGGTCCGATATGTGCCGTGATTGAGGCTGGGGTCCCAGGGGTGTGGGGGATGCGTGTTAACAGAGAGAGAGGACAAAGCAAAAAGCAGAGGGGCTTTTATGCTACACCCCATTAAGGACTTGGGAAGGGAGCTCACGGTCAGGAAGGGATATACTCCAGACCAGCCCTCCCAAGACGCCCTTGACCGCCCACCTTGGTGTGAGGACGGTTAGAAATTTCTGTTCACACCTGTAGGGGGCACTTGGCCATCACTGAAGTTTGCTGGGGAGGTTTCCCAGAGGGGGGGTCGGGGTGGGGTGAAACGACCCTGTAGGCAGATAGACAGGGGGCCAAACACCTGGGCTAAGGGCTGAGTGGCGATCACTGTCAGACCACAGGGGAGACACCGGGGAGGGCTGAGATGTCCCCGGGTCAGTAGAGAGCCGCTGGGCCATGAGCAGGATGAGAGAGGACCACCGGGTGTGCCACCAGAGACTTGGGCAGCAGCAGGGCCTGGGCTGCCCTTCCCCCAAGGCCACAGTATCATTTACCTCCCCTTCTCCTCAGACCTTCTTGCAGGGGATCCAGGAGAGAGGCTATCTGAGGACAAAGTGACCCGACAGAGACTCAGCTGTCTCAGGAGACCGGCTAGATTATTGGATCAAAAGACGTTTATTAGATTAGACAGAAGTATCATTTTTTCCCTGCTTCTCAGCTCCCAGGGAGTTCCAGATCTACAAAGGAAATCTGGTTTCCCTATTTTCTCACTCTAGTAAATGTAAATTTGTAACCCCATGGTAGAATCTTTACTGGGGACTTGGAAATCCTATATAAAAACCAATCCAGTATCCATTTACAGTTGCATTTGGATTAAACAGCTGATCATTCTGGAAGGATTTCTGGTGAGGGTTTCAGGTGGGGAAACTGGGGAGCCAGAAGTGCAGACAGGCTGGGTCTGGGGCGGGTGTGAGCTTGCAGGGCACTGACAGCTCGGCTTCCCTGCCCTCCAGAGCCTACCAGTTCTGGGGGACACGGACCCACCCAACTCCGGGCTGGTGGCAATGAGGGCTGTGCAAATGGGGTGGGCGGAAGTCAGCTGGGTCCCGCTGGAGGGATTCAGAACACGAACCAGCATCCCTGCGGCCACATCTGCGGGTTGACCAATGCTGGCTTCAAACACCCAGTGAAGTTCATCTGTCTCCCCACTGTGTTTCTGAGGGGGGCCATTAAGGAACCCCTTGGCTGATTATCTGGAAGCTTCCTTCTCTCTCTTTTCATGTCCATGGTAGCTTCAGGTCCCAAACCCAGGGACTGGTTTTAGATTTCCACTCTCTTCGAGGTACATAGGGGTCTTAGGCCCACCAAACCATGGCTCGGTTCCTGCTTCCACCCCAGGGAAAGCTCGCATCGCTCCCGGGCTGCCTGCTCAGGGGGCAGGGAAAGGCCTGAGCTTCCTGGAGCCAAGGAGGCATTTACCATCCAGGGCTCGTTGACTTGCTTTGAGAATACTTGGAAAGAAATGTTCTCACATTTGGCCATTTAATGAGTGTATTTATTTACTCTTGAGTTTTTACAGGAAGTGAAAATCCCTTGTCTCGAAAATCATATGTGGACTTAAAGAATCGCTACATTGGGATTTTCAGTCTGTTTGTGTTTTATCCCAAGCAGGGTTTGCTCGATAGCCACCTGTTTTTAATGCATCCTCCGTCTGGTCCCCGTGGAGCTCCCCTGGTGGGGAGGAAGGCCTGTCCACCCACGGCCCAGGCAGCCCATCACCAGCTTCCTGGGAAAGAAAGAAGAGCCTCAGAAGTTTTCCAAAGCCAAGATGTCACATCTGTTTGGCATTCATTCCCTTCAAACGGAATTCCCAGGAAAGAGAGTTTTGTAGACCCTGTTCGCTGACTCTGGTTTTCTGAAACTGTCCTGGGAAAGAGGCTCCAGAATGTGTTTAATGGGGTCTCTGCTGACGACCCCCTGAATGCTCTCCTCGCCAGCCGTGCCCACCTAGGGCCGTGTGTCCATTCACCTTCCCCTCAGACCCCATCAGCTGCTGCGTGTTCCCACTGATCACCGCCTTCTCAGTCTGTGTCCCGCCTGGGCAGATCTTCACTGAAAAGACACCAGAATCGGTCCCTGTCTCACCCGCAATGTAAAATATGCGCTTCTTCCAAATGTCCGCCCTACATTCAGAGTCTCTGTGACTCCCCCTTTATGTTTAAACAAGAGAAATTTTTTTTGTCCCTTTGTCCGTTCCCCCTAGAGCCAGAATGGTGTCTCGTTTTGGAGAGCCTCAACGGAGGTCCAATACTGGGCGAAATGTTGTAAGTTTTTTCTTTTTTCCCTGGACCCAGATTGATTCACAGACTCTCCTGGTTGAAATAGAGGTCATTTCAGTGGACGTATCTTTGAAGACGCCTGGATTTATGGCAGATGGATATGAGTTATGGCTGGCACCTCTGAGTAAAGTCTATTTCCCATTAGGGTCCCATTTAAGAAGTCACACACTTTAGTGGACCTTGGGCCTTAATTTACACAGATGGAAGGATGCTGTGCTGACCCACCTGTCTATAAACCAATCTGTAGGTTCTAGATTATGACCTGAAAAGTTAGGACCAGAATATCATACTCTACCTGATGCATAGTTGTGAGGTGTGGTCATTCCCATGCAGTGAGGAGAGAGCTCTGTTTGAGTTATTGTTAGTTAAAATGGGAAAACACAGGACGATAAGGAAAAGATAAGCCATGGAATGGGAGAGGTGTTTTCAAGATATATATCTGACCAAAGACTTATATGTAGAAAATATAAAGCTCTCTCCCATGTTGATAAGAAAACCCAGTAGAAAATGGGCAAAAGACATGACCAAGTATTTCACAAAAGAGGTTCTTCAAATGGCCAAAGCATATATGACAAGGGGCTCAATCTCATCAGTCGTCAGGGAAATACAATATAAAACCACCAAAAGATGTTACTACATTCCCACCAGAATGGCCAAAACTAAAAAGACAGGTAAGACCAATAGTTAGTGAGGACGTTAAACTCTCATACACTGGCCATGGGAGCGTGAATGGGCACAACCATTTTGGAGACAAAATATACACACGCCTGGTTATACTCTGTTACCCAGAAACTTCACTTTCAGGTAGATACCCAACAGAAGTGCACATGTATGTTCACCAAAAGACATACACACTGGAATGTTCATAGAAGCAGTATTCATTATAGTAACAAACTAGAATCAACCCAAAAGCTCATGAAGGGAGGAAGAGATGAACACAGTAGAATCTCATACAGCAATGGAAATGGACAAATGAAAATTATTCACAGCAGCAACATAAAGGGAGAACCTGGTCACCAAAGATGTAAACTGTATGATTCTATTTATGTGAAGTTCGAAAACTGGCAAAGCTAATCTATGATGTTCAAAGTCAGAATAGTAGGCAGAAGGGGCTAGTTAATGCAAGTGGACATAAAGGGGAATTTTGAGGTGCTGGGGGTTTTCTGTTTCTTGATCTAAAGGGTGTTCTGTTGATGACCTACATGTTGGTTATATGTGTGTGTATGAAAATGCATTCATCTGTTCACTTACTGTTTGTGCATCTTTCTGTATGTGAGTTATACTGTAATGAAACTTTAATGAAAAGTTTACTAAAAATGAAGATAACAGAATATTGAAGAGGGGCTTGTTGGGATTTAGGGTGGTAACTAGTTACAAGCCCTAAATTCCCTATGAGTTAAGAACCTACTGAGAAATAAGACAGAAGAGCCATAGGAGATTGAGTTTTAAAACCAGCAAAAGAGATTATGTTTGTCTGTTTAAGAGGTAAACTTATATTGAAGGGTTCAATGTGCATTTATGGCCCCAGATTATGGCTTCTTATCCACTTCTTTCTCAAGCCAGCCCACGGGCTGACTCACGTGGAGGAGTTTTGGGGTCTGCAGAGCAGGAAGACAGTACCACATGGACATTGGGTCCCCTGCCTGGGGATAGAGAGGGGCATCCTGACCTGTACCTGACCCCAGTGTGCTTACTGCAGCAGAGGGGAGCCGAACAGCCTCTGATTGGCCACTGGGCTTGGCCTCTCCCCAGTCTGACCACAGAGAAGTCTTGGGAGATGGGAGTGAATTGGGATGAGGAAGGAGGATAGTAGAGGTTCTCCCAGATTTTCTCTTCCTGGGGACAGAACTGGGAGTTCCTTCCCACAGTGGTTGACTGGGCTATTCCCAACATTCTACCTCCTGGGCATGAGGTGGGATTGCACTTCCCCAGCACATTCAAGGTTAGTGTGGCCAAGTGACTGTCTCAGGACAAGGAGACATGAGTGGTTTGGGCATGAATCTCGAGGGATGCCTTTAAGAGTGAATGAATCACTAGCAGCACTACTTACAATAGCCAAGACATGGAAGTAAACTAAATGTCCATCGACAGATGAATGGATAAAGAAGATGTGGTACATATATACAATGGAATACTACTCAGCCATAAAAATTAATGAAATAATGCCATTTGCAGCAACATGGATGGACCTGGAGATTATCATACTAAGTGAAGTAAGTCAGACAGAGAGAGACAAATATCATATGATATCACTTATATGTGGAATCTAAAATATGACACAAATGAACTTATCTATGAAGCAGAAACAGACTCACAGACATAGGGAACAGACCTGTGGCTGCCAAGGGAGGAGGGGTGGGGAAGGGATGAACTGGGAGTTTGGGGTTAGCAGATGCAAACTATTATATATAGAATGGATAAACAGCAAGGTCCTACTGTATAGCACAGGAAACAATATTCAATACCCTGTGATAAACGATAATGGAAAAGAATATGAAAAAGTATATATATATATATAACTGAATCACTTTGTTGTACAGCAGAAATTAACACATTGTAAATCAACTATACTTCAATAAAATAAATTTAAAAAAGAAAAGAGTGAATGAATCACCAGGTGACAGACAATATCTCACTCAGTGGGGTCCCCTCCATTCTCATGGGCCCCTACAACAGAGCAAGGTATAACAGAGCAGCCAGTGACCTGTGAGGGTCATGGAGAGTAAGCCAGACACAAACCTTTGTTGTTTCAAGCCCCTGAGATTTTGTTTGTTATTGCAGTGTAACACAACCCATACTGACCAATACATCTCCCTTCTGTGCAGATGTGAGGGGTGAAGGAATAATATTTACCCTGCATTTTGTACTCTCAGCCATTGGACTGTACAATCAGGCTATGGTCTACCAGGGCTTTGTGGCTGGACCCTTCAGAGGAGAAGAGCCTAATCTATCAGGGCCCTCTCATCTTCAGGAGGCCCCTCCCTAATTTCAACCACTGCTCCTGGGTGTATCCTCCAGGGGACCCAGGGAGTGCCTGTGAGGCTTTCAGCTCTTCCCCAGGATGGTTCTGAAATGGTACAGAACAGTACATTAATCAAATTTGCCTCATGACATATTGTGCCCATGGCTGAAAATATACTCTCTATTCCAATAACTGTCTTAAATTATGTCCAGCAAGATGTACTATACAGCTCACCAGGGGCTTCTCAATGTGATTAGAAGACAGCACCAGGACTGCATCGAGATACTTCAGAAATGCAGAGCCGGCAACGTCTCCAAAGGCCATCTAGAGATTTGTGTGTCTGAAAGAAAGAAGGCAGACAGAGGGAATGTGAAAGAAAACTCTTCTTGTTTTTGCTCTTGCCAGAAGAATTTGTGTCACGTGTCCATAACCATAACTTAACAGTTCTGTACTCCTTTGAGAAAAACCTCCCAGCAAGACTATGGTAAGTTGGACTATGGATCTCAGCCCTTTACCCGCCCCCTGTAAAGGATTCCACGTCCAGACTTTGCCATGTGATTTTGCAGTGCCAACTGGTGGAATACATGGAAGATAATCTATGTCTCCTGTGGATTTAGAGCTTTGCCTCATGACTTGCTTTTGTTGGCCAATGGAATGTTAGCAAACAAGATGCTAACAGAGGCCTCAAGAGTGCCAGCGTGGTTTGGCTTGGCTCCTTGTGCTTCTGCCAGAAAAGGGACGTGCCTTGCCAGCCACTGTTCTGAGGAGAATGAGAAGGTGCATTGAGCAGACCTGAGCCAAGTCCAGCAGAGCCACAGTGCACTTGAACCCATGGACAAGAAATAAAAATTGAGATTCTGGGCTTGTTTGTTAACCAGCAATAGCTGTCTGATACAAAGGCAAAAAGCCAAGCACCTGTGTTTCCTTGGTCAAAGAATAGTATCTTGAGATATCCCATCTTCTTGCAAAATTTAGGGAGTTTAATGATGACACTCCAATCGCCAGGTCTTAGATTTGGGTTCCTTTTTGCACATTCTAAGTACAGAAAGATTTTCAATATCTACTTCCCTTTGAGCCTTGAGCTCCTAGCACTTGGGTGCTGCCTTAAGCGTGGGCTGTTCAGTGATAGTGTCTTGGCGACCCTGGCTCTTATCACTGCCTCTTGCTGTGGAATTGCTCCAGCCAGTGAAATCTAACTCCTAGAGGTTCATCCTCTCTCCTTCTCAGCATCTACTTCTGCAGCAGAATTGCCCTCAGCAGATTCCTGAATAGCAGCTGTCGTTGCTTTTGGAGTGCCCCCATGGCCTGGTGGGACCAATGCTTCTGCTGTCTGCTCTCCCCCAAACCTAGCTTTGCTCAACACTAACTCTGTAGACCCGAGGCCAGGGTGGGAGCGGGCGGGGTCTGGACTTCTCTCCCTTTTTCGTTCCATCACATCCTGAAACGTCTCTCGCTGCCATTTTAGGTCTCGCTGTGTCTGTGTCATCCCTTCCCACACTCAGATATTCCAGATAAAGTCTCATGGGAGGATTATTTTGCCCTTTAGATTTCTGTTAATGTCATTCAACTTTACTTCCTCTTCCTTTTCCCATATGGGTCTTTATGCAATTCCAATTGTTTGTTTAAAAAGGCCTACTGTGCCTTGTGGGTAAAAGTCATCTGATTTCCAAAATCCAAAATCATAATTAGTACATTTCTGGATCAGAGTGGATGTGAAGAAGTCACAAAACTACTGGATAAACCTGCTTTGACCTCAGATGAAAGTCAGAGAAGATGGAGAGGATAATACGAAAATTCTCTGAGTATAAACACTGAGCCGGCTATGAAACTGGAGAAAACCAATAAAAGCACCTGCCTGCTGCTGTCTGCACAGCCCATGCTGGCAGCTCTGCCTGGCTGGGGCCCCAAGCGCCCTTTCTAGTTCCTGCTTCGGCCCAGTGGGGCCCGGGTGAGTCAGGTCAAGGTGACTACAGAGATGCAGGCAGGCCTCATCCTCAAGTCCTTGCTGGTTCCTCACCAGCCCCAGCTCTGCCCCTCTGCACACGGAGCTTCCTAGGGCGTAAAGGTGTAAAGCCCCTGCTCTGCCTCAGCTCAGAGCTTCCCTCTCTCCATATGAGAATTCTCACCCCCAGATACCAGTCCATTCCAGCCATCTCTCCAATATATCTCACTCCCAAATCCCAAACCATTTCAAGGTCAGACACAGGATTCGGACATCTGGATGTAATAAATCAGCTTTTGTACTGGAAAAGCTGGACTGGAGACCTGAGTTGGGATCTGGGGCCACAGTGCAGCTTCCTACACCCTCAGCCCTCCATCAGCATCTCGGGATAATGGTGCAAGGAAGGGTTTGGCTCTGCTGAGCAGACCAGCTTACCCAGGACCCCCAGAAGGCAAGATGGGGCCTGAGACCAGTGTGCTGAGCACGGGGAGACAGGAACACAGGGGGAGATGACTTTACAGGCACCGAAAAGGAGAGGAGAGGAGAATGCCTGGCAGGGCTGGGCTTCCCCTGCAGGCTTCCCCCTCCTCTCATATCACCTAAAGACAAGAGCGTTGCTTGATGGAATTAGCTAAGATGAGGTCACCTTGGAGTAAGGTTGGCCCTTCATCCAATGTGGCTATGTCCTTATAAGAAGAGACAGAGAGGAACACAGGGAGAACACCTGGGGATGACAGAGGCAGAGATGGGAGTGCTGAGTCTACAAGCCAACAACGCTAAGGATGGCGGGCAACACCAGAAACTAAGAGAAAGGCATGGAACAGGTTCTCCCCTAGAGCCTTCAGAGGGAGCACGGTCCTGCCAACATTTTGATTTCAGAATTCTGGTCTCCAGATCTGTGAGAGAATAAATTTTTGTTGTTTTAAACCACATGGTTTTTGATGGTTTGTTACAGCAGCCCTGGGAAACTAAGACACATATCTCAACACTTCAATGGTTTAAACCCATTTAACTGGAGTTTAGCTCATGCCCATTCAGGAAGACATTGAAAAAGAAAGAAGAGAATGAAGAGGAGAAGGAGAAAGTGGAGGAGGAGGAGAGAAGATGGGACTTGCCCAATGGGACATTCGTATGTGCCCTAAAGCAGTCACTAGAAGAAGATTACATCGCTCTAGGAACAAGGTGGAGAGTTCTCACACACACACACACACACACACACACACGTGCATATTTAGACACTGAGGGTGTGAAAGAAGGTCACAGTTGTCCCAGTCTGGACAGGGGGCGGCAGCTGTCTGAATGAGCCTCCTGCTGCTTCACTTGTTGGCTTGATGTGTTTGCAGGTCACTTAACGCCTGTATCCTCAGATTCTTCTTCTATAGGATGGAGGTTATAAGAATATCTGTAGTGAAAGTTGGCCGTGTGAATTAATGAGATACTCAGATAAAGTTCTTAGCACTGTGTCCAGCACGTAATAAGCATGCAATTCATGGAACTACTTTTGCTGAATTATCATCAGATATTAACTGTGGTGCTGGGAAAATAATAGACATGGGCACACAAGTTATATCAAGGAAACATATAAGAATATAATATTTGATAAAAGTGGCATTTTAAATCAATAAAGAAGGGAAGAGTTGTTCAAAAACCGCTTGGGGAAAATCAATGATTTGGAATTTTGAAACAATTTATACTTCAAACTCCATGTTAAAATAGATTCTAGAATGATGCAAAAGTTGAATATGAAAACTCAAAGAAATCCTTATTTCTTGAGATTAAAATGTTAAAAAAAGGAAGAAAAGTAGATAAATTTGACTACATAAAAATATCTGTATAAAAAACTGAAAAGAAAATCCTAAATTGAAGAATATATCTTGGACAGTGTTGACAAGCAAATAGCTAGTAATTACATTAAAGTTTCATATAAATCAATGAAATAACATGAAAATACCTACTGTGGGTAAAACACGTGAAGAATTTCATGCTGATCATAGAAATGTACCTCTCAGATCTCCAACCGCGGGGAGTGTAATTGACCAGAACTGGCTCTGAAATCCATCACTACAGTCTCACTGAGCCCACACTTCCCGAGGTACGCTCCCAACCAGACACTAGGGCAGCAGGCTAATCTTGGGGGATGTGGGGCTCCTCTAAGGCAGCGTTGACCCTCGTACTCCTCCATACCACGCTGCAGTGGAGGACATCTCCCCCAAACCTTCCTTCCTTCCTTCCTTCCTTCCCTCCCTCCCTCCTTCCTTCCTTCCATCCTTCCCTCTCTCCCTCCCTCCCTCCTTCCCTCCTTCTTCCCTCCCTCCTTCCCTCCCTCCCTCCTTCCTTCCCTCCCTTCCTCCCTCCCTCCCTCCCTCCCTCTCTCACTCCTTTTCTCCTCCCTTCCTCCTTTCCTTCCCTCCTTCCCTCCTTCCTTCCTTCCTCCCCCTTCTCCTTCACGCACGGTCAAACCATCATGTCCTCCAGCTCCCCATCTCCCTCCCAGTTCTTCTCACAGGACAGTGCCCTACTGACTCTCTGGCAAAGTTAATCTTGTGTTGGCATCCACCTCTCAGAAGATGCAGATTAACAAATATATAAAAATGATCACTGGCTTAACAACATCTAGAAAAAATGTCCAGCCTCCATAGTATTCAAAGACCTCATTCAAGTTGTAATAAATAAATATCAAGATGAATTTTTTTTCCATTTAACTGTACTGCCCTAAGTAGGCCTTTTTCAAGGATCCAAGCTTATATTGCTGGGTGAAGCACAAAATGATTCAGTTGTTGCAGAAAAAATGAGCCCTGTGTAGCAAGAATCTTAAAAATGATTATACTTTTGACCCTGGAATTTTATTTTGAGGAAACTCTCTTAAGCAATATCAACACTTGTAAATAGGCACTAAAAATATTCAACATTGTTTCATTCATCTTAAAGAAAATAAGCAGTCATTTAACTTAATGCTGGCAATAAAATGGAAACTGATTCTAGAATGATGTTCCGTGTGGCAGTGGTGGAGGCGTGTTTCTTCAATCTCCTGTCAAGAAGGAACATGCCCTGGGGCTTGAAGATGCAGCGAGCGGGCAGTCTCCAGCTCTTCACAACCACAGGGTCAACTCCAGCTTTGGAGCTGAGACCAGGCCCTTCCCAGGCTCTGGGGCCTGGGCAGGTCTGCCCACGCAGAGATCCCGTAGCTGGAAGTCTTTCCTCTGGTCCCTTCTGAGTCGCCCAAGATTTTCTCGGGTCTGCCTTGCTCATGGAGTCCCTCCTTGCCCAATCCGCGTCCCCCCTGCTATCCTTCATAGCTGTCACACCTCCGTCATGGTCCTCAATCCTGTCTCTTCCCCCTTTGTCTTCCACTGGACACTTCTAATGGGTACCTTTGGTTTGAGAACGCTCCATCTGCTGGCCAGATCTCTGGTGGAGCTGCGCTGTGGTCTGAGACCCTTCCTGCCCAGCCCTCTGTGCTTTTCTCTCTCCATCTCTGGCGTCAGGCGTGCAGGAGAAGAAGGCTCTCCCCACCTCCTGTTCATGCCCCTTCGTCCTCACGGTGCCTCCTCTGAACTCTCCTGCATGTCCAACCCCATCCCGGCATCTGCTCCTCAAAGGACCTGCGTGAGCACACCATCCTTCCAAACAACTCACCTGGGAGACTTTTACTTCCCTTCCCTGCAAGTCAGGGCTCTACAGGGTCTCTGGTTTCCCAAGGGGATGCTGTGCTGCTGGGGGTCCGGGACGTGAAGTACCAGCAACAGCTGCCTCCAGAGCTATATGAGCTCTGAACACAGGCATCAGCAGGTAAACGAGGAGTCACCATCTTGGCAGGGGTAATCAGTTTCAGTCGTCAAGAGGGGCCAGAGGGTACCAGTTGCAGTCTCTCTCAGAAGGAGAGGCCCACTGGACTCCTACCAATGCAGCTCCTGGTGATGTATGGAGAGCTGGATGACCGGGGAGTAAGGGGTGGATAGTGGTGGTCTTGGAAAAGCACTGCTGGATCTCCCTGCAAAAGAGGACTTGCCAGTCCGCTGCAAGGGTGCAGGGGGCTGCCACCCTCCAGCTTGAGGCAACTTCAGACCCCACCTTAGCTTCTGGAAGCGGCCACATTCCTCCAGGGCTGCCCTAGACAGTGACCGAGCACAGCAGATTCTGAGACTGGGATGTTTCTGCCCAGTGTGGGAACGTCTCCGGCTTGGTGGCTGAGACCTCGTCAGAGCTGCATTGTGGTCTGAAGGCTCTCCCTGCCTAGCTCCACTTCTTCCTTCATTCGTCTTTCAAGGGTGTTAATTCCCAATAATCCTCTTGTATTACTAACTCCATGTCAGCATCTGCCCTTTAGAAGACCCAACCCACACTTTAAACAAAACAAAGTTTGAATAAATAGATGCACGAATTAAATTAGCAAACCAGGACTTCCCTGGTGGTGCAGTGCCTGGTGGTGCAGTGGTTAAGAATCCACCTGCCAATGCAGGGGACACGGGTTCGAGCCCTGGTCCGGGAAGATCCCACATGCCACGGAGCAACTAAGCCCATGCGCTGCAACTACTGAGCCTGTGCTGTAGAGCCCACACGCCCAACTACTGAAGCCCATGTTCCACAACAAGAGAAGCCACCGCAATGAGAAGACTGCACACTGCAATGCAGAGCAGCCCCTGCTCGCCGCAACTAGAGAAAGCCCGCGCACAGCAACGAAGACCCAAAGCAGCCATAAATAAATAAATAAATAAATAAATAAATAAATAAATAAATAAATAAATAATTAGCAAACCAAAAACGACCACCAAAATAGAAATAGTGTTTGTCTTTGAGAGATTCTTTTGAAGCAAATAAGATATTTGCCAAATTTTTCTTGGAGAAAACAAACAGTAAACTTTATTTTTAAATAATAATAGCTAACATTTATTGAGTATCTACTATGTATCAGGCATTATACCAGATGCTTCATATGTATTATCCCATTTAATTTTCACATCATCCTTATGAAGCAGGTGCTATTATTATTCCCATTTTACAGATTGGAAAACAAAGGTTTAGGAAGGTTCAATAACTTATCCAAGGCCACAGACCTGGAAAGTAGTAGAGATTTGGATGCCTGTGTGTGTGACTTCTGACTTACTTTCCTGAGCTCCATGTTCCATGAATGTCCATCACACCTGCCCCTCCATCATTATTGACACATCTTCCTGTTGCTGGATAGTGAGCATTTTAGGCTTTGTGGACCACATATGGTCTCTGTCATCTAGTCTTCCTTTTTTTTTTTAATGATGACATTTTTTTAAATAGGAATTATTTATTTATTTATTTATGGCTGTGTTGGGTTTTCGTTTCTGTGCGAGGGCTTTCTCTAGTTGCGGCAAGTGGGGGCCACTCTTCATCACGGTGTGTGGGCCTCTCACTATCGCGGCCTCTCTTGTTGCGGAGCACAGGCTCCAGACACGCAGGCTCAGTAGTTGTGGCTCATGGGCCTAGTTGCTCCGAGGCATGTGGGATCTTACCAGACCAGGGCTCGAACCCGTGTCCCCTGCATTGACAGGCAGATTCTCAACCACTGCACCACCAGGGAAGCCCCTTCTTTTTTTTTTTTACACACTTACAAAAACATTTAAAAACAAATAAACATTCATAGCTTTTGGGCTGTACAACAGCAGGTGGGGGCCATACTTGGCCCATGGTCCATAGTCTGCCAACCTCTGATTTAGCTTATTTTTTAAATTTTTATTTATTAAGCCATAGTTGATTTACAATATTGTGTTAGTTTCAGCTGTACAGCTTCAGATTCTTTTCCATCATAGGTTATTACAAGATATTGAATATAGTTCCATGTGCTATAGAGTAAATCCTTGTTGTTTGTCTATTTTATATATAGTGGTGTGTATATGTTAATCCCATATTCCTAATTTATCCCTCCCCCTCTTTCCCCTTTGGTAACTATAAGTTTGTTTTCTATGCCTGTGAGTCTGTTTCTGTTATGTAAATAAGTTGATTTGTATTATTTTTTTAGATTCCACATGTAAGTGATATCATATAATATTTGTCTTTCTCTGACTGACTTACTTCACTTAGTATGATAATCTCTAGGTCTACGCATGTTGCTGCAAGTGGCAATATTTCATTATTTTTTATGGCTGAGTAATATTCCATTGTGTGTGTGTGTGTGTGTGTGTGTGTGTGTGTGTGTGTATAATATCTTCTTTGACCATTCATCTATGAATAGTGCTGCTATGAACATTGGTGTGTAGCTTATTTTTTAAATAATCAGACTTTGTAAATGAATTTTATTTATTTATTTACTTACTTATTTAACCTCACCCTAAGCAGTAATATCTCTGAAGTCCCAGGTTGGATATGCTGTTGTATATGTTTTTAATACACACGCAAATGAATACATGCCTATTAATATAAACACATTTGGGACCACCTGGAAGCATCCTTTGTTCCCCAGTTGTGCACCTTATGCTTTGAATGACGGTCCCTTCCACTGCTCTGTCATCTCACTGATGTGACTGGTTGCCCTGCCTGGTGACCTAAGGCTGGAGCTGGGAAAGACTTTATCAGGTGAAGGGAGTTTTGTGACTGATGTATATCTTGGTTGAAAATATAAACCTTCCAGGGAAACTTAACAGCTGCATCCCTGACAGGTGTGTGTCTGCTTGGCAACAGGCAAAGTCAAACTTCTAAATGTCGACCAGCAGATTCATCATCAGAGGGTGTCCTGGCACCACTGACTACTCACTGCTGCTTTAGCCACTGAGATAATCAACATGCAGCCTGGATTCCTTCCTTCAGCCAACAAGGATCTGTCAAATTCTTGCCACGTCCTGGCACTTGGTAGGTGCTGGGGACACAGTGGTGAGACAACAAGTGTGGTCGTGGCTCTGTCTCCATGGAGCAAGTAGAGTCCGGAGGGAGACAGACACCCACCACTAATCTACAAGTGAATGGAACATGGCAGCGGTCTCACTACCCCATAGGACCGGCGTGGAGTCCCACTCCAGGGTGAGACGGGGGTTGACTTAGGGAGGTGGGGGAAACTTCCTGGGGAGATGACAGGTGTCCCGAGCCCTGGGAGGTGAGCAGAACTTCCCTGAGGAACGAGGGAAGGGAGGAGGTCCAGGCAGGAGGGAGAGACTATGCAGAGGCCCCGTGGTGGGAAAGCACCAGGTGAAACATGGGACTGAAGGAGCAGTGGGTAGGGGCGTCGAGGTGCAGCAGCCCAGTGGGTGAGGCCGGTTAGGCCAGTGGATCAAACCACGCAGAACCAGATGCCATGTCCAAGGTGTGCGTTTTCAGCCTAAAGGTGCAGTGCTTCAGAAGCGATTCAAGCCGAGGTCACGCAAGCGTAGCTGTGTTTCCCAAAGATCACTTGGGTTGTAGAGTGTGGAGGGAGATTGTATTGGTTTAAGCATGAAAGGGTACAGGTGAAGGAGATGGTAGAACATCACAATGTCGGTGAAAGACTTGAGGGGAGCTTTCCTGGTGCTCAGTCCGAACCCAGATACGTGGTCAAGAGCTTTATCTACCACTCTGTGGCCATCAGAGATGGGGACTCACGTTTGCCAAGTTCCCCAACCAAAATTTCAATGTGGAGGAGGATGGGTTGCACACACTATCCATGTCTTTATGAGAGAAGGCATCCTCTGCTGGAGATGTAAACGGCATTAACAGGCGCTTGCTTTCAATAACTGGTTTATCTCTTGGCATAGGTTCTCGATGGTCAAACAATCAGCACATACCGAGCCCCAGACGCATGGTGGGAACAGGCATCCAGCTGTTACAGTAGTAGCAACATGACACACACATGTGTACACACACACTCTGTTGTGTATAAAAACCTATGTGACAACCAGACACAGCATGTCCATTTGCCAAGGATGACTGCAAGGGCACAGAAAGCAATGCTTTTTCTCTGATTACTGGGGTTTGTGTTTGTGGCTCTGTTCCCAGGATAAAACAATGCTCCTCCCATAATGATAAGGGTATGATGCCACAGCATTACTAATCTTCCCCAGTGATTTAGTGTGTTTTTGTTTTGCACACATGAGATGGCACACAGATCCCTGGTAACAGAACTTCAATTTCTATGCACAGGGGTTGGATGTTGCATGCTTGTGATCTTACTGTAAATCCTATGTAGGTAGGCACTTTGTCGTGTGTGGTTTCCCATCCCTCGTTGGGCCACTGGAAAAACATTTTGGCTGCATGGAAAGATCATGAGCTTTCAATCCAGATACACCTGCACATAGATCTACACCCACCAGTGGCCCCAGTGGCCTGGTGGCTTTGAGCAAGTTCCTCATCTTCTTTGAGTATCAGCATCTTCATCTGTCAAATGGGCCTCATGCCATCAGTTTATAGTTCGTCATAAGGATTTGATATTCAGTTGGATGGTAGAGGCTCTTCCACTTCTGGTTGTCTCATCATGATTGATGGGTGGTTTATGGATCAGGGGCAATGCTGGATGAACGAAAGAGGAAATCGGAAGATAGTTTGTGCGCGTGCATGTGTGCACGCACGGGCGTGTGTAAGTGTGTCTTCATGAGTGTTGTGTTAGAAACGTATTAAGGTCTCAACAATTGTGTGTTCTTCAGAAATGGATGTTTGTCCCTGGAATGAGTGTCTCAGGGCGAGTACAAGTATCTCACTAAAAAGCGACAGCTGATTTTAGTAACTTTTTGGAGGAGGGGGAGATGAGTGAATTGTTGAAGGTCATTCCTGCTCTAAACCTGATCTTTGGAAGCTGAGTTTTCCCAAAGACCATATTGGACTTGACTAATGCATGGGTACCCAGTAAATTGCTCTCCTGTCCTCAGAGCATACTTCTCCTTCCCTTCCATCGCACACATGATTCCATGGACCCCCTGGGTAGCTTTGCAAAGATACAAAAGGTGAAAAGGAACAAAAGGCGAGAGCCTAAGAGAGCAACTGGTCAACCGAGCCTAGAAGCCACGCTACGCAACTCACATTATTCTTTCATCACCATTTCAAACAGACAAGATGCCCAAGTGGCATCTTGAATGTGAACAAACCTAGAACAAATTAGAATGAAGTAGCAAATCATTAATTAAAACCAACAACTTCCACACTAATGGACTGGACTTTTCTAGATCAAAGTGCATGGAGCAGATTTGAAA
The DNA here is from genome assembly GCF_965194825.1 of Balaenoptera physalus. Lineage (NCBI taxonomy): Eukaryota > Metazoa > Chordata > Mammalia > Artiodactyla > Balaenopteridae > Balaenoptera > Balaenoptera physalus. The sequence continues at coordinate 133,541,643 of NC_138885.1, read as the reverse complement.
GAATCAGGAAGAATTAACACAGCAGTGCCCAATCCACAGTATTAACTTGGAAAAGAAATAGTGTTTCTAAAAGAGCCTTGGCCTTTTGGGCTGCTCTGGTTCGATGTGCAGTGTATGTTGTCTGGGGCTTACTGCTGGGACCCGCCCAAGGAAGCTAGGCAGCTTGACTGGACATCCCTGGCTTGGTGGGGTGGAGATGGGCCACCCAGGGATCAGAGGGGGCCACCTACAGCGGCAAAGAGCCCACTTTTCAAGTTCATCGTTTTCTTTTCCCTTTTTTAAAAAGATATTTATTTATTTATTTAGGATTCTTAGTTGCGGCATGCAGACTCAGTTGCAGCATGCATGCGGGATCTAGTTTCCTAACCAGGGATCAAACCTGGGCCCCCTGCATTGGGAGCTCGGAGCCTTACCCACTGGACCACTAGGGAAGTCCCTTCTTTTCCCTTTAAAAAGACTAAACCCAATTGCAGTAACATCCTCATGGAGCTGATATGACAACACGAATGCTTGTTTGTTGTTTAAACAGCTTTATTGAGATATAATTCACATACCATACAATCCACCCATTTAAAGCATACAATTCAATGCTTTAGGGTATATTGCATTATCAAGCTTTTATACATATATCATATCATACATATGTCATAAAATTTGTCATTTTAATCACTTTAAGTGATTAAAGTGTACAGTTTGGTAGCATTAAGTACACTTACAATGCTACGCAACCATCATCACTATCTATTTCTAAAACTTTTTCATCATCCAAAACAGGAACTCACTATCCATTAAGCAATAACTCTCCATTCCCTTCTCCCCCAGTCCCTGGCAACATTTAATCTACTTTCCGTCTCTTTGAATTTGCCTATTCTAGATACTGCATATAATGGAATCATACAACGGATGGTTCTCTGTGGCTGGTTTCTTTCACTCAGCATGATGTTTTCAAGGTTCATCCACGTTGTAGCATGTGTCAGTACTTCACTCCTTTTCATCGATGAATAATATTCCATTGTATGTATATACAACATTTTGCTTATTGGTCCATCTGTTAATGAAAGAAATATTTGTTTTTAAAAATGCTGTGAGAGATGACTATCATGAGATTTAATCAGTGAATTTGATGAGCTGAACTGGGCTACTCTATTGTCCACATCTTTCTGTGTTTCAGAGACAGAAAATCAGTTCCCCTGTTTGCCTATTCACAGATCATTTATTTAGTGGTAATCCCACTAAATAAGAGAGAGAGGACTTCCCTGGTGGCGCAGTGGTTAAGAATCCGCCTGCCAATGCAGGGGACACGGGTGTGAGCCCTGGTCCAGGAAGATCCCACATGCCGCAGAGCAACTAAGCCCGTACGTCACAACTACTGAGCCTGCGCTCTAGAGCCTGCGAGCCACAACTACTGAAGCCTATGTGCCTAGAGCCCGTGCTCTGCAACAAGAGAAGCCACCGCAATGCAAAGCCCACTCACTGCGACGAAGAGTAGCCCCCGCTTGCCACAACTAGAGAAAGCCCACACGCAGAAGCAAAGACCCAATGCAGCCAAAAATAAAAATAAATAAATAAAAATAAGAGCAAGATCTCAACACATATATACTATCACAAAGAAAGAGGGACGTTGCCGAGAGCCCTTGCACAAGAAGTTCTGGAAATGACCATTAAATGCAGGGTACCTGAGGATGGTGCTCTGTTATCAATGGACTTGATGGGTCAGAAATGAGAAGGTCAGATACACCACTCAGGGCTGGCGGGTGACCAAGGGATCAGGAGGTGTCCTACAGCAAACCCAGAAGGGGTCAAACACGAGGGTAGGTGGGGGCAGGAGTTTGGACAAAGGGAGCCATTGAGGTCCTGGGATGATTAACTTTATGTGTCAACTTGGCTTGGCTAGAGTGCCCAGCTGTTTGGTTAAACTCTAATCTAGATGTTGCCATGAGGGTATTTTGTAGACGTGAGTAACGCTTACAATCAATAAGGTTTAAGCAAAGGAGATGGTGGGCCTCATCCCATCAAGTGAAGATCTTTAAGAGAAAACTCAAGGATAGAAACCCTGCCAGAGTCTCCAGCCTGTCCACCTGCCCCATGGATTTCAGACTTGCCAGCCTGACAATCATGTAGCCATTTCCTTAAAATAAGTTTCTCTCTATCCATCCTTTATATACACCTCTGGAGAACCTTGACTCATGCAAGTGCACACAGGTAAATATTTCTGGGAAGCCAAGTCAGGAAGCTCAGGGCAGGGGGCAAGGTCACAGATGCACTGGAGGACAAGGGAAGAACTTGGTCCTGGGAATGAGCCGGAAGCTCAGGTGACTTGACCCAGAGCGTCCTTCTCCCCTTGCCCAGGAGCCAGGCCAGCAGTAGCCCTCGGGGAGCTCGTGCTCCACTGGTGTCGGGGGCAGCAACCCAGTAGGGACACGTGTAAAGCACCATTCCCGGCGGTGAGGAGGGAAACCCTGCAGGGAGGACAGAGTAAAGCACCACTCCCGGCGGTGAGGAGGGAAACCCTGCAGGGAGGACAGAGTAAAGCACCATTCCCGGCGGTGAGGAGGGAAACCCTGCAGGGAGGACAGAGTAAAGCACCATTCCCGGCGGTGAGGAGGGAAACCCTGCAGGGAGGACAGAGTAAAGCACCATTCCCGGCGGTGAAGAGGGAAACCCTGCAGGGAGGACAGAGTAAAGCACCACTCCCGGCGGTGAAGAGGGAAACCCTGCAGGGAGGACAGAGTAAAGCACAACTCCTGGTGGTGAAGAGGGAAACCCTGCAGGGAGGTCAGAGTAAAGCACCATTCCTGGCGGTGAAGAGGGAAACCCTGCAGGGAGGGCAGAGTAAAGCACCATTCCTGCCGGTGAAGAGGGAAACCCTGCAGGGACGACAGAGTAAAGCACCATTCCTGGCGGTGAAGAGGGAAACCCTGCAGGGAGGGCAGAGTAAAGCACCACTCCCGGCGGTGAAGAGGGAAACCCTGCAGGGAGGGCAGAGTAAAGCACCATTCCCGGCAGTGAAGAGGGAAACCCTGCAGGGAGGACAGAGTAAAGCACCATTCCCGGCGGTGAAGAGGGAAACCCTGCAGGGAGGACAGAGTAAAGCACCATTCCCGGCGGTGAAGAGGGAAACCCTGCAGGGAGGACAGAGTAAAGCACCATTCCCGGCGGTGAAGAGGGAAACCCTGCAGGGAGGACAGAGTAAAGCACCATTCCCGGCGGTGAGGAGGGAAACCCTGCAGGGAGGACAGAGTAAAGCACCACTCCCGGCGGTGAAGAGGGAAACCCTGCAGGGAGGACAGAGTAAAGCACCATTCCTGGCGGTGAGGAGGGAAACCCTGCAGGGAGGACAGAGTAAAGCACCATTCCCGGCGGTGAAGAGGGAAACCCTGCAGGGAGGACAGAGTAAAGCACCATTCCTGGCGGTGAAGAGGGAAACCCTGCAGGGAGGACAGAGTAAAGCACCACTCCCGGCGGTGAAGAGGGAAACCCTGCAGGGAGGACAGAGTAAAGCACCATTCCCGGCGGTGAAGAGGGAAACCCTGCAGGGAGGACAGAGTAAAGCACCATTCCCGGCGGTGAGGAGGGAAACCCTGCAGGGAGGACAGAGTAAAGCACCACTCCCGGCGGTGAAGAGGGAAACCCTGCAGGGAGGACAGAGTAAAGCACCATTCCTGGCGGTGAGGAGGGAAACCCTGCAGGGAGGACAGAGTAAAGCACCATTCCTGCCGGTGAGGAGGGAAACCCTGCAGGGAGGACAGAGTAAAGCACCATTCCCGGCGGTGAAGAGGGAAACCCTGCAGGGAGGACAGAGTGACCTGCTGGGGGCCCTTTGAGGCAGGCTAGTGGGGAAGGCGAAAGCTGAGCAGAACAGGGAAAAGCAGGAAAGGGTCCCGCAGTGGCTCTGCGGGGGGCATCCCTCAGGGGAGGGGCAGAAAGGCAGCCCTGATGCCGGAGGAGGTTTGGACGGAGAATGGGCATGTGTGGCCAAAGCAGGGAAGCCACGGAGGGTGAGGTGGCATCCGGAGGCCCCGGGGCCATGGCGGGGGGGTGGGGGGTCGGTCCTATTCTGCGGGCAGTGGGAAATAGTACAGCCTTTGTGCAGCAAAATGGTGCTTGTGGGAATGCTGCTGTACGCATGGCGGGGGAGCAAAGAGGCTGCAGCCCCCCACTGAGGGGCCGGGGCCCTACATTCGGTGGACATGGCTGGGGGAGGGCTCAGATCAGGGGGGACAGTCTTCGTGGCGGGCAGAGACATGGAGGGACGGGCGCCTAGGGCATCGGTGACTGGGGTGGAAAGGTTGGGACAGGAGCAGCTGGGGGGCAGCCAGATTCTCCAAGAAACGAAGCGGAGGGGAAAGAGGCAAAAGGAAAAAGCAGTTGGATTCGTGAGCCACGCTTCACTTCAAACAAGGGCAGAGCGTTCCCAGGATGATCTTTGACTTCATCCTGATAGGATGAGACCCCGTTAATGGGAAGAAGGTAAGACGTTGAGCTGCACTCTGTTTCATTCACGGAGTTGAAACACGCTGCCCGATTCTCCCATTGTTCTTTATATCTCACGATACAGATCTCCTCACTTCAATTCCCAGATCGCAGATAAAAAGGATTCCGCGTTAGCCTATGATTTCCTGCAGTGAGTTCAAAGCTCCTCCCAGACCTGGAGATGATGAATATCCCGGAAGAACAGTTCATCACGGGCACCATACTGTCAACAAAAACAAAGTTGACCCTGCGCATGTAAGCGACCTCCCCTGTACCTTGGGTGAGTCACGGCAGACAGCAGAGGCAAAGCATGTGACGCCTGTGTGACAACGTGGGTCTCACCATCTCCTGTGCTTCTCCTCTTAAGAAAACACCAATGGTCTAATTTGGGATCTTCTTTCCAAACATCGTCCCTCCTTCACCCCCAAACCCTGGGAGTTTTGGCCGGTTCACTCCATAAGCCTTCTCACATGACGTTCCTTAGAGCCGCTGGTCCAGGTTGCAGCCAGCAGTACCTTCAGACACTGGTGCATGTCACTTTGAGCCCTGGGTCCCATTTCACTTCATCACACGTCAAGGGATGTTTGATCTACACGGTGAGTTCAGCAGCAGACGCTCCATAGCACAGAAATACTGGCGATCCCAAGTCATAGGGACCAGCTACGTAAATTGCAGGGGCTCAGCGCAAAATGAAAATACAGGGCTTCTTGTTCAAAATTTTAAGCATTTCAAGATGGTGAGCACACAGCGTTAAACGAGTGTAGTCCCTTCTGAGCGCGGGGCCTGGTGCACTGTGGAGATCACCTGCCCATGAAGCTGGGCCTGGGAGTTGAGTCATTCGGAGTAATCGGAAAGCAACACTTCTCCAGCAAGGCAGACCAAGATGAAGGCAGATGAAGTCCCCATGGTTGAGGAAAGGAAAAGACAAGTTCAGCTCCAACTCTGTGTCCTGACTCTGGCTTTTTGGGAGAACCACTTCCGTCAAATTGAAATTCTAGCCTCTGGTTACAGCATTTGTTTATGGCATTAGTATTTATATGTCATGTGCACATGCCCTTTTCAGAGGGAGAGAGAGAAAAGGGGATGCGTACTAGGTGGGGATGTTAGTGCCATGGTCTTTACCTTCATTCCAGGTCCTGATCCAGAGCTGACCAGCTGGTGAAATGAACTTGCATTCAGAGCTCGGCCCCTCCATCTCAGTTGCCTTAGTGACCGCACAGTAGGAAGAGAAGCAGGTTATTTTAAATTGCTCGTGCTAATCTAGCCGAGGATTAAAATCTATTAAAAATCTAGGAATTTGTAATAGAAAATCTGGGCTACATCTGGGTCCTTCACTCTGAAAATGCCCAGGCCGGCTCTGCTGCTTTTCTGTTACCAATCCTGGCAGTTACTTGCTTTGCAAATTTATTCTCCCAAAGGGGGCTTAGACTTTGTGCAGAAGGAGTCAGTGACTGAGTGGTACCCAAGTCCATGGCCACTTCTCCCGAAACTGCCAGCTCCCGGTGTGGTGGTCCCTGTGCCCTGGCTGCCGTCCATCTCCTCACCTTCCTGTGGCAGGTGTCTGCTGACGGGCTGGCACGTCAAAAGTATCCATCTGGACAACCACGTGGGTGAAATGCACCTGGCAAAGCTATGCAGGAGGCTGGCCCTGAAGCAGGATGTTTGTACCCAAAGGTGCCACTTGCGTCTGGTTTTATCTGTCGGCTGTGAAACCCAGGTTTGAGGTAGAGAGAGGAAGTTTGTTATAATCAAGCACCACGCAAGCTTTGACCGTGGTGAATGCTCAGTGGGGATGTGTGGGGTGAAGTGTGGATAACAAGCCTCCATCACTATGTTGAACCAAGTCAAAGGCCACGTGCGATATCCCAGCCCGAGAGACACCGAGGCGGGGAGGGCTGGGGGTCCTCAGGTGGAGGCAGGTCAGTGCTGCCGCGTTTCACATGCATCCTTCCTCCATATAAAACTCCACCATATTCTGATGGGTACCCTTCTTAGGAATGGGTCGATGTGCAGTTATGAATTGATTTCAGCTCTTGGGGGGAGTTTTGAAAGGGTTATTTGAAATATTAATGAAATATTTTTCGAAAACCTTCGTGAGGTCTCAGCAATGACTCTCACAGTGGTGATGATATGCAGCTATCCTCTCATTAAAAACGCACATGAAAGGATGCTATTTTTTGTAATGATTTGCCATGCCTCTGAACCACGTTCTGTCCTCTGCACTTTGATGCAAACGTTTAGGTGGGAGCGTCATGGGAACCAGACACTCTGATCTGGCTCACAGGCAGGATGGGGGATTCGTCTGCTGGCGTCCCTGTAGGCTCAACCTGCCTTTTAGGGCCGGCATTCATGGTGTGAGAAAGAATTCTTAATCATTAGAAAGTGGCTGGAAAAGTAAAAGTTCTATGTTAATGTAAAGAAAACTAACACCTTCATTATCCTTTTTCATTTTTTATTTTAGGAAAACCTAGCTAAATCATCGAGCCTATCATCCGCTATCTGTGGGGCACAGGAATTCACACCCCAGAAACTGATGCCAAGCTTGGCTCGAAGGGAAGCCTTTATCAAGAGTGGTCGGGACCTTCCAAAACTTCAATTCCCAGCTCTGAGCTCTCAATTTCAGTCCAGTTTCAGGCCAATTTGATGAAAGAATTATAAGACAAGACCCATAACAAACATTAGGGAGATTGGTAATAAACTGGGAAGATAAGAGGGAATAAAAAACTAATCTTGGGGCAGCAAAGAGGAGGCTTTGGGCACTTCTGGAAAAGGGGGGTGGCCCAGGTGTCAGAATACCTGAATCTTGTCCCCCTGGGCCACTTCCCTAAACCACTCGCCTAATGACTGAAGGCTCGGTGTTTCCTTTGCTCGTGTCCGAAAGAGCAACAGGAACCCCCATCTCATCTGGCCCACTTCACACGGTTCTTAAAAGATGCAAATAAAAACACGAGATGTGAATATGATTAACAAAAGAAGATGCACAAATTAATTACCGATATGCTTGAGGACAAGATGGTGAACAGCTCCATGACCAGATTAGGAGGGCAGGGAGGGCCGACGGTGAATGCTGAGATGAGAGAGGCAGGAGACTGGGCCCAAGGGGGGTGGGGTCCCACTCTAGCCAGGAGCACAGGGCTGGCAGGGTGATGGAGGGGAGGATGCTGCCCTGCCCATCATGGGACAGCTCCCCTGCAGGTGTCTACCTGCAGCCCCAATGGAATTCCATATGTTCCTGCGACGGTTGGCTTCAAAGGCTGCAGGGTGGAACAAGGATGGTGGTAACACAGACTCAAGGGAGAGGTAGAGAAGCAGGAAGAAGCAGGATTGGAAATTCGCTGACAGCTTTTGGCTCTCCCTGGCCCAGAAGAGGGTCAGGCCCAGAAGAGGTTCAGACCCAGAGGCAAGGGGTGGGAACCGTGGTGACACCTGGGTTGATTCATCCAGATGCTGGTAAAGGGCGCCTCTCAGGGCTGAATGAGGAGTCTCGCACAGACGCACATTAAATTTATACAGATGTCCTGGCAGAGGGGACCGCCCCCCCGCCCCGCCCCCTGGGGCTCCGGAGCAGACTCTGTGGAAGAGAGCATGTGGAGGGGTATTCCCAAAGCTAAACGTAGTCTCAACATTACAATCCAGCAATTGGTCCCCAAGATATTTACTCAAATGAGTTGAAACTTTACACCCCCATGAAAACCTGCCCATGGATGTTCATAGTCGCTCTATTCCTAATTGCCTAAATGTGGAAGCAGCTTTGATGTCCTTCAATAGATGAATGGATAAACAATACATCAAGACAGTGGAAATTCAGTGTAAAGTAAATGAGCTATCAAGCCGTGGAAAGACATGGAGGAGACAAATTCACGTTGCTAAATGGAGTAAGCCTTTTAAAAGTCTCCATACTGTGTGATTCCAATGTGATTCCATATGACATTCTGGAAAAGGCAAGACTGCAGAGACAGTGAAAAGCTCAGTGGCTGCAGGGGCTGGAGTAGGACGAGGGATACATAGGTGGAGCACAGAGGACTCTCAGGGCAGTGAAATGGTTCCGGATGATACTGTGATGTTGGATACATGACATTATCCATTTGGCAAAACCCAAATGGATGCACAATATCAGGAATGAACCCTAAGGTAAACTATGGGCTTTATTTAGTTAATAATCATAATGTACTAAGACTGGTTCATCAGTTGTAACAAACGTACCTCACTAATGTGAGATGTTACTAATAGGGGAAACTCTGTGTGAGTATGTGTGTGAGTATGTGTGTGTGTGTGTGTGTGTGTGTGTGCATGTGTAGGGGTGAGGGTTATATGGGAACTCTGTACTTTTGGCTCAATTTTTCTATCAGCCTAAAATTTGTCTAAAAAATAAAGTACACTAGTTAAAAAAATTTTCAATCTCGTCTCAGTCGTGATCATGGGGAAAATGAGAACGTTAGTGAATTTCCTTATACTTGTTTATCTTTTTCTTCCAGTTTTGTGGCTTGATTTCATTTGGAGGGTGGGAGGAGGGTGCCTTGATCGTTTGTTCGTGTTAAGGGCGTCCAAAGGTTAATGAGCACATCCATCTCCGGCCCAGGGGAAGTGGAATGGTCTTTCCTCGCATATAGTAACAGTGTGTGTGATATGGAAGCCTCCAGCAAGAGCTTTTCTGCAGTATGACATGTTATTACCAGAATATAGTCACGGCAGGTGCATTTCTCCCTCTGAGTAATGAAAGCCCCGGTCCTCCAGTAATTTGGAAGGGCGGGAATGAGGAGGTGATGGAAAGGGTCGCCCCGCTGTCGGACCCTAATCCATGACATCACCAAGCTTCCACCTCGGTCAGCGAGAGGAGCTATTGGTATAGAACTGTCTTTGCTCTACATTGAGTCTGAGGAGACCAAGGCCCAACAAGCCATCTGTGCACCCCACCTCTTTTTAAGGGACCATGTTTATCCCCATGAAGAAAAGTTTAGTGGGAACCTCAACAGTAGTCACCGTAAGGTGGTCCACAGATGTCAAGAAGGTCCCAGGCCCACAAGTGAAGGGGGTCCTCCTTGGAGACGGGGAGTGAGGCTATGGCAGGAACACTGGTCTCCCACATCTTCTACTTCTGAGTTTCCTGCATCTGCCTGTCTCCCCCACTTTTAAAAAATTGTAGTGAAATAAACATAACATAAAATGTACCATCCTAACCATTTTTAAGGGCCCAGTTCAGGGGCATTAAGTACCATCACATTGTTGTGCCAGCATCACCCTCATCCGTCCACAGAACCCTTTTCATCTTCCAAAACTGAAACTCTGTCCCCGTGAAACACTAAATCCCCATTCCTTCCTCCCCTCAGTTCCTGGTCACCACCATTCTGCTTCTTTCTCTAGGAACCTGCCTACTTTAAATACCTCACCTAAGTAAAATCCTTCAGTATTTGTCCCATTTCACTTAGCATAATGTCCTCCAGGCTCATCCGTGTTGTAGCACGACAGAATTTCCGTCCTTTGAAAGCTCAAAAATAGTCCGCTGTACCTATATACCACAATTTGTGTACCCATTCATCCATTAACGGACCTTCTGCTTTTGCGCATTGTGAATAATGCTGCTGTGAACGTGGGTGTACAAATACCCCTTTAAACCCATACTTTCGATTCTTTTGAGTATATATCTGGAAGTAAAATTGTTGGATCATGTGGTAGTTCTCTGTTCAATTTTCTGAGAAACCTCCATCCTGTCTGCCACAGCGGCTGCACCATTTTACGTTTCCACCAACGGTGCACAAGGTTCCAATTTCTCCACATCCTCGCCAACATGTGTAACGTTGTTTTTTTGATAGTAGCCGTCCTGATGGGTGTGAGGTGGTATCTCACTGTGGTTCTGATTTGCATTCCCCTAATGGTTAGCGATGTTGAGCTCATCTTTTCCTGTACTTATTGGCCGTCTGTGTACCTTCTTTGTACCTCCCTCGCTTTTAGAACTAGGAGCGGGTGGGATCCTGGGGGGTCATCACCAGGCTGCTTCTCCCTGTCTCTATGATCGCTATGTGTCAGGCCTTCTCTGGGCCCCTGGGGTTTTGATCCTCAGTTTCATACCCTCTGCTTACCAACCTGACTTCCAAATTAGACAGAAGCTCCTTTTTCTGCATCTTTATCCTGTAACTCTTTACCACATCACTTTCCAGCTTAGTTTTCTGTCTCTTCTTTCTGGATCTTCTTTTCTGGGTCCATGATGCTGGAAGAAACACTTTTCTCTGCGGCTCCTTTGAAGAGTCATTCCACACCTTTGTTCGCGTGGCATCTTCGCTCAAAACCTTCCCCTGTCTCCACCTGCACTCTGGGCCTCACTCCCAGACCAGCAGTTTAAGAAAAACCACGGGAAGACCTAGCTAGTTTCCTCTCATTAACACCAATTAGGAAGGTGGAATCCAGCAGCGAAGGTAACCTGAGGAACATGCCCTTTTTCTCTTTTCACTGTGCACTCTTATCTTAGCGTTTTTCTTCTCAGAGAATAAATGTCTACCTGCCAGCCACTCCCCCGCTGCAGTAAACATCCAAGTTCAAATGTCTTTAATACTCAGCTCCTAAATTTAGTGCTTCTAAATTCAGCTAAATCCAAATGCTGCATTCTTGTTCTTCTCGTGGAATTCAGGAATTACATTTAGAGCAACTTTGCATGCACAGGAAATTTCCCTAAATGCTAAACACTTAGAAACATCACTCATAGACGAGCTGTAAGTTATCTTCACTTAAAAAAAAAAAAAAAATCAATGGGACCCATACCTGCCTTGCAGGGTCATTGTAAAGATGAAAAGAAATCATGGATTTAAAGTGTCTGGCATGTTAGTAGCATCTCGATAAGTACTTTTTATGCCAATCGGATTTTATATCATGACTCTGCAAATAATCCCTAAAATTGCCTAACACACTCCAGTTTAATGGGGCTTTCTCAAGCTTTGCCTTACTCAGTCTCCATAGCAACCATGTGAGACAGTCATTGGGCCACTAGGAAGAATGCTTATTGCAAATCATCTTGTGGTTAGAAATGTTTCCATGCCGAGCAGTGTCTATCAATAAAACTGTAAGCTCTTCAAGCTGTGTTCTCTCTTTTCCCAGAGACTGTGAATGGTGTAGCCTGAGTGAGCCTTTCTGATTTACTCGTGGCCAAAGGCATAAACTCTTGATATCGTTATCTTCCAATTATTCATCTATGTCCTAGCAGAGCTGGGTTTTGTTAGTTTGGGATTTTGTTTTGTTTTGCTGCCCTTTTCCTCCTCCTTCTTCTCCTTCTCTTCAGCAATAATAATTTCTACTCAAAGCTCCCCTTTTCTATCTACTTACATCATCCCCTAAGGGCACGGAGAAGAACTGAGTTAACTGACCTATAGTGCAAATTTAGGCAGTTTATCCTTTCTCGAGAGAGAGAACAGGAAAATCTGTTTGATCACATGACATTCATTCACCTTTGGGATTCTGGGGGAATACTTCTGGACAAATAGTCAACCCTCACTCGATATCCATGGGGATTGGCTCCAGGATCCCCTTGGATACCAAAATCCACGGATGCTCAAGCACCTTTTATAAAATGGCATAGTATTTGCATATAACCTATGCACATTCTCCCATATACTTTATCATCTCTAGATTACTTATAATGCCTAATACAATGTACATGCTATGTGAATAGCTGCTGGTGTACGACAAATTCAAGTGTTGCTTTTTGGAACTTTCTGGAATTTAAAAAAACATTTTTGATCATAGGTGAATACACAGATGCAGAACCCGTGGATATAGAAGCGTGACCATATGAGGAAGATAAATCTTTACATCAAGAGTCTGCAATAGATACAGATGTTACTAGAAAACTACAAGATGTTTTGGTCAAGTTGCTACTCGGGAAGAAAAGATTGGAAGTGGATGACCTTTCCAATCCTGGAGTAAGCACAGCCCGAGCTGGAGTCAGGGTGACAAGGCCCATCCTCACTTCTGCAGGAAGAAATCTGCAGGCACCTGGAAGCCCTGCAGAACTCTTTGGATGATTTCTGACCTCAGATGACCATCACATGGAAAAGTAGATGTATAATCCTTTCTTTGCCAGAACAGATAAGGGAAGGATGCAAGGCTTGTCAGAGATGACCTCACTGCCTTGTGGACAAAGGAAATGATGCAATGTGGATTTGACTCAAAGAGCCTTGGAACAGTCTGGAATCCTTTGACCGAATGGAAACCTCAACTAGCAAAGTGAACTCGTGGAAACTTCTAATCTATTGTTTACAGATACTTTTAAATTCATGGTTTTCAGCTCATTGGCTTCAAAACCAGACACTGGCACTAAATGTCAGGGACTGTTTCACAATTTCACCTTCCTTTCCAAGACCAACAGCTGCAGCCTTTTCATCCAAAGTCACCTCTGAGCAGGCGAGTGCCACTGCTGGCCCCTTAAAAGACAGAGGTGAGACATTGCAAAGGTTTGTGTTTGGCTTTTCTTGTTATGGTTTTCCATGTTTTTTATTTTTTTAACATCTTTATTGGAGTATAATTGCTTTACAATGGTTAGCTTCTGCTGTATAACAAAGTGAATCAGCTATACACATATATATACACCCCCATATCCCCTCCCTCTTGCGTCTCCCTCCCACCCTCCCTATCCCACCCCTCTAGGTGGTCACAAGGCACCGAGCTGATCTCCCTGTGCTATGCGGCTACTTCCGACTAGCTATCCATTTTACATTTGGTAGTGTGTGTATATGTCCATGTTCATGTTTTTTAAAAGCAATCAAGCACACACATGGAGTCCAGAAAGACCACAACACAGTCTTTCACTTTATGCATGAGCTGCTTTCCCCTAATCCTACATAGTGCACAGCTAGGTGGGTCCCGACTCACCTTGCCCTTCCCCCAGCAGGCTCCAATCCTTTGATCCTGGCTCTCTGCAGGCTCCACGTGGTCAACCCTCTCAGCTCAGGGAGGAAGACTAGGCTCCCACTGGACTTTTGCTCCTCTCCCCACACCCTCCACCCAGAGCTCTTGGTCCTCATCTCAGCACCCCTCCTCCTAAAGGTCCTTCTGTCCTTTCCTTTTCCTTCAGGTCACAAGTTACTACTTGTTACGCTTGTTAACACTGTAGGCTCTCCTCCGGGAACTGATGACAGTCCGTCCTTCCAAACATCAGCTAAATGTTTAAAGCCACATTTCTATTAAGTAACTTGCAATTCTTTGTAGGGAAGGAAGGCACAGCTTGTCCAGACAGTGTGGACAATTTAGCTGTAATAATTTTTAGGGGGCAGGAGGGTAGACGGCTTGCAGGACAAGGTCCCTAAAATTAGACCTAGACCCTTTCTCCCACCTGGATCTATCATACACATATCCTGAGTAATACCAGGACTAGGGGGTGATTTGTCACTCTAATTACCATATGACCCCAATGAGTTATGAAACACTAATCTAAAACCTTTACAAAGCAGACATTTTTTCTATCTTTTCATTCAGGAATACTACGTCTTGCGATTCATTTTAACCAAGGAGAAGTGGATATGTCCAGAACTCTAGGACTCTTCTTTGATTTTTGGATATTAAACCAACCTTGCATTCCTGAGATGCAGCTCACTAGGTCATGGTGAATAATCCCTTTTACATGTTGCTGAACTTAGTTTGCTAGTATTTTGTTGAGGATTTTTGTATCTATATTCACAAGGAGTATTGGCCTGTAGTTTTCCACTTGCGATGTCTTCTTCTGGTTTTGAGATCAGGGTAATACCATCCTTAGAGACTGAGTTGGGATCTGCTTTGACTCTTGCTCCCACAGCCAATTTTAATTCACCAGCTAGAGTAATGTTTTAAATGTAAACCAAGTCACATCATGTCTGAATCCCGTCTCCAATGGCTGCCCATCCCGTTTACCATCCTGACCACTTGCCAGGGTCCCCAATACCTAGACCCCTGCCTGCTCCTTGACCTTTATCTCCTGCCACCTTTTCCCTTGCTCGCTTTCCTGCAGTCACACTGGTCTTTCCAAAGTTCTTCCAATCCACCATGCTACTTTCCACCTAAGTGCCTTTCTCCTGCCTATTTCCTCTACCTGGAATGCCATGAATGGCTCCTTCGCATCAGGCAGGTCTCTGTCCAAGCATCACGTTCTTAAAGGCCTTCTCTGAAGGGTTCACCTGACGTAACATCTATTCCATGGTCACTTTCTGCCCATTACTCTGCTTAATTTTTTAAAAGCACTTATCATTTGAAATCAGTTTATTTGTTCACTTATATATGGCTTATCTCCCCTATTATTATGTAAATTCCATGAAGGTGAGGATTTTGTCCTGTTGAACTATCAGTACCTAAGTCTGTGACGGATGCTTAGTAGAAGCTCAGTAAATGTTTGTTGGATACATGCATAAAATAGACAAATATTTCTGTACAAGGATATTCATTACAGCATTATTTATCATGGTAACACATTTAACAATACATAAATGCCCAACAGGCGAGGAAGAGTCAAATCAGGGATAGTGTATCCATAGGATGGAACATTATGTGGTCATTTAAAGTGGTGTTTAAAAAACTTTAAAGACATGGGAAAATGTGCGTGATATAACGTTACACAAAAAAAATCAGGTTATAGCGCTATATACAGTTTAGCTTAATTATATTTTATGTTGTAAAAATATATTTATAAAAAGAAATGTGAAAATAAAGGGAAAAACAGAAAAAACAGTGACAGTCTCTGAGTGGTGCATTATGGGCAATTTCAACGTTTTCTTTATGCTCTTTTGTATGCTCTAAATTTTCTCTGATATGCATGCATTATTTTAATAACAAAATATTTAAAAAATTATGACTAATATGATATATTTGGAGAATAAAAATTTTCAAGTGGGAAGACATACTGTCTCTCCTGAGTTGAAGTGTTTCCCTGTAATAATCTTTCAAGTAGAAGTTTCTAAAATGAATCTGAATATGTGGTGGATTAGTGGCTTCCTGTGTGCTTTCTTCACCCTGCTTGACTGAAGCAAGGAAGTCCAGGAGATGGTTTGGTTTGTTCTTTTTATAATGCAAATTGGTTCTTTTTATAAAGGTCCACCTAGCCCTTCTCCACTTCAGATTCTAACTCCAGAGAGGAGACCTTGTTCCACATGGCTTTCTATCCCCTGCAGAATCTACACAGCACTCTGCGCCCCGCTCCTCACTAACGATGCTGGTAACACAAGGTACAGACCTACCCTCACCGGCCTTGCTCTGTAGCCTCATCTTGCTCAGAACGGAGATGGCAAATGGCCTTCCTGTTACATCTCAGAGCCTGAGGAGCCCCCCAATACACGTTCCTGTGCTTTACCTGCAGCAAAATCTTCTGTATGTGTGATGCCAAGGAACCACGCTAAGGACCCTGCCTGCTCTCCGTGAAAAGAGGGAGCCCTCTCAACACAGGGCTGGCCATAAAAGAGCATCTAGGAAGGCTCCGCCCCTTGTGTACAGACTCCTCCCCTTCCTCTTCCCTTCCCCAGTGCCTGAAGCATCTCTCCAATTCCAGACTTGCTCTTTCTTTCAACGTGCCCAGTGCCAATGGATGCCATGGAAACAGCTGCCGCAGTGGTCAGGGAGGCTGGTTGGAGCTTCTGCTCTGCGGAATGATTCATCTCTTAAGGAAGAACGATGCTCTCTCCTGTGGAAAGGCCCCATCCCTGCACCGGGGCCGAGCTGACCTGCACGGGATCCCTCCGACGGCTGATGTCATCACTGTGCTACTGAGAACAGCAACATGTCCGCACTATTTTGAAGACAGAAACATTCAAAGATTTTTGCTTAAGACACAGGCTCAAGCTGAGTTCCTAAGGCTGTGTTTATAAAGAAGCTGAAGCGTTCAATAGACTCGTGAAGACTGTGTGCCATCTTTCTTTTTCACCTGCCGGAATGTTTTCCTCCATGACAGTTACCAGGCCTCTAGAATCTCTTAAGAGTTTAAGGAATTCCAGGAAGGAACCAAACATCCAGGAATGCCCTAGAAGCAGCCAAAGGATGCAGAACAAAGTCCTGGTCAGCGTCAGAAAGGACTAGGGGGCCATTCAAGGAACTCTGGCTGCTCCCAGACAGGAGAGGGGATTTAAAATTTTTTTTTAATTAAAAAAAATTTTTATTTTATATTGGAGTATAGTTGATTAACAATGCTGTGTTAGTTTCAGGTGTACAGCAAAGTGATTCAGTTATACATATACATGTATCTATTCTTTTTCAAATTCTTTTCCTATCTAGGTTATTACAGAGTATTGAGCAGAGTTCCTATGCTACACAGTAGGTGCTTGTTGGTAGAGGGGATTTTTAAATGTTTTCTTCTCAGACACCCTCCTTAAATTGCCTGTAAAATTAAATTAGCCAAGACATTTTCTCTTAAACGAGTAAAATGGGCTGACATTAGTAACAATGGCTAACATGGAGCACTTTTTACACCAGACATTGTGTAGACATATGGCCCCATCTCGCTCAGAGTAAAAGCCCAAGTCTTCCATTGGATCTAAAGGCCGCAGGTGACCACCCCCTCCCCGATACCTCTCGGTCTCCTCCCCCGTCCCAGCTCCTGTCCATTCCTCTCCAGCTCCTGGTCTCCGCGGTCCTCCTCCTCAGGGCCTTTGCACCTGCCCTTGTCTCAGCCGGCATGTCCCCTCCCCAGACTCTATGCACAGAGCTCCCGCTAGGGGCCTCCCCATGGATGCGTATTCATTGCACGGTGGTCCTTGGTCTCCGTGCATAAAATCTCCTCCTGCCCCAGCAGCACCGTTACCTCCAGCCCTACCTGGTGGTTCTCCATAGCATTTGTTATCACGTGGCACACTCGTGATTTCAGTCTTGCTTTGTTTTCTCCTAGTAGGATGTATATCCTGGGAAGGTGAGGTTTTGAGCAAGCTCCCCAGGTGACCTTCACGGCACTTGGAGGGAGAGCTAATCATTGCCCCACCTGCTCAGGGGGACCTGGGCCCCGAGCTGGCTGGCATCACAACGCAGGAGGTTGCTCCACAGTCTGCCTCGTTATGAAACAGGAAAGTGCAGAAGAAGGCATAGCAGTGTCTGGTGGGGACCAGGTGTCAGAAGGTCCCCTCTACTCCTTAGAACCTAGCAAACAGGGGCCTGGACTCTCCAAGCTGCACAGCTGATAAATGTCCCAAACCCTCCCTAGGATATCTACACATTTCTTTGGGACTTAATTCTCGTGGGCTCTGTGTTTTTCATTGCCTCATAGCAAATTGCCACAAACTTAAGGACATAAAACAACACAGACGTATGACCTCACAACTTCCCGGGGTCAGGAGTCCAGCACGTTGTAGCTGGGTCCGCAGCTCAGACTGTCACAAAGCTGAGATCCAGATGTGGGGACCGGGGACAGGGGCCTCCACCAAGTCACTCACCTACCACGATGTGGCCCTGGTGGTCTGGGGAGGAGACGACCCTCATCAGGCCGTGTCCCGAGACACTGCTGGACACTGTACCCGACCCTGGCCTCCCTGTGCTCCTGCCCAGGTCCTGGCCAGGGCTGGAGGGTGACAGCAGAACAGAGGCCGCTCCACAGAGGCACCTCGGTTCCCATCCCAGGCAGAGGCTGCAGTGGTCTCTGTGGGGAGGGGGTGGGGCAGGGCCGGGGGCAACCAGGGAGGTGCGGAAGCCGAGCCCCTGGCCCAGCTCCATCCTCCCATCAGACCTCACCTAGTGCTCAACCTTCAGATTTTTCTGACCACCTCAGGCCTAACCGGAACCTCCGTGGTAGTGATGGGCGATGGTTTGGACACTGTGTCACAATCCTTATGACAGGGCCTATTTGGGAAGCATGGTTCCCCTGCTGAAGGCGTAGCATGAAATACTTCCTCTGCCTATTTTTAGTGACCCTGACCTCTGCGGTCCCATTAGACTAGGGACAGGCCTGTGGCCCAAGGACAGGAAACCTGCATCAATGCAGCACCCTACCGTGTAGCTTCACACAGAAAGGGCCCAACTGGGAAAACAGGTTGTTACCCTGTCCATTCAGAATGCCTTTTTCCAGGAATGCACACGGAGAGAAATCAGCTGAGTCATGTTAATGCAGTGCGGTTGGGATGAGCGGATACGCCCTTGTGAGGAGCCCTCCCCCCGAGCTCTTGGTCAGTTAGCAGTTCCGCTGCTGGACCCTTAAAACTCTCATTCGGAGCCTAACACAATTCAGTCTCTTGGCAAAATGGCCCCATGTTCAAGATCCTTGCCATTCTTATTTCCAAGGTTTTCCTTACTTCTTCTGATGTAACCTAAATGAGTCTGTGCAACCAGGAGAAGATCTTTCCCATGTGACAGATGAGAAAGCTGAGGTTCAGGCTGGTTGAGTGACGGGCCTGACGTCATAAGCATAGGCTGATTCCAGAGCTCAGCGGGGACTGACGACAGCAACACCCAGAATGGTGACCGCTGGAGGGGGGGGCAAAGGGGAGAGTAGAGCAGAGGCTGCTGAACTTCCTCGGTAAATCGTATTCCCGACCCGAGACCAGGAGGAGGGTCAGCGCCTGAGCTCCCCACCACCCTGGCTGGACTGAGGTCTGCTCTAATAGGGGGGCTTCTCCTCTGAAGCTGCTTCCTGGCTGCAGTGCCCACCACAGCCTCGTGGGGCGCTGAAGGGACCTTCTGCATAGCCCCTGGCAATGACAGCGGCCGTCCAGTGCTACAGCTGCTGAGAAGGAATTTGCTTGTTGCTCTCTAGTGATCAAAAGTGGGGAAGGCAGCCCCCTGGCTGAGATTGCGGATGGGGGCCCAGGCATTGGCTCCTCCAAGAAGGCTGAGGGGAGAGAGCTGGTTTGCTGCCTCCACTCCTCTTGCTGCTCTGACTTCAATGGCCGTTTGTGGTTCATGCACACAGATCTCCAGGATCTTTGTGGAATTATTCATCCACGGCAACTTTCCCCCTGGGGTTTGGCAAGAATCGCTTGATTTGACTTTTAATCACATTCTTAGCAGCCCATGCTGTTGACCAGGCTCCAGCTACATAGAGAGTGGGAAGTGATTCGCGGGATTTCTGACACCGAGCCCTGAGGGCTTGTCTTGGGGGCCAGTTTCAATCAATTGCTTGAATATCCTGCCCCATGTGGGAGAGCCAGTTCAGAAGGAAAGAAACACCTGCCCTTTCCACCTGTCATGTGCAAAATGTTTGTTTGCCCTAACTAGTGGCTCACCTTGGGCCCTGGGTATTTGTTTCTAATTCTCCTCCTCGGATTGAACCTGCTTTAGAAAACAGATTATGTGCAATATTGCAGAAGTTCACTTTTGTTCCAATAAACCAAAGCATTAAATCTAAAGTGATAACCTTTAAAAGATCCAATACCCTTGGGAAAATGAAGTTGCTGAATAAGGCTCTGAAGCCTTGAGAATTTGCCTTCCGAGGCCTTTGGGGATCAAGTGACCGCATTTTTCTCATCTCAAGTCTCAGATTTCTGGGACAGAGGCAAAGGGATGTGACTAAGACAGATGACTGTGGATCACTTTTTAATTCATAAAAATGAACACCGAACTTCCACTTCCCTTGGCTAAATTGAGTTTTCCCACTGGGGAGTACACCACGAATTGGTTGCATGGGGCTGCAAGAAGTAGCGGAGCTTGGCCTGGCCCACCCGGCTAGGAGGCCTGCGGCGCTCAGCCCTCGAGGCCACCAAGCCCAGGACTTGCTGCAGAAGCACAGGGGCCGAGCAGGCGCGTGGTGCCAAGGCAGTGCTCACTCTCCCTTAAGTGCCAGGCACAAGCTGCCGAATGAAAGACAGAGGGCCCGTGAGCAGCGGGCCTCTGTGCTCTGATGAACATGAATATCTTGGGAATGAGCTGCTCTTTCCACATTCACCTACCAGTCCTCTCTTGGCTGTGGTATCAACGGCAGCATAAGGTAGTTGCCCAGCCAAGAGGTCCAGTAGCCTGGAAGGTAGGATTCACTGGCTTTCTACATCACCATCATCAACATCATCAACACCATTATCATTACCAGCACCACCACCATCACCACGACTGTCACAATCATCACCATTACTACCATCATCACCATCACCACCACCACTATCACCAGCATCACCGCCATCACCCCCACCAGCATCACCATCATCATCACCATTATCATCACCACCATCATCATCATTACAGCCATCACTATCATCATCCCCACCACCATCACCACCACTATCACAATCATCACCATCACCATCATCATCATCACCATCATCATCACTATCATCACCATCATCATCATCACCATCACCACCACCACTATCACCAGCATCACCATCATCACCCCCACCAGCATCACCATCACCATCATCATCATCATCATCACCATTATCATCACTATCATCATCATCATCACCACCACCACCATCACCAGCATCACCATCATCACCCCCACCATCATCACCACCATCATCATCATCACCATCATCATCATCATCATCACCATTATCATCACTATCATCATCATCATCACCACCACCACCATCACCAGCATCACCATCATCACCCCCACCATCATCATCACCATCATCATCATCACCATTATCATCACTATCATCACCATCATCATCATCCCCACCAGCATCACCACCACTATCACAATCATCACCATCACCACCATCACCATCATCATCAACATCATCATCACCATCACCATCACCACCATCATCATCATTACAGCCATCACTATCATCATCCCCACCAGCATCACCATCACCACCATCATCACCATTATTATCACTATCATCATCACCATCATCACACCCATCACCATGACCCCCACCACCACCATCATCATCCTCACCACCATCATTGCCCATCATAGCTACAGTCATCGTGCTCACTGGCACCCCTCACTTTCATGCCAATGTAGAGAGCGTTGTCCAATATCAGAATCTAATTTCATCTTTGTAACACCCTGTAGGTGAACACAGCAGAGACAGTTATGGCATTTCCTGGGAGAGGGGGCTAAAACTCAGAGTGATGAACCTATTTGCCTTTCTCACTCTAAACCCCAAAGAACTTTACCCAGGGTGTGACTCTTGAGCTAACATTAGGAAGTGTTTGTCAGGCAGAAGGTGGGAAAAGAGTGTGTGGTGTATGGCGTGTGATGTGTGTGTAATGTGTATGTGTGTGACGGTCTGTGAGTGTGTGTGGTATGTGTGTATGAGAGTGAGTGTGTGAGAGTGTGCAGTGTATGTAGCATGTGCGTGGAAGTGAGTGTGGTGCATATGTGTGTGTGTGGGATGTGTGTGTGTGTGTGTGTATGTGTGTGTGTGTGTGTGTGTGTGTGTGTGTGTGTCCCAAGCAAAGGGAGGAGGGGAAAGCCTGAAGCAAAGCTCCCGGATGACTTCGTTCCTGCCAGCTGCTCTTTCTGAAGTGTCATCTGACGGTGTCGCATCCTCCCCACGCCCTGTTGCAGTCCCTGCTTCCAGGCAGGGCAGAGTCTGGGCCCACCCAGCCTGCGCCCCTCCTCCTTTAAAGCCGCTGTAACGCCCGCTCCCTGAGCCGCTGTAAACCCTGCACGTGCAGTTCTCTCTGTGAGTGTCACCTCCTGCCCCCTCTAAACTGCCTGCAGACCCCTTCACCCCCTGCTGGGTGTCCTCCTCCACGGGGCATGGCCTCGGTCCCTGCCCTGAGCCCGGCCACAGCTGGTGCCAGTTCTGTTCCGAGTGTGACTTCCTCGTGTGCCCGGGCCCCTCGGCCTGAGCCTCCCCTGCTGCCGGGTTCCCAAGGTCGGGCATGTGGGGGCCAGCTGGTCAGTGGTGGCGGCCTTTGCACCCACCACTGGGGGCTGAGGGCCATCCTGGGAAAGCCTCACGTTGTTCCCTCTGCTGGGGTCAGGCTCATGTCCACTGATGAGGCAAAGGGCCAGGCTCCTCTTCAGGGCCCTGTGGGCGGAAGGAGGCCAGAAGGGCCAGTGGGGAGAGACTCCCTCGGAAGGGGAGCAGCAGGGCCCAGTAACCAAATCGAGGTTGCCAGTGGGAGAGGGACTTTCTGTCTGCATCTTTCCTCCCTCCCATCAGCCAGCTGGTTGAGCACAGCATCCTGGATGTGGACCAACCATGACTGTCTCTCCCTGGAGGCGGAGGGCAGCAAGTGACACTGGAGGGCCATGTCCCCGCTCTCGCCCACCGGAGCTGCCCCGACGTGGCACCTCACGCTAGAGGCTGAAACAAAAAAAACGACTCATCTCACAGCCTGCAGTCTGCAAGTCCAAGATCACAGGGTCACCAGGGCTGGTTCCTTCCTGGGGATGTGAGGAAGGAACTGTTCCTGCCTCTCTCCTTGGCTTGTGAACTGCAGTCTTCTCCCTGTGCATCTTCACACCATCTTCCTTCTATGCAAGTCTACCTCTGAGTTCAAATCCTCCCTTTTTATAAGGACACCAGTCATATTGGCTCAGGCCCACCTTTCTCTAGTATGACCTCATCTTAACTAATTCCATTGGCAAGGACCATATCTCCAGATAAAGTCACATGGTGGGTATGCAATTTGCAAAAAAATAAATAAGGCGAGCTTGCTCAGTGAAGGCAGGTTACAAGCGGTGGGGTTTTTAAGAAGCTGTAAGAAGAGCTCAGGAATTTCTTCTAGTCACCAGTTTCTGTTAACCCTGTTGGGCACAGTTTCAGCTGTGGGATGGGGTGACCAGGTCAAAGAGTGAGGCCATATTTTATTTTTCTGGGAACAAGTGTTGGAAAATCATGGGAAGTAAGATCAGTGTACGGGGTCTACTCCTATAGATCAGGGATCAGCCAGTTTTTCCTGTAAGAACCAGATAGTAAAAATTTCAGGCTCTGTGAGCCACACGTGGTCTCTGTCAACACTATTCAACTCTGCTGTTGTGGTGTGAAAACAGCTGTAGAAATACACAGAGGAATGAGTGTGGATGTGTTCCAATAAAACTTTATTGATGGGTGTTGAGATTTGATTTTCATATAATTCTCACATGTCATGAAATATTATTGTTCTTTTGACTTTTTTCCCCAACTGTTTTAGTCCATTTGGGCTGGCATAACAGAATACCATAGACTGGGAGGCTTACAAAACGACAGCAATTTATTTCTCACAGTTCTGGAGGCTGGAAGTCCAAGGTCAAGGTGGCTGCAGATTCAGTATCTGGTGAGACACTGCTTCCTGGTTCATGGACGGCTGTCTTCTCCCTGTAACATGACTATTTTTTTCTCCCAATTTTATTGAGATATAATTGACATATAACTTTGTATTAGTTTAAGGTGTACAATATAATGATTTGATACATTTATATATTGTAAAATGATTGTCACAATAAATTTAGTTAACATCTATCACCTCACATAATTACAATTTTTTTTCTTGTGATGAGAACCTTTAAGTTTTCAAACACACAATACAGTATTGTTAACAGTAGTCGTCACCATGCTCTCCATTACATCCCGACGGCCAGGCTGGAGGCCTCTCCTGGGAGCACATCCTATGTGTGTGTCTGAAATAAAGCCTGAAATGTCTTTGTAACAAAATGTGCACAATTTGGCTCAGTTTACTTAATAGACATTTAGTAATAATTCAAGCATGAGATAAAGCAAATACTCGGAATATTGTGCAAACCAGCTTGTCATTCTGTGCAAAATATGCTCAAATAATGCTTTTGTGCTTTTTAAATAATACCAGTAACAAATGTTTTCTGCAGAAGAATAAAAATAAGCTGAAAGAGGGCTCAGGCCCCCTGGGGGTTGGGCAACTTGTCCTAAGGCCCCTCTCCGGAGGCTGGCCAAGCTGCTCTGCCCCGTCCCCCCACGAGGAGCCGCTATCTGATGCTGACGCCTCCAGCCTCTCATGGACCACTACGTTCATCACTCCTGCCCCCGAGGGGCGGTGATGTGATCAAGACACAGCACCCCCCGCATGGCTGGGCTGTCTGGACTTCGATTTTATGTGGACCTTGGCCTTCGGAACATATATCTCTCATCTTTTGTAATTTGTCCTGATCTCCCAGGGCTAGTATTCTTCTGGCCCTGAGTGTCATCCAGGAAACACCAGCCTCTCCTGTTGTTTCTGTCACCTCCCAGATCGGAGGTCAGGGATCTCTTCCTCCTTCGCCTGGCCTGGCCAACCCTGCTTCACACGGGGCTTCAGGGAAGACCCTGCCCAGGGCCTTGCCAGAGTGAAGATGCTTGGTTTTGAAGCTCTGGGTGGAGTCCAGTCTAGAAGTCTCCGTTCTCTCATTGCATACATGAGATAGAATGCATTTGGATGAGAAACTGCCCTTTAAACCACTAATATCCCCTAAAGGGGCTATACCTCGGGGCTCTGGTGAGAGAATTTATTCCAATCCCAAAGTTCAGCAGGGCTCCGGAAACCAGCTCTGATGGAGGCAGGAAGCTTGGTGTACAGTAGACGTTTTGAAAATCCAGAGGGCAGTTCAAGGGCACTGGCACCTCAAGGGGGGGTGGGGCAAAGATCTCACCCCGTTACCACTTTGCTCAGGGCTGTGCAGGCCACGGGGCAGTGACTTTCTGTCTGCATCTTTCCTCCCTCCCATCAGCCAGCTGGTTGGTACTTAAAATCCCAAGACCCTCCAGGAAAATGAAAACATTCAGCCTCCACCCTCCCATCTTCTCTCCCGTTCTCCCATCTCCACATCTCGAGGTAGAATCCCCTCCTCACAAAGAGGTGTGGACAGAAAGTGGGAAAGCAGAGAGAGAGGTGGCCACAGATGAGCTGTATGCCTCTGGTCCTCCCGCCTCCACGCCCCCCTCCACTTCCTCATCGCCCATTCGTGGTTCAGCATCTGAGGAGAAGTCATCTGTGGGTGCAGGCTTGGTCCTGGGCTCTCCTCTCAGTACTTCTGTAGTTGTGGTTGAATTTGCCAAGAAAGGACACCTTTCTTAGGATAATCAACACTTGGAGGGAAGAAAAACATCATTCTGGTTGCGTGTCTTTGGAATTCAGGCTTAGAATCAGCAAGGGTTGCTGAGCACTCCCACTGCTAGATGCCTTCTGTCTGTCTGTCTCTCCTCCCCCTCCCTCCCTCCTCCCTCCCCACCCCCACCCCGGCCGCAGTGTTGTTTCATCCGGTCCCCATATATGGGCTTCAGCTCGGGACAGCTTCTTCCGTCTGGGGCGCCGCCTGAACCATCACTCACGAGCCGCACGCTGTTCAGGAAGAAGGAAGTTATTTCACGTGCTCCCTGTTGCCAAGGCAACCACTTCCTTAGGATCCAAAACATTAATATCTCTCTCCCTTGCATCTGTTTTCTGGTCAGATTTTTTCCTGCAGTGACATCTAGTGACGGCAGGGAAAACCCCCCATGATTTATGCCTGGCCTTGGTGGCTGTAGAGCAGGGGAGCGCAGGTGACCCTCCAGGCGCTGACACCCCTGCCCTGCCTGGCACGGCGCTCCTCCAGCCCCTCACCTCCCTGGGAGCCTGTGTCCTGAGACCTAAGGGCACACGCCTTAGACATTTCAACATGAGTTCAGTAGCTGCTTTAGGCTATAATAGCATTTAAAACGTGCTTCTGCACTTCTTTAGCTGGTGTATGGTAACCTTGGCATGGCCATGCACATATTTCTATTTTGTGACTTATTCCAGATCTGAGGGTGCCTTTTTCTGACGTCCAGCAGGAATCTGGACTTCCTCTTTCAGGTGTCAATCACTACTGCTAGAGGAATGCAGACAGACCTGA
Organism: Balaenoptera physalus; assembly: GCF_965194825.1. NCBI lineage: Eukaryota > Metazoa > Chordata > Mammalia > Artiodactyla > Balaenopteridae > Balaenoptera > Balaenoptera physalus. Next base: position 133,515,545 of record NC_138885.1, on the reverse strand, counting down.
CCATCAAGCAAAGGACCCTGGCATATATGGTCACTTGACACGTAACTGATGATGGTGATGCAACACTTCATTAGTCAGACCCCGCCAGCGACCTTGAGCAGGGACATGTGGGGACACAACACCGATAGAATCTTCCCCACAGGCCAGGTGCCTCCCATCTCAGGAGGAACAGCCCAATCATTTCTCATGGGAACCCAGGAGGCGTGGTCACCAGCCCAGAATGAACTCAGGACCTGGAAGGTCCTTCTGTTTCCGGGAGACAATTTCCCTGGGTCAGCCTGTTTCTGCCATTGTCTGCCACGTGGGAGGTTCCACCAATGGCCACAGTTCTTCACACCTCCTGGCATTCTCACCCTCGGCAGGATGACTCTGCTGCTTGTTCCATCAAGAGGTGGGGCCAGCTAACTTCCCACTGAGTTGAAAACTGCTGAGAACTGGGTAAACAAGACAAAACAACCCAGACACGTGAAGAGCTGGGGGAAAGATCATTCCAGGCTCAAGGGACGTTCATTGATGAGAAGGATGGAGGTGGGAAAGGGCTCAGCAAAAAGTGCTGGATGAGGGCAAGGATGCCACTGAAAGTACTGACAGACTTTATGTGGGCAGTGATGTGATCCAACCTAGGTTTGTAAAATATCCCTCTGGATACGTGTATAGAGTGGACTAGAGAGGAGAGAGAAGGTCGTCACTGTGGTCCAGGTGAGCGAGGTGGTGCTTGGACTAGGTGAGTGTCGGCAGAGATGGGGAGAACAAAAGAGATTCCAGATCTGCTGTGCAGTGGAACCTGCATCCCAGGTAATGAACTGCATGAACAGCATCCCACAGTAATGAACTGAAGGTAGAACCTGCAGGGATGCAACACTGAACGGTTTGGTGGGTGTGCAGGAGGTTGTGGAGATACTAGGTGACAGCTGGAGTGAACGAGTGGGTGGTGGTGCGACTTGCTGGGATGGGGAAGGCCGGGGAAGGAGCAGGTGGGAAGTAGGAAAAGAGAAGGGGTGGGTTTTGCCACACAAAGCTGGAGGTGCCTCTGAAATGAAACGGAAATGGAAATATCCAAAGGGTAATATCAGATATTCAATTGGATATATGATCTTGGAACTCAGAGGGAAGTCATGGACCAGAGATGTAAATTCAGGAATCATTAACATATAAATGGTTTTGAAAGCCGAGTGCAAGTTATCAAATTAACATATTCATGTGGCTTGAATTTGTACTCTTTCAAATATTATGACCCAGGCTGTATCCATCAGGTCCTAGCAGGCAGACAGCATCCTCAAATTAGGACAATTTGGTAAAGATATAATGAATGTGGTCGGCTGTATAACGGCCCCTAAAAATCTCAGATCCTCACCCCTGGAACCTGTAAATGTTCCTTTAGATGGCAAAGACTCTGTAGATGTGATGAAGGGTCGTGAGATAGGGAGATTATCCTAGATTGTGCCAGTGGCTCCTGAATGCAATCACAAGTGTCCTTACAAGAGAGAGGTGGCGGGAGCTTTGACTACAGACAAAGGAGAAGGAACGTGATCCCGGAGGGAGAGATTGGATTTGCGTGGGCACAAGCCTGGGAATGCCAGTGGCCACCAGAAGCTGGAAGTGGCAAGGGACGCATTCTTCCCTGAAGCGATACTGACTTGGGACTTCTGACCTCTGGAATTGTGAAAGTCTTGTTTTAAGCTACTAAGTTTGTCGTAATTTGTCTCTGCAGCAATAGGAAACTAATAGAGTGGAGGAACTATTTACACAGGTTTGGACCCCATGTAGGGAAATAATAAGGCTCAGAGTGGTACCCTGGGGCCAGTAACAGCATCCCTAGGCCTTGTGGGAGGAGGGGAGGGAGCAGCTACCAGACCCTGGAAGAAGGAGGAATAAAGAGACCTGCCCTGAGAGGAGCAGTGACAGCCAGCCAGAGGGGACCTGCAGAAAGGGCTCTGGGGGAATAAATACCTCAACCTCCCCCTCCAACATCCTGCTGGGGCTCCCCATTGGCTAAACCTCCGAGCCAGAGCGCCAGGTTGATGCCTTTGTACAGGCAGCCTCCTGGAGCCCAAGGCAGGGGGAGGTGGGAGGAGGGGACCTGGGAGATGGGAGCGAGGCCGAAGGGACCAATCCAGCTCCCACCAAGCGTGGGGGGCAGGGATGGTGGCAATTGGCTGATACATGATAAAGGGCACGATAAGAAAACTTCCTAGAGATGTGAAGCATTTCTATGGCAGATTTTATTCTGAGATAACTGGAAAATATCAGTCCAGTTTTTTATTAGAAAAGTTAGTTATTTGTTTTTATGAAATTTCATAGAATTAATAAAGTGCTACCAAGAGACGTGAAACAGCGGAACTTCGCCTGAATATTCGTGTGTCCTTGTGTCACCCTTTTGTCACATCACAGCTTTCCCTCACTCAAATATCATATAATATCACTTATATGTGGCATCTAGAAAAATGATGCAGATGAACTTATTTGCAAAGCAGAAATAGAGACACAGATGTAGAGAACAAAGGTATGGACACCAAGGGGAGTAGGGGTGGTGGGATGGATTGGGAGGTTGGGATTGACATATATACACTATTGATACTATGTATAAAATAGATAACTCATGAGAACCTACCGTGTAGCACAGGGAACTCTACTCACTGCTCTGTGGTGACCTCAATGTGAAGGAAATCCAAAAAAGAGGGGATATAGGTATAGGTATAGCTGATTCACTTTGCTGTACAGGAGAAACTAACACAACACTGTAAAGCAATTATACTCCAATAAAAATTAATTAAAAAAAAATACCGGCCTGCAGGCATGTGCTGCTACAGCTCCACACAAAGCTCCCCCCACCTCCCTCCTTGGTAACCCATCACCTCCGCAGGGTGTGAACTTAGTGACCTCACTAAAGGCGCAAGGAGTTAGGGGCCAGCAAGTGACGCACCGTGTAGCCTTCTGACATCCCATCCCCTCCCACCTGCCCTCCACTCTCCCCTAGGGGACTGTGATATTGTGATTTATGATAAGAAATATGTGTTTGGTCCCTAACCTTTTCTAGTGCAGAGCACCTAAGACCCTTGGGACTTCCTAAGTGATGAGTGACCAAGGCGTCTTTTATTATGTTAATGAGGTGATGGGGGGGGCACCTAAAATGGGGGCTGGTTGCCAGGAGAACCAACCGTGTGATTAGAGGGTTGGAACTTTTGCTCACATCCCCCGCAAGCGGAGAGAGGCTAGAGGTTGAATCAATTGCCAGTGGCGGATGATTTCTTCAATCATGCCTGTATAATGAAGCCTCCATAAAAACCCAAAGAGACAGGGTTCAGAGAGCTTCCAGGCTGGTGAACACGTGGAGATCTGGGGAGAGTGGGGAGCCCAGAGAGGGCATGGAAGCTATGTGTCCCTTTCCCACGCCTCGTCCTACGCATCTCTTCCATCTGGCTGTTCCCGAGTTATAATAAACTGCTAATCTAGTAAGTGAAACGTTTCCCTGAGTTCTGAGAGCCCCTGCAGGAAGTTGAATGAACCCAGTGACAGAGTCCTTGGAACCCCTAATCTGTAGCCGGTTGGTCAGAAGCACAGGTGACAACCTGGACGATTGGCATCTGAAGTAAGGGGTGGGGACGGAGCCCTTACCTTGTGGGATCTGACATCACTTCCAGGTAGAGAGGGTCAGAATCAAACTGACCTGTACGACACCCTGTTGGGGTCTGAGAATTGCCCGGTGGTGTAGAACCTGACCCACACGTGCTAATGGGGTGCGGAATCCTTGACATGATGAATGCCCCAAGCCAGACACCATCCAAGAAATGTAAACATCTTCACAAGGAATAGGGTCACTTGCTACAGGAAGCCCTTGCAAGTTAAACTGGCTGACATCAGTAAAGAAAAATAGGTAAGGGAAAGGCAAGAAATTGAGCGGCTGAAAGGTTTCCCACAAGACAGCCGATGAACTCTCTGTGTGCATGTGCGCGTGTTTGTGTTTATGGTCTGTGTGTGTGTGTGTGTATTTGTGCGTAGGTATTGGTGTATGTGTGTGTGCTTCAGTGATCGTGGGGTAAAACATCTGTTTCCTCCCTTGTGCCTCACCTGGTAGATAATTGGTCCTTAGATCGCTGTGTTGAAAAGGATCCCGAAACAGCATCCGGGAGAAGGGAATGCGGCGGGCGTGGGGTGAGAAGTGCCAGCGAGCCAGCCCCATGTCCTGAAGCAAAACACAGAGGTGGGTTTGTGGGGAACGAAACTCCTATGCCTGACCATCAGCCCCCAAGCTCAAGGAGGATTTGTACTATTCATGCAACTATTGACTTTTTTTTTTTTAATAATTCCCTGTGCTATATACAGTAGGACCTTGTTGTTTATTCATCCTATGTAAAATAGTTTGCATCTGCTAATCCCAAACTCCCAATCCCTCCCTCCCCTATCCTCTTCTATTTTTATTGTTGATGAATTTACACATCGTATCAATTCAAAGATTTAGGTTGGTTAATTGGATTTAGTCCGAAAACTGGATTTGGATTTCTAATCAGTGGGAAAAAATCTTCAAGCTCTTTTATTGAAAGCTAGAACGGAGAGTTTCTGAAAGAAAAGGAAACCTTCTGCAAATGCCTTTGGAATCTTTTCACCAGCTGCTCTGTGACTGTGTCTCTATCTTGGTCTCAGATAAGCTCATCCCCAGGAGTCAGGGAGACCAGTGTTCTCAGCTTCCTTTGTGAAAACTCACACAAATAGCTCTCTACTCAGGTACCCAAGAGATGCAGAAACTCAGAAGATGCGCAGACCTGTATGTTAGAATCAAGGCCCACCTTAACCTCTGTGGGAGATACTGAGAACAAGTATTTCCCCAGAATCATTCTTTCCAAAACATTCCAGAGGACTCCAAAAAAATGACCCACCCAAATCAGGAGTCCACCTGATTTTCTCCACCAGAAGAGTGAGACAGGAGATGTGGGTGTCAGGCACATGGCCAAAGGACTGTATGGGAAAGGGGCACTCTTTAGCATAAATTTTTAAGAAAATGCCAGAATCTCAGCCTTTCCTTCTCTCTGAGAGCCATCAGTGGCTTACCAGATCACAGGAGCTGATTGGTAAAGTTTGAGGAAATTTGAGAGCCAGTTGTTAAACACAGCTGTTATTAAAAATCAAAGTAGATAAACTTAGAAATAAATTATATTAAAAAGGAAGTAATACATACTCAGAACTCGTCACTTCCTGCTTATCTTACTATTCTCAATGCTTTTCAGGCTATTTACATCTATTGTGCCATACGGCAGAAATCCCACCTAACGATCATGGATACTGTGCGTTTCTTCCCAACTCTGAATTTAGTGATGTCCTGTTGGTAGTTTGAAATTGGCCAAGGTGGAAATATTTACACCCTGGAAATCAGTAGATGCTGATCAGGGCTTTTCTTCCTCCGGGAGCTGGTTGGTTAACAGCTACCAGCACACCACTGTTCGTACTCCTTTTTACACAGAGGGGCATGAGAAAATGGATGGGATGATGTGATCCCTGTAGCCCAGGCAGGGGAAAGATGCGGAAGAGACACACACACACACACACACACACACACATGCTCCCGGCTGGAGGAAGTCCTTTGAAATAGATGGCTTGCACCAGGTTCTCACTGGGTGACCTCAGCGCCTGCCCTTCCTGGCTGCAGTGGAGAAGTCATTACTGGGCACAGAGATGGGGCCCAGATGACACCATCCTGGGGAGCAGCCATCACAGGTTCTTTCTCCCCAGAAGCCCAAGCCCTCCATCTGCAGTGAGCTCTGCCTGGTAGATGCTCCACCAGGCAGTGGGGACCTAGGATGGCGGGAACAGGGTCCAAAGAGGCGGGGTGTGGGCCTGCCTGTCTGTGCCCCAGAGAAGGGCTCTCCAAGTGAGACCTGGGTCTAGAAATAAACCTGCATGCTGAGCCGAGGACTAGTTTTAGCTGCTAACAAAGATACACGAGGCTGGGAAGAAACAGTGGCAGAAGCAATTTTCTGGAATGAAGTGGGATGGAGCTTTGAGACTGGTGGGCATCTGACTTCAAATCCTGACGTGGAAAGGGCAGAAACCCAGAACAGAACCCAACTGGAGGAACCAGCAGGTGCCCTTGGAGAGATATGCCCTTGGACCTGCTAGTGAGTGTAGAATTGAGTCAGAAAGGGAGACACCTAAAGTGCTAAGATTAGCAAGAGCAGAAGCTGGGGGCATTCGGCGATGGCTATTTGATCTAAAGTTTAGCACCTGTGACCCAGCAGCTCCTCATACAGCTTCGCTCACCCAGATGTTTCCAAAGGTGAGAAAGAACTGCAACCTAAATGACCATCAGTTAGGACCCCATATATCCATGGAAAGGAAAACTCAGCAATCGTGGAAAGAACATTCTAGATTTGTAACTCTAAACTTGGAGAAATGTCTACAATGTGGATTTAATAAGCTAGAGAAAAAGAAATTAGATTTTCATGTCTGTTTCATACACTTTTGTATGGTATGTGTATTGTCTTTGCTTTTTAAAAAAAAATAATTAAGGAGTGAGAAATAATGGCTGGTGTTCACACACCCATCATAGCTCCTTCCAAGTGCTGGCCCGGGAGGGGTCAAGGCTGCACCCTGTGCTCGGCCCATGGTCTCTCTCTTGTTTTTCAGGCACAGATTACAGTCTCTAAGCGGTAACTGCCCAGACCAGACAAACCCACAGATGAATGATTCAGGTGAAAACCCATTTCCCCACAGCTGAGCTTTCTCCTTCTCTTAAAACCTGCTTCCCCTCAAGAAGTTTAAAACTAACTAATTTTAAAAAATAGGTCACCAGAGCAACTTGCTCCAGGAGCAACTTGCTCCAGGATGCTCCGCATCCCTGTTGGGCCACAGCTGACGCTCAGCTCTGCTCAGTGTTGCACGGCGCTCAGGAGATCCAGGTGCGGCCCAGAGAGGGGCAGAGCCGCCCAGAAGAGGCCCCGTCAGGAACCGAATCTCAGGGGGGTTTGCCTTGGTGACGTCAGTGCACCCCTGGGACGGCAGTGCTGGTGTATTTTGCCCTGAAAAGCCTTCTTCCAGGATCTTGGGTGTGTTAGCTTCCTGCTGCTGCCATAACAAGTCACCAGAAACTCAGAGGCTTAAAATAACACTATTTTGGGGACTTCCCTGGTGGCGCAGTGGTTAAGAATCCACCTGCCAATGCAAAGGACACGGGTTCAAGCCCTGGTCCAGGAAGATCCCACATGCCACGGAGCAGCTAAGCCCGTGCGCCACAACTACTGAGCCTCCGCTCTAGACCCTGCGAGCCACAACTACTGAGCCCATGTGCCACAATTACTGAAGCCCACATACTTAGATCCGGTGCTCTGCAACAAGAGAAGTCACCGCAATGAGAAGCCCGCGCACCGCAATGAAGAGTAGCCCCCGCTCGCCGCAACTGGAGAAAGCCTGCGCACAGCAACAAAGACCCAACACAGCCAAAAAATTAATTAATTAATTAATTAATTTTTAAAAAATTAAGTAACACTATTTATTGTCTCCGTTTCCATAGGTCAGAAGTCCAGCAGGCTCATCTGGGTCCAACAACCCCCAAATCAAGGTGTCTGCAGGCTGCGTGCCTTTCTGGAAGCCCTGGGAGAATCTGCTTCAGGCTCAGCCAGGCTGGGGCAGATTCAGTTCCCTTGCAGCTGTGGGGCTGAGATCCAGTTTCCTTGCTGGCTGCAAACTGAGGACCATTCTGTCTCTAGAGGCCACCACACGCCCTGGGTCCTGGACCCTTCGTCCACCTCCAAAGCCAGCAAGAGCCGTTGAATGCCTCTCACACTTTCAGTCTCTCCTGCCTCTCACTCGAGGGTCACACCCATCTGACCCACTCTTCTGCTTCCCTCTTCTACTTCTAAGGGCCCTGTGATGACCTTGGGTCCACCTGGATGACCCAGGAGCATCTCCTCTTTCATCTTAATCACATCAGCAAAGTCCCCTTTGCCATGTAAGGTAACATATTCACAGGTTCTGGGTATTAGAGCTTGGACATCTCGGGGGCCACTATTTGGCCGACCTCCCCAGGTGACCCTCTTGATATGATGGGCAGCTATCAGTGCAGGGGAGAGAAGGCTAGGGAGCGAGGAGCCAATGATCAGCTAACTTGCTGCTTCTTCAACCAGGGCTCCGGGTTCTAGGAAATAAAGCCCAGTCTGTTACAGGTCGGCTCTCAGTGGCTTCAAACAAAAACAATTGCAATCAGACAGGAAGGAGACAGGGAGAGAATAGAAACTGGAGAGAAATAAAGAAAAACCACTGCCTTATCGTTTTGCCTGGTTTGGGCCTGTTCAGAGACTAAAGATCTTCCAGACTGCAATTTTCTAACTTAGAAATTATCTATGAATTCAATTATAAATTAAAACAGGTCAGCAAGAGCATCCCGGCCTTGAATATTATTTATCCAATATAACAAAGTTAACCATCCAGCTAGCTAAATAAACAAGCATAAAGAGAAAAACAACAGAATCGTTACTCTCCAGAACCGTGGAGGCAAATGGGTTAATTTATATGCCCATATATACAATTACAGTACACTTAAATGAACAGAGAGGGTAGAGGAATTAATAGAAAATTCAAACACCAGGAAGTGATCACATGGAAAATGTTCAACATCCCTAGTAATTAAAGAAATGTCAATTAAAATCACACCTGACTGCACCTGGGAAGACCAAGGAAAAGGGTATTACCTTGTATTTTCTTTTATTGAACGCCTATTATGTGCCAGGCAGAATCCACAGTATTTCGCGTGTGTTATCATATTTGGTCCTCCCGATAGTTCTGTGAGGTGGACATTATTGTTCTCTTTAGCAGATGAAGAAATCAAGAATTAGGGAGGTTAAGTCCAAGAACACACGCTAGGAAGTAGGAAAACATTTGTCCTAAATCCCTATTCTCCATTTCCACATACATTTCTCAGAAAAATAGAAGAATATGAACTCAAGAAAATCAACACAGTTGATCCCCATCTCTGCAAACCCCTTGCATCTAGAAGCTTATCCAAATATGGCCCAGGCTTGTCATCTCGGAACAGATGGAAAAATATGCAGATACCAGAAGTGTAGCAAGGATCTAAGGGTTGGAGGCGTGAACGAAACGCAAGACAAAGCTTCTCCTGTAAATGAACAAAACCCTATCCTCCCAAGAGGCAGCTATTATTATCCATTATTGGCCTCACTTCAGTCTTTAAGATTTAAAGTTTTGTGGGTTTAACGATGGAGATTATGTAATATCATTCTGTTCCCTATTGTTATGATACGTTTGGCTTATTTGTGGATGAATTCATGAAATGAGGTTGAATGTGTCACACGGGCAAAACGTTCTGGAAAACACAGTATAGCTAAGAAGAACTAGAAAGGTGAGACAGCTGAGAATGGAAACTCACAAACAAATTTGGATAATATTTTATTTACGGTTTCAATAGGGAGTGCCAGATCCAGATGGTGGATTGAACACTTGGTGTACCCATCTTCCTCCCCAAATTCATTTAATGACAGAAGAGATATTTAAATAACAGAAGCATTTAAAATGTAGTGGTGAGTACAAAGGGGTTTACTGTATTATTTTCTCTTCTTTCATGTATGTTGAGAAATTACATACTAAAAGTTAAAAAGAAGTAGGAGGAGGAGCTCTTAGCAATGCTGGAGAACACGTGAGAAATTATTTAAAATCTATGACTCTTATACAGTAGATAGGATGGAAGTGAGAAAAGCTTAGTCAGAACTGAAGCAGCTCACAGCCCAATGGAGGTGCAGAAAAAGTAAAGGGACTACTTTTTCAGAAACTTCCCAAAGTCAGGGGGCAGGCTGGGCCTGGGCCTCGGGGGCCAGGTTCCAGAAGAGCCCGAGGCCTCTGCTGTAAGGCTGTGCCCTCATCAGGGCATCAGCTGAGGCCCTGTCTCCGGCAGCTTCCGTCCACATCAGCAAGGAGGGGTAGAAAGCCAAGAGTCTTCACACAGCACTGAGATCCCCTCATTCCCTGTCTCTTAAAGTGTCATCCTTGTGCCAGCAGCATCAACAGCCTCTGGGGACCTGTTAGAAATGCAAATTCCCAGGCTCCACCCCAAATCCTCTGAATCAGAGACTCAGCAGGTGAGGCCCAGCAAGCTGTGCTTCAACATATCCTCCAAGTGATTCTGATACACGCTCACATACTCTGCTCCCAGGCTAACTTCTATCGCTCTTTCTCCACCAAAGAGAATCTGCAGTCCGCTAGCCAATTCCCCACCCACACAAACTACAGAAAGACCCCCCTACAGGCTAATATTCACCTCCTTGCAGCCATGGACAAGCCACCCCCAAATCATGCAGCCAAGCACGGCCCTCCGGGAACATACACGACTAGAGAATTGTAACTGACTTCGTTTTTACGAAAGATGCTCACAGTAGCTATCGATACTGGTAAATCTAGAGCTTCATCGATAAATACAAAGCCACATACAAGGATTATAAGACTTTGGAGGCAAATCAAGTGCCTGAAAGTGGCAAGCATAGCATATGGCTTGCAAGAAACATGGTTAAGACAAGAAAGAGAAAGAAGTCCTTTAAAAGCCTAATGAATAACCTCAGAGAGTTTTGAGAATCAACCCTACATTCATTAAACAAGAACAGGCTGCTATGAAAATGATCAATTAGACGTAAAAGACAGTTCCTAAGAATTAAAAATAATAAAACAACAAAAGGTAATAACATGGAAACAAGAACCTCAGTGGAAGAATTGGATTATGAAATGGATGTAGCTGAAAAACAAATTCATGTTTTAGAACTCAGCACATAAAGCACAGTTACGAAGAGAACAATGTTCTGGAAGAAATTCGCCGGCTCTGCAGTTAGAGGCCAAAGGAGGACTTTCCTATTTGACTTTAGATACTCCCTGCTGTTTGAATTGTCTACAATGAGCGTTTTCAGAAAAGTAATAAGCATAAATTTGAATTGTAGCAACCCATTTATGAAAGTTGTATGCGTGTGTTTGTGCAAGACCATGTTTAAAGGTTGGTTACCAAAAGGTTTACAGCTCTTTTCTCTAAGTGGTGGGATTTCATAGTTTGTGTCTGCTTCGATAAATATGTACTATTCTTACAGTAAACTGAAACTCATCCAGTGAAGATTATCTGGTTTACAGATGACTGGCCACATGGCATCAGGAACCGGAAGACAGGCTCGCTTCCACAGGCTTGCGAGTGAATGCTGTGCTGGCTTTTGAGTTGGGAGTTGATTGAGCCAAGGGGTCTAGAGAAGGCGCTCTAATGGAAGCTTGATAGGGATGCCTCGAGGCCCTTGGCAGATGAGAGATGAACACCCTGCAGGACTCTGCTTCATCGTAACCACAGCTCATGCACAACTCAATGCTGGTTATCGTTTGGGTTTTATTATTATTTTATGCCATCTGTAATCTCTTTGCCCTCAATGACCTTCAGTTTCTAAAGAATTACCAGTTACATCATTGCTTTGTCACAAGCTACCCCCAAACTTAGTGGCTTAAAAAAGCAGTCATGCATTATTGCTTACAAACCCATGGTTTGCCTGCTCAGGCTCAGCTGGGCTTGTGCGTACATCTGCGAGCTGGCTGGAGGCTAGGTGGTCTAGGATGGTCTCAGCTAAGAAGACGCGGCTCTGTTCCATATGGTGGGCCATCTTCCAGCTGGTTAGCCTGGGCTTGTTCTCATGGTGGAGGCAGGGGTCCAAGTGAGAGAGCAGAAGAGCACCAAACATCTTGAAGCCTACGTTCAGATGCTTCCACCACGTTCATCAGCTAAAGCAAGTCAGAGGCCAATCTGCATTCAAGGGAAGCAGAAAATATACTCCAGCTCTTGATGGAAAGAGTGCAAAATCCCATGATTACGGGAAAGAGTGGAAAATTGGGGCCATTTTTGCATTCAATCCATGAAAGTCAATTAGGTAACCCTGCTGGTGTGGCCCACACTCTCTGCAAAAGGGTATAGAACAGAGCATAAATCCTCACACCATTGGGCCTTTTGCGAATTGCATTTTGCCATTCAGGTAGCTTTTGGTGTAATAGAGTTAAATCGTGATGGGTGTCCGAGATCCCCTTTCGGTCCCATCTAGTGCTGCTCCCGTTTTCTATCCCATCTGTCTTCTTCCTCCAGCCCTCTCCCCGGGGAGCCTCTCACAAGGCCATGGGGACTCTGGTTTCCCAGAGTGAGCCCTCAGGGTCCTCGCCAAGGACGGGCTTGTCCTGCCATTCTGATTCTTCCTGCAGACCATCTGGACACACACACAGTTCCCCTCAGTTACACCGATCACCTTTCACCTCTCATAAGATAACGTCATTGCTTTATTGCCCTAAATGACTTTTTCCACCAAAGGTGAGGAGAGAAAGGAACAGTGGAGTGAAGGGGGAGGGAAAGACCCATTCCACCGACTTAACATAAAAAAAAAAAAGAGCTCTTTTTATTTAAGAATGAAAAGAAAACAGATGATAGGTGGAGGAGCCTCTTTGGAAGTGTTGAATCACTTCCACAAAGCCATTCCAGCAAATTCTCCCAGTGTTAAGAGTCTGGCCATGTTTATGGGCGGTCAGCTGCAGACGTGCCTTCTTTCTCCTGGAAAAGAAAAAGCAAGTGCATCTTCCTCTTCAACCACTGTGTCAGGGAAACAATGGTGCCCTTCGGTTCCATTGGTTCTTTTCTGAGCCAAACGATGACGTCATTGAGGCATCTGATTCTCCCCCTACAAAAAAGAAGATTAATGGCTAAAACCACAAGAGGGACTATTGTTTTGCCAGCTTTGTCCAAATCTGCGGTTAAAATACTTTCTTTCACAAAATGCAACATTGCCCCAGAGGTAACAAAAGCCCCTTCTTAAGTGATGCGGCTTCCCTTCCCTGAGAAAGACCACACACGGGGAACTGAGCCATGTCCCCGATTGTCCCAGGTCCAGATGCCTCACCATTAGCCCCAGCTGCCGGGAAAGCAGAACCTCATATGGAAAAGCCAAGGTGAAACAAATCCATTTGGACCATGGTCAGAAAAAATTTCAATTTGTCAAATCCAGGGGTCTTTACGGATGCTGGAACTTGAAACTTAGAGCGTCAAGGCTGACCGCAGCCCACACCGTATCAGCTGGACTTCATGCTCTTTTTTCAAAATGCGATGAATGAAGAGACCATCTGAAAAGCAACGTATAAGCTTATTTCTGAGATAGTGATTCCAACCTGCTTATTATATGTCACCTGTCATGGAGCCCCTGGCATTTCCCCAGCTATGAGCAGAGTTCCCCCTCAATTCCAACGGGGTCCTGGGGTCTTGCAGCTGTTTACAGGAATTTGCCAAGGCTGGGAGGGCAGTGGGTCCCCGTGGGTGGCTTCCCCACATGGACAGCCGGCTGCTCCAACAATAACTTCTCCAGGTTGTCGGGCAATCTGGTCCTTGGGCAGCTTCAAACCTTAGTTCTGCAAAGTGAATACAAGATGGGATGGTTCCTCTTTTAACTAGACTTGGCAAGGATGTTAATGTTTCCGTCAACAACAGTGAGAAAACCTACCCGTGGCTTTAAAAAACACCTTTCGTCCAAATCAATGAAGAAGTTTCGAATCTGAAACTCCAGGTTTTGAATTCTATACCCATGCTGTCCGGTAGAATTTTCTGGGATAATGGAAATATTCCATGTCTGGGCTGTCCCATATGGTAGTCACTAGTCACGTGTGGCTATTGAGCACTTGTAAAGTGGCTACTGCAACTGAGGACCTGACCTGAAAATTTTCTTTAATTTTAATTAGTGTAAATGTGAATGGCCACATGTGTCATCTCTACAGTTTTAAAGTCCTGCAGCTCCTTATAAAGTTTAACGGACCCTTAACATATGACCCAGCAATTCTACTCAAAAGTATTTATCCCAGGGAAATGAAAACATATGAACACACAGAGAATTTTATTCAAATGTTTGTAGCAGCTTTATTCGTAATAGCTAAAAACTCAATATCTATCAAGTGATGAGTGGAAAATCAACTGTGGTCTGGCCACAGAGTGGATACCACCCAGAGGTAAAAAGGAACACATTTCTGATACACAGCAACACTACACTAAGCGAAAGAAGCCAGACTGAATAATTGTATGATTCCATGTAGCTAGAAGAGGCAAAACTTCAGTAACATAAAGCAGGTCAGCAACTGTCTGGAGGTGGAGGCTGGGAGACATGGGGTGAGGGGGGCTGCCAGGAGGCACCAGGGGTTTTTCCAGGGATGGAAACATTCTATGTCATGACTGTAGCTGTGGTACCATGACCCTACACAGTTGTCACAAAACTCACTGAACTGTGCACTTAAAATTGGTGTTTTATTTTACATAAATGATATGCCCAGAGAGCTGGCTTTTAAAAACTCCATGTAGCTTTTTAAATGAAAATTATGAAATTTATTCCCTACAGGTTTCTTCCTTATTTATCTACTTAGATGGCAGAAAACACCAGAGGCTACTTCAAGCCAGCTGGTGAACTTACAGGCTCCTGGCTCTCTCCAGCCCATGATGTGAAAGAATACGAATGATTTTCAAGAACACAACTTAACACACTGGAAATCATAGTGTGCCACATGAATGTGACAATGAAGTCAGGCAGACACCAGGCACGATGGCTTCACCGGCTGCCTTGGCACTCTTTGAATTGGAATGCTTGACGCTCAGGGTAGACCCAACGCCGGGGCCACAGAAAGTGCCCTCTGGGAAACTGCCACCCCTGGCTGGACCACAAGGCAGAGACCGGTCCATGAGCCAGTGCCCAGACCAACCCTGCTTCTCCAGGGCAGGGATTAACCTGTTCCGCTTGGAATGCTCACAGCGCCCAACATCTTGAAGTCAGAGAGGACCGGTTTTCACTAACAGGAAGGACCTCACTTTGGGGGATGGGGTTGATGCACCAGACTCCTGGAAGGCACGTTCTTAGCTGAGGGTGCACTAAAGGTGCTGGATATCAGCTGTGCGGATTACGGGAAACCGAGCGCTCCCAGGAGCCTTGCTCTGAGTCGCGCCTCACTGGGTTCGGCAGGATAGTTCCCGGGCACGAGCAGGATGCTAGACCCAGGCCCCAGCAGCAGCACCCAGTGGAATGGGCACTCCTCACACCCACAGTTACTTTCCAACCTGAAGTCTTCTCCTGCCAGGAAGCGTCTTCACAGAAGCCACACTCCGGGTAGAAGTTTTGCGTCACAGGGGCTTCTAAGGGTATAGAAAGAGAGGGAGGGAGGTGTCCACTAAGAGTGGAAGAATTGAACATAGGCGTTCACCCCTTCCCCCTGTTCCCCACTGAAACCTCACTGAAATGATAGGAAGCTTTTTTATTTTTGTCTTTTGTTTCATTTGTTCTTTAATCATCAGCCTCCAAGGGCAAATAGAACAGAAGACAACAGCAAAAAAAGATAGACTTGAAAACAAACTGAACTAGCCAAAAAGAATGGGGATCCTAAATCAGCAGCCGAGAAAAGCAAGCAGAGCTGGGCTGGAACGCAGAGCTGGGGCGCTCAGGACCATGGCACCCGGGGCTCTGGGAAGGGCGAGGGGGTGGGTAGAAAGATGCCCCCATCTCCTTCCCTTGTCTCCACAGTTGGGTGACCCCTCCTCCCTCCTGGCAGGAGGTTGGTCTCTGGAGGGCAGAACAGATGCTGGGAGAAGCAGCATCTCCGGGGTTACGGGCACTGTCTGAAGGCACCAGGAGACTCAGCGGACACCCACCCCACTTCTCCCACGAGGCTTCCAGAACCACGGGCTTTCAGCCTCCAGGAACAAGATTGTTGGAGTCTGAGAATCTGAACCAACAGAGAAAGCAGTTCCCCAAACTGAACAGCTCACAAAGACACACCCTCCACACCCACGTTTCCCAAGCTCTGCCCACCTACGCAGAAGATCCAGCCAGCTTTTTAGAATATGCAGAGAGGCAGAGAGTTTAAAAAAACAAAGCTATCAAAATTTTCAAGACCATTAAAGAGCTATTCTTTCCATGAAACAAAAAGACGACGTTTCAAAAATAATTTTAGAAAAGTAATGTAAGAGAACAATAGAGTTCTTAGAATTAAAAAAAAAAGATAGTAGAAATTTAACGCTGCATAAAAAATTTGAAGCTAAAGTTGAATAAAATTCCCAGAAAGCAAAGCAGAAAGAAAAGAGATGGAAGTCAAGAGGAAATAAGATAAAATTAGAAAACTGACCCCAAAGGTGCAACATCCAAATACTGGGAGCCCAGCGGAGAGACCAGAAGGACCACAGGAGGCATCATCAGGGTCCAGAAAGGAAGGATCTGAGTTTCTAAGTGGGAGGAGGGGCCAGCACCCAGCATGATGGAAACGGAAAACTCCCTCCATGGTAGATGGTCACAAAATTTCAGAACACCCTGGGCCAAAATAACCCTGTACAGTTCTCAGAAGGCGGATAGTCCTAAGGCCTTTCACCTGATTAGACCAGACCCACCCACATCATTGAACATAATCTCCTTTACTTAAAGACAACTGATTGTAGATGGTGTTTACGTCTGTAGCGACACCTGTGTTACAAAATACAAAATACCTTCACTGCAACACCTACGTTAGTGTTTGATTAGATAACTGGGTATTACCACCTGGCCAAGTTGACGCAAAACTCGCCATCACAGCTGGAAACTGCATTTACAAATTGATATTGATGTACACGCCAGCCACTGGATCTCACTGAAGTTACTGTATCACCTAATTGCGAAGGCGGAGAGCAGGACATGGCATGTGTGTGCCGTGGAGTCAAAGGTGTGGAATGGACTCAAGTCCTCAACCACCGTGGAAGAGGGTCCCTATTAACCGCCGGGCGGTAGATCCCGAGCCCACGGTGATGTCAGATGTGGAGGCAGCTACTGAAGGAATCAGGTGACACTGGCGAAGGTGGCCGTCCCTGGGAAACAGGAAATGGGGGGGAACAGGGGAGAGGGCCTCCATTGTGTGCAACGAGCCTCTTAGGGCAGGTGCACCTTTCAAACTGGGGGCGTGAGAGACTTTGATAATATAACAGTGAAATGTTAAATGAAAAAAAATGAACTAAATGAAAAAAATTAACCATGAGAGGTGACCTAGGCCCTTGCCCCAGTTCTTCCAGATCCGCGCGTGAGTTAACCTTCTCTGCGTTTTGCTGTTGAGAGTGATTTGCAGGCATGGTGAGCTCTCAGTGCTCCCTGTAGGTTGGATGCAGCAGGCACTGCCCGGGCTCACACCTCCAGGCACCCACACCACACACACACACCAACTCCGAGCCGTGCCCGGGCGAGTCCTAATCGCTCAGGGTGAGAAGGCTGAGCCTCCCGGCAGATGCTAAAGGCCTTTGAGACGCGCCTCTGTGTGTGTGCCCTCAAGGGCTCCCCGTGAGGCCCCGCTTTGATACGAACGAGAAGGACTTCCCTGTATGGTGACTGGGCGTCCCCCCTACGTGTCTCCTTTTATTTCCCACTCTCTCTGAGCCGCGGCCAGTGGGGCCCCGGCACGACCCCTCCGTTTGGCAGGCACCCTCCACCTGGGCGGGGGCCTTGGTTCCCATAGAAGAACTCAGAGGTCTGTACTAGATTGTTCCATATGTCCCTTCAGGAGGAACCCGGACACTGCCCCATCGCTGCAGTATTGTTTCTGGCCTGCCTTCCCTTTGCTTCTGCATCCCCTCACTCCTCTCATTAGTAACTATTTGAATCTGCCCTTTGGAACTCAGGAAGGTCTAGGAGGCTGAAACTTGTTCCCCACAAGCAAGAAACGCGGGACACGGAAAGACTTTTGTACTTGGGAGGGCCCCCCAAGGTCCTGCTCGGTTTCGACATGATGTGTGCAAAAGAGCTCAGTCCTCCAGGGGGGCAGGAGGTGAAGTTCACCGTCTGGTTTTCTCCGTGACTTTGGATGCAGGGACTTCAGAGAGAAATGGGAAGTAGGCACAGCGGGGGCTGGGGGTGGCATCTGGGGAGAGCTGTGAAGGTGTGGAAGAGCACGGCAGCGGGGGGAGAGGGGCGGGCGCGAGTGTGTGACCGCGAGGGGCCCCGAGCGCTCCCAGGGCTCAGAGGCCACGGATCGCTGTGCGGGCGGGAATCCCTGCAGCTCACTCAGCGGTCGAAGCCTCAGCGTGAGAAACGGGGTTGACAGCGCGCACCAGCCTGTGATGTGAGCCGGCCAAGGACAGGGAGGCCGCAGAGCCGGGTCCCTGCGGTAGAGGGGCGGTGAGCCCTGGGGCTGGGCAGGCTCACGGGCAAGAGTCTGGAATCTGCGTGTAGCCAGAAGGGCGCCCATCTCCCACGTCCCCACCTCCAGTCCCCTTGGCGGGCTTCGGAAGAACAGAGCACGTCCACTAGAGACAGGAGGGGGAGGTGCTGGACCGCGGGAGGGTGAGTCCAGGCGAGGAGGTGAGAAGCCTCTGGGGGGGGGTTGTCCATCGCGCTGGACGTGGCCCCAGGCAGCGGAGGGAGGCCGAGCGCGGAAGAGACAGCTGGGGCAGCTTGCGGGGGGGTGGTCTCCAGGAGAGGAGAGGGGGCTGCGATGGGGACGGCCGGGAGGAAGATGGGACCAGGCACGGCGGGACGATCTGGAGGGAGGTTTTGAGGAGGCAGACCCAGGTGTGGAAGACGCCCCAGAGGGAGCCTGGGTCTTGGTACCTGGATGTACAGAGATGTTGCAGGAAGGGGGACCCCTGCCAGGGCCCGAGAGTGGGCTCTTGTCTAACACTCAGAAATGAATTATTCGAGGAGACACACGTGCTGACAAAGCAAGAGACTTTACTGGGAAGGGGCGCCCTGGCAGAGAGCAGGAGGGTGAGGGGACCCAGGAGAACTCCTCTGCCACGTGGCTCGCAGTCTCAGGTTTGATGGTGATGGGGTTAGTGTCGGGGTTGTCTCCGGCCAACCATTCTGACTCAGGGTCCTTCCTGGTGGCACACGCATTGCTCAGCCAAGACGGATTTCAGCTAGAAGGATTCCGAGACGTTGGTAGGACATGTAGACTGGCGTCTCCTCTCTCTCTCTACTTTTGACCTTTCCAGAATTCTTCCGGTTGGTGGTAGCTTGTTAGTTAGTTCCTTACCAGGACCTCCTGTTGTAAGATAACTCATGCAAGTGGCTACTGTCTTGCCTGGCCAGGGCAGGCAGTTTCAGTCAATGTTTCCCCTCACAGAGACACCTCCTAGAATCCAGGCCTGGGCGTAGGTTTCCTTTCCTAGCACACGTGTATACTTTCATTTGTCAGACCACAAGACCAGGAAACACGGGCTCGGCCTCTAACCCAGACTGCAACAGACAACCTGCCCGACCACCTGCAAGCTGTGTCCATCATCACTCTCTGAAGGTAAGTGGTGAAATCTGCTTGTCTCTCATATTGAGTATTATTTTGGTTTTGATTTTATTCATTCTAAGTTTGTAAACTGCCTCAAGTCTTTTTAAAAGACCTATACGTAGCCTAAATCAAAATAACAAACGAATTCATCACTGCCCTTTAGTTTCAATGAATAAGTATAGCCAGTTCAGTTTAGCTTAATAACTAGTCATTATTACTTGCGTATTGAATTTCTTTGGGACTTAAGTGAAACATAAACTGGAACAAATTGTTTTAATTTAGGAGGCAGAGAAATGATCAAACCGGAGATGATTTTTTCAATTGTTTTTCAAAAAAAGGGCAAGAGGGCCCTGTAACTGGCAGAATGGCAACTTTTCTCCTTCTCCCAAAAAATATCCACATCTTAATTTCTCAAACCAAATTTCTGATCTTAAGGATCTCGAGAGAGGGAGATTTTTTTCTAGATTATCTGGTGGGTCCATTGCAATGACAGAGTTTTTATAAGAAGAAGGCAGGAGTCAGTGTCAGAGATGTGACGACAGAGGACTTTGAAGGTAGAGGGAGGGCTGTGAGACAAGGAAAGCAGGTGGCCTCTAGAAGCTGGAAAAGGCAAGGAACGGATTCCCGCTGGAGCTTCCAGAAGGAACGCAGCTCTGCTGACATCTTGATTTTAGCTCAGTGAAGTCCACGTCAGACTTCTGGCCACCTGAACTGTAAGATGACACATCTGAGTTGTTTTAAGCCACTAAATTTATGATCACATGTTAGGATAGCAATAGGAAACTGACACAAGCCCGTGTATCATTACAAAATATTACACCCGAAAAGTAAAGAGTCTCTGAATGTATCCTGAACTCAGACTTAAGGTAGATCGAGTTTCCTCTCGGGTCCATTACTGGTGCCTTATCCAGACTCCAAGCCAACAAGAATATTCCAGACTCTTGAAACTGGTCACAGCCTTAGTGAAGGCATGGTGGCTTAAATGCGAGGCCTTCGGTCCAGCTCGCTTGCTGTGCTGCGCGGTCAGAAGGACCCAGGGCCCATGGAGACCCACCCATCCGTGACTGGGGCCCTGGGCGTCCAGCTGTGTCTGTGGTCTGGCCAGGCCGCTCTGACCCTGCCCACTGCAGACGGGTCTTTGCTCCCGGCTCTGCCTGCTGGCCCTCCAACACATTCGCAGGTTCTGGGGATTCCGTCGAGACATCTTTGGGGAGGTTTAATCTGTCTATCACGGGGTTCTAGTGCCATTTTTTTTTTTTAATTTTTTTTAAAAATTTATTTATTTATTTACTTATGGCTGTGTTGGGTCTTCGTTTCTGTGCGAGGGCTTTCTCTAGTTGTGGCAAGCGGGGGCCACTCTTCATCGCGGTGCGCGGGCCTCTCACTATCGCGGCCTCTCTTGTTGCGGAGCACAGGCTCCAGACGTGCAGGCTCAGTAATTGTGGCTCATGGGCCCAGCTGCTCCACGGCATGTGGGATCTTCCCAGACCAGGGCTCGAACCCGTGTCCCCTGCATTGGCCGGCAGATTCTCAACCACTGCGCCACCAGGGAAGCCCTCTAGTGCCATTTTTGAAGAAGAATAACTTTGATTCACTTAAAAAAATGTTCTATTTCCCTGTCTCTCAAATTAGAACAATTTATTCCAGTGTACATTTAGATTTAGTCCCAAAGAAATTCGATATGCAAATAATTACTAGTTATTAGGGTAATTTTTTATTTGGATTTTCGGGGAGTTAGAAGGACTTTGGGGAGGCTTGAACAAAGCTGGGCTTTTGGTAGGTGTGGACGCCTGGCCTGGGGTCTCCGGGGAGGGAGGTGCACTTGCCTGGAAGCTTCAGGAAGAGTTTTCCAGACTGGTTTTTGGAAAAAGCAGGCCTCCTTGCCAGCATTCCTTCTCTGGTGCCGGATCTCATCCTGCAGGTAGGGCTTCTGTTTGTTGATTTGTTTATTTCTACCGAGTGGGCGGCACATTCCCCAGGCAGTCGGTGGGTTGAGAGCAGGCAGTAAGACAGGGCATCTGAAGCAGGTTGAAAAGAATAATAAAACTAAAAGTCAGTCTTGTTTTTATTATCACCACTTGCCAGCAGTTCTGAGCGATGTCAGTGATAAAAATACTCCTCTGCGAATCTTTTTTCAGTCTAAGTTGTGGACAAATGCAGCAGTCACTGTTTCAGTGACATCTGGGTAAGCTTCAAATGAGCGCATTTATGATTATTCATACCTTAATAGATATTGTATTCTAGGAAGAGTTAATTAATCAGGAGTTCATTCAGAGAACTCCTGGTTATGCAGACAGAATTTCACAAGCTCACTTTGGGTGCCATTTGGGTCTCCGACTCTGGGGCTACACATTCTGTCTTTACCAGGAAGTTTGAAACAAATCATGGCAGCAGAGAAAGACAGAGATGAAGAGCCAGGCTCCAGTTCCTTCACTTCTTTCTTGCTGATTTTAGTTCATACCATTGACTATTTACTGGAATCTGAAAATGAAATGTATCCTTTTGCCACTGTTAATTGTTCCAAAACTAGAGTACATCAAGAAAATAAACTTTACCAAAACGTTGTGATTTAGTAGTTGCCTCCATTGTTGCTTTTGTAGATGTTTCAGTTTTATTAAAAATCCACATATTGGTTATTCGACAATGATTTACATAAAATGTTATATGAGACTGTAACCAAAGGATTGTTGACCTGAAACAAATAGACTGCCAGGTATTTCTCCAGCAAGGATGGGTTTACTTGGGATCTGCAGAGAATTGCAATTTGGGTTTGAGGATTGCAAGCCACGTGCAAGTCCCCATATGGCAAGGGAAGGAGACCACTTTTATAGAGGGAAAAAGGAAGTGGGGAAGGGTGTTGTAAACAAAGAGTCCTGGCTTTTCATTGGCTGAGCCCTTGCCAAGGAAGAAGAGGAGGCTTTCTTCTTCCTATTGGGCTCTGCTGTCATCACAGGGCATGTGAGCGCCCCCTACTGGTCTCCTAGATCTATTTAATGGAGGTTTCTCTTTATTAATTTTTTTTTACAGAATCAAACGTTTAAACTGTCACATACATTTAAAAACTGTTGAAAAAAGCCATGCTTATTTCCTTTTCTGTACCATAACATTTCTTTTGTTTTTATTTATTTATTTTTAATATTTATTTATTTGGCTGCATTGGGTCTTAGCTGCGGCATGCGGGATCTTTTGTTGCAGTGCGTGGGCTTCTCTCTAGTTGTGGCGCATGGGCTCCAGAGCACGTGGTCTCAGTAGTTGCAGCGCATGGGCTTAGTTGCCCCACGGCACGTGGGATCTTAGCTCCCCTACCAGGGATGGAACCCATGTTCCCTGCATTGGAAGGCAGATTCTTAACCACTGGACCACCAGAGAAATCCCTGTTTTTATTTTTTACTGGTACAATTTTATCTATGAAATTCAATAAGAGAAAATTGTCACTGGTTAGGTTTCTTTTCTGGCCATTATTATTGTTTGTCCCATTTCATAACTTTATGAATAATAATTTTGTTGTATAAAAAGGGGTGTGTTGAAACACAAGCCACTCTGGGGGTCAGACCTGGTGGGTACACCATGTGACTGCCCTACGTCAATGTCGCCATGTGTCCACGACCTTTGGGGTTAGAACGCTTACGCCCTCTGTGGGTGGGAGAGAAACAGGTCTGAAAACACTATCTCATCAGCTGTCCTCTCAAGTAACAAAGCATTTGATGGACTCAGTGTGGTTGCCTTACTACTTTATAGAGTCAGGCATCCTGTCTCCCGCTAATGTATGAACTTGGGGCTCAGGAGCTGCAGGGTTGCTCCGATTATCTTCATAAGGGTGGAATTGCTCCCATGGAAAAGGGGGCCTGAGACCCCACTCACCTCTAATTCAGGCTCAAAAATATTGAAGAATGCCTGAGAGGCTGGATTGGCCTTAATGGGATGGATTGAAGGAAAGGACCCCAGGGTTCCTGGGAGATAATACGCCACCAAAAAGGGGAGGAGTTGGAACTGTGGGCGTTGAAGGTTTTGGCTGCTGGAGCGGAAGCTGGCTCTGAGCGCTCTGGCTGGTCGATAAGGGCCGCCACCTTGATACAGCATCCACCGGGTGCCATGGAGCTGGTGGAAGAGGCTCGCCCACCTGTGAGCTGGAAGGCCTTGTTACACTTGGGGCCCAGGCAGTTTTTTTGTGGGACACCCCAATTCCGTATTCTCCTTTGGAGGCACCATCGCTCCCTGGATACAAAGGGGATGGTCTTCTCCACCGTGAGGGGAGCGGGCAGCTATGGGACCGCTCAGATGAACTGATTCGTGGACTTGTACAAGCAACTGTAGGCTTATTTGGGAATATTTGAGCAGGGAAATATTCAGAAAAGTTTGGATCCATTTCAGAAGTGCTAGTTGGAGCCATTCTAGTCTGGGCATAAATGTCAATGTGACCTCATTTGTATTCCGGGCTGGCAAAGCCTGCAGCAAAACACAAGTCACAAATTGTGAAGCCAAACCCCTGAAGCAATGGAATCTCAGTAACCTTACCCACCACGGGGCTCAGCAGCTCATAGGAGCTAATTAATTCAGCCATTCGCACTCAACTTCCAGAGAAATTGTTATGTGTCCAGACCCTGGACTACATTTAAGCTGTAAACATGCTTGCTTTTTCAAAAGAGTCAATAGACACAGCTGCATCCACAAAAACGTCAGTAGGAAGATCGCTCTCTGGCAACAGGTTTTTGAGAGATCCGAAGTGGAGGAGGTACAAGAGGGAGAAGAGACAAAAAAAAAGAGTGAGCCAAAGCCACGGAGAGAGCAGGCTGACGATCAAACAAGCAGACATGGAAACGTGGTTGCAGGGTTTGGGGATGAAAGAAAGAGGGAAGAGCCACTGAAAGGCACCTCTAGACCACAGCCTGGGCTGGACCCCAGGTTGTTAGGACAGGGCTTTGGAGGCAGAGCTGCATCACTGGGACCCCAGGGCGTCCCCGTCTGCTGTGGTGTCAGTGGTTCCCAGCAGGGTCCGGACCTCCCTCTATGATCTCTCTGGCTCCCCACCACCCCTGCTACAGTCTCAGCCTCTCGTCCTCCCCACAGTGACCCCCTCCCTCACCAAAAGAGGAAACTGTCTCAGTTCAACCTCTTCATCCATCTCCTGGCAGTCAGGGCCAATGGCTTCCCAACCCTTCCTGCTCAGTCCTAAATCTCTGGCCTGTCCATGTGTCCACGGGCAGCAGGGGGACAGAGCTGATCTGAGGGAGAAAGGAGGCTGCCCTTGGAGGGGAGCCGAGGGGACCTTTAAAGCAGCCCTGGCAAAGGGAAAAGGAAGTCCCCAACAAACTGTAGAGCATGGTTTGAATTTAAGCCACAGCAGCACGGACAGTTAATGAAAGTTATTAGCAAAACGAGTGTCCAGTAATCAACACAATCAGTCATGAAGGAAATGAATGCTGAACCTAATTTAAAGTCCTAACGAATATGACAAATAACTAGTGATATTTGTCACTGGCATAATCTGTAAAGATTCTGGTTTTGCTCACTAAATATGCTCTTTTTTTTTTGATCAATTTTCTTTATTGAAGTACAGTTGATTTACAATGTTGTGTTCATTTCTGCTGTACAGCAAAGTGATTCAGTTATATATATACGTGTGTGTGTGTGTATATATATATACATTCTTTTTTTTAAATATTCTTTTCCATTATGGTTTATCATAGGGCATTGAATAGAGTTCTCTGTGCTCTTTAATCATGTTCAGACCTGGGAGGGACAAAACCAAAAAAATACGTCTCTTTAAAGAAAAAAATGCCCAGTCTCCAAGGCACAGAATACCTGAGGGCCTGCAATGACCTCTGACGTTGTGTGGACACTAGTCACCCCAGCCCTGGAATCTCCAATGAACTGGGCTCCCCAGATACTCCCACCTCCCAAGGGAAATTATAGTCTGAGGAAAGGAGAAGAGATAGAAGGGAAGAAAATGACTCATGTGGGCTCCAGGGAAATGAAGGAGGCTCTCAAATCACTCAGTGCTTTGTTTTAGATTTCCTGGGGGCAGGAAGCTGTTTTGAGCATTTCACGACTTAAATATGGAAAGCAGTCACTAAATTTTATTTTTATGCCTAGGGAAATTGCTTTATTACAAATAACCAATCAGCACTCCAGACATATAGCTACTGCTCTAAGAAAACAGATGAGCTGTGAAGAGTCCCACCTGAGCCCTTGTTAAGTAACAGGCATATTGGAAGGAGTCGGAAAACTCCAGTTGGCTTTAGACCTTTAAAAATACCAGTCCTACATTGAAAAATGGACCTGTCCTCAAATCATCTTTATTTTTAAGGAAAGCATTACTAGGCCCACATCGTCTCACACACTGGGATAAAATTCGTACCTGTGAATCTTACTGAGGGCGTGGGTTGCAGTAAAAAGACACCCACGTCATCTTGTTCCTGGCAATCTTCAGCTGGATGACCATGGCAGATTCTGTTTTTCGAAAATGGCCCCAACAGTGTCTCTCATTCCACTGGGTCTGCGGTGTGACTTTGTCCCACCCCAGCAAGAAGAAGGGCTAAGTCCCCTCTCCTGAAATCTGGGCTGGTCTTAGTGGCTGATTGGCCAGTAGAATGTGGTGGAAAGACGCTCTGGAACCTTTGAGGCCAGGTCTAGAAGACTAGGAGCTTCAGGCAGGCTCACTCTTGGAGTGTCCGTCTAAGAACCCAGCCTCCAAGCTGCTGGAGGGGCCACGTCAGCGCTCTGGTCAGGGCCCAGGCAAGCTCCCAGGACACAGCTACAGGAGTGCGCCATCGTGACGGCCAGCCCAGTGGGCCTTCAGGTGGCCACAGCCCCACCTGACATGTGACTGCGACCTCAGCCAATACACAGAGCCATGAGAAACAATAATAAACCCTTGTTTTAAGCCACTGTGTTTTGAAGTGGCTTGCTATGGGGGAATAGATAATGGGAATAGCAATTTGGGGCAACTCCCTCAACTTTTCACATTTGTTTTTGCATCTGTTTAAAAAGAGGAAGAAAGTGCCTTTCTGGACTGGCGGATACTTAAGGCTTTCGTGACGATCAAAAAAAACAGTGTTGGCTTCCCTGGTGGCGCAGTGGTTGAGAGTCTGCCTGCCAATGCAGGGGACACGGGTTCGAGCCCTGGTCCGGAAGATCCCACATGCCGCGGAGCAGCTAGGCCCGTGCGCCACAACTACTGAGCCTGCGCATCTGGAGCCTGTGCTCCGCAACAAGAGAGGCCACGATAGTGAGAGGCCCGTGCACTGCGATGAGGAGTGGCCCCCACTTGCCACAACTAGAGAAAGCCCTCGCACAGAAACGAAGACCCAACACAGCCATAAATAATTAATTAATTAATTAATTAATTTTAAAAAACAGTGTTTTAAGATCTTTAAAGTACTTTATTACTGCTTCTGTCTCTCTATCACTTCTTCCTTTTATTACTTTTAATTTTATTCATATTGCTTATTTTTTCTATTTAAAAAATCCCTGCTCTGATTACAAGAAGAATACAAGTTTACCATAAAAATTTGTCAGGTAAGCAAAAGCTGTAGGAAAATATTATAATTACCAATAATCCTTTCACAGAGCTAGAACTACTGTTGACATTTCAGAATATTTACCAACAATCTTTTCTATAGGTATACTAATATTCCTACGAATACCATGCAATAGAAGTCCTCTATTCTAATAGTTACAATGATTAATTAGTTGGTTAATCAAAAAACTAAAAGTAGGAAATCACTTTAAAGTACATAATACATATTACTTTATTTTGTTGTTATTTAAAACTTATAATGGGGACTTCCCTGGTGGCACAGTGGTTAAGAATCCACCTGCCAATGAAGGGGACACAGGTTTGATCCCTGGTCCAGGAAGATCCCACATGCCGCGGAGCAACTAAGCCAGTCGTGTGCCACAACTACTGAGCCTGTGCTCTAGAGCCCATGAGCCACAACTACTGAGGCCCGTGCGCCACAACTACTGAAGCCCGCGCACCTAGACCCCGTGCTCCGCAACAAGAGAAGCCACCGCAATGAGAAGCCTGCGCACTGCAACGAAGAGTAGCCCCCGCTCGCTGCAACTAGAGAAAGCCCACACGCAGCAATGAAGACCCAATGCAGCCAAAAATAAATAAAAATTTTAAAAAATTAAATAAAACATATAACAAATAAAAAAAGAAAATACTTTAATGTGATGCCTTGGCTCTGACTGGACGTTTGAGTCACTTTTCTACATAAACCATACCAGTGATGCATTCATTATGATGGATCATTTTGTGTTCTGTGAAGTCAAATAAGTCCTTAAGGATGCCCATAAAAAATCTAAGTGCATGGGAGGCGAGAATTCTACCATTGAACCAGTGGCATGGACTTATATATACTACCAAATATAAAATAGATAGCTAGTGGGAAGCAGCCACATAGCACAGGGAGATCAGCTGGGTGCTTTGTGACCACCTAGAGGGGTGGGATAGGGAGGGTGGGAGGGAGACACAAGAGGGAGGAGATATGGGGATATGTATATGTATAGCTGATTCACTTTGTTATAAAGCAGAAACTAACACACCATTGTAAAGCAATTATAGTCCAATAAAGATGTTAAAAAAAAAAAACTAAGTGCAGAACACTTTTACTCTTTTTTCCCCAGACTTTACAATGATCTCACTAGTACCTCTTCACTGAATTCCACGTACAGGCAGACCTCATTTTATTGCTCTTCAATTTATTGTGCTCCGCAGATGTTGAATTTTTTACAAATTGAAGGTTTGAGACAACCCTGTGTCAAGCAAGTCTATTTGCGCCATTTTTCCAACAGTATAATTTTTAAATTAAGGTATGTGCATTGATTTTCTAGACATAATGCTATTGCACACTTAATAGACTACACTGTAGTGAAAATGTAACTTTTATATGAACTGGAAAACCAAAAAAAGTTGTGTGACTTACTTTATTGCCATATTCGCTTTATTGTGGTGGTCTTGAACTGAACCTGCAATATCTCCAAGGTATGCCTGTTATTTTTAAATAAATCATTTTTGTTTGTCTTTCGAAAGGATTCATCTTCGATTTCATAGAAACATTATTTCAGTAGTCATATTTCATTTGTTTATTGTAATTAAGCACCTTTAAATGCTTAATTACAATAATAAGTACAACAGACAAAAACAGATTTGGGAACAAATAAAATGCATTGGTCAAATTTAATTAGAAGAGCTGAACAACACAATTACTAAGCTGGAAATCTACCCCCAATACTAGAGAAAACACGTTATTTTCAAGTGCCCATAACATATCTGCAAAAACATTGATCATGCTTTCAACAAAAAAAAAAAAAAAAAGGAAAGGAAAAAAAAAAAGTCCTAGTAAATTCCATAATTGAATACATTTTGAAATAAGTAATGAAACCTAAAAAAAAAAAAAAAAACTCCCATGTGGTTGGAAACTAAACAATATGTTTCTAAATAAATAAAGATTTGGATTAAAGATAAGCATCCTGAGGATTATCTCAAAAGAGTCAGAAAACTCTTTTTTGTAAAATCCAACATTTATTTATGATTAATCTTCTTAGCAAACCAGGAAATATAGAGAATTCTGCAACCTACAGCAAATATCTTACTTCATGGACACATTTTAGACACAGTAGCTTTAAAGAATAGATCGGAATATTGCTGTCCATTATTGTATAAAGACGTATTGGTGGTACAGACACATAAGGCAATTATAAACAATAAGTTGTGTGAGAATTGGAAGGCATGATACAAACCTGCATCATCTGCAGATGATGTGATTTTACTGACAGAGACTGTCTCCTTGACCAGACGCTACTCAGGCTCCTCTGAGCCCTCTCCCGGACTAGACCTCACCCTGGGCCTATAGGAATGGCAAACTCTCATCAAAATGATTTTAACTCTGCCTACCAGCCTCTAGGGGAGCATAGGAACCTAACTTCAGTAATCACCAGTTAGCAGAGAGATGACCTAATCTCACTGACCAACTTCCCTGCCCACTTTTTACAATCTTCTGCTTCCCTTCTCTTCTCACAGCCCCACTGATTCCTCCTCCCTTCTCCTGTGTTCTCCCTGTAAAATGCTCAGTCACCTCTGCAAAGGTCAGAGTTGAGCTCAGCTCTGTTCTGAAGGCTCTCTCCCCCAGGGCAGTAGTCTAAATAAAATCTAATTTGCTATTTTTAATGAGTCTGGGGAGTAATTTGACTCTCTATATTTAAAAAACCAAACATAACTGACTATTTAGAAATAATGAGAGAGTTTAGAAATATTTCTAGATGCCAGAGCAAATTATAAAAATTCAATAGTGTTTTCCTACATGGATAAAATACAACTAGAAAATATCATTGAAAATAAAATACAATTCACAATAGTAACAAAACTATACGATATTAAAGAATTTCCTTGTACATAAAAAAATCTATGAGAGAAAAAAATGTTTTGAAAGAATATATAAGAAAATTGAAACCAAAAATGTAAAACTGTTCTTTATATGAGATGACTTAACATTATAAAGATATCAATTCTCCCCAAATTCTTCTATAAATTCTAAGCAATTACATTAAAATTTTCAGATAGATTTTTAAAAATTTGATTCCTCTTATTCATTTACAATACATTTCATAATATATGGAAGAATAAAGATTCACAGTAGCTAAGGAAAACTTGACAGACATATCTTACCAAATTAGCACAAAGACATTGTACGTAATACAACAGTGGGATAGGATGCTGTTTCTGGTCAGATGGTGGCTAATGGGACACAGAGATATCATAGTTCCCCTTAACTTGAGAACATGATGCAGGATAAAGATGGTATCAAGGGGAAAAACAGATTGTTTAGTAGATAGTGTTGGGTGAACTGGCTCATTATGGAGAGAAAAACAACACTGGATCTTACATAATAGCCTCGATAAAGGCACATCCCAGATGGATTAAAGACCTAAACGTAGGAGAGATTATAAAGTCAAGCAGAAGTATGTGGGAAAACATGCGAGTTCAGCCAAGGTAGAGCAATAGGAATCAGAGTTACCTTCCCATTTTAAAGAACTAAAAAAAGAACAAAATACATGAAACCATGGTTCAAACACTGGACCTCACACGACAGAGAACAACAACCCCTGAGAATGGGGGACAAACGAGGGACCCTTATGATGACCCCAGCGTGCTGCCTGGCGAGAGTGTGCAAACAGCAGTGCAGGGCTGTGAAACTCCGGCTGAGCCCTGAGCTTGATCCCTGAGTTGAGGGGATGGAGCAGGACCTCCCAGCCATCCCACTGTTGGGTATTTACCCAAGAAAAATAAATATGTATCCACACACAAAATTATGTACGAGACTTACACAAAGTATAAGTATTATTTATAATAACATAAATTTTAAACTATAAAAATGCTACAAATTATTATTATTTATAATAATCGGAAACTTGAAACAACCGAAATGTCAAATATTAAGTAAATAGATAACCAAAATTGTAGTATATCTATAGGATGGAATACCACTCACTAATTGAAAAAGGAACAAACTAACATACAACGTGGATGAATTGCAACATAATTACACTGAATGAAAGAAGCCAGACAAAAAAAAGGAGTACATACTAACGGTTCATACTTAAAGAAAATTCTGGAAAATTCAAAATAATCTATAGTGACAGAAAGCAAATCAGTGATTTCTGGGGATGAGGGACACGAAGGGATGTATTACCCAGGGTCATGAGAAAACTTCTGAGAGTAGTTAACAGGTTCATTATCTTCAATGTGATCATTAAATAGGTGCATATATTTCTAAATTTATCAAATGGTACACTTTAAATATGTACAGTTTATTATAATCAATCATACCTTAATCAACCTATTTTTTAAAAAAGCAAGGAAACAAGGGGGGCTCTGGACCAATGCAAAGGAAAGTACTTCTTAAAGAAAGCCAAACTGTAAGGAAGAAAAGTAAGATTTGATTATATCAGAATTAAAAGTCTATGTTCACTAACATACCATATAGGAAATGTCAACAGACAGATGAGAGATTAGTTAAAGATACTGGCAACATATATAATGATAAGGAAGTAATATCATGAAATTACTATCTTGTTGATTCTGTGAATAAACAAGAAGACAAGAAGCCCAATGGAAAAATGGGCATAAATGTGAACAAGCAATTCATAGAAGAGGAAATCCTAACAGTTAGCAAGAATATGAAGATAACCCCAAAGTTGTTATGAACCAGAGAAATCAAGATAAAACCACAATGAGATGCCCCTTGTAGAATAATATCTATATTTGCCGAGGATGCGGGGAAAGAGGGCCACGTGTGGGCTGGCGATTGAGGTTTAGATGGCTACAGCCCTTCTGAAGCGCATATTTGCCAGAACTCAGCCAGATCACACACACGTCCTGTTGCCGCACAATCCCACTCACAGCCTACATCCCTAAGTGGTTCTCACATAGGTCCTTGTGGGGACATGTGGAAGGATGTGCTTTGCCATATTTGGGGGCAGCTGGATATTGGAGGAAATCTAAGGGGTCATAACCGATGAGAAAACGGGATGGAGGCATACCAAGGAATAGCTTCCAGGAGCAACGCACTAGAAATTCGTACAGCAACTTAGAGAGGTTTTACAAATTTAG
The DNA here is from genome assembly GCF_965194825.1 of Balaenoptera physalus. NCBI lineage: Eukaryota > Metazoa > Chordata > Mammalia > Artiodactyla > Balaenopteridae > Balaenoptera > Balaenoptera physalus. Next base: position 133,483,675 of record NC_138885.1, on the reverse strand, counting down.
TAACGCGGTAAGAAAGAATTTAATTTGGAGCAAGAAACCACATAATTTATAATTCATGTAAATTAACCCTCCCTCCCACCTCATTTTAATCAAAAGCGAGAGCCTGTGTCTTTTAATAATATAGTACTCATTATTTGTCAGGTTTTATGCCTTTTTTTGTAACCTGTATATTTACTGTTCTCCCACTTGCTCTAGGAAGCTGTGATTCATTTGCGCATCTAAAACCGTTTGCAAGGCACATGATTTATTTTTCAGTCTGCTGGTTGTTACCTTCTCGTTTTTGAGAGAGGTAGTTTAGGGACAGCTCTGGGCTTTTCAATCAACTAAAACACATTTTAACCACAGCCCCACCATTAACTACCTTTGTCGTCAAAGGTAAGACATTTCTTTTTTTTTTTTTTTCACACACACACACTGTATTTTATTTTTACAAGAGATAAATAGACTGACACCAAGCATTGTAAATGGATGACCACAACAAAAGCAACAATGATTGCAATTACCAAACACGAAACACACTCATACTATGTCATAATATTGACATTCAGTCCAGTAATCCTCCACTGTAACAGCTCCTTTACTTTGCAGTGAAAATTGATTTGTATATTTTTTGCCTCTGAGTCCTTGTGGGATTTTTTTTTTTATTCAAACAGAAAGTCACAAAAATTATAATCATCCTCATCAGTTCACTCAGTCCCATGTAATTAATTATTTTTTTCATCTTGATCTTTTGTTAGCACTTCTATGAATTCATCAGTTTTCCATTAGAGTTCTGAAAATGCTTATTCATTTAGTTCAGCAGTATAGTCAGTTACCAGGAGACATTTCTTGAGGCTTCAGTTTGTTACCTCTAAAACAAATCCATCAGACAAAATGATTCATTCACTAGGAGTATGATGGTAAAAAATACTGTTTCACTAGATTTTCTGTTTATTTATTTTGTTTCCCTAATTAAAATACTTACCTACAATATGGCTAAAACAGCAGATTTTTTAGCTTTGGCTGAAATTACATCAAGCTAAAGGGCTATTTAATTTATGCTGATCAGCTCGGATGGGTTATATGTGGAAAATTGGCTTCTAAAGGTAAAAGCATCATTTATTAATATATGAAATTTGGGGACGTAAAATATCTTTCAAAAGACGTCTTTTTATTTGTATAACATCACTAAAGCATTTAGATTGCAAAGCCACCTACAACATCACGAGCAGGGAGGAAAATGAAGAGCTAGGTCATATTTTAAACATGGAACCAATGGAGATGAAATGATTCTTTGGGGGGTGAAAATTCTGGAAATAAACAGACCAGATTTTCCTTCCTAGCCCTTTCCCATTATGCTACAGTGGATTCAGGAAAAGATTACAATTATTACAACCTGTTTATTTCCACCAGGGGGAAGTATAGTATTACATATAAAGTGAAATATTTTAACAAGTTGGGTAATGAGATAGCTATGCCCCAAGGCGCCAAAAGAAGGTAGGGAAGCAATCATTCTAAGACTAAGAGAATGGACCTTTTTCTTGCTTAATTCTTGTACCATGCGGGAAGGATTAGAGAAACTCTCTTGGAGAGAGTCAATAAACTTTGTCCTGCTTCCTCAGAAAAAAATCATAGTTATGCTATAACTTTGAAAAAAAAGAAGTATTGCTATAAGCCTCACCTTTGTATTACCTCTTTCTAATGTATACACATCTTTTCCAAGTAATATCAACTTCCGCTTTTATCAAGGCTAACTGACCTGGTAGAAGAGTTGAATGATAGTAACTGTGGATTTTAAAAATGAGTTTAAAGAATTTAGGATTTACTAAGCACTGGTCCTTGAGGGAAGCTGTAAAAAGTGTAGCTGTGCAGGAGGCACCAACAGCTAAAGGTTAAAGTAGCTGGTACTGCAGGCGAGCAAAGGAGGGAGAGGGAGAACTGCAGAGTGTTTGAGACAGATTCAGGAAGGCGCCAGAGCCCGTACTGGTCATCCAGGAGGCAGGCAGAGGACGGCTGAAGGCAGGGGGCCGTGGGCAGCAGGCCTAGGGGGGAGGCGAGCTCCAGGCAGGACCATGGCCTGAGAGGCCTGGAGAGGTGGGTCTGAGTGCCAGGCCAAGGATGAAGATGTGGCCAGATGTGGCCTGGCGCCAGTGGCATTAGGGCAGGTGGGAGAGGACTGTGTACAGTGTTTCTGAATCTCATACGAGAGAGCCAGGTTCAGGCAACACTTTCTCAATCTCTGATCAAGTAGAAAGAAAATCTCACACATTACTATATATAAGATAGATAACCAACAAGGACCACTGTATAGCACAGGGAACTATACTCAATATTTTGTAATAACCTATCATGGAAAAGAATCTGAAATATACGTATATGTGTGTGTGTGTACATATATATGTAACTGAATCACTGTGCTGTACACCTGAAACTAACACAACGCTGTAAATCAAGTATACTTCAATGAAAAACAAAACAAAACAAAGATCTCACATAAAGGAATTCTCAAAAACAAGTCGTGAATGATTATTCAGCTGGTTTTCTCTGCCTGGTGAAATAGGCAGATGTCTCAGTGACCCTCAGGCGCCTTCCCACCTCCCAGGGTGATACAAAGTAGCTCTAAGAAAAGAATTTAGAGGGAAAATGTTTCACACACTCCAGCAACGGTTGCAAACATTCCTTTTTTTCCTTTCTCTTTGCTTTCCATCTCTTCAGAGCCCCAAACATCTCCAATACCACCCCCTTTGCCTTTTCATCTCTTCTTCCATCCCCATCTTTCAACTCCTTATTATATGAGCCATCTTAGCCTTTCTACTTTCTTTCAAGTTTCTTTCCTCTATAACCATTACCAGATTCTCCACAGCCAAGATCTTGAATCTGACTCAAGGCAAGTTTATCACCTGCCATGTTGCCAGCACTATTTATATTTTGCATTGCCTTTGCCTGATGATATGATATTTTAAATATAAGGCTTCACCTACCTCAATACCATTTCTATTTTTTCCACCCTCATCCCTCATATTTTGCAGTGGCCTCTGCTGAAACGACAGCAAGGCAGACAATAGCACGGCTTTGGCTTTCTTCATAGCCCTTGATCACCACCAATTTCTGTTTCAAGGACATGCATTTTCTAGTGTGTTTTTCAGCACTGGGACCACCACGGCTTGATGGCTCACATGACGTTCCTACAGGAGATAATAACAGCATTAAAGCTCTGACACGATGATGGCTCACAGACGTTCAGATGCAAATGAGCAGCAACGTGGTCCACGTAATTTTTTTAAACGATGGATAGAAATTTCTGTTGACAGTTAAAATGCCCCCATCATATGATAATCGCCTGGAGACAATTTAGAATTCACTCTGTTTGCCAGCTTTGGCATTGCAGTATGCAATTCTCAGTGATTTCTTTTTTTTTTTTTTTAAGTTTGGGGAGGCGCCATCTCATTTGGAGTGAGATTTGATACATCCTTTCCATATCCATGGTTTTTACTTCACATAATCCAAACACCTAAAACAACACTGCGTGGAAGGGCTTTTCCCTTGCAGCATGAAGGAGGTGGTGGAAGCAGGTGCCAGTGTGCTGCATGAAGCCTAAAGACGCCCGGAAACCTGTCCCAGCAGTGACCCACAACGGGTAAGGGCGGGGAGGCTTGGGCTCTGCCCAAGTAGTGCAGAGTGATGGGACACAGAGAAGACCAGCAGGGGGCGCAGAGGAGCAGAGGCAGCAACCTGGCCTCCTGCCATCATCGTCCCAGGCCGGCAGCGGGGCCAGTGGATGGTCTGGGAGGATGCTGGGGGCCATCTCTCCATCACCTCCCTGCCCAGCGAGAGGGACCCGGCTGTACCACGGGTTATTGGCTTGTCAGTGGCTGACCTCCAGCAAGGATGTCGGCATTTCACACCAGCCAGGAGTCCAGAGAGGGACCACTCTGCTGTGCTCTGACAGTACTCGTAGCACGGGAGCCTACCTTCCTCCCCCGTGAGGAGGTGCCTGGGGAGGTGAGGAGTGGTGTGCAGCTAGGATCAAGCTGGGGGCAGGCACCTTCCTGTGGAGGAAACAGAGCTCGCTGACGTGAAGAGAGAGAGACATCGAGAAAATACAGGGCATTGGCTCACACAATTGTGAGGGCTGGCAGGTCTGCAATCCTCAAGACAGGCTGGCAGGCTAGAAACTCTCGCAAGGGTAGATGTTGCAGCTCAAGTCCAGACAGTCTGGAGACAGAATTCCTTCCTTTTCAGGGAACCTCAGGCTTTTCTCTGAAGGCCTCAACTGATTGGACAGGCCCACCCACATGATGGAGGGTGACCTGCTTTACTCAAAATCCACTGATTAAAAGACTAATCACATCTAAAAAAATACCTTCACGGCAACATCTAGATCAGTGTTTGACCAAACATCTAGACACCATAGCCAAGCCAAATTGACACACACAAGATCAACCATCATGCCAAGCAAATCAGTTTTTGATACTTTTAAATTTAATGTCACCTATTTGGTGTCTGAGTTTTCACAGTTTTCAGATCTGGGGGAAAATGAGTAAAGGATTTGGAAATGACCAGGCAGAGTAGCGGGATGAGCTTTCCCAGCCTCCTGGGATGTTTCTCAGATTTCTATTTCAAGAGAGTGCACAGGATCCATTTGCATGTTTACCCTGCACACCATAAAAACTCTGCCACCTCCAGGGAATGAAAGGCCAGTCTTGGTTTTATTAAGATCACAAATCTATGCTGGCAGCCTAGGCTGAAATGTTAGCTTCACCCTGAAATGCCTTTCTATTAAGAAGCTGGGAATATGACTTCTGGGAGAGAGGCTGCCCTGTGATTAACAAAGAGTCTCAGCATCTGAGCGCTCACTTTGGGGCTCTTGTGTCCAAGAAACACATGCTCTGTAAGGCTTGGGTTATCATTTCACATTTGTGTCACTCCTGCTGGCTAGAATTCTTCCCTGGAAATCTGAGGACCTCATTTCACTGGAGAGTCCCTTGGATGACACTTACTTCTCCACTTAAAAGTATATTGACCACAATCTAGGAAGGAAAGCTTTATAAGAAAATATAAAAACTACTACTACGCATCTTTTAGGATGGCCAAAATCTGGAACGCTGACACCACCAGATACTGGTGAGGATGTGGAGAAACAGGAACTCTCAAACATGGCTGGTGGGAATGCAAAAGGGCACAGCCACTCTGGAAGAGAGTTTGGTAGTTTCTTACAAAACAGAACATACTTTAACCGTGCAATTCAGCAATCGTGCTCCTTAGTCTTTTCTCAAAGCAGCTGAAAACTCCTTATGTCCACATAAAAACCCTGCACATGGATGCTTATAGAAACTTTATTCATAATTGCCAAAACTTGGAAGCAACCAAGATGTCCTTCAGTAGGTGAGTGAATAAATAAATTATGGTGCATCCTAACAATGGAATATTATTCAGCACTAAGAAGAAGTGAGCTATCGAGACATGAAAAGACACAGAGGAAACGTAAATGCACGTCACTAAGTGAAAGAAGCCAATCTGAAAAGGCTCCATACGCTGTATGATTCCAACTATATGACATTCTGGAAAGGGCTCAACTACAGAAGCAGTAAAAAAGATCATAAGATCAGGGGCCGTGGTCTCTTCTCTTCAGTGCTCTAGCCCAGCACCACTGCTGAGCCTCATAAAAAATATCTTTTGATGAATGAAAGAATGAACAAATGTGTGAATTAGTAACAAGTAATTTTTTTAAATACTATAGACACTATATAGAAAATAAGTAAACAGTAAGGCCCTACTGTACAGCACAAGGAACTCTACTCAGTATCTTGTAATAATCTATAAGAGAAAAGAATCTAAAAAAGAATATATATATATGAAAACTGAATCACTTTGCTGTATACTTGAAACTAACACAACATTGTAACTATACTTCAATTCGAAAAATACTGTGGAATTTACCAACCTAACCACTTTTAAGTGTGCAATTCAGTGGGATTAAGCACATTCCCACTGTTGTGCAGCCGTCACCACCATCCATCTCCGGAGCTCTCTTCATCTTGCAGAACTGAGGCTCTGAACTCCACCCCTGCAACCCCTGCTCTACTTCCTGTCTCTATGAATTTGACCCCTGTAGGGGCTTCACAGACGTGGGATCATACAGTGTTGTTCTTTGGGGAAGGCTTACTTCACTTGTAATGTCCTCAAGGTTCACCCACGTTGTAGCATGTGTTAGGATTTCTTTCTTTTTAAGGCTGCATGATATTCCACTGTTTCCACCTTTTGGCTGTTGTGAGTAACGCTGCCATGAACATGGCTGGCTGTACAACTATCTCTTTGAGACCCTGCTTTCAATTCTTTTGGGTATATGCCCAGACGTGGAATTACTGGAGCGTATGGTAATTCTATTTTGAATTTTTTTGAGGAACTGCCATACTGTTTTGTAGCAAGTGGTTTTGAACGAAAAGTATTTCATAAATGGGTGTTTCTCTGCAAAGCTAGACCTCAAGAGTCCTTCATGGTAGGAACCAAGTTCTTGGTCCAGGGTAGGAAGCCTGGGGCCCAAGGACCCGGCACCACTTGCCCAGACCAAAGGCAGAATCAAGCAGCATCTTTACCCGAGAATTAGATGGGTGGGATCTTTGTACCCTTGACTTTAAAAGGGACAAAGACCAACTGAAAAAGGTGGGCTTCCAGGGCCGGCAGGTGGCGCTCACTCTCCAGCCAGAGGCTCCTTCCAGGCTGCTGACCACCTCGGGTCCAGGGGAACCCCTCCCAGCCCAGAAGTGGGGAGCATTGATGAGTGAAACGGGGGAGAAAGCGGTGGGGGGGGGTTACCGTCCACATTATTAACTTGTCAAAATCCTTGCTGCGCTTCACCCCCAAGAGGCTGCTCAACCATCCAGGAAACTCCCAGCAGCATATTTTAAGGCGGGGGCCTCACCAGACCTGTCTCTCTTCTGCACCCAAACATCGGCTGCTCCAGAGACAGAGATCACCAGTGTGAGCCCCCTGCCCAGGCCCCTTGAAAGATTTGCAGAAGACAGAACTTTAAAGAACTCCATTTTAATTGGAAGGCAGGGCTGCCTCTAGGGCTAGTGCTCGATGTGGGGTTCCAAGGCTAGACCCAAAGGGTACCCCTTTCTAGGCAGATGATCCAAGAGAGCTTCACACCAGAAGGCCCCCTCAAGTGATGTGAAAGGGCCCGGGCATGGACTGAGGTCTGCAGAGGGTCCCCCACGGACAGACAGGCAGTGGGGACCATAATAGTAATGATAACCAACCTTGCGCCAACAGCTCTACACGCCCCACACTGCACCCAGAACATGTCTCCCGGGGGGGTCTCACACAGCCTCCTGCTACTATCACCCCAATTTACATGCGAGGTCACCAGGCTTCAAGAAGCTTAAGGACCTGGTTAGATGGCCCAGGTGGAATCCAAGCCCATCCGCTTAACAATTAATGTTCTCCATGTGGAGAGAACCATGACACGGGCAATGCCAATAGCGGCAGCAAGCCCCCAGGAACAAGAAAACGAGAACTCAGCTCGGGCTATAAAATGCTGATGGGAAGCGACCCATAATCAGTCTCCACCCGCTTCCTCTCACCAAATAAATTCCAGTCTGAACTAGAAACAACTAGAAATAGCTAGAGACAGGCTGCAAATCCAGCATCAAGAAAGTCACCCTGCCAACCAAGTCCACCCCTGGAACCTCAGTCCTCCCCCAGAAACATCGTGGAAGTTCTGTGGTCACCACTGGGCGGCAGTGGGGCTGGACCTGCCCCTGGAGTGACAGGCGGCCGTGTGACACTGTAAAGTCACACCCCCTACTGCTCACCCCACACGGATATAAGTATAAACCTCAGCTCATGTGCATCCTCACAGCAAATTTCCAGGAGCACTGACAACAAATTCTCACAAACCCACAGGCTGAGATACCACCATTGATTCTATCGGCCAGAAATTAGAATCCAGCCCGGTTGAGAGTCTCCCCAGGTCGGAAGCAGGTGGCAGCAGGGCCAGGTGCCTTTCTGGAGGCTCCGGATAAATGAGCTGCCAAACCCACTCAAGGTTTGGACGAATTCAGTTCCTTGCTGGGTGGAGGTCCCTGCTTCCTTGCTGGCTGTCAGCCAGGGGCCAGTCTGTCCCTCAGAGGCTGCCCACATTCCTTCTCGTGCTTTCCATGCGGCTTCCCTGCCAGTAACAGGGATGGACCCCCCCCATCACACTCCACCTAGCCCTGCTTCCTCTTCTGCGGCATCTTCTGCCTCGGAGAAAATTCTCTGCTCTTAAGGACTCGTGTGATTAGACTGGACCTGCCCGTATAATCGAGGATAATCTCCCTATTTTAAAGGGCATCACTCTAATCACTTCTGCAAAGTCCCCTTTGCCGTGTCATGTAATATAGTCACTGATACTAGGGATTCGAGTGTGGACATCTTTGGGGGGAGGGTGGATTCTGCCCCCAGTGGGTCTGGAGCAAGATTTTATGGACCTCACTGATTTGAGATGATAAAAATATTTTTCCAGGTTGAACATGGCCTGTAAGACTCCCCCACTTTTCAAGTCTTTTCTTCAAACAGATTCTAGTGTTCATGGTTGTCTCCAGGGAGGGAGGATGGGGTGGTCAGAGAGAAGCAAGGCAGGCGACCTCCTTTCTCTGTTTTCTCTTTTGTATTTTTTGACTTATTCCACAGCACTTTATCACCTGTTTAAAAATTGTTTGTTTGTTTTTAAATTTTTTTCTATTGGAGTATAATTGCTTTACAATGTTGCATTAGTTTCTGCTGCACAATAAGTGAATCAGCTACATGTATACCAATATCCCCTCCCGCGTGGACCTCCCTCCCACCCACCCCCAACTTACCCATCTGGGTCGTCACAGAGCACCGAGCTGTGAGCTCCCTGTGCTTTATAGCAGGTTCCTGCTAGCTATCTACTTTACGCATGGTAGTGTATACATGTCAATTCTCATCTCCCAATTCGTCCCACCCTCCCCCTCCCGCCCTGTGTCCACACATCCATTCTCTATGTCTACGTCTCTATTCCTGCCCTGCAAATAGGTTCACCTCTACCAGTTTTCTAGATTCCACATATATGCATTAATATATGATATTTGTTGTTCTCTTTCTGGCTTATTTCACTCTGTATGACAGACTCGAGGTCCATCCGCATCACTACAAATGACCCCAAAATTGTTTGTTTTTTTTAAATGCCACCTTCTGCATGGCTATGATTCATTTCTCATTATCAATGATGCCCCCCCAGAGGATACACCCCCCAAAATCTGACTGCTATTTGGAGTTGAAAGTTGTTGGCTTTCATAAAAATTGCAGCCTCTGGTGGAGGAGGAGGAACTGTTTAATTATTTCATGACCATTAGGATACTGACTCTTAAATTTGTTTAAAAAATCACTTAGGGAATTTGTTGAAAGTGCAAATTCCTAGACTTCATTTAGGAACCCTGGAGGTTCTGATGCAGGTGGTCCCTGGACCCCACTTTTAGAAATGTTACTTGGATGAGGTTTTCACCCCTCATCCCAACCAGCTGTGGGACTGGACAAAGTCTTCATGTCTTCGTATCTCCAGGACTCCGTTGCCTCACCTGAAATATTGGGGTTAAAATACAGTTGCTGCCTGTGAACAGGGGGATGCAGAGCACAGGGTCCCGGCACTACCAGTCTGTGGTTGGTCAACACAACATATGCTGTCTCGGGGACTAAGACACCCAGGATAGGGATCCTTCACAGGATGGTTAAAGAAAGAACAAATTAGTAAGTGACTCACAAGTTCAGTAGCAGAACTATCAGGCAGCGGCTCATTGTAGAAAACTGTCTTTGGAAAAGCAATTAGTAAGAAAGGAAGAGAGGGAGAAAGAATAAGCAACCACACTGGCTTGTGATGATTCAAGTACAGAAACCGTAAGAGCCAGGGCTTTGCTCCTCTGTGCCGCGTCCTTGGGCGTCAGCGTGGTGTTGGGGATCAGCCGGGGACTCGGGAGAAGCTGGCCAGCCGGTGAGCGCTCCTCTGGGGCCACATCCTATGCCCAGAATCCCGAAGCAGCCCTGGAAGCCGCGCACATAGACTGTTCCCTTTGAAGTGAGCTTTCCCAGGATACCATCTTCCTTTTCCATAGATAAGCGTTTACTTCCTCCCCGTCCCCATCCCTTAAATAGAAACACTTATCAACAAAGCCCAAACTTCAGCTCTATTGACTCAAACATGATCCCACGTCTCTGAGGGCCAAGGAGAGAGCTGGACTAGGTCCCATATTTATGTGACTCGGTTTAAAGTAACTTGAAACGCCCTGATTAGATCTTCTCCCCGTTTATCAGTCTAGTGTAAAACGAAGTAAAGAAGAGAAAAAAAAAAAAACAACCCCCAAGAGAAGACCGGCTTGAGACACTTCTCTGCACAATAATTTCCTCTTCAAGAGGAATGGTTGCCTGAAAACTGCCAGATGAAGCACATGTTACCAGGCAGAAGGATTCCGCCCTTGGCACCCTCGGAAAAGCATGAATTCAGGCGTCAATTCCTCCAAGGACAGATGCGTGTCCCCCAGTTCCTCACAGCCGGAGAAGGCTCTGTTGTCAGAGCACTGCCTTCTGACAGGAGCTGCCACTCCCCTGATTATCCTGGCCTTTCTCTCTGGGACCCTCGGTCTCTTTCTCATCCGACGAGGTGGGAGGGCAGATTGGTAGGAGTTTTAGAAGCAATTTCCCTCCTTTTTTCCTTCGCAGACTCCATCTCTTTAAAGGCAGAAATCGGCATTTAAGAGGCGGAGGGCAGTTTCTTAGCAGCGTGCTGGGAACTCTTGCCCTGCGTCTCCGGGCGGTGTTACTCTTTGTGGTGGACTGATGTTCCTCAGGATGCCGGGAATCAAGTCCATTGATTCAAAAGTGGTACCTGTGCCCCATCAATAGCATTTATGGACAGACATAAATGGGTAAGTTAGGTAAGAGTTGTGAGTCTGCTGTGCTGGAGGGGGAGGGAGCAAAGCATTCCTGGACGTTGGACAAGGAAGGGCCCGGATGATGCTGGAGGGACCTTGGAAACGCTTTAGGTCATTGTCCCCAAGGATCCTTTGGTCACGGTCCTTCTTTTAAAAAGGACCTCTGCTGGACAAACGTTCTTATTAAGTACTAATTATGTGCCCGTTTTCAACGACTCACTTACACAGATGAAGAGCTAATAAGATCACCAGTGTTAGATCAGAGTTGCTGTGAATCCAGCCCCAAACAACAAGCGGCAGGTTTAAACTGGAATGTCTTTGTTTCTCTCGTGTGAACCCCACGTGCTGCCCCACTGCCCCTCACCTCCGTCTGGAGGGTCAGGAGGGGCAAGAAACGTCTCCCACTTGCAGCTGCTCTCAAGGGTCCTGCCCTGTCTCACCTTGGACCCTGCCTGTGTCACACCTGCTCGTTGCCCGGAAGTCCAGGGTGGCCTCCTTGAGGGCGACACGTCCACACGTCCCAGTGAGGACAGGGCATGGCGTGCGGTGCGTGGAAGGAGCGAGTGGCTGGGATGGTCGTGTGCCTGGCGCCGGGCTCGCCACGGACCCCGTGCTCTCTAACTGTCCCCCCACTGCCCCTGGGCTGTGCCTGATAGCAGACGGGGCGCTCGTCATGACTCTACTACGCGGAGACGCTCCGACCTAGATTCTAAGGATCACTCTTCCCAGCGCCCGGGAGAAATGAGTTTCGCCCTGACGGAGTCTAAGGGACCTCCTCCCTTCTTCCGCCTCTAAGACACGCCTCTCCTGAGGTTGTCAGTGCTTTTCCCTTCCTTAAGGCACATCGCCCCTGCCTCTGGGGCTGGAATCCGCCTAGATCAGTTCCCCTCCCTTTGGCTGTGCGTCCGGACACGATCGTGATCGCCCAGGACAGGCCATTTCCAGAGTCTGAGTACCTGACCTAGGAGGCCGTGCGGCACTTTTGCACTGCGGAGCCCCTCGGCTGGCTGGGGGCCGCCCAGCCTAGTGTCCTGTGGGGTTTACCAGCCCCTCAGTCTCCCTCTGCTTTCCTTGTCTTCTGTGGGCAACTACAGAAATACACACACACTCCCCACATATGTATACACACAGAGACCACACATACGTACACACACAGCTACATACCTACCCTACATATGTACCCACACATACCCACACACCCCACGTATGTGCACACACATAACCACATACACCACATATGGACACAACTACACACACAGACCACACATAGGTTACACACAGAGACCAGACATATGTACACACACATCACCACCCGCACCACACATACATACACACATAACTACATACATGCCCCACATATGTACACACACGACATACCTATCTGACATATGTACACACACAACTACCCACACAGACCACACATGTATACACACAAACCACATGTATGTACACACATAGACCACACATATGTACCCACACAACTGTATACCTATCCTACATATGTACACACATAACTACACACCCCACGTATGTACACACACATAACCACACACACACCACATATGTACACAACTACACACACAGAGACCACACATATGTACACACACATCACCACCCACACCACACATACATACACACATAACTACATACCTACCCCACATATGCACACACATATAACTACATACCTACCTGACATATGTACACACACCACTACACACACCACACGTATATACACACAAAACTACACACAGAGACCACACATATGTACACACACAACTACACACACAGACCACACATATATACACACATAACTACATACATGCCCCACATATGCACACACATATAACTACATAGCTACCTGACATATGTACACACACTACATACACAGACCACACATATATATGCACACAACACACATAGTACGTACACATAACTACATACATACCCCACATATATACACACATAACTATACACACACCCCACGTATGTATACACACATAATCACACACATGTACACATCCATGTACACATATACACATGCACACTCACACATGTATACACACACACACACCGCCCTCAGAAGAACAGTAACTCTCAGAGATAGTACAGCCTAACGTTCCTTTGAAGGAAGAGAATATGTTTCTGAAGGCGCATGCACTACAAGTCTCTCCCCACAGAGGCGGTGGTCTGCACCCCTGCACACGGTCTTGCTCAGCCTTTTCTCTTCCTTAGCCTCTGACCCTGTGGGAAGACCCACCTTGCCCGAGGGTCATCGCCTTCTCAACAGCAGCGCCTTTCCCCTACTCACCCTCTCGAGTACACAGAGCCCAGTGGAGGCTTTGGCAGGACAGGCTTCGCTTTCCGTGGGGCTGAGTCAGTGCTCGGGAGCCACACGGCTCTTCGCAACACTGACAATCGGTCTCTTTCCAACATTATTTTGTCTGTGGAGCCCGCGTCCCCAGGTTGGAAATCACTGCTTGAGCCCAATGCCTTCCTTGTACAAATGCGAGAAAGAAGGATCAGAGAGGCATAGCAATTTTCTTGGGGTTGCACAGCAAGCCAGTGGCAATGAAGATAGCTTATCAGTAATGGGTTGGGACTGTCACCCCCTGAACTACATCCCATGATTTGGCAAAGCTCTCTGATCCTTTGAAGAGTAACAACTTCTTACCATCGCTCAACAGAGGGGGTTACTCGAGGACTTCATTCCTTTTCAATGATAAGTACTCCTCCCAGGGACAGTCCCCAGGACCCAGGCCGAGCAGCTTTAAGCTGTTCAGCACAGAACGATCGTGGTTCCTACAAAATCACAGGAGCTTCCCGCAGATCCCCCCCACCCGGCCTCCTGCTGCTGCACACGCCACACGCACAGCCGGGCCTCGGTCCACGCTGCTCCTGCACCTGGACGCCCTCCCCAGGGGTCTGCGTGGCTGCGACCTCACTTCTCTCAGGCTTTGTCCCAATTCCATCTCATGAGAGAGGCCTTCCTGGACCACCCTTTCTAGAACACAAGCTCAAGAGGGCAGGGGATTGGGTGTTGTTTGTTTACTGCTGTAGCCCCAGCATCCCATGCATGAGCTGCCCAGTGGAGGTGCTTAATACACGATCGCTGAACGGATGAACCATCCTATAAGGAAGACAAGGCAGCCTTATTGCATTTTTTTTTTAAATGTTGAGGTTTTTTTGTTTATTTATTTATTTATTTATTTATTTTTGGCTGTGTTGGGTCTTTGTTTCTGTGCGAGGGCTTTCTCTAGTTGCGGCAAGCGGGGGCCACTCTTCATCGCGGTGCGTAGGCCTCTCACTATTGCGGCCTCTCTTGTTGTGGAGCACAGGCTCCAGACGCGCAGGCTCAGTAATTGTGGCTCACGGGCCCAGCTGCTCCGCGGCACGTGGGATCTTCCCAGACCAGGGCTCGAACCCGTGTGCCCTGCATTGGCAGGCAGATTCTCAACCACTGCACCACCAGGGAAGCCCTACTGCATATTTTATAGACGAGAAAAATGAGACCCAAAGAGGTTAGGCAGCTTGTCCGAGGCCCCTACTTGGTCACCTGTCAGGGCCAGGCAGTGGATGCACAGGTGTGGAAAGGGGCACATGTGTGTGTAAGGAAGGGGACCCTCCGGGCTCTTGGCTTAGCTGGTGGGAACAGACAGACAAAAGACAGGCTGGAAACTCGGACAAGGCCACGTAATTTGGACTTTTAAATAAACCAGAGGAGCTGGCTGCAGCCAGGGTTTAAGCAGGTGAGTGAATGTTCACAGGAATAACTTTTATAATAGAAAGAGACAGGTTAGGGGATTATTGACAGAGTGTTTTAAAACTAGAAGAATATTTAGGGAGCAATTAGCCTCATTTCCTCATTTAATAAGCTGTAAAATTGGCACCAAAAGTAATAAACTTACTGGTCCAAGTTAGCCTGTCAGTAAAGAAAGGGCCAGAACCAAGGTTTTTTTTTAAAACTCTCAACACGGTGCTGTTTGTTTTATATGATGCATTGAGATTGTTCAAGCTTTTAATCCAATACCAGTGATTCTCTGTTCTATGATAGATGCATACAATTCTTTTAAAGAACTCTTACTGAGATAAATTGTGCTGGCTTTCTGATGTGATCTGTATTCTTTTTCTATTGTCATGTAAGAAACTGGCCCCCGCTCGGCAGCTCAAAGCAGCCCGTTTCTTATCTCGTAGTTTCCGTGATGACGGTTGGCTGGGTTCTCTGCTCAAGGTCTCACCAGGCTGAACTCAGGGTACGGCCACAGGGGCTGACAGAGTCTCAGGGTGATCCTCCAAGCTCTCCTGGTTGTTGGGAGAGGCCAGTACCAGCCGCCGATAGCCCCGAGGCCCCGGTTTTCTCGCTGACTGTCAGCTCCTGGAACCTCCCCCAGGTCCTTGCCATGTGGCTCACAGCTGTTTGCTTCTCACAGTGGTTTGCTTCTTCCAGGAGGTGGGGAGTCTTAGAGAAGGTCACACAATCACCTTGTCATGTAATGTAACCAAGCATCCATCCTCTTCCCCATCCTCCCACGTCCACCAGGAGGGGGTGTCAGTGAAAGAAAACATTGCCTGCCATATCAGTAAACAAAGGATGTTGCAGCCATCAAGCCATCACATTACAGCCATCCGGGGAGCTCAGGATAGAAACAGGATGCCTGCTCTCAAGGCATCAGCCACTGCAGCCATCCCTATCCATCGCACCCTGGGGAGACTCAGGATGAGAAAACTCAGGATACTGGCCCCAGGTAGCTGAGCTGCATATCAAAAGAATGATTTCCAGGAGCCCAGAGTTTTGCATCCTCCCATACAAAGAAAAGCGCTAAATTCCTTAACTTGAGATATCTGGTTTTCTTTAATTAACAGTAATCTTTTGATGTTCCTACACCTGGTCTTTGTTGCAAAAACTATAGCTCCTGGCTTCTCCCTTCCCTCTTTGGAGCGTCCCTCAGAGCTACGAGAGGCTGTGTCCTGGGCTTAAGTCCTCAGTTTTGTCTTCCAAATAAAACATAATTCTCAACTTTCATGTTGCGCATTTTTTTTCAGTACACAGGGGTTATACCCAGGACTACACCAGCGGGGCTGGAATCTTGCAGGCACCCTAAAATCCTGCTACAACAACTGGTGTAACTGCTCTCCTTCTGTGGCATTTCATCAGGATTCTTTTTAGTTCATTTCCTACGCGATTTCTGAGAAAAACTTCTGCAGGCAAATTGATGAAAACCTCCAAGTCGACCTTCAGATCCTTTGCAACAATTTAACCACATTTCATGGGGATGTTATGCCGACCTCTCTTTGAACCTCAGTACATTTACTCCCCACCAGAAATGGCATGTTTGGAATGTGATTTTGTTTTATATCGTCCATATCCCCAGCTGCTGCACCAGCACAGGTATCTCTCAGGGCTGCTCAAAGCGTTAACTTTCAAAACCCATTTCTACCACATTTGCCAGAGCCCCTGCCCCTCTGTGAGTTTCTGAGTTGTCCTGCCCCCGCTTCTGGGGGCCCCTCCTCCCCAGGTTGACCTCTAGCCTCCTTCCCTGGTGGAGGCCTCGATGGGGAGGAAGATGGGGAGAATGAAAGAGCTTCTGAAAACTTCTTTGTTCGCTTTGATGTTTTGGAAATTCCGCGATGAAGGAATACAAAGTTCTTTTGTTTCTAGGGCGCTTAATTAATGAAGAATCACCAAGAGGCAGAACTGAGGGATGAAATCAACAAATCCCAAATCTAGGAAGCAGGTGCCTGGGCAACATATTTATTTATTCAGCCTTTGTGCTGTTTGTGACTGGGTTCCATAAATGCTCTTACAAGAGGGGAAATCCTCCACCGGGAGGGTTTCATACGAGAGAAGGAAAGAGTTGTCTGCTCTCCTGTCCCTCCCGGCTTCCGAGATGTTCCTTTGATGCAAACTCTGGGTCCCTACCTTCAGCTGGTGACCCAGCTTGTCACAGCAAACGCCCCCGAGAATAACGCAGCTTGTAAACAACTACAGTGGCTTCTGTTTGTGTATGTCTCTAAGAAGAAACTGTATTTCTCTATTAAAGTGGTTATTCTACCATAAACTATCTCCAGCTAAAATTATTTTAACGGAGTATTAAGTAATGATTTTAGAAAGTTTAAGGGATTGTGGGGAGCAACCATTATAAATCCGTAAAAGAATGATTTTTTATTGCGCAGTTCTGGATTTATAATAAAATCAAACTCTGATTCTCAGAATGCTTTCTGATTTGATGCTCTGGTTAATTTAATTTTCAGGTGACATAAAAGCCAGTCTAAATATTTGTTTCAGTGCTGTTGTTGAAAACGTTCCTAAAATGTGATGGTTGGAAAACGTAGAGACTCCCCTTTTGGAAAAAAAAAGGTGGTTAATTCTCTTGCCTTCCAAGTTTACCGGACTGAATAGGAGCCCTTTAAGGACCTTTGTGATAGCTACGTTTTAGGATGTCTGCCCAGCTCAAAAGGACCGCTTTACACTGTCCTACCCTGGTGAGCTCTGGCCGTGCTTGTGAAAATGACCTTGGCCTCTGGTCACGTGGAGCAGGCATCCACCCAGGAGACCCAGTCAGAACCTTTTCCCTGGGAATTTGGGACTAGGACCAATAGCAAGAGGTCAGTTTCTCCCAGCAGCAGTGATAACCCGTGAACTTGGGAGCTGACACAGCCATTGTCTATAGAAAGTCCACCGTGTGACCTAAGGAACAGAGAAAGCCGATCTCTTAGGGAAGAAGATCGAAATAAAGGTGAAAGTTGGGGAGTGTGTTCACCCTGGTCCCAGCTCCAGCTCTTCCTGAGGCCCAGCTGCATTTCTGCCTCTACCTTCCAGGGTCCCCCTTCTCGCCTTCCAGGAAATTGCCCATTTCCACTGAAGCTCATTCCTGTTACCTGATGTTACTGATGCTCCCAGCATCCCAAGGAAAGAGAACCCAGTCCCTGAGGCCATCATGCTGACCGCTAGTCCCCTGGGGGGCTGGGTTTAGCTCCTTTTCCCCGTCCTCTGTTTTCTTCTGGTTCCACCACCTCCCACCATCCAGGCATGAAACTGGGACGTCGCCTTCAACGGCTCCCTCTGTCCCAGAGCCAATCAGATGCCAGGACCCATGGATTCCTCCTCTCTCCATCTCTCCCTCTGCTGACTTAAAAACTTTTTTTTTAGTTTGAGATCATTGCATACTCATATGCAGTTGCAAGAAATAAGACAGAGAGATCTTGTAAACCTTTTACCCATTTCCCCAAAGGTAGCGCCTTGCATAACTATAGTACAATATGGCGCTGATACAGAGACACAGAGGGGAAGACCAGGCAGAGGTTGGAGTGACGCTTCCAGAAGCCAAGGAAGCTGTGGCCACCTGTAGCTGGAAGAGACAAGGATTCTCCCCGAGACCTTTCAGAAGGAGCACAGCCCTGCTTACACCTCGATCGCAGACTTCTGCCCACCAGAACCAGGAGAGAACAAGTGTCTGCTGCCTTAAGCCACCTGATTGTGCTGGTTTGTCACAGGAGTCCTAGGAAACTGATACTAACCTCACTCAGGGCTCCTCATTTGTGGAATGCGCTGTGTGTGTGCTTGTTTTCGTGCAGTTTTATTTTGTGTGTAGATTCGTATGACCACCACGACAAGACAGAGAAACATCAAAGAAAAATCCCATCCCAAGGATCCCTTGTGCTGCCCTGTCATAGCCAAAGCCACTTCCCTCCCTTCACCCACCCCGGTCCCTGGCAATCACTCATCTGTTCTCATCTCCATAATTGTGTGCTGTAAGGAATGCAATATAAATGGACTCACACAGCATATAACCTTTGAGACTGGCTTCTTCCACTCAGCCTGGTTCCCTTGGGATCTTTCCAAGTTGTGTGGGTACCAATGGTTGGGTCCTCTTTATTGCTGAGTAGGATTCCAGGGTATGGACGTGTCACCGCTTTTTAACCATTCACCTGTGAGGGACATTCTGGTGGTTCCCAGCTTGGGGGTATTATGAATAAATCGACAAGGAACATTTATGTAATCATGAGTGTGGAAAGAAGTTTTCGTTTCTCTGGGATAAATGCCCAAGAGTGCAATGGCCGGGTCATACGGTGAGTGCATGTTGAGTTTTGTAAACAGCTGCCCACGCTCTTTCCCAGGGTGGCCGTATCATTTTACATTCCCACCAGCCACGTGTGAGTGACCTGGTTTCCTCTCATCCTCATCAGCATCTGGTGCCGTCATTATTTTTTGTTTTAGCCATTCTGATAAGTGTTTAGTCTCCTGACTCAGTGTGGTTTCAATCTGCCTCTTTCTGGCTAATGGTGTTAGTATCTTTTTATGTGTTTATTTGCCACCTGTATGTCCTCCACTGTGAAATGTCTGTTCGTGTCTTTTGCCCATTTTCCAGTTGGATTGTTTATCTTGTTACTAATGAGTTTTGAGAGTTCTTTATTTATTCTAGATGCAGGTCCTTTGTCAGATATGTGGTTTGCAAATCTTTTCTCCAGTCCGTAGCTTATCTTTTCAATCTCTTAACAGGGTCTTTTGCAAAGCAAAAGTTTTAAATTTTGATGAGGTCCAATTTATCACTTTTTCCTTTTATAGATTGTGCATTTGATGTCAAGGCTAAGAACTCTGCCCATCTCTAGATTCTGAAGACTTTCTCCTAGGTTTTTTCTAAAAATTTTTCTTTCTTTCTTTCTTAGATTTTTTTTTTCATTGAAGTATAGTTAATTTACAATGTTGTGTTAGTTTCAAGTGTACAGCAAAGTGATTCAGTTATATATATATTCTTTTTCTGATTCTTTTCCCTTACAGGTTATTATAAGATATTGAGTATAGTTCCCTGTACTATACTGTAGGTCCTGTTGCTTATCTATTTTATATATAGTAGTGTGTATATGTTAATCCCAAACCCCTAATTTATCTCCCCACTTCCCCTTTGGTAACCATAAGTTTGTTTTCTATGTCTGTGAGTCTCTCTGTTTTGTAAATAAGTTCATTTGTATTATTTTGTTTAGATTCCACATATAAGCAATATCATAGTATATTTGTCTTTCTCTGACTGACTTACTTCACTTAATGTGATAATCTCTAGGTCCATCCATGTTGCTAAAATGTTTTGAATTTTACATTTAAGTCCATCATCCACTTTGAGCTAATTATATAAGATGTTAGGTTTAGGGAGAGGTTTGTTTGGGTTTTCGGTTTTCACGTCCACAGTTGCTCTGCGCTAACTTTTAATAATTGGTCTCTGTCCTGTTAGTGTTCCTTCTGTATTTCACTCCCATAAAAACCCCTTGCTCTGTGTGTGGTGGGGAGGGTCAGGAGGGTGGAAGGTGGGATGAAGGGGTGGGAAGGGGAGAAGAGGAGGGGAAAAAAGGGGTGACTGGCTGGTCATGGTTAAGGCGTTCTTGGATCAAATGACACAACATTCTAAGCCTAATTCCTGCCTGCCACTGCCCTGCCCCCTTATGGTGCTGTGAGGATAAATTGAGGGCGTGTATGAGAAACTAACTTATAACCATACAGCCCTTAGCAGACCTGGAGTTCTTTTTGTCGTGAGTCCCGTGTGTGGTCAGTCAGTGTTACAACGGAATCCCACCGGGTCACTTAGAATCCTCCCGTATTTATAAAGCACACTTCTCCTAAAGTGCTTTCATATACTATCTGCCTTTGCTCTCATAGATATTTATTCATTTTCAGTCAAAAATATTGAGGCTATTACTCACCCATCCATTTATTAAATCAGCAGGTATTGAACATTTTATTTGTGCTTACAGTGAAAATAAGAAGGAAAATAGACACAGGAAGAAAAGTAAAAGCACAGATATTTACAAAAAGAATCGGAAATGTTAAAAAAAAAGATTCTTCAGTGATCACAGACACTGAGTTTCAAGGGCGAGTGAGCCAGCCTCCAGGGCTGCAGAGCTGGTCACACAAGCAGGTGCCCCTGGGGGGCTCTGACTTTGGTGAATTCTCTGTACTTGGTTTCCAGTTCTAGTTTCCAGAAACCTGATTCTGTTACTGCCCTGAGAGTGGTTCTATCTTGCAAGGACAGACACAAGTTAACTAGACTCACAGCGACTGATGTATAAACCTGAAACTGCTTTCTCCGTCAATTATGGGAGATGGGATTGTTGAAGGGGTGGCATGTCTCAACTTACAAGGCTCATTCTTCTGCAGGCTGGTCGCCAGGGCAGCTGGATGACAGACGCTGCTCTGTCCAGATAGAACTGAAGCCAGGCCGGTCTGGGGGTGTGGAAGGTCTCTCACCCACCCCTGGGCAGTGAACCGAGAATGCTTAGCCAAGCTCCCCTCACCCACGGTGGGGCTGGCGTGGCCCTGCCCATGTTTGAGACCAGATTTCTATGCCTGATCAACAGCTTTCTTCCTCTGACAACGGCCTGATACAATTCATCAGGTTTCTGTTGCTTAACTTAAAATCTGGTCTGCCTCACTTCCCCAACATCACTGCCAGCTGGCACTTGACACGTCTCCCAGCTATTCCTCCCAACCTGGGCGATCCTCCAAGTTGGCTGCCTCAGTGGCTGGTGATGTCCAGTGTACGGATTTGACCAGCTCGACCCCAGGTTTTTAGGAAACCGTGTCAGCGCAGCCCTGAGTTCTGGCTACAGATTGACACACAGGGTTTCTATTACATTGGGATAGGCTTTTCAAAATGAAAAATTGAGACTTTGGAGGGAGAAAGCTGGGTGCTTTATAATAGCACTTTTTCTTCTCTTTTTCACCGCCATGTGTGGACCTCTAGGGATTCATCCGTATGCCTCGCTCCAAAGCAGCAGTTCATCAGCAAGAAGAGATACGCGGGCTGAGAAAGAACAAGCACAGGGGTGCAGACAGACAGGAGGGCCAGCCTGCTCTGGAGGTGCCACTATGTTACCTGGCGAACACTCTTCCTTGTTTATGTCAAATCACTCTGGCGCCGGGCAGCTGAAGAATTCCGGCCATTAACTCCAAATCCCGATAGGATGGTTCCTAGGAAGGCTTCACACTGCAAGGAAACTCACATCTGATTAACGATCACTTTCTGCCAGAGACAGGGATCCCCTCCAACCTGGCTGCAGCTGTATGTGCAGAGAAGGAGGCATTTTCAAATGCTCTTTCACAAACTTATTTCACTCAGTTTATAAGCGCCCCAAAGGGCAGACAAAAGTATCCATCACATGCGAGAAAGTAGGGCACTGTGACTAAATAAAAGATTGCCCAAGGTCACTCTGCAGCTGGGACTAGGGCTCCTCGGGGTGACCTGGGGAAGGCCCTGCACGTTCTCAGTCTGCCTGACCTTGACCTGACGTGCAGGGCAACAGCAGAAGCAAATGTAATTTGCCTTGTCTACATGGCCTTCCTGCTGGTTGGAAAATGTTTGCTGGTGGGTGTGAACAGGAGCTGGGGATGGGGTAGGGTGTTGGTGGACACCATCAAAAGTCTGTGTCTTCAGACCTACTAGAGAACGGACTCTAGGATACGGGGAGGAGGAAGGGTAAGCTGGGACAAAGTGAGAGAGTGGCATGGACATATATACACTACCAAACGTAAAATAGATAGCTAGTGGGAAGCAGCCACATAGCACAGGGAGATCAGCTCAGTGCTTTGTGACCACCTAGAGGGGTGGGATAGGGAGGGTGGGAGGGAGGGAGACACAAGAGGGAAGAGACATGGGAACATATGTATATGTGTAACTGTTTCACTTTGTTATAAAGCAGAAACCAACACACCATTGTAAAGCAATTATACTCCAATAAAGAGGTTTAAAAAAAAAAAAAAAAGTCTGTGTCTTGGGACTTCCCTGGTGGCACAGTGGTTCAGACTTTGTGCTCCCAATGCAGGGAGCCCGAGTTAGATCCCTGGTCAGGGGACTAGATCCCACATCGTGCCGCAACTAAGAGTTTGCATGCCACAACTAAGGGGCCCGCCTGCCGCAACTGAGACCCAGTGCAACCAAATAAATTAAAAAAAAAAAAAAGTCTGTGTCTTTGCAAAGTTATTAAACTTGTGAAATTTGTACAGTGTCCAGCAGATATATATTGAGATTTGGTCCCTCTTCTGCCAACACGGGATCCTAAGAAAACCTGAAAAAAGGGAATGGGGATTCTACACGGGCCTGGAGAAAGTCAGCCAAGGATCCTCAGGGTGGAGTCTTCACGTCCTCCTTCTGGGGCAAATGGGCCAGGGGCCTGTGGCCGCTCCCTTACCCTTCTTGGGCCTTGAGTGGAGGGTTTAGAGTTGACTCCAATCCCGCAGTGGCACCCGCAGACCCAGTTTTCTGTGCATTTGAGCTCTGGGCTTCTTTGCCGCGTGGCTTTCCTGGTGTTGTGGGTGGGGAGGGCTGCCATCTGCCCCTGTGCCCGTTTGCAAGGACTCTCAGGATGGGGAAATCAGTGATGTGATCCTCCCAACTCTGACCCTCATGCCTTCTGTGGACCCGCGCCTGAGCCCTCACACCTACAAAGCTCTCGTGCACGTGACGACTCACACTTGCCCGTGTATATGGGGGTGGGGTGGGGGGAGCAGGATGTCACCAGGAGGTGCAGGAGGCCAGTTCAGTTCCTGCCTAGAAGGTTCTCACCCCTGGGCCCTGCTGTCCTTGTCCTTTCTCGGCCGGCCTGAGCGTGGGCACCAGCTGCCTGCAAATCTGTGCTACAGAGAAAGCGCCTCTTCTGTGACCTGTAGGAGGCTGTGTCAGGGATATGAAAGATAAGATAGCTTTCAACTTTCCCCAACTTTTTGTATTGAAAATTTTCTAACTTACAGCAAAGTTAAAGAATAATCTTGACGTTGATTCATCACTTAACATTTGGCCTCATTTGTTCTCTCCCTGTATGTGTGTATATATACAGACATGATTTTGTATATATCCTATGTATGTATATATGCATGTACGTATATCTGTACCTATATCTGTATGAACTTGAACTATGTGATATTTGGAAGTTGCAGGTATCCTGATACTTCACTCTTAAATATTGGCTTGGCCAAAAAGTTCGTTCGGGTTTTTCGTAAGATGTTACGAAAACCCAAACAAACTTTTTAGCCAACCCAAACTAAAAATAAAGACATTATCTTTTATCACCATTTATACTACTATTGCACACAAAAAGTTTAACTTTAATATAATAATACTATCTAATATTCAATCCATATTCAAATTGCCCCAATTATGTCCTTTATAGATTGTTTTAAAATCCAGAATTGAATCAAGAATCATGAATTATATTCAGTTGTCACGGCTCTTTCATCTTCTCTAATCTAAAGCAGCCCACTATTTTCTCGTCTTTCATGAATGATCTTTTCAAAGAGTCCAGGCTGGGCTCCGTTTTTTCCCTAGTGTCCCACAATTTGGGACATTGTTTTCTCATGATAGATTTGAGGATGGACGTTTCCGGCAGGAATACCGCATGGATGAGGCGTGTGGACATGTGCACCGCATCAGGAGACACACGCGATGAACATGAGCTTGTCCCGTTGTTGGAGATGTTAAATTACCATTTTACAATATACCTTATCCTTTAGTAAGTAATCTGTGAAGTGACATTTTGAGATGATGTGAATATCCTGCTCCTCAGAAGACTTCTACCTAATGGTTTAAGCATCGATTATGATCCTCACCTGAACAGGTTATTACATCAGTGGCTCTAAAACGATGCTTTTTCTAATGCTATTGTTTCTTCTCTATCAATTAGATGGCTTTATTCCTCAAAGAAGACCTGTCCCTTCACCACTTTTTAAAGGTATTATTTTGGATTCATGAGTACTTTTCTAAAAAATTCAGTGTGCTACAATCAAAAATCTTTTTACACCCAAATCATTCCAAATTTGTGCAGTGAGAGGACCTTCACGTCGGCTATTTTCCTGTGCCCTCATACGTCTTTGGACACTTCCTTCTTTCTGACATTGTAAGACATTTCGGACTGACCTTGTACTTTCCCTGCTCCAGGCCTGGAGTCTCATTTTTCCCTTTGGTGGAGAAAACTGTTTAGAAACCAAGATCTGGGTACTAGATGTGCTTCCTGCAGCTGTGTCATTGTTTCCTTATCTCTTCAATAGAAAAAGACTCAAAATATATATTTTTTAAAAAATCATGAGCTCATACTGATGGTGCCTTTACCTCCAATGCAATGTCAGAGGGTTTGTCCTCACATTCCCACACCTCATATTAGTTTATCTCCCATCACAGCAAGAATCCTTGTTTCAAGAATCCTTGTTTCCCGACTTCCCTGGTGGCGCAGTGGTTAAGAATCCACCTGCCAATGCAGGGGACACAGGTTTGAGCCCTGGTCTGGGAAGATCCCACATGCCGCGGAGCAACTAAGCCTGTGCGCCACAACTACCGAGCCTGCGCTCTAGAGCCCGTGCTCCACAACTACTGAGCCCACATGCCACAACTACTGAAGCCCTCGCGCCTAGAGCCCGTGCTACACAACAAGAGAAGCCACCGCAATGAGAAGCCCACGCACCACAATGAAGAGTAGCCCCTGCTCGCCGCAACTAGAGAAAGCCCGCGCACAGCACTGAAGACCCAGTGCAGCCAAAAATATATAAATAATTTATTTTAAAAAAAAGAGAATCTTTGTTTCCAGCATTTATATATTAACTCATTTGCCCAGTCCTAGAATACATGCAAAATAGTTTTGTAATTACTACCCCAATGTCACTACTGAAAACAAACTTATTAAGTAAATTCCAACTTTTTTGTGGTTCTTTTGTCCTTAAAATATATCCCACTGGAGGGTCCATAGTCAGAGAAAACTTTTCAAAAGTTACTTGAATTCACTGGGTTTTTTTTAAAGTTTTTTTTTTTTAATTAATTAATTAATTTATTTATTTTTGGCCGTGTTGGGTCTTCGTTTCTGTACGAGGGCTTTCTCTAGTTGTGGCAAGCGGGGGCCACTCTTCATCGCGGTGCGCGGGCCTCTCACTGTCGCGGCCGCTCTTGTTGCTGAGCACAGGCTCCAGACGCGCAGGCTCAGTAATTGTGGCTCACGGGCCCAGCTGCTCCGCGGCATGTGGGATCTTCCCAGACCAGGGCTCGAACCCGTGTCCTCTGCATTGGCAGGCAGATTCTCAACCACTGCGCCACCAGGGAAGCCCCCACTGTTTTTTTTAATGTGGTTATGATATCAATTTGATCTATAGTTAGACTCATATATTTCTGCTTGCAGTCAATTGTATTTAATCCCAATAACAAAAGCCCAGAAAAATAGAGTCACTTTATATAAAACATGTATATAGCACCCAATGAAAGATATTATTCAGGAATTTAAAATTAATTTCAAGTAAACAGAAGATATTTCTCAAGAGATTTGGTAACATGAGGTTGACCAGACTTAGAGGATGTATTTTTCCATCACTGTTCTTTTGAGCTATCTTTGGAGGTGTAGGGACACTTCCTAAATAGTCACACAATAAACAAGGGCAATGATGAATTTGAGATGCAGGAGTAAACCCTAAAAGATGATAATGGACCAACCAAGAAAGGAAAAATAGTGTCTGCTGAAGGAATACACAAGCACCTAGTAATCTCAATGGATGCAAAATAAAATAAAATAAAATACAATAAACCGCAGTATGCACTGGATATTAAGACTTGCCAGACATTTTTTTTTTTTTTTTTTGGACTGGTAAATAAGGTATAGAAGTAACTGACAAGATAGGGTCACCGTGAGGATGGTCTGTATGAAACATCAATGTTTTGGGTCATTTTTCCACTGATATAATATGCCGTTACATTGTTTCTGCTGGAGACGCTGCTGCCTTTCGATTTACAAATTGTTTTGACCAAAATTTGGCAGCTCAGTGACTACTTTACATCTTTATTTTCCCAAAGTGTAACGTAATATTAATTAAAATTTGGATTCTCATGTGATTCATAAATTCCATAATTTTTAAACTTTGTGATACAAATAACGCCGACCTCCCCATGGAGCTACTGCACATACAACAATAAAATTAAAATGTCAGATGTGAGTGAAATATGCTTTTCTGCCTTAGTAAATAACTGAACACAGGCGCATGCGCACTGTGAACTCAAAGACATTCCCCTGTGGCTCTTCTTCCAGTTACCTAGCAAGACGGTGATTCATTACCCCGGGTTTCCCTGGAAACCATTGATAAGATTTCAAAACACTTCAAAACAGTGTAACCCTTCTCTTGAGATGTTTCCTTGGTCGCCTAGGAAACCTGTCTCTTATTTTGACTCGGGAGTGGACGGAATGGAGATTCTTATGCCAGGAGCAAAACGGGTTTCTGAAAATTCCTGAGAGGAGGGTCAGCCCCGAGCATGAGGGTCCTCAGATGTTTCCATCTCTCCACCCACTGGATTTAGCCCACCGCCCTCCTGTTAGGGGCCCTCATGTCCAGGATGACAGGGCTGTGGGAGATCTCTGCCCCGGAGACCACAGCCCTCATTCCTCACCATCCTCCCGCACAGCTGGAGGTGTCAGCTTTTGGGAAACGTGTAGGTGATGCAGTGTGTAGTATCGTGGGTCCCTCTTCTAGGTTTCTTGCTGTTATTGAGATAATTCATGGAAACCAAGCCTGGAAAAGCACGTCCCACCCTCTCCTCCTGCTCCAGCCCAGAAGCTGTGGTGGTGGGCAAAGGTCTGGGGGAGGGGGGGTGTCAATCAGAGCCTCCTCTGTCCCTTCCAGCCAAGGTTCGGTCCGTGCTCCCAGCTCCCCAGGGAGTAGAGGGAGTGCAGCACCGAGGTCAAGGTCAGCCTCTCCCCCTGGTCTCGTCAGAAGGTGCCTCAGGGCTCCAGGGGGCTGCAGGGTGGGCGGGGGGGTGGTGCGTGGCGAGTGTCCCATGGGGATGAAGACAAGGAGGCAAGTGGAGGGAACTGTGTGGAGACCCGACTGGCCGTGTGTGTCCAGGAGTGGGCGTGACTGGGCAGCGGGCCAGGACAGGCTGAGACCAGAAGGAGAGGAGTCCAGCCGCCACTGGTGGGAGGCTCTGTGGGGGAGGGGAGGGAGGAGAAGCCCAAAAGGAATGTTCCAGAAGGAGTCGGAAGCATCAGTTTCCAGCCACAGGGTGAAGAGCCTCCTCACAAACACATAAATCCACTTTTTAGAGAAAGCACAATAATTTTCAGGAAAGTAAAACTGTGTCACTCAGGCTTAATTTTGTTTTCTGTTTTTTGGGGTTTTTTGAAAGTTTTTTTTTTTTTTTTTTTATGTGGACCATTTTTTTTTTTTTTTTTTTAATTTATTTATGGCTGTGTTGGGTCTTCATTTCTGTGCTAGGGCTTTTCTCCAGCTGTGGCAAGCGGGGGCCACTCTTCATCGCGGTGCGCGGGCCTCTCACTATTGCGGCCTCCCTCGTTGCGGAGCACAGGCTCCAGACGCGCAGGCTCAGTAGTTGTGGCTCACGGGCCCAGCTGCTCCGCGGCACATGGGTTCCTCCCAGACCAGGGCTCGAACCCGTGTCCCCTGCACCGGCAGGCAGACTCTCAACCACCGCGCCACCAGGGAAGCCCCGATGTGGACCATTTTTAAAGTCTTTACTGAATTTGTTACAATATTGCTTCTGTTTTATGTCTTGGCTTTTTGGCCCCGAGGCAGGTGGGATCTCAGCTCCCCGACCAGGGATCAAACCCGTACCGCCTGCCTTGGAAGGCGAAGTCCCAACCACTGCACTGCCAGGGAAGCCCCTCAGGCTCAATTCTGAGTGATGAGTTTGACTCAGGGTGAGGCCTGATTCCCTGCGCCCCAGCCCTGCGGAGGGATCACCAGGCCCCCAGTGCCGGGGAGGGCAGAGGAGGGCTTTGGGAGCCTGGCTGCCCCCGGGCACACAAGGTGGCCGGACACCACTGAGTCCTCGGGAGACGGGGGCGGGGTGGGTAAGGGACCTGGGGACCCTGCGTGTGGGACGCAGCATCTGCACGAAGCCTGAGGTCGTACGAACTGTTTCCTACCCTAGAGAAGAAAGGAAGACACCCCCTGGGAGCAGCGTGATGGAAGAGTTGAAGGCCCAGTGTCTGCAGCTCAGAGTTCTGAAGGGGGAGATACAGGTGGGTCCCAGCAGGTACAGGGAGCCTCGGGGTCCCTCTGCAGACAGCTGGGGGAGCCCACAAACCTGGCAGTGGCTGAACGGCGGCTGAATGTGTCCTCCTTGGAAAAGTGGGAGATCTTCCTTTCCCCAGGAGAATGGGGATTCAGGCTGGATTCGGAGGAACCGCAGGCAGGTGGAGGGCAGAGCTTGCGTCTGGGGTTTTTCACATCCCTGCAGGTGCGGCCAAGCCTGCTGTGCGCCCGCAGGCCGGTGTGTAAGGGAGCCACGAGGTCTCAGTTCACACGTGGCACCACGCTCCCCTGATGGAGGACGGCACCTTGTCAGGTGGGGACGGGCTCCTTCGCAGGCAGCTCTGCTGCTTGGCGTCGGGAAGGAGAGTGGGTTTGCTCCCCGGGCTCCAGGTCACGCTCCCTCTCGCCTCCTCAAGGATGTCAGTCCTGAATCTCCCTTGATCCTGCATCCTCCGTGTTTCCAGCTACTGGGTGATCCCCATTAGCAAATAAACTAAAAACGAACACACACAAAACCACCTGGGGACCTTACCTGCTCCTCTGGCTGCTCCCTTGTTTCCTTCTCCCCTTCACTGCCCAGCCTCTTGAAAGAGCTGCTTTCTACCCCTTCTCTCCTCCCATGTCCATAGTCTCCTTCTGTGCCCTGCTGGGCCTCATGGACACAGAATCTCATTCATCACAGTCCTCGATTCCTGGTCTACCCTCGTGGTCGATCCATGGCTGCCCCACATTTGTTTATTTACTTACTAGTTATCGTTAAGCACCTTTGAACTCACCACCCAAAATGAAAGCTGGCACATTGACAATGACCTACATGTCACCACATGGTTTTTCTACACCTGCCCATCCTCCTGGCTTCTGCCACCGGAAGCTGATCATCACCCTGAACCCTGGGTGCGTCTTTCCCCGGCTTTCCTTTCTATATAGTTTTATCACCTTGCTGGGTGATAATGGAGAGGTCTTCTCTCCCATTGACTGGCTTGAGGTTGTTCCCACGTCTTTGCTAAGGCCCTAGGGACGCAATGAACATTCTTGTGAAAGCTTCCTGTTGTATGCGAGCACCGTCTCCAGGGTTTGTCTCTCTTCTTTTTAAATTACTTTATCCAGAACTATTTTCAGTGCACACATATCTGTCTCCCTCAGGAAATGCACACAACAGCATGTTCTGTTTCTACTGTCCTAATGTAAAGTTGTCACAAAGTCCACTGCATGGATGTGGCCCTTTACCTGCCAGCTTCCTTACTGTGTGACTCACGGCTGAGGCAAATGATTCCACCATGAGCGTACTGATGGCATAACTTCCTTTGAACTCAGAATCTTTGAATCCAGGATCTTCTGGAGGCTTCTTCACGCACACGTCTGGTGCTTGGGCTGGGGAGATTTGAAGGCTGATGTTTGACCAGAGCTCTTCTCATGGCCTCCCATGTGGCTTGGGCTTCCTGCAAGCATGGCAGCCTCATAGGACCCCTTACATGGCGGTCAGGATTTCAAGAGCAAATGTTCCAGAGAAATGGCAGAAAGTAGGCGGTCCCTTCTGTCCCTCTCCAGACGTCACACAGCATCACTTGGCCGTACTCTGCTGGGTGAAGCAGTCACGGTCCTTGTAGCTTCAAGGGGAGGGTGCAGAGAATGCACGTCTGGATGGGAGGAGTGGGTTGGTGCCATTTTTAAACTACAGACAGCAAGGGAAGGAAGCTCAGTCTGAAAGAAAGGGCAGCTCTGCTGTTCTGAGAGTCCCAGGAGAGAGCACGGTGGGCTGGAGGTGGGGTGGTGGGAGCCCAGCCTGGGGAACTCTGAAGACTTGGTGCCTTGGTCACGTTCTCCCAGAACCTGAGAGCTGGGCAGCTCCACAGCGCCCTTAATCCAGCCACACAGGGAGAAGGACCGACTGTCCAGACTCAAAACTGCCGAGGGGTCCACGGCTCATGCCCTTCAAGTGTCTTCCCCATCGTCGTTCGGGCTTGGCGGCTGCTCCCTGAGTAAGATAAAATGAGTTGAGATTTAACTGGAATAAATCCATTCTAATGAGAAAGAAGAGAATCGGACAACTCTAGTAAAAGAGAGTTTGGGATCCACTGGCTTTTTGGCTGGAGAGAAGGAAGCAGGCTGGGGAGCTGGCAGAGGGGAAACGGACTGAGGAAGGGGGTGGCCAGTGGCCTCAACGGGGCCGTGGGGTCAGGAGCCGAGTGGGAACTGAGAGTTTCTTAATTGTGAAAATGGGAACCAACACCTCTACATCACTTTTCCAAAGATAAAATAAGCATCTGTGTGAATGATTAGTAAGAGAATCCCGTGTCCTTCATTTTGCTGTTTTTAAGGTGCAAATAATTTCCCCTTGGGGGCCTTTTTGAGAGAGGGGTCTGGGACCCAGGGCCACTCAGGGACAAAATCCTGCCTTCACAGCACTCCAAACTCAACCGTTATCCCCCTCTGTGCTCCGTGGATGTGTAAATGTTACTGCTGCCATGGTCATTAGCTGGAGTCCATCCCTGTGCCCCTCATCATGCCACTGGGGACTCTGTATTGGAATCCCCTCAAACCAGTAGATGACTGGTAAAAACTGGTAAAAAACAAAATACACCAAATTCCAAAACATGTCCTTGATCAGGACCTGCAGCTCAAGAGAGTTTCTTGTGGCAGGGAACGGAAATGCCTGCCTTGTAGGTGTTCTACACGCTCCCCGTGGGTGAGGGGTGGGCGTGGCAGCAGTCACAACAGTGCTTCTCAAGTCTTTCTTTCCTACAACGTCCCGCGGGGGATTTTCAACATTTTTCACAAAGATACCTGGATTACTAAGAAGATTTTTTACATTGTTTTCCTTTTAAAAAATCTTTTGGTAGCAGTGCCTCGTACCTCTGAGAATACCGACCACATTGCTCTATGTCACTGTTTAGTGGGGACAGGGTTCCCGAGGCCCAGACTAACTTGTGCTCATCCCAAGAGTCAGACAGATTTGGGCATGTCTCCGTGGTCTCTGGGCTGATGTCACCAAGGTCATGTTTGTTGACAGCCTTTGGAGGTTCCTGGGAGATAAGTCGTCTGAAGGGGAAGGAGAGGGGAAGAGCACAGGGTGACCCAAAGCCAACTCGGGAGGGGAGGGGCCGTTGTGATTCAGGACAGTGTCTCTTCCACAAACTGCCCATGGCCCGGCCCATACAGACTCATGCCTGTGTCTTAGAAAGAGGACCTGGAAATTAAAAAGTGAGTTAGGAATGAACAGACTTAATGTTCCACTAAACTTCTCCCATTCTGCAGTGTGGACCATGACAGGGACAGGATATAGAATCGGTGGCTTTGCAGCCTGTCCATCAGTGAGCTGGAATCAGGGGCTGGCATCTCATACCTACCCGTGGCTCGGAATGTGGAGACAATTCCTAGGAGCTGTGCATGGAATAGTTTCTGCATCAAGCAGTTCAAAGGGCTTGAGGAGAAGGGCAAGACAAGGAGTAGACCAGAGATGATCAAGACCCAGCAAGGAGACCTGGCAAGGAGGTAGGGAGATGAATCATGGAGGAAGCCCTTGACTTGAAAAATAAGCAACAAATAACACCAACCAACTAAAACAGATGGCTCTCATTTCTCAGCTATCAAATTGGCAAAGATAATTTAAAATTATCATTCCAAGGGACAGCTAAAACCATTAGGTGAAAAGTTGACAGGCTGACAACAGCTGATGCCTTTCATCTATCTTAATGTTGCCAAAAGTGGGGCAGTGAGACATCGTGTACCCCCTGAAGCTCTGCAATAGGAAGGTCACAGACCCACCTGAGAAGTATTATTGTTGTTAGATTGAACCTGAACCCAATCAAGCCTCTAGACCTAACTGCCCATTCACAGCAAATGTGAGGTTGAGAAGAGATTTAAATGATGCCCCAATGCGTCAGCCAGCCAAAGCCAGAAGTAAGACATTCTGTTGGACAAGTGACCTGGAAAATGATCAGATTGTTTCTAAGAAATAACTGGCATGGAAAAACCAGAAGAGGAGGTAAACTGTTAAGATTACGAAAGAATTAAGAGTCATATTATCTGAAAGCAAAGAGTAGAGCAAATGAACCATAAAGGCACTTCTGAGACAATCAGGAAAATTAAAGGTAGATTGGTTATCAGGCAATATGAAGAAATTAGTGCTAATCTTTTGGGTGTAATAATGGTATTATGTGTGTGTGTTTAGCCTTGATCAATTATTTGTTAGAGATGAACACTGGAGTATTTATGAGTGGAATGATATGCTATCTGAGATTTGTTTTCAATACTCCAGATTTTTTTAAAAAAGCTTTAAGAGGTCAAATGAAACACAAAGAGTAGAATTTGGGTAAATGTTGACATGAGTGATGAGCACCGGGAGTTCATCATACTCTTTTCTATACTTTTGTGTATGTTTGAGATATTTTCATATTAAAAGATAAAAAGAAATTAGTTCCTCTGGATTGGCAAAGGTGTGCAGAATTTTTTATTTCAGATTTGTATTATCCAGCTTATCAGTTTCCTTTGGTTTTATCTTCTATTTCTCTCTTCATTATATTCTTATTTTCCTTAAAATTCTTAAGCGTATTTATAACAACTGTTTTAAAGTCCTTCTCTGCTAATTCCATCATTTCTTCATCATCTACATCATTTCTGGGTCTGTCTCTATGACTGATCTTTATCACGGTGATGTGTCACATTTTTTCACACCTTTGCATGTAGTAAATTTTGACTGGATATTGGACATTGTGACTATTGCATTATTGAATGTCCAGTTTTTGGTGGTTTTTTTTGGTCTTCCTTTAAATAGTATTGCAGGGTTTTTTGGCAGTCTGTTAAATTATTTTTGAATCAGATGGATATTTTTGAGTCTTGTTGTTAAGTTTTTAATGACAGGTTTAGAGTAGCCTTTACTGTTGGGCTAGTTTTATCTATGACTAATACATGATCTTTCTGAGTTCTTTTCTGAATGCCGTGTATGTTCTGTGAGTTCTCTCCACTTGACTGGTTGGAACTGTGTGAGGTCTGGAAATGGTTAACCTTACAAATCCTCTAATAGTTGTTTCCCTGACCTTGGAGAGTTGGTCCTATGCAGGCACATTATGATTTTCACCCAGAGACTCAAGGGCACGGAAGGAGGCCTCACAAAGAGGATTTTTTTCTGTGTAGCTCATTCTACTCCAGTACTCTGCTCCACAAATTCTGGCCTCCTTGGCCTCTCTGAACTCCGATCCCTGATGCTCAAGTCAGCGAGATCTTTACGACCTGCTTGGATTCCCTCTCCCTGTGCTGTGGTCCAGAAAGTGCCTCCCAGTGGAAATCTGGGGCCATGGTGGCATTCACCTCATTTGTTTTCCTTCTCTCAAAATCCTGCACTGACACACTGACTTTGGTCCAGTGTCTGAAAACTGCTGTTTCCTGTATTTTGTCCAGTTTTCTCATTGTTTATGGTAGGTAGGCAAGTTCAGAGCTGGTTACACCTCCTGGATAGAAACAGGAGTCCAACTTTATCATTTCTTTTAAAAAAGTCATATAACCAGTCTAAAAGCTTCTTCTACAGAATGACCAAGACAGAAATGAGATCTAGACAAAAATAGAATCAGTGTTTTATGTCCAATATGAGGGACACTGAAGGGAAGAAGTGACCATGACTCATTA
Source organism: Balaenoptera physalus (assembly GCF_965194825.1). Taxonomy (NCBI): domain Eukaryota; kingdom Metazoa; phylum Chordata; class Mammalia; order Artiodactyla; family Balaenopteridae; genus Balaenoptera; species Balaenoptera physalus. The sequence goes on along the minus strand of NC_138885.1, from coordinate 133,449,145 downwards.
TTTCTTCATTTGTTATCTTTACAGGAAGAAAAAAAAAAAGTGGACAAAACGAAACAACAATAAACCAGAATAGGAGAGGGAATCAGTTCCTCTGTGCCTGAAAGACTTTTAAAGATTTCCATCCTTAGAATGAATAATGACCAAGCTCACTGGTTAAAAACAAAACCAAAAATAGAAACAGACGTATCTTTTGCTCCCCAACCACTGACCAACAGCAAGTCCAGAGGACTTGCCACATATAATAGTATCTGGATTCAATACATTGCAAACTTGCATTGATCTCCATGGCAGGCACAGAGGGCTTTGAATTTCCAACAGCAGTGCTTGAGTGGAGAGGTGTTGGTACAAAACCCCTTTTATTAAGAGTGTGAATTCAAAACAAATGAACCCGTTCCAGAGCAGTCAACAAGAAGGGGGAGGATGAACAGTGAAATCCCCACTCATTTTCTCTTTAGGAAACTCCCCACCCTCCTCTCTCTCTTTCTCTCTCTCTCTCTCTCTCTCTCAAGCGCTCAGGTGCAGGGCAAAGCAGGCTTCTCTAAGTGCTGGGAGAGCGGTTGGCCTGGTGGAGATCACATCTGATCTTCCAGGGTGGAAGTGGGTTTTCTAGAATGTGGTTCAGGCCAGCCAGGGGAACACGAGCTAGCCGCAGCCACTCACGTTCGCAGATGCAGCTGTATCTCCAACATTCTGAGCTGACCTCCTCATGGACTTCCACTTGTAACACAAAGAATCAAGCATTTCCCCTGATGTGAGGTTCAGGTTGACTTTGCAGAACTCAGGCATCATTTTGTCTTTCTTCATTTAACACTGGATGTGTATGGATAACTCAGGAGGAAAAAGCAGCAATGGAAAATATTGGTTGCAGAGCACAAGGCTGGTAAGAGCAGTTAAAGGTCCTAAGTTTTTCCAGAAGACTAAAAGGAACTTCAGCTGAGCTCCTGTTGGTCTATGGCAGCCCTCTATTTTGACGATATTGAGCTGTAAAGCCACAGGCAATGGTATTCGAACCAGACGCCTGTAGGCAATTTTCAGAAACGTACCATACATTCAGATCTCTGGGTATAAAATTAGTTTTATAAAACGTGATGGCAGTTTTGTTCCTTTAAGCAACTCTAGGCACGACAGACGATGCTGCTTGAAAGCGACATTAAAAATGGTTCAGGAGCAGCAAGGAAGTTGGCTGAGTTCTCCAAACGAAGGAAAGTCTTGCTCTCCGGCTGGCAGTGGCTGGCTGTCTGCCTTTGGATATAATCAAAGCACGCAGCCAAATTAATTCTGTGTTCAGTTCCAATTTTGAGCTCTGTAGGGGCTGTCAGACCAGACCTTCCATGCGGGAATTCGGGTGACTCAGCAATGTGACCCACCCCCACCCCCCCTCCCCCATCCCCAGCAACTCTCTCCCCTTCCCTTCTTTTCTTCCTCCACAAGTGTTTATTGTGCAGCCAGGGATGCAGTGGCGAGCAGAGCCCCGAGTCTCCTTGGGGGGCAGACGTCAAGGAAACAATCATATTAAAGAAGGTGTAATTACAAAGTGAGATCAGTTCTCTGGAGGAAAGGGTCATGGGTCTAACAAAGGAAACAACCAAGGCCAGGGATGGAAGAGCGTCCCTAGGACACGCTGGAGAAGAAGCTCCCTGGGGGCGGGGCAGGAAGGAGACGATGGAGAGACAGCTATCTCCAAGGAGGGGACCCCACGCATGCCAAGGAGGCGTCAGGGAACTGAGAGCAGCTCCCAGATGTGATTTTTCAGGTCTCAAATGCGACCCTCCCGTTCATCTTGTCCCCAGAGAGTTCTCTGCTACGGTATGGCACTATACGGCCTGACAATACGTTATTTTGGTCCTCCTGATTCTGTCCAGATAAAGAAATTCTGGCTGTCTCTCGTCGGAGAGACCGGAGCACCTTGAGGACCTGTGCCAGACACCCAGCACATGTTCGTGCGCTCACTTCACCCATGGCACTTACAGCGCCTACATTTTTTCCCGGGTATCTCTTTAGTTTTGTGTGCAGCTCCCACCGGGACATTTTAAAGATTCACAAGCTGTCGTAGAATGCTTCGAAATACTCTTAAAGAATCAGACTACATGAAATCTACCTCTATAAACATATTTTAGAGCTGTGATAAACAAAGACTATTTATGTGAAAGAAACAGGGATTTAAATTTATCCTCAGAAACTAAATGAAAGGACTGACATTTCCCCAAACTACAGCTTTTGAATCACCTTATAGTTATTCCTTTGGGTGTAGAGAAAACATAAATCAAAGGTACTTTGGAAGATTTAAAAAATACCATCCTGTGTAACCATGAAAGAGAAGCTATGATCTGAATTCGTTCTCAAATAATCTCTCTAAAAGGCTGAGCAAGTATCCATGTATTCTGAGGTTTCTCTTTTGGAAACGAAGAAAATCTTACTCTTTTTTCTTAAGCTGTGGGTACTTCTGTAAGGATATTTACACTCGGTATTTTTTTCCTCATGTATTATATTTTGATCCAGACAAATCTACCATGTTCAGGACAACTATTATATAGTCATAAACAGGAGGGAAAATTTGAACACTATATTTTCCAGTAGCATCTCTTTAAAATACAAGGTTTTCAAATTAAAACTTCAGAGTTAATGTAAAGAAAATGGAAGTTTCCCAAGGGAGAGAACGCTTTTAAGTTTGTATTCATACTTAGTTTCTGGTGAAATGCTACCATTAATTAGTGGGTGCTTGGCCTTTGGAGAAACACCACATTGCAAAAATTTTCTTAACAAAACGTCCCCCAAAACAGAGAGAGAGAGACGGGCAGTGGTAGGTGTGATCCCAGGAGGCTGGCTGTTATCCTGCGCGGAGAATGCTTTTAGTTAGAATTCGAGACATCATCACAATAATAATGTCAGTATTATTTCCTTAAACTCAAATTCTATGTCACCGTCTGAACAGTCACTCTCTGTACATTTAAACACCCATTTGGTCGTTTGGTCCAAGACCTACATCTCATCACTTCCGACACCCACTTTTCTTCCATCAAAATTCTTCACGGGTGACCCACATCATTGCCTGCCCCAGCCCCAGACCTTGGGTCCTAGTTCAGAGAAATCCACCCTTGTTGGATGGTATCTGGTGGTGTCTAGGAAAAGAGCTCAGAGAAAAGGCTTCCTTGTTTTGTTTTTTCCACAGTGAAGAATGTGAGCCAGGCTCATGGCATTTTTTGTTGATAACAGAGGTGCCCTGGAGAGTCTGCACAGAATTGGAACTTTGGCTGAATCAGGCACAGGTGGTTGCTTCATTTATTCTTTTCTTGTAGGTCATTTTTATTAAAATGTATTTTCCATTAAACTTATAAACTTAACTCGCTAAACTCATAAACCTTCAACTTAGACGGTGCTGTACGTCAATTATATCTCAATAAAACTGAAAAAGAAATGCGGTTTGCTTCCATCAGGAATTTTTCACCACGTCCCAAGCTGTGTCATGCACTTTTATTGGAGTTACATTGGAATAGTTTAAAATCATATGATATTCAGCTTTGACTCTAATGGCATTAGTGGATGCAGGTGTGTAAGTTACAGCCCCAGGCTGTACTTTCCAAATGAAGGTATTAGGCCAGTTTTCAGGCCCAACTGACCGAATAATCCCTGCTTGTTGCTTCACGGTGCAGGAATAGGTCCAGACACACGTGCTCCCGTGCGTACGTGCGGGCTCCGCTTGGGGTCGTGCAATCGGCACTGGTCCCTATTCCTCCATCCTAACAGGATTTCTAGTTGGTTTATGGTTACACGACAACCAATTAGTGAACAGAATGCTCCCCACACCAGGCTCCCTTATAGCTGGGCGGGGGCCTGTTTGAGTGTGCGCTAATGAAACACAAAGGAATTCTACTGAGTGCAGTGGCCAGGAAGGTTCTTGTTTCCCTTGTGAGAAAAAGACAGACAGCTGGCAGATCCCATACCCTTTGCCCTCTCCCCCTGTTGCTGACTGGAAAATGGACCTGGTACCCAGAGATGCAGCATGAAGCCACAGCCTAAGGATGGCTGTGCAGGGAGATGAAAGTCTAGTTTCCCGAGCTTGTGCATCAGCCCTGGACCGTGCACTCAGCCTGGGAATTGGTCAAGTTAGAAAAATAAACCCCTTCTTCGGCACAGCCGCTTTCGGCCAGGTTTCAGCTGCAGTCAGCCAAAAGTGGTCCCGGCAGACTGATAGAATGATGCATGTCATATATGTGATATGCGTATGATGCAGTTGCTGGAAACATCCGGGCAGGGTGTGCCCTGGGCGTGGGTGGGCTTCATTTGACCAAGGCCAGTACCTATGAGCCCCTCTCATACTCATTAATGCTCTGCATATGAGAGTCTTTTAAACGGACATCGCCTTTTTTTCACAGCCTCTAGGCTAGTGGTTGTTGAACTTTGGGGGACATGAACCTGTGTGAGAATCTAAAAAAAAAAAACTCCAGACATCCACCTCGGAGGATACACAGACCAAAGTAAAGCAAAAATAAGCGCACCATTTGAGGGTCTCAGAGAACTTCCTAAAACCCATCCAGGGGCGCTGGCTGCAAACGTTCTGTTCTGTTCTATCAGTTTTGATGATCCCTCTCTAAAGGCTCACTGTGCTAATTAACAGGATGCTAATTAGGTACTTGTTTGATTTTTAATTTTGCAAATTGGGGTATTCGTTTTATTCCTTGGATACTTACTAATTCTAAATTATTCTCATTTCATAAATCATTATCTATAGCAAAAACAATATCACTGGTACAGAGTAGGAAATCAAATGGCACAAAAACATATACAACGAAAACTGAGTTCTTCCCCCAAAGGCAGGACTCCAGGCCTTAGCAACCCCATGACCAAGCTTCTTGGGTGTCATTCCAGGAATGTTTTGTGTGTAATTTCCATAAATGGGAGATTTTATAGTCACTGTTCTATTTTGTTTTTCACTTAGTATATCTTGGAGATCCTTTCACACCAGTTATTATAGATCTGCCTATTCCTTTTAATGATTGAACAGTATTCCACTGTGTAGGCGTACTGTCATTTATTGAACCACCTCAGTATCAATGGACATTTCTGTTGAGGCAGATTTTAAAATCACTCTTGGTTCAGCAGGCTCTGTGCTGTCTCCATGCCAGCCATTGAAATATGTGGAGAGAATACAAACTAATTACATCTGCTTAACCAAAGGAAATTAAAAACGAAAAGCCTGTTACAAACCCCTCCCCACTTTTCATCATCTCCATGTAGAACATTCTGAAGTCAGAAATACAATTTTTGCTCTTTACCACTTTCAGTTATGCAAGTCCCCGTTTCCTCCTCTCGCTGGGGTTTTTGACTCACAGGAAAACATCACCTGGGTATGGTAGGAATGGGGTTCAGCAAAGACCTTGGAGCCAGACTGCCTGGGTTTGAATCTCAGCTCCACACTTTGTAGCTGTGTGACCTCGGGAAAGTTACTTAACCTCTCTGTGCCTTACTTTCTCATCTGTAAATGTGGATAATAATTTTACCAGTTGCACAGGGGTGTCAAGAGGATCAAATGAGTTAGAATCTCTAAAGTTCTTAGGACTGTGACACACAGAGAAAGCGCTAAGTGTTGGCCGTTACTTGTCTAGGTGGCTGTGGAATAAAACTGAGGGGCCAGTGGCTTCTGCAGTGGTGGTGTTGCCCACGGTGAGGAATGCCTGGAGGCTGTCTCAGAAGCCTCCTTGACCTCTGGCGCAGAGGCCCACATGTGTGCTTGCACACTTGTGCACACACAAGTACACCCCGCACACACCGCCCAGGCCCATCCGAGGTCTATTGAGCCAGGGATGGTGTGCAGGAGGGAGGGACTTCTGCAAAGTTCTCCTGGGGACCAGCATTAACCAAATGAGAGACTGTACGTCTGCCTGCACGGTGCCTCCCATGGGGGCAGGAAGCAGCTGGAAATCCCTACAGCCCTGGACATTAGCCCCTGAATGCAGAACACGGGGAAAGGTCCAAACCCCGGCCTGGCCTGGGGGGCACAGTGTCCAGCGGGGATAAACATCACTACCCCTGATGAATAGGAGGCCTGAGAAGGCCCAGGACAGAGGGAGGCGGGCCCATGGCTGAGCACTGGCCCATTTATTCCTCCCATCGGGGACAGTCCGACAAGCCCTAGAGACATCGTTCGTATCAGAGAAGCCTCCCTGAAAATAACTGCCTGGATTTTAATTAAGGTTCAGCAGGAGGTGACTGAAAAGTGGGACAGTGAGGAGAAGCCAGGAAGCCCAGGAGAGGAGTCTGGAGCCAAAGCTGCTGAAATATTTAGAAATCACAAAACGAAATCCATACCCATCCCCTCCTACTCAGAAATCATTTACATTTCTTTTCTGTCTAGTGTTTTACCATAAAATGAAAAATTGAGCTTGTCCCCATGCTTCAGAGCACCCAAGAATCAGATGGAAAGTTTGGTAAAATACAGATTTCCTGTACAGGTCCCACAGCATCTGACTCAAAAGCCCTGGAAATCTTGGAATCTGCATTTTTAATACAGATGAAAATGCCACCTGGAGAGTCCTATTCAGGTGGTCCGTGGATTACACATAAAAAATCAGGCCAGTGGTCACAGCAATTACTGTTTTTACAAATGGCCTTAAATAGTTGAGCTATTTCATTTTCTCAAGATTACCAAGCTGGTACCCACTTCACTTCCTCCCAGAGTTGTGGATCCAAACCTATGGGAACCCCGAATAATAAGGATATTTTAGCTAGAGCTCTGTTCTGATCTGATTGACTTGCAAAATGCCCAAATAAGAGTAAATATTATAAACCTTTGAATAATGTATATATTTTGAAGGCATTTTGAGAATAATTATACTAATAAATCACCTTGTTTGAAGTGAAATATATGAGTACTGTGCAAAGTTCTTTCTTTCAGGGATAGAGTGCTGCCTGATACATCAAAGGTATCCAATCATACTTCCAGCAGAATTTTGGAATATATCACATGTCACAAACAGAAAATGGAGTCGCTTTTACTTGGGTATGAATTTCGGAATGCAAAACCAATTTATTCTTGTTTTGATAGTTTGAGATACACTGTGCGTGGCATCGTGACACCAGCCATCAGGACATCTTTATGCATTTCCCACAAAGCTAATATTTGAAAAATGATCACTGTCTCCCAGGTCCTGGGAAAAATACATAAACCTCCAAGGTCTGTGTAAATTATTTCTAACTAGGTCAAGTGCCCTGAGTCCCTCAATACACATTCAGCACCTTTTCTGTCTTTAATTTCTCAACTCATCTACCACATAGAAAATGTGATAATTAGAAATATGCAAAGGTGTTTTGAAAAATGACTTGCAGAACTGGAATATGATTTTCCAAATTATTTTAACCCATAATTGTTTTCCTATTAATTCACCAGTTGCACAAAGAATACACCTTCATACAGCACTTCCATATACACACAGGAGGTTGCATTTGTACATTTCAATCTCACATGTCATTAAGCTGACTTGTCAGTGAGGATTTTACTATGAATCCTTCATTCTGCAGATGTTGATTCTAACCAGGCTCAGGGTCAAAAATGAAAGTGACTCAGTTCTCCAGACCCTTTCTCTTCTAGGCAAGAAGGACGGCCCTGTGATTCCTTAGAGTTGCCAGGCAACCACCCTGCCTGCTCTACTCAGGTGACTGTCCAGGGAGGCCTGTGACACCAGGACAGCTGACCTGAGGCTGCAGGTGTTGGCTTTGTGTACCCACATCTGCTATTCTCACCTAGGTGTGATCATCCACACCTTGGGTGTGAACTGATTTTGCACTTGGAGTGTAGAAAACTATGCTGCTGTGTGAAAAATAAAGCAAACACTTTTTTTTTTCCCCCCTAAAGTGTGAGCTTCAGCTGAGCTGAACATATGTAATGTTATAGTGGAAAGACCAGTGAAGTAAAACAAGTAGAGATAGAACTTTCTAGAATAAAATCCAAAATGGACTCGCCACAAAACTTACATTTGTTTGATTTTTAAACATCATTACAATTACACACAAACCTGTTCAGGCACTTGGTACTTGGCCTCCATCCTCCCAAGCGAATCGGTCAGCAGTGGTCATTGGGAAGTTGTTTATTCAACAAGTCATTCATCCAAGAATGTATTGAGTGTGAGTGTGCGTTTCTTGAGCGTGAGCGGGACACTGTGGCATCTGCCTTGCCCAGTTTGCAGTCTGGGAAGGCACAACAAGCAAACACACGGCTCTAACACGGACAGATTCGGGTTATATCTGTGGTAAGGGCAGAGGGCTGGCACGTGGGTTTGCGTTTTCTGGGTTCCACGCATAGCAAGAGTGTCCTCAAGAGGAGGACAAACTGACCGCCTGGAAAGCATAATAAAGCCACTAGCTCAGTGAGGTCGAAACAGCCACAAGAGCAAAGAGCCACGGAAACAGAGAGTTCACCTTGTATCTCCCTTATTTGTGCAACGATCCAAGTCGTGAGGGCTGCACGGGAGTTTGTCATCAGCCAACATTGTACTTTGCCAAGAAAGGCATTAAAACAACTACCACAGGGCTTCCCTGGTGGCGCAGCGGTTAAGAACCCGCCTGCTAATGCAGGGGACGCGGGTTCGAGCCCTGGTCCGGGAAGATCCCACATGCCGTGGAGCAACTAAGCCCGCGAGCCACAACTACTGAGCCCGCGTGCTACAACTACTGAAGCCCACACACCTAGGTCCGTGCTCCGCAACAAGAGAAGCCACCACAATGAGAAACCTGCACACCGCAACGAAGAGTAGCCCCCACTCGCCGCAACTAGAGAAAGCCTGTGTGCAGCAACAAGGACCCAACGCAGCCAAAAATAAATAAATAAATAAATTTAAAAAACAAAACAAAACAAAAAAACAACTACGACAATATACTATCTTTATCAGTTGCCAAAATAAAGGACACGTTAACACTAAAAAGGAACGAAGGCTTAATCTCAGGATCAGGGAGCGTCGCCTGCTTTCTGTAAATCTGGCTTTCACGAAAGCCCTCCATGCACTGTCCTTATTCCTCTCATTTTGGGGGGGCAGGTGGAAGCTTAGCAGGGCCAACAAGAACCTGTGTGCCAGCGTCTGGGAGACACGCCTTAGTCGGCCCGCAAGGGTGGGGTTAAGCAGCAAGGGGCACGGGTTTCTAGTTCACAGGGACCACAATGGCGGCCGTGTGGAGGAAGAGATGAGGGGGCGGGGCTGGAGATGCAGGTACAGGGAGAGGTGATGGTGGCCAGGACCAAGGTGGAGCCCCGGAGAGAGGGGAGAGGAAATGAGAGGGGGCGACCCAGGAGCCTTAGAGGTCGAGGTGATGGCACGGGTGCTGGGAGGGGAGGCCCCGTGGAGAATGTCTGTTCAGGTTTACACACGGTCTGCTCCAGCTTCTCGCTGGCTTTTTTGGTCTAAACTCTTTCAGTGACGCCTTCCATTCTTCTGTTTGGAGCCAGAGTCCTAGAACTGCTCCCCCGTCACTGCTGCCCCCGACAGCCACGTCCTCCACAGCTTAATCAACCCCTCCCCACCTCCCAGTGAAGCCGTTCGTCCACGCCGGGAACCCCCAGCCCTGACCCGCTGTGTTCTCAGAGGCCCCTCTTGGCCTCGCTGCTCCTGCCCAATCAAAAGCCACACCGAGGGCTTCCCTGGTGGCGCAGTGGTTGGGAATCTGCCTGCCAATGCAGGGGACACGGGTTCAAGCCCTGGTCTGGGAAGATCCCACATGCCGTGGAGCAACTAGGCCCGTGAGCCACAACTACTGAGCCTGTGCATCTGGAGCCTGTGCTCTGCAACAAGAGAGGCTGCGAAAGTGAGAGGCCCACGCATTGCGATGGGGAGGGGCCCCCGCTCGCCGCAGCTAGAGAAAGCCCTCGCACAGAAACGAAGACCCAATACGGCCATAAATAAATAAATAAACAAATACTAAAAAAAAAAAAAAAAGCCACACCGAGTCCATCTCCCCCTTCCGTCGCCCACACCCTCAGGCCCCTGACATCCAGGTCAGTGCAGGGGCTTTGGGACCCCGGGCTTCTCCTCGGCTAATCCGACCAACACCTCCTGGCCGGGTCTGTCACCTCCTCACTCCCATCCCCCAGAGCCTCCCCTTCCCTCTGCGTCTAACCTGGCATCAAGCCTGCTCACCCCACTCTCCTTCCCCCGGCCCTTCGTAGAGCAGCGTAAACCCCGGCGCCTCTGAACCCCTCACTTGTCCCCAAACTTTGCCTCATCAGCGGCCTTCCAGGCCGTCCTGATCTACACCGGCTCCTTCCCCTAAGGTCACAGTTTTCTCAGTGTCCCTCCTAGCACTTCACCTCCACCTGACCTCACACTGAACATTGATCTAGTTTACCGGCTGTTTCCCCACTAGCGCGGTGGGCTCCATGGGGACAGGGGTTACAACCCCAGGGCCTGGAACAGTGCCGGGCAAACAGAAGGTACTCAATCAGCATGTCTTAGTAACCCCCTTCCCCTGCCCTTCCAGAATCTTCTCAGGATTTCCCCTCCACCTTGGGGTTTCTTCTCAGAACCCCCAAATACACAACCACACTCTCGTTCAAAGCCCCGTCACCCAACAGGCTCCGCCCTCCCTGGAATTCCTTCTTGGTCCACTCTCACGACAGTGCCTCAATCTCCCTGGAGCTTTGAATATTTGCCCCTGCTCTGGGTTACAGACTCCTGGAAGCCCAGGAGCTGACTCCTCTCCCTTGATGGGTCGCCCTTGAGCCTCTGCATGCCCACGACGGCACCCAGACCACATATACTGACGAGCAACCCGCTGGCCCTTCCGCCAAGCGGCCTGCATCCCGCTGAAGTCTATGCTGTTCCCTCAGTTTTGGTGGTTCTTTTGCTGTCCCCAAAGTGAAAATTGCCTTGAAAATTGTACCATAGACATATGACACGAATACAGATATTCTTGTATTGATAAAAAGTAAACCGATTGAAATATAAAGTTGAGAAAAATGACTTGAGATATTTAAAAAGTCATAGACAAAACCAGCTGATTTCTTCCAGTTTTTCTTCTCCCCTGTTAGGTACGCTATTGGTCAGAGAAGCAGAGCTTTAAAAAGACGATTCTTGCCAACCTGGAGCAGAAAATATTAATACAAGCAATTCAAAAAACAGGTATAGCAAATCTTGGTGATTCACTTTCCTTAGGAGGAGTTTTTTTTTTTTAAATAAGGGAAAAAATTGCATCTTTATTTTCATGAACTTTTAATTGAACATTAGCATTTCCTTCAAGTATGCATGGAGGCAACGAACCTCTGTAATATTAGAAATTCCTGTGATTTTGTAAACAACTTCTAAATCTCAGATACTTTTATGCCCATTAATGTTTTTGCAGCTATTGAAATCCTCTTCACTACGTGGAGCTTATGGGGGATACGAGACCTGCTACTAGACAGTGTTATTTGGTGCATAAAGCAGCACATCACAATTAAAAAAAATCTGTGGGTAACTGTATGTAAGAATAATTGCTTTCATTTGTGATCCCAGGTCACGAATGCACATTACTTGATGCATTTATGTGATTCTGAGGTGTCTACAGACTTCACCAAACTGTCAAGGGGGTCATGGCACAAAAAGAGTTAAGAGCCCTGAATCTCACTCCCTAGTTTTCATAACCAGACCCTGGGGGTGCAGGGAACTGGAGCTATAACTTTTTTCTTTCACATTAAAAAACTTGTGGTAAAATGAACATAAATTTACCATCTTCCTGATTTTTAACTGGTTCACTAAGTTCAGCAGCGTCAAGCACACGCATATTGCTGTGTAACCCACCAAGGATGAGCTCTCGGGTGGAAATGACTGGGTCTTAAAAAAGGAAAACTTTGTTTGTATGTTCATTGTACCTCAATAAAGCTAAAATTCCAAAAACAAACCCAAAAGGGAAAACTTTGGCTAAGTGCAAATATTTTAAATACTCCTGATTTTAGGGAAACGGCCACAAAATAGTAATGCCCAGCGTGCACACACATCCCGCCAGAGATCTGTGAGGGCAGAGTGGAGACACACGTCTAACCCTGACCCACAGCCGGGTTGTCAATGAAACTGCCCCGGCTCTGGCTTTGGGCATTTGCTTCTCAAGCAATGGCTTTTACACCGTTTCCTGCTTCTAATGCTCTGTATCTGATGTGGCACGGCTGGGGGTGGACAGAGCTGGGCGTTGGCCACTGCGCCAGCTGGGCCTGTTCGCTTTCCTTGAGTCTCAGGGTTCCCATTTGTGAAACCAAGGTGGTCCGGGGGGTTAAACAGAACCAACCTTTCGTAGAGCACAGGTGATAAGCAAAGCCTGGGCACTTGGCATTCCCTTTTGCCCCAACATTCAGGTTACTTGACTATTTAGGATGAGGTCATTTCAATCTATTCTATGTAAAACTCAATTTTATTACAGCAAAAACCAAGGTCCAAATATACGTTGCCCTTGTGCCAGGAAATGAATCATTAGGGCGTGTCATTGCTGTCGGTGTACACTCCATTGAGTTCCATCCCTGCCATGCTTTTCCCTTTGAACTCTTTTTATTTTAAAAAAAATTTATTTGGCGGTGCCAGGTCTTAGTCGAAGCACACGGACTGACCAGGGATTGAACCCGGGCCCCCTGCATTGGGAACGCGGAGTCTTAACCACTGGACCACCAGGGAAGTCCCTGAACTCTTTTTAAAATATGAGCTGGGTTTAATGCCTTCACTGCTGGACAAGTTTCACTTATTTTTAACACTGGTTGTAAACCCAGCACAAAGCCCATTCTACCCACTCCAATAGCCAAAATCATCCACATTCTGAGATGCATTTTTATGGCAGAGACATGGGTAGTTCCCTCATGCAACACACATTTATTGCACAAAGCTCTGGGGACTCAGAGACGAGTTTAGACATGGTCACTGCCCCAAGGAGCTCAGTGTGGCTGATGAAGGAAGGACAGGTGTTTCAGCTCAAGAAGAGCCCAAGCAAAAGCAGGGAGCTCTCAGAAGGGGAGACGGTCAAGGGAGTTCTGCAGTTGGGGTTGGGGAAACCCAGAGCTGACTGCACAACGGGCTGTAGAGGCATCTCTGGGTCTTCCTTTGTATCCCATGGAGGGGGGAGGAGAGTGGGCAGGTGCACTAGGTGAGAGGGCGCTGGAGTAGCTTGGCCATGAAAAGGAATGAGAGCAAAGGCACAAGGCAGAGGTCGTTAAGTCCAGGCATGGCAGTAGGGATGGTTGGAAGACCAACTATGGGCTGTGGGGATCTGCAGACCAGACCCCTGGAGGGGAGGGTCCCAGGACTGAAACTGGGCTTGGTGGCTGTGGCCAGGTGACCGGAGACTACCTGAGGGGTGGGGTCTTGGTGACCACGAAGTAAACGATTTGGTGCATGCCCCGCTTGACGTGACTGCTCGACAGTCAGGCGAAGACCAAGGCAGGAATTGACCAGGCGCAAAATTGCCCTTTTCTTGGGAAATCAGAGCACAGCTTTTTTCAACGAAGTCTTTCTTCTGAATATTTGGTCCTCAAAAACACCTACAAATACCATAACTTTATATGCCAATTATTACCATTATCAATATCAAAATCAACATCAATAAAGGACTGGAAATTTTAACCAAGCTTCTTGGGAGTAGCCTAGAGAATATTCAGTAAAAGTAGAAAAGTCGTTCATGTTCAGACTAGTAGTGTCCAATTCTGGACGTGCGCAAGCCAAGGAAAACTAGTGTGACTAAGTTCTCCTCATCTTTACCTGACATCATCCAGGTGTGAGAGGGATGTTTCCCTTTTAAGAGCAAACCCGTCACCCCTCCAGCTTTTCCATTTACAGCAGTCATCTGGGAATACAGAACCTGAGATTGAAGAGATGCCGGCCGCCATAACGCCACAGCCTCCGGGGCCTGGAGGTAAACTGGTTGCTGCAAAGCAAGCCTTCTAAGGGGTCATTTGGGGACCTGGGCTTTGCTGCCTGACTCTTCCTCACCTTTAGGTCCCTGGAATTCCTTCTGTTCAATTGGGACAGTGGAGGGGTGCCCGGAAGGTTCTATGGGACCGGCCTGATGGCGCCTGTATCACCAACACTCATGTGCCACTAGCTGAGTCACTCGGCCACTTACTTGCAAGGGAGGTTGGAAAACACTTGAGTTGTTTGTTCAGGAAGAAAGTAGGTTTGGTGACCTAGCCAGTCCCATCCGAAGTAGTTTCCCCTTTTAAAGATTTACCTTCCTCTGCCCCTCTGACTTTTGCATTAACCTGGGCAGAGACCTCCAGATAGATCCAGCTGGATTCCTTCCCTACCTTCCCCCAAGCAAGCCACATGCAAAGGCCTCCGGGAGGGAGGCGGGGCTGTGAGTTGAACTCTGTCCTTCAAGATCTGTTGGAGGTCCCATCCCCCCAACCTGTGAATGTGACCTTATTTGGAAATAGTGTCTTTGTAGAAGTAATCAAGTTAAGATGAGGTCACACTCAATTCAGGTGGGCCCTCATCCATGACTGGGGTCCTTAAGAAAAGAGAGGTTTGGATGCAGACACAGGGCAGACGGCCAAGTGATGCCTTGATCTTGGGACGTCTGGCCATCAGAACCTCAAGAAAATAAATTTGTTATTTTACGCCACCCGGTATGTGGCACTTTGAGACAGCAGCTCTGGATTAAAACCTCCACTTCTGCCACTAGCCGTGCAAGTCAGTCAACTGCAAAATGGGTGTCAGGATATGGCTGGTGGGGCTGGAACTGAGAAGCACGGAGGGTACAGGTGCACCCCTGTATAACACGCCCCAGGCCCGTGGTGGGGAGGGGGTGAGCCCTTTGTGGTCCCTGTACTCTCAATGCTGCAGACACCCTGTTCCCCAGGTCTGGCCTGGCCCTGGGCTCACTGGTGCCTACTCAGCCTTTGGCCTTGGATTAAAGTTACTTCTCATGGGGGCTCTCCATAGCCCCACTCCTCCCCACCACCTGCAGGTGGGGCTGCTCTCCATCAGTTGCCCCCCTACCCTCATCCTGTTCTCTCCCTGGGCTTGGTCCAGAGGGCGTGGTGAGCGCAGGGCCCGTGGGAGTCCAGCTTGTTGTAACCTGATGAAGATGCCCGGCACTGAGAAATGGCTCGGCCCTCAGCTGTGTGTTGTGGGTTTGGGATTGGCCAATTCCAGGTACACAGGACCAAGAAAAAGGCAAGCCACCCACTTGCACCCTTTGGGGGCTCTAGGCAACACTGATTCCCATTAGTTAGTTGATGACTGAGATCCCTATATTCCAAGAACAATTAAATCAATAGCGAGAAAACAGATACCCGCTAAACCAATTGTCACACTGTCACCTAGGGGAGACCGGGTTGGGATGGAGCCATTGTTCTATGCACGGATACTTACACTAGGTTTTGTGTTTTATTAAAAGTCTGTGTGGGTACAGAAAAAAAACACACACACTTATGTTAAAATATCCAAAGAAAATTTACTGCAACTTCTGTAGAATTGAATTTGTGCTACAAGACATGTTGCATAGGAAACTATTTAAAGCCCCTGAGGAAAAATCTCAATATTTAAGGTGCGACTGGTTTTGTTTCTTCTTTGGGGAAGAGTGAGAGACGCTCTCTGGGAAGACTGAAGGCGGAGAGTGAAGAACCAGCACGTAAGGTGATTTCGTGTGATGATTTGGGGGAATTGTGTATCTTGGTTCTTGCAGCATAAAACATGTAGTGTTTTTTTTTTATTGTTGTTGTTGTTTTCTAGTCAGTTGGTCTTCCGTATTTGAATCGATATATAAGAATGTTTTAGCCCAATAAGGGATTTACATTGATTATACTAAGTAATTAGCATGTTTCCAGAAAGCAGATTTAGAGAATGAGATGCCGGAACCCCAGATGGCCCAGCATCACTCATGTAAGCACAGCGCATATCCTGGCCCCTTCCTGGGGATCAGCTCTATTGATCTGCCAGTATTTCTTCATCCTTGTCCCTCACTCCCTTCCGAGATGCTTCCACAACGCAATTGTAGAATTCAGCCCAGCAAGTTGATCTCCAACCATCAAGGTTATCAATGCAACAGTCCGCCAAGTCCCAGATTTTATGTGGGAAACATTTTCAGATATTCATCCTGCTCAGATAATCTTCATATTGTTTAAAAAAAAAAAAAAAAGATTTCCCTATGCTATTTATTTCCAAGGAGAGATGGGCACACCAGGAGGGGAGAGGGGTTACATTTTAGGTGGAAAGAAGTAGAGAATTTGGCAAATGGCAGCGGGCACCTCTGGACGTCAGCGTAGGGTGTGCTTGTGGTGATGTTTTCTTCGTGCCCAGAGGAGAGGCTTCGAGCTCTGCAGCAAGCACTCCCCTGCCCCCGGGGAGAAGCAGGACCTCTCAGAGCTGCAGGGGCCACCTCTCTCCAAATGGCGTAGCTCTTTTGCAGGATTAAGGGCGCACAGGCAGGGGCCATAGAGAATGCCACCTGCCCGCCGCCCTCTCATCTCAAATGCACCCAAATTGCTCCTGTTGGATTTCACTCTTCCTGCTAAAGCTCAAAAAAGCTTCCCCTGTGCTGTGGCCATTCCTTTACTGCAACACAAGGCCAAGGTACAGAAGGTAATAAAGATCACAGGGAATCGCAGGGCTAGGACAGCCTCAGAAAGAAAGGGCACGGACCACACTCATTTACTGAAACACCACGTTTCCTATTTGATTTCTTTTCTTTTTTTTTTTTTACAAGTACAGAGGCAAAAAGGTCCAACATCTGAACGAGTGTCTTTCCGTGCTAAGTGTTGAAATGCAAAGAGAATCCGGCAATCAGAAATGCCCCCATGACCCTTAAATACATATATACATCTGTAACATAATTTAAAAAGGTCTTTATAGAACATAAAAACCTCAACAGCATCTGCCCCTATGAAGTGTTTTCTTTTTTTTTTTTTTTACCTTTACGGTCCATTAAAAAATTAGATACCACCTTTCTCGTACGCGCCCCACCCCATACTTTAAAAAAAAGTGATTTAAATTTAAATTTATACTTAACAAATAGAAAGCTATTTGATTGGCAACAACCTGCAGTAGAAATTCCCTTCAGGTCTCCCGCGTGACAGAGGAGGCGGGTGGAACATCGCGTGTGCTCGGTCCTGGGTGTGGATCCAGCCAGGAGGGACCCTGGGTCTGTCTGAGCTGATCTTCCCTCCCTCCCCAGCTCTACGCGTCCGCCTGGGCATCCGGGGCAGACAGAGAGCATGCGCGCCGGAGCAGCCCTCTGGGAGGGCATCAGGAGGTCGGAGACCCGTTCAAATCACAAAGTCGTCGTGGTCCATGGGACTGAAAGCGGCCGCTCGCAGGATGTCCAGGGAGTTCACCAGGATCAGGGTCCCTGTGAGGTGTTTCCAGCGCTTGGTGATGGGGTTTTTCATCTTATCCAGGCCGATGTGCAGCTCCTGGATGACATCCCGGTAGCTGTCCCCGATCTGGTGGCTCCAGGTGAGTAGAAAGTCGTACGCGGGCTTCCACATGGCCTGGATAGTGGAGTTGTCCAAAACCAAAAGAGAGAGAAAAAATTGGGGGACACTGAGAGACTGGGTCTTAGAACCTCTCCTAGTACCAGCATCTCTGTTCATCACTGATGCTACTTTTTAAAGAGTGAAATGAACCCAAATAGGCCGCCTCTGTCCCGGGCCAGCACATTTCAGAGGGAAGAACACACTTTGTGTGAGAGCAGGTGTATAGTACCAAGTAGTGACCGAACAAACAGAAAGGGTTTCTCTTTCCTTCCAACCTCCCGTAGCACTTTCCATTTATTTAGAAACTCATCACATCCATAAAGGATGCCCTTATTCTTGGAACTTCTGCTTCCGAGGTCTTGCAAGCCTGACTGTCTTTCCAGAAACTTAAAGTGACCACCACAAAACAAGTGAGAAAACAAAGACTCCCTGAGCAGGAGCCCAGCCAACCTTGGCCGAAGCTGACAACATACCAGGTATGCCTTTCACACCGTGCAGGGCAGAGCCCCAGCCAGAACTGATCACAAAGGGCTCCGTCAAGCATCATCGGGCTGAAGGTAATTTAACATCAGGATCAGGGACGGATGGGCAGTTCCGAGGATGCCGTTCCAACGTCCCACTTGACGGGAGAGTGGCCTTGCCGCCGCCGCCGGGGCCCGGCTCACAACTAAGGATCCCGAGGAGGATGCGACTTGCTCCCGCTCGGCGAGAGCCTACTACGTGCTAAGCACTTGCCTCCACATTTTACCTGTGTTGTCCTCGTAAAAATGCTGTACAGTAGACGTCGTCATCACTGCATCTTACAGGTGGAGGGAAGGGCACCCCACTCACCTCGCTGTCTACCACCCCGTTCCTGTCGCGGTGAGGAGACTCGTACGCGTCCATCTGTCGCTTGGACACCTTGGCGAGCTTCTCGGCCAGCTCCCTCCAGCGCTGGGCCACCTCGACCGCCGTGGTCAGGAGCACGAAGTCCTGGATGAGTCTGACCACCAGGCCCTGGCAGTCCATCTTCAGTAAGGCCTAAGGAGGAAGGAGCAGGCATGAGGCAGAACAGGCGTGAGGCAGGACAGAGGGCAGGCTCCGGTTTCATGGGAAGCCCGCACCGCAGAGACCACGAGCCAGTACCCTCAACGCGGCAAGGCCTGAGTGCCAGCACCGCCGTGACTTCCAAGTGCAGGAAAAACCACGATCTGTGGGAGGTACCGGGTCCCCCGCCCACAAATTCTCGTCCTCCTGGAACCTCCCAATGTGACCGAATGCCAAAGTAGGGATCTTTGCAGATGTAATTAGCTAACATGAGGCCCCACTGGACTAGGGGGGGCCCCTCATCCAATGACTGGTGTCCTCATAAAGAGAGAAACAGACATGCAGAGACAGAGAGAAGTCCACGTAAGGATGGAGGCAGACGTGGGGTGATGCGGCCACGTCAGTGGAGCCACCAGGAGCTGGGAGAGGGGCACGGGCCAGACCCCCGCAGAGCCTCGAGGAGGAGCCAGCCCTGCCGACACCTCCAGACCTGTCCCAGGATGAACCTCTGCGGCTCGGAGCCTCCCAGCTTGCGGTACTTGGTCACGGCAGCCCTGGGACGCCGACAGGCAGGGTGCGTGGGATGACGGCTGTTCATCTGTTCCCTCCCCGGCTGGGGCACCTGGAGAGGTGATGCCCTTTGCCCAGACAGCCAGCTCGGCATGGCCTGGGGCTCAGAGCAGGACAAGCTGACGCCAGCAGGGGGGGAGCCCCAACGGGCAGAAGAGGTGCAGGTGAGGGCTCAGATCCAGGCCTCTCAGGTTCTGGAGACACACGAAGGCCTCGCGTGGAGGGGAGGCTAACAGGACCATCAAGAAAGTCTCCAGAATTGCTGGGACTGCTCCCTTGACAAAGCTGCGAGAGCCTTCTGGTGTCTCTAGGACGGGGATCACTGACTATGGAGGGACACAAACGCCCGTCAGCTGGGAAGGAGGCAACGGGCAGAGCCTTGCCCAAGCCCCGGCTCGGCCCGAACAGCACAGGCCCACCTTGGACTCGATCCCCCATCCAGGAAAGGGGCTGGTCAGTCAGGTGGGCTTCCAACACAGGGCTCGACGTCCTGTGGGTTCTGTGCGGCCCCAGGCTGGAGGCTGTGTCACATGAGCGTTTCTGGCTTAAGGAAACACGAAGCCACATCAGTAGCACAAACCCGCAGGCCTCCTGTCCGCACGCATCACCCTGAGCTACGAGCTACACGGACGGCTGCTGGGCGTCGGGCTGCGGGTCCGGTGAGGCCGGTACAATGAGTGTGCAGCTTTGGGCGGCCAGGATGGAGCCCCAGGCAGGGGGAGAAGGCGCGGTGAGGACCAGCTCTCCTGGGCCACGGAAGGCGCGGCTCGCCCTGCTCTCATCCGCGGACCCTCTGCCAGACTACAGCCTGACACCTGCAGAAGCGACGGGGTCTGAGACCCCCTTGGGTCCTCGGACGTCGAGGATGCAACCAAAGAGATGCCGCTACCAGTCACCGGGCCTGGCCCTCTTTCTGTCCCTCCACGCTCTGTCCAAGCACCTGATGTCGCTTCAAGGCTCCGAAGAGAAAGTGTTAAAGACGGCAACTGATCGACCACGCAGCCCCTCCCCAGCTGAGCCAAACACGCCGTTCACGCGCTCCCTTCAAACATTTCGTGAAGACGCAGGCGGCCTGGCATCTGTGCAGGATCAATCTGCGGGGCTGCTACTTGAAAGAACGCAGCTATTTTTGAGTATTCTCACCTACGTTTTATGTTTATTTGGGGGCAACTTAACAAATGAAGAAATGGTGACTTTTGGGGGAGTCCCTAATGCAGAGCCTGATGCCCCAGCATCTCAATCTTTGCCTTTAAAACATAAGATCAATCTGAGGCCGTCCTGGGTCCGAGGGGGCTATAAAGGTGGGAAGAAAGAAGGCAGCTTGAGGACCACGTGGTCCTTTTCTGATTTTTGTTTTTGATTTTAAATAGACTACCTTCACTGAGTGTTTCCAGTGAGCCGGGTGCAGGGCGCATCTACCTCTCAGAACCCCCATGAAGGGAAGCCAAGCTCACCCCAATTTGCAGGTAAAATTGGAGGGAAAGGGAGGGGCTCCCAGACCTGGTGAGGGCCTCCAGGCAGCCTGTCCCCAGCTGCTACCCACCGTGTGGGTTGCACTGTGTCTGTTTTATAGACCCCGCAGATGCTGGGTGGCTTGTCCAGGGTCCCAGAGCTCGAGGGCACAGAAGTGGAGGCAGGTCCAGATTTCCCAGTGCTCAGGCCAATGGCCTTTCCAACTGTGTGGGCACCACATGACATCAGGAACTGAGCACGAGACTTCATCTCAACGATTTACAGATTTCAGAAAATGGTCTCTGAACTTTGGTATCTTCAAGTGAAATTGTTTGAAAAAACTTAAATGTTTACTAGATTTGTGCTGCAGAAGATGTGAAGAGTATACAGAGATGTGTTTATGGTATGGGGGAGACGTGTGATAAATTGGTAGAACTCTGGATTTAAATTCTTTTGCTTGAATAAAAAACAACAACAAGGTCCTACTTATAGCACAGGGAACTATATTCAATATCCTGTGATAAACCATAATAGAAAAGAATATGAAAAACAATGTATGTATATGCATAACTGAGCCCTTTTGCTGTACAGCAAAAAGTAACACAACAATGTAATTCAACTCTACTTAAATAAAATAAATTAAAAAAAAAAAGTTAAGAAGAAATCCTTTTGGCGTGGCGTGGTTTGAGCCCAGACACGCAGGAGATGCAGGGTGCCCTCCAGCCACGCCTGGTGTCCTGAGAAGGCGTCTGGCCGACCTCCCGTGACAACGGTCCCACCCAGGCTTCCTCACGGTGTCTCAGCAGTGTCCGTGTGCTCAGCTGCCAGGCTCCGCAGGTGGCCTTGTGTTCCAGGTAACAGAACACTTCAGAGTCGCCTGCTTCTGATTCGGGTATCCCTGGCGGGGGCGATCAAAGCTGCTCTCTCCCAGGGCACTGGGTGCAGGCACAAAGGTCCTGAGAAACCGAAACCCTCTCTCTGGCCCCGAGCGGTCACAGCTGGGGCAGAGCGCTGCCCACACCACCGCCAAGGGGTCGTTCATGCATTTATTTTTTCTGAACGGCACATTTTGGGTGCCCACCAAGTCTCAGCAATAGAAAACTTCTCAGTGGCAGGGATATGGTGCTGGAACCCTTTCCCTGAAGCACACACAGCAGTATACACAGGTGATACCAGAAATAAAGCACAAGGCTGGTTCCAGCTGGACTCCCACGAGCTGGAGTGACCCATGACTTCAGTCAGGGTGGCCAAGTCTGTTCCAAGGGCAAGACAGGACCTATTTTTGGCTTTGCGGGCATGGCGTCTCTGCCTCAGCCACTCGACTCTGCCAGTGGGGCGTGAGAACAGCACGACAACACTTGAACGAGTGGGCAGGGCTGCGTTCCAGTAAAATTTCATTTATAGAAGCAGGTGGCCCGCGGGCCAGTGTGTCAACCCCTGTTTGAAGAGACATTCTTATGAAAATACAACGAAACATCCCTTTGCTGTATGTCCACCCCAGTCATGCTCCCATTCCTGAGATGTTAGAACACCAAAGGGCAGTCACCATGGCAACCCTGCTCCTCCCTGTATCCGCAGCCTTGGGCTTTGGGACCACCCGGCAGGAAGTCCCCAGGCACCTCCCTAAGTGCACAGCAGGTAGTTACTGTGTCCTCTTCTGGGGGGTAAAGAGCTTTTGGCTCCTGATTCAGAGCACCGTCCCACACCGTCCTCTCCAGCCCTAGCTCTCGCCGATCTCAACATCCCCCTTTATTTCCATTAGTTTTCAAGGTTCTCGGTGTTGATTTCACCCCGCACCCCACTCCTAAAGCAACCACCCACCTTGACTTATATCCCACAGTAACTTTCCCTTTTTCAGAGAAACTTCTCCAAGAGCCCAGAGCACTCTTCCTTCCTTCCTTCCTTCCTTCCTTCCTTCCTTCCTTCCTCCCTCCCTCCCTCCCTCCCTCCCTCCCTTCCTTCCTTCCTTCCTTCCTTCCTTCCTTCCTTCCTTCCTTCCTTCCTCCCTCCCTCCCTCCCTCCCTTCCTTCTTTCCCTCCCTCCCTCCAACCTCCCTCCCGGCCAGGAGGACACCGCGCCTCTCGTAATCCCCAAAGTCGGGAACAATCTCTTACACTGAAAGTGTGTCGTTGAATGAAAACACTTCCAGTTCTCAGAGAGCTGGGTTCCTCAGGGTTCTCTCTACCACCCTCCACACACACACACACACACACACACACACACACACAAGCACGAGATGGCCATCACCCCAATCCACGCAGTTCTACAGCATGAGCCAAATCCTTCTCTCTACTCAGTGCTGAGTGTTGTCATTAAGTCCTGGTACAAACACATAGCAATATCTTCCGCTTGGGCTTCCGACCACACTCAGAAAACCCTTCCCCAAACCCACAAAGTGTATCAGAAGCAACATTAATGCCCTAAAAACAGAGGAACGTACTCTGTCGTTTCTTGCCTTCATGAAACAGAACAAAAACCGACATCGAAACCCAAGGCTCAGAGAGGTGAGGGGAGTGTGTACACACCAGCAGGGCCGTCCAGTCTGGTCGCTGCAGTGATAGCTCTCGACACCAGCAGGGCTGTTAAAGCATCCCCTGTCATTCTCAGGCCTTGCACGCCCCGAACTGACGCCCACTGCCACGCGCCAACGCTGGCTCCTCCCGTGTCTGGAGGGCTCCTACAGCTCGCAGCACGTTGCCATGGAACGCACAGGGACAAGCGTGCAGAGCCACAGGGCCGGGACCCGGCTCGGAGCAGCGGTGGTAACGGTGAGACCAGGCGCCACTGCCCTACCGGAGACCGAGGACCAGAGCACCTGCCCAGCTGGGGGGCCCGCAGGCTCCACGCAGACACAGACAGAGCCGCCTGTACATGCTCTCCAGGCGTGTACAGAACGCAGAATATGGACAGTGCAGGGCAAACGCAGGGGACTGAGGAATATCCGCAGTGTCTACACTGCAGACCGCTAACACAGGCTGCCTCTGGGAGATGGGTCGGGGGCCTTCTCTGCTGCTGTTCCTCAGGACTGGCAAATAGCAATGCAAAAAGCAGGATCTGCTGTTTTTACAAACAGAAAAGTCAATGAGGATGATCTTCATTCTGGAAAAAAGCAAAACCTGGGGTGAGCCACAGCAGCGGGGCAGACCCCAGGACCCCAGAGGCTCTGACGGTCAGCACCGATGTGCACGTGGCCTGGGAACTGCCCCTCTCGGCCACGCCACAACCCAGACCCAGGGCCATCGGCCATCCAATCCCCACCCGCCAAGGCAGGATGGAAAAAAACCCAGGGCTACTGCACAGGGCGCCCTCTTGCTAAGGTCGGCCAGGTCTGAAGGCAGATGGGGGTAAAAAGCCAAGGGATCCAGGCACAAGCGTGTGAGGGGCTCCCCGCCTCACAGCACTTCCGTTTGCCCTGTACTTTTCATCTCTGACCTCTGCTAAAAATGACCCGCCCACTCATTGCCTTAACAAGAGGAGAATCCAGGGATGTGTGTGAAAATTAGATCCTCCACCGCCAGGTGTCCTGGTATTCTGAAAGAATGACACTCAGGGGGGCGGGGGGGAGGGGGAGACTGGCTGTCGCCTGAGTGGCTCTAAGACTAGAAGGCAGCAAGGAGCAACACACCTGGGTAGATGCCCAAGGAGCAGGACACACCTGGATCCCCAAGGAGCAGGGACACACCTGATTCCCAAGGAGCAGGGACACACGTGGATCCCCAAGGAGCAGGACACACCTGGATCCCCAAGGAGCAGGGACACACGTGGATCCCCAAGGAGCAGGACACACTTGGATCCCCAAGGAGCATGGACACACCTGGATCCCCAACGCGCAGGGACACACCTGGATCCCCAAGGAGCAGGGACACACCTGGATCCCCAAGGAGCATGACACACCTGGATCCCCAAGGCGCAGGGACACACCTGGATCCCCAAGGAGAAGGACACACCTGGATCCCCAAGGTGCAGGGACACACCTGGATCCCCAAGGAGTAGGGACACACCTGGGTAGATCCCCAAGGCGCAGGGACACACCTGGATCCACCTGGCTCCCCTTCACGTCCCCTAAAACACTTAACACCCCCCTCCCTAATGCTCATGGAATAAAGCACAAGCATTATCCAGCCCAGGTGGCTGTGTGCCTCCCTCCCATCCCCCCACGTATCATCAACTTGATTCAGCCCAGCCTCCGGCCTCTCCCAGCCTCTGGTTCTACCCCATCCCCTGTTCCTCTGCACCCTTGGCCCTTGCCCATACTGTGCTTTCAACCCGACAGCCCCTGCCTGTTGGATGGGATTCTGCACATCTCCCCTGAGTCAGGGGGGATGTTTGCCTTTCCCTGGTCCACCCACGCCAAGGGGATCTTTTCTTCGGGGACCAATACGAGTCTGTCTTGCACTCCTGTGGTTGCTCACTCCGCATCTCCCTCAGGGAAAGGCCCAACACCCAGCATCCCCACTAAGCACACAGTAGGCACCCAAGAAATGTTGAAAGAGTATGGAGTGCAAACACCTGCCCCTGGCTGGCCGTGATGGCTCTTCCGAGCTCTGTTAGAAGCTGCAGCCATCTACCCGCCACCAGTTCTCGCTGGCCTGTTTCTGACAACAGAATTTGACTTCAAAAGCTCTTCAAATAGGTGGTGCCCATTCCAACCCACAAGTCTCCCCAGCTAAGAGATCCCCAGGGGTTCATTCAATGCCCTCTAATGCCTGGGGACTCTGGGAGCTCTGTCCACCCTGGTCACTCTCCTTGGGGTCAGCCCAGCATCATGCCTCCCCCCATTTTCATTATAGTCGGGGGGGGGCATCATCGGTGTTGGATGGCCATCCTCTGTCACAGACATGCATGGCTTCTACTGGAGAGCTGGGCGGACCGGGCACAGAGGGGCATCTTCCATGGTGGTCACACCATGCAGGTAAGCAAGGGCAGCAGAGGCACAGCGGGAGGTCATACGGTTACACAAGATGCCTCTGGACCAGCTCTGAGATTGAAAATATGCACTAAAACAATAGAAAGAGGGAACAGAACCAGAGAGCAGAAACACGTCTGACCTCACGAGACTGCGTCCAGATCAGATTCTTAGCCTGCATCCATTCATTCACTCACTCATCAACTATCTGGTTGTTTCCTATGTGCCAGCGTCCTTTCCCTCGTGGAGTTCATGTCCAGTTAGGGTAATGATGAGAACCATGAATACAAGTAAACAAGACCATTTCAGATTCGAGAAAGCACTGTGAAGACAATGATACAATAACACAGAGGGTCAGTGACCCAGAGACACAAGGTTGCTTTATCCAGGGCTGCAGGAAAGGTCTGACAAGAGGACATTTGAGCTGGAATCTGAAGGACGATAAAAAGCCACGACGTGAAACTGGGGGAAGAGAATTCCAGGCAGAGGGAACAGCAGGTGCAAAGGCCTGGGGCAGGGCAGCTGGGTGTGTCCAAGATACAGGAAAAGGCCAGAGTGGCCGGTGTGCAGGGGCAGGTAGGGGCCCCCAGGGTGTGATAGGCGGGGCTGGGTCTTACAGGGTCTGTGGGGCAGAGGAAGGGGCCGGACCTCGTGCAGAGGGCAGTGGAGGGATGGACACCTCAGTCCTTGATTCCTTTCTCCTTCCCATCTCCCCGCAAATTTACCATCCAAAACCTTCACCACTTCTAATTCGTTCAATCACTGCTTCCAAACCAAGGAGCCATACTAAACAGAAAACTACCTTCAAAATGAGAGGGGTGGGGAAGAGGTGATCTGGCTGTGACAGGGCTGGAGAGGGGGCGGGTTAAATCAGTGGTTGAGGCCATAGGAAGCTTGACTGCTCAGTGATTTGTTACGTCCCTGGAAATAAAACACCTGGTTTCCAGTGACTCCTCAGACACACTGGGATAAATCAGCCTGTGGTTTCTAGAAGTCTGGCCAACCATTCAAATCTGCCAGCCCACAAGATGAAGAGATAGGAGAGGAGTGGGGGAAATGTTGCAAAACCAGTTTCACTTCTGTACCGCAAGTCTAACCTAACCTGTCTCGGGGCCAAGTTCCTGCCAAGGTCAAGGTTCATTTCCTCCTCTCTGGGAGTCCTGGTGGGTGTGGGGCTGGCGGGGGGCGGGGGGGGGGGCAGGGAGAGGGACTTGGGACGCACACAGACCCCCGTCCTCACACACACTAACCCATAGAAGCCACCTGAAAAACCTGCTCTCAGAGAAAGTTCTCCAAGTTGAATAAAAAAAGATGAAAAGAAATGAGGAGGAAATGGAAGTGAGAGCCACCTCTGTCCGGGGCGGGAGGAAGCCATTCAGGTTGATGCGTCCTGCACGTCTGCTGGTTCCAGGTGGGCGTTTTCTAGCTGTGACAAAGGAACGGTCAATACCCTTTATGTTCCATGAATGCACATCATTCCACCATCGACGGAGGACCCCAGTTGGACGCTCACCCCGCCCACTGTGCGAGGTCCATCCACGAGGGCACCGGGCAGCTGGGGCTGGAAGCAAGCTCCGGGAATTGATCTCACAGGTGGGCCGGCGAGGCAAGCCCCTGAAGGGAGGGTCCTGGGTCCCCGCTGTGCAGGAGCCCCATCCGGCTCGGGGGGAGTTTCCTCTGCTGCCCATCCCCACCCCCGCCTCACCCCCCTGTTGCCATGACAACCGGCTTCCTCCCCCGCCTCCCCCAACTGAAGCTGCCATCGGCGACCCATCAGCGATGGATGCCCCCAGCGACCCCCAGGTTGCCACCTCCAGTTCCCGTCTCCCTCCTCTGGGCAATGTCAGGCTCTCATCTTGCTCCACGCACCTGGCACTTTCTAGTATCTTGGGGCCACCGACAAGGGGTCTTTCTTCACGCCCCGATCCCTTGCCGGGGTGCAATGCATACTCCCTGCGGCAGGGGCCATGCCACCGTGGACCGTATCCCTTCTGTCCCCCCAGCCCCACGGGGCAGCCCAGGACGTTCATGCAACGATGACCCTCAGCTGTACAGCTCTGGCCACGCGTGCATCCTCACTCACGCAGACACGCCTGGCCCATCCGTTCCAACAGGCGTTCACTCAGAATGGCAAGTGTGGGGGGAAGGAGGGGAGTTGAAGTGGCAGAAATTCAGGGGCGCTGGGAGTCACACCTTACAGAGATTAGGAGGCGAAAAGGACCGTGTGGAGTCGGCGGAACACGAGAGAAAAGCCTATGACCGAGTCCCGGGGGTTTCCCGTGGGAACAAAAACTAGGGACGTGTCCACATCATGAGGACCAGGAAGAGACCTGAGTCGGCTTCTATCATAGAAAGAAGTCGACAGAGAATGTCCGGCACAGATGTGACCAGGGATGCCCAAGGACATTAGGCTTCTCCCAGGTAACTCCTCCAAGGCCACCACGACTGAACCGGCAGTTAGAGTGGACCACCTGTGGGTGGCATGACCAGCGCAGAGCGCAAGCCTGTTGGAGGCCGTGATCGGGCCCAGAAAGCTTCCCATTTGGCTTGTGGGCCGGCTGTGCCCAGCAGTGGGACTCTTAACTCCCCCCTCTTTACTTCTTAGGGTCCAAGTTCCCAGTTGTGCTGGCAAAACAGAGGCCGTCCTCACCCCAACTCAAACACACGCAAGAAGGAGAACGAGGAAATGACACAGAGAGAGGGGAGAACCTTCAAGTAAGGCCTGGAGAGAAAAATTCACAGCAAGATAAAGTCAGACTTTGGGGCGGAGGTTCATTGAACTTTCAAGTCACAGATCCCGCTGGGAATCTGATGAAAGGATGGATCTTGTCCCAAGAGATCTAAACAGGGGTGGGTGGAGCACAGGGCCCCCTTGCATCCCCGACCGGGCAGGCAGAGATGCATTCTGGACCTCCAGAGGAGCTCACAAATTCAGCAGGAAGAGACCTGAACGGCCCTTGCCGCAGTGGCTCCGAGTTGTTTGGGGATCCCTACCGGTCCCACGTCAATGCCTATCCCCAGGTGTGTGTGAGTTTCAGGGAGCAGAACGGGGGCCCAGACACCGGCCCACGGACTCCCGACACCACACCCGTTCCCACACGTGCAAGGGGAGAGGCTGAGGCTGGACCGAGCCCCATCCTCCGCGCATCTGAGCCCCACCGGGCGCTTACCATCATGAGCTCCTTCTGGAAGGACTTCCGGTCTTTGCTCTCCGTGCTGTTACAATCCTCCTTCAGCTTCTCCAGGACGGACGCCACCCGCTCGGGCTCGCTGTCCAGCTCAGCCCGGCAGAAGAAGGTGAGCGGCAGGTTCCCGTAGCCCAGGGCGTCGGCGAAGGAGCGCCAGCTACTGATGTTCTCCATGAGCAGCGTGCGGACGGAGGCGTAGATGTAGGTGAGGAACTTGCACGGGCGCAGGATCTGTTCCAGCAGCACCGCCGTGCTCAGCTCGGGCCCGGACAGGAGGCTGGGCCGCGCCTTGCCCACCACCAGCACGTTCTTGGCGTGCACGAGGCCGACCCTGCCCTGGTGGTAGCCGATGTACCACTCCTTGGTCCACAGCTGCCCCTTCAGCCGGATCTTCTCCTCGCTGAGCAGGGCGATGGCGTCCCCCTTCTTGTACTCCAGCAGGTAGTGGTTCTTGCTCTGCCGCACCACCGTCTTGAGTAACCTGCCGAACTTGAGGCTGGACACAGGGCGGTCCTGGAAAGTCGGGTACTTGGTGGCGGCAGCAAACGGGGACAGGATGATCTTCCCGACCTCGTTCTTCTTGAGGAACCGTCTCTGCCCGGACGGCTTGATGGCACTTTTCGGGGGTGGCTGTGGGGTCTGGACGCAAAACTGGGTCAGGATGGCCTCCTGGTCGTCTTTCACCTGGACCCTCAAGGTGAAGTCGGAGAGCTCGCTGGCGTTGTGGCAGCTGATGGGGAAGATGAGGCGGCTCACCTTGCCCAGCTTCACCTGGAACCCTCTCACGGCCTTGGCCTGCTCGCTGGCTTTGACCTCGTAGTTGGTCATGTTGGAAAACATGCAGACTCGGAGATCCTGGGGCCTAGACAAGATGAACTGGTGCTTGCCCCAGAGCTGCAGCGCCACTGGGGCCGGGCTAGGGGCCTGGCGGGTGACCTCGCTGACCAGCAGGGTCTTGGGGGCACAGTCATGCCCGAAAATGGTCACCACCGTCTTGAAGGATGGGTGGATGTGTTTGGGGCCATAGAGACCCACGGTGACTTTTTTATTGATGAAGTCCCAGACCGTGGAAGGGTAGAGGATGTTCGGGCCGTGGGCAACGATGGCCAGGTACATACAGGGCTCCAGGTTGTCCAGCTGGACCCGGACCGTGTCCCCATAGCTGTAGGTGAGTGGGATGGGGACAAAGGGCCCCTCCTTTGAGTCGCTCCTCAGGCACTGGAGGCCCACTGTGCTTTTGCTGAAAATGTCACCTTTCACCTCAGCTGAAACCTTCATCTCCAAGACGATGTGGGTTTTCACCTCCAGGGCGCTCAGCTTCACCTCCAGCACCGGGCTGATGCAGCTGCACCTGTCGCTGTTGAGCTCCAGCGGGGGGTCCAGCAGAGCC
The DNA here is from genome assembly GCF_965194825.1 of Balaenoptera physalus. Lineage (NCBI taxonomy): Eukaryota > Metazoa > Chordata > Mammalia > Artiodactyla > Balaenopteridae > Balaenoptera > Balaenoptera physalus. Next base: position 133,419,203 of record NC_138885.1, on the reverse strand, counting down.
TTCATGGAGATCTGCTGCGTCTCCCCTGGGGCCACGTGGCCTTCGGGCACGTGGATGCTGATGTTGGTGTCGGGAAGCTGCACGGCGCCCCCCGAACTCTCCAGCTTGCACACGATGTTCGTCTCCACCGCTTGGGTCTGGCCCCACCCGGGACTTTGGCCCAGCAAGTCCAGGTCGTGGCAGGACCGGGCCAGCTTCCGGTGGCTCAGCCAGGCAGCCCGGAAGTCCTCCCGGCTCTGGAACTGCTCGGGGGCCGGCGATTTCAAGCCCGTGAAAAAGCCCGAGGACGCGGGAGTGTCGGACTTGGCTTGGAGGACGGAGAGTTCCGAGAGGCTGTAGGAACGCTTGCTCCGGAAGAAAGGGTTGTCCCGCCTGACCGTCGGCTCCGCGTGAAGGCGGCCGGTGGCCGGCAGCTCGTCGAAGATGTTGCCGGCACTGTTGGTCATCGCTGAGCTGGACTCGGTGAACGAAGATGTGCCCGTGTCGAAGAGGAGCAAGTCCACGGTGCTTTTGGGAGTCGGTAGGTCCGCGCTGGGCATGGCTGGCACGTTCCCATTGAGAAACGGGTTTGTCTGGACACCGTTCCAGAAAGGATTATTACTGTAGGTTTTGCTGGACTCCCTCCTGTCATCTGTCCATCCTCCGAGCAAATCTAACTCCTTGGCTACCTCGTCCGGGCTGTCTGGAAGATTGTCGATCATCCCGCTGTCACTTAAGGTGGAGTTCCGGTAGTTTAAGGGCTGCACGTAAGAGGAAGGGATGTAGCCCATCTCCGTGGTGTTGTGTGCGTACCACCACTCCCCGCCTGACGTATCCAGGACGTAGAGGTGGTCGCCCTTGGAGAACTTGAGGGTGGTGAAGTTGGTTGGGCAGTAGTCCTTGATTGCGATCACTTCCTTTGCATTTCCAAAGGGCGTGGGATTGTCTACGAGCAAGGCACTGGGAGAAGGCACTGCGTAAAACACAAAGGACAGGAGGTGAGGGCAGGCCCTCAGGGCGAGGCAGAGCATAGTCAAAACCAGGGAGAAGAGAGGTCTGGAAAACCATCACCCCCGACATGGAGACAACGAGTCCGGCAAGTAAACGACAGACACAAACCAAAGTAAAATCTGGTGGGCGATTCACCTGGCTGACAGCCTAAATCGAGCGTTGTCTCCCCAGATTCTATCCCATCCCAACGCGCAGTCTGAGTCAGGTGGAAAGGCCACAGAGAGTCTCTCCACCATCCACAGAAACATGAATCAGCATAATGGAATTATCAATATGTCCCAGGTTTTGAATATCTCATTTTGACCCAACTTTTCTTTATGTTACTAACTTACCGGGACTGCTGCTAGGTCGAAAGAGAAGCTGAATGTGATTTACTTAGAAAACACAGTGATGCTGAGTTAAGTGACCCACTGCATGTAACCAGGGACTGGAAAAGACCCGCAACAGAATCTCTCGGTGTCTAAGAGCTGATTCCATGTCCTGCCTTCAGCATAAAATACATAAACCAAGGGGAAGGTTCCCTTGACTATCAGGCCCATTTCCTAGTTTCCAAGTGGAACCCATTCTTCATCAAACTGTTTATATGAAATAAGATTTTTGAGGTTGGTCTCTTTCAACCTCTTTTAAACGATCATTCAGAACAACATGGAAATGGTCTCTCTGTCATCCCTTGAAAATCAAAGGTTTAGGTCTGGTCGTAATTCACATTCTTTTTGAACAACTCTTTAAGCAGTCTGAAAAATCCCAACACTTTAAACAGTGACTCAAGCTAATTTATGGTTCTTGGTGTTCAACTGCGTGTTACCAAGGTAAACAGCAATTGGAACAGCAAAAAAAAAAAAAGTCATCTAAACAAGTAGGGTGTGTTTTGAAAAATAACAGATAATTAGAAACCTAAGTGTTTTCTCTCTCTCCCATATATAACAAAGTACATATACTCAGAGGATGAAGAAACTTCTTTCTGATGGAAATAAGCCCATATATTTCTCTCCAACCCCCCCATCCCAACTGTCCCTTGTTTTATGGAGTTTGCTGCCTTCCTGTAACAAACAAATGAAAGTAAACTTTTTTTAGTTGCTTATGTAAACAAGCAAAGAAAGGACTACATTTTTAGTGGAACTACACCTACATCTTGTCTAATGTATGATTAAGTCAACAGACATCCTATTCTACCAAATTGGCCCTCCCCCCCCAAAAAAATCATTTGCCAGTTTCCCTTTCCTTTAAAAGGAAATAGTGAGAGGACTTCCCTGGCAGTCCGTGGTTAAGACTTCGCCTTCTAATGCAGGGGTTGTGGGTTTGATCCCTGGTGGGGGAGCTAAGATCCCACACACACACAAAAAACTCCAAACATAAAACAGAAGCAATATTGTAACAAATTCAATAAAGACTTAAAAAAATAAAAAAGGTCCACATTAAAAAAAAAAATCTTTAAAAATAAATAAATAAAAGGAAATAATGAAAATTAAATTCCATGTCCTCAGCAAAGTCTCAGGCAATAAAGTAGAAAGCTTCTATTTATTTACACTAACTAAATTACAGAGATACGCTTATTAGCAGGGTGTGAATCTGGGCCTTGAAGGCTGTCACCTACCACCCTGTCTGGGGTGTCGGGGAGAAGCTGGTACTGGAATCACCAGACCTGGGATTTGAATCTACACCCTTAGCAGCGGTGTGATCTCCGGAGCCTGACATTCTTCACGATGGATGAACCACCTTTCCTCGATGGGCTCTGGCGAGGATTAAGCAAGATGATGGTGATGAAGTGATTAGCATAATAATGCTTAGTACAAGGTAAAGACTCACAAAATGTTATGTTTAAACAGACATCTCCGGCCCCCTCCTAATTTAATTTTTCTCCATAGCATTCATCATTAACCAATATAAAATGTACCATACGTATTTATGTTGGTTTTGTCGGGGAGGGCTCCATCGCCCCACTAGGGTGTAAGCTAGGGTGTTAGGCTCTGTTTTGCTCGCAGTGGTGTCCTTGGTACAGGGCCTGTGTCACACAGCAGGTGCCCAGTAAACATCCGTGGAATGAATGCTCATCCTGTAAGCTTACAACAGAGACGCCATACCCATGGTATTGGGACAAGGTGTTGTCCAAAGGCTACGTTAGAATCCCCCTGGGCTGTGTCCTTCTGCTATAAAATCACACCAGAGAGCAATCACTTAACACTGAAGGGGGGCAGTGAATAAAAACAGCCAAGTCAAAGATAATGGCTTCGAGGGGAGGTGGAAGAAGGCAGATGGGTCAGCTGGGGTCAGGGGATAATATAAGATTTTCCCTCCCACTTTGTTTTCCAGTCACAGGCTCCAGTTTCCTTGACACATCTAATGAAAATGTCACATAAAAATTAAAACCAAATGAAAATCAAAGAAAGCTGGCCAGCTACTAAAATCTTGTTAGAATTCCTCAAAAGTTATATCCCTATTGTGTTCGTCCAGAATAATTCCCTTACAGTAATATTTTTTAAATTAAAAACCAAAGCTATTAGGCAGGCTGTGTACATAACTTGAGAAAACGTATCAGTGCAAATGATCACTTTAGTCTTCTTACCAGACCGGAGAATAAAAATGGTTTTACTCAAAATTCCAAGCACACTCTCCTTAGGAGAGGAGCAGTAATAGATATTTCACTCAAGGATGAGGCTTGTCTGATGGGAGATGGCGCTCCTTCCCGTCGGGCCCCCGTGGAAGTGGACCGCGGTGTGAGCTCTCTTCCAAGACCCGGCCCTCTATCAGACAAGGGCCACAGACACCTGGGGTGTATGCACGGCTGGGGCTTCCATCCAATCAAATGCAGGAAAATCCGCATCGAATTCCATCTTAATAAATTCTGGAGAGTGTTGCCCAGATTCCCAGGTACCTTGATTTTAATACAATAAAAATATCCCTGGGTGTCAGGAGGTTCAGTTCACTGAATAATACATTTCCTACCCTCTGCCTCGGTTCTTATGCAGGAAAAACATTCATTAGGGCAGAAGATTCTGCAGCAGATATTCTGGCTGGAATAGATTCCCACCTTGAAGCCGGTTCTACCATCGGCATGTGTGGGGAGCAGCTGGGCCGAAACGCTGCCTGGGCCACAGGCTGCCCCTCGGGAGTGGAGTCAGGGGGTCTCCCCCCCCCCCCGCCCCCGCTAACCAGCCCCTCCCCACATCCCCAGCTGTCTCGCCTGCCTTCCTCCCCCAGCTGCAGTGTTCCTCCCAGATGAGCAGCGGCATCATCATTATCTTTTAAAATTCAGCTCTCTGCCCCTCGTTTCAAAATCCCAGCCCAAACTGCACGACTTGAGCTCCCAGTTTCCCGCTTCAACCATGACTAGCTGGGTTACGAAGCAAGAAAACAATGCCCATTACCAGACCACGAAAAACAAACGGCGTGATTACGTATAGCAACACCCAACAGGTCCGCTGCTCTTTTTAATAAAACCTCATGATTCCCTTGCTAGCCTTTTCTTTAAAAGAACATTTTAAGCACTGCTCAGGGCCACAAGCATAAAGGACAGACAGGAAGAAGAGGAAGTTGAGGGTAACTGGAAGAGAGAAGAAGAAAGGCAGAAACAGGCACATTATGATTTTAGCACATCGGGGTGGTGCATCATGATTTTATCTGGGAGGCAGCAGATTAGTTCCAGAAATATTTATTTAGCACCGATTCTGTGCCAGGGGCTAACGACACAAAGGTAAAGCGAAAGCTCTTGCCGTTGAGCTGTCTGTGGGCAGCGCAATGGATCATTTCAACAGAATTCGGTAAACGTGGTGGGAAAGTCAACTGACGGTGGTGATGGTGACGAGGACGATGAAGTACAAGATGCCAGGACGCTCACGGGAGACACTGACCATGGCCGGTGACGGCAGGATGGACTCTAGAAGGAAAATGACCCCCTGGCATCCACCTCGGTGTCCAAAAGATAGGCTTTATCACCAGCCCAGTTTTACGTGGCTGTCAGGGAAACCCCGGGGCCACCTCTAAACCAGGGCTTGGCAAACTCTGGCCCCCGGGGCAGATTCAGCCGGCCGTTTCTGTAAAGTTCTGCTGGAACACAGCCATGGCCATTTGTTTTCTCTCTTCCGTGACTGCTTTCTCGTTACAACCTCGGAGTTAAATAGCTGTGACAGAGGCCGTGTGGCCTACACAGATTCAAGTATTCACTCTCTGACCTTCTGCAGAGAAAGCGTGCTGACCCCTGTCCCCGGCCACCCTTTTATTCTCCAGTGGCTCTCAGGACCTCATCGACTTAGTACACTCTCCTTCCCCCTTAGTTTTGTACACCACCAAGCTCTTACCTTAATGTCACCAAAACTCATGAAAAGAGAAACATATTCTGCATTAAGAAGAAGTTTCCTTACAAAGAGGAAAATTCAAAACAACCTCCCAACCCATCAAAACAAGAGGATATTGTTCCAGGGCTGAATTCATAACACGATGAAGTTTAGAGAGCTGAGATTTAATTATCTGAACGTGAACGTGGCAGCCTGTAAGGGGAGGAGTCCTTGGGTCTTAGAGCTCTTGCAAACCCCAGCCAGTACCGTTCCCAGGAGCTCACCTTTGACATCATTAAAGCTTGCTTCTGAAAACCCTTCACTCAGGTCAATCAAGGTCCCCTCGGACTTGCACCGCGGGAGGCCGCTGGAGTTGGCAGCTCGGATGCGCTGAGCTGCCATCTTGAAACTCTCTTGCCGGGTGAATGGCTAAGGTTTCATATTTCCCCTCCAGTTATTCCAGCAATTGCTGAAGCTTCTGTCTCAGGCAACCATGCTGCGCTACGGCGTCAGCTCTGCAATGTGCTTCTTCCTGTGAGCAGGGGAAGGAGAAAGGAATTGCCCTTGAGCAAGTGAAACACGGTTAAAGAGCAAACTGACGGCAAGTGGGAATCCTCTTTCTTCCAGAGGCCGTGTCACTTTTCCTGGCGCAAGGGAGCAGAGCAGGGCTCACTCCCCGGATTCTATGCCCACTTTATGCCCGTCTCATCTGTTCTCTTGCTGCACACAGCCCCAGCAGTGTTCCCTACCCTGCTGTTTGCCCTCCCTCTTCCTGGGGCACAATGAGGCTTGTGAGATCTGCGTGAGCACCTGGCCGGCCCATTCATTACAGTCAAAGAAGAGGACAAAACAGGATCTGTCCACACCGTGAGTTCCAGGGTGCAGGGAAGGGGAAATAAATCTCCTTCTGCCCAGAAAGTGTCTGGTCCCATCGTAGGAACAGCCACCGCTGTGATTCCAGCCCTGGGCAAGCAGCACTCAGCATCGCTGCCGTGGGTCTGCGGGGACGGCTTCCTGCCCACACGCTCCCTAAATCCTCCCTGGACCCCAAATAAACGAACACAAATAAGACACACGTGGCCGCTTGTGGATATAAGGTATTCTTGTGACTTCTGCAGATGAAACGTGGTATATTCACTGGATCACTGTGCTGTTACCAAGTCAGCAAAGGAAATGTTTGTGGGAAAGAACACAGATTCTCTCCTAAGGCCTCGGTTTCTCTGGGAAAGGGGCACCCAGGCGTGTGGCGGGTTCTGGAGGTGAACAAGGTGACTGGTTCCAAGCAGACCTCTCACCAGGGCCAACGGACAGGAAAGGACCTGCCAGGAGCCAATTTCAGAGCAGGGAATTTCACATGCTCTCCCAGAGCGGACCTGGGCAGACAACGCTCCAGCTGGCCACAGCTGGCCACAGCTGGGCCACAGCACTCGGAGCTGAGGGCTACCCAAGGGCAGGTGAATTTCACCCCAGTATGGCTGGGTTCATGTAACCTGTCCTCAGGTCCCTTGTTCTTTGACTGCTGTCCGCAGGCAGCTGGAAATTTGTCTTCTGACACAGGTGGGTGGCCCTACTCATGCGAGGGACCTGGGGGCCCAGCGCCACCCTCCGCAGCTTCTGCAGTGGGGATGACATAGCCCGGCCCCAGGCTCTGCGTGCAGTAAGCATGCAGCCAGCAGACCGAGTTTGCGTCCACACTCTATGGCTCCCAGGGATGACCCTGAGTTAAACAGCTTACACAAGATTCATTTTCACCTTTGTAACATGGGGTAGTAATAGCACTGTTCTGATTTGATTTGCGTGAAGGAGAAAAAGGGAACCCAGGCAAGGCGCTGAGAACAAGGGGCAGGGCTCAGTGACTACTGAACACCCCCTGCCTCGGCCAACACAGGCGGGCATCAGCAGCCCCAGTCCTGGCTCTGAGTGACCCGCTGGCAGTGGCTCTAGGGTGGATTCCAGGTCATCCCGAGGCCAGAGAAGGCCGCATTCCTGCACCTGAACACCCTGGAGAGAAGACCTGGGTTATGGGCTGAACGCGTCCCCCTCCAAATTCATCTGTTGAAGCTCTAACACCCAATGTGGTTATATTTGGAGGAGAAGTCTTTGCCGGGGGGCGGGGAGGGATGAGGTTAGATGAGGTGGGTGGAATCAGGGCTCTTACAGGAGGAGGCACCAGAGAGCTCGCTTCTCTCTCTGCTGTGTGCCGGGTGAGGACACAGCAAGAAGGCGGCCGTCTGCAAGCCAGGAATCGGGCCCTCACCCAAGATCCAAATCAGCACCTTGCTCCTGGGCTTCACAAACTCCAGAAATGTGAGGAAATCAATTTCCATTGTGCAAGCCCCCCATCCTACGGCATTTTGTTACAGCAGCCCTAGCTGACTCATACAGTGTGTGAGGAGGGCAGAAGGGGAGAGCAAGGGCCCTGGCATCCTCAGGGCCAGGGGGCCTAGACACACATGCACGGGAGGCAAGACAGCAGTGGCTGCCTCTCTGGGGAGGGAGCAAAGGGGGGCCTGGGGGTGACGCGTCCCTTAAAAACATGCCCAACCCGCGCCCAGACTGCCGTCCCTCCCACCCACCTCCCATCCTGGAGTTCCCCAGTCCATCTGGAACACCCCCCTGCAAAACACACACACACACACTTCTATTTGTGACTCATACATCAGCACTCACAAACATGCCAGTTATTTGAAGGAAGGGGTGAAGCTCCTGGATGGTTTCCCCAGTTGAGTGGGATCCCAGATTACTTCCATGCCTGCCCTGTGAGGTTACAACGGATGTGACCATGCGCTCGGACTCCCTTTCCCGCCCCCGGGCTCCTCTCCGCAGAGAACCGTGCACGGAGCTGGGCCTCCAGGAGGGGACAGCACTGACCCAGCTGGAGGCACGAGGCAGCTGCGGCCAGGAAGTGCTGCCGGGCTTTGTCTCCCGGTCCCCACGCAGTTCGCATGGCTCCTCCCCACCCAGAGTCCCCCCTCCAGCCGGGGACACCGGCCAGCCCCCCACCCCGCCCATCAGTCGCGGTGGCCGCACGGCTCTGTCCGCACAGATTGTGTCAGAGCTGGACCAGAGGTCTGGTCACCGGGCTGGCACGGCTCTGCCCCGACCAGGCAACCTGTGGCCGCGTGTGGAGCCGTTTACTGAGACGAGAGAACGTGAAAATACTCCGGATTCAAAAGATGAAGCCTTGTTTCCTGATGGGAATCAACGCAGAGGATAAAATAGGATTTGTGGGTGGGCGGGTGAGGGAGGAGAGCTTTATGATGGTTTCGAGCCCGCAGCCTGCGTGTGACGGGTGGGCTGTCACATTAATGACAATTCCTACCTGAGACTCTGGGTCTGACTGGTCTTCTTAGGAAGCGGCAGCCGGACACAGGGTAAGGAGCTGGGAGGCAGCGGTTAGGGCCAGGGGATGCGGTTAGCTGCGGGATCAGACGGCTCCGCCAGGCCAGGCTGCTCCTGGGACTGAGAGGCACGTCCAGAGAGGGGACCGCCCTTCCTGCTCCACGTCCTCCAGGGCCCCCACCCCACAGGCTCCTGCTCAGGACACGGGGACCCCAGCAGCGGTGCGCGTCCGGACAAAGGACGCCAGGGCTCTCCCAGGGCAGTGCATCCTGACCACGCTTCGAGAGATCGAGAGATCGGAGTGAAAGAGGCGCCGGCCCTGCCCCCCACCGCCCTTGGGAGTATTACCGAGTCCCACTCACTGCGGGGGTGGGGAGCATCTAGTGGAGAGTTTTAAAAGAAGCCGAGATGGGCACAATCTCGAGGCCTTACTGCACAGCCCTGCTCCCAAGGACCCCAAGGCCTGCTGTACCAGCGGGGCTCCGCAGAACCGGGCCAGCTGCCCAGAGAAGGTGAGTTGCCCAGAGGAGGTGAGGTGCCCCTGGGTTCTAAGCGGGGTGGGCGGGGGGAATAGCCAGGCAGAGCAGGGCACGCAGGCCTGGAGGACACGGCGGGCTGAGCATTGCGGAAGCTGGAGCGCAGGCGCCAGAACGTGACGGCCAAGGGTCTAGCCTCGGCCCTGGACACTACGGGAAGCCACAGAAGGCTTCTGATCGAGAGACTTTGGCTGCTGATGACATAAACGCAAGCAGCAATGCCGTTTTGTCTTTGAAAACTACTGGCACAGTTTAGGAGAAGCCGCTGAGAGAGCTGGTGGAGGGGAGAGACACAGGTGGACGTGGCAACGGAGAGAGGACATCCAGACGAGCCCCAGCCCGCCTCAAAGCCCCGCACAGACGGCCACGTCCTCAACAGAGGGGCTGGTTGAAGTCCGGATGGGGCGGATTTTACCCAGGGCTGGAAGCCTGAGAGCCGAGAACTCAGCTGAGGCCCCTACAGGACACTGAGACAGCTTGCCAAGGGCGGCCAAGAAAAGCGGAAATTAACATTTAAGAGCGATCAGATTCCTGCCGCCCCTGCCAAGAAGGCAGGAGGGCCGGGGGAGAGGCCGGGAGAGGGGCGGAAAGCAGGGCCTCAGGGCTGGGCAGGGAGAACAGAGCACAGACCACCACTGGGACTCTGGGAGACAGATCCTTGTTCTTGTTTGGTCATTGATGGGGGACACAGTGATTACCCTGAGCCACTGTGTGTTAGCAGCTGCATAGAGATGTGCAGTCCTTTTAAAACACAGATACACGCACTGAGCTTGCCATTCAAGGAAGCTGGAAGCCAGTGTAACTGCGCGGCCCTGACAATGTCGCCACTTCCCAGCCAGGGACTGAAGTCTGAGTCTGATTCCCGGACCACCAGAAGCCTTGTTCACAGGAGCTTCAATGCGCTCATTCACTCTCTCTTCCGCGGGACCAGGACCCTTTTGTCCCGTGATGTTCAATGCCCCGTGGACAGCCCAGAATGGCAGCTTTTCCCAGGGGCAGGCGGAGACCGTCCTTGGACCCAGTCCTGACGTCCACCAATACATTCGCAGAGTGCAGACACCAACCTTCGCCTCGAGCATGTTATTTTACAGCAGAGACAGACAGGCAGGCAGCCTGGCTGGGCCACGCCTGGGGGGCTCGCCCCTCCTGGCACCCTCAGGGTGAGGGCTCAGGGCTGAGGCTCTGTGTCTCCACCTCCTCCGGACCCCGGCGTGGAGAGACCCCTGGAGGGACCCGCCTGCCCGAAGGCGCAGCTACTAGATTCTGTCAGCTTCCCGCCCTGCTTAACAGAGCTCACACCTTTGCGGCTGCCCGTGGCCGTCAGATCCCTGAATACTCCCTCCCTGGTGCAATCCATATGTGACCTTAATTTTCTCAAAGGTCCCTCCTGCAGCTCAAAACCCTCCAGGTGTGACTTGCTTTTAAAGGTGGACTTCCCGCCCTGGCACTCGGAGCCCTCCACTGCTAGGCTCACCTGGGCACCCAGGTTTATCACTTACCTCCACCCCCATGCGAACCAGGGACACACTTCTCAAGCATGCGTGTCTTACCTTGGAACTCGCTGCCCTCACCTGTGGCACCAGGAACACCGCCTTCTCTCTCCCCACCCTCTTTCTGCTCCACCCTCCTCCCCACAGCCCTGCAAGCTCCTGGTTGACTCTATGTGCTGACCTCAGCTCTGTAGCCAGTATCCTGGAGCCTCAAATTCAAGTGGCCCAAGTTCAAGGCCACGCCACTTGAGTTAATCCCTGCTTTATTAGAAAATAATGTGGGAAACTGAGTTATTTGTAGTGAGGTGGATGGACCTAGAGTCTGTCATACAGAGTGAAGTAAGTCAGAAAGAGAAAAACAAATACCATATGCTAACACATATATATGGAATCTAAAAAACAAATGGTTCTGAAGAACCTAGGGGCAGGGCAGGAATAAAGTCACAGATGTAGAGAATGGACTTGAGGACACGGGGAGGGGGAAGGGGAAGCTGGGACGAAGTGAGAGAGTGGCATGGACATTGTGTACACTACCAGATATAAAATAGATAGCTAGTGGGAAGCAGCCGCATAGCACAGGGAGATCAGCAAGGTGCTTTGTGACCACCTAGAGGGGTGGGATAGGGAGGGTGGGAGGGAGACGCAAGAGGGAGGGGATCTGGGGATATATGTATATGTATATGTATAGCTGACTCACTTTGTTATATAGCAGCAACTAACACACCATTGTAAAGCAATTATACTCCAATAAAGATGTTAAAAAAAAAAAAAAAGAAAAGAACGTGGGGGTAGATGACCTGATGGTCTGATCTGCTTTATAATGAGCTCACAAAAGTTCACTAACACTGCATTTTACTGTATGTTATACTACTAGTATATATTACTATACGCTATGCTATTTTTTCTATTTTTTAACCATTTCTCTATTTTCTTATTTAACTTTTATTATTATTACTTTCATTATTAATTATTTTTACCATTTTCTTATTTATGTACATATTTCAAAATGTCAACAAAACATTTTTTAAAATTAGGAAAATAATACTAGGAAAACTTCATCACCTGCCTTTCCAAGAGGGACGTGTCAGGAATGAAGGTGTGTGTGTGTCTGTGTGTGTCTTCTTTTGACTGGGAAAAACTCTAAGGAGCCCTAAATCCAAATGCCCAGGCGGTCTGAGCCCCCTCACAGCACAGGTGGACGTGGCTGGGTTCCCACTTAACTGACAAGTGACCTTATGAATCCGCCAGATTCAATCACCAGGCGGTCTGAGCCCCCTCACAGCACAGGTGGACGTGGCTGGGTTCCCACTTGTTGACAAGTGACCTTGTGAATCCGCCAGATTCAATCACCAGGCGGTCTGAGCCCCCTCACAGCACAGGTGGACGTGGCTGGGTTCCCACTTGTTGACAAGTGACCTTGTGAATCCGCCAGACTCAATCACCAGGCAGTCTGAGCCCCCTCACAGCACAGGTGGACGTGGCTGGGTTCCCACTTAACTGACAAGTGACCTTGTGAATCCGCCAGATTCAATCACCAGGCGGTCTGAGCCCCCTCACAGCACAGGTGGACGTGGCTGAGTTCCCACTTAACTGACAAGTGACCTTGTGAATCTGCCAGACTCAATCACCAGGCGGTCTGAGCCCCCTCACAGCACAGGTGGACGTGGCTGGGTTCCCACTTGTTGACAAGTGACCTTGTGAATCCGCCAGATTCAATCACCAGGCAGTCTGAGCCCCCTCACAGCACAGGTGGACGTGGCTGGGTTCCCACTTGTTGACAAGTGACCTTGTGAATCCGCCAGATTCAATCACCAGGCGGTCTGAGCCCCCTCACAGCACAGGTGGACGTGGCTGGGTTCCCACTTGTTGACAAGTGACCTTGTGAATCCGCCAGATTCAATCACCAGGCGGTCTGAGCCCCCTCACAGCACAGGTGGACGTGGCTGGGTTCCCACTTGTTGACAAGTGACCTTGTGAATCCGCCAGATTCAATCACCAGGCGGTCTGAGCCCCCTCACAGCACAGGTGGACGTGGCTGGGTTCCCACTTGTTGACAAGTGACCTTGTGAATCCGCCAGATTCAATCACCAGGCGGTCTGAGCCCCCTCACAGCACAGGTGGACGTGGGTGGGTTCCCACTTGTTGACAAGTGACCTTGTGAATCCGCCAGATTCAATCACCAGGCGGTCTGAGCCCCCTCACAGCACAGGTGGACGTGGCTGGGTTCCCACTTGTTGACAAGTGACCTTGTGAATCCGCCAGATTCAATCACCAGGCGGTCTGAGCCCCCTCACAGCACAGGTGGACGTGGCTGGGTTCCCACTTGTTGACAAGTGACCTTGTGAATCCGCCAGACTCAATCACCAGGCGGTCTGAGCCCCCTCACAGCACAGGTGGACGTGGCTGGGTTCCCACTTGTTGACAAGTGACCTTGTGAATCCGCCAGACTCAATCACCAGGCGGTCTGAGCCCCCTCACAGCACAGGTGGACGTGGCTGGGTTCCCACTTGTTGACAAGTGACCTTGTGAATCCGCCAGACTCAATCACCAGGCGGTCTGAGCCCCCTCACAGCACAGGTGGACGTGGCTGGGTTCCCACTTGTTGACAAGTGACCTTGTGAATCCGCCAGATTCAATCACCAGGCGGTCTGAGCCCCCTCACGGCACAGGTGGACGTGGCTGGGTTCCCACTTGTTGACAAGTGACCTTGTGAATCCGCCAGATTCAATCACCAGGCGGTCTGAGCCCCCTCACGGCACAGGTGGACGTGGCTGGGTTCCCACTTGTTGACAAGTGACCTTGTGAATCCGCCAGATTCAATCACCAGGCGGTCTGAGCCCCCTCACGGCACAGGTGGACGTGGCTGGGTTCCCACTTGTTGACAAGTGACCTTGTGAATCCGCCAGATTCAATCACCAGGCGGTCTGAGCCCCCTCACAGCACAGGTGGACGTGGCTGGGTTCCCACTTGTTGACAAGTGACCTTGTGAATCCGCCAGACTCAATCACCAGGCGGTCTGAGCCCCCTCACAGCACAGGTGGACGTGGCTGGGTTCCCACTTGTTGACAAGTGACCTTGTGAATCCGCCAGATGCTCCCCTTTAGGACTGATGGGCATCCAGCGCCTCCCAGGTCCAAACCCAACTTGGGGTTTGCCCCAAACCTCCTCCCCAACTTCACCATCTCAGCCGACGGGTGATGGGCTCACTCAGCCAGCCCCGAAGCCCATGTTCCTCCCCAGCGGCCCCTCCCTTACCCCCCCATCCGTGGAGGGCATGCACTGCGTGTGTGCACGCCACCCCAGGCAGCTCCGGCTGAGCTCCCCGCAGCACCTCCACGCCACTGTCACCTCTCAACTCACTAATCAGCTCCCTTCCACCAGGTCTAACGCGTCCAGCTCTGCCCTCCCACAGTCCACCCCTCAATTAGCAGCCAGGACTTTACAAAAGTCAGTCGGGACCCTGTTCAAAACTCTCCAAAGCTCCTTAGGTCTTCGTGCTTACAATGCCCTCAAGGCCAGCATCCTGGGTCCTGCTGGCTCTTTGGTCCCGTTTCTTGAAGTTCTCTCCCTCCCACTGCAGGGCCTTTGCACATGCTGTTCCTGCGTCCTGGGAGGCCCCTGCCTATTATTCGCCAGACTGGATCCCTCACTGCGTTCAGGTGTCTGCAATAGAAGCATCCCTCAGCCCACCCTCTTCCCCTACTTTCCTTTTTAACACTAGACATATCCTGTGCTCTTCGCTTTCTAGCCTGATTTCTCCAAGAGAACGTAAGCTCTCCGAGGCCACAGGACGCAGCCTGTTTCCTCGCTCCCTGGGTTGTGACAGGCCTGTACAGAGCAGGCTCTCAAATATGAATGAGCAAATGAACTCCATTTAAATAAAGAATACAGCTTTGGAGCTATCTGGTAGGTATCCCTGGGATCATCTCCTTGAAAGAGCCCAAATCCCCCCAAAGTGTCAAATGTCCCCCCAGATGGCTGATGTGACTTTATTATACTCAGCAGGCTAAATTTAGGAATCTTATTCTCTTTATTCTCTTTTGGAAATCCAAGTTATACATTTCTAAAACACTGATGGATTAGCTGGATGGGCACCTGGGAGGTACCTGGGCAGCTTGGCCTACAAGTTTGGCCACCCTCCACTAGGGTCTGGACGTCACCCACGGGCCCCAGGAGCCACCACCTCTCGGGTACAGCCTGCAGCTGCACGCACTCCTGGTCAGGGCGGCCGGCACTGGACCTCAGGACATCTCAGAAGGGTAGGCTGTGGCAGCCACTGTATCCCCCACCCCCGGAACCACGCCTCGACTTGGGAAGCCTCCCGCCCCCCGCTTCACCTCCACGTGGTAGAAGTCAGGTCTAAGAAGTCAGGAAGGGACATTAAAGCTTACTAATGTCTGAGCCACAGCTAACGAGGTTTTCTTATCTTTAGTATAAAGGCCAATTCACTCAGAGAGAAAAGAGCCTGCTGCCAGCTCCTCCCTGCTAACTATGGGGCTGGCCTCTGAACAGACGACACCGCTGTACAAGGACAGACTTATCTACAGATTCCGGTGGCAAACTCGCGACCCCGCACACAGCCCCTCAGCTACCCCTGTGGATTTGCCACTCCCCAGCTCCTAGAATCCCAGAATATTCTTGTGGGGGCCTGTATGCCAACGTTCTGCCCGAGGAACAATTAAAAAACAAACCAACCAAGAAAAATAACGGAACACGAGCATCTGCAGGGTGGAGAACACCTTGGTCAGGACCCCAGCGTGTGCACAGCCAAGCGCCAGGTCCTCCGGGTGGCCCAGAGCCAGGAAGGTGCAGAAGGAAGGCGCTGGGCCTGGACCCCTCCCGCAGGAGGGCGTCGGGCATCGAGACTGCCTTGGGCTCCTCCCTGGAGAATTCTGTTGGTGCCTTGTTTAGGGTGACTCATTCTCCACATTTGATTTTAATTTCTGGAGTAGGAGTATCATGTTGATTTCATCAGATTTCCTCTGGGTTAAAAAGAAAGCATGAGTTTCGACCCGCTCCGGGGGATGTCAGTCACCAGGCTCTGTGGACAGACACTCCAACCCATCTGTCCCCACCTCACTCTCTCCCCAAGAAAGAACATGTTCCCAAGGATGAAGGTAATCCAGAGATACCCTCCCTCCCAAGCTGATCTGCTTCCTGTGAGCAACTGCCCGAAACCCAACGCCCTGGGCTCCCAACCTGACGGGCCGCCGCGGAGAAGCCGACGTGCCCGGTCAGGCTGCAGGGATGGACCAGGGACATCTGGTTTCACACCTCCCCACGTTGAGGAAGATCCCGTGAGGAAGGCGAGCCGGTGGTGACCCAGCGGGGTGACAGCGAGCCTGTCTGCATGCCTGTAGACGTCTACGACATCCTTTTCCCTCCAAAGCAAACTGCCCTGGAGGGAGGCCCATCCCACAGACTCCAAACAGCACCCCAGCTCCCCCCGCCTCCTGATCCTTGACCCGACTGGTCTGGGCAATGGCCCAAGTGGAAAGGCAAAACGTGACTGGTGTCCCCTTTCCAGGCTCTCCTCTCTCGGCAGGGAAAGGCACAGGTTCCGGTTACGAGAGCACGGTCCTACACAGCGAAACTCGAACCTTCCCATCGCGGTGGCAGGACGCTGCCTCCCACCTACAGAAGCCTGATCTCCAGAACCTTCCTGTATCCACCTGGAGCAGAGCCGAAAGCGCTGCCCGGTGGCCTGGAGGAGGGCTGCCTCCTTTGGGGGGAAAGCGCATGGCCCCACCGGAGAGAGGGGACCACAGGCAATCAGCTGGTCGTTCCAGCGTTTGGGATGCATTTCACTTTGGTTCAACAGTGACCTCAATTTACGAGCAGCAGCGCGGCTATCGGAGGCCCCCAGCCGGCCATCTGGGCAGAGCAATGAGGTTCGCGGGCAGAATCGTGGGTCCTGGTCCCTGGGCACCTCCCGAGCAGGGGACCACAGTGCCTGGGTGAGCAGCCCAGCCCACGAGAGCTGCACCTGCTTCTAGGAACAAGGCTCTTGTGTGCAGGCGCTGAGCTGGCAACATGCACACGTTCAAGGCCTTCTCCGTTCACCCAAAGCTGGTGACTCAAGCTCAACACCCCCTCAGGCTCTACGGGGTGCGTGGGAGGGGACCCCGCAGTTGCGGGTGCCCGCTTCTCACTTGCTGCTTTTATGGTGTAAAGTGTGATCGTTGGAGAGAGCTGGCCCAATGACTCGGGGCGTTTTCACCACCCAGTGGCAAAGTAAGAAAATCAGAGTCTAGAGAATCACGGGTTGTGGGTAAGGGCCAGGGAGGGGAAGGGGTGACCAAGCCCCTCTCCACCGCCTCTACAGGGCCTGAGCCTCTTACGCCCTGGCCTCTTGTCTCCAGCCTACTTGATGCCCAGCTGTGAGACTGTGCTTCAGGGCGGGCTGGACCAATCCCATCATCTCCTTGGGTAAAAACAACAATCTCAGACTTCCCTGGTGGCGCAGTGGTTAAGAATCCGCCTGCCAATGCAGGGGACACGGTTTGATCCCTGGTCCGGGAAGATCCCACATGCTGCGGAGCAAATAAGCCTGCGAGCCACAACTACTGAGCCCGCGTGCCACAACTACTGAAGCTCACGTGCTTAGAGCCCGTGCTCCGCAACAAGAGAAGCCACTGCAATGAGAAGCGTACACTGCAACAAAGAGTGGCCCCCGCTCGCCGCAACTAGAGAAAGCCCACGCACAGCAACGAAGACCCAAAGCAGCCAAAAATAAAATAAAATAAAAAATAAATTAATTAAAACAAAACAACAACAATCTCAGCCTCCTCAAGGGCTGCTACAGTCTGTAGAAGTCAATCCAAACCTGGCTTGTCTTTCCAGACCCTCCTTGCACTAACTCACCCTCCATGTCCGCGTCACACTCTCCAAGCACAGCGACTGTTTCTTTCACTCGGCTCCAAACACCACCCCCCCCAGCCATCCCCCCACCTCAAGCCTCCATCTCTCTCCGCGCCCCACTGACTTGAAGACCCAACAGTGCCCCCAGTTTCTGCTACGTTAGGACCTACCCATTTGAGAGGGACCCCAGTCAAACAGTGCCTTTGCCGATGGAATTCTACCTCTTCCCTGAGCTCTCTCGGGACTCATCCGTCATCTTCTCTGGGCACCTCCCGCTTGCATTCTGGGCACCACAGCTGTGATTCTGCACGTGATTTCTTAGTTCCCTAACAACTACCCTCGTCTCTTCGAAAGCCAACTGGATACCTGGCTCCTCTGTAATCCTCCAGCACCAAGCACAGTGCCTGGCCCAAGCTGGTGTGTGGTGCCATCTGTTGAAAGGACAAATGCTCCACCCAAACATTTATTCAGCACCACCGTGCAGCGGGGACCACCAAAGACACAAGTGGATGGAGACCTGGTCTTTTCCCTCAACTGCTGAGCATTTAGTTGGGATGACAACGTGTATGAAACTGACCCCAAGAGGAGGGGGAGGGGTGATGTCTCCACCACACCTTCCGGGTCTGCTCAGGACCTTCCGGGCCTGCTCGGGACTTTCCGGGCCTGCACGGACCTTCTGGGCCTGCGTGGGACCGGAAGCCCAGACACCTTGGTTTGCCCAACACACCGTGTGTGCTATGTGGACGCCTTCCACCCACATGTCCTCCTGCCCTATCACCCTGCTGCTGACAATGGCAAGGAGTTCAAAGATGACCCGACATGTGCATGTCAAGTGCTCCCCAAGCACGGGGTTTAGGAGGTCTGGTGGAGTGGGGTCAGCCTCCCCGAGTCACATGGGAAGAGCTGCAGCAGACAGGCTGGGAAGTAAAATCTTGTGATCAGCCCAGACTAGAAAAACTTCCCCACTCTGGTCCCCAGCCAGCGACTTGAAAGAAAAAGCATGATTATCTCTGCAGATGTTACAAAAGACATGAGAAGAGAGGCCCATTCACTTGACCGGCTGGCTGGGGGTAGACTCAGATTCCTGACCCTCGTCTGATGAGTTCAACAAAACTGCAAAACATCAGCACTGGAAAGACTTGTGGTTTCCAAACATTAACAGCTCATCTACTGTCTTCCTTAAAAAAAAAAAAAAAATCAAATTACTGGGCTTCCCCAGTGGTCCAGTGGTTAAGACTCCGTGCTCCCAATTCAGGGGGCCCGGGTTCGATCCCTGGTCAGGGAACTAGATCCCACATGCCACAACTAAGACCCGGAGCAGCCAAATAAATAAACAAATGAATGAATAAATAAATAAATAAATGTTTTAAAAAATCAAATTATTTAATATTTCTCTTTAAACCAACCTACTTTAACAATGTAAGTTTATTCAAGAAAGTTATTTTAAAGGCAGCTTTCTATGGCATTAAGAAGGAAGCTTCTATCCTTTAAAAAGAAAGGTCTTCCTTAGATATACTGATAAATCTTTTCCAGTATATGTTAACTTAAAACCTTTTTTTAAAGTTCAGCTTAGCTACCATTCTGGGAAACACAAAGCAGCTGGTGCCACTCATTTTACAGGTGAGGAAACTGAGGCTTTTTTGGTTTTTATTGAAAGAGGTTTTCCCTGGGGTTCATTTCTGAGACTCAGATGAAAATGCCAGATTCAGACGAGCTAGCTGGCCTGGGGAGGCAGCTCCTAAGGCTTCATGATGCCCCCAAATCTACTGATGGTTCTCATTAATGATAGACGTGCCACGTCTGAGGCTCAAGTTCAAGTTCAAGTGAAGACCGGGGAGGAGGAAAGAGTTGCAGAGACCAAAGTGGTAATGGGGGTGGGGGGGCGGGTGATGAGCAGGGTGAGAACGCTCCCCACGCAGAGACCAGAGCCACGCCCACCAGATGGCACCACTGAAAACAACCAGCAAATACAGTGAGAGCCTGTCGATGGGTCCCCAGAGCTGGGGAAGAGACGGCTACATGCGGCCCAACTCCTGAGGACCCAGGTGAAGTCAGTGCTCAGCTGCCTGGTTCACTACTGCCTCTCAGCCAGACTCTCCCCCGGATGGAAGAACTGTTTCGGCTTTATCCACCCATTTCGGGTGTTATCCACTGTTACGGCTTTATCCACCCATTTATCAAGGATCTGGCACCTAGCACAGGAAGCAACCAATGAAACTCATGGAATGAACGAATTTCTTTACAGAAGTTCTACCGTGTCCATGAATTACGAATTGAGATATCCAGGGCAATAAACCAATCACTGATCTATACACTTTATCAATATTTATTAAGGGAAGTAGAGGGGACAGGATTCTTGTTCTGCCTCCCATCCCACTGCCCCTCAAACTATCTGTCCTTAGGAAATCAAAGATGTGGATGAGTGACTTACGTACGGCACTGTTTACAGTGATCCAGGAGGGGGTTCTACCTCCAGGACGGGTTACGTAGCTGTTAAAATTTGTTGTCTAATACTCATTCCACTTTGTTCTTAGAAATGTATATTTACTAGAAAAAAGAGTAATTTTCACACCAAATGCTGACAGTGACCACGTCCAGGTGTGGCAGTCGTACGGATCATTTTGTTGTTTATTTTTCCTAAGTTTTCTACTGTTTGGAATTAAAAAAAAAAACACATTTTATAAAAGAAACTTCCATTCTCCTTCCCCAACACCATGATTCCAGCAGGTTCTTTCCAGCCTTGCAAGGCCATTTTCTGAGCGTGTATAACAGTATGCCATCTGTGGGGTTAATCCCAAACACCTGCAAACACTTGACTGAGTGCCTAGAACGATGTATTAATCCCAGTGGATCTAAATCCAGCCTTCCCAATTCCAGCTCCATGACTTGGCGCAAGTCATTTTCCCAATAACTGAAAAAAATGCATTCCTATTCCTCCTGGCCTCATGATTCTACTAACTAGGAAACAGAGGATACCTGATTGTGATATTGTGATTTATAGTATATAATATATATATTAAATAAATAAATAAATAAATATAATATAATATATATATAAGTCTGTGTTCTATTTCTGGCACAGAGCTCCTAAAACCCTGGGGGATTTCTTAAGCCAATAGAGCAGTAAAGGCATCTTTTGTTATGTTAATGAGGTGACTTTGGGGCCGCCCCCAGGTAACCTAAGGATGGGGACTTTCAGTCCTGTCCTCTGACTTCTGCGGAGGGGAGAGAGGCTGCACAGTCGCATAAATTACAGATGGCCAATGATTTAATCAATCATGTCTGTATAATGAGCCCCCGGTAAAAGCCCAAGGCTGGAGTTCTGAACGCTTCTGGGCTGGTGAACACACGGAGATTTGGGGAGGGGATGCTAGGAGAGGGCGTGGAAGCGCCGTGCTCTTTCTCGATACCTTGCCTTCCGTGTCTCTCCCATCTGGCTGTTCCAGAGTTATATCCTGTTATACTAAACCTGTAATCTAATTAGTGAAATGTTTGACTTCTGTGAGCTGCTCTAGCAAATTAATCAAACCCAAGGAGGGAGGGTCATGGCAAGCTCCAATCTATAGCCAGTCGGTCAGAAGCACAGGTGACAACCTGGACTTGTCATGCGCGTCTGAAGTGGGGAGGTGGGGGGCAGTCTTGTGGGACTGAGCCCTCAACCTGTGGGACCAGACTTCATTCATCTCCAGGTAGAGAGTGTCCGAACTGAGCCGACCGGCTGGACACCCAGCTGGTGCCTGAGAATTGGCAGCGGCTTTTGGCAGGAGAAAGCCCTTTGCAGGAAAGAGCTCTCTGCAGGAGGCCCCTCTGTCGCGTCATTAACCTTAAACCAGACGCCCCCATGTGCTACTCACCTCTGGCCCTAGCACACCTTTCAAATCTTTTGATCACGAAATACTCTGCCTAACCTGTTGGTTCTTTCCGTAGATGGAAGCAGTAGAAACGAAGAATAAGTAATTAACAGATGACGAGATCTCTTCCCTAGCTCCCCCTTCAGTAATCTCGCCAACAAACTGTGAACAAAATAGTATCTAAAGAAAGATCACGAGGAGTTGACAAGCCCGTACACAAGCCTGCACACAGTGGGGGATGGCCACAGCGCTGACCCCCCTACCTCACTGATTAACTGAGATGACTTCCCTGTTTCCCTTCAAACGCTTTCATGGCTAAGCAGAATCTCTGGAGGTGGTTTCTGGGGGACGCTGAGTCCACCATCTCCCCAGATTGCCGGCATTCCGATTAAGGGCATCTTTCCTTTCTACCAACACTTGCGAGCACTGATTTTGCATGCGGCGAGCAGCGGGACCTGATTCAATAACAGAATCATTCCTGATGGAAAGTCATCACCAAAGCTCCGACCAGCGGGGTTTGAGGCGGGGGACCACCCTGACCTGCTGCTCACCGAAGGCTCCCGACTTTCCACTACTATAAACGGCAGAGCGGTTGGTGACCATCTTTATCCCTAATCTTCCTCTGAATTTTGGATTATTTTCTTAAGAAGACTTTCTAGTAGAGGACGAAGCATTGCCAAATGCTTTCCTGGAAAGCTGCAGACATTTATCCTCGCCACAGCACTGGGGGGTCCCTTTTCACCCTTCTGCCAGCAATCTGAGAAAACCTTCCCTAATATGACAACTGGGCAACGAAATACCGAGTTTAAATTCACATTCCTTTGACCATCGGTCAGAAACTTTCAAATATGGACATCTTATTTCTTGCTTCGTGACTATCATTTTGCATCCTTTGCTTGATTAGAGTCTGAAGTTTCATATCAGTTTCAAATACCTTCCCCACTGTTGCTCACGCACACCCATCCATTTGCTAACTTTAGGTAAAGTCTCAGCTCTCTGACCCTATCAATCCTTCCTTTGTAATTTCACCCTGAAGCACAGAAAAGGCTCCCCTAATGAAAAATTTGATAAACATTTCACATCTATTTTCCTCTATTTAAAAAAAAAATGGTGTGTGGACTGACATCAATGTACAAAGAATTTATTTTGCTGCTCAGCAAGGAACTTTACAAAATTAATTAGCAAACAGCTAAGCGATTACTCCTGTATCGGTTCCCGAACAATCTGTCCCCTCCGTGATGTCATCTTAATGCTTTTTAAATGTGTATAGACACCAGGGTTTGAATCTGGCCAATTCCATGTCATGAGTCTGCCTATTTTTATAACAACACCAGCCCTTATGTAACTCCGGGAGCTTTACCAAGTTTGGCCATCTGGAAGGACCAGCCCCCAAGAACCATTCTATTTCAAAGTCTCCTATCAGTTATTTGAACCTGTTTTTTCCTTCTAAATGAACTTTGGAATAATTAAGTAATATGTCTTCCCACCTCTTCATTCCTTCAAAAAAGTTACCCCACTGGGTTTTTGTTTTTGTTGGCACAGCAATGGTAAGAACTGACATCTTTATACTATTTTATCTTTTCTTCCAGAAATAGGGTGGGTCTCTGTTTATTTAAAAATGAGTGCCAGGACAGTGTACAGGGACTGGCACACTCTTCCTGTAAAGGCGCAGAGTGTAAATTAAGCTCTGGGGACCATACGAACTCTGTCAAAACCCCTCACATCCAGGCAGTTGCACAAGTCCAAGCAATTCCACCTCTGAAGTATGTGGATCTGACCTCTTCTCTCCGCTCTCTGCTCCCAGCTAAGCACCTCATCTCTCTCTGGACTTGCCTCAGCAGCCTCCCATCTGGTCTCCCTGCTCCTCCGGCCCCCAAAACACACCACGAAACCGTTCTCCTTAGAGTAGCTGGGCCCCTCAGCAAGTAAGTCTCTCCAGGGGCATCTCCCTGCAGTCACAATAAATCGAACTTCCTTCTTGGGACTACGTGACTATGGCCCCACCTGCTCCTCCACGACCTTGTTTCCTTCTTGTGCACTCAGTTTCTGAATTTAACTCATTTCTGTCCCAGGACCCTTGCACTGGCAGTTCCCTCTGGCTGGCAAGCTCTGTTCTGCAAACTTCACTTGCTGACAACTCTTGCCACTCAGGTTGACTCGGGTCAATGTCACACTTCAGAAAAAACCCACCTGACCACTCACCAACGTAGCCATGCTCAGTCTGACCTCTGTGCCTCAATGTCCCCAAGTGCAAGAGGATCATAGCGAGAGCTTGCACGTGGGAATCACGTGTGCCCACACAGGGCACGGGGGCCCCCGGGCACGGTACAACACCCCCCCACAGAGTTTGTGGTCATGCTGTTTACACTGACCCAGTTCACGCATAAGCCCTGTACTTTTCACCAAGTTCAAGACACACCTCTTTTTTTTACACACCACCATGGTCTGGAATGCTATGAGTTTCACTGCAGCAAAGAACTAAACTTCCTTGGCTCATAGGTGCTTTACTAAATGAGGTAGTATAATTTCTTTATAAACCACTAATCACTTCATAAATTCTATCTCCATTGCTAGTTACTACAACTGTGGGTTGTGGGTAGTGAAAGTTTAGTATCACTGTACCTTATTTCCATTTGCTTGAGCTATTTAAGGCCCGACCAAGGGGTTCAGGTCAAGCACTTAAGCAAGCATCTTTTGGCTAAAACCTAAAAGCCACCAGGCTGGGGAGAGGAAGGCACTGAGAAGTCACATATGCTCACATTTTTCTAATACCCTCTTGTTATGAGTTGAACTGTGTCCCCCGCAAAGGATGTTGAAGTCCTAACTTCCACTCCCTGCAAATACAACCTTATTTGGAAACAGGGTCTTTGCGGATGACCACGTTCAGATAAAGTGCTTCGGGTGGGCCCTCCTCCAATATGACAGGTGTCCTCACAAAACGGGGAAGTGTGGGCACAGAGTGAAGATGACGCGGAGACAGGGAGAAGGTGGCCGTCTGCAAGCCAAGGAGAGAGGCCCGGGACAGCTTCTCCCTCACGGCCTCAGAAGGAGCCAGCCCTGCCGACACCTCAGCCCCAGACTTCAGGCCTCCAGAGCCATGAGAGAATGAATTTTGGTTGTGTTGAGTGACCCAGTGTGTGGCAGTTTGTTCTGGCGGTCTCAGGAAAGTCACACACCCTCCTAGGGGTGTGGACACAGATTCGGCTTCTCAGACCCTCACTCTCCTTGGCCGGCGTGGCCTCCTGCCCCCAGCGAACTTCTCCCCCGCTTCCTCTCTTTCTGTCACATTTAACACAAATGGAACTCCACGAAGCAAATGAAAGCCAAGACCCCAAAACAGAGTCCCGGCCTCTGCAAAGTGTGGTCTTGCCTCCACGCTTCCGGAACACTCTCTCCTAAGATCCCAAACTATCAGGCCATCGCCCGACCGCCACTCACCTCACATGCCTGACGGCTGAGTCTGATGCCGGGGGCAATCGGACCTCTATATCCCGAGTGTTACTGTGGAAAATCTTGCTAAGTCACCGCAAGCGCCCCGCAGAGGCATTTCTCAGTGGCAACCAAGTAAGTCGGGGTGTGCAACAAGCTACTCTCACCAAGATTCAGGAGATCTCCGAACATTTCGACTCACTGAGAACACACTGGAATCACTAGAAAATAGGAGGCCAGTGCCCCCTAAGTTGCAGGGAACCGGGGACAGCCCCCCTGCCCCGGGCTCCACCGCAGGGGCTCCGAGGCCACGAGGTCAGGTTCCTTCCGAGGGGGCCCAACGGGTCTGCAGCAGGACATGCACCAAAGGAACAAACGTTTAGTAACACGGAAAGACACCCAATGTAGCCACAGTGCAGAGGCAAAACCCTGACAGAAACTTCCAGCCGCTGGTAGAAGCCGAGTGGGAAAGCAGCTGAGGGTGACAGATAAAGCTGCAGGGGGCACTCGGGCTCCCCAGGGACACGGAGACGGAGGGGGCAGGAGAGCACAGCTCCGGATACAATGGAGATTCGATGGGACCCGCTGTCCGGAAGGAGAAAGGCCAGCTGAGGGAATGCCAGGCCGGCGGGGAGAGCAGAGGCCTGCAGGCCAGACAGCCTGCTGATGGGCATTTAGGGGTTTAATATGTCTTCTGGCACAAGCCGAATCCCACCTTCTCTCATTCCTCGACTTACAGTAATACTGGGAAAACGCCAGGGAGGAAAAGGCTGTTTTGGAAACATTTGTTGTGAGCGGATATAAGCTCATCCTCTGCCCCCAGGCCGACCGTCTCTACAGCCTAGGAGATAAGCAGTTCGTTTCATCCAGCACCACCAAGGGGAGACGTAGCAGGTTTGCACGCCCAGCACCTTGCCTCCAGCCCGGACGTGGAAAGGCCCAGCTTGGTCTTCTAGCGTGGCCCTTGCTTTCCTCACCTGATCCTTTATCACCAGCGTCTTCCTCCTCCTCCTCACCTGTAGGCGGGACTAAATTAAGGTTGACAGCATCCTATAAAGAAGGAAACACAGGGTTTTGGAGCCAGATCGGAGTGTGACCGGCAGCTCCAGCTGTGTGCTCTTGGACAAGTGACTTAACCTCTCTGAGCGTCTATTTGTATCACCTGCAGCAGGAAGACAGTAAAATCTGGCTCACCAGGTGCGCGCATAGGAGGCGCTCAATGAGGACCATTCCTCGTCATCGTGCCTGGAGATGAACGCCAGTCGGCCCAGCACTGATGTCCCCAAACAGTGATGTACCACGGACTCAAACCAACTTACAAAGTCTCCTGCAAACCACAAATTCTCTGCATTTTCACTTGGAGGCGTTGGCATTTTTACTGAAAACCCAGGTCACCACCTGCTCACCTTTGATGACTTCCCCTTCAGCCCTGGTGGAACCCCTCAGATGGGCGTAACTTAACTTCCTGGGGCCTCCACTTCCTCATCTATAACTTGGGGAAAACTACGCTCTTGACCTCTTCAAAGTGTGTGGACAAAATCTGCTGGTTCATGCCGAGTGCTTAGGGAAGAGCCAGCACGCAGCTCTCCCCAAGTCAGGGTTTCCTGCTCTTGGTGCCAGAAACACTTTGGGTGGGACCGCCCTGCCCACTGCAGTATGCCTGGCAGCACCCCTGGCCTCCACCCACCAGAAGCTGGGGGCATCCCCACCCCCAGACAACCCAAATGTCTCCAGGCACTGCCAAGTGTCCCCCAATATCGCCCCTCTCATAACCACTGTCCTCGGTGAGGGCTATTGTTATTAATGTTATTTATCCTCTTCCTTTACCTCTAAGTCTGATCCCGGCTGGTGTGTTGCCACCTCTTCTCTCTGGCTCCCTTCCTTCCATTTCCAATCTCCACCTCCCACGCTCCACCCCATGGCCACGCCCGGCACCCCTGCACCCCAAAGGGCTCCCCTTAACAGTTTCCCCACCCTGGATGTCGATGCCAACCACCTGGAGAGGCTTTTGAATAATACAGTCCCACCCTGGAGATTCAGCAGTATTTTTAAAAAGCTCTCCCGTGATTCTAACGCACACACAGGGTAGAGAATCACCGTGCAGCCCGGACTCACTCACCGGCCACCAAAGAACCTACAACAGTCCTTTCACTTAGAACCCAGGCCCCATTGCCTCAACTTCAAATGGTGGTCCGAGGTCCCGCCCGACCGCTTGGAAAAAAAGCCCACTTGTTCAACCCCCTGCTTCATGCCCAACCCCCAACTACAAGGGTCCCAATGGCCAGCTAACAGGTCCCCTCCCCAAATTCGGCACACTCAGCTGGGCATGCTACTCACCGTACCTGGAAGGTTCTCTCGGGCTCCTCTAACCCTGGCCAAACCCATCTACCCTTCAACAAATCCTCCCTGGAATGCTCTGCTGTCACTGATTCCACACCCCGACCCATCACAGAACCACCCAAGGGCAGTTTCTGGGTCTTACACACAAGGTCCTGGGTCAACACACCCCGGGAACTAAAGTCCTGGAGGCAAGTTCTGCAGACGTACACAAAGCACAGACACAGGGACTCTCCAGATGACTCGTCCCCCACAGGGCACAAGCCCGCAACGCGGGTGATGTAAGCTCTGCGAGTCCATGGGCCACTGTGCCCAAAAAGCATTTGACCTTGAAGGGGTCAACATGTGTTTTAACAGGTAAGTGACGTCTGGAGGCCAGACAGAAGGCCCAGCATGGAGCAGCCTGATGTGGTCTCAGGAATCCCAGGACCTCTTCGTGGCCTTCAACCCCAATTCCTGGTGTCATTGTCGCTGCCTCCAGAACAGATCCAACCGCACTTCGCTGGGCGTTGAGTCTGAACTGAAGCAGATCACAGGAACACCAAGCACCTGGGAGAACTCCGTGTATCAGAATGGCCCCGGGAGCACGCAAGGTTTTATTTTTAGAAGCAGGACACATTCTTCAAAGAAAATCTTTGCACAAACCTTGAGCCAGAACTAGGTAAATACAAAGCAGCTCTGTCAGAAGGGTGGAAAGGGGAGGCGTGAGAACTGGTCTGGGGAGGAGACGGGTCCACCCGCTAGCCCACCTGCCGCCTGCCCAGCCCCATCACTTCCTAGCCCAGATGGAGGAATCCTTCACTGACCATCCACCTGCACGAAGCGCAGCATAAACACTTTACATGCACCAGACGTCGCCATTCCACCCCAGGCACACGCACCCAAGGGAAAAGGAAGTGGATGTCCACAGAAGGGCCCGCGTACAGATGTTCGGACTGGATTCACTTTTCATAATGGCCCCAAACTGGAAACAACCGTGACGTCCACCAACAGGAGGAAATAAACCAATGGCGGCACATTCATACGGTACCACTGATAGGAAATACACATCCACAACGCACCGAGGTGGCCCACGGGCATGAAGCTGAACATGGAAGCCAAACCCAGGAGCACGTGTCTTACAGGATGTATGAGAACAGGCAGGTGGACCCGCAGACGTCAGCAAGAGTGGATGGCGGGAGGAGGCGGGGCCAGATGGGGAGGGGCGCAGGGAGCCACTGGGTGATGGGGACACAGCTTGAAGGAGTGTGGGTGATGCAGGCGTCAAACCTCAAGGATGCATGACGTACGAAAGTGCAACGATGACATGACACGCCTTTCAGAGTATAAAGAAGTATAAAGAAGCAACCGAAGCAGAAACGTGGCGTTTCTGCCTGCAGCTAGGGAGCTGATCACAGAGCTGGGCTGAGAACCAGGCCTCCGGGAAGCCTCCACTGACTGGAGGGTTTCACTGCGCCGGACGGAATTATCTGGCATCACCTGCAGCTGATGCCCCAAGCCTGGCCCCCATGTGCCCACACGCACCAGGGTCTTCAACGATCGGCTTTCCAACCACACAGACAGAGGCCTACTTGACCACCCCTCCCCCTCCCCCTCCCCCGTCCCCACCCCACGTGGCCGCTCCGAGTCCCCGGGGTCCCCTGGGATGTGCTGTGCTGGCTGACACCTCGCCAAGGTGCCCTGGGGTCAGCGAGGCCTTGGACGGGCTGGTTCCCGAGCTGCTGTAACAAATCACCCCAAATGGGGTGGCTTAAAACAAAGAAACCGTTCTCTCCCGGCTCTGGATGCTAGAGGTCTGAAATCAAGGTCTCTGCAGGGCCCTGCTCCCAAAGGCTTGGGAAGAATGTGATCCAGGCCTCTCTCCTGGCTCATGGCGTCACGGGCAAGCCTTGTCTTTCCTTGGCTTGCAGATGCCCCCAAATCTGCCTCCATCTCACGTGGCCTTCCTCCCTGTGTCTCCACGTGGCTGTCTTCTGTGGACACCAGTCATGGAATGAGGGTCCACTCACTTTGACTAAGCCAGGTACATCTGCAAAGACCCTATTTCCACATAAGGTCACATTCTGAGGTGCCAGTAAACGTGACCTTCCGGGGACACGATAGCACCTTGGACATCGAGTAACAAGGGAAGGCAGGTCGGGGGAAGGCCAGGCAAGAGGCAGGCGGCGGGCTGGTTCCTGCCCAGAGCAGCCCCGCGGGGACTTCGGCCCAGCCAGCCGGGCAGGTGAGACCTGGGCCCTTGTGAGAGTGGCCTGGGACTTTGTGCGACGCTGGCTGAGAGCTAAGGAAACGTCCCTCTCGTCTAGTGAAGCTGTCACATGCCCAGTTAGACGCAGAAGTGTCAACCCCTTTGGGGCCTTCTTTACCTAAGACATGCACGTAAGGGAATCCAGTAACAATATGGGTGAAAACTTGGCAGGTAACTCGGGTTTCACCCTCAGCTCCGGTTAAAAGAACTTCATGGAGCACGTTCTTAACTGTTACGCTTCTCACCGGGGCAAACAGAGCCGACTCTGATGACAGACTGTCTGGCGAAGATGCTGGGTCAGTCGCTGCGTCAGTCACTAAACGTTGCCGTACCGCGGGGGCCCGCGGGACCCGTGGGCAGGTGCAGGGGCGTTCCCGTCCCCTGTGCGCCCATGCTAGGGCAAACGGGGAGCTGCCAGAGTCCGAGGGACGTCCCAAGTCCTTAAAGCAATAGGCTGCCCTCTGCCAACACCACATCTGTGGTCACCAGCCCTGGCACCCCGGGCTCCCCTACAACAGGACCTGATCGCGTGACTGTAACTGCTCATTTAATTGTGTGTCTCTCCAACCAGGCCGTGAGCTCGAGATCAGCAAGGACCTCTAGCATCCCTGGCACACAGCAACAATCTCTCAATAAGTAGCACTTACACCAACCAAGGGCTTACAGGTTGCTCCAATCTCACAGTATATGAATGGGGCGGCTTCTCCAAAGCAAGACTTCTTATGTTCATAGCCTTCTTCACGTCTGTCCTGAAAACCTGAAGGTTATCAGAAGTGGAGTCCTCTTTAAGTCACTAACTACAGGGGTGCTGAGCACTTGTCACGCACCTTGTTAGCTGCTACAAGAACACAAAGAAAAGCAAGACCATCCTGCTCTTAGCAGGCCCGCAGAAATGATGAAGACAGACATGAACTACAACAGAAACCATAATACAGGTAAAACAGCCAACCACATCCACTGCTGTCAGCTGAACGGTGTCCCCCCCAGAAAGATATGCTCGAATCCTAAATCACAGACAGACCCTAAATCAATCCCTGGTGTCCCTATAAGACACTGGGATACAGAGACACAGACACACAGAGAGAAGATGGCCACATGACGATGGAGACAGAGATGGAAGTGATGCAGCTCAAGCCAGAGGGCGTCAAGGTGGTGGGTGAACGACCAGAGCCGGAAGGAGGCAAGGAGGAGTCCTCCTTGAGCCCTCAGAGGGAACCTGGCCCTGCAGACATCTTGACTTCAGACTTGCAGCCTCCAGATTGGAGAGGGTCCATTTCTGTTGTTCAAAGCCATGCCGTTTACGGTCATTTGTTATGCAGCCCTGGGAAACTACAGGTAGACCTCCGAGATAACACAGGTTCAGTTCCAGACCACTGCAATAAAGCACATATCAAGATAAAGCGAGTCACATGAATTTTTTGGTTTCCTGGTGCATAGAAAAGTTTTACTCTACACCTTGTACTATAGTCTATTGACTGTGCAACAGCATTGTCTAACAAATGTGCAGGGGCTTCCCTGGTGGCGCAGTGGTTAGGAATCCGCCTGCCAATGCAGGGGACACGGGTTTGAGCCCTGGTCTGGGAAGACCCACATGCCGTGGAGCAACTAAGCCCATGAGCCACAATTACTGAGCCTGCGCTCTAGAGCCCACGTGCCACAACTACTGAAGCCCGTGCACCTAGAGCCCGTGCTCCACAACAAGAGAAGCCACCGCAATGAGAAGCCCGCGCACCGCAAGGAAGAGCAGCCCCCGCTCGCCACAACTAGAGAAAGCCTGTGTGCAGCCACGAAGACCCAACGCAGCCAAAAATAAAATAAATAGAAAAAATACATTTATTAAAAAATAAAAATAAATTAAAAAATAAAAAACGTGCAGGCCTTTATTAAAAAATACTTTATTGCTAAAAAATGTTAACCATCATCTGAGCCTTCAGTGAATCGTCTTTTTGCCATAGTCACATCAGAGATCACTGATCATGGATCCCCAGCACAAATATAATAGTTATTATGTGAAATAGTTAAATAAATATTTATTTTAAAAAGTAAAAAAAAAAAAAGTTTGAAATAGTTGAAGAATTACTGAAACGTGACTCAGAGACACAAAGAGAGGAACTCTTGCTGGAAAAAGGACGCCAACAGACTTGCTCGATGCCCGGTCGCCACAAACCTTCAATTTGTTAAAAAAAAAAAGTATCTGCAAAGTGCAATAAAACGAGGGTGCCTGTTGCCCTGCCCTACCCTCACAGCACTTGTTGGTCATGTGTCAGGCACTATTCTAAGTGCTTCTGTGCCCACTGATTTACATGTCACAGCCACCCCATGACACAGACGGTTGATCATTCCCTCCAACGAACAGTCGAGAAAACCAAGGTACGGAGAAGCTAGGTCACTGGTCCAAGGTTTCCCAGCTGGGTGGCCGCAGAGTCTGCTGCGTGAGCCCGAGGCTGGTGTGAGCCCAGCACAAAGACGGCAGGGCTGGAGCAGCTCCTTTCTAGACCATTCCGAGACCACCAGCTGCTCCTCCCCTGCCCGCTGGGCCAACAGCACCCTGGCTCCTGGAGCAGGACCCCCAAGCTGGGCTGCTGGGCAGAGCTAGCAGGATAGTCTAAGTGTCTGCTCCGTGATTTTGTTCTGTTTTTGTAATCAATGCATAAATTAACAAACCTGGCGTGAAATCACTCCCTGTTTTTCTGCAGAGCCTCTGGTACAAGTCTGTACCAGGCAGAGATGAAATGGAATCCAACCGACCCGACAAGTTTCCTGCGGGGAGGGTGAGTTCACCAGAGGCCCTGGAATCCAGGTCCCTGGCCTTTTGATAATCAGCTAATTTCCTCCCAGTTCTGAGGGTGACACAGGAGAGGCGCTTGGCCAGGGAGAAAGTGTGACCTGGTGCCAGAGGGCAGTCGGAGAAGCTTTCCTTTTGCCTCCAACTAAAAAGTGCCCGAGGATGATTATTTTATACAGGGAGTAAGAAAAAGGATCAGGGGAAGAAAAAAATTACCCACGGTAGAAATGGGCTCCTCCTCAACCGTTCCCATCCTCTGCTTTGTTTTGTCACCATTCATACCCAGCCGTCTAGCAGATTCTTAGCGGCATCTTCTCCCTGCTGCCACCCCCTGCCCCGTCCTTCCTCCTCCTCCTGGTCCGCAGGAAGGCTGTGCCCTCTGTCACCCAGAGCCTCGGCTTGGACCAGAGCCCCGGGCGGCACCGGGGCTCCCTTTCCTACAGAACCAGCAGCTGGCTCGAGCCCAGGGCTCCTCGCTGGCTGGCGCTGGTGCCTTTCTGCTTACAAATATCCTCCCTGGCTCCCAACGGCCCCCGAGCTGCTGCTCTCCTCCCCTCACCTCCCCCGAAGCGGCTCCTGCCCCAAGCCTTGGACACACTGTTCCCACTGGGGTTGGTGATGAGGCCACCGGAGCCCCAGGTCCTGAGGGCGTTTTCCTGCATGCGTCTCACCGGGCGGCTTTCTAACTACTGACCTCTCCATGGCCTCCCAGGGTGACGGCTCTCTCCTTCCTCTCTGAGCTGGTCTTTGAAGCCTGTCTTGCAGGTGTCTTCCCGGCACCTGCATGGCTGGTCCTTCCCCCTTCCTTCCGAGATTTCCCCTCTTCTGTCTGCCTTCAAGTGTCCAATGTCCCGCGTCCATCCTTGCCCTTCTGCTTTTGTCCCCTGGAGCGTTCTCCTTAGGGGGCCTAGCCACCCCAGGGAACAGGGCGGGGATGGGACCACCTAGTCTCTACTGATGCCCAAAGCCTGGTCTGCCTGGCAGCCCTGTCTCTGCAGCACCTCCCACACGCCCTCAGGATGGCGACCTCAGGGCCAGCATGCCTGGCTCATCTTCTCCCACCCGAGCCTGCCCATTTCCTGCATCCCCATTCCAACAAAAGCACCGCCCACCTCCCCCAAACCAGTCCGTTCTCTAGTTGAAACAGATATTTTTTTTTCTGGAAAGCATCGTTTCTCAACCTTGGCACTACTGACATTTGGGGCCGGATCATGTTTTGCTGTGGGACCCATCCT
This sequence comes from Balaenoptera physalus, assembly GCF_965194825.1. Lineage (NCBI taxonomy): Eukaryota > Metazoa > Chordata > Mammalia > Artiodactyla > Balaenopteridae > Balaenoptera > Balaenoptera physalus. The sequence continues at coordinate 133,385,828 of NC_138885.1, read as the reverse complement.
GTGCACTGCAGATGGCCAGCAGCACACTTGCCTCCACCCCCTAGATGCCAGTAACTGCCCCCAACCTCAGCTGTGACGAGCAAAAATGTCTCCAGACGCTGCCAATGTCCCCTGGGGACACCACTGCCGGAAAGGGCCAGACAGGGAAGATCACGGGCTTCGTGGGCCACTTGGCCTCAACTCCAGCCACTCAGCTCTGCCTCTGAAAGGCAAAGACGGCCACAGACAGTGAGTGTGCATGGCTGGGTCCCAATAAAACCTTATTTACAAAAGCAGGGTGCATGCAGGATTTGGTCCACTTGGTCCTGAGGCCACACTCCACTGGCCCCTACTCCGGGCGTCGCCTGCTCTCTGGCCGGCTCCGTGCCCCATCCCCTCCGTGCCTTCTTTGGGGAACTACCCATGCCTCACCTGGACACCCACGCCCTTCAAATTGCCTGCCATCTGGACCCCCTACTCAATTTCTCAGGTACGAGCCCACCCTGACCCTACAAAAACAGAAATCGTTTGAATCCTAACTAGGAAGATAACACCCTTTATCTTGGGCCAGGCCCTGTGCTACAGGCTTTACCAACTAATTTAAATCTCCAAAGCGGATCCGGTGAGTAGAGGTAACGAAGCAGATGTGGAGAAGCAACTTGTCCTAGGACACACAGATACCGCGTGGACCCCACACCTTCATCCTACCTGGATCCCACGTGGACAATTCGCTGCTGTCACTGCCCGACCCCCCGGCGCCCTCCTCCACCATCTCCTGTCTCGGCCCCTCTGAGTCCATGAGCAGGGCCATGGGACGGAGGGGTGGCGCTGGAGGCCCGCGGCAGCACAGGCCAACACTCGCATCCTCGGACGGGCTCACGCCCTCCTGGGGACACGGGCCCAGCAGAAATCCAGGCCGGCAGCCCCGGGTGGCATCTCAGAGTGAGACCCATGGTTCTGAGCATGCAGTGGTCCTGGCTGCCTCGGTCCGGCTGGTTTCCTTTCTGGAAGGTTTTTGTATTACACTTACAAATCATTAAAAACGAATAGGAATATACTTTGTTTCCCATAAAAATGCTACGCCAGAGGTTTCCGGTTGATCTATTCTTTACCAAAACCTAGGAACGTCAGGTACGATACCCCCTGAAGCAGCAAGTAGCCCTTATGAGGTTTTCCGAACATGCCCAGGCCCAAAGGAAAAGAAAAAAGAAAGGAAACGAAGCAGCCGCTCCCTATGGGAACAAAGCAGGAAGAGATGGGGGGGCGAGCCTGAGCCCCCCTCCCACATGCCGTCCTTCCTCTGTTTCGCGCCCCCCGCAGGAAGAGACAGCAGGCTCCCAGCACGGCTTCCCAGTACAGAGAGGGCAGCTTTCTCGGGTGCCCCCGCTCGGCCAGCCCAGGACAGGATTAGGGTCGGAGCCAGAGGACTGGAGCTGGACAGCTGCAGGGGCTCCGCCTGCTGCCCACCCACCCGGAGGTCAAAACCCCTCCCTCGCAGGACACAGGTTCCTGGGCCCACCTTGAGGTTCTCACTGGGTAGGGACAGACAGGCTGAGCTGTCACTCAGATTAGCATCATTTGAGTCGAGTTTAGTAAAGGTACAATGACAGCAAGGTGGGAGGTTGCAGGAATGCCCTGGGGTAGCGACAGCAGCGGGGTGGTGGAGGAAGGTATTGGAATCTGGGGAGACAGGGAAGGGCTGCTCCAACCTCCCCCCGACCTCCTCTCCCCCCGGCCTTTCTACTGGAGGCAAGGGAGGCCCACCTGATGCACTGATTTCAGATGACCGCCCCCCGGGCCAACCCCGCACCCCCCCGCAGGTGTGGAAAGAGCACGAGGGGCAGCCCCAAGGCAGACAACACGCAGGGGGCTGCTTTCTCGCAACAAGCCTCCCTGCGGTCCTGATGCAGGCGACCGAGGGGCCACACCTGGAGAGACGCCTGGCCTGGGCCCGCTGTTGACGCCCCTCACTCAGTAAGCAGCACTTCCTGGCACTGCCGTGTTAGCTCATGGATGGCTGAATCCACAGGGGACAGCACCAGACCGGCCACTGCACGACAGTGACCCAAGCCAGTCCACGCCAAGGGTGACTTCAAGTCCAGGGCAAGCCCTGGCTCTTGGAGATCTGTAAGATGCCAGGGACAGGCGTGCAGGCGGAGGGACAGGGCTGGTGGGGGCAGGGAGCTGGAGTCTAGAACTAGGGGTCTCGACAAGAACTTAGAGATGAGAGAAGATGGCTCTTAAAATTAAGTCAGAACATCACAGTGTGATGAATCCTAGGAGCGCTATTCACAACAGACCAAAGGCAGAAACAAGCCGAGCATCCAGTGACGGATGAGTGGACCCACACAGCGTGGTCCCTCCATACAGTGAATATCACCCAGTGCGAAAAGGAAGGACATTCTGACACATGCTGCAACGTGGCTGAACCCTGAACACACTACGATAAATGGAAGACGACAGTCACAAAAAGTCACGTATTGTACGGTTCCGCTTATAAGAAATACCCAGAAGAGGCAAATCAAGAGAGACAGAAAGCAGGTCAGTGGCTGCCAGTAGCTGGGGAGGGGAGGGACGCCCCGTGGCTGCTCCCAGGTCTCCTGTTGGGTTGGTAAAAGGCTTTGGAACTAGAGGCGGTGGTGGTACAACTTCGTGACTATACTAAGTATCACCACATCGGGACACCTGAAAATGTGCCCATCAGAAACCCAATTCAGGCTAAAATGTGTGTGCGCGCGGAGGACAGTCTGAAAAGATACCTTTACTTAAAAAATTGTATACGTTGAGATGTATTTTTGTTATAATCGGGGTACACTACTAAAGGATGGAGAAAAAAACCCCTACAAGTAGTCAGGAGGGAGGCTGGTCCAGCAAAGGGAAGAAGCCGTAACAGGAGGAATCAAGGCGAACTGCACCCCAGTTACGGCCAGGAGGCAGCCGCTGGTGAAGGGTGCTGACCCAGAGCCCCCAGGCACTGTGGTCCCACTAGAGCAAGGCATCCCCAGTAGGGACAGGTGCGGGGAATCGGGGGTGGGGGGCAGGGCGGGGCGGGTTTAGGACTCTAAACACGCAACTCAAACTCGCTAAGCAAAAATGGGAACAGACTGGGGCAGCCAAAGCAAGCTGCGGGAGGACAGGATGGGGCCTGGAGCCACCTGGATGCAGAGACTCACGTCTCCCAGCCTGCAGGCCCTCGTCCCCACCCCTGTGGGTTCACCTTCATTACACCAGATCCACTTCTCCACCACGATGCGGGAGCGAACTGTGAAGGCACCGCCCTCCCCTAACTGCAGCCCCCATCCCCATTCTGCAGAAGAGCAAACTAAGGCACCACTGAGGGCCGGTGGGCAGAGCCACACCAGCTTTAGTGCCTGAGATCTGCATGCGGACAGGCTTGTTCCAGAGTCCAGCCCACACCCTGTGGCCAGGACCCCATCAACGGGAGCTCAGTGAGATTCACTCTGAAGCCCACTCGTGAGTGGTACCCTGAAGAATGTCTACCCAAACTTAGCATCCCAAGGAGGGCAAACTATTTCCTAGCGACATATGCAAGCCTGCCTCGCGACCAATATTTATGCCCAAGCAGATGGAGGCCCGGTTCTCAAGTTACATTAAGTCTGCTGGAAATCTAGAGATCCCTGGGGTGTCCTCTGATGGGGCTCAATGGTCTGGGCCTTGGCCCATTGAACACAATCTTTATCAGTAACAGGTGTGTCCCCGTGGGGCTTATGGACCTCTAGCTGTCGGTCCATTTAGAGGGCCCTCAAGACCCCAAAATGATAGGTACAACTTTACAGGTATAGCTGATTTTCTAAAGGGAAAGCCCATAGCCCTCATCAGAGTCCTCAAATGATTTTTGCCCTCGAAACCCCTGACTTGGAGGAAGGCCTAAGACCGGCTTGGAGATAAGGTGACCGGGAGATAAGCCCGTGTTGGGTCTGACTGAGGGCCTGAAGGTCTGCCCTTGACCAAGAGTATTATTCAGCCCAAGCCCAGATGAAACTCTTCTTTCCTTTATCTGGTTATTATTTCTGTTGCTTTTTGTTCAGTCCCAATGATATCTGCTCCTTTACAGAATGGGAAGGACCTGGCTTATGAAAATCACCTTTGAATTGTAGCCGACCTGGGCTTGCTCTGATTCAGACCTGAAAATCGGAGATGCTGTGCGGGTGGTCGACAGGGGCAACTAAGCCCGTGTGCCGCAACTACTGAGCCCTCGAGACACCTCCTCACTCTCCTGGGAGTTTCACTGCCCGGCCCAGGCACACCCCCAGGCTGGACACCCCATGGCCCCGCCCCTCCGATGGGTCAGCCACAGATACCACGTATAGGTGAACCGATCCACTGTCTGCCTGCCGACCCAGCAATTGAGGACCAGCTCGAAAGGGTCAGTGGGGCCCAACCCACTTCTAAGAGCAGGGAGCTGAGAAAGTCAAAAGCGGCCCAGGGGCACATCCTACACAGGACTGCTGGGCCTCGGCTGGTGGCCATTCCTAGGCCAGGTGCACGCTGGCTGAGCAGCAGAGGCCGGGTGACAGGGGAACATGCAATTCGATTCTTGAAGAGCAGTTTCACGTCTCAAATCCTGGTTCCCAGGTCTTCTGTGATCTGGGGGCTTGATCTCTGGATCTTTCCAACAATCCACCCACTTTTTCTCTTGAGCAAGTTTGAGTGCATATTCGATTCCTTTTTATCTCTGAGAACCTTCTGAGACTGGCTCCATCTTTACAGATGAGGAAACCGAGGACGAAGGAAATTAATTTATGCAAAATGCTTATGGGCTCCTAACTGAAATTTGTCTCTGCTTGGAAAAGACCAACGCGATAAGCTCTCTGCATAGACATTTTTCTGACCCAAGAATGAAATACAGTCACTCTGTCCTTCCTAAATTGCAATCGGCCCAGTCAACTTTAAATAATGAACAAAAGGGGAAAACTCCAGCCAGAGATAGGGAAACTGGGGTTTTCTGATTAGATTGGGAAATTCTTTGTAGTCTAAGCAGGTTTCAGCGAGATGGAAGGCTCTGGAAAATAAACAACGGTGGAATCTTTCTTTGACTCACCTCTTTTATCTCCAGAGCCTCAAGTATGTTAAAAATGTCTCAGCGGTCCTCATGGCACGCCTGCTTTAAGAAGGGTGAAAAGGCAGGCTGGTGACGAGACTAAAACACAAGGCCTGTAAGGATGCAGATGCCGTTTCTGGGGGAGCGCGTGGGTTTCTCACCCGCCCGCAATCTCCAGGCTTCACTCCGTGGCACCTGACCTCACTCACAGTCAACTGCAGCCTTTATTTAATGAGGCAGCGCTTACGTGAGGCTTATTCATACAGAGGTTTTGAAAGAGGCTGAGCACCGCCTTACATTCAGGCGATGCGTGGCCGGGTCCCCATCCCCCCAGTGGATCACCTGCCGACCACTGTGACGTCAGACCTCACCTCCAGAGGGGCCCTGCAGGCCTGGGATGCCAGCCTTGGTTGCTCTGTCCCGAGGACACCTGAAAGCCAGGATCTCCCTTACATACAGACTGGCCCCCAATTCAAACCTCAAAAGTAAACCAATTAGTGGTGGCCAGGGCATGGGGACAGGGGGCAATGGTAGTAGTTACTTAATGGGGAGGGCGGTCTTCTTCTGGGGTGATGAAAATGTTTTGAGACCAGAGATAGGTGGTGGTCACACAACACTGTGAATGCACTAAATGCCAATCAATCTGTACCCTTTTAAATGGTTAATTGAATGCTATGTGAATTTCACATCAGAAAAACGAAACAAACTCACACGGTCAGAAAATGTGGAGATCCCCAATCTGAAAAGTAACCCCTGCAGAGCAAGAATTTGTCAGTGACTGTACACGTGGTCCAGACGGTGCCTGGCCAGAGTTCCCCGACAGGAAGAGCGGACAAGTCCAGGCAGCTGGACAGCACCAGCCTTTGAGATCATCCAGCTCACTTCCTAACTGCATCCTGTTTTAAGTAAATTTACAGTTCTAAGAGAAAAACTTTAATTCCATCTGTTTATTTTTACTCTAAAAATTACCTACGTGCCTCACGTTTGTGACTCACAGTTGATAGCTACTGGCCGGAGTGGGACTCGGGGATACTGGCCCACGTAGCTCATGTGTCCTCCCAATAAGGAAGGATGGCTTGGGGCACACAAACAGGCTTATTAATAACTCTCTGAACTTGAATTTGAATGAGGCACTCTCTGAGCCTCACTTCTTGTCTGTAAAATGGGCAGAACGTATGGAGTGTTCCTGGGCTGGAGGAGATACGACAGAGGAGGGTGAGCGGAGGCTGGAGCTCCCGCTTCCACGGCCACTGGCAGGACCATGGGAACCAGCCTTGACCTCCGTCTCCCCACAGGGCTCCTCCTTGGCTGGCACACCCCCCAAGGAGCTGTCGGGCCAAGCTGCTATTTGCCGTTACACCGGTCCTTCACAGGGGTCTTGAAGTGAAGGGAACTGGAGCCAGGCATCTTTCCTGCCCCCTCACCTGGTCCATCACCTTGAATAGCAGCATCCACCAGCCCTTCAATACACTATTCCTGACAGCGATAACAGAGGTGGAATTACATTCATATCACACAATTAGGCACCAGCAAAACCCTGGGAAGCTCTGCCTCACAATGAACTTGAGACAAATCAGATCTTGAATATTAAGAAGCAAAGAGCAAACACTGCATTTACGTTTCTGGAGGAAAAAAAGCCACAAAAATTGGCCAGATGTCAAGATCCCATTTTGGCCACAGCCAGTGTGGGTGGTCTCTTTAAATGCTGGGAGACACATGCCCACTCCCCTAAATTCCGCACAGGGCCCGTCTGTCATCTCCAAGGCAAGCAGAGGTGATCCTCCAGACTCCCAAGAACCCCTAATGACAAGATGAGAACAGCGGGCACTGCTTCAGGTCACCTTGAGAAGGAAGGCTCCGTCTCAACCTCCTGTTTCCTCTTCCCAGAGGTCCTGCTGCCCCGGGGATCCTGGCTCAGTGCCGGACAAAGCAAACCACATAAATGACACCCAGGGAAGTGCCAGAGCCAGAGAGGGGTCCTAGGCGGGGCCCCATTGACCTCCTTTTCTGCTTTGCTCAGGAAGGGGTCTGCACCAGACCCCCAATTCAAACGCAGAGGTGGGATCCTGTGGGGGTCAGGCAGGGAGCCCTGCCGCACCACCGCTGGCATCTATCACGTTTATCTACAGAAAAGAACCTAGTTGCATACTTGCTTGCTGGACTTCAGAAACCCCAGCATTCAGGCCAATGCCAGTCCAAAAGAATGCAAGGAATGTGGATGCCTTTCACTGGGTTTCACTGTAACTCAAACAGACCACAGCCTCCAGGGCTTGCTGATGGCTGCTTCCTGGGCAGAAATATTTTAAGTCTCTAAGACCTCAGTGGGGTGAGGATTAACCCTGGGATCAGAACACTCCTGAATTCCTCACTCACCATTAAAAGCCCCCGGGTCATAACCTGCAAACATCCCCAAACATTCTTTCGGTCCTAAAGCACAGGCTGATACTGGAAAACAAAGAAATGTGATATAAAAGGTGGGGAGGGAAGAAAATTGAACCAAAGCCAGTCATCTTCCCCCAGGTGAACAGGAGGCGCACATGATGTAAAGAATAACCTTCACTAATTCAGGCACCTTATTTGGAACGGCTTTTATTATTCAAACCTGACCCTGAAAGGAAGCAGCGTCTGAGCTGTTCAGTCTCAACTCCCCTCTTCACCCCGGGTCTGCAAATGACCCCTTTAAATTATACCCACTCCTTTCACCTGGAGAGGAAAGTCTCACTTTTTTTAAACACATGAAGCCTGCACCATATTCTGTAGATGACCTTACTCAACTGATTTGACAAATGATGGTTTTTCCTACTAGTATTGCCAGCCGCAGGAATAAAGATCAAGAACAGCCGAGAAAATATCCGAGAACATTCTACCCGGCCACCCTTTACTCTCCCTTCTGCTGGGAGTTGCCGGATGCCTCCCGTTCTTCCTCCCGAACACAGGCTAATGCTTCCTGTTAACATTTTCTGCCATCGTACTCCTCCTTCCCAGGACTAACCTCTCCCAGACCCACACAGCCAAACGCGTCGCACCTCGTCACTGGTGCCCATTGTTCGGGAAACTCAGAACCTCTTAGGTTTTAAGAATAACTCCTTTGTGTAAACACACAGGACAGCCAACCTGGGCTCAGTCCCCCGGCTGTGCTGTCGGGGAGGAGGACAAGCTGCCCGGCTGGTTTCTGGGGAGAGCGAGAACATTCCATTGGTGGCCACAGAGAGGGACGTCGCGAAGGTAAACAGAAACCAGGGGCTGTTCTGGGAACTCGCCGGTGCCAGGCACACCGGCGACATCTGACCTTCCCACGTGGGGACACGGAGAGCTGACGAGGATGTGAAGACAGGGCTGCAGAGCAGGGAAAGGCCGAGAAAAGTCACGGGGAAGCGACCTCTCCCTCCCGAGAGGCTCTGCAGGCACGCGGGGCCCGTCTCCCGACACGGGTCTGTGCCTCTGGGTCCTGACACAGCCGCCTCCATGTGGCAGGCCCCGGTCCGGCTGCTCATCAGATGCCCCGTCTGCAGCACTCACCTGCAACAGGGCCCAGCTCTCTGACGTCAAGAGGACCAGTCCCAGGACCCGGCCTTCTGTCCAGAGCAGGAAGATGCTACCAGACAAAAGGGGGAAACGTGACTGAGATTCAGAGTCTCATTCAGCTGAAGAACTCATTTCCACCTCTTCCCTCCAAGACTCTTCCACGCCAAGAGCAGATTATGTTCTAAACTGCATTTATCGGGAAGGTGAGGACGGCGGTGGATCGCTGGGATGGGGCACCGGGACCCCTTTGCATCCCGGCTGCTGGGAGTGTGGCCGGCTTCCTAGAACTGCCTCCTGGAAAGAGGCACTCCTCCCCCCCGGGTCACGGCCCCGCCCTGGGGCAACTATGAAGGGGTGAAAGGATGCCCGCCACCCCTCTCCCAACCCGGACAAATGGGAAGTGCAGTCCCAGGGCCGGAGTGTCTGTGGGGTCTCCAAGGGCTTCCCTCTGCCCCCAACCCCCGGTCCCTTCCAAGGGGGCCGACCCCAAGAGGGCGTCACAGTAAACCTGCATGGTGACCTGTGTCACCGTTGGCTTCTGGGAGCCCAGCCTGCCACAAGGGCTTTTTTTGCTTGTGTCCCCCCGATGCTGCACCATCTTCTCTCACCTGCTGTTACTTCTGCTGCAGAGACGGGCAGTGTTGGCTCAACAGAATCATCTTATCAGCTGAACCCAAAAGATGTATTCCCGATGCCCTCCCAGCAGTGGGGTTTCCTCCCCACCTGCTGGTCATTTAGGAGGCGGTTACTAACAAGTAACCATGGAGGCCATGTCTGTGACAGATTCCTTAAACAAGGATGGTGACGGATGGTGGAACTGAAGGTACCACCACCGCATGGCAGCCCCCCGCCACCCCGACGTTCTGGACGGCAGTAACAGAGCTGCTCCGAGCTTTACAGGAACGCTGCACCTGGCCAGACTGTGAAACAGGAGGAAATTTCATCCTGGATACCTTCCCTAAATCACTGTCCTCGCCGGAACAGACAGCCCAGAACAGACCCTCAGCTGCGTAAATGATTCACATGCAATTACAAGGAGCGTCACCAGAGGGCAAGAATTATCCCCTGAGATGCCGGGGCAGCTGGCTGGTCTTCAGAACATCGTTTCCCCTTGGGGCTTCCACGGTTAAACGAATTCCAGATGTACAGAAAGCCCAGAGGGAGGGAGAGGAAGGCACGGAAGGAAATCAACCAGAAGCAAAGAGAAAAAAGCCGGCAGGTGTACAGTTAACTCTCGAGGTAGAGACAGACCTAAGCGCACAAGCAACGTGTGAAACCACAAAGGCAAAAGCAAAAACTCCAGTGAGATCGATGAACGCTACGAAAAAGGCAGCAACGACTGAGGAAATACGTATTTAAATGTGACAAAAGATTTAGATCCTGAGAAGATGAGAAAATGCGGGGATGGGGGAGAATGCTCAGGACTCAGAGGCCGCCGTCCACCCATCACGTGGATTTTGGACGCGTCCGCCACGCTGCTCTCGGGTCCAAGGACCTCGGGGTAACATCAGATGGCCCACAGGACCCCAAAGACTGTCAAGACAGAGCAGGTGAGAACCTCGTTGTATTAGGGGACGGAGGCACTGAAAAGACCCCCCCTTTTTTTTTTTCAAGTCACTATACCAGCCCAAAAACTTGGATGTCCCCTTTCCTTTATAAACCCAAGCCCCCGTATCTAGGCTGGGGGATGGGACTTTCTACCCTACATCCCGACCAGGGGCCCACACTGCTGGGCCTCTGACCCCTGCACGGGTCCATCTGCAGGTCCTTCAGGAAGGGCAAGAAGTGGTTGGGGGCTGGCGAGGCCACGGGGTTTCCCTGCAAAGAGCATCTCCGTGCGGGCTAACGGCCTTGGCCTCTGGCATCCACGTTACCGCTCACGCTAAAGCCCATCTCCCAGACACAGAGTAGCTGCACACTCTGCGGAACCAGAGCAGACGGCCACCAGGTCTTCATGGAGAGAGAAGGATGCCTCCCCCCACTGTCCACTTGCAGCATCCTCATTCACCGCGGCTTTGGGCGCCGGGCCACTCAGCACTCAGGGCGAAGGGCCTAGGGAGCCCCTGGGCTTTGCTCTTGTCTACTCCAGCAGGATCCTGGGTACAGAGCTTCTGTTTACAGCCCAACGGCCCTGAAGCTGAGCTCTATTCCCTCAAATGGACCCTGGCAGGTTCCTGGATGGGCCATGGGCAGGTACAAGTGCACACCTGGAGCCCTCTACCCACTCGGTGTTCACAACTCTGGCCGTGAACAGTCATGCCGATGAGGTCCAGGGTGGGGGGGATTAGGTGAACAGGACCAGCTGGCCCCTTTCCACCTCCCCAGCTTCAGGCTCTACCCCTCTGGAAGCCCCAGGTTTCTGCACAAAGACCAGCTTTCCTGACAGGAGAGGGGCGTGGTCCTTCGGCCAAAGAAGGAGCCGCCAGTCACCAGGGGGCCCATCAGTCCCCACGGCCCCCAAAAGAAAACACGGGACTTAGTGTGTGTGGACCAGGTTAGCCCAAAGCTGTGGAGTATAGAACATGCCTAATTCCCTGATTTTCTGGTTTGTTTCCAGACACATCGGTGCTTTCATTAGCCGAAGTTTGGGGGAAATCTCGGAGAATCACAGAGCTGTAAATAGCAATGCTGAGAAGACTCTGCTGTCTTCCAGAGCCTCCGAGCATGAGTACAGTCCAGTGAGAACAGCACTGAGGTCGCCCTCACGCATCACTCAGTAGCTGTTTTAGCCACAGCTTACAATCTCGGCTGACGATGTAGCTACAGAGTTAATCCTACCTGAGGAAGTCTGGAAAGCTCGGTAGGTAAACTTAGAGGTTCAAGAAACTTAGACAGTAGACTCTATTCCAACAAAGACAGAGATGACGGCCCTGTCTTCAATTCTCACCCCAGGACAGGCCCCAACAAGACACTCAGCCATTCTCTCCACTTGCCCTATGTCATGAATGAAATTATGCCCCCCAGCCCATGCCTATGTTGAAGCCCTAACCCCCAGACACTCAGAATGTGACCATATTTGGAGAAAGGGTCTTTATAGAGGTAATCAAGTTATAATGAGGTCATTAGGTCATTGACTCTAAACCCAATATGACTGGTGTCTTTACAAAGGGGGAAATTTGGAGGCAGATACACACACAGGGAAAACTCCACATAAAGATGAAGGCAGGGGTCGGGGTGATGCTTCTACAAGCCAAGGGTTGCCAGCAAACCACCAGAAGCCGGAGAGAGGCCTGGGACAGCTTCTCTGGGACAGCTTCAGAAGGAACCAACCCTGCGGACACTCAGTCTTAAGAGGTCCAGCCTCCAGAACTGTGAGACAATAAATTTCCGTTGTTTAAGCCCCCCAGCTTGTGGTCCTTTGTTACAGCACCCTGGCAAACTAATACAACCTATCTGCAAAACGGGATTAGGAATTCTCACCATGCTGCCTGTCTTCAGAGCTGAAAGTGACAGATTCAAAAATGCTCTGTAACCTCGGATCCACCTCGACCTACAGCTTGGCCTGTGTTAACCCCGCAAGAGCCGTCCGTGCTGCAGGACCAAGCCTCTCGGGGCAGGACCTACGTGGTCCTTTGATGTCACTGAACACCCACACCTGCGTGCTTTGTTCCTACAATCGCAGTATCTGCTCAGTGGCCCTATATCCACGCAGACGCCCAGCACAGTTCTTCAAAGCTGGAGGGGAAGCGTTTCCAGGGTGGTTTGGGGGAAACTGGAAAACCAGGAAGCTTTTTCCTTAGGTTTCCAACCGTCACGATGGAGACAGACGGATCCACCAGCCAAAGGATCCTTTACATCCAGCACCTGACAATAGCTAGACTGGGATCTCTCCGCTGCAGGGCTCGGTTCTCGCCCACCCCTGACCCACCACACCTGGAAACACCAAAGTAGCAGCGCTAAAGCACAAAGCAGAGCCAAACCCAGCCCGACACGTGTCTGAAGAATGAAGAACAGACACGTGTCTGCCCATGAATGAAGAATAGTTTTCAACAGTTGGAGGGGAAAATCAAAAGACTATTTCATGACATAAAAATTATATGAAATCAGGTCGCAGTGTCCAGAAATATAATTTTACTGAACACAGGCACACCCGTCGTTCCTTTACGGTTTCTCTGTGGTTCTTTTGTGTGTCAATGACACACAAAAGTAGCTGCCGCAGAGACCCGAGGGGCCACAAAGCCGACATACTTACTGCCTGGCCTTTTACAGTAGAAGTGTGCCGACCCCTGGTCTACACCAGCCCTACACAGGCCACGGGGCAGAGGGCCAGGCCGGGGTCGGCTCAAGCCACAGGGAGGTGGGCAGCACCCACGGCGGAGGGCCGGCCAGGTAGCAGATAGGATCTGAGATGGCAAGAGGGAAGGGGAGGCAAACAATGGGAGGTGTGGCTCCACACGGAAACAGGAATGGCCCAAAGGTAAACTTCATGCACTGGGGACTGTTTCCTGGAGCTGGCTCCAACCTCGAGTGAGGAGGGTTCCCGGCCCCCAGTCCTGAGCGCAGGTTAGCACCATTGTCCGGTCCCTTCGCAAGGGGTGCCCAAGGCGCATCGGGGTCCTGTGGCCTGGCCGTGGACTTCACCCTTGGTTTTTCATTGTTTATGGAAGAAACTACAAGGCAACCAATGGACAAAACTGAGAAAAATCACGCTTCTGCAGATTGACCTTTGTATTTAATGCTAACAAAATAAACACTAGTAAAACTGTTCACTGAAACAGTATTTAGGTACGAGGTGGGTGATGCAGCCAAGTGAAATCGTGCGTGATCTATGGGGCAGAATCTTCTTACACAGAATATGGAACTGGTTCACCTACCTCTCCTAAAACTTCATAACATTTCAAATGGTATAGATGGTGCGGTAAGGAATATCCTTTCCTCTCTCGTGTATGAAACCAATATTAAACATGAAGCACAAAAGGGGGATTACTGAGACACACATCAACCAGACGTCCACAGTGGTTTCACCCTGTGCATCTGTGGGTTCCCAGCTGGTGCCTGACATGGTACCAAGTGGGTGGTTTAGTTCATTGTCTGTGGCCGGCGTTTCTGAGCATCCTTCCTCCCTGGAGGGGTGGGGAAGAGGGTGAAGGCCCCTGTGTGTGACCTGTGCCCACTCCCTCTCAGGTATGTGGACGCCCACACCTGTGGCCAGAAGGCTGCTTTCTCCTCCTCCTTTAGGCTTCTGCTCCCACTGGATGGAGCTGGTGGGCCTTGTTATGGACATTTTAATGGCTTTAATTATCACATAAATAATTATGTGAGATGAGCAGCTTCCAGGACTGGTCAGGTGGAATGTTTTGTAAAAGACTCAATAATGGGGAATCGCTTAAAAACAGGCTGGCAAACTAGACCATGTTAAACATTTAAGAAAAAAAACAATAAAACTCCAGAAGAACTCTGGACTCAGACGGCTTCGCCAGCCTTTGTGTTGTCACTTGACTTTAAATGGGGAATCAAGAGGATGTACTAGGCTGTGGTCCATGACAGACACAGCCATGAAACCCACACTCAGAGAAAGACCTTCACCCCACATAGGAAGACCGGAAGATCCACGGACACTGGCTTTTTCCATTAAAAAAAAAAAAAAAATTCTATTTCTTCCAGGCTTAGACTAACTTTTTCTACTCACTGACCAATGACTTAGGGACTTTTACAATCTGACCCAGGTCACAGTTCTGGGCTCCCAGCGGGGCTGGAGGCTTAAATCCAATGTCTTGATGATCACCACTTAAAAGCTGATGAGGGAGTGCTTCCGGGGGAAGTCCTAGGTTTTTGATTCTGACCGTAACCTGCTCCTTTGAAAAATCGGGGAGCCGGCACCAGCCCGGGGCTGGGTGTGGGAGCTACCACCTGAAGGAAGGCAGCCTGGAAACGGAGGCTTCTGAGATGGTCCCCAGTCAGACCTGTGGGCTCACAGGTCAGCGCCGCCCTTCACTGGCCTGATGACCTCTGCTCCATGACCTAAGTTGACTCTGGGCCTTGGCTTCCTCAAGTGTAAAAGGGCTCTCCATATCATTCGAGAGATTACTCTTTTCTCTCTTTTTTCCTACTTTATCATCTTTTTTCTCTGTATCACGTGAGAGTATACTCTCTCCTTCTTTTCTACTAGCCTATGGACCACCTTGAGGGCAGGGACCCTGCCTTTCTCTTCTTTGAAACATGAAAGTCCAGAGATTTAAGCCACATACATAGTGGAAAACTCGCAAAATGCTTATGGCATAAATGGCTGAGAACTTAACTTCTCACATGTGAATAAAGCAGTGGTTCTCAAACACGGGCACGTATCAGACTCACCTGGAGGGTTTGTTCAAACCCAGACTGCCGGTCTCCACCACCCGCCGAGGCCTGAGCCGGGTCTGCGAATACGCATCTCTAACTTGCACCCAGGTGATGCTGGTGCAGCTGGTCCCCCGACCACACTGTGAAAACCACTGACATCATGCACAGTAGCTGACAAGGTGCTTCTCCAGCTGGCCTCCTGGTGGTTGGAGGTGGGCAAGGCCGGCATCACTGTGTCCTTTTCAGCAGACGAGGGAACTGAGGTTCAACAGGGTTTCAATGACTGACCGAGGTCAAGAAATGGGAAGCTGGGATCATAACGCCCGGTGCAAAGCAGCCCCCGTGACCTTGATGAACAGACTAACAGTCAAGTGCAGAGAAAACAAAGGCAGAAAAAGGAGATTGCAGGGACTTCCCTGGCAGTCCAGCGGTTAAGACTCTGTGCTTTCCATGTAGGAGGCGCGGGTTCGATCCCTGATCAGGGAACTAGGATCCCACATGTCACGTGGCTTGGCCAAAAAATAAAACAAGAAAATATTAAAAAGACAAAGCAGGCTGCAGTCAGACCAGATGTCTCCATGTGAGGGTATAAAATGCCGGCCTGGGTTCCAACATTGAACGGCCTTCCTTCTTTCCTTCTTCCAAGACAGCAATTATAACCACACACCCCCTTCCCAAGTCTACTAAAGTAGGAAGAAGTGCAATATCCTGCCTGATGTTTATGAACCACAGGAAGGGAGTTTCTGTGCCAGTCCTGGGAGATGGCACAGAGCAAAGAGCCTCCCGACAGACGTAGAAGAGGCTGAAAATCCTGGGACAAGTCAGTGGTGGAAGCTCAGACTCTGTTTGAACAGGGCCTCAAATCCCGGCTCGGCCCCTGAACGTGTGACCCCGGGATGTGTACCCTTGTTCCTCGGTGCCGGGCGGGGCGGGGAATTACCCGGCCTGGTGTGAGTGGCAGCCTCGGCCCCTGCACACATGGTATCCAGCGCTGGTCCCTTTCTGCCAGAATCCCAGCAGCTACCTCCTTCCTCAAAGCTGCCCTCCTGCTGGCTCACCCCTCCTGACCTCGGGCAGAGCTGGGGCAGAGCTGTCGCGATGAGGACCACCCACCCTCTGACCTCTTGGATTCTTCTTCCTGGGGACCTTCACCCGGGCAACCTCTCACCTCAGCAACTGTGACAGAGGCAGGAGGGGGGAAACGCAGCTGGAGCCACCCTAGCGGACCTTTCCAGCTGACCCAAATTCCCCTCCACGCCCGACTCACCCAGAATAAGGCCCCCGAGAGGCCCCTTCCCTGCTGAGCTTTGCAAAGAGGGCTCATTTCAGTTCCATAAACCTAGCCAAACCGGTGGAGAAAGGGCGGAATACCTACTTTATAAGAGCATCGAACGATTTGTAATTCGTTAATCTGCTACGTATTGCAATATCACAGACCACCCCCTACTTTTAGATAACAAGTCCTACTCTCAAAGACATGTAGAAACTGGGTCAGAAACAGAATCACTGCAACAAACATTTTCTGAAGCCCACGACCTGATTCTGGTTATAAGAGGACCATTCTGTATTTTTACGTTTTCCCCCAAAGTGAATCCTCAGTTTCTTAATCACTTCTTTGAGATAAGTACAATGCTATCCAGAAATGCAAGGCGGTCCCCAACCTCGGAATATCCTACTTTTTGAATGAGACTTTTTAAAAAAATGCAATCTTCCCCAAAAAAGTTTAAAAAAAAAAAAAAAGCCAACTTGAAGAAGCCATTTCAATGGCCAACTGTCCACTGGAGTGGTGGGCATTTGGGCAGATGCGTGCATTAGTGGACACAGGGTTGGGTGACCACACTTCCCCACCACCAGCAAGGCTGGGCAAAGGGCACAGCTCCATGGGGTCATTTCTCTCCGATCCCCCAGCTCCTAACTACAAGCTGGAACGAGTGAGCAAGTGTGGAATCAGGTCCTGGTCAGAACCCTCCAGCCCAGGTAGTTATGCGACATGAAAGGTGGGTTGTGTTTACCATCCCTCACTCCCCGCCAGAGCCATCTGAAGCTCTATGATGAGTCTCTCCTCCCAGTGACTGCTCTGCATATCTACTTATTCTTACCTTCGTCACAAGCAACCACCAGTTAGGTGTAAAAGGATAACACGACTTTAAACACAGTTAAAGCTCTCCTGGCTGGTGCGCATTTGGCTTTGAGGGACATGAGGTTAGAGTGTCGACAGATCCCTCCGTCATCTCCCAAATCCTCACTCGGCTCTGTTCCTTGCAAGCTACAGAGGGACGGACAACATAAATACAACACGTGGGTCCTGCGCTCTAGAATGGAAGTTTAAGAGAAAGCAGGCACCTAAATAAAAGACAAGGCTGAAAACAGAAGATGCCAGGACATAAAGCTGCTGGTGTGAGTACAGAACTAGATGGAGAGAGAACCCCTGGATGGAGAAGGGGTTCCTGGGACACGGAGAGGGTACCACCTGGGCTGACTGGGCTCCAAACAGGTATCAAGAGAGGATGCTACACACAGGGGTCAAAAGTCCTTCCACGGGAGAGGTGCTCGGTACCTCTGGGCCCCCATCACTCCCCACACACATCTGAAATTTCTCCAATGATCGTCTGAACACCGTGTGCTTTGCTGGTGACTGACAGTCGTGAGGACAGACCTTGGTGGCTGTCTCAGCTCTCGCTGGATGGGGCTGAAATACCTGCCTTTCTCTCGATCCACAGGGAACAGTCAAGTCTGGATTTCGTGGAGGCCACACCGTACTGGATTGGTGTGCAATCAGTTACCCCCTCGCTGTGCTGTCAAGATACCCTCCAAATGGGCGGCTACCACCCCTCCACAGCAGCCAGGCCCACAGCCCTCACTCAGCCTGCAGGGACACGCTCCCCGGGACAGCCCGTCCTCCAGAGGGACGCCGCCAAGTTTCCTCGGGAGGGTCCCCAGCAGTCACGGGGACCACGAGCTCGGCAGTCACTCACCCTGCACGTGCCTCCCCAACTTCCTCATGTCGCCCTCCTGCGTCCCTTTCCTGCTTCTGGGGACCACCTCTCCCCCAAGTCCTCGCCTCCGGCTCTGCACTCGAGGGTCCCAAACGAGAACAGACGGCAAATGTCAAGCTGGCACTAGGCCACTGGGGGCCTTCTGGTCAAGACACGCGCCCGGCTGAGTGATGTGTGCGCACATTTCCCGGTCATTTCTGGTCAAAGTCGATGGGCTATTTTGTCCTGTTAGAGATTCCCGAATTAGAAAGCCAAGGAAATATTTGGTTCCATTAATAAGATACACTCACACTCAGCTAAAACTGGAGAAAAGCGATGGGTATTTATATCCCGACTGACATTTTTACATTAAAAACGTATCAATGCACTGCGGCTCACTCAGGTCCAGGCTGGAGGCCGTCAGAGCTCATGGTTCCCAAGGAACTTCTGACTCTAAGCTGGGCCTGTATCCCGGTTCAGGCCCCGTGGTCCCAGCCCACAGGTCAGCAGGGAAGCCCACCCCCACCTTCTGAAAGCATCATGAGTTAGGACCTTCAGTCACCTACACCTAGGGCTCTGCTTGAACGCCACCATCTCAAATCCCCAGGCTTCTGTGTTACTTTCCTAGGCTGCTGTTACAAACTGCCACCAACTCGGTGGCTTAAAACCAATTTATTCTTACAGTCTGGAAGCCAGAAATCTGAAACCAGTTTCACTGGGCGAAAGTCAAGGTATTGCTGGGTCTGGTGCCTTGTGGAGGCTCTAAAAGGAGAATCCGTTTCCCTGCTGGCATCCTAGCAGCCCCCTGGATTCCCAGCGTGTGGCCCCTTCCTCCATCTTCAAAGCCCATCACTCTGCCTCTGTCTCCATCATCACATGGCCTTCTACTCCGTAATCACATCTCCCTCCGCCTCTCTCATAAAATGACACTGGTCATTACATTACATTCAGGGCCCCTCCGGATATGTGGGGTAATCTCTCCATCTCAAGATCCTTAAATTATCACACCTGCCAAGTCCTTTTTGCCATCTAAAGTCACATTCACAGGTTCTGGGAATTAGCATGTGACTATCCCTGGGGGCCCATTATTCAGCCTACTACACACCCTCTCAAAACAACACAGCTTTTCCGCCCATGCCTCCACCTGGCTTCAGGGATCACTCCCAACATTCTTTGTTCATCATCTGTTTATTTCCTTTCTCTTCCACCAGAGAAAATGCTCCTCGAAGGCAAGGACTCCATGCTGTACCTCCAGAACCACCTGGAACACAGCACACACTCAGTAAATTGCTACAGAATCCCCTCAAGGAATCAGCATCTGTATCTTTCACAAGCTCATCTGTAGGGTCCATGGGCAGGAATCCACCCTCCTGACTCAATGTTGCATCCCAGCCCCTGCACGGAGCACGAGGTAAGATGCTCTATTAGTAGTACCTGTTGCCTGAACATAAAAGAAAAGTCCCCCAGGTACCTGTGATCTGCATCCCAGTTTTGGAGCAAATGTTCAGCTATCTCCCGGATGGTCCCAGCTGCACCTACACCATCCATCCTCCAGCTCCCTTACCTTCGGCGATTATTTCCCTACCCATGAACACGAAGTGCCCTTCTCCCTCCTGCCACCACCCCACCTGGGGGCCAGGCTTCTCTGCCCCAGCTCAAGCTCCCCCCAGCTTGGCCCCATCCCACCAGCCTCCTTAGCACCCACTGCCAATTCCCTTCACTCCAGCCAGATCAGCCACCCACCAGAAAACTCCTACACACACATCCCACCTCCTCCTTCAAGGCCCAGTGGCTAGCCAGGGCTCCCACAAAAAGACCCGTGATTCCAGGTCTCGGTGACACGCACGCCACCTCTCCCGGTTAAGGGACGGCACTTCCGGGCAGTGCGCTGCAGGTGAGCTTGTGATGCCTCTGCTGCCCTGGGCGTGAGCTTCTGAAGAGCACTTCTGTTCTCCAGGGAAGCTGACGTTCCGTTTCTCCTGTGCCCTCCAGCCTCTGGGCTTCGAGTGACAAAGCAGGAGGACTCTGAAGTTTATGAGCTTCTCGAGCCCTCAAGCACGCCCTCCATCCATAAAATGGGCACAGCAGGATCCATGACCGCCTGACCGCAAGCTTTACCCCAGCAGGGGAGAGCGAGCGGCCCAGCGCCGGCACGAAGAAGCGTCCAAACACAAAAGGGACAACCCTGGAAAAGCCACAGGTGCCACCAGCCAGCCAAGAGCAGGCGACTTCCCTCCTCATCTGGGAGAGACCAAGAGAGACCAAGACCGAGGACCACAAAGTATCGCCGGGGGTGAGAGGGGGGGTGTTAGGGCCTCCAGATAAAATCCAGGACACCCAGTTAAATTTGAATTTCAGATACACAACAAATAATTTTATTACTCTAAGTATGTCCCAAATAGTCAAACATACTGGGATGTAGTACATTTTTACTTGCTAAACCTGGAGGAAGGGCGGTGCGAGGGTGGGCCCCCAGGCTGTGCCAATCAGAGGGGGCTCCCCAAGAAGTTCAGCCTCGAGGGGAGAGGTGGCAGGTGGCCCCCCCGGGAGGGGGCAGGGTGAGCCAAGCCCCCATGGGTCCAGGTCCGCTCCTTGCAGAGTTCACTGACAAAAAGATGCACTCCATGGTATCAACTTCCCGTTAAAGAGCTTTCTCAAAAAAGAAAACCTTTCTTGCTAGCTATAAAAAGGAGTCGTTTCAAGAATATTTTTTCATGCCGGCATAATTCTACAAGAATCCACAAACAAAGCCGTGATTCTGACAACAAAGATTGCCATGGAAACGGATCACCTCCATCTCGAAAATCATGACTTCACCTCACATTCCACCCGAAACCGACCCCAGATTGTTACCAGAAGAATCCTTGTGCAAACAAACACCAGCCAACTGCGGCTGAATGGCAGGAAGTGTAGCCGCTTTTTCTAATTTTAA
Source organism: Balaenoptera physalus (assembly GCF_965194825.1). NCBI lineage: Eukaryota > Metazoa > Chordata > Mammalia > Artiodactyla > Balaenopteridae > Balaenoptera > Balaenoptera physalus. The sequence goes on along the minus strand of NC_138885.1, from coordinate 133,365,076 downwards.
CTTCCTCCAGGAATGCATTCGTTCTAAACACGCTGGGCCCAGGCTCCCCAGACCCCGCGCATTCCTTTAGTAAAACACCCACCTCCAGGGGCCACAGTGAAATGCAGATTTAAAGCTGCAGGGCCGGGAGAGGTGCACCCCGTGCCCGCCCGAGGTCCAGCGCTGACTCAGATTTTCTCCAAAAATGACTAAGAGACTAAAGCAAGCAATTTGAGCCGGAAAGCACTCCCAGACCAGAGGGTGAGCCAAGAGGGGAACAGAAAGCGAGAGACGCCTTGGGAAGGCAGCAACAAATAATTACAGTAAGTGGGACCTAATCTCCCAGGCACGATACCTTGGCCAAGACCAAGGACCCATGGGCCAGAACTGGAAACGCCTGGAAAACAGTTCTGCAAATTATCGCCCAGGACAGAATTCGGGAAGTGCCTCATTGGATTTCTGAAGCCCCTGTGGGCAAGTAAGCTGGGAGGCAATATTTGCAATGCTCACAGCCAAGAAAGGCTTATTCTCCAGAAAATTCAAAGAACTACAATACGGTAAGAAAAATAGGAAAAACCATGAAAACGATCTTCAGATCAGAAGAAACCGGAGCAGCCAATAAACATTACTTTATGGCTGATAATGAAGAAAGGGTAAATTAAAAGCCCTCTCACCTCCATCAGACCTCCTCCCAAAATGAACAGTCAGACAACATCAGGGATGGAGGGCTGGTGAGGATGTGGAACAACATGAATGACCTGGAATGTGGTTGGTGGGACGTGAAGGGGACACCCTCCATCCCATAGCCAGATTTGTCCCATAGATGGGTACAGAGATGCTATGCTGAAAAGGCGACTTGTAACAGCAAAGCGCTGAAAAGAGCTCTGATCCCCAAGGGCAGAAGGAATAAGGAAACTGAGGTCTAGTACACATGGAAAACCGTGTCAGAGAACTGCAGCTGTGGACCTCACGAACACATGAGCCAGAAGGGAACACTCAGAAGGATGTTTATCAGTTACCTAGTGCTGGGTAACAAAAGACCACAAACAGGAATCCAGGTGTGACTTAGCTGGGTCCTTTGCTTCAGGCTGCAGTCAATGCCTGGGCCGGGCTGGGGTCTCACTGAAGGCTCGACTGGGGAAGGCTCTCCTCCTACACTCCCATGCTTCATGGCAGCACTTGGTCCCTGGCTGGCTGTTGGACTGAGGGCCTCAGCTCCTTGCCATGTGGGCCCCTCTATATGGAAGCTTGCTTCGCCAAAGCTAGCCAGAGAGAAAGTCCGTTCTCAAGAAGGACGTGATAATCTTATGTAGCCCATTCGTGGCAGGGGCACCCATCACTTTGGACGAATTCCATCAGTTAGAAGCAGGTCGCTAGGCTGGCCACATCCCGGGGAGGATGACACAAGGCTGTGAATGCCTGCAGGTGGGGATCACGGGGGCCACATTAGGGATGGCCAGACACAGACAGCGTGTGGTTCCATTTACATAAATGAGGAGACGTGAAAAACAAACGATATTGCTTGAGGAGACGATGTACATGTATGCTGTACAACTATAAATAGCAAGGGAATGACAACCACAAAATTCAGGAGGGACTACCTTGAACACCTATGGCATATCAGATAAAACACATTTGGAAGGGGGCAGGTGAGAGGGTGTTGGGATTGGAGAGGGGCAACAGAACTTCAAAGTCAAGGGTAAAGTTCCACTTCTTGGCCTTGGCAGAGGCTATCCCAGTCTATACGAGTGTTCACTGTTTCTGCATTTGCTATTCATCTCAGATATTTAAGTTTTATTTGTATCTATTCAAGATTTAGGGACCACATGGCTTGGCCCCTGATACCCCATGGAATAGGGGTATCACTGCAGGGCTGGGGATCGAGCCACTGCTTCCCGTTCACCTCGCCCTGCAGAGAAACAGACCAGCTGTGACCTGAAGTAGGGCCCCACCCAGAAATCCTCCTCCCAAACCAAAGTCACAGGCCTCCAGCTTCACCTGGAAGCCGTGTCCTCCTGACTCTCAGAATTCGCCCCACCTCTTCCCGCTCCCTCCCCTGCAATTAAAGGCGCAGGTCCCAGACGCTGCTGAGCTGGGCTCTTCATTAATCCAGGGCTCCCCACCCAGGGCCCTGAAGTGCCCTGTGACTGTGGGGTTTGTCCCTCTTCAGGCAGCAGAAAACAAGAACCTTCGATTGCTGGAAGTTGGGAGTGACCCAGACCACATCCTGTTTGGCTGCGGCATGGATTCAATCATGGCAATATCATGGAACAAAAGAACTTTCTACGTGGGCTGATGGGTGAGACTGCAGCCTGCAGCAGGCAGCAGGGAAGGAGCCCAGACAGAGATCTGCGCGCAGGGTGACCCTGTTCGGTGAGCACACACGGCCAAGTGCACGCCAGCTGGGCCTGGGGGGGTCGTGGGGTGCAGGGAAAGGGTATCTGGTCCCTGCTGCCCACGGACGGAAAGCGGACTGTGCCGGGAGCCCTGCCCTTTGCCCACCGCCTACACCCCCGGACGCAGCGGGCTCTCAAATACTTGTTGAATGAATGAGTGACAAAGCGCTTCCAGATGGAGTGAGGAAGGGAGGTGAAGCTGCTCTTGGCCGTGAGAGCAAAGCCCCTGAGGACCACGGCAAGGCGGCCACCCTGCTCCTGGGGTTCCTGTCCCACAGCCGGCAGACACACAGGGAACATTCAGTACCGAAAAGTCAGGCTCTCTGTAGAAAACCCTCCACAAGCTGCACAGCCTGCTCGCCCTGAAGAGCTGAAAAGACCAGAAAAGGTGTTTTCACAGCACACCCTAAGCATGTAAGGAATCTGGAGGAGTTTCTTCCAGGAACGGCTGGGGAATGTGGTGGTATTAACTCAAACGTACTGTGAGTCTCAGTCGGGGATGAGATCGGCACACCTGAGTTTGGGAAGCAAAGAGTGGTGAAGAGAGAACCTTCGGGAAAGCCCAGACAGCAAGGAAGAGGCCCCTGGTGGGGTCAGAACACCAAAGCGGCCATCCCGGCGCTACGTCCATCACGTACGTGACCCTCTGGACCCAGAGCTCGTCTGAGAGAAGGGTGAGCCCAGAAGTTCCCAGGACCCGGAGCTCACCCAGGGCAGGGACCCTAAGCTCCGGTCGGATGCTCGTCCGTGTAAACACATCGGCTGGGAAACCCCACCTGAGCAGGTGCCGGGCTGAGTGGGTTGCCCGGGTCCAGGAGCCCAGCTCCCACCCCCCTCCCACCAGTGGAGACTCGAGCAAGGAGCAGACCTGCCCTCATCTCTAAAAAGGTGCAAAAGGGACTTGCCCGGCGGTCCACTGGTTAGGATTCCGCGCTTCCACTGCAGGGGGCACGAGTTCGATCCCTGATCAGGGAACTAAGATCCCTCATGTTGCACGGCATGGCCCCCCCGCCAAAAAAATTAATTAAAATAAATAAATAAAAAGGCGCAAAAATGGCATCCAAACGGACATCCAACTCGCAGGCTGCTGTGGGGAGTGAATGGTACATGTGAAGCGCTTAGAACAGCTCGGGGTCCCCGGCCGACACTACCTAGGTGCTCGCGGTTTTACTCTCCGATGAGGGACCACGTGTGCACACAAGGGCCGCCCAGGATGCCATCTCTCCTGCTCTCCCACCTGCCACGCCCTTGTCGCTTACCAGCTGAATCTCATCCCTGTACTCACGTTCAGGTTTACCTCCCGATTTATCCACCTGAAAAAATTTCAGTCCCGGCCCCCAAGGAGAAGCATGAGCCCCACTCCTTCCAGAAGTCACCCCCCACCAGCCCAGACTGAGCCTCTGCCACTCAGTGCGGTCCCCAGGCCGGCCACCTCCTCCCTGCCACTCGGGAGCTGGTCAGGAATGCCCCTGTCCCCAGCGATTCCTGGGCACGTAAGATTGGCCGGAGGACGGCAGGTCCAGCTGGAGATGGACATTTGTCCCCATGCCATCCTGGAGCTCGGTCCTCTAGGAAAGCCTTCTGGCCTAAGAAGATTACAAGCTCCAGTGCAGGGGCCCTGTGCCTGCGTGCGTGTGTACGCGTGTGCACGTGCGCTCAGTGACTTTCCCGGTGCTGGGAGTGTAACAGTGCTTATTCCCTGAGCCCTGACTCACCGCATCAGCAGAAAGTACCTAAAGGAGCCGATGCCTCGATGCAGCCGTGCATACTTTAATCAGCCATCTTCGGAGCAGAGATGGTCTCACCATCTCATGCCATTTTCTGTGCATCAACCCCTGATCCGCTAACAGGATTAGCGGGACCCTCGGTCACCACCGCAACTCCCACCGCCAGCCTAATGCTCCACATTCTGAATTTGAGAGCAGTTTATAAGCAGGCCCATTGTCGCCACTGCTCTGCTGCCTTTCTCAAGTTCACCTGGCAGAGATGACCTGTGTTTGTGTTTGGAAGCCGGCTTCCTTGCTGGCTGGGAGAGCAGCTCACCGTTCAAAGTCTGGTCCAGGAGAGAACAAAGAACACGCTGGCCGGAAGAGACAGGCCGTGGCCTGACCTGGAGGGGACTGGGCACCATGCTTGGCAGAAAAGGCAGCTACTAGCCTGGGTGTGGAGGCCTGGGCTTCTCCCTGGCAGGGGGCAGCCGGTACCACTGGCCGGCACTGCAGGGCGCCCTCCGGACACCAGCTGCGGTCACTGCACAAAGCAGATGCAAGAGCAGAGGCCCATCCCTGGCCTGAGAGCCGCGCCAGGGAATCCCTGCCACCCACTGGCCTTCCCTGCCGCTGTTTTGTCTCTTTTCTAAAATAAACTTTCTTTCAGAATAGGTTTGGATTTATAGAAAAGATAGCACAGGGTGTTCCCATATGCCAACCAACACCTAATTTCCCCATGATTAAATCGTGCTCTAGGACAGCCCGTTCGCCAACGAATAAGGATGACACGTTATTACGATCGAAAGTCCGTTCCTTGTTCAGATTCCCTTAGTTTCTCCCTCATTTCCTTCTTCTGCTCCAGGACCCCATCCAAGCACCACATGACATTCAGCCCTGTCTCCTGAGGCTCCTCTGGGCTGTGACAATTCCATAGAGGCTCTTTGTTTTCAACGACCTTGACAGTTTTGAGCAGGACCCGGCAGGTACTTTGTAAGCGTCCCCTCAGCTGGAATGTGTCTGATGGTTTTTTTCATGGTGAGACTAGGTTTGTGGATTCGGGGGAGGAAGGGGGCAGAGGTGAAGTACCCTCATCACACCGTATCAAGGGCACGTACTGTCAACAGGACTTAATACTGATGATGTTGACCTTGGTCACCTGGCCTGGCCTCTATGAACCCCCTTCTCCAGGCCCCTCCCTCCTTCTCCGCTGAAAGATCCCCCTACATCCATTGCCAGCCAGAAGGGCAAAAAATACAAGCTTTTCTATTTATTATAAAACAAGCAACAGAAGTGCTCAGCCCAAGTGCAAGAGAACAAAGGCCTAGCATGGCTGCAGGAAGCTCTATGTAAAGGCCTCTCAACCACACACACACTGCCCTCCACTCTCCTAAGGATTTAAGTTGGTGACTCAGAACTTTCAGTTGACTATAATAACATCAATAGGAAATCACAACCTGAGAGGCTGGATAAATAAATAGAGGTGAAAACCTGGCCTGTATTTATAAAAAAATCAATTTCTAGGAGAAGGGTGCAAATACCACCTGTCCTGCTTGGGCCTTTATACATACCTGGCCAAGTGACCTGGGGGGCCCCGCTGCACGGATGGATGGATTACCTGATGAGGTCCCTCAAGTCTGGGGGCGTCCTTCAGAGGGGTCACTGGATGAGAGCTGGGCCCCGAACCCTAGGAGACGCCGGCATGTATGGGACATACACTGTCCCTGACACTGAACTCTGCCCCAGACCCCTGTGCTCTGGAGTCATCAATCAGTTTACAGAAGTGCTCAGCGTCTGTGTGCGACCTGGAAACTCTGGGTGGAGGATCCCCGAGGATGAGACGGGAGGAAAGAAACACATCCTCTTTTAGCTCCTTTCTGGAAGAGAAGCAGCAAAGTGGCTGGGGGGTTGGGAGGGAAGAGAGAAGGCTCCAAGTCAAACCACTTTTGTTCGATTTTTGACCCTCAAAGTTTGGGGGAACTTCTCAATGCGTCGGTTTCCCCAAACGCTGAATGAAGACGCTCACAGTGCCTGCTTCCTAGGTAGGATTCTAGAACCAGGCATGAGCCTCCAGGCAAGGGTAGGTGAAAGCTGGTTACAGGATGGAATTCAGGCCCTGGATGGAAGGGGCCCCAAGCTCGGGGGCAGCAGGTCGTCTGGGTTCAGGTCTGCCACGGTGGCCTTGGCACGTGACTGAACTTCCCCAGGGAAGTTTTTCCAACTGTGAAAGTGACAAAGGGCAGCAGCTGCGGGCAGAGGGCTCAGTACTGCGCTGCCCCTGTTCTCACAGGCTGGAAGGATTCCTGTTGGGGAAAACAGCTCAACCCAAACCAAGCTCCTTTCTCCCGAAGAGCTCTCCGAAACAGAGCTGCTGGACGCTGCCAGGCACGTCCAGCTCTGCACCAAGCCAATCGCAAGAAATCACCGCACCCCCAGCCAACACACACCCATGTCCCTGCCCTGTCTCCCCGGGGTGCCAGGCAGCTACCAGCTGGGCTGAGACGTGAGCCAGGCACACTCCACACGCGCCTGTAATCGGGGTTAAGTTTTACGATTATCCCCGTCACAAATCGCCACATGTCTCGGGCAGCAGGCTTGAGCGGTTCAGGATGAACTGCATGCCCCAGGGTGGGCACACAGACTGGCTCAGAGCCACCTAATTCCTGCCCCTCCTCCCACCCAGCGGCCAAAAGCAACCCAATACCTGCTAGTGAATGGGGAAGCCGGTGGGGGGGTACAGAGAAGCCGGAGCAGGTGTGCTGGGCACGGACCCCTCACTCTTTCCGAGCTAAGGAAGCTGGTCCATGCAGCGAGGGAACGGAGCTCCAGCCTCGCGGAGCAGCTGAAGGGCCAGCCCATCAAGGCAGGAGCCTCAGGGCCAAGTGGAGCTAAAGATTCCAGAAGCTTCTGGGCTCCCAGCGGGCCTGGCAAACCCAGAGTTGCATTTCAGGTTAACTGTTAGCCAAGGGCTGCGAGCCCACAGGGCCGCCCACCCTACCCGCCCCCCACACTGCACATTTTAGGGGGCAGCAAAGGATCCAGTTCACGCCTTTCCCGTATCTCCAACTGACCTTCCCCCAGGTGAAGAGCTGGCCCACTGAGGCAAGTGAAAACATTCCTTCTCGAAGGTTCCAAACCACACCTACCAAAGTGGACGCAGGAAAAACACTTCGAGATTGGCCCGCACTCCGTGTGGGCAGTGTGAGCTACAGCCCCCAAATTCAGGCTTCAGAAAAAGAAGGGGGTCTCTGGGAAGCGTCCGGCCAAAGGGGTGAGGCAGCCTCACGATCCCAGAGGGTGTGTAACGTGCATTTCTCCCCCGGAAGCTGGAGTCACTTCCAGCCTGGTGCCACCGCAGGACAGGCAGTGAGGGGCTAGCTCCTTGCTGGCTCCACTTCGGAACAGAGCACGGAAGCTACCAATCTGCAGCGCGAAGGTGCTTCTCCTGCCGGAGGCCGCCTGCTGCAATTCCACCTTAGGCAGCGAGGCTGGGAGGGAGATGTCCAAACCGGAATGCACAGGAGTGGGTGAGCTACTGCTTTCAATCAATGCAGGGGTCGTGAAGAAGTGCTGACATCACCCCCTCAGACCACGGCACTCAACTCGTCCCAGGGACAGCTAAGGAGCCGCATGGCATGGGTGACATCGGTGTGGCCAGAGGACGCCGTTCCTCACAGCTGCCGAGTGAAAAAAGCAGGCTGCAGGAGTGAGCACGAATGACCCCGTTTCTAACACCACATCCATGTGACAGCGATGGGGTGACAGGGAGTCCGATGACTTTTCATTTCTTCTGCAGGCTGTATTTTCTACATCTGTGATAAGCATGGACTACTTGTAAAGAAACAGAGAAGACAACCGATGGCCCCTCTTTAGAGGCATTGCGTGCGTGGCTTCAATTCTCACATTTCAACTCTACAGGGTGACAGTCGTGTCATTCATCACAACGCACTTGAACTATATCGACTCCTTAAACAACCTGCAAAGGGGAAAGTGGCTTTCTGGGATGAAAATGGGGAAGAGTGGGGGTGGGAGCGGGGGTGTGCCCACTTTTCACAAGGAACTCCTCCTTCTAAATGGTCTATTCAGAAATAAGCTCCCCCAGCACATGTACGTGGGAGAGTCCCTCAAAATCTACAACAATTCACTTGAGCTTTCATTTCTACCACAAGTACCTATAAAGAAAAAGGCTCCTCAAAAACACTTTAAAGAAAATCTAACTAAATACTGTTTAAAAAGGGCAGGTTAAGCCAATAAGCGTATGAAAAGATGCTCAATACCACTAATCTTTAGAGAATGCAAATCAAAACCATGGGCTGTCACCTCACACCCCTTAGGCTGGCTACGGGCAAAAAAACAGAAACTGACAAGTGTGGACAAGAATGGAAAAACTGGAACCCTTGTGCGGCGTTGGTGGGAATGTAAACTGGTACAACCGCCGTGGAAAACGGTATGGAGGATCCTCCAAAAGTTAAACATAAAACTATCCTATGATAAAGTAACCCCACCTCTGGGTATCCATCCAAAGGAAGTGAAAGCAGCACCTCAAAGAGATATTTGCCCACCCACATTCATGGTAGCATCGTTCACAATGGCCAAGAGGTACAAAACGGATGTCCAAGAACAGAGGGATGGATAAACAAATTGTGGTCTCTCCATAGAACAGAATATCTTTCAGCCTTAAGAAGGAAGGCATTTGTCACGTGCTACAACTAACACCACATCCATGGTGTTGATGAACCTTGCTGGATGAACCTGGAGGACATTATAAGTGAAATAAACACCAGTCACAAAAAGACAAATACTATATGATTCCACTTATATGGGCTGTGTAAAAGAGTCAAATTCACAGAAACAGAAAGCAGAACGGTGGTTAGTTATCAGGGGGTGCTAGGGGAGAGGGGGAAATGGGGAAAAGTTTAATGGGTAAGTTTCAGTTTTCCAAGAGGAAAAAGTTATAAAGACCTGTGTACCACCATGTGAATACAATTTACACTACTCAACTGTACACTTTAAAGAACTGTTAAGATGGTAAATTTTTTACTAGGTTTTTTTTTTTTTTTGAAACCACAATTCAAAATAAATAAAATTTTTAAAAAGAGAGGGAGGTCCTATACAGTAGCCTATTTTGTTTTCTTCACGTAGTTTCTGGAATTTCAGTCTGGCAACGCCCTGCAGCAACACACACCTAACTCCTTTCCATTGGTGCCTGGTGCCCCACAAGATAGGTCTGAAGCAGCTTAAAAAAAAGTCTCCTTGCCAATCGCTTTACGAGGCAAAAAGTGATCCTCATCTGTAAAGCTAACAAACTAAAAAGGAACCTATACCTAAACCCCACTTGGGAATACAGACTCGGAAACCTGAGCGATACAGGTCGGCAGAAGAATCCACAACACAATGGAATTAGCCCGAGGAAGGCTGTTAAAAGCAGAGACACAGCCTGCCCCAGTGGGGACGAGTGACTCACTTTTCACTTGCCAGGTGTCGGTAATATTTGGAATTGTTACAAAAGCACTCTATTCTTACAATAAAACAATTTAATAAGCACAGCGACATTTTTGAAAAACCATCGTCTAAGGAATGATACCATTCAAGACATGGGTTCCAATGGGGGTCACTCTAAGCTGGGCATAGTCACCCAGGATGCTTTTAAAACGAAGGATGCAAGGGGCCCAGCCCGAGGCCAACTGACTCTAAGGGAGGGACCTGAGCAACCCTCACTGGTGCATGTGATGCTTGGAGAACGAGAGAAGCCCAGCTGAGGTACAGAGATTCACCAACACCCCCCTTAAGTTCAGGGGCAAAGGAAGGATGGCATCCAGGCCAGTCCTCAATACCAATGATTGCGACTGTTGTGACCAACGTAGCTGGAACTAAAACAGGAAGACATTAGGGGTTACAGTGAGTGAGAGAGAGAGAGAGAGAGTGTGTGTGTGTGTGTGTGTGTGTGTGTGTGTGACATTTAGCCTGAAGGCCTGAGGAGGAGGGTCCACACGCATCAGGTTGGGGACCACTGTGGCATCTCAGGGACCAGCGGGCAGCTGCAGAGACGGGCAGGCCAGACACAAAGCTCGAAGGCCGGCCTGCCAGACCCAATGCCGTGCCGAAAAGGTCAGGCTCACTCTGCGAAACCAGGAAGGCCTCGGAGTGTGCAGGTCAGGAAGAAACACGATCAGCTTGTGTTCTCAGCTCTTGGCAAAGGGCAAAGGTCACGGCTGAACCGTGCCCAGCACGCTGAAGCCGCCAGGCGTGTCTGCTGAGGGAACCAAGGAATGAGCAGGAAGAACAGGAGGGGGCCGGCCTCCCAGGCAAAGGCAGGTCACAGAGCCACACCAGGCACAACTGAGGCCAGCACCCGGTGCCATGCGACCACGGGGTCCCACCGAAACCCACAGCCCACGTGACAACACACAGCCCCCCAGACACGCAGAAGGGACCGAGCGCTGGGGAGGGGGCCCCGAAAGTCTACGGGCCAGACTCTGCCTGCACCTCAGTCATCCCCAGATCCAAGTGTTACACACACAAAATCAAACCACACTCAAGACCGCAAACCCCAACCGATTAGAGAACCAGAGAACTCGGCAACATCACCGATGCAACATCGCAGGAGGAAAACGGCGCCTGTGGACCCTGGGAAGGGGGCACCTGGGGGAGGAAGCCTGGCTGAAACGCTCGCTTTGTCCGGGGAGCAGCAGGCCCGAGTCCTGACACGGCTCTCAACACGCACCAAGCACTTACAGCAGGAATTTCTCCTTTTCAATGAATGTAACTAAGCCACCAGCCACGGGTCTACCTTCCAAACCACAGTCAGCAAGAGGACGCGAGAAGCAAGCCCTTCAAGGAACAGGGCAGCAATGGAACCAAGCGTATGAGTTACGACACCAAACGTGAATCACCCAGGAAGGGGCTCTAACCCAGTGAGGAGAAGCACTTGTCTCTGCGTGAAACACACCTGAAAATGACTCACAAGGGGTGACAGTAAAGCAGTATCAGAAAAGGTAAAATTCAGGCCACAAGCACTGAATACACACACAAGAGCATTTTTTGATTGACAAAATGGTGAAGTGATCAAAAGATCCAATTATGCTGAAAGAACAGCTAATATGTACAGAGGAGAAGCCGCTAGGGTTGACCCACAGACCTCGACAAAACCGCAGTCACGTCGGGAAACAGGAGCCCGACCCGCGAATCCAACAGTGCAGCGGACAGAGTATCACCTGGTTACAACGTGAAACATAACATCATCAACGAGCATCATCTAAATGATCCACACCCACCTCCGCGTCCTGGAGAAAATGCAAAGGCCGTGCGAGTATCCAAGGAACGTTCGCAAACTCTCAGAAGCATTCTTGAAACCCAAAAAACTCTCCAAATTAGAAAACTGTATGGGACAGCCCCTGGCCCCAATGCAGTCATACCAGAAGTTACCTAGATAGTAAGAGGGAGGAAAAAGGAGAAAATAGACAAGGAAAAAAATTAAATACTTAAACAAATAACTCTTGGGTTAAAGAGAATATTAAAATAAAAAGGAGAGATGCCTTAGAAAACAACAAGGACGGCATTGGGGTCCACCTGGCGCCAGGCACTCAGGTGCCTCTCCAGAGTACCCCATCACGGAAGCACAACTGTAAACCCACCCACCTCACGGCCCACCAATGGTTCTACTGATGTTCCTACTTCCAAATATTCCCCCATGAGTTCAAGTGGCCAAAGAGGCAAGATCTGGAACCTTTCATCAGTCATCACTGTGGTCACCAAGGTAACCGGAGTCCCAGATCCCTTGGTGGACCAAAGCCCACCTTTCATGCCATCAGCCATGGATGGATGGGTCCCAGAGGACTAGATGGCCGCCCTTACTTGATGGAGGGATGTCCAGTGGGGCTCCTCCATGGCTGGCAGGCAGGAAAACCAGAGGCACCATGACGGTAAGCAGGGAGCTTCCCGTACTGCACTAATTCTTAGTTGAACATGTAATGGCTAATCAGAAAAGCACCATAAAACAGTTACTTGAGTACAAGCTCTTTAGGTACAAAGATTTACGTCTAAAACATTTACCACGCAGAGTCATGAAGACACCTTGACCGAGTGTCTGGCACAGGGCCTGATGGGGTGCAGATGTTGATAAACGACAGCTTTGAAGGAGGCAGGAGAGGACTGGGCCACAGTAGGAGGGCTCACATGTGTGCCAAGTGTGACAGTGCAGTGTGGGGGGGGGGGGGAGATTGAGACGTCCCTTCTTGCCCAGCTCCCCCGCCGCCCCCCTCAGCATTAAGGTCTCTCTCCCGTGCTCAAGCCTTGGCTCCGGTTGGGGGTCGGGAATCGTCCCCGTCAGACAAGCCACCTGGCTGTTACCTGCCCATCCTCATCTCACCTGAGACCTCACGTTCCCTGACCCGTCCCCCCGCCACCCGGGCCTGGTTCCCATAAGCACCTTGTTGGCCCCAGGATTTCCCTGCCTGGGGGAGACCTGGCCCCCGGTGCGGGGCAGAACAGGTAAAAGTTGATGGCTCAGACTCAGATCCTGGCTTCTGCACTCATGGGTCAGACAAGTCCCTTGCCCTTTGGCACCCTAGCTTCCCTGTAATCCAGACATGCTAAGAGTCCCTCCCATCATAGGATGGAAAGATGAATAGTTTAGAGGTAAAATGCTGAAGACGTTGGCTGGCATACGGCATATGCTACTGGTGTCCTAATTCTTACCCTCATTATGAGCACAGCATAAAGGTGCTATGTAAGAACGCCAGACAAGGACCCAAAGGAGAGGGGATACGTAAACACAGTTTGCTAGCAAAGTGGGATTACCTATTTTTTTACTACTCCTATTATCAAGGATAACGTTAGCTTCGTTAAGGAGAGCATGTATGCCTTCTCCGCAGACAGGCAATGTTCACATTAGTTTGATACGGGCACTATTTGCCACCAGTGGAAAGAACTATTTCCGAAGTTTCTGAGTATCCTTGTAATTCAAAGGAAGATAAGAGAGTCAAGGCGCAGGCATCCTCAAATGCAGGATGTGAGAAAGAGTCGGTATAACATTAAAAACAAGATGCCGGTGTCTCAGACGGGCTCACAGGGGCGAGAAGTGGGCGGCGTGTCGCAGCGCTGATCTGACGGGTGCTGGTGAACGAATACCCTCCAGGGCCACGTCTGGTTTTGTGTCATTTTCAATGCACTTAATCCTCCCACTCCAATAGCCCACGGATCCACAATGGGACAGCTGCACGTAAGGCCTGGCATTCATGTTTTGGGTAAATAACCCCCTCGGTTAATATCCAGGCATAAGGACCACGTAAAACTGTTTACTCCCTGGTATATTCCGATATTCACTGTGTCCATGGACACAATAACTACCCTCTCGGTTTCGGTTTCATCATCGGTAAGATGTGAACAACGCCACCTGCCCCGCTGCGTTTTGGGAGGATCTCATGTGTAAGTGAGAGGACCTGGTATACTGACTGCCCGTAGGTGTTTTACAAATATTAGCCGCCATTTCTCGTCTTTCTCCCCAAAACATGTTAAATTTACAGTTTACTTTGTCTTGTTAAAGACAACGGAGGGGGTTGCGGTTGGGCGGGAGATGACGGCCCCAGACCTGTCCCCCAATTTTCACACCCAAACCACTGTTATTTCTGTTCACTCCCTTCCAGCCCTGTGTGCAAGCTCTACAGAGCGGCCTATCTGCAATTCCCAGCAGTAAAACCTGAAGGCAAAGGACAAACAACCTGACATATTCAAAGTCACACATGCTCAAGTTTTCCCCTTAATGCCTAATTTACAATCATCTGCTAAGCCGCAAATCGGCACTTTGTCCTGAATGCCTTACTCACCTGTTACTCTCAGGCTGCCAACACCGGATCCCCAAGGGAATCACTGCTATTCTTTCCATTTTCCTGCTCATCAAAATAACCCTGCTTCTTTCCAGAATAATAATGACCCTCAATTTAGCAAGCAGCCAACTTCTTGACAATTTCACTAATGACAAAAAAAGTGGTGTTTATGACATCGTTTTCCAGCTTTCAGTTCTGTCCCTTTTAACCTTGATAAAGTCACGGCTTTACCCCGAGCAAGCTGAGGACAGCTGGTTGTCTGACTGGAGCAGAAGATTGGACTGAAGTTTTTCCCCAGAAGTAGACACAGGATTAGCCAGGTTAATGTGGGTTAAACACAGAAATCCTCCAGAAGGCCAGCAAAGCTCCAACTCTGCAGCGACCAACTCAAGTGGGGTAGAGAAGGGGGAATGTCAGGAGGGGAATGACTGCCCGGCCTGGTGAGTTTCGCAACCTGACAAGGAAAACCAGACTTGCCCTGCCTGTGCCCCCGAGCCGTGTCCCGGAGGGGACAGCCACGCTCAGAGACCGTCAGGGACTCAACTGACCAGGGCGAGGTGCTCTGATCTGTCTCACTGGGTCCCTCCGATGTTGTTTTATCTGGAAAACCTCCACACCTTCATCAGTACCTTTTCCTTTCTGGAATATAAGATGCTGGGACTCTTAACGACCCGACAGTTGGCTCAGTTTCTAAGTGTCATTTTGGGTAGAAGCGTAACTCTTAAAACTGAACAAGGTGGTCATTTAATCAATCGGATGATTCTATGAGACTCTCACAACAGGTCAGGAGGGAGAGGGGCCCCGTGTGGGTCGCAGAGTGGGGCGCCAGGAGCCCCAGGAGGGGAACCCAAGGCGGCTGCGGGGCGTCAGGGCTGTGAGAGGGAGGCACGGTCATCCTCTCACCTCCCGGGCCCCTTGCAAGTCAGGCTCACACGTGTGATCGTCTCCTGGTGGCCTGAGATAAAAGTTCAAAGCTGACTGAAGCCCAGAAGGACCTGCCCTTCCAGCCACCTGCCACCTGCCTCTTGCATCCCCACCAGGTGCTCCCAGAAGGCCGGCACCCCTATCGGTTCCTGGCACTCACTCAACCACCCACCGCCCCCAAGTCCCCCCTGTGGGCACCCACCCAATTCCTTCCGGTCCCCCTACTTATTAGTAGGGCTTCTTTGGGGAGCCAGTCCCGAACCCCAGCACACCCGGGGAAACTTGACCTCCTCTCCCGGGGCACTGGTGGCCGATTCCCTGCACAGAGGCTGTCCCTGGTGCTCTCTCCCTCCCCCCAATCCCCCACCCCCATCTGGCATGCACTGGATTTGGAGTGAGGGAGGGAATGAGTGAGTTCAAGTCAAACACGAGCTAACAAGGGGGGAGGGAGAGGGGCTAGGGCAACGTCCCAGAGAGTTGCAAGAGGGCACGGCTCTCAAGCCCCCCAAAACTCCATGAGGTGGACCTGGCACCCAGAACAAATAGCTAGCACAAAAGGACAGCCCGAAAAGTGCCGCCTCATCTTACACTAGTGGGCAATGACTCATGGATACCTCGGAGCCAAGACAGAGGAGGCAGCCAGGCCCCCTGCAAAACCACACTCAGGACACAGGCCAACGAATATTCCGCCCATAACTCAGCTTCCCTCTCCTGCCAGAATGCAGAAGTCCTGTGACACCAGACCACAGCTAGAAATCAAAATTACAGCCTTACCATCAGTGGAAGGTATTAAGTACTTTCTCCTCTTAATGAACCCGAAGGTCTCAAAAATGAAGTCTGTGCCATCACCGTGTGCCAGATCAAACTGCAGCTCATCAAGGGATGCAGCTCCACGAATCACTCAACGCCCATAGTGACAGGACCCTGGGGAGCTTGAAGTGACAGTTCTTGAAGCTGAATGCATGGAAATCAGACTCGTCCCCTTCTGGGAAGGAGTGAGCCCTGAAGAAGTCCACCAGAAACATCTCCTAGGTTTTAGGACACACGGTTTCCCCCATATGTTACTGTTTCTGAAACTGGCATATATGTGCTCTCCATAAAATTGAGATGTGCACTTCCAACCCCTGCCCGCAAAGCTTACAAGGCAGAGAACATTAGCACTCTTGATGATCAGAAATCAATTCCCCCCAAAGGAGTCCCAGCAAGGCTAAGACTGGTCTCAAAGTTCACCAAGTCTTATTCAACAGATAGAGAAACTTTCCTGAATATCACTCCCTTTGGACGTGCTTTTCTGAGCAGCAATTATACGGTTCACCCAACTGTTAATATAGTTAAAAGTTCTTTATACATTTTAAGGATAAAAGAAAAAAACTCATTGGAAGGAGAAACTTACATGTATTGAAAGATGTTCACTGCAGTGCTGTTTATAATTTCAAAGTCACTGGAAACTGTCCATGAACGTGTGGACTTGTTAAAGAGGGTGCATCCCCGAATAAATTTGACGGTAAAACTGAGGATGCAAACCTGTACTTACTGATCTGGAGATATGTCAACAATTTTCAATAAAAAGCATAATGTTCATTCAACAATGAATGACTGATTGAAGGATTACTACACGTCAGGTATCTAGTGAACTAAAAACAAGTTCCCACTCCACCATCCTGTTTTGTTTGGAAGAGTCTAGATTTACATGTGAAAATACCTGAAAGACACAAAAATGCCCAGAGCAGTTACCATGAGTGGCAGAATTCCACTGATGAAACTTTTTTCTCCTTTTGCATTTTCTAAGGTTTCTAAGATGAACATACGATTACTTGAGTAACTGAGGGGGGGTTGGGGGGGGGGAACTTAAGCAGACAGGGTTTTTTTAAGAAAAGAATGAAAAATCACAACAAACTCTTTCCCTCTTCCCATAACAATTCGTATATCTAGAAAGGACATATGTTGAACACAAGATGCTTCACCTCCCTCCCCCTCCCCCCAAGGTAGCTAGGGCAGGTAAGGCCTTCTTGCAAAGAGGCACAGAGGCCTCCAGCCACTGGCTGCTGGTCCCCCCAGCCTACCAGCCAGGGCCATTCTGGATCCCAGGTCTCGGACTGGGGTGCCACTTGCTGACTCCACCCCTCTCCTCACTTGTCACCTTCCAGTCGGTGAAAACTTATGTCAGCTATTTCTGTTCCCTGACGATGCCTTGGGTACAAAAACCAGTGTTTAGGAGAACGTGATGGGTGGTTAGTCACTTAATTCTTGAATCACCTATGATGAACTTCAGTTGCGCAAATCGTGTTGCTTCATATTCGGTTGACGGCAAAGAAGGAGCCATTTACAGAAGACTCCAACATGGGCCTGCAATGTGACCAAAATTTGAAATTTTGGTTTCCTAATCCAGCACGTAAAGGTGAAACAGCCAAATGGCTGCCAACCGGCACAAAACCAGAATAGAGCTGTCCTCCTAAAAATGTCGTAAACACTGATTTCTGAAGTCACAAGGGGGAAAAAACCACAACTTCTGCAAGGGGATATTTGGGACGGGATGATGGGGAGGAAAAGTGAGACCAGACCAGAGTAGGCAACTGCTTTTACACCATCACTACCGCCACCACAGGCTGCCGAGTGGCCCTGGATCACAGGCCTGGGCTCAGCCCTTTACATGAATTACTTATATGTGCTATCAATACACCAGCTCCAACCATTATTCCCAGTTAAATTCAAACACGGACCTTTATTTTCTACTTCTGTAAGGGACATATACAAATATTTGACACCACTTGTCAAAACAATGATTCTTAGGGTAATTTTAAAATGCTTAAAGGTACCTGCATTTTTCAGATATTCCATTTACAGATGGTCCTTGACTTACATCTCTTGACTTTACGAGGGTGTGAAAGCAATATGCATTCAGTAGAAATAGTACTTCGAATTTTGAATTTTGCTCTTTTCTGGAGCTAGCGTATGTGGGTTTGATGCTTTCCCATGATGCTGGGCAGGGCAGGGAGTGATCACCAGGGCCAGGAACAGACACACTTAAAACTATTCTGCACCCAGACAATCATTCTGTTTCTCACTTTCAGTACAATATTCAATCAATTACATGAGATATTCAAAACTCAATTACCAAACAGGCTTTGTGTTCGATGACTCTGCCCAACTGTCGGCTACTCTAAGTGTCTGGAGCACGTTTAAGTTAGAGAAGGCTAAGCTATGATGTTGGGTAGTTTAGGTGTAATTAAGTGCACTTTCAACTGACGATATTCTTTCAGCGTACGATGGATTTATCGGGACACAACCCCATCCTAAGTTGAGGAAGAGCTGTATTTCTCTGTATCCGAAAGCTATAAAAATTAAAATCCTTTCCAAAAGGGCAACAGCATGAACGGGTAAACAAAGGCGGGAAGCCGGACTCAATGAAACGGTAAAGGGCAGAGCTGCGAGGGGGCCACTGGACAGCGTTTACAAGTCAGCTGATCATGATTCACAGAAGTTACTTCTGTCCTCTAGCGTAATTTTTAGCTGTGAAGACGTCTAAGGAGACTCTCAGCGTTGCTGCTGTACGGTTACGTGGTAAGGCACCACCCTCGGTCTTCATCCTGGCTGGTCCCTCTTCGTTCACCGAATGTGCTTTCTGTGCAGCGAGGATGCAGATGTAAAGATGCAGCCCCATGCCTAGCAGAGCCCCGCCTAGGGGGACAACGGACGGGTGAGGAAGCAGCGGTCAGCTCCTGGCCTGGGCAGTCAGGAAAGGCTTCCATGAGAAGCCTCAGGGAGCTGGGACTTAGGGACAAATGAGGCCCCCAGCCAACCCCCAAAAGAGGCTGGTGGAAAGGCATGGGCGGGCAAGGGAGTCTTCTAACCAGTTCCTCCTGATGCGAACCGCTCACACCCACCTCTCTGCCTCACAGTCCGGGCCGCTCACACCCCCTCACTGGACCCTCCATCGCTCCGGGCTGGTCCTAACACCCCGTCAGCCCCCGACCAGGCCTCCGCAGGCCGGAGCATCCCAGGCCCTCTGACGCAACTCTGGGTCCTTCCTGCCTTGATATCCTCAAAAGACAGTCCTTTTTCTTTTATCACTAACTCAGCAGCCTACGCCCCTTGTCCTTGGTTTTCTAGAAGCTTCCCCACTACCACAGTCACATGGTTCTAACAAGCCAAACCCAGTGGCCCCTAGACTTCCGGGTGTAACTTCTCTGATCATTCATAACCCAGAACTGTCCTGTTTGCACGGGGCTCCCAAACCCCTTCCTCCACACCCCAACCTTCTCCTCGGCTTCAGGGACTCACGGTACACATTCTCCCACCTCCAGGTGCTTCTCTCCTCCGCCCCCTTGGCCTTCCCACCCCATCTTCATGGGGTGATTGAGAAGCATGCTCCCAGGCCCACTCCACACTCAAGTCTGCAGTGAGCTCTTCCACGATCACGGGTTCGACGCTAAGGAAGTGAAGTCCGAGCCAGCCCTCTCTCACACGGGCGACCCCTGACCAGCAGGGCGGACCCTGCGTGTGTACAACCCAAGGGTGATGTCTCCTTAAATCTGCACCTGCGGGCCTGGCTGGCCCCTTCCTGCTCCCAAACCTGCTCACAAAAATGGCTCAGAAGTTCAGTGACACTCCCCTTCCCACGCTTGCTGCCTTTCAAGGAAGCTCTTACATTTTAAATAATTTGACTGCTAATTATGACAGAGAAAAAGTAATCAGCTTACGTGAGCAACCAAGCCCAGAGTCTTAAAGAGCCCTCAGCCATGGAGTTTCTCCTTTCTTCACTTGCGTGGTCCTGGGAAGCTCCTCTAGACGCCAGCTCTCTGCTGCAACATCCGAGGTCAGCTCACCAAACTGACCCAAGGAGCCGTCTCCCCAAGGAGCTCTCACTTCATCCTGACCCCTTCCTCTGCGAAGACCCATCTCCGTTCCAGACCAGCAGAAGCAACCAAGGCAAAACAATGTCGACCGCCACCGTGGAGGGCCACTGGAGTCAGACTGGCAACTGGGAAAATGTGGGCCCTTCCTCCACTCCGAGGCTTCTGCTGGAAAACCTTCCCTCACCCCACACGGAAAAGGTTCAACTCCTTGGTCTCAAATACAGGGTCGGCCATGCCTAATCCCGAACCACACCTCTAATTTTCTTCTTACACGAATTCCCTACATCAGTGGAGTTCAACCCCAGATACACACAGAATGCCGATTCCACTGGGCAGCTTTTAAAATCCCCCAGGTGATTTTAATGTGGAGTCTGAGTTTTGAAGCACTCTATCTACTCTTGCTGGCCAAACTAGGCGACTCAAGGACATCCAAATCCCCTCAGTACATACAGCTCCTGGCAGCCGTGGTCCAAGCAGAAGCCAGGCAACCATTTCATCCATTCTACAAGGGGGGCTGTGCTGGTGAGCTCAGTGCAATGAAAGGCAAGCTGCAGCCCACTCTTACTGGCTACACAGATTGTCAAATACTTAGTAATATTGCCAGACCCAACTGGCAGCTTGAAATCAGCCATGGTGGGAGGATTTACACCAGGGCAGTTGACAGATGCTACCATCAAGACGCTTTGTTTTTTTCCTGGGAGCAGGTTGACCAGCACACTTCGGACTCAGGGACCTGCAACATGGAAAAAGCCAGGAAAGGGAACCTTCCAGGCCTACAGAGCTTAGGCGGCTTCCTTGTTTCACAAGAATGGGGCAGGGTTTTCCTCAATGAAGCAGACTGGGAGAACAGGGAAGGGGAGAGAGATGAGAGGGAGATTTAGTAAGAACATGGAACCACAGAAATCCTTTCACGGAGAGGATTCTTTTCAATTTGTTCAGAAGAGTCGGGCTACCAGGCATCAGCTCTGAGAGTTCCCTGAAGACGAGCTTTGATGGAGCAGATAAGAATAATCTCATTAGTATATCCTTTATTTGATTGTAGAGTGGAAGGTGGACCCTTATCTTACATTTACTTAACAGCCTTCCCATAATCTTAATCTTATTCTAGTGACCTCATCTGCCCAGAATACCCTTTTTTTCATGGTACAAGGACAAACTTCAGAGCAGATTCTGTCTGAGTTGTCCCACCTTCAAAATCACAATCTTCCAAATACATCAAACTTTACCTTGCAGACCGGGCGCAAGGGCACGGCTCTCGGGGAGCAAAGGTGCAAACGGGTTGCTTTCCATTTAGACTACGAATATTCTTAGGGTTTTAAAGATTTCATCACCTTTTTTGGGTCATTGTGTAAGGGAGGCAGGCACTCTGCTATCTCCATGCCTGTGTCTTCACGCTCCCGAAGGTGTGACCTGTTTCTTTCGTTCTGGCACACTGGGAGCTGTGATGAAGAGCTCTGGGCCCAGGCAGGCCCAGGTTCAAATCAAGCACTTACTGGGATGATTAGATTGGAGCAACTACTTCAATTCTAGCTTCCCTGTAAAATGGAACCCCTCGCTGTTTTTGCGAGGATAAAAGTGTGCACCCCGGACCTGGTCTATCACAAACCCTCAGCAAGCGATGCCCGTTAAAAAACACCCTGAATCTCGACTTAAATTAGTTGAACTCAGGACACCATTCTACTCCCACAAGTCCATATTTTCTTATCGAAGGTTTGGGAAGCTATTTTTTTACACCTGGTGGATGGGAAGCAGTGAGGCACGATAAGGAATTTCACCCTTCCTAGAAACACATCACACACCCTGTTTCTAAAATACCTTCGGCATTCTCTTGCTTTCTAAAGGCTGAACATCGCGACATCCTTTCCCCTGAGACACTGGTCCTCATGGCATCAGACGTGCGGTCCAATAACACACGATGCCCTCGGGGCCCACGGAGAAGCAGGCTCGGGCTCCCTGAAGACCCTGAGTAAGTAGCTGGATGGTTCCCTTGTGTGTGAGGGCTGGCTGAACTGTTTTTTTGGTTAACTCTCCAGGGTGTGATGGGAGAACATGGGGCTTCTATTGTGCAAACAGCTGGGGAGGCGGGAGACCCAGCTCGCTGGAAGCTGAGTGCGACACTGGATGGCCCCCGGGGTTCCCCTCCTGGCCACGCAGTCACGGCGAAGTCTACTTACCTGCACGGTGACCCTTCCCAGTTCCTGGTTATCAGGCAGTGACCTCAGGGCAAAGAAGTCCTAGCGCCCATCTTCAGGGCCTTAGGAAATATCCCAGGGGCCTGAATCCAATTCTCAGAAGAAAAACTGCAACGTGGCCCAATGCGGGTGTCGAATCTGAAAATAACAAAGCTAAGGGAAACCCGCGTGGATGGAGCAAGGCCCGCTGGCTGAACAACGGCTTCTCCTCAGTTGAGTATCGGGCAGGCGCAAGGCTGGTTTCTCAAACACGGAGCCATGGAGGTTTGCCTCGAGCTGGGGGTGAGGTCAGCCAGGGCCCAACACAGCAGTTAACTCCTAACCTTGTTTGGGCCAAGGGCTCCCCTTAAGAAGCTGAGGGAAGCCAGCTGGCCTCTTCCCCGGGGAAGAAGGAAGCGCACACACCCTCCCACACTTCACAGGCCCGGGTGCCAGGATTTAAACTCAGGAGTGGCCTCCCAGGACCCTGGGCGCAAACCCCACTTACGTTAGCAAATCTTATCATCACACTAGAACCATTAGAATAAGAAAAAGGTCTGTTGAAGCAGCCGGCAGGAAAACAATTCCAGGCTACTGGGCAACCAGAAATCCAGTTAGCAAACAGCAGTAGAGAAGAAAATCCAGGAAGACTCCCCCTTTCCTCCCTACGCGGAGAAAATTCGGGGCACAGTACTAAGATCCGATGAGTCCCGGAAGGACACTTATCAGCCACTTGTCCAGACCACTTTCTGGGTCCCCCCTGTGTCTGGGCTGTGGTCAGCTACTAGACATTGGGCAGAACAAAGTGCTGGTGGCAGCGACAATAAAAAAAAAAAATGAAACTATCAAATGGCAAACTGGAGCCCTCGAGATCTGCTAAAGAAAGAGGAGCTTCCATCACCGCTGCTTTGTGCAAGGGGAACAAAAGGCAACCTGTGCGGCACCTCCCGCTTTCGGTATCAGACGTTAACAAATGATTATGAGTTTCTCCCAATTGTTTAAAAAGCCCCGTAAAGCACGATGCCAGAGGCTTGGGACAACAGGAAAAAAATTAAAGCTCACAGAAGCTTCTCAGGCACCGCAGATCTGAGCTGGTCATTGTTCATTTCGTAAACAAGAGAGCCATGAAACAAATGCCTAGGAAGCCAGGGTTGTTCACAGCCTGAGCCCTTCTGCCAGAACTAACTGTTCCCTCTTGGATCAGCAGGCCTCGGCATTCTGGATGGGCGGGCATCAGGCCTGTGAACCCTGGGTCCCCTCTTAACGTCAAAGCCCCCTCACACTCTCCACATCTGCCCACGTGCAGAAAGCAGACAGGGAAGGTGGACTGGGGAGTTCTGTCTCCTTCCAAGCCCCCCATTTTCTGTGGGGCTTAACCTGGGCCGACTGTACCGAGCAGGGAACCAAGGAACCTTCTCCGGACCCCACCAGTCACTCCTGGCGCCCGTTTCCTGGTCAGGATGGCCAAGTAGGAGACAGACTGTTTTATCTGATGACGAAAGCAAGGGACACTCCCAGCCCCGCAAAGCACCGCCGCTGTCCACCCAAGGGTGTCAAAACGCTTTGCAAACCACCCATTAATTTTTATGGTGCCCTGAGCAGCAGATTGAGAATCATTACCTTCATTTTTTCAAGGCAAGGAACCAAAACCACAGCCAATCCAGTCTGAGCCAGTGGTCTAGCTGACTGCTGGCTTCTCTCTCCATCTCCAGCCTACAGAAGGCATGGAGAACACCACACACTGGAAAGGGGACTCAGCCTGAGAAGGGAGCCTGGCCGATACACCCAAACTTTGGTGCTCGGAGACAAACCCAGTTAGAAGGGTGGGAAGGGGAGAGTTGCACAAAAGGATTGCTTTCATTTAGTCAAGAGAGGCTCCACTTGTAAACTTATCGATTAGATCCGCAAGCCTGTGAAATGTGAATATCAAAGTGTAAATATTGAGGCCGGCAGGAACTGTGGGATCAATGATGGTTTGTTTCACTGTTTATACTTCTGATTTCTACCCAGAGAATATATTGCTTTTGTGATCGAAACAAAACTTATGCGAACTTCTTACTACTGACAAAGCACACGGTACCGATCTGCTGCACTAACTTTGAAAGAATAAGCACGGATAAAATCCAACCCGGCGTTCCCTTTTTAAATCTCATTGACCGGTGAGGCTCCACCCGCCTCTCCTCACGCAGGAAGCCCGGCCGCCGTCCCGCTGCGCCCCCCTGGCGGCACCGCCGGCCGCCCAACACCCCGGGGAAGAGCCAGCGCGGCCTGGTCCCACCGGCTGCACGACCTGCCCCGGGCTAGGAGCCGCCGCACTCCAAGGCTGGGATCCTACAGACCACCAATCCGCCCCGCGGAGCGGGCTTCCCGGGAAACACCACTCAGCAACGTGCGTCTCTGCCGGCCGTCCCCACCCGCCCGCCGCCGGCGCTGTCACCTCGCGGCTGCTCGGTCCCCGGACGGCCAAACCAGAAATCGGGGTTTTCATTTCCATCCTAAAATAAAAGGTCTCCGAAGAAGTTGAAATACGCATTGTCACCAAGTTTAACCCGGGACCGCGCGCCCTTCCCTCCTCCCCTGGGCCGCGCCAGAGGAAGCCCCGGCCCCTCCAGCCCTGGGAGCGCCCAAGCCCCCCGAGCCGAGCGCCCCGAGGACGCGTCCGGTCGCCGAGGCGGGCCACCCTTCAGGGCCGGCCTCGGGAAGCGCTAGGGCCAGGGGAGGGGGATCCCCCGGGCGCACGCGGGGGCCATGAGTGCCGCTCCGTGCCCGGAACCCCGGCTCGCCCGCCTGCGCCGGGGTGACTGGGTCCCCCAGGAGCACGAGGGGCGCGAGAGGCTTCCCGAAGCCGTCCGGCGCCAGCCGCGCCCGGGCACCCCGGAGCCCCGAACTCAGGCGGCAAGGGAACGAGCGGCTCCCGCGAGGCGTGCAAACCCGCCGAGCCCCAGCAGGCGCCGCGGGAGAGAGGCTGGGCGCGGGGCTGGAGCGGCCCGCAGGGGACGGCCCGGGGTGCAGCCTGCCTACCTGGCTCGCATTGCGTCCCACGGGTTCCTGCGGCTCTCCTCGCGGTCTGAGAGCTCTCCCGGCCGGCGGCGCGCGCGGATCCGCAGGAACCACCGCGCGGCGGCGGCGAAGGGCCGGGACAGCCGAGAGTGCCCCGAGCGCTTGGCCCCCGCCTCCGCGGGCGGAGGGTGGTCCCCGCGCCGGGGCGGGGCCGCGGGGGCGGGGGCGGGGCGCGCGAGACCAAGACCAGGGAGCCGGCTGCAGGGGTGGTCTCCCGACCCGGGCGCGGTCCAGGGGGCGGGGGTTCGGAGGCGGGGCCGCGGGAGAGGGGTGGTCCTGCGCCGGCGCTGGGCCTTGGGCGGCGGGGGCAGAGTCTGAGCCGAGCCCCCTGGGGAGACTGGGGTGGGAGGAAAACCTGGAGAAGGAGGTGACGGGTCCTATCCTGGGCCTCCGGGAGGCAGGGGCGGAGTGTGGACTAGCAGGGGGCGGGGCAAGCTCAGAGGGGGCGGGGTCTAGAAGGCGGCCGAAAGGCGGGGCGGGGTTGAATAATTAGTGGGCGAGGCTATAGTGGAGGGGCGGGGCCTACCTGAAGCTGCCGAGGGGAGGGCGGGGGTGAGGGGTGGAAAAGCAGGGGGTGGGGCCGAGCCTTTGTCGCCTGGAGGCTGGGGGAGGGGCGAGCCGCGGCGGCCGGGAGGCGGGGGTGGGGTGTGGTCCTCGGGGGCGGGGCGAGGGCGGAGGGGCGTGGCCGAGCCGGGGCGCGCGGGGAGGCCGGGCGGGGGAGCGCGCGCAGGCTGGGTCTGACGCCGCGTCTCCCTGAGCCCCGGCGGGGATCCGGCCTCGGCGTCTCCTCCTCTTCCTCCTTTAGGCGCCGGCCAGGGAGCGAGGTCCAGGCGGCCGGGCGCCCCCGGGATCGTGGTCCTTGATACCGAGCAAATCTAGAAGTGGCTGTTGCATCGCGACCTTTTGGCAGCGCTCATAAGCCCCTGGCATCTCCATCCTCCCACTCCTTCTCTGGGAGCCCCAAGCGGAGACCCCTGGGTGAGGTTTGGATCCGCAAGCTGGCGTTGACCAGGCCGCGGACGGTGGCGCCTAATTCTCAAAATCCTTCTTACAACATACTTGTCTAGGACCGTGGGAAAAAAGCAGGTACGAGACTGCGGACCAGCGCAAAGTTTAAAAAGTAAGAACAAGAAAAAGGCAGTCACATGGAGAATTACAAAGAACTTCCTGCTAAGCAGATCGCAAATGGAATACATAGCGTCTAGCCATTTACACTTTCAATGGCCGGTACACCGCTGGGTCACCATCGCCTAGAACATGCCTGGCACGTAGCAGGTACTCAATAAATGCTCTGTGAATGAACGCACCACTTACTGTGTGGCAAGCACTTTCCATGGACTGGAACATTTAATCCTCAAGAAATCCCACACTTGGCTACCCTCCTTAGTCCATTTCATGCATGAGTAGCCTGAACCTTGGAGAATTAATTTGACAGCAACAAACTGGTAGAACCAGAATTTGACCCGAGGCCACTCCAGAGGTTGGGCTCTGACCGATTCGGGGACCACCAACTACCCTACTGCAGGCCTGGAAGCCCCCTGCAACGCAGAAAGCAGAAGGAAGCACAGGTCTTCAGCGGGAGAAACGCTAACGTTTGCTGTTCCGTGGCCAGAACTAGGCACTCCTTGAGTCATTCCTCACCATTACCTAGCAAAGCCAAGAGTATTACTATCCCATTTTGTAGGTGACTTTAGACCTTATGTACTGTGTCATGATCCCTTGGGGCATGAGTCTAAATTTAAACCCAGTATTTTCTGGATCCCAAGCCCTTGCCGCTCCGTTGGTCTTGGAGACCTCCCTTTACCTCAGGGATCTGGTTTTCTACCACCTCAACTTGAAGTCCGTGTTGACTTTTCAGAAGGAGACACAGGAAGATAGAGACATGGATCTGGAAGGGTGGAGACTGGTGTTCTGATTTGGGTGTCATCTATGTGTTAGGACAATTGAATTTCTGAAAATGGATACAATTAGCCCTAAAATATATGTTGCAGATTTCAAAAGGAAGCAGTCACCCTGAAAGGACAGGTAGAAAAGCCTCGGAGAGGAGGAGGGTGTCTAGGGTGTGTGAGGGCCCAGGATGTCCTTAGTGGTATAAGAACACGTTGGGAGCACTAACCTGGGAGCCAGCCTGCTGGGCTTGAATCTCTGTGACTGAGGTTCCTAAATGAGAATGAAAATTCAGTGGAGCATGTAAAGTGCGTAGCAGAGGGCCTGGCGCAGAGGGCCTGGCGCAGAGTAGCATTCGTTATGCTTTAGCTACTATTATTACTGCTTTTCCCAATGACTAATAGCCTTACTGTGTAAAAATGGCTGTAAAGCACTGAACAAGACAGGCCAGTAGAAAATGGACAAAGGGTATGAAAAAACAATCCCCAGAAGCACACAAATGGCCCAACGCATGGAAAAGCTCGCAGCCCCGCTGAGGAAGGGAGCAAGGGCAAAACACAAAAACAATCAAATAAGAAAGTCAAGGTCCAGTCTGGGAAAAGCTGAGTTCACCGAT
Organism: Balaenoptera physalus; assembly: GCF_965194825.1. Classification (NCBI taxonomy): domain Eukaryota; kingdom Metazoa; phylum Chordata; class Mammalia; order Artiodactyla; family Balaenopteridae; genus Balaenoptera; species Balaenoptera physalus. The sequence goes on along the minus strand of NC_138885.1, from coordinate 133,337,657 downwards.
CAGTGAGGGAGGAAGAGATGTTAAAATGCACAAAGAACGAATTGCGGTAGAAATGCAGGGTACAGTGCAAATAAGCAAAGCGCCTGCTCCGTTCACCTGGAGGGACAAAGAGCATGTCTCATGGTGTCCACAGCTGTACCAGCCCAGTACTTGGTATCGTGGTGCCATGAGCATCTTCAAACCAGCCGGCATCCTTCGAGAGGATGAGTTTATGGAAGTCAGAATGTTTAAAGAGAGTCGCGAAAAAGACATGAACAGATTCTCTTGTACTCTGACTGCCGAAGCGCTTGGATTTGAGGCAGGAATGAGCTGGAGAGACAGTGTCCCGTGGCCAGGGGTAAGTTGTCTGTGGACTGTTCGGTCCTTGGTGTTCTGGAAGGCAAGGAGGTCTCAAGATGCTGCTCCCTGTTAACTTTATGCTTTCTCTTCCTGCCAGTTTTTCCTACTTGCCCTTCCAAAGGCAAAAGAAAAGAAAAAAACATGAGCCATACACAACATTCAGTGACTCAGTAAACATTTCTAGTGGAGACACATTCAGCAAAATCGATAACTTGGTTTTTTTCAGTACAGAAATAATCCATGTTTGTTTCAAAGGATTCAAATGATTAGAGGAATGGGTAGGGTAACAAGTAGGCGTCGACCCCCAGTTTCATACCCTTTCCCACAGTTAACAGAGTATTGTGTCCACCCAGAAACTTTTCTTAAGCATTTACATGTACATTAGCACGTGTGTATGTATATATGATACATGTGTGTGATGTGGATTGTGTACATATACATATATGAATGTACACACGCACAAATAGAGTACTGAAATCAAGCTGCCTGGGGTCGAATGCCAGCCCCACCACTTAATGGCTGGGTGTTTTCTCATCTTGAGATGGGCACAATACTTGCAAGGATTGAATGAAATATTTTGTGCAGATTGCTCAGTGCAGAGCATACAGCATTTATAAATATAAGCTATTGTTATCATGTATACACACACATACTTACAAGTTATTCTCTCATTCCTGGTTTTATATCAGCTGTACATAGACATACCTCTTTGCAAGCCACCTTAGTTCCCAAGGAACTGACCACATTACCCTGAGGGAAAAGTGTTGATCAGAGAGTCCAAGAAAGTGACCTTCAGACTTCACAAAATGACTTCATCTGCCAAATTTCTCCAGGAGTGTGGGCTCCTCTATAACGGCATGTACTCAGTGTATCGGAGAAAATGCCGTTTGAGGAAGTCTCCTGTGTGTAGGAAAGTGAAAGGCACAGGAAGTTAGAGGAGGCTGGAGTGGATTTGGGCCGTCAACATGGCAGCGCTTTTATTTAAGGCAGCGGTGGTGTGAGCTTAATCCACACCACCATCACCACCAAAGATTCATTCCTGGGGCTTCCCAAAGTACATACAGCACTGCCAGAAATAGCAGCTCAAACAAGAATAACTCCTAAGGGATATATACTGCCCTGAACTCTACCAAAGCTTGCTAATGTTGTAGCATTCTAGCCGCCTGTAAAAATATTCTTCACATTAGGAAGTAACTACTCAGAAATCTCAGGTGGGCTCATGGTGAAAGTATCTTTCTATGTACAGGGGCATTCTCAACAAGGAAATCAAAAGAATAATGTTATTTTGGTGAAGAGAAATCAGTACTGACCAAATGTCCACGTCATGGGGAAAAGAGAATAAAAAGATACAAAACACAGCTAAGGGAGAAAATATGAGCGTAAGGCATAAGGTATTTTTCCAGTGGAATCTATATCATCAATGTGGCCGAATGGAATTTCAAATTTGCTGTCTCTGACTCAGAATGTGAAGAGGGGGCTCTTGGGAAAACCCTGGCCTGGCTGAATACCCTCTGTGGATTTCAGTTGAGGGAGAACATGCTCCCGGCGTGAGCCACAAGCCTACAGAGTGACAGTTGTGCACTTGAGAAATATTTATTGGACACCTGTGTGCTAGGCCCTGGGCTCAGCCCTGAGAACAGGAGGCTGGGCGAGACAGCATCAGCTCTGCTCTCTTGGTGCTGAGAGTCCGGTGGTGGTTTGAGACAGAAGGAGAGGGACAAGCCTGTGGGTGGCACACGCTCTAAAGGAAATCACCTGAGCCAAGAGATAATGAGACACCTGACTTAGGTAGGACAGGGGACATCAGACCCAAAGTGAAAGAAATCAGGGAGGGGCACGCCAGGCAGAGAGAACAGCATATGCGAAGACTTTGAGATATCGATGGAAAAAAATGGCACAACCTAAAAGTTGAGCGTTATGTTTTATTTGGCAGACATTCCGAGGACTTCAAGCCCAGGACACAGCATCTCAGATAACGCTAAGAAACTGTTCTGAAGAGGCAAGGGCGGTGGAGGGAGCCAGGATATACAGGAGTTTTTGCAACAAAGATCAGGTAGTCGGAACATCAAAAGATTACTGTTAGTAAAGGAAAACCAGGTATCTCAGGTTAAGGAGTGTAGCGCTTTTTTACGTATGGGAAGATGCAAGAGTCTGGGCGTACTGAAATCATTCCTTTGATATGCACCTCAGCTATCTGGGGCCAGTGTCCTGTGCTCTCTTATCCTGAGTCTCCTCGGGTGCACCATGCGTGGGGTGGGTGGCTGCAGCCTGATGATTCGATGGGGGGGGCATCCTGCCTCCATTCAGAGTTCCCTTGGGGCTCACCGTCAGGGCAGCTTTAATGTGATGGCTTGATGGCTGCAACGTCCTTTGTTTACTGATACGGCAGGCAATATTTTAGTTCACAGAGGCTAGAAAAAGCTTCATGCCCTTCTGGAACTGCCATGACAGCAGTGCAGTTGGAATGAAAGAGTGAGGTAGAGAACCATGAGAGGTGTCGGTGGAGAGGTTCGCAGGTGCTGGGCCCCCAAAGCCCAGTGACTGTGCAGGGATGCGGGGAATCAAGGGGCGTTTAGATGCTGCTGTATCCTCAGATGCTCCCCCCTCAGCTCAGAATTCAACAAGTCCTGAGCTGCAAGAGAGTCTCTGTTTGGTCAGAAAGTGTTGGGTGACCTATTTGCCGTTCTCGGAAGCCTCTATCCTTCCCACCCTAAAATGCTGTGACACTGAGCCCTCCATCCTGCTGGGTGTCCTTAATTAATTCATACACACAGGGGCATGACTAGGATGTCACACGTGCATGTGCAGAATCCAGAAGGGAGATAGACAAAAAAGTCAGCTGAAAGGAGTTCTGTGGCTTTCCGGAAACTTCTAGAAATACTTCTAAATAAATATTCATTTCCTTCCTCATTTATTCAGTTACTCATTTAACAAATATGTCTAGAATGCTTATTATATAGCAGGCAGTGTGCTAGGATCCCGGGATAAGAACGTAAGTACAACTTAGATCCTTTTATCTAAGAATCAGACAGCCGTGGGAACAAGAAATTACTCTGTAGGGTGTTAGGTAGTCAATTAGGTGTCAGGGTGCACACAGGACAGCCATCTGACCCAGCCTGGACGCAGGTGGGGGTGGGCATCCTCAGGGCTGGATTGCAACGGGCAAGTATAATTTGTCTTAGGCTTAGAAGCCGGGAGGAGGGACAGAGTCCCAAGCAGAACCTGCTCTGGGAAGGAAACAAGCTGCTCACTGGGTGTCGTGCCAGGTGGGATGTGTGGCCCCAGGGACACTGTGGCTGGACAGACAGGCTAGCTCCAACCCTGGGGTGTCCTGCACAGCTCAGAACCCCAATTGCATAAGGCTGGCCTCACCACAGTGAATATTTCCACGTCAAACTATGAGAGTTTAACAAAATTCAGTCAGTTTGAGAATTTAAGGGTGAGGTCAGTTTGGGAATTGCAAGCGGTGCTTAGGAAGCAGCATGAAGAGCAGAAAGGTCTGCCTGGAGGTCTGAGATTTGCCTGGACTTGTTCCTATTGTGTGCACATGGCTTTCCACATGGCCAGGGGCATGCTGCTTTCTTCTTTTTCAAAAAAATCAGTTCCTACTGGTCATATCAACATGGGTTTAAATTACGCTTAAATATGGGTTCAAATTGGGATTAGAATTTTCCAGAACCAGTGAAAACTGTTGCACTGCTGCCGTAGGGAGTGCTGATTCCTTTTTGCAGTGCCCTTGCCGTAAAACACGTAATCCACTGCTTTCTGTTAAGCAGTCCGTTGGGAAAGACCCTTGGGTGGATTTCAAATATGTCAGCGTGGTGGGAAGGAGAGCCTTTTAGAATCCTAGGTGTCTAAAACCTTCCAGGGGGAAGTCATTGTTTATAAGAATTCATTGTTTGTAAGAAAAAGAGAATTACACTGGAAAATGGTACCTTGGTCCAAAACCCACCATGTCTTTCATAAAACTCAACTATCAACATAAATTTTTCAATTTTTATAGAGCATGAACGGCCACAAGCAGTGTTAGACTCTCTTCCTAATGACAGAGAATTGATGTGGACACAGATTCCTTAGCAAAGTCTTTCTTCTGTTTTGCTGTTATGTCTTCTGGTGGAGTGGGTTTTTGTATGTATAAGATTTTAAGAAGAGTATTCTTCTCCTTCCCTCACTCCCTCCCTCCCTCCTTTCCTTCCTTCTTCTTTCCTTTCTCTTTTTCTCTTCTGTGATAAGAAGCTTTTCTTCACATTGTACCCATCTTAGCCACATTTTTGTTTTCATAGTCTTTTTTGGGGTCAGAAAAATGGACTTGAGGTGGCTATTTAAATAGCATGTTTCTCACTGGACAGAGATAAAGTTCTGGTCCTCATGTGGTTTTTAACCCTTCAAAAGTTAACAACAACCATTTGAACTACTGGCTTCTAGTGTGTGCTTGGATTATCTTATCTACCATCTAAACCCCCTCGGTTTCTTTCAGGGAATCATGTGTGCTTCTAGTAGGGCTCACCCCACCCCCAGCTCTAGGCCCGGCCAATCAGAACCTCCAAATCTGGGGCTTCCCTGGTGGCGCAGTGGTTGAGAATCTGCCTGCCAATGCAGGGAACACGAGTTCGAGCCCTAGTCCGGGAAGATTCCCACATGCCGCAGAGTGACCAAGCCCGTGCGCCACAACTACTGAGCCTGCGCTCTAGAGCCCGCGAGCCACAACTACTGAGCGCGTGTGCTGCAACTACTGAAGCCTGTGCGCCTAGAGCCCGTGCTCCGCAGCAAGAGAAGCCACCACAATGAGAAGACTGCACACCACAACGAAGAGTAGCCCCCGCTCGCCACAACTAGAAAAAGCCCGCGTACAGCAATGAAGACCCAACACAGCCAAAAATAAATAAATAAAATAAATTAAAAAAAAAAAAACAAAAAACTCCACATCTTAAGTGTGGACACACAACAAGTCAGCCAACAGGACATAAATCTGTCACTTTTTCTGGAAGCGTGGCCCTGGGATGTAGAGGTTTTCAGGTAATGAAGATGGTGATAATTGCCACAGTGTATCAGTCCTGGCAGGGGCCTTGCGCCAGCACCTTAGGTGGGTGACTGTGCTCAGCCCCCACAGCAGCCCTAGAAGGCGGCCATAACCCTCATCATCCCCACTCTGAAGTTATGGAAACTGTTTTCAGGGTACCCAGGATTTGTCCTAATCATGTATGCTAGGACACGCAGATGCAGAAGTGACAAAGACAAAGAAGCCTATCATACAGTTCCCTAGAAACAGGAGACGTGGCCCCCAGGGCCACATGGAGAGGCACCAGGCTTTGGTGGGAGGCAGAGGGAATAGGGGGATGTGGGCAAGAAAGCTGTACTGTGCTTTCCAAGGGAAGGAATGGGCACCGCAGGGTAAGCAGGCTTGGACTGGCTATTTTGAATAATTGCAGCAGGTTCTGGGGCATACGAGCTGCCCCTAGCTGTCTGCTATCTGGCCCTAGTGTGATTAGGGCAGGTGGATAATAGCCTGGAATGTGAGGGCCTAATAAATGAGGTGTGTGAACTCTGGACTGGTTGCTTTGCATTTGAAAAGCACGCTTCAGGGCAAGTTGTTTACTATGTTGAGGAATTGGCCCCAGGTGTCATCGAAGTACCACATGGTTAATCCAGAAACAGAGGCTCAGATAATTTGAATGACTCAGCTAAGAATAGACATAGACTTTGACTCTGGGTCTGCCCCACTCTAAAATCTGAGATTCCAGCCACTGACGAGTGCATGGGCCCTATTTCTCCAGTGCACTTGGCATCAAGGGGAGGTCATGCTCATTGGGCCTCCACAACAGTCTCAGTCTTGACTTCATGATTCATTCTTCCCCAGCCACCAGCAGACCTTACTGCTCATCTGAACGTCCTGGAAGTGAATCCGGAAGCTGTCAGGCAGACCTTCCCTCTGGTCAGCAGCAAGTCAAGCATCCTCGGAACCACTACACAGGAGGAGAGGATGGTGCTGGGAGGTGGCCGGCTCTGGGCTTGGCCCCGGGGTGACCCCCACCCCTGCTCCAGTGCCTCCCTTTGAGCTGATTGTTCAGCGTATCAGCCTGAGGGGCTTCAGCCACTGTCCCCCAGACAAGGCCAAATTAGGGTTAGGGTAGGGCAGAGAGCAGGTGACAGTTGACCTGCCCTCTCTCCAGATAACCAGGTATGTTCAGAGAGAACCGCCATGAGACAGCAATCAGATAGATTCTCTGTCCAGATGCACTTGGAAAGAGGGCCCATGGGGCTTTTTTGTTTCCACTCTGAGCAACAGAATCTAAACTTTCAGAGATGGGGGAGGGGAGCCATCTGTTTCTGGAGTCGAATACATTAGAGATTCTTTTAGACAGCAGCAAAAGCACTTGCTCTTGAAGTATGGATCAAGAACTGTCACATGTTACGAATGTATAACTATGTACTGCACACAAAAAAAGATGCCCAGGTGTCCGGTACCCATTTCTGGTTCTTCCTCCTAGAGGCCAGGGTGTGGCCTTAAGGGAGCAGGATGCTGGTTCCTGGGTTGTTTCTTAGTTCTTTGCTGAGCTGATCTATTTCATCCGCACTAGGACCCTGTGACTAGGTCCTTGTTACTGCATCTCTCAGATGAGGACTCTCAGGCCCAGGTGATTGGCACTCTGTTTACACACTTGCTCAGAATACCAGCTTTGGATTCCAAGTCTTTATCAGTTGTTTCCATGGGAAGCTCCTCCTGACATTTATTCTGCTCTGCACCGTGCAGGTGGACCACCTAGCCTGAGCTTGGGGACTCTCTGATCCCCTCACCTCTGGGTCTAGCTTCACAGGCAGCTGCAAAAAGAGTCAAAGGCACAGACGATCTCCATCATCATAGGATCCCGAGCATGCTTTCCAAGGCAGCTCTTCCCCAAGAAACACTGAGTCAAATTTAACTCACAGTTCTTGAGTGCTTCTAGCATGCCAGATGTTATGCTACGTGCTTGACCTCGTATTATTTTCATTTTTACAAAAGTCATTCTCAATGATTAAATAGGTGCTCAAGATCACACATAGCTAGAAAGTGGCACAGTGGAGACTTGAACCCAGGTCTGTTTAACATCAGATGTTCTTCACCAGCCACTGTTGCACCTGCTACTGCTTCCTAACAAGTGAGGCCTGTAGTCCTAGGTGTGCCCACTGCTGCCTCTGTGACCATGAATGGGTTACTTTTCCTCTCTGAGTTTGGGTCAAATAAGCAGATGGCCCAGACCATCTCTGAAGTCCCCTCAAGCTCCAAGATTCTAGCTTCATTTATTCACTTAACAAATATTGAAGAGCTGTTATGGGCTGAATTGTGTCCCCCCCTGCACCATATTCCCATGTTGTAGCCCTAACTCCGGTGTGACTGTATTTGGTGACACAGGCTGTAGGGAGTTAATTAAGCTTAAATGAGGTCATGAGGGTGGGGCCCTAATCTAAGAGGATTGGTGTCCTTATAAGAAGAGGAAGAGACACCAGAGAGCTCTCCCTTTCCAAGCCAAGGAAAGGCCATGTGAAGACACAGTGAGAAGGTGGCCGTCTGCAAGCCAGGAAGAGAGCTCTCACAAGAAACCAAATTTTCCAGCACCTTGATCTTGGACTTCCAACCTCCAGAACTGTGAGAAAATAAACACCTCTTATTGAAGCAACCCAGTCTGTGATATTTTGCATGACAGCCCAGCGGATTAATAGAAGAGCTTTCTATGTGCCAGGCATTGTTGTAACCATGGGGAATATAGCCGGGGGTACGCACTCGCAACATTAAAAATCTGGTAGAGGAAACAAACAATAAGTAACTACATTAAAAAGTCTAGGTTGGGGGGGTTTCCCTGGTGGCGTAGTGGTTGAGAATCTGCCTGCCAATGCAGGGGACATGGGTTCGAGCCCTGGTCTGGGAAGATCCCACATGCCGCGGAGCAACTAGGCCCGTGAGCCACAACTACTGAGCCTGCGTGTCTGGAGCCTGTGCTCCGCAACAAGGGAGGCCGCGATGGTGAGAGGCCCGCGCACCACGATGAGGAGCGGCCCCCGCTTGCCGCAACTGGAGAAAGCCCTCGCACAGAAACGAAGACCCAACACAGCCAAAAATAAATAAATAAATAAATTAAAACACTTAGTAGCAATATTTAAATTAAAAAAAGTCTAGGTTGGTTGTTTTTCTTTCTCCTTTCCCCAAACATGACAACCATTGCAAAAGAAGATCATCAGTGGTTCAGAGGGAAGAAAGAACAGTTCAGAAGAAGGGGTGACTACCATCAACAGGGGTGCCCTGGGCTGCAGGTAAGTCCCCATCAGGGGCTGGACACACCTGGAAAGCTGTGATGGAAAGAAGGGAGATCTTCCTTCAGGCTTATTTTTCATGCTCATGTGTCTCCCAAAGGATTTAGACAGTTTATGATAAGTAATACATAGGCCATAAAGCCATTAAAAGGAAAATAAATGTTTAAGAGCCTTGAAATGTTATTTAAAGATGGAAGTAGTTTTTCCTCAGCAAAACTTGACTCATCAGAGTGCCTGCAATTGAGTCTAGAATTGGACTCTGAGCTCCCTGGCAACCAAAGAGAAGGGAAAACCCAGGAACCCATGAATAAGTAAGTTATCTGTTAACAAGAACTTTATCACTTCATCCAGAGAGACTGACTGTTTTCACATCTAATGTGCAGAGCCCATCTTATGGATATATATTTTTTCTCTCTCTCAATGTACTTAGAAACTTCTTTGTTTCCAGGTTGTGAAATTTCTTGAGCTCTCTCTTGATGTTTTTCATCTATTCTGGTTTGTGATGGATAATTTAACAGCCCTTTTAATCTGGAAACACGTATCTTTAAATTGTGGGAAATTTTTCTGAATTTTTTTCTTTAATAAACTGAGAAATAAATTGTTACTCCATTTTCTCTTTCTGGAGCTCCTATTATTCAGATGTTTGACTTCCTGGATTGATGCCGTTTTTCTTATATTTTCCCCCCACCTATTTTCTATCTCTTTGTCCTTTGCTCTGTTTTTTTCTCTCTTTTTTTTTTTTTGTGTGGTTTTTATTCTTTTCTTTTTAACATCTTTATTGGAGTATAATTGCTTTACAATGTTGTGTTAGTTTCTGCTGTCTAACAAAGTGAATCAGGTAGACGTGTACATATATCCCCACATCCCCTCCCTCTTGCATGCTCTGTTTTTAAAAGATATCACCTCCATTTTCTTTTTCAAATATTCTACCAAATTATCTTTACTTCTGCTATTGTATTTCTAATATTCTTTTTTTGCCCACAAATGATAGCATCCCATGCACAACATTCTGCAGCTTGCTTTTTTGCATAAACAGAAAATCCTACAGATGCTTCTGAAGCAGTTTACAGAGCTCTGCCTCCTTCTGTTTAATGAGAATAGTGTTTCTTTATATGGATGTGCCAGCATTTACTTAACCAGCTGGGGCTATATTTTGAAGCAAGATAGGCATAAATTAATTGAAGAGGTTCTAGGCATTATAAGCAGAGGAACACGGGAGACGGGTGGGGGAAGGCATGGGGATACAGAACAGCAAGAGATAAAGCCAGGGCTAACTGGTGACTCAGGGGTGGGATGGAAGAGTGTGTGTGCGTGTGTGTGTGTGTGTGTTGGGGAGGAGTACACTTAAGAATCAAATGATGGACAGATCCCCTTTCCAAGTGATTTGGACTAAAAACTCTAGACTTAAAGCAGGGTAGGAATATAGTGAAATCAGTTCTTCAAATGTCCCCTCTGTCAGGCATATACAGGATGTACCAGAAGAGGGTCAGATTTAGGTCACAGAGAACAGTTAACTGGTTGTTACATTTGTGGCGAGAACTGCTGAGTACTGGGACCAGGATGGTGGCATTGTAACAAAGCAGAGGGCACAGGCAGAGGTGGTAGATCTAAAGGAGCAGAAACTATACAGTTTGGTGGTTGCGTTGGGGGGATGAGGGAGGAGGGGTCTGGAGAGAGGCCTCAAGTTCAGCCTGGTGGCCTTAGGGGACCATGACTCCTTTACTGGCATGGCAAATCCTAGATGAGGAGAAGTTCTGGGGGGAAATGATGTAATCAGGTTTGGACATGTTGAGTCTGAGATGCATATGGCACATCTGAGTAGAGCTGCCTTAACTAGGATCTGATTCTTCACTGAGAAGTTTGAGCTGAAGTAGACTTGGCTTCACTGGGATGAAGGTGGTAATGGAAGTTCTAGGCTTGGATGAGGTCCCTCTCTGAAAATATACAAAGAAAAAAGACTAATGGCAGCTCCCTGGAGAACACTGGCCTTCCTCCTTGGTGTGCAGGTGCCTTTGTCATTTACCCCTGGACACCTTGGCTTTCACTTTCCCTCTCATCTTCCTTCTCCCACCATATTCCCCTTGCTGCTCTTGGAACATGCCTAATAGACATCTACCTCAGCATATTTGGACTTGCTGTTCTATTTTCCAGATGCACGGTCCCCCAGGTCTTCACATCCATCACTCGCTCACATTATTCCAGCTCTGAGGAAGTGTCTCCTTGGAGATGTCTTCTCTGATCACCTTAATCCAACGAAAGACCCCATCCCACTGTTACTCTCTATTAGCTTTGCCTTGCTTTATTTTGCTGCTTAGAACTTATGACCCTTTGACATCAGATGACATACTTATTCATTCACCACTCGCTCCTTGCTCTTCCTCTCTCCCCCCACATTGGATTGTAAGTTCCACTAGAGAAGAGACTATTGTCACTGCTCTATCCACCGGCCAATAGTTGGTGCTCCATAAATATTTGTTGAGTGAATGAATGAGTATCCAAAGAGTAGTTGAGAGAAGGGACAGACAAAGTCATAGAAAGGAAGTCAGGGTAGATAAGGGTCTCTCAAGGAAAATAGTGAAAATATTTCTAGTAAGAGAAAGGGTTCGGCAGTGTCAAACGTCAGGGAGATGACTAAAAAGATGAATGCAGGAAAACATTGGCTTGGCCATGGGAAGATCGTGGGTCACTTTAGTGATGGCATGGCAGAGGGGCAGGGGGGAAGAGGGCAGACTGCAGGGGATTGGGCAAGGCACAGGAAGTGAAGGCGGGTGACCAGTGCTCAGGACTTTCTCAAGAAATCAGACTGAATGGATGAGGACAAGGAAGACAGTAACAAGAGGGTGACCAATTTTTTTCAACTTGCTGTATGTTGGTTTTAGGGACAGCAGCCAGACAGATGAGAGGGTGCAGTCTGAATGGGAGTCTGGGAGCACCATTTCCGAGGCGGAAGCATTTGGGATGGTGGTCACAAAGGTGGGTGATGGGAGGGACCACGGTGGCTCTGCATCTGCTTTCTTCAATATTCATCCCGCTGAGGTCAAGTCAGGATTAGAGTCTCCTCCTGCTTCATCCCTTCTGCTGCTCCTGATTTCCTTTTAAGTGGTATGCTGACAAAATTGGCTTCTGTAAATACCTATTTTCTGCCAGGAACAGTGCTGCTAGAAGCAAATAGAAGAAGCACAGCCCATTGTCTTATAAAGGGGGGTGTAAGTGTATGTTTTTGTCCCCCTAAAATTCATATGTTGAAACCCTAACCCACAAGGTGATGGTATTTGGAGATGGGGCCTTTGGGAGGTCATTAGGTCATGAGGGTGGAGCCCTCATTGTGGGATTAGTGCCCTTATAAGAGAGACCCTAGAGGGCTTCCTCATCTCTCTGCTCTCCACCATGTGCAGACACAGTGAGGAGGTGGCCATCTGCAAACCAGGAAGAGGGTTCACACCTCGCCTGACAGAGCTGGTTCCCTGATCTCAGACTTCCAGTCTCCAGAACTGTGAGACATAAAAGTCTATTGTTTAAGTCACCTAGTCTGTGCTATTTGTCAGAGCAGCCTGAGCTGACTAAACTAAGAGAGAAGGAACTGTGAGAACTGTGAGACATAAAAGTCTATTGTTTAAGTCACCTAGTCTGTGCTATTTGTCAGAGCAGCCTGAGCTGACTAAACTAAGAGAGAAGGAAAAACTATATGAAGGACAGCTCTAAAGATTACAGAAAGAGAGTGCAGAATGGAGATGGAGCAAAACCAATAATTAAAGAAGTAGTGGAATTAAAGAAATTAAAAAAATAGTGGAATAAAATAAAAATCAGCCCTAAAACAGAACTCAAAATTGAGGAAATCATGGCTGGAAAGAGCAGAGGGTGAGCAGAGTTAAATACTGAAATAAAGGTAATTTTTAAACAAACCCACTGTCTTCCTCAAGGGATATTACAATGTGTGCTTACCTGCTGACTTTGATGGCTGGTTTCCCTTAAGGTTAAGAATGAATTTTAAATGCATTTTAAAAATCTATGATGTGACAATTAACAGAATTAAAAGGCTATTTGCCCTACAGATCACAAAGAAGTCTAGTATCGCAAAAGAAAAAAATGGAAAAACAAAAACATACCCAAACAAAATAGACTAGAAAGCAAACAATCAGAAAACAAAGAAAAGAGCATAAAACAAGAAGACAGAAGCAAGTTGGAATATAAATGATGACGCTGAGTAAAAATGGATTATTTCTCTAAGTAAAAGGGGACAATTGAATTAAAAAACCAAAAAAAACCACGATATGCTCCTTACAAAATCAGGCCTAAAATATGATGATGAAAGAAGTGGTACGTAGAGGCAAACACATATCAGGTAAACGAGAACTGAAAAGGAAGTGAGGGAGGATATGTTAGTAACTGTCAACAAGTTTAATGTGAGAAGCATCCCCAGGAAAGTGGATGTCAGCTCACTTTGATGAGAGAGAGCTCCCGTTCTCTCCCTGCACCCACTTCATTATCAGCCATGTGCTAACCACCCCCAATTTACACCTCAGGCCCAGATCCATCCTATCCACTCCATACAACCGTCTGCTCACCACCCCTTCCCAGCAGTGGCCACTCCTACCTGCTAGGTGACCAACCAATTTCCAGTTTGCCCAGGACTGAGTGACTTTTGGCACTGAACTGGGACAGTCCCAGGCAAACCAGGATGGTCGGTCAGCCCGAGTCCCTCCGTCACAAGGCGTCACAAGAAGGGAGACGTCTTGCCACTTTCCTCAGGGTCGCTCACCAGATTGTTTTCATTCCAGGCTTACTTCTGTTTCCTTGTCTCTAAGTTCAGGAGGGCAAAGCCTGTGCTTGGGTGTGTTTGCCTTTGTATGCCACCCTCTCTCACAGTGTCTGATGCTCAGTCAGTCCTGGTTGGATGAGAGAATACATGAATGATGGCATTGTAGTCAGGAACTTTCCTGTGCTACATAACAGCATCAGAACATGCAAGGCAACTTCCAAATAATTTGCTCATTTAAATACATTTCTAAAAAACAGTACAAAATGACAAAACGTAACTGCCTGTGTGTGTGTGTGTGTGTGTGTGTGTGTGTGTATTCCTTTGGCCATCTTCTCTCACAGAGATCATTCTGGAACACTTCTGTCTCCACAAAACCCATCCCCTGCCCTTCAATTGTCTGCATCCCTTTGTTTTGCTTCCCCAAAGCTTAACTTTTGCAGGCATTTTAGTTTCCTAAGATTTTGGAATTTCTTCCACTTTGTTGAGTAAGTTTGGATTCCCAAAATCAAGAATTAAAATAGATTCACTGCTTATTACCAACTAAAGATTTTCCTCTTGACGTAAGAATTGCTCATCTTGGTACCATTTACAGAAACACTTTCACTTCCCTAAATATTTATTAATGAAATATTTTAATCGGCCAACATGCCTTCTAAATATTTACTTCTTAGGAATCCTCTTACAATGCTCTGTTTAGAAAAGTGCTTGGAACAGGCGAGAGCAGCTCTGCCTTCACGGGACTGGAGTGATTTTGACACCCGAGGTGAAAGTTTGTTTGGCTCTTGGCTTCGCTGCTATTTTCTGAGTAGATCTGATGCTGTCGTGTTTTGTGCAGTTGTTCTAATGTTTAGAAATACTTATCCAAGAATAGATGCATGCAGATTCTCTGGAGGGGCTCTCCTGTTAGTCCCAAAGAGGAGAGTGAAACGTGAGACTCAGGACTGGGGACTCTTAATTTTTGGTTCACAGCAGTGCAGGCTGGTGGACACAGCCCCGTGCTGCCTCGCCAGGCACAAAGACATGCCCACCACGCACACCTTATGCTCACATCGATCGGGCAGCTCCCCCCACTCCTCTCTGCCCTCTGGACCTTTTTCCCTCCCTAACTGTCCACCTCTGTCCCCATTTGGGCTGAGCACCTCAGTGCTTCCCTTGCCTGACTTCACGACATCTTAGATTTTACAGGACCCTCTTGAATTTAAATATTTAGTCTGTTTTTTGACCATCTGCAGCAGATTTGTTCCAATCTGGGGCTTGGAAAATGTGATCTTCCCAGAGCTGGGTGCCTTTCAGTTCTTTACTTGGTAAAAGAGGATGGATATTCTTCAGCGTGCCTATCCCCAACTCCCTAGGAGACTTTGGGCTTAGATTTAATGTGTTTAGTTGCTTGCAAAATAACTGCCATTTTTTTTTTTTTTTTTTGGAGTGTGTCACTTAAGATGACGAGGTTGTTTTATTCTATACTCTGTGCCAGTTCGTTTCGTCTGGGCTGTTGCAACACGCGGCGGTAGCCTGCATGCCTGGTGTACTCCAAGGAATCTGTTACTGGCAACGTGTGAAGGACTAAAGTTGGTGAATGACTTACTTTACAACAAGTCAGAGATGCTACTTCCGGGATGGAATCCTCACTGACTCACATGTGTTTTGCTTTATTGGAAGGGGAGGAGGATCGGAATGACAGCCAGCAAGTAGGGTCTTGCTCCTGCACCCGGGCAAAGCCCCGGGACTGTGTCACGCCTGTGAGCATCGTCTGGTCAGTGTAACTGGGGGGGATCATCAAGATCTAGTGAAACTGACCACTTAACGAATTTATCCTACTTACTCATTCTGCTGAAAAATATGTCTTCTAGATGTCTATGGGAGTATGTCTAAAATTCAGTATTCTTCAAATAGCAATTTTATCTTTAAGTATCACCTAGCAATTATTCCTCAACTGCCATAGGGTATCCACCCAATTGTTTAGCTGCTATTTAGAATTTTAATTATTCAACTTTTCTCATGCTTTCTTTTCATCTGTTCAGTATTAGGGATTATTTTAGTAACCAGAACCCTCTGAAGGGCTGAGAACAATGTCTACACGGGGTAAAGTTCCAGCCAATTTTAATTCGATTTGCTTCTTTCCTCTCAGAGCACAAGGTCTCCTCTCCTTTCAAGGTCACGTGTTCACAGAGAATGTTAAATACCATCTCTTTACACAGACAGGGCTCACCCCAGACGTGGGGTTCAGAAAGCATCACCTCAGGGCTGGAGAGCGGACCACAGGGTGTGCTGGGTTAATGGAGCAGCTGTGCGGTTGATCCTGTTTTTAGCTTCGGCGACTTTGAGGATGTTGTTGAGAAACCTGGATGATTCTCCGTCTTGCAGCCCCGTGGGGGAGTTGAGCACCACCCGCTGCCCTCCATTGCTGGGCCCTAGAGCTGAGCTCCTTGTGGGCGCCCACCAGCAGCTCAGTTCTCGTCCTTCACTGCCTTTGCCTCTGAACAACGGTGAGCCGTGGAGTTTCACTGTGAATGCTTTGTCACGGTGATGTGCTCTTGACCCAGCTGTACATCCAGGATCTGCTACGGGCAGGCCAGACAGACGGGGCAGCCCTCACTGATGGAAGAGCTGGCTCCTTGAGTTTTCCCTGGGAATTACAGGTTTTCCTGCAGATCATGGGGAGCGTGTCTTTTGTGCCCCAGTCTGGCATGGGACTCGAACACGTTTCCCAGTGTGCCCAGCTCGGTCGTGAAGGACTAGCTGGAGAGCTCCTGAGGCCACCTGTGGGCACTTGAGATCTACTTTTCTTGTCTTCTTTGTAATCCCCCCATGACAAAATTCATACAGATGAATGCATTTTCTAGAAAAATGGAAAGCACATCAGGAACAAATTACAAAATGCTCATGATTCCTCCTACTTTGTTTCCTAAAATAGACTGAATATAAAACGATGTATATTGGAGGCTTGCTGTTCTAGTAACAGAATTTATGACTCGGGATTATGTTGAGAAGCAAGTTTTAAATATGTTTCCCCTGGTATTTCCAGGAATTTGCCCTCTAAAATGGACTTGAGGGACTTCCCAGGTGGTCCAGTGGTTAAGACTTGGCCCTTCCAATGCAGG
Source organism: Balaenoptera physalus (assembly GCF_965194825.1). Taxonomy (NCBI): domain Eukaryota; kingdom Metazoa; phylum Chordata; class Mammalia; order Artiodactyla; family Balaenopteridae; genus Balaenoptera; species Balaenoptera physalus. Next base: position 133,321,172 of record NC_138885.1, on the reverse strand, counting down.
GGCCTCTGGTTCCATCCTTGGTTGGGGAACTAAGATCCCATAGGCCACGTGGCGTGGCCAAAAATAAAAAATAAAATAAATAAATAAATAAATAAAATGGACTTGGAGATGGAGGCTGCTTCCACCACCCTGTTTTACTGTGGTTGACTCTGAGTGAGCTCTGAAGAGTGCTAAGCCTGCATTCCTATTTTCTGAATATTTAACCTCCCACAAATGTGTTTAATGTACCATCTGAATGTGTAACCATTTATCTTTCACTGTAAAATGCATGGTCAAAATGATGTACTGTTCACTGAGCTGTGTGTGTGTCAAAGATTTGATATCAAATGTCTTAGTCCAATTATAAGGGATCTCAAACAGGCAGGTATGGCTGGAGGTACTATATCACCATAGAAACTGGAAGCTTCTAATAGAGTGAAATAATTAACATGTTTTCCTGAAATCTTGAAAATACAGTATTGTTAAGGAAAGTCTACATTTCCATCTATCTATCTATCTATCTATCAATCATCTATCTATCTATCTATCATTCTCCATACCTGTAGGAAGGTGTAAATTTTACTAGCTTAAGAATTAGAACTAGAATTTTTCTTGGGAAAAAAGCTGTCTATTGAAGAAAATACTGTGATAAGCCACTTGATGAAAATCTAAAACCCTGAGAGTATTGGATGGTAAAGTACAGAGAGACAAAAAGTTAGCTAATCTGCTTCATTTTAAAACGATATGCAGGAAAAAATGGATGAGAGGCCTAAGGAGAGATGAGTGATGTAGGCAACCTAGAATCTAAGTTGTGAAAATAGGTAGAGGACTTCTAAGAATTGGCACATTGGCCATTATATTTTTAAAAACTAATTTAATATTATAAAAATATACAAACATAAATATTTATAGTAAGTCTTGAAATCAGGTAGTCTTCGCTCTTCAACCCATTCTTCTTTTTCAATATTGTTTTGGCTATTCTAGATTCTTTGCATTTCCAAATAAATTGTAGAATCGGCTTGTAGAATTCCAACTACCAAAATGCTTGTTGGGATTTTGGTTGGGATTGCATTAAATCTATAGATCACTTTGGGGATGTTTGACATTTTAACAATATTGGATTATCCAATTCATTAACTTGATATACCTCTTTATTTATTTCGGTCTCTTTTAATTATTTGCAGCAGCACTTTGTAATTTCCAGCGTAGAGGTCTTGCACGTAGTTTGTTAAATTTCTCCCTCAATATTCCATAGTTTTTTGATGCTGTTGTAAATGGTGTTGTTTTTGTTTCAAATTTTATTTTCCAATTATTTGTTGCTAGTATATAGAAACTCAGTTGTTTTTCATATACGTATTGTTACTTTATCCTGTGATCTTGCTAAATTCACTTAGTAGTTTTAATAGCTTTGTTATCATCAGATCCTTTGGATTTTCCCTATGAATGATCTGCAAACAAAACAGCTTTACTTCTTCTTTTCCAAGTTTATACTTTTATTTCATTTTATTTTCTTGTTGAACTGGCTAGAAACTCAAGGACAAAACTGAACAAGATTGGTGAGAGTGAAAACACTTGCCTTGCTCCCAGTATAAGGGGAAAGCATCCAGTTTCTCACCATTAAGTACAATGTAAGCTGTAGTTTTTTAATAGATGCCCTTTATCAGCTTGGGGAGGGATGCTTTTATTCTCAGTTTGTTGAAGGTATTTTTTAAAAATCATGAATGAGTATTGGATTGTGTTAAATTCTTTTTATTTTTTTGCCTCTCTTCAATTTATTCTGAATTTATTCAGAATAATTTATTCTGTTAATAAATTATGTTGATTGATTTTTAAATGTTAAATCAACCTTTCATTCCTGGAATAAACCCAACTGATCATGATGTAGTTTCCTTGTTACTGGGTTCAATTTGCTAACAAAGATGGTTGTATCTATGTTCCTAAAGGATATATGTCTGTAATTTTCCTTTTTTGTAATGTCTTTTTTGGTTTTGGTATGAGGGTAACACAAGCCTCACAAAGTGAGTTGGGGAATGTTTACTATTTTTCTATTTTCCAAACAAATGTATAGAGCTGGTCTTATTTCTTTCCTAAAGTTTTTCTAGCATTCAGCAATAAGGCCATTTGTCTGGTGTTTTCTTTATGGAAATAATTTTTATTGCTTTGAACTCAATCTCTTTAATAGGTATAGAGCTACTCAGATTTTATATTTTTTGTTTTGTCAGTTTTGGTTATTTGTGTTTTTCAAGGAATTTATCTAAGTTATTATTGGCATGAAAATGTTCATAATATTTCCTTATTATTCTAATATCTCTAATATCTATAGCAATGTCTTCTTTGTTATTTCTGATATTAATTTGTATGTTTCTGTTTTCTTAATGACTTTAGCTAAGGTTTATCTATTTTAATAATTCTTTTTCAAAAAATCAGCTTTTGGTTTTATCAGTATTCCCTGTTATTTATCTGTTTGCAATTTTATTCATTTTTACTCATTTTTAAATTTCTTCTACTTACTTTGGTTCTAAAGCTCTTAATTTTTACCTTAAGGTGGAAGATTAAATAATTGTTATTAGACTTAAACTTTTCTAATATAAGCATTTAAGCTATAAATTCCTTTATAAGTGCAGTTTTGACATATTGTATTTTTATTTTCATTCATTTGGAAATATTTTCTTGTATCTCTTCTTTTTTCTTAAACCAATGAGTTATTTAAAAATGTGTTATTTAACTTCCACATGTTTGGAAGTTTTCCAGATTTCTTTTTCTTATGGATTTCTAATTTAATTCCATGATGTTTAGAGAACATACTCTGTGTGATTTCAGTCCTTCTATATTTATTAAGGCTTGCTTTATGGACAGCACAAGGTTTTTCTTGGTGAATGGTCTGTATGCATTTGTAAAGAATGTTTTGTAAATAATTGTAAAGAATGTAAAGAACTGCATTTTTTGGGTGGACTTCTCTAGCAAAGTCAATTACGTTATGTTGGTTTACAGTGTTGTTCAGATCTCCTATATCTTTACTCATTTTCTGTCTATTTGTTCTATCAGTATCACTTTTTAAGTTGCTAGCACTGCCACAATATAACTATTTCCATCTTCCTTAACACAAATACCTTTTCTAAATGTTTTATAGACTAATCCAATTTAAAAGGCTGAATTTCAATGCAATCAGAAGAGAGACAGCCCAAGGAGCATGGAGACAAGGTACCAAAATTGAATTGTTAGAAATCCCAGATGGTAAGAACCAGAAGTGTCCATGGAATATCTAGACCTCCCTAGAAAACCTGGAGAAGGCTTGGGGGAGGAGGGGTCATTGGACTGTTATATAATATATGGAGAGTAATTTAAAACAACTCTATCTGGAATCCAAGAGACTGAGTGACACTAACGTCTATACATTAAGCCGGTATTTTTTAATTGCGCACTTACTATGTTGCAAATACTATTCTGGGCTTTGAGTCACAGTAGTGAAGAGAGTAGTTACTCCCTTTCCTAGTACAGATTACATCTTAGTGGAGAAGACATCTATTAAGCAAATAATTAGATGTATAAAGTACAGGTGATAATAAACCTGTGAAGACAAATGAAGCAGAATATGAATATGGAGAGTCATGGGCACATGTACTTTTAGACGTGTAATTGTGGAAGACCACTCTAAGGAGGTAACGTTGTGTGGAGGTCTGAACATAGACCATGTGAAGGTTTGAAAGCAGAGAGACTATTTCAGAAAGAGCAGCTAGTGCAAAGGGCCTGAGGTGGCAGCTTGCTTGAAGGGGAGTTATAGTTTGGCTATTGCAATACCACCAGAAGAGGGAAACTTCTGTGTCCTGTTAGAGGTTGCAAGAGAAGATGAGGATGGGGTTCTCATGGTGGTGGGGCATACATACTGATTTTGAATGAGGGGTAAGGCTGTTCCGTGAAGGAGATACTTCCTCTTTGGAATACTCTGAGACCTTTGGAAAAAAAGCTAGGAAAGGCCTCCCACCATCAACCCAGGGTCTCTAAAGCAGGGAAGAAGGACACAAAAAATGCAGGTATGGTGACTAGTTGTCTTGTTTGCCCAAAACTAAGTCAGTTCTCAGGACACGTCCTGGGCAAACCAGGACCAGCTGGTCACTCTGGGAGCAGATCCAGGCTATGGGCTGGACCTTCTTGTCCCCTGAGGCACAGTCCTCTCCTAGGGATCCTCGGACCTGTTGACCACCCAGCCGTGACTCAGGATACTCCACGCTTGAGGTTCTTTACAACTGGGTGGAGCTGAGCTCCGTGGCAAGGAGCCAGCTTTTTGCACAGACCATGGCTGATGCAAGGGGTCTCATGAGGCCCCAGTGACGTCTCTTAAGGGCATCGCCTGCTCAGCCAAACCTTGTTGAAGAGTCAGGAAACCTGGGAGCCGATGCCAGGAGGGCTACTGAGAGCCCATTGCAAAGATTGCCCCTTATCCCATCTCTCCAAGCAAAAAAAGATCCTTGGGCAAGGAAAGAAGCATTGGCAAAGGACAGCAAAGTTTTACTCAGGAAGGGGAACCATGGAACCTCAACTTGAATGTGAGCTTTGTCTACCCATGGCTGGACACTTAGCTGCACATCACCATGGAGACCAGACTCTGTATGTGGTCTCCACGACGTTTCCCTTGGGGGGTTCCCAGCAATGACTGGGGGTGAGGTGGGCTGGGAGCTGACATAGCAGACGGTGGCCAGAACAACAACAAAGTCTATGAATGATCATTATTGGGATCAGAAACTTCTCTCCAGGGTGGTGTTATCTGGATCCCTTACCTGTGTAGCTCTTTGTCATTCATGATGCTGAGTCATTCGCCATACTACAGTGGACATGTGCCAGAAGCTCCTATTTGCTCTTCACCACATTTTTGCGTCAGTGAAGAGTACTCTAAATGTGACACCTACAATTAGAGATCAAAAGGAACAGCAAAAGAAGCAGAAAGGAGAAGGACCCTGATGTCACGGCTTCTGCTGGATGTGGCTGTAAACGTATGTCAAACAGAACTAGGAAAGACAGCTCTGGGTTAGAGGGACTGCCATTAATCCAGGTAGAAATATGCACTCCACCAGACAAGGGAAAATGAGACCCATCTGCTGGTTAGCATTTCTCTATTTAATGACTCCTTCTTTATGGAAGATTTAAGGCCTGTTAAGAAGCGAGCTGTAAAAGATACACAGATTCTAGGACCAGGATTTTTTGGGCTCGAGGGACAATTTAAACTTATGACAGTGAACTTTCCTCTATAAGATGTGATTTTTCCTAGATTAGGTTAGTGAACATGCTGAAAATATGACTCTCCTTAAAGACTTGTTTGAAAGTATATTTCACGTTGATTCATGAGGCAAAGGGAAAGGAATAAAAAAATGGAGGCTGCTCATTTGAACCATGAATACAGAAGTGACTAGACATTTTTCTCATGGGAAAAAAAAGGAAGATAGTAAATGAAGCCAAGATAGAATTATGCATAAAGACTCTGAGAACTTTGCTGTGTGTTTGGGATGTGGTTACGCACCTCTGCAGGTCTGTGTGCCTGCCGTGCTTTCTGACGAGAGTGGCCCTGGCAATGAGGGGGTCCAGGCCACTGTCACCTTAGGGACCACTGAGGCGGCTGCTCCAGTCCTTCGTGTGGCCTGAGGGCAGGATTGGACAGTGCCCCTTGTCACACCCAAGGTCTCATCTCCTGTCTCTGGGCATCCCTGTTGTCACCGAGGATGGACCATGGGGGAACCACCAGTGTCATGTGTGCCCCAACCCGAAAGTTCAGGGCCATGATGCTCTGATGAACAAGCTTTGACAAACAGGGGTGGAGGCTGGAGGATCCATTTTTCTCCACTCCTCCCTCTGGTTGGACAGTTTGGATCCGCAGTCACTCTTAAGAGTACGTATAGCTGATTCATTTTGTTGTACAGCAGAAACTAACACAACATTGTAAAACAAATATACTCCAATAAAAAAAAAAAAAGAGTCTCTCTAAAACTGTCCCGTGAGACACTCAGTCAGCTTGTCTCAGAGCGGTGGCCAGCTGGGTAACAGGCTCTTTACACCCACGGCCCCCCTTCTCTGCCAAGTTAAATCTGGGCCTCTAAGTACTCAACAAAGATTTGAAAATAAATAACTTGAAAAAATTTCGTAGGGGGTGCCTTCAAGATGGTGGAGGAGTAAGACGTGGAGATCACCTTCCTCCCCACCAGTACATCAAAACTACATCTACATGTGGAACAGCTCCTACAGAACACTTACTGAATGCTGGCAGAAGACCTCAGACGTCCCACAAGACGCTCTCAGGCGACCTACACGCAAAGGTGGGCCAAATCCAAAGCTGAACCCCAGGAGCTGTGTGAACAAAGAAGACAAAGGGAAATCTCTCCCAGCAGCCTCAGGAGCAATGGATTAAATCTCCACAATCAACTTGATGTACCCTGCATCTGTGGAATATCTGAATAGACAACAAATCATCCCAAAATTGAGGCGGTGGACTTTGGGAGCATAGACTTGGGGTTTGCTTTCTGCATCTAACTTGTTTCTGGTTTTATGTTTATCTTAGTTTAGTATTTAGAGCTTATTATCATTGGTAGATTTGTTTATTAATTTGGTTGCTCTCTTCCTTTTAAAATTTTTTATATATATATATTTTTTCTTTTTGCTCTTTTTGTGAGTGTGTATGTGTATGCTTCTTTGTGTGATTTTGTCTGTATAGCTTTGCTTTTGCCATTTGTTCTAGGGTTCTGACTGTCTGTTTTCTGTTTTCTGGGGTTTTTTTAGTATAGGTTTTAGCACTTTTTATCATTGGTGGATTTATTTTTTGGTTAGGTTGCTCTCTTCTTTCTCTCCTTTTTTTATTACTTTTTAATTTTTTTATTTTTAATAATTTTTTTTCTATTTTAATAACTTTATTTTATTTTATTTATTTATTTTCTTTCTTTTTCCTCCCTTTTCTTCTGAGCTGTGTGGCAGACAGGGTCTTGGTGCTCTGGCTTGTGTCAGGCCTGAGCCTCTGAGGTGGGAGAGCCGAGTTCAGGACATTGGTCCACCAGAGACCTCCTGGCCCAATGTAATATCAAACGGCAAAAGCTCTCCTAGAGATCTCCATCTCAATGCTAAGACACAGCTCCACTCAACGACCAGCAAGCTACAGTGCTGGACACCCTATGCCAAATTCATTCTACAAGGCCACCATCACCCTGATACCAAAACCAGACAAAGATGCCACAAAAAAAGAAAACTACAGGCCAATATCACTGATGAACCTAGATGCAAAAATCCTCAACAAAATACTAGCAAACAGAATCCAACAGCACATTAAAAGGATCATACACCATGATCAAGTGGGGTTTATCCCAGGAATGCAAGGATTCTTCAGTATACGCAAGTCAATCAATGTGATAAACCATATTAACAAATTGAAGGAGAAAAACCGTATGATCATCTCAACAGATGCAGAAAAAGCTTTTGACAAAATTCAACATCCATTTATGGTAAAAACCCTCCAGAAAGTAGGCATAGAGGGAACTTACCTCAACATAATAAAGGCCATATATGACAAACCCACAGCTAACATTGTTCTCAGCGGTGAAAAACTGAAACCATTTCCACTAACATCAGGAACAAGATAAGGTTGCCCACTCTTATCACTATTATTCAACATAGTTTTGGAAGTTTTAGCCACAGCAATCAGAGAAGAAAAAGAAATAAAAAGAATCCAAATCAGAAAAGAAGAAGTAAAACTGTCACTGTTTGCAGATGACATGATACTACACATAGAGAATCCTAAAGATGTTACCAGAAAACTACTAGAGCTAATCAATGAATTTGGTAAAGTAGCAGGATACTAAATAAATGCACAGAAATCTCTTGCATTCCTATACACTAACGATGAAAAATCTGAAAGAGAAATTAAGGAAACACTCCCAGTTACCACTGCAACAAAAAGAATAAAATACCCAGGAATAAACCTACCTAAGGAGACAAAAAGAAAGCTATAAGACAGTGATGAAAGAAATTAAAGATGATACAAACAGATGGAGAGATATACCATGTTCTTGGATTGGAAGAATCAACATTGTGAAAATGACTCTACTACCCAAAGCAATCTACAGATTCAATGCAACCCCTATCAAACTACCAATGGCATTTTCACAGAACTAGAACAAAAATTTCACAATTTGTGTGGAAACACAAAAGACCCTGAATAGCCAAAGCAATCTTGAGAAAGAAAAATGGAGCTGAGGAATCAGGCACCCGGACTTCACGCTATACTACAAAGCTACAGTAATCAAGACAGTACGGTACTGTCATAAAAACAGAAATATAGATCAATGGAGCAGGTTAGAAAGCCCAGAGATAAACCCACGCACATATGTCACCTTATCTTTGATAAAGGAGGCAAGAATATACAATGGAGAAAAGATAGCCTCTTCAGTAAGTGGTGCTGGGAAAACTGGACAGCTACATGTAAACGAATGAAATTAGAACACTCCCTAACACCATTTACAAAAATAAACTCAAAATGGATTAAAGACCTAAATGTAAGGCCAGACACTATAAAACTCTTAGAGGAAAACATAGGCAGAACACTCCATGACATAAATCACAGCAAGATCCTTTTTGACCCACCTCCTAGAGAAATAGAAATAAAAACAAAAATAAACAAATCGGAGCTAATGAAACTTAAAAGCTTTTGCACAGCAAAGGAAACCATAAACAAGACAAAAAGCCAACACTCAGAATGGGAGAAAATATTTGCAAAAGAAGCAATTGACAAAGGATTAATCTCCAAAATATACAAGCAGCTCATATAGCTCAATATCAAAAAGACAAACAACCCAATCCAAAATGGGCAGAAGAGCTAAATAGATATTTCTCCAAAGAAGATATACAGATTGCCAACAAACACATGAAAGGATGCTCAACATCACTAATCATTAGAGAAATGCAAATCAAAACTACAATGAGGTATCACCTCACACCAGTCAGAATGGTCTTCATCAAAAAATCTACAAACAATAAATGCTGGAGAGGGTGTGTAGAAAAGGGAACCCTCCTGCACTGTTGGTGGGAATGTAAATTGATACAGCCACTATGGAGAACAATATGGAGGTTCCTTAAAAAACTAATAATAGAACTACCATACGACCCAGCAATCCCACTACTGGGCATATACCCTGAGAAAACCATATTTCAAAAAAAGTCATGTACCACAACGTTCACTGCAGCTCTATTTACAATAGCCAGGACATGGAAGCAACCTAAGTGTCCATCGACAGATGAATGGGTAAAGGAGATGTGGCACGTATATACAATGGAATATTTCTCAGCCATAAAAAGAAAAGAAATTGAGTTATTTGTAGTGAGGTGGATGGACCTAGAGTCTGTCATACAGAGAGAAGTAAGTCAGAAAGAGAAAAACAAATACCATATGCTAACACATATATATGGAATCTAAAAATAAAAAAAAGGTTCTGAAGAAACTAGTGGCAGAACAGGAATAAAGACGCAGAGATAGAGAATGGACCTGAGAACATGGGGAGGGGGGAGGGTAAGCTGGGACGAAGTGAGAGAGTGGCATGGACATATATACACTACCAAATGTAAAATAGATAGCTAGTGGGAAGCAGCCGCATAGCACAGGGAGATCAGCTCGGTGCTTTGTGTCCAGCTAGAGGGGTGGGATAGGGAGGGTGGGAGGGAGACACCAGAGGGAGGAGATATGGGGATATATGTATATGTACAGCTGATTCACTTTGTTATACAGCAGAAACTAACACCCCATTGTAAAGCAATTATACTCCAATAAAGATATTAAAAATAAATTTCAGAGATATTTGGAACATTTCATTGTTAGCTGTTTTGAATATATGTATATATACATGAAAGTATGTATATTCTGAATATGTATACATGCATATATACAAATGTATATATTCAAAGCTAATGTGCTTCAATTCATCAATTCAGTTATACCTTTATTATTGCTTGATTTCAAATTGAAATGTGCAAGGGCTGTCACGTCTGTTGATTATTTGGTTGACCAATGATAATTTGTAGGTCAGGATGGCTGCTCTTTCTACTGTAGGGTAATTGCATTGAAACCTCTCTGCTGGACATCTTCACTGCTGGTCATTGAAGCCTGGGCTGTGGGCACAGCCATGCCCCTCCTTCCCATGTGCCCCTTTTAAGTGACCAGAGCCCTGTTGGTCATCCTGGCAGCTCTTTCTCAGGTGTGTTCAGACTGTAGCCTGCCTGCTGACAGCAGCCCACACTCCTGTTTAGTGATGGGTAAACAGAGATTTTTGCTTTATATTGAGAAAACTTTTTAACCCAATATTTGATGATTGAGATCCATGCTTTAGGATTTTACCTTGTAATTGATTATAAGCCACATGTTCAAAGACAAATCAAGTTGAATTTAATGGTGTGGAATCACAGAAATCAGAGCTAGTGTAGTTCACCTTCATTGCCCCCAAGGGGAAACTGAGTCCCAGAGTCCCCTTTACACGGACTTGCCCAGGGCCTCACGATCAACGCCAGACCTGAGACTGGAGCCCAGGTCTTCAAATGACAAGTTCACAGTTCTTCTGTCACAAATGCTGTTTTTTGTTTTTTGTTTGTTTTTTTACTTTATTCGTTCATGTTCCAGTGCATGTAACTTCAACCTTTTATCTTTCCGTATGACTGAGTATTCTCAACTGTTTTGTAGTATTAAATGAGAATCTTTTAAAAGAGATATAAACATGACTCATACTGATTTAGGAGAAACACGTCCTGCTATTTAACTCATCAATAAATGAGGGAACCAGTGAGGTGTTATGACCTGTTCAAAGGAGAATTCCAAGTGCCACACATACAACGGCAGGTAAGAGACGCAGAAAAGATCCTACAGATAGATGCAAACGGGTCAGTAATCAATTGCATTATGCCAGATGCAGATAATTTACATTTTTATGGGCAAAAAAATAATTTGTATTAGTGTCAATTTTCTAAAACTTACAACGTTGTAAAATAATTCAAAGACAGTGAACAGGGGCCTTGGAAAGGTGTGCTAGATGGGACACACAGTAATTTTTTCCCTCACTTTAAAGTCTTTTACAATTTTCCCTAACAACAGTAGGAACTAATAGGTGTGATTTAAGAACTGAGAGTCTACAGTAACAGGTTTTTAAGCAAAGTTCCTTTGTGATTTTCTTCTCTTGGTATACGCCCTATTCACTTACTGAACAGAAATCTGATTTTAAAAGCAATTAAGTTTGGGAACAAATACTAATTATTGCCTCTTCCCCTTTCTCCCTGTTTTTACAATAGGGGTTTTACAATCACTGGGTCAAATGAAATGATTTTATAGCCTTGGCGGAATGATTTCTGCTTAATCGTATTTTCTAGGGCCGTTCCCACTTCTTCTGTAGCCCAGACTCCAAGTTCCTCTTCTTTCTTTAGCTGGGGTTATAGGGACATTCCATCCTCCCTTTTCCTTCTTGGACAGATACTTAAACTTGTCCAGACCAACCCTGAGAGGCTGAGCAAGGTTTCCCTTTCACAACAAGCGTCACTCTGACCAGACGGCTGTTATAAATGAATCGTTTATTTCTGAGCCCCAAGACACTGGACCCATTGCAGATCCAGGTAATTCCACCTGGACCTTGGGTTTGGTCCTTATTTTCCCTCCTGTGATGGGTCTAGTGTCTGTCGCACTTCACTTATGGCCCTGTCCCGTGGGTGCTGGATGTGTCCATCTCGGGAACTGAAATCTGACACATCCCTGTGCTTCTTTCCCTCTACAGACCAGTGATAACTTCCTGCCTGATGTTGACCATTTTCCATCCCACATCAGCAAGCCTCCCCCCTTTGATCTTGCCGTAGATTTCCTGAGCCATGTCTGGAGACCTTTACATCCCTTCCACCCGGTGGTTCCCACTGAACGGAGCATCTCTGTAGGATCCCCCAGCATCTGCCTTGCCCCAGTGCAGAGTCTAGTGCCAAAGCCAAGGGCTTCTCTCCTGCAGAATTCACCATAAGGAGTTAGCAGTTCAAGATCTCACAAATAGATTGTGCACATTCATTAAACAGATATTTAACGAGTGCCTACTATGTGCCTGCACTCCCAGGCTTCTTCTCCTTTTTTTTTGTTAATTTTTATTGGAGTTGCTTTACAATGTTGTGGTAGTTTTTGCTGTACAGCAAAGTGAATCAGTTACCAGCCTTATTATTCTTAAGCCTTAGAAAACAGAAGCGTTGGGTGTGATGTGAGTTCAGACCAATTGGTGAAGTACAGCCACACGTGAACACCAGCGGTGTGACCCATGGGGAAACAGTGTCTCAGAATTTTTTTGCAATCTTAACAAAATTCATGTGATTAAAATTGTGCATTTGTCTATGTGTATTGGAAGTCTGGTTATGCCTACACCGTGTCAGCTGTTTTTACAAAAATTCTTCAATCTCTCTAACTCCATGGTAGATCACACAGTGCAAATAACAACAACAGCAACAATAACAATATTAGTAATCAAAACTTAGATGAGTCCTTGGAGAGGAGCAATGGAGAGAGAGGCAGGTGTCCATACGTTTGTTCTCTACATCTGTGTCTCTATTTCTGCTTTGCAAATAAGATCATCTATACCATTTTTTTAGATTCCACATACATGTGTTAATATACAATATTTGTTTTTCTCTTTCTGACTTAACTTCACTCTGTATGGCAGTCTCTAGGTCCATCCATGTCTCTACAAATGATCCAATTTCATTCCTTTTTATGGCTGAGTAATATTCCATTGTATATATGTACCACATCTTCTTTATCCATTCCTCTGTTGATTTGTAAAGCAACTATACTCCAATAAAAATTTTTTTTAAAGTATTATGTGAACAAAAGTAATAAAAGTGATATCCACGCCCCCCCCCCCCCAAAAAAAAGAAAAAGAGAGCGAGGCAGGACTTTTAAGGCCTTAGAATCTGCATGGCTTAAAAGGGGACATTGACCTTCTATCAGTGAAGCTTCTGGGAGGCAGAAGAAACTGACCTTGGCCACACTTAGTTGCTTGGGAGCACTTTTTAGAGCAAATGCCCTCCACGTCCTGCTATTTCAGACTCAAGAAGGTATAAATATACACTCTGCCTGGTTTTTCTAGATGGTGCTTATTTAACAAAAACAATTTCACATGTAATCCAGAAATTCTGCTTTAGAGACCACCTTTGAAGGAGGCAAGCAATTAACCCTTTTGTTTTCAATTTGTCTGTTATTTCCAGGATCAAATGCTATTACTGGGGAGAACTTCTCTATGGAGTAGAGATGGCTATATGTATGGGAGCCCAGGAGAGGAGCAGAGGGCAAGAATCTACTGGATCAATGGAAAACAGCCTTTCTTTTGTAAAACTAAAATTTAGGGTTGTAATTATCTCAGTTTAGTTAAATCTAGGATAAAATTAGTACCACTGTCTTTAGCACAGTATTCCAGTGAGAATGTGGCTATGAAAAGGATGACTTAGAAAAAAGTGTGTTCTGATTTTATTTGGGCCTCTATTATTTAATACATAATTCTGTGATATAGTGGAAAATGGGCGTGGTTTCCAAGACTTGGCTCTTGTAATATTTCTTTTTAACAATGACTTGTAAAGTCCTTTGTTAAACAGAAATGACTTATAAAGTCCTTTGTTTAACAGCTAGTGGCAAATAAAAATAATTTATTTTTAGTCTCACTGGCTGTTTGTCCTAAGAGTCTAGTTAAATGTTTATTGCTAGTTTAAATTAATAATGGCAGCAGAAAATTCTTGGCTATGTGTTTTATGAAAGAAGAAGTGACGTTTTAGATATAGAGTCCAATAACTCTAAGCAAAAGCTGGTGAGTTTAATTTCTGTGCTAGTAGAGGCCTAGGCTATTTAAAATAGCATCAGGTGCCGGATTTGCAAATCTGCTTTTGGCAAAGCCATCAGTTTTCTGACTTGCTCTTTCAGAGATCCCTGGTGACCTCCCGAGGGCCATGGACTATATTTTTTCTCAGGGCAAATGAGAAAAAGGCTGTCAGATATCAAACAGGTGCCCCCTGAAAGTGTCTGGCACAGCTCCTAACACATCATGGGCCCTCGGAGCCACGCTGGTGATCGTTACTCTCCATCACCTTGACAACAGCGAACACCGGGACAGCCTGTCTTTTCCTGCCTCTTCGGACCCCAAAGGTGAAGTAAGGAAGCCCGTCCCCTTCTGGATCGCTCTGTGGCCTTTGACCACTGCCACCACTCTGCTGCCTGAAATAGCATCCTTGGTGCCCTTCCAGCTCTCCCAACCCACCTTCCTTGTGGGCTCCCATTCTTGCTTCTCTCAAAAGGCAGGTCTTCTCTTAAACCTGCAAATAGTAGCCTTGAGGTTGCCCAGGATCTCCGCCATGGCTCTTTTACCAGGAAGGTAAGGCCTATTGTTAAGTTTGAATTATATATATCTATTTATATATTATATATTTGAAAATATATTTATATATTTTATACATGCATTTATATATAGTTTGTCTTCTATAGTCTTTCTCTCATGAATTGTTTGGTGTCATTATCCTTACACATCTTACATTGGGAACACTTGTGAAACCATTTGTACAATTTGGTTTTTTACATAGTAATGCTATTAAGCATTGGTTTGTCGTGTATGTGACACACATATATTTGAGTTTGCTAGTTCGTTTTTTTGACTTTATTCATGGGTTCTAGTTTGTTTTATGAGAAGGTGATTTTTCATCGTTATCAAAGCCAATGACTCTTAGGGACTGGGTTTGCCTGGCACTGGTACAGTGGGGTCCATACCCTAAATAACAGCTCTTTTGACTAACATCATTCAGCTTCCTAGAAAACTTTCTCACCTCTTGCTCGTGTCCTTAAAACAAAGGGGACTGTGTCTCCATACTAGGATGGCGTGTGTGCTGTGTGCAGCTAAAGTTGGGAAGAGCAGCTGCCCCTGAGTGGGGAGAACTGGGTGACACAAGTGCTTTGGGGAGAAAAAAGACAGACTGGTCAAACCCTGCCTCTTGGAGAGTATGAAATAAATATAGTCTGGCATATTAAAATACAATTTAATGGTTGGATTGAGTGTCCACTTTCTTGCCTCTTTGTGTGTGCAATTTCTTGAATCTGGAGGTCTTTCTATTTACAGTTGCACATGGTGGCCAAGGAACATGTTGCAATACTGAATAATTCATAGTCTCTCTGTCTCCATATATATATATATATATATATATATATATATATATATATATATATATGCACACATTACTCTCTGTAAGGGTTAATATCATACACATACACACACACACACACGTGTAAGTACAACGGGTGTAAAGGATGATTCCGTTTCTTTCTATTCACAACAAGAACAGCGAATGTTGGACTTGCAAATGCTTTTGTTTTTATTAAAATATTTAGTAAGATATAATAAAAATAAATTTGAAGTTTCAGTTCTTCATAGATAATAGTGATTTAAAATTCTTGTAACCATGAGTTTAAACTTTGCCTTTTAATTTTTTTTTAATTAATTAATTAATTAATTTATTTATGGCTGTGTTGGGTCTTCGTTTCTGTGCGAGGGCTTTCTCTAGTTGTGGCAAGTGGGGGCCACTCTTCATCGCGGTGCGCGGGCCTCTCACTATCGCGGCCTCTCTCGTTGCGGAGCACAGGCTCCAGACGCGCAGGCTCAGTAGTTGTGGCTCATGGGCCTAGTTGCTCCGCGGCATGTGGGATCTTCCCAGACCAGGGCTAGACCCGTGTCCCCTGCATTGGCCGGCAGATTCTCAACCACTGCACCACCAGGGAAGCCCCAACCCTTTTAATTTTTTAATTAATTTTTTATTGGAGTATAGTTGCTTTACAGTGTTGTGTTAGTTTCTGCTGTACAGCAAAGTGAATCAGCTATACGTATACCTATATCCCCTCTTTTTTGGATTTCCTTCCCATTTAGGTCACCACAGAGCATTGGGTAGAGTTCCCTGTGCTACACAGTAGGTTCTCATTAGTTATCTATTTTATACATAGTATCAGTAGTGTATATATATCAATCCCAATCTCCCAATTCATCCCCCTTTTCCCCCCCTTGGTGTCCATACGTTTGTTCTCTATATCTGTGTATCTGTATCATTTTTCTAGATTCCACATATAAACAATATTATATGATATTTGTTTTTCTCTTTCTGACTTACTTCACTCTGTATGACAGTCTCTAGGTCCATCCACGTCTCTGAAAATGGTACAATTTCGTTCCTTTTATGGCTGAGTAATATTCCATTGTATGTATGTACCACATCTTCTTTACCCAGTCCTCTGTTGTTGGACATTTAGGTTGCTTCCATGTCCTGGCTATTGTAAATAGTGCTCCAGTGAACATTGGGGTGCATGTATCTTTTTGAATTATGATTTTATCTGGGTATATGCCCAGGAGTGGTATTGCTGGGTCATACGGTAGAAACTTTGCCTTTTAATTTTAATTAAAATATTGAATATCTTAGAAGAAAAATATTCTTTGAAAACTCACGAAAATAATTTTAGATGTTTTATCTTCATTCAGTTTGTATTTTGAAGAAAATAGTTCAAATTTTGTACATTTGGAATGCAATTAAATTTTACTTTTTAATCCTTTAAATCATTAGTATCAATGGAATGCAACTTATGCAGAAAAAATAATATAGTGATTTTTGAGAAGTGAAAACAAGAAAATAATTTTATTGAATAAATATAACATGTTAATTATGCACACATTTGTTGTATGACTTCCCCAAATATTGCTGGCTTGGTGACAGACCATCCAGACACAATGCAATAATGGTTAAGTTTGGTTTTTGATATTTTGTCAACTTCCAGTCATATAAACACCATGGCTTTATGCAAATTTTTTTGCTTTTGTTGTTTGCTGTGATAGTATATTTGCCAAGTTAAAAGGATACATCATATTTAACTTAACAATGTGTTAATTTGTTTTATAACTTGCGGATATTTACACGCGTGATATGCAGGCCGTCACGTGTACGCTGTGTTTCTGGCCTCGTAAATGTCTGGCAATCCTGGTTGAAACCGTCCCGGTGACCTACCTGTCTGTCTTTGGTGTTGAGTTTCTAAGTCCCCATTTCAGTTTCATGTAATATAAATCTTTCACCAGTATTTTTTTCTCTTATTTTTATGGCTTTGGATAAATTTTTAAGGGTACAAATCCTTCATCTGTCAGGAATTCATTTTGGTTTAACATGAAAAGTAAGGACTTAATCATATCTCCCAAAACCTTAGCCAATTGTACAAATATGATTTTGATGAAAAAATCTTTCATTTCCTTACTAATTTGCAATATTACTTTTATCATATGTTACCTTTATTTGTAACACGTGTTTTCGTCATTTCTATTTTGTTTAATTGTTTCTGGGCCATCATTGTACTGTTGGTCGTCATTGTTTTGCTTTATAATATTCTTTAGAGTATGTCTCACGTCACCATCTTTATTTTTCAAAAATGATATAGATAGTCTTAAGAATTTATTTCCCAGATGAACTTTACAATATCTGGCATGTGAAATACAATTTTCTTCTTTGTTAGAACAAGAACAAAATATTTATGAAATTTTGGGTATGAAAGAGAAAGATCCGATAGCTCTTACAGTATTTAAAAAAAAAAAAAGTTTCCTTTCAGACTTTGGAGACAATGCAAACACATTTTCCACATTGACAAGTACTGTTCTGCTTTGCTTTTTGCACCTACTGGGGCATGCTGGGAATCTGTGTCGGGGTCAAGCCCTTTGTTCAGCGAGGGACCCCCCCATTGGGTTGGTGAGACTGGCTTTGTTCAGCGGTGAGAAATCCAGGGAGAAGGGTAGTGAGGAGGCTTGCTGACAGTCCTAGCAGAACAATGAGAGATTCTGCGTGGAATCCACTTAGAGAGAGGAGCTGTGTTTCTAGGATTCTGTCCTGCTACATCCTGGGCAGAAAGGGAAGGGGTCTGGAAAGAACAGGAGGGAGGGAGTGATCTAACCAGAGGTTCAAGATGGGCCTTGACTCTGGGAGGGACTTAGGGCAGGAAGTTAGTCAAGATGGACCGTAAACCAGTGGTTGAAGCTGAGACTGGTCTGTGGGCAGAAGTGGGGGAAGAAGCATTGTGATGTAGGGTGTACAGGAGACACAGGTGCTGGGGGACTGGGGGCATGAAGTTTACCAATTCTGCAGACCTGGGGGATCTTTGAGAGCTGAAATGTCATCCAACAGCCCTTCACTGTACTATAGAATTCCTTTTTGTTCAGTCTTCTCCTTCAGGCATTGGAGATTGCAAAAACATATTTTTGCATATTGATGCATTCCAGTCCTACTGGAAACATACCACTTTCAAGGCAGGCTGCCTAGGAACGCTTTAAAGAGCCTGATCACAGAGTCTCTACTGGGCTTCCTTCCATGAAAACCAAGCGGGAAATTCAGCAACATCCTGTCCAAGCCCCAAAGGGACGGTCCTTTCCTGGTGGACCTGCTGTCATAGGGTGCAAAGTGTGTGCAATTTTCTCAGCATCCGGTGATCAAAGATATGAGGGTATGGATTTTAGAAAAGGCTCCCCTCCAAACAAAACTAGCTACATAATTTGCAGGGCCTAGTGCAGAAACGAGGAAGTTCAAAATGCAAGAGCAGAACATTAAACCTGGCGCAGGCTGCCTGAGCTCGGGGCCTGTGAAGTGGCTCCTCCTCCAAAAGGGCCTTGATGGTGTATTATGTCTGAAAACCACACGTTCCAATCACCGAATGTTTCATCTGTGCAAGGAGAATCATAATGGTCCTAGGAGAAAATTTTTGGCTTGAGAGTCTCGAGATAAACAAGGTGAAAAATTTTAGAGAGTCATCATTGAAGGAGATGGAAGATTCATGAAGGGAAATTGGGGAGCAGAGAGAAAGGGGAAAAAGTACCAAGCATGCCAGGTGCTTGTGGGGTACACACTGTGATAGCCACAGTTCTTGTGAACATCATACAAAGTACAGCGTGAGAAGAAATCATGTTGATGATGGTGACAAAGTTAGTAAAACCAATGTGCAAATTATTGAGAGGAACAGAGGCAAAAGGTAACATCTGGCCCAATAATAACATAAACAAAATAAAGGGACCAAGAGAGATGAAGTCTGAAATAATAAAAGATTCATATGTTCAGATAGATAAAATCAGACTTTAAGAAAAAACAGGGATGTAATAAAGGCAAGACTAAATGCAAGGGTTAAAAAAAAAGTGAAAAAAAACTATAAAATACTTTAAAATGATTGCATAAGTTTGCTAAGGCTGTCATAACACAGTGTCACACACTGGGGGCTTAAACAACAGAAATGTATTGTCTTTCAGTTCTGGAGGCTGGAAGTCCGAGATCAAGGTGTCAGTAGGACTGGTTTCTTCTAAGGCTCTGAGGCGAATCTGTCCCAGGCCTCTCCTCTGCTTCTGGTGGTTTGCTGGCAACTTTTGGTGTTCTTTGGCTTTCAGAAATGTCATCCTGATCTCAGCCTTCATGTTCACATGGCCTTCTCCCTGCATGCATCTCTGTGTCAAAATTTCCCCTTTTTATAAGGACACCAGTCATTCTAGACTAAGGCCCATCCTACTCCAGCATGACCTCCTCTTAACTAATTACATCTGCAACGACCCCATTTCCAAATACTATCACATTCTGACATACTGGGGTTCAGGACTTCAACATATGAATTTGGGGGGGATGGGACATAATTCAACCCATGACAATGATAAACAAGATAAAGATAAAACCAGGACAGTAAAGAGATAATTTAAAAGACAAACAGTAAGAGCGCTAGATTTCATAGTGTAGGCTATACTACAACAGGCAAATATAAGACTTTCAAAATCAGAATATTAAACAGAAATGTTTCATGTGAATGAAACAGCAAATGAAAGTCAAACCTTTCTGGAAAACAAAACCAGAACAAAACAAACAGACAAATAAAATAATGGGCGCCTCTAACTCCCTAAAGCAGCTCCTTTTGGCTGAGACCTCTGCAGGTGTCCCCGGGGCAGAGAGCCCAGAGGTAGCGGCTGACCCGAAACAAAACAGAGAATATCTTCATGTCAGAGGCCAAGTCCACCATGTGACCCCCACCATTCTGCGTGGGGAAATTCTTGCTGTACCTACTACTTTCTTTTTTCCAGTTTGGCTACTCTGCGTGTGTGTGAGTGTGTTTTCACAGCCCAGAGCATAGAGAAAGTAGTCAGGATTTTGAAAGAGACAGTGTGTCTATTGGGAAGAGAATCTACAAGTTCTGGTAGAATAGCAGGGAGAAGAGAAGGTCAGGAGTAATGGTGGCCAGGTTGCAGAGAAAGCATTTCGAGGGGCTTATTTGGAGAAGAATGACATCTGAGGAAGCTGTAGTTGGTTCTGAAGCAAGAAGAATAATGACAGAGAAAAGGCAAGGACATTCAAGAAAGCCGGCTTCTCCATGTTGTCTGTTTCCCTTTGGCATTTTGGAGACACTGAAGTAAAGATCTGAATTCCTTTCACCTCTTTGCATCCTTGGATGTGACTCCATGGACCAAGCAAGGTGTTGCTTTCACACTGATGGCAATTTGCTGGGTATTATGTATTGAGCACATACTAAGCGTAGGGGAGGGACACAGCAGAGAGTGTCATGAGCGTGGCCCGCTCTCTGGGGAGGTCTTATCCAGAGAACAGGTTAAGCTGCCTGCGCATCACGGAGAAAAGCTGAGTCTGCATTCAGCTTTTCCTTGTGTTACCTAGAAGTGACAGACTTTCTTGTCTTCATTTTCCCTCATTTTTCATATGGAGACAATGAACTATATTATAATGTTATTATAATATCACTCATTGAAATATTTAATAAATAATAGCTCTCTGCAAGTTTTTCGTCAATGCTGCAGATGGTCAAGCTGAAACGTTAGGTGGCGTTATCTGTAGAGGCTAAAAAGAAGAAAGGCACAGATTATTTACAGCAGCTCTGCACTGGAGTGTTGAGACCCCCTCATCCATCCCGAGTTTGCCTGGTATGAATGTCAACTCACCCTTTCCTGCGGGGCCTTCTCCTGTGATCCCTCTCGTGGGTTCCACCTGACTTGTTTCAATCAGGGAAACTCCAGACATTTCGTCTGGGTTAATGATTATTCGTCTCATGATCTCAAACTTTCAAACATTAGTGTTGAAGCACCCAATGTGGTACAAGGACATAAATGGTGCAGAACATAGGATGGATGTTCCCTGGGTCCCCAGGGCCTCTGGTGGCTCGAGACCCAGACCTGGTGGTAACTTGAAAAGAAAACAGTGGTTCGTACTTGTCTTCAATCTCAACAGCTGCCCCTCCTCCCAGCAGTCTTGATTCCAGGCTCTCGCTGGGTCCTTTCAGGAGGAGAAATAAGAAATGCTCCAGCAAGCAGAATGAGTCAGCGCAGAAAGGGGAAGAAATTCATGATCACACAAACAGACTAGAATTTATTTGAATGAATAATAAGGAAAATATATCCATTTTTGTCCTATAAGAATATTTGAAATTCAAGATAACTGATGTTTATGCATATTTACAGCATCTATTATTATAGGTCTTAGTTGCCCATTCCATTAGGAAAGATGTGTGTTTTCCAACAAGAGATGAGCTCCAAGTGATTTATAATGGAGCTGGGTGCATGCCTCCCCTCCCATCCCACACCCCCTGCCCAGGTTGGGGAGTGACTGTGCCAGCCTCTGATCTTTCTTGCCTCGCCCATCTGCCCACGGGAAGCTGGACTTGTGCTTGACCACGCTTGTACAGGTGGCCAGGGAACGTCCAAGGGCAATTATAATTTGGCCACAGATAATCCACCAAGTGGAGAAAATATCCATAAATGATGTCAGTCAGGGGAGGACTGAGAGCGTATCTGTTTAGCAATAAAGATTATTCTTTTCAATTCATCTATTTTGACCTTAAAAAGCAAACTTGTTTCTGCTATGAGGGTGCCCACAATTTTCTTTAATGGGTTCTTGTGACAGCCGCTGAAAGAACTTTTATTTTGAGTATACTTGTCCTGGTTGGCAATATATGAAAAATAAGGTAATTTTTTCCTTCAGTGAATTCATTCAATTTTCTGCAATACCCAGATGTTTCCAACTTGAAGGTGATTTCCAAAGATGCCTGATGATTTCCATCTTATTGCACACTGGAGATAAGAAGAGGATATTCACAGAATATATTTAACATAAATTTCCTCAGCAAATAACTTTATAGGCTTTTTGCACTTCTGCTTCTATGGGTAACAGACTTGCAATTCAAGAACGCCACCCCCGGGACTTCCCTGGTGGCACAGTGGTTAAGAATCCCCCTGCTAATGCAGGGGACGTGGGTTTGAGCCTTGGTCCAGGAAGATCCCACGTGCCGCAGAGCAACTAAGCCTGTGTGCCACAACTACTGAGCCTGTGCTCTAGAGCCCATGAGCCACAATTACTGAGCCTGCGTGCCATAACTACTGAAGCCTGCGTGCCTAGAGCCCATGCTCCGCAAACAAGAGAAGTCACCGCAATGAGAAGCCTGCTCACCGCAACGAAGAGGAGACCCCGCTCGCCGCAACTAGAGAAAAGTCAGCGTGCAGCAACAAAGACCCAATGCAGCCATAAAAAATAAATAAATAAATAAATTTATATACATAAAAAAAGAACTCCACCCTCTCAGCTAAAATTCTGTACGTATTATTATTATTACAAGGCCCAGTGTGGGTAGCACCGATTTCTGTATAATTTTTATTGCTTTTTAAAAACAACTTCCCCAGGTAATTAGTCTCTTCGGAATATACTGATTGTATGCCTGTCTTTCCAAGTGGAATACGGAGGCAGTGTCACAGGATGATAGTGATGTTTCTTCCAGGAAGTTGGCAACCCACCCATCTTCCACCAAGTGGTGACATTCTATCCTTGAAAGGGACTGGTCCCTGGCTGACAGTGGACAAAGACACGGAACTCTGTGATGACGCCCTCGATGCTCTGTTCTCCCCCATGTTTATGCTGGGATGCCCAGGGAGACTTCTCTATTCCCCCCAACGTCTGTTCCGGCACCACCAGGTGTGGACCGCTTCGCAACCCCTGGATCATGTCACTTAGCCCAGTTCATTCTCAGGAACAGTCCCCTGGGTGTTGCTGGGAGACAGTAATCAAAAGGCCCTTCATCGGTCATCACCACCTCTTTTCTGAGCCACCTCTGGGCCCATTACTTCTCCTCTGCTTCTCTGTCTCGCTGTTGAGGCCACCTGAGAAAACTACACATTTTTCTTGCTGTAAGGCCACACGGGGAACATCCAAGCTGGGATGCTCTCCACTGTCACATCTGTAAGACTGTCAAGGGCTTTCAGAGTCACAGGGAGAAGAAACAATTTGAAAACTTTGACAGAAGATCACCTCCTTGACCCAAGAATTCCTTAAGAACTTCTTTAAGAGGTTCTAAAAGAATTAGAAATGTTTCTAAGCAAAAGAAATACTGTTTGCAGTATGGGGGTTAAAGTCACGGGCCCTGGAGAGTCAGATGGGCCGAGGTCAAGGCCTGGCATCACCACTTTCCAGCCGAGGGACCTCCAGCAGGTCACGCCTCCATGCCAAGCATGCTTTTCAGCTTAGAAACAAAGATAGTGACAGTAGACACATCGATTATTGGCTGATGTGAGGGTGAAATGAGATGGTACCTCAGACACACAGCAAGCACTTGTTCTTGTTTTGACTTTGAGGAAATAAAAGCATGTTCTTTATTCCCCTGGTGAGATGCAGTCATCAGACCTTCGCCTCCCATTCATCCATGGTCTAGTGGGGGTGGACCGAGGGCAGGTTCACTATACACACCCAGCAAGAGCCCCTCCTCCTCCAAACAAGAAGGTCACCGGCTCCTTATCGGATGGAACCTGTTGGCAGCTGGTCCCTTCAGGGCTCAGGGAACAAAGCTGCCTTCTGGTTAATTTGTCCACCACTAAGATGCTTTTACCGGCTGAATTATATTCCCCCCAAATTCAACCCCCAGGATCTCAGAATGTGACTGTATTTAGAGATAAGGCCTTTAACCAGGTGATTAAGTTAAAACAAGCCCGTCAGGATGGGCCCTAATCTGATGTGACTGGTGACCTCATAAGAAGAGGAGATTAGGACACAAAGAGAAGCCAGGTATGTGTGTGCGCAGAGGTCAGACCATGTGAGGGTGTGGCGAGAAGGCGCCACCTGCAAACCAACAAGAGGGTCTCACCAGAAACCAGCCCTGCCCAGCCCTACCTTGAGCTTGAACGTCCAGCCTCCAGGACTGTGAGGAAATAGACGCCTGCTGTTTAAGCCACCTGGTCTCTGGTATTTTGTCACAGTGGCCTGAGCTCCCTAAGACAGGTGCCATCACACCTGACGGAAGCTCCTCCTGGTGACTGTTGGTGGCTCCCCCCACCTGTGGATGAACCAGCCGCTCCAGGAGGACCTGATGCAAACTCAGCCCATCTGGCTTCCTCCAATTACCTCTTCTTCCTCCTCCTTTGTCTCAGTTCAGAACCCCCTCCAGCCACCTTGGCCCAGAACCTCAGTGGTTCTCCACTCCAGCTGGTTGGTGGGATCATCCACGGGGCTCCTGGCAGAAATAGCAATGGCCTTGCATCATTGGTTAAGCAAGACACTCCCTGGCTGTTGCCATGGGCACCCGGCTGTGACCCCGTCCTATCCTGACTTCCTCTTCCCTCTTCCCGTTGGTAGCCAGGCTTCTCACCTGAACTTGGCCTCCATCCCTCCTCTCCAAGCTCTCGGCCTCTGGTCTCGATCAGGTCACTGCAATGACTTCCAGACGTACCTGCTTGTCTCTGGTTCCTGTGTCTCCGAGCTGTCCTCCAGAGGGTCCTGCTAGCATCCACCCGGTCGTGTCCCCACTCTGTCCTCCTTTCAATGATATTTGCTGGCTCCCTCGCAAGTTAGGATTAGTCTTACACCCTTGACAGTCAAGCTTGGGCTCTACCATTTATTTCCACCCTTGCTGCGGGCCCCTCCCTACCATGGACCACTTTCTGTTGTCACACTGAACTGTTATGACATCTTGACCCTGGGGAGCCTCCAGGCCTCCCACGTGGGCTTTCAGGGCTGCTCTGCCTGGGCTGGACTAGCCTCTTCCTTGTAAGGTCTCCCCCCGAAGAGCCTTCCTCACCTCCCCCACCAGATATTTACATCTCATATTGTCATGTATGTCATGTACAAATACATACATACATATATACAAAACACACATACATATACACGTATATAAGCATATACATGCACGTATATATACTATATATAGTCTACATTTATGTGTGCAAGTTATAAGTGCCATACAGGTGAAAATGTTTTGTTCACCTTTAGTCTTTGGTGTGATGAATTGGGAGATTGGGATTGACATGTATACACTGTTGTGTATAAAATGGATGAGTAATAAGGACCTGCTGTATAAAAAAATAAAAGAAAAAAAGAAAAAAAAAAAGAAAGAGATCAGATTTGTTGTTATCAGAAGCTGGGGATGGAAAGAGGGGGAACTGGATGAAGGTGGTCAAAGGGTACAAACTTACAGCTGTAGGATAAATAAGTACTAGGGATGCAGTGTGCCACATGATAAATAGAATGAACACTGCTGTACGTTATATATGAAAGCTGTTATGTGAGTAAATCCTAAGAGCTCTCATCACAAGGAAAAACTTTGTTTCCTTCATTTATGAGATAATGGATATTGGATCTATATCTATAAGAGATAATGGATATTATCTATAAGAGATAATGGATACTCTATAAGAGATAATGGATATTCACTAAACTTACTGTGATAGTTGTTTCATGATATATGTAAGTCATATCATTATGTGGTACACCTGAAACTTATGCAGTGCTGTATGTCAATAATATCTCAATAAAACTGGAAGGAAAAAAAAATTATCTACGTAGAATATATAAACAAATATAATAAACTAGTTTCCAAACAAAATGTATAAAAATATAAAATAAGTATTTAAAATACATATGTAATTTTGCAAGATATAGAAATGTAGAAGTAGGCTATACATAAATATATCAACATATAAATATATTGACATATAGACAAATATTTATAAGTACGTTATTTTCCAAGTGAAAACCTGAATTTGTCCCCAGTCAGGAGGGAAAGGATTTGAAATGTTATCTCTGCATTAAACCAGATTTTCATATCTACATGTGTCTATTTCTGAATTCTCTATTTTGTTCTATTAATACATGTCCTTTCTTATGCCAATATCACACTATTTTAATTATAGCTTTGTAATGTGTTTTGATCCTTGATAGGATAATTTCCTTTTCATTTTTCTTTTTAAAATGTCATTGCTATTTTTGCATATTTTCTTTTCCATATGAATTTGAAAATCAAGTTCCAATAAATCCTACAGGAATTTCAGTTGGAATGACATTGAATTTACAGATTACTTAGAGTGAAAATTGACGTCATTATGATAACAAAAATTCCCATCCAGGAATATTCTGTTTCTCTATTTGAGTCCTTAGGTTTTTCAGTTAGGTGTTATAGATTTTTTTTTATATAGGTACAACACATTTCTTGGAAGGTTTAATTTAATGTGTTTGTTGCTTCTTGTTGTAAATGGGATGCTTAAAAAAAAAACTTTTACAGTGGAAAGTTTCAAAAGAACATACAACTTGAGACAAAGAACGCTTATGTACCCAAACCCAAACTTCAACAATGATTAACTCATGACTTAGTCTCACTTCCTCTCTACCCCACCCCATCCCCTCCTCCCTGCACAGTTACTTTGAAGCAAATCCTGGATTTCACATCATTTCCATCATTGACTCTTTCATGTTAATTTATTATTAGTTTTAGCAACATGTAGTTAATTTACTTTGCTTTTTTAGGTGGAGACTCTTTTCAATTTCTCTCTCTGGTCCCCAACAGGAAACAGAACACAAGGTAGGTCATTAATACTCGGATGGTTCAAAAAATAAATTTGTTCCTAACTCATGGTCACGATTACATCTCTCACTTGCTGTGTGACCCTAGGAGGTCATCTAAACCCTAGTGTCACGTGACACCAATGGGCAGTTCTTCCCAGCACACAGCAGCCTTAAACTCACTCTCAGGTTTAGTAGAGCGATGCCGTCCTCCTCTGCTGTTTCACATTCCACAGACAACGAGCTCCTTGGCCATCAGGAAAAACATCCAGTGGTTTGGACCAGCCTCTCCTTACCTCCTCCGAGCCCCCAGGTCTCCGTCCTCAGATGTGTGCGCCTTGGGTTTATTTTCCAAGTGCAGCAGCAGCAGCAGCAAAAGTGGGGCAAAGTTCACCTGAGCACAAACCTGAGCGCAGCCTGGCTAGTCATTTATGTAGCGTTTCTACTGCTCAGAACCTGAATCCATTATTCAGCCTTAAAACAGGAATACGATATGCAAATGCAGCATGCAGAAGTGCACACACAGCACACATCATACTTCAGTTTTGGCAACTGCTAGGCCCACTGGAGTTTGAGAGAGAGAGAGAGACAGAGAGAGGGAGAGAGAGAAAGATGCTTCATTTCCTCTGCCTGCAAATCAATAGAAAGAGATGCAAGCCTTAGTCATGGCCCGGCCATTTCCTGATACAAGGGCACCGGCCAATTGTTTGTCTTTAGACCTGATCTTCAGAGATGCCCTCATCAGCACCCAGCAGCACGGGAACACAAGACCTGCCTCCCCCAAAGCCTTGGGTCACGTCACCCCCATGGTTCCCCCCTGAAAGAGATAAACTGTGTCCTTTATGGTCAGTTTCAAATGCAAGGCTATGCCCTTCTCAATCCTATTCTACTGTAAAATAATCTATTTTGGATGTCATCATATATTAATATAAACTCCCTTTGAAATTTTGTGTTTGACATTTTGGGTTATCACGTTCTGCTATGTATTGGGTAAAGTAGACACATTTTCTTGACTCTGATGTCCACGTTGATCAGGTAATTTGCTGAGGAGTGCTGTACACTCGCCTCACCCCCCCCACCATGATCTTCAGATTCATCCATAATACATTCCCGAGGGTTCTTCGTTTGAGAAGCTGACCCTTTTCACAGCTCCCAAGGCATCCTCGATGCTGGCGTCCCTTCTGGTTCTTCTCTGGCTCAGTGGGGCTTTCTTTGGTTCTCTCATCCGAAATGGAAACCAGTTTGGTCATCTGCCTGGTCAAGGAAGATTTACTGTCATTTAAAAAGTAGCTGTGGGGCTTCCCTGGTGGCGCAGTGATTAAGAATCCGCCTGCCAATGCAGGAGACACGGGTTCAAGCCCTGGTCTGGGAAGATCTCACATGCCGCGGAGCAACTAAGCCCGTGCGCCACAACTACTGAGCCCGCGTGCCTAGAACCTGTGCTCCACAACAAG
Source organism: Balaenoptera physalus (assembly GCF_965194825.1). Lineage (NCBI taxonomy): Eukaryota > Metazoa > Chordata > Mammalia > Artiodactyla > Balaenopteridae > Balaenoptera > Balaenoptera physalus. Next base: position 133,292,871 of record NC_138885.1, on the reverse strand, counting down.
AGAAGCCACCACAATGAGAAGCCCGTGCACCGCAAGGAAGAGTAGCCCCCGCTCGCCGCAACTAGAGAGAAAGCCCGTGCGCAGCAACGAAGACCCAACGCAGCCAAAAAAAAAAAAAAAAAAAAAAGTAGCTGTTGTTTAATGAAGAGAGGGCTGAATTTCAAATCCTAAAATATGGTTTCAGGGCCTGCGTGCACAACTTATTACTGGGGCCATCCTGGGAGGGTCATTTTATATCCTGGGGCTTCGGTGATTACATCTGTGAAATGGGATAGCAGTTATCTCTGAGTGTTGTGTAGAATCAGAATGATGGGTGTGAAAGCATTTGGCAAGTGTGTTGTTTGTGCTAACATCACTGGTACTGTATTCAACTGACAGGCACCGGAACACAGAACCAGTTGTTAAAGTGTTGAAGTCCTTCTGTCCTACTTTGCAAACCGCTGCCCTCCCAAGCCCCCTCCCCACCCCGGGGGAACTCCTCACTGCTCTTACTGCCTCAATCCCATTTACCCCTTTCTCCCCATCCTACCATCTAGCGACAAGAGGGTGAATGCCTGGCACTCTTCATGAGATTCACAATTTTCTGCATTTGGCTCCAAGCAACACACATTTATTTTCAGCATTGACTAGAGCTTAACACAGTGCTAAAATCTAGAAAATGCAGAAATTAAAATTAGCCGCTCTAGGCAAATTCTCTCTCCCTGTCTCTGAATGTATGAATTACTACTTCTACCTTCTGGGTAAGATGAACTGAATATAATGGCCCTAATCTTGTTTGTTCCAGTAGAATATTTCATACAGTAGAGGAAGGCTAAATTATATGTTTGGAAATTCCCTGAAGCTGCAATTCAAGAAACGTATAATTAAGCCCCAGCACTATCAAAAAGTAGAAAATATTTTCCTTCCAACTTTCCTGTGGTGTAAAAGCTATTCAGGGTTTTGACTTTGATGACAGCAGTGTAGATAACACATCAAAACTCTAAGAACCACTGTTAAATAGTAAACGAAGGTCAACGAATATTTTTATACTGCTTAGATGTTTTTATTAGTTTCCTAGGGCTGCCGTAACAAATTACCCAAAACCCCCTGGCTTAAAAACAACCTAAATTTATTCTTTTACAATTCTGGAGGTCAGAGATCCAAAATCAAGATGTCAGCAGGACCAGGGGCTTCCCTGGTGGCGCAGTGGTTAGGAATCCACCTGCCAATGCAGGGGAAACGGGTTTGAGCCCTGGTCCGGGAAGATCCCACATGCCGCGGAGCAACTAAGCCCGTGCGCCACAGCTACTGAGCCTGTGCGCCACAACTACTGAGCCTATGCTCTAGAGCCTGTGAGCCACAACTAGTGAAGCCCAAGCGCCTAGAGCCCGTGCTCTGCAACAAGAGAAGCCACCACAATGAGAAGCCTGCACACCGCAACGAAGAGTAGTCCCTGCTCACCGCAACTAGAGAAAGCCTGTGTGCAGCAACGAAGACCCAACACAGCCAAAAATAAATAAATAAAATAAATAAATTTAAACACACACACACACACACACACACAAAGAATTCTTAAAAAAGAAAAAACAGATGTCAGCAGGACTGTGTTCCATCTGGGGCTCCAGGTGTTCCTTGGCTTATGGCAGCATCACTCCAATCTCTGCCTGTGTCTTCACATGGTCACCTTTCTCTTCTATTGAAATGGCACCTATCTTTGGATTTAAGGGTCATCCTAAATTTAGGATGACCTCTCTTTTAGATCCTTAACTTGATTACATCTGCAAAGAACCTATTTCCCAATAAGGTCACATTCACGGGTACTGGGCATTAGGACTTGGACGTAATTTAATTGACTATAGATATATATATTGAAAAATCCCAGGAAAAGTATCTAAGGGATTGATAACGGTTATTTATCTCTTTGGAGAGAGTGATAGAAAGTGGAGAGAAGGCAAAGGGAGAGGAAGGGAGAATTTTGCCTCTAAATCATTTTCAAATCACTTAAATTTTTCAGCCTGGTCCATAGGTTACTTATTAAATCCCAAATAACCAAAGTTAATTTAAAATTGATAAAACAGAAGTAATATCAGGTATGATGTCAACTTAGATTGTCAACACAATTAAAGCCTAAAGACAAAACACAAAACACCGTTAAGATGGACTTGAGGATATGGGGAGGGGGAAGGGTAAGCTGTGACAAGTTAGAGAATGGCATGGACATATATACACTACCAAACGTAAAATAGGTAGCTAGTGGGAAGCAGCCGCATAGCACAGGGAGATCAGCTCGGTGGTTTGTGACCACCTAGAAGGGTGGGATAGGGAGGGTGGGAAGGAGGGAGATGCAAGAGGGAAGAGATATGGGGACATATGTATATGTATAACTGATTCACTTTGTTATAAAGCAGAAACTAACACACCATTGTAAAGCAATTATACTCCAATAAAGATGTTAAAAAAAAAAAAGATTTTTAGGAAAAGAAAGTGGGAGGTTTTAAAAGTTGATATTCGTTTTTACATATCACAAGCTACACAAATGTCAGCCCCAAAATGTAGAAAAATAAAATTGTATTGGTCTGATTCTTGTTATGACTCCATGATCATTCATTCAGCATGCATGTGTGTTCGGACCTGCCGATTCATTCACTCAAGATTTACTGAGCAGTTGCTATGTGCCGGCTATCACCCTCCTCACTGGGATACAAAATGAACAGAATGAGCAATAGTCATTGACGGGAATTAATCATCTCATTTAATTCTTAGAATGAACCTGAAAGGGGTCATTTACTAAAAACCTCATCTGACAGATAAGGAAGCAGGTGGATTGAGGTTTCTTGCTCAAGGTCAAATAGCTAGAAAGTGGTAGACTTTTCTGAGCCAAGAGCTGTTTGACCTCAGAAACACATCCTCTTAATCACCATACTTCACTGCTTGAGAGGTCAGACCACAATTATAAAGTTAGTTTTTGAGTGTGGAATTATACTGATGGAAATTTATTGGGTTTTTGGAGAAATTTATTAATTCTTTATCAAAGCTTAAAATATATTTTAAAAAACTAAACATTACTAAATGGAAAATAGAAGAAACTCTTAATCCTACAGTCCAGAGATAAATAGCTTGTAACTTTCTGGCCTTGTTCTATTCATATAAACAAGTAAATAAATATATATTCATACTTTCAGAACATAATTGGTAATGTTAAGTACACATATTTATTCTGCTTTTTCAGTTGTATTATGGTGCTCTTGACATGTACACTGCTAAATATTCTTTTAAAAACATACTTTTTACTGCCTGAAAAAAACCATCATCCAAATGATAAAATCTATTTAGCCAAACCTCCATTGTTGGACATTTAGGTTGTTTGTAATGTTTTGCTTTTATAACTCAGGAAGAATACCCTGACGCATGTTTATTTATTTATGTCAGTTAGATAATCTGAGAACTACTGTCATAGTTTCATCTCCATTTGCCTAAGAAGAGAATTTGATATTTGAATAGGTAGCATCTCACCTAATGTGCTGGGGACATTGACATACTCATTCCTGGGGTTCATTTATCTAAACTCTGGCTGTCTTTCCCTGTCTTGTTAAAAAATTATAGTACCAATAGCAACCACTTACTGCTTTAAATTAAAAAAAAATTTTATTTTATATTGGAGTATAGTTGATTTACAATGTTGTGTTTGTATCAGGTGTACAGCAAGCAACCATTTGCCTTAACTGTTTATCAGACTCTTAGCTGCAAGGAACATAGAATTAGTCAAATTATGTTGAGTATTGAGAGATATGTTACAAGGATAAGTGTGGTAAAAACCAAAATTTCAGCCACACATCCAGACCTCATTAGAAATGCAGAAATGGTAGTAGAGCTCGGAGATGGAAACACACACAGAGATGGAAACGCAAGGTCATCGCAAGCTAAGGAAAATACCTTGGTCCCAGAAGTTTATGAACAGTCTTTATGGTGCTTCAGATATTTTCTTCTTCGGATTCTTCTCTTGGTACTTAGTGATGATGCTTCCCTCATTGTTACATCTCTGTTTAAACTCCCAAGAGTGAGAACCTGAGTGGCCAAGCTAATTACTCTGATTCTTGTTACTGAGGGGCAGGGCCAGCTTTGTGGACATATGACCTGCGCTCAGGGGGTCCCTATGCTTGGTTTAATGCTTTGCTACCTAAAATTAACAATTTTATGTTTGAACTTGTATTTTGAGGTGAAACCCAATTGGACGGTGGAGCACATATGTGAGCAGAGGAGACACACACAATATGTGTCCCCATTCACACACTGCATTTGTGACACCCTATGAGCACAGAATTCCCATGGCACCATGATGCATGGTGGTCATCTTGCAGCATCTATGACTGAGCAAGGGGAGGGAGCCCCAGATGACCCCCAGAGGCCATACTTTCCGTTAGATCTAGAACTTGTGTTACCTAACACAAGTTCATGTGCCCAATGCACAGTGAGGCCAAACACACCAAAACATCTGAGTTTGGAGCAGAGAAAGGTTTGTTGCAGGGCCATGCAAGGAGACAGCTGGCTTGTGCCCCCCAAACTCCGAACTCCCCAAAGAGTTTGAGCAAAGCATTTTTAAAGGCTAGGTGAGGGAGGGGTGTGGTTGGTCGTTGCAAACTTCTTGGTGTCAGCATCGTTCGTTTTTGCAACTGTCCAGGTAGGTCAGGTCACGACTTTCCTGTAAACCTCCAGCAAGACAAAAATGTTAATCTCTGTTCTGCAACTTTTTATCTCTATATGAATGGAAAAGTGTTACATCCTTAAAGGTCAGAGCCTTGAGAATCAGCTATCCTGTATATTTCAGGCTCTAGGCAAGATTCTTAACTGGAAGCAAAAGCAATTGACTACAAAGGTTAAAGTAAAAGAAACAGATGCCATACAGAGTCAGATTTGTTTCTCCTTATTACATTTGCTTCAGATGCGAGAAGAAGTCGATACGAGAAGCACAAATGACCGGGGAATCCTATGCATACCCTTTCTAACTTATGTTACTTCCCTGTCTTAGTCAACCTATGCTGGAATTGATGCCATCCAAGGAAAGGACACGAGAAGGGAGCCTTTTATTTTTACCTTCAGTCCTTCCATACTCATCAGTAAACCAAAAGCAGAGAGCATTAGTAGAATATAGAGTATCAAGAAGTGAAATAGAAACCGTTGAGTTAATGTTTTGCGATTTTCAGTGTTCTGGTAAGAAGGAAATACGTATGCATGTACAAGGTACAAAATACAAATTGTGTAATTTTGGCTATTCATCATCTGAGTTAAATGCTCTTATATTTGCATTTCAATAGGAACTGCACAATATAAAGAGAAATGGTAAAATTCATGGTAAAAATTTTAAATTTTATTTTTTCTTTACTTAACACGGCATTAAAGAGCAAATTAGGGGCTTCCCTGGTGGCGCAGTGGTTGAGAATCTGCCTGCCAATGCAGGGGACACGGATTCGAGCCCTGGTCTGGGACGATTCCACATGCCGCGGAGCAAATGGGCCCGTGAACCACAACTACTGAGCCTGCGCGTCTGGAGCCTGTGCTCTGCAACAAGAGAGGCCGCGACAGTGAGAGGCCCGCGCACCGCGATGAAGAGTGGCCCCTGCTTGCCGCAACTAGAGAAAGCCCTCGCACAGAAATGAAGACCCAACACAGCGAAAAATAATTAATTAATTAATTAATTAATTAATTAATTTAAAAAAAATACACTTTCAAATGTTTAAAAAAAACAAACATGATAAATCGAGGGAGAGACTGTGGAAGAAAGGGAAAAGCTTTTATGTTTTATTATGTTTAATGGCACTTTCCACCTCCTTTTTTAAAATATATATATTTTTATATAAGCTTTATTGAGATTTAATTCACATACATACAATTTACCTATTTAAAGTGTACATTTCAATGGTATTAGTATACATATTTAGTATATTTCAGTGTATTGTGGTACAGCTATCACCATAATCTATTTTAGAATATTTTCATCACCCCCAAGAGAAACCGTATCCATTATCAGTCACTCTCCATACCTCCCCGGCCCTCCCAGCCCTAGGTGACCACCAATATGTTTGGACCCTGGATTTGCCTAATTTAGACATTTCATGTGAGTGGAATATTGCAATATGCGGTCCTTGTGACTGGTTTGTTTCACTTAACATAATTTTTCAAGGTTCATCCATGTTGTAGTATGCATTAGTGCTTTACTTCTTTTCACGGCCAAATAATATTCCGTTGGAGGCATATGCCAGATTTTATCTACTCATCATTTCATGGATACTTAAGTTCTTTCACTTCTTGGCTATTATGAATAATGCTGCTACAAACATGTGTGTACAAGTTTTTATGTGGATATATGTTTCCATTTCTCTTGGATATATATCTAGAAGTGAATTAATCTTTTGAGGAACTGTCAGACTGTTTTCCAAAGCAGCTGCACTATTTCGCCTTTCTATCAGCAACGTAGTATATGAGGGTTCCAACGTCTGTACATCCTTTCCAGGAGTTACTGTTGTCCATCTTTTCAGTTATAGCCATCTTGGTATTCCCATGGCACCATGATGCATGGTGGTCATCTTGCAGCATCTATGACTGAGCAAGGCGAGGGAGCCCCAGATGATCCCCAGATGGTTTCTCACTGTGGTTTTTTTCTTTTCATCTTTATTGGAGTATAATTGCTTTACAATGTTGTATTAGTTTCTGCTGTACAACAAAGGGAATCACCTATATGTATACATCCACTTGCTTTTTGAACAAGAGAATCCGTTTTGCAGTGGGCCCCCCAAATTGGCAGTGCCCCCTGCAGGGAGCCGCATCACAGGGTCTCATCAGACTGTGGGCCAAGGGTCACGTGACAGAACTATGGCTGCTTCTGGGCAGTTTTTCTACAGGGGAAGGCAATTTTTTAATGCTGTAATTTTCTTTTTTAACATTTTAAATAAATTAATTTATTTATTTTGGCTGCGTTCGGTCTTCCTTGCTGAGCACGGCGAGCGGGGGCTGCTCTTCGTTGCGGTGCGTGGGCTTCTCATTGCGGTGACTTCTCTTGTTGCGGAGCACGGGCTCTAGGTGCGCGGGCTTCAGTAGTTGTGGCATGCAGGCTCAGTAGTTATGGCTCGTGGACTCTAGAGCATAGGCTCAGTAGTTGTGGCGCACAGGCTTAGTTGCTCTGTGGCATGTGGGATCTTCCAGGACCAGGGCTTGAACGTTTGAAGGTATTGAAGCATTTCAGGTGATGCTCAGTACAATTAATTACGCCAACAACAGAATTTCCAGGTAGTCTCTCTGAAGAAAACTGGATCTTAATGAAATTTTAGGACTTCAAGTCTTTTTTGTTTTTTCATTTTTGTCTTTATTTGTTATTTAGATGTGCAGATCTGTGACATCACTCCTCTTTTATAAACAGGAGGCTCTAACTTGAGTACTTCCTGAGCACAAATCTCTAAAGATGCATAAACCTCTTTCTGGCTGTTTTCCTCATGTTGCTGCACAGAAGTGCTCCCCTGCCTGGCAGTCATGACTAGCCACAGCAGGGTGCACTAGCCCAGGCACCCACCTCCACCTACCCGTCCACCCTCACACTCCCTCCTAACCTCCCCCCAACCAGAATTGCAGTCAGGGACTATTGGTCCAATCTCAAATGCAGTAACAGAGCAGCAAGCCCCACGTTTGCAGGCAATGTGGAATTCCCATGGAGTTCCCCGGGAACTTCAGGAAGACTCACCAACCCAGAGGCTATAGCACTCTCAATAACCCCTGTTCTTTCAGGGGAAAAGTGCAAATCTAGACTCAGGTTTTCTCCAACAGTTTCCACAGCGAGTAAATATTAGCAGCTCTGCAAGGCCAGGGTGATTGGGTATCCAAGCACCAGGTCATGATGTCATAATTGCTCACCCGGGACCAGGGCAGGGATCTGATTTCCTACGGTCAAGTGCAGTGCACCTGGGAAATACATAATAGCTCTACTAAGACGCACGTTACATCAGCTATGATTCATACCTATGACCTGGTTCTAGGCCGGAATCTGATAACACAAACCAAATATTTCAACTGCTAGAAGATGCTTAATTGGAAAAAATAAAACCAATTTTTGCTTTTCCTTCTGATTTAGTCTTAACTATATATGTATATATTCCAAAAAATCCACATGACTTTTAAACAATTAAAAAAAAAAGACCTCAAGGGAATAGGATCTAAAAGGTATTTATCATGCTGAACTTGGATGCACTTTAGGGTCATGAGCAAGCTGTGCCAAGCAGCATATGAAATTGGTGAGATAAGCTTCGATGCCTATTAGCTGTGTGACCTTAGGCAAATGACTCAAACTCTCTGAGCTGAAGTTTTCTTTATCTGTGAAATAAAGATTAGCAATGCCAATCTTAAAGGATTGTTGCGAGGATTAAATTAAATAATAAAAGCCTCTTGCTCCATGCCTTGTACACAATACAGGCTCAGCACAAGATGGTCATTTTCTCCTTTCCATCCGTGGAAAATACTATGTGGGTCACAGACTGAGTTTCTCACTGCCATGCCTGGCCACCTCTCTCACTGTGCAGCAGCCAGGCTTGGTTGGGATTGGCTTCTCCAGGGCTCTAGGGGTGTGTCTTGATTGACCTGAGCCAATCAGAGTTACCTGTTCCTCCTCCTGCCATGTGATTGGTTTTGACAACTGCTGGCCGAAGTTTATCAGCAGGTGTCAGTCACCTGGCCACGGACTGGCCCAATCAGCGCAAAGCTCAGCCATGTATTTTTCTCCCTCTGGATGTGAGCAGAGCAGCTGAAGCCCTGGCTGCTGTGGAAGGCTTCTTGTGACTTTGAGAGAGGCCTGCTGTGGGACAAAGCCAAAGACAGAAAAGGGTGGGACAGAGAGAGTCTCTAAGTAACAGGCAGGAGCCCAGTCTGAACAAAACCTGCCCTGGACTTTTGAGTTACATGTCCGTTCTGCCCCCGCTTTAATGCACCAACGTGCTCTCTGAACTTCCGCAAGAAGAGATAGTCATTGACTCTCTCCTTGGGGTTTTGATCCAGAACAACCACTAGGCAAGGATGCAGCTGCACCATAGAGCACCTGTTCCAGCATTTCCACCAACTGATTCTTTTCTAATGGATTTTAAGACCGAATCCTCCACCTTAGCTGCATGAGTGAAACTTTCACTATTGGACACAAGTCAGTTGTATACAGTTGCTTCTATTTTTCCCTGATGGTTGAACCACCTGCAGAATGCTGCACCTCTGAAATCCCTCCAATTCCAATGGGAATTGGCACAGTTCCTAAGCATGCCATTCAACCCAGTAATCTGACATCTAGATAATTTCCTTGAGACATAGCCTTAAAGAAGAAAAACAGCTTGGGCTGCTGTTATTGCAGCATTATTTATTTATATGTTTTAATTAAGATTAGAAAAGCATTGCATTTAATTGTAAAGACTCTGATAGTAGAAAAGGACATAAAGTGAAATATATTAGCATAATCCTACCACACGACCCCCCCTCTGTCTCACTTCTCAGAGGTAATCACTGTTACCATTATTATTCTGAAATTTTTTATTTACATAAATGAATAGATTGGAGACATTTCTGTAAAAGCCCTAGTGTGTGTTTTGGAAAGATTTAAGGGAATACTGAAATAATAAGGGGGTCCGTGATATCATACTGCAAGCGAGAACCAACCAACCAAGCAATGAATTCTGCAGCAACCTAAATGCCATCAGTATGGGACTGGGCGAGTGAATTTGGTATTATCTAATGGAATGCTATACATCCATTACAATGCTATACATGTATACAATGCTATACATTCATAAAAAAGAATGAAGAAGACCTCCAGGTACTGAAATATAAATATGTTTAAGATACCCCATTAAGTGAAAAAAAGCAAGTTACAAAATAGTATTATCCCTTTATGGTACAATAGTATAGTTTGTACACTATACTATTGCTTAACTTTTTATCCTACAAGCTTCCCATAATCACATATTAGTTCCAAGAGTTCTCTGGTCAGTTCTTTCAGATTTTCTACATAGATGATCAAGACATCAACAAACAAGCACAGTTTTATGTCTTCCTTCCTAATCTGTATACCGTTTATTTCCTTTTCTTGCCTTACTGCATTAGCAAGAACTTCCAGTATGGTGTTGAAAAGGAGTAATGAGAGGGCATATCCTTGCTTCAGTCTTAGCGGGCAAGCTTCTAGTTTCTCACCATTAATTGTGATATTAGCTGTAGGTTCTTGGTAGACAGTTTTTGTCAAGTTGAGAAGGTTCCCCTCTATTCCTAGTTTACTGACCGTTCTAATCATGAATGGGTGTTAGATTTTGTCAAATGCTTTTTCTGCATCTGTTGACATAATCATGTGATTTTTCTTTAGTCTGTTGATGCGGTGGATTATAGTATTGTACTATTTAATTTGTATTCATAAATCAAGATATTTTTGGAAAAGTCACAATTATTATTTATTATTATTATTATTCATGCTTTGGGAGCATGAACCTCAGGATTTGTGCTCTAGTATTAGTTGCTGGGTGTCAGAAGGAACATGGGAAGAGGCCCTCTGGTAATGAGGTGATGCTCTGTGTTGCTACAGCAACTGGTTCAGTAGTCTCTACACAATGCCGAGTACCTGATCTAGCTAACTAAATCCCTGTGAATGCTTTTAAATTTCATTGAGCCCAGAGAATCTGGAAGGGTTGAAAACAATATGTGTCAGAATCTATGTTGATTCCCAATAGTAAACAATCAGGGATTACCATTTACAAGAACTAATAAAGACAAGAAAAAATAGCTTTATAAAGGAATATTATAGAGGAAATCACTAGTCAATGCAACAAGCTACTTCCAAAGAAGCCAGAGCAAATGTTTTCCAATGAAAGAGAGTCTGTAGGGAATTGGAGAAAATATGACACAGTTTCTACTGTGTATCCCTTGAAACATTCAGGAAGCTATTGCACCTGTGAAAGGTGAACAGACAGCAGTAGAGAAAGACCAGTGAGATCAGGAAACATGAAAAACACAGTAGCAAAATTTAAAAAATCCTAAATGGAAGCATTGAGAAACAGATTCAATGTTTGTTGAAACAAACAGAAAATCTGATTGGTTAAGAAGAGGATACATGTGAGAAGTTCTCCTGTACCTAAAAATGAAAGTCAAGGATATGAAACAGATGAGGAAGTGAAAAAGATGAGAGGAAAAAAAGGGACAAAGATGACAGTTCAGGGGAGCCTCATGTATGTGTCGGAAAGCATAGAACAAATGGAAAAGAAGCATTAAACAAATAGAAACTTTCTTGAGCTACAGAAAGAATTGGACCTTCAGATTGAAAAGGCTCATCAAATACAAGGCAAAATTAGTTAAAAGAGCCCAACATTTAGGCTTGGTGTACTGACACTTTCAAATTTCAGGCATAAAGAAGGGACTCATAACAAACAGGAAAAAAAAAAAAACCCCACAAAACAACAACAACAAAAGTAATCCCAAAAAACCCAAAAATCACCCTGGCTTCAGACTTCTCCACAGAAATCTGCATCAAAATCTAGACAACAGCGGAGTTGTGTCCCTAGAATTCTGAGAGAAAATGATTGTGAGACAAAAATAACTGCCTAGAGAAAAAGGTCAGTGCATTTGGACAGGTAAGGCAAGGGAACAGCTGAATATTAGAAATGCAGAGGTGAAAAGGTGTTTATTCTTCATGTGTGCAAATTTAAAAGCACCTCTAGCAAATGAAAATATTAGTCAAAACCCCCCATAAACACCAGAAAAGAGAAAAATGTAGCAAAATGGAGAGAATAATGTTTCTGTGCCAGACAGCAGAGAGACAAGTCAATAATTTTCCTTTAAGGCAAATCAGGAAAAATCTCAGAAACATGCTTGCCTATACATTGAAAGCAACAACAGATGTTGATATGCTGAAGTTTTGCATCCTGTCCAGAAAAATCTCAGGAAGCACCCCATGCCCCCCCTCCTCCCCGCTTTCCAAAGGCCCCGGGCACGTAGGTGTTGCTCGGGCAGCGTCTGCACTTTCGCTTGGAGGGAACCTCAGACCTGATGACTCAGCAGATGGAATGCTTAATTGAGGAGGCGCTGTCTCCTTGTCAGAGAGGGTGAAAGAATCCCATTTGGCTCACCTTGCTTAAGATTCAGTCTCTCAGTGTGCAGATGAAACCATCCTGCGCAGCCCGGGGAAGGATGCGATGGCTGAGACGGTGTTTTCAGAGCCCGCCCCAGCCCTGCTCACCTGTCTTCTCTGTGCACCTCTCTCCCGTCCTCCAGAGGTGCAGCCTGCACCTGAAAAGATGTTTGGCTCAGTCTACCCAAACGCCCATTGTGTTTTCCAACCTTTTCACCTCGGTTCCTTGTATTTCCACACCCATCCACTCCATTCTCTCAATTCGATGTATCATGATTCTACCCAAGCTTCAGGTACCCGTTGTGCTTTGTAGTCACGCCAGGCGGGCCCATCACTGGAAGCGGCATCCTCCCCAGCCTGGTCAGGAAACAAAGCCAGTGCTGGGACACCTTTCCCGAAGGGAAAGCCTCAACTCTTATTCTCCGACTCCTAGTTTGCTTTTTGGTGATAGGAAATTTCTGTTTCTTTTCTAGTTTCCCACCCAATTGACAACAGGCTTCCAGTGCCTTCCCACTTTCATCCTGAGGATCCTCGTCTGTCTCTGTGTCCCCAGAACCGGGCAGTTGCTGTGGCCGTGGTGCAGTGCTTGAAGGCTTTGTCCTGCCAAGTTTCCAAGGTGACGCAGGGCCATGCGGGGGGTCCTGGGAACACGCCCTCACCCATCTTCCCACCTTAGCCCAGCAGCTGGGCACCCACCACTCCCACCGGGTCTGTCCAGTCCACTCTGAGCTTGTCCTCTGATTTTCCCCAATACCGTAGGCTTCCCCTGAGTCTTGGGCTTTCCTCTGACACCCCCTTGTCCCCCTTTCTCTGCACTTTCCCAGAGAGACATCCTGCCATGTTCTGTCCTTGGTTCCAGTGTGATCTTCCCACCTCCGAGGACACAGTTCAGATCAGCCCTGTGATGAGATGGCTCCCTTGTTCCAGTGTCTCGTTTCTGCCCTGGGTGTATCTTGAGGTCTCAGTGCTTCCTGGCCAAACCTTCTCAAGCTGTACTACAGGGTCCCCAAGGCCCACCCAGATGTCCACTGAAGACCGGCTTCAGGTCATATCTGAAGATAGCCTTTGCCACTGTTTCATAGATGAGTCTTTCTCTCTCTGACTACTTAATACTCCAATTTGTAGGCCACACGCTAGATTATCCAGCAGGAAGTTGGCTTATTGTTCAAGGTCATGGGTCCCGAGAAACCGTCCTTTATTCCTCACCTGGGGACATGGCCCAATCTGGTTTCAATCTGGACTCTGCTGGCTGGAATGACCTCGAACAAGGTGTGGAACTTCTCTGAGCCTCAGTTTCCTCATGTGTAATAGGAAAAGAATAATACCAAGTTCTGGGGCTGTTGTGAGAATTAGATGGGGTCAAAGTATAACAACACCGGAAAGACTCCATAAATGCCCCTTCTCTTTCTTTCCCTGCCGAGTCCCAGGAGCCCACATCTGGCTATTCAGGAAGGGACCCAGAGACATCAGCCTCTATTTTTAAACATAGATCAACTTTGATGAGAAGCTGTTATATATTTGCAAAATATTGTTACATGTAAGGCAGAAACAATTACCTTAGTGTGCTTGGCAAATATTCTTTTTTTTTTTTTTTTTTTGCGTTTTCTGAGATGTATTGTCCTGGGTAATCCAAAGTGGAAAATTACCTAGCTGAGATTTTTATGTAATCAGATTCAGAGGGCAAGCAAACTCTGCTCTGGCCTTTTATGCCATTTGAAATAGGACATCGTGAGGTTTATCTAGGCAATTGATTTGGAAACATTTCGTAGTTAAAGAAGATACAGAAATTGGTTATATTTAATAGGATAACACATTAGATGGTTATTAAGAGGCAGGGAACCAGAATGTTTTCCAGATATCATGGGGACGGATGTGTGACCCTCTAAATGAGAAACAAGAGGGCAAATGAAGGTGGATTTCTGACTCCTGGCTCTCAGCAGAGTCAGAAGATGGTCAATTTAAACTGGAAAGAAAAGAACAGCTACAATGTAGACTCCAGTGGACATTTCTTCACATCCTCCCATGAGAAAACAACTTCATACCATGCACTGTGCTCTCAGAGTGAAGTCAGGCCCTGAGCTATTGACCTGACTCTTATGGAGATGTTGCTGGCCCTTGACTAAAAACCGCAAAGAAGTTTCAGCACCAATTGGCCTCCCCTGCCCCTCGGCGCTGAAGCTGTGCTCTGATTATAGTCTCTGCTTTTCTGTTTTGTTTTTTTTGAAGAAGGCAAAGTTACCGACATAAAATGGGGCAAGTTCCTGAGAATTTGAGACAGAGCCTAAGAGGGGCCTCATTCACTGAGCATTTAATCCCTAATCCACGCAACTCAAAGAGAGAGGGAGAAGTCACAGCCATTATGCACAGACACTTTCTTTATTGCGCAGAGAAAACAGTGTTGTCCCCAGGGTCACAGGCCAGGGAAAAACCATTAGAACTACAAACAGTCTTTTGTTGTTCTGGGCGAATTCTCTGTAAGACGATGAAACACAGAACAAGAGTGGGTGTTAAAGGACAGTGCCTGCGTCGGCTTGTTCCTTAGACTATCATCCTGAGGCTGACGGGCAGGGAGCCCTCCCCAGGTAAGCGACTTAGTCTGAGCTTTTCAGTGAACTGAGAGGGGACATTGCATGGTGTCCATTCAGAAGGAGGCCGAGAAGCAGCATAGTTTAGACCCTCTGAACCTGCCAACAAAGGGGAAAGTGCTAATCAGGATCTCCAGTGCTTTCCAGCCAAGGCAGCAGTGTCCCCAACTGTCCCCGTTACCACATCTAATGAGCTACCTTAGGTCCTTCCATAAAGATTTATTATATCCAAGGCCATGAAAAGTTTATTATTATTATTTAATTTTTAAATTGAAGTATAGTTGATTTACAACGTTGTGTTTGTTTCAGGTGTACAACAAAGTGATTCAGTTATGCATACATATATATCTTTTTTTTTCAGATTCTTTTCCCTTATAGGTTATTATAAAATATTGAGTATAGTTCCCTGTGTTATACAATAGGTCCTTGTTGGTTATCCATTTTATATATAGTAGTGTGTATATGTTAATCCCAAACTCCTAATTTATTCCTCCCCACCCCCTTCCCCCTTTGGTAACCATAAGCTTGTTTTCTTATTTTTTAAAAAACTTTATTGAAGTATAGTTGATTTACAATGTTGTGTTAATTTCTGCTGTACAGCAAAGTGATTCAGTTATACATATATATATTCTTTTTCATATTCTTTTCTACTATGGTTTATCACAGGATATTGAATACAGTTCCCTGTACTATACAGTGGGACCTTGTTTATCCATTCTATTTATAATAGTTTGTATCAGCTAATCCCAAACTCCCAATCCATCCCTCCCCCACACCATCCTCCCCACCCCGCCTTGGCAACCACAAGTCTGTTCTCTATCTCTGTGAGTCTGTTTCTGTTTTGTAGATAAGTTCATTTGTGTCATACTTTAGATTCCACGTATAAGTGATATCATATGATATTAGTCTTTCTCTTTCTGACTTACTTTGCTTAGTATGATAATCTCTAGGTCTATCCGTGTTGCTGCAAATGGCATTATCTCATTCTTTTTTATGGCTGAGTAGTATTCCATTGTATATATGTACCACATCTTCTTTATCCACTCATCTGTTGATGGACACTTGGTTTGTTTCCATGTCTTAAGGTCATGAAAAGTTTAAAGAAAGATTAGAATTTCATAGAGTCCTGAGTAATTTCTTGGACATTCTTTTTCCTTTGACTTGTGTAATATGGCCAGTGTCTTCTCTCTTTAACCAAATATCCTCTGTCAAAACAGATTTAGAAAGACAAGTCTTAGGTTTACTATAACACAGAATACGTTGATTTTAACATATCGGCAACACATTGGGGGGACATGGACAGGAAGAACTTTCCTTTGTAGGAGAAGGTGGGCTTCCCTGGTGGCGCAGTGGTTGAGAATCCACCTGCCAATGCAGGGGACACGGGTTTGAGCCCTGGTCTGGGAAGATCCCACATGCCGCAGAGCAACTGGGCCCGTGAGCCACGACTACTGAGCCTGCGCGTCTGGAGCCTGTGCTCCGCAACAAGAGAGGCCCGCGCACCGCGATGAAGAGTGGTCCCCACTTGCCGCAACTGGAGAAAGCCCTCGCACAGAAACGAAGACCCAGCACAGCCAAAAATAAATAAATTAAAAAAAAAAAAAAAGAATATAGGAGAAGGTCACTGAAAAGAGGTTTTGACTCTTCTTTATTTTTTTTAGGAGAATATTTCTATTTATTTATTTAGGCTGCTCAGGGTCTTCATTGTGGCATGCAGACTCTTCGTTGCGGCATGCCTGCGGGATATAGTTCCCGGACCAGGGATAGAACCCGGGCCCCCTGCATTGGGAGCATGGAGTCTTACCCACTGGACTACCAGGGAAGTCCCTTGACTCTCTTAATCTCAGCTGTTGGGTCAGGAGTGCAAGAGTACACTGGGTCCATTGTGCAAAGGCTTAAGTTAGGAGGAAAATGAGGCATGTATATTTGGTGCATATGAACAACCTAAGGGTGGGGCAGGCCAGGAGAGGCCAGCTGCAGCATGGCCTGGGGTGCTGGGCTGCCCGGGAGAGTGTATGACCACAGGCCGTTTCTGTTGTTGTAAAAATCTAGTGAGAAAATTTCCACTTAGGTGGGCACCTCTGTCTGTCCAATAAACACGCGGAGGAAAGCTGCCCTCCTGACCGAGCAGTGTCTATTTTAACCTTCCCGAGTCCTCAGGTAACCCCTCCAAGAATGTGATGAATCCTACAAACAGTTTTTTGTGAGAAAAAAAATGCATACACACAAACACAAAACATGCTGCCAGTTATTTCAAGGGATTTACGTATGTCCTCAAGCACTTCCAGGACACCGAGTCAGGAGGACTAACAAAACTATGGCAACAGTATTATTCTCATTTTAAAACAGAGCAAAAGGATTTGGGGCATGTCTATATGAAGAGAATGAATTGGTAAAATCTGTGAAATAATTCAAACTATTACTTTAGTGCATATAACGCAAACTGGACTGAATCTTTCCTGACATTGGTTGACTTGACTTTGGGAGATGTAATTCTAAGAATGAAACGTCTGAACTACTACTGCCTTGATACACTGGGGAAGATCTATTGTGTTATGAATGGGGAGAAATTAAAATATAAAGATAATCTCCTTGAAAGTAATATAACACAGTAATTTTTAAAATGCACGAATGAATTCCAGATTAGGAAATGAATCAGGTGCAATAAATTCAGATAAACTATAGCAAGAGTAAATGTTGCAATGCTTCATCACATTTATCAAGGCTGTCATTAATCATCGCGGACACATCATTAATTTTGACAACAGTGAGCTGCTTTGGTGGATAGACCTCTCAGATTTGCAGGGGTTTGTGAACCGATTCAGGTCTGTTCAATGTGTCTTTATAGAAAAGAGTTCAAACTGTGCTTCTTGGAAGCAATTTGTATCATAATTGGAAAGACGCAATTCATGGCAATCAAAACAGCCTAATAAATATTTTGTGGTTCACATTTATTACGAATGCCACAATAGGTAAAGTGCCTCTGTCTGCTTTGGTAGCCTGGCTTACGTCTTTGTCCCCATGTAAATATTGAGTGTCCCTTTTAGCTCTGAAAAGTGTCCCAAGTAGATGATAAATGATTTGGTCCTTTTGTTAATTGAGTAAGTAGGAAAGACCATTTCTAAAGGTAGGATGCAGATTTGTGTAACTAAAAGGCAATGATTTGCTGCTGGACTTATGTTCTAAATACTGTAAACCTGGTAATTTCCTAAGGGACCAATACAGAATAATAACAATCAAGAACTGCCCCTTTTAATGAATTTTGACCCAATGATAACAATTATGTTTTTTTGGTATCAGATTCCTCATACTCAAAACATAGTGCAATTAGAAGCATTTGAAAAAAGGCATATTTAATGTGAAATTATGGTCCTTTTTTTGGTAAGCTTTTTCTGCTAAACATGCCACAGAATTCTATGAATACATAGTAACACAATTAATTTACTTACAGACATTACTTAAGCCCTCCCTGCCTCCAATTTTGCAAGAGGAAAATAAGGGAAAACAAATACAGAGAGCTGACAATAAACCGGTTATGTCTCAATATCAGAACCGAAATGTATTTTACTTAGAAATTAAAGCTAAGGTTACTTAAACTGTGCTTCTAAACTACAGTTAACTGCGTCTGACTTTTATATTCGTTTCCCCTCTAACAGGGTTCTTGTCTGTGTTTCCCAGGCTGATATTTTATATCAGCAGGAAGACACTTCTCTATTGAGCATTCTGTCCTGCTCCTTATCCTACTGAGGAGACGTCTATTGTTTGCAATTTGGAACTTCAGAAATTTTAATTATTAAATAATACTTTTGATTTAATTAAAATTTAAACGATCAATGCATTTACAAACGTTAACGCTCAGAAACCCAAATGGTACCCGGTGAAAATTACCTCTGATCCACGTCCTCCATCAAGCCTGGTTCCAACGTCAATTTCAAATCTCACAGATCCTTTTAGAGACCTACAAGCAAATAGAAATACACAAGTCTTATCTTCCATTCCCTCTTTTTTTACCAAAATGGTGGCGTGATATGCACATTGTTCTTCTTGCTTTTTTTCACTTAACAATATATCTTGGAGTTGTTTCCATGTCGCACCTAGAGAGTTTTAGCATGCTATTTTTTTTCTTACAGCTATGTAGTATTTCACAGAGTGGCAGAATGGATGTATCAATCCCCTACTGATAGATGTTTGGGTTGTTTCCAATATTTTACTATTACAAACAAAGCTGCAGTGTATCATTTCATTCCTCCGTGGATAGCTCTGTCAGATAAATTCCCCAATAGAATGGATGGACAAAGGGAACTGATTTATAATTTTGATAGATATGGTCAAATTGCTCTCCCAAGGGACTGTACACACTTCACTCCCATCAGTTGCATATGAAAGTGTTTCTCTCTTGAGACCCTTGCCAGACGACAGTTATTACACTTTTGAATTCCAGTGTAGCTTTAATTTGCTTTTCTTATTATGAGTGACGTTCAGTGTATTTTCATTGCATCAACCGCCCTTTGTATTCTTTTCCATGAAGTATCTATTCACATCCTTCATGCCATTTGTCCTTGTTTTTTTTAAAAGTCTTATTCTTAATAATTTCTAGGAGCTCAATATATGTTGGGGACATTGGCCCTTTGCCTGTGATTTGGGTTGTAAATATCTGTTATATGGTTGAATAAATTGCTATTGCCTTTGGTTGTACAAACTGGCAGTGATTGTAGAGACTGGATGAAGTCAATACAGACACTGGTCACAGAGGTTTACAGAAAAGCTCCACGTTAACCTCGAAGCCTATGTTAATTCCCTTACTCCACGCTGCCTCTAAAATCCTCTCGCATCAGGGACTCCTTTACTGAAGTAAAATCGAGTGCTTATTTAAAAGTATTGGAAGACGAGAGCAAAGCAACATAAAGAAGCACTCCTGTCATTTATTACACCATTTATTGAATCCCTACTATGTGCCAAACGCTGCATTGTCTTTTTTTTCAGCATGATAAATAATGACAGTCCAACACAGGGCTTGCTTTAATTCCATCTATACCCTGAATTCCCCTTTGCTGTATAAGGGAACGTATTCACAAGCTCCAGGGATTAGGACGTGGACATTTTTTCCGGGACATCATTCGGGCACAGTCCCTGTCTGATAGTGTGGTGCCTTTAAAGGAGGACTTAGGATGTCCCATTGGAGTTTGTCTCATCCTCCTCTTTGTCACAGAGCCGGGGAGACCCAGGGCCCTTTATAGAGGCTGGGGAAATGGGCTTTGCCCATCACTCAGATCGATTTTAGAGATCCTGGGAAAGTGAGGTGGATCTAGAAGTATCAGTATGATCTGAAGGAGCTGAGCTGGGTGATGATGTGGGAGCTGATAGTTTCCTCTGGGTTCCTAGGTTGGAGAAGAATACCTGTTCTAGTGGCTACACTAGGATTACTGGGAGTACTTGTCAAAAGTACTACAGACCTCTGGATTCATATATTTAAGGCAGGGTTGAACAAAGCTATATTTTTTTAACACACTCTCCAGGTGTTTGTTTCTGAGTAACCCAGTGTTCCAGATCGCTGTGGTTCAGACGTGAATTCCTGGCACTTGGCCGGGACAAGCCTGTGTCCTAATTGGACCCAAAGACCTCTAAGGTTTTCAAAGCCCTGGATTATAGGACTCTCTGGCTCCTGGGCACTCCCCTTAGCTCCCATCTGTCTTTCCCTTAAAGATGGAGCAGGGGCCGAGTGTGCACTAGTTGCTGGAGTCTTTTGAGGTAAGAGATGATTATGAAAGCAAGCTTTCTGAGTAATTACTTCTACACTTGTGGGCGCTTGGTTGAAACATCTTTCGTTGTGGTTGTTTTGTATCAAATAATAGCTAGTGGTTTTTTCCAGCCCTCTGGCAGACTGTGTTTTCCAAAGATGGCCTTCACAACATTGCCCCCGCGATAGGTGGAGTCCAAACCCCCTCTCCTTGAAGCTGGGCTCCCTTGCAACCAACAGAACGTGGCAGAAGTGACTCCGTGTGACTTTCAAAGCCGGGTCCGGAGAGGCCATGCGGCTTCCTCCTCCATCTCTTAGGACCCCCCCCCCCCCGGGGGAAGCAGCCCCCACATAAGAGGTCCAATCGCCCCAGGCCGCCATGCTGGGGAGGCCGCCGTGTCGACGCCTGGGTGGACAGTCCCAGCGGAGCGCAGCCGTCCACTGCGCCCACAGAAACACCAGAAAGGGTCCATTCTCCTTTTTCGCGGACTACAAATTTGTGCGTTATCCTACTCACTAAAATGTATTTGGAACCCCAAGTCCGTACTTGCAGCATCTTTGTGGGCATTTGGGGATGTGGCCAGAGCGGCAACACACGTGCACGTCCCAGCTGAGTCAATCTCACACGGGAAACGAAGGCCCTTTTCGTGGTCCATTTGTTGCTGCCTTTTCGGCATTTTTCTGCTTTGTGTTGGGGATTTTGCCATTTAAAGTAGCCCCAAGCCTTGTGCTGAAGTGCTATCTGGTGTCCTAAGTGCAGGAAAGCTGTGCTGTGCCTTACAGAGAAAAGACTCATGTTAGATGAATTTCGTTTAGTGCTGTTAGCCGTGAGTTCAGTGTTAATGAACCAACAATATGGTACACCTCGGCAAAGGAAGAGGACATTTGCCCATCTTTCCAGAAGTTGCGCCAGTGTTAACATGTTACAGTAGGTATGAAGTTATAGGAAAGATGGAAAAGTGGCTAAATTGGTGAACTCATGAAATAATGACTGATCACAAACAGTGTAGCGGACGGCTCGTGGTGAGGCTGGCAGTCAAAGAATGTTCAGGTCACATTACCCAGCGTTCTGAGGATGCTGAACCTTCCCCAGCTAGGGTTTTAGTGTTTAGAATAAAGACGTACCACTAAATTATCATGATAATTAATCTAATTAATTATTTTGAAGAATTAGATATTAAATAGTGTCTTTAAACAGAAATACTTATAAAACAAGGGTACGTGTTACTCCGTTGACAGAAATGTTGGGACCTAACCCTGAAATTCACCCAGGAGCCATCAGTATCCAGGGCTCCTGGCAGTTTTATAAAACATAACCACCGTGAATAGTGAGCCTCGGCTATTTCTCAGGGAAGCTGCTCTGCGCCCTCCAGACCAGGCACCGCCAGCTGATCAGGAGACATCAGCCGACAGCATGAGGAGCAGAGAACTCTCGTAGCCAAGCCAAACCAGAGTTCCTGGCTCACAGAGTCTGTGAGATACAGTATAATGGTTGCTGTTTAGTCCACTGTGTTTCGGGGGAGCTGGAGATGCAGCAATAGGTAATCAGAACAGAGTCTCGTACCAGATGTGGTAACTTTGGTAGGTGTCTCCTCTCTCCTTTCTTCTAACCCTAATACTGCACATTGGGTTATTCCCAACAATTTACAGATGAGAAAAATGAGGATTGGAGAGCCTAACCAGCTCAGGGTCACCCCCAGGTTGAACGTGGCAGCACAGTGACTCAAACCCAGCGATGACTTAGTCCGGACTCACACCGTCCCCTGGGACCACACCGTCTACTGAAATAATTGAAGTCAACCATCTAAGGTGATCATGACCAAGCTTCTTCTTCCCTGTTATGTCCTTCAGGTTGTGTCTCGATGATAATTAAGAACGCTGCAGAATGTATTCGTTTCCGCAGCCCTTTAGTGGAGGATTTTAGCAGAACCTTTAGTTACGTAAGGGCTGCAGAGACGGGCATGGTGACTGGTGCATATATTAAGAGAAAGGTCACCTGGAAATAAGGTGTCCTGTAGTTAGGAATTGTTCAGGCTTTGAAAAAGGACTAAGGATGGCTTGAGGGAAAGGTTCTGAGGGCTGTAAGAACAGCCACTGGGAGGAAGGACTCAGAGAGAGTCAAAGCTGGGAATTACTGTACAACCGGGCTGACTCCTGTCCGCATGGGGGCTTCCTGTGTCCTTATTGTTCATGGAAGAGGCCGACCGTGCACTTGGCTCCTGAGAGCGAGGCTGCGTTACTTCAAGGCACATAAGGGCGGGTGTCTGCTCCAGGAGGGATCCTGGGGCTTGGCTCCCAGATGTTGAAGGGGAGGTTGGTGGATGTGCAGTTTGATGTGTCCCTTAGGGGCCCTAGTCAGTGTCATCGCCGCTGGTGGGTAGGGTGGAACATGAAATAGGGGGTCTGGGCATAGAGCGTGTTTGTCGTTTGTATTCCAGGCAGACAAAGGCGAAAGGGAGTTTGGCTGGAACCTCGCAGATGATTGCTTTTCCTGATTGGCAGGCTGGGTGGGCAGAGTTGGATGGGAGCCTTTACTGGGATGAGGACAAGGCAAGATGGTGGGAGTCCTCCATCATCATGGTATTCGTGTGACCCAGATTTCCTGAGAAACCTGCTCAGCACGTGGCGAGCACGGCACAGCTGACCCTCGCGTAGGCCTCACCACCACACCGTGGGCAGGGTCGCCATCAGTAGAATAACCGTCCCCTAAAGGTGTCTGTGTCCTCATGCCCAGAACTTGTGACGATGTGACCTTACAAGGCAAAGGGGATTAAGATTGCTAATCCATTTATCTTAAAATAGGGAGCTTGTCTTAGATGATCCAGATGGGCCCAGTGTAATCCCCAGGGTCCTTATAAACAGAAGCAGCAGGCAGTAAAGTCAGTGATGTCATGTGAGAAAGACCAGACCAGCAGCTACTGGCTTTGAAGGGGGAGGATGAGACCACCAGGCTAGGAATGTGGGCGTCTTCTGGAAGCTGGAAAAGGCAAGAACACGGGTTCTCCCCCAGAGCCTCCAGAGGAACACGGCCTGCTAACACCTAGACCTTAGCCCAAGGAGACCCATTTTAGACTCCTGGCCTCCTAAATGGGAAGATAGTAAGTTTGGGTTGTTCGAATCCACCGTGTTTGTGATCATTGTTACCGTGGGAATAAGAAACTGATCCAGATTTTATTTCCCGCACTTTAGAGATGTTGACTGGAGACCTGGTCAAACCAAGTAACTTATCCAAATCAGCGACATTTATGGGCAAAAACTTGAGCTGAAATTTGGTCCACGTGAGTCCAGAGTCCGCACCGGCTGGTTCTCCATCAGAACTCGGGGTGTTTCTTCCTCTTGGAATTAGACTTGGCAAATGTTAGAGATGCCAGTGTGAGTGGGAGCGAGAGGGTCACCTCAGTGCTGGGGACGTGGCCTGACACGGGCGTGTGACACTGCCACCAGACCGTGTCAGGAGTAACTCAGTAGAAATGCAAACGTTGAGGTTTGGGTGGGAAGGCTAAAATAATAATAGAATTAAGCTCAACGTTTTCTAAAACTGCAAAAAGGGCTGCATCTGCATTCAGCCTGGCTCCTTGTCCCAGGAAGCGTCAAGGCAGAGTTCAAATTTAGGAATATTCAGAAACTGCTGAGCCAGAGGCCATTAATATTTATGAAGTGTCAGCACCTGAGGGTCTGACACGTTGGCAGGAGGAGGGGGATGCCTGGTGTTGGTAGCTCTGCCCTCTGTCACTGCCTGAGACAATGCCCCGATGTTACGTGCTCTATCCATCCCTATGCTCAGCCATCGCTAAGCCTTTCCCAAGGGGCCTCCTCTCTTATCTCTATTTTTAAAAATGTCACCTGAGGGAAAGGTCACATTGTCCTCTTTGTCAGCTTCTCTTTTCACACGGGAATTGAGGTCGTGACACTCTTTGGGAAACTTATTCAACCGTTAAATATCGACATCACCATATACCAGGCACTTTCCTAGCCTCTGGAGAGAGAGCCTTAAACAAAAGAGACAGGAATGCCTGCCCTCGGAGAGCTGCGACCTCAGTGAAGTGCGACAGTCATGTTGGGGCATCACTGGGGAATCGCTGGGATATTCCTGCATTCTGCGCCTTCTTGGCCCCAAGACTGAAATTAAAATGCGTGTAATTTTCACACTTAGGCATGTATTTTCTTCTCCCTGCCTGCTATTTGATGGCTTTGTCCCCCCACCCGCTCATTCTGGAGGTCTCCAGGAGATGCCCCATTTGTACTTCAAGAACTCGTGACTCTGGCGCCTCCTTGGCACCCAGCTGCTTCCCAGCCCTCTCCGCTCTTCCATTCCCTCTGCTGACCCCGTGGTCCCTTCCCAGGAGGCTGTCCCTGAGGAGCAAAGCCCCTCTCTTCTTCTGTGCCCCCAGGTCTGACTGATGGTGACGAGGACCCCTTTTCCTGTCTTGGGGCCAAGTCTCCTCCCCCGGATTTCGGCCAGATGTCTATGGACCAGATCAAGGTCACCTGGGCTGGGCACAGAGTCTGCGGACTCTGATGACTAAGGCTTTGTTCCAGCCTGACCTTGCCTCCTGGCCCTCTTTGGGGAAAATTCTGTCCCAAGAGGCTCTCCCGACAATCCCTTCTCAGGATGGGCTCCTGTCAAGCGGTTCCAGCAGCTTTCTAGACAGCCCTGATTGGGCCCCATGCCAGCTGTGAATTTAGCTTTTCCTGACACTGTGTCCTCTCCCCACGCCAGTCTTCTGTCCTTCAATAAATTGGGGGTTCCCCTTGTCCCCAGACTTCTGGAAGGGGCCAGCTTCCCTGTCCATCCTTGGCCTCGATGATTCTGAATGACACAGTCATTTATAAGACAGTCACTACTGGGAAGAATGGGCAAGTCCTGGAGGCTTAAATTGCATAGAAAATGTCCCTAGACTTGCAGACTATGGGAAAAACACCCTTGCCTTCCATACTCAGATAGACCAGAAAGAATTTCTATACAGGAAACAGACTAATTCTCAGCCTAGCCCCACTGGCCTGGTCTCAGGAATCCTTACTGAATTCGAACACACAGTGTAGTGGCCAAAAGTCATTCCAGATTTACCTGAGCTTCCCGAAAAATGGTGAAGCCGACCTCATCCTAATTTCTGACGACAATTTGCAAAGCCCTCAGTTTTCTCAGTTTGAGGGTCCTGCTGTGCCCACACTCCCCCCGCCACCCTGCCTTGTTCCCGGCCTCGGCCAGCAGGGCCCTCCCCTCTTGGACTAGAAGGATGAGGGGACCCGGGAGGTTAGAAGCACTCACACGTTAATACATTTTGTTTCTAAACTTTGCTTTTATTTCCTTGAGAATGGAGCTGGTCCAAACCCTCACCGCTCCTCACCCTGCCTTCCTTCCCCCCAGGCACGAGATTTCCTCTGCCTCTGCTGCTCCAAAAGCTTGAGAACGAAGGTGTCCAGGGCAGCAAAGGTAGAGCTGGTGTCTCCTGGCCGCGGGCTGACCTCTTGGCCCTCCCGTGGTCCTTGCCTTCCTCAGGGGCAGGGGTGCGGGCTGGTAGAAACAGGCAAGATGTTGGCACACAGGGTGTCTTAAACATTTTAATTACACTTAAAACAGTACATTTCACATAAAGATCCAGGTTTCTGGCTTGTCTTGAGAAGTTGGACAATTCGGTAGCTCAGGGTCCCGGAGGGGCAGGCAGCTGGGGCTGGTTCTCTCGGGCGTCACATAGCCCACTGGGCCCACTTCACCCCCTTTCCTGTCCCGCCCCTGCAGGCTCTTGGGTTCTCAAGCCCTCCCTTTGTTGTAATGGCTTTAGAAATAGCTTGAGTTAATTTTAGAGCTTCCATTCATTTCCTCGGAGCCACACACATTTTGACCCAAGTGAGAACTCTGTATCCAGATGAAGGAGAGGGAGAAGACTCTATTCAGTCGTGAAAAGAAGGAAAGGGCAAATGAAGGTCACCAGTTGCCTCCCTCATCTCATTCCCACTGATGGTTTAAACCAGGGAGAGATTCTCCAGTTGGTAGTCCTTCCTCAGGACGGGTGGGGCTGCTGATGGAGCTGGTGGCCCACCTCTTGGACCAGGCAATGGTTGCCCACCATGCTATTTTCTGTTGCTTGAGTCATGGGCTCACAGTGGGTCTCAGACACCATTGGACAATGGCAGCCTCCCCCAGCACCCCAAACCAGGTGCAGCCTTCTTGGCCTGTTCTGCTGTCCTCTGTCTGAGCGGGCAGTTCCCTAGGCCCCTGCCCCAGGACTGGCTGTGAGAAGTAAGAATCTAATCCCTCATGAGGATTACTTACTTCTAAATCCAGGTGAAAGCAGACACTTGATTACTTTTGACTCAACTGCTCTCTCTTATTTAGAGAGACATGTTTTGTACAGTAGAAATCAAAACACTTCCATGGTTAGGTCATGCTGAATGGTATAAAATTATCTCTCATTAATGAAATGTTTTAAAACAAGGCATAGTCCCTATCTATACCATGAATCCTTCAATATGATCTTTTTAACTTTTTATTTTGAAATAATTATAGATTCATAGGGAGTGGCAAAAATAGTACAGAGTGGTCCCCTGTACCCTTCATCCAGTTTCCCCCAATGGTAACATCTTATATATTTATAGTACAATAGCAAAACCAGGAAATTGACATAGGTACAATCCACAGACCTTATTCAGATTTCATCAGTTTTACGGGCACTCCTCTGTGTGTGTGTGTGTGTGTGAGCACGTGTGGTTCTATACAACTTTATCACCTGTGTAGATGTGTAATCACCACCCCAGTCAAGATACAGAGCTGTTCCATCATCCCAAAGGTCTCTCCTGCTGTCCCTTTATAGTCACATCCATCCTCTCCCGCTAACTCCGTGCAGCCACTAGTCTGTAAATAGCATTATGTTGTATGTACCTGTCTTAGTCTGTTAGAGCTGCTATAACAAAGTACCATAAAGTGGGTGGCTTATAAAAACAGAAACAGTCCTAGAAGCTGGGAAGTCCAAGATCAAGGCTCAGGCAGATTTGGTGTCTGCTGAGGACCCTCTTCCTGGTTCACAGACGGCTGTCTTCTTGCTGTGTCCTCACATAGTGGAGGGGGCCAGGGAGCTACCTGGGTCCCTTCTATAAGGACACTAATCCCATTCATCAGAGCGCTGTCCCCATGACCTAATCACTTCCCAAATGCCCCACCTCCTCATATCGTCACCTTGGGAGTTAGGATTTCAGCATATGAATTTTGGAGGAAACACAAACATTCAATCTATAGCAATATCCTGTTAGAGATGGGCTTTTTTCTTCAGTGTAATTGCCTTGAGATCCATCCGAGCTGTGTGTGTATCAGTAGTTCACTCCTTTTCATTGCTGAGTCTATTCCATGGTATCGATGTACTACCGTGTGTTTACTCACTCACCCATTGAAGGACATCTGGGTTGTTTCCAGTTTTTGGCTATTATGAATACAGCTGCTACAAACATTTAGGTACAGGTTTCTGTGTGGACATTCCAATATGACTTTTTGCTTCTGATTTCAGAAGGGAAATACCATTATTTTTTATAGGGAAATTCCCATAAAGAGACTGACACCTGATTTACTTTTTACAATCCAGCCCTTCCCTCCACCTCCAGTTTAGATTGATTCTCTCAAAATCCTTTTAATGAGCATTTACTATAGGCAAGATTCTCTGTGCACAGGTCTGCCACAGATCCTGCTTCGTGAAGCTTACATTCTAAACACACACACAGACAAATAAGTGCTCTGGACAAAATTAAACTGTGTACTGAGCTAGAGACTTGTAGGATGGAGAATCACAAACAGAACTTCCAGAAAATCCTATGCGGCGCTGCCTCTCAAACTACGGTGTCCACGCTCCTTGGAGCTCGAGGCAGAGCAACTTTTCTCAAATCTTGACATGTGAATGAGTCACTCCAGGATCTGGTTAAAATGCAGATTCTGATTCTCTTGGCTGGGAGGGGGCCAAGATGCTGCATTTCCTACTGCTCCTGGGGGATACTGAGGCTGCCATATGGAGGCCCACACTTGGAGTGGTAGGTGCCAGACTAAGTATAAGATGAAGCCCTCGGGAAACGCACAGAACATCAATTGCTTGATGGTAATTTTTTGGATGTTATTAAATAGATATGGAATATATATGGAATTGGATAATGCGTTCCCAGGAATTTTAAATATAAATAATGAAATCGACTTTAGTCCAGCTCTTTAGGGCGGTTGCTCCAGCCCCTATATGTGTATCCGCTGTTCTGTCTTTGGAAGACTTGGGTGGAAAATTTGAGAGGCACTGCATCTGGGCGTTTCCTCACGAGCTTACTTGGGAAGCCCAGCCCTGGCTGCTGGCCATGTGGTTCTCACGGTCTGTCTCCTGTGCGCTTGGCCCCTTCTGGTGAGACCTCCCTTGTTCCAGTTCCAGGGCTGGAGCTCTGTGTGCCTGTGGAAGCAGCTTGCCTTTGGAGCTTGGGACGCATTTACTGAATCTCATCTGTGGGGCATATCTGCGTCTCTGAGGACCCTATTAGACTTTAAAGAGAGACTTGACTTCTAAAGCCTTCTCCTTAGTAGGGAATCTTAGGGTCCTCCAGCCAGGTTTAAACAATAAATGTATTTCAATCTGATGTCCAGTTCTTGCCTCAGTTTGCTCTGGGCTCAGTATTAACTCACCCACATCCCATACCTTCTCTTCCATCTCGTTCCTTTGGGATTTCGCTTGGGAGATGCCCGCGTGTTGGGAGGACAGTGCACATTTCACTCTCTGCGCAGGTGAGATGGCCTGTCCCTGCCCCTCCTCTCGACGGTGCTGGGCTCCCGGCTTCCCTCTCCCAAGCGCAGGACTCCGCAGCCCCGGTGGACGTGGCGGAGGTGCCAGTCTGCATGTAGAGGTTTGTTTGGGCCCAGGAGAGGAAGCTCAGGAAGACCTGTGCTGGCTTCCCCTCCTGGGCGTCCCGCCCGTGTAGGTAGCGGGAGCCACACGACTGAGATGGGACTGATGCAATGTGGGCAGAAGGGTCCATCCCCACTTCCAGGCCTGGCCCACAGAATCTCCCCTGCAGGATCCTGCCCCCGCCATGGCACCTCCGCTACCCCCCACCCCCAAGACTGAGCTGAAAAAATCCTTCACTGTGTTAAGTCAATAAGGTTCCAATGTTGTTCCTAACAGGCTGCCTTCTTGACTGACAGCACTGAGGGCCCTTCTCTGAAGTTGAGGGGCAGGACAGGCAGAACCTGGGAACCCCCTTCCCCTGGGCTTCCGTTTCCTCGTGAACTTGACGGCCAGTCATGGTGGCACGACTGCAGGTGTGCGGCAAGGACAAAGCTCTCCGGGGTCTTAGATGTGATTTCCGATTACCTTCCTCCATATGCCTCCCTGTTTTTCACTTCAGAAAATTATAATTCTTAGTTGAATCCATGCTCAATGTAGAAAATGTGGGCCATACATAGACCCATAAAGATGGAAAAAAAATCCCCCATTACTTGCTTATTCAGAGATAATCACCGGCAACAGTTGGAAGTGTTTTTTTCAGTCATTGTATATGTGTATGTTAGATTTTATATGTATATAATATCTTAGTGTATTATATTGCGAGCATTTTCTTATGTCATTGAAAACATGGAAGGATAGGTTCACTGGGTGAATAACATTCATTTAATGGCTCTATTCTAATTTATTTAAGTCTTCTTCTGTTGCGGGGTACCTAGGTTGCTTACAATCTCCTAAAAGCAAACTGCGCTGCCATCTTTGTATAAAGATCTTTATTCAAATCTCTGCTGCGGTCCCAGGATGCACCTTAAGGCTGGTCCTTAGGAGTTCTTACTGGGTGGCAGAGGATGATAGTTCAAAGTCTTTTGAACCTATGGCTAAACTACTTTCTGGAAAGATGACTGACTTACTCTCCTGCCGAGGAGGGGAGCTAGTTTCACTCTCTTTAGAACGGACAATACTTTTGCTTGACTTCCTCCTTGTCATCTTATTGAGGGGGGTGTAATAGGAGTCGAGATCTCATTCTGAACCACCGGTTCTTAATTTGGGGGCAGGGTGATGGCTATAGGTTCATTTAAGATCCTGGAGAAAGGGATGGAGCCTCGACCTCCCTTTACCCTCCCCTCCGCCACATTGCACAATTTGGTGTTCAGAATGGATTAATCAGCACGGGTGGGTGGGTGGGAACAGGGAGACCCATGAGGACACTGGTGGGGAATGATGGAGCTGGGGGTGAGTGAGGGCAGTCAGGGTGGAGGGGAGGGGACACACCCAAGCGAGACAGAGGGGGCAGAGTCCACAAGGCCTGGGGACCACCTGGACCAGGTCAGGGGAGAGGGGTATTTACTCTCTGGGATTTGAAGCTTTCAAATTATTTTAAGTGCTTTATTAACCCTGAGCCTGAACCCTCACTGCCTCCCTGGTTCTGTGTTCAGAATAATTTTCCTTCTTCCCTCTTTTCATCCTTCAATGTATATTCAGCATCTGTGGGCCAGGCCCTGCATCAAGTAATGTGAGTACAACTCTGAATATGCCCATTGGCTCCCTCCTCATAGGAGGAGAAGAAGATAAACAGCAAACAAATGAAAAACTAAATAAAACATCAGCTCATGATAAAATGTGATGAGGAAAGAAATAGGGTGCTATGGTGGAGAACACTGAGAGATGTATTAGTCATCTATTGCTGCATCACAAATTACCACAAACTTCACAGCCTGAAACAACAAACATCTATTATCTCAGATTCTGTGGATCAGGGATCTGGGAGCAGCTTAGCTGGGTGGTTCACGAAGCTTTAGTCAAGCTGTTGCCCTGGGCTGAGACCTCATCTTACAGCTCAACTGGAGCTGAAGGACCTGGCTCCAGGCTGACTCCTGGGGTTGCTGTTAAGCCTCAGATCTGCACGAGTTGTTGAGCTGAGGTCTCCCCCAAACCATAGTCCCTCAACTTCGATCCCCTGCACAGGGCAGCTCGTAGCCTAGCAGCCGCCTTCCCCCAGAGCGAATGGTCCAAGAGGAAGAGGATGAGAGATGGTGTGTATCCAAGGCGGAAGCCAGTCTTTTCATAACCTAATCTGAGAAGTGACATGCCATCACTTCTACTGTATTCTAGTCATTAGAAGGGAGTCTCTTATTCCAATCCTCATTCACAGGGAGGAGAATTAAACGCCACATGTTGAAGGAAGGAACAGCAAGGAATTTATGGACATATTTTTTTATATAAACTACCACAAGGAGGGATGGTGGAGGTTGACACCATCATAGGATGATCCTATAGATTTTTAAAGGTATATTTCAAATATTATTGAGTTATATTGCAATGAATGTATAGTGGTCCAAATTCTTCGCTAAAAATTTTAAGGCAGATGTGCTTCTGATTTCAGAATCTTTGAGATTTTAAGGAAGTAATATGCTATATGTGTCATATGTTATATAAAACCCCCTAGTGAGGTCTGGGGCTGCAGCCTCTAATTAAGTGCATTAATGTTTCTATGGTGAAACCTCTGAATATTCACACCATGTAGGAGAAATATAGACTCTGAATAGCCTCATGTCAGTTAAGGTCAGATTTGTGGACAAATAAATTTGTGCCAAATATAGAAAAGACCTTCTGTTTTTCAGAGCTTTTTGGATGTTGCAGTTGTGGGTAATAAGTCTTCAATAATATACTCATCTAAAATAAAGAGTGACTACTTATTCCTTAAACTATTTCTTTGCCTAATACCATGCAAAATTAATAAAATGATTTTTCAAAATTCTAAAAGCCCACAGGAGATTTACCCCATTGTGGGAGGGGTTTGTTCTTTCCAAGATTGGAACCTCCCGTTGTAGGAACGAAGAGCGAGATTGCAGCCATTCTGTGACGGTCTTTGCACGGCAGCCTGAGATCCCTGGCCTGGATCCTGGAAATTATGGGGAACCATTGAAGAGTTTTGACCCGTGAGTGCAGAATAATGCCTTCTGAATGAGAGTTTGATAAGTAACCTCACAACTGGATTTTGGCAAATGCTCGTTTCATTGCTTCCCTGTGAAACCCATCACTAGGACGGCATCTGTGTAGCCAGGCGGGCTGGTTACTGGTGTCTTTCTCCCCGGCTCGCTCTGTGATGAAGGCGTCCTTGCAGTGGAGAACTCCTCCTGCAAATTCCCTCACTTGGGCTCCTTTACATCTCAAAGCATCTCCCCGGGCAGAGACATCCTATGGACTGGGGCAGGGAGGCGCTGAAGCCTGGTAGGCAGATCGCAGGGGAGGTCAGGCCGTGAGGAGATGGGGGTAGGTTGGGGGTGGTGGTTTGAGATGGAGGGATGGGTGGGAAGCATTGGGGAGTCACATGGACTCTGGAGAGAGGAGAGACAGGGGAGACCAGGAGAGGAAAGGGGGACCCGAGTTCTCATCCTGTTATGAGAGTAGCACCTCCCAGACTCTGGAGGGGAGGCAGGCTTAGGGTCAAGGGCTCTGGAATTAGATGCGTTGACTTTGAAAAGGTGGAGGGGCTTTGAGGGGAGAGGGGTGAGCCTCAGTTGGTGGTTGGGAAATCTGGGACCAAACTGTGGATTTGGCAAAGTTACTACCGTGAGGAGAGCCCTGAATGGGGGTCAGGTAGCTCCACCCGTGGAATAGCCCTTAAAAGGCTTGACCACAGGAAACTGTTTTTTTTTTTCTTTAAACTAGAAAAGAAAGAAAGGAAGAAAGGATGTGTGTTGACGAGGCAGGAAAGAGAACACCTGTGGCCCCATCGGAGACTCGACTAGGGGAGGGGCTTATGAGGAATCAGACCAGTTTGCCCCTTGTGAGCAGCCCTGATGGTGGGTTATAGAGAAGCCGAAAGTGGCAGCTTAGTTTATTGAGATATGAATTCCTGTTTTGTTTTGACTCTGTGGAAGGGTCCAGAAGAAGGAGAACCATTCTTTTTTGCCATCTCTAACTCTGCCCCTTTTTTCTGCCTTAAGTTCTGGAAAACCTGGACAACCTCAGCACCCAGGTCCGAGGTAAGAAGCTTCTGCTTTAGAAAGAGCTGAGCAGAGTGTCCTGGAGGCTGCGTGGAGCTCTGGGAGATGCAGGACGTGGAAATGGGTGTGGAGAGAGCCTCACTTATAATGGGAAGGGGCAGAGACCTTGGGTCCCAGGACTCTGGGGGCCTTGCCTTGCTTCCCACAGCATCGGGGAGGTGGCAGGTACATGGCTGGGGGCTGCTCCTAGAGATGGCTGGACCCTGAGCTCAGAACATCCCAGCCTGGATGAAAATCCTGTGTCCAAGCTTGGACACTGAGCCAGTCGAAGGTGACCAGTGTGGACCGACATAAGCTTCCGGGTCATCCCAAAAGTTCCACCGGGTGGGGACGGAGCTTCAGAAAAGGTGGCCAGTGGATTCACCAATAGTCCTGTGCTTGTGGGTACAGAGCCTGTGACACTTGCTTTATAGAAATAAAAAATCCAGATACTTCCTACGTCTTGTGTATTGGAGTGAAAGCCCCATGATCTACAAAACTCATTACAAAAGCTCCCCTATTGGGTTATCTATCCCGACCCACTTCTCTGAAACTTGGGTTGTCTTGTCCTCCTCTTTCTTCGGTTTCCTTTCTTATTAACTTGAAAGGATGCATTACTCTTCTCTTATAGCCACGCCGGTGAGCGTTCTTCCCAGACTGTCTGCTTCCTGTTCTTGTCTCTACCTCCTGGTTGCCCTGTTTCAGCAGGAACGTTGAGCAGCCATTAAAGTGGCAGCATTCAGACAGCAGGTGCCGAGTCCCTCAAGACTGACTAAGATGAGCGTAGTTCTCCACCACTCCCTTTGCACTGTGGCCTCGGAGCTCCGACTGTCAGGAGAAGTGGAGTCTATCTTCCTGTCCCTGGGACTGGCCTTGTCACTTGCTCTGGCCACTAGAATGAGGATGAGCTGGTTCTGAGCTACGCCTTAGGAGGTAGAGGGCACTTCCTCTCTAGAAACCTCCGGATGCCAGGAGACAAGCCCAGCCTCATCTGCTGGGGAATGAGACACCGCGTGGAGGAGAGCTGAAGGGTCCCAGCCAAGGCCATTGGACAGCAAACAGCCCATAGCTGACCACAGGTGCTTGAGTGGGCAGAGCTGACATCGGCACAGCCGGGCCAACCAACCTACGGACTCATGAGAAACAATACATGGTATTGTCTTAAATCATTAAGTTTCAGGGTGGTTTGTTATGTAACGACAGCTAACTAATAAAGCTCATATATCTGGGAAGTCTTGAATTTCTAGGATTATTAAAAACAAAATCAATCAGACACTAATTAGACCTCAAAGCAACTTGATTTCTCATTATTAAAAAAAAAAATACATGTTTTTAGGAATCTAGAAAGTCTTCCTGGCTCTCAGTATAACTCTTCCCAGGACAACATCCTACTTTAATACTATAACCTCCAGGATTCAGATTCGGCAGATGCAACAACTGATGAATGTTTAAAACTCCACTGGTTTCTTTTTCCAGATAGGGGTTGATCTATGATTCCTTTTCAGAATTAGAGCCTCGGCATATTTATCCCAAAGAGAGCTTAAATCAGGTACTTCATTATCCGAGTTCTTGGGGAGGCGCACTGCCAACCAGACGCCCCTTAGATTTATGCTTTTCTTGCATCTGGTGCAACTGGCAAGCAGAATTTCTAAATTAACACCCAAGATATGCTCAGGCAAAGGAGTCTGGATTTGCTTTCTTTTCTCTTTCTGTTTCTTTACAAAAACAAGGCTGAGATGCGGGTTTGGGGTCCTTACCTCCATGTCACAGGACCAGGCTGCATGACTCGAGTTTTGTTCCTCACACAGCTATTTTTAATTTTTTGGTCACCAGCAGAGACAAGAAATACACAAAGACCTGGGGTCTTTGTATGTTATATCAAATTAAACTCTGATCCTTCTGGTAAATGAACAGGTTAATATTTCTGGGAAAAATAATGAAAATGAAAACAATGCACTAGAGTTTTTGCAGTAGGAATAGAACACTGAGGTGAATACTATGGACATCAATTTAAATTTTTTAAAAATCCTGTTTTATCTAGAAACTGAGCTATAAGGGGAATAAACCAGAGTGCACAGAGACAAAATGAAAAGAAAAAACTATCATCTCTTTGATTTCTTGCAGTAAACTTTAGAACTCAGGGGCTCATCTCTGCTGCAAGACAGAAAATAAGAAAAGAAGTTTTGGTATGAAATGCTTGCTGGGGAAGACAGAGAAGGAACCCATGTTTATTGAATATTACTACCTAGCAGGATAAGTTTCTGGGTTACAGATATTTTTCCATCAGCATGTCAGGGAGCTAAGTAATGTTGACCACTGGGTCCAAAGGGGACATTACGCATTTTAAAATGAGGGCATGGTTGAAATGCCAGCAGTGTCAGTTTTGATGTCTGGGTCTTGATGGCAAAGAGAAGCGTCAGGTGGTGTTTAAAAGCTTCCCACCAGGATGAAGAGGAGCAATATTTGATTAAAAAAGTAAGATGAAATTGAAAAACCCAAATAGTGAGTAGTTCTGAGGTTTCCAAAGAACACAAATTAAAATTTCTGGTGCTTCACTCTGGTCAGAATGGCCATCATCAAAAAGTCTACAAATAATAAATGTTGGAGAGGGTGTGGAGAAAAGGGAACCCTCCTACCCTGTTGGTGGGAATGTAAACTGGTGCAGCCACTGTGGAGAACAGTCTGGAGTTCCTTAAAAAAGTAAAAATAGAGCTACTCTATGATCCTGCAATGCCACTCGTGGACATATATCCAGAGAAAACTCTAACTTGAAAAGATACATGCACTCCACTATTCATTGCAGCACTATTTACAATAGCCAAGACATGAAAGCAACCTAAGTGTCCACTGACAGATAATGGATAAAAAAGATGTGATATATATATGATGGAATATTACTCGGCCATAAAAAAGAATGAAATAATGCCATTTGCAGCAACATGGGTGGACCTAGAGATTATCATACTAAGCAAAGTAAGTCAGAAAGAGAAAGATGAAGATATGAAAAATGAAAAAAAAGATACAAATGAACTTATTTATAAAACAGAAAGAGATTCACAGACTTAAAAAAGGGGAAGGATAAATTAGGAGGTTGGGATTAGCAGATATACACTCCTATATATAAAATAGATAACCAACAAGGACCTACTGTTATAGCACAGGGAACTATACTCAATATTTTGTAATAACCTATAAGGGAAAAGAGTCTGAAAAAGAGTATATATATAAAACTGAATCACTGTGCTGTATACCTGAAACTAACATGATATTATAAATCAACTATACTTCAATAAAAAAAATCAGTCTGAGAAATAATTTCTGATGCTTATGAAAATATCTGTCTTTGGAGTTTGTTCTATACTGATACCTCCACAGCCTGGCCTGGGAGAGTGGGTCAGGTCGTACTGCAAAGCGCTTTCTTTCCAAAACATTCTTAGTGAAGGGATGAAAGGCACAGGGCAGAGCCCACTGTCCAGAAGCTGAGTGGGGCAAGGAAAATGAATTGGGATTCCCAGATCTTGGGTGAGCTGAAGAGAGGTCACCATGATCTGAGTGGGCAGAAGAATCCTCCAAGGATACAACGAAGATCATTTCCAAATCCTGGGTAGGGCTGGAGCTTTCTAGGAGAATAGCAGACAGCCCACCTGGGCTGTGGCCAGCAGGCACTCGACTTAGGGCTGGCGACTCTGTGAAGCACTTTGAAATTTATAATCCTATTTTACCATAGGATTTGTTATCCCCAATTTGCAGATGGAGAAATTGAGAGTCAGAACAATCATGCAGCATGCCTGCCTGAGTAAGGAGGAAATCTGGGACTTGGACTCTGATCCAAACCTGGGCGCCCATCAGAAAATCCTACCCCCAAGGGGATGGTATTAAGAGGTGGAGACTTTGGGAGGTGATTGGTCATGAGGGTGGAGCCCCCATGAATGGGATCAGTGCCCTTTGTAAAAGAGACCCACAGAACTCCCTCACTCCCTCCACCACATGAGGACAGAGGGAGAAGACGCTGTCTATGAGCCAGAGCAGCCCTTCACCAGAACTTGGTCATGCCGCCATCTTGACCTTAGACCTCTAGCCTCCAGAACTGTGAGGAATACATTTCTGTTGTTTACGGGCCACCTAGGCTGTGGTATTCTGTTATAGCAGCCCGAACGGGCTAGGATATCCACAGATGCAGGTTGATATTTGGGCTTTCGTCTGCTCTCACCAGCAGAAGGAGAAGTCACTTCCCTGACCAGCCCAAACTGGCCACGGGTCGGTCACTGTGCTAAAGGTCCTCCTCTTGAGTCCTTCTCTCTCCTTCCTGCCACCCTGGCAGGACTGGCCAGGTGTCAGGGTCCAGGCCTGCTAGCCCTCCACGACCTTCCTTCTCTCATTCTCCCTTCCCTGCAGGACACCTGGCTGGTCCCAGGGTCTAGATTTAAGCCTAATCCAGGCATTTCATTTTAACTCTTACCTGAGTGGCCTGAGTGGGAGTATCTGATGCTTCCTCATTTGTGAAGTGGGGCCACATCACGGGGTGCATCACGTGAGAGGGTCAGGCAAAGTCCTTAGAACAGACCAACCCAGAGTGAGTCCTGAGGGGCTCTTAGGCATATCGACCAACTCTTGGTACAGTCGTGTTTTCTCTTTGGCCATTGCT
The DNA here is from genome assembly GCF_965194825.1 of Balaenoptera physalus. Lineage (NCBI taxonomy): Eukaryota > Metazoa > Chordata > Mammalia > Artiodactyla > Balaenopteridae > Balaenoptera > Balaenoptera physalus. Next base: position 133,254,852 of record NC_138885.1, on the reverse strand, counting down.
TTTGAGTTTGGCCTCACGAGGAGGGAACCTCACGGAGAGCAGGTGGTGCTGGCATCCTCCAACCCCTGATCTCGGCGACGGACCCAAGAAACCCCCTCAGGAGTCAGCACCTGAGTCCGTGCACCGAGGGCCCACAGTGAGCCTCCGTCTGGCCTGGGGTTCATCAGCAAGACTAAGTTTAATTAAAGAGGGAAGCTAACGATGGGAACTGACATAATAGAGCACGCAGCTCCTAATTCTCACTGTAAACTCATGCATTAGGAACACAGGGGCTCAGGGAGGTGACATCACCTTGCCCAATGTCACCAGCCATAGTCACACCCCACCTCCCAGCAAAGCTCCCGTTCTTCCCATCGCCCCAGGCGCCACCTGCGGGGGGCGGCTGCCGTCTCTTCTGTCTGTAAAATGCTGTTCTCTCTCTTTCTTCCAACAGGTAAAATATTCCTCTGGGGACAGAGGTAATGAAAACTTACTGCATTTTGATGTTATACCTCTTTACTCTTTTGAAGTACCAGGCTTTTTGCTATTTTTGCTTTTAGCCGAAATATTATGTAAAGGTCTCCAAATGTTTCAGGACTCTGATTGTCCCAGAGGTGGTTTTGGGATCGATGACATAGGTAGAGCCTGGTTCTTCCATCCAGAAATATCTTTAGCGCTTTTTCACCTGAGGTTCCTATTTGCATATATTCATATTTGCTCCCCTTCCTCCCCATACCCATTTCTTTCGCAGGCTTGTTTTTAGAAGGAAATGCCAATCTCATGGTCATGTATTATTGGTCATGAACAGCTGTCTCCCCACCCCCCAAAAGTTCACTCCTTTGGTTGAATATTTGTGCTCCTGAAACAAGAATGCATGAAAAATAACATGCTATGTGCAAAATATGCTCATCTGTATTTACATTTATGCCTCTGAAAATTTCAAGGCAAATTAAATGTGAAGTTAAGAAAATGATAGTTCCCTGTCAGTGGGATAATGTACAGCCACTGCAAGACAGCGCAGTGGAAAGCACCTAAGACAGGTGAAATGTGCAGGATACTGGCGCCTCCCTGCCCTCCAGTATGGAACATTCTGTATGATTCACGGTCAATAAGACAACCATTTAATGAACATGTACTATGTGCCAGGCCCAGTGTGAGGTGTTTTCTTGTGCCTTTCCCACTAATGTTCGTGGCAAACATAAACTAGGCATCATGACTTCTTAGATAGAGGAGTTCCAGCCAAAGGTCCATGTTGGGGTACTGTGGAAGGGCTTTGGGTTACAGGACACTGAGGCCTGTTCCAATTTGAGATTCCATGAGCCACCATAACTCTTATGCTTGAATCCCGTTCATCCTTTTTCCAGGAGCAGGATTCCAGGCACCTCTTCTCGGACCCCTCTTTGCTCTTGTCACGGTCCTGGTGGCAAAGCCGCTCTCATCCAGTGAAACCATAGGACGGGTCTGGAGAGTTGGCCAAAGTTCATAAACCAAGACATTCCTTCTTTCTGTAATTATTTTTTAAAATTTAAATAAGCAATATGTACAAAATTAAGAAGATATAAAAGGGGTAGAGAGTAAATTTCAGGCCCCTTCCACTGGCCCCAGTCGCCCTGTTTCCTGTCCCCACTGGCAATCACTGTATCCCGTTTCTTGCATCATTTTCTAGAGATGGTTCGAGTATAAAGAAACGCATCCTAAGCATGAATCTCTTCACCCCTCTTTGTGTACCCACAACTCCGCATACTTTCCGGACACCTTTCCTACTCTGACACTTAGGGCTGTCTCTTAGCACTCATTTCACATCAATCTGCTTCCCTTTTCTTTAAAAGGTTGCACAGATTTCATTTTACGTGCCTTAATTTATTTGAATATTCTTTCTTCAAGGATATTTAGTTGTTTTTTCCCCCAATTTTTCTTAACACAAATAATGCTACAGTGAATGTGCCTGGACATGTATCATTTCAACACACGGGTATATGTATTCCATAAATTCCTGGAAGGGAAATTGTCAAAGAACATAAAAATTTTAAATGTTGACAATCATTCCAAATTGCTTAGCACAGAGGTCGACACAGTTTAGCGCCCCCAGTGGTACTTGAGTTAGGCTCCAGACCATTCACATTCTCGCTCAAATATGCAGCTGGGGCTGGAAGAACATAGGTTGGTCCCAGTGGTATGAACCGGGGCCACTCACTTCCCCTCCATGAACCTTGGTTTCCGGAGCCATCAAAAGGTAATGCCACCCACCCAAGCAGCACCACGGCTTGTGTAAAGACTTAGGAAGCGTTCAGCATCCTGCCCTGTCAGCTCCAGAATGTTCGACACTTGCTTCGTCCACTGTAAAGCTTCGTGGGTGTGCCTGCAAAAGGCCTTCTGGGGGTTCTGTCCTCTTTTCCACGCTGGGCTCTGCTCTGTGGGCTTAGGAATCCTAGAGCATCTTAGGATCCTAGAGCAGAAGCAGATGAGGGGGACGAGTCAGTGGTACCACCTTTGAAAGGACTTGTAGACGTTGCAGGTCGGTCTGTTATCCCCTCAGCGACGCAGGCTGGAAAACGGCCAAGGACACACAAAGCTGACAGACGCATGGTCCTGAGACCTGGACGTGCCCGGGGATGGCGGCGTCTGTCACATCTTTGGGAAACCACTTTGCTGCCAGAAGACCACAGCGGGATCTGGGGACCACAAATTTCAAATTTTCATCTTGACCTTTTGGGGAGAAGAATGAGTTGAATTCTAATTAAATCATTTTATACAGAAGGACGTGATTAAGTGAATGAGGTTCTGCCTGGTTTCTTGCAGATGCTACATCAGCATTTCTAAAATATAATATTTAAAGAGCACTTTTTAAAAAAAGAGTCATTGAATGACTTCCAGAAGTCAATATTTTTGTATCTTCATTTTTAAAATAATAAAATAATACATAATTATTGTGAAAACTTCAATGAATATAGAAGCGTATAAAGTGTGAAATTCCCCAATCCGTGTCCCCATCCCCAGCCTCGCCACCTACATGTAACAGCAGGGACACAGATATTTCTCCTTTCAGAGGCTTTTATCTGGGCATATTAATAACTGTGTATGTACACATGTATATTACGCTATATGTATAAATAGCCATTGTACAAAAATGGAACCTGCTGAGAAATTGTTCTGTAGCTTGTTTTTTTCACTAGCTGGTTATCTTAAAAGAGGTCGAGGGCTTCCCTGGTGGCGCAGTGGTTGAGAATCTGCCTGCTAATGCAGGGGACACGGGTTCGCGCCCTGGTCTGGGAAGATCCCACATGCCACGGAGCAACTAGGCCCGTGAGCCACAACTACTGAGCCTGCGCGTCTGGAGCCTGTGCTCCGCAACAAAAGAGGCCACAATAGTGAGAGGCCCGCGCACCGCGATGAAGAGTAGCCCCCGCTTGCCGCAACTACAGGAAGCCCTAGCACAGAAACGAAGACCCAACATAGTAATCAATCAATCAATCAATAAATCTTTAAAAAAAAAAAAAAAAAAAAAGAGGTCGAGGATTTTAGAACAAAGCGCATGGTGTCTGCAATCTACTTCTGATCCTGCACATACAGAGTGTGGTGTGAGCTCACCACGCTGTGTTCACCGGGCTGGGGGGCGGATCTGAGCCACGTCCCAGAGGAAGCGACCGAGTGAGCCAAGGATGTTCATCCTGGAGGGCAGAAGAGGACTCAAGGAGTTGGACAGTCGTCTTCAAATATCTGAAGGGTTGCAGAGGTTGGTGGACCCTAGAGGGCTGGGTCCGGACCAGCTGATGGAAGCTTCAGGGAAGCAGAGCTCAGCAAATCCAAGTAGCATCCTAAGAGTGCCGGCTTCGGGTCAAACCACCTGAGTTCTAATCTTGACTCTTGTACCTTGTAGCTGAAACAAATCCATGCCTCAGTTTCCTCATCTGTGAAATGGGGTAAGCAAGTGATATACTGGGCTGATTCTGTGAAGATTCGTTGAGATGTTCCATGTATAGCTCTCAAAATAGTGCCTGGAGTGGAGGGAACCCTCCATCAACACAATTAACGTGATCATACGTGTGGTTAGTAACCTGAACGTCCCTGAGCTCTCTGGTAATAGCCTATGTCTTTAGCTAGTGTGGCTTTAGAAAATCCTGTCTTTTACCACATTTCCTTTTTTGTGCATTTCTAGGAAGATCCTGACTCCAAATGGACCTGATTCACAGCTCTGCTCTGGCTCTTTCTCATCACATCAACAGGTTTTCTGAACAAGGGTGGCTTCCTCCAGGCTGGGTGGGTGTCTTCCCTGCCCTGCTCCACCCAAGCATGACCCCAGCTCCTCCTAATTTCCCACAGCACTGCAAGGAACAGATCATATCATTTCATGACTCTTACTCCATGGAGAGGAAAGCCTCGGGTTCCTGGTCCTACCCCTGGGGCTTGCTGGTGGCCTGTACGGTGGTCATTTCTGCCTTCCACCCATGAAGTCACGTCTCCAGGCATGGTGAGCCCATCAAATCAAGTCTGGGTTGCTCACAACCTTTAAAATGCAGTGACTTGTCTTAAAGGTCTGCCCTTTGGCCAGATCTGTTTCCTTCCTCTTCTCTAGCTGAGGCCATGGTGTGCTGGTGAATCATCTCAAAAAAAAAAAAAAAAAAAAAAAAAAAAGGCATGATTTGTAGCATTTGCTAATTTTTGTGACTCCCACCATAGTCTATTTCAAGCTACCAACAATGTAACAACTAGCTTACACAATTCTTGCCTATTTGATTATAAGTTCTCATAGATACAGTTCTGGGTACAGGCCTGTGCAAAGCCAAGTTGGTTCTGGGCTTGGTATTGGGTATTGATAATGCTGCACAGAGTTTCTGCAGCAACTCCTCCTGGCTTGGGTTCCAGAACTAGGTTTAGGGGCTCGCATGAGGATTTCTTTAATCTGTGTTACTGCATGCTGGGCCCTCTTGTCACACATCTGTAAGAACCCTCCATTGAATGGACCTCAGAGCTCTAGTTTGAGGGTGAGCAATAGGATAGCAGGGCCAGCTTTCTAGAATTATCTGTGCTATTTTTAATTTGCTGGGTATAAAAGAGAATTTGTAGGTATATGTGACCATCACAAATGCTTTCGGAATGTTCTGTTCATGTCCTACTATCAACCATTTGAAATTTTGTTTAAGAAATCAACAAGAATGTAAATCCACTATGATTCAATAAAAAATAAATAAATAAAAAATAAATTGAAAAAAAAGAAATCAACAAGGAATGCAAGTCTTTGGAGCTCAACCCTGAGGTCCATTTTTTTTTTTTTTTTTTTTTTTAAAGAATATCCTATTCATTTTAAATTTATTTATGTATTTATTTATTTATTTTTTGCTGTGTTGGGTCTTCGTTTCTGTGTGAGGGCTTTCTCCAGTCGTGGCAAGCGGGGGCCACTCTTCATCGCGGTGCGCGGGCCTCTCACTATCGCGGCCTCTCTTGTTGCAGAGCACAGGCTCCAGATGCGCAGGCTCAGCAATTGTGGCTCATGGGCCTAGTTGCTCCGTGGCATGTGGGATCTTCCCAGACCAGGGCTCGAACCCGTGTCCCCTGCATTGGCAGGCAGCTTCCCAACCACTGCGCCACCAGGGAAGCCCCCAACTGAGGTCCATTCTTATTCACAAGTCCTTTTCTCCAAGTCTGCAGACTCGGAGAAAAGGAATAAATGAAACTTTATTCTCACTCAGTATTTTCAGTCTCCAACAGAATACACAGCAACCTCAGGAAATAGATACATCTGTAGCTTTGTGAAGGAATAATAACATTCCTTCCCCTCCCAGTACGGGGAGAGAGTCGAGGTCCCTTATGTGCCCCAGAAGGATGCCAGATGCAAGGGAGTTTCCTCTCCTTGGCTGGACTTTCAAGTAAAGTGAAGAATTCCTGGAGTGTGAGTCATCCGTCCTGGCTGCAGGCAGCACAGCCTGGCCAGGACCTCCTGGGGACCAGGAGGAGTGAGAACAGCCCCGCGGTCCCGTGGCTCCGAGAAGAGCTCCCAGCTGCTGCCCATCTTCACAGCCCTCTGCCCTCTGCTTTTCACATGACAGCTGCAGTTTTCAAAGTGAGGCTCAAGGACGTGGGGCCACACATAGAACCAGCAACGCATGAACTGGAACTGCAGGGGACCCAGGAGAAAAGGAGAGCATCTCGCGTCCCAGGGCCTGGACCTCAGCACAGCTTGAACTGTGTGAAGGACCCGCCCTTCTTTCCTCTGCAGAACCCAGGCCAATCCAGAGGCTCCAGAAAAGCCAACTTCCCCAAAGGAGTGAAGAAGGTCTAAAGGCAAATATTCCCTGTTGGTGAAAAGGGCCCGTTTCCAGGACAAAACTCCGGCATTCTGAGGAGTAAGCAAAAGACTACTCCTTGTGGCCACAGGGCAGCAGCTGTGCCAGTTTGTTTTAAAGCAAACATGTAATTTAGGAGGTGAAAATGTATGTTACCAAAGGAGTCTTCACTTTGTCAAGGGAGTCTTTACATAGAATTGCATAGGTTTTTTTTTTTTTAAATTGAAGTATAGGTAATTTACAATGTTGTGTTAGTTTCAGGTGTACAGCACAGTGATTCCATTTTTTACATATATATATTTATATATATATATTTTATATATTTTTATATACATTTTAATATATATATATATATATAATATATATGTATATTCTTTTTTTGGATTCTTTTCCATTATAGTTTATTACAAGATATTGAATATAGTTCCCTGTGGAGGGCTTTTGAGTGTTTGCTTCAAGTTCATTAACTCCTTGAATGGTCAGAAAAGCCTCCAATGTCAAAGCCACTCAGGAGGGAAGGGAAAGGGCCCTGGACGTGCCCCCCAGGTCTTCCATCTTGGGTGGCCTTGACCCCGAGAGCCTTAGGACACGAGTGTGGGCTTCTCTGTCACCTAAGTTTGGAAATGGTTAACTGGGTCTCTTTACTGCAAACCTTCTCAGACCTCTGCATATGAGCATTTGCTTTGTGAGTGTCCTGGAGTGGGTCGTGTTTCAGTTCCCATGATTGTATTTGACTGCGTAATCCTATGGATTTGCATCTCTTCTTGCGCACCCTGTTCTGAGGGCTAGAGAATTAGGAAAATCTCATGTCCCAACCACGCTGCATAAACACAGCTAGTGTTCCACACAGGACATGTTTTCCTGCAAAGCGTGTTGCAGATTATTGAAATGGGGAATAAGTCTCTCATGTCTGCTCAAGGCTTCTGAAGACTCCACCTGTGGAGCCTGGTGGCAGAGAGGGGGGTGTTTGCCCCATTTGGTCCCATTTTTCCAGGGGGCTCCTACTCCCCTGAGGAGCTGGCCAGGACTTGGTGGGGACCCGGCATCTGCCTAGGGGACGGTGTCACATTCACCGCTGCATTATCCACTCCTACCGCCCCTTCCTGAAGAAGAAACTACCTAACTTTTCTCAAAGCCTAGTACTGTGTTGGCCTGGATTCTGCCAAACAAACTGTGGCAGCATTTTGGCTTTGCTATAAAAACAAACACGGGGGGCTTCCCTGGTGGCGCAGTGGTTGAGAATCTGCCTGCCAGTGCAGGGGACACGGGTTCGAGCCCTGGTCTGGGAGGATCCCACGTGCCGCGGAGCAACTGGGCCCGTGAGCCACAATTGCTGAGCCTGCGCGTCTGGAGCCTGTGCTCCGCAGCAAGAGAGGCCGCGATGGTGAGAGGCCCGCGCACCGCGATGAAGAGTGGTTCCCGCTTGCCGCAACTGGAGAAAGCCCTCGCACAGAAACAAAGACCCAACACAGTCATAAATAAATAAATAAATAAATAAATAAAAGAACGTGAATTTCTAAAAAAAAAAAAACAAACAAACACGGGGTTGCCTAATCGATTCTGGTGTGAAGGGCTGGCACGTGCTTCAGGGGAACTTTCAGCTAATGATCAACGATCCAGTGTCTTGACCTAATCAGTTTACCGGAAGCAGGCTTTGCTGTTCATCCCCACAGACATCTGCCCCATTACCTGCGGTCCTGCGTCTTCACAGTACTAACACTCTCCTGGGCTTTTCTTTCCGGAGGCTGCTGAGCGTGATGGGAAATCTGATGGCCAACCGTGCTGTGTTTGTTTTAAGACAACCATCCAGGTTAGGATCGTTGAACATAAAATACACTTCATAAAGGCTGCATGATGCTCTTTCCTTTGGGTCTCTGGGAAATCATCTTCTGAAGGTGATTTTGATTAACTTCACTGCAAAACGAATGAAAACACACTTCACCAAGCAGCCTATAGAGTCAGAATCCACTTGCGTTTGTAATCTTAATGGATTCTCAAAAACAAGCGTGAAGCCAAATTACAGAACACGTTATTTTAATGATTTTTTTTTTTTAGCTCTCTGAAAACACGTTGTTTATTTGCAGAATTCTTAATTCCTTCTTTCTATCATCAATATTCAGAGTGAGAGTGTGTGTCTGTGAGTGTGTATCTATGTGTGTTAATCAAAGAACAGCACAAAGAATAGCATCTTAGGGGGATGTATCTTAAGGGTTTACATTTAATTATTTGGCTTGGAATTGACTTAAATATAAGTTCCTCTGCTGAGTACATGGGGAATTATACACTATGCATTCTTTAAATAAATATATTTATTTTATTTTATTTATAAAATAAATATATTTATTTTATTTTATTTATAAAATAAATATATTTATTTTATTTTATTTATAAAATAAATATATTTATTTTATTTTATTTATAAAATAAATATATTTATTTTATTTTATTTTATTGTTGGCTGTGTTGGGTCTTTGTTGCTGCGCGTGTGCTTTCTCTAGTTGCAGCAAGCAGGGGCTACTCTTTGTTGCGGTGCGTGGGCTTCTTATTGTGGTGGCTTCTCTTGTTGTGAAGCAAGGTGCGTGGGCTTCAGTAGTTGTGGCACGTGGGCTCAGTAGTTGTGGCTCGCGGGCTCTAGAGCGCAGGCTCAGTAGTTGTGGCGCATGGGCTTAGCTGCTCCACAGCACGTGGGATCTTCCCGGGCCAGGGATTGAACCCGTATCCCCTGCGTTGGCAGGCGGATTCTTAACCACTGTGCCACCAGGGAAGCCCACACTATGCATTCTTGATCCTTATTGCAATTGAAAGGGAAAATCTCTCTTCATCAAGATTTGCCTAATAATCAGTATAACTGCCACAATACTGGGTATGCAGTAACCCGCCTGCTGATGCCAGGGGACTTTGAAAGCGCCACTGGCAAGGATGGTGGCAGGACGGTGGAGTGGTGAGGGGCTGAGCTCTGGCCCTTCTGCTTACGCCTCTTTGATTGTCACCTCTCTGAGTGCCAGATCCCCGTCTGTGAAATGATCGTGCCCCGGGCGCTGTCCTCAGCTCAGGGATCCAGGACAGAGTGGAGGCCCCTTGAGAATATTTAACAAATATTGGCCCTCGGTCTCCCAAACTAGTGAACAGAAGAGGCGCTCTTGCCTTGTAAATATCCCCCCACCATCCGGGTTTTCTTATGCTGCTGTAACTTCTGTTATAAACACGTCCCATGCAGGGAGGGGAAAGGCTGCAGCTGCTGCCCAGTTAGCGGTCGCCTGGCGACGTGCTTGCGCATCCCTGTGTGTGTGAGGAGCAGGTGGGGACTTGTGTCTGGGAGCGACGACTCCCGGCCTTCTGAGCATCCCACTAGCCGGGGCTCCAAGGCCAAAGGCTGACACGGATCCGGCAGCACCTCCTTCCTCCCCAGGACTCACTCTGCGGCTTGACATCTACACTGACCTTGGACACCAAAGAGAGGTGCAAGGCCTGGGATTCATGCTGGTCAAGAGGGGCAAGAGCGTGCCTCTAGATTTGCTCCCAATAAAGAAAACTCTGATTTCAAATCTGACTGACTGCTGCTAAAGCCCCTGGATTTCCCACCCACCACATCCTACTGTGTTTTGGAAAATGCCTGTAAAGCAGTGTGTGTGTGTGTGTGTGTGTGTGTCTAAACTGTGCTAACAAGAATTGAGGAGGAGGGAGTCTGGCCAGGGGTGGGGGCAGAGGGAGGGCCCAGGAGGAGAGAGGGAGGGCCAGAGGTACCCAGCAGAGGCCAGGACCGGCAGAAAGCAGCAGCAGGAAGCATCGCCCATCGTAAAGACCTAGGATGATGTTTCGGCATCGGGGAGGCTGACGTTGAATGTGACGTTGTTTGCTGCCTCGTGGTGGGCCACTACCTGCCTTGCACTGGGGTGATGCGGGGGGCAAGGGAGGGGAGCGTGCAGCAGAGCAAAGCAACCTGGGCGAGAAGGCTGGCGGGGGCTGCGTGGCCCTGATTTGGAGCAGCAGAGGGGCAGGTGGTGATGGGGCTGCCTCAGCAGGGTATGAGACACCTCTTCCTCCACCACGTGCCAGAGGAGGGCAGCCCTGGGGAGGGGACGTCACTCGGTCAGAGGGGAAGCACACGCCCTTGGCCTGCTTTCCCTGTCTCTGTGCTCATAGGTAATTTAGAATTTGATGTCACGGGAAAAGCTGTAGACGGGGAAACGCTCTTCACAGCGTCATTTACGACGGCCCCAAATTAGAAGCTCTGGATGTCTAACAATATTGGAATGGTTAATTCAATGTCAGCATTTAACAGTCATGGTCTATTTCGTGGTTGTTAAAGCCGACAGTTATGAAGACTGTGGAGAAACCCAGGCAACGCTCAGGGTGGAATTTCAATGCAAAGCAGGGCGTAAATCTTCCACAAGGTGCGATGACCGCCACCAACATCCAGCAACATTTGACTCAGCAGCTACCATGAGCCCAGGAGGAATGGGCTCTGGCTCCTAACGGGGAAGTGCTTGCTCTCTTTGAGAACGGGGTCCACTGCAGGTGATGGAGCAAATGAATGGCCAGTGAGAAATAATGGAAAAATCTAAACAAGTGGCCCCCAAAACATAAATATGTAATAACAACGTATGAATGTTCATTGATTTAAAACATTCCTACAGGTCACCATTAGGTAAGTGTTCAGGGAATCATTAAAGTATTAAATGTAATAAAAGATCATATTAAAGGAAGACAGAGGATCATTCTAAATTTTAAATAGTTGTCAATTGTTTTTAAGGATGAAAAAACTGGCAGTTATTAAAATCCTGTTGTATCTATAATAACAATAGATAGAAGTCATAAGCATTATTTGAAATGACTGAAATAAAGACATCTTCACAGCTATCCAAGAAAAGTATAGGTAACTCTTCCCTAAAAGGTGTAAAGTTCAGGGACATCCACATTTACTAAATAATTAACTTCTGTTTTGTAAACCATGCAAATCACAATTCTCAGATGTTTATATCAGAAAAACAAGATGGCCACCCTTGGATGTAAGAGGACTGTCCCACCCACATCCAAAGGGAGAGGAAGGGGCCTGCCCTCCAAACACACACACGCACGCACACGCACACACACGCACACACACACACCGCAGCAGAAGCCTGAGCTCTGCACTGGTTAAGCTCGCAGACCTGTCCTGCCTAGAACACTGCCAGGCCTGCAGGAAACACCTAAGAGATGTTATTTATGTGGCGAACAAGAGCTTCAGAGATGTTTGCAACCTTTACTGACTGACTCCATGTTTACTACCTCAGTTAATCCTCACTACAGCACTTGGAGACTGATACTGTTGTATCCCTATTTTATAGCTGTGGAAACTGAGGTTCAGAGATGCTATTTAACTTCCTGAAGGTCCCCGGAGTGAGTGAAGGAGCCAAGAACTCAGTGCGCCTGGCTCCAGCTTGCTCCCCGTCCCTCGGTGTTGGGTGGGAGGAGCGTTTTAGCATCACCTGAGCACAATGGCCGTGAGGATGTGGCTGGCAGATTTCCAAGAACACGGTGGCCCAGGGCTGCGCTCTGAATCCGTCAGTGAGTCTGTGGGAGGCTGTCCTTCCCGGGGCTGCTCCTCACCAGTGACTGGGCACGGCAGCCCGGGTGCTCTCACCCACGACCCTCTCCACATCAGAATGAAAGAGCCCTCCTCTTGCTCCCCGCTCAGCCCCAAGCTCTTGTCAATAGTCTTGTTTGCACGGTCTCCTGAATCCACTCCTTTCTAACGTTTCTTGGTGACAGTGATGGTTCCAATTCTAAGGCCTCATCACTGGGATTGTTGTGATTGCATCTTGAATTTCTGCAAGTTTCACGTTCATGGTGATAACTTACCTGCCACTGTCTTTTTACCTCCATCTGCATAACTGGGACTGCGGCCCACCCACAGGTCCCTCCCAGGATTCCCAGTGACTGAGTCACACGTTCTTCTGCGTGAGTCTTTTCTGGAAGGCTCTGCCGCTCCTCTAGCTCATCCTCTTATCGGTTGGCCATCCTTCTCCCATGGTAGTGAAGCTGTGTGACCAGAGATGGCATCACTGTTGAGGCTAATGAAACAGTTTTGCTTGCATGGAGATCCTTCGAAGATGCTGAAGATGTCCTCGCTTTGTATTCACATGGCCATATGTATTTGAAGATTTGCTAAACTAAGGTATTTTGATGGCAATTAGTTAAGACAGCTGTCTGTTTCCAACTTCTCTTGTGTCCCTGTGCCACACTCCCCTCATATATATATTCCACTATATATATATATTTATATATATATATTCAAATTTACATTGTTGGTGACAAGCTTGTTAATGCATCAATTCAAATAATATTTAACATAATTTACTAGATTAGATACTCTGAAATACCCCAAAATATCTCTTACAACTCATATTTAATATAAATTTTATGGAAATATCTGCAGATTTGATAACATTTCTGAAAATGTATATGACATTACCAATAAAATTTGAGAAGCTGAAACTTTCCTAAACTATCACTATTAAAAAAAACACAAAAACTAGTTTTGTTCGACCGGCCTACAACAAAGACTAACTCATCTTTTTTTTCTTTCTATGGAAAATGATATTATAAAGTTGCTGACAGGTTGAAAAGGCAATGAGCGTTTACAGACAAAAAAACCTGGAAAAAGAAAATCATTATAAAAACACGTCCAGTAGTTCATAAAATATTTTTATTCTGGATTGTGTGTTGTTTGTTGGTTATTTAACAGTTGTATTTTATTATAATTTCTCATTTCATTCAAAATAGGTATTCACTTTTGTGTTCTATTATACCGTAATTTTGTATTCTTTTGGTGAGTGAGGGCCCCTAATGTGTAAGCATCAGCCCCCGTGCAAGCTGGAGTCTCCTCTGTACAGTGGCTGGTGACCAAGGGCAAGAGGAAGGTGGGGTCTCCTTCCTAATTATGTTTCACCCAGTTCCCCAGATCCTGGCAAAGGCCCTCCCAGAAGCAGCTCTTCTGGGATCTGCTTGCAGCCCTGCTTCTTGTTCTTGGGGTTGGGCTGGAGAAGAGAGATCTTGCTGCTCTCCTCTCTTCTTGCTGCTTTCCTCTCTGGTTCACCTTTCCACCTCTAGGGGCTCAAGCACAAAATCTCCCCCCTCCCCGTCTCTCACACAAACCACCAGCTCATGTCCATGCAGCTCAGGGGTCCCTTGGCTCACAGCCTAGAGGAACGTGGCTCAGCTGACCACACTGTGCCATCCAGTTCTGGTGCGTCCCCCATCATTTCTGGTCCCTCTGTTATCTACTGCTCTCTGCCACCAGCTTCATCTTCCTAAAACACCACTGTTCACACATTAGACCTGGACCCAAAGTCTCCAATGGCTCCCCACTCCCCGAAGGAATGAGTCCAAATCCTTAAGTTGGTATTCAAGGTCATTCGGTTCTCTTCCTACTTTTGACTCTGAATCTCACTTCCTTCGATGGACTCCTCGGCTTACAGCATTTATCCAGCCAAATGGTTTTAGTCAATTGGCACCATGAAAAGACTCTCTTCTGAGTCTTCACTCACAGCTAATCTCATGCTTGGTGCCTTCTCCAAAGATCCACGGTGATGTGCTTCCCACAGAACGGCATGGAATAGAATAGTCCAATAGTCCAATAACAAAATAAGTTGTAATAGAAGCTGAGCCTCAAAGATGAACAGGTAAGTATAGTAGCCAGATGACAAACGGGAAAGGCAAGTCCTCAAAAAGATCAAAACACAGGCTGTCTTGGGGATGGAGGTCAACAGGATCTTCACAATCTCACATTTTATTTGTTATATACTATTTCATCATGAGAATAGAGTATAATTATTTTTGGTCTCAGCTTTATTGAGATATAATTTGTATAGCATATGATTTGTTCATTTAAAGTGTACAACTCAGTTGTTGCCTATGTTGCTTAGCACAGTCACAGAGGTGTGCAACGATCACCAAAATTTTACAGCATTTCCATCACTCCAAGGAGAAACCTCATGCTCTTTACCTATCACTTCCAACCCTCCTCCTCCTCCCAGCCCTAGGCAACCACTGGTGCAATTGATTTTTCAATGTTTGCGTTATTGATCATCTGAGTTGTTTTCAGTGTTTAGCAATTGTAAGCAATGCTCCACAGGACATCTGTAAAGGAGGAATACGTTTCCCCTTATAACCGCTGTTGATTTCTGGTGGATCCTGTATATGGAAGCACTTTGCACCTTGCTGGGCACCTTGCTGACATGGGTGCACAGATGAAGGTGGGGCCAGAATTTGGCTGTAGGAGGGGAGTTAGTCCTGGGGTAATGGGAGAATTATTTTCACACTGGGAGGACGTGTAACACTAGGTGGGAGGGGTTGAAGAAGTCAGATGGGAAAGGACAAAAACACAAGAGGATTGAGTGGAAATTCTTCAATGGCCTGGTGAGGGGCCAAAGGATATTTTAAAAGCAAGGATACTCAGTTATCAATTCAAAGTTGGCTCTGTGGCTGTGACGTAGACCCTTCCCCACACTGTCCTGTCTCCACCCATATCAGTCTTCTGTAATTGCCATTGTACTCACTCATGAACTCTTGGAAGCCATGTGCATGTGTCTGTGCCTATGTGCATGTGGGTGTGTCAGTGAGGAAGACACTGAGGCTCCTGTCAGAGTGGACATGATGTTAGTGGGGACAGCGTGTGCAGAAGGAAGAGCCTGAGGGCTGCAGTGACTGTGAGAAGCTAAGTGGCCTTAAAAGTCACCAAGTCTTGGCAGCACTGTGGTGGAATTGAAGAATTCAATCAATGGTAATGTTACCCAACCAGGGCTTGTGTGTCCCCAGCACAGAAAGCCAAACTCTGACAGCAGGTGTTTGCAGCAAAGTAAGGATTTATTTGCAGGGTGCCAAACAAGGAGAATGGGCAGCTCATGCTCAGAAGACCTAAACTCCCTGATGGAGTTTAGGAGAGTTTTTGGAGACAGTGTTATGGGCCAGGGCCATAGGATGTGTGAATAGCTCACGGACTTTCTTCTGATTGGTTGGTGGTGAGGTAACAGAGTGGTGTTTTAGGAATCTCAACCTTCTGGTTCTAACCAGGCTGGGGTCTAAGTACTTGTGGTCAGCATGGAGTCACCATCCTCCACCTGGGTGGTGGGGGGTATTAGTTTCTGCAGAACAACTCAAAGATATGTGTCGGATTGTTATCTACATCCCTTCAGGAGGACCTGGAAGTCCTGTGACTCTATTGTTCTCATACTTAAGCCTGCTCTCTGGAACTCGGAGAAGGCCTCGGAGAGTAAGCCATTTTTTCTACAAACAAGAAATAGAGAGGGTTTTTGTACCTGGGAGGGCCCCAAAGGGCCCTGCTTGGTTTCAGTTCCCCCTTTTCTTTGATATTCCTCAATCCTGAGGGGAACAAGGAGAGGACAAGAAAAAGAATAAAGTTTTGGACAGAAAGATTCATCATAAACTCAGAAAGGAAACTCAGTTTCAGGGGGACTCAGTTTCAATTAGAGCTCCCTGAGCAGTGACGTTCTGGAGTGGGCATCTTTATGAATGTATGTTGTTTCCAAAGGAACTTTTCCCAGGACTGAAATGGCTGATCTAGAATGAATTAAGACATTTGTGACTTGTGAAATGTGAATGATTTTCCCAGAGGGTTTTGCTCCAGCCTCCAGGGATGCTGGTAATGAATTGTGTGCATCAACTCCAGACACCCTCCAGTTTCGTGGTGAAAAATCACTCCTGGTTCTTGTCTTACCTGATGTCCCAGTGATAGACCCCAGGATATCATTCTAAGGTGGGACATCTCTTCTTTAAGGAATTGCCCTCTCATACAATGCAAGGTCCCAGTAGAGTAAGTGGCAGAATTAAGATGACAAATCAGGATTTTAGACTCCTGGCCATTTGTGAGTTCTCTCAGCTCTACTTCTCAGATACGATTAAGCTCAGAATGTCTGGAGAGAAACGTTTAGAAAGAGGGAAATAGTTCGGAGGGGATTGTATTTCGACAGGTGAAATAAAAAGACACAAAGGTCTAAGTGCATCAGAGTTGGTAATGCTCCTAAAAGTGACTCTCACTGTAGGAAATGATGTCATTTTTAGACAAAAGGACATAAGTATTTCCACATCTCTAAACTTAATATCATAAACTAGGAAAGTGAAGAATGTCGAAGACGTCTGTACACTTGCCTTCATACTGTTGATTAATAAGCTTTTGAGACAGTAACTTGAACTTAATCACATATCATAGTTTATTCTTTGCAGGAAGTTCTTTTTAGAATGTAACAAATGCTGAAGGAAGAATTATACTGTTAATAGAACTGTGCCTGGCACAGAGTAGGTGCTCAAGAAATAATTAGTGAAGCAGTAAATGAATAGAGGACAGATGTAACCAAAAATCAAAATTACATTCATTTCTCAAGTCAAGGATGAACTTTCAATTAAGCAACTTTGGTTATGATTTCCTTGGCTCTTCCTGGAGATTTCTGTGTGTATATATAGTGTTTTTTTCCTCATTTAGAAGACTGGGCTCTTCCTGCAGCCCAGTTTGATGGTTTTGATTTAAATAATACCAATAACAGGCATTTTTGAGGAAGTCAATTGACAACACATATGCTTATACATATGCAATGAGATCTCATTATTAATAAAGCCTTATGTATAAATGCCACACAAACACACCTAATTTATCCTGTACCTGGCAGTGGGTTCCATGTTATGACACTGTCTTACAGTTCCATACTCCTGGTGTGCAGACGCTTTTAGTACAATTCCCGTGTGGGAATCATTGAAATATTATAATTTCTATGCACAGACTAATGCCAATACATTTGCATGTAAGTCTTCAAGTGTGCCACTAAATCACTTCCTTCCTTTTTAGGCATATTTTTCTCATCTGGTTTTGATGTAGATTTGCTCTCACATAAGCATCTGAGGAATGAGTCTGGACATTGCTAAACAGGGCTGCTAGGAGGGGAGGAGAGGAAAGATTATGCTGATCATTAATTGTGGTGTGGGCGTTTGGTTGGGAAAAACCAGCTGGCGGAGCAATGGTACTACGTCTGGTTCACAGACATGGGCAGTGACCCCAAGGTCTGGCCAAGGAGGAGTCACATGCCTTTGGCGACTTCTTGTTTACTCTCAGAGTTTAACTGTGACTTGAAATCCATTCTTTGCCAAAATTTAGATTTAATTAAACATGTCTAATTCTAATTTTAGAACTGAGCTTGGACCTTTTTTCTAGTCACTGCTCCAAAGTGGAGCTCAGGGGAAAAGAAAGGTTTCTTCAAGATCATCTCTCTCTTATAATATTCAAGTGCATCCTGGCTCCGAGGAACTGAGCATCTGCACTAGGTCAGCATCAGAAAGTCCTCTGAATTGCGCAATAGGGCTTATACAACAAGGTGAGATCATGCCTGGGCAAAAGAAAAAAGAGAAGGGAAAACATTAAAGATCTCCAACATATGTAACCAGATTTTAGTTGAAGTAATCATTATCTAGTAGGAAAATCAGGTCCTGGAAAGCCTGTCTTCGCTTCACATTGATTTTTAATGTAGTTTGGACTCTGATAATATTACACATCATTGAGCCTATTGAAGTTTTCTTTTTCAAAAACTTTAAAAATTGAAGTATAGTTAATTTGCAATGTTGTGTTAGTTTCAATTGTACAACAAAGTGATTCCATTTTATATATATGTATCCACAGACACACACACACATATTCTTTTTCAGATTCTTTTCCATTATAGGTTATTACAAGATATTGAGTATAGTTCCTTGTGCTGTACAGTACGTCCTTTTTGTTTACCTATTTTACATATAGTGGTGTGTATATGTTAATCCCAAACTCCTAATTTATCCCTCCCGCCCCCACTTTCCCCTATGGTAACCATAAGCTTGTTTTCTATGTCTGTGAGTCCATTTCTGTTTTGTAAATAAGTTCATTTGTATCATTTTTTTTAGATTCCACATACAAGTGATATCATATATTTGTCTTTCTAGCCTGTTGAATTTAAAATGGTGACAAAGTATAGTGGAATAAAAGGACTCCCAAGTCACTTGTTTCATTTATTCAGTCAAAAAACATTTACTGGCCACCTTCCTTATGAGCAGAACACTGAGCCTTGTCAAGGCCATCTGACAGCTTTCAGACCCACCATCCCAACACCACCGTCACAAGCACCATCATCACCATCATATCACCATCACCACCATCATCACCAGCACCAACATCATCAGCACCGTCATCATTAACACGACCACCATCCCAAACCAACACCATCCCAGTGCCATCCCCTTCCAGCCCCATCACCAACACTGTTCTCCTCTGGAGCTCTAGGCTTTGTTCAGACAGTAACATTTCATTTTCACTCCAACCCTATGAGACAGATATTATAGTCCCCAGTTATTTTTGATGGAGCTGGAGGCTGAGAACAGTGACGTTACTTGTGTGAGCCACGTGCTAATGAATAGAGGAACCATGTCAATTCTCCACCTCCCCAGATGCTCAGTTTTCTGGGGGATGCACCAGGAGGCCACCCCACAAAAATCCTGAGGATGAAAACCTTAGTAATAATGTGCTATGTTTATATCAATGCTTACATATCTTAAAGCACCTTTACATCTTTACATTTATTACATCCTTTAAGCTTATAACAAGGATGTATTATCATAATCAAATTTAAAACATGTTTTACTGGATATCTCAGTCCCAAAGAAAATGTGCAGTAAATTAAGCATCTGATAGCACATTTCCAAAACCAATCATCAAGTGTGATGTAGACACAGAGGTTATTCCAGGGCCTTTGGTCAATTCTGGATCAGCTTCCTCCTGGTCGCTGGCCTGTGAAAAGCTAAACTGGAAAGTTCCTGTATTCAAAATGGCCAAAGTGCTAATTAGGGTTGGGAAGTTTGTTGAATTGGAAATAGCACTTTTTTTAAACAAACGTTTATACATGGGTGTCCCAGATGACAGATTCAATCACTGATTGACCACTTCCTACGTGTCAGATGCTGGGCTGGGCTGTGGATACAGGATGAATGAGACACAGGTCCAGCCTGTGATCACTTTCCCTCTGATGAGGGCGCCAGACACGCAGCGAAAGTGTTCCACCCAAGGACAGTACCATGACAGCTGCACCCCCAGACCTCCATGGGCACAGAGTAGAGGTGCCAGCATGAAGACAAGAAACACTTCCAGGCTGAGGGGCCTCCTTTGCTGAATCTTGAAGCATAAATAGCAGTTAATCAGGTAAAAAGGGGGACTAGGGAAAAGGTGCAGGCTGAGTAACAGCACAAAGCAATACTTCATGTTGGAAAATCATAGCCGGGTAATAGGGAACTTGTCTCAGTCAGTTTGGGCTGCTGTAACAGAATACGTTGGCCTGGGGCCTTAAAAAATGACACGAATTTCTCACAGTTCTAGAGGCTGGAAGTCCAGGATCAAGGTGCTGGCTGATTTGGTTTCTGGTGAAATCTGCTTCCCAGCTTGTAGACGGCCACTTTCTCGATGTGTGCTCACAATACCCTTCCTCAGTGTGTGCCCGTGGAAGGGGAGAGAGAGCTCTGTCTTCCTCTCCTTATAAGGGCACTAATCCCATCATGGGGGCCCCACCCTCATGACCTCATCCAAACCTATTTACCTCCCAAAGTCTCCATCTCAGCTACCATCACATGGGGTCTTAAGGCTTCAGCATAGGGATTTTGGGGGGTGGGACACAAGCATTCAGCCCATAACAGAACTACAGGCAGTTCAGTATTTCTAGAGGGGAAAGCAATTTGTCTCCATTTGCCTTGGACTTTCCTGGTTTTAGAACTGAAGGTCCCACATCCTGGGAACCTCCTTAGTCCTGGGAAAACTGGGACAGACGGTCACCCTGGGTGGCAGGGTTGAAAGGAGAGGCAGTGGCTAAGTTATGGAGGGTTTTGTGTGTCAAGAGATGGTAGTTTGGAATTTATCTTGTGGGTAACAAGGATCCATCAAAGTGTTTCAACCAGGAATACCACATGACAGGTAGGAACAGAAGAGGATTTCCTGATAACATGGAGGGGGGCAGAGGAGAGGATTGGGCGTTGTAACCTCAGTGGGATCTGGCATCGGATGTGAGATGCCTGACTTGGCGAAGCAATTTGGGGTGGGAAGAACAGGTGTGCAAAGGGTTGATTAGACCATGGTAGTTTGATTTCAGATCTGTTGCATTTAAGATGTCTATGTGACCTTCACATACTTAAAAGCCAAGCAGACAACCTCCATCTTCCCAGGAGTGACTATTTCTACCACTCTTTTAGAGCTGATTTGCCAGGAGTTGCAGCTCGAGGGCATTTCTTGAGAACCCACTGTGACCTATGCTTGATAATTAGGTACAGCAGGTACAAAGATGCAAAGACATGGTGTTAAATAGGGCAGAAAACTTCTCAAGTCAGAAAAAGATTAATTATCAATGTAACATTAAAATCTAATTCTTTAAGGCAAAATTTTTCTAAGAGACTTTCTTCAACTCACAACTTGAACTCATTTCCTTTTGTGCAGATCAACTGTTTTGTGTGGGCGGGAATTCTACCACTGGGCAAAGAATTGGGTTCTGGAAGGCTCAGGAGGACAGGCCTGGCCTCGGCATGGCTGAAGGAAGCTCCTGGACACATGGCTTCTGCACCCAGGGCATGGGAACAGACCTCAGGACCACCGCACAGTCCGGTTTGAGCCTCTGCCCAACCTTGCCCTCTCCACCCTCCATCCTGAGCCACGAGGGTGGCACCCACGCATGTATCGCTGCTCATCCACGAAGGCAGAGATCCAAGGAACCTTATACAAGGGGGACCACATGTGTCACATACCAGGAAAGGAAGCTGGTGGATTTGGGACTGAAAATTGAAGGGGAACAGGAGATGGGATGCCCCAATGGTCACGTGAGGGCAGATCCCAGGCAGGCGAAGGTGTCAATGTCTGGAAGGGTGAGGGTTTCAGGGACAAGCCTGAGGCATTCTGCTCGCCTGTCACTATTGTCTTTTTGGAACATGTCCATCATTGGACCGTATGGGGTCTCAATGAGGGAGCCCTTGCTTGCCAGGTAGATGAGCAGCCCCAGCTTTGGGGGATAAAGGGCTCGGAGGTTTCAGGATCCCAGAAGCTGAGTGGCCACCCCAGGACCTCTTCTGGGCTCTGTGACTGTCTTGCCTTGAGCTCGCTCATCTGTAGGGGTTGTGCCCACCTGCCCCCAAACTTCATTCCCTCTTCTCCTCCACCAATGCTGTATGATTCACGTGTTAAGCCTGCAAGGGTCGGTTATCTAATTCAGACCAGCTTACATGTAAATGGAGAATGTTGGAAGGATCATGTGGCCTCACACACACCTGGGCTGGGCCTCCAGTGAGTCCGCCGGGCCATCCTCCTGCTTCTCATCACCGACATCAGCCTCAGTACTTCACCCTGGAGATGGGCTTTCTTCACCCATTACCATATCCTGTTCATCTTCATGCCAGAAAGGCACTGACCTCTCTCTCCCTCTGACCCCAAGTTCCAAAGTCCTCGGAGGAGCTGTGATGATTCAGGTTGGCCATGGGTCTACCCTGCACTGCAGGGCCGGGTCTGCCGGAGGATAACAGCTCCCACCTGTATCACCTGTTGGAGGTTGTAAAAGGACATCCCCCAAAAAGGAGAAGAGAGGTGCCGAGCTGACAAAATTCTAGGCGAGTTGGAGGTCTTTACAGACAGAGGGAGACATGCATATGCCAAGATGCTGCCTTATTGGAAACTCGGGAGGGCAGCCAATGACAGCTAGTAGCTCAGCAAGGTTGGGGAGCGGGGTGTCCGCGGGTCTGCGGTAGTGCAGACAAGGCTGGACAAGCAAGCAGAGGCCGGATAACAAAGGCCTTTGACCGTTATGCCAAGGATGGCATATTTTGTTCTTTAGGTGACTCTGAGCTGTGGAAAAGTTGCGAGCAAAGGAGGAATAAGATCAGATCAGCTTGTTCTGGATTGGTGTGAAGGATGGATAAGAAAAAAGAGAAACTGAGTGAGGAGTTTGATTAATAGCAGGGCAGACATGCTGGTGATTGAGAGGAGAGGGTGAACCTGGGAGGTAGATAGAATCAAAAAGACTGTGTAAGTGGGACTTCCCTGGTTATCCAGTGGTTAGGACTCTAAGTTTCCACTGCAGGGGGCACGGGTTGGATACCTGGTTGGGGAACTAAGATCCCACATGCCACGCAGTGGGGTTAAAAAAAAAAAAAAAGAAGATTGTAATTGATTGGTCTGGGGGACACAGGTAGGGAGAAAGGGGCATCTAAGATGACTCTTAAGTAAGTTGATGTAACCCATGCCTGCAATATCTTCTACAGGGTGAAGACTGCTAGATTTGGGTCTCCAACTCTGGTGCAGATGAGTGTATTTCACTGCTTGCTTATCATCTCTATTTGGGTAACACACACATAGCTCAAACCCAGCACATCTAACTCAGCTAGCTTGGTCTGCCTTCACCCTCCCACACTTCAGAACTGTTCCTGTTCTATTTTTCTCCCTTCTGAGTAAAAGTCACTCCCATTCCTTTACTTGGCTAACTGCCTTTCAGCCACACAAGCTTTTTCTTGGTTACTCAAATGTCCCCCTGCCCCAGGGCCTCTGCATGTGCTGTTCTCTCTACTTGGGATGCTGTGGTCCCCACACTCCACTTGATATCTCTTCTGCTCAGAGAGGCAATCCCTGGTCCCATATCAGTCTATCTTATAGTACTGCATTCTCTTCCATCAGAGTACTCAGTACAGTTTAGAATTGTATATTTATTGTGTATTTAAATGATTAATAATATCTGGCCTCCCTACCAGCATGAATCATCTACTTCATTCATCACTGTAGCTGGCACTCAGTAGGCACTTCTTGAGACAGTGGATCTCAAGCTTGGTTAAAAGTTGGAATCAGCTGAAAATTTTTTACAATTCTGATGCCTGTGTCTTTCCCACAGAGTTTCTGATTCAATTGGACACTGGTTTTTTTGGTAAAGCTCCCAAGGAGATTCTAATGTTCAACAAAGTTCAAGATTGTTAAAAACTCATATTCTTGGACCTACACCAGATTTACAGAATTGTCTTTGTGGGTAGGGGCCTGGAAATTTGCGCTTTGATAGACTACCCAGGAAATTCTTATGCAACCTCAAATTTGAAGCCCATGGGTGCAGGGAGCTACATCAGTGTGGTTGTGGAAGAGACCTCAGTGGGCAGTACGGGGAGGGGAGTAGGGTAGATGCCAGCTGGAGGCCTCAGAGCTGGTACAGGGTCCTATACTTCAGCTGAAATTACCATCACTGGAGGCTGTTACAAAATTCAGGTGTTCAGGCCTCACCCTCACCCTCCACCCCAATTCACTCTTATTTAATTGATCTTTGGTGCCGTCCTGGTCTCGTATTGTTTAAAAACTCCCCCTGTAATTCTGATACAACCAAGGCTTATACTGGCGGGTAGGAAAAACACAGCAGAAGAGGCCTGAGCAGGTGGGATGGAAGGAGGGGACTGAGCTCTGGGTGGAGTTGGCAGCTAAAAGGAGGTGGAATAACCCAGGATTTGGAGATTGTGGCTGAACCACCAGGTTCTATGTCAGGAGAGTGCATTCACTTATTTGAGCTGCGAAACAACTTATCACAAACTCTGTGGCTTAAAACAACAGAAATATATTCTTTCACAGTTCTGGTGGCCATAAACTTCCAATCAAGGTGTTGGCAGTGTTGGTTCCTTCTGGTTGCTCAGGGGAAGAACCCATTTTATACTTTTCTCCCACTTCTGGTGGCAGCTGCCAGTCCCTGGCCTGTAGGTGCATCCCTTGGCTCTCTGCCTCTGTCTTCACATTCCCTCTCCCTTGAGCTTCTCCTCTGTCTCTATGTCTTCAATCTCTGCTCCTTTCTCTTGTAAAGACACCAGGCATAGGGTTTAGAGCCCACCCTAAATCCAGTTTGGGCTCATCTCGAGGTCCTTGCATCTACAAAGACACTATTTCTAAATAAGGTCACATTCACAGGTCCTGGGAGTTAGGACTTGGAGACAACTGCTGGGGGACAAAATTCAATCTACACGAGAGGATAACGAACTTCTCAGTTCCCTCCAAACGGTGCAGATGACTGGTGAGGAAGCCCCTGGCAAGGACGGCTCACTCAGAGATCCCTGGGATGGGACTAGGACCTCCTCCTTCTGCTTCAGAAACTGAGTCCATGAAGACACAGCACATGGTGAGAGTTAATGGTGATGGGGAGCGGGGAGATTCTCACGTTTGAAATCAACAGCTTTGAAATTTTACACACACACACACACACATGCTCTGTTAATCAAGGTTCTAGGTGGGTGACTAGGTGAGTGGCCAGGATCCTGCCATTTCCCCTATGAAGCCATCCTGGGAGGAGGTGCTCCGAGGAGGTTATTCTTATGCAGATCTTATATTTAAGCTTTATTATTATTATTATCATTATTCTTATTAATTTTGTTAGTTATTTTCATATGAAAAGTATTTTATTCATACATGTGTCTTTGAACAGCTGCGAAAATCTGCGCACTTCTAAGTTTTAAAGGAAACAAAATACTTGGCAGACAGAAAGAGAGTTTTTCTCTCCTAATGCACAGAGAGGAGCAAAGCTTGAGGGGTTTTTACTGCAGGGTGTGGCTGGCATTTTTGTTTACACTAAATTGAGGAAAGAATTCTCTGGCAAAGCAAAATGCTAAATATGAACGTCTCCACGTAGGAAATCATCTTGTGGTCCTCCTCTCCTGCTTTGTGATTAAAGAAGAGTCCGTAATGGGTCTGTAGAATATTCTGTCACCCAGAATTGCTGAGACATTATTCATCACAGGGAATACCTCAAATTTCAGGTACTTTGAATGCAAGAAAGGGACAACATCCCCCTTCTCCACCCAGTACCTTTATGGTTTTATTTAAACATCAAACTCTGAAACATGTGTTTCCCTGATTTTGTTCAATGGGCTGAAAACTGTCACTTTAGGTAAAGTAAATGTTTTACATCCATTTCAACTGAGGCTTCAGGCAGCGAGCTGTAGGCAGAGCTGCCTGGGGGATCCAATTGCTATCCTGAGAAACACACATCCCAGAAAAACCTGAACATCTCAAAACATGTTTAAAAAAAAGGTTAAAAAACACAAGAAGATAGGAAGGAATTTACCTTTCTTATCCAAACGTCCTTCAAAACTTATTTTCCCATTACCTTGTAGACAGTATGAATTAAAAATATTTTAAAGAGTACGATGTTTTTCTTATTTTGAAAAATAATCCGTGTTTATTGTGCGACATATCAACAGATCAGGAAAAAATATAAAGAAGAAAATAAAATCATGAGAACTCTCACCTCCCAGTAACTAACTGTATGTGCTTCCCTGAGTAGCTGATTTCTGGGCCCTTCTGGACAAAATGAGCTGCTGTTGAATCCTTTGGGAACGGTTTTATCGGCTACAGCAGGACTCTGCTGGGCTCTTATCATGTCGTCTCACACCAACCTTTCTTTCCTCTCCCGCTCGCTGGTGATCTTCCAGACCATCGTACTGCTAGAACCATTTCCTGTGAATTCCCACGGGACCAGATCTTTTTTTCTTTCCCTTGTTGAAGATTCTCACCCTAAGTTGCAAACTTAGTTTTGGTCTCCAAATTTAAATGACATAAAACTAATTTTATTTGGGGTCACTGAATAGAGGGATGGTTGGAGGGATGGTTGGATAGATGGTTGTGAAGATGCAGGCAAAATAGCATTAGTTCTCAGCCGCAGCCTCCAGGCACTGAGAGCAATTTCTCTTAGCATTTATGTCTCACCTGGGCAGCAAATCAGCCACATTGAAGTCTTTTGGGCCATAAGGGTACCATTTACTCCATGATTTCTGCAGGATGTATCCATACCCTTGAAGGACCTCAGAAACATCCAGAGGCTGCAGGAAACAAACAAGAAATTAAACCTTGCCAGCCCCGTTCAACTCCTGCGTTCCTGACCCCCTCCCTCCCTCTATAATAAAATTAGTTTAATCATATCTGGAATGGAGGTGAAATCAAATTTGGTCTTTAGTTCTGCTGTTTGGGTAGAGACTTTCTCAAGGGGACTGGAAAGAAGTATCTTGTCCTCTGGGAATTCAAGGGAATATTTCCTGGCAAATTGTATTTTTTGAGATCTGCAGTTAGTTGAGAAGGAAATTGTGTAGCGGTCCGAAAAGAGATGATCATTATTCCAAGGAGCACTGCTTTTACGTGGCACATTAAAAAGAATCTTCCATAAGAAACCCAGAGGTGGGGATGTTCCAGAACTGAGTGTGATGGGCTCAGCATAGACACCAGGGTCCCCGTCTCTCTGCATCTCTGTGCTCAGCCATCCTCGGCCGCTGGGCTGGAGCCCAGTGTGTGCCCAGGGTCACGTGGCCGTCCTTCACTGCTGCAAGGACATCAGGAAAACACCTGCTTCTTCTTGGTTCCCTCCTTGCTCCAAGTTGCGATAAAACATACATAACACAGGTATATGTATAACTGAATCACTTTGCTGTACACCTGAAACTAGCACAACATTGTAAATCAGCTAGACTTCAATAAAAAAAAAATGAAAAAACTACTTAGTAAACATACAAACAAAGCAAAACAATAGCCAAGATATGGAAACAACCTAAATGTCCATCGACAGATGAATGGATAAAAAAGATGTGTGGTACATCTGTATAATGGAATATTACTCAGCCATAAAAAAGAATGAAATAATGTCATTTGCAGCAACATGGATGCAACTAGAGATTATCATACTAAGTAAGTAAGTCAGAAAGAGAAAGACAAATACCATAGGATATCACCTATATGTGGAATCTAAACTATGACATAGATGAACCTATCTACAAAACAGAAACAGACCCACAGACATAGAGAACAGACTTGTGGTTGCCAAGGGGGAGGGGGTCTGGGGAGGGATGGAGTGGGAGGTTGGGTTTAGTAGACGTAAGCTGTTACATACAGAATGGATAAACAACAAGGTCCTACTGTACAGCACAGAGAACTATATTCAGTATCCTATGAAAAACCATAATGGAAAAGAATATAATTAAATGAATGTATAGGGACTTCCCTGGTGGTGCAGTGGTTAAGACTCTGCACTCCCAATGCAGGGGGCCTGGGTTTGATCCCTGGTCAGGCAACTGGATCCCACACGCATGCTGCAACTGAGAGTTTGCATGCCACAACCAAGACCTGGTACAACCAAACAAATAAAAATAAATTTTAAAAAAAGAATGTATGTATATATATATATATATATATATATATATATATATATATATATATATATATATATCTCTGAATCAGTTTGCTGTACAGCAGAAATTAACACAACATTGTAAATCAACTATATTTCTATAAAAAATTTAAAAAAAGAAATGAAAGAATGAAAAAAAGATTTATAATTAATTCAAGTTTTAAAAACGTCATTGCTTATCCCTTTTAGCTAAAGTTTTTTTCAACATCTAATGTGCTTGATCTTCATTTTTAATTCAATGATGTGTTTTAAACAAGCTTAGTCAGCTTCGAAGCTTTGAGTGGAGCTTGTCCTATGAATATTTGGCCATTTTCTGACCCTGGACTTTATTAATAAGGGTGGTGATATACCTTTCTGCTAAAGGTTTTGCCCCTGGCAGATGGGGGAGTGCCTTATCAGCATTTCCTCCTTGTTGCCTGGGAATGGACAGCATTTAGTCAAATAAACATTAGCTTCTCTCCTGACCTTCCATTCATCATTCCTGATGCCAGGACCAGGGTGGAGAAGGGAGCTTCAGGGCTGCCTCAGAGTCTCGAAACTGTCTAAAAGGGATTTCTCAGAAGTCATGAGAGCTGGAGAGAAATGTAAATAAATTGTGCAATGAGATATATATTTTCCCCCTTAACACAAACTGCAGTGATGAAATTTGACTCTCTCCCAGGCTGTATCTAATTGATGAAGTCTCCCTTCGGGATACTGGCAAGTGGTACCCATTCCCTAGACACACCAAGCTTCAGACAGACCAGGTAGCTTTCCTGCCCTCGGGTCAGGTGAACAGTCCCATTGTTGTTGTGGTCGACTAGGGGCTTCTCTTTGGGGCCCGAGTGAAACAGAAGGCTGGAATCCACGAGCAAGGTTTCACTCCATCACACTGGGCCGTGCTCAGTCTTCCGGGGCCATATTTAATGATGCTGGCCGATGGCCAATGATGCCAGGCACTGCCAACATCCGAGGATAAATCCTGAGTGGAGCAGGCCCAGGCTCTGAGCTCATGGAGTTTCATGCAAACCAGGAAACAGACTGTAAGCAAGGAAACAAGGCAGTGATGGGCACAGCGAGAGATGAGGCATCCACAGGAGACAGAGAGAGATAAAGGGTGTGGTTTTAGGGCAGGAAAGCTTTTTGTGGAGGGGAGGAGACATCTGAAGGGATGTAACTGAAGAGAGGGTGTGAACGGTGCATCTTCCTGCGGAAGAGCCACCTCGGCTGGGGAAACAGCAAGTGCAAAGGCCCTGAGGCACACACGTGGAATCTGAGGCACAGCGAGGGGGTCAGCGTGATTGGAGCACAGTAGAGCGGGGGAGGCCTGTGGGCCGTGACAAGGACTTCTGGCTGTGAGTCTGATGGGGAGACATCGGTCTGATTTGCATTTTAAAGGGATCGTTCTGGCTGCCATTTGGAGAGTCCATTAGAGGGGAGAAGAGTGGGAACAGGGAACATAGTAAGGGGGAGACTAGAGTAATTTGGGCAGGAGATGATGGGACCTTGACTGAGGGTGAGGACAGAGGAGGAGGTCAGAAATGGAGGAGTGTGGTTATGTTGTAGATGTTGGACCAATAGGATTTGCTGAAGGATTGGATGGGAGGAGAGAGGCAGAGAGACAGAGGGAGACAGAGAGAGAAGGAAGAAGAAAGAAGAAGGAGGAGGAAGAAGAGGAAGAACCGGGAGGGAGGTGAGAGAGAGGGGAGAGAAGGGAGAGAGGAGTCTGAGACTTTTGGCCCTCCTGGTACCTTGGTGTCCATTTCCTGAATTGGGCAGAGCTGGCCGCAGGGAGCGACCAGGGGTCTGTTTGACCATGTTCAGTGTGACATGCCCATCAGATGTCCAAGTGGCAGGCACATGCAAGGGTCAATGCAGAAGGGCTTTCTATAGCACCACTCCTGGTTTGTGAAAGGAGGGGCAGGTGCCTCTCACCTGCACATGCCCTTTCCCATCCCTCATCAAGGTGGGTGCAGAGACCACCCGATGCCTTTCCAATAGCTCACCTTCTTCCACCAACTCATACTCTGCTCCGCTGCCCAGATGATCTTTCTGAAACATGAATCTAATTGTGTTACACCCTCCCACCCCATACGCCCTCTATGGCTCAGTATAACCTATGGAATAAAATTCAAACCTGGGACCCCTCTTGGCCGTCCACTCACCCCTCCCTGCCTGTGTGGTCACTCCTCTGTGTTCCAGCGGTGCTCAGGAATCGCCGTCATAATAATTCACATAATATATGTGATTGTTCATGTTTCCTGAATGTTCCTGTGCACTCAGCTCTGTGCTAAGTGCTTTTAATGCATTAACTCATGTAATGCTCACATCCACTCTCCATGGCGATCAGTATCGTAATGCTTACTTTTTGGTGGAGGAAACTGAGACAGAGAAATTGAGTCACTTTCTCAAAGTCTCACAGTCTGCCAGAGACTAGCAGAACTGGAACTCAGGTTCATTTGGTGAAGTCCGGACTCTGTGCTCTTAACCACTAAACCTGTGGTTCTCAGCTCAGCAGTACCAGCGCCGCCTGGGCACTGGTTAGAAGTGCAGATTCATGGGCCCCATCCTAACTTCCTGAATCAGGAGCTCTGAGGTGGAGCTCAGAGACCTGAGATTTTTCAGGGCCTCCAGGAAACTGCAAGTGAGACCACTGTGCCTCTCTGTTCTTTACCACAGTTATACTAAGATGCCACACTGTTTGTGCCTTTGCACAGGCAAAGTCAAAGACCTTCCTTCAAGACGGATCCCCCTGCCCTGGGAAGTCCTCTCTGATCCCCTGACCCCTGAGGGCATCCCCTTTCTGTGCCACCAGAAGACGCTGTCATAGCTTCATAGTGTCATAGCTGTTACAGCTGTCACAAGGCACAACATACTGTATCCTGGGTGCTGCCTCGCAGGTCTGCGTTCCCCACTAGATTGCACCTTCCTGGAGGGCAGGGGCTGGTTGAGCTTCTCCTTCTTGAATATACACCGTTGATATACATTTCAGAACCATCAATGTCAATATTAATATTAATTATCTATTGATACAATGATGTGAGGTAATAAACAACCAGAAAGCTTCAGTGGCATACAACAATCAACTTTAATTTTTGCTCAGACGTCTACAGATGGACTGAGCCATTCTCTTGACCTGAGCTGAGCTGAGCTCAGTGGCTCTACTGAACTCTGCTGGGACCTCTGCAGGGACCACTAGGATGATTGGTTTTGCTGCATGAGGCCCCTCATATTCCTCCAGCAGACTAGCCTGGGCTTGTTAGCATCTCACGATGGCAGGGTTTCGAGAGAAAGGGAATCCCCCAGACCCCCATGAATGGTATTATCTTTGACACACTCTATTGACCAAAGCTAGTCACAAGGCAATCCCAGATTCGAGGGCAGGGGAATAGACACTTCTTGATAGGAGAGCCTGCCATGCCATACTGCAAAGGACGTGGATACAGGGGTCATATTTGCAATAAGTTGACCACAGTTTGTGATATAGGATATGTGTTCAAAACATACAGGTTTAATTTTGTTTTTGAAGGAATGAATACATTTTCTCAATGGGCAGTGGAGAGAATTATTGTTTTGTAGATCCTTAAAAAAAATCTATTGTAGTTCAGATTCCATTAAGTTGAAAATCTTTGCATCCCAAAATATTTTATAAACCTATCTTATTCAAGCAATGTTCAGTAAAATAGAATTCCAGGAAACAACAACAAAATGATTGGAAAAGTCATTTGGAGTTTTGCTGCTATTTACAAAGGTCAAAACAATTTCAGAACTGACTTGTCTTGGTGATGGAGCTTGGGAATGGCATCTGGCATATCTGAAAGAGGAAGCAAGTGGCTCTAAGGGGTCTGTGTTCTAAATTCCTCTTGCTGTCACTGGATGTGGGACTTGCCCTGGACACCTAATTGCTCCAGCCTCCTCCACTAAAAGGCCACAGTGATCTTCACTCACATGAAGTCTGAGCCACCTACTTACCCGAGTTTGTTTCTTGCTATGAGAGCAATGAATCATGCTTTTGAATAAACGAGTAAATTAACAACAAACAGCCTCCTTCTCCCTAACAAAAACAAACAAATAAAATAACCTCTTACCCTGGAAGGAAGCAAAACAAAGCCTCTTTACAATTCTGGGTTGAGAAGAGCCATTCTTAGCATGAGACCAAGGCTGAAATTATTAATACAAGACTGCGTAAAACTTAAAAACCAAACTGAACCAAAATAAAACAATAACATCCCCAAACTTCTGAATGGTACAAGATGCTAAAAATTTGTCAGACCCACAAGAACTGGAGAAAATATTTGAATCATATCTGACAGACAAATCAATCAAAAAAATAACCCAAAGAAAAACTGGTGAAATCTGGAAGGAGAAAATTCACAAAAAGGAGAAATTCACATGGATGATAAACTTATGAAAATATATCCAATGTTACTGATAATTAAATAAACGGAACTTTTTTTTAAATGAGGTACTTTTCACTTATATTGGAGAGAGAAATGGCTTAGACTTTCTCAGGGAGATGGGACTCTCAGATGAAGACAGGAAACGTATTAGGAAGATGAAAACTTTGTAATAAATGAATTCTGCAGTTTGCAAAATGTTCGTTTTTATGAATTTTATTAAATGTGTATTTCTGGTCTTTTGGCTACTTTGGATCTGTTTCACTCCCTGTGAAGGTGCCAGTTTAAAATGAATGACATCCCCCCATAGCGATGTCTTGTGAAGACAGGATCCTCAGAGGGATTTTGCTTGATTCTGGGTACCAGAGTCTTCACCAAGATCCTCCGTGGCTGGGCAAGTGTGTGCCCTGCCTGGTGAGTGTCTTTAATTGAGGCCGCGACAAGCCTTGTCCCATGTGGCAAAGGGATTAGCTCACTGCTGAGCCATCTCGTTTTCTCGTCTCCCAATTTCTGCTGATTTTCTCTCTGTTTCCCATTGTTCTCATTCAGTAGAGATTGTGCTAAAAATATAGTACTTTAAAAAAAGCCTCCTTCTAGCTGCTTGGGAATAGTTCTTAGCCTTGGCTCTAATGCCGTAGCGCAAAGTTCACTTGAAGCAGAAATCAATAGATCACCGTGCAGGATCCCCACAGTCTGTTCTGCAGAAGGGCTGGTGGAATACTTGACTTGTTTTCACCGAAGTAGCTTCTCTTTTTCATTTAGTAATCTTTGTTCTTGTGTCAGTGTTACCTGCCACAGTCAATGCATGTTCCTGGACTATGGTGATGGAGGGCTTTGTTTAATCTGTTCATTCCCTTTGGGAAGACAGGGAGTTTTTTGATTCGAGGCCCCAACTGAAAACGGATCCCTCATCCAGGTGGACCATGGTGCATCACCTGTGATACCAGCAGACAGCGCCCAGGAGCTGCACTCGGGGCCTGTTATGGCACCCTCGCACCTAGCGTGGTCCTGGTATATGGAGGGGGTCCAATAAACATTTGTTGAGTGAATAGTTGATGTTCAAGCATTTCGTGCCCAGTGTTGTGTAGGTCACCTGTTATCTCATCTCAAAATCTGCCTTCAGTGCAACAAAGTAAGGACATCTCACAAACAATATTTCAATATTCAGTAAAGATTTAAGGAACCCCTAATGGGTTCCAGGCACTGTTCAGTGGTGAGGGTCCCTCCCTGTTCTCAGCCTTTCCATCCACCGAACGGGGAAAACCCTATCAACACTTCAGGTGTGTTAAGATTAGAGGGTGTCTGGCTGTCTAAATACGAGTGGTCTCATCTGTCTGACTTGTACGTGTTATTTGGTTTTCTGGCCACGCAGATCTCCTGGCACTGGGCATTTGAACAGGGGGCGTTTTTATATCTCCAGTGACCAAAAGTGGAGAAATGGGTGAACCAGCCTCATATGTACCACCTATGAGAAGATATTTCCTGAGTCCTGGGAGAACCTGGTACACATTTGTGAAACTGGCTACATAATTTGTGCCTCCCGGTGCAAAATAAAAATGCAGGGCCCCAGTTCAGAAATGATGAAGGATTTCAAGATGGCAACAGCAGAGCATCCAGCCAAGCACGGGCCCTCACTTGGGGTCCATGATCCCATGGTGTTTGGAGCCCTTGTGCACATCATCCTGTCTATTGCTAGTCCCTCTGAAGCGGACAGTTCCTGC
Organism: Balaenoptera physalus; assembly: GCF_965194825.1. Classification (NCBI taxonomy): domain Eukaryota; kingdom Metazoa; phylum Chordata; class Mammalia; order Artiodactyla; family Balaenopteridae; genus Balaenoptera; species Balaenoptera physalus. Next base: position 133,221,274 of record NC_138885.1, on the reverse strand, counting down.
TTACTGGGGAGTCCTGCAAGGAGATTCTCCATCAATGGGACACACGTTGGGCCTTTGTAATTGATGCTCCAGGGAAGGCTGGAGCAGACTTTGAAAGTCCAAATATTTTCAAAGATGGACCTTCAGGGATGTACAGTCTTGTGTGTCAACAAGTGGGAGGAATGAAAGGCATCTTCCAAACCCCATCTGATCCATTTCGTTCCCTGACGATGCCCTGACTTAGTTTGGTAGAGAAATGGAACTTCCTTTTCCTGGCCGTAGGACCTGGCTTTGCAGAGACCGCCATGGGTGGTCCTGGGCCAGTCCTGGAGTCCAGGTCTCCATCCTGGAAAAGCAGCCAGAGAGCGATTCAGGACATCCCAGATTTCTGGAGACGTTGAAATCAGATCTCATGCATGGCAGAAGACTATTTTGGAAAGGGGGTACGATCCACAATGGCTCTCCTAGTCTACTGTATTTCTGAGATTGTCCCTCCAACTATAGGCGGGTCCTTGTTTAGCTGAGTTTGGATCTGGACACATACATCAGAGAAACCCAAATAGAAGAGGTCTGAAACAAGAGAGAAGTCTCTTCCTTTCTTAAATTAAGTTCAGAGGGAGGAAGTCCCGCCCGAGTAGGGGGCTCCATGAGGTTCGGGGAGACATGGATTCCTTCCAAAGCATTGCTCGGCCACCAGAGGATGTAGCCTTCATCCTCATGGGTGAAAACGGCCACCGGACTTTCAATACATCTACATTTCAGGCTGCTTAATGGAACAAAAAGTAAAAAGGCTTGGTCTAGCTGTCTTTTAAGAATGTTTCCTGGAAGCTGCCAGTCAACATTTCTGTTTACACCTTGCTGACCAGCATTTAGTAACAAGGCCACATCTGGCTGCAAGGGGGGCCTTGGAAAGAGTCTTTATGTGCAGAGGGCGTTAATGTCTTTAGCGTTAAAAAAAGAAACAACACTTCTGTTGGACTCCCCAGTAAGCTACCACGTGTAGTAAGGTTACTATGTGATCTGGGTTGAATGGTGGCCCCCAAAAGATATGTCCACGTTCTAGCCCCCAATACCTATAAATGTGACCTTATTTGGGAAAAGGGTCTTTGCAGGTATAAAGTTCAGGATCCTGAGATATCATCCTGGATTAACTGGGGGAACCTAAATCCAATAAGTTTCCTTGTAAGAGGAGAACACAAAGGGAAGGCCAGGTGAAGATGGGGACAGAGGTTGGAGTGATGCAGCCACAAGCCAAGGGATGGCTGGAGCTGCCAGCAGCTGGGCAAGACAAGGAAAGATTCTCCTCCAGTGCCTTCATACGGAGTGTGACCCTGCTGACACCCTGATTTGAACTTCTGGCTTCTAGAACTATAAGAGAGTACATTTGTGTTGTAAACCTCCGAGTCTGTGGTTGGTTGTTACAGCAGCTTGAGGAGATGAATGCCCCATGCACCTTATTTCAGGATGTACCTACCCTTCGATGCTTGGGCTGCTGCTCGCCAGCAGATTAGAAGAAAATCTCTGGGTTATTGAAGACCTGGGGTGTAGATGCTAGCTTTGGAAATCTTCTTCCTTGCTGTTACTCCTTGTCTGAAACATCCCAGCTCAATTCCATCCCCAGAGGGGACAACAGGGATTCAAGGGGAAACCATGGAACAGAGAGATGGATTCTGTGTGTGGCATCTTCGCATTCTCAGTTATCAAGTTTCGTGTGCTTAAATAAGCCAAATGGCTTCTGTGGATCTTACTTTCAGAAGGGGTGGTGCCTTTGCTAACTGGTGGGATAAGAAAGCTTTCTCTTTCCCAAGGCTGGACCCCATCAGATGCAAAGACAATAGCTACCTTAGGATTCTGCTTCTCCACACTTCTTGTCCTTGAGCGCTTTCCCCACTGAATTTTCCTTGATGCCCACTAAGGACCTGAGCTGCTAAGTCACCACAGGAATGGAGGTCACTGTGGAACTTGGCCTTCAGTGGTCCTCCTAGGACTGGCTCTCATTTCTCCCAGGACGCTCATTACCGCTGGTGGAGCTCTGCTCCCCTTTGCCTGAGACTTTGATCAGAGACTTTGAGTATCCGATCTCGGGGGACAGCTGCCTGTGCTTGAGGCTACTCTCCTGTCTGGTCCTCAAATACTGTTTGTTAAGAGAGGTTTGCGATGAGCAGAACGTGTTGCATGTTGGGAGTAACCGCAGATCAGGGTAAAGGTGGCCAAAGCGAGATGTGAGCTTTCCTTGACTGTGAGCTTGACCTTGAGCCTTCTAAAAACCTGTGCTGCCTTTTCTTTCTTTTCCGTTCTAGCCTTGTGCATAAGCCATCTGGTGGTCTGCCCCTTCCCCAACCAGAGCGTTATCTCCAGGAGGGAAGGATGTTTCTTTTTCTTGTTTTTATCTCAAGTACCTCACCTTGTTACAGTAAAAGTGCCTACTATATGTTGGCTGAACTGAAATAAATGTCTTTGTATCCCCCAGGCCTACTAAGTGCAGTGTTTTAGATGCCGTAGGGGGTCAATATTAAACTGATACTCTGGCAAGGGTTTTACTGATGAACTAAAATAACAGAGGGCAATGGCTTCTTGCCCAGGTGTCTCAGGTGAGGTTCCTCTAGAGCCTGAGATAGAGATTGGGTGCAGGAGGTATATTGGGGAGCACACCTGGGGCATGATGGGCTCAGCATTGGGCAGAGGGAGAGGTTGAACCGCAATGCAGTTGTAGCAGAGGCCTCGGCTTACCCTATGGGAAGCTCTGGGGCTGGGATGGCATTCAGAGTTGTCCTGAATCGAACCCATGGGCTGAGCCTTGTACCTTTGCATCAACTAGTCATTGGATGCAGGCTGTTCAGGAAGGAGGGTGACCTTGATCTCAGCAGCTCCGGGCAGCTGGGGAGATTTCCATAGAGAGACTCAGCAGCGAGTCTTCATCAGCCATGACTTCAGCAGCTGGGGGAAGGAAGGCCCCAGTCCTGAAGGGGGATCAGGGTGTCCCGTCACAGGATCCGATACCGTCCACCCCACATGCTGGAGCCACGTGTTTCATATAATCACTTTACCCATCTGGGAATAGCTCCTCTGGGATTTTGGTTGGTCTGATTTCCAGGGGTGTCTCAGAAGAGGAAGGTTAGTGGGACAGATAATATCCACCTCGTTGTGGCTGGTCTTGAGGCCTCCACTGATACTCATTATGCAACTGTTCTACTCCCATTAGGAAGCACCCCAACCCTTGGATGGCACCTCTGTTTGTCTGCACGGCTTACCTGCAGAGAGTGACCAAGACCCACATCTCTAAGTGGGTTGAACCCTGGTCACCATGCTCTGCTTAGGCCATGGATGCGGGGCTTGTCCATTTACCACCAAGCTTTGGCAGGGAAATACCAGCGGATTGCTCGGGTACCAAACATATTCTTCTCTTATGCCTACTGTGTCCAACCTCCTGCTGACTATCAGGATCTGTGCCATTATAAAGACACCTTTCCTTGCTTGCTGGTTTCTTGTCACAAAGACCTGGAAGAGAAGGGGCAGCTGGATCTTAAAGCTTAATAAGACTCTTGCTGTGTTTCTTGGTAGAAGCATTTCACCTCTGAGAACCAGGACCTCTACACTCACAGATCCTAAAATTATGAAGAAGGAAACACATATTCCCCCAAGTGGGTCGCTGGGAATAATGGTAAGTGGAGCTACTCCTAGTTGTACCCATTGGCTCCTGAATCTGCATGGTCTACCTACCGGGGATACAGCACCATATAATGCTTGTCGTTTAAGGGTGGATGTTGAATTCAGGAAGATGGAGTCCCAGCCTTGAAGGGTGTCATCTCCAAGATGGAGCCTCAGCTTCACCCTACAAAGGCCGTTCTACCCACCCTCAGGCCAGGAGGCTCTGGGTGATGCTATACAAGATATACTGGGCCCTCCTTTGCTTTAACATACGGCCCTTGGTTCAGAGCGATGGTGTGTAGTGTCTTCTATAGATGGATTGACCATTGCCAAGTCCTCAGACAATGTTGGCTGAGGCCTTGCAGGTAATGGCAAACACATACTGAATTCATGTCAACTGCAGTCAAGACGAATGCCTTTCCAGGGTGTCAGGGTCTCAATGTAATCAACTTACCCCCAGACGGTTGGTGGGACTGAGATGGTGCCCCATCAGGGGCTCAGCGTTGGTTTCTGTTGCTGGCAGATTTGATGGCGGCACAGGCTGGATGAAACAGCTGTTGAGTCGTGCGTCGCCTCCATTCCTGTCACTACTGTCATTCCTTTTGTGAACCCGTTGGGCCAACGCTGGGGTGGCTAATGACAGAGGCTGGCTGACTTGAACTGGCTGAGTTATCCCTCTGCTGGGCTGGTTAGTGCCTTTTCTATGGGGGCTGCTCTCTGGTGGGTGTTAGCATGGGACACAAAGATCTTCACACTCCTTGCCCACTTCCATTGGCCCATCCACGTGCTTCTAGCCCAGATGTTGACCGTATTGATGGTCAACAGCACAAGAACAGCTTTTAAGTAAGTGTTTAAATAAGCGTCAGCTCTACTCTTTCAGGCAGAATCGCAGGCTGCTGTTGCCGGGGGAAGCGTGGCAAGTGCTTGGTGAAGAGACACACAGGAAGGAACAGGGGCCCCTCTGAGACTGAGGAGCGTGGCACCTCATCTGGAAATTCTCTTCCCAATAAAACAAACAAAAACACAAAGACACAAACACACAATGGGCGGTCCATCGAATTACTTCTGTTCCACCCAGCGTTCTGGAAGGTGAGGAAGGGCAGGGACAGCCAGTCTTCCTCCGAGCCCTCGTGGGAGAGGAGTGAAACTCCCCAGGTTTGCATGCTATGTAGGCCTGTGCAGTAGCCTTCAGCGTTCAGGAATCCAAAGCTCTGGAAAGGTCTGTGGTGAAGACTTGGAAGCTGTACTTAAATTGTGAACATCAAGCACCTGAGAGAGAGAGAGAGCAAGAGTGAGAAGGAAAGGGCTATATTTGTATTAAATTCTTGGTACGAGGATGCACAGAAGGACAGCATAATTTAAGTAGAGTTAGAAGGAGGGACTCGGAAGAGGATCTGCTTGACAGGAGCTGGGTGGGGGGATTTCCTTTGTTAAGAATTTGTCCTCTGTCTTGGCCATTATCATACTTAGATGAGATGTTTAATGTATACCCTTCTTGCCAAACTAATCCTTTCTGCAATCTTGGCAACACTTTGGCTTCAGGGGACTCCTTCAGGAAACATTAATTGATAATAATATCTATCTTTTATAATAATATTTATCTTTTATTGAGCACTTTGGTAATGCCACTGGGCTAAGCACACAGTGTCAAGATGAATTCCTATCGCAACCCTGAGACCAAGCACCATTATCTCTAGTTTAGTTGAGAAAATGAAGGTTTGGAGAAGTCAAAGAAGTAGCTCACAGGGCTGAGGAGTAACAGAGCTGGGGAGTAACAGGGCTGGGGAGTAACAGAGCTGGGGAGTAACAGGACTGGGGAGTAACAGAGCTGGGGAGTAACAGGGCTGGGGAGTAACACAGCTGGGGAGTAACAGAGCTGGGGAGTAACAGGGCTGGGGAGTAACAGGGCTGGGATCTGAACCCAGATCTTGGGGTAAGGGGGAGGGTCCTGATCAAGTGGCCCTCACTGGCAAGTAGGGTCGAGATTCAAGTTCCCAGAGTGGGCAGGAGAGGGAGGAATGTCCTGCTAGGGGGGAACTTACGTGAGTCTTTCCCTGGTTGGGCTTTTTATGTGTTGCACTAAGTATGGCCTCTCATTTAATTTTTCGTTAACAGTGGGTGATGGTGCTTTTAGAACTGTGTTGCTTCCAAAACCATCAAGCAGCGAAGTCAACACTGATGGTCCAGTCTGTTTGTTTTGGTCAGATAAAACCTTGGTCTCTGATGATGTGTTCTCAGCACAATAACTTCACATCACACACAATGCCTGACTTTTAAAAGTTTTTGCAAGTGATCTAACACACAACTGACTTATAAGGCTCTCTTAATCCTACAAAATGAAAACTTCAGTGCGTAAATCCTCAAGAAGGACCTTGGTCTCAACTGGTGAAAGATCCCCGTTTGCTGACCATCTTTCTAGGTCTAGTTTACTTGTGCTATCTATTGGGCTTTGCTTTCACTCTGAGTCATGTCTTCTTACATTCCTCTCTAGAATACTCTAGAATAGAGGAAGTGTCCTTGGATCAGCAACTCTTTAATTGTACATTAGACCTGGAGTATGTTTTTCCTTCTAAGTGATTCATTTATTGCAAATTATGTCTCTGTTTTCTAATTCATTTTCAACAAACTCATCCAGATTTGGTTACCTCAAAGATCTGTGCAAATTCCCAGGCTTTGGGGAAGAGAAATAAGAAGAAACTAAAACTAATGAAATCTGATCCTGTGCCCTCCTTGGTGTTCCCAGAGCCCGGGGTGCCTGGCCCCATGTCAGCAGTTGCTTCACTGCTTCATAACCAGCGTCTGCCTGGATGTTTTCCCCATGCATCTCTGGTCTAGCCGTGGGGCTGCCAGAAGTTCTGTACAATTTGCTGAATGGAGCAATGAATCTAGCAGGCAGGGCTGAATTATGAAGAGGAAAGATGTGAAATATGGGCAAGGTGAGTGTCAACCTGATCAAAGGGTTTGAAAGATGAGGAAGACCAACGGGTACCTGCCTAGAAATGAGGGAATATCAGACGAGACACAGCCTTTACAGCAGAATGATGATCTCCTCAGAGAGAATTTATCTAGAAGACTTGCTCTTGGCTCCAGTATAATTCTGGGTTAAGTTACAACCAAAATTTCCACATCAAAACACAAAGCTGTGAATGATAAAGTCTTCATGTTTGGATAGCACTCTGGTTTTTATGGCTCTCTCAGAAGCGTGATTTCTTTTGAGCGTCTCAAAAAATGTCATGATTCCTTTTTAAGGATGGGGAAACTGAGACAGGAGGGGTTAAGTCAGAAGCCCTGAGTCACTTGTTTAGCTGGTTGGGGTGCAGCTGGGTCTAGAACAGTCTGATGATTGTTTTCACTGCTTGAGAAAACTGGACACCAAGGGGGTCTGCCTCACCACCCTGACTTGCATGAGAATTACAAGAAAGCGTATTTATTGGAAAGCTCTGCTACTCTTCTAGGGAAAACCACTTTTGAAGGGCTTCGTAAAAGGAAACGTAATGGGGGCAATTATCTTCCTCTCAATGGCCCCAGACATCTGCAGGGCTGGTGGGTCTGGGACCCCGGTGATGGTAGGGAAGCAAGGTCTGTGAGCCACTCTCAGCCCCGGGGAAGGGCTTCTGACTCATTGGGCAGGTGGCCTGAGCACAACTTGCCATCCTGGCAGCTCTGCTTTTTCCCGTTTCAGCGTTCTGTTGTTCCCTGCTTGTGGGCCAACGTTCCCTGCAGGATGTGAAAGGAGGTCAGGAAACATGCTTTGACTGTCGGTTTCTCGTGGAACCTTACATGAGGTCACCTAGGAAAGCAACCCCCGTGTTTTTCCTCCACAGCAAATACCACCACTCCCAGGAATTTTGAGGGGTCATTTCGTGTCGGTTTTTGATTTGTAAAAACCCTTTTCAGTCTCCAGTATTTCTCTTCTTTGCTCTGCCATGGTCTTTCTCTCTAGCGGTTGAACCGTATGTTAATTTCCCTCCCTTTCTTCATCCTCTCCTGTTCATTCTGGGTTGTAACATAGCAACTAAAACACGGTTAAGCTGTAATACATGCCCGTGGTAACATTTTAACGTGTAGGGAAGGACATTTGTGAAAAGTAGGGGCGGAGCTCAGTTTTGTGGGGTCTGAAGTTTAGACGATTCCAGGGCCCCTCTTTAAGAAGAAAAACTTTGGCAGCTCTCACAAAAGCATAGGTCCTTAAGAGCACGTTGGGACCCCCATCCCCTCTTACAGGGCCTTGAAAGGGGGCTGTGCTGAGGGTTCCTAAGCTTGAGTCTTCACAAAGATTCCAGGCCTGAGGAATAGAAAATTCCTCCCACCCGGCCCACTGCACCCTGGTATCTCCTGCCCCAGTCACTGCGACCGATTCCATTGCATGACTCCAGAAGACGTCTATGCAAGCCCAGTGTAGATGAGAGTATCAGTTTTGAGCAATTTCCAGTATTTTTAAGGGGTGCACGGTATGCAATGCATGCCTGACACCCCATCCCTGCCCGCCAGCCAGCACCTCTAAGGATGACTGAGCATGGAGGGGAAGTGGTTCTGGACGGTGTATCTTCCCACGATCAGGGGTGGTCAGACAGTCTGTGGTCTGTTACCATCTGTGGCAGCTGAGATGGAGGCAGGCGCTCAAAAGGCTTATTGGGGACAAACAACCACGAAAAGACAGAGGTAGGGGCACTGGGGGGAAAGCTCTCAGCCCACGCACCGTGCAGACCCTACAAAGTCCTTGCCTGTCTGGGAGGCCCAGAGCAGACCTGCCCATTAGGGGAGGCCCTCGTTGGTGGAAATGGCCAAGCTCCCCTACCCCCCAGTCATTGGCTGGACCACCCTGGGAGACTTTGACCTTGGCATAGCTGCAGTGTCCCCTGACCACTCCCCCCAGTGGGCAGCGGGTCCTAAAAGCCCCAGGCAGTTAGATGACATTTTTTGGTCTCAGTTTCTTTATCTTTAATAACCTTTTTACTTCGTTGTGGAAAGATTAAATAATCACGATTGTTATGGAGTGTCCACTCCCAAATTCATATATTGAAGTCCTAACCCCCAGTACCTCAGAATGTGACTGGATTTGGAAATGGGGTCTTTAAAGAGGTAATTAAGGTTAAATGAGGTCATATGGGTGGGGCGTAACGCAGTATGACCGGCGTCCTTGTAAGAGGAGGAGATCAGGACACAGACACGCACAGAAAGCAGACCATGTGAGGACACAGCAAGAAGACGGCCGTCTGCAAGCCAAAGAGAGAGGCCTCAGAAGGAACCAACCCTGCCGATGCCTTGATCTTGGATTTCAAGCCTCCAGAACTGTGAGGAAATGCAGCCGCCTACTGTATTTTGTTACAGTAGCCCTAGCAAAGTAATACAATGATGGATTCCATTAAGTTGTATTTTTACCAAAGAAGTCCCCCTCCCCTGACAATTTAAGCACCGCCCAGTTGTACCAGCATCTCAGACGAGGCCCGCCCCGGCCACCCCCATTGTATTTAGTTCCTGTTCTGGGGAGAGGGGAGGGGGAGTTTGTCCTCTTCCAATGCCTGGAGGTGTCTTGAGAACTCACTTGTTTTCTTTCCATACAACAGAGGGAATAAGTTCCTCTAATGAGGTTTTCCCCAGAGTACTCTGACCTATTACTATTGCTATGATTATCAGTGTCATTATTAATCAGGGCAATGGCTAGCATGTGTATAGGACCTTAGGATTTCTGCATGGTTTGCCCAAGGAGTGTCTGCTCCATACACCACTCCCCACACTTGCAGGGCAGGTATGGCGAGCAGCACCTGGCCCACCTCTCTGGTCCAAGGTCACAGGGCTGCCCAGTGGTTACTGTTGAGGGAGATGGGCAGGGGTCTTCTGACTTGGTCCTCTGCTCTCCCCGCCCCACTTCTAACAATGGCTCTTTTTGCTTCGTGGACCAGGTATGTGGACACAGCTTAACCAGGGTCTAGCCATGGAGCGTCAGAGGCCCTGGGGTAGCCCAGGCAGCTGTTTTTTACGGGTTGCTCTCTGAGGGGGAAGGAGAGGGGAGGGGCTGAGTGAGGGCTCAGGTGGGGACAGGGCAGGAGGGGAATGTGGGGTCCCTTCTCTTCCCCAGCTCAGCCCCCCGGGCCACATCTGAGCCATAAGGGATGATGTTGAAGGCACTGCTCCCCAGGGGCCTGAGTTGTGGAGGCAAAGCCGTGCTGCTGAGGGGTCCCCAGGGCACCCTCCCCCTCCCTGAGGACACGTGATTCCTATCAGAGGGACTCCTCGGGTGGCCTTGGTGCCCTGGGGTTGGGGTCGTCCCTGGGGTCAGTGTTCACATGCGGCATCCCAGTGGCCAGATGCCTGCAGAGGACCCCTGGGATGGGGAGTAGCCTCCCGAACACAGAGCCCTGGGGGCCCAGAAGTGGGAGAGGGAAGTTTGGAGGGGCGCCTGGGATCCCGAGTCAGAGGGCTCTCAGGAGGAGTGAGAGGCCTTTGTGAGCTTCGCTTTGCTGTCGGTCTGCTTGAATTTCTGCTGCCTGCCAGTGAGGTCCTGGAGTTCAGGTTATGTTGTCAACTGGATGGTCCCAACGGGCAAGTCAGACGATCAGAAGGGGGACACTTCTCGCTCTTATTAACCGAGAACATCTGAAAGTCACATACAAACTTCTTTCTCGGGGCCGTCTTGGAAAAGAGGGTGAGCCTTCGTGGGAAGGAGAGATGTTGCCAGGCATCTCCCGAGTCACCGCCCCATGTGAGGTCCAGACTCGCAGCTGGGGAAGGAGAAGGAAATTCTCCCCGGCTTTTCTGACCTTCTTTCAAAAGCAGGTTCCTCCGTGGCCCAGCTCCTGTGGGATTACGACATCCCTAGGCTGATCTTCTCTATAGTTTACACTCGGCTTTGTTATGGGCGATCACGTGGATAAACAGAAGGATCTAAAGGAGAGATGCTTCACCAGAAACGGAAGCTCTGTTCCCCCGGCTGCAGGTCGCCTGCACGTGCAATTAGCATTTTAAATCTCCAGTGGGTCCCTCCTCCTTATTAGAGTCCAACTTTATGCCCTGTTTCTTAATTTAATCTTCTTCACCCCTGAAGGCCAGCCCTGGAGGTGATGTTAAGCTTTACCTGGAGTTAATTGAAACTCAGACCCAGGCCGGATGAGGGAATAACGCGGTGGGCTTGGGAGCCCGAAGGCTCACCAAGCAGTGAATCCTGAACACACTGAAATGTTACTAAGGAATTTATTTTTGCAAAATATGCAAGAGGATGTTTTGTAAACATTTATAAAATAGCCTGGATTTCCTTCTTTTTTCCCTTTCCTTCCCTCCCTCCCCCTTCCTCCCTCTTCTTGACTCCTAGCTCCCACCTACAGCCCCCTTCTCCGTGATCCACCCTTATACCTGCACACCCCTCCCACCTGTACCCACACCCTCCCACCTGCTCGCACTCCCTCGCACCTGTACCCACACCCTCCCACCTGCCCACACTCCCTCGCACCTGCACACACACCCCATTCCCACTTGCCCTGGTCTCCCTGGTTCCTGTCCTTTTGTGTCAGCTCTTAACCAGGCTCTTTTGTACCCCCGAACCCCATCTTTGGTGCCACACTCAGATCTGACGGGCTCCCCAATCAGGTTGCATCCACACTGGGGACCACATTGTCCCTGGCTGCTTTGAGATCTGCACGCTAGACCCTTCCTCAAGGCAGGGGCCGTGCCCCGGCCCCAGGACCAGTTGTGGGACAGTGGCCAGTCCGTCCTGGGACTTCTGTGGCAGAGACGACCCAGTTGCATCAAGCTCACATCTGAGAGGTGTTTCAAATCTTGTGATACGCGTCCTGTTCCCAAGGTGGTCTCAGAGCCGGCGGAGCCAGACAGGGGGAGAGTCCTGAGGCTCCCAAGCCCCAGCTTCTGCGTTTTTAAGTAACTGATTCAAGCTGTCAGCCCTGTCACATTCTCTCTTGCTCACGGGCATTTTTGTCAAACCTCATTATTTTGTTATATCTCTCTTCCACAGGCAAGTCAGCTTTCCAATGGATCCCGTTGCTTATAAAGTGCCTCATTAGCTGCTGCAGCTCAGTTATGGGGTTCCCGCTGCTGCTCTGAGTGTGAGTGTGGGCGTGTGAGTGACACACGCAGGGCTGCAGGGCTCTGCAGGGCCAGCCCTGCTCCTGCGGCCTCGCTCCCCTGGGGGGCGCCCCGGGGAGGAAGATGTGGTACCCAACAGTAGTGAGGAATGCTGCAAGCCTGTGCCTTACAGCCTTCCCCCTTTACAGGGGTTACTGCTTCAGGGAAGCCCTGGCAGTGACCATTTGCTGGATTTTTTTGGGGTGAAATACTCCAAAACGCAGCATCACCCTCAGAGTGATGGGAGGTGTGTCATGAGTTTAAAACCGCGTTCCTGGCCCTGGGGGCACTGAGCTTGAAGAGTATCTGGTCACCAAACAGTCCAGTGAGGCCCTGGGGAGGTTCCCTCTGCCTCATGGGATGGCGAGTGCCTGGAATCGTCTTTGTCTTCCCAGCACGGAGCCCTAGGCTCACTGATGAGTGTGCCTGCAGGTGTGGGTGTGTGTGCAGGTGTGAAGGTGTGTGTGCAGGTGTGAGGGGTATGTGCAGGTGTGAGGGCGTATGTGCAGGTGTGAGGGTGTGTGTACAGGTGTCAGGGTGTACGTGCAGATGTGAGGGGGTATGTGCAGGTGTGAGGGGTGTGCAGGTGTGAGGGTGTGTGTACAGGTGTGATGGGATGTTTGCAGGTGTGGGGTGTGTGTGTGCAGGTGTGAGGGTGTGTGTACAGGTGTGAGGGTGTACGTGCAGGTGTGAGGGGGTATGTGCAGGTGTGAGGGTGTGTGTACAGGTGTGAAGGTGTGTGTGCAGGTGTGAGGGGGTATGTGCAGGTGTGAGGGTGTGTGTACAGGTGTGATGGGATGTTTGCAGGTGTGGGGTGTGTGTGTGCAGGTGTGAGGGTGTGTGTACAGGTGTCAGGGTGTACGTGCAGATGTGAGGGGGTATGTGCAGGTGTGAGGGTGTGTGTACAGGTGTGAGGGTGTGTGTACAGGTGTGAGGGGGTATGTGCAGGTGTGAGGGTGTGTGTACAGGTGTGAAGGTGTGTGTGCAGGTGTGAGGGGGTATGTGCAGGTGTGAGGGTGTGTGTACAGGTGTGAAGGTGTGTGTGCAGGTGTGAGGGGGTATGTGCAGGTGTGAGGGTGTGTGTACAGGTGTGATGGGATGTTTGCAGGTGTGGGTGTGTGTGCAGGTGTGAAGGTGTGTGTGCAGGTGTGAGGGGTGTGCACGTGTGAGGGTGTGTGTACAGGTGTGATGGGATGTTTGCAGGTGTGGGGTGTGTGTGTGCAGGTGTGAGGGTGTGTGTACAGGTGTGAGGGTGTACGTGCAGGTGTGAGGGGGTATGTGCAGGTGTGAGGGTGTGTGTACAGGTGTGATGGGATGTTTGCAGGTGTGGGGTGTGTGTGTGCAGGTGTGAGGGGTGTGCAGGTGTGAGGGATCGTGTGCAAGTGTGAGTGTGCTCACCGAGAAAGGCGTTGGAGATGGGAGCTGGGAGGCAAGAAGAGGGAGGAAGGGGGAGGGAGGGAAGGAGAGGAAAACAGAGAAGGAAATCCAGTCTATTTTATAATTGTTTACAAAACATCCTCTTGCATATTTTACAAAACAAATCAGGGGCTAAGATGAAGTGGCCCAGGGAGTCTGCTGTGAACGAAGCAAGTGTCGACTGAAAAAATAATGCACAACATGAGAGTTGTGAGTTAAGTTTTATTTGGGGCGAACTGAGGACTGTTTGAGGTGGGGGGAAGGTCAGCGTATATGTGATTTTGGTGAAGGGGGAGTACACATAATCGAGCACATATTTTTGCAGAAGGTTGCCGTTAGTCACGAGGAGCAGACGTCACCATGAAGGATTTTAGCGCTTTTCTACATACAAGGAGATGCAAGAATTGGGCTCATAAAATCTCCTCCTGAAAATATCTATCTGAAGACCTGTTCTGCCAGTTCGGAGTGCCTCATTCCTGGTCTCCACCCTGAACTCCTTTCAGGGGGTGTTGAAAGTCAGTGGTTGCAGCAGCTTGTGATGTAATCCTTGTAGAGGCAGATGGCAAGTGCCAATTTGTAGTTGGCACAAGGGTTCTGGGAACTTTCTCCTGCTGAGTGCTGGCTGTGTCACAGGGCCGGTCAACTGGTCAGAAATCACTGGGGTGCAGCTTTAACAGGATTGCAAACCAAATCCTGCAGAGAAGGAGGGGATCTAAGAAAACCAACAGGTGAGTGTGGGAACAGATGTTAATGTCAGAGCAGCGGCAGAGGTGGGAGGTGGGTGGTGTGGCGGAATGGGGGCTAAAGATTACAGAGCTAGTGAAATTCACACCCAGGCGGTTCTGAGCTCTGAACCACTTTGTCATTAATGGAGTGATTCAGACTCCCGGAAGGAGGTGAGCCTGCGGGGAGCCCAGCTCTGTCCTCCTGCTGATAGAGGCTCGGCTGGGTTATCAGAGAACAATGGGACCTCAGGAAATTTGCCAACACCCCCATGGGTGACACCTCACTGGCATCTACAAATGTCGTAAAAGCTCCCCGGGGCTTGTGCACAGAGCTGAGTGTGGCTGAAGAGCCACCTGATGGCTGGTCCATCAGGAGATGGAGAGCCACAGCTGGGTTCCACCTTTGAGTGGGTCTCATCGGCCCCCAGAACAAGTGCTTGAGGGATTATAAACCCAGCCAAGGGTGCAGCCTTCTGGTCATGGATTTCCCCCCGCAACCAAGACATCTTTACCTGGCCTCCCAGTGCTTGGTCTCTCAGACTTCCCTTCACTAGGAAGTTTTCATCCTTACCGAGATTCATAGCTCAGCTCCCCACCCTCCCCCCAGGACCCCCCAGCCCACTGAGCATCCTTGGCTCCCCTTTGGCGCTGTCACTGGCCTGAAAAGCTGCCATTGGCTCCCGACCCTGCCCGAGGCTCCCCGAAGCCCTAGACTCCTCCTCCAAGCTGCACCTGTTTCTCTTTATTTGTCACCTCGGACTTTCTTTCACTACATCGTGCTCTAGGATCTGTCTTATTCTCTCGAATTTTCCACTTGTTTTGTTGCAGAACCGCCTCAAGAAGTTAACTCAGAAAAGGTGCCTGGGAGGAAGTGTTCTGAGTCTTCACTTGACTGAACCTCATGGAAGCAGAGGTAGAATGTGGAGGTGCCCTTCTGGGGAGGGAAGGAGAGGCTACAGCCTTGTGCATTCAACTTGGGCCCCCTCAGAGAGCTTCTCTCTGTGGCACCATCAGTGCCCTTGCTGTTGACCAGTAAGCAGTGAGCACAACAGGGGCCAAAGCAGAGTGTAGGGGCAATGCTGGTGGGGGCTAGGTTGGGGGAGAAGAGCCCTGAGACAGAGACAAAAATGTGATGATCAGAACGGAGGAGAGAAAAAGGAGAGTGAGGCTTTAAGGAATCAAGGGGGGAGAGTTTCATGGGGAAGCAGGTGGTCAGTACTGAGGGTGATTGTAGGCATAATCACCTATGAGTGTTTTTCTGGGCTGCTTGCTTACCTGGGGAGGGAGGACAGTTTGCCTATAACATTCTTCTTTGCCCACATCAGGCACTCTTGTTATCCTTTGTCATTGTCTTTCATTATCTCTTAACCAGGGTGCTAATCGTCTCTCTTCTCTGTCCTAGGATATTTCACCTTCACCTTTCCCCTAGCTGACACGTAGGGGGTGTAGAGTTTTGATCTTACTTCATCACAAGGAAGCAACCTCATCTTCTCATTATTGTTTCCCAGCCCCCCTGGATCAGAGCCCTGCAGTGATGCTTTGTTACTTTCCTGGGGCAGCTGTAACAAAGTACTGCAAACTGGGTACTTTTAAACAACAGAAATGTATCCTTTCACAGTTCAGAAATCAAAGTGTCAGAAGGATCATACTCTCCCTGAAGGCTCTAGGAGAGACTCTATTCCATGCCTTTCTCTTCCCTTCTTGTGTTGCCATCAGTCCTTGGCGTTGGGGCTTGTAGATTCATCACTCCAATCTCTGCCTCTGTCATCACATGGACTTTAACCCGATTGGATTACAGCCCACCCAATCCTAATTCCAATGGAGTGTGACCTCGTTTTAACTTAATTACATCTTCAAAGATCCTATTTTCAGATAAGGTCACATTCACAGACACTGGCGGTTAGGACTACAACATATCTTTTGCAGGGACACAATTCAACCCACAACAGACACCTCTCTTGTTCAAGTGGATGGAGTGTCTCCACTCCTGTCTGCAGCCACCCCCTCTCATCCACTGCATCTCTTCCCTTTCACTCCTCAAGAAACTCCTTCCTGCTATTATCCCATTTCTCCTTGTCTATTGGATAATTCTTATCAGAATGAAAACACGCTATCATATGTCTCATCTTAAAACAAAGACAAAGAAAATAAAAATCATACCCCACATTCCTCCTCCTCCTCCTCCCCACCCCAGTTCTTGGCTGCTCTTCATTCTCTTCCTCCTCGAAAGAGCTGTCTCCTTCCTCACTTCCCATTCTCTCCTCCACCCACACCAGTTGTGTTTTCAACCTGCTGCACCAAAACCACTCTTTCAAGACGCTATGCTGGGAAAAAGAAGACCATATGTCTCAGTTTGCCTGTTACGGTGTTGGCTTATAGCCAATGAATTAATTGTGACTCCTTTCACTCTCAAAAAGGCCTCGGTCTGTATGATGAATTATATGGCCACCCCACTGTTGACCTCCACATTGCCATACCAAATGGTCATTTTTAGCCTTCACCTTAACGTGACCTCTCAAAAGAATGTGCCCTAGTTCATTACCTCCTCCTTCTTGAAATGCTCTCCTCACTTGGCTGCCATTCACTGTGCCTCTATATCTGCTGCTATATATCACAAGATGTGGTTGCCATAGTGAAGAGATGCTGAAACTGGGAGAGGATTTATGACGTGCTGTGGCCAAGGGATACATTTCTGGTACTTTTAAGCAACGTTAGTCAGGATTCCTGGTTAGAAGCAAATGAAATGAATGCTGGCTATTTTAAACAAAAAGAACGATTCTTAGAAGGCTAGAGAAGCTTATGAAACCAATGAGAGTCTACAGCCCCAGGCTTAGGAAAGCAGGAAGAAACCAAAAAGCACTTAGATGGTTCAGATGTGAATGGGAGGGAAGGTGGGGAGATAGCAAGTGTAAAAGGGAGTCAGAAAATAATAGGTATGACAAAGTAAGATCAAAGGATGGGTCTCTTTTTAAGAATGGGTGGGGCATGAACACATATATTGACAGAGAGAAAAAAATAAGCATGAAAAGGGAGGGTTTCTCAGATCATAATGGAATTAAACTAGATATTAATAGTAGAAAGTATCTGGGAAAACCTCAAGTATTTTCGAATTAAACCAGAAGCATTTAAATAACCATGAGTCAAAAAGGAAGTCACAAAGGGTATTGGAAAATATTTCAAACTTAATGGAAATGAAAACACAGCATATCAAGATTTGTGGGATGCAGCTAAAGCAGTGCTTAGAGGGAAATTAATAGCATTAAGTGCTTATATTAAGCAAGAAGAAAGGTCTCAAGCCAATAATCTATATTTCCACTTTAAGAAATTAGAAAAAAAGGTAAATTAATCCCAAAGCAAGCAAAAGGAAAGCCCTAGTAAAGATAAGAGCAGAATTGATAAAATTGAAAATAGACAAACTATACAGAAAGATCAATGAAACCAATTTATGGTTCTTTACAAAAGGCAGGGTAAAGAAAGAATGTGTTTGTGTGTCTGTGTGGGGATGGGGGGAGGGATCTGTGACTAACTGATGAAGGAGTATCTGACTTACTATTTTTCCTTGTGAAATCGTAGGTGGGGTGGTCTGCTGAGAAGTGAGGATCTAGAACTGGTAAAGAGAGAGGTGATGTTTTGGGTATTTTCTGGAGGTATGGGGAGAATAATTGTGCATTTCCTACTGCTGCTCTAACAAATTTCAATAAACTTAGTGGCTTTAACAACACAAATTTATTCTTTTAAGTTCCTGGAGATAAGAAGTTCAAATAGGGTGTACTGGGCTAAAATCAAGGTGTCAGCAGGGCTGTGTTCCTTGTGGAGGCTCTAGGGGAGGATGTTTTCTAGACTTTTCCAGATTCTAAAGGAGGCCCACGTTCCTTGGCTCAGTGCCACATCCTCCAGCTACAAAACCAGCAGTATCACATCTTCTAGTCTCTCTCTCTCTCTCTTTCTCTGACCTGCTTCCATCATCACTTCTCCCTCTCTGACTCTGACCCTCCTGTCTTCCTCTTATAAGGATCCTTGTGATTACACTGGCTCATCAAATAATCCAGGATAATCTCCCCCATCTCTAGTTCCTTAACTTAATCACATCTGCAGTTTTGGTTTTTTTTTTAGTTTTTTAGTTTTGTTTTTGCCATGCAATGTAGCATATTCCAGGTTTGGGGAATTAGGACAGGGACAACTTTGGGGCTTTTATGCTGCCCATGACAGTAGATAACCAAGAGCAAGTAAAAGAACTGAGAAGAGCACTCAGGTCCACAGGGGCTGGAGAACATGAACTGGTTGTGTTCTGAATCTGCAGCTTAGGATGGTTAGGAATTGAAACAAAAGAACTAAGTTGTCAAGCTGCAGAGCTAGGACAGGGTGTGGCATTTGCTGTGAGTATATAGCAGAAGGACAGGGATACAGAGAGTAGGAGTTTTTAATACAATGGTCATTTATTTGCTAAACAGTGGGATCCAGGCTGAGTAAGCAGGGGCATGAGAATGCACATGAAAAGGGAGTAAATAAAAGTAGCAAAGGGTGGTAAAATGTATAATCCAGGGCTTCAGATATGCTAGATGGTATGATAAATGGATACTAATAACTTAGGAGAAACATTCTTAACATAGAGGATCTTCTCCACTTTCATTCCAATGAATATCAATTCATCAGACTCTGCAGAACTTTTTGATAGCGTATATTTCCCCTAAAGGAATGCATTTAATCTACTCTTGATACTAGTCAGAGGTCTTGGAATAAAAAAGGAGTCTACTTTCTCATGGAGTAATTTATTACAGCCTATACTTACATCTAATTGTTTTCATCTGTCAGAGATAATCTTTTCACTCCAACATCTTAACAGATAAGTTGGCGCTATTTGATCTTTTGCCAAAGATCAAATAGGGCCATTTTCATCTGTGTACTATGAGTAATAATTTAATCTAAAAAGGAGACATATTTATTAATAGGTTACAGAGTATTTACCCGAGCCAAAAGGGTGAATTTGGTGATTGTTAGTCCTGAGGACAGAGTTATGTGCGTAAGGAATGTTGGAATAGGGTTGGGAGGAAGTAATTAAGAATATTGAAGTATGGTTCTCTGCAATTTGTTTAAGAAACAGGGACATTTTTGGAGCTGTTTTTCTTTTCATTTTAGACATAGCAGAGTGCAGCCTGAGTTCAGGATGCTGGTAACACCACCTACCCACTGGTGAACTTGGATAGTTCTTTGCCTGTGTTTCCTACAGTATGTAAATAGGAAAAGTACCTACTTTTTAGTTTTATTATGAGGACTCTTGAATTAATATATGTGTATGACTTAGAACATATCTGGCACAGATGTGTTTGTTAAATAAAATAAAAAATTTTATCTAACAATGAGATTCACTGAGAAAGCTTTGTAAATGCATCAGAGAAAACTGCATTGGTTCAGAGAGAAGAGTGACTTACGTACTTTTTGACTCAACCTGGAGGAGTGTTGGTCCATGGTCTTCATCTGAGTCAAACGTTCTTGACAATTTTCTCTACCTCATCAGGCACAGTGATTTTATTTCCCCTCCATATGCTTTGAATTGCAGAAAGTTGGCCATTTTAAACAATCTGTATTGTTGATCATGTTCTACTTGGTTGAAAATGGAACCTCGCTAACCCAAAGGCAAACAGACAACTAATTAGGTAACGTAAGCCTTTCTATGCCTTGCAATCTAGATATTGATCTTCAAATCAAGATGAGGGATGTGGCAGGTGGGTCCGAGCAGAGCTAGCGGTTGATGTGACGTGATAAGGACTTGGTGGCTCCAACCCACATCCTCCCACCACCATCAATCTGGCAGAGAGATGGCAGCAACTGAGCTGAACATCTGTGACTATCTCGCGACTACTGAATTGTGCCCAAGAGTGGCTGAGATTGGTCAGCAGACATTTTCCTGGAGACAAGTAGTTCCTCAGTCACAGTTCTCAAAACAGGGCCTTGTCATGAGGTTAATGCGACAGCTTGCTGGAACCATCAGGGCGGCAGCAGAGGGGTCACAGGCGTCTTTGAAGACCCCAGGGTTGAGAGTATTTTCCTTCCTATTATTTGTACATTACTTGAGCAAGTTACTCAACGTCTCTGAATCTCTAGTCTAACCCAGATAACACCCATCTGGAAGAGTTACTGTGAGACTTCAGTGAGGAACCACATCTTCACCAAGCACAACACCTGGTATGCAGTGGGCAGTCAGAAAATGTTCAGATTCTTTCTTCCCCTTTTCCATTTCTGCCTCTCGGCTGCTTGTCTTTGAAGCAGGAATAAGACCTAGCTAATTCCCTGAAGAATTCAGGAACCATCGTATTAGAGTGACAAGGCTGAACTGTTTCTCTTTTAAAAGGTCATTAACTCTAAGAAATTAGTCCCTGAGGGCGAGAGAGCCACTCTTGCCTCTCTTGTCCAGGAAGCCACGTGTGAGAGGGCAAGAGATCTGGTGGGGGGGTGCCTGGGGACCATCAAAGGGGTGGAGGTCATGGTGCTGCCTCTGGGATCCAGCCATGGTCATTGTCAGGCATTATTATCAATTAGGTCAGGGGAGCTGCTTCCTCCAGACAGGCCAGGCACGTTCCATAATTCCAGGCACATGTGCAAATTTCCAGGAGCTGCAAGTCACTGTGCTCAGTCGAGGGTGCCAGAGGACTGTCCATTCTCCTCTGGGGATAAGTCCCTGTAAGTGTCAGTGAGTGTGCAGAGGTCCCAGCATCAGATGACAGCTGCCCGTGTCCTTCCTCCCCATGACCCTGCCTCCCATCCCTCCTCAATATTCCTGCTCTCCTGTTCATTACGGGACCTCAGAGCCCAGAGTTGGCCTTTTGTAGAAGGCAGTTTGCACATATTCGAGGGCATAGAAGGAAAAGAAGTCGCCTGCTACATTTAGAAAGAACTCGATGGCAGGCATGGCATTCTGGGAGCTGACCTCGCCTGCTCTCGGCATGGTCTCACCCCATCAGTACCCCATTCAGTGGCAAAAACCAAATGGGGGCGGGGGGAGGATTCATTTCAGTAACTCCTGAGAAGCTCCTAAGCCCTCCTCTCCAGCTCCATCCTCTGGCAACTCCAGCCCACTGATGAGCTCCAGCTGCCTCCCCACAGCTCCACAGCGGGATCACGTGAGCATCTGAAGCTGAATTGGCCAAAACTAACTGCTCAGTTGGAACTGCACCCCAACTTGCTTCTCATCCAGGTCTCCTTTGCCCAAGCTGCATACAGGACTTATCCTGGATTCCTCTCCTGCCCTCACCTCTCCCTAAAGAATTCCTCGTTCTTGAAATCCTCCCCCCCGTCCCCCATCTCTGCACTTCCCTTTATCCCACTCTCCCCACACTGTCCACACCCCCATCACTCCCCCCGGATTACCTGGTAACCATCTAAACGGACCTCCCTGCTCTCTTCTAGCCCATCCACATCAGTGGGCCATCTTTGGAAATAGACCAGAGCCCATCAGTCTCCTATCAGACCCTCCAGTGGATCTCCTCACACCCTTGTGACATTCTAAGCCCCTTGCCTCTGGAGGGGTGTAGTAGCCCCGCAGGTTTTGTCCCACCTGCCTCCCTCCCGTCTTCCTTTCCTACGTTGGCTTTTGTCTGTTCCTCAGACACAACAAGCCCCTTCCTGTCTTGAATCTTTGCAGTCACTCTCACCTCTGCCTAGAAAACTCACTTCCTGATACATCGGTGGCTGGCATCTTGTGGTTCAGCTTAAATGTCACTCCTGCAGGGGACCACTTTGACCACCAGATCAAAATCAGACACCTCATCCCTCCCTGCTACACCACCTTGTTGCAATTCTCCAAATAGCTCTCATCAGCATCTGCCATTTTTCGGTTTGTTGATTCATTTTGTGTCTGTCTTTCTCCTCAGCCCCGCTTAGAATATCTGCTCCAGGTGAGCAGATCTGTCTGGTTTATTGTTAAGTCTCCAGCAGTTAGAGGAGTGCTTGGCCCATAGCTGGCACTCAGTAAATACTGGTCAAATGGATGCATAATTAGTGAGAGCAGTCTGTGCTCTCCCTTAACCATGTTTTCGGCTAATTTGGGAAACCAGTAGGGGCTTAGTTATGGAGCGATCTTGTAGGGCAGTTTTCTCAGCCTCAGCACGATGGCCATTTGGGGCTGAAGAAGTCTTTATTTTAGGGGCTGTCCTGTGCACTGTAGGATGTTTACCGGCGTCCCTGACTGTTACCCACTAGATGCCAGTAGCAAACTCCAGCGCCACCCCCAGGTTGTGGAGGTGTCTCCAGACATTGCCAAATATCCCCTGGGGAGCAAAATCTCCCCTGCTCCCCTGTGAGAACCATCCCCATT
Organism: Balaenoptera physalus; assembly: GCF_965194825.1. NCBI lineage: Eukaryota > Metazoa > Chordata > Mammalia > Artiodactyla > Balaenopteridae > Balaenoptera > Balaenoptera physalus. The sequence continues at coordinate 133,199,119 of NC_138885.1, read as the reverse complement.
GTAGAGCCATCCACACCTCACAGGAATAATGACACCCATCTCCAAGTGGGGGTCCCGAGACCAAGAGAACGATGACCAGCAGGGGACCCATTTGGGAGGGGCAGGACTCAGGCAGTGGGGTGGGCAGGTCTGACACTGATCCCAGCTCCATCATGCACCAGCTGGGTGAACTGGCTTAGCTTTGAGGACGTGGGCTTCCTTATTTCAGAACGGGGTGTGTGTCCATGGGGTGGATAGGAGACCCACCGTGGGTTTGATAGGAGATGAGTGGACACAAACATGGGGCAGAGCGTGGTGACAGCATGGTGTAGGAGCTGGGTTACAGCAGGGGGCTCTGTGCAGCTGCCACGTTGCTGTTCCTGTTTTGGAAGGGTGTCTTCTGGGTTGCAGGCACACACGGTGCAGTGGAGAAAGGGGACTCGGCAGCTCTCCACTGAGCTCCACGTGCGCATCCAACTGACACACTGGCTCTAATCCCTCCTCCTTTGATTCACGCATTTGCTGGTTTTCACAAAGGTCTACTGTGCTCCCAGCAGCTGCAGCTGGTCAGGGCCTCAGAGAGGCTGTGGGAAGGGTCGCGGGTACCACTGGCAGCTGCATGAAGAGTGTCCGAGCGCCTCTCACTCTCCTGTTGGCGCCCAGCTCCCCAACCAGCACCTGCGCAGGGCGGTGCAGGCACGGGGCCTCCCTCCCCAGGCCTGTGCATTTTCCTGCCCAGGTGCAGAGGTCAGTGGGGGGAAGGGAGAGGAAAAGCAAGACAGAAGAAAGAGCATCTGCTTCCAAACAGTAACACCTAAAGCCCTCTCTGAGGCCTAAAATCCTTACAGCAGCGAAAGGTCTTTGGGAAATTCCTGCCCTGGATGGTGGGAGGGTATAAGCCTGGGGATCTTGGGAGATTTTCAAGTGGGAGAAAGAAAGGAAGCCTAGTTCAGTCTTCTCTTGGCTTGAAAAAATAAAGGCACGGCCCCGTAATTAATTAGGTGCATTCTAAGAGACATGAGCATCATTATTTTTAATTAATTTTACGTTACCGTATTGTCCCTAAAGTATGTGTCATGCCTGTGTTCCACGGGGCAGGTGATGGAGGACGTGGGGTGTAGCCCAAGTGGAGAGCATCTCAGGCAGATATCCACCTGCAGGGCCAGCTCTACTGGGCAAGTCTCCTCGACAGGAGTGCAGCTGCAGGGGATGAGTCAGGGGTTCTCTTAGACCTGAGGTACAAGTAGGTTTACGGTCTCAGGAATAGAAATGGGGCTCTGTGGGAGCTGGTGGGGCTGAAGAGCCAGTGCAGCAAAGGGGAAGGAGGACCTCAGTGAGCAGGGCTGCTCACAGGCTGTTTTCTCTGACCGCTGCGCGTCCCTGCCTGGCTTCATCTGCTCCAGTTTCAGAAGCACCTTGTTCTTGGGGGAGGATCATGGTGAGACCCACCTTCGCAGCCTTCCAGCCTCGCAACCCCAGGAGACAGTAATTGCTGCTCCTGGCATCTGTACATTAATCCTGGGAAATAGACTCTGCTGGGGTCATGTGTTTTTTTTCCATAACCATTTTTTAAAATTGAAGAATAGCTAATTTACAATGTTGTTCTAGCTTCAGGTGCACAGCAAAGTGATTCAGTTATATATCTGTTCTTTTTCAGATTCTTTTGCATTATAGGTTATTAGAAGACATTGATATAGTTCCCTGTGCTATGCAGTAGGTCCTTGTTGTTTATTTTATATATAGTAGTGTGTATATGTTAATCCCAAACTCTCTCCCTATGCCACTATCCCCTCTGGTAACCATATGTTTGTTTTCTACATCTGTGAGTCTATTTGTTTCATAAATAAGTTCATTTACATGATTTTTTTTTAGATTCCACATATAAGTGATATCATATGATATTTGTCTTTCTCTGTCTCACTTACTTCACTTAGTATGATAATCTCTAGGTCCATCCATGTTGCTGCAAATGGCATTATTTCATTCTTTTTTATGACTAATATTCCATTGTATACGTGTGTGTGTGTGTGTATATGTATATATATCACATCTTTATCCTTTCATCTGTCGATGGACATTTAGGTTGCTTCCACGTCTTGGCTATTGTGAATAGTGCTGCTGTGAACATTGGGGTGCATGTATTGCACCCCAGTTACTGACCTCATAATTGCTGCTGTGGTCCTAGGGCCTAACCCCACTCTGTGTCCAGGGGTGAGGAGTGGAAATGTGTCAGCAGCTAAATGTAGCAGCTACCACTGCCCCGTGTGACTTCATGCCAGCATAGCAGCTCTGTGTCCCTCAACTCACTTCAATTCATTCAGGGAGGGAAGAGATTCAGCCAAAATTTTGAGTTGGTTTCATGTAAACTTAATAGAAAACAAGAGTACTTTACAGGTGATATAGGAGATCTGGGCTATATTGACTCAGACTAAACTGCTCTTAGAACCCCAGAGGCAACAGATGGAAACATAACCCTTCCTTGAGGCTCCCAAGGAACTTCCAGGAACCTTGTCTTAGGATTTCACGGAAACCCTTGTCTCCTCCTTTGCTCACCTGGCTTCCCTGTAAGACTGTTGAGTTCCAGTGAGTGGCTTGAGGTGGGAAGAGGGGGCTCCAGTGTCTGATATTTGCTTTAATATTGAATTTTTTATCGTCACTAAAAAGTTAAAAAAACGAAAGTACCATCTGTTATTTCCTGTTAGAAAATCCCAGGGAAAGCCTGCTTGAACCATGTTATGTAAGTTCCTAGTCCTGGACGAGTCGCCTGTGTTTGGAGCTCTGTGACCAGTCAGATGTGGCCCTTGGGCCCTGGACCATCACTGTGGCCAGGGATTTGGGATCAGAAGCAAGATGGCAGCTTCCATTAGAGCCACGTGATTGGGAGGAGTGTTTCCCAGAGGGGCAGGCAAGTGGACAGTGCCCTCTGCTGGCTGAGCCAGAAGTGGTGGCAGAAAGAGCTGAGGGTCTCCCCTCATTTTGTGATGCACGTAGATGTTTGCAGGGCTATTATTATTTTACTCCAAAGCCCTCCGCAATCCTAGTAAAAAATGATGCTGATTCATGTCTAGTGGTCATTTTGATGATTTCAATGGAATTTACTAGTAGGCAACCTAAAAGCCAGTGCTGTGCCTGCAGGGGGTGGGCTCTTAATGAACGTGGATCAGATAACCTAGAGGGTAGGTAACCCAAACTGAGTCATGGCCCTGCCATGCTGATGTGGTTCTCTTCCATTTCTACACACTGAGTAGGAATATCCCCAAATTAAGTTTTAATTGTTTATGCAAATGAAAAGAAAAAAAACCCTCTCCTTTAAAATTTTACAAAGGATATTATATTAGTCAGGATTTTACAGGGAAACAGAATCAATAGTTGGATGTGTATATGTGTGTGTGTATAAAGGGAGAAAGAGAGAGAGAGAGAGAGATTTACTTTATATTAAGTAATTGGCTCATGAGATTACAGGGGCTGACAAGTCCAAATTCTACAGGGCAGGCCTGAAGCTGGAGACCCAGGAAAAGGGAAGGTGGTGCAGCTGAAGTCTGAAGGACATTTGGAGGCAGAATTCCTTTCTCTTCAGGGGACTTCAATCTTTTCCCTTAAGACCTTCAGCTGATTGGACAAGGCCCACCCACATAACGGAGGGTCATCTGCTTTACTCAAAGTCCACTGATTTAAATGTTAATCACATCTAAAAAAAATACCTTTGCAGCAATGTCTAGACTTGTGTTTGACCAAAAACTGGGCACCGTGGCACAGCCAAGTTGGCACATAAAATTGGCCATGATGGATATTAAAGGTGGATTTCAGCAAAATGGAATATTTTACACTGTTTTCATCTTAAAAATGTCTTTCCTTGTTTGAATTAGTTTGAGGGTAATTCAGGTAGTTTTTGCCTTCATATGAAAACTGTGGTTCTTGTATTTTACACATAAGCCTTAAGCTTTATTATTAAAAGACATGACTGGGATGAAAAGATTACAATTTGCATAATACAGAATACAAGTTTTTTTTTTAAATCATGTGCTTTTATATAAAGAATTTCTAAAAAGGCTTCGCTTAAGGAGAACACTATTATTATAGCAGGAAAGATAGCAACCACTGTAATTAAGAGTGGAAACATTTCTACAGGGTCAACATTTACTTCTATGTCTACATATTAACTTTTAAAAACCTCTTTTAGTCTCCTAACATTTATAGGTAATTAATTTTAAGCCAGAAATAAATTTGAGCTTTTACAACTAAACAGGACAAAGAGCATTGGTGGTTCAAATGTTGGGATATAAGGTAGATGCATTCATTCTTCCATGACTCCATTCTTCCATACATTCATCTTTCAACTATTTATTGAGGACCTAGTGTATTCTGGACATGATACTAAGTACTGCATAAGCAAAATGAATAAGAGAGAGGCATAACCTTCTTGGGCTTATACTCTAATGGGGGTAAAAAGATATAAAAATAACTGTTCTATGTGTGATAAGAAATATGGAGCTGATGCTTTAGGGTCACACTGAGAAGGCATCTAAGAATAGATACATTTAACTGAGCACCTACTGTGTGAAGTGGTTTGCATATCTCATTTACTCCTCACAGTAACCCTGCGATGTAGGTACTGTAATCATCATCACCCTCATCTTACAGGTGAGACAACTGGGGCACAGAGGGTTGGAATCTTGCCCAAGATCTCACAGCTAGGTAGTGCAGGAGCCTCTCCCTCCAAGAACCTGATCCTGCTGGAAGAAAGGAGGTGATACAGTGTGCTGCACCCAGGGGGGCACGGTAGGAGGCTACTGCAATAGTTCAGAGGGAGTAGAGGAAGGCTGAATGAAGGTGGTGGGCGGAGCACAAGAAGAGGTGGGTGTGGCCAGAGGGCCAACCCTAGATGGCAGATTCGCTGAGGGGCAGGAGGAGTAAGAGTCTAGCACGACTTGGGTTTATGGTCGATGTGGTTCTGTTACTGAATCGCATTGGTGCACAGGAGGCCAGGGAGGTCTGATGGGAAAGCTGGCAAGTGTCAGCTATAAAATAAACCTCGTGCAGTTGATGGAAACACCCAGAATAGCTGTATGCTTTGAAATCCCTGTATACTTTGAAATCTCTGAGAAGTATTTCTGCTCTGTTCCTCTGCAGCTGTGCTCAGGCCGGGAACCATGGGGCTGCCCCAGCTCCTCCTTCTCTGCCAGCCCTGGTCTGGGGTTGTGGGGACCTGTGAATTTCCCTCAGGTTTTCTGCAGACTTCACACAAAGAGGGAGCCCAGCACAGCTACAGATGGGCTGTGAAAGCCAGCATCCAGGAGGGAGAGCAGGAGTCTGACATGGTCCCTGGGGCACTGAGCAGGGGGCAGGGGGCATAGGGCACAGGAGGGGGGGTAGGGGGAGTGACTGCTGCCTCCAGCTTCACTCACCAGGAGCCAAGCCCCCGGCCAAGAGCTTCATCCAGATGGAAACTCAAAAGGTCAGGAATTTACCTGATTCACTGGCAAACACTAACTTTATGCCAGTTTACATGTTCCATGTTAATTAGCTTTCCTAATAACAGTGTGCCCTAGAGTGCTTGGAAGTTATTGTGTCTAGGGGAAAGAATATTTACTCATTCTGGGTAAGAGGTATTCCTAAACCCATCACTTAGTGAACAAAGTGAGGTAGTCATCAGCTTATCAACAGGGGCCTTCAGAGCAGGAACCAGCAGCAAGGTAATGCAATTATGCAATGAATTGTGAATACATCCAGTTCAATCAGACTTAAATGGCTTCTAGCCCACGTTTTCTAAAGTTTGTAACTTACTCTTAAGATCACGCTGATCTTTTCAATCACAGTGGCCTAATTGGTTGTTACCAGTTGAATTAGGTTTCCCTCCAAAATGTTGCTGTCCTAACCCCCAGTTTATGTGAAAGTGACCTTATTTTGAAGTAGGATCTTTGCAGATGATTGAGTTAAGATGAGGTCTTTGGGGAGGGTGCCCTTAATTCAGTATGACTGGTGTCCTTTTAAAGAGGGGATCTTTGGACACAGAGACAAGCACAGAGGGAAGACAAGGGGGGCTGGAGGGTGGGGGGAGGAGATGACCATTTATAAGCTGAGGAGAGAGGCCTGCAACAGAACCTTCCCTCCTACCCCTCCAAAGGAACCAACCCTGCTGACATCTTGATTTCAGACTTCCCGGCTCTAGAACTATGAAACCTAAACTGTTGTTTAAGCCACCCAGTTTGTGGGGCATTGTTGCGGCAGCCCTGGCAAACTAATATATGGGTTATCTCCAAATTTGAATTCCTAGAATCCATCATTCCTGTATCTGAACTGCAAAGCTATAATGGTTGCAGGACTGGGGCCATCAATTATATAAAAGTGAAAGGAAGCCTATGGACCAGCCAGAGTTTACAGTCAGAGGCAAAAGAATGTGCCTCTGCTGAGCAAAGCTGGATGGGATGGTGGGAGATGCAGGCAAAGTGGCATTTTTGTCACACCCCATGGTGGGATGGCCGTGCAACCAGCCAGGCTTTCTTCCCAGAGCTTGGTGTCCTGGGGTGTGCCCTCCACGGAGATCCTGCTAACAGCGATTTCCTACTCTGGCTGAGCATCAGAATCACTGGAGTTCTCGTTCAAAATGCTGTTCCCAAGGCCCCATCATACCCACACAGTCAGACCCCAGAGGTGGGGCTGGAGATGGGCAAGTAGAGAGACACCCTCCTGGGAGGTGGCAATGGTGTGCACAGCAGGGGCCAACTTTTTACAGTGAACAAAGCTTAACCTTGCTTCTGTCAGAGAAACTGCAACTCAAAAGTAGTGAGCTCCATCTGCTGCAGTCTATTTTTGGAATTCCATGACTCTCTGTTAATTTGTTTAATAATTAATGTGGTATTTTACAAAACTGGCATGGCTTCTTTTCTCTCCAATTATGAAACACTGCTATTCCCTATGCCTCCCTTCATTCTTTGCTGAGCCAATTAACATAATGTATTCAATATGAATCTAGATGGCAATGGAAGAGAGCACATTGGTACACATGCTGTGTTTTAAAATAAAATTTACTTCAGCTTCAAGTAATGAGAAGAGACACTGTGGTACCTTGAGACTAGTCATTTAACCAGAACAAATGTTCTCATGTCACATATTGGTTTTCTCACTTTCTAAATAGCAGCCATGGTAACCAGAGCTGCATTGCTCTGGGCAATATGAAGCTGAAGTTATAAAGCAGTACCTCCAAACTGATGTACATGTGGCAACAAGTGGAGAGAATTTGTTAAAAGATTCAACAGTATTTTGGATCAAAATAAAGAAAATAGTGGGTAAAGATGACAAAGACCAAAATAGGAAATTGCGTAATTCCAAGTAAGATGAAGCATTGTGCTCAAGAAGGAGAAGGGAAAAGGGAGTCAAAAATTCAGGTTTATGGAGAGACCTTCAAGATGGCAGAAGAGTAAGACGTGGAGATCACCTTCCTCCCCACAAATACATCAGAAATACATCTACATGTGGAACAACTCCTACAGAACGCTGGCAGAAGACCTCAGACTTCCCAGAAGACAAGAAACTCCCCACATACTTGGCTGTGTGGCTGACAGGGCCTTGGTACTCCGGCCGGGTGTCAGGTCCATGCCTCTGAGGTGGGAGAGCCAAGTTCAGGACATTGGTCCACCAGAGATCTCCCGGCTCCACGTAATATCAAATGGCAAAAGCTCTCCCAGAGATCTCCATCTCAGTGCTAAGACCCAGCTCCACTCAATGACCAGCAAGCTCCAGTGCTGGACACCCTATGCCAAACAACTAGCAAGACAGGAACACAACCCCACCCATTAGCAGAGAGGTTGTCTAAAATCATAATAAGGTCACAGACACCCCAACACACACCACCAGATGCGGTCCTGCCCACCAGAAAGACAAGATCCAGCCTCATCCAGCAGAACACAGTCACTAGTCCCCTCCACCAGGAAGGCTACACAACCCACTGAACCAACCTCACCCACTGGGGACAGACACCAAAAACAATGGGAACTACGAACCTGCAGCCTGTGAAAAGGAGACCCCAAACACAGTAAGTTAAGCAAAATGAGAAGACAGAGAAATACACAGCAGATGAGGGAGCAAGGTAAAAACCCACCAGACCAAACAAATGAAGAGGAAATAGGCAGTCTACCTGAAAAAGAATTCAAAGTAATGATAGTAAAGATGATCCAAAATCTTGGAAATAGAATGGAGAAAATACAAGAAACGTTTAACAAGGACCTAGAAGAAATAAAGAGCAAACAAACAATGAGGAACAACACAATAAATGAAATTAAAAATTCTCTAGAAGGAATCAATAGCAGAATAACTGAGGCAGAAGAACGGATAAGTGACTTGCAAGATAAAATAGTGGAAATAACTACCACAGAGCAGAATAAAGAAAAAAGAATGAAAAGAATTGAGGACAGTCTCAGAGACCTCTGGGACAACATTAAACACACCAACATTCGAATTATAGGGGTCCCAGAAGAAGAAGAGAAAAAGAAAGGGACGGAGAATATATTTGAAGAGATTATAGTTGAAAACTTCCTTAATATGGAAAAGGAAATAGTCAATCAAGTCCAGGAAGCGTAGAGAGTCCCATACAGGATAAATCCAAGGAGAAACATGCCAAGGCACATATTAATCAAACTATCAAAAATTAAACACAAAGAAAAAATATTAAAAACAGCAAGGGGAAAACAACAAATAACATACAAGGGAATCCCCATAAGGTTAACAGCTGATCTTTCAGCAGAAACTCTGCAAGCCAGAAGAGACTGGGAGGGCATATTTAAAGTGATGAAAGGGAAAAACCTACAACCAAGATTACTCTACCCAGCAGGGATCTCATTCAGATTCGACAGAGAAATTAAAACCTTTACAGACAAGCAAAAGCTAAGAGAATTCAGCACCACCAAACCAGCTTTACAACAAATGCTAAATGAACTTCTCTAGGCAGGAAACACAAGAGGAGGAAAAGACCTACAATAACAAACCCCAAACAATTAAGAAAACGGTAATAGGAACATACATATCGATAACTACCTTAAATGTAAATGGATTAAATGCTCCAGCCAAAAGACATAGACTGGCTGATTGGATACAAAAATAAGACCCATATATACGCTGTCTAGAAGAGACTCACTTCAGACCTAGGGACACATACAGACTGAAAGTGAGGGGATGGAAAAAGTTATTCCATGCAAATGGAAATCAAAAGAAAACTGGAGTAGCAATTCTCATATCAGACAAAACTCTTTAAAAGAAAGACTATTACAAGAGACAAAGAAGCACACTACATAATGATCAAGGGATCAATCCAAGAAGAAGATATAACAATTGTAAATATTTATGCACCCAACATAGGAGCACCTCACTACGTAAGGCAAATGCTAACAACCATAAAAGGGGAAATTGACAGTCACACAATCATAGTAGGGAACTTTAACACCCCACTTTCACCAATGGACAGATCATCCAAAACAAAAATAAATAAGGAAACACAAGCTTTATTTATTTATTTATTTTTAAAAATTTATTTATTTATTTTTGGCTGTGTTGTGTCTTTGCTGCTGCACGTGGGTTTTCCCTAGTTGTGGCGAGCAGGGTCTACTCTTTGTAGCGGTGCATGGGTTTCTCATTGCGGTGGCTTTTCTTCGTTGCAGAGCACAGGCCCTAGATTGCGTGGGCTTCAGTAGTTGTGGCACACGGGCTTAGTTGCTCCACGGCATGTGGGATCTTCCTGGACCAGGGCTCAAACCTGTGTTCCCTGCATTGGCAGGCAGATTCTTAACCACTGTGCCACCAGGGAAGTACTGAAACACAAGCTTTCAATGATACATTAAACAAGATGGACTTAATTGATATTTATAGGACAGTCCATCGAAAAACAACAGAATACACTTTCTTCTCAGGTGCTCGTGGAACATTCTCCAGGATAGATCATATCTTGGGTCACAAATCAAGCCTTGGTAAATTTAAGAAAATTGAAATCATATCAAGTATCTTTTCCAACCACGCTATGAGACTAGATATCAATTACAGGAAAAAATCTGTAAAAAATACACACACATGGAGGCTAAACAATACACTACTTAATAAGCAAGAGATCACTGAAGAAATCAAAGAGGAAATCAAAAAATACCTAGAAACAAATGACAATGAAAACACGAAGACCCAAAACCTATGGGATGCAGCAAAAGCAGTTCTAAGAAGGAAGTTTATAGCAATACAATCCTACCTCAAGAAACAAAAAACATCTCAAATACACAACCTAACCTTACACCTAAAGCAATTAGAGAAAGAAGAACAAAAAAACCCCAAAGTTAGTAGAAGGAATGAAATCATAAAGATCAGATCAGAAATAAATGAAAAAGAAGTGAAGGAAATAATAGCAAATATCAATAAAACTAAAAGCTGGTTCTTTGAGAAGATAAACAAAATTGATAAACCATTAACCACAGTCATCAAGAAAAAAAGGAAGAGGACTCAAATCAATAGAATTAGAAATGAAAAAGGAGAAGTAACCACTGACACTGCAGAAATACAAAGGATCATGAGCGATTACTACAAGCAACTATATGCCAATAAAATGGACAACCTGGAAGAAATGGACAAATTCTTAGAAAAGCACAACCTTCTGAGACTGAATCAGGAAGAAATAGAAAATATAAACAAACCAATCACAAGCACTGAAATTGAGACTGTGATTAAAAATCTTCCAACAAACAAAAGTCCAGGACCTGATGGCTTCACAGGCAAATTCTATTAAACGTTTAGAGAAGAGCTAACACCTATCCTTCTCAAACTCTTCCAAAACATTGCAGAGGGAGGAACACTCCCAAACCCATTCTACGAGACCACCATCACCCTGATACCAAAACCAGACAAAGATGCCACAAAGAAAGAAAACTACAGGCCAATATCACTGATGAGCATAGATGCAAAAATCCTCAACAAAATACTAGCAAACAGAATTCAACAGCACATTAAAGGATCATACACCATGGTCAAGTGGGGTTTATCCCAGGAATGCAAGGATTCTTCAATATACACAAATCAGTCAATGTGATACACCAAATTAACAAATTGAAGCATAAAAACCATCTGATCATCTCAATAGATGCAGAAAAAGCTTTCGACAGAATTCAACACCCATTTATGATAAAAACCATCCAGAAAGTAGGCATAGAAGGAACTTACCTCAACACAATAAAGGCCATATATGACAAACCCATAGCCAACATCATTCTCAATGGTGAAAAACTGAAACAGTTTCCACTAAGATCAGGAACAAGACAAAGTTGCCCACTCTCACCAATATTATTCAACATAGTTTTGGAAGTTTTAGCCACAGCAATCAGAGAAGAAAAAGAAATAAAAGGAATACAAATCAGAAAAGAAGAAGTAAAGGTGTCATTGTTTGCAGATGACATGATACTATACATAGAGAATCCTAAAGTCTCTACCAGAAAACTACTAGAGCTAATCAGTGAATTTGGTAGAGTGGCAGGATACAAAATTAATGCACAGAAATCTCTTGCATTCCTATACACTAATGATGAAAAATCTGAAAGAGAAATTGTAAAAAATAGTAAACTCCCATTTACCATGGCAACAAAAAGAATAAAATACCTAAGAATAAACCTACCTAAGGAGACAAAAGACCTGTATGCAGAAAACTATAAGACACTGATGAAAGAAATTAAAGATGATACAAACAGATGGAGAAAAATACCATGTTCTTGGATTGGAAGAATCAACATTGTGAAAATGAATATACTACCCAAAGCAATCTACAGATTCAATGCAATCCCTACCAAACTACCAATGGCATTTTTCACAGAACTAGAACAAAAAATTTCACAATTTGTATGGAAACACAAAAGACCCCGAATAGCCAAAGCAATCTTGAGAAAGAAAAGCAGAGCTGGAGGAATCAGGCTCCTGGACTCCAGACTATACTACAAAGCAACAGTAATCAAGACAGTATGGTACTGACACAAAAACAGAAATATAGATCAATGCAACAGGATAGAAAGCCCAGAGATAAACCCATGCACATATGGTCACCTTATTTTTCATAAAGGAGGCAAGAATATACAATGGAGAAAAGACAGTCTCTTCAATAAGTGGTGCTGGGAAAACTGGACAGCTACATGTAAAAGAATGAAATGAGAACACTTCCTAACACCGTACACAAAAATAAACTCAAAATGGATTAAAGACCTAAATGTAAGGCCAGACACTATCAAACTCTTAGAGGAAAACATAGGCAGAACACTCTATGACATAAATCACAGCAAGATCCTTTTTGACTTACCTCTCAGAGAAATGGAAATAAAAACAAAAATAAACAAATGGGAGCTAATGAAACTTAAAAGCTTTTGCTCAGCAAAGGAAACCATAAACAAGACGAAGAAACAACCCTCAGAATGGGAGAAAATATTTGCACATGAAGCAACTGAAAAAGGATTAATCTCCAAAATTTACAAGCAGCTCATGCAGCTCAATATCAAAAAACCAAAAAACTCAATCCAAAAATGGGCAGAAGAACTAAACAGACATTTCTCCAAAGAAGATATACAGCTTGCCAACAAACACATGAAAGAATGCTCAACATCACTAATCATTAGAGAAATGCACATCAGAACTACAATGAGGTATCATCTCACACCAGTTAGAATGGGCATCATCAGAGAATCTACAAACAATAAATGCTGATGAGGGTGTGGAGAAAAGGAAACCCTCTTGCACTGTTGGTGGGAATGTAAATTGATACAGCCACTATGGAGGACAGTATGGAGGTTCCTTAAAAAACTAAAAATAGAACTACCATACAACCCAGCAATCCCACTGCTGGGCATATAACCTGAGAAAACTATATTTCAAAAAGAGTCATGTACCACAATGTTCATTACAGCTCTATGTACAATAGCCAGGACATGGAAGCAACCTAAGTGTCCATCGACAGATGAATAGATAAAGAAGATGTGGCACATATATACAATGGAATATTACTCAGCCATAAAAAGAAATGAAACTGAGTTATTTGTAGTGAGGTGGATGGACCTAGAGTCTGTCTTACAGAGTGAAGTAAGTCAGAGAGAGAAAAACAAATACTGTATGCTAACACATATATATGAAATCTAAAAAAAAAAAAATGGTTATGAAGAACCTAGGGACAGGATGGGAATAAAGATGCAGACCTACTAGAGAATGGACTTGAGGACACGGGGAGGGGGAAGGGTAAGCTGGGACAAAGTGAGAGAGTGGCATGGACATATATACACTACCAAATGTAAAATCGATAGCTAGTGGGAAACAGCTGCATAGCACAGGGAGATCAGCTCTGTGCTTTGTGACCACCTAGAGGGGTGGGATAGGGAGGGTGGGAGGGAGACGCAAGAGGGAGGGGATATGGGGATATATGTATATGTATAGCCGATTCACTTTGTTATAAAGCAGAAACTAACACACCATTGTAAAGCAATTATACTCCAATAAGGATGTTAAAAAAAGAAGAGTCATGTACCACAATGTTCATTGCAGCTCTATTTACAATAGCCAGTACACGGAAGCAACCTAAGTGTCCATCGACAGATGAATGGATAAAGAAGATGTGGCACATATATACAATGGAATATTTCTCAGCCATAAAAAGAAACGAAATTGAGTTATTGATAGTGAGGTGGATGGACCTAGAGACTGTCCTACAGAGTGAAGTAAGTCAGAAAGAGAAAAACAAATACCGTATGCTAACACATATATATGGAATCTAAAACCAAAAAAAAAAATTGGCTATGAAGAACCTAGCGGCAGGACAGGAATAAAGATGCAGACGTAGAGAATGGACTTGAGGACACAGGGAGGAGGAAGGGTAAGCTGGGACGAAGTGAGAGAGTGGCATGGACGTATATACACGACCAAATGTAAAATAGATAGCTAGTGGGAAGCAGCCGCATAGCACAGGGAGATCAGCTCGGTGCTTTGTGACCACCTAGAGGGGTGGGATAGGGAGGGTGGGAGTTTGACGCAAGAGGGAGGAGATATGGGGGTATAAGTGTATGTATAGCTGATTCACTTTGTTATAAAGCAGAAACTAACACACCATTGTAAAGCAATTATACTCCAATGAAGATGTTAAAAAAAACAAATTACACCAAAAAAAAAGTTCAGGTTTGCCTCCCAATTCCAGCCAAAGTGCAAATTAACTCTATCACATTTTACCATTTATAAAAATTAGAATTGGAAGAGTTAAACAAGAGAATGTTTGTGATATTGTGTAGCATAAGACTGTCTCAAAGTAATTGGTACTGAATTTCAGTTTCTTTTATAATTAAAAAGAATAATCAGGTCTTACAAGGGTAGTACCTATTTGGCGAAATTACTGAGTGTTCCTTCATGAAAATCATGTACAGTGTGTATTGAGAATCTTCCAGAAATGTGCTGACAATTGCTGACGCCCAGACTTTCATCCTTAGTTGTGGTCTGTGCACCACCAGCCCTGACATGACCTGGGAGCAGGAAGAGATGCAGAAGCTCTGTTCCTACCTGCAGATGCACTGGACCAGAACTAGCATTTTAACAAAGTTTCCAGGTGGGTTATATGCACATTACAGCTAAGAAGCTCTGTCCTTGAGTACTTAGCTTGGATGGCGGAGGGATTAAGGAGGATTTCATTGGCTTATAGAAAAATAGAAGTATTCCTGAGAAGATAATAAATATATATGTATGTATAACAGAACATAACATAATATAGTATAACAGAACATAACGAAACATAACATAACATACATATTCTACCAATTTTGAATTTGGTTAAGCACTCATCCTTTAAAAAGCAAATGGACAATTCTCAGAAAATGGCAGCACAATTTTTTAGATCTTTCCGAATCCCACATATAAACAGACATCTGGAAAGTAAAACAAAAGTGGATAGACAACGTTTACAGCAAAGCTAGGTAATGAGGTATTCCAATACTCTCCAAAATTCAGTCAATGAGAACGTATTACCAACAGCTACAAGGTCTAGGTATTATCAGTGTCTGTGTGGGTGAAGCAGAGTGAAGGAACAGGATGTCCAATGACCTTAGCAAAGAAGAACCCACTAAATAGCCAACAAGTGTTCACTGGAAAGCATGGCAGGACAATTTGAGAAGAGTAGATTAAACTCTACTAAGGGAAAAAGAATCTTTCCCCTGCTGCAATAGTGGATAAATGCCCGGAGCCCTCAGTGGGGTCTGATTGTGATGATCAGTCTGGTCTCCCCTGAACGCCAGAAATGGAGGAGCCAGAGCTCCCTTTCAGTATAGGAACCCCACTGAGGAGAAATTGCCAGAGCAGAATCAAAATTGAGCAGGATAAGGACACAGGGATGAAGAGGAAAGTTCATTTAGATAAAAATAGGAGAGGGAAACAAAGCCAGAAGAATCTCAGAAAGCAGCTCTCTCTCTCTCTCTCTCTCTCTCTCTCTATATATATATATATACACACACGCGCACACACTCTGTATGACCCTAACAAGTCTTAAAATGCAGGATAAACAAATTCACACAAAGATGAGCAGCAGAAAAGCATAAGGTCAAATTCCATACAAAGTTACTGTAAGAAAAAGAAGAGATTAAGAAGCAGAATAACATCCTTGTATACTGGAAGAAAAATGCTCAAAATAAACAGATCAAAATTGCAACATGCTTTTTCAGAATGAGCTCAGAGATACTAAGAAAATGATACAAGATATAAGTGAGAAAAACTCAGAATGAGGTGACATAATTTAAGAAGGAATTAGAAATAAGAAGGAAAATCATTTTGTTATGAAGATAAAACTGGAAGGAAAACAAGAACAAATAAATACAACAAACAGTGCCTTCAGAGAAATGGAAAGTGGAAAGTGAAAAATATTTTAAATCATAAAGAAATGAAGAAGGAGATAGAAAGTATTAGAGAGAAAGTGGCCAATATTGAAGACAGGCAAAGAGGATCTAAAGTATGGGTAACAGGAGTCTACGGAGAAGACGACCAAAACTTAGTATCAACGATTCCCCCTCAAGAAAGATTTCTTGAAATTAAAAAATATATACTTGAAACGACGTGTTAGGAAAACTCTCTGTGGGCTGAGACTATCAATACAGAACAACCAACACCAAGACCTGCTAATAAAATTACTGGATTTTTAAAGAAAGGAAAAAGAAACTCTCTGGGCAACCAGGCAAAGGGAGGACTTCATATAGAAGGGAAAGAAAATTCTATTTTTGTTAGAATTTTTCACTGTATTGCTTTGTGCTCAAAGAAAATGGAGTGATGTATTTAATATACTCAAGGAAAGCAATGAAAATACAGGATTTTATATCCAATAAACTGGCTGTCAGGTATAAAGGGCACAATAAACTGTTATGAAAAAGGACGATGGCTCCTACGAGCCCTTTCCAAGAAGACCACCGAAGAATGACTTTCAAACGACCAGAATGACCGTCATAGGACTGGTGGTGAGCATTGATCATCTCCATGCTTCTAGGACTGAGGCTGAGTGAAGGTTAAAAGGGAGGGCGTATGGTGTGTAGGGCCTGTGTGGTCTGATGACTAAGATCCAGCACAACCATTGAAAAGCAGCGGGAGGTGGGGGAAATATCTCTGCTGTCTTAGCCTTTATTGCTGGCGATGTTCGTGGTAGAGTTCTGAGATGTGTGTATGAGAAGGAATAAAGCCTATGGGTGATTATGGGATATTCTTTCATCCCCTGTGGGCACAGCGATGTGTGGGGTTGCTGTGTGATCCAGGGACTTGGCGGGGGGCGGTGCTACCAAGTTCTATTTCCTCATCCAGGAGGTGGTTACAAGATTCATTGTAAAATAATTCACTACATCACACATTGGTTTAGTGGGGGTCCCTGCCTCTGGGTTTTATTCTACAGTGGAAGGTAAACAGGTGAGCCCCCAAAACAATAACAGCAACAAATGTTCCCTGAATGGTTAATCCTGCTAATACTCACGTGGGTCGGGATTATTTCAGTGAGGCAGGGGCACAGCGTGGTACAAACTGTTCCGAGACCATATCTCCGTGCTGCCTGAGTCTTTGCTCTTTGGGTGACCTGGGCCTCTCCAAACAGCAGTTTTATCACAAGTGAAGTGTGTCCAACCACACTGATGTATAATTCACAGGGATGCAGAGAGGCTCCCATGAGGAAATGAATGTGCAGGTTCTTTGTAAACTGCAAAACACGCTACAAATGCTTGTTCTCATTAGGTCCAGAACAGTGAGTTCCCCACAACAATTATGTTTCTGACATTTTGCTCTGGCTGGTACAGTCCCCTCCCCAGCCCTCTCATGAATATCTGATCTATGGGACATGTATATTACCACTCTCAAAAGAGGCCAGTTCAACAGATATTTAATAATGAGGCTCGGTATAAGCTTTAAGGGAGTTGAAGCTCATGAAAACTAACGTTTCCTGGCCTGCCATAACTACTGTATATAAATCACCAAATATTTATCAACTTTCCTCTTGGTCCCAAGCCCTGATCAAGTACCTGAGCCCATCTGTGGGAAAAAAACTTTCTCTGCTCTTGGGGAGCTTATATTTTAGCAAGGGCAGAGAGACAACCCATTCAATACAGAAAGTATATAGAATATTTGAAGGCAATAAGGATTATAGAAGAGAGAAAAAGTAGATCGGAGCTAAGAGGATTAGGAGAGCAAGGGTAGGGGTGTGGGCTGCAATTTTGTGTTGGGTAGGCAGGTTGGCCTGATTGAAAGGTAGCATCTGAGAAGAGACATGAAGAAGGTGAGGGCCTGAGCCATGTGGCTATCTTGGGGAAGTGCATTCCAGGAAGAGGGAACAACCAGTGCAAAGGCCCTGTGGCTGCACATGCCCCGCTTGTCCGAGAGACAGCAGGGAGGCCAGCGGGGATGGAGTGAAGTGAGTGCTGGGGAGACAGAGGAGATGAGGCCAGGAAGAAGCGGGTAAGATTGCCAAGGGATTGTGGGGCTATTGAAAAGACTTAAAGACTTAATTTTTCTCTAAGGAAAGTGGGGAGCTGTGCAGGGTGAGGAGCAGGGGAGGGATTTAGGTTTTTAAAGGATCCCTCTGGATGCTGTGGTGAGAGTACCTCAGGGGCCAGGGAAGAAGCAGGGGGACAGGTTTTGAGTAAGGGATGAAGATGGTGTGGATTAGGATGGGTGTAGCTGAGGAGGGACAGTGTTGTCTGGGACTCCCTCTCAAGCCCTGAATGCAAGTAAAGGCATCTGAGGGACCCTCAGGGCCACTGGGAGCAGGGACCGAGAAAGGAGTGAGCAAAGTTAGGGTCTACACACACACACATTTTTGAATGAAGCTCCAGGAGAGCAGAGATTGGTTTCATTTTGCTCATGGCTGTATCCCCAGGCTCTAGAACACATAGCAGAGCACACAGTAGATGCTTAATAAATGTTTGTGGAATCATGGACATAATAAATGAACATCTTGCACAGTTTAAAAAAAAAACAAGTAAAGGCGTCTGGGGAGGCTGGGTCTTGCCTCCCTGGCAAGGTTGTGGTCTTTTCTCCCATGGGCTGTGGTCTTCTTGGCCCGTCACTCTTAAGCAGCAGTTATGGGTTTCCCCTCCAGTTCTGATGTACACGGGAGATTTGCTTCTCAGTCGGGCTTTCTGAATGAGACTGGCTCCCTGAATCATCTCTTCACACCTCAAAGCAACAGAAGTTCCTTTTCTTTGAGCAGCTCTGCCTTTCCCATTCAGTATCTCCCTTCTTTCTCCCTTTCTGGATTTTTATTTTGTAGTCAGAATGATGGGGCCGGTGTTCTTTGGAAAACTTTCAACTGGTTAGTTTGCTGATTCTGAACTTCATGTGCACACACGTGTACACACCCATGATAAATTCCTGTGCTATCCTGCACCTCTAATTGTTACAAGCCCCAGCAAGATGGTTAGCTAATTAGAGAAGGTCTTAATTATAGCCACAGACAGTATTATTGTACTGTCATCCTTCCCCAACCACAAACTCTTCCAATGTTAAAAGCTAGTATTAGTGGATTTACTTCAGATTTTTACATCAAGCACATGGTAAACTCTGAGCCAATATCTAAATGGGCCCCCGTGAGACCTCGGGCTTCTATGAAAGCTTCTACATTTGCCTGTCGTTCCTTACACATTTTTCGACGTGCTCATTGTCTCAGGAGGATACGTCAACATCTTCTTTTTGAGATGCACTTTAACATTTGGTGCTTCTGTTTCACACTTTCATTGCCTGCTGACTCAGTCGTGTAAAATTTTTAAAATTATACGTTTCCTCAAGTTTGGATAAAGATATGACGTCTACACTCATGACTCAAATTAGGGGGTGGCAAAAGTTTCCCAAAGTTGTCAGGATTAGGGTTGCTAAATGAAAATATTGTCTTTAAAAACTAATTTTGCTGATTTTTAAAAACAGTATGAGATTTATATGGTATAAAATTTCAAAGATGAGAAAGGTATTGGGTGAGGAGGATGTCTCCCTTTCAACCCAGCGTCTTTTCCCAGATTTCCATATAATTTACAGAGACAGAGTATCAATATATACAAGCAATGCATAATGTAACTAGTGTAATGTTTCTGGGTGGGTCCTGCCCAAGGTGAGAGCCGCAGTGTTGCTTGGCACTTATTCGATGTCAGATGAGGACATAATTCGTAAAATAAAGAGGAAAAAACACCCCAAGATGACACAAGGCCAGTTATTAAATGCTGTAAGGAGCAGCGTTACAAAGTTACATTGATATTCATTATATTCAGAACACTGTTTTTTAAAATTTTTGTCTTAGTGATAGTTTATAAAACAGTACAACAGGCTGAATGAAAACATTAGCACCTCAAATGTCTTTTCTTCCCCAAATGATTTGGGAAAAATAAAATGTATCCTAATAGAAAAAGAATATAGATGTGTATATATATATGTATATATATTATATGTTATATATATATATATCAATACACACGTATATTATATATATATGTTCAATAAAAAAGTATCCAAATAACTAAATGAGAATAAAAAGAGGTACAATTTACATAGTGCTTAATAGTTATCAGGCACTCTACCTGTGTTGCTGTATTGGAGCCCCACGGCTAACCTTCTGAGGCCAACTGTATGTAATTCACCCTGCTTTCTAGATGAGGAAGTGACCTCGGACAGAGAGGGTCACTGATGGCAAGTCTCCCAGCTGAGAATCGGGTGACCTGGGCTGGGAACGCCGGGCCTCTTCTCTATCACGCCACGCTGCCTAGGAAGTGGTAGAAATTCTCTTCTGATGGAGCATACCCAATGTTTTGGAGGTCATACTGCACAAAGTCTACTTGCCTTTAAAGCAAGAAGACTCATTTTGTTTCAGACCTATGGCTGAGGAAAGAATAGCAGAGGCATTTTTGCAAAGTGAGAGGACTGGGTGCTTTTGTTCTGAAGGATTATTTCCGTTGCGCCTAAGGTTTTCACTTTCTCGTCTCACTTATTTCCATATTAGCACATGTCAAAATCAGGCTTGGGTGTTTGGAGAGTCAAACTGAATTCTTAACTCGCCAATGAGCATATTTATTGACCTTGGGAGGGTGCTTATTGTAAGAATGAAATGGAGATAGACGAGAACGTCAAGGTGATGGACTTCTAGAATGGCCAAGAGCGTCTGTCCCTCTCAGTTGGCAGTGGCCATGAGGGCAATAAGTTGCAGACATGAGAGATGAGCATCCCTTAATACCTTAGGATGCTTCCTCCGTGCAAGGGCACTCTCCTACATACAAGGCTCAGCTGCCCAAATCAGAACATCGACATTGGTACATTTACACCACCAAACCCTCCAGACCCTGACTAATGGCCCCAACAATGTCCTTCATGGGTCAGGAGCCAATCCAGGATCACACACCGCATTGGGTGGTCATGCCTCTTCAGTTCCTCCATTCTGTTTCATCTTTTCCTGACCTTGACATTCTTGAAGCCCGGGCTCTTATTTGTGCAATTCTCTCAATTTATGTTTGTCTCGAGTTACCTCATGATTGGATTCGGGTGATGGGTTTTAGGCAGGAATCTCACAGAAGTGATGCTGTGTCCTTCTCAGTGCCTTAAATCAGGAGGCACACATTGGCAGTGTGTACCATTACTGGGGACGTTAACGTTTCTTATCACCTAATTAAGATGATGTTTGTCAGGTTTCTCTGCTGTATAGTTAATTAATATGTATGATGACTGTGTTGATTAAGTAACTAATAAA
Source organism: Balaenoptera physalus (assembly GCF_965194825.1). Lineage (NCBI taxonomy): Eukaryota > Metazoa > Chordata > Mammalia > Artiodactyla > Balaenopteridae > Balaenoptera > Balaenoptera physalus. The sequence continues at coordinate 133,177,926 of NC_138885.1, read as the reverse complement.
TATCCTGTGGGGAGATACTTTGAGACTATAAATATTTTATTTCTCATCAGACTTTTTCCCTCCAGATTTAGCATCTGTTGATGCTTTTTGCCTGAATCAATTACTACTATCTGGGTTACCAAACAGTGATTTTCTAATTCTATGATTTCTTTTGGATTTGTTAGTTGGCATTCTGCTGTAAGAGAGAGCTTCTCTTGCTCTTTTACTAATGAATGAATTACTAATTAATATGTATAATAGATTCCTATTTTACTCAAAGACTTTGAATCCATTACTATCATGTTTTTCTTTTGCTCAAACTGTCCCAGACTTGGCCAGTGGGAGCCCCCACAAAGTGGCTCTTTTGTTCTTTTGACATGGACCGATCATTCCTTAAGCACTTCCATATTTTTTGGCACAATAAGATATTTCCAACTTATATTTTCCAGGCCACAATCCCAGAGTCAACCATTTTGAGTGGTTTTTCAGTTAATTACTGGGAGAAGTATGTTAAAATCTCCCACTATGATAGTGGATATTTTCATTTCTTTTTGTAGTTCTGGCAGTGTTTGTCTGTATTTTTAAGCTCTGTTAATAGGTACATCTGCCTAGTGAATTGTACTGGTAGCTTTATACAGTAACCTTATTTCCAGTAACAATTCTTTTGCCTTAAGGCTTAGTTTATCTGTTTTCAATTACATTTTCTAGTTTATTTTTTGTTTAATATTTCCCTGGTATATCTTTTTTTTTAACATTTTACTTTCAATCTTTTGATAGCCATAAAATTTAGTGTGTCTCATAAAAAGAGGTAGCTGGCTTAAGAAAAAAATCTGATCTAAAAATATAATATGCCATTTTCTTTAAACCTGATGTATCCAACCCTCTTTTCAAACTGTAGTAATTGATATAATTGGATTCACTTTTAACATCTTCATTTGTGCTTTCTATTTATTTAGATTTTTCTGTTTTCCCCCTCCTTTCTTGCTTTGCATTTATCATTGAGTAGTTTTCCTTATTTCATTTCTCTGCGAGTTTGTTATATACTTTATTTCTCTTCTATTTGTGTTTACTTTATAAATTAATTTTAATGTGAATATCTACTTTTTCAAAATCTTGACCATTATAAGGGCATTAGAACAGTTCAACTCCAATTATTCCCCTCCCAAATGACAAACTATGCATATGAGTTCTATCTTTGAAAAAATTTTAATCCCTGAAGAAATTATTATTCTTTTATGCAGTCAATTTTGTTTAGATTCATCTACATATTTGTCAGCATCTTTGCTTATAATTTTTTTTTCATTTCACACCAAGTGAAATTACTTTCCTTCTGCCTGAAGTACATTTGTTATATTTTCCTCTAGCGAAGTCTTGATGGTAGTAAACTTTCTCAGTTTTCCATTATCTGAAAATGACCTTTATTGTCCTCATTCTTGAAAGCTATTTTTTTCTTTCCACAGGATATAAAATTTTATTTACTATTACTTTCTCCCAGTTTACTGAAGATATCATCCTACTGCCTTCTAGCTATTTTTTATTATTATTGCTGTTGGGAAATCTGTGGTCACCCCAATTTGTCATCCTTTTGAAAGCACTTGGCTTTTATTTCATTGTCTTTGGTGAACTGAAAATTGCACTATGATTTGTTAGGTGTGGATTTCTTATCCATCCTGGTTTGGAACTCATTCAGCTATTATCTTTTCAAATATTGTAAATATCTGTTCTTTTTTCTTTACAGAACTGTGCTTACCTCATGTTCAACTTTTTTCACAACATCTTCTATGCTTCTTAACTTCTCTTTTCCAATTCTTAGTGTCTCTACTCTGGAGATTTCTTCCTGTCTATCTTTTAGCTCACTAATTCTCTCTTTAGCTGTGTCTAATTGAATTTTTAATTTGAATTATTGTCATTTTACTTACATAAGTTCAGTTTTGCTTTCTAAATATCCTTGTTCATATTTTAGCCTCTTGTACCTAATTCATATCTTCAATTTTCTTTCATTTCCTTAAATTTATTAAACTACTAATTTTATCCACTGTGTCAGATCATTCAGTGGCTGAAGTCTTTGCATGTCTGACTCAGCTGGTTAAGGATTCTGCTTTCTCTGGGTCATGTTGCCTTGTTTCTTTTTGTGTTTTGTGATATTTGAAAGTGAGCTCCTTCCTTGGAACTTTATTTTTAGGAGTCCTTGAGACCTGGCAGATGGTGACTGCACCAGAACAAACTTGCACATGCTTCTGCAGATGCTGAAGAGGATTGCCAACTTCAAGTTATTTTAACCTTAATTCTCAGTTTAAGAGTTTTCAGACCATCCACATCCAGGTGGTGTGATTTCAGACTTCAAACTGTACGAGGGCTAGTTTATTATTACAAATTTTCTGGTTGGGTTTTCCCCCCACTCTTCAACCAGCACCACTTTTGAGGACAATTTCCTATCAGTGCCCTTTGATAGGGGCAGATTTATTGTTGGTTTATCCATATACTTATGGGGTCCTTTTATGCATTTTTATGTACTGAGTGGAGATTCCTATTCAATTTACCACCTTGAGAGGCTCCTGGGCTTTTTCTCTGGTTCACTACATCCTCTGAGGCCATGGGAACTGAGGGTCTAGTTCACTTTGATTTTACTAATGCCCTTAAATGCTGCTCTCATGCTCCAGCTACCTCTTAGAGTTGCCAATTTCTGTTGTGTTAGTTTTTCAGGGCTGCTGTAACATTACCACAAATCAAGTGGCTTAAAACAGCAAGAGTTTATTCTCTCACAGTTCTGGAGGCTAGAAGTCCAAAATCAAGGTGTCAATAGGGCCATGCTCCCTCCAAAGGCTCCAGGGTAAAATCCTTCCTTGCTTCTTCCTAGTTTCTGGGGTGTGACAGCAATCCCTTGGCATTCATTGGCTGTGATAGCACAACTACAATCTCTACCTCCCTCTTCACATGGCCATCTTCCCTCTGAGTCTGTGTCTCTCTGTGTCCAAATTTCCCTCTTCTTATAAGAATACCAGTCACTGGGTTAGGGCCCACTGTAATCCAGTATGACCTCATCTTAACTTGATTACATCTGCCTATTTCCAGATAAGCTCATATTCACAGGTTCTGGGTGGGCATGAAATTTCGGAGGACACTATTCAACCCAATCTATATGTCTTACGTTTTTGTGATCCTACCAATGTATTAAAAATTATATCTAAATTATTTTATTCAGGACGTTGTCATTTATTTGTCTCAGCAGAGGAGTGGGAAATTCCAGTATTATTGGGTCATACTTCAGAAATAAATATCTTTGTGCTTTTCTTTATTTTTTGTTAAGATGGTAAGCACCAGGATGACAAGAACTGTGTCCATCCATTCTGCTTTGTGTTCTCAGGACCTAGCACAGCAGAGAGCAGGTATTCAATAAACACTGGTAGCATAAGTGAATGAATGTTTTAATAAGTGAATTTCAAAAAATAACAACTGGGTTATAGCATTTGGAACAAGAGTTATTTGAGAACCTCCTTCCCAACACTCCAGTTTGACACTTGGGGCTGAATAGTTTTCCATGTTCCTTGAATTAAAAACTCTGCTGGCTCACAGTTTTCTTAGATCCTCTGCTGTTGCTCCCTAAACCTGCCCATATCCTCCTGATCTGCCAGTTTCATTCCTGTAATGGCTGCACATTACACAAAGCTTCAAAACTTTCCCCCTTCTCCTCTTTTTCCAGGAGGTAACCGTCATGCATTTTTGTGCCAAAACTGTATTAAGTGTTTTCACATTTTGTCTCATGTAATCTTCACCAACAAGCCTATAAAGTAGGTATTATCATATACCATGGTCTTCATCATGATCTATCACCACTACTACCATCATCATCATTATTATTTTACTGATAAGGAAACTGGGCCTTAAGGGAGGATAAGTAACTTGCCTATGGTTAGGTGTTTAAACCAGGAGCAGAACCCTGGCAATGTAACTCCAAGAGAGGGACCACATTCTTAATTTATATGTGGTACCTACTTGGTCATGTTTCCACCTTCTGAAGACTATACTCCTTCCTGCCCTCTCTCTGTTTCCTGAAAAGGTTTCCTACCTACCAGCTTAAATCTAAAATTTCCTCAATGACCTATTTATCAAGCACCTATTAGGTGGAAGCCAGTTCTGGTCACCCTTCATTGTAGAACTAGGAAGAGACATGGCCGTCCTCCTCTCCTGACCACTATTCCTGCTCCACTCTTCTATTGCTCAGTGACTCATCTTCTGCTCAAGTCCACACATATTCAGTTCTCTTACCTCTTCCCCACTCCTTGGTATAATCCCCAAAACTCCAGTGTGCCCCTACTCTGTTCAAATAATTTAGCATCAATTTTACCGTATCGCTACACAATGAAATTCTTACCTTCGACTTGGTGCATTTTCATTTTTATAATGTTTCTACATCTCGACCTCCCCCTCCTCCTCCTCCCCCTCCCTCTCCCTCTACTTCTTCTTCTTCCCCTTCCATAACTTTGAGAACTTTGTTATCAATGTCTACCATCAAATTAAAACTCTTTGTCCTGAATTTAAGGCCATCACATTCTAGACCTCCATTATTCTGTATCTCTTCATTTCAGGACAAACTCTGGTTGTACCTATCTGCTGGCCAATTCACGAACATGCTATGTACTTTGCTCCCTCCTTATGATTAGATTGTATGATTGAGCTAATTCACCAGCCTCCTACCATTGTAGGTGAAGTCAGGTGTTAGACTCCCACTGTAGCTTAAGATCCTCTGATAAGAAGGAGAGTCCTTGGGAAATCTCTTTGGCCCCCATCACAGGGATAGCTTCCTGACCAATGAGTTCATTAGTAGGCCCCACCGACCCTTCTTTAGATTCCACATTTTCTGCCACGACGTATACTCCATGAACATCCATTTTCACCAACCCTGTTGCTGACACACACATCATTTCTCTCAGGATATACAATATACAAAGAATAAATAACAGGAGGGAACAAGAGAGTGAAGAAACTCAACATTAAGAATGAGGGGGAAAGAGCAAAACAGAATGGCAAAGAAACAAGATAATAACCACAACTATATAGCTAACAATGACTAAGGATTTCATATGCACCCGGCTCTGTTCTCCTAAGCAGAGACAGATCCAAAAGCAAGGACCTATTCATATAAAAGTTAAACATCCCTGGAATAAATTGGAAATATGGTGCAGTTAACTCAGGTTTGCATATGTAACTCTTAACATAGGTGAAGAATGTAAATACATGCTGTTCCTGCAGAAGCATATGTCACCTTCATGGGATAAACAAAATAGAACATGGCAAATGTTTTCTCCTTGGATTTGACCTATCTTTGTTGAGATCTTTGTGCAACAAGGCGTCTTGCCTCTAACTTGAGTCCAACCATCAGAAATTTGGTTGAAGTGAGTGAGCTGTGGTAGTCTCCAGAAAGCCTGGAATCAAATAACAAATGGTGTAGTTCTGTTTAGTAGGAATGATCATTTGCATTATTTTCTACATTGAAAACATAATATTTCTCTTAAAAGATCAGACCTGGTTAGGAAAATTATAAAAGAAAATAGAAAAGAGAACAAGAACTACTAAATGCTGGGAAACAATCTGACAACATAAAATGCAGAAAGAAGAAAAAGGATTTCTGAGCCTACTTTGAACAAGACTTTGTTACAGTGTAGAATCATTTCTAGTCTCAGTAACTACTACTAATGTAATCCAGTTATGAGTGATGGAAAAACTGTCAGACACAAAATAATTTCAAATAGTTGAAATGCTATGTTATAACCAGTGTGAAACAAATACCTAATTTAGAATATAAAGAGGTATAAAATTTTTCATTATTAGAAATCAGCTTTTGTTTATTCCACATAGCAGAGCTTCTATTTTTTCACACCACTTTTGAATCAACCAAGCCCATCCTCCCTGAAGCCTGGTGCTTTCCTGGTTAAGAATTTGTAATGATATTAGACGGATCTGAGATTGTTGTAGATCATGGCACCATAAGTTCCTATGTGGGTATCTTCCAGCCCGGGAACATGGAGATCATAGCAATAGTCGGAGAAACTGGACCACCCCAAGCATTCTGGCCTACACCAACAATTGAGTCAATGATGAGTCATGGTGCAATGAATCAAACTGCAGTGAAACCTACCAGAACCATTTCATCACAAAGATCTGTTTGGATATTTTGGGTTTATTTGGTGGTGGTGGTGATGGTGCTGGTAATGGTGCTGGTGGTGATGGTGCTGGTGGTAGTGGTACCAATGGTGGTGATAATGGTGGTGGTGATGCCAGAGGTGTGTGTTAATGACACAGGAAGTCAGTAGTCCTAGGTGGAGAACAAGGGAGAGAACAAAAGCTTCCATCTGGAGAAGGTCTCTTCTATGTTTATAGAAAAGAGGAAGGACATGGTAGGAGCTACCTTCGGGAGGATTGTTACCCTCCTGTCATCACAGTTCTAGCCTACTTTAATGGCTCTTTTCTGGACCCAGCATAACCTCACTGTGCTCAGAGTCAACAGTGATCCAAATTACCCTGCCTCTGCTTATGGCTTGAACAAGAAGGTTGGTATTAAAAGAGTTATATTGATCTTGGGTCTTAGAAATGCCATTTTGATGTTTCTGTCCTCCCTTCTGATGATGGAATCTTTCAGGTCAAATCTTCATCTGGAGAAATCCATTTGGGTGAAGAAGATGTCAACAGTTCGGTAGTAAATTGTTTCATTGCCAAGACAATAGGACTATTGTTACCTCTGCACTCTCATTGCAAGCACCTCAACCATGGATAAGATTGAGTCCCTCATGAAGAGACTGATTCTACATAATTGTCTTCAACTTAAGAATTGGATGCTCTTTCGTCCACCAGCTTCTGTTGACTAAACCTTTCAAAATGGCAAGCAGAGTAAGCCTCAGATCCATGACATTGTTCTGGCAGGCACCCTGTTCATATATCCAAGAATAAGAAACCTATGCAGGACTTCTCAATGGCAAGATGCTACCACTTAGGTGAAGCTATCTAGATTGCCCTATTATCTGAGATAAATCTGAAAATGTTTCTTTTTTTTTTTTTTTTTTTTTTGCTTGAAGATCTGCCCCTCGGAAGGGAAATCTCTGGTGGAATCGCAACTGTCCTGATCTGGTGTGCCACCACACAGTGCAGATTTTCACCTTTTGTCAGACAACCAGCCTGGTGCACTCACTCAGGTTTATGAAAGTGAGAGCAATGACCAAGGACAACCTGCTTGGCAGTTCACGACACTCCTCACATTGACAATGACAATGACAACGAGTCCAATGGCAAGCCCAGTGGGTCTGATGGGTTGAGTACAGGCCAAGAGAGCAAGCTTATGAATGCTTAAGATGAAGGATGTCGCTTGAGAAAGGAAGGTATTGAGTTCATGCCTAAGAGGCACAGGCTGAAGATGAGAAGCATGGAGACAAGTGTCTCCCAGCAGCTCACTCAAATCCTTTCAATAAGAAGCCACAGTAGGAATATAAGAAACTTCAAGACAAGTGCAATGAAATCATTAAGATGAGTCAGTCTATTTGACAACAGGAGTTTCCAAAAAGAAAGATCTGGAGGGTATTTTGCCAACCCAAACTCACAAGTCTGTCTAGATGGCAGGGTCATGCATAGGGGGGATGCCCTAGGGCTTCTGAGGGGCCAAGCTCCTTGTGATGGTTCTGGATCCATCATTAAGACCAGTAAACACATATCCCACCCAGCTAATCAAACATATGAAGAACATAATTTATCGCCAAGTCCGCACAGTGGCAGTATTTTAGTTGGGCATTCTGATATTTGGATGTCCATTCAGGAAAAGAAGTGAAAACTTTCCCACTATCATGTGTGTAAAAAAGTGGAAAATAGAATTCATGTTCTTGAGAATAAATATCTATTTAAAATCATCACCTTAGAAAAAGAAGAAAATCAGTCTCTCTCCATCTCCTGAATAAGCATCAACAAAGAGCCCTTATGCATTTGAAGGAGACCCGAGTTATTAACCTACCTGGGGAAGACTTGAGACTTGCAGCCCTAGGAGCTAAGGCAAAAGTGTGGTTATATAATTCTCATTGCTAAATACCGTTTCATCAGAAGATGGGTTTCGGGGGTTTCAAATTCAGAGAAGAATTTATCTTGTGGATCCTTCTGAAAGGAACATTAAGCAAGTTAATGACTAATGTCTTTGTGAAGTTATACAGAAAATTTAAAAATGTTTTTCATGAAGAGGGTTCTTAAAGGGACCCTTGAAAAAAATCTGACGAAACTCAGACTCAAACAAGATCAGGTCACTTTAATTCAAGTCAACAACTATTCCTTGAGAAGCTACTAGATGCCAGGCACTAGGCCAGGTACTAAGACACAGCAGTGAGTAATATATATACTTGCTTTATGTAAAGCCTTCAAACTTGTATTGTGATGTCTCAGGATTTGCATAAAAGGAGCAAAACAAATCACTGGCAGCAAAACCTATTCACCAAGGAGAAAATAAGTTAGATTAGGGCAGAAAAGTCTGTTGTGTTAATTTCCCTGTTACTCTTGTTGATTTTAATTTTGTACTTTGTTCTTTCTTTCTTTGAAATTGAAGTTCTTTTTGATTTTGGGTATATGCATGGTGATTTCCATTGTGACTTTGTTTTATAATTTTAAATTTTTATCAAAGTAATACGTGCACATAGTTTAAAGGGTCCAATGGTACCACAGGCTCAGGATGCAAACAATGGTCCTCTGTCCCTCTCTTTCTCACTCTCATGTCCACTCCCAAGAAGTAATCAGTTTCAGCAATTTTAGCTGTCTTTGTTTTTCCTGTTCTTCCATATTTCTAAATAACAAGGATACACTGCCCTTGGTTGATTTAAAAATTTTGACATTATGTAATGACTTCCCTCTGTGAAAGAAGAGGACCCTTTGGCTTTCTTACACAGCTCCTATGTTCCTCCTCATCTTCTCAACATATAATGCTACAGTTTCTCGGATTGGCACTCTGCAATCTTATTATCTTGGCTATATTTTGGCAATATTTATGTTATTCACAGCTAAAACACATCACGTCCTATGATATCATTTTCTTTCTTATATGACTTTTAATTTTTCCTGGAGTTAATAACTACCTTGTCTCTTCTGGTTTCTGTGTATCTGTCAGTAATTTACTCTCAAACTCTGTTGGAACTCCATGTAGAGAAACATTGATAATCTCTCAGGTTCACGTTTTTCTTGGAGGGTTCTCTCATCTTCAGGCTTCTTGCTGTTCATCTGGTTATTTTTCAGTCCTACTGCACAATTGCTGTCCTGGGCTCTTTTCTTTTTTTACCATCATCTGGGAATACCTTCTCCTCTCTCCTATGTTGGGCCCTTGCTTTCTAGAGCCCTTCTCTGTTTTTTTGTGGTTTACTCCTTTGTTTTGGTGGAACACATCCTGCAATAGTTTCCTATCAAAGTGCCCTTGGCAATAAAAGCTGTTGGAGAACTTGCATGTCTGAAAAAGTTTTATTCTGTCCTTAAACCTGATTGGCTTGGTATAGAATTCTAGGTTAGAAATCATTTCTTCTTAGAAATTTGAAGGCATCACTCCACTTTCTCTTTAATTCTGGAGCTGCTCTTTTGAAATTTAATGCTGTTTCATTTCCTGACTCCCTTTTGGCGACCTGAATTTTCTCTCCGGCAAGTGTTAGAATCGTTTCTTCATTCCCAGGTTCTAAATTTCTGGGTAGTGGGCTTTGGTGTGGATCTATTTTCATTCATTTGTGCTGAGTACTTGTGAAAAACCCTGCAATCTAGAAACTCAGATCTGTCAGTTCTTGGAATATTTAATATCAGTTTTTTAAAAAGTAATTACTTCTCATTCATTTTCTGCCTGTCTCCCTCCCTGGAATACTTATTGGACTTCTTAGGCTGTTAGACCTCATAGACTGAGCCTCTAATTTTCTTATTTATTGTCTCCTATGTTGTTTATCTTTGTTGTGATCTATTTTTCAGGAGGTTGTTTCAAGTTCATATCAACTGATACATTGGGCACCTGGTGAGAGAGAAAGAGGAGTCACGATGGCTTTAAACATCAGGAAGAAGGGGGCCACATTTTCCTGACATGGGGGGCTGGGGGAGGAGCAGCTGGAAGGGTGAGTCCCACCTCAGTCTAGGACCTGTCATGTGTGAAATGCTGGTAGACATGCGTGTGGAGATGCAGTGAGTCTGGAGTTCCAAGGAAACTTAAGTTACTGTAAAAAGATATATTTAGAAAGTGGGATTGTAGCACATGCTATTTTGTAAACTGCTTCTTTTTCTTTTTTGAACTTAACAGTGTACTGTGAGCATTTTCTCCTCGTTATCGGTACTTTTGATTCAGTTGGGCATCATTTATTGCCACCTGGGGACATCTTGCAATGTTCCCCCACTCCCACCCCCAGGCTCTAACCAGAGACTCTTTACTGTGTTCTCTCTGTGGGTTCCAGGAGCTTGAGTGATATTCAGGCCTAAAAAAACAGCACAAGGTACCAGGGCTTAGACAAGCATTGCCTACAGGCTGAGGAGCACAGGGTGAGAGCTTTGTAATCATTCAGACAAGTGTTCCAGGGGGTGGCACTTATCCCTGTGGTGCCCGTGGGGCTCCAATGCACCTGCTATTGATAGGACAGATCGGCTGGCTTCTGGTTAGCGTTGTAAGGCTCCTAACTGGGGAGAAAACCTGTGTGTGTGTGTGTGTGTGTGTGTGTGTGTGTGTGTATGCACGTGGGCACGTGTGCCAGCAGGTTTCTCCACTCCCAGGCCCACCCTCACATCTGAGATTGTGTCACTTTTCATTCAGGCGGGGAGAGCTCCTTGCCTGGGCCCAGTGGAACCTTGTGGGCAGCCTGACCCCTCACCCCTCATCCACACTCAAGGGTGCCTTTCTGGGTTCCTGGTGCTTTAGCTCAACCTGTCCTGTGTCTTTCTTCTTCTCTCTCTTCAACTCCCACCACCCTCCTTCTGGCTGCAGAGAGCCATCGTGGGCTAAGGAGAGAGGCTGGAGTGCAGTCCATTTAGGGGAATAAAAGGAAGAAATACGGATTCTGGGCTGTAGGGAAACACTCATGCACTGGGGTCTCTGTCTTTAGAACAAGGCAGAGGTCTGCTGGCCTGAATGCTGGCCGGACAGCAGGGTATCTCACCTCCTAAAATGGGTGCTTATCAGGGCAGACTGGGCCCGGAGTAGGGCAAGGGGGCAGGGAGGCTGGGCCACAGTCTTCCACCTCGGTCCCTGTGTGCCATGACTACAGCGGGACGGCTCAGCTGGGAGTGAGCATGCTAGAAAAACGGAAAGTTGTTTTCAGAAATTGATCCAGAGACGAGCAGATGCCTGTGTTTTGTTGCTGCCATCGCTATGTCTTCTCTGCATAACATATTCCCGAAAGATGTTTAAAATGCTTTAGGAAGCATGTTTCATCAACATCTCTTGACAGTAGGTGGGCGGTAAGGAGGCGGCGAGGCAGCTTGTTCTGTGGAGATGCTTCATTTCAAGTGAAGAGTGAAATCTGGACTGCAGGGGGAGGGGGTTTTGTAACCAGGATTTGTTCACGTGGGTTTGGTAGGTAAAGAAACACCAAGATGAAGGTCACCATGGTTCATTCATTCATTCAGCAAGCATTTATTGGGGCGTCCCCCAGGCCAGCATTGAGTGCTGAGAGAACAGCAATGAGGAAGGTCAAGTATTCTTTTGAAGATGGCAATTTGAGATTAAAAGAAGACATTTGGAAGGAAAAGAAACAGGTCATATTAGTAGTTCTGATACAGAAAAGAATCCAGGTGAACATAAACAGTAACTGTAAAACATCAAAAGTACAAATCTGAAAAATAGTCTTTGATTACTAAATAGGAAAGCAGGAGATTTTTAAAAATTTAACTTAACTTTTTGAATAGATCATATATTTAGCTGATTTAAATATCCAAACAATACAAAAAGTCCTGGCCTAAAAAGTCTTGCTACCCCCTCTGGATGCACCCATTTCTCCCTCACCTTGTGGGTAATTATGTTTACGAATTTCTTATTTATCCTTCTAGTGTTTCTTTATAAAAATTTAAGCATATATGCATATATATTAATTCTTCATTTCTTACATAAGTAATTGCAGACTCTATACAACAGGCATATTAGTTTTCTGGGCCATGCAACAAATTAGCACAAACTTAGTGACTTAAAACAATACATATTTATTATCTCACAGCTTCTGTGGGTCAGGAGTCTGGGTGGGCTTAGCTGGGTTCTCTGCATAAGGGCTCACAAAGTGGCAATCAACATGTTAGCTGGGCTGCATTTTCATCAGAGGCTCGACTGGGGAAAGACCTGCTTCCAACCTCCCTCAAGCTGTTGGCTGACAATTTCTTTGCATCCATGAAACTGTGGTGGGTTTCTCCTTCAAAGCCAGTAAAAGAGAGAATCTCTAACCTAAAGAAGGGCCTCTTTAAGGGATTTTACTTAATTAGGTTAGGACCTCCCAGGATAGTCTCCCTATTTGATTAACTCAGAAACAGCTGATTTGGGATCTTAATTACATTCGCAAAATCCCTTCACCTTTGCCATACTGCATTGGCTAAGGAGCAAGTCAGACTCTGTGCATTCAAGAAAAGTAGATTATACAAATTTGTGGCTCACTGAGTTCACCTTAGGGAGTGTCTGCTATACCAGAAATTGGCAAATTATACCCCACGGGCCAAATCCAGCCTGCTACCTGTGTTTGTAAATAAGGTTTTATTGGGACACAGTCACGCTCATTAGTTTATATATTGTCTGTGACTGCCTTCTTGCTAACATAGCAGAGTTGAGGGGTTGTAACAGAGAGCACGTATGACCTGCAAGCCTAGAATATTTACTATCTGGCTCTTTACAGAAAAACATTATGCACTGTTCTGCACCATGCTTTTTCTCTTACCATTAAAACTTGGTGTCCTCCGTGTCGGTACACACAGGTCTTTATCATTTTCTACAGTTTTGTAGGCATAGTATTCCCTGTGTGTGGCTATACCATGGTTTACTCAAGTGGTCCCTGACTGCTGTACACAGTGGTTTCCAGTCTTTTGCTAGACATGATCTTGGAAGTAAGAAATTTTAAAATCCTGATTGAATGAAGTTGAATATATTTGTTTCTCTTTTTATTATGCTTTAACCAAAGCTCCTTTTGGTATTAAAAATATTTATTTTTTTCTGATTAAAAATGTAATACAAAATTATACAAAGATCAAAACTTTAGAATAAAAAGTGTGGGACATTTTGGGGCAGATGGTGGTGAAAAAACTTACCCCTGATACATTTTTCTCACAATCTCTCAGTTCAACTATCAACTACCTTTCCTGAGCTCAGCGGAGGCAAGGGCCACAAGGTGTAAGGGAGGCCTAAAGGCTATGGAAGGCTGGAGTCTGGTCCTCTCTGGGCCACGGAGAGCCTGGGCACCTAAGGAGAGCCCTGGAGTGAGCCTTGGGCTCGACAGTGTCAGCTCATGGAGACCCTTGAGTGCATCTGGAAGGATGGAGCTAGCCAGTGTTGCATGGCCCATTATGGAGGACCCACTGGTCTCCCTGGTCACAAGGAGCCTCAGAGGAGCTGATCAGGTGAGCTCTACCTCTGACGAAGAGAGCATCAGCCTTGCAGAGGGAAAGTCAGGAGCCAGGTGCTACTTCCCAGCTGCAAGCAGGGACCCGAGCATCTCCAACTCTACACCATGGGCCCATGGGGGCAGAGTCTACTGTGTCCCCGCCATCTGTGGGCGACTACCACTGAGGTCCCCCAGCAGCTAGGCATGGCTCCAAGGGTGAAGGGAGCTGCAAGTAGGCAAGGGAGAAAAACAAGGCATCTTAGCAATACCTGGGGGAAGAAGAATGAGCCATCAACTTGCTCAGAAACGGTCCTGCTGCAGAAGGCAGATGGCAGCTTGACTAGAAACCAGCAAAGGCACTTAAGAAATTCAATTACAGCATGGGCTGGGACCAAAGAATTATTTTTGAATTAAAAAAAAATTAAGTACATATCTTCAAAGGGATGTCATCCTCCATTTAGACACAAATTAGTGGTCTGAAAGATGAAGTGGAAGACATATATCTCAAAACCCAGGGAAACATATTTAGAGATAAAAATCATAAAAGGGAAAATAAGATAAAAATCATAAGGGGAAACAAAATAAGAAACTTGCCGGCTAGAACCATGAAAGCTAATATACAAATGATAGAGTAACAGCATAGGGGAGGCATTAACTGTAAACATGCTAGAAAAAACTTCCCAAGCTGTGGAAGACTTGAATCTACAGATGAAAACAGTCAACTGAGATACCCATAAGCCTAGGTTGGAAACACCACTGCCCTTCAGGGCTTAGCAGAAAATCTTAGAAGCTTCCAAAGGGAAAGAATCGTTATTTACAAAAATAAAAGAAAATGGGATTGCTGTCAGATTTCTCACTCACACCAGTGGCCGATAGAAAGCACCGGAAAAATGTTTATGTAGTATTGAAAGGAAAGGGGTGAGAATCAAGGCTGATGGACCTGCAGAGTCGTTTGTCTGTCAGTTTGAAAATATCAGTTAGGACTGCATTCAGCTGAGAGTGAGAGGAAACCCTCCCGACCTCAGAAGTGTAATCAAATTGGGGTTTCAGTCATGCACGGGAAGTCTCTGGACAGGTGCCCCTGGGCTGACGTGCAGCTCAATGATAGAGTTTGGAGCAGTGATATGTTTGGGAGATGCTTCTACTAAGAAATGATTCTGTCTTTATTTGAAATTTAAATTCACCTGGGCTTCTTATATTTCTTTTAGATAACTATTAATTATTATTATCATTTTTGGGGGCTAAATCTGGCAACTCTAGTCTTTGATGCCCTAAGATACTCGTTCTGCCTCAGACATGGCTGTGGCTGCTCCAGGTATCACAGGCACAGTAGGAAGAGAGAGGAAGAGAAGAGTTACTAGCAGATTTCTGCTTATATCTAACTGGCCCAATCGTGTCACGTGGCCACACATAGCTGCAAAGGACACTGAGGCATCAGCTGTGGCATTTATAGCGTGTACAGAAAAGGAAGACAAGGGAGAAGAGCTGGAAGTGGGGTCAGACCAGCTAACATGCCTGCCTGCTTTGCAGGGACCCTGCTTATGGTGTGTAGGTCACACAGTAAACCATAGGGGGCGCCATTTTTATTGTATCAATAGTTTATGTGAAAGCCTCCCCTGGGGGTTGTTTAATCAGTTAACTATTTCTGGTATCAAACTAATTAGCTTAGTATCTTAAAACAGCAATTAATTATTGCTCATGAGTCTGTGGGCCAGCTGGGTGGTTTGGTCCTGGCTGGACATCTGCAGTTGACCCTTCACTTTTGTTCATTAAATACGTTTTTTAAGTGAAAATATAATATACACACAGAAAAGTGCACATACCATGAGACTGCAGCCTGATAGATTTCCACAAGCTGATCACACCAGTGCAACTGGCACACAGATAAGCTACAGCACAGCACCAGTACCCAAGACTCCCCTAGTGTCTCCTTTCAGGCATTTACCTTCCAAAAATAGCTACTGTTCTCAATCTGTCACCATAGCTTGGTTTTGCCTGTTTTAGAATTTTACATAAATGGTTGTGTCTGATTTATTTCATTTACTATTATATTTGTGAGCTTCACTGATATAGTTGCATAGAGCTGTAGTTCATTTGTATTGATTATCCTGTAGAATTTCATTCTGTGAACACACACCAGTTCATTTATCCATTTTAGTATTGATGGATACTTGTTTCTGGTGTGGCGTTATTATGAATAATATTGCTATGAATATATTTGTACATATCATTTTGTGCATATTTGTACAAAATCAGTTGGTTGTATACTTGATAGAAGAATGGCTGTGTCATGGGGTATGCGTATCTTCAATTATAGTAGATACTTCTAAAGAAATTTCCAGACTACATTCTCACCAGCGGTATATGAGAGTTCCAGTTGCTTTACATTCTGGCCAACAGTTGTCCTGCCATTTTAATTTTTGTCAATTTGATGGGGTATAGGGCTATCTTGTTGTTTTAATTTGCATTTTTTTCCTGATGACTGACAATGTTGAGCACCTTTTTATACATTTATTGGGCATTTTATATCTTCTGCAAAGTTAAATTCAGTTTTCTGCCCAGTATTCTATTAGGTTGTCTGCTCTTTACCTTTTTCTTTTAAAAATTGTTTTGAAAACTTCCTTAACTATTCTACATTCAAGTTCTCTGTCAGACATATGTATTGCAAATGTTTTCTCCACTCAGTGGCTTTCCTTTTCATTCTTTTATTATTGCCTTTGTTGAACAGAATTTCTTAATTTTAATGTAGTCTAATTTTTATTATTTTTTCTAGTATGTTTAATACTTACTGTAACCCGCTAAAGGAATTTTTGCTACCCAAGATCATGAAGATGTTCTCTTACATTCTCTTAAATTATCTTCTAGAAAGATTTTTAACCCTTCACATTTATATCTATAGTCCAAATAGAATTGATTTTTGTTCAAGATGTAAGTAGGAATAAAGACTCGCTTTAAAAATATAGACACCCAATTGATCATTTATTGAAAAGATCATCCTCTCTCCCTGCTTTGAAATGTAACCTTTCTCATAAATAAAACAACTTTGTGTGGTCTGTTTTTGAAATTCTTATTCTGTTCTATTCATCTATTTGTCTATATTTGTGTCTTAGGTTCCTGAACTTTATAATAAATCTTGATATAGCTGGTTATTCAAGTCTCAACTTTGTTCCCTGAAATTGTCTTTGCTGCTCTTAGACCTTACATTTCATAAAAATGATATAATTGGTTTATCAGTTTCCATAGAAATAAAACTTTCTGGGGTTTTTAATCAGAATTGTCCTGAATCTGTAGATAAACTTGGAAAGAACAAACACCTTTCAATTTTTAGTCTTACAATTCATGAACATGTTATATTTTTCATTTATTTATCTTCTTTACTGTTTCTCAATAATGTTTTGTGATTTTCTATGTGGAGGGCTTGCAATCTTTTGTTTGAGTTATTCTTGGGTATGTAATGTTTTTGAATGCTGTCACAAATGGAATTGTTATTATACGTAATATTTTTCACCTTTTGTAATTGTCCCACACTTCTTGCATATTCTGTTCCATCTTTTTTATTCTTTTTCTTCTTTTCATTTCAGTTTTGGAAGTTTCCATTGACATATCTTCAGGCTCACTGATTCTTTCCTTGGTCATGTACAGTCAGCTGGTAAGCCCTTCAAAAGCATTCTTCTTTGTGTTTTTGATTTCTAGCATTTCCTTTTTGACTCCTTTTTTAAGGTTTCCATCTCTCTGCTTATATAACCTAGCTGTTCTTGCATGTTGTTTACTTTTTCCATTAAAACTATTAGCATATTAATTATAATTATTTTAAATTCCTGACCTGATAATTCCAAAATCTCTGCCACATCTGAGCTGGGTTCCCACGCTTGCTCTGTCTCTTCGGACTATTTTTTGCCTTTTAGCACATCTTGTGACTTTTTGTCAAAAGCTCGACATAATGTGTTGGGCCAAAGGACTACAGATCTTTACTAGGAGGTTGCTATTTGGTGGCACGTGGCACCTGCCATCGGCTAGGTGGCAGGCCATGGTACTGTTTGCTGTAGCTGTGATGGCAGAGGTTAAATTTCATCTAGCGTCCTTGATTGTGTCTCCCTGTTATCTTTGGTTTTCCCTAGAGACTCCTTAAGCAGAGTTGAAGGCTTGCAGTTCTTTTAGTTTTAATCCCCCATTCTTATACAGGAGCCCTGTTGATGTGGTGGTTCCGTGGGGGATGGAAGGTGGGGAAACATCTTGTAGTCCTGTGATTAGCTCTAGATCTTTCAGGGAGCCTGAGTTGGGTATTTCCTTTCCTTCAGGCTAATTAGGCCCTGGGAAAACAGAAGTTAGGCTCTGGTTAAATAATTTCTTTTGAAGGCAGCAAACCTTCGTTAAGAACAGAATGCTATGGGAATATTTCAGAATGGTTACTTTTTACCTCTCTTTGCAGGACGCAAGAAGGCATCTTCACAGTGAGAACCTGATGCGGCTTCTGGAGGTAAAACTCCCACTCCTGCGGGGTGGGGGGTCCCCCTAAAACTGGGCCCCCTTGAAGTTGTTAACTCTGGAACATGTCCACACGGAGCCCCCAGCAATTCATCAGTTACAATGTAAAGAGTTCCTATTGATCTGGCTTCCACCTGTGGGCTTCTGCTCCTCCTAATGTGTGATTTTCTGTATCTGCCTGTCTGTTTCTCCAGCTTTCAGGGCAGCAGTTTGCCCGGTGACTTCAGTTCTCTGCTGGATGTAAGAATTGTTGATTTTCAGTTCCTTCAACTTTTTTCTTGTTGTGAGGATGAGTGAAGACTTCCAAGCCCTTGGTATGTTGGATCAGGAACTGGAGTCTCTGTGCATGTGTGTGTATGTACACATTTCATTGATTTTTGAATGGTCAACCATTCTCACACTGCTAAGACAAACTCGAGTTTGTCATGGTGTATTATCCTATTTATGTATGGTGGAATTCAACTTGCTAATATTTTGTTGAGAATTTTTCATCTATATTCATGGGGGAAGTTGCCTGGTAGTTTTTCTTTCTCATAATGTCCTTGTCAGTTTTCCATATCAAAGTTATTTTGCCTCATCAAATGAACTGAGAAGATGTTTATATTCTATGGGAAGACAATGTTTAAATTAAATGTTAAAATATTTGAATGAATTTGGGCCTGGAGTTTTCCTTTAAATGTTTGACTTAGAGAGTCAATTTCTTTCATACATATAGAACTATTCATATCTATTTCTTTCTCTCAGTTTTGATAAATTGTGATTTTTCTAAAATTTGTATATAATTTTTTTCAGAGTATCAATCTTATGATTCATGAAATGATACCTTTTGTTGATATTGGTAATCTATGCCTTTTTCATTTTTCTTGATGAGCGTTTTAAGGATTTGTTTTTTATTAATTTTTTCAAAGATCCAGCTTTTATGTTGACTTCTCCACTGAATATTTGTGGTTTGAACCATTATTTCTGAGTTTCTCATTTCTCCTTCTACTTTTGGGGGGCTTAATTTGCTTTTGTTTTTATTACTTCTTGAAGCAGACAGATCACTTATTCAGCCTTTCTTCTTTTTTAATATATACATTTATGTTATAAATTTCCATAAGTACACCATTATTTTGAGCCTATGAATTTTTATGTTATATTTTTTTATGTAATTTACTTCAAAATATTTTCTAAATTCCACTGAAATTTCTTCTTGACACCTAGGATGTTTAGAAGTGAATGGCTTACTTTTCAAATATTGGGATTTCCTAGTTGTTCTTTTTATTATTATTATTATTGATTTCTAACTTAATTCTACTATGGTCAGTGAACATCCTCTGAATACGTTCAAAACTGAAATTTGTCAAGACTTACTTATGGCTTTTGTATGGTCAATTCTGGTAAATGTTTTAAATCAATGATTCTCAAAGTATTTAGTTTCAAGATCCCATTACACTCTTAAAAATTATTGAGTTCCCAAAAGAGCTTTTGTTAATATGGGTTGTTTATATATCTGTATTTACCTTATTAAAAACAGAGAAACTTTTATAACATTTATTTATTAATTTATTAAAAACAATAGTCATAAAACTATTCCATGTTAGCTTAAGTAACATATTTTTATGAAAAATTTCTGTCTTCAAAAACAAAAATATTTAGTGGTAAGAGTGACATTGTTTTATATTTCTTTCAAATCTCTTTGATGCCTGCTTTAATGAAAGACAGCTAGATTCTTATATCTGCTTGTGCATTCAGTCTGTTTCAATATGTTGTTTTGATTAAAGTGTGTGAAGAAAAATCTAGCTCAAAATATGTAATTGGAAAAGAGAGGAGTATTTTAATGCCCTTTTCAGATCATTGCCGTTATTCTTTAATACTGCACCAAAGCTTAGCAAGTGGTAGTTTCTTCAAGATTAAGTGCAATGTGGAATTTGAAACCATATTAATAAACTTTTAGGGTCCTGTAACATTAAAATTCATTGTTCTGTCTTACATATTGAATAGCTATTTTGTCCATGCATGAGTTTGTAACATCATGCATTGATCATTTGGAAAATATTGGTCTTGACTTATGCAAGTCTTCCAAATGTTGACACATTTTATTATACAATATCAAAAAATCATATTCATTACAATCATTATTAATCTTGTCAGAAAAGTCTTTTAAGTATTGGGTAGCTACGGAGTTCGTGGTCACAGATCGAAGTTTTTCAAAATTCTAATTTTCACTTAAACTTTATCAATGGCAATATATACTGTGGTAATTTTCCTTGAAAAGACAGGCTAAAGGAAATTTGAAAGGCATATTTTAAGACAATATCTTGCAATTCAAGTCTGAATAACCATAGTTTGTCAGTTGTTCAGCTTGCAACTCAAAAAACACACAATGACTTTTCCTTGAGACAACCATTGTATTTCAGTTTGCAGGAATGCTTTATATGTAATTTCCATTTCTTCATTCAGAATGTTAAAACAATGTGTAATCAAGAGTCAAGATTTAATAAGATTAATAATTTTTACTGCTTTGTCATGGAACATTCTTAGGTGAAACTAGCATTTTTTGTTTGTTTTCTGCACATACCTGATGGTAATGGATACAATGACTAATAGTACACTTTGGTGCCATTGCCTTGATTTGTGAAAGATATCCGTCATCAATTTTGCACCAAAAGGGCAAATGTCAACATGGTAACACAGACAAATATTGGGTGGCCAAGAAGTTCGTTCGGGTTTCCCTAGCATCGTATGGAAGACGGGAACGAACTTTTTGGCCAAGCCAATAACATCCTAATATTACTTGAAAATAGTTCTGACCTCTTGAACCTCCTGAGAGGGTCCTGGAAGCCCCAAGGACCCGTGGACCCCACTTTGGGAAACACTGTACCAGGATGAGGTTCTTTGGGGCTTCCCAATTGAATGCCTGGGGTCTTACCTGTCAGGCCAGAATTCCATTTTTTAAGTCTCCCTAAGACTGTGATTGTGTCAAAGCTCTGTGTGACTCCTCTGCCTTTTGGTTGCTATTTATTTTTCCCTGCTTCTCTTGGTCCAGGCCTTTACGAATAGGCTAACGTCTCCACAGGGAACGTGGAGGAGACTGTCAGGCGCCATCTTTTCTATTTCACTATTCTCTGGGGTCTTGATCTCTCCAGTCTTGGCTGAGTTGGTGGCCCCTGAGCTACAATGTTTGATTTGCTGGACCCATGAAACTGCAGGAAACTCTGCTCAGTTCTCTCTCTCTTTCTCTTTTATTCTCTCTCTCTCTCTCTCTCTTATTTTCTCTCTCTCTCAGCAGCCACTTTTAGCTCAGCTTCTCAGCCTTTCTGTCACTCCACTTAGGAATCACTGAATGCCTTGAGGGAAAGTAGCATCGGACCCCAGTCTCCCCTCATGAATTTCCCTTCTCTGTGGGATCTTGGCTCTTAAAGTCCTGGCTGTTTGGGTAGGTCTTAAAGCCCCCAAACAGATACTCTTTTACCTTGCTGTTCCACTTCTCAGGAGGTGGTCTGGGGTGCTATAAGCTAGCTACATCTTCTGGGCTGGGAGACACTCCTCTTTTGTCCCCCACCGCCATATTGCATTTATCATGGCAGTCTGCACATGTCATGTCACTTACTTGCCTGCACTATTTACCTGTACTTGTGGAGGATACAAAATCTTCAGTGTAGAGAGACTGTACTCTTTGTCTTTATATTCTTATGACCCTGCATGGAAATTAGCGTATAGTAAACCTTAAATAAATGTTTCATGAGCGAATGAATATTTGAATAAATGATCATAGTAGTTCATAGGAACTGGTAATACAAGACATGCTTTAGGAATGGGTTTGTTTGGCTGCAGGGAGAGGAAAGAAGGGAACTAATGTCTATTGAGCACATATTATGTGTCAGAGCATCTTTAAGATGCTTTCACATATTGAGTTGGGACTTAATCTGATAAACAGAGGTTGGAGGCCATCTAGGGCTGGCAAAAGAGATGACCATGTGGCTTGTCGCGATGGAACAGGTCACCGGATAAAACTCTCAACAATATAGTCTGATCACAACTTTTCAACCTACTGCCTACTCTGCTCCTTTGGGACAAGGGTGATTTTTTTTCTAACTGCCAACTGGGGTAAGAAGAAGAGGATTGATTCATGCCCATGCACCATAATAAAGCATTTAGACCTGTTACTTGAATCTCATTGGAACCACTGTGTTAGTTTGCTAGGGCTGCCATAACAAAGTACCGCAAATTGGATGGCTTAAAGAACTAATTTATTGTCTCACAATTCTGGAGGCTAGAAGTCGGTGTTAGCAGGGTCGGTTACTTCTGAGGCTGTGAGAGAGAATCTGTCTGATCCTCTGGTCCGGTTTCTGGAGCTTTGCAGGAAATCCTTGGCGTGTAGAAGCATCATCCCAATTTCTGCCTTCACCTTCATGTGACGTTCTTCCTGTGTGCTTGTTTGTCTCTAAATTCCCCCTTTTTATAAGGACACTAGTCCTAGCGGATTAAGGGTCCACCCTACTCCAGTATGATATCCTCTTAATTAATTTCATCTGCAATGACCGTTTTTCCAAATAAGATCACGTTCTGAGCTACTAGAGGTTAGGACTTCAACATATGAAGGGGTGGGAGGGGACTTCAACATATGAAGGGGGTAGGAGGGGACATAATTCAACCCATAACCCCTGTCTTACATTCCCTTAGGTACCATGTCTATCAATATCAATATAGTCCCATCCTCCCCTCCGTGTGTGTGTGTGTGTGTGTGTGTGTGTGTGTGTGTGTGTGTGTGTGTATGTAAATCTCATTCATTTCCCTATCATACACAGCTGGGGACACTGGGAATCTAGGAGAAAACAATCTCCAACAGGGTCACTGCCCTCAAAGAGCTTACATTTTCTCAGGTTAAGGTAGACTATAAACTGCTAGGCAGATGAAAGAGGATTCATCTAGAAATCTATGTGTCCCAAAGAAAATAGGATTAGCTAATGAATTAGAGTCTGGCTGGAGGTGGAGTGGTGTTATACTAATTTAGAGTTGATCTGAGAAGTCCTCTCTGAAGAGGCGAGGAAGAGAGGGTCAGTGGGAAGAGAGCCCCAACAGAGGGCACTGCCCAGGTGAAGGTGAAGGCCCTGTGGCAGGATCAGCTCCATCTCTTCAAGGAACAGCGAGGCTCATATGGCCAAAGACTGTAAAGAGAAACAGGAGATGAGCTGGAGGGGCAAACCCTGGTCAGAGTCTGTAGGGTCTTAGAGGCCATGGCAAACTTTGCATTTTATTTTCTCTAGAGCGGGCAGCCCCCTGGAGGGGTTTCAGCAGGACTTGCTGTAGTTTGCATTTGGAAGCATTTTTTTGAAGTGTCCTTGAATGCCTTGTTACATAACTGAGACAGAAGCCAGCAGGCAGAAGGTTGGAGGGCTTCTTTTAGGTCACAAGATTTTAGGGGCAGGCTTTGACTAAAATAGACATCTCTAAATCCTCCTCCTGTCAAGCAGAAGGCAGAGACCTGCCTTCTTCCTCTCCTGGGATGCCGGGAGGGGAACTTGGTAATGTATGCAAAGTCCTGTGTGCTTTTTGTACACAGAGATCAACCTCTAAATTTGTTTCCCATCGAAAGCTTTCTCAGTGGAAGACGATGAATTTTCCAACCCAGACTTTCATTCCCTTCACCACCCTACATTGGCTTCCCACAGAAAAACAGGTCACACGTAGAAAATGGGCTGGTATCAAACAGAAAGCTGTTTGGTTTCATCAGACGGCTAGTGCACCAAGAGTCTGCAGTAGCTGCATCTACAATCTAAAATCTTTGTGACACAGTGACATTGAAAAAAGCACATTTTACCCTGAATCCCCCTTCAGCCGGCTCAACCTGCATTATGGGATGGCGTGAAGACTTGCTAGCTTATGGATTTACATACGGGTTTGAAACCCAGACAAAGATTCATAACTGTGTATGTTGGTTGTCGCTTTGTGCCTCCCCCCAAAAATGGATGCTGATCTTCGATATGATTCTCTGAAGGGCATGGCTTAGGGGTACCAGAGCAGGGACTCTGGCTAGAGCAAAAGAAAAATCATGTCACTGAACCAAACACACGGAGACCCTAATGACATGCTTGTGTAAGTAGGAGTCAATTCCATTCTGCTGTCCCTCTGTATACCTAGCACTTGCTAGATACGCTGGCTTCAGGTGGTCAGAGCAAGGTCCTCAATCTCAGAGGAGCTATCCCCAATGGAAATAGAATACGAGCTGATTATGTAATTTAGAATTTTCTAGTAGCCGCATTAAAAAAAGTAAAAAGGAAGCCCGGTAAAATTAATTTCAACAATATATTTTATTGAATCTAGTATATCCAAAAGATTATCATTTCAATATGTAATCGATATAAACCATTATTAATGAGATATTTGCATTCATTTCCCACTATGTCTTGGAAATCCAGTGTGTATTTACACTTACAGCAAATCCCATGCGCATTTCAAGGGTCAATAACCACACGTGGCTTGGTGGCCGCCATCTTGGACAGCCCAGCTGGCCAGTGAATTGTCTCCACTCCTTTGCCCTTTGTGTCTGTGCTCCTGGAAGAAAGGCTCAAGAGGAATTTGCCAGCGTGCTGTAGCAATGTTCGGTCGCTGAGGAAGATCACCTCCTCTTCTGGAGGCCTTCTCTTCCTCCCGCTCCAATCACGGGGTTCTGGTGGGGCTGCAATGAGAGTACCCATGGTCCTGGTCTTGGTGATGGGTCCAGCGGTGGGTTTGTGACCTCAGCTGCCCAACTGGTCTTTCCCTGTGCTTTAAAAAACTGTAAGTGGGGAGAAGTCTTTGCCTCCTCTGGTTAGGAGGTGTAAGGCTGCAAGGCTTATGGGGGATAGAGAGCCCTGAGCTGTACGATAGACTTTCTTGGCCAGCTGACCTTAGGGAATGAGGGCAACTCAGAGAGAGAGATGGTGTGTGTGTGTGTGTGTGTGTGTGTGTGTGTGTGTGAGAGAGAGAGAGAGAGAGAGGGAACTTGAAAGCAGCATAGCTATTGCTCGCCTCACTCTGTCCTAAGGGTTTGTGAGCTATTAATTTTCCTTTTCCACTTAAGTTATTTAGAGTTGAATTTTGTCCCCTGCAAAATCTTGGATCTGTATACTTTTCTGAGGCGCACAATGCTCTTCTCTAAAGACTCCTGTCTTCTTCCCGAAGCTGTGGGGCTAAAGATGATTTGAACCATAGATTGAAAACACAGCCTCAGAGCCATCTTGTATCCAATTAACGTCTGTGTTAAGAGGAAAGTAGCCTCCTCTAAAATGACACATTTGATTATGGAATCCAGTCTGCTTTCCTCCGACGCACTTTTAGTGACATGGTGTTTTTCACTATTACAGTCCCAGCAATCTCCTGGGCAGTGACTATCTTTTTAGCCAAATGGTAGAGTGTTTTTGTGAAGTGTTTACTTGCTTAATTAATCAAACCCTCTCTAAACTCAGCTGTTTTGTGCTTGAGAGAATTTTAGCTTCTAATTTTCATTTGAAAAGAAATAAACATGTCACTTGAAGTATAATAGTTGGAGCAATGAGGGCAAATTACATGGTTCACGTCCTTCCTTTCGACTCTTTTTAACTCCATCCTGTTAAAAGAGCTTCAAGTCAGCCTCATGTTGTTGAGATACTTTTGCTGCAGCATTTCCCTTACTATGAGGCAGTAAATTTTAAGTCAATACTCTTTTTATACCCATCTAAGCCATGCTTAGCTACATAAACCCCATTTTCCCTATGCTATTGTATTCAAGGATCCAGAAAATTGTATACGGCAGAGTTCTAAATATTGTTACTCAATCTACTCTCTGGAACTCCCAAATCCTATTTAGCTGTTCAGTTCTTCCTCACCTTAGATCATTGGAAAGCCTGGCTTCACCTTGGAGAGTGCTGTTTAGAGCCCTTTATGAAGCTCAGAAGTTATATAACCCAGTTTTCCAGACACAGGGTAGGTAGGGGGAATGCACAAAGTAAGACCAGGGGTGTTAGCGACACAAAAAGGTCAAAGCATTGGCTTTTCATAGGGGGGCCTCAGTGATGCTTGGAGTCTCTGCACCAGAGTCTACTTCTCCTTTAGGCCCAGGCTGAGGGTGCCCTCATGTTGACCATGACCATGAATACTGCTCTCTGAAATCCAAGTCTCCGGTGTCCTGCTCTTGGTCCCATGATCCCTGGATGGTCACTCCAGGCAAGGGGACCAGGTGTTTTGTCCAGCTTCCTCGCGTGGAAGGTACCAATGCTCTCATTGTAACTGCTTGACACAGTCTGAGGTCACTAATTCTGAAGCCACTTCCCATGGCCCTTGTCCCTCTGTATACCTAGCACTTGCTAGATATGCTGGCTTCAGGTGGTCAGAGTAAGGTCCTCAGTCTTAAAGGAGCCATCCCCAATGGATGAAGGAAGGGTCTTCCCAGCATCCACCCCATCCAGTGTGTGGAGACCCCCCCCAGTGGCTCCCCCAGGCTTTCTGGTTCTGCAGCCCACCCACCCACTCCTGTTGGCTCTCAGCACACGTGCTCCTTGGGAACATCTGAGAACACGGGTAGTTACTATGTGCAGGGGAGCACTTCTGTCCCCCTAATTCTCTGCCATTAAGTCGGTGACTCGGGAAAGGAGATGCTTTGGAAACCTCAACCCACGGGAAGAGCCCACTTGATAAGGGTCTTTGTCTGCCTGTCCCTGTGTTCACTCAAAGGCATCAGTTCTTACTCTAGAAATAATCCCCACAGGGTTTGGTCACCCCTGCTGCAGGGAGCTGTCTCCCGCCTGTGAGGAGCTCCTCTCCCATGGTGGGCTCTGGGGGGGCAGTGTTCATGCGGGGATACTTGGGGAGTTAGAATCAGGGAATCACATGCAAGCACCTCACCCCATTTCAGCTTGGACATTGTACCCCGACTCTCCCCACAAAGCACTGGAGGTCGGGCTCTGACCTCCTCTGCCTTCTCTGCCATTGTCCACAGGATGTCACTCTCATATCCAGGCTTCTCAAATGGCAAGAATGGCCCACTTGCATTGGGCCAGGTTATTGCTTCCTGCCGCTTCTATCTTCTGACTCCAATTTCGCCCTTCCGAATCATAACAAATAATAAGCACATTCCCATCCTGGTTTTGGAGATGATTATCTCATCCTCCCAGGGCTTCTCTTTTTAGTCCAAACATCCCTAGTTCTTTTCATCAGTTCTTACCTGCTGTATTTCCAATCCTGCCTGTCTCTCGGTAATTTATGGGCAAGCTCCAGGTTGGAAATGAATCAGGCCCTTGCAAAGCCTCTGCCAGGCTTGAGCTCTGCGGGTGGTCTGTCCTGCATAGTGGGACAAGAGTGTCCGCCGCCTTCTGCACGGCGAACAGACCTGCCGTTGGGGTGGCTTTGGAGTGGATGAGCTTTCTTGGAACTTCATTGCAAGTTTCGCTGACTAATCCAGTTGTCCTCTCAAGCCTTCGTCCTACGTCTCCCTGTGGTTTCTTCACATTGTGTTGACCTTTGGCAGAAATCAAACCTCGCCGAGCTCTTCCCCGCCACGGCTGCTCCCTATCCTTTGTGCAGATCCAGGCATGAGGTTCAGCTCCTTTCCTTGACTTCTAGAACCATCTGTTTCTGTGCCTGGCTTAAGTGAGCCCTGGGACTTCTGGTTCCTAAAGTCCCTGACTATTGTCACCAACCTGGGCTCCCGTGTCCTCCCACCCGTTTGCGCTCTCCTTTCTCCTCGGCTCGGATGCTCTCCCTGCTTGCAGCAACCCCCTAGATCTTTCCCCCTTTTAATATGCAGAACAGTTGTGCGAGGCTCTGAACCTTTCTCTGCAGCCCACAGACTGACCAGGGTCCTCTCTACGTGATGGGGCATCCACTTCAAGTGGTCCTCTTTGCCCCTCCTTTACCAATGTCTTCAAGAAGAAGTGGGTAGAGAGACTTAGTTCCACCGCTATGTGGATTATATTCTCGATTTCCACCCTCTAAGCAGACAGGGCTGTGGTTATCAGCTTAGGTTTCGTTTCAGATATCAAATGTTTCCTTCCATTACCAGTAACGTAATCAACTTTGGAAGTCTTGAAGGCATTTCCTGTTCTCCAAGGAAGTCTCTAGAACATTCCAAGGAGCCTCATTGGCCCCCAGCACTGCCGCGGAGTCAGAGGAGGCCTTCTGACCCTTGCTGCTTCACAGGATCAGGGGAATGATCATTTTTGTGGGGTGTGTCCTTTGCCACTTTTACCCAAGGCCAGGAATGATATCTAAGCGGTTAATATTTACACTCTTGGTCAAGGTTCCAGGAATACCATGTTGGGAAAAATAAATTCATAATTGTCTAAGAACCACTGTGGTTTGAAATCGTTCTTCTGGACTCCAGGGGTCAAGCTTGGATTCTCTAGAGGTTTCTTTAAAACAACTTGGATTTGTGGCCATGTCCATCTCCGCTCATTAATCCAGCCAGTATTTATTGAGCACATGCTATGATCCAGGAACTTGGACATGCACTAGAACACAGCAGGGAATGACACGGAGTCTTTGGCATCATTGAGCTTACAGCATTGTGGGGAATACAGATGCCAGAACAAATTCAAACAAGTGTAATGAGAATTACAACACAGAAAATTCAAACCGCATATTAACTGCTCCCTTTAATGAACATGATATGTCTTCCCGTCTGCAAATAAATTGTAAAGCATTCGTCTAGGACTTCAACACACCTCAGGAGAATTGTTCCTGGGTATTTCATATTTATTGTTATGATTGTGTATGGAATTTTCCTCCCATTACATTTTCTGCCAGGTTATTATTGGTGTAAAACAAAAACTTTTGATTTTTATAGATTTATTTTGTAAACTGGACACCTTATTAAACTCTTTTATTGTGTTTTAAAATTTGGTAATAGCTTTTCTACTGCAAGAAATTTTCACGGACCTCTGGATGATGTTCTCTTTCCAAAGCTGCCTTGTGTCTTCAATCGCATTGAGAGTAAAAATTGTGTATTAAAAGACACTTTGGAGATAACTCTGCCCTGCTCCTTGGAGCAAGTCCACGTCCTAGGAGACATTTGTTTTAATTCGTCAGAACCGTGCCCTTCCCTGTAACTCCTTCGTCTCTTGTACGTCTGGTGATTTTCCTGCTTTGAATTCTTATCAGAGAGTGTTTGTTCACGGCAGGGCTTTGAGGTGGCGGCTTTCATCGATCCTGTGTGTATGTGTTCAAATCTTCAGTCTTAAGTGAAATAGGTGTTGGGGAGTGTGGGTTTTCGTGGCTATGGAGGTTAGACCCATAGCACTTGTGTGAGCGTGATTCTTGCCATTTTATTTAAGCAGCAACCGCCCTCATCTTTACCCTAAACTCTCACTCCCTCACCTGCTTCTCTGAATTTCCAGATATTCATCACTCGCTGCCTCAGGATCTACTCAGCTGTTTGTGGCCTCTGTGGGAACGTAATCCTCATTATGGGGGACTCAGATGCTCGGTTCATTCCTGAATTCCCAGCAGCTCAACCACTGCTTGGCCCTCTCTGGGCTCTCAGTAAATATAGGTGAAATGAATGAAATCAACAGCCCCCGAGTACCTGCTCAGTGCCATTTACTGCGAGGGTTCTGGAGCTGGGCGGTGAGCAATCAGATGTGGGTTTTCCCCTCTTGGGGAGGCAGTTTCTTGGCCAGGCAGTGTAGTGCTGGGGCCCGCAGAGAAGTGTCCTTTCCCTGTGGGGTTGCACAGTATCCTCGCTTCTGCCTCACAGAAGGTGGCCAGCAGCAGAACTGAGCTGGTTCGGGCTGAGGACCCCAGAACCCCTGCTGTGCTCAGTGCATCTGTTCCCCACGGATCGGCCGCCATCTTGCTCTAATGGGTGGTCCCTGATGGTCTGCGTTTGGAGATTTGAGGGCAATGTCGGCAGAAATAATCAATAAACAATCTATAATAGGAATAGAAAAGAGTTTCATGTGAGCCAAACTGAGAACTATAGCCACAGGAGACAGCTTCTCAGCTAACTCTGAGAAATTGCTTGGGAGAAGCATGGATTTCAGCACAGTTTTATATCTTGTTAGAAACAAAGAACATCACATAAGCCAGGGATACATTCCTTCAAGGTTTCAAAAAACAAACAAAAAAACAACCAAACGGTAGCCAGACCGTATGGCCTTGGCGCCTGCGAAGGGAGTTTTCTCATTGAAACAGGACCAGCATCGGTGTCCCAGGAAGGGAGGCATTTAATCTTTATTTTCAACACAGACGTTCTTCACTTCTGGTCAATGCATCATTTTCGTTAATGATTAAAGCAGATGTACAATGTATGTTTGAGAGGCCACAAACAGGCTGCTTTAGTTAGCATAAAATTCAAGTTAACTCATGTATAAGCCAGAATGACTTCCCCAGACCTCCATATGTGATCATTTCTTCCATTAACATCCTGCCCACTTACTGTCTAGGCGGACTTCACTCTCGAAGGTGTGGAATCAGAGTGTCTGGGATACCCTCAACCTACTTCTATCTCTATCATATCTCATATCAATTCCAGCTTCTATCTATATCTACCCCACATCAAATCCTCAAAGTCACTAGCTTGGTTATGTACTGTTCTGTTTTCCAGCCCATATATTTTTTCATATATCTAAGTCTTTGGGGGCATTCATCATTTATTGGGAATTTTAGGAGAAAGGAGAGTTCAGAAATTGGCTCAAGTTATCTTAAAAATCTCGACTGTGATAATGAATGGTGATTATCAGATATGTTTCTTCAAATTGCTAGTGGAATAATTTCATTCAATTGCCACTACTGTTTCTTCTCCCCTCTTCTATTTTTAAGGTCAAGATTAGCTCAGATACCATATTTACTTGATTCAAAGATGCACATTCCTTTACATTTCACGTTTGAAATTGGGATGCATGTTACATTTCGTGGCTTCCTACAGTCTCTGTTGTCCTGACAACAGTTAGGATATCTTTGTCATTGACTGCACAGTTGTGAAGTGAAACTGTATTTACTTCTGATGGACTGTTTGGACCATCGTGACCTCCCAGTGTTTCAGTCAACAGCACATTAGTTGGGCATTTGAAAAAGGAATTTAAGCCCTGGTTGTTGCCTGACAGCCTGTCATTGACACCTTCTGGTGAGATCCAGAGAGTTCCAGTATTAAAACCTGCATAATTGGAAGGAAAATCCAAGCATTTAAAACAAAAGAAAAAAATGTTTCAGCAACATGAACATTGATGACACTAAATTGGAAAGAACTCTGTGTTAGACTGTAAATGTGAACAAGTTTTAGGAGTACCTTAACCAAATTATGCCCCTCATAGGATAAACATCTAAATCTAAATAAGCCTAAAAGAGTTTTTTCAATAGCATAAAAATTCCAAGGTGCCAGAAGACATTGTTTCACAGTTTAATTGGCGGCTTCTTTCTTTTTTTCTTAATGATACATAAAATTATAGCTCATCTTATAATTATTAGTATCTTAGATTTAATGGAATACATGATACATCGCCATAAATTATATTTGCCGAGATTTGAATGATCTCTCCCCTGGTTTTTCCTTCACACACCCCTCTACCCCATGCTAGAATACTTATCTAAGGAATAATGCACTTCAAATTAAGAGATCCATCTTCCGTCAAATTGGAAAATAAGTGGATGCCCTCATACATGCATGTTTTTATATCTAGACTTATTTATTTATCCTGATTGGAAACACAGGGTTTCTGGATCCAAGCCAGACTTTTAATTACTGACCCGGCCATCTTACTGCCAGCTCCCCATACTCCAGCCTCCCTCAGGGAGCTGTGCTGAGATCCAGATGTGCTGTGCGTGTCCGGGGGTTTGTACCACAGGAGACAGACTCCAAGTCTCTGAATCTTGAAGCTGATATAAGAGCTGCAGGTACAGCTGCCCCTCTTCTCCCAACCCAGAGAGAAAGAGAGCTTGTGTTCTGGGATAGAAACAAGTGCTCTGCTCTCCGGGAGAGAACAGGAAGGTCTCCAGGTCCATTATCCTTTGGAATGTCTACACCTTTCTCCAGGGGCGAGAGAGCTGTCAATCTCCCCAGGGGTCATGACCTTCAACTTGCAATGCTCATTGCTATTCAAACATCTTCCACTAGGGTTGCCACTACTCTACTCAGAATGCCCTGACCATGCAGAAACATGAAAATAGTCATTGTTTCCCAACAATCATACTATTTTTATTTACAGCAATTTCTAAAGAAGAGTCCTGTGGATGGGGGGAAGGGGAACAGGTAAACTCCACTGCGTATTGGTTTAAGTGAGACGGAGAAACTGCAAATCACCGAAAGTCTGTAATGAGAGAATGAGAGCGAGCTCTGCATTTGTTCAGAGGAATTTTATTAATGCATTGACTGTGGGTAGAAGCTAATACCTTAAAGGGACTGAGGATACAGGATAGACCCAACTATGGGGCCCAAATCAGGTGGAGAGTGTCTTCCTTGTCCTGGAAGGAAGGGGGAAGAGAGGAGGGAAAGCAGTACAGAAATTCAGGAGATGGTCTCTGTGTGGTGTGTGTGGGACTGCTTCTCTGACAAATAAAATCTTCAGTACACGTCAAACAAAAATCACAGAACACTTGAAGTGAATGGAGTTCACAAGGGAAACTGCTGAAGGGGCATGATTCTGTGTCTCACGGTCCACTGGTGCCAGCCTGTGAGGTCACAGGGGCACAGAGGAGAGAGAAGCACGGAAATCAGGTGAGGGTTCCAGCCAGTCACACGCTATGGCGCTGGGATGGGTTAAGTTCAACCAAATCTCTCAGGGGTAGAGGGGCCAGATAATGTGTGGGTTACAGTTAGTATGTCTATTTCTGTAGAATGGTGACATGGTTGCTTTGTTGTCTCATGCTTTGAGGCACAATTTTTCTGGGTCCTGTTTGTCAGCACACTGGAGCAGTGAGCCCAGGACTATGGACCCAAGCCTGTCCCAGGCCGCTGGTCCTTCTCAGCCTCATGGACACAGGTTATACCTTTGCATCCAAGCATCTTATGTCCTCCTGTTCCTAAGGCAGTGCAGGGGTCAGGCAAGTGTCTCCTACTGGAAAAACAACTCAAGACCCATCTTCTATTAAAAATGATGGAAGAAAATGTTCTTGGTGGATAAAGTGTGTATGCATCACATAGTCTTCATTCATTCCCTCACTCATTCATTCAACCAGGAGGCACTAGGCATAAATGATAAATTCCCAGTCCTCAATTAGCTCGCATCTGGAGAGGGACCGAGATGAAGACAGGTAGAGTCACGGTCTCCCTGTACTGACGTAGGAAGCGCCAGCACAGAGACACGTACAAAGTGACTATTTCAGCCTGGAGTCTCGGCAAGGCTCCACTTAAGAGCACAGCCTTGAAGTGTGGGCTGTGTGCTGACTGCCAGTGGGGAAGGAGCAGGTTGGCATTTTAGATTGGAATAAAACATGGGACAGGACAGAGTGCCAGGGCAAGGTGGGACCCCTCTGTGGAGGGATGTAGGGGATGGGAGTGAGTTGAGTGTGAGAAAACAAGAGTGCCTGTCCCACTGTTATTTCTGCAGGACGTTATTATGAAGGTTAATAGCAATGGTCTTCGTGCTTAGGATCAGGTCATAACCCTGCTGTTGATAAAGTGCCCAGGGTACGTGGTGATGGCAGGGACCACGCTGGTCTTCCTCGACTGCATCTTCCGGGTCTGGTACAGGGCTTTGCACAGACTCAGCATCCAATGAATATTTATTGAAGGAAACAAATGAAGCCTTTAGTAGTCTACTTTCATGTACCAGCAATTCTCACATGCATGCCAGCCTAAGTGGTGTCTGGGTACTATTTGATGCTCTTGAAGATATAAGAATTCCTTACTGAGTCCCCTGGCGCATGTAAGTTAGGTTTCCAAGTCGAGAGATCACATCATAATTTTACACATCTCAATAAAAAGGCAGATGTGAGAGGAATCAACAGAACGTGCTGAGTGTAGTGACTTGAAAATCGTCCAGTTGTTCCATTGTTTTGGACTTTATATCTGTTTTATAGGGACAAAGGCGTTCCCTGAACTTCTGGAAGGAATGTGCATCTTCTTGCCAAAAAGCTGATGAGACCCATGACATTTCTAGCAATTGAACACATCCTGGGCTGAATCCCAAGATTCAGTACATAATCGACTGGTGGTCAGCTCTGTGCTGTTGCAATGCTGAGCTTTCACCCGGACACCCCAAAGGGCTTTTCTCTGGATCAGTTGCTGACCGACATCCCTGGAGGCTGCATCCTCTAACTGTAATTCCGCAAAATCTATTCCCACCACTCATGAGACAGATCTCTGGGGTGAAGCGGGAAGAGCTGAGGGCTAAAGCTGCTGGGGTTATTCTAGCAAAAGTATTTCTAAGATATATATTTATATATCATGTTATACATATCACATTTCACGTATATCACAAATATCATATATATGTGCACATACACAGTTAAGTATAAGACAGCCATCCACCCGCTATGATTCTGAGGGGACCGTCCTGAGCCCCCAAAGAATAACCACACTTGCTTTGCTTGGCAATTCTGTACTGCGTTTAGACATTTTATTCTATAATCAGAGTTATGGCTTAAAAGTTAAATGCCCTCTGACCTATTAATTTCACCCCAAGGCAAATAACAACAGTTGACATGGAAAGATATTCCTGGAAGGATTATTTTAAATGAAAAAACATACAAAGTACCCAGGTGCCCGGTGAGGAGAGACAAATCATGACGTATCAACACATTGGAATATGTACAATAATTTAAAACGGTTCCAAAAATTTACAAGCAGGAATATTCATAATATAATCTTAAATGGCAGAAAGCAGCAACTCACATAAAATTGTGCTTATCACAGGATTACAATTATGTAACATGTACACTCACGTGCACATGTGAACACACATGCCCAGCTTGATTCTGAGCCTACATTGACTTTGACCACGAGGCTGATGATGTCCTACACCCTGCTTCCCATTCTGTCTATTTGCCTGAGTAATTGGCAAGGCCAGTGAGGAGGGAATTTGGGGAAGAGGGGGTGCAGGCGAAAATGTATGGGGTGATTTTCCCAAAGACAGATGACAAAGTACAAAAGAATTGGGAAAAGGACATTTTTCTCTTTCCTCAAGGAGTATGGCAGAGGTCCATGGCTGAGTGCAGCCGGTGGAGAATGCTGTTCCACTTGGCCCCTGGAGCTTTGGGGGTATTTTAGGGGCCCCTTGGTGAGGGACGTGGTGTCCTCCCGAGTGGCAATTTACTTCCTTGCCGTTCTGCAGGTGAGAAATTTAAAATGGGTTGGCGGGCTGTTCTCCTTCTCAAGGCTCTAAGGGAAAATTTGTTTCCTTGCCTTTCCCAGCTTTGAACGCCCCTGCATTCCTTGGCTCGTGGCCGCTTCCTCCGTGGTCAAGGCCAGGAGTGAAGCATCCTTAAATCTCCCTCTCTTTCTGTCTCTCTGTCACCTCTGCTTCTGTCCTTACATCACTTTCTCTGACTCTCCTGCCTCCCTCTTATAAGGACCCTCATGATGACATTGGGTCCACCTGTATAATCCAGCATAATCTCCCTATTTCAAGACCCTTAATTTAATCACATCCGAAAAGTCCCTTTTGCCGTATAAGGTGACATATTCACAGGTGCTAAGGATTCGGACATTGACCTCCAGCCCCAACACCCCCTCGTGTTGCGTGCAGGATACTGCTACCCCACTAGAGGAAATAACATGATACATAAGAATATCTGTGGATGGTTTGTCTTTTCAACTGTAGAAGACAAGCACTGATGATCATTCAGAAATGGAGGAAGGGGCTTCCCTGGTGGCGCAGTGCGTAAGAATCCGCCTGCCAATGCAGGGGACACGGGTTCGAGCCCTGGTCTGGGAAGATCCCACATACTGCGGAGCAACTAAGCCCGTGCGCCACAACTACTGAACCTGCTCTCCAGAGCCCGCAAGCCACAACTGCTGAGCCCACGTGCTGCAACTACTGAAGCCCGCGCGCCTAGAGCCCATGCTCCGCAACAAGAGAAGCCACCGCAATGAGAAGCCCGCTCACCACAACGAAGAGTAGCCCCCACTCACCGCAACTAGAGAAAACCCACGCACAGCAATGAAGACCCAACACAGCCAAAAATAAATAAATAAATAAATAAAATTTATTAAAAAAAAAAACTGGAGGAAGTGTCAACCTCTGTAGAAACAGATCTATGGGAGGAGGCAAAGGAAACCTACTTGTGTTGAGCACAATAAACAAGACAATGAATTCCACTAGAAGACTGAATTTCTTGAGAGGTTTCATTAGGGGGGAAAAAAAGCCCAAAGAGAAAAAACAACTAGTTCTCACTTGGGCGATTTTTTTTTCTTTTTTGAGATCTTGTTTATCTTAAGTCAGAGCCACCGAAAATGGGGATTTTGAGTGAGTCCTAAACAGTTTCTTCTTATAAATAGAGCCCATGAAGACAGAGTGCAAATGGGCTGTTTGCTGGTGTGTCCGGTCATATTCCCCTCAAAGATATACATAGATTTCTGTGCAAACATAGATATTTGAATGCAAATGGATTCATTTAATAGATGAATGTTCTCACATGTCAAGCTCTGTGTTAGGTTTGGGGGATATACACGTGGATAAGACAGTCCTGGCACCTCCCCCATGAGGTGTTCACTCTGGTGGGGTGGAGAGGCAATGAAAAATGTACAGATAAATATGCATTAGTTAGCACCGTTGGGTTTTTTTGTTGTTGTTTTTTTTTTTTTTTAATTTTTTTAATGTTTTTTTTTATACAGCAGGATCTTATTAGTTATCTATTTATACATATTAGTGTATACATGTCAATCCCAATCTCCCACTTTATCCCACCACCACCACCACCCACCCTGCCGCTTTCCCCCTTGGTGTCCGTACATTTGTTCTCTGCATCTGTGTCTCTATTTCTGCCTTGCAAACTGGTTCATCTTGGATATTAAGTTCCTAAAAGGGAGGGCAAGAAGCAAGGTGAGAAATGGTGGAAATGATGCTAGTTTACCAGGAACGTGTCACCTGGAGGATGACGATGTAGGTGAGATGTGGGGACAGGACTCGTATCCCGGTGCACTTCCATCTTGCTCACAGACTTTGGGGGAGCTCTGGGTGGGTGGTCAGCACCTGGGCATCACCTACTCCCCTGACCCCTTGTCATACCTGGGAGTGGGGCTGGGGAGGTTTGATGATCAATCATCTCAGGATTACTCGGTTCCCAGCGGCTCCGCATCTCCCCCTCCTGTCTCACGCTGAACAAGCTGCCCCAGTTTTTCACACTGAAATCTAATCGTGGCCAAAGCAATTTGAGACAAAGCAGAACCCCCCAGCCCCCGCCGCCCTGCTTTTTTTTTTTTCCTCTATAGAAACTGGATTCTTCAGTGGCATGTTCTCTCAAAAGAAAGCTCAATTTTTCTTGAATATGAAGAAAAATTATGTGCTTATATTTATGAAGCCTGTGTCTACAGCTTATATCAAAGTAGTAAAGACCTAATACTTTACAAGGGAAAAGAGGCCATGGTGTTCTCAGCATCTGTCCAGATTACAAAGAACTCATCGCTTTTGGATCTCATTGGATTTGAACAAGAAAAACAACTTGAGTTAATGGAAATTATATAGAAACAGTTACAAATAATTAAGCATGGACACACTCTTAATCAGAGTTTCTATCCTCATTTCTCTGCTCTGTATTAATAAACTAAACTCCCTTGGTACCCCTCTGCTACCAAGTCATCCACCTTAAAAATTGTTACATTTGATTTGTAAAAAGAAATACTTCCAAAGTTATTGGACTAAACTACTGATGAACTCAAAACACTTGGTCTGCCCTCGTGACTGCATTGAGGGTTTGTCTGTGTCTTTTCTAAAAGCTTGTTCTTAGCCGAAGTGTATGGGCATCTAAACAACCACTAAGGCTTTGGGTGAAATTGAGAGGTTGGGACCTGGGACCCTTTGCTGCAGTGCTTGCACCTGGATAAACCTCTTCTCCCGCAACAAAATACAAAGAAATTATATGGGACCAAAAATAACTGCGTGCATGTGCAGTTGGGGCAAATTCTGGACAAAAGATACAAAGAGACCAAAAAAAAAACCCTACTGCCACTTTTGAAGAGCCCGGAGCAAGAACAGGGTGCTGGGAGCAAAAGCAGGGTGCTGAGCATGCCCCTGGCACACAACACCACTTAAGGGGTGGGCAAAACACCTAAGCCACCCCTCTGGCCTGATCCCTGGACACATCCCTACCCTCACCCCATATAAGGAACAAGCTTGCCCCACCCCCACCCCCAGGAGTGGGCAAGCAAGGGAACCTGTTGCTTGTTCTCGCTCCCCTGTGCTGTAACAGGGGCCCCAATAAAGCCCTGCCTGGATTTCTTGTCTGGCCTCTAGTCAATTTCTATTGATTGGGGAAGGCTAAGAACCCTGGTTGGTTTCAAAATGACATCAGCTTAGACACCAGTTTTCAGCCTTGGATGCACATTCGAGGCACCTGGGAGCTTTTTAAAAGCACAGCTGCCCCAGCCCAGATGAATCGATCCTGAATCTCCGGGGATGAAACCGGACACCTGCAGGTTTTGAAAATTCCCCCAGTGCTTCCGACGCACAGGGAAGATTGAGGACCATTGGAGTAGAAGATGCAATTTTTCAGCTAGATGATGATGGTCTATAGCCTCAGTCATTTGTAAAATCAAAACAAGCCAGAACCACTAGAGAATCTAGGGTAAAAAGGAAGAAGCATTGGTACGATAATGAGAAAGTGAAAAAAATTTTTACATTCTGCTGCCTACTTTCGTTTTGGATCAAATTTATTTTAGGGACCGACGTACCACATTTGCCAGGAAGACACGTGTACTGGTTTCCACGAGATTCTGAGAACCGACATCATTGTCCACCTACGTAGAAGGTCCACCTACTTAGAGGGTCCACCTACGTAGAAGGTCCACCTACGTAGAAGGTCCACCCCGGTCCTTGTGGAGAAACGCAAACCAGGCTCGTCCTCACCAGCCCCCAGCGAGACTCAGTCCCTCTGTCTCGCCTCCCACCACCAATATAAGTCCATTAGGCCGTTCACCAGTGAGTGGAGGGGACTTCCCGGGAGGGCTTGCATGACACGGTGCAGACATCGGAGGGAGAGCAGAGACGGATGCTCAAAGGCCCCAGAGGGTCCTTGCCTGGTCTGGCCCCTTGCCCTGCTGCCCCCTCCAGCTTTCCTCCCAGCTCGCCCTCCCCCTCAGCTGGCGCCACTTTCCCTCCCCCCGAAGCAGGTGCCCATCCACAGGCAGCCTCAGGGGACGTAGCTGCCCCCACCTACCCACCCACCCACTTAGAGGGAGCTGAACAATGACCGGCCTCGCCTCTTCCCACGCCAGATCTGCAGATAACAAACGTTTCACCACTTCACACACCATCCACCGCCCCCCTGTTTATGTGTCTGAGCTTCTCTTTGCCTCTGGCCTTTCCCTCCCTCCCAGCCTGTCTGGCTTCATCCCTCCATCCATGCATCATATGTTTGTCAAACACCATGTGCCCACACTGTGCTGGGCGCTGGGCATGAAATGAGGGGTGCTGGTGGCAGCAGCAGGGCTGTCCTTCCACAGCTCACCTTGGCTCAAAAGGCAGGTGAGAAATTCATCCCATAACCCCATGAACAAAGGCGAAACTGCGGCAGTGACAATGACAAGGTCTCCAAGAAGAGGGATGTGGTCCTCCCAGGACTTCTGGGGAAGGTCGGGGGTCAGTGTAGAGCCCTGAAGGAGGGGTGTGTCCCATGGGACAGCTGACTGCAGGTGGATGGAGTGGGAGTGTTTGTCAAATGAGTGTGTTAGCGAGAGGAAGGGTGTGTGTACAGGGCTGACAATGCAAGTATGTGAATGTGTGCGGGCGTGTGGGTGTGCAAGCAAGTATGCAAGCTGCGGGAGTGAGCACACAAATGCAAGTGTGTGAGTGTAAGGGTGTGCGTGCGAGGATGCGTGTGCAAGTGTGTGTGAGCGTAAGGATGTGTGTGAAAGTGTGTGAGGGGATGTGTGTGCAAGAGTGTAAGTGCAAGGGTGTGTGTGCAAGGGTGTGAGTGTAAGGATACGTGGGCAAGTGTGTGCGTGTAAGGATGTGTGTGCAAGTGTGTGAGAGGATGTGTGTGCGAGTGTGTGTGAGTGTATGTGTGTGCATGCATGTGAGAGGATGCGTGTGCAAGTGTGTGAGTGTAAGGATGCGTGGGCAAGTGTGTGAGTGTTCGTGGGTGCACGTGGGTGTGTGTTTGAGTGTATCTGAGTGTGTGGGTGCAGGTGGGAGTCACATCTGGCTGGGCAGGGCCGATCAGGGAGCAGTGGCTGGTGGGGGGCCAGGAGGCGGTGCCAGGAGGAAGTTGGGTTTAGGGTGATGATGGGGGATCTGGAGGGACCCTTCAACTGGGGACTTACCCAGAGCCCCCTTCACTTCCTGCCATAACAGGCGAAGTGTAGCCAGAAGGCACCTGGTCCTTGGCATCTTCTGAACCCAATTCCAGGCTGATCCTGCTCCTTTGGGGTGTGTGAACCTTGTTCTCTGGCTTCAGTTTCTTGGGCCCAGGGGTGGGTGGGCTCCAGGCACTGGCCAGCACCCCCTTCTCTGCTCTCCTTGCCAGCGTGTCCCAGTGGGTGGCGGTGAATCCTCACGGAGGTGGGCTGGCCTCCCAGGCAGCCGCTCTCTGCTCCCACTTTGGCCCGTGAGCTTTGCTCTAAGTGCAGGGAACAGAAGGACACAAGTCCAAGTCCCCTTCACCTCAGACGGACGATACAGCTCTTCCCCCACCCCTGTGGCCCCACCTCCTCCATCTCTTCTTCCCCAGGCCGTCCAAGCCTCTGCTTCTCACCCCCTCAGCTCGGGCCCCTGCAAGCCCACGGCCCCTTACAGTGTGGCATCGGCCTTGACTCAAAGACTCCACTTGCTGGGGTCACAGGGACCTCGTGCCCAGGGTCCCCTGCCTCTGGCTTCTGGGCAGGCTGGCCACTCAGAGGCCCTGGAGTAAGATTAGAGGGCATCAGGGGAGGGGAGATGCCAGGGATGCGTCCTCCGCTCTACTCAGCTGACCCCACCAGACTCAGCTCCCCTCACCCCGCTCAGCTCCCACCGGGCAGCCCCGCCATGCTCCCTTCCCACAGCCCCAGCTGTCACCTCTGCTGTCCCTCCAGCCTAGAGTGACAGTGACTTCCCGTTGTGCTGACCCCTGGGTTAATCCCCAGCCCCTTCTGGGCCCTCACCTCTTCCCTCACCCCCATCACAAAGTCCCCTGCATTGGTTTCTCCCTGTTTGAATTGAAGACCCTGCCACAGTCTTGTTTATCCTGGTGCTGCTCGGAGGGATACATCTTTAAAAGATGCGCACACATCTTTCCCTTG
Organism: Balaenoptera physalus; assembly: GCF_965194825.1. Classification (NCBI taxonomy): domain Eukaryota; kingdom Metazoa; phylum Chordata; class Mammalia; order Artiodactyla; family Balaenopteridae; genus Balaenoptera; species Balaenoptera physalus. Next base: position 133,136,607 of record NC_138885.1, on the reverse strand, counting down.
ATGCTGCTTCACCCTCTGACATCATCCCAGCTCTCCCCTTTCTGGTACGAAACTTCTTGAGAGTATTAACGCTACTCACTTATCCCCACAGTTCTCTGCCGAAGTGGAGTCAGATATGGTCACCCCAACCTTGCTGCCCCTTCACGCTTAGCTCATTAGCCCTTTGGATTGTTGGGACATTTTACTCATGCCCCCAGGAGGAAATAAATGACACCATCAGAACGGCACAGGGTTCCCAGACTTTTATGAAGTTTTCGTTACAGATCGGTTTTCTCACTTTTCCAAGTATGGTTATGATAAGAAAAATAATGTCAACATCTAACACCTTTTCTGAACAGGATGTGTATTAGCACGGCTCTGAGGGCATCATGTGTATTAACAGGAAACATTTAATCCACAAATCACTCCTGTTTACAGACATGGGCTTCTCCCCATCCCTTTAAAGGAGGAAACGGAGGCCACGAGGGTTCAAAGGTCAGAGACCCCACTTTTGGGGCTTTATTTCAATTTCTCCCTTCAGCGGGGCTCCTGCTTCTGCTATGGTCGCGCTCACCTGGTGACCTATGACCTTGTCTAGCCTACAGGTGTGAACTGAGGGAGCGAGTGGTGACAGAGAGAGTCTCACATCCCAGTCGGGGGGGCCTGGGAGCGAGTCAGGAGGGGTACCTCTCACCCAGGGCTGTAGTATGTGGAGTTGGCGGGGAATTACTTTTAATCACCTAAAGGAATAGAAAGTGTGAGCTGGGGGAATACTGCAGCCAGGTCAGCAAGCCAATGGGAGATCCTTGAGGAGTGCAAGGCAAGGCCGGGCGCTGAATGAGCAGACAGCTTCGGGGAGCAGGTGGGGACAAGTCCACAGTTACTCCCCGCGGCTGTAGGGTGTCCTCTGTGTTCCCACAGCGGCTTTCCTGACATTCCGGGTAGCAGGAGCTCTCCCACCCCTGACCTCTGGGGAGCAAGCAGGGCAAGTGTCACAGAAGGCACTAGGGGGCTGGCGGGGGGTGCTATAGGCAAAGCACTTGTCTCTGGGTGCCGTGGCCCTTGTGGAGTCCCTACCGTCCTGTGTCAGCTGTCCCGCATTCTGGAATGTACCGTACCTCCCCCACTTTCCTCGTGGTCTGTCCACAGCCCCGTCTCTGGCCTCATCTCCTGCCACGTATGCCCTCACTCACCGTGTCCCAGCCTCACTAGCCTCTTGATTTTCCTTTACCAGGTGTGCTCTGTTTTGCAGTTGCTGTTCCCCCTTCCTGGAACGCTCTTCCACCACCCGCCTTTGCGGCTCACGCCCTCACTTCCTCCTGGTTTCTCTGAACTGTCATATTACCTGAGACGCCTTACCTCAGCTGACACAGAGGCCTGTGGAGACTAGAAACCTCCCATCCCACACTCTCCATTCTCCTCTACGCTGCCTTGTTTTTCCCGTCGCCCTTACCATATCCCAGGAGAGTCTATCCTTATTCGTTGCCTTTCTTCCCCCGTGGATTGTCAGCTCACTGGGGGCAGGGATTTGGGTTGGTATTTTTTTCACTGCTGTATCATTAAGGCCTGGAGTGTACTAAGTACTCAAAAATATGTGTTGCTGGCAAAAATACAGAAAGACAGATGAGAGAGAGACGATTGTAATCCTGTTAGCAATAAAAGAAGACTAGAAATCATAAATTTCATGAATAGGTGACCAGTGGAATAAACTGTGGTAAATCCTGGTAATCCAAACAGACTCTGGGGCTAGAAAAATGCAGGATGAGTCTAGAACTTGTCATAACATCAAGTAAGGAAACCATCAGACTTCCCTGGTAGCGCAGTTGTTGAGAATCCACCTGCCAATGCAGGGAACAAGGTTTCTATCCCTGGTCCGGGAAGATCCCACATGCCATGGAGCAACTAAGCCCACAAGCCACAACTACTGAGCCCACGCACTGCAACTACTGAGGCCCGTGTGCTCTAGAGCCCGCGTGTCGCAACTACTGAGCCCACGTGCTGCAACTACTGAAGCCCGCACACCTAGAGCCTGTGCTCCACAACAAGATAAGCCACCGCAATGAGAAGCCTGTGCACTGCAATGAAGAGTAGCCCCCGCTCGCCACAACTAGAGAAAGCCCACGCGCGGCAACGAAGACCCAGTGCAGACAATACACACACACACAAAAAGTAGGAAACCATCACAGTTTACTATAGTCATGTCAAAAGAACTCAGGAGTGAAAGAGGCAACAGCTAAGCTACAGTGACAGAAAGTAAGTCAGTGTTTGCCTGGGGTCCAGGTTTGGGGGAATATAACCTATTGCAAAGGGAAGTGAGACCAAGAGCTTGCTGGTTTTCTTCTTGAAGTTCTAGGTCCTTCTGTGGGAGGCGAAGGTGCTGGCGAACCTGGACCACAGGTTAAAGTTGATGTGTCTGGGGAGCTTTGTGATAGGCTGGGCGGGTGACCACCTTTGGGCTTTCTGGTGTGGCCAGCTGGGGCACAGCCCGGACACAGGAAGCAGAGATGGAAAACTGCCCTGTATCAGCTGCCGTCTCTTCTCTGCCCTCCTCCCAGATGACTGATTTGTTTTCTTAGCTCCTCTTCTGTATTTTGAATGGTCTACTTGAACTTTACACTGGATGCCTCATAGGTTTTCAGCGTTTCCAAATCCCAGGCTAATTTCTTGATCGGTTTCCCCCGCCCCCTAAATGTTAAAATTACCTTAGGCTGCTCCATCTCTGGGAATTGTTGCCACCTTCCTCTCAGCTACTCAAATCAGGACATGGAGCTTTTTGACTCTATCCTCTTCTTCAGCTCCCAACACACAGCCCATCAACGTGGGCTGTCAGTTCTGCCTTTGAAGCAGGTCTCAAACTGTCCTGTTCTCTCCCGGTCCACCAGCACTGCCCACTTGTCTTTTTCGACCATGACAATGGCTTTCAAATTTGTGCCCCTGTGATCCACTCTCCAGGCAAAGCCCGAGTACCTTATAAAACAAACCAGACTCTATCCTTCCACACACTTAGTGGCTTCCTGTTGCACTTATTTAAAACCTCAGTGTGCCCTGCAGGGCCCTGCAGACGCCCCCATCCCTCCAGAATCACCATGTTATGCTAGTCTCTTTTCTTTTGATTTCTTGAATATTCCAACCTCTTCATCTGCCAGAGGGTCTTCACTCTTAGTACCTGGAATGTTCCCAACTAGAGTTGCAGCCCCACCCGAACACATACCCCATTCTCCAACTCCTGTGGATCCCTAAGGACTCAATGTGATGTCAGTTCTTCACGATGGATGCCTTCTTCCCCAACCCCTGACCTCAGGATAAATCAGGGCTCCTTTCTATCCTTGGACACTACCCCTGTACCTTCTCATCCAATGCTCACTTCTGCTTCTAGTTATACATGAACTTATGGGTTTATTTGTTAATGCTTGTCACCCCACGAGACTGTAAGGTCCACGGGGCCAGGGTCCTGTGAGTTTTGTTTCCCACCACTTTGTCCCTCGTTGAGGATCTCAGTAAACATTTGTGAAGTAAATGAATAAATGAATGACTCTTCACACCTCTGATATCATATCAACCTTCTCGTTAAATGCCTTTAAAAGCCTCTGGTTTCCCATAAGACTCTAACTTGAGTCTGAAACCCAAGCTGCTTCCGTCCTGGCCTCCAGTCTATTTTTCCAGCCTCTTATCACATACTTTCACCTCACACTCTGTTGCCAGTTTCGCATTAGCCTAGCCACAACTTTCTTGGCCTCTGCAGCTCCATTTTTCCTATGAAAACCTTTATTGTCCTTTAAAGGTCATCTCCAACTCCACCTTTTGTGGTACGGCTTTCCTGCTTCTAGAAGTCTGTAACATTTGCTTGTAAAGCTTTCAAGCTCATGCTTCTTTCCGCCTTCCAGTAAATCAGGTGCTTTCATATCTTCCTCTTCCGCTAGATTGAAAAGAAAAATCTCTTGGTTGTTTTTATATATGTCATTTTAAAACTCTGTATATGTTCTTCTAAGTTTGTAACTCATAGGAGTTGCTAAAGATGCATTTGTCAACTTAATGGAAGCATTATTTAATTACAGTATTGTCCTCTGCAGTTATACGATTCTGTCTGATGGATCTTTTAAACTGTGTATATTTCTCAGTATAATGCTTTCACAAAGGGATCCACTTTAAACCTTGCTAAGGACTGAGTCCCCTGGGGGCTTGCTATTAATCATTCAGTGGTGGGGACCTGGCGACAACAGCTTTGGGGAAAAGCAATGAATGTGGAGAAGCAGAACCCTGGCGCCCCCCACACACGGCCTGGTCTTTGAGTTGTCTTTGCAAGTGGAAACGATGGCATGACTCCAATACTGTGAAGATAGACTATTTCCCTTTCTTTTACGTTATACTTTAGGACCTAAATATAAATATTCCAACTATTCATCTCAGCATGATTTGGTTATGGAAACATAATCAGAATTGTTTAAGAGACAGAGGAGGCTTCTATTTTGGTGCTGGCACAGGAAATTCAGCCTTTGTCCATTTTTACAGTTTGATTTATGTGAGGTTAAAAATTCATAGCGCAGGAGCTAACCTCGAGCAAATATTGTTTTTTGCGATGAGCCAATTCAAACGTCCTCTCGGCTTGGGTTTCCTGTTCAAAAGGTTTAGAAATTGAAGCTTAGCTGCGGCTGATCTCTTTGATCTACTGCAAACCTTTCGGCCTCTGTTGTGTCCTGGGGTCAGCGAGGGCTCAGCCTGGGTGGCACAGAGTGGGACTGGGAGCCAGCCCCTGTTCAGAAGCGATTCCTGTGTCAGGTGCCTTATGTTGTTATCTTATTTAACCCTCCGGTAATCTCATGATGTATTTCCTGGACTTTCCAGAAGCAGGAACTGAGACAGGTGTATCACCTGCCTGAGTTTGCCTCGTGGTGAATGGCCAAGCTGCTTGGCGTGACCTCAAGGCTGTGCGCTGGCTTTGCGGCTGCAGCTGGGACAACGGAGAGGTTGCACCATCCTGCTGCCCGGATGCTGAGATGCAGAGAATTCAGGTTTGCCTTTCCTATCCATCCTGAGACTCCCAAGTCGGGGTGGTGTTGTCTTCGTTTTCTTCCTGACAATGACACACCAGGCCCCTGTGCTTTATGAAAGGCGGACACATGAGAACATCCAACATCCAAAGGGTGGCCACTCCTCTCACTGTGGCCGGGGGACAGGTGACACCCCTTTCCCTGCGGACACTGCTGTGACTGCTTCACTGTCCCTTCCACCCGCCCGAGGCTCTCAGTGATCCCGGGCGCAGCCGCAGCTCACACAATCCTCCCAGCGTCTGGAAAGAGCATCAGAGCTTGATGGCTGCCTAACGGGTCCTGTGACCCCCTTGTTCACTTGGCCCCTGCCATCCTGCCTCCCTCCCCTCACATTCTGTCCGGAGGGAGCCCAGGGACACAGCGCACCTGCTCCAGAACTCGGGGCCTGTCAGGTCCTTTGTGTGTGAGTTCAGGTCCCAGAGAACAAATACTAACCACACCTGGTGTGAACTGTCTCCTAACCCTGGACCACAGAAGCCATGAGACAAGAAACATCAACCAAGAGAAACACCGAAGTAACAGACAGGGAGGGAGATCAGGGTGGAGAAAGGGTGGCACAAGGGTGGCAGAAAGACACGTGTGAGGTTTTCCGTGTCAGTCCTGGGCTAAGTCAGGAGGTGCTGGCCCTCACTCTGGTGCTGCCACAGCCGAGGGATTTGAGGGACCCTCTGCAGATTCCTCTTCCTTCCCTGTAAACGAGGACAGAGATTTCGTGGTTCACGTAGAGCTACCTGACCAGGCCTGATAAGTTCTCTTCCACTTCGCATTGATACCTTGAAAATAAAAGGATCTTACAGCTTTGAAAATGAGGGCCCCCACTGGACCTGCAGTTTGGAGTGACTATTTTTTATTTTTTAAAATTTTTTCTTGAAGTATAGTTGATTTACAATATCGTCTAAGTTTCAGGTGTATAGCACAGAGATTCAGTTATACATATATATTCTTTTTTTAGATTCTTTTCCCTTATAGGTTATTACATAATATCGAGTATAGTCCCTGTGCTATGTAGTAGGTCCTTGCTGGCTATATTTTACACATAGTAGTGTGTATCTGTTGATCCCAGCCTCCTAATTTATCCCTCCTCCCAGCCCCCTTTCCCCTTTGGTAGTCATAAATTTGTGTTCTGTGCCTGTGAGTCTATTTTTGCTTTGGAAATAAGTTCATTTGTATTTTTTTTTCTTTTAGAGTCCACATATAAGTAATATCATATGGTATTTATCTTTCTCTGTCCGGCTTACTTCACCTAGTATGATAATTTCTAGGTCCATCCATGTTGCTGCAAATGGCTTTATTTCATTCTTTTTTATGACTGAGTAGTATTCCATTGTATATATGCACCACATCTTCTTTATCTGTTCATCTGTTGATGGACATTTAGGTTGCTTAACAATTTTTTTTTTTTTTTGGCTGTGTTGGGTTTTCATTTCTGTGCGAGGGCTTTCTCTAGTTGTGGCAAGCGGGGACCACTCTTCATCGCGGTGCGCAGGCCTCTCACTATTGCGGCCTCTCTTGTTGCGGAGCACAGGCTCCAGATGCGCAGGCTCAGTAGTTGTGGCACACAGGCTTAGCTGCTCCGTGGCATGTGGGATCTTCCCAGACCAGGGCTTGAACCCGTGTCCCCTGCATTGGCAGGCAGATTCTCAACCACTGTGCCACCAGGGAAGCCCAACAATTATTTTTTTAAACAGACACTTTATTTACTCTGTTAGTTAATAAACATTTAGTGAATGGCTACAAGGTTTCAGGCACGCTGATAATAAGTAAAACTTTGAACAAAGCCAAAGAGGTTTATGTGGAGCCCACAGCCCAGAGGTTCAGAGGAGATAAACAGGCAAACACCTACCAGCAGGACAGGTGGTATGGTGTCTTGGTGAGGGACACAGGATACAAGTGGGAGGTCTGGCCCAGGGTCACAGGACGGCTTTTCTTGGAGAAAGTCAAGTCTGGCTTGAACCTGTGGATGAAGAGGATTTACCCTAAAGAACAGCGGGAAGAAAGAACAACTGATCCCAGTGAAGAGCAAGCCCGATATCGTGGGAGCCAGAGAGGGCACGGTGGTTCTGAAGATCCAGACCAAGTCCAGTGAGGCCAGAGTGCAGGGTGGGGTGTGGGCTGCAGTGGTTGAACACGAAGATCGCACAGCACTGCGGTCCCTGAGGACCAGGCAGTGGCGTGTGTATCCTGATCACGCTTTACTACAGCTCTTTGCTCAGTGCCTGGCACATAGTAGGTCCTCAGTAGATATTTGTTGAATGAAAAAATGAGTTATGTAAAAATGGCCGCAAAAGAGAAGAAAAAAAAAAAGCACAGTTTTTAATTTGAATTACTAAAATTAGCAATGGTAATATAATATCAATCTAGATTGATAATGCAAAATTAATTTAACAAAGACTAGGAAATAACTGAGAGCATAGGAAAAGATCAAGGGTAATAAATGTTGTCTTATGTAAGAAGGAGACAAGGTAATTGCTTTATTCTTGACTTAGATAATTAGGGGATTATACATTTAAACAGATATTTGAAAAAAAGTAGAAGTATCCACTGGTATAATTAAAAAAGAAAAACCCACAGTACACATAACACAAAATGAAAAAGGAAGCTGCGATAAAGCAGAAAGCATAACAAAGCAAGGTGAGAGACAAAGGGTCAAAGATTTTGGTTATGATAATAAATATTGAAAGTTTTAACTCGACTGCATCAAAGAAAAGTCTTGGGACAGGAAGCAAAAATTGACTACATGATACAAGAGATAGACATGAAGGAGAGCTCTTTTGCAATTTAAAATAAAGGACAAGGCAAAGGGAGCGTGAAGCTAGCTTACATAGCAGAAAGGAAGGATGACAATTTCAACATCAAGAAAATAAAAACACTAATTCGAAGAGGTATATTCACCTCTATGTTCATTGCAGCATTACTTACAGTAGCCAAGATATGGCAGCAACCTAAGTGCTCGTTGACAGATGACTGGATAAAGAAGATATGGTATATATACATATACATATATATATACACACACATATATTACATATATATACATATATACACATATATATACATATATATATACACACACACACACACACACAATGCACAATGGAATACTACTCAGCCATAAGAAAAGAACGAAATCTTGCCATTTTCAACAACATGGATGGATCTAGAGGGTATTAGGCTAAGTGAAATAAGTCAGACCGAGAAAGACAAATATTGTATGATCTCACCTATATGTGGCATCTAAAAAACAAAACAAATGAACAAACATAACAAAACAGAAACACACTCATAGATACAGAGAACAAGCAAGTGGTTGCCAGAGGGGAGGGGTGGGGGGGAGGAGTGAAATGGATGAGGGAGATTAAGAGGTACAAACTTCCAGTTATAAAATAAATAAGTCACAGGGATGTAATGTACAACATGGGGAATACAGTCAATAACATTGTAATAACTGTATAGTAATAGATGGTAACTAGATATAGTGGTGATCATTTGTAATGTATAAAAATATTGTTATCACTATGTTGCACACCTGAAACTCCTTTAATATTGTAAGCCGATTATACTTCTATTTTAAAAAATTTATATAAGAAAATATGACATTAATCAAGAAGCCTTAGATTTCCAATAAGTCGTGTTATGTCGTGAAAAGTAATAATACTGGCAACAGTCATTAGCCTTCACGTAATGATAAACATAGTATTGGCATTTGTAAATGAATACTTGAAAAGTCAAGAAGGAATGATCACAAATACAATCATTGGGGAGAATTATCAATACCATCACTCTATGATAGATCAGTGGAAAGGAAATAAAGTTATCTGATTGTATTCATTGCCTGCGGCTGCTGTTAAGAAATTTCCACAGACTTGGTGCTTTAAAAGAGCACGCATTTACTCTCTCACAGTTCTGGAGGTCAGAGGCGGTAATCAGGTTCACTGCTGCCATCAAGGTGTCAGGAGAACTGCACTTCCTCTGGAGCCTCCGGGAGAAGAATCTGATTCCTTGCCTGTTCCAGCTCTGGAGCTGCTTCCCTAGGCTTGTGGCCCTTTCCTCCATCCTCAAAGTCAGCAGCACAGCGTCCTTCTTCACTTATCACTTTGCCTTCCTCTTCTGTTTTGAATCTCTTTCTGTCTCCCTCTTATAACGATACTGTGATTGCAGTTAAGGCCTACCTAGATAATTCAAGATAATCTCCCCATCTCGAGATTCTTAACTTAATCACACCTGCAAAATCTCTTTTGTCATATAAAGTAATATTCTCAGGTTCCAGGGATTAGGACGTGAATATCTTTGGGAGCCATTACTCAGCCTATCCCAATGATAATAGTAGGACTTAAATATAAAGATCAAGCTCGCATCTACGGGACTATTTATTTCCAAGCGTTCATGAAACATTTACAAAAGTGAGCATAAACTTGGCTTTAGAAACACCCCAAAGCAAAAAGTATTTGCTGACAGTCTTCTAAAATTCAAAATTTATCCTACTTAGCAAGAATAATTACTTAGATATTACAAATAAAGTAAAAGCACTCACAAATAATGAGTATGCCGCCAAATATTATTTCAGATTATTTAGAAAATCATAAAAATGAGGGCAGTACTAAGGCTGTCAGAGGCATCTGGAGAGGTTGATTTTTAAAACTAAATTATTTCATTACCAAATAAAAAAGAAAATAAATACATAAATAATCACTTACTGCAGGGAATTAGAAAGAACATGAATTCGATAAAAGCAGAAATTAATAAATTAGAAAACTGGTGGGATTAATAAGTAAAACAAAAAGTGATTTATTTGCAAAGGCAATAAACGTCTCTGCCAAGAGTAATCAAGGAATAATGAGAAATCACAGCAAAACGAAATGAGAAATGAGAACCTCTATTACCACCATTATATTACAATGTTATTTTGGAGGCTCTGGACATAGGATAGAAATAAAGAACATACACTCAGTATGAAGAAGATGAAAGTATAATTACTTACAGCCAATATGATTATATACACTCTCAGATTATCAGTCAAAGTAATATGTAGATTGTTGATAGAATTCAGTGGCTAAATAGGAAAGTAATAAACAAAAATCAAGTCTTTATAGTCTTTATAACCACTAAGAAAATAGAATAATTATTAATATAAATATTGTTATTACTCTTACCAAGAAATGTACAATAACACTATGTTATATAACGCGTCCTGGATAAGACTAACTGTTTTGATGACAGAATTTCCCAAAACTTTACATCATTAAAATAATTCCAAACAAAGTCTCTATCATATGTTTGGGGGAACTCGCCAAAATAATTCCAAAGTTAATTCGGAAGAATAAAGTGATCAGGATAAATTTTATATATTTTGAAGTGGAAGTATGATGAGGGGAAGTGGCTTTTGCAAATATTAAAAATACTATATAAGGCCGTGTTAATTTGTAGTCCATTTAGCTCTATTATTAGAGAAGGAAACTGACTATATGAAGTTGGCAAAGGCAAATCGAGAAGTTATGGATTATTTAATGGAGAGTCAGATACTACTTCTCAGGTGGAAATGCGCTGACTGATGAAAAGACACTCCCTGGAGCATGTTAAGGGGGGTGCAGCAGGGTTATCGATGTTCTGAGAGGTTTACTTAGCGCCCCTACTCCCCCTTTCATAGAATAGGCGACCTGTAGATACCCAGGGAAAAATCCTGCAGTCTGATTTCTACAATAATTGATACCGTAACCATATAGATAGACCATCAGCAGAGAGAACCAATACCAGAGACCCAGCTTTTTTCACAGGCTTACACAGAGCACCAAGATTCACCAGAAGATAAGGAGATCTAGACCCTCAACTGAGAAAGGCCTGGGCAAAGGAATAAAAAAATAGATCCCAGAAGAAACAGGGTAATTCTGGTTACAAAATGAAAACTAAGCACAATACTCCAATTAATAAGGAGATTTAAATTTTGAGTTCATACATCAAAAACCAGATGACGTGAAAAAGAAAAAATTGCAAAAGAAGAACACCTTTTAGGGACTAAAAAAATAAAGTCAGGGAAATCTTTCCCAAAGAATAGAGAGATGGAAAATAAGAGAGAAATGATAGGACATAAGGGTCATGGAAAGAGAGAGCAGTGGAATTATTAGATAAAGTGTAGGAGTGACTCAAAACTGATGAAGGTTATAAAACATCAGATGGAAGGGCTTGCTCCACAATGAATTATAAACGACTTCACCCTAAGGCACATCTTATGGCCTCTTTGATCGTGGAGCTGATCCTTTCCCCTTTGCATGGATTTCTGAAAATTGCAAAGGGAGACTTTTAGCCTGTCTCTAGAAAAGTGCTCAGGGATTGAACACTTTTCTTATCATGCCAGATTATCTACTGTCAGTTTATCACCACCACCACCACCAACACCACCACCAGCAGCAGCAGCAGCACCACCACCACCCCCATCACCACCACCATCATTATCACCACCAGCACCAGCACCACCACCCCCATCACCACCACCACATCCAGATTGTCACCATCACCACCACTACATCCCTACCACTGCCATATGTGTCTAAGGCTGGAAACTACATTTCCCAGAATCCCCTTCCTTGTACAGTTTTGGTTCAGAGTTTACCCATGAGAAGAACTCATGCAAGACTGTAAGATTTGGAAACTGAAAGTGATAACTGCCAGTTCTGAGCCTAGACCTTAAGAGGCATCGCACATTTCCATTTGCCTTCCTGTGCTTTAGTCATAGCAAAGAGAAGAATGTGCCCCAAGTGGCCCTGGGTCCCAGAAGGAGGATGGGAGGCTCCTGGAGCAGAACCACGGGAGCCTGAAGTAAGAGCAACCCCTAGTTGACTCATAAACTGAGCGAGAAAGACGTTTTTAGGTGCATGCCACTGAGATTCTGTCATTGTTCATTACACAGCAGTTTTGCAGCACTTGCTGACTAATACAGGTACATAGACTTTGTCTTACTTTTTAATCCTTTTTCCCATTATTTGCACTGTTTACTTCCCTTACTTAAAAAAATGTATTTCATTATATGTATAATAGTGAGATGTCCCAAACACTTTTTGGGAAAAGATGAAGTATAAGTAAAATACTAAGGAAATATTTTGGAGAGTGCTACTTTATCTTTTGATTTTCATGAGTGGCTCAGATAATTTTGAGAATGCCATTGTGTGACAGTTCTTAATACCGTTTGGAAGATAGCCATTAAGGAGAAGTCTAGGGTAAAGGAGTCAACTGAGAATAATGTCAAATTACTTCGTCCATGGAGAGAGGAAGAATTCTGGAGCAGGAAGCCAGGTGGAATATCACAAGCAGGTGATGTATCTTAAAGTCATGCAAATGAGTTAATGGTTGGGTTGACAGTTATCACTGGTACATGGATTTGTGCTATTCTTCTTTTTTTCCTGAAGGATCCCACGGTTATATATTTTTTATGTCAACGATTTTCTTCTGTTTTTATTCTCTGATTCCTTTTATTGCTTTAAGATTCATTTCAGTTATCAAATTCTGAAAGAAGGAATCTCAAAGTCATATCATAATGAAATCTTAAGCAGAATTGTTATAATTTATTACAATTATCTTCATTTTTTTAGGCGGAAGTGCTAACATGCTTCAGAATGCTTTTTACGTATTGTCCCTCATTCTCCAAATTTAACTTTTTACAGCTTTCTGTAAATGGAACTGGAACGTCATTAATGTTCAATGATCTGAGAACATAGCATCGATTGATAATGATAAAAGAAAAAAATCAGTCACCACCAGTATGAAACCCCAGGGAAATCAACTGAAGTGGAAAACTACATGTTTTGTGCAGAGGCTTAAAAGAAGGGAAAATTATGGCTTTATTGGATATTCCCTACATTCTGCAAGCATATAGCAGGCCTGTGTAATTTATTTTTTGAGGCCACTCTGTAAGCTTGTGCCGAGATGCAGTGAGTGCTTACCATGAGATGGGTCATTAATTCTCCTTCTATTTTGCTGTATTGAAGCAGATGATAATTATTAACATAGCAATAGGGGGAAACAACGAAAGCAATCTTAGCCCTTGGGATGGGGAGACACTGCTACAATAATTGTGTGTGGACAATCTGACGTCTTCCTCTTTTAGAAAAGTAACCTTTTTACCTTTCTGCTGCCGCGGTGCTGTCCATCGTAGAAATGTTTGTCCTGCTCCAAGAACCTTTTTCGTAATTGGGATTTGCGCAACTGGGTTGGAGGACTGATTGAGAAGGGGCAGGTGAGGAGGGGGTGGTATGTATTAGGAGAGTTAGATGGGGGTCTCAGAGACAAAGCTGAACTGAGGTTAGAAAGCACTTTGGAGCAGTCTCCCTGTTCCTCCCTACGAGCCTGGGCTGAAGCAATGGATCTACGCACGCACGTGAGTCAACCCAACCAGCTGAGTTACTGGCGAGGGAGCGGAGGCTGGGCTATAGGTATGGCATCGGGGGTCCCTGAGCTGCAGTTCTGCATAACAAGGCAGGGCATGTGGCCTGCCAGGTATCGTAGGTCCTGTCCAGTGGCAGGTGTGTCTGCACTGAGGGGCCAGTTGTGGGAGAGGGGAGGCCCTGCTTCAGTCTTATGGAGGTGTAAATCCAGCTTGCTGCAAAAACATGGTAAGGAACAAAGGGGAAGAGGCCGGTGGCCAGGGAGCTGGGGCTTTAGGAACCACACAGCAGGCCACACAGCAACAGCCGAGGACTGGGCTGGCCAGATAACAGGACAGCTTTCCTGATTTTCTCTTCACCCTTGTGAACTTGACCGGTGCCTGACTGGTCCATGGATGGTGAGTGAGCTCTTGAATTCTTTGATCCCTGAGAGAGGGCGTGGGATTCCCAGAAAAGGAAAACAAAAATGTTCTTACAGAATAAGAAGAAGGTTAGAACCATTTAATTTTAAGAATAAAGGTTTGGCCTAATATGTAAGCCAGGCTGAGACAATGAAATGTGTCTGTTACGGAGACTGTATATTAATGAAGTACAGCAAAGCCTTCCAACACCTGGTACTTTTCTAATGCTGAGAAGTTCTGGGAATGGTTCATAAACACACCACTGAAAGGTTCTGAAAGGTTATGTCAGAAGAAGAGGATTTATGTAATATCCTCATATAGGTAGAACAAGAGTCACATTCAGGGTACAGTGAACGGTAAAGGAAGTTGGAGATGTGCTTAACTGAAGTTAGAGACTGAATTAGCTAGCTGTTGCCACATAACAAATTACCATAAACTTAGCAGCTTAAACCTACAGTCTATCCTCATTATTTGCAGATTCATTATCTCCTAAAATTTTGACACAGATCAAATGAAATTTATTTGGAACCTCGAAAAATCAATCATCACAGTGCTTTCAGTCATTTGCAAACATTTGCAGAGTGGGAAAAATTTGAATCGCTGGATGCACACATTTCCAGTGGAGGTGAAAGGGGGCGATGCCTTGCTTTCTTTTTCAGCTCTCACACTGCAAACAAGGGTCCTTTCTGTGGTCTGTTTAATGTCATGGTTTTAGCATTTTTTATGCTTTTTGTTGGTAATTTCGCTGTTTAAAATGGTCCCAAGCAGAGTGCGGGAGTACTGTCTAGTGTCCTGAGCGCAAGAAGGCTGTGATGTGCCTTGTGGAGAAAATATATGTGTTAGACAAGTTTTGCTCAGGCCTGAGTTATTGTGCTGTTGGCCGTGGAGTCAATGTTAATGAGTCAACATGTATATTAAACAGAAACACACATAAAACAAGGTTATGCTGTTGATCAGCTGATGAAAACGGTGTGACCAGAGTCTGTCAGGAACCTACACCTGTGTTTCTCCAGAGCAACAGCACGAGTTCATTTCTCATGGTGACGTCATAGAACACAACCATCGTGAATAATGAGAGTCAACTGTACCTTTATTCTCTCCCAGTTCCTGTAGGTCAGGCATCTGGGCAGGGCGTAACTGGGTCCTCTATTCAGGGTCTCAAAGGCTGCACTCCTCTTAGGAGCTGGGGGTGCTCTCCAAGCTTGCGTGGTTGTGGGCAGAATGCAGTCCTTGTGGATGCAGGACTGATGTCCTGTTTTCTAGCTGGCCATTAACTGGGCTGCTCTCAGCACCAGCACCAAGACACTGCAGCAGTTCCTTGCTACTTGGCCCTCTCACAGCCTGGGAGCTCACTTCTCTAGACCAACAGGAGAACCTTTTACTCTAGTTGCCTGTGAGGGAGTCTCATATATCGTAACATAACCATGGGAGTGATTATCTCATATAACATAACCTACTCCAGAAGCAAGTCACAGGTTGCATCCACAATCAGGGGGAGGGGATTATATAGGTCGTGACACATTGGGGAGGGTCACATGGAGGTGTGTTTGCTACAGAGGTATATCAAAATCTTCCAGAAGATTCCATACAAACATGGGGAAGATGAGATGCCATGGTTTACTCAGGAAAGATCCAACAATTCTGAAATTAACACTGATAGAAGATGCATCATCAAGAGTGCACGTTGATGGGGAAGGATGCATGTTGGACACCTGGGTCCTGTCCAGCTCTGCCACTAACTCCCTGCAGTGAAATCACTGGACCTCAACTTTGTCAACTCTGTATAGTGGGCCCTGGGGTTAGAAATCCATGGATGAGTGAACTGCAGATATTTTTAAATGATTAAAGTGGTGAACTCAAAGATTTCAATCGGTCCACAAACCATTCAAACTGTGGGAAGCCCTACTCTGTCCTATTTCACTTTGCTAAGAATTCTTCAAGGGCCCCTGGTTCAAGGTACAGTTTCAGTGGAATGGAAGTGTAAAGGCCCAAAATTATGGAAATAATTATATTCTCCTCCAGCTAGGTCTCCATCAGTCCACATTGAGCCCACAACCTGTATATCGCTACCTGACAGGCCCATGGATGAGGAGCTTAGAAAGGTCTGTTCCGGAAATTGTCTGGAGGTCCAGTGGTTAGGACTCCGTGCTTTCAGTGCCGAGGGCCCAGGTTCAATCCCTGGTGGGGAAACTAAGATCCCATAAGCCACACAGTGAAGCCAAAAAAAAAAACGAAAGGTCTGTTCCAGGTCTGGAACCTGTGGTTCAATAAGAATTGGGGTGAAGGGTGGGCACAGGGACCAGAGTTGTTCAGTTATGTGTTTACATGTCATTACGGGTAATCCAAGGGCACCATCATTGTTGTCCTAATATCTGCGTGTCCTTGTAGTGCCAATGAGGCAGCCTTAAGTTACTCAGGCTTCCTCCTCGATCTAGAAATAAAGACAGGAATTGGATTTTGGGGTGTCCCCCCCACCCCCAGTGCATTTGTGTGTGTGGCCTAATTAAGCTCCGTTTGGGAGGCATACACATCAATAGGGCTCTTTCTCTTCAAGAATTGCTTTCAGACTGCAGTCCTTTTGTTTTGTTTCTCTTTTGGAGTCCAAAATCCATTAGCCATTGGAGCTCCTGCTTCTGCAAGGGGCCTTCAGACACAGACTGCAGATGGCTGGACAAAGCATGGTCCTTGAGCTCTGGGCCGGATTTGCCCCGGGCCTTCCTCTGATAGGGCCTCTTTCACTAACATTTGCTTTTTCAAAGCCATCTTTCCTAAACAAAGGCTTCTTTCTACATAGATGACTCCTAGTAACCTTTTTTTTTTTTTCTGCAAGGATATTTGTTTCTAAGCCTTTACAGAAACAGTCCTAATTCTAAATTCAGTCCAGAGGCAAGAGATTCTCTGCAGAGACACTGAGCATTAACAGTGTCACAGCCTTGCCTGATCAAACCAGGTTTTATCTCTCAGATTCAATGTTATTTCTCTGCAAAACAAAGAGGCTGAGTTAGATAATCACTGGCTTCCTTTTTTCTAGTCTAAAATGCTAATGTAGGGAAGTAAACTTGCTGTACCTGCACTCCAGCACTTTGTCACCAGATGTGCTTACTCAGCATTCAGATTCCTGGGCCCCAGGGAGACCAGCTGGATCAGAATCTCGGTGCGGGGGGATTTGTATTTATAGCAAGCCCCCCGGGTGTTTCCACGTGCAGTCACATTTAGGATCGACTGTGTGGCATTTGTTTAGAAAGCAAGCTGGAGCAGCATGTTTCTGCTTGCAAGAGTAAGCCGTCCATTGAGAACAGCAGGAGGAAAACCTGCTAATTCTGCTGGTTAAACAGTCTCTGCCTTTTCTTCGGGACACAAGTGTGTTGGTATTTGGCCCAGGAAGAAAACACAGCAAATAGCTATGGACAACAGTGAGCCCTTACTGGCCTTCCCTCCCCGCCACCCCTTTTTCTCCAGGCTTCAGCCCCGGTGATGAGCAAATACAAGTTCAGGAGGTGCTGATCACTAAAAGTAGGACAACGGCAAAAAGTAGAATAATTTATAAATGCATGCTGCCCTTCTTCATTTTGACGACTCCATCCTTTTTGCCAGTCTATCTGAAGGTGATTGAACCACGCTATTATTTAGCCTTATTCTACTGAGGGATTGGAAGGCAGCCTTCCTATTCATTTACCCAGTTTTCACCCATGAGGACACAAATCAAAACTCTATCAGGAAAGTAATAGGCATCACTTATCCCTGCGTTGAGGACTGATGGAGGCTCGGTGACCATCCTGCCATGGGGAATTGAAGGAAGTCAACCTTTGTTTCATTGTCCTGAAGCTATTTCTCACGGAACTCGCTGGTTTTGTACCTCCTCGGATTAATGAAAGAAACTTGAAGTTCTGGCACCCTTTATTTTGGAGGCAAGATAAATAATGAAAGGACTCACCTGCAACCCAGCCTGATGAGGACATCATGAAGGGTCAGTGCTGGGAGGTGATGGGACTGCTCCCTTCTCTTGGGTTGTTCAGATGTGGGGTACCTCCCCCCTAGGAGGTGTCAGGTGTTCACAAGCACATCCAGCTCTCCCAGTGGGATCATGCTGAGACCTCAGTGTGGGCCATACTGTATTCTAACAACTGGGGGGGGGGGTCTTCTGAGGTTGTCAGCTTTCCCAGGGAACCACTGGGGGACGGGTTCTGCGTATCACCCCTGGCGTGAGGTGGGCATGGGTGCCGCCTTGCGCAGTACGGCGTGCTTGATTTGCTTCCCAGGGGTGTCTGTTTTGTTTTGTCCTCCTGAGAACTGCTAAGAATGGTGATAAGTGAACAGAAGACAATCTAGTAATTCGGATTAGATAAGCCCGATCACACGGAAAGCTCCTACAAAGCTTCTCAAAAAGGGTTTTACGGTCTCAGAAAATGAGCTTGAAATGTATTTTGGCCTCACTCAAATGCAATCCTCAATTCTATAGCTCTTTTGTATGACAAAATCCTTAGGCTTTCAGAAGAAAGCACCCTCACAGCTTTAGAACAGGACCTTCCCAGGACACCTCCCTCATTCTGTTCTTAGAAAGAAGTGGCCAGTGAATTGGGGTCCATGGTCGCCCGCCTCTACTCCGGGCTGTGGATGGAGCATTCTTGTCTGAGGTAGGGGGTCAGGGTTGGTATTTGTGGGGTTGGAGGTAGGATTATAACATTATGGGCCAGTGGGCCCAGAAGCACCCTAATTCCACCTCTCCCCTTCCCAAGAGGTCTCTGAGCGGGGCATATACTCAGAGGTCAATCTCAGGGGATCAATGTATCATTAGCTGTAGCTCTGATCCCACATTCTAAGCTCCAACAGAGTCTTTGGGCTGAGAAAGTGTGAAGCAGATGGTGAACCAACCTTGACCTGAAAGATTAGGCCAGAGAAACCATTTCATTTTGAGGCTGAGACGTTCTTGGCCCTGGGTGTCCATCTCAGGCCACCCAAAGGTCAGGGATACTCACATGTGAACTTCTAACCTCAACCACATGGGGAGAAGACAAAGGGAGCTTAGAAAAGCCAAGGAGAGGTGGTCTGGGAATTCAGCCAAGCTAGTAAATGGAAAACTCCCAAAGAGAAAATCCATACCTTTTGCTTGACCTTTAACTTCTTGCTATGGTCTGGGGGATGATTTCATTCACTTTACCTACCTCTCCCTATATAAACTTGAAAAGGGGGGATGGGGAGGGAGATGGGGAGGAAGAAAGGCTTGAGCCAACAGTCTCTCCATCCTTGTTTTCTCTCTGAGAGGTCAAGGGACTTAATACCGGGCTTGGGCTCAGCAGGAATGTTGCTTTTCCTGTACTCTGGGATGTGGACATAGCAATGTTTCAGGGGAGACCTGCCCACACGTTCATGGGATGACCTCCCCAGTCCTTACCGACATACCTCATATCCATAAAGGATCGGTGAATGCCTTTTGATAGTTTCACCAAAAGCTTTCACGTCGGCCAGGATACACTTTCAGGTAAGGCTGCCTGATGGACATCTATGCGTGAAGTGAAGACGATTCCTCTCTGCTCGTTGCATTAGCCCCAGGTCCACAGAGATCCTCCAGGATGAGCTCCAGAGTGGGACCCCCAGCACATGACAGCACAAGTTAGATAGCACAATTCTGCAAAGGAAAAATGACACAGAAACACTATACACCTATTAGAATGGCCAAAATTTGGAACACTGACAACACCAAATGTTGGCAAGACTGTGGAGCAACAGGAACTCTCATGCATTGCTGGTGGAAATGCAAAATGGTATGGCCACTTTAGAAGACAGTTCAAGGGCTTCTTGCAAAACTAAACATATTCTTATCATATGATCCAGCAGTTGTACTCCTGGGTATTTACCTAAAGGAGTTGAAAACTTGTGTCCAAAAAAACCTGCACATGGATGTTCATAGCAGCTTTATTCATAGTTGTCAAAACTCAGAAGCAACCAAGATGTCCTTTACTAGACAAATAGATAAATAAACTGTGGTCCATCCATACAATGAAATAGTACTCAGCACTAAAAAGAAATGAGCTATCAAGCCATGAAAAGACATGGAGGAACCTTAAATGCATATGACTAAGTAAAAGAAACCAAATGTGAAAAGTCTCCATACTGTATGATTCCAACTATGTGACATTCTGGAAAAGGCAAAACTATGGAGACAGAAAAAAGATCAGTGGTTGTCAGAGGAGAGATGAGTAGGTGCAACACAGGATTTTTAGGGTGGTGAAAAGACTTTGTATATTATAATAATGATGGATATATATCATTATACATTTGTACAAACCTATAAAATGTACAACACCAAGAATGAACCCTAAGGTAAACTATGGACTTCGGGTGATTATGAGGTGTCAGTGTAGGTTCATCTTTGGTTAAAAAAAAAAAAGTATCTTTCCAGTGAGTAATGTTGATAACCGGAGAGGACTTGCATGCATAGGGGCAGGGGAATGTGGGAAATCTCTGTACCTCTTCCTCAATTTTGCTGTGAACCTAAAACTTCCCTAAAAATATAAAGTCTTAAAAAATGATACAGATTTGCTATCATATAAAACTTAACAGTAAGTCCCCCATTATCCCTCATATAAAGGGTGTATCTCTGTGTGAGCTTGTTTCAGGCCTGGGGAACAACCACTGAGCTTTCTCCCAGGATGTCTTAACCTTTAGCCAAGGGCCAGCAAACTTTTTCTGTCAAGGGTCAGATAGTAAACACTTTAGGCTTTGCTGGCCATCAAATCTCACTCACAACTACTCAAGTCTGTCATTACATTGTGAAAGCAGAGGTGTGTTGCCATGTCCCAATAAAACTTTATTTGTAAAAAGTCAGCCAGATTTGGCCCTGGGGCCATACTTTGCCAATCTCACTGTAACATGGCAAGGATGAACCCAGGGGCCGGGACCCCTCCCATTCAGTCTATCCAGAGCACATGCCTTCTCCTGTGGTTGGCCTTGACTGTTTGGTCCAGGGACAAACCTGACCCAAGCTTGGCTCATGGGGTTTCTCTCCAGGAACATTTGAAATGGACGTGTAGGAAGCATGTCTGTGCTAAAAGGAAAGGGAGCTGACACTCAGAGCACGTGGAGACATGAGGTGGGGAGGGGAGTTCTGTGGGTAATCAATCGCCTGGGTGCAGTTCTTCCTGAAGCCCATCTTTATTTCACTATATGAGGCAACTTAATTTCTCATAAATCCCCTTTTTTGCTCCAACTAATATGAACTGGATTTCTGCTGGTTGTAACCAAAAGAACCTTCATGGAGTCTCCAGGTCACATCCTGTAGGACCTTCAATTATCCCCAATATTAGAACCAAAGCTTCTCCTAGGCCCCTGGGTATGTTCTTGGTGCTCAGTCTTGCTTCCTTACAAATAACCAGGTCCTAAAGGAGTTTGCTGAGTGCCCTCTGCTTTGATGACAAGATCACAATTCCCATTTCAGAGATGGTATCAGAGCACACTGACCGGCCCATTCCAGATGGTGGACATAGCAGCCAGAGTTTTTTCTATTTCAAACCAAAACACTAACTAATGATGATCCCCTCAGCTGCCTCGAGGAGATCAACCCCTCTGCAGGAGTTAAAACATGTGAACAAAACTCACCTGGGCAGCTTCTTCCCTGACAGGTGGGTACCGCTCACTCACAAGTTTCCTGCGGCTGAGGGATTTGTCAAAGGTCAGGCTTTGGTCTGTAACCTGGAACAAGAAAGACTCAAGCAGTACTGGATTTTTAGAGTGGATTTATCCATGCCTTGTCATAAACTTGCCCATCACTGGAGACCGTCGCTGTTGAGCCATTTCAATCCCCTGTGCGCAGGGAGCTGAGATCTGGGAGGGAATAGCAGGGTGTCCTGGCTCCCTCTTAGGATTTGGGGTTTGTCCTATGTAACGTACGAGAATCCACGGAGGACCTCTGGGCCTTTTCCCACACTCAGCTGTCACCGGGTGTTTGGGACTCATTATCCGAGTCCTTTTATGTCAGAGCCTTGCAGGGTGGTGGGCCACACGCATTACATGATCACAGCTGGGCTTGGGCAGGGGGCGGGGTGTGGACGGCTGTCTGGCTGCCTACATCTTCAGCCTTGAGCCTTGGTTAAAAAAAAAGACATCACCAGCTTTCCACAGGGCTTCTTTGTTCGTGTGGAGAGCCCCGGGGTGGAGGCCCGATAAGCAGCCTTCCCACACGGGGTGGCATAGTTTTTATGACGTGGGTGGGTTGGGTTATCAGTGCTCTGAGTGGGGAGGGAGGAAACCAGGACTCTGATTTACCTTTAACCTTCAAGAGAACCATCAGGAATGCCAGCCTCTGCTAAATTTTCACGTGTGTCCCAGAACCTGGGGTTTCTTGGGGCCCCAGATGACCCTGGGAGAGGAAAGGCATGTGATCTGGAGGCCGGGCTGATGTGAGCAGCTGTGTCACAGCAGCGACAGTGCAGGTGTGTTGATCATTAACACACGCTCTGTTATGTCAGCCAGTGCTTTTAGTATTTTGGTGGTTGAGCCTCCGTTAAAGGGAAGTTTATAAGGAAACTTGCTAGGTGAAAGCACTCACTGCAGAGAGAGGCCGGGGCTGAGTCAGTGTCTCTGCTGGGGTGCCCAGTCGGGGCTCCTTTCCCAAAAGCAGATCTATGGGGCTTGGCAGGGCAGAGTTTAAAATCCTCTAATGCCATAGAAATGTGTAGCATTAGTAAAAAACAAGTACAGGTTAAAACACACCTGCTCATGTGCTCAAAACAAACTTGTTTAACATTCAAAAAGTGATTGCACCATCATAGCTGAAGGCAACTTGAGGAAGCCCTTAATCTGTAAGGCTCCTAATTGAAAAGAGTTACCGAGCTGGATGAGATCCCCCTGGCTCCCTGATCCTGCCTCTGCTTTCCACCCCCCAGAGCTGGACCTCACAGCTCCCCTCAACACCCCACTCCCTTCCCTACAGGCACACAAGGTTCTCCTGCCCCAGAACAGGGAGCTGAAAGGGATGCTGTTCAGGTGAGCTCATTCCCCGGCAGACTTCTTGCTTATCCTGCCTTCTTAGAACACACTCGCCTGGCAGCTTGTGACAAAGTGGGAGAGAATCGGTTTCTGCAAAAACGAAACAAAAGCTATCAAGGAGATAGACTCCCTTTGATTGGAAAACCCAAGACTCTCGGAATAGAGGTGGGCCCAGCTGGGCAATGGCCCACCCCCATGCATCCACGAGTATGGCTGTGACCGTCAACAGTGACATTTATCAAAGGCCTCCTGCGAGCCGTCAGTGCACGAGGAAGGCTTGTACATGATCTGTGTATTTAATGTTCTCTGAGAAATTTCCCGCTGGGCTTCTGGTGGGCTACGAGCTGTGTGTCTCATTTTGATAACGCAGCCCCTTCTGTGGCATCAGACGTCTCTTCTGTTCCACCACCATCACTGGGCCTCAGTATTGCTCTTTGGTGTTTGAACTCTTGCTGTAATGTCCACTTGGGGACACAGAGTCTTAGGACTGGGGTCCAGGTGGTCAGTCTTTCAGGGGCCTGGAGACCAGCGATGTTCCCACTGTTGGGCTGCCTGCCCCCCAGGCTTCTGCCTGTTCCCTGTAGCCTGACTCTTCTGAGGCTCGGCAGGGCTCCTACAAGGCCTTCTGGTGACAGCAGCATATTTCTTTAGGGTATTTGCTTTATATTGATCTATCTTCAACTTTCTAAGTACTAATCTTACCTCCTAATAATAACAGACTAATAACCAACACTTACGGAAGGATTATCCCTCATAACACACTGTGTGAATTATTCATGCAAATGAATGACTTCATTTAGTCCCTCCAAGAAAACATTTGTCCCCACCAAACACAGGAAGAAACTGAGGTTTACCTTGTTTGCCTTGATGAGGTCACACAGCTAGAAAGTGGCTGACCTGGGATTCAAATCCGGATCCATTTGCCCTGGAGTCTGAGTGCTTAGTCACTGAGGCCCAGGTCTGGCCATCGCGTAAGATAAGATTGTGTTTCAAGAGGGACGAGATATGGGAACATATGTACATGTATAACTGATTCACTTTGTTATAAAGCAGAAACTAACACACCATTGTAAAGCAATTATACTCCAATAAAGATGTTAAAAAAAAAAAAGATTGTGTTTCTGCTTTTTTTTTTTTTAAATATTTTAGGTTTTAGGGATTGCACACTTCAACAAATTGTCTTAATGGTCAAGAAGGTAAACAGTCTACCCCAAGTGAGGACTCGTATTTTATGTAATCAATGTGTGGGATTTTGTCTTCTCCATAATGTATTCCTATCTGTTCGACAATAAAGAGAATGCTTTCATGTAAAGCATCAGCGAAAAAAACCCACTTATGCTCCAGGAAGACGTAGCACACTTCCCTTGTGACTTTGTCTACCTGCTGGAACCTCTATATACCCCTATTTAAGGAGCAATGAAATATTTTACCTGGAATTCTTCAAGATCATAACCAGCCAGAATCTGAGTTAAAAGTTCTCCTGTCAGTTGGAATGACACTCTTAGCAACTGAGTTCAAGTCCTTGGATTCTGCTCAAGGGAATCGTGTACATTTAGTCAGCCAGTAGTTTTTAGTACATCGTTTGTGTAGGGATGGTGATTAATAAAAAGATAAATAAGACAAAAATAGTTGCCTTCAAGGATTTTATTACCTTATAAAGGGGTTAAGACACATCCTCAAATCAGAGCAAAGCATAGATGCTTTTACTTTGCAAAACAGCTTCATAGCACAGACTCAAAGGGAAGTATAACAGTGATAAAGTCCAACGTAGGTATTGGGAACCTTTCAAAGGGGCACAATGTATGACCTTTGTCCCTACGGGGAAGAGGTACCTTGACCATAGGTGCCAGGCTGGAGTGGGATCCCACCAGATGCCCAGCAGCTCCGAAATGGGCACACACATCCATCTTCTTAAAATCATCCACACCCCAGAGATGTCCTGCTGCTTCCTGCAGGCAAGCCCATCTCCCGTAGTCAGCCTTGGGTCACATCCTGTCTCCTTGTCTGCCGCGCTGATTCCTGACTTGGGCTCCTGTTGCCCCGACTTGGCTCCTGGTGGCCATTGAGTTGCTGGCTCTGCTCCTCTTGGATGGGCTGCAAGGTGTGCACGTAGGTTTTCAGGTGCAGCGTGTGATCCGACTTGGATCGTGCTGGTCCATGCCTAGGCATAGCCTTGGAATGGCTGTAATCTTTTCACATGGAGAGTGTTAAAGCCATGATTGCTTTTTCTGGGGCAGACCCAGCTTATTGGAGATCCACAGTCAGTGACACTCCGGGAAGACTTCCTGAGCTGTTTGGGTTCACGGGAGAGGAAGGGAGCTGTGCGGAAACCAATGAAGGAGGAAGACGACCCCTGGATTTCTACGCCAACTTTCATGTGTTTCCCTCACTGCAGTGCCAGTCGTTAACCTTTATCCCATCCCGTGTGCCAGTTTTGATGTCAAAGGGGGATATCAAAGGAAGGCAGTGCCTGTGCTCACAGACTCCCTTTACAGAAGCAGAGAAGGAAAACAATCTAACATGAAAAATAAAATCAATCCAGTACTAATTGGAATTGTAACTTACCACAGTATTTTCCCTTATTTTGAAGTATATTTTCCACGGATTTGTGTGTGTAGGTGAGATTCTGTGCTCATTGTGTTTTATTTCCCTCTTTATTACAAAGTCCGTGGTTACTTGTGAAGCACTCAGGAATAGTGACTTTGGTTTGACGTTATCTCCTTTGCAAACATTTCCTGAAACGTTTTATGCACACAATCCGGATGACATGGGCAGCTTCTCTGCCCTTCCAAGAACCAGTACAGCTTGGTTCATATCCCCAATTACATGGTCTAAAGAAGTTCACTTCCTGCCCAGTGATTTCTGTAAATTCCTAATCTTGCTTCCCTATCATCTTGGGCCAAATACCTCATCCTTCTTCTTGGAAGAAACCCATTCCCCAGCAATGTCTTTGGAACTGGAATTTCTTTGGTTGAGAGACATCGTACCAGGGACTCATTGGGTTAGTAGTGCTGGTCCAAGTCCCTGAAATGGTGCTGGGAAAACAAGCAGCAGATGGCCTTGACAATGCGTCTAGGTCATTGGTGCCTTCACTTCCTTGCCTGACACAGAAGGCTCTTGTTAGCTATGTGCTCTGCTCAGTGAGAGTTTCAACATGTCCACCCGACGTAAAGATGGCTAATTGTTCTGTATTTTATTTTATTTTTTATAAATTTATTTATTAATAAATTTATTTATTTGTTTGTTTGTTTTTGGCTGCGTTGGGTCTTTGTTGCTGCGTGCAGGCTTTCTCTAGTTGCGGCGAGCGGGGGTTACTCTTTGTTGTGGTGCGCAGGCTTCTCATTGCGGTGGCTTCTCTTGTTGCAGAGCACGGGCTCTAGGCGTGCAGGCTCAGTAGTTGTGGCGCGTGGGCTCAGTAGTTGTGGCTGCCGGACTCTAGAGCGCAGGCTCAGTAGTTGTGGCACACGGGCTTAGTTGCTCCGTGGCATGTGGGTTCTTCCCGGACCAGGGCTCGAACCCGTGTCCCCTGCATTAGCAGGCGGATTCTTAACCACTGTGCCACCAGGGAAGTCCCTGTTCTGTATTTTAGAAGGTATTCAATACCTGGTAATGTAATGCCAACAGGCATTTTGCTGCCAGCACGCAAGTGTAAATGCTGGATAATGGAGAGATATTTAAAGATCTTCTAAAGATAAGACTAGAATGTGAGAGCCAGAAAAAAATTTGGAGTCAGCATGCTGGATGGTTCTTAAAATACAGGTTTGAATTCAAAGTGTCTGAGAAGGAGTTTCTAAATTCCACATTTTAGGCCTCAACCCAAATTTGATTCAGTCAGTTTAGAGTAGGACCCCAGTAACTACAGTTTTTAAAGATTTGTAGGTGATTTTGTTGCATACTCTTAGTTCCAAATCCCTTAATGGTTAAAAATTGCTCACTCCACATGTAAAGAAACTGGACACTTAGGAAATGAAATGACCTCACTAATGTCACACGAGCTGATACCGTGAATCGCTGCTTCCTAGGGGCCCCATGAGATGCGACAGCGTGTCCAGCCCTCGACCCCACTTCGAGCGGTGTCCTGCTCACAGCAGGCGGGCCCTAACTGAGAGCAGAGCTGGTATGTGCCTGAACTGGGCTGAGAATGTCGGGAAAGGCAGAGCCAAGCAGAAAGCACCCGTTTTCAGAGATCCTGCTTTCAGAGGCGAGTGTTGCCAGTGACTAGCTGTGTGATCTTGTACAAGGAGCTTAAGCTTCTGGTTTCATATTCTTGTTTGTAGCAACAGAGCTGTTGAGAGAAGGAAATAACACAGTCAACTGAAGATGTTTAGGGCAGCGCTGGCCGTGCCAGAACTGTTTTTATTTTTGTTACAACCCAGTGCCCTTTTTGTTAGTATGTTTTGCCTATAAAATTTTTCATCTTTGTGTAATAAAACTTTGAAGACTCAATTGAGGGGATGTGACGGCAATGTGAGGTTGCTAGCCGGTGTCTGGAATTCCATATTACATAGGACACAGACTGATGCTTTCCAATTCATGAGCCAATTTCTCATCCTATCTACTTTTACTTCCCTCCATTACTTCAAAAAATTTCCCCTGGAACTGCCAAAGTGAGAATCAGACCCATTTATTTTTCCATTTTCTGTCTATAGAGTGCATGGCACTTCAATTTCCTCCCCTTTTACGGTTATGATCATTTTTCTTACCATCTTAATCGCCATCACGCTCCGTAGCGAAACATTTGACAATTATAAATACTCACGTAGGCAGATTGGAAAATGCTGACGTTTCAACATTGTGGCTCGCTTGCAAGATTTCTGAAGACCTTTACCTGTGTTAGGAATTAAAGTACAGAATTCCAGAATGGTACTCTTGGACCTAGTCTAAGGTTTGTTGTCTGAGTGACCAAAATGAAATGGTGTTGATCCCTGTGAATTAGGGGCCTCCTTTTTTTGGCTAAGGTCAAAGATCAGACACTAACATGCCAGTATTTTCCCTCCTGAATTTTGTTTGGTTTTTTTATTTGTTCGTTTGTTTTTTGGCCGCGCCGTGGGACTTGTGGGATCTTAGTTCCCCAAACAGGGATCGAGCCCACACCCTTGGCAGTGAAAGTGAGGAGTCCTAACCACTGGACCGCCAGTGAAGTCCCCTGAATTTTATATTCTACATTTTCAAAAGACCAGAATTCTAAAACCTAATCCTTTAGATTCTGCTTTTTTCTGGCTATCATGGGAATAAATGTTGTCCAGTCACTATCACGGGACCCACTTCTGGGATCCTGGGCAAATGTGACAAGGGTCCGTTCTCATTGTATTTTCATTCGACTTCCTGATAAAACGGACTTGGTGTTGTTGAGAGCCAGATGACAGTTGCCCATCTCTGTCACCCTGACACCATGCTTCCATAACCAGAATTCCCCAGATCAAGAACAAAATCTCTATATAATAATTAAACAATAATAGGATGAATTAAATGGTAAATGGATAATTTAAATGATGGGGGTATAGTGGGTAACTACAGCAAAAATAAGCAAAACTCTAGAGAGAAGAGGTGACCAGAAAGCTGAAACCACAGGCAAAGGGGCAAACAAATTTGTATCAAAGATGAGAGGTCTGTAGCCAAAATATTAAAACAGTAAGATGAAGGTAAAATAAAAAAAGCCATGAACTGGGACTTCCCTGGTGGCGCAGTGGTTAAGACTCCGTGCTCCCAAAGCAGGGGGCCCGGGTTCGACCCCTGGTCAGGGAGCTAGATCCCACGTCATGCCACAACTAAGAGTTCCCATGCCACAACTAAGAGTTCGCATGCCACAACTAAGGAGCCCACCTGCCGCAACTAAGAGCCAGTGCAATTAAATAAATAAATAAATAATTTTTTTTTTTTTAAAAGCCATGAACTAATTGAGAAACCAAAAACTGCTTCAAAGAGGTCAATATAAACAAAATAAAATGCCAACACCAGAAGCTCAAAGAACAGACTAAGTAAAATAGACACATTGAATTAAAACTTTGCAAAAGAGAAAGACAGAGGTAAAGTAATCAACCCAGGCCAGGCCAGGCCCCGCCCCACGGCCAAGCTCTGCAAGGGGCATGGGGTTCCCCCTGGTGCCTGGGCAGCATCGTGGTCAGAAATCCCCAAACAACCCTACAGGCAGGGCTAGGGGTGGCCTGCTTTTTTAAAAAATCATGCAATTGTCAAACTATGCGTCCATGCTGCTATCAAAAGAGACAACCCCCCAAGCCCTGAGATTAAAACTAAAAATCCACGCATAAAGGATAACAGCAGACACGTGCAAAGACATGCCGAGAGCTGCGGTATCAGCCCGTCTAAAGAGGACTCTGCCAGTGGGACGGCAGCGCGATCTGGGGGCGCTTAGATAAAGGAAGCTGAGGAGTCTAACTCAGTGACAGGGGCGAGTCACTTGCTGCGGTACGAACGTGAAGCGATGGTCTCTTTTCCTGTCAACATTGCTATCATTTCTCTTAGAAACCCAGCAGCTGGAGCATTCCACACCTGCAGCTCACCTTTCATTCAAAATCAGAACTGGTGGTCTCAGTTCACGGGACCAAGCTCTTCTCTAATGACTCTCCACGCCCTCCTCCTGCCCCTACCCCAAGGCTTCCCGGCAGCCAAGCCCTAACTGTGCTCACGTGACTCTTGCCCTGCGACCATGGCAGGGAAAGGCCAGTGAACCCCCAAAGTTGTGCTCTTGACCTAAGTGGGTTGATCTTGGGTGGGTTTGGCACCAACCCTGCACAGGCTTCGTGGAGAAGCACCCGCTTCGTGCCCCTCTCCTCGGAGCACCACCATAGCAGCCAGGGCTCTGGCCCTTCTCCAAGGTGGGCTCCATGCCTTGGCTGAGTAGCTTCCCACACAGTCCTATGACTTCTACCCCTTTGAAGCCGCAGGGCTTCCCCGGGAGACACCATGGGAACCCCTGAGGCCCCCTTTGGTGTTCTCTGAGAGACACAGAGGTACCGAGACCCTTGATATCTTCTCGGCAGGCACATTCACGACAACGCATTCACGCCCTGATCATGGGGAAGTGTTTCACCTTCAGGAGTCTTCAGATGAGAGGCTGGCTCCATTGTGTATACTCACATATGCCACCAAATGTTGGGGTCCAATGCCCAGAGCTCCCTTCCCTGTCACAGCTCTCCTCTGGTGGCACTGGGGTGGTATGGTGAAAGCCAGGGGCTAGATGCCAACCTGTCACCCTCAGACCCCACACAGAGCTCCCGTGGATCCTGCGGCCCTTCCCCAGAGCGAGGAAAGGGTGGAGATGGTCGTGGAAGGACCACCTCGCTCTCCCTCTCTACTCTTTTTTGGATGGAAGTGAGGGGGAAGCTGAGGCATTCATCCCCCTCTCCCATCCCCCATGGGTTGAGGCCACTTCCTTCCCCTGCCCTCCTGGGTTGTGCTCGCGATGGGGGAGGGAGCTCCACAGACAGAGGAGGACAGAGGCCAGAACTTCACTGCACAGTTGCCAAAGTCATGTCACCTCAGGAGGCCTTTTTGTTGACAATCAGTTGACCTTCCCCTGGCAATCCGCACATGCCCGTGTGTGTCTCAAGTTCAACATCGTCTAAAGTCTTTATGGTTTGTATGCTGAGTAACAGAGATACGCAAACCACGTGCAAACTCCTCCCCGTGGCTCTCTTGTTCACGGTGGGGCTAGGTCCTCACACGGCTGAGCCTGCTGTGCACGCATCTCCTCAGCTCACAGTCTCTCCTCCTTTCTCCCAGTCCTGGCATGACGGGCTTCTCAGCATGCTCAGCTCAGTGCTTCCATCCCTCTTCCATAAGCATCTCCTCTGAGCGTCTTCCCCGAGGCAGCATTACCCGTCCCATCCCCCGTGTCTTTGTCCCGCCCCTGCATAATTTCCTTTTAGTGCCCATCATGTTGCCAGTGATCTTTTAGTCATTCATTTAATGATTATCACCCACCTTCTCCGGCTAGAATGGAAGTTCCACAAAGCAGAGACCTACAGAGTCACAGTCACTGCATCTTGGGTGCCTAAAACATCGTCTGGCACACAGAGGCTGCCTGGTGGGTATTTGTAAATGAAGGAATGATTTTAAACCCTTTGAGGACCGAAGCTTGAAACCAGATGAGATAATGAATTTACAGCGGGCAGGTATGGACAAGAAGAGAAGCTTTGTGGGGTGCGCGCACCTGTGTAAGTGGACGGAGGGGGCGGGGTCTTGGCAGCCTTCTGTTTACTAAACCCTCCGTACGTGCCTGGAGTCTGTGTGCAGAGCTGCTGCCGCGGCTTAAGTATGCACGGAGGGTGAATGTATGTTCTCAGCTAAGGCCGCTGGACGTGTTTGGATGAAAAGGCTGTATCCGTCATAGTAGAGTAATGCCCTTACTGATTTGGAAATACTTGTAATCTACTTTTGGGATAAAGGGGGATTATAACTAAATACATTGATATAAGGGATTTTTAAAATTTATGATAAATCCTGGGATTAGTGTATATTCATTTAACTCTTCCGTTCTCATTGACGGAGATGTATGCTGAAAGAGGTATATGTAGCGTGGCAACCACAACCATAAATCACTGGCTGCAAGGACTTAATTCCACAATAACTAAAAAACAGATTGGAGGCAAGCTAAGTTGGGGAAAAAAGCAGGAATACTTTTCTTCTCAATATGAACTAAGACAAAATATCTTTTGATTAACTTTCAGTTGGCCAGAAACCTATCTTAACCTCATATGTTTATCTCTTAAGTTTTCCTATTTACCATAATTTTAGTATATAAGGTATATGACCCCAAATTTAAAAATCCAAGTTTTTCATTTAGTAAGACAGGACATTGGATAGCTTTTTCTGAGGACAAGGGTTTACTGTTGTTCACCGGAGCTGGGATTTGGTATCACAGCTCAAAGTTTCAGACTTCTCAGGAATTATAAACACCCCCGGAAACAGTTTTGCTGTTTAATTAGCACCATCTGACTCCCAGGCGCAGGCAGCAAGGAGCTGGACGGACCAGACACCAGCTGTGCAACCCCTCCTGCACCTACAGACAGGCTGCTGGCCTTGTGTTAATGTTAAGTCCTTCTAAAGGTCAAGTGCGTGCAGGAGACACGTTTCCGGGCGTCCACTCCTCACTCTGTGGTTCCACTTGCGTGCGCTGGCTGCTCAAATGCTTCCCTGAAACTTCTTCGTGAGTCCTTGGTCGTGAATTGACAGGGAAGCCTGCGATGGAAAATTGGTTTTTAAACGATGATATTCCAAGATTTCTGCGGTGGGGAGCACCTCGGGCGAGGCCATCTGTTCAGGATGAGCTCCTGCTTTCTCCTCCCAGACAAGGTGAACTTGCAAGTGCAAAGTCTAGCTCTTGAAATATCTTCAAATGGACGTCTGACCTCCTGGGCTGCTGTCGCCACAGCTATTCCAGCCGTCCTGCACTTTCCATCACGGGAGGGGCAGCAAGCAACGTGCAGAAGTAGTGAGGTTTGCTTTTTTTAACTAATGCAGATTTGCTGGAGAGTTTCTGGAAATAAAATAAAATGACTCAAAGCACATCAACCGGAGAAGGTCCTCACGTACTCTGATGCTCTGCTGTTAGGTGCATAGTTCGTTCTTAGGCTTATGCCTTCTTAAGAATTCACTCCTTTTCAGTATGAAATGCCCTACTCTATCCCTGATAATTTTCTGGCCCTGAAGTCAGGAAATTTATCTGAAATGAACAGAGCAAGTCCAGCTTTCTTCTGATTAGTGATAGCATAGGCTATCTTTCTCCACCTGTTACTTTTAGCCCTAGTTTTTGTATTTAAAGTGGGTTTCTTGTAGACAGCATATAGCTAGGTCTTGGTTTGTTTTTTTTTTTAATCCATTCTAACAATCCATCTTTTAATTGATCTAGTTAGGCCATTCACGTTTAAAGTGATGATTGATGAATAAATGATGAGAAAGTGCGTGTTACCCATCTTGGCATAGGTGTATATATATCACTTCCCCGGGTGCCACCATACGGCGTCTTTGGCAAGACTTTTGCCTCTGCTATTCTCCTGGATCGGCTGATTCATTTCCCTATAGAATCTGCATGCAGCACTGATTGACTTTAGACCCCTGGCTTAAGTGGTTGGGGATCATGGCTTTTGTTTTTACCAGGTCAGCAAACATATGTATTTTGTTTTTTCTTCATCAAATATACCTATATCGCAAAAAGGAGAGGGAAAGTCACTATGAGAGGGGACAGAGGAAATTTCCTAGAGGAAAAAGATATTGCAACTGTCAGAAATGGGATAGAAGCACAAAAATTTATAAAATCAGTTACAAAAATTGTGAAAAAAAATAAAGTGATTATTCATATAGTTGGATTAACATGTGCCATATTTGTAACTGTTTTCTGTTTTTCATTTCTTTCTCTCCCTCTGTCTCCCCTCTTGACCTTGGTCTTCCCTAAGCATCCTCCTCAGAGAGCTTGTGTCTTCAGCTCTTTCCTCTGTCATCCACTGTTATTATGCTTGGGACCTATTGGTGTGGGGAGGAGGAGCGTTCTATAATTTTAGGATTGAACCCCAATCTCCCAATGGGCCTGTGTCTTAGTGGACCCTTGCACTTATCACTCTAGTGGTGTGGCTTTCCCCCCGCCCCTGACTCCTTTCCCTGGCTGGGACATTCTCAATCTATTCCTGTGAATCCCTGACCCGTGTTGTCTATGTTTTCTTCCCACCTTGGATGTGAGACAAGAAAGCTAATGGGGACTTGAGTGGGAGGAATTCATTTCCCACAGTTGCGATAATGTTTCAGAAGCTCTGGCAAAGTCTTTTTCCTTGGGGAGGATGCCTTTATTAAGAAATGTCTGGAGCATATTTCACAATGATTACTCTTCCCTTCTCCCTTCCAGAGCCAAGAGGAGATCTTTCTCAGATCTTCACTGTGAGAACCGGTAGAGTTCCGCAGCTAAAACCCACAAAAGTGTGAGAGCCCCCAAACCCGCAGCCTCCAGAAGTTTCTCTCTCTCCTGGTAGCACATACGCAGCCTCCAGCAAGTCATCAAAATTCCCACTTAAGTGTCCTATCAGTTTACTGTTCCAGCAGCTTCTGGCCCAGAGACGCTGAGCTCACCTTCAGCCCCGGGATGCTCCTTTTTTCTCCATATCTAGGGTGGCAGTCTGCCTTGCAACCTCAGTCCTCGGATGGGTCCAAGGTCACTCATTCCTTTTCCGTTTGTCCAGCATTTTCTTGTTGTAAGGACAGGAAGGTGATTTCCAAGTCCTGGTCAAGAGCTGACACCACCAGCCCCAAGATAACCCTTGTTTATTTTTTGTCAAACTTCCTCCCCATTTTTACTACGTATTTATCTCTGGATTTATAGATAGTAATGAAAATTCATACTGATTAAGGATAGGAACCAGGCTCTACTCCAAACGCTTTATACGTATGTTCTCTTTTACCTTCCTCCGCAGCCCCCAGATACTCCCATTTTCAGATGAGGAAACACACCTTTTCACATAGATGTCTTACCCAAAGCCATGGGATTAGTAAGGAGCAGAACCCAGACTGGACTCTGGAGCACCTTACTGAGCCCAGCAGTTTGACATCAGATGCTGTGTTCTGTAATAGGTAGTCATGAATGGGCAGACTATGGACAGATGCATAAAGAATTGGATACAGAGATGGATAAATATGTCTCAACAAAAAAGAGATTGCGTTTAGTCCTACGGAGAGATTTGTAAATTATTATTATATTTTAAGCATTTTTAGAAATTATTACAGATCCTTGATTAAGGAGAATTCTTAAGTAGTTAAAATCATAATTCTAATACACATAGATAGCAATCCCACAGGAGAGTTGTTTTGAACTCACAGATGGAAAAAAACAGAGAGTTTTTTAACAAAGAGTCTGTGTGGACAGGAGACATCTAGTCAGTGGGGGGAGGGATGCTGAAAAAGTGCTTTGGTGTTTTAGACACAAAACCGGTTACTATTCCTACAGGTCAATTAAACTCTACCCTTCAGGGTCATCTTGTTTAATGGATCAGTCATTATACCTCATCAGTTTTCCTCAGGTAACCTCTCCATAACAAGCTGTTAATCAAACTGGTATGTTCCCTGAGAGTCGACCTTCAGACAAGCTCATTAGAGAATCATTCAGCCTGATACTGAAAGGTAATGAGGTCATCTTTTGTGCCTTATTTCTGAGTTTGGAAGACTTTTCCTGTGTATCAGGAATATGATTTTAATGGCCTTCGTAATGGTGCATAACAGGGGTGTTACCACAGGAGAACCATCTGGAATCTTACCTGCACAGGACACTGCCTCAGACCCTCTGGTACCTGGACTTCCCTGGTGGTGCAGTGGTTAAGAATCCGCCTGCCAATGCAGGGGACACGGGTTCGAGCACTGGTCCGGGAAGATCCCACGTGCCGCGGAGCAACTAACTCCGTGCGCCACAACTACTGAGCCTGCACTCTAGATCCCGTGAGCCACAACTACTGAGCCCGTGTGCCGCAACGACTGAAGCCTGCGAGCCACAACTACTGAGCCCGTGTGCTGCAACTACTGAAGCCCGCACACCTAGAGCCCGTGCTCCGCAACCGCAACGAGAAACCCACGCACAGCAACAAAGAGTAGCCCCCACTCGCGGAAACTAGAGAAAGCCCGCGCGCAGCAATGAAGACCCAACACAGCCAAAAATAAATAATAAAAATAAATAAATTTAAAACAGTAGAACCATCTAGAATCTTGCCTGCACAGGACACCACCTCAGACCCTCTGGTACCTGGCCTACTTCCTCTTCCTGCTGTGGAGAAGAGAGGTCGGGCCCCACCATTCACATTCCCAGAGGCTCCTGTAAGGGAACTTCATGGCTGGGGGTGAGATGGGGTCAGGACTCTGCTTCGTGTCAGGGTTCAGCAGGCAGGGGACTAACCCTGGCTTCCCCGCCTCACGCGTCACACAGCACAAGCGGCTCCCGACTGTCAGAGCACAAGGGATCCTGGGCTCATCACTTTAAGCCACTGTTGATTCATGTAGGGGAAACACTTTGCTTTCTCTCCTGTGTTCTTCCTCCTGTCCCCAAAACAAGAACTTCCCCCCAGCTCCTGGCTCTGAGAAGATCTGGAGTGAAATCTTTAGTCCTGCCCCATCCCTCAGACTGGATATGCCTGATTGGTTCATTTTACTCTGGGGTGTGTCAGAAAGGCAGACCAGCTTTTGTCTCCCAGTTCCCATCCTGACAGGCCTGGGGGAGCCTGTATTGTGTTTCTCCTCACCAGTGAGCAAACGGCAAGGTCCTGCCCAGGGAGATCCAGCTCTGCTCCCTTGCGTGCAGGGTCTTCACTTGCAACCTTGCTGGGCCAGGAAGGCCCCGCTGCTGACAGTTGAAGGGAGAGGTGTACGACCCTCCATCCTGGGCTCAGGACGAAGGGGGCTTCCAACATAGTTTAAAGAGGGTTTGCATTTGGCCCTTGTTAGGCTCTGCTCAGTGGGTGAAAGCTCTGCTTGGATCCCACCTCGTTCCTGGCGTCCGTCGGTTGAAAAATAGGGGTTGGAAAAATAGCACCTGAAACCTCCCATGAGTTTCCATTACTTCTCCAGAGCCAAGACCCCGAGAGCAAGCCTGCCTGAGATAGAGTAAAATGGTGATCCTTGAGTCATTTGCAAGCAAATCATGCATAGCTTTCAGCTTGGGCTCCAATGACAAACGATTCTCAGGAAGGAGAAGTCTGTGGTCTGCCTGTTAATGAAACAGGGGATTTTGTGCTATTGGAGGGAACATGGGACTCATGTAGCATCAACACTTCATCTGTAGAATTAGAGAGAGTCCTAAGAGCCAATTGGGCTTGAGGAGACGTGTAAGGTAACCTAGCCCTCGGGTGCATCACTGCATATTCTGCATTGCTCATCTCCACGGAGTCATCACTGAGCAGGCCCTGTCCTACTAAGGCCACATGCACCTCCCTACTCTTTGTTCACCAAGCAGCCCCACCAGCTGTCCAGAGTTGATGCAAGAATTGAAACTCCTTTGCCATCCCTATGTGGTACAATCAACTTGTTCTACAGAAGATAAATTCGGAGATCTCATGCACAATACACATCCAAGTGTCTCTCTCCCGGTGCAAGGACTGATTTAGATTGATTTCACTAACAGTTTTGCTTATATTTCTGGTATGACCAGGGAGTTAATGAGAGTAACCAGTCCGCCTCCAGGATCTGAAATTATAGTATCTTTCTCTCTCTCATGAAAATTACTCTTTATAAAACTGTCTTTGTCTCACGTTTCTTAAAAGGACTTGCCTTATAAAATGGACAGAGCCCTGGGTTCTTGGGAGTATGGAATTCAAGCAGTTAGTCTGCTAGAATTTGGATGCGATTGGAGTTGGGGTTTCCTCCAAGGTACACACGGGTTCTGTAAGCTCTTCTCTCTTCAAGTCAAGGTGGTGCTTCCTGGCCTGAAGGTCTGGGCCTGGAGCAAGGTGATATCTAGAAAGAGCCACAGGTTCTATGGTCTTTCAGAAACAGGAGATGAACTGCTTTCAGAGAATCAATGCTTTGGCCACACAGTTAAGCCTTTGCCTGAGAGGACAGGTTTGTTCTTGATTGTTGTTCTTGAACTTGGAAATGGATTCATTCACACCCAGGAAGAGCTGGGAGAATATGAAGACTTCTCTTGGCTGTTTCTAGCGAGCTCACTATTAACAAACCACTCCTCCCAAGTTCCCCATGGAAAATAAATCTTGGAATTCGAAGGAATGTAAGGAAATTCCTCATGGGAACTCCCCCAACCATAGCATCGCCCTCAGTCCCACTCTCAGCCACCTTCTCTTCTGTGTGGACCCACCCTTAGGGGTCTCTCTCGGCAGGGCAGGAGGGGTAGGCATTGGCAGCCCCGGGCTGTCAATCTCTCTTTTAGGACATCAGGACTTAGAAAAGACTGTGATTGGCCCAGCTGCGGTCACATGCCCTTTCTTCACCAGTCACTGCAGCAAGGAAAATGGGCTACTCTGATTGGTCAGGCCTGGGTCATGTGGCTTCTACAATGCAGAAGAATGGGCTCATCTCATAATCCATAAGGCATGGGTTCCCCATAACAGGGCTTCTCTTACCAAGAGAATGGGGAGGGGTGTTGGACCACCCTCTCTGAAAAGAGACATCGCCAATTGTTACTGCTAAGAAGTGCAAAGGGATGTGACCTACTAGTTTCTCCTGAGCACAGGACTTGCATAACCCCTTGTTCCTGTAAATATAAACACTGTCCACTGAACCCACTGAAAATGGATTGACCCTGTGGAAACTAGCATATAAATGTAACTCAGCTCAAGATTGGCTTCAAACCCTTTGTCATGTTTTTGGTTGTTATATCACATATATGCCTGGGGCTCCTCTATCCTATGCAACGAAATCCAAGGTCTGTAGGAGGATATGGGGATATGTATTCAAAACTGAGGGAATCAAGTCACATGGAGGGCCCAGGTCACATGGCTACTTAGTGGTAGTGTGGACCTTGATTGAAGGCTGCTGATGTCCATTCTAGGACCACATCCTTTCCCTCTTTTAGGACAAGAGTATCACAGCTAGCTTCTCTGACTTGATAGATAGTGTGACAAATCGGGCTTAAACCTGCCATAAAGACAGCTTGAGACGCATTAGGAGAAGTTGGAGTTGAATTGGAAATGCTAATTTCCAGACATCCAAGCAATTCATTCTGGTTGGCATTTTTCGTGTTGCTCTAGAGGCTGCTGAGGAATGAGGGGACTGAACACCGAACAGTCAATGTCAAGAATGACCCCGAGAAGGACAACATAAGCATTTCCTCCCTCTTCTTTGCTAGGGCTAAATGCTCCCATCAATCAGAGGTTCCATGGATGCTTTCAGGGTTAAAATGAACTTTTAAAACTGATATTGGGATTTATAATAAGAAATATATATTTGGTCTTTGTCCCTGTTCCTGGCACAGAGCTCCTAAACCTTTGTAATTTTCTAAGTGACGAGAGCTATAAAGGTGTCTTCTGTTACATTAATGAGGTGACTTTTGGAAAACACCTAGGATTGGGGACTGGTTACCAGGTAAAGCTGACCTACGGGGAGAGGAGAGGGGCTGAAGATTGAGTTCAATCACCAATGGCTAATGATTTAATCAATCATGCCTATGTAATGAAGCCTCTATAAAAACCCAAAAGGACAGGGTTCAGCGAGCTTCCAGGTGCATGAACAGGTGGAGAGGTGGGGAGAGTGGAGCTCTGGGAGAGGGTATGGGAGCTCTGTGTCCTTTCCCCAGACCTTGCCCTGTGCATATCTTCCTTTTATAATAAACCAGTAATCTAGTAAGTAAAGTATTTCTCTGAGTTCTGTGAGCCGCTCTAGCAAATTATATCCAACACAAGGGGGGGGGTTGTTAAAACCTCCAATTTATAACCGTTGGTCAGGAGCACAGGTGACAACCTGGGTTTGTGACTGGCAGTCTTGTAGGACTGATCCCCTAACCTGTGAGATCCGACACTTTCTCCAGGTAGACAGTGTCAGAATGGGATTGGAGTGAGGATAGCCAGTTGGTGTGGGAGCATTGCTTGTTGGTGGTTGGAAACCCTACCCTCACCTCACGTCAGAATTGGTGGTCAGAACCCTTAAAAACTTAGTTCTTGCCCAACTTCCACTTCTGTGGAGCTGGAGTAGGTATACTATTCTTCTTACCAAATACAACTAAAAACCCTGGACATTATATATAAAATACACATAAAGGAGATTCTGAAAGGTGGAGAGAAGGCAGACCAGAACCAATTTCCCAGGTTTCCTTTTTGCCTCATATAGCCCAGATTTGGGGCTGAAGAGCCAGTAATTTGGAAAGGCACAGACAAACAAAATCCCCAACAAAAGCCTATTTTCTCTGGCCAAAGGACCAGGAAAGGGCAGCCTATCAAGACAGAAAAGGCTCCAACACTCCCTCAGGGTGGTTTCAGAGAAGGCTGAGTAAGAAGCTGGACTTTCCTTCCCACCCAGAAGTAATGAGGAGCCCACCCCTCTCCCTACTGGGAGAATCAGGGTTTTCTCTACCGTCCAGTGGTAATGAGGCCACCCTCCCCTTGGTGTCAGTGAAGCCATAACAAGGCATTACTGTGTCCCAGCCAGGGAGGCATCAAGGGAGACCTGCAAGTGCTAGAATTCCCCCACCCCCAACAATAACAAGGAGCCCTCCCCACTCAGGTATCAATGGCAAGGTGGCACCCCTGCTTCCCTACTGGTGCAATGTCGGAGGAAGCCAGAAAAAACAGGTTTAAATAAGACACAATGGCCCAAAACATACTACCCTACACATCCAGGTTTCAATGGAAATCACTCATCAAGAACCAGGAAGATTTCAAATCGAATGAAAATAATCAATAGATGTCAAAATCGAAATGACAGTTTCATTCGAGTTATCTGACGTAAAAATGGTGACAATACCAAGTGGATGAGGGGAAACTGGATCACTCACACATTGTCGGTGGGAGTGCCAAATGGTACATCTGCTCTAGAAAGCAGCTCAGGGGTTTCTTAAAAAGCTAAACATGCAACTATAAACTATCAGTTGCACTCTTGGGCATTTATCCAAGAGAAATGAAAACATACACACAAAAATCTGTAGACAATTGTTCATAGCAGCTTGATTTGTAATAGCCCCAAACTGGAAAAAACCCAGATGTTCTTTAATATGGGAATGGCTGAACAAACTATGGTACGTCCATGCCATGGAATATACTAAGCAATAAAAAAAGAAGAAACTATTGATACATGTAACAATCTGGATGGACCTCTAGGGAATCATGTTGAGTAAAAAAGCCTATCTCAAGCTTACACACCATATGACTCCACTATATAACATTCTTGAAGTGACAAAATTATAGAATGGAGAACAGATTCATGGTTGCCAGGGGCTGAGGAGTGGGAAGGAGGGAAGTGGGTGTGGCTATACCAGGGCAACATGAGGATCTGGTGATGGAGATGTGCATCTTGGCTGTATCAATGTCAATATACTCTTTGTGATATTGTATTATGGTCTTGCAAGATGGTACCATTGGGGCAAACTGGGTAAAAAGTACACAGGATCTCTCTGTATCATTTCTTACAAGTGCATATGAAGCTATAGTTATCTCAAAATAAAAAGTTTAATAGTTAAAAAAAAAACCTAACAACCTCATTCTTCTGCTTTCATCTAGAGTGGCCAACGAGGTTGAGTAGTTTGGATATTTCTAGAATCTAGCATGGTACTCCTTTAATAAATTGAGTAAGTGTCTGTTGAATTTAAATGCCTGGTGCAAAATGGATCACAAGTCAGAACAGCCCCAAAGGGCTTGGTCTACCGAACCACCATTGGCCTGTATGCTGTCCAGTTCCCCTGAGTTTCTGTGGGGACAGATTAGTGTGAGGTTATGATTTAAGATAAAAATTCTTACTGGTTTTTATTTCTTGGGCAAGTTACTTGAACTCACTTGTCTCCTTACTAGTAAAATATACATAATAGTACCTAACTTCCAAGGTTTTTATAAATATTAAATGAGAAAAAATGTAGAAAGATAGATGGTGTTCACAGAGATCAAGTCACAGGTAGGATCATTATTACAATAGAAAAAGGAGGGCAAAGTTAGTAGAAATATAAAATCTGTTGAAAAGCATATATAGTGGGAAATTGTACTTTGTTCTGTCTTTCCCTTTATGTCTCCTTTGGAATAATCAACGATTATTCCCTCATTCTTTTCTATTAGCATTTTTGATGTACCTTCCTTTATTATTCTTTCAGTGGTTAACGTAGAGATTATCATATACATCCTTCACTTATTAAGATCTAATACGTATCAGCATTTTTATCCTTTCCAGCATAATGCAAAGACCTTACAACACTTTCAATCCGTTTACCCTATCTGCCTTTTGTGATATTGTTACTAAGCATTTTGATTTTATATTTTAAATCCCACGATACATTACCATTTGTTTGATACACTAAGCGATATTTTCACATTTACCCACATATTCACCCAGTGCAATGCTCATCATTCCTTCTTGTTTTACTGTGCTTCTGCCTGGAATCATTTGCCTTCTGCCTAAAGAACTCCTTGTAATATTTCTTTTAGTTTATATCAGTTGGAGATAAATTCTCTCAGTATTTGTTTCTCTGACTTTGCTTTTATTTTGCCTTTGCTTTTTTTTAAATTTTTTTTATAGACTTAGTGATTAAACTTTATTTATTTATTTATGTTTTATTTTTGGCTGCATTGGGTCTTCGTTGCTGCGTGCGGGCTTTCTCTAATTGCGGCGAGCAGGGGCTACTCTTCGTTGCAGTGCACGGGCTTCTCACTGCGGTGGCTTCTCTTGCTGCGGAGCACGGGCTCTAGGTGCGTGGACTTCAGTAATTGTGGCCCATGGGCTCAGTAGTTGTGGCTCGCGGTTCTAGAGCACAGGCTCAGTAGTTGTGGTGCACGGGCTTAGTTGCTCCGTGGCATGTGGGATCTTCCCAGACCAGGGCTCGAACCCATGTCCCCTGCATTGGCGGGCGGATTCTTAACCACTGCGACACGAGGGAAGCCCCTGCCTTTGCTTTTGAAGAATAGTTTTGCTTGTACATAATTCTACATTACCAGTTGTTTTCTTTCAGTGTTTTCAAGATGCCATTCCATTGCCTTTCAGTTCCCACTCTTTCTGTTGAGAAATCAGTTATGTCTTATTACTGTATCTTTGAAAGCAATGTAATAACAAAAATCTTCCCTAAGATAAATAATTTGTTTAAATTTACATGTATAAAACCTAAAGTTCTCTCAAATGTTCTAAATTTGTAGATACGTTTGTTAAGATTTC
Organism: Balaenoptera physalus; assembly: GCF_965194825.1. Taxonomy (NCBI): domain Eukaryota; kingdom Metazoa; phylum Chordata; class Mammalia; order Artiodactyla; family Balaenopteridae; genus Balaenoptera; species Balaenoptera physalus. The sequence goes on along the minus strand of NC_138885.1, from coordinate 133,094,040 downwards.
AAATTAAAATGAAGGGTCTATACATATTTCCATACAAATACAAATATAAGATTTTTAGGAATTTCATGTAATGTCTGAAACATTTATATTAACATAAATGTTTCAGACATTACATGAAATTTCTAAAAATCTTATATTTGTATTTGTATGGAAATATGTATGGAAATATGTTAATATAAATGTTTCAGACATTACATGAAATTTCTAAAAATCTTATATGTTCTGGTATAATGTTATAAGTAATAATCCTAGTTATTACTTTAAAATGTATATCTCAGAAATAACTAATTTTCTTGTCAACTGCATTATTATGAACTTTCATCAAATCTGTTACCGTGGTCATTTTTAAGTCTTTTGTCATTTACAGACAGTTCTGGGTGTACTCTGATGATTTTGCAAATATGTTCCTATAAAAGGGTTTCATCTTCAAGAAATTCATGGAAAAGACTCTGACAAGTACAGGTTTCTGGTAACTAACTGACTGTACTGCTGAACTGAATGAATAAGCATTTTCAGAACTCTGATGAAAAACTGATGAACTCATAAAAGTGCTAACAAAAGATCAAGATGAAAAAAAAACAATTAATTACATGGGACTGAGTGAACTGATGAGGATGAGTATAATTTTTGTGACTTTCTGTCTGAATTAAAAAAAAAAAAAATCCCACAAGGACTCAGAGGCAAAGAATATACAAATCAATTTTCACTGCAAAGTAAAGGAGCTGTTACAGTGGAGGATTACTGGACTGAATGTCAATATTATGACATAGTATGAGTGTGTTTCATGTTTGGTAATTGCAATCATTGTTGCTTTTGTTGTGGTCATCCATGTACAATGCTTGGTGTCAGTCTATTTATCTCTTGTAAAAATAAAATACAGTGTGTGTGTGTGAAAAAAAAAATAAATAAAAATAAAATGAAGGGTCTAAACTAACTCATCAATCATGTAATGTAAAAGAGCGAAAGAAGGTGATCACACTAATTAACTGCATTCTTTTAAATGATACAAGCGTATTAAGTTAACCATCATGTACAGATTTGGTTTTGTCTTTCTTAAGCCTTTTTATATTTAATTCTAAATCTTTCTAGAGTTAAAAGATTCCTGTCTCTAAAGAAGACAGTTAAGACCCTAATAACTGAAGTTGCTTAATTCTAAATATTTCTGGAGTGGACAAATGTATAACGCTAAGGAAATCTCATCCAGTAAACATCCCAGTTAACTGAGATAATTTAGAACTGGAGATTGTATTTGCATAAGAAATCTATTGCTGCAGACATACATACCCACTCATTGAGCCAAAAGAGGACATTTTCAGAGCCACTGGATCATGAGCTACAAACTTATGAAGAAGCTGGTCTCATAGCTCACGTAGCCTTTGTAGCAGGAGTTAAGATACACACCCACATTACTTTTTTCTCATTCGAATGTCAGATGTCAGCAGCTCCCACTCAAGATGATTACTTGCCTGTGTTTTGTATTTCTTTTTAGTTTTTAAATACATTTTAAATCAAGCTCTACAGACCTCTGAGCCTTGTGGGATTCTAAATTATGTATATATGTTTTCTACTTGAATTTAAAGACATTTGAATTTGGTGTAATCTTATGTTTAAAAAAATCTTAGAATGATGCAATTCTGGTGACTATTTTAAAAGCTACTGGCTAAAACAAACCCACATGAGTTGTGACTCATAGTATTTGAGGTCATTCTTACACCCCATCCCCCTTCTTTCTCCCTTGGACTTGAGAGGCCCCTGTGATGGTGGAAGAGCCCTGGAGGGGAAGAGGGCTGCCTTTAACCTCCAGGAAAGGGGTGATGGGACATTAGGATTTTTATAGGTTGTCCTACAGAGGCCCCTAGTTGTAGGAAAGGAGGCAGGATTCTGGCAAGAACACTCTCTCCAGGAATAAAGGTGGTGAATTTGGGTGAATCACTCAACGTGAGAGATGGTGTGCCAAAGAGTGCGGAGCTCCTACAGTTACGTCACTTTTATGGTCTGTCCTGTAGACCCTCTTGTTCTATCCCCTTTATGGAACTTGGCTGTTGAGGAGATGAGTGCTGGAAAGGAGTGTCATGTTGTGAAAAGAGCATTGAACTCAGAGCCAAGGAGTCAGGATTGGAGCATTGTTCCCATCATCTGACGACTCTGCCTCCTTGGACAGGTCACTCAACTTCCGAGCTTAGCCTTTAAAATTGGTTAAGTTAAAAATCTCACCGAGTGAGACACAGATGAGGGAGAAACATGAAGGATCTCACCCCCAAATGCTACATTAGTTCATCCTTAGCCTCTTCCAGGACATTCACTGGATTTAGATATGGCAGCCACTGACTTGCTGATGACCCCCATTCCTTCCTGTGCTGAAAAGTGATTTTCCCCAAGATTCCTCTGGCAGACCCTGCTCTGAGCCCTTTACATCAGCAGGGGAAGCTTAATGGAATCTGGCCTGTTATGAATTGCATGCTTAATGCTTATTTTCAAGTTAGGAATGAAGGGAGAATGGTGCTCATTCTTCAGCGGTACCCCAAAGCTATTAACATATGTCTTTGCAGACTACGCTCCATGAAGGATACCTTCTCCACTTTGCCTTATCTGTCTTGTCTCCAATATTAATACACATGCCCTGGTCTCTTCCGTGGCCCTATATCAGCTGTCCCCTGAAGCTGTAAGCCTTTTTCTCTCCTCTCATTTCCTGTTCAAGGTCTTGTAAGAATAGTGGAGTTTACTTACAATCATTTTTCAGCACTCACTGAGCCTTGGGCCTTTGCTTCTACCTCTGAGCTAAAGGTGACTTCTCAAGATCTCAAGGATCTTTTCTTAATTAAACCTTGGTTGACCCCCCGAAGCCTTGGAGCCTGTAACCAGACTTGCCTTCTGGAAGCTCTCTCTCTCCTTTGCACCTGTGGTTTCACATTATCTGGGCTCTCCAGCACCTCTGTTACAGCTCCATCCCTCTGCCTAATGTACACATTCCCCAAAGATTGCCCCATGTCCTCTGTTTTTTTCTTTTGCTTCACTCTCTTTCTCAGGCAATCAAATATTCGCATAAGTTCCACAATCACCTCTATTCCAGCGGGTTAAAGTCTGTATCTTCATTGTCTCAATTAACATAAAATATGCTCTATAGAGCTGCAAGGATGAAAGAAATGAGACTTAGGGCACACAGGAAAGGCAAGAGACAAGGGAAATATTTTAAAAGAAACGATTAAACGATAACAGCAAAAGAAATTGAACGTAAATGTGTTTGACAGCCCTTTAAAAAATTCTTAAATTGATCAAAAAGCAAAATCCATTCCTATATATTTTAAAAGGCTGTACTGGTCAGCTTGAGCTGTCACAACAAAGTATCACAGGCTGGGTGGCTTAAACAACAGAAATTTATTTTCCACTGTTCTGGAGGCTCGAAGTCTCAGATTAAGGTGCCGGCAGATTCACCTTCTATCGAAGCCTCTCTTCCTGACTTGCAGGCAGCTGCCTTCTTGCTGTGTCTCACATGGCCTTTTCTCTGTGAGTGGGTGGGGGAGGGAGGATGGAGAGAGAGAGAGAGATTTTTGGTATCTCTTCCTCTTCCTATAAGGACAGTAGTCCTTCCAGACTAGGGCCCCACCCTTGTGACCTCATTTAACCTTAATTGCCTCCCTAAAAAGACCCTATTTCCAAACACAGTCTCATTGAGGATTAGAGCTTTAACATAGGAATTTGGGGGCAGAGGGCATAACTCAGTTCATAACAGAGAGCCACTGAAAATGAAAGTGGCATATCTAAAATGCCTAATGTAAAAAGTAATCATTGAAAGAACCACACACACACACACAGACACACACTCACACACAGATGAAGAACAAAGGTATATAAGCATTGACTACAAACAAAGAGAAAGAGAAAAAATTACATGAAAGTAAAATCCCAGGAAAAATTAATGGGACAAAAGGACCAGTTTCAATTTCTTTTTTTTTTTAAATGGAGCGTATATTAATTTTATTTCAATCTTTTTTTTTGGCTGTGCCGCACAACATGCAGGATCCTAGTTCCCCGACCAGGGATGGAACCCGCGCCCCCTGCAGTTGGAGCACGGAGTCCTAACCACTGAACTGCCAGGGAAGTCTCCCAGTGTCAATTTCTAAAGGCGAGAGTTCACAGTGATAGAAAACTGACAGCAATCATTTTTCTCTGAATAACATTACGTAAAAATTAAAGGTCAAATTATTAGAAAATCAAGAAGTAGCGACTAGGAATTAAATGGCAGTGGGAGACTTTTATACAGCTGTTGGATAGAATTTCAAAAATGACAGTGTCCCGTGTTCACATGGTGAAGCTAATGTGTGCAGAAGAGAATAAGCTGATATTACCTTTTCGTCACGGGAAGGGTCGATCAAGGTCTAGCAGACGTTAAAGGGACTTTTTCCCAGATCGACCATGACTATCTTATTCAGATTCTGCTTGTCTTTCCAACCCATGCTCCCCAGATGAGCTACATGGACCGGCACAGACGTGGGTGGATGACACTGAAGGCTCGTTTGCAATTGAAGAGCAATCTCACAGGATGGCCGCGTAGCTTCCCCCAATCTTGAACTGTTGATGGTTAGAGTATTTTCAGAAATTTCGAATCTCTGTGCTTGTGAAGTGAAAGTAACTTGGGTAATAGTATTAACTCACTTGAAACATCCCTAGGAAAACGCTTTAATTCAACAACACGTGTGGGCACCTTTCTTGTATTGCATCCATGGCTTTATAACACCAGACTATAATCATACCTTGGAGAGGCTAACAGGGACGCTGAGAGCCAAATATTAGAGGGGGTGAGAAGATCCAGAATGCGGAGTAAAATCACAGACTCCTGGTTAGGGGTGACCTTCACCTCCATCCAGTCCAACCTGAGTTGATGCTTAAATCCCTCTGCAGCCTTCCTGCAAGGGGGATGTGCCAGTGGCAGAAAAATCACTGTAATTCAATTCAGTCTATAGTAACCTTTGTAGCTCTGACCTTTGACAGTTCTTCAATTTTTAAATTCTTACCCTCTCCTTACATACTGTAGCTACAATAAATAAACAATTAGAAAAAGGCTGATCTCTCTTCCACGTAGATATCAGTAAGAATCCAGTCTTGGAGACAGAAACCACACGATTTAATGAACAGGGAAAACGTAATGTATTGAACTGTTTGTTAGTATCGTAGAAGGAGGTTACTAGCAGGCGTAAAAGAGGACTCGCAGGGTTTCCGAAGAAGCAGGTGCAAAGGAGCAGCTCCCACCTCCAGGATGAAGAAGAGTGGGCAGTAAACGAGCGAAAGACCAGGAGACACCCACCCCCAACGCCCCGCTGAGCATCAGACCGCCTCGAAGAGGGCATGGTTACCCCGGGGACACACGGCCTGCCACGTGCAAGGAACTTGCCAGAGGGCACCGGTCAGAGCAGCTCTTTAGAAGCAGCCCACATGGACAGAGGGTGTGGGCAGTCTGGCATGGCTCAGAAGTGGCCGCTGGTGGGGAGAGTGTGGCCTGAGGGTTAGCTCTGCGCAGGGAGAGACTTCCTCTGCTCAGGCTGCCGGGCCCCCAGGCTGACACTGGTGCAAACGGGAACCCGGAAGGGAAGGTCTTCCTGCCACCATGGCCTCAAGGGTCATTTCAGTGTTATCCTCTGATGAAGCCTAACATTCCAACAGCTGGAAAAGGAGAAATGTTTACAGGGTCCAGCTCCGGCATCACAAGGCTGGGCAAAGAAGGGCGGATCTGGACCCGAGAGGCAAAATGGCTCAACATGGCGACGTTCCTTTTGTAAAGGGGTCAGCACATTTTTCTGCTGATTGTCAAAAATCTTCTCTAAATAAGTGATCCCAAACCCGGACCTAATATTTTCCCAACCTCTAGCTCTGTATCTCTAGCAATCTACTAGAGAGTTCTGCCGGCTCTCCCACTGACACTTAAACTCACTACATGTGGAGTTATTTTAGCTTCCCCCAAACTCTCTTTCAAATAAAGTTCTCTTCCTGCCTTCACATTCGGCCAACATGGCATCAATACCCATCAATACAGTTGTTCATCTTCTCACCTTGTCTTGGGAAACATTTCTTCTCCTTTCTGACTCTGCCCACCTTAATTCCGATTCCTCATCTTCGCTGCCAACCTGACCTTCATGCCTCTAAGTCCCCTCAAACCCCAACGCAAACCCTATTACTTGAATCATGAATTGCCTCTGCCCAAAAACTTCCAGGACTTCCCATTGCCTTTACCACAATGCGCTCTAAGAGTACTGGTTCTGCTTTATGCAAAGAAGACCTTTGAAAAGTCTTCCATGTGCCACTTTCCACCTCTTTTTTGTTCCACCTTCCTGGTACCCGGCTTCTCTTCTCAAGGTCATCTCTTGCAAGGATCCAGGCATCACATTTGTATGCAAACAACAGAAAGAGGAGAAGCAGAAGGGAGGAGGGTACTCATCTCATGGGTCCGTCAATCCACCCCTTCCAACTCCAGCTCACGGCCCACAGACCTCAGTCACATGGAAGCTGGGAATGGGGTGTATAGGTGAGATGCGGTGCTACCCCAAATAAAATGTGTGTTCTCCTGCTAAGGAAGAGGGGGAGATGGCTTCTGAGCAGGTAAGTAGCAGCCTGTGCCTTGCTGTTCTAAGGAAAGAATTCAAGCTCCTCAACTCTATGTGCCAAGACGTCCACAATCTGGTTGCGACCTACCTTTCTCATGTTATATTTTTCATTTGTCTTCCACCTGGGCAACCAAGTTGGTGTATTTTCTGGTCCTTGATTATGCCTTCAAATCTTGGCTCCTATGCCTTTGATCCATCCTGAACCACCTCTTCCATTGTGACTTACTGGAATTCAGCCCATTTTCCAGGTCAAGATGAATTTCCCACTTTTCATGACTTGGTTCATGCTCATTTTAAAACACAAAGAACAGGAAATTCTGTTTTGAGTAACAAGAATGTTTTAGGACAAACTCCAGTAGCCACGGTGTCCTAATTGCCAATGTAAATGTTTAATCAAGGTTTCATATTCCCCACTGCCCCGCTCAGCACTGAGCCCTGGGTGGCTATTCTGGTCCTGGTGGCTCACATCTGATTTCACGAGGAGTCGCAGTGTACTTCCCCAGGAGGTGAGTCCCAGTGTACTTCCCCAGGAGGTGAGGGGCGTCCCGGCCTGGCAGTGCTCAGTGGCTCCCTTCAGCAACTTGGACTCACCCAGCTCTTGCTCCTACTGACACCTCCACATCACCCTTTACACTCTCACCTGGATGCCCGCTCCCAGGACAGGCTACATAATTAGTGGGACCTGTGTGAAATGCAAGTGTGGGTCCCTCGTTAAAAAATACTGGGGCTGGGGGAGAGATAGGAGTTTGAGATTAACAGATACATACTACTATATATAAAATAGGTAAACAACAAGGAACCCTGTATAGCACAGGGAACTACACTCAATATCTTGTAGTAACCTATAATGGAAAAGAATCTGAAATATACATACATATACCTATATGTATATGACTGAATCACTTTGCTGTACACCTGAAACTAACACAACATTGTAAATTACACCTCAATTTAAAACAATTAGAAAACAAAAATTAAAAAATAAATTTAAAAAATTATAAAGAATTTCAAGATGGTGACAACTGAGCCCGGGTCCTGTGTGCTGCACAGGTGGCAGGCCCACGAAGCTGGCTGTGCATCTTTCATTGCCTTTTTGACTGCCACTCACAGAGTTCTGCATCTGCAGAGAACCCTCCCACACGCTTACATACAAACCCATACACACACACACACACACCTGGGCTGACCCTTCCGGTGAGCCGGGCCCAGATACTCGCATGAGCGTGCACACACGTGCAAACACACACGTGGTTGCCAGCCCTCATTAAACAGAGGTGGTTGACCGGAACCCACAACTTCGCTCACGGTGTCAGACAAGCTGCTCACTTCAGCCGGCGTCTCATGCATGTTGGCAGAGACAGGTCCTGCGCTCATGCGAACACGCGTGGTAACCCACTCAGGAGACCATGGTTGAAAGGCGCTTCTGCTCCCCACCCTGTCTGCTGGTCAGGTACTTCCTCCTCCTTCCACGATGGATGGCCCATCTTTTAAGCTGACTCACGGTATCAGCCTCCAAAAGCGTTCTGTTTCTGGTAAGCTTTTCCTCAGGTGCAATTGGAATTCAGTAGCCTTCCCTTTTAGCTTTGGGCTTGTGGCTGAGTGTGGCTTAATCCCAGAGGTGATGTGAGTCAGGTACCATAGATGAGACGTGAGGGCCTGTAAGACCCATGGAAGCAGGAACCGTGTAGACTTTATTTGCTACTGCATTCCCAGTGCCTAACATGGTGCTCGACACACAGTAGGTGCACAAGACCTGTTTGTTACATAAATGAATTAACTAATTTAAAAATACACTTAAACATAAGCTGTAATGTGGGTAAGTTGTCTAGAGACAATTGCCCAAATTGTCTAAATTAATGATATCGCGTATTTCTAGTTCATTGAGGTTCTCTCTTGAGAGGCCTTTCAGGCGTACTCATTACATCCATGATGCCCAGGTCTGGTGGGTCTTTAATGAATACAGTGAAATCCAAGAATGTTAAAACAAAAAGACGAACGAGGCATTGCTTCCATCCAAAGTCACCAAGGAGTTCTGAAGGCATCAGTCTGACCACACGTTTGAGAGGTAGGTTTATGATAATATTCCCATTTTACAGATGAACAAAACTGATTTTCAGCCACACGTGCCACCACTGAATCACATTGTTTTGTTGACATTGATTCTGACTAATCCATCACCTGAACTTTGATCAGCTTCTAGGAGAAAAAGAAAGTTTTCTTTTCAGTCCTCAGTAATTCCTACCCTAGAACATTTACTTCATTGGAAGTAAATGAACTCACGCTGAACTTCATGTAAAATCAATGCTGTGTCTTCCTTTCTTCTCACCTCAGTAGAACCTACCATATTTGCTTCATCAAAGAGAAGACATCCAGGAGAAGGTAAGACTCCCTGTGCTTTTCCTCAAAACCCCAAACTGAAGCAGTCCAGCCAAGCCCATTTGGTACCCACAAGAGTCCTCTGGCCGTAACATAATGGATGCTGGGCTCCATTATCCAAGGGCTGTGATTGGGTCATCCCACCGCCACGATCTCAGGCCTCTCATCCCTCCTTGCAGAGTTGGTTTGAGGAATTAATGAAATCATAGAGGCTAAGTTGTCTGCATACTCAATAAATGATAGCTAGTGTTACTTTTTCTTCTAAATTAGGTTGAGCTGAATACATGAGAACTTAAAGGTAATGAGCTTTTGCAGAAACAGTGGAGGTAGATGAGAGAAAAATAAAGAGGAGTATGGATCTTTTACTGTTAGAACCCTAGCAAGGAGAGGGTTTATATAGAATTGTAGTGACAAATGTTAGGCTGTCCATCCCATCACCAATTCTTAATTTTCCGCCTGTTTTCTTCTTTTAGAGTCAATAATTCCACCCCTAGCCCCACCCCTACCCTATCTCTTTCTCTGTAAATGAGCATGTTATCAAACTTGGCACTTCTATACTATCAATGAGAGTTATTGTTCAGAATAGGTAAACATGTACTAAACTGGTTTCTAATCTTGGGAGAATTTAACATTCAACAACACGTTTTCTCGGATTCATCTAAGATCTTATGCAGCAATCAGGGGACAGAGCTGCCAGTTGAACAGAAGTCTTCTGGAATATTTATACAAAAGAAGTAAGGTTTTTGTTAACTAGATCCTGCAAATTTGGATTGCAACAATAAAAATGTCATCCAGACTTGTTGATGCACTGCTTGTTTTGTCAATGTCTCATGAAATTGGTTTGTATTTTTGAGGGGAAATGGGGCAGGGTTGTCAGGTCTAGGCTCACCTGTGGGGGACAGGTAACCTCCTGGGCATCAGTCTTACTATCAAGAGGCAGCCTGTGATAGAAGAAAGTCTGTAACATCCCTCCTCCCTTAATGGAGGAAGGTTTGTGAGTCACCAGCAGTGGCCTCCCCGGGGAATATTTACACAGAGATGGCATTAATGATGAGAGGGGTAAATAGCCCTGGGTGTTTAACACAAGGCGAACAGGTTTTCTTTGTTTTGCTTCACCTTGTTTGCATGTACCTAACCTCAGGGGTAGAATGTTTTTCGTAGTTCAGTTTCTGTTTAAATTGGAATTGGATGTGTTTGTCTGTGAAAGGAGCTAGGGGTGTAGGGTTCCATTTCCAACACTTCTCCTTCTACCTGGAGGCCCATCTCAGGAGGGACATTAGCCTACTGGATATAAAAGTCCATCCTGTTAGGGACCAGGTTGGTAGCCGGGTCAGTGGCTCAAATTCAGGGTTCTATGTTTGGCCTGGAGCGGAGAGTTCAGCCTGGTACTATAGGCTTAAGTGGAGCTTTCCACACCCCCTGAGAGCCTAAATTTTGGGACAAGACCTCTGCACCTATAAAGACAGAACGAAATAAATGCAGAGTTTGCCTCTGCAAAGAGGCCCCCAATTCAGTTACCCTAAAAAAGATTATTTTACCTGAAGTGAGCGGACAGGATAAAAGGACACACGCTATCCCAACTCACAAGAGACTCGTGTACAAAACCAGAGTGATTCTTTTGGAATTTACAGTGAGGAAGTTGGGTGGAACATGATTTATTCTTCACAACCCCCATCTCTTCTCAACCCAACCGATCCCATTCTTCATCCATTAAGAGCTGGCACCAGCAGCAGTGGCAGTGGGACAGGAGCCCAGGAATTGGGGGTGACTGGGTTGTTGGCGGGAGAGGGGATCCAGCCTCTATGGATGGTGACTTGATAAAGAGGCTGGATCAGTTTCAAGCAACAGCAGAGTATAAACTGCTTATTGAGAAACACATGCAGCCTTGATGCAAGAAGGCTAAGCAGTATGAGAATCTATTGTATAGGACAGGGAACTCTACTCAGTGCTCTGTGGTGACCTAAATGGGAAGGAAATCTAAAAAAGGGGGGATATATGTATACATATAGCTGATTCACTTTGCTGTACACTAGAAACTAACACAACATTGTAAAGCAACTATACTCCAATAAAAAGTAAAAAAGAAAAAAAGAAGGCTAAGCAGATTCTAAGAAAATAAACACATCTGCAAAATATTCAACCATGGTCAATTCTTGATACCGGGATGCTTTAGAATTGACGGGAAAACACAAGCCATGAATTATGTATGCATGGGTAATTATAAAGACAGCGTAGACTATGGCTCTTCTTATACCTTAAACGTACAGAATTAGAGACCCTTACAGTATTGAAAGAAAACCATGAAGCCCACAAATTAACCAAGCCTGGGGCTGTTATGATGACTGTCAAGAGTTAGGACACGTCAGTGTTGGGAAGTGTTCCACACGTGTATGCAGTTCTCTCTCCTCTGCGGACAGATCTGCGGGTAATCTCACTCCATTCACAGACCCCCCTGGCTCATCTGACGGTGCTGGATCATTTTCGAGAAGCCCCAAGGAAAGGCTCGTCTGTGATCTTACTCATCTCCCTGCGATGGTTGGCGAGGCTGGGATTTTTCTCACAAGATACCGGCTACGCATTTGAGCAAGGCATTTCCGAGACTTTTAACCATCCCCGTGGTCTCTCCTGGCTTCCTATGCACGTTCACCCACTTGCCCTGGAGGATGCTGTGCCTGGGGCCAGAGTGGACCTGGGTAAGCCTCTTCCCTGCTGTCAGTGTGGGAACCAGGCTTTTCACTGGGGCCTAGAAGTCATTCAACAAAATCCTTCTTTCCATTTGAAACAGATCCTCATGGCAGAGAACCTCAGGTTATCAGGGGCAACCAGCCACCTCTGTAAACAGCTTCTGGGGAAAACTGCCTCTGTGGGTGGAAACACGGCTGCTGCGTGTTTTTTAACATCAACATCATCTGTTCTCAGCTTTCACTCTTTGTGGTGGAAGTTTCCAAGCTGCACGCCCTGCAGACGAGGAGTTCCCCTTTCAGTCCCTCTGGGAGCTAGAAAGGAGATTCAGAGCCAGTGGGCAGTGGGTTCTGGCCCCCTTCCCACTTTGTCACTGAACAGCTTCACTTGCATCTGTTTTACGTATCACACCTCTGCAAAAACCTTTGTTTAAAAAAAAGTTTCAGGGCTTCCCTGGTGGCGCAGTGGTTGAGAGTCTGCCTGCCAATGCAGGGGACACGGGTTCGAGCCCTGGTCTGGGAAGATCCCACATGCCGCGGAGCAACTGGGCCCGTGAGCCGCAATTACTGAGCCTGTGCGTCTGGAGCCTGTGCTCCGCAACAAGAGAGGCCGCGATAATGAGAGGCCCACGCACCACGATGAAGAGTGGCCCCACTTGCCGCAACTAGAGAAAGCCCTCGCACAGAAACGAAGACCCAACACAGCCATAAATAAATAAATAAATAAATAAATAAATAAATAAATAAAATTAAAAAAAAAAAAGTTTCAGAGGCTAATAAACATTGGCCAACCTGGGTTTTGAATATGGTGCAAAAACAGACCTCTCCATCTCTCGGGCACTGATCGTCCCGCTCCTGGCCATTCTGCCCCTTCAGACCATCAGCCTGGGGCATTCAATTGTGATGAGATGGATTTGAAGCTCTCAGTTTGCACACTCATCCATCAACTGCTAGAAACCAAGAGCCCTGCACTGCACCTGTTGTGCCAGCAGAAAGTTCAGTGGGTGGTACCTGGGAATCTGGTCTCAGAACATGTTCTCCTTCCTAAAATTATAACCCTATGCTCTGGTTGGAGATCAGCACTGTGCTAGTAAATGTTTAACAACTGGATCTTTAGTGGGGGGAGAAAGCCTTGATTTGTTAACATTTGCTGATTACTCTGGTGTAAATACTCCTAACGAGATCAGTTTCAATCTATCATTGAATGCAGAGCTGGGAAGAGATGTGCAGTAGCACACTGTTGTATATTTCCATCTTAAAGATCCAAAAGACATAAATAACCTCAAAGTGGAGATAATTAACCTATAGTAAAATATTTAGGAAGGGATGAGTTTTGAACATTTGTTACTTTTTCTCTTAATATAATTTACTTAGTTGTAAATTTGCATCATTGAATTTGTAATAATGGTAATGGAGCTCACCAAATCCTGGAGCATTTCCCAATCTGCTCTTGTAAGTGGGAGCTGGTTGGTGGTGGCTCTAAGACACCCCTGATGGAGATCTTGTTGTGAAATGACTAAAACCTCAAGACACTTAGAGTCCCTCAATTTGAAAGCATGAAGCTTTTGGGATTCTTCTCTGGGGAATCTAAGAACCAGTAAATACACTTAAGCATGAGGGGAAATTTACAGTGACCTATTACTGCTTCTTAAGAAAGCTGTAGTGGAAACTTTATCTCAAATTGTGAAATAATTTTCATTCTAGGTATAAAAATAAGTCAATTGTACAACTCTACTGGGCATCATTAGTTCTAAGTTTAGAAGGTTGAGGAGGCCTTTAGGGAGACTTATAGTGTTACTGAACAAAACTTGGGTCCTCTCATCGAATGAGCAGCAAAGCCAATCTATTGACACCGGGTTGTGGTGAAGGCAAGTACAGTGTTTATTGCAGGTGCCAAGCAAGGAGAATGGGCAGCTCAGGCTCAAAAGACCGGAACTCCCCAATAGCTTTCAGGGAAGGGTTTTAAAAAGCAACATTAGGGGTGAGGGTTGTAGGTGTGTGATCAGCTCATGGACATTCTTCTGATTGCTTGGTAGAGAGATAACAGGGTGATGTTTTGGGAATCTCAATCATCACCCTTCTGGTTCCAACCAGTCTGGGGTCTACGTGCTGGTGGTCAGCATGCAGTTAACTTCTTCCACCTAGTGAGGGTTTTAGCATCTGCAAGACAGCTCAAGAATATGGCTCAGGGCTTCCCTGGTGGCACAGTGGTTGAGAGTCTGCCTGTTAATGCAGGGGACACGGGTTCGAGCCCTGGTCTGGGAAGATCCCACATGCCGCGGAGCAACTAGGCCCGTGAGCCACAACTACTGAGCCTGCGCATCTGGAGCCTGCGCTCCACAACAAGAGAGGCCGCGATAGTGAGAGGCCTGCGCACTGCGATGAAGAGTGGCCCCTGCTCGCCGCAGCTAGAGAAAGCCCTCGCACAGAAACGAAGACCCAACACAGCCAAAAATAAATAAATAAATAAATAAATAAATAAATTTTTTTAAAAAAGAATATGGCTCAGAGTATTATCTATAGCCCTTGAGGAGGAACTAAATGTCCTTGACTTTGTTTTATGGCTAAACTATTATTCTTGGGTCTTGCTTGACTGTTTTCCTTTGTTTTTGCATTTTCTCACTTCTCTGATTAAATCTGTACTTTGGAACTTGGGGAATGCCTAGGGGGCTAAAGCTCTACTACAAACAAGAGGCAGGGGACATGGGGGTCTGTTCCCATGAATGTCCCCCAGGGTCCTGCTCAGTTTCAATAGTGCCTCCAGTTCATTTTGGAAGAACGCTATGGAAGCAACTGCAGGTCTTGTCTGTGACCCATGGTCGGTTCCAGGCCCTACTCAAAATGTGTCCTAACAGATGTCCTTCCCCTCAGCAAAGGAATGACAAGGAGTCCAGGAGCCTTTGTAGAATCTCAGGGATGGAAGCCAGTTTAGGCTTTAAGGGACTTTCCTGCCACAAAGACACCTGGAGCCAGCTGTTATCATGCCTGTAACATGAAACCAACTGTGGGAATTAAAGTAGAGCCTGGACTAATGGAAAACTGCCACATAGCACAGGGAGATCAGCTCAGTGCTCTGTGATGACCTAGAGGCGTGGGATAGGGAGGGTGGGAGGGAGGCTCAAGAGGGGGGAGATATGGGGATATAAGTATACATATAGCTGATTCACTTTGTTGTACAGCAGAAACTAACACACCATTGTAAAGCAATTATACGCCAATAATGATGTCAAAAACATAAATTAAAAAAATTAAAAGACAAACTAAAACAACAAAAAAATTAAATCAACACTCATCCATGATCCAAAGGTCATCAATATTCATATATTCACATACATATCCTGCTACTTTTATCTAAAAAAAAAGAAAAGATTATATACTGGTGAACTAAAAAGAAATTTTAATGAGGGATGAACCAAAATATCACCACAGTTTAAAATAAAAGTTATTTTTAAAATAAAAATAAAAGTAAAGTTATTTTTATTTTCAAAAAAAAAATAGAGCCTGGAAAATTGTATTTATTATTATTTTGTCTCACTTATTATTTTACCACCCACTAATTATTTTCCTTCTCTTTGTAAGGT
This sequence comes from Balaenoptera physalus, assembly GCF_965194825.1. Lineage (NCBI taxonomy): Eukaryota > Metazoa > Chordata > Mammalia > Artiodactyla > Balaenopteridae > Balaenoptera > Balaenoptera physalus. The sequence goes on along the minus strand of NC_138885.1, from coordinate 133,078,806 downwards.
TTTATAGATTTGCTTCTAAGACTGAGGGAAGGCAGCTTTTCAAGTTCCTGGCTGAAAGATGCTGCGTGTTGAACAGGATTTTGCTTCTTCTAAATGTGTTGAGGGAAGGGCAGGGAGTGTCTGGCTCTGAATTGGATCTTTAGCCTGAGGGGTTTTGCATTAGACACATTGTTTATTCATGAGCTGTTGTTTTTTAAAACTATAAAGTACATCTATTGCCTTAGGATGGATACAGCACAGAAGCTTATTAAGCATCATGGGTCTCTTAAATTCTTGGACAATATGAAAACAACTGTTGTAGGTCAGAACGTGCTGTCTGTGGGGTGACCTTGACTTCATCACCCATGTGAAGGATCTCAGGTGCACTGAGGTTTCGCATTACCCACACTCCTGCAAATGTCCTTTTAATTTCGTAAAGAAAGTCTTCACCATGCCAATCGTGACAGTTTTATTTGGTTGAGCTCCCCGCCCGCCACCATTATGCAATTCACTTTAAAATATTTACATTGACTTTCAAATCCTACATCCCCATCTCCCATTCTTTGCAACTCTAGGAAACCTGGCAGTCAGACAGTGCTGAATTATACATGAATACAAATAATGATGCAAAACCAAAAATACCTCCTTTCATGATACAGGGTTGAACTGTGCCTTTGGGCAATAACGGTGTGTTCCAGAGAAAAAAGTTGCAATGGTTTTTGTGTGCGTGTGTGTCAACTATTGAAGTGTGCTTACAAAACCAAACTGAGGAACAAAGGAAATTATCAAAAAGGGCTCCAGAGTTAGTGGGAACTCAGAGAAGTCATTCGAGGGAAGATGTATGGTGAATGCTTGTAAATATAGGCAGAGTTAAGGTGTCCATGATTTTAACTAAAAAGAGAATTTAGAGCTCTTTGGCCTGCTTTGAAAATATTGTCATTTTTAACAATCCTCACTATAACTTCCTTCCTTGGAAGATTCCTTTAATGGAATTTATGTAATAGAATTAAAATCCAGGCTCATATTATCCAGAGATATTGTTTATTAGAGGCCTCATGTATTTCATTTGTCTTGACATTGATCTGTTATGCTCAGGGCCCAGAGGACAAGTCTGAAATTGTCAGTAGAGTGAAAATCCGATCTAGAACCTTCGATTGGAAAGTATGTTTAAATTCATTCATGACAGCCTCCTTCAACCGTACACACAGGGAGCCTCTGCCTGGACACTTGGCAGACAGGGAATTAGTTGGTGACTCTCAGATAATGGAAGGGCATCACTCAGAAAGGAGGAATTCTCCAGGTGCAAAGGACAGGGGTACTCAGTGACTGCTGTTTAATTTCACTATCATGTTTCTGAGCGCTTGGAGCTAGCTATACTCTACATTGATTTATGTTTGTGTATTCTTTTATTTCTTCTTTCCCTTGTACATTCTTTCTTTTATTATAACAAAATAAAACACGCTCACATGTTCTAACAATACAGATGTTTAAAGAATAATGAGAATAATCCTTTACCTTTCCTTCCTAGCATTTTCATAAATAATTTACATTTTAATTGCCTTATTGTACATTTAGTCTGCTTTACTATAACGAATCACAGGTCTCTTGAGAAAACTTACAGAGAAGTTCGTCCTATATGTACTGATATGGTGTATGTTCATGGCAGCCTTATATAATTTTATTTTAAATTTTTCATAATTTTAAAATGATTTACAAGTATAGATGTTTAAAATACAAATGTTTGATATCATACTAAATGCATGTTTGTTTCACAACTTTCTTTTTCAGGAAAATAAAGTTTACATTTAAAAAAAAAAGAAATCTTTTGGAAAGAGAAGAGAAATAAATATTCCAGAAACTCACAATCAATTAGTTAATCCAATTGAAAGCTAAATTGTAGCCTCTTAACAGCCAAGGAAGAAATAAGGAAACTACGACAAGTTTTACGTTTCTCATTATGTGATCAGACAAAGCCAACATGGCTTTTGAAAAGAAACATTTCCTTGACACTAAAACCCATGTAGAATCCATTAAGTTGATCCTCACACATATTCAGGGATATAAGACAATCAATCAATCAGTGTCTTTCACTGTGATTTTGCAAAAGTGGAGAAAGATTCTACATATGATCATATGGCTCTCCTTCCACAACAACAAAATACCAAAAAACTCAAAACTTAATTAAGAAGATGCTTTAAGTAACAATAGCAAATCTGTCAGCTCGGGGAGAGGATGTGGATTTGGGGAAGATTTCAAAAAGGATGTGCTGAACTCTTTTGCTTCTGCCTTGGATGTAGAAAGAAAAGACATCTTGACAACAACAACACACCAGATAATCTGCAGAATCATAACTTTTCCTAACATCACCAGAGAGCTGCGGTTGCAGGACAAACTAAGGAAAATATAAGGAATAATGCAGACACAAGAGATCACATACCGTATGAGTCAATTTATAGGAAATACCAAGAACAGATATATCCTTAGGGACAGAAAGCAGACTTGTGTGCCAGAGGCTTGGGGCAGGGGAGAGTGGGGAGTGACTGTTAAATGGGTATGGGCTTCCTTTCTGACTGATGAAAATGTTTTGGAAATAGATAGAGGTCATGATTGCACAATACTGTGAATGCACTAAATGCCACTGAACTGCACACTTTAAATGGGTCAGTATTACATTATATACATTTTACCTCCATTTTTTTTTTTTGAATGGAAAAAAAAGATGTAAGGAGGAAGATCTTATAAGGAGAGACAGGACGCAAGCCCTCGCTTACCTGGGGCAGAAGCAGTTGGATGCCAGACAAGCCAGACAAAAATAATTAAGCTAAAATGTTTAACAACGTGCTAAAGGCCACGCGTGGACCACTGTGGCAGCATAGATCCCCTGAGAGCGGCAGACACAAGAGGACCACTAGCCGGCTCGTCTCTGCAGACATCTCGGGGTGCTCGCCAGAAAGATGGGGGTAGGTCAAGAGACATGAGAAAACTGCCCTCCTGGTGCAGCCTGATGGAGAGGAACTGCAGCCTCTGGGATAAAGACATGATGCTCCACCTAGACCTTCTGCCTGTCTCCACTGCAGAGCTTAAGAGAATCAAACTAGAAACCAACAACAGAAATATGATACCTGGAAAATCATTGACTGTTTGGAAATTGAACAGCGCACTTCTAAATAACGCATGAGTCAAAGAGGATGACACAACAGAAGTTAGATTACATTTTGAATTGAGTGAAAATGAAAACTGTATCAAAATTTGTAGGATGCAGCCAAAACAGCACTTACAGGGAAATTTATAGTGTTCAATGCTTATGTTAGAAAAGAAGAAAAGTCTCAAATCAGTGATTTAAGCTTATACTTTAGGGAACTAGAAACAGGAGAGCAAATTAAACACAATGCAAACAGAAGAAAAGAAATAATAATGTTAACAACAGAAATCAATAAAATTGGGGACGGAAATACAATTGAGAAGCTTGTTATTTAAATAGTCAATACACTTGTCAGACTGAACAGTACAAAAAAGAAACAGATATTATCAGCTTTATGAATTTGAGAAGGGGACATCACATTGTTAAAAAATGGCTGTTCAAACTTCAGGTTATATATACCCATTGGAGGAGAAGTCCTCCAACCAATCGTTCAAACAAAAGCTGAGGAACTGAATCTCCTTGGTTCTGATAAGCCTGTTCTGGGTCATGTGTCCATCACTGAACCAATCATTGACATCAGGGGGTGCAAAGTGTTGACTGGCTTCCTCCAGGACCCATGTTCAGTCCTAAAGTCTGAGACAGATTGAGCCTCATCTATAACCCACGGCCTGAGAAGGACAAAGTGGATGTTGGCTGTTGACAAAGAAGTAGCTCATAGACATGAAAACAGAAACTCTCCATAGATGGGCAAATGGTAGGCAGAGACCCTCTCAGAGTTTACAGTAAGGAGAGTTGAGCATTCTTGGGAGGCCTCTTGGTTCCATGGAAGATTGGCTCTTCCACACCAGTTAGAGAAGTGTCAGGACCAGTAGTGACAACCTTGCTGCACCCCAACACACGCAGCCCAACCCCAGAGTTGACTGTTCATTCCTACGGCTCCCTGAGCCCTCCAGGTGTCAAACTGCCCCGGGAATGGAGGGCTCCTGACTTTGCAATCCCTGGGAGCAAACTGGAGATGGAGGTACTTAGCAGCTGGAGGAAGAAGCTGCTGGAAGAGATTTAGAGTGTTTCCTCTGTGAGGTGTTTCTTTTCATTGTCTGTGTCCTTGGTGTCCTTGGTCCCAGCCACCAGCATAGCTGGGGCTATAAAGAGACCCACCTTATAAAAAGGGCCACCTGACACCCAAAATGAGATGTCGAGTTGCCTTTTCAAATCTCTTTCCTTTGCCAGAGACAAAGAAGGATGCGTAAGAAGCGTAAGGCTGTTTTTCTCAGCTTCATTTATCAAGCGGTTGCCATGTGAACTATTTTGTAATTAGCATTTCCTTCCCTGTTTCTGGGGATACAATTGTGCTTCAGATGGCATACATCATCTTTTTGGCTTCATTAAAAAGAGCAGCAGTTTACTTATTAAATGACACACATTGTGTGGGAATTGAGTGTTAACTGTCAGAACAGAATTGATTTTGTTAGAAGCACTGTTTCACTCCCAGTATATTGAAAGCCAGAACCTGGTTCTTTTCTCAAATTCCAATTCTTTTTGTACTCACTTAGTAAAGATAGCAGGAAACACAATACCCAGGCGATATCTAAATTATGAATAACTCAGCCCAGTTTGGCTCATATTGGGATGGGCCTCTGGGTGCTTTGGAATTGTTGCTCTCAAGGCATCAATAAACACCTGTTTGAGGATAAACTCATTAGGAACAAAGATGGTAAATGAGAAGAGGAGGCATAATGTATAGCGGTGGGTAAACAATGGGCCATTGCTTAATTATATCAAACGCAAATTGCTTTTTCTACTGCCAAAACAACCTTTGAAGTTAAACATTTCAAATTAGAAAAATATCAACACAGGAAGGTAGTTGAAAAGAAGTCATGTGTAAATAGAAAGAAAGACAGGTTGGCAATACTGTGATTAAGGGGAATCTTGAAGAAACGGTCAGACAGGGCAGCCTGCAGCTGTGCTCTCCATTGGCAGAAGTATTGGTATTGCCTCAACTTCAGGGGCTGTTAGCTGAGATTTTGCCTCGTGGACAAGTCCAAAGGGCCTCGGCCTCCTCCAGCCACATTCCAAGTGAATGACCGTTCCTGGAGTCTGGGAGGTCAGGTAGATGGTGAGGAGGTCCACGTGATGGGATACAGGGATAGGAAATCCAGCAGGGACTCGGCAGACTCCTGTTGGTCTTCTGTCTTCTCTAGAGCAAAGGCCCACAAATACTTGGCGTCCCAGGATAGAGCTGGGGTTCAGAATCAGTGCTTTAGATCCTGGAAAGAGGCTCTTGCAGGCAGAGCACATTGGGTTCGTGGGGGCCTGGAATCGGTGCAGATGTAGCTCTGTATCCAGCCTGGTCCCCCATGTGGTATGCCCAAATGAAACCACCCCACCAAACGTCTGGTTCACTATGACACATCAGCACCCTCACCCTCATGATGTCAGTGGGAACCGTATCTCTGACCCTGGTGACGTAGATTTTGCAAATATGATTCCAATCCCAAGGACCGTGCTAGCTGGTGGACAGGTGCCTTTAGATCCTAACATCAGTCAGAAATAGAGGTCAGACCATCTGATGGGGAGACTTGTGGGCTTGACCTGTCAAAGCATCAGAGTCTTGTTCTTAGAACTGCATCCTGGGTCCGTGACATTAAGAGCTGCTTCCTGTGTAAGTCGCCAAATTTGTTCCGTGCTGTTGAACCATGGAGAAGCTGACGAATGAGCTGTTTGCTGTGTCTCTCTGGGGCCTGTCATTCCTGACCCATGAATTTTTGCTTCAGCCAATGTTTCTCTTTTGCCTCTTGGCAATAGAGATTTAATTTAATATAGCAGGGGAGACATTTTAGGCCAACCCACCTGACATTCATTTCTTTGAGGGTAAGCTCAAAGGGATTCTCTTGTTTTTGAAGTTATAAAAAAATAATCGTCAGCCTTGTCTTGGTATCCATCTCTTTTCATTAATGTTGCCTAGAAACTGTAAATCCTCCCTTCTCTGGTTGACAAATCCATTTCCAGGTCAGGAAAGTTTTCTCGAATACCTTTTATTATTGCATCATACTCACATCTAGGGTGTTCTTTGTCAGGAGTGACTTTCATTCACGGGTTGGATCTCCTTGGTTAGTCCTCCACCTCTATTATCATACTTTTCTCATCTTTTTAATCTCTTTATTCATTTCCTCTGTGATCTTATGAGGTTGCTCAATTTCATCTCCAGCTTTACTGATTTGATTTCCTTCAATAATGAGCCTGATATTTTTTTTCTCTCAGTGTGAATTTAATATCTGTCTCCATTCTTTATATCTACAAGCTTGTTTCTGGGGCTGTTCCCTTCTTATCATCTTTTTAGGGAGAATTAAACCAGACCTATGTCTTCTGGAGTCAGACAGAGAATACTGAGCAGGTGTTTTCTAAAAATTCTCTGTTTAGTAGAATACATACGTCTGTTTCACGGGAGACCTTTTCTCCTGAGGGCAGGGAGCTGGGTTCAGGGGTCAGGAACCCAAATACCTTTAGGACCAGGCTGGCATCCGAAGTGAGTGGAGCCACTGGTGGAAGAACACTGAGAAATGCTCATTGTTGACAAGTGTCAACAGAAGCTGAAAATCCCTATTTCAAGGTGAACGGTCTTGACTTTTAAATGTTAGGCCAACTCAATAAGGGCCAAAAGCAACACACTTCCTGGCCAGGGTTCTGCCCCCAGGCCTCAGTTTTCACTGAAGTCTCAGCAGCAAGGCCTTCTCCCATGGGGCAGAACTTTCCATGAGTTTCCATTTGGTCCCTGCCGACTCATTCTGGAGAAAAGATGGCTTTCCCAGGCCCCTTGATAGGGGACATGAGGCACAGGTCGGTCCTTGCTCCCCATCCATCCGCCTGGAAGCAGAGGAATGGTTTCAAAAATGTTGCCTGTAAAATAAGAGTGGTGATGGAGGTGAGAGTGACTACGGATTCATACGTAGCACTTACCGGGTGCCAGACAGGCCAAGTACCTCATCTGTATGGCATCCTTCCGCATGAAGCACTCAGCAAGGTGTTTGGGAGTAGTCACCTCTCCCTAAATGTTCACGATTGTTGTTATCGTTACTAATGCTGTTCATATTTGGAAGCCCCAGGTTGTGCTGCTCTGAGATGCGTTTAGTACAACTCCAGGGATACGCCTGGCCAGCATCAGTGCTGACTTCACCTCCCCCTCCCCCTCCCCCTCCTTCTTCCCCTCGTCCTCCTCCTTCATTCTCTCCTCCCTGTGAAGAGCAGCATTCTCCCCAGGGGGCTGGAGCCAGAGCACGCAGACAACAAGTGGACGGGCAGGCTTTGACCAGTCATAGCAGCAGGCACTGGGCTAGGTGCTGTGCATGAATGCTTTCGAATTTTTGCAACTAACTTGCAGAGCTGGGAGTGTTTTCTCATATTCACATCCAAAAACAGAAACTGAGACTCTGAGAGATTAAATAAAGGATTTATAACTGGATTGAACAAGAGGACAGAAAATTCCATACTAATTCAATGTGGAGGCTGCTGGGAACCCTATCAGTTTGAGTGGAAGGAAACCACATTAAGATGGGTTGCAGAGGAAACGAACATTTTATATATGGCAGAATGATCATTAAGAAAGTAAACAAGTAAAGTATGGGCTAAGAAAGCAATTTATGAGGTAGGATGGACATAGGATTCATCATACTAATCTACAAAAATCTTTTATAAAGTGAGGAACAAAAAAATTACAATCAAATATAAAAATAGTCAATGAATATGACCAAGCAATACATAGAAGAAGAAATCCAAACAGTCAATAAACAAGTTTGAAAAGTTGAAATTAAATCTGAATGTCTATATATACACTACCAAATGTAGAATGGACGGCTGGTGGGAAGCAGCCGCATAGCACAGGGAGATCAGCTCGGTGCTTTGTGACCACCTAGAGGGGTGGGATGGGGAGGGTGGGAGGGACACACAAGAGGGAGGGGATATGGGGATACGTGTATACGTATAGCTGATTCACTTTGTTGTACAGCAGAAGCTAACGCACGATTGTAGAGCAATTATACTCCAATAAAGATGTTGAAAAAAAAAATCTGAATGTCTATTTTTCACTCATTGATGATATAAGCCAGGTCTACAGAGGATAAAGGGAGAGATAAGCTTTCCTTTTGGCTGGTGGGAGTGTGAAATCTTACAACCTCTTAAAAATGTAATCTAGAGCGTATTTTAAATTTTAAAATATTTATGTCCTTGATTCACCAGTTCTGCACTTATGTGAGTATCATACACTCATGCTCATAGGACGTGTTAGCTATACCATTTCCTAGCTGTGTGATTCTTGGGAAAATTAATTTCAGCATGCCTTAGTCTCCTCATCAGTAAAACGGGGATAACTAAGGTACTCGTCTTACAGGAATGTTGTGAAAATTCCAACTTCTCCCTCAGTCACTGAGTTCTGGTTCCAAAAACTGGGTACTCTGTACAGAATGTGACTTCATACTGGTGGCTTCCTTCAGTCTCCTGATCATCATTCTTGATCGCTCTGTTTCCACAAACTGGTTTTACCCTTGCTGGCTACCTACTCATTTTCCCCTTGGGAAGCCATGTTCAAATAAATATCTCCATAATTTTCTGCCAGTCTAAGCCCTCTGGCTCCCTTTCCAAGCCTGCTGTTCATGATAATTTAATGCACCTGACTTCTGGTGATTAGGTGCTGCCACCTTATCTATTGTTTTGGGTTTCTATCGTTCCCATTGCTATCGGTGGGCCCAGGTCTAGTGGAATCTCTTGTCATCAACATTGGCAAATGGAGGAGAATTATCTCTGTACTTCTCAGTGTCCCTGGAACCTTACCCTGCCTACTGCCAGCACATTTCTCACTGCACTGGTGACTCATATACCCTTTGGGCCTTCCTGGAAACACGGTACTCTGGTAGGTTTTCTGTCTTATATCCTATATAAGATAGGTGTGGCCTATCCAAAGTCTCTATTGGATGCCCCAAGAGTTCAAGAAAGTCTCTTTACTCTGGCTAAAGGAAACTTGAATGGTCCTAGGCCCTGTGTAAGCTCTGGGAAATTTTTTTAATGACTGCTTGGAAATTGTTCTTTTTTCAGAAATTGTTCTCATCCAGCCTCATGAAGTTTCACCCTACACACGTGCCTTCAGGAACTCTCCTCCCTCAGAACACACATGAAGAATCACTACAGAGGAACACTCACATATGGAATGTGGAAAACCCTATAGCACAGGCGCTTCCATTACTGAGCAGAAGATGCAGAGATCTCGAGTGCAATTACCATGGGAAAGCCTGGAATGCGCTCTCAATTTTTAAGAGACATGAGGATTTATTCTGGAGAGAGAGCCCCATGAATGTCACCAGTATTGGAAAGCCTTCCATTTTTCCACATTCCTTAAACTGTGAAAACTCACTGCAGAAAAACTTGTGAGTATAAAGAATGAGAGAATGCCTTTAATGATACCTCTCACATTAGGAAAAATATGAAATTCCTGGATGCAAAACCTAGGAGTGGATTAGTTTTGGAAAATCTTTCCGCGATTCCTGTCTTTGCTGACTTGTGAGAAGTCACACGGGAGGGGAACCCTAGGAAACCCCTCAACATGGGATGACCTCAGCTCTTCTCTGAGTGGCCACAGGATAATTCAAACTCGGAATGAAAAGTGTAAATGTTGAGTGTGGGATTACCTTTATCAGTGTCTCATCCTTAGGGTGGGGCGCTAGGTCATTAATGTTCAGTCTTTTTGCTTAAATATAAACACTTATGTCTATATCCATACCCTAAAATAAACCTTCAATTATGTTCCATAAAAAGAAAGTTTGATGTTCAGCCAAAGACTCAAGGGGATGCTTACACAGATTTCCGCACCTTGTTACCGGGTAGCTCCTCCCTCTCAGATACCCTGACTCACAAATTCTAGTTATTTTGCAGTGGATGAACTCCAGTCTCATGGCCCCTCAACTCAGCCAGATTGTCAGATTTTGTTGGAGCCCCACCCTTCCGTGACCCTCAGTCCAGGGAGAGAGCCTGGGTGGTGACAGAGTCTCCTCACTGGTTGCTCCTTCCTTAGGGCTCTATTCCTATGTTGTCTGTTGTCCAGAGTCTGACAGCTGTGCTCTCTATTTTGTCCAGGTCTCTAGCTGTCTACTGCAGGAGGGTCATTCTGACTACTTCCTCCCTGTGGCCAGAAGCAGAAGTTTGGAGGTTTTCTATTATCTATTCCAAATTTACTGGTAATAGGGATGCTATTTATTTATTTTTGGCTGTGTTGGGTCTTCATTTCTGTGCGAGGGCTTTCTCTAGTTGTGGCGAGCGGGGGCCACTCTTCATCGCGGTGTGCGGGCCTCTCACTATCGCGGCCTCTCTTGTTGCGGAGCACAGGCTCCAGATGCGCAGGCTCAGTCGTTGTGGCTCACTGGACCAGCCGCTCCACGGCATGTGGGATCTTCCCAGACCAGGGCTCGAACCCGTGTCCCCTGCATTGGCAGGCAGACTCTCAACCGCTGCACCACCAGGGAAGCCCACTATTGCCTTTTAAACACTGATTGTCCTGCAATCCTGACAAACTTTCCTATTAACCTCCATGGCTCATCCGGACCTTCTCTTAAGAATTTTTTTACAAACTACTCTAATATATGCAAATAAAGATAGTGTCTCGTCTTCCTCTCCAATTCCTATAATTATTATTTCTTTTTCTTTTCTTATTTCTTTAGCTAGGAGCCAGAGTACACTTTTGAATGGTTGTGATCATAAAGGTTATCCTTCCTTTGTTCTCGACTTTAGTGCTAATGCTTCTAGAGACTATCCTAGTGGTTAGTTAGGATTAATCCTAATCCAAATCCATTAGGATTAGTGGTGCTATAGGTTTTTAAAGTTTCTTCTTGTTCCCAGTTCCATGAGAGTTTTTAAATCACAAATTGGTGTTGAATTTTGTGACTGCCCGAGGTGCATCTATTGAGATTTTCCTTTGCTTTCTTATTATTCTTTTAGTATGACATACTACAATGATACATTTTCTGCTTTTGAAATATACATTCCTGGACTAAACCTGCATTATGCTTTTTTAATACAGAGTGGAGTTTAATTTGCCAAAACGTTGTTTAAGATGATCATATCTACCTTCCTAAATGAGATGGCTCCATCTTTTCCTTTTCTTCTACTCCCCTGGTCCAGTTGGTGGAAAGGATAAATGCTAAATTTTTCCAGTGAGCTTGGAGGATTTCCTTCTTTTTTCGGTCTCTTAAACAGTTATTTAAAACAGGTATTTTTTGAAAGTGTGGCAAAACATACCATTAAAGCATTCAGTCCTGCTGTCTTTTTAAACAGGAATCTTTTGATTACCAACCAATTTATTTTTTTTAAATGTGTTTTATTTTATTTATTTTTTAAAATTTTTATTTATTTATTTATTTATGGCTGTGTTGGGTCTTCGTTTCTGTGTGAGGGCTTTCTCTAGTTGCGGCAAGTGGGGGCCACTCTTCATCGCGGTGCGCGGGCCTCTCACTATCGTGGCCCCTCTTGTTGTGGAGCACAGGCTCCAGACGCGCAGGCTCAGTAGTTGTAGCGCACGGGCCTAGTTGCTCCGCGGCATGTGGGATCTTCCCAGGCCAGGGCTCGAACCTGTGTCCCCTGCATTGGCAGGCGGACTCTCAACCACTGCGCCACCAGGGAAGTCCAATGTGTTTTATTTTATTAAGAATTCCTGTTTCTTTGTGAATTGGTGTTGGTAACAGAGGAGAAGCAAGCAGAATTGCCTCAGAGACCCAGGATTCAGAACGACAAACAGATGCTCTCCCTTTCACTGGAAGTGGTTTTGTTTGAAGTTCATTTCTCCAGGGGGTGGAGCTCCATTCCCGGTGGGGGGGGGGGCCGGGGGGGGGAGGGTGGTTGCCAGGCAAACTTCCCCCAGAGTCACCAGCTGCATTCCCCAAAACTCCTGTCCAGCTGTTCTGCATCCCCCAAGAGCCTGGCACCCAAGCCTTCTGTGTTTATACCACGCACACCTGATGGTTCTTGCTCTTACTCTACACAAGGTATTAGAGGATGAGCAGTACCCTCTCTGGAGAGGAAAACTCCACGTGCCCAGTGGCATCAACCGCCCCCTGCGTGCTGCTCTATGAGGTGATGAGAGACCGGGCACCATGTGCCTTCCTTTCTGTGTTTTGTTTTTTCAATACTTTGCAGTATGACACTGTGAAATGTGTCTCGAGTCCTACATTTTAATTGTATTCTTCTAGAAACGTTTCCATTTTTACTGTTTTCAAATCTGTTGGCATAAAGTTGCATGTAGCTGTCTCATGATTTTTAAATAATTCTACCATACTGTTGTTCTAGCCCCATTTTTATTCCTTATTTGTTTTTTGTGTCTCTTTTCTCCTTTTTAATGATCAGTGTTATTTTACTGACTTTTTAATAAATTGGGTTTTGATTCTGTTGATTCTTTTTATTGTTTCTTTATTTTTCATTTTATTAGTATCTGCTTTTATGTTTTTATTTCCTTTTAATTTTTTTAGGCTTGAGTGCTTTTTCTTTTAACTTGAAACAAAACTCATTTGTTTAAGAATTCTATTTTTAATAAATGCATTAAGGCTATAATTTAAACCCCAAGTACAAATTTAATTATATCCTTCAAATTTTGAAATATATAGTATTTTCATGGTGTTCAGTTTTAGATACTCTGTAATTTTCACTGTGAATTAATCCATAATCCATGAGTTATTAATAAATATATGTGTCCCCATATCTGGAGAGGACAAAGTATCTACAAAGTTCTTTTATTTTTAATTTCCAGTTTAATTGCCTTATGCTTAGCAAATACGATTTGTATTTTATTGATTCTCTGAAATTTATTATAAATTTCTTTGCAATTTAATGCATAATCAAGTCTATATAATCCTAGTTGTGTTCTTAAAAATAATATCTATTGTATGTTTGCAGTGATGGGAGATTTTATATAAATTCTGTTCCTTTTAATTTTACTGGTTATAATTTTTGTCTTGCATATTTGAATGCCAATTTCTAATACAGAAGTGTTGAAATATCTCTCAAGGCTTAAAATTCAGTATATTTTGAGGCAGTATGGTTAAGGCATACAAATATGTGATTCTTGATTGGGTTGTTCCTTTTAGTAATATAGAATAATATATTTAGTAATATATAGTGTCCTTCTTTACCCCTACAAAGGCTATTTACCTTAAGTTCTCTTTCGTCTAATATTAATATTGTTATCCTAACTTTTTTGGTCAACTTTTGTAAGATATACCTTTTCCTGTCTTCTAATTTAAACTTTTCTATGCAGCCTTATGTTTCCCTGTGTTTCTTTTAAGTAACATTAGCCAGATTTTAAAATACTTTACCTCTTGTCTTAACTGGCAAATCTAATCCATATACATTTATTGAGATTATGATATATTTGGATTAATTTCACCCATATTGATTTTCTACTTATCATTGATTTTCTACTTATCATTCTTTCTCTTTTCTTTTTTTGTCTTTTCCTTCCTTTTATTGGATTAATGAAGTTTTCTATAATCACCTTTCTCCCGCTTTTCCCCTCTGTTGATGAGCCATAGGTTATATTTTCATTAATTTAGTGATTGATTGCCAATAAAGTTTTAACTTAACTGTAAGGTTTTTTTTTTTCTGGCAAATCCTATAGTAATTAACTACATCCTACCTCAAATTATGGCAAGAATTTGTCATGCTTTTACCCATTATAAAACCTCACACTCTTATTATTGTCCTTAAGACTTTTTATTTTATCCTCTTTTAAAACACAGACACAGATTATTTTTATAGTCAATAATAGATTACAATTCCTGCCATAGTTTATATTAATTTCTGGGCTTATACTTCAAGTATGCCATGCCACCTTCTGTGCCCACTTTTATTCTTGCTGAATGTATCAACGCTCTTAGTGAAATGCAACAGAAAATGCCTTTAACTAATTAAATAAAAGGAATTTATTTAAAAGATATTAGGATATATAGGATGGATAAACAATAAGGTCCTACTGTATAGCACAGGGGACTATATGCAATATCTTGAGATAAACCATAATGGAAAAGAATATGTAAAAAATATATATCTGTGTAACTGAGTCACTTTGCTCTAAAGCAGAAATGAACACAACATTGTAAATCAACTCTACTTCAATAAAATTAAAAAAAAAGATATTAGGTAGTTTACAGAATCATGAGGAGGCCAAGTTTCCAGGAATAATGGGCAAAACCACTCCACAGAGCTGATCTGATGAAAAAACTGTCTCTGCTGCCCATAAGCACTAAATAGGGCAGTTTCCACAGCTGGCACATCTGTGGGGAGCCAAAGCTGGCAGCACCTACTGCCTTCGTACTGTATGTACCCTTTGAAGGATGTCAGCATGTGAGCCCTCACTCAAGGCATGGGGAGCTCTATCTATCTCCCTACTGCAGGATGGGGTAGCTACATAATTTTTTGGAATTCTTACAGACAGGAGATTTGTATCTTCTCCCCCGTTTACTTATTAATTCATTCATTTATATCAGTATGGGTTCATGGATATTTATTATCTACTTTGGATTATAATCCCAAACTGCTTTCTTTATTTTCTTGTTTGAATTGTTCCAGCTTTGGCTATAGGGAGCTCTTCCAATTGGTTTTCCTGTGCCCCTTTGACATAAATTTATCTTTTTAGCACTTCCTTACCCTCTGGCACCACAAAACGCTCAGGCTCATCTTGTGGATTTCCTGCTCCAGTCTTAGAATCCCATTTCCAAGGAGGCTTGGTTCCTGGTATCGGAGAACAGTGTTAGAAACCAAGATCTGGGGATGACATGAACTGTTCTGACACTTTTTAGAACCTGTCCTGGGACTGAACTGAATGACAATGATAACTTCTAATCATAACTCCATATTTGGTTTTAGGACTTGAAGACAGACGCTTCTCTCTTCTTTAGTAGCAGCATTAAACAGTGAGCTGGCACCATTTGGAGGCATAAGATTTTCTACCGGGACACAGTAGCTATTCCGTGTTCCCTATGTTGCAATCATGTAAAATTTATCTTTGTGAGAAAGACACTCACAGCTTTTGGTAAGAATTGCTTGAGGACAACCGCTAACTGTCACAACTTGTGATTGTCATCTTCGTTCTGACAGAGGTAAAAAAGGTTGTTTAAGGTAAGTGATACAGGACTAGGCATAGAGGAAATGTGAGTAAGGGTCTCTCACAGCACGTAGAATTTACAGACCCTTCCTGTGCTGTCCCAGAGGAGAAGAAAGGACAGTCAGAAGATGTTGCTGGGAGTGGGTGGCTATCCACGGCGCTAGACGGAGACACAGCAGGTGCAGAGAGAGGAGGGGGCAGAGCAGACAAAGGGGGAGCAGGGGGCGTTTGGTCAAGTAAGTGCATTCACAAAAGGTAGGCACGGAGAACTCCTGTTGTATAACTTATGAACGTGCTGCTAGGATGAGACAGCTGCTCAAACGTGCTGTCCTGGGTGGAGCTGTGGGAGGAGCGATGGGATGCCGCAGGTCATCCCTAAAGGCTCAGGTGTCATGGGCCATGTCACAGAGGCCCCGTTTCTGGGCTCCTCAGCCTGCCTGACACTGGTGTGTTTGCTTTGACTCTGGAGGAAAGGACATGCACAGAAAGTTGGTCCCAGAAGGGAGCTTGGCAGCAGAAAGGGCAAGCTGTGAGATGTTATGAAGCAGTGAGAAAGTTGAGATGGCAAGAAGGAAGGGCAGAAGGGATGAGCTGGATGGCGAAGGTGTCTGCTGAGAGCTCCTGGAGGAGGTTGACCTGAGCAGGATGTGCAGGTGAGATGGGGAGCTTCCAAGTGTGGGATGCGGAGATGCAGAGCGGTCAGCTCAGGCAGCAGGGGGATGCCCGTGGGACAGGGTCCACCTGACATGGGGGGGAGCGAGTGACAGCCAATCAGAAAGCATCATCTGTCCTCAAGAAAAAGGGCAAAAGGTGAGATTCGAAGCAGCCTGGGGTGAAATGTGTCAACTTGCAACAAGAGAGTATTAGCCCGGAGATGCCATAGTCCTGGGGTCACACACCAGCAATGTGACTTTAGACAGTTAATTAACCTATCTGGGACTCAGTTTTCTCATCTGATAATGAGATAATTTTTAAGTCCTCTCCTGAGTCAATAATTCTCATTTTGACTCTGTGATCCAACTGTATATTGGCACATTCTCTACCAAGATGTAAACCGTGGGCCAAGGTTTGTCATCATAAAGCAGAGGGTCTAGGTCCTGGCTCACACCAGAATCTCCAGGGGACTTATTTTTAGAATTCCTCGTGTGACTCCAAGAAGCATCCAGAATTAGGCATCATTGCCTTCAAGCAGCGGCTCCCGAACTTGAACTTGCATCAGAATAAAGCGGGAGGGCTTTTGAAACACAGGATGCTAGGTCTTTCCCCAGCTTCTCTGACTCAGTAGGTCCAGGGTGGGACCTGAAAACTTGCATCCTAACAATTTCCCTGGTGATGGTAGTGCTGTTGATCCCATGACACTTGGACAACATTAGAGGAAAACACTTCTTGTTCCTAAGTAACGATGCAGGATTGAATCTTTCTTTCCTTCTTCCTTTCTTTCTTCCTTCCTTCCTTCCTTCCTTCCTTCCTTCCTTCCTTCCTTCCTTCCTTCCTTCCTTCTTTCCTTCCTTTCTTCCTTCCTTTCTTCATATTTTTGACTCAATACAGGGAAACTAAAGAAAATTTTGTTAAATGTATGTTGAATATTATTGCTAGCACCCAAAATCCCAAGATCCCAAGGTGATATTGACCTGAATATCAATTCAAGGAGTGAGATTATAACTTAGTAATTGATATTTAATTATACCTGCCTGGAGGAAGGCTGTGAAAGCAGAAGGGAACTGGTTGTAGGAAGCATAGAAGGAAGAAGTCAACAACACAGAGGCCAGCTATGTGTGTGTCTTCTCACTGTGCGGGGTTGGGGGGTGCACCGTGGAGCTCACAGAGGGATGACCAGATTTCATGCAGTCATCCCGTCATTGGTTCATCACTGGTTTGCACCAATTTGTGCTGGACACTCTGCTAGGTGCTAGATTTAGGCAAAAACTAACATAGACTTGGTCTCCAGCCTATTGGGAAAGATGGATGATCAAACAAGTAATTGTGATAATGAGATGTCATGACCAAGGGTTTTCAGGAAGGTGTAGGATCACATTGTAACCAAGCTGGTTAGGATCATTGTCAGTCCTTTAGAGAGGAGAATTGAGATGAATGAGCGGATGGATAGACAGAAGGATGAATGGAAGGATGGATGCAAGAAAGGATGGAAGGAAGGAAGGAAAGGAAATGTGGGTGGATGGGTAGATTGATAGATGGATTCCAGACTAATAGAGTCTATTTAAAAATATAAGATTATGGTGTCATTCCCAGAGGTGTTATTCAGGGTTCTTGGTTGCAAGTAACAAAAATAATCTCCAAATATACTACCCAAAAAAGGAATTTACTAGGAAGCAATAAAGGGCCAAATAATTAGAAGAAAGTTGAAGAGAATCAGACCTGGGAAATGGGCAAGAATCAAGGCTGATCTGAAAGTCAGTAGCAGAATATCCTTCAGTCCAAGGTCCATCGGACGCCATTGTCACGTCCACTGAGCCCCACAGCTGCCATGGAGAAGGCTTGACTATCCTTGTGCCTGTGCATCATACGCTTTTTCTTTTATCTATTTTGTTGTAAAACTCACTTGACATAAAAATCATCATGTCAACCATTTAAAGTGTACAATTTACATTTAGTACATTTGTAATGTTTCCCAACCATCACCACTCCCTAGCTCCAGATCACTTCATCACCCCAAAATAAACGCCATGCCCATTAAAGGGTCACTCTCATCCCTCCTTCCCCCAAGCTCCTGGAAACCACCAATCTACTTTCTGTTTCTAGGTACTTGCCTATTCTGGACTTTTCATGTAAGTGCAATCACGTAACATGTGCTTTTTTGTAACTGGCTTCTTTCTTTCACTGAGCATCATGTTTCCAAGGTCTGTCCGTATTGTAGCATGTGTCAGGACTTCATTCCTTTTCATGGCTGAATAATATTCCATTGTGTGGATGGACCATACTTTGTCTGTGCGTTCCCCCAGTGGATGGGCATTTGTGTTGTTTCTACCATTTGGCTATTGTAAATAGTGCTGCTATGAACATTCGTGTACAAGTTTTTGTGTGGACACATGTTTTCATTTCTCTTGGGTATACACCTAGAAGTGGACAGACTGGTCATTCCATGTTTAACTTACTGAGGAAGGTTCATATTTTTAAATACACTTCAGATTTAATTCTGGGTGTGAAAGTCTGATTGGTAAAGCCAAGGATCTGTGCTCTGTGGCAGGGGCGAGGGAGCCCCAGGTCTGCAGGGTGTGCCACTCTCCCAGCCCACATCCCTAACTCAGCAAGACACGCCTGACATCAGCTGGCTGCTCCCCAGCTCATGGCAGAGTAGTGGGCTTTAGGAGGCTAATTCTCGTCCAGCTGAGTACACGGTCCATTTGCATGTAGTATCATTTAACCTTGTAGATTTCAATGAATGTTGCTTTATGTTTTGAAAAGAATGAGATTTCAACTGACATCGGACAAACTATTTACCAAGTAAAGTAAAAATTCCTTTCCAAAGAGTGTTCGAAGCATCTTTTGTAGGAAAAGAGATATGAGATTCTTAGGATAGAAGAAAAATTGACAACATTTATCATGACAACTTCCAGACTTCTTTCTAGGTGAAATTTAATATAGATAATGAGTTTACTGTCGTCTTCACGTTGGGATGAGTCCGGCCAGTGAGACGTGACTGCACCTTTTATCACCTATTGGGAGGCAGCCTGGGCATGCCGTAAGTCACCCTGTTCTTTGGCAGGATAAGAGCCCCAGCATCCGTCTTCTCTTAAAAGTACAGAGTTTCTGGCAACATATGGGCAGCGAAACCCAGGCCTCACCCCTGCCATTTTAATTTCTCCCTGACTTGCTGCTGACAGAGGCGCCTTGGGTCCACACTGCTGCTGACACCACCGGGAACCTACGGATTCTTCATCCCCACAGCAGCTGCCGCTTCTCACAGCGGGTGGGGCTGAAGGGCCAGGGCTTGGCTGCTGGCATTCCAGCTACCAGCGCAGGCCACAATTTTTCGTGGAATTTTCTTTTAAGTGCAACATCTATGAAGGCAGAGAAGCACATATTGCATTCTTCTGTTTAGGGATGATTTCTGCTCATGAGGCTTCATCTGACCTATCGCCAGGGGACCCCTGGCACAAAGAGACAGGTGCAAAGCAGGGCATTGCAGGACTTGTGCTGGGTGCAGCGGCTCCTCCCCAGGGGGTACACGTGCCCAGGGCTTGGAGTGCACGCTGACTCTAGGATCCTTCACTGAACCTGCTTAGTTCAGATCCAATGAGTTATCTCGGGTCCAGTGAGAGCCATGTTGGTGCTTCTCAGCTACAGCAATGACTCAAGAGGTATTTTGTACAGCACAGAAGTGAATTTTCAAATCATAGCTTCAACCAAAAGTCACACTTATCTTCTTTTACATGTAGGAATCACTATAATAAAGCATCAGTGAGTAAGTGCAAAGATGAATTATACGTCAACAAGATTGCTGAATAAATGTATATAATAAAGCAGTGGTTCTCAAATATACTAGTGCGTTAGACTCACTAGTATAAAATTATCTATTCAAAGCTTCATCTAAGCGACCTGAATCAGAATCTGTGGGGGGAAGTTGAGAACAAGGTTGTCATACACAGTTGTGAAGTTTGCACACTGCACAAAGGCACCTGGTGGAGGAGACCAACCATTAGGGGCTGAAATCCAGACCATGGTCAGCTTGCCCACCATGTGTCCTGGCTCAGGGCTCAATTAACCCGAAGAAGGGACATATTTTAGGATTTATAACACATACAAAGATTCTGTGTGTGTTAGTTGACACCTCAAGT
Organism: Balaenoptera physalus; assembly: GCF_965194825.1. Classification (NCBI taxonomy): domain Eukaryota; kingdom Metazoa; phylum Chordata; class Mammalia; order Artiodactyla; family Balaenopteridae; genus Balaenoptera; species Balaenoptera physalus. Next base: position 133,058,759 of record NC_138885.1, on the reverse strand, counting down.
GGGGTTGTATTAAGAAAAAAAAAAAAGCTGCTCAGCTAACTTTGAAGCACAACCTGGTTTGAGCACCTTTTGGTCTATAAGGCAGTGTTCAAATTCATTGGATTAGTTAGAAAAATCCTTTTGGGGGACATTCTTGAGAGGTTTAAAATATATCTCCCTGCATTGTTGAATGATGTATTTAATGAGATGTTTTCTATTTTACTTTTCCTAGAGAGTTTCCTTTTGAATTTACTGAACAACCATGAAAAACCCTAAATAGTAAGAACAATAGTTATTTAGTGGTCATTCTATACTTCAGTTAACAAAATTGTAACATCCTACTAATTCTCTTGAATTTTCAGCAATTTCACCAACACTTCAGACAGAAGTGAGCAAATCAAAGAAGACAGCCATAATTCTGTCTATTTGTAGCACTGTCCATGGTATGTGACCTCAGAGGTGATGATGGAGCTGTTTTAGCTGCATCCCTTTGTGTCAGAGACAATGACCCAGTGTAGGTTGTGTGGTTTGCTCAAGGGCACACAGAGAGCTGGTCTTGAACTGGAGCCACGTGGCCTCCTGTCTTCAACAGAGATGAGCATCTTCATGATTGTCTTCCGATCTGGATGTTATGTCAAGTGCCAAGAACACACAGACATCTAAGGCAGAGTTTGTGTCGTAAGGAGCTCATAGTCAAAGCGGATGACACCATTCTGTGTAAGGACTGCAGCATAAACGCCAAGCCTGATGTCATACACAGCATGTTCTATTTAAGTCCTTAGATTTTGTCATCACCCCCTCAGAAGTCCACATGGATGAGAAAACATAACTACTAGATGGAGTAAGTGGCCAGTCTCCTCGTTACCTGGGAGAGGCTATGAAATCCTGCAGCCCCTGAAAATGCCACGGCATTCTTTACTGCCGTCCTTCGTGAAATCACGTTGGGAATTTCCTTATTCATTTTGAATGTATTTTCTACCTAATCATGACAATACAAAGGTAATTTTGGCATCTGGGTCACCAAAAGGAATATTTCTTGGAATATTTCTCTACATTTCCATTGGAAGGAAAGAAGGAAAGAAGGAAAGAGTGAAGGAAGGGAGGGAGAGAGGAAGGAAGGAAGGAAGGGATGAAGGGAGGGACAAGGGAATAAGAGGAGAGGGAAGACTGATGGAAGGAGAGAGGGAGGAAAGAAGGGAGGAAAGACTTGACTTGGTGAAGTTTGGTGTTCTCGAACAAGGGACTCAAAGGGTGAGCCCACAGGCCAGCACAGATCAGACAAATCACTCTTCATCAAATCACTCAGTGTGCAGACAGACCTGGGATGCAAAGGAGAATAAGATTCCTTCTCTTGTCTCAAGGACTTCAGTCTGGCTGACCCATCTGGTGGGCGAGACAGGCACGTAAACCAAATTGAGTCGCTGTGTGATAAATGTCTCAACAGAAGGGATTGTGTAGGGCAGGTTGGCAGATGGAGTGATGGCAACAGGGGAGATGTCTGGGAAGTTTCTCATAAGAAGAATGCCTGAGCAGGGGGTTCAAAGATAAAGACGCGTTTTCCAGGTGGGCAAGGAAGCCTCAGTTCTAATTGACTTTTATAGCCAACCTAGGCTGTCTTTTAAAACACTTCTTCTCATCGTTAAAATGCACGTTCTGAGCAGTCGGTCTGGGGTGGGTTCCCAGGTACCACACTTGGAGCAACGAGCCTTTATTGAAGTGGCTTCTGTGGGTGAAGTCTGAGCAAAGGTGCCAAGTGCAAGTGCTCTTGGGAATTCAGGGCGCAGCAGTGAACAAGACCACGATGTTCTCTGTCCTCACAGGACTTAGAGTCTAATGACAAAGAGCGAGAACAAAGCCCCACGTCGTTTCAGTTTGATCTAGATTTCTCCTTCAAAGCCTGCGCTCATGATAATTTTCTTTTCTCCTGCTTGCATCCTTTGTCTGTAAATGCTCTTGGCCTTAGGTCTCTCCTGCCATTCTGCTCTCCTAGCATCTCAGGGAGGCTTGGAAACTGACATCGCTGGGACTAATGTTTCCCTGCTTGTCATGTAAAAATAGCTTTGCTTTGATATGGTTCTAACTTAGTGGGTGCTTGAAAGGTGCTCTGGGAACGAACAAGCACAATTAAAGTGTCATCTACTCCACAAATGTTTTCTACACTCCTGCTATTAACCCCAGATACATGGGATTAGGTAATGGTCGCTGGCCTGAAGTCACTTACAGGAAAATTGCTAAAGATAGCAAATGAAGTAATAAGTTTAAAAATGTCATGAAATATCTGTGTGCTGTGTGTGATGTAGGCATACGGTTTGTAGGACCTCAGAGGAGAAGAGAAGGGTTATTTCTGTGAGTTAGACGTGGCAGATGAGGGCAGAGGGGTTGTTCTAGAAAGACTTGGCCCACCCTAGCCAGACCGGGCTTTCTTCTGCTCCTTGGACATGCCCTGTTCAGGCCACCCTTCCCCTTTCATCTGGGCAGTTCCCGCTGCCTGGAAACCTCTCCCCATCCTCCTGCCTTCTATTCTACTTAACACTGACTTTTCTTCTGGGTCCTCCTTCTTGACCCTCACAAGGTTTAAGGTGACCAACCATTTCCTGGGACATGAGACTTTTGCTCCTAAAATGAGGACAGCCCTTGCCAACCGGAATCATTGGTCATCCTGCGTGTCACCCCAGGTGTGGTTCTCCTGATCCTTCCCCTTAGCAGCAGCACTCAGTGAATTGCCTGTCCTCTGTCTCTGTCCTCCTTACACAGAAGCAGCAGCTCTGGAAGGCCAGTCCTGGCCTAGGCATCCGCCGTGCCCCACACCCTCAGCACGTGGCAAACGCTCGTGAACACTTGGCATGGAAACCTGGTCCTTGAATGCTCTTGGGAAAGGAGTAGGTGTTTACCAAATAGACAGGGAAGGGATGAAGCTCTGGATTTGGAGAGCAGCATGTGCAAAGGCCCAGGGGCATCAAGCTGGATGAGTCTCAGAAAACCAAGCCGTCCTCCACTGTTCCTAGGGTGTGAGGGGGCTGAGGCAATACTTCCTCAGAGGAATCCCAGGGAAGAAAAAGGGGGCAGAATAAGCAGGGCCGTGAAGACACCAGACCAGGCAGTTTGTACTTGTTTTTATAGACTGGTATGGAAATATTGCATCATTTCCAGCAGGGGTTAAAGTTGGGCTTTTAAGATATTGCTCTGATGGCACTGTGCCAGCAGGAAAGCTATGAAGAGGCCCTTTGGCAGAGGGGGATGGAGTGGATAGGGTAATGTTCCAGAAATACTCAGGAGCCTACTGAATCTATGCTCATGACTTTCGTGGGGGAGGATGGCAAAGGATGGGGACGAGACAAGGGTTGCACCCAGATTTCTCACTGGGGAGTTGAGGAAATCAGATGAGGAACAGGTTTGGGGAAGAGTGAAGATGTGTGGTTTGGAGAAGCTGCCTTGGGTACCAGCCGGGTGACCTGATACATGGTTAGCTCTGTGGGTTTGGAGCTTAGGTTAGAGTTCCGGGCCAGAATGAGGTTTAATTGTCATCAACTCTAGATGTTAATTAAAGGCGAGGCGTGGAAGGAATTGCCCAGGGAGACTGTGCAGAGGAAGAAGAGGAGGAGGCTCACGCAGGGCTCTGGGGACTGCAGAATGATTAGGAGGTGGAGGGAGTGAGGGAGGGAAGGAGGGCCAGAGAGAACGCTGTTTGGAATCGGAGCCTTTTAAGAAAGCGATGCTTTTGGTCTGGGTTCTGTGTTCATCCAGCGTGAAATGCCGGGCACGATATTGGAGGGCTGGAGGGGATCTCGGGAGGTGCTCCAGGTTCGGCACATTGGAGGCAAGGGTGCTGTGATTACCCTCCTTCCCTAGATCTTCTCCCACAGTGACTGTGAACAGAGGCGGACAGGGAACTGAGGTCCACTCCTGGCTGGACCACTCATGGGGAGCTCTTGTTCTGTCCCAAATGGTTTCACCAGAAGAGGACATGACTTCTAAGCAAGAGCAATGGGAGATGCTCCCGGGATGGTCGGCCAACTTTTCTTCCAGATCTGATTCCGCACAAGCAGACACATGCCTGGGGCAGGTCCCGTAGCCCTTCTGGGCATGGCTGCCTTGGCTGGACTTGACAGATCTGAGGCTGCTTCCAGCTCTGTAATCTCTGGGTCTCTGACCTTAGATTCTGGCATGGACCACCCCTTGGGGGATCTTTTGTAAAGCTCCTAATCATCATTATTTCAGTGCCCAGCTCAGCGCATTCATTTAGTGAACGTTGGTTGAGCATCTGCTTTGTTAGACTCTGGGTACAGAGGGAAGACAAACAGATGTGACCCCTGACCTGCAGGCCCACGGGAGATACACAGTATGTAAATGAGCACATATAAATATCACCTGTTGTGATGTGCGTTAAGAGGTTGAGAACTGGGTTCCCAGGGATGGCGTGTCAGGAGCCGGTGAATACAACGTGGTGTTCTGGCTGTGCTGATCTAGCAGGGGGAGGGTGGGGAAGCTCATCAGGGGACAGCCAGTGAGTGGTCAAAGGAGAGAGCCAGGGAAGGGGCCCAGAACAGGTATGACATCAGATGCAGGACAGGCTGGGCCACCCAGGGCCCCATGGAAGTGGTGGATTGATTCTGAGTAGAAGGTGTCTTGATTAGGCTGTTATAATATCACAGGCTGGGGGCTCAAACAATAGAAATTTCTTTCTCACAGTTCTGGAGGCTTAAAGTCCCAGATGAGGGTGCCAGCAGGGTCAGGGTCTTGGTGAAGGCCCTCTTCCTGATTTGCAGATGGTCGTCTTCTTATTGGATCTTCACAGGGCAGAGAGCAGAGAGACAGGGCTAGTGTTCTGATGACCCTTCTTATAAGGGCACTAATCCATCACAAGGGCCCCACCCTCAGGACCTCACCTCAACCTAATCATCTCCCAATGGCCCCACCTCCCAACGCTATCACCTTGGGGATTAGGTGTCAATATATGAATTATGAAAGCATAAACATTCAGTCCATATGAAGGGGAAGCCATCACAGAGGGCATATAAGGTGAGTGGCGTGGTGCAATTTACACTTATAAAAACATGTCAAGATCACTCTTAAACAGGACTAATTTTCCACATTTCATGGTGTCCTATACAATTTGGGGGAGTTTTGCTATAGGCTTTGCAATATTGCTTTGACAAATGGGTAGGAACCATGGAAGGATGTAACAGATCATTTGAAATATCAGCCCAAGCTACCACCACCACTAGTTAAACTACTAGTATTTTTTTAAAAATTATCATCTCAAAATAAAGAAGCTGCCAAATTTCCCTGATGGGTGAATTTATCTGATGGTGAAGGGTGGTTTAGACAATAATCCCAGGATAAAATGATAACCAACAACGACCTGCTGTATAACACAGGGAACTCTGCTCAATATTGTATAACAACCTAATTGGGAAAAGAATTTGAAAAAGAATAGTTATATGTATATGTATAACTGAATCACTTTGTTGTATACCTGAAACTATGTTGATTAACAACAAACAGTGTTGATTAACAACACTGTTAATCAACTATAATCCAATATAAAATAAAAAGTTTTTTTAAAAAGGTCATTTTCCTTTTGATCTTCAGAGAATAAGAGGTCTCTGGTGAGGCCCTGCCAAGCTCCTCTTTATGAGACCCTCCCGGTCCTCCACAAGGAGACCGTTGGCGCTGACCCAACGGTCTCCCAGTCGTTTTCAACAGCACAAAGCCATCCACATCCCTCCTGATGGAAGCAGCTTGTCAGTCCCTGAACTCAGCAAGGTGAGCTGGTGATGGTCAAATTTCTGATGCCCATGTTTAATCCTGGCCTGGTCTATTGACCAAGAAACAGCTACCTGTGATTTTGCTGGAAAGAGGCTATCTTAGACTGAAACTGTTGGGTTGTGAGCGGCAGAGATCCATTCCAGTTGAGAGGAAAGGGGGTTCATGGGGATGCAGGGGACTCTTGGAGAACCTGACTGTAGGGATGGCACGTCACCAAGCGTGCATGCATGTCTCTGGCCTGCCCGCCGGCCTCTGCCCTCTCTGCATGTCTGTTCTCACTCTCCCCTCTCAAGCCAACCTCCTCTGCTGGTTCCCAGTCTATGCGCCCACACAGCTTTGTTTAGCATCTCTCTAACTATGCCAAGTGCCAGCTCCTGACCCCAACTCTATATGAATTGCTTGTTATTGAAGGGAAATGTACATAACATAAAATTAACTTCTTTAATGTACAATCCAGTGGCATTTGTTATATTCACAGTGTTGTGCAACTACCACCTCTTTTTAATTCCAAAACATTTTCATCACCTCAAAAGAAAACCCCAGGAATTCCCTGGCGGTCCAGTGGTTAGGACTCTGTGCTTTCACTGCTGAGGGCCGGGGTTCGATCCCTAGTCGGGGAACTAAGATCCCACGAGCTGGGCAGTGCAGCCAACACCCCCAGCAAAAAGAAAAGAAAAGAAAAAGAAAGAAAACCCCATACCCATTACTATAGACTAAGTATAAGTACCCCTCCCCAAATTCATATGTTGAAACCTGACACCCAAGGTGATGGTATTAGGACACGGAGCCTTTGAGAGGGAATTAGTCATGAGCGTGGAGCTTTGTGAATGGGATTAGTGTCCCTATAAAGGAGGCCCCACAGAGCTCCCTGCTCTTTCCACCCTGTGAGGACACAGCAAAAAGTCAACCTTCTATGAGGAAGTAGGCTCTCACCAGACACCAAATCTGCCAGCACCTTGATCTTGAACTTCCAGTCTCCAGAACTTGAGAAGTAAATTTCTGTTGTCTCTAAGCCACCATTTGATGGGTTTTTTTGTTGTTGTTGTTATAGCAGCCCCCAAAGACTAAGATACCCATTAAGCAGTCATTCTCCCTATATTCCCTCCTCCAGCCCCTGGAAGTCACCAATCTGTTTTCTGCCTCTGTGCATTCACCTATTCTGGAAATTTCATATAAATGGAACCATGTAATACGTGCTCTTTGTGACTGATTTCTTTCGTTAGCATAATACTCTGAAGTTCATTCACACTGTAATCTGTATCAGTACATCATTCCTTTTTACGGTTGAATCATATTTCATTGTATGGATAGACCACATTTTGTTTATTTATTCATCTGTTGATGGTCACTTGGGTTGTTTCCACTTTTTGGCTATTGTGAATAATGCTGCTACAAACATGTACTGGTTTAAGTATGTATTTCAGTTTTTTTGAGCATATACCTAAGAACAGAATTGCTGGGCCGTTCGGTCATCTTATGTGTACCTTATTGAGGATCGAAATGAGTCTACACGTCCAGTGGTCTACACTGCATGCCAACTTGTCTCCAAGTCTGAAGTTCCAAATTCCTTGGACAGAGAATCTAATTGGCCCAGCGGGGGTTTAGCATCTCTCCTGGTGTAATCAGCTGGCATGTGTGGTGGGGTGGAGACAGGTGGGGGAAGATGGAGACACAGGTACATGGAGCTGCAGCATCACAGCAGAGAGGTTCTGGAGGAAGTAAAATAAGAAGGCAGCAGGCGGACTTCCCTGGTGATGCAGTGGTTAAGAATCCGCCTGCCAATTCAGGGGACACGGGTTCAAGCTGTGATCTGGGAAGATCCCACATGCTGTGGAGCAACTAAGCGCGTGCGCCACAACTACTGAGCCTGCGCTCTAGAGCCCAAGAGCCACAACTACTGAGCCCGCGTGCCACAACTACTGAAGTCCACACGCCTAGAGCCCGTGTTCCAAAAGAGAAGCCACTGCAATGAGAAGCCCACGCACCGCAACAAAGAGTAAGCCCTGCTTGCTGCAGCTAGAGAAAGCCTGCGCACAGCAACAAAGACCCAACACAGCCAAAAATAAAATAAATAAAATAAATAAATTTATTAAAAAAAAAAAAAAAGAAAGAAAGAAAGCAGCAGGCATCTTTAGCCCTTCAAGGAACTCCCAGGAGACACCCATGGCCTTGGGAATACAGGGCTCTCGCTGAGGCTCACAGGAGTTGGTGGTAATTTCCAAACACTTGTTTTCATGATTCACTCTTCCACCAAATTTTACATGATTGTTTCTAAAATACCACATATAACATCATCATAATAATTTGGTTGAATGACCATTATCCAAATTATTCCAAATGAACAGAATGAAACACTCAACATTTTAATGGGAAATTGCTTTCTGCACTGTCTGTAAATAGGGAACATTAATAATGCAACGCTGAGGCCCGCACATTGCACAGGATGAGAACGGCATCTTATTACAGTGGGTGCGATGAATAATTGATTCCTTTGCCATACTAAAAGGTAGATTCTGTTATTAAAATACATTGACATTTTCATTCATGACAGACACCCACTCTATGTTGGAATAATAACGACCAAATTATTTTTCCTCAAAAAAGAAGGATTTCCACATATGTCAGAGCAAAAAAAAAAAAAAAAAAAAAATACAAGCTGCTTTACACAGTGAATCATTTGTAATTATTTTTAAACTGTTTTGAATATGTGTTTCAATCTGGAGAGAGAGTCTAGTTACTTAAGGTGGGAAGGGCTCAGTCATTTAACTCAATGCTGAGGAGAAAAATCCTCAAAACCAGAACCTCAGTGTTCTTTAAATAAGCAGTTTGTCACTCTACTAGATAAGAAATGAAAAATTACTCATTACTCTCATGATAAAATGTAATAACTATCCTCTAAAAACCCTTCATAACTTAAAGGTCAACCACAACCATGCAATGGTGTATCTTTTTTGCAGATAAATATTAAAGAGAAATATTCCCCCAAGGCATTGTGAAATCCCTGTAAAATATGATCTATAACATTATATTTCATAGAAAGCCATAATCTGTTTCACCCTGACTCTTTGAGTTATTTCCAATTTGTCTTCCATTTAAAATATTTTGGCCATGACCATATTGTGCAGAAATCCTTGTGTTTTGAAATAATTTCTCAGGTTAGGTTTCTAGAAATCTAATTAGTTTCGAGGAATGTTGGAAAAATTTATAACCTGACCAACAGTATAAGAGGGTGTTCATTTTGACAAGTTCTCATGATTGTTTGTCATTTTCCATTTTTTAAACCCACTCATGGTTTGGTACATAGAATTGCACTTTAATATTGTTATATGATTGTTTATAATTGTATATTTTCATTGTTTAAATTACTTTACTTTGGTCACTAGCAAAGCTAGGCATTTATCCAATTCTTTATTAATCATTTGTTTGTCATAATTTGTATATATTTGGTCATGCATTTGTCCATTTTATTGATGTTTTAGTGCCTTTCTAGTAATGTGTATGAGATATTTAAATATTAATGAGGTTTCCATTTTTTCATATTCGTTTGAAACACGTTAAAATTAGATGTCTAACTTTTCAGTTCTACTTATGGTGTGTTTTGACACATACGATTTGAATTTTGATGTATTCAACTATATTGATCACTGTCTTTGAGATAAACTCTAGTGTTTAAATTTGGGAAATCCTGTGACAATCATGGGTTGGAGAAATATTTTTACTGTGTAATTCTAAATTGCTAACACTTTGACCTTTTGAACATAAACTGCACTAGCCTGATTGAAATTTATTGTGCAGGATTTGTTAAGTCTGGATCTAAGTTGCTGTTTTATTTTGATTTTTTTTTACAAATCATGACAAGACATTTGATAAAAAAAAAGATTCCATTTCTACCTGATTCATAGTTCCTTCTTCCTAAGAGATTACATTTTCTTCTGAAGTAAAGTTGGCTTGTGAGCTCCCTGATGTACTACGTTGATAGGCTTCTCCGTATCCAGCTAATGTTATTACTCTACCTTTATTACAGGATCTCATTGGAAAGAAGCCCCTGACATCAGGAGCTGGCCGGGCACACACAGCTGACCTTGGGCTTCTCCACAGGAGAACACCACCACCAGACAAAGCCCGTCTGCGACCCCGATGGAGCAAGACCAAGACCACCCCACGGTCATATATGGACGCAGGTAAGAAGGTGCACGTTGTGCAGACCCCAAGAATGACACCCTCCTCCCGTACCCGCATCCTGGCTCATGGGGGAGACCGCCTTCTCTTTGCCATTTTCTGCTTTAGCCTTGCTCAGTCCAGATACAATTTCTTGTAATATCCAACCACTTTCTGACAGCACTCAGTCCAAAGCATTTAGCTGGGAAAAAATTAGACTCACCTGAACTAAATGTCTAATCTAGCTTTAAACTTAGTTGATTCAAGATGTTAAAGAATCACTGTAGGAGGTGCTCAGTCTTTGGAGATACTGGCGCCTCTCTAAGAGCCCAGGCGCCCCCTGGTGGTGGAGGGAAGGTTCTCAGCTCCCACCTGAGGTCTGGGGTCCGGCGTCCCCTAGGATATGGCTGTCTTGGTCCCCTCTCTGTGTGTTCTGCTGACCTCTGGAGACGAAGGGCTCGTGTTCTGTTCTCTAACAGTTTGTCAGGGCCGTGTTTTGTCCATGTGGCTTCTCCTTGGCTCTTGAAGAGCTGTTGGCCTCACTGAATCTCTGCCTTGTCCTCCTCCAAATGATGCTGGCGGAGTCTCATTCGGCCACTGTGGTGGGCCCTTCCGCAGACCTGCTGGCCTCGGCCCCGTATCCCTGGTAACAGAGAGGCTCAAACGTTCAAACCTAGCTCACTGTCTCTGACCACGCTTCCCGGCCTTCTGACGTATGTTGAGCCACATCTGTTGTCACGAGTCCCCAGAAGGGATCAGAGCAAGGACCCCTCCGCCCTGGGTGCTTCTCTAAGCTTATGTAGCACACCTTCCCCTGGCAGGCAGTTCTGGGAAAGGGAAATCAAAACCGTCCCCACCTGTGCCCTCCCAGGTCTCGCAGGCAGCAAGGGGAGGGCTCCCCTTCCATGCCAGCCCATGACCTAACGCACCCAGCCTGGCTCCAGGAAGGGACGCTAATCCTTTCTCGCAATCATGCAGGGCTGTGGAATGCCCTAGTCCTGTGAAAGCCTATTTTGAATTTCATAAGCTGAAATTACCTTTTTCTCTTTGGATTCTCTCTATTTTCATGTTAATTCCAACCCTACCTGCCCCTCTCTCTGGGTGCCAGATAGAAGGACATCATGCTCAGAGAAAGACAAAAGAAAAACCATTTTCATGGTGTTCAAGCTCTCTCTCCTGATCTGCTCACTCTTCTGATTCCCGTGGCGGAAGGGTCTGCTGGGGCAGGGGACCAGAGCAGGGATGAAAGCCTACACCCCAAACATCCCAAATGGCCGCGAGTCGCTAAGTTAAAGTTAAAAGGAAGGGGGCACATGAAAGCAGCCCTGTTTTTCTTCCTTTTCAATTTGGAAAGTTCTATTTTCCTGATCCACCCAGGAGACATTTTCTCTATGACTCTTAATATGATTGACATACAAGTTCTGCGTAAACATGGTAACCAAGGCCCTATGTGAACTGATGCCAAAGAGCTGGGGTAGCTGCTGGTGGTGGCCGACCCAGCCCCCACCCCGCCACACACACACACACACACACATGCACACACACACCCCTGAGTGTCCCTGAGCTGCAGTAGCCAGGTATCTGCCGGCTGACAGTTTCCTACCTGCGTCCTGCTGCTTCTCTGTCCACGAGGTGGCTTGGCACAGTGGGCCTTGCTGAGTCCAAGCCCAGGGACCCCAGAAATTCTGGGGATCTAAAGCCTCTGGGGTAAACCCCCATGGGATGGGGAGGAGGAACTTCCCGGAAGGATGGTTCACACAATGACGCAGGGTTCGTCCCCACCTGCCCAGGGAGGTAACACTGCATCGATGTGCCTTTTATTGGCTTCCTCATGTCTCTGTCACCTTCCCCACTGCCTCCGTCACACTGCTCAGGATGGCCCTCCACCCCCGAGTCACCTCCCTGTACTCAAGTCTTTGTGACCGGGTCTGCCCTCAGGGGACCCCAAAACTAAGACATGGGCTGACAGCTAGCATCTGTCTACACAGTGAATAAAGCACTGCCGAGAATCCTCAGGGATACAGAACAGGGAGGCTGACCCAGAGCCCTGTCTGCAGGAACAAGTCTATGTACAGGTCAAATACGGAAAGTAGAAAAACGCACAACTGCTGAGCTTGAAGGAGAGGGTAGGTGTGGGGTGCGGTCCACCGCGCCCACGCGTGTGGCGTCTGGTCACTTGCGGGACGTGTGCGGTGGCTCTTATTTGACCCACTGGTTTCTGTGTCACGTCACCCAGTCCCCGAGGGAGGAGAGGAGATTGCTACCCCAGGCAGAAGCTGGCTCTGTGCAAACGTGCACACTCAGCTGTTTTGTCTTTCGGGTTGTGATTCTTAGAACACAAGTGAGACTTTAGGTGGCTGAATGGAGTGTAGAAAATGACAAGTCTTGGGTCTTAGATGGAAGTATGTACAACCGAAGACGCTTCTAAGAAAATAAAAGAGTTTAGGCTTATGTAAAATGTTTTTCATCGAAATTCTGGGCCTTCACCTCTTTAGAAATAGCCATTTCCCCATTACTTTATCACGAAATGAAAGATCCCACTAGGAGATCTTCTTCGAATGAAATTCACTGATCTGATTTCTTTTGCTTATTTCTCTCCTGCTCCTTCATTTAACCTTGAACGAGGTCTGCTCTGACCATCAGGACCTCCTCAGCTCATGCATATTCTAATAGGTGAATCCATTATCACTCACATGGCATTACACGCTGCCTGGATGAACTCTGGAAGCCCCATGAAGTGAAGTCTGCTCTCGGGACTGTCCCTAAGGGAAGGATTTGGGGGAACTTAAAAGAAGGTCCCTCCAAATATTCGGGTTCCCTGAGCTCAAGGCTCTTCTCCTATAATGTAACTCTTTGCACGTGCAGGTGTCATTTGGCCCTTTTCATGTCACCCTGTGGAATTGGGGCTTAGGTAACCAGCATGAAAATGCTGATACCCTGGCTACTGCCATCACTATGAGTAATAAACAGTCCTTCACCGCTAAAAACAAAAAAGTTCTCTCCAGCTCCATGGATAGGAAGAGTCTGTGAATATTTTGAAAAGCATGAACACTGGAGACCCAGGAAAAGGCTTCCTTGCCATAAACCCAGCTTTGAGAGGAGGCATTCCATTCTCACGTCTAATGAAATGGGGCACCTGACTCAGAAAGCAGACAGAGCCTCAGGATCCGCTAGGAGGAAAGATCCTAGGCGCACATCCACGAGCTGCCCCCTTTATTGATTCTTTATTAGCTGCTTGTGCAGAGGAAGGAGTTGCTGTGCGTGCCGCCACTATTTCAAATGTAGGGGAAAATGAGGGATGTTGGTCCAGCTGGCGGGAGAGGGGTCATGTCTATGAGCAAAGCGCAAGGGTCTGGCCAGGTTTTACGGTGCAGGGTCAAGAAGGCAGAAAAATGTTCTCTGCAGGTGTAATCAGGAGCCGGGCCTATGTCAGAAGAACCCCAGCTCTTGAGCTACAGATGATGACCACACGACCTCAGAGATGAAGAAGGCTGCAAAGGTGCTTAGAAAGTTGCCTGGTCCAAACTCTCAAGTACAAATTATTCCCCAGAGGCCAACAGGGCTGGTAACATTCCTCTCTGCTTCCCACACCAAGCCCCAATTATTTTGTTTTCTTTTTAAAATTTTTAAATAAAATTTATTGAGGTTTAATATATGAACAATAAAATTGCATCATTTAAAATATACACTTCTTTGAATTTAGCAGATGTGTTGAAACTACTTTGAAACCACCACAACAATCAAGATAAAGAACATTTCCATCACCACCGACTGTTTCCTTGACTCCTTTATAGTCCCTTCTTCTTTCCACCTGGGTAGGTGTTCCACCGCTTTCTGTTATTGTGGATTAGTTTGCATTAAATTTGGATTGGTATCAGGGGTAGGTCCTCTGACTTCGTCTTTTAAAAAAATTGTTTTGGCTAGGTCATTTGCATTCCAAAATACATTTTTGAATTAGTCTGTCAATTTTCACACACACAAAATAAACCTGCTGGAATTTCGTGGAGATTAAGTTGAACGTATAGATTAATCTGGAAAAAAATGGGACACAATTCTGTGAACTTTTATCATAAAAGACAAATGAAACGGAGAGAAACAGTTTACAGAACTTGAAATGGCAGCCTGTTTTTCTCTCTGACTCCCTAGCATTGAGGGCTCCTGAAGAAACAGAGGTTGGGTGAGGTCTAGGAAATTCAGAGAGACCCAGAGGAAAACTGATTAGCAAATGTATGTGTGTGTTGCAAATGTGTATGAGTGTGTGGTGTTTGCAGTGTGTGGGTATATTTTGTGTATGTGGGGTGTGTGTCTTTGAGTTGACTGTGTGTAGTGTGGTGTGTCTGTATGTTGTGTGTGGGGCGTGTGTGTGTGTGTGTGTGTATGTGTAGCAAGCTTAAGTAAGCCCAGAAGTTTTGCTGGCCAAGTCAATTATCAGCAGGAACTCTGCCTGCCTGAAGTCAATTTGAACACACTTGGAGACCAAGGACAGGATGGGTAGGAAAATTTCCTTTATTGTTCCCATCACCTTCCTCGTAGCCCACCCGGTGTCCATCTTTTACAAGAGCCCAGGAGCCCTCTGCAGCTGGTCTCCCATCGTCTTCTTTCTTTTTCCTTCACTCTCCCACCTGAGTCCTGGTTTCAGCCACCCTGAGTGAGCCATCTCTCTCACTGCTACTGACCATCTCCTGAGCACTTACCCCTTCCGTCTTGTGCTAAAGTGGCCTGTCCTCCATCGGTCTGCCTCTGTCTCTGTCTCCTTGTGCACATGCTTATATGCACAAATACACCAGCAAACACAGACTTCCCAGCCACATAGACTTGAACACTGTCTCTGTCCCAATTGCTCTCCCAGAATGGTACCCCGTCCTGGGAAGGGGGCTTGCTGTGTTGTCGTGGCCCTTGGCTCTCCAGGGTCAGGTAGGTCACCTGGATCCTGGTAGTCTCAGCGAAGCCTCAGCTCCCATCCTGCAAATGGTGCCACCCGCCCACTTCTGAGAGGATTGTCCATCCCTCCAGAGTGACTCTGTGTCCCCCAAGAAGCTCAGCCACCTGTTCAGGCACAACGTCCCTGGCCCCAGGTGTGCCCTGAGCCTCATACAGGAGCAAGGCTGTGGGAAGGGGATATCTTCAGTCTAAAGGCAAAGCCAGGGATTGGTTTCCCAGACCGAGTGTCCAGCGACATCCTCTTTCTTTGTCATTGTTGGGTCTCTAAACCCCAACTTACTCTTGGAGACTAAGGTCCAGAGCAGCTGCCTTCTCTAGAAAACTGGATGCCTGGAGCACTCCTTGGCTGCTGCATTGCCCACCATTGGTTCTCTTTCAGGGTACAGTTTGCAGGAAATGGTGAGTTTTGCTACAAGCAAGGTAAACAGGTGAAAAATTCTCTTATGTAAATGCACACCAGCAGCCACAGAAAGCTTTCTGCTCAGATCTTCTTTTGATTTGCTATGTGCTCCAGTCCTCTGATGACTTAGGTCTTGAGCAGCTGAGTTTATGGACGCTCAAAGGGACCGTCAATTTGATGGGGTAGCCACACACCCTGTCCTGATACCTACAGCTGGTGTCACAGGAATTGCTCTTCCTTCTCTGAGAATAAAGGTTCCACCTTATTTTAAAAAAGAATTTCCAACTTTGTACTAAGGACCTTAAAGATAACTCTCTGTGCTCCTCATCCTTTCTAGAAATTTTCCTGGAAATTAAAAAATTAAAGTCATCGGTAAGTGCTAAATAAAATCTCCAAATCACTGTTGGCGCTGTCTTCATTTCTTCTGCCCACTCTCCTTGATACATCTGGCGAATGTAGAACATTCCGCAGGAAATGTTGAAACTAAATTTCATCTCAAGCCACTGGTGTTTCTGAAATCAGCAGTGACTTCTGAAAGTCCAGAGCCATTGCTTCAGAATGACATGACTCTGATTTTAGGGTTTGTAACTAGCCCAGGGTACAGACACGTAATGTTAGCAGTCTCTGGTCCCAATTCAAAAGTGCAGGAAATATGATTTACTTTATTCTCTCACTTCATATTAATTTCTGTTTTGACCCTCAGTTGCACTGAAATGAAGGAAATCTGTCCACCTGGGCCTTCCTCTTTTCCCCCAGATAGAACATAAGTCCTTTGGGAATTACATGTTACTAAGTGTTTTGCTGAGGATGGGGGACAGGGCTCTCTAGATTCTGGCCATCAACTCGGGCAGGTGTGCCCTCATCTGCCCAGGGAGAGTGATCTGCACAGGCCACTGCTGGCAAGGGGAGCTGGCCTGGTGCTATCAGTGACCTGGAACCCACAGCTGGACCCGAGTGTCTGCTGAACATCAATTTACTGCATCAACATCACACGAGGGTCATTCTGTGACCATCAGACAAGCCTACTCCATAATCACGTCCAAACACAGACAAAACATGGCCATTGTCTAAGCCACAAAATGACTAAACATCCCCGCTTGTGGCTGACGTGCCTGACTGCTGCTTCTTGACTAGTTTTAGCTTGGGTCCCCCTTCATTCCCTCTTCCTTCCACATAGAGACACCCACTCATAGAATTGCATGGTTCCTGAGAGGATCCTATCCAGGTAGAGGTCCCACTTTCTTGAGCCCTCCTCCAAATCACCCAGCACGGGCCCAGATTCTAGAATAAATCCTTGCCAGCACCTCTTCCTGAGGTGCCCCACGGTTTCTCCGTTTATGGCGATGAATCAACAAAGCCAGCTGTGTTCAACTACAGGTGTGCTCCTGGTGGTCCAGCCAGAGGGCACTGACGTTGCTGCCAAGATCTACCTGTCTACCCAGCTGGCTCCTTCAGTGTAGCTCTCGGCATCGATACAGGGGGACGACGTGGGCTTCTGCCACCCTTTCAATGCCACCCTGGGGCACAGATACTTCCAAGGCTGGACTTCAGACAGCCCTTCCCGAGAGCCCCACATTTGCACTCTCTTCATTTCTTTCCCATCTCCTTTGCCCCAGTCTGGAAGAATCTTTCCTGCCTCTGAGGAAACCCTACGCATGTTTCTCAAACTTCTGGTCCATGCTCTGAACCCTTTCTAGTGTCCTAAGCGCTTGGATTTTTAAAGAGAAGCTAGATTCATGTTTGCTTTTTAAACTGATGAATTTTGCCCTGTCACATTCTTCTTCTTTAGCTCAGGGCTATAGATCTGCTTGAATAGGAGTTGGGATGGAGGGGGAGGTGGAAAATATGAAGATAAAAGAAAAAATGTGTATGTATAATTTTATTTCCATTAGAATCTTTTCATTGCTCATTTAGGGGATTTAAAGGTTAAAGACAACAGTAGCAAACACTCAGGATAAACATAATTTTGAGGAAGCCTGGCTTTTTTCTTCTTTAATCAGTTGCTTTTCTACTTGATTTATTTCTTTTTAATGGAAATGTAATTGACATATAACATTATGTAAGTTTCAGGTGTTCAACCTGTTGATTTGATATAGTTGTACATTGCAATGTGATTGCCACCATAACACAGGTGCTAACACTTCTGTCACATTGCATAATTATCTTTTCCTGTTCGTGGTGAAAACACTTAAGATCTAGTCTCTTAGCAATACTATAGTATTGTTGACTAGAGTCACTATGCTGTGCATTCGATCTCCAGAACTTCTTCTCTCCAATTCTCCACACCCCAGCCCTTGGTAACCACCATTTTACTCTGATTTTACGAGTCCAGGAATCTGTTTTATAGATTCCACAAGTAAGTGATATCATATAGTATTTGTCTTTTTCTGTCTGATGTATCCCAGCATAATGCCCTCAAGATTCATCCATGCTGTTGCAAATGGCAGGATTTTCTTCTTTCTCAAGGCTGAATTAATATTCCATTGTGTTATAGAGATAGAGGTATTAGTCACATCTTCTTCATCCATTCATCAGTTGACAGGCATTTAGGTTGTTTCCATGTCTTGGCTATTGTGAATCATGCTGCAATGAACATGGGAGTGCAGATATCTCTTCCAAATCTTATAAGAAAGCCTGATTTTTGATTGGTCAAGAAATGCTGATATATCTCTGTGGATAAAAATGATGTTCAATCATCACAGTCCGTGGGTCATGCAAATATTCTGGCCACGGCTTTTGAAAGAGAAGGGACTTTTTTTTTTTTTTTGCAGTAACTTCTTAAATTTCTTTAAAAAATATGAGACAGAAGATGCAATTAGAGGAAATTGGCTCTGGGCATAGAAATATATGCAACTTAAATTTAGGCATGATGGGTCAGTTTGCTGGAATCACATGCTAGAAAAAATCAGGAGATCACAAGCCAGGAAATTCTGTGATGTTCAAGCGAAAGGACGCTTTGCTTGAGTTCTGTGCGTTGTAAATGGCGTGTCGAGAGCATTCCCTGGCATTCTAGATGTTCAGCAGAAAAAAGCATCCTGTGATTCTGTGCAGTCACATAGAGCTTGGGGTTGGGGGAGGATGGGGAGTGTGGTTATGTGGTTCTGGGAAGATAGTGTAGAAGTTGGTTGGAAGCAGTTTTAAATAGACATTCTATGAGAAGGGAGAGAGAAAAGTCTATTCATATTATGTCTTTATATCAGCAATAAAAGAAATCAATCATTGTTCAAATTCTTCTTCCTTCACATCTGCTATTGGTTAAGGATCTCATTAGGAAAGACCTAGATATTTGAGAATTGGGTCTTCTAATTGCCCATCTTTAATCCTGGTTCTTTTCTGTACCTCCATACCCAAATCTAACAAAATGAGTGAAAGTGTGAATCCATCTTACTGAATCCCAATAACTCATTAAAGCTTGTGGTAGGTTCTAGAAAATTGCTCATTTTCCTCTGTTTGCCTGAAACACTGTTTATTCTTGCTGTCCTACTAAGAATTCTCAGTGTTTCAAAAGACTCAGTGAACATTTATCACATTTTTGTCAAACCCAACTATGTTTTTGCAAAATATTTTTAAATTAGTCATAATTCACTGGGTAGTCTTTGTAATTGACCCCTGGCCATGGAATCAATGTCTCCAGCTAGGAAAATAAACATTCCAGCTGCCTTCAGCATGGGGCAGGAAACCATTAGCCTGTCACAGTGTCCTATTTCATTGGCATCAACTTGAAATTAATGGTAAATTACAATGAAATACCAACAGGACTACTTATGTCACATTCAATAACTACCCCGCCACCCCGGAGCCTGTGCAGCTGTATCCTGCTGACTTGATTTTGAATTTGACTCCCTGGCATGATGCATTTTGAAAGGCAAAGCCCAGGTCCCCCAATTAACAGTATCAGAGAAAACCCCAATGGGACCATGCCAGGATCTCTTGTACACCTGATAGAAGACCTCCCTTAACTCAGTCCGCTTCTGTGATTGTCTGCACCATGCATGTCTGGGTTTTTAAACCTGAAATTATACCGGGACTCTAAACTCTCTTCAAAGCCCATTCTGTGGATTTACCTTGCAGAATGCTCATCTCCTACCTGGGCAGATAAAGACATTTAGACACCTTGAGTACAGGAAGGTAAGTCCCTGCATGCCGGATGTCAGGACAGTAAAGATAACACCAGACTATACAGCAAGACACACTTTCCAACATGTAAATAGCTTCTTTCTAGACTTTCTGACTTCTGCGTAAGTTACTCAAGCTAGAATCTTCTCTTGGTTCTGCTGGTGACCCCAATACAGAGGAGATCTGCCAGCCAGGCAATCAGCTCTGACGAACCGACAAAGTCTTTTTAATACCTCAGCAAATAGGACCCTTTGGATGGGTTCTAAGTCAGATTTTCATTTCACAGTGAATACATGTCCACTAATTGCCACTGCTCTTTTTTTTAACGTATTCTTCCCATCGTGAATGTCATACAGGGACAACATAGTGGCACATATATACAATGGAATATTACTCAGCCATAAAAAGAAACGAAATTGAGTTATTTGTAGTGAGGTGGATGGAGTTAGAGTCTGTCATACAGAGTGAAGTAAGTCAGAAAGAGAAAAACAAATACAGTATGATAACACATATATATGGAATCTAAGAAAAAAAAAAAGAAAAAAGGTCATGAAGAACCTAGTGGCAAGACGGGAATAAAGACACAGACCTACTAGAGAATGGACTTGAGGATATGGGGAGGGGGAGGGGGAAGGGTAAGTTGTGACAAAGTGAGAGTGGCATGGACATATATACACTACCAAATGTAAAATAGATAGCTAGTGGGAAGCAGCCGCATAGCACAGGGAGATCAGCTCGGTGCTTTGTGTCCACCTAGAGTGGTGGGATAGGGAGGGTGGGAGGGAGGGAGATGCAAGAGGGAAGAGATATGGGAACATATGTATATGTATAACTGATTCACTTTGTTATAAAGCAGAAACTAACACACCATTGTAAAGCAATTATACTCCAATAAAGATGTTAAAAAAATTTTAAAAAATTAAAAAATAAAGACTAATTCCCCATAGTCCTACTGTCTAGAGACAGTAGAACATGGTATGTGCCCCAGCTAACCCTCCTCATCTTGACTGTGTTCCTTAACCCCCCAAGATCTGGTTTCTGAATCAGCAGAGATTAGAATGCTATCTACCTTAAACTGAAAAAAACAAAACAAAACACAAACAAAAAACAAACAAAAAAACAACAGATGGAACCTCAAAGGATCATCATAAGGATGAAAAGAAATAATATATAATCCTATATATTGCACTTAACAGAGAAGATACTTTAAAAACATGATCTCTTTCATGATTATGAGCACAAAATACCCTGACTTTTTCTACTTATTCTCACATAAGCATTTTTTATTATTTGACATACTTAAATATTATTTTAACAGTTATAGGATAGTCCATATGTATTTTGTTCTTATTCATTTAATAAACATTTATTGAGTATCTGGTCATCACTGAGCTGGTAGTGAGGACAAAAAGATAAACGGAAAGCATCCCTGCCATGAAGAATTCACAGACTCTGGGGGGAGACAGGTTATCACAGTGTCATGAGGTTGAGAATATTAGAGATTTGAACAAGAAACCCTCAGTGCTCCCAGGGGAGGTAGAAATACAGATGGCTTTCTGCAGGAGATAACCATAATTTATGTAGCCATATTTCTGAGTTTGGACATTTGGATTATTTCCATTTTTCCATGATTAGAAAAGCTATGAAATGTTGTTAAAATTAATATTTGGAGCATACATTTTTTGGATTGTTGATTTTCATTCTTTTTTTTTTTTTTTTTTTTTTTTTTTTTTATTTATTTATTTATTTATTTATTTATTTATTTATTTATGACTGTGTTGAGTCTTCGTTTCTGTGCGAGGGCTTTCTCTAGTTGCGGCAAGTGGGGACCACTCTTCATCGCGGTGCGTGGGCCTCTCACCATCGCGGCCTCTCTCGTTGCGGAGCACAGGCTCCAGACGCGCAGGCTCAGCAATTGTGGCTCACGGGCCCAGTTGCTCCGTGGCATGTGGGATCTTCCCAGACCAGGGCTCGAACCCGTGTCCCCTGCATTAGCAGGCAGATTCTCAACCACTGCACCACCAGGGAAGCCCGATTTTCATTCTTTATGGTAGATTCGCCAAAGTAGAAAGGACCGCTGGTCCGTTTTTCAGAAGCAGCGTGTAATCACTGCATTGTACTTTGGGGAGCATTGAACAAGACACAACTCTGAAAACCATCTTGACGTTGCTTAAACTTACATTTCTTTGATTACCAGGCACGTTGTGACCTTGTTTCCATATTTTTCATCATTTTTATTTCCCTTTTCCTAAGTTATTTATGAACATCATAAGCATGTTTACCTCTGGGGTTTCCACTGTTCATCTTGTTGACATTTATGAACTCAGAGTGTATTAAAATATTAACTTTGTCTCTTATAATTATTGCAAATATCGTTCCCTAGTTTGTTGACTGCTTTTTAATTTTAATAGCCCATGCTTTTCGGGAATGCACCTGCTTGAGGATGACAATAAGATGATAATAACAGTAATACAACTGTGTTTCTTGGACCCACCTGGCCCTCTAATCCAGGACCTTCTGTATATCAGGAGTAGCCATCTATTCAGGCTGCTGTGTGTGTTCTGAGTTCCTGGGTCCTTCAAATGGAGAAAAATAATCCGTCTTCCCTGTGGACCCTATATATTGTGTTACACAGCCTCTATAGTCTGAAGATAGGACCAGACATCTGTATTTTGAGAATGTTCTGACAGCCATTCTTAATTAAGAACTACTGGGCTAGAGCTTAAAACTAACAGAATATGAGATAATTCAACACAGAGAATGTCAGATCCTGCATTGAACAAGAACTCCAACAGTACAGTAAAGATATGGTGTCCGTGACTTAGCTACTGCCACATGTCAACAGCCTTGGTGTTTAGCTGAGAGGATGCTCCCCAGGGGTCCATGGAGAGAGGTGGTTGCCAGCCCTGCTGATTTGATGGCAGACTAAGTGGACAGAAGCGCAGTGTTGGTATGCGGGTGCCGAAGCCTTCGACATGATAGACTGATAAATAATTAATAGCAATAAGTAGACGCCTCAGGGTGCCTAATTTTGGCTCAACAGAAGGAAAAAGAAATTTTCTTGCCATCTGAGCAGCTAAAAGATGGAATGAACTACCTCGGGAGGTAATGAGCTCCCCGTCATGGAAGGTGCCGAATGGAGGCTGCAGGGCACTTGGAATGACATCACAGGACACACCGGGATGAACGTCAGTGAGTCTAGGGCCACTTCACCTCCTTTTTTTTTTTTTTTTTAATATTATTTATTTATTTATTTATTTATTTTTGGCGTGTTGGGTCTTCGTTTCTGTGCGAGGGCTTTCTCTAGTTGCGGCGAGCGGGGGCCACTCTTCATCGCGGTGCATGGGCCTCTCACTATCGTGGCCTCTCTTGTTGCGGAGCACAGGCTCCAGACGTGCAGGCTCAGTAGTTGTGGCTCACGGACCTAGTTGCTCCGCGGCATGTGGGATCTTCCCAGACCAGGGCTCGAACCCGTGTCCCCTGCATTAGCAGGCAGATTCTCAACCACTGCGCCACCAGGGAAGTCCCACCTCCTTCTTTTAAGACCCTACCAACCCCATCACAGAAGGAAATGACTATGGCTTAGCAAACCTTTCCTTGTTTCCCTATTTGGGATCATTAACTACTCCTTCCATAGTACATTACAGAGTTATTTCTGGCATCAATGTCAAGCTCATTGAGGTACAGTTTGCAAAAACTCATTTTATTTGCCTTTTAGGAGAAATAAAACTGGCAGTTGCTGGTTCCCAAACCCCTTTATCCCTGGTCTCTGCAATGCCTCAAAGGTGCCCCATGTCCACAGTCTACCTAAAACCCTCCATCGACCGTCTGTGCACACCTAGTCCTTCCCATCTTCATGGGGTGCTTTCATGGCCTTTAGAACCCAGAGGAATCTGCTGGACAATTTTATACAGATCGCCATTAACTGGGGCCTAGATGCTTGTATAATATGGCCTAGACCAGGAGCCTGAAAGGCCTGCCCAGTGGACTTCCCTGGTGGGCCAGTGGTTAAGACTCTGTGCTCCCAAAGTAGGGGGCACAGGTTCGATCCCTGGTCGGGGAACTAAGATTCCGCGTGTCGCACAGCACGGCCAAAAAAAAAAAAATTATTTGAAAAGCCTGCCCCACTCCAAGAGTGTATTGGTGAGGGGTTCCCGGAGAAATGGCCAAGGAATATAGCATGCTAACAGTGACACCGAAAACTAACTAGAAGTAAAGCTTCTCCAAGAGGAAGCCATTCTTCCAGTACACTCACCAGGTGCTGGGAAAATGGACTTTCACGGCAATTTATTTGTAAAAGTGTCATAAGCAAGAGGTGCTGTGAGCCTCTGGATGCTTCGGGAAAGCTGGCGAAGATGGTCTCCACGTGGGGGTAGGGGGCTGACTGACTGAGAAGGACTCACCTATTAGCAGTTCCTAAAGGAATGATGTGTCCTTGAGGCAAGGAGTACCTCAGGTGGATTTTTTAATCAAGGAGACACCAGGTCAGTTTTCAGGAGAGTCAGGAAATTAGGGGCAAAGGAGAGGCAAAGGTGGATAGCTAGCTTTGGAAACACGGGCAGGGGTAGGGATGGGGGTGGGGATGGGTACCGTGTGACAGGAGCGGAGGGCGTGGTGATATAGATGAGGTGGAAGAGGCTGAGAATTACTTATTCAGTGGTCTTTCCTCTAGGGAAGAAAACGCAAATGATCTGATGAGAGTGCAGGGGGTAGATGATGCTTCCTTTAAAAGAAAGCTAAAATCTAGTAAGTGTTTCTAAACGCCAGCTATTTATTATAGTGGGTAGAGTCGTGTCCACACCCCGACCTCCATCAAACAAATGTATGTTCAAGCCCTGACTCCTGGGCCTTGTGAATGTCAACTTATTTGGAAATAGGGTCTTGGCAAACGTAATCAAGTTAAGATGAGGTCATGCTGGATTCGGATGGCCCTAACCCAGTGAGTGTGTCCTTATAAGAAAAGGGACATTTGGGCTCACGCACTGAGAAGATAAAGGAAAGAAAGCCATGTGAACAGAGGCAGAGATGGGAGTGATGCATCCATCGGCCAGGGAGCTTTAAGGGTTGCTGGGAACCCCCAGGGGCTAGGAGAGACGCATAGCACAGGTTCTACCTCAGATCCTCCAGAAGGAATCCCCCTGCTGACACCTTGATTTTGGACTTCCAGCCTTCCATTCTCCCCACGAGAGAATGAATTCCCATGGTTTTAAGCCACCTCGTGTGTGGCGATTCGTTCCGACAGCCCTAGGAAATGAATACACCTGTTTAGCACTTCACAGGGTGACTCTCCGGAGTTGCTGTGCTGAAGAACGAATAGAGAGGTGAAGGAGAATGAGGAAAAAATTTGCCAAGCAGCACTGAGGACCCAGGTGAGATGGGAGACCAGACACTGCTGTTGGCGTGAGGGGCCTTGGTGATGGACGGTTTCCTCTCAAGCTGTTCCTAAGTGGGTAGCCAGCCTGGAGAACACAGATGCGTGGAATGTGCTGGAGCTGGAGACTGGCGAGACATATTGGGGAGGAAGAAAAGGGAGTGGGCTGTGTAGACGTGAGCTCAGGGTCCAGACTGTGCAGGTGGGATGTGAGCTGGGGCTTCCGGTGGGAGTGAGGTGGTAGGAGAGGGCCAAGGCCAGCTTCCCAAGTTCACCATGGCGGTCGGTGGGTGGGAATACAGTGCAGGCGTTGTCCTTTGCTTTGTTGCTCAGGGACAATCACCCTCTGACCCCTTTACTCGTCCAACTATGTTGCCAAAACCCTTGGCTCCCTGTGCACCAATGCCAAATGGAAATACAGAGACAGAGATTTGGAGGAAAAGAAATAGAGAGGCTTTTATTTCTCTGCCAGGCAAAGGGAAGACACAGCAGGCTAGCGCCTCAAGAAGTGTGCCCCCCTTCCTGGGGAATTGCAGGGATTCTTACAGGGGGAGCTTGCAGTGAGAAGTGAGTGATAAGGATGGAAATGGTGAAGGTCTTGCATTCTGCTTCCTCTTGCATTGTTTCAAAACAGTCACTGCTGGCGTCAGGCAACCCGGTAATTGGGTCCAGCAGCCCGGTAATTGGGTCTGTTAGTCTCTGTGTTATCGGCCTGCGACCTCTTTTCTGAAATGCAAACAGCTACAAGGGGTGATTTGCTACAAGAGATTACAGGGAGAGTAAATACCAGGTGCAGGATGTAAATTACACAGAATTAGGGGTGACAGGTTAGTTTTGTGAAGGACAAATCTAGTTACAGACACTACAGATTAGTAACAGTTAAAATAAAACTAGGATTGATTAACACTTTCAGGCCAGTTTATGTTTCTTCTCTAGCCTGTTCAGGGTCCCCTTTACTGTCCTTGTTCTCAGGAGAGGAAAAACTTCATTTCTATTTTTGTTGCAACAGCTAATGCCCAGCCCAGACCAGCAAAACATCCCCTTGCCCTCAAATTCCAGAGTCTTCCGGGCTGCAGGTCTGGAAACCAGAAAGCTGCCAGCAAGAAAACACCTTCCTGCAACAGAGCAACCTGAACTTCCAATGAACAGACAAAAGGTATTATTTATTGCATGAATTTGCTCTTTGTCTAAATGCCTTCTCCCTGGTGTGAAGCTTTAGGGGATAAAAGAGTGCCCCAAAGACCTATAACTCTCTTGTCCCAAACCGATCTGCTCTCCTATTTGTGTCTGGCAACAAGATAGAGAATTACATTGGTGATAAAAATAAAGGAAGTTGTTTATTCCAGACTTACATCATTGTTTGCCGCTAAGCGTTCGTATTCTCGCGTTTTATATTGCTAGGTATATAACTGGGAAGCATGCAAATTAGGCCAGATAATGAGCTGTAGTTTCGTTGACTCTAAGGAGGGTATTTGTAATGAAAACGGGTGTTTAAGTAGAATTTTAAAAGCTACTGAATGACACAAAGGAATAAATTACATTTTTTAGGAAGAGGAACGTTGCTTACTTCAATGAGCACCTGCGACAGTGGGCCTTGGAATTTCTGGGCATTTCTTGCCCCTGATGCTGGTTTAAGAGCAGAAACAGAGTTCGCAAGCTTCTTCCAGGGCTGAAGAGAAATGCATTCAGGCGTGTCATTAGCAGCAGGCCAGCCATGGATTTCCTGACATTTTCTTCAAAAGAGGAAAGAGCAGCTTCTCTTTTGACTGGCTTCTGATGAGCCTTCCCCGAGCACAGCTTTAGTAAATCATTAAGGGGGCAGGATTCACACTCAGGGCCGGGCTCAAGGAGCTGGAATGAAGGAGCGCGTTTCTAACGTGTGCTCGCTGTGCCCTCAGCGGCCCGTAGGGGCAGCAGCTACGGGGCTGCTCAGGCCTGCCTGAGCCCTGGGTCCCTTACCCATGGGGACAAAGTCGAGGCTCCTTCAGGAGGCTCCTCTGAGTTCCAGGTGCTTTGCCGAGCGTGGCTGAAGTGACCGTGTGAGACAGACAGGCTGGGCCTGATTTTTGCCCAGGAGGAAGGTAAGGCTTGGAGAGTTCGGTCTGAGGACTTGGCGGAGGCTTGAGAATATGCAAAGGAAGAGAACATGAAAACCCCAGTTTCCTGGAGGCGGTGGGACAGGATGAAGCAGGAAAGATGACATCCCAGAAGGGAGGAGGCAGCAGTCCAGCTGAGGGCCCGCCACTCACCCCCAGGACCCCTTGTTCCGCCCAGAGCGGAGTGTTTGTGCCTCGAGTTGGCAGCACAGGACAGGTAGACGCAAAAAGGAGGCATCAGCATTTCAACCCTGGATTATTGACTGTTTTCAATCCCATTGAACTTGACCTTAGGAGCTGCCCATTAAGTGATTCGCCAGAACACAGGTTTTCACAGGACTCAGTGGGGAGGGCTGTCTGGGGCCCCCCTCCAGCGGAAAAAGGGAGAGATTTCTGGAGCTGGGACTGGCCTGGATGGTGCTTGAAGGCAGAGCCAGTTGGCTGGAGAGACTGGAGGAAACAAGGGGTCTCTTTGGCCCCTTGTCTACACACACCCTGCGGGGCTGGCTACAGACCTCCTGCCTGCAACACACCAACCCATCCGGTCACCTGGACTGACTGCTGTTGCCTGATCTTAACCCTGCCCCACTCCCCATTCTGCAGGGCTGAGATCCCGAAACTCTGCCCTGCCCTGGTCTCCAGATCTGGGTGTGTCATCAGTTAGGACAGGCTCAGTTATGCTGCTGTAACAAGCAGTCCACAGTCTCAGCCACAGAAACAATCAGGGGGATGTTTCTCATCACAGGACGTGTTGACAAGAGGCTCAGACTCAGGCTCGGTCCCTCCTGGATGCTGCCACAGGAGAAGGGAGCCTGGAGGGTCTCATACCAGAAATCAAATGCATGGCCTGGAGGCGACACATCCTTTCTGCTCACAACTCAGCGGCCAGAATGGGGCCTACGACCCCACCCGAACCCAGTCCTGTCATTTATCAGAAAGTTCAGGACTAGGAGGTGTCAGTGAGCAGCCTTGCTGACCAGAACAGGGCGACCGTGAAGCCACAAGCTGTGACCATGCCACTTGTGTGATTGTGTACATTGGTTTAAGTTAAAGTTAACAAGTTTGTCAATCCCTCTCCCATGCTCCCAAAAATCTGTTGAGCTACTCTCAGGACAGAGTAAAGAATAAGACAGACACCACAGGGAGCTCCTGAGAGAGGAAGGAAGTCTGGGCTGATAAACTAGGCTCCCACCAGGTCGTAAGGCAAGAAGGGCTTCTCAAAGTGTGGTCTGCACAGAACCTGCATCCACAGGCTTCATGTAACAGTTAGAAAGGTGCGTTTGGTCTTTTATCCCTGACACACGAATCCCTGAATCATAAAATGCTGGGGAAGACCCTGGAAATCTGCATTTTTATAACTAAGCTTCTCTTAGTGCTTCTCGAGGCCATGAGATTTGCACACTTCTGAGGATTTGCAGAGCAGAGCTAGTTATGACACACTGTAAAGGGCGTGGTTGGGAAGTGTTGCTAAAGAATATGACCGTGAACCAAGAGCCATTAACTTGGAGCGTGAACAGGGGTGCCAGGCGGCACTGGCTGGGATCTGGGTACACCAGTAAATCAGCATCCACCAGACGATGCCGCACCAGGCTCCAACAGCGACCCCTTGTGGCAGGGACAGACATATCGCTCTTGGTCTGATTGGAAGTTTAGTTCTTTTGTGTGGTCCAACAATGGAAGTAAGACTTTTGGAAAAGAATGACATTCCCAGGATGGAGAAAATTTAGATAATTTGTGTGGGACTAGGTTTGGTCTTATGGATTCAAAAGTAAAATGCTTGATTTTCAGCTAATTAGGGCATGTGCAGCCCTGCATCAATTTGGAAAAATAACAGAAGCAATTGCATTTGTATCTGAAGCAGGTAAAGTGGTTCATGCCAGGTACATCTAAATAATGTCTGTACTTGGTAGGAGGTCAGTCATTGCACAGCAGTGACAAATACCTGCTGAGCTAGCTTCCAAGCGCCCCTCAGGCATAAACACACTGTGTGGCTGGAGGACTAACCTCCCACCTGTGCCCAAAAGCTGTGAAACATTAGCTCTAAATATGTTCCTTGCTTCTGGTGGTGAGATCAAGGTGTCTGGGGTGGGGTGGATTCACAGGGGAAGACTGCTTAGACAGAACTTTTTTCCTTTCACTGAAATAATAATATTGCTTCAGGCAGAGGTTGGTCTTGATTCCTCACTCTGATTACTGGAATCAAGTAACTTTGGAATTGGGGGCCTCCTCCTGCTGCTATCTTGACCTCTCTTTGTTTTGTGCTCTCTGCCCACTAAAAGGGCAAACTGAATATAATAGCCAGCTCTGTGGTATTTTTAGCCCCAGGTCAATATCCATCACTTATTGGCTGATAGCTCTTTTTCCCAGCTCCTTTCATAACTGCAAGAAATATAATTAGAAATTATGTAATTCTTTTGCAAAGTGGATTTATTATAGCAGACCAATGCATTTTCTTTTTTAGATGTAAGCTTATTGTTGGGAAAAAAAGCATCAGCTTTTTCCTTTTTCTTCAGTATCAAATCTCTGAACACCAACTGAAATCATGGGAAATATCACGAGAAGCTGATTTTAGAACAGTGTGACAGGGGTCAGATTAAGAAATGGGGATTCTTCTAAGAACACTGCCCAGAATACCTTTTTGAAAAAAACTGACGCTTCTCGGGACTTCCCTGGTAGTGCAGTGGTTAAGGATCCAGCTGCCAATGCAGGGGACACGGGTTCGAGCCCTGGTCCGGGAAGATCCCACATGCCGCAGAGCGACTAAACCCACGTGCCACAACTACTGAGCCCACGTGCTGCAACTACTGAAGTCCGCGAGCCTAGAGCTTGTGCTCCACAACAAGAGAAGCCACCACAGTGAGAAGCCCGTGCACCACAATGAAGAGTAACCCCCGTTCGCCGCAACTAGAGAAAGCCCACGCACGGCAACGAAGACCTAGTGCAGCCAAAAATAAAATAAATAAATTTATTTTAAAAAATTGACACCTCTCTCTCTCTAGAGGTTTAATAGAAAGGATCAGGATGAATCATTTTGATGAGGAGGTGGATAGTGAAACTCGGGGAGAATGAAAAAACAAGGTCATGTGTTAATTATATCAGAAGCTGGAAATTATAGAACGTTAGAAATGTCTAGAAATTAGGCAGAACCAGTACATCAATTTTGGCTTATTAGGCTTGGTAATATCTATATACCCTTGTCCCAAAGCCCAGCGCCTCTCTGGAAAGAACAGTCATCTTCAACTGAGCTCGGGGCTCTTCAAAGAGCCAAGAGAAAGAGACACCTGCCCCGTCAATGTATTGCCTTCAGGATGGAGCCGGGTGAGGTTGCCAAGCTGCTAGGTCATCCCAAAATTCCAGCCGTTTCCTAAAGAGCCATTAGGGAAAAATTAAAACGGATCTCTTGTAAAGAGTTTTTGGTCACACATTACCCTTAATGGATTTTAAGGGCCCTTTCTAGATTATTTTAGCTGTAATAGACTCACGAAACTTCACCTGGAAATAGGTGAAATCTATTAAAGTTAGAGCATCAGGAAATTGCTACTAAGACAGTGCTTCTCGGAATTTGAGGTGGAATTTTGTTCAGATGAAGGTCCTGATTCAGGAGGTCTAGGTGGAGCCTGAGCTCTGCTTTTCTAACAAGCTCCCAGGAGAGGCTGATCCTACTGGTCCACTGAATAGCCAGGAGGAAGAAGGTACTAGAGTTCTGCTAGCAGAAGTGGGATCTCCCTGTTGTCTGCGGCAGGAAATTGTGTTTCATTCAGCCTTAGGGTTGCTTTGTTTCTTCTGTGTGTGTTTTAGTTGTACCTCTGGGTGCCTGTTGTTGTAGGTGAGAGGAAGTGGGGTGTGACTTGTATAGTCGTTTCCAACTGTAACAAAGCCTATAGTTTACTGCCTGATCCTCAGTTGTCCTTTGAAGAGTATCCCTCTCCCCCTGAATTTCCCAAGATTTTTTTCCTCTTGTGCTGTGTTTGGTGCTGGGGGTCCCCGTGCCCAGCAAGAGTGATGGAGGATGCATCAACAGAACCAGCTGCAGGAGGGAATCGGTGATAATATGTGGGACAAAATTGGTTCAACATAACCCATCAAAAATCTGTATTTTCTAACTGGTCACTTTCTGCTGGTGCCTCGACATGTAGTGGGTCTTCCTTTCAGAATGGGGTGCCCTGCCAGAGAGGAAACGTGCCTTTTTAATTGAAATGTTATCAAGATTGTTGTAGATTATGCCATTAAAAAAAAACAACCCATAGACATGCTTGCTGTGAAGACTTTACCTAGTTTCCTTTAATGGTAACGTTTTGCAAAACTGTAGTGCAATACCACAAGCAGGATGTTGACATTGGAGCAATCTACTCGTCTGGATTCATTCAGATTCCCCAGTTTTACTAGTGCTCATATATGTGTGTACAGGTCTATACAACTTTAGCACATGTCTAGGTTCACGTATCCGTCACCACGGTTAAGACACTGATATTTCAGTCACCACAAGGATCCTTCCTGGTGTTCTTTCACAACCAAACCCACCTCCCTGTGGCTGCCTCAACCCACCACCTCACCTCTCCCCGTCCCTTACCCCTGGCAACCACTAATCTGTTCTCCATTTCTAAAATATTTTCATTAAAAAAATTATATGTAAATGGAATCATATAGTATATAACCTTTTGAGATGGGCTCTCTTCACTCATCACGACTCCCTGGAGATTCATCTAAGTTTTTGTGTGCATCTATAATTTGTACCTTTTATTGCTGCTTAGTATTCTACGGGGTGTATACACCACGGTTTAACCATTCACCTGTTTAAAACATCTTGGATGTTTCCAACTTTGGGCCATTACAAATAAAGTTGCTATGAACATTCATGTAAAGGTTTTCATGTAAACAAAAGTTTTTTATTTCTCCAGGATAAATGCCCAAGACTGCAGTTGCTGGGTTATATACCCTCAGACAGTTTCCAGAGTGACTGTACCATTTTTACCTTCCCGCTAGCGATGCCTGAGTGAGCCAGTTTCTCAGCATCCTCACCAACATTTGGTGTTGTCACAATTTTTTTTTTTTATTTTAGTCATTCTAATAGGTGTGAAGTGATATCTCATTGTGGTTTTAATTTGCATATTCCAGTTGGCTAATGCTGTTGAACATCTTTTCATGTGCTTATTTACCATTGATATCTCCTCTTCAGTATCTTTTTTCCCCATTTTTTAATTGGACTGTTCAATTTTTTACTGTTGAGTTCTGGGAGTTCTTTACATAGTCTAGGAACTAGTCTTTTGTTGGACATGAGGTTTGCAAATATCTTCTCCCTGTCAGTAGCTTGTCTTTTTATCTGCTTCATATGAACTTTCAAGGAAGGGAAAGTTTTTAATTTTGATGATGTCCAATTGATCCATTTTTTCTCCTTGTGGATTGTGCTTTTTGTGTCAAGTCTAAGAAATCTTTGTCTAGCCCTAAGTCTGAAAATTTTCTCCTATGATTTTTCTAAAACTTTTATAGCTTTGCCTTTTTCATTTAAGTCCAAGATCCACTATGAGTTGATTTTTGTATAACATGTAAGATTTAGGTTGAAGTTAGTTTTATGGCATATAGATGTCCAGTTGCTTCAATGCTGTTTGTTGAAAAGGCTATATCATTTACAATTCAATTGCTTTTGCAACTTTGTCAGAATCAGTTGAGCATATCTGTGTGGGTCTACTTCTGGGTTCTCTATTCTGTTCCATTGATCTATGTGTCTATCTTTCTGTCAATTCCACACTATCTTGATTACTGTGGCTTAATACTGGGTAGCATAATTCCTTAGATTTTATTCCTCTTTGTCAAGATTGTTTTAGCTATTCTAGGGCCTGTGCCTCTCCATGTAAATTTTAAAATTATCTTGTTTGCCCACAAAAACTTTGCTGAGTTTTGATAAGAATCACATTAAACCCTAGATCAATTTGTGAAGTATTGACATCTTTACTATGTTGAAGAGTAAAGATGAATCTTCCAACCAATGAACATAGTAGTGTCTCCACTTATTTAGGTGTTATTTGATTTCTTTCATCAGCATTTTGTACTTTTCAGCACACAGATACTGTACACATTTTGCTAAGTGTACACCTAAGTATTTCGTTTTCTTTGAAATGATTGTAAGTGGTATTGTGTCTTTAATTTCTTTTTCCACGTGTTCACTGTGAGCATATAGAGATTTGATTGCTTTTTGTGTGTTGATCTTATGCCCTGTGACCTTGCTGAACTCACTTAATAATTCTACAAGTTTTTTGTAGATTCCTTGGAATTTTCTACATAGGCAATCATGTCATCTGCATATAGAAACAGGTTTATTACTGTGTTTTCAATCTATATGCCTTTTATTTCTCTTTTTATTTTTGTCAGTCCTGCTAGAGCTTTGTTGATTTCATTAATTTTTTCAAAGACAAAACTTTGTGTTCCATTGATTTTCTCTATTGTTTTGCTATTTTAAACTCCATTGATGTGTACTTTATCTTTATTACTGCCATCCTTCTCCTTGCTTTCGGTTAAGTTTGCTCTTCTTTTGCTAATTTTTGAGGTAGGGACTTAGACTACTGATTAGATTCTTCATTTCTAATATAAGCACTTAGTGCTATAAATTCCCCTCTTAGCACTGCTTTAGCTGCATCCCACTAATTTTGACATGTTGTATTTTTGTTTTCATTAAAGAAGTGTGTTGTTTAATTTCCACATGGTGATAGATTTCCCTGTTGCCTTTCTATTATTGATTTCTAGTTTGAATCCGTTATAATCAAAGACCATGCTCTGTGTGATTTCAGTTCTTTTAAAATTTGTTAAGGATTGTTTTATGACCCAGGATATGGTCTATCTTGGTGAATGTTCCATGGGCACTTGAAAAAGAGAAGTGTATTCTGTATTTATTGAATGGAGCATTTTATCTAAGTCAGTTAGGTCCTGTTGGTTTACTGTATTGCTCAGATTTTCTATATTCTTGCTGATTTTTCGTCTCATAGTTCTATCAGTAGCTGAGAGGGAGTGTTGAAGTCCCTGAGTATAACTGTGGATCTATTCCTTCTTTTAGCACTACATGTTTTTGCTTCATCTATTTTTAGATTCTGTTGTTTGATGGGTACACATTTATGACCATTATATCTTCCTAGTGAATTGATCTTTTTGTCATTATGTAATAATCCTCTTTGTCTCTAGTACTTCTCTGTGTTCTGAAGTCTATTTTATATTATATTAATATAACCACTCCTTTCTTTTGATTAATGTTTTCGTACTATATCTTTTCCATCCTTTTAGTTTCAACCTGACTATATCATTGTATTTGAAGTTTCTTCTAGACATAATAGAGTCATGTTTTTGTGTCCATCTCTCTTTTGATTGGTGTATTTAGTTCATTTACTTTTAAGATAATTATTGATATGTTAGTGCTTGAGTCTACCATTTTATTGTTTGTTTTCTGTTGGTTTCCTCTGGTTCTTATTCTATTTTTCCTTTCTTGCCTTCATGTGGATTACTTTAACATGTTTTAGGATTTCATTTTGATTTACTTAGAGTGTTTTGGAAGGTATCTCCTTGTATAGTTTTATCTTCATCTTTCTCTTCATTCCTATTCCCTTCCTCAAATCAGTTTTCTATTTTGGGCATGCAGACTAAAGCCCAGGTTTATGTTTGAGATAACTTTGTGTGTGTGTTGGGGGGAGACCAACAGAGTGCAAAATTAAACACAGCATAAACTTGAAAGCATAATATTTAGAAATTCAATGCTCTTTCAAACTTATCTCCTTTGATCTTCACTTTGAGGAAGGAAAGGAAGAGGTGAAATGACGTCCAAAGGCATAGATGAGAAAGAACAAGTTGCCTTTTTTATGGGTTAATACATTTTTCACTACACCTGTCTGTACACACAGCTTCCCAGCCAACAACTATACAAACAGAGAAGAGGAAAAAGGAGAAAAGTTTCCAATGAATGATACATAGTTCACTGATGTGTCATGACAAGGCAATTGCAAAACACTAGCCTGTGATACTTATTTATGCCACGGTACTCTGCATGCTACCTTTCTGCAGAATTAGAGGTTGTAAACATAGCTACTAACCCAGAAAATTATACTGGTGGTGACTTTGCATAAATTACTAATGGGGAAAGACTTCTAAGAAAGCATAAAGCATAGAAGCCTTTGAATATCTTTTATTTATAAGGCAAATACTTCTCCAATATTTTGCTATGAAAACTCTAAATGGACAGCATATTAAAGAGCATGGATATGTGGTTACAGCAATAGGTTTCTACGCATTGATGGAAATCTCAAGGCTATTAAAGATTGCATTCAACCACATTCCACCAACCCCCATCCCCCCAACCACTGTGCTTTAATTATCATCACATCTCTGACAAGTAGTCATTCAACTTGTCCTTGAACTCTTTCAGTAATGGTAAACTCATTTTCTCACAAAACATCTCATTCCTTTCCAAGTTGGCCTTGGGTTAGAAAGTGCTTCCTTCTCTAGAAACAACTTCTGAGTCTCTGTGAGTTTTCCCAGGAACTGGCTCAATGTAGTACTTCCTGAGACTGCACACAAGTCAGATCCCTTTCCCCAAGGCAGCCCTTCAAATAAACTTTTAAGACTATTATTCCTCCTTCCTCCAGCTGTTCCCCACATGGCACAGACTTGATTCCTTCATCCTTCTCAGCACCTTCCTCTGAAACCTCTCTGACATACCCAGGCATCTCTCAGAGAGTGAGGCTGGCAGGTAGACAGGGAAACCTGGAGCAGCATGTCCTCTAGACTCTCCCTGGACTCACCTGCTCACAGAGCCTTCTCTGATGCTCCCGTCTGATACGGGTTTTCCTCCTTAGAACCCCTGCCTTCTCCTCTCACTGCCCTTATCAGAGTGTTCTGGGCTTGTCTGTTTTTCTGACTCTTCCACTAGATGGTGGGCACTTGGAAGAAAAGAACTAAATGACTTCAGCCTATTAGATTGACTCCTCTGGGTTTGGGTGGAAAACGGGGTAAAAACTTGCGTTCAACAAATCCAAGTATGTGTGTGGGAGGTGGCTGAGCAGAACGTTTATTTTAACCTTTTGGCAGTTGCCCAAGACTTTATCTCTGGGAACTTATGAACCTCATTGTGAACTGTATAGGCTTCTCTCTGGGAGAATGAGCTTCCCACCCAAGCAGTTCTGACCCACTCCTAAAACTCCCTCCTGCCTCCCAAGCCTGAAAATTGCTCATCAGAGGACACTGTCTGGGTTTCAATAGTATTGGCTCATCACTAAGGCCCATAGATCTCCACTGGCTTTGCTTGCCAGCATCCTTTCCTCCTTCTTCTGGTGAAGAAAAGCTCTTCCTGTGGGAAACCCATTTCCTGCTGTTTGAGTGGTCTGGATATCATCCCATCCAGTCACAAGGGTGGGACAAGACGCAGACCTGACCAATCGAGCACCCCATTGCTCTGGCTGCAGTGATTGGCTGAGGTATGGACACCCCAGTCATGCTTGCCAAATGAGATTCTTCCCTGAGACCCTTATGCTAGAGCTATAGAGATAAATGCTTTCTATTGATCAGCATCAGGCCACTATATTGATAGGATGTGAGTCTAGGGCTTCCAACAGACATTAGCCCTTCCATGTGAAGACAGAGAGATGGAACAAGAAACAGAAACATGATGATTTATTTGGGGGATATGATCAGACTTCTAAATTACATGAACCAAGAGATTGTCTTTTTGTGCCTAAGCCAGTTTGAGTTGGTGTCTGTGACCTGCAGTTGACAGAGTCCTGACAGATGGAGCAGCAAATAGAAGTGTGAACCACTTAAGTGGGGAAGTGCAATCACCACAATTCCTGGGTTGCAATAGATTCAGATTAACAGAAGAAAGGGGATGTATTGGAAGGATACTAGAGAGCTAACAGAATGATGTGAGAGCCGAATCGCCAGGCATATGGAAGAGCAAGAAACAAGAACACTCAAGAAATCTCAGCAACAAAATCATGGACTTCCTTTCTAGAAATGGGAATTTTAAGCTTTCTTGACCATGAGCAACAGGACACACATTTATGTTGTCCTGTTGGTGTGACATGACTTTCCCTCTAAAAGGAGCCTTGTTGCTATATTGTGGTCGTTAGATTGCCGCAGGAGGACACCAGTAGAGGCAGAGCTGCCGTTTGGAAGGATGTCCCATGAATCCAGGTAAAGAACATTTGCATCCTGAACAACCATCGTGTCAACAAGATGGAGAGACCACCCTGGATTCAGAGGGGCTTGGGAGGAACCCTTTCTAGGCTGGATGAGTGATTGGATGAGGATGGTCACCCAAAGGAAGGAACTGGGGTGGATGCCTGGGTGTCCAGGAGAATGGATGGTGCTGCCACTCACTGAGAGAGACCGGAGGGGACAGTCTGGGAAGGGCTGGGCAAAGAAAACGAGATTAGTTCCAGACGGGTTGAGTGTCAGGTACCTCTGCCGTGTCAGAGTGCAGCCCAGCCATGAAAGGCCACTGACCCCCTAACTTTCTTTTTCTTTTTTTTAATAAATTTATTTATTTTATGTATTTAGTTTTGGCTCTGTTCGGTGTTCGTTGTGGTGTGTGGGTTTCTCTTTGTGGTGGCTTCTCTTGTTGCGGAGCACGGGCTCTAGGCGCGCGGGCTTCAGTAGTTGTGGCACGTGGGCTCAGTAGTTGTGGCTCTTGGGCTCTAGAGCGCAGGCTCAGTAGTTGTGGCGCATGGGCTTAAGTTGCTCTGCTGCATGTGGGATCTTCCCGGACCAGGGCTCGAACCCGTGTCCCCTGCATTGGCAGGGAAGCCTGACCCCCTAACTTTGGATGACCATTAACCAAGCTCCATTGCTCCAGGTGAAAGAATACATGAGGCAACTTACTTAGGCATTTTTCACTTGTAAGAACAAAATCCCAAGACTGATTATTCCTTTTCACACTTGTTGTCTGGAATTAGGGTTAACTGCTTCCAGGTGAGAAATGGCCCATTGGCCCAGTGGCAAATGATTTTATCTGGGGTCTGTAGAATAACGATATACTCTGTACTCAGCATAATATCTCTGTAAGAAACCCCCCCTCATCGTTAAACTAATTGGGCATTAAAACGTCAAGAAACTCGGTAGCATGAGGGAAATCTCTGCAGTCATGGAACAGTTCTGTATCTTCATTGTGGTCATGGTTACACGAATATACACGTGTGATAAACCTGTGAACTAGGCACACACACGCGCCCACACACAGACGTGTGTAAAACTAGAGAAATCTGAATAAAGTCAGTGGATTGTACCTACGTCAATTTCCTGGTTTTGAAATTTCCAGATTTTGAATTGTCAAAACCTACATCAGTTTCCTAGTTATGTACATGTAGCCACGTGAGCATCGGGGAAAACGGGGTGATGGGGACACTGCGCCTCTTTGTACTCTTTTTGAAACTTCCTCTGAATCTATAATTGCTCCTAAATAAAATTTTTTTAATTAAGAAACTTTAAATTTGGAGAGAAAATAGAGCAAGATTTTTAAAAGTCTGCACAAGGCATCATTTGAGGTCTTTTTTACTCACCATGCAGCATAGGTAGGAATATTGCCGAATCAAATGAGTCTGGTTTCAGCCATGCTTGAAACCTGAACTACCCAACTCTTCTTAGCCTCGGATATTCTGAATCCTCCACAGTTTCACCAGCTGTCAGAACCATTTAGGTCTCCTTTCCATGGTGCTGTGGTTCCCTTCAGTGCCGTCATCGTTCTGTTCCCTGGTTGAGTAGGAATAAAAAGATAAGCTGACGATTTCCTCTGACTCCTCTTCTCTCCCATCTTGACTCCTTTCACCATTAACAAAGGAACAGATGTAGGAGGAAATAAAAAGAAAAACAAAGGAAAAGCAATACGGTAGTTTGCTACGTGATGTCTCGTGGAAGGTGAGGACATACATATTGCTGTTGGCAGTGTTCAGCTACAGAGCAGTGCTCAAGTAAGTTAGGACTAGGAAAAATAATTTGATCAAAAGTCAACATTATTTGCCACATGGAAAGCACTAAGATAATGTATGTAAAGATTTCGGCCAATCCGCAGAAGATAAAGATGGACACTCATTTCTTCTTTGACGTATAAAAACTGGAACTGTTAACAACACTTGTGGTCACTCAAGGAAGCACTGGAGAGGTAGCTCGCTCCCTTCTCTCCAGTCTTCTGGAAGGACTTACCTTGGATGGTACGGCTGGAGCGAAGAAAGCCCTTCTCGCCTGTCCGGCACTTGCTTGCTCTCACTTGGAGCTGCCTGTGTACAAGTGAAGCCCGCAGTCCTTCACTACAAGTATGAGGAAGAAGTCTCAAACCCCATGGTCAGCCTGCAACTGATAGGGAAGTTCAGTTTGGGGTAGGGGGATAGGAAACCATAATCTTACATGGAATCCAAATGGCGCTCTGCAACCCAGCTTCCCTATACAGTAAGTCCCCCACGTACGAACGAGTTCCATTCCGAGAGCGAGTTTGTAAGTCCAATTTGTTCGTAAGTCCAACAAAATTAGCCTAGGTACCTGACCAGCACAATCAGCTATATAGTGCTGTACCATAATAGGTTTGTAATACTTTTCACACAAATAATACATAAAAACAAACACAAAAATAAAACATTTTCAAGTTTACAGTACAGCACCTTGAAAGTACAGTAGTACAGTACAACAGCTGGCGTCCAGGGGCTGGCATTGAGGGAACAGGCAAGAAGAGTTACCGACTGCAGGAGGGAGAGGAGGTGGGAGATGGCAGAGCTGAAGGGTCGTCAGCAATAGGAGACAGAGGGCCAGCTGCAATTTCACGTTCGCATCTTTGAAAGTTCGCAACTTGAAGGTTCGTATGTAAAGAGGCTACTGGATTGAATCCTTACCTTTGCCAACTAAAAAAATGCACAACCTAAAAGATAAGAGTTATGTTTTATCTGGTGGACATTCTTAGGACTTCAAGCCCAGGAGACAGCATCTCAGAGAGCGCTGAGAAAACTGTTCCCAGGAGGAAGGTGGGGGGAGCCAGGATATAGAGGAGTTTTTGCACCAACACCAGGTAGTCAGAACATCAAAGGATTACTGTTAATAAAAGAAAACCAGACATCTCAAGTTAAGGAATTTAGTGCTTTTCTATGTATGGGAAGATGCAAGAGGCTGGGCTCACTGCAATCATTCCTTTGATACACACCTCAGCTATCTGGGGCCAGCGTCCTGTGTTTTCTCATCCTGAGTTTCCTTAAGCTGCACCATCAGTGGCTGCAGTCTGATGGCTGCTAGGTGGTAGGTAGCCTTTGTTTCCTTCCTGAGCTCCCTCAGGGCTCACCTTCGGGGTAGCTGTAATGGAATGGCTCGATGGCTGCAACCTCCTATGTTTATTGCTATGGCTATGCTATGCTATGCTTTGTTTATTTCTCACCTTTCTGGTGTTTATTTTTCTGCAGCTTCAGAACTGAAGCCAGAGTAGGCTGTGCTTGATCAACCCCTTGAAACTTAGTAGCAGTTTCTGTTATTAATGGCCCTGTTACCAAATGAGTAGGTGGGCAAGAGAAAGAGAAAAAGAATAGCTCTTGACCAACTCTTATCTTCTCAGATGACTTTTCCTGGGTTATTAAACTGTTTAAGTAAAAGCAGGACTAAAAAATGAAATATTCAGAAAGTTAGGTTGTTGGTCCTAGTTTTTGTTTTGAAATTCTTCCATTTACTTTGAGACTACTAGTTTACTGAAAAGCACTTGTTCTTTCGGACAAATGTGTCTTTCCTGGGTTGCTATAAATTTCTACAGCAC
Organism: Balaenoptera physalus; assembly: GCF_965194825.1. Classification (NCBI taxonomy): domain Eukaryota; kingdom Metazoa; phylum Chordata; class Mammalia; order Artiodactyla; family Balaenopteridae; genus Balaenoptera; species Balaenoptera physalus. The sequence goes on along the minus strand of NC_138885.1, from coordinate 133,018,179 downwards.
CACAAGGCTGAAGTTTAATTTGTATCAGATGCAACACTCGACTGAATCCTATAATTTATTTAAATGTTGTTTAAACTGTGAAGATCCAGGCCATTTCCCCTCCAATTACTTCCTTATACTTCTAACCAAGCTTCTCGTTTGGGGTTTGGAACATCAAGAGAGCCCTCCTGTGGATCATTTAACAAGTGTAATTTGCTGTTCCTCTAAACCAGCCTTCCAGGGTAGGTAATCATGTCAGCTTTGTGAGTTAGCTAGTGATTCTCATCTGGTGAGATGGGGACTTTAACTGAATGTTTAATGCCACGTGCGAAATGAAAGTGATTACAGACTAGATCTTGGCATTGCCAAAAGGAAAACAAAAAACAACACATCCAATTCAAAGCATTTCAAGAAGGAAAGACAGCTTAGAAAGAAGCAGATTTGTTTTGCCATGGAAAGGTTCGCGTCTTAGAAGAGCCATATTGGGAATTATATGCTCCAATGTCACATATTTCCCTCAAGTCAAAAATCTAAATTTAATCAAACTCTCCTGAATAAGACCAGGTACCTAACTTTAAAAAAAATAAACATTTTTATTGTGAACCGTAACAGACATACATACAGAATAATTCACATAAATGTGAATAATGTTGAATTCGCCACCCAGATCAAGAACTTTTTCACTTCCCTTCATATCCTCCTCTGTCATCTATCATGTTACTATTGTTTGATAACTGCTCACTCTGCCATCTTGACTAGATAATCCCAACTGTAGTATTTGTATGTCTAGAAGTATTTAAAAATAGCCATAACTCTTAGAAGACCTTCCAGTTGGGCATGGAATACTGCATTGCAAGTAATTTTCCCTCAACACGTGCTCCATGGTCTGTGGCATCTCTTTTGCTGTTGAAGCGTCAGCTATCTGATGGCCATTCCTTAGGACAAAATATCTTTTCTTTCTAGTAGTTTGAGAAAACGTTATCAGCTCTGAGCTGTGGTTTCACTGTGGTGCATCTAAATCTGGAATTTTGTTTGTACGTTTATGCTGTTTGGTCCATATGCGTTCTTTCAGTCTGAGGAGCTCATAATTTCCTTCCTCTCTGGAAATAATTAGCTATGATCTTATTTACCTTTGCCTCTTCCCCATTCTACTGGAGTACATGGAGCTTTTCAGTATCTTCTTTACATCTCTTTACTTCTCTTTTTTATCTCAATATCTCTCTGTGCTACAGTTTTATTGATTTTCCCAATTCTACCTTACCAATCTCTAATTTCCTCACCAATTTTTTCCAGCTTACTATTTATCTCATTTAATCAGGCTTTTATTTCAATAACTATAATTTTCTTTTCCGAATTTGAGATTCGTCCTCTATCCAAATTGATTTTGATTCCTAACTACAATTTAAAAATTTTATCTATTTTTGTCAGGTATGTATTCTCCAATTTGTTAGCTTTCCGGCTTCCTTCTGAGGCACTTGATTTCTGTATATGCTTTTTGTAAAGTGTATTTGTCTGCTTACTTAGCATAGGGGCTATATTTTCTTTTTTTCTTCCGGAGAAAGGAATCGCCTTTCTCTGTTTTTCAGTTTCGTGATACCCTCAGGCAGACCTTCCAGAGACCACTACTCCGAGGAAGCCTGGGGTTCTCACCCTAAGAACACGTTGCATCTCAGAACCTGGAACTGGTGAGCAGCAAAAACATTCAGATCCTGGTAAGATAGGTGTCTGTCTGCTTTCTCCCTAAATTATAGACAGGTAACTACTTTCTGGCTGTCATCCCAGGTAGGCAGAGCATCTGAGCTTTCTTTCACGGATGAGGAGATACAATCATAGCCCTGATCTCATGGAGATGCTTTGCCCTGGTCTCCAGCCCCACGTCGGGCCATTAGAGCCCATTCCCCCCAGGGCTGAGGTCACGGCCACTGCTCACTCCTTCTTGGTGCCCGTGCGTCTCCTGGTCCAGCCCCTACTCCCCTCTCTGTGCCTCCTCTCCCCTCATGTTTGACAGACTTTCTCTTACTCTTGACTCCCTGACGTTGACTGGAACTTGGTGGTCTCCTCCCGTCCTGCCTCCCCCACCAAGGCCCCCTAAGCTCCTTAAAGGCGCCTCTTCCTCCGCCTTCCTGCTAAATCTGGTAGCTTTGCTGAACTCTCCTCGGAGCGAGCTTATCCTTCTTCCCCAGAGTGTCCGTGTTTCCACGTGACGCTCAACAGTACAAATTCTTCTCCCGACCTCCAGACCCCATGGAATCGTCTCAGGGGGCCCCCTTGGCACCTCCCAATTTATACCCCAAACCCAGACTCATCACTTCTCCATTAATGGCACCTCCAAGTTCTGCGTTTCACGTTTCAGTGGATGGCTGGCCATCCCAGACTAAAGCGCATCCTTGAGCCTCCTCATGTGATCTGTCACCTAAGCCTAACCAGCTCTCTCTCCTGGAACTCGAATAGCTTCTGTCCTTCCTCCTCCACCACAACTGAGACCATAAAAATCCCTCACCCGGACACCTGCAGCGGTCTCGGTGCCGGGCGTGCGCTCAGGGTGAGACTGCACACCTGGTCACGCTCTCCCTGGTACCTTCTCCTTCTCCCCATCTTCTGAACCGCTGCTACTCTCGTCTTCCTAAAGCGTGGTCCAAATCCTCAACATGTCCCCTCTGACTCGTAGATAAAAAATGATATTAGCGCAGACTAATGGCTCTTCATGATCTGCTCTCGCCTCCCAGGTCCCCTCTCGTGGCTCCTGATGCTTTAGCAACACTGACACTCACCCTGGCTCCCACGCCTTTGCGCGCACGTCCTTGGACCGGGGATGTCTACTTCCTCACCCTTTTGTCTGACTGGAAAAACTTCTACTCTTTCGAGAATCACCTGATCTTTGAAGTCTTCCTTGATTCCCTCAGTCCAAGGGATGTTCTTCTAAGCGCCTGCCAACTGCATCACGTACCTGCACGAGGTGTTTGCCCTCTGCTGGTCCTTGAGCTCCCCAAGGGTACCGCTCTGTTTTTTCTGTTGCTGGAGGGACATACAGCCAGGAGGTCACGTGTCCCATATGACTCTGGTGCCCACGGGGCCCTGTTCCTCTGCTTCCGGGCTGGGTCCCAGCGGTGCTGGAGGCCACTATCACCATGCAGTAAGCTGACTATGAAGGCATTGGACAAAGCCCCTAGATGCACTGCAGCGGCTGTCCTCCTAGAAACCCGTGGCCCCCAGGTGCACTCACAGCTGACTGGTTGACACACCCAGAGAAGGATGTTTGAGGGATTAGTGTCAATCAGAATGGGGCTCAAAGAGGCCTGGGGTCCAAGGCTCACGTACAACGTTTCTCAGCAGCCTAGACTGGGGGAGGGATTAAAGCACCTCTATCCAGTATGGGGTGGTTTCTTACACATTCTAGAATGGGACCTCCACACTCTGGAGCTGCAAGAAATGGGATGAAGTTAATAGGGACAGGGTAACCCCGGAACTCATGGCAAAAGCACCTGCCAACTCCACCCGTAGCCAGGGAGCTGGTTAGCTAACTACAAAGACTGCGGGGGAGTGGGCGGTTACACTGAGTCCCAAGCTCGGCATGGCTGCCCGCTGACCTGGCCCCAGAGATCCCATCCAGCCGAAGGCATCATTCCTTGAAGAACAGGCTCAGAGGAAGAGGCGAAGGCCCAGCCCCCGCTGTATAAGTCACATCCCAGGGGGCCCAGCCATCTCTGCTCACCGATGCCCTTGAAGAGCCCTGTGCCCGCTGGACCACACCACATCCTTTCTTGGCACCTACACCTGAGGTACTTACCAGGTGCTGGTGCCATCCTAACCATTTATTTCCATTATCTATTTAATCTTTAGAACAACCCTACGAAGTAGGAACTTTTATTCTAATTTGAACTTTGGAGAAGATGGTGCTTGGCCCGAGGTGGCAGAGCTGGTGAATTCAGGGTTCAGATCGAGACCCTCTGATGCCAAGACTCACTTTCACCGCCACTGAAAACTGGAACTCGAGGGCTGGGCAAACTACGCTCCAGCTCATGCCTGCAGGCCCTGAGGGCTACTCCCACCGTAGGACAGTTTTCTTCGAGCCTTCTTGAGAGTCCTAAGAGTGGAATTCATTCCAGAGAACAGGTGGACAAGGCTGCAACACTCAGGGACTTTCAGCAGGACCCCCAGCCTGGCTCGGAAGCCTACAGAAGTCTTCCTACAGGCTGACCGCACGCCACGGTGGGGTCACTTTTGAGAGAATTCCCATCTGCTCTTGAAAAGCCAGCTGGAGAGGCTGTGTTCAGATGGAGAAAGTCTTAGCAAAGGGAGGCAAGGTCCAGAGACCCCAAAAGACTCCCTGGGCCTGTTCCAAGGAATCCCTGTCATGTCCCCTTCTGCAGGCTGACCTCAGGGGACACGTCCCCCCAGGTTTCTTATGTCCAGCCCCCTCGCTGCCCCCTCACTGCCACCTCACAGTGACCTCTGGACCCATATCATTTCGTTCCCATAAAAAGGAACGAAATTGAGTTATTTGTATGTAGTGAGGTGGATGGACCTAGAGTCTGTCATACAGAGAGAAGCAAGTCAGAAAGAGGAAAACAAACATCATATGCTAACACATATATATGGAATCTGAAAAAAACGGTACTGATGAACCTAGTGGCAGGACAGGAATAAAGACACAGAGGTAGAGAACGGACTTGAGGACACAGCGGGGGAAGGGGAAGCTGGGACGAAGTGAGAGAATGGCACTGACATATATACACTACCAAATGTAAAATAGATAGCTAGTGGGAAGCAGCCGCATAGCACAGGGAGATCAGCTCGGTGCTTTGTGACCACCTAGAGGGGTGGGATAGGGAGGGTGGGAGGGAGACGCAAGAGGGAGGGGATATGGGGATATATGTATAAGTACAGCTGATTCACTTTGTTGTACAGCAGAAACTAACACAACGTTGTAAAACAATTATACTCCAATAAAGATGTGAAAAAAAAAAACTTTGACTCTGGCCTCTGATCGTTCAAGACATTTCCAGTGGCTTCCACTGCTGACTGAGACCAACTCAGCATCAGCTGATGCAAGGAATTTGCAGCTGACTCACTTTGTTGTTCTTTTTTCAGCCCAAACAGTTTCACAGCAACTCTATTAATATATGTGACAGCACATGGGCCTGTACAGCTCAGAACCTTCCCAGGCCACCTCTCCTACGTGGGAACTTCGGTTGACAGGAGACCAGGTCGGGTCAGGGTCACACGGCAAAGCCGTGTCCTACTTGGTGTCTGGCCAAGCTGGGGACCTGGGCGGTGGAAGCCACCTGCCCTCCTGTTACTGTGACAATTCAGGACGGCTGAGAGCCGCCACTGAACAAGTCTGCTCTGAGCCCCTTTCTCATGTGACCCCTGTCTGAAGCTGAGACATAAAGTAAATATGGCGAGAAGGATTAGGATGGGTGGTAAAGATTTCTAACATCAAAGAAATTGACTTTCCTGTTGCTTAGACCAAAGGGGGTGCTTAGAAGATAATATCAGGATCTTAGCTACTTAGTTAGAGTTTATTTTATATAAAGTTGTATTTATGTCATCTGTTAGGTGTACTCCGAATAGTTTATTTCAAAATATAATGTTATCCATTCTCTGATATTTTCTCAGTCAGTTTTGAGTTCCTGGGTAAATAAATATCTTCAGCTATCTATAGACACAAGTTTGAATTGTATTTTATTTTTACTTGTATGATTAGTATTTTTCCATGTAAATAAAACAAAAACCTCATGAGAAGTATTTAAATGGTGTCCATTTCCTGGCTGGAGGATTTACTTCCCTGTCTCTTTTTGGGGAGTTTCGATGGTTGTCATGGCTTTGGCTATTCATGTCATTTATTTCTTCAACAAACATCAAATACCAGCTCTGCCCCTGGCACCTCACTTGGCGCTGGCGATTGGGTGGTGAACAAAATGCACTCACGCTCTGCTCTCCCAGGGCTGACGTTTCAGCAGAAACAGACATGGAACAATCACACACACACACACACACACACACACACACACAGAGTCAGGAACTGCAATAACTCCAGTGAAGGAGACACCTAGGAGGTTATAAAAGCACATGATTGGGGTCTGGGAAGGGAGGTTTCAGGGGAGAAGTCTTCTCTAAAGCAGGGATGCTAAGCTGGGCTGGTAAGGCAGGATGGTGTGTGTGTGTGTGTGTGTGTGTGTGTGTGTGTGTGTGACTGGAGGGATAGAAGGCTGGGGACAAGATCAGGGTGTGGTCTTGTCCAGGCTGAGTTGATGTCCCCGGAGACAGCCTCCTGGCCATGTCGGGAGGGCTGTTAGATGTCTGGTCTGCACCGGTGCAGATGTGCTGGCCCACAGGTGGAGTGAAGCCTGAGTGCAGGAGCTCGGCCGGCCGATGAGGATAGAGGACGTGCCCAACGCGATTTTCCTCCCTGTTGTAGGTGTTTTGTCTTTTTGCCTGATGTACCTTTGTCCAGACCTTCATTTGTAATCCTTCACCCTTCTTTTGCTTTAAGTGTGCCTTCTATATGCAGAAAATTGCTATTCCCCTCCCCCCAAATATAAGTCTCATTTTTAAAATTCTGGAACTCAAACAATTCTCTTCCACTTGTTCTTGCCCTGTGGTGTCACACTTTCTCTCTTTGGGGGCCCATCGTTGTTCCCTTCATTTCCCATCTTTTAGAAATATATATATATATATATTTCCTTTTTCTTTTATTTGAAAGAAGAGACATTCTGTTCTTAATCCAGTTAGCCTCTACTTTAGGTTTATAAAAATTGTGTTTATACCCATCTTCCTTTAATTATCAGAGTAAAAAAAAAAACAACAGTCACAATAACTCTGGAAAGAATTGGCCACCCTTTACTTTCATACCCTGATTTTGTGAATATAATCTGAGGTGACAGACCTAGAGTATTATTACAATACCATGTTTTGCTTATTTGCCTTGGAAATTGTTTGCAAACATTGTTTAGGGTGTTTACGTTCAGATTGACAACAGGATTTCCGATCATCTCCTGTGCTTCTCACTACAAGTTCATTAACAGACAGCAGACTTTCCTCCCAGCCTATGAGGGTCTTCTATTATCTTAGGTTCCCAGGCTTTTGTGAATTCTCTCTGTCTCTGTCTCTCTCCATCTCTCTCTCTGACTCCCCCTTCCCTTCCAGCCCTAATAACCATCATCTTGTGTACTGTGGGCTCCCTCTAGTGGTACAACTGAGCACCTTCTCTCTGAGAGTGGAGTCCTGCTCAGCGCTGATTCTTGTCACCGTGTGGGCTTCCTGGCCACTTGTTCCCCTGCCCTACCAAAGGATGCTGTCTGCACCTGCACTCTGGGAGAGTCTAAAGAATGAAAAACACACTGGAGAATGTCAAGATCAAGGGAGTTGTTAGGATGGAGTCTTCCAAGAGAGGATTTGTGGATTATACACATCTGCATGTGTCTTTGACCTTAAAACGCTATTAATTTTTCATTGCCCTCTTCCATTCTAATTATACTTATCTTTGCAAGTATATTATGCTTGGCTTTGAACTTGGACATCTTGCACTCTCAAATGATTTAGCTGATCTTCATAATCCTGTTAAAAATAACCATAATTTATATCACTTGTTCAAACATATAAAGATCGAGTACTCAATTCAAATTTCCCTGATTCACTTACTGCATTTTAAACCCAAGAAAATGAGAGTAATTTCTTTGTACCGCCATTTAAAATTTCAAGATGTTAGCTTGAACTTGCCTTGTGAAGCTGTGCTGCAAGTCAGCTTAAGAATTCTGCTTTCTGAGGCATATGTGAGCAAGTTTATTTCTAGTTTAAGCCTCTCACACCCAGGATAGCAATCCTACCAGTGATACAAAGTTGCAGAAGTTTAGGTTAAAATGCTTTATATCTTTTTGTCTCAGACATGTTTGTGAGGATAAAATAATTAAGACCACGTCTTTAAGGGTGTTTCACACCTGCATTTTGGAAAAAAATAAAACTGCATTATATTGAATCATACCAAGGAAATAATGGAATCTTACAGTTGAAGCAAAGGTCCCAAGATCCACCTTCCAAATGAGTGATTCCTTTGACAGCATCCCTGACAGATGGCAACAAGACCTCAACCAAACCAGTTAGCATACTTTGGCTTGCAAGAAACAAAACGGAACTATGTCTTAGCAGTGGGGGACCCATCAGTGCACAGCCCCATCTCCTCTGCGGTCCGCGAGGGGTCGGGCAGAGAAGCCAATAGAGTAGTGAGCTGTGTGCATTGCTGGGAACCCTGGCCAACCTTCCTGGGGGCCCAGGAGCGCAAGCTCTCCTCCCTTCAGCCCATGGTCCCCCCAGAACGTGAGCCAGTGATTCGAATAAGTGACATACGGATATGAAACTGCTTATTTCTTTTGCAACCAACCTAGAACCTACCGAGGCAATCGGAGAAGCCCAGGCCAACTGTCCTGAGAAGCCATGGAGCCCGCAGGATCACGAAACCCTTCTCTGATGAGACATTTTCTTCTCCAAACCATCCTTCTTGCTGCGGCAAGGGCTCTTCCCAGGTTCCCCGAGACACAGCTAACTTGGCACCGTCTTAATAAATGGTCCTTCATTTGCACGTGTTTTTGCTCAGCTCTGATGCTATTGTCATAACGTGGGGGGCTGTGGCCAGGGCAGGGGGGTGGGCATGAGCCTGCAGGTTCCCCGTGCCTCCTCTAGCGGTTGGCAGAACTCAGATCTGCCTGTTTTCTCTCTCCCGCCTCAAAAGGTCAGCTTCTCTCTCTTCAAGATCTGTCTGATCGGCATATTTCCTCCCAAAGTTAACAACTTAATTCCTTGATACCTTCCACTCTTCCTTCCAATCAATACCCCGCAGTCAGAAATAATCACTAAACGCCCAGAGGTGATGAGCTTCGAGCAAGCTCTGGTCAAGCAGCCCGGTGACCATGTGCTGTGCAAACATGGACCAAACTCTTCCCAACGGCAAGGGTCAGTCATCTTTCCAGGGACCCTTTAGATGCCCAAATGCAAACTGGAGTTTGTTGGGGAAGGAGGGGGTGTAAGTGCTGGGGAGGCATCCGCAAAACCCGCTCTACCTCCCCCTTCTAGAAAATTTCCAATGATGAAAACCTCTCTGCCTTAGAAGGTGGCTTCCTATCCCATGGTTGCTTGGCTCTCATTGGCACAGGCTTGGGAACCTGCCTTCCTGGTTTCAAATCCCAGCTCCACCACTTAGCAGCTCATGATGCTGGGTACCTTACTTAACCGTTCTGGCCTCAGTTACCCTTTCTGGAAAATGGGAATAACAATAGTTCCCACCTCATAGCATTGCTGAGAGAATTAAGTGAGGTAACATATGTAAAGCCCTACTCAGTAAACCGCTGTCTTTGCTGATATTCATCCTCAAATGTTCCTCCTTCTCCCCTGCAGTCGTTAATTCTATTTCCATTACTTGGAAAGACACAGGATCCGTCTCCCCTGTCACCCACATTTCAGGCATCTGAAGGCAGCTCACCAACCCCCAGGAGTCTTCTCCAGGCCAGATTCACCGCTTCCTCAACTTTTCTTGAGATCTTTTCACCCTCCTCACACTGCCCTTCCCTTACCCCAGTGATCCCACCTCTAACCTCCCGTCCCCCTCCCCGCCCGTCCTGAGCACCAACCTCTCCTTCGGGCCCCTCAGCCCTGAGCTGGGTGCCCCTCCCCAGATCCTACCCTGCAGTCTCCCATCCTCTCCCTGGCTGACACCCACCTTCCCTGGAGCCTGATCCAGAGACCACCTCCTCCAGGGGAGCCCGGCTCCCTCAAGACGAGTGAGGGGCGTCCCAACTGCTCCCTGCTTGTGGACTCTTCAAGACCAAGAAGCTATCAGCAGGTATTTCCCGGTCTCTCCCCGCGGGCTGTAAGCTCTCAAGGGCAGCTCGCCATCTTCCTCACCTGTGCCCCCTCCCACTGCTGTCCCCTGAGCATCTGGCACATGGGGCCCCTCCATCAGTATCTGCAGAAGGAAGGAGCGAGCCAGCCCTAATGCACTAGGCGTGACCCAACAAACACAGAGAAAGCATCCATGCCCTGAGCTGGGCACCTAGGTACGCCAGCAAGGAAGCCGGAAGGGTGGGACTGAGGGTTGAAAGAAAGCTCACTGAGTGCACATCTGCACTTCCAACTGCATCCACGCGTGATGAGGCAGATGGGGCTTTCTAGAACGCTCATAACTGTTTCATCAGTTATTACAATAAGGGAGGAAAAGGAAATTTGCAACAGAAGCAACTATGGTGCTGACCACTTTTTTCCTAATCCACAAACCTAATCTGTAAACACACTGGGGTGAGGTGTAAGTTTCTTAAGCGGTTAAGGAGGAATCTCAGAGAGCTTTTGGGAAGGGCTTTTAAAATACAATATTTGATATTAGGAAATATATGTAGGCAAGCTGGATGGCTCAGGAGAACCAGAGTAGGGGTGAAAGTCAAGATACTGACATTTTAAAGTGGAAAGAAATGTATTTCAAACATCATATGTAAAGGCAGCCATAAAACTGCAACCCCTACCACACATGCACACACACACACGCACACACACACGCACACGCACACACGCACACACGCACGCACGCACACACGCACACGCACGCACGCACGCGCACGCACACACACACACACATACACACACAGCACATGATAAAAGGTAAGAAAACTGACCAACAAGGAGGGCTGTTTCTACACACTGGAGATGACAGATAATAACTGAAAAAAAAACTGTCAAGGATTCTGCAGGTGGATTTCACCAACTAGGACACCTGAGTTTAACATGAGTCAGCCACTATGTTTTTACCCTCAGGATTCCAAATGTTCTAAAGATCCCTATGTCAGGAGGGAGGGATGGGAATGAGAAAAATCCTTTGAAAACCAAATGAAAATGTGAGGAGTTACCCCCTTTTATGGTTAAAAACTTTTCTTTTTTGACTTGCCATATTTGGAAATTAACTAGACTGTGCCTCACTAAAGAAAATTGGGTGAGAAATGCAGAAATACACAGTAGAGAAGTTAGAAAATATAGATTAAAAAAGAACCAAAAATGACATATATTATGACTTAAAAGCGCATTTTATCATCACCCTTCACAAAGTTTTCTTTCACTTGCCCAGGCAAACATTCAGACACTCGATTTATCAGGGAGTGTAAGCACAGCTCCTTCTATAGCCAGTTTTCTGGGCTAAATTGTGACAATGACCGTCTCCCAGGTCAATAAATACAGACCCATTCAGAGGGTTTGTTTTTTTTTTTTAAATTTTTACTTATTTATTTATTTATGGCTCTGTTGGGTCTTCGTTTCTGTGCGAGGGCTTTCTCTAGTTGCGGCAAGTGGGGGCCACTCTTCATCGCGGTTCGCGGGCCTCTCACTATCGCGGCCTCTCCCATTGCGGAGCACAGGCTCCAGACGCGCAGGCTCAGTAGTTGTGGCTCACGGGCCTAGTTGCTCCGCGGCATGTGGGATCTTCCCAGACCAGGGCTCGAACCCGTGTCCCCTGCATCGGCAGGCAGATTCTCAACCACTGCGCCACCAGGGAAGCCCCATTCAGAGGGTTTTAACAGTGCAATTTCGGATTCTAGTCGTAATTACCACATGGCTCTTTCTGGGGTTGTGTAACTGCATGTGTGTAATAGTGTACAGTATAAACACTGAGCACAGTAGACTTCTTCCAAAATCAATTCATTTAGCCTTCAAACACCGTATGCATCACCAGTTCATTTATATTCTCAAACAGATTTTTGCTTAACCTCTGTTAAAACGAGTTTACAAACTGCGCGCGCACACTAGGGGCGGGAAGGCAGCCGGGAACGGGCGGCTCTGCCCAGTAAGGACGGAACAAACGGCCCTGGTAATAATGGTCCCCGAAACCCGCCGTCAGGACCCCGCCAGCTCTCACCACGCCTCCACCCCTTCCCCACCAGGGGACAGAGCACCCAGCTGGACGGAAGTCCTGAGCTGTCTGACGCTGCAGGACTTGTTGAGGAGACTCCTACTCCCATATAAGGAATCCTTGTGGAATAGGGAGGTTTTTAAAAATCATTTTGGGTACCAATGCAGCATTTCAGACCAAAAAGCCATATCCAGAGACCAAGATTCTTTCCTATAGTCAGGGGTGTAATATTGTTATTTTTCCATACATTCACCTTTTGTTTACTCCGTCACTCATTCCACAAACGTGTGAGTTCGACCCATCGCCACGTGTGAGACCCTGTGCCCATGGCAATGATAGGGCGTCATCCTCTGCCCCGGGACCCACCTGCTAGGAGGTACCCCAAGCGAGTCAGGAAAGTGGGTTAGCCCCTTCCAGGAAGGGGAGGATCAACAGGCAGAGGAAAGGGATTTCCCTTACCTTCCACACAAGTTCCACACTCCTCCTCCTGGCGCACCAGACCCTCCCCCAGACAGCCCCACCCTGTGTCGCCCTCCCCCTCCCCACACGCCTTTCAGGCCACCCTCTGATCCGCTGCCTTCTGGGAGCTGGCCTCTCTGCTGGGACCCGCCTCGTCCACTCTGGGCAAATCCACGTTCCTGGCTCTTCTGTGGTCATCACGTTGTTAGCACTTAATGCAGGGGCAAGGGTGTAATTACCTGTGGGGCTCCTTGTTTGTGATGTCACCCTCGTAGGAGTGAAACTCCACTCGTGCTGTCCCTCACCCATGGATCGCCAACATCTAGAACACGCAGTGGCACATGGTCAGTGCTCAATAAATACCTGTATGTGCCTGAAGATGGTTGAATAAGTCAAGGCAAAGAGGAATGGAACAGCCTAGAAAGTGCAAAGGTGTAGTGAGGATGGCCCATTGGGAACAGGTGGAGGGAGATCAAGGCGACGCGGAGACCCGGAGCAGCGCTGGATCTGTGAGGGGCGTTTAAAGGGCCCCTCTATCCGGAGCTCCAGGCCGCCCACCCAGTACCATCCTCCTCGCACAGGGCGTGGGTTCTAGTCTGTCTGCCCTACTTTTCAAACCCTGTCTCCTGACCTTGTTGGCATCTCGTTTATCTCGCCCATCTGCTCTTTTCTCCTTTACTTGACTTTTCAGAGGATGCATGGTCCAACTTGCATGTTTCTGCTCTGACTACCCTGCCTCACCCACAACTTCCATCCTCAGTTTTGGGGCTGAACCTCCTTTGTTTATCATTGTTCTTCTCTGTTAGACATTGTGTCCGTAGCATCGCCTCCCAGGCCACCACGAGAAGTGCACAAGGTCAAGGAGACTAGAAACGCCTTGACTGGGGAGCATCTGCCTGTCCAGCTGGATCTACTTTACGCGCCCTGACAGAGCTATGGGGGGTGGGAGCTGAGATGCTACACGTCTGTGTCATGAGGACCCAAGCGTTCTTATTTTCTTTTAAAAGATTGACCTTCCAAGGCTCTACTTGAGTTAGGCTTCTCTGAGAAATTTTTCTCCACTAGGAGACACCGAAGAGATAGCTTTCATTCTTTCTGAGAAAAAAGCCACAAAACATTATGATATGATGAGTCCTTAAATAGTCCCTGGCTACTGTTTTCTGCCGTCATGTGTTTCATGGCTGGGAATCCTTGAATGTTTCAAGTGCGATGTCTTTGATGCACGAATATCATCACTTGAAAGCTCCATATGATGATCTGGGAAACCACTGATTGATTTGAAAATAATGGTGCAGGTGCCTGGTGGACCCCAGCACCCACATGGGGGTATTAATAAGAAGGAAGATCAGGCCCTGATAGATTGTGTTAGTCAATGACGCTCATGTGTGACTAAGGAAGTCCATTTAAAAAAAGAACCTCGTCAGCAGAACCAGGGAGAACCCCATTAGATGGTGAGATTCTATAGCAAGATGAATGTCACTGGTCTGCTTTGTGACAAACTCATTTTTTAAATCTCCATTATCACATCTCTCTCTGGCCACTGAGGAGTGAGTATATTAAATGCTAATGGCTTTTGACAGAAAGAATCTGTCTTCATAAAGAGCTGCATTGATGTTTGCCATTGTTTAGAACAGTCACGTCGTTGGGATGAAACCAACAATGAGAGGTTATTAGGACAAAAACCAAAATCTAGTTCCTTTTACTCAGACCCTGTAGAGCACATGGAATATACTTCACCATATGGAATACTGTAATACATCATCTAAAAGGCAGTACGTGTCGGTACAGATTTTAGATTTCCCCTCAAATAACGATGAAAAGAAAATCATAGCTATTGGTATTAATTTAGTGTTTATCCTGTGTTACACGATTCATACAGCAATCCTGACTGTCACGGAAATTGAGGTCATAGAAGCTTCACTATTGGCCTAGAGAGACTGTGGAAGCAGGTGTTAAATTCCAGTCCATCTGGGCCACAGGCGGTGCTGTCTCCCTTGGCCCATGAGATGCCTGGGGATGATGCACAAAGAATCAACGGTGGGGCTGGGCAAGGAACTCACGGCAGGAGGTGGTCTCGCGGGACTAAGTATTATTAGAAAAGGAGCTTTGTTGATCATCAGCCTCATGTTTGACTTTGATTCATATTAACAATAACTCTTTCATCAGGAAGTCCAGACGGCCTGGGCTCAGACTGAGCTCCAGTGCTCACTGGCTGTATGACCACACAAGGGCCACTCTACCTCCCCAAGACTCAGTTTCCCCATCTGTAGAATGGGGATGTCCAGAGATGTCTTGTGAACACCTTTAATTCAGGTAGAATGTGTTATCTAATGCCTGGCACATGGCCATCAGCTAACTAGTATTAGCTACAATTGCTTCATTCTGTTCAACAATTATTGTTAGGAATGCAGGAAGGCAGTAAAGATGAGTTGAATGGAGTCACTCCTCTCATCAAAGCCCTCCAATGGCTTTCCATCTCACTCAGCCTGAAAGCCAAGGTCCTGAACATCACACTTGAGGCCACTGCTTGATCTGGTCCTTCTCGGATCTTGTATCCTACTTCACACCCCTGCACTCATTCCTTCCGGCCATGTGACCCTCCTCAGTGTCCTTGAACATGACAGGCACGCTCACCTCAGGGCCTTTGCACTTACTGTTCCCTTCCTGGAAGGCTCTTCCCCACATAACCAGGGGGCTCACTGCATCACCACCTCCAGGTCTCTCATCAAGTGTTGCCTTCTCTGTGATTATTTCCTTGACTATCCTAGTTTGGACTGTAACATCTTACCATCTTACCTTCTGCTCCTGGCTTGAATTTTGTCCATAGGAAGTTCCACTCTCTGCCATACTCCATAGTAGTGGGATACCACTGCGTTCTGCCCATGGTCTTAAGAGCTGGGTTGAGTGTGAGGGTTGTACTGTATTAGTTACCTACTGCTGTGTAACAAAATACCCCCAAACTTTGTAGCTTACAGCAATATACATTTATCACCTTGTAGTTCCCATGCTCAAGATTTTGGGGGCAGCTTAGCTAGATGCTTCTGGGCCTGGAGTCTCTCCTGAGGCAGTAGTCAGGGGTTGGCCAGGGCTGTGGTCATCTCAAGTATTGAGGACCTGATTCCAAGGTGGTTCACTCACACCACTAGTCAAGCCTCAGTTCCTTGTTGGCTGTTGGCAGGAGACATAAGTTCCTCATCACGTGGGCCTCTTCATAGAGCTGCCTGAGTTTCCTCATAACACGGCAGCTGCCCATCTCCAGAGAGTGATCTCAGAAACACACCAAGGCAGAAGCTGCAATATCTTTTATGACCTAGCCTTGGAAGTCACATACTATCACTTCTGTCATTTTCTATTGGTCACACAGCCAACCCTGACAGGGTGTGGGAAGGGAGTACACGATGGGATGGTTGGGGGCCATCTTGGAGGTTGGCTACCACAGACTCACTCTTCATGGATTTGAAACCCTGCCTCAACAGGGGAAAGTTACTTAATCTTTCTGGGTCTCTGGTCCTCGTCTATTAAGTACTAGTAAAAGGCAGTATTTAGTGGTGTTTCTATGAGGATTAAATAAAATAATACATATATTATTCCAGAAGCATGTCTGGAACATAGTGAGCAAAAAATATTAGCTATATTTTTTAGTCCAAGTTGCAGGTACAAAAGTGTTTTACACAGAGAATGACAGGACTGGATTGTGCTCTAGAAAGCTCACTCTGACTGCAGTATTGAGAATGAATTGGAGGGGCCAACTTAAAGGAAGGAGACCAGGGGAAGGTTCTGTGACATGGACCAAGATGGGAACATTAAAATCAATGGAAGTAGACAGACTTAAGAGCACTTTAGAAGTCAACTTAAATTTGTCATACATACCACATTTCATTTGTTCTCAACATGTCTGGAATTGGTCACTGAGCCACTGACTTGGGAAAGTGAAGTTGGAAAACACCACTTACCATTCTTTAGGGAATCCTTTACCATTCTCCTAGTCTACTCTGATGCAGACTTGTTGCTATGAGGGTGTGGGGTAGACTGTGCTTTTGTTCCCAGGGATTTACCTTCCTGTGAAAAGACTATACATCCTTGCCCCAATGATGTTGGACTTGGCCATGTGACCTGATTTGATCAATGACATATGAAACATGACATA
Source organism: Balaenoptera physalus (assembly GCF_965194825.1). Classification (NCBI taxonomy): domain Eukaryota; kingdom Metazoa; phylum Chordata; class Mammalia; order Artiodactyla; family Balaenopteridae; genus Balaenoptera; species Balaenoptera physalus. Next base: position 133,001,713 of record NC_138885.1, on the reverse strand, counting down.
TACATGCTCCTTGCCAGATCTCTTGTGTTTTTCCTTCTGCCAAGAAATTAACATGGGGCTGCTTCCTGAGGCATCTCAGGATAAGGAAGACATATGGAATGGAGCCATAGCACTGTAGCCAATTAACATGTAACTAAATGAGAAATCAATCTTTGTAGCTGTAAGTCCTACAGTGTGAGGGATTGTTTGCTACACGGCATAACCTCGTGAGAGCTAGTCAATGCAAGGGAAAACTTATTCCTCTAGCTTTCTATTTCTGTGAGGGAACTCCCTCTACTAGTTCAGAGGGAGCATGCAAACAATCTCTCTCTCTGTGTTCTCTCTCTCTCTCTCTCTCTCTCTCTCACACACACACACACACACACACACACACACACACACACTTTATATCTTCCCCAAGGAAGGCTCAATGCCTAGTCTGAATGATGAACCTTGGGCAACTGGACATCTCTTGGGAATGTTAGCTGTGGGACAGAGCCATTCCATGCAACCAAGGGCATCATGGCCTTTAGTTTCTGTGCAGTAAACAGATAAACAGGGCCTGCTTCTGTCAGGCTCAATCAGATCTCTGCTCTCTTGACTTCAGCTTTTATGCCTGTGCTTGGGGAACTGGTTTGGGTAACGAGTTCTCAAGTTCTAGATTAAAGTGGTGTTAGAGTTCTCTGCTGTAGCTTTACCAGTAACATCCACACAATATTCTGTCTGTTCTCAATCAATTCAGAAACGGGAGAGAAGGATGTTTGTTAATTAATTAGCATCTTCCAATAGTTTTCTGGAGAACAAAAGCCCAGATTGAATTTTTTCAAAAATTCTCTCCGTGATCTTCCTAAGTTAGGGGTCAAGAGTGAATGAACCTCTTCTGAGTGGTCCTAACCTCCCCTTATATTCAGAGTTAGGCTGCAAATTGACGTGCTCAGAACATCTTGACAAGCTTCACTAAGCTTCGCTGGCCTGTGAGGTTCACAAGGAGGGACCTCTTTTGCTGACCAAAATCAGCGTGACCCAGTGAAATAGACTTTGGAGACTAAATATGTGTGTGTGGGTATTGACCTTGTCAGCAGACAGCTGTGCGACATGAGTGCATCCCTGATAACTCAGCCTCAGTTTACACTTCTGCAAACAGGGATAATTGCAGTCTCTTCATCCCTGTGGTGTTGCAGCTTTCAGACAAGATGGTGTTTGTGGATGCACTTGAGGGCAGCCCAGCTCAATGTAGGACACTGAAGATGAACGAGGTAGAATCAGGCAGAACTGGATTAAACCTGAGTGTATTTCCCACTAGCCGTTTGACCATAGGTGTGATGCTCTGCGCCTGGATTGCTCATCTGCAGAGCAGGAATAATAATCACTGAATTATTGAATTCGATGAAATATTGTAAGTAAAACCCAGGACACAAGTTGGTACTTCAGGTTAAATCTCTGAGTTTTCCTTATGACCAGTGAGGAAGTAAAATGAAGGATGTTTGCTGAAGTGATGGATGAAAGAGTCACAGAATAGGACCAGAAATCTCCCTTTAAAAATGGGAAATCACATAGGTCAGGGTTGGCACACTACAACCCGTGGACTAAATCCAGCCCACTGCCTGTTTTTATAAATAAAATTTTATTGGAACTCAGCCACTCTCATCGGTTTACCTATTGTCGCTGCAGCATTCATGCTACAATCGCAGAGCTGAGTAGTTGCCTCAAAGACCATATGACCTACACAACCTAAAATATTTCCTGCCTGGCTTTTGGAGAAAGGGTCTGCTGACTCCTGCTCTAGATAAGTGGAGAAGGAAGACATGGTGCTGAGGGGAGTGATGAGAAGGGCAATCAGACTGCATGAAGGAAGGACAGTGGTCCGGGAGAAGAGGCAGGACAGGCACAGTGGGCTCGGGGTACAGGAAGCTTTGAGATCCAGAATGATGAGGTCACCTGTGGGGCAATGGGGTGCCATTGTGGGTTGTGGAGCAGAGGAGAGAGAACGACGATGTTTCTTGTCAATTCAGGGCAATGATTAAAGGCGTTTAACACAGATCATCCGTTTCTCAGTTTGATGGGGGAGGGGGGTTCATTTAGACATAAACAGAACAGATGGGAAGCTTGCAAAGCAGTTGCTTATTTGGAATGGGTGTGGGCTTAATGAGGAGCAGCTGTGATTTGTTTCCCTCCTTACTGGTGTGGGCGTTGCCTCCCTGTGAAAGTGTGAGCAGTTACATTGCTGGTGGCCGAACTCACAGCTGGCGGCACTTCCGAACGTGCACACCCAAGGGGTGAATAGGGGCTCCACCAAAAGTGAGCCTTCTCTGATCTTGCCTCTTGGAAATGGTGCATTAAATCAACCAAGGTAAGCAGGTTTCTGTTCCCAGAACTTCTCAGAATTTGGAATGTACCATTATGTGTTTTGATTTTCCTCGAAGGCATACAGGATGCTGTTTCTTCCATTTCTTTCACTCTGTGTGTATGTGTACGAGTGTAAAGTACACATTAATAACCATCTTACGGGAGATTTTTGTTCCGAGAAAGACATTTTAGAAAAGCTGGCCCAGGTGGTGCAGTGATTAAGAATCTGCCTGCCAATGCAGGGGACACGGGTTTGAGCCCTGGTCCGGGAAGAGCCCACATGCCACGGAGCAGCTAAGCCCGTGCGCCACGACTACTGAGCCTGCACTCTAGAGCCTGCGAGCCACAACTACTGAGCCCGCGTGCCACAACTACTGAAGCCCGCACGCCTAGAGCCCGTGCTCCGCAACAAAAGAAGCCACTGCAATGAGAAGCCCGCACACCACAACGAAGAGTAGACCCCGCTCGCCACAACTAGAGAAAGCCCGTGCGCAGCAACGAAGACCCAACGCAGCCAAAAATAAATAAATTAAATAAATAAATTTACTGAACAACAACAAAAAAGCCGGCCCAGAGGCTTTCTAAAAAGCTCAACAGTAACATAACTGGATGATTTTGGGGGGGTTGTGGCGGAGGGGGGAGTGTCTGTATTAAGACATTGCTGCTTCTCCATTCCATTTACACAGGCTAGTAGATGCCATGTCTTCTACAGAGCTCTGCAGTTTTCCAAATACTTTATGTACATGTTGATTTCTACATTTGCAAGTGGATTCAGCTTGATTAGCAATTTAAATGGAAATTTTCTAACCACTATGAATTGGCACCTAATTTGCATTTCTTGTCAATTCTCTGTGGACCTAACTCAGGGCCCTGGCAATATTCCAGCTGTGGTCACGTGCTAGGAGGCCTGACACTCTTTGGGGGATATATGTGGTCAATGGACATTTCAGTTACTCTCATCAGAAGGTCATACAGGCTTCTTGGGTGTAAAACAAAATTGATAGGACATTTTGTCGCAGTTGGCTTCCTTCCATCCAACTCGAGAGGGCCTTTCTGAGCAGCAGTCTCAAATCAAAGCTCTTTCTGGATTAAGCCATGTTCCAGTCGACTGCCATACCACATTATGGGAGTTTCAGGCTCTGTCACCTTCTATTTTCTTATCTGTTCCTGAGAACCACTCAGGGCTAGTCTGAAATCCTCCCTGGCTTAGAATGTTGAGCCTTTACATTACCCCAGCAATAAAGTAGAACCCATGTAATTTGTTTATTTGTTTTAATTTTTATTGGAGTATAGTTGCTTTACAATGTTGTATTAGTTTCTACTGTACAGCAAAGTGAATCAGCTATACGTATACATATATCCCCTCTTTTTTGGATTTCCTTCCCATTTAGGAAGGAAAACATTGAGCATTGAGTAGAGTTCCCTGTGCTATACAGTAGGTTCTCATTAGTTATCTATTTTATATGTGGTATCAATAGTATATATATTCAATCCCAATCTCCCAATTCATCCCACACCCCCTTTTCTCCCTTGGTATCCATACATTTATTCTCTATGTCTGTGTCTCTAATTTCTGCTTTGTAAATAAGATTGTCTATACCAATTTTTCCAGATTCCACATACATGCGTTAGTATACAACATTTGTTTTTCTCTTTCTGATTTACTTCACTCTGTATGACAGTCTCTAGGTCCATCCACGTCTCTACAAATGACCCAGTTTTGTTCCTTTTAATGGCTGAGTAATATTTCATTATATATATGTACCACATCTTCTTTATCCATTCCTGGTAGAACCCATGTAATTTGACTATTTATTTCTTCTACTGATTTTGGATGCAGGAGGGCCCCAGTGCTAAGACATCTGGTAAAACCGGGGCTCAAAATGCTGCAGGTGTGCGAGGCCCATGCTCTCTGACCATAGACGGAGGTCAAGGCCCAGACTGACTCCATTCTGAGGGCGCCTCAGGTACGTGAGGGGAGGCAGCTGAAACAGAGGAGTGTTGCGGATATTCCCAAGGGGGGAGCACCTTCCACAGCCATCCTCAGAATGCCCACCTTTACAGCAAGGTCCCAGGCATCCTCACCCCTGCTGCCCATCCTGTAGGCCATCGTGGAATCCCCCTCTGTTGAGTTATTCCAGGCCCACCAGGGGCCATACCTTTATTTTATTATCCACCATTCATCTGTACGTATTTGCAGAGCCAAGGGGAAACATGGAGGGGCTTGTTCTTGAATGAAGGTGTTTATGATTGAGAAGCAAAAGTTAGGAACGTGAGTCTTTAAGAATTGCTCAGATAGAGGAAGAGGGATGCGGGGAGAGAAGCCCTGAGAGGCTGGTGGAGAGGGAGGAGGGGATGGCGGAGGGCAGATGGAGCTTTCCAGACTCTCTGCCGTGTGCGCTGCTGGGTACAAGCTTCACGCTCAGCCCCCCGGCCCGTGTGCAGGCCTCTCCAGAGCAGGCTGCCGGTCAGCAAGCTCAGGGCCCCAAGACTAACTGGTCTTCGCGGTAGAGTCTCTGGTTGGATCCAGAAGCTGAGAGGCCCCTGGACACAGGAGGGTTTCCCTGAAACCCCACTGCGCTCTTCCAATTCCTGAACTGAGTTTCTACCCCTATTTTAAACCAGTTCTCTGCCTCCCAGTTCCCACCCTGAGGCCCCTGCCCCCTCACTAGCCTTTCTGTCTTTCTGCTCATTCTCCTTGGGCCCTGGCAGCCTAACCCACCACATGCCATGCACTCTGGGCCCATAGAAACCAGAGACCCCTTGGGCACACACGGCCATCTCTATAGCCCATCACGGCACCCTTCTGGCCGTGTCCGCCCAGCTCCAACCTGCAACAAGCCCCCTAACTCCCTTCCTGCCCTTGGTCCTCAGATCAGTCCTTTGGTTCTGTTGAGCTTCAGGCCTTGCTTTGCCTCTTGACCTCTGCCTCCAGCTGGTCTCCCATTGAACTTCCATCTTCGTTCTCCTCCCAGAACTGAAGGTCAACCCCAACCCCTTGGCCAACAGTGAAGCCAAACTAGGTTGATCTCCGGTGACCCCAGAAGGGCATGCAGACATCCATAGGCTGCTCCTTTGATGACAGTCTTCTGCTTCCTGGTTTTAGCCACATTCCAGAAAGGTGAGGTTGCCAGAAGGCAATTCCCATAGAGATGAGATTCTAACTGTGGTTTCCTACTCACCCGTCGCTGCTCTGTGACAATGCAACTCCACGTGGCTGCAGCGCTGTGGCACTTGAAGTTGAGTGAACTGGATCCGATACCTGGTTCTCCTTATCCCTGGCAGTAGGGCATCAAGCAAGTTATTTTTACCTGCTTTGAATCTCTATTCACTCTTCTACAAAACTTAAAAAAAAAAAAAAAAAAAAGGCCTGTTTGTACACTTCACAGGGTTGTTATGGGGGTAAAATTAAATTCTATAACTGAATTATAAAGTATAAGGCATGATATAAATTTAGGTAAATTTATTAATGATAATCTTTACATAAAACTGATTGATGACATTCAGCCGCCCCAGTGACACCCCAAACCCTGGGTTTTCTGGTTCTTGTAAGTAAGGGAAATTTTGAAGGCTTTGGAGAGTGCAGCCAAAAGGTGATACAGGTGTGAGCGTGAGACTCACCTATGGGGAGAGGGTCCAGCGGAGGTCCGAGGGAAACACCTGCAGTATGCAGCTGTGGTAGCCCCTCTGAGTCAACCTTGCTGCTGGTCGCTTCCGCGACCACAGTGGAAAGAAAACGCATGATGGCCTCAGAGGGGACCTCGCCAGCCAACCAAAGTCAGTCTGCTCCTGACTGGCCCAGAGAATGACAACAGGAGTCTGGGTCCCGCTCTACTCTGGTGACGAGTCCCTGCCAGAGGGAAGCAGGCAGGGGCTGCTGGTAAATGCTGGGTAGGCAAGGTCCAGGTGGGGACTGTGCCCTGAACACCAGGGGCCATGCCCTGGGGCAGAGAAGATTGATAGGATTTGCCCAGCTCACACTTGGAAACCAGCTCAGTCCATCCATGAGGGGCTGGCACAGCCTGTGTTAGAGCCAGACTCACATCTAGGCGGAAATCTTGGGCAGCATGAGAACTGTGTCAAGGGTCCTCAAGGGGCAAGACAGGGACAGGGAGACCAGTCAGGGCATCGTTGCAGCCGTCCCAGGAAGAAGCAATGGTGACATGAACCAGAGGGTGGCAATGGAAATAGATACAAATGGACCGATTACAGAAATATTTAGAGAGATTGAGAATGGTCTTTTGTTTCTGTGTTTAAAATCCCTAGGGAAAGATAATAAAAGATTTGCTTGTGTACATATATTTTTTTAAATTTATTTATTTATTTATTTATTTTTGGCTGTGTTGGGTCTTCGTTTCTGTGCGAGGGCTTTCTCTAGTTGCGGCAAGTGAGGGCCACTCTTCATCGCGGTGCGTGGGCCTCTCACTATCGTGGCCTCTCTTGTTGCGGAGCACAGGCTCCAGACACGCAGGCTCAGTAGTTGTGGCGCACGGGCCTAGTTGCTCCGCGGCATGTGGGATCTTCCCAGACCAGGGCTCGAACCCGTGTCCCCTGCATTAGCAGGCAGATTCTCAACCACTGCGCCACCAGGGAAGCCCAGCTTGTGTATATTTGATTTATAGAAACAATAGAAGTTCAACAGAATTTTTTCCTTGGGTTAAGAAAAACGTCACAGCACTTCTTTCCCTGAGGTACATTTCAACTACATTGACTAAGGAATTTAAAATGTGAGTTTATTCTTAAGCAGAAAACAGAAAACTACCCGAATATTGAATAATTTCAGTCTGGTGTGCCATTCATACTTAATATCATGAATTTGCTTGGGTTTGATAAAATTTTTAACTTTCATATTACGTAAGAGTAAATAGAGACAAGAACGTGTTAACATAGCAAAAGGTTGTAGGGAATCAAGTTCATTATCCCTTGTTGATAGTAAAGATTTTGTATACAGGACAATATTTTTAAACACGAATAGGTTATAGAGCATTCAAAGCAACTAGAAGATGAAGAAAGTAAAAAATGACTAGTGATTCTAGGATTATATGCTGATAAAGCAGGTGGGTGATGGACTATCCTGAGTCATGGGAAGAGAATCAGAAAAGAGAAGGAGGCTTCCCTGGTGGCGCAGTGGTTGAGAATCTGCCTGCCAATGCAGAGGACACGGGTTCGAGCCCTGGTCCGGGAAGATCCCACGTGCCACGGAGCAACTAAGCCCGTGAGCCACAACTACTGAGCCTGCGCTCTAGAGTCTGCGAGCCACAACTACTGAGCCTGTGTGCCACAACTACTGAAGCCCGTGCTCCGCAACAAGAGAAGCCACCACAATGAGAAGCCTGTGCACCGCAACAAAGAGTAGTAGCCCCCGCTCGCCGCAACCAGAGAAAGCCCATGCATAGCAGTGAAGACCCAATGCAGCCAAAAATAAATAAATAAATAAATAATAAAATTTTAAAAAATGTTTAAAAAAATAAAAAGAAAAGAGAAGGAATTTCTAGAAATCCCTCCTGCAGAAATTCTTGTACATAGAAATAATGATCTTGTTCAAGGCTGCTTATAGCAATATATTTGTAGTGGTAAAAACCCGAGGCATCCCAAATGTACATCAACGGAGGAGGGTTATACTTCCTTATCATAGGAAAATGAATAATGAAGAATATTAATATAGAACACTGTCCTTTTTATGATCAGGGAGCTAGAATATCATTAGGAAAATAGGAGCTACATTAATCATTGAACAGAGAGAACTGAATATAGGGAATTAGCGAACAAGGTATTGGAAGACTAAGAAGGCAAAAGGGGAAACTGAGGTAACAGATGTAGGGGTTCAGAATGAACTTCCCCCAAATATACCACTTTTGCATGAGGATTATTTTGAGCTAAAGGCAAGTGAGACCCTGTGGGTTCAAGAGAAACTACTGTCCATCCCTTAACTACCTAGAAGAATTTAAATTGGGGATTTTTTTCCCAGAAAAAGAGCTATTACCAGAGATAAATTTTACCTAAGTGGCTCCATCTTTACAGCAGGGCAAACATCCAATTGCTCATCCCATTCCTTAGCTCAAGAGGGCATGCAGCCCTCACTTTGCCTTTCTGTCTCAACCTCTCATGTATGTGGGATCTCTGGCCCTCTCACGTATGTGGGATTCCTGCACGTACGAAATTAATTAGATTTTCTCTTGTTAATCTGTCTCATGTCAATTTAATTCTTTTCTTCCTCCCCTTCATGAAGAAGGCAGCCACCATCCCTCAGGCTGGAGAAGCAAAGGGAAGAAAGTGGGGTGATCAGAATCCGGAAGCTTTGGGAGGAACAGCCCCCACCGGGCACTGGGACCTGGGTCTCTGCAGGCTGCAGTTACACCTCAGGTGCTCAAGGGGGCATCCTGGACTGGGACACAGTTCCCTGGGGGGGCGGAGGAGCTCGGCCTGGCTGGTGCTGACATCTCGGGATCTGGTTGTGCCAGAGGAGGCCAAAAGCTGAAACCAACAGCTGCTGCCAGGTAGAGGGGTGGTCTCAGGTGGAGGCGAGGCTGTCGGCCACAGAAGGTGGGTAGGGTGATGGGAGCTCTCTTCCCTCTGCCTGTTTTCCAGTCTCCCTCTAGCACGCCACGGACAGAGTCTCCCAGGGAGCAGCTGGCAAAGGAGAAACGGGGTTTGCAGAGCTCCAACCGCAGAGCAGGGTACAGAAGGGGTGTGGAGAGGAGAGACAATCGCTCCACCCCCAGCCCACCTGCAATCTGTAGTCCCGCGGGAGCACCGGACGGGAACTAGAGAGCTGTCGGCTCGGCTGCACAGGGGCGGGTGCACAAGGCAGCAAAGGAAGCTTTATGTTTATACTCCGTGAATTTATCATCTTTTAATTCTCTTCCACAACTAGCATACATTAGGACATCACTTTGTATTTACAAAAATTTCCTTTCAAAACCTTTCTTACCTCGCTGCATATGAAAGAAAAACATGACATCCTGACATACCGAGAAAGCAGATACACAGGAGATAGGTCTCCTTAGACGACGGGTTCGGTGAGAATTTTTCCCTTCTGGAAAGTTCCTTTGAAAAACCACCCTGAGAGCACGCACTCACAGGGATGCTGTCCGCCAGCCTTGCTCCGCTCAGGGAAGTGGCCTGTGCCGCTAACATGCTCAGCCCCCTCCCTCCTGCCCCCGCAAGCTGGTTCCTGGCCCTGCTGTAAATCTCATTGAAGCATCCGTGGAATCAGTGGCCATCTTCTTCACCCTCCAAAGTGCCGGCTTGGTTGCCATGGCAACGCCCAGGCTGGGAAACAGGGTGAGTGGTCTCCATGAAAACAGCCCGGAGGTTAGGTAGACGGCCATGGAGATGCTCACACCTCCTTTCTTAAAAGCCCAGACACGTATGGCCCCCGGGGGTGGATCCAAATCTGGTAGGTTGTGCTTTACTGCTTTATCGATGTGTTTCTGCTGCTGTGGATTGATTTTGCACCTGCTTTTGTCTTCTGCTTTAGCCGTTTTCTTCTTTTTTCCTCCCTTCCTTCCTTCCTCCCTCCCTGCCTCCCTCCTTTTCTCTCTGTCTCTGTCTCTGTGTGTCTCTCTCTCTCCTGTATGTCTCTTTCTCTTCTTTCTTTCTTTCATCAGAAAAAGACTGGCTTACCATCCCCCCAGCCCTCCAGAAGACAACAGCCTCAGTGTTTTAACGTTCACCTCCCTGTCTGCAGATTTACAGTCTCCGTGATAACACAGGTGTCTTTATTTTCTTTAATAGCGCTGAAACCACAGGCACTAACACATTAGAGCTGGTGGTGGGACGTGAATTGTGGGCTCTTTACTTTTCAGCGGACTCCTCACCCCCGTGTGTCTCAGACCCAGAATAATAAGTTGGCCCCCATTGCAGCCTTAGGAGCTTCAGTCAAGACTAGAGGGGCTGGAGGGGAATTCTCTGGCAGTCCAGTGGTTAGGACTCTGCACTTTCACTGCTGGGGGCCCCGATAGGGTTCAATCCCTGGTCAGGGAACTAAGATCCCACAAGCCGCGAGGCACAGCCGAAAAACAAACACACAGACAAACAAAAATGCTAAGCAAGACTAATGCGGCTGGAAACGTGTCCTGTTGGCCAGGTGCCCAGCTGGGAGAGGTAAGGGTCCTGCCCAGCCCACTCCTCTGGAACAACACGGGAGCCCCCAGGGAAAGGGGATAATGGGTGCACTGGGAGGTAGGGGGCCTGTATTCTAAGCGAGGGGACACCAGGTCCACTCCCAACGAGGCTACAGTTTTCAAAATGTCTTTCCTTCCCCCTTCCCAGCTCTCCCAGTCAGCAAACTCCTGGGGGAGGAATTCTGGAAAATTCCAGTCAATTGATGAAATGCCCTTTTCACCTCTCTTCAAGGACCCCTTCAAGTATATTCAAAGCCTAAAGAGTTTTCCATCCTGGGGTAGCAGCCGACCCCTGAATCCCGCCAACCTCATGCCAGAATTCCCGGGAGGCTCTGAAGGCCCGTGTCCCCGAGTGTCAGGGACACAGTGACCTGCCAGCTGTGGGGAAGGCTCCCTCCCCAAGCCGGGGCCCCCCAGAGTCCAGACGGGCAGGGTGTGAGCCCCAAGAATATTGAAGAATGATGACAAACGCTAAAGAGGGCTACCACGCTTGTGTTATATTTTTAAGGTTTACATTGAGCAAATGAATGAGTTTAACACAAAAATACAATTAAATTATTCACCTGGTAAATACAGAATTTATTTTATAATTTGAAACACACAGCTTGATGGGCAGTGTGACCAAGTGACTGCACGGGCACGGTGTCCTCCCCTCTCTCTGGCTCTGCAGGCCTCCACAGCCAGGTGGGCATGTGACCTCTGGCAGGAAGGGAGACCTGAGGTGAGGCCCTCTGTGCCCGTGGGGCGGGGCTGGGGCCCTGCTAGCTGCCTGCATCCCTGTGTGGTCCCTGCTCACAGCCAGCGACAGCGTGTAAGGCTCCAGGTCGGCCCCGGGGAGCTGCCCTTCAGGGATGCCCCTTGTACTATTGCATCCTGGCCGTGCTCGGCTTGATCTCTGAGACCTGCCGTTATGTTTTCTCTCTGTGTAGAAACCCACGAAAGGAACAGATTTCACAAATTCAAGTTCAATGCGCTGTGAGTCATGGAAGTGACAGCACTTCCCCACAAACCCCGCTCCATCTACAGACGTACAGCCCTCGGGCGCTGTAGCTGTCAGCTCTGGTCCCGGGCTCCCTCCCAGGACGGGCAGAGGCCACACGGGGTCAGCTCTCAAACAGACAGCCCCCGAGGAAGCACTGCCACGTGTCTGCTGGAAGGGGCCCTAACGGTCCAGAGGCGATGCCCGGGGACCATTTGTCGCGCCCGCCACTCGAGGAGAGGAAAGAAGGGCTAGTGAGACGATCTCTGCATCCAGAACATCACGGCCCCCTGCGCCAGCAGCTCAGCCCATGAAGCGGAGATGACAATCTGCTTTGTGATCCAGGCCCCTCTCCAGCCGCAGCCCCGCCCTCTGCCCTCTGTCCTCTCCATGCAGGGGACGTTTGTCAGTTTTTGGTCTCCCCATTGCTGAACTCTTTCCCTTTGTCTGGGAAATGCCACAGCGTGAGGTTGGGTAGGAGCTGGTACCCACCTCTCACTGCAGGACCCCCCAAGTCTGGACGCTTTCTCCCTGCCCTCCCTGGTAGGTGGGCTCGGGCACGAGCTGGGGGCTTGGTCAACTCCATGTCCCAGCCCAGGCTTCCCTCCACACAGGGAGCAACTTGGCAAAGGTGCCCTTCCTCTAGACAGGCGGACCCAGGCCAGAGAGCCAGGCTCGGCCAAGGGAGCGCAGGCACCAGAATTCAACTGTGGAGCAGGTGGCCTTCCCCCAGGAAGCAGTGCTAGGGGCCGGTCCAGCACGTGGCCTCCAGGGTCCCGGGAAGGTGTTCCCTGTGGGAGCATGCATCGTCTATCCATGAGAGCGCCTCCCTCCCCGGGCTGTTCCTACGGTGAGGATTTGGTCATGGTCTGAGCCTCCAGGCCCCTGAACTTCACCCAGCCTGGGTGTCTTTGATTCTCTGAGACCACACAGTAACTCTCCAGGAAGCTCCTTTTCTGCCTACAGCGCCAGAGTCAGTTTCTGTGGTTTGTATCCAAGAACCCTGGCTGCATCCCACCACTCAGAGCACCAAACTCCTGCTTATCTCTTGCCCGAGGCCTTTGCACTTGCTGTTCCCTCTGCCAGCAACACCGCTCCTCTTGCCCCCCAGCCTGGCTCTCACCTCCTCACCCTCAGCCTCACCTCACTGACCCCATATCTCCCAGGTGTCCCCCGGCCCAGCATATGCCAAACCCCAGGATAACTGTCTGGGCACCGGCTTAAGCTGTGCTGAGACACTGAGCTCCCGAGGCAGGGGTGTCCATTTTCACTCTCTCGGGGCTTCGGGGCCCAGCACATTCCCTACAGGTGGCAAACATCATCGGTGCCCTGTTGCAGGAAAAGCCTGGATCACATCCATCTCCAGCTGGTTCTCTTGCAGATTTGCCAAAGACGTTTCTAGCTTACTTTGAGTTTCACATTACAGGGGAGTTTTCACCACTTGAGTGACAAGTGAACTTGTATGGGTGCTTTGTGGCCAGAGTCAGGCTGGTATTTTCCCGAGGAGGGTCTTTTGGGCAAGGGGTGAGAAGGCAGACGTTCGCTCCACTTTCTCCCCAACTGGGAGAAAGCAAAAGTGTGGTTTTCCTGCAGCTCTTGAAACACGATGGCTGCCCCTCTTGTCATCAGAATTTACCTCAATCCTCCCACGGTTGGAGCCTGACTCAGGGATTCACCCACCCCAGGCTCAGGAAGCAGACATTACAATGGGAAGGAGAAAAAAGAAAAAGAAGTAGAAAACAGAAAAGACCAAAAAAAAAGTGATGTCCTGACATTAGTAATTCTTTTAGTTAGTGTTTAAAACTATTTTGGTAAGTTGTTAAACTTATGACTGGTAGAATTAAAAAGAGGCTGCCAGCCTTTAGACTACCGTGGAATATTAAAGTAGGCAAAACATCATTTATATTGCAAGAGAAAATAAAAACTAACACTAAACACAATTTCTTAAAAAGGGCAACAAAATAAATAGGACATAAATCAGATTTATTCCATATTACAGTAAGGGCACATGGATCAAATTTCCCTCAAAATGGCAAACTCAGATTGATTTTTTTTTAATCTGAAGATATTTGCTTGCGACACACCTAAAAATAGACACAGAAACGTTAAAAATAAAAATAAGACAAAGATATACTTGGCAAACGTGAATAAAATAGAAGCAGGAATAGAAATGTTCAAAAAGAGGCAAAAGAGGATTCAGGGAAAAAGCATTAAATAGGTCAAAGATATAATTTTATATTTGTAAAAGATTCAGCATAAATTGGGCGTATGGTCCTGAATCTTTCCTCCTTTTTTTTTAGTGTCCTCTTGTCTTCTTGCAGACAATTTATTATTTGTCTTTCATAAATATGTTGCAATTCGCCCCTCAGTTTCTCTTTTGACTTTTTTCAGATTTTTTTGACTTTGAAATATTTTGCCAGATTAAAAAAAATAAAGCCAAGCATATTAGTATATTTCATCATGTCTTTTGGGTTTGTGTCATTCTCCGAAAGGCCTTCTTTGCACCAAAATTACAAAGGTAGAAACCTTTTTTCCTTTAATAATTCTAGGGTTTAGTGTTTTACACTTTGATCTTTGATGCATCTGGAATGTATTTTTGTATAAAAAGTTAGGTAAAGGCACAGCTGTTTCCTCCAACACAGATAGGCAACTGACCCTATCTTTCCTTTGTTGATTTGCGAGGCCACTTTTCTCACACTCTAAACTCCTATGTGAATCTTGCTGTACTTCCGGAATCTCTGCTTTGTTAGTTGTTCATGGCTCTTTACATCTAAATAAATCATAATTCATAAAGCCAAGAGTTTACAAACACAACGTAAATTTCATGGAAGCCAGGTTCTAGGGGAAACTTTTCATGCACAGCTGTCACTTTCTGGCAGAGCAAGTAGAAAGAGCATATTGAATAATTAGAATATGGTAGATTTTTTTTAAATTTAAATAATAAACTATCACGTAACTACATTTCAAACTCTTTACCTACAAAGAATATACAAAGAAGCCCATATAAAAAGTGGCTACTTGGGGGGAGGGATAAATCAGGAACTTGTGATTAACATACACACAGTACTATATGTAAGGTAGATAACCGGCAAGGACCTGTACAGCACAGGGAACTCTACTCAGTATTCTGTGATAACCTATATGAGAAAAGAATCTGAAAAAGAATGAATATATGTATATGTATAATTGGATCACTTTACTGTACACCTGAAACTAACACAACATTGTAAATCAACTAGACTCCAATAAAATTTTTTAAAAAAGTGTAGATGGCTACTTGCTAGCTACAAAGAGAGTATCATTAAAATTCCCAGAGGCAGAAATCTCATAGGTCCCATCCCCGGACCACAGTAACAATTTCCTCGTATGAGGTGATATCAGTAACAATGGTTAAACAAAAAAGATCATCCACTAAAAATATTAAATCCATATACTGCATATGTAGAAAATACACTGAGAACTCTAATAGCAAAATGACGCTTTTCTATTTTTTTTTCTTCCCGATGGGCTTTACAGTCATTTTATCGAATTCTAAAGGATTATTCTAATGGGATGATGAAAATGGCATTAAACCTAAAAATTAATTTGGAAAGGATTCACATTTAAAAGATGTTCTCTTCCCATCCAGTATAGGCTATCTCCGTCTATTTTTTTCAACTTTCTCTTATATCTCTCAGTAAAGTCTTATCATTTTCTTCATGTAGGTCAATACATTTTCAAAGCTAGCACAATTCCAATACCAAATTCTTACTAAGACAATACAGAAAAGGAAACTCTACACACATCACATTCACAAATATAGAAGCCAAAGTCCTAAATAAAATCCTAGCAAAAAGAATTAAGTGGTGTATTAAAACAAGAGCATAGCCAAACCAAATAGAATTTATCATGGGAATTTTATCATAGGGAATTTATATGAGTAAAGTTAATAGTTTCCTTTTGTGATTGCATCTTGTGAAAACAGTTGTCGTTTTCTTCACTAAATTTGGATGATATATTGGAATATCTGGTCATGGGGCCTACGTAGGGCTTACCCTATGTTACCTGGGGCACTTCAAGGAAATAGGCAGTTATTCTCTCCAGAGTAGCTGAAACCGAGATAAAAATAAGACTCCCAAGTGACTGTGGGTCAGAAGAGATCTGCCATGTTATCAAGACACCAGGAATGGTCCAGTGGTTAAGACTCTGTGCTTCCAATGCAGGGGGCATGTGTTCGATCCCTGGTCGGGGAACTAAGATCCCATATCCCGCGTGGCATGGCCAAAAACAAAAAACAACAACAGAAAACCAAATAGGACCCCCAAATCAGCAGGCCCAAGAGAGGAGGCTCCAATTTCCAGGTACCAAGCTGCTCTCCCTGGGCACCAGAGGGTTGTCATCCATCAAGGACACTGTGACGGCCGCCTCTGGATGGCACGAGATCTTACACAGACACTGCTCATGCACAAATGCCCCGTCTGTCTCTGCCAGATCATCCTAGAGAAGGCAGCAGGGCCTGAGAACCAAGTACTTGTCAGACCCTCTGATGTCCTGGGGAAGGCTGCCTCTGCTGCCCCCTTGTGGTCACCCTCCTGTGGGCACAATGAGGCTTTAGGCTGCCAGGCTGAGGCTGGTACAGAGATCTTCTATCTCAAAGAAGCTGTACCCCCTCACCTGTCCACGGTCCCCGTCTGGGTGCACCATACTACCCGAGGCCCATCACAGGGTATCCGGACCCTTCCTGCTCCCAAAGGCCTCCTTCATTGCTAACTCCTCCCTATTTTCGGGAAATCCTCACGGGAAATCAAGGAAGATCTTTCCTTTTCTTCAGCAAGGCCCGAGTCATTATTAGGTCCCCTTTCAAAGAGTGAAAGAAAGGTTTGGATCTCCAAGAGATTTAGACAGAGGGTCTGTCAACAAAGGCTCTTCATTTTCTACTCAGTTTTCTACTAGACAACTAGCAGCTATGTCCCACGTGGATTTCTGAGTCTTCTACTGGGGAGTTTCTATCTGTATTGCTCAGCTCAGGCTGTCACCACAAAACACCACAGACTGGGGGTCTTAAACAGCATATGTTTTCTCACAGTTGTGGAAGTCTCTGAAAATCCAAGATCAAGTGTCAGCAGGGTTGGTGTATGACAAGTCCTCCCTTCCTGGTTTGCAGACGGCCGCCTTCTCACTGTGTCTCCACGTGGGCTTTCTTCTGTGCACACGTGGAGAGAGAGACAGAGACAGAGAGAGAGATATCTCTGTGTCTCTTCCTCTTCTTATAAGGACACCAGATTAGGGCCCCATCCTTATGCCCTCATTTAACCTTAATTACTTCTCTAAAGGCCCTTTCCTCCAAATACAGTTACATTGGAGTTTAGTGATCCAACATATGAACTGGGGATTGGGGGACACAATTCATTCCATAACACCATCCTTTGACTTGTTTCATAAAATTAAACAGGAGTGGGGAGCTTCCCTCCCACAACTCTTGTATTAGGATCTTCACACAGAAAGAGGTTTATTCAGAATCAAGTTCTATGGCCACAGCCAGGTCTCAGCTTCCCATCTACTTCTCTTTGATGTATCTGTACTGGTCTTGTCCATCTTCTTAGGCCCCCCACCTCTCACATACACCTTTCTTCTCCACCTTTCTCTGCTTCCCTGAGACTCCCCAGCTCTCTGCCTTCTGATTGGATGCAGCCAGTGGGAAGCACTGGCTGAGGTCCTCAGAGGGCAGAAGAGACATTGGAGTATTTATACCTCTCGCTCTCCCCGCCTGGCTGTGGCGCCGTAGGAGCTAGGTGCCTCCGTGGCTGCAGCTGTGACCAAATCCCTTCCATGGCTCCGCATCATACCGGGCTCCCCGCCCTCCTGGCTCCCTTCGGCCTGCTCACGCTTCTGTAAATAGTCCCTTCACCCACCTCCCTCCATCTGGCTGAGGCCATTTCCTCAGCCGCTGGATCTCTGGAGGCTCATCGGCTAACTTTACTTTTGTCTTGGGGCTCCTGCTATGCTCACAACTGCAGCAGGTCAGCCTTTGGAAGCCTGGCCCTAGAGAAGGAGAGGGTGAGAACCCCGCAGTCCAGCTTCTCATCTCCACCCCTGGAGCCCACGCACGCCCTCTCTGCCAAGCTCAAGTAGAGCCCCCCTCTAGAGGGGAAATTTAAGCCCTCTTATCAGACCAACATCACAAGTCAGCGAGGATCCCGGGCTCATTCAGGAGCTGGGGATGGGGGTGGGAGTGAACAAGGGTCCCTCTCTGTGGGTGAAGAACCAGGAAAACAGAAATGCACCCCTCAAGCCGGCAACCTTGCTCTAGAATGTCAAGCCCCCAGGGAGAGCACAGAGCAAATGCAGAGTCCTGGATGAAGGGCTTAGGACAAGGGGCATGGGTGTGGAGGATGAGACCCGAGAGCCTGGGCTGCCCCTCTGTCACCTGCAGGGGTGGGAGCACATCTCTTTACTCCTCAGCCAGTGATTCTTCTCTGTAGTCCACGGCTGGCTCTTCACTGAGCAGAGCAGCCTCATAGCAACCCTGCTGGAAAGCTCTATTCATGGGGTCTGATCACGTAGATAAAACAGTTTCTTTGTTCAAGAAATCCATTTTTCAGGAAAGTAAGCGTTAGCCCCTCCCCTTCCGCCTCTTTTTATTTCTTGACGCTTTTCTTTTTTCTGATTAAATGTTGTCATCTTCAATCTTTTAACCCTTCTTTGACACCTATTTGTATAGCACTTGAGAGCAACGATGGGGGGAAGAAATACCTGAAAGACAGAAACACGGATCTCTTTTCTCCTAATTATAATCACTCCAGCGTTCTGGACCTCTTGGTCCAGAATTCCAAGGAGGTTAAAAATAATCTGTAAGTCTGAGAACACATTTGACTTGCCTGTAACCATTCCAGCAGCTGTCTCACAGCTGTCCTAACAGGGGTGCATCTGTTGACATGGAGATAGATTGGAGGTCCTGAAGAGGTAAATTGCTCATGCCCGGAGACATCTATAACATAGCCTCTTCTTTCCCTTTTTTATCTAATATTTTCATTTATTTTAAGGTCCAAACTTATTTCTTTATATCCATGAGCTAAGATGGCCAGGTCAATATATAGAGCCCTTCTTTCCTTCCGCCTTTCCTGATCTTGCCAATTACAGAGTCCACCTCCAGGGTCTCCTTCCTACATCGTAGAAACACTACTGAGTCTGGACCCCTTTGAGAATCCGAGGAGAGTGATAGGTCCTCTCTCCTGGAATATGAACACACAAAACTGAATTTCCATTCCATCCCAGGGGTTCATGGAACTGTGATGAAATCTGTCCCTGGGCCAGCGAGAGTCTGATTCTCTCAACGTTGTCAGATAATGACCTGGATCAGAATCCCCTGAGATGCTAGTGAAAACATGCCTGTTCCCAAACCTGAATGAGAATCTTTGGGATGGATGCCAGGAATCTGGATATTTGATAAGCATCTCGGGTGGTCTCTATTTCCAATGAACTTTGAGAGGCATTGCTAGGGTCCCATCTACCCCCAAATCCCTGAGCTAATCTGATTCTTTCCCAAACTATTCAAATTACTTCACACTGAACTGATCCATCCAGGCCCACACCACGTTTTACCAGTCAACACATTCTTAGCTTGACCATAGCTATAGATGGAGAATTTGGATTACCCAAAATCTTATCTTCATTATTCTCCAGATCAATGACTTTAGTGTATTTTAATGTCAGCTCTTAATTATGAGGGTTTTGCTCTTGAAAGGTAACATGCCATTTGGACAGCTTTCCTTGGAGCAGCTTTTATATTCAAGATACAACAGTAAAAAATGACAATTAAGTTCCCATTAAGAGTGCAGAGCTACCAAGACCTCAGCTACCAGTCTTATTTTGGTTAACATGGAATACTATCACCTTCTAAACCACACTCATTCTATTGCAAACAGTAGTATTTATAGCTTACTCTAAGTGAACATTTTAAACAAAATATTTAGGCATAGAGAAAACCCACTGAAATAGGACCCTTCAGATTTTTTCCAGTGAACTACCCTAGTAGCGTAGGAGAATCAACATGCACCCCAGGGGTCTGGGATCTGAAGGTGCTGCTACAAGTGGGGAATTTCTTTCAAGTACTGTGTTTGACCATAAAAATGGTTGAAACTTTTTGCATTTCCCAATATAACTTATTTATATTAAAAAAATCATGTGTTTCCCCTCAAATTTTCAAGTAAAATCAATGTGTCATGAAAGTGTTTCACATTTATTCGGACTTCGTATACTTCTAGGCACACTTTTCATGTGCCATTTTAGAAATCTGACCTTATAGCCTTTATATTTCTGCATATTTTTTGAATTGGTAAAACTGTCTTTATTCAATGATTGTATATGTAGAAAATCCTAAAAAACGGACCTAAAGACTATCAGAAGTAATAAGTGAATTTAGAAATGCTACGAGATACAAAGGCAATATACAAAACCAACTGCATTTCTACATATTAGCAATGAAAAAGTAGACAATTACCTTTTTTTTTTTTTACTGGTTAAACAGATTTTATTCACCTTTATTCCCTATTAGAATAAATTTTTAAATACACTACTTACCAATTTACCACCATATTTGTTTCCAGGCACATTCTGGCCTGAAGAATAAGCCAGTATTAATAGCCCCCGTGCACCATATGCTCTTACTGGACGAAGCCCTACGCAGGTAGGCAGGACTCTGCTCCTTTGCTCTCTCCTGAGAATCGAGCCAGACACGTAGTTAACGCTCAGTGGATGGATAACAACACAAATGCATGAGTCACCATTTAGTTGAATTCACTTTTCAATCATTGGTTGAATCCTTGGTTGCTGACCTCCATTCACCCTCCAACTCCACGTGATTTGTTTTAAGAGGATCAAGCAGGAAACGTTGCCAATGGCATTGCTCAACGAAGCTTTGGTTCTTCCTGTCTCAGAATCCAATGTATTCTGTTCATAGCATGGGCATTCATCACCGTCTGTTCCCTCACGTTGTAACTGCTCAAGCAACTCAGTTGTGGAATCAGTTAACATTTCTGTCACTGCAAGGCTACATTCTTCACTTACGTGATGAATTTCTGCAAAGGTTGACCTCTTTTCTCCACCAGGGTGCTGCAGATGCTAAATGCAGGATGGCTGCTGCTGATTCCTTCATTAGCGATGTTTCTACTGATGCTGGAAATTGCTCGA
Source organism: Balaenoptera physalus (assembly GCF_965194825.1). Classification (NCBI taxonomy): domain Eukaryota; kingdom Metazoa; phylum Chordata; class Mammalia; order Artiodactyla; family Balaenopteridae; genus Balaenoptera; species Balaenoptera physalus. The sequence continues at coordinate 132,981,115 of NC_138885.1, read as the reverse complement.
TGGATTCATGGGAGTCCTTCTGCCTTGGACACTGCTTGTTAATACAAAGGAAAACAGCTGATATCATTCACCTGTGAGTCCTTTTGATACTGGGTAAACAGTTTTCAGTCGATCTTTCAATATAATTCTTTTGTGAAGTACCTGGGCGATGGATTCTAGATGAAGATGGTGTACGGTCTTTACGTTCCAGGCATTTACAGCCTAGCAGGTGAGCCCAGTCTAACAATAAACCTGAAAGGCTTTAAGAGCATCAGCAGTGTATTTATAACAGAAGAATGTTCTCTCCTTCAGTCCTTTCATTTTTTATTTTATTTTATTTTTTTATTGAAGTATAGTTGACTTACAATGTTGTGTTAGTTTCAGGTGTACAACGCAGTGATTCAGCTCTCTCTCTCTCTATATATATATATATATTTATATGCGTATATAGATATTCTTTTTCAGATTCTTTTCCCTAAAAAGTTATTGCAAAATATTGAATATAGTTCCCTGTGTTATTCAGTAGATCCTTCTTGTTTATCTATTTTAAATGTTAATGCCAAACTCCTAATTTATCCCTCCCCCACCCTTTCCCCGTAAATTTGTTTTCTATGTCGGTGGGTCGATTTCTGTTTTGTAAACAAGTTCATTTGTATCTTTTTTTTTTAGTGAAGTAAGCCAGACAGAGGAAGACAAATATAATATATCGCTTCTATGTAGAATGTAAAAAAAAAAAAAATTCTTCAGACTTTTCAGAATGGCACGTCTCACCACTGTGCAGACATATCCTCTCCCGACCTTTTGCTTTTCCTGACGTCCGGGTTCTGCACTCTGCCCGCCCGCCTGCGTCCCCTCGTCTCTCCAGGGCGTCCCTTCCCCTCTGCGCGCCAGTCGGAATTCTCCCTTCTTCTCTAGACTATTACATTCTCTTAACTTATTTTTAATTTTTTTTTTAAATTTGCAATCTGTTGGGTATAAAGGAAACAGATTGGATGCAAGGAACTGTGTAAAGCAAGATGTTAGGAAAGCGCTGCTCAGGGATATTTTGGGATAAGAGTAATGATAGTAGGAACCCGGATTGAGTCCGGGGCCTGGGCCACGCCCTCTTCTAAACTCTGTTCGGGGAATAATTCCTGTGATTCACAAAGGGGCCACATGGGGTAGACATTAAGGTTACAGAGGAGGAAACCGAGGCAGAGAAAAGCGAAGTCAGTATCACCCAGGGCAGAGCAAGCACCCTCACTACAGACGTGAAGCAGAGTCTACCTGGGAGGCTCTCACTGGCCCCCACGAAAAGCCACTCGGCGGCCTGGCCCCCTCCTGCGGCTCCAGCGCCTTCTGGATACTTTCTTCATCGAATCTTCACAATACCTACAGGGTGTGGGGATAACGGTGCACTTTTTACAGATGAGAAAAATGACGTTGAGGGTGGTTAGAAAAGTTCTCCATAGTCACAGAGCCAGCAGGTAGAAAGAGAATGCAGGATTCTAGCCCCAGTGTGTCTGTCTCCAGAGCCCGTGTTCCTGACTGCTCAGCCCCAGGGTTGACATGCATGTGTGTGCGTGTGTGCATAAATTATATAATTTATAATTATGGACCCATGCTACAACCTCGTGCAGTTTCCAGCCATCAGTAACCTGTGACCTGCACGGCATGTACCTGGGGACACATCAGGCATGCTTTACCCCTGCTTGCTTATCACAGCATTCACGCTCCCTGGGTTTCAGTCATAGATCTGGATTGCTGACCTGCAAAGGTTTCATCCATTAAAAAAAAAAAAAATAAAAAAGCCAGCCTGTGTCTCTTCTCAAATGTTCAGGTTGGTTTTGCGGCAGGACTGTAGTTCTTGAGGGGCAGGTGGAGGTCTTGTACGATTTCAAAATAGTACGAGTTCTGACATTAAGGCCGAATTTTTTTTTCCCTGCAAAAATGAATGCTTAAACTTTTCGCATTTCTGTGCTTTAATTATAATTGAAATAAGGTATCATTACAAGAACGTTTAGTTTTTTGAAAATTAAAAAAAAAAAAGATAAAACATTGTTATATATTGAAATGCTGGAAAGATGAACTCCCTGGGGCTTTAATGGCCCTGGCAGCTCATCTGCCATCATCCAGAGTCTCTCTCTGCCTGCTCCACGCTCCTGCATAGAGAATAAAGCTTTCCATGTACAAAGCAACCAAATTTTCCTAGGAGAGCTGGGATTGAAGCCAGTCATTAGGATAAATTAGGATGGAGGGGGATCTTTTCATGCCCACTTTTCTGCTCAGAACCTGAGACGGTCTAAATCAGAGTTCTTTGCATGAAGAGATCTTCTAACTGGGAGGGGGTGTTCAAGGGCCCTTGAGCCCCTCAAAACTGCCAAGGCCTTCACTTCATCCCTACGTATCCCCAAGGAATAAGGTAGTGTTGGAGGGCTCCAAGACCACCCCCAGGTCGATGATTCACTAGGACTCCCAGAACTTAGCTCCAGGGATTTTACTGGGGGCTGGTCCCAAAGGCACCCTCTGCCTGGCACGGACCCAAATTCCAGACTCCCTGGAGAGAGCAGGTGCTTGGCACAAACCATCTGGGTTGCACAAACGGTGCAGGTGCACAGAGCTGCTCTAATCGGTCCAGGGAATGCGGGCACCCGCCCCCCGAAATCCAAGTTCCCAGACCAACCAAAGGCCACCTCAAAAGCAGGCTTTCCAAGCACATGAGCCAGGCCTGCATGGGAACTTTTGTGTGCCCGATGGTCACGGCTCACTTGGCCCTTTCTCAAGAGTTTGGGCCTGTGAGAAACCCAGGGAAGGTCTGGGCAGCCCACACCTGACCCTCCCACGAGGCAGGGTACTTGCTGGGGGAGATGAAACAGCTCCCTACTCCCTCCAACAGGGGCCTTAAAGAAGCATGCCCTGATCTGGGGGCATAGCCAAGGGCCATGTTTCATTCGACAACATATGCTATACCTACCACACACACCCCACGCACGCTACACACATGCTACAAACACACATACCAGCCATCACACACAAACCGCATACATCACAAACACACAACACACGTACACACACCGTACACACACCCCACTTCATACATTGGCATACAAATTAAAAGCAAAAAACCCCATTATTTTAACACTAAAATGCTGAGTTTAAATTGTTAAGCAAGGTAACTGCTGTCATAAAACAATCATTTTATAGTCATTTAATCATCTTCATATTTATTCTCGAAGCTCTGGGTCCTTTACTGCCCAGGCTCATCTAACCGGGCTGTGGCCTTTGAGACAGGCGTTCTAACTCTCTCCACTTCACAAATGAGGAAAGAACAGCTAGAGAGCTTGGCTCTCACCGGCAGCATCTTCTCCCCTCAGAACTGGAGCCCAGATCTCACCGACTCCTAAGCCGTGCTATTAAAAACTAAATCTAACATCCCTTCCAGAAAAGCATGAGTCACAATCAAGTATGCCCTACTTCTGTGTTTTCCCAGTAAATGAATAGAACACAGTTGCAGCAAATATTGATATTTGGATTTTTCAGCAACAGGGTTTTTGTTTTGTTTTTTTTTGATGAAGTGTCACTCAAAGACATCACACATATTGTCCACTTGAAGGTTTCTACCTGCACACGGCCTGGAGCTATCTGGGGGCAGGAAAAGCTTTCAGGAGGGTTTCCTATATGATTCATCGCCATAATCACAGGTCACCCCAGCCCAAGACCCGCCCCCGCCTCCGCTGGTCTGTGCTGCTTCCCCATCACCGTGACGTAGTTACCCACACACTCAAGGCATCGCGACCTTGGACCATCTGGGACTTCCCAGCTGTGCAGTGGTCTAAGAAGCCCATCTGCCCACTGAGTGCAGCCCGTGGTTCTACCTGGACACGCTCAATGGAGGGAGGGGCTTCTGGAAAACCTGTCAGGCCCGGGGAGTGAGCCCTGGTAATCACCTGGCAATCCCTCCCTCATGGCTTCTGGCTCCCAATGGGGCTTTTCTGTGATCTACACATCCTCATTAAGATTTCCTTGATTGTATTAGACAGTTCTGTCCCAGTGCAATTCGCAGACAGTCCAACAGCAAAGGAAGGGCCCCTGATCCCTTTGAATGATCTCTTGGAAAGCAGTTTGCTGTCCCTCCTCATCCGGCCTCCGCCCTGCTTCCTGGGGAACGTGAGAAGCAGAGGGTAGATGAGGACGCAGTACAGCCTCTTCCCTGGCTCCCCCACGTGCTCCAGGAGACACCAGAGGGTGGCCCTGCATGTGACCCCACCACCCTGAGCATCCCTAGTAATTCCTGGGCAGGTGACAGGTGTGCCAGCAGGATCCCCAAGGAAGGGGGCCAGGCAGTCACTCTTCATAGGACGGGACGTGCCTCATGTTCATCCCCTGAGCTGTCTGCAGTTTTGTAAATGATGTTGGTGGAACCAAGGGTGGTCTGACATTCCCTGCTGTCAGACCGTCTGGCCAGGCTGGGGGTCGCGCCCTCCCTTTGACTCAAGGGGCTGCCCCACATCAGCACCTCACTAGTCTTACTGAGCATTTTTAGTCATTTTCTGTGGGTTATACCTTCATTCCCCAACCCGGGCTGTATATCTTGGCAACGTTCTTCTCTGCCATCATGTCAGGCAACTTAGAAATGCTTTTGTGTGTCATCATGAACTGTAATGTTCTAGTTAACAAATAATTTCCAATTTTGTCATTTTCACACCCAACAAATGATATTCCGCATCGCCATTCTGCAGCACTCCGGAACTGGAAGTGTCTTTACAGGGTTGTATGGATTAAAAGCTGATTGAAAGAGGGGCCTCTGCTGGGTGAGCGTTGTCTCCAAACCCATCCCCCCCAACACCCAGCTTCAAGTCCAAGGGCTGATGGTGACCAGGGACACCTGACTCCCCACCTTCCCCTCAGCCTGTCACCCTCAAGGCTGCCACAGGGAGAGGGCAATGGGCAGTGACTTGGTGGTCTCCTCGGCCCAAGAGGCAGCGGGGGTCCCATCACCCGTGGGCGGGGATGACACCACCAAGCTCGCTCCCAAGCAAAATGCAAAGACACAGGCTTACTCCCTCTTGATGCAGTAGGGCCTGTCCGGAGATGGTTCATCCAAAGATGTGTGATAGCTTTGCCAGCGTCCAGCATGCTGGGTTCTGGCTGTAAGACGACCCAATGGTAGTGAAAAAGGTATGAAGAGGAACACAGGAAGGGGTGATGCTGAGGTCTGTTGGGACCTTCTGGGGGTGTCCGAGGGACGTCCCAGTGGCAACAACTAGCAGGGTTTGAGCGTGGGGCAGAGCACAGCAGAGGCAGACATCTGGGCCGTGATGAGATCTGAGTCCTCTGGATGAGGGGAAGGGAGAATTCTCTGGAGCAGTGAGACTGCCCATTGAAGCTGGTGTGGTGTGGAAAGAGGGCCAAACAGAGGGCCCAGAAAACACTCCCCCTCCAGGAGCAGATGGAAGAAAAGGGTGCTGTGAGAGCCTCGCGGGGCACCAAGGAGCTGGGAGCCAGGGGTATCAGGAAGCACGAGCAAAACCAAGGCAGAGAGTCTGGGGGGAGAAGAATGTGGGCAAGAGAACCAGATGCCACAGGGACAAGTAAGATAAGGATTGAAAGAGACCCAGTTTGTGCAGCAGTTGGGAGGCGCCCTTTCCCAGGTCAGGTTCAGAGATGGGAGGAAGGGAAGGGCATAGCAGATGCTGGCTGGTGGGGAGAAGCAGAGACTCTTCTGGGATGGGAAGGAGTAAAACTGCAGGGCGAGAGCTAGAGGGCTATGCAGAGAGACAGAGACACAGAGAGAGATAGAGACAAGACAAAGAGACAGAGGGAGTACAGAGAGACAGAGACAGGCAGAGAGAGATACAGAGAGACACAGAGACAGAGATGCAGAGAGACAGAGAGCATATGGGAGGGGGTGAGGAAGAGAGACAGAGAGAGAGGGAAAGAGCCTGGGGGTAGGGAGATGGAGAGAGAGAGAGAGACAGAGAGAGAGATGGAGACAGAGAGAGAAACAGAGAAAGACAGAAACAGAGACAAAGAAGCAGGGAGAAAAACAGAGAGGAAGAGGGAGAGACCGTTGTTTTGAGGCAAGTGAGACTTGAACAGGGGCTGTAGTTTGAGAGGATTTGTAAATCTGGCCAAGAGAGTCCTCTACACACAGTGGAAACTCAATACCCGCTGAACAGACGATAAAGAAAACGTGTATTTCGATGATGGTGTGGAGGGGATGAGCTGGGATTTTCCCCCCAGGCATCAGCCTGGCGGGACCTGTGGTGCTCGTAGGTACCCACAGCCTTCCCCATCACACACAGCCCCTCTTGTGATCCACTAGTCTAGAGCGAATGTTGGATGTTGGATTGAATTATTTCCCTAAAACATGTATTCCTATTTGAAATGGAGGTTTGTTCATTTCCGGTATTTCACCTGAACTCTCTCCTATGTTGCCAATGTGGACTGTTACATGGTGACTCTGGTGCACACCTGTCTAGTGAACGTCCACTGATGAGTGCACAGTGTCTCACAGCAGCAGGGATGTGCAATGCAGGCATACGACCCTGGGCTGGTGACCAGGAAGTTTTGCAGTTTAAGTGTCTGCAAGTCCTGCCATTCCTTGTTGAGTTGGACGTGGAGGTGGGAAGACTGGTTTAGCCTTGTCCCACCGCCCAGGCTGGCAACATGGGCCTTGGCTCGAGGAGAGGGCTGGGGAGAAGGGCTTGTAAGGCTGGGACCACTGCAGGCCTTATAGGATACATGAGAGAGGGAGCATTTGCTGACAACGTGGGTGGAGGACAGGGATTCAGGAGGCAATGGGGCTGCCTAACCTCAAAGAGCAGGGGACCATTCCTCTGCCCTAAATACCCCCAGTGGCACCGGATTAATCCCTTTGGTTATTGTATTGTATGACATTAGCAGAAAAGAGGAGGACAGGGGAGGAAGAAGAAAAAGAATGGGAAATGTGAAAAAAGGGAAGAGTGAGGTGGGAGAGGTAAATGGGAACACAGGAAAAAAACAAGAGAAGAAATGAAAGGGATGCATTTTCTAAAAATATGGAATTATTTAACTCCCTGACCAGATAGTAAATGTCCTGAGGAGAAGGATCATGTCTTGGACATATTGTAAAGCTCTCTTTTTTCACGAGTGTAATAGGGAAGAGCAAATCTGACTCCATGTTGGATCTGTTTCTTTTACTTCTATTGCTTTTGCTACAAGTTAAGAATGTTGCCTATAGCCTGAAATATACAGGATAGGCCATTCTCAAGACTCTGACCTTGAAAGGTATAACACTTTTCCATTCATAGAGAGAGAAAAAGTTGCAGAACAGAGAATAACATTTGCCCTGTTGGAGGTTTACAGGAACATCATGACCCGACCTACGTGGACAGATGTAAGAACAAAGGATTCTGACACCAAGAAGTCTGCAGCAACCAGCCACACCCCTCCCCTTATGGTATAAAAGAAGCCTGAATTCTAACTCCGGTGAGACGGTTTTTTGGGACATTAGTCCACCATCTTCTTAGTCTGCTGGCTTTTCAAATAAAGTTGCTATTCCTTGTCCCAACAACTTTCCTCTCTAGCTATTGGCCTGTCTTGCAGGGAGCAGCATGAGCTTGGACTGGGTAACATTATCACTCATTTTCAAATGCTCAACTGGTTGGGGCACACTCAAATCTTCATAGATGTCTGTGAATAAATGAAGGACGGTCCTCTGCTACAGATGAACATGTGCAGACACATTCATGCATGTCCAACACAAAGGAAATACTTTATGCTCAGTAATTCATGTAACAAGTGAGGGAGCTTTCTTCACTAAAAGTAACTTGAGGAGTAGAAAGATAAAGGTCCAGGGAATTTAAAGAAATGAGATTAACTGTGGAAATAATATTCTTTGGCTCCTTATACTATTACTCCTGATTGGTGGTTACTTTAGGAGATTATGCTGATTTCTCAGAGATTATACATACAACCCCGTTCCATTTCAAGCAGTCTAAACACGGGATGAAAAAAACTAATTCTCTGTTGCAGAGGGTGTTTATTAGGAGAATGGCTTCACCAAAAATAAATAAATAAATAAAACTCTAAAACTCAGAACAAATGTTGCTGTCACCAATTTAATGATAAGATCACACGAGACACAGGTGACTTGGAGAATTGCCTGACTTTGTTAGATCATTACCAACTCTATGTATTGGTGACAATGACAGAAGTTTCTAGAATGAGAAAATTAGGCAAATAATTCTGTATTCGAACCTTGGGTAAATCAAATTTGCTGATTAATTTCTTTAACTAGCTTCTTTACAGTGCCCTTGTGACCAAACCAAACTTGGGTCCTCTTGCCCGTGCACAGTAAATCCAATCTACTGACTCCGGGTTGTGGTGAAGGGAAGGGCAGCGTTTATTGCAGCCGCCAAGCACGGAGTCCAGGCAGCTATTGCTCAAAACACCTGAACTCCCCAGTGGGTTTCAGCAAAGCACTTTTAAAGGCCAGGTGAGAGAGGGGCATCCCAGGGTTTGCGATCAGTTCATGCGCAGTTCTCTGATTGGTTGATGGTGAGGTAACAGGGTGCTGTCACAAGGGTGAACATTATCAATCCTCAGGCTCCAGTAGGTCTGGGAGCTACATGCTCATGGTCATCAAGTAGTTAATTTCTTCCATTTGGTGGGAGTTTTAGCATCTGTAAAACAACTCAGGAAATGTGCATCAGATACTGTTATCTGGGTACTTCAGAGAGGAGCCACGGCAGAGGACATGGGGGAGGGGTCTGTCCCGGGAAGGCCCCGTAGGCTCCTACTCGGTTACCAGCCTGAAAAGAAATAAAAAGTAATGAGTTTACTGAAATGATTGTGGAGAGGGCAAAGGTCAGTTTGGCATGAGTGGTGTGATCAATACCAGTCATAAGGACGCGGTTGACGACTCTGGCCAGATTCAAATGTTCCCCGAAGGACAGCGTGTTACCCCACACACTTCAGTTCCTCATACCGTTTTGTTAAGAAGTTAAATTTAAAATCGTCTGAAGGATGATTTCTTCAGGAAAATGTTACTTCCATAAGGAGCATTGAGTGTCTGTTGCTATTGTACACGTTTAGCAACTTAGCACCGGTGTCGTAGGCGATCAGGACATAAATAACACTCACCCTTTACAAATGAGGGTGCCCCTTCCACACAGAAAATCTGCCTCCATATTTTTTTTTTTTTAGGGGATATATATTTTTTTAACATCTTTATTGGAGTGTAATTGCTTTACAATGGTGTGTTAGTTCCTGCTGTATAACAGAGTGAATCAGCTATACATATACATACGTCCCCATATCTTCTCCCTCTTTCGTCTCCCTCCCACCCTCCCTATCCCACTCCTCCAGGTGGACACAAAGCACCGAGCTGATCTCCCTGTGCTATGCGGCTGCTTCCCACTAGCTATCTATTTTACATTTGGTAGTGTATATATAAGCCTCCATAGTGAGCCTCTTGCAAACCGTAAGATCCAACTTTGCCCCCTTGCTGTGCTTCATTTGGCCCAGACAATTCCAGAAAGCCTGGAAAAATCTTGTGTAACATCAGTTCTCCACTTCCAACGGAGACTCTGCTGGGAAGCTACTTCTCTGCCACTTTCGTTTGATAAAGTGTTAATGATATGTAGATGAAATGTCATTATAAGAGATAATTTGCATGCACACACAGCAGAAGGGAAGATTCTTAATTTTTAAGTAATAGCAAAAAATGTCTCTAGTATCTTGGGCATGTTTCTGTCCACTGTTTCATATTCAGAGTCAGCCCTGGACAGAATCATTTAAAAACCTGCAAAGAACTTGGGATGTTGGCAGTGTGACCCCTTCCCAAAAGGTTTTAAAGGTTTTGGAAGAGCTGTACTTCCACCTCTGAGGGAGAGCACTTCTAAATGTTAATGTTACCTTTAACCTTGTCAGCCTGACCTTGAAGTAGCAGAATAGCGGCTCTAGACGAAAATGATGCTTTCCATAAATTTGCCCCTGGAAACGCTTCCTAAGCCCCATGTCTCAGTCATGCTTGAAGGCGACTTTTATGGATCTCACGCAGCTGAACATGAATCACTTATTTATGGATATCTGATATTTGCTGGTGTAATTCACTTTCTGGACATTTGTTATATTTATTTTCATTCTTTCTAGAATGCAGTAGAGAATTTAGAGCTTTTTAAATCTATGTATGCATGCAGGCATTTTTTCTTTTTGTGTATGCATTCATTAACTAAGTGGGTTTTTGGACTTTGTTATGACAAAAATAATATTTTCACGCACGTGGAAAGCAAATTCAAACAGTACAGAAGTTATACAATGAAACATGAGTCTCTTTTCCATCCCACATACTCTGTTCCATGGTCCAGAGATAACCACTATCAATAGTTTCTTGTGCTCTTGTGTATATTTTTGGAAAATGCCCCGCACACATATACATATGTGTATGCATATATATACACAAACACAATTTTTCATGGAGCTGGGGGCATTTGTATACTATGTTTCTTTTAGTTATCAATATCTGGGTGATCTTAATCATATCAACACACACAGATTCAGCTCACTCCTTTTATAGCTCTGAAGTTTTTGATCACGTGGCTTAGAGTATTTAATAATTTTGCTGTGGCTGGGCATTCCAGTTTCTGACTAGTATCAACAATTCTTCAGGGAAGGCTTCTGTCTACAACCAACTCCCTGTCTCTGTGGCTACATGTAATATTAATCCTGGCTTCTTGACTCATCACTCTGCCCTGAAGTCTAATTTTCATATCTGAATTTATGACTTCTTTGGCAAGGAAAAACCCAGGGTTGTTTTTATTCAGTTCTTTTCCCCACTTAGCACTAGATAAAATCATAACAAAGACATGGTCCATGCGCAGCAGGCTGAAAATCAAGTTAAGAAACATAGATAAATAAGCTAGAATTCAATAAGAGTAAACTTCTATCACAGAAATGAAATTTATTCTCATTTCTTTGTTTCTGTTTTGCTTTATCTTTTCATCCTAAGCCATAACAGACTGGAAAACTGCTGACTTGTTTTCTGGACTTTTCTCACTACCGTTTCCAGTGAGCCTTGCTCCTGCTGTCTGCACTAGTCTATCATAAATCAGGCAAACCAAGGCTGCATCCGGGTCTAACGAGATGTGACCAGCAGCTGTAGGTCCAGGTGCAGGGGACAGGGAGAGGGCCTTCCGAGTGGCTGGCCAGTTGTCAGGACAGCAGCCATGGTGGATGGAGTGAAGCCCAGTCTCCTGGACGGCAGGTGTCCAGCGGCACCGTGAAAAGGCTGAGGTCCAAGGCGTGGGTGCCCTAGAAGTGCCACCCAGTGATCCCAGCACCCAGCTGCTCTTGGGATCAAAAGCTCCCCTGGGCTCCGGGTCTGCGCAGGGCTGTAGGAAAGATCTGAGAGCTTATTCCTTTCTCCAATAAGCTCGTAGTATCTCTCTGGAGAATTTTACCCTGATAGTCCACGGCCATATTTTAGCTCTTCTGGGCTACCTGTTATCAGAACAATTTATGACACTGCTCTCTCTTTTGCCTCCTTTGCTTAGGAATTTTGAGAAGCATAAATACATTTTCTCTAAGGTGTAGTTCTGAAAAAGGATAATTTGATATCTGGAAGGAGATTCAAGCCATTGATAACTGCAGTCACATCTAGGGAGAGAAGCTGCAGCTGGTGGGGGTGGGGGGTGAGGGAGGGTGGGAAAGGCACTTCTTCCTCACTGATGCCCCTTTGTACCTTCCAAATGTTAAATTGTGTGTTTTACCTAAAACTAAAATAGGACCGTTTAGTCGTTTCCATCTTTGCGGTCTTGAACATGAGTTTCTCAAGAGAGAAAGGCTGGCTCTTCTTTGAACAAATAAAGGGTTGGACCCCCCATAAATACTGAGATGTCTTTGACTAGGATGAAAATATCAAAAACTAGAAAAAGGAGGAACTAAATTCACTTCCCTGTGCTTTTATTTTTCTGCTCCAATAGACCTTTCATCTCATCTTGGAGACTTTTTATCTGGGTCTCTTCTCTCTTTGGAGTTTTCTCTCTGTTGTGTGGAGGTCATGTCTCCCCATATTCTCTTTTGGATGCCAGAGTTTCCTGGAATGTCCTCCTTGGTCATGTTAGGGGTTGAGAATTGAGTTTTGAGGCCTAAATCCCTTTGCTTATCACCTCCCTGTGTGGACCAGGTAGCGTTGCTTTATTAAGCTGGGAAAACACCGGTGACCAATCTCCCATCTTTTGCTAACTCTGCGGTAAAAGCTAGATTGGAGAAAGCAGCTTAGGCCAAGGATGCAAGTGAGGTTTGCCTTCTCTACCTCTGAATATAAGAAGGCCATTCCCACAGAGCTTACCTACCCTGTGACTGGTGGAGACAGACAATGCATCAACTCCTGAAGGTACTTCCCTTCACTGAGCGGTAGTGAGATGTAACCCAATGAAGTATTAGGCTCTGGCCAATCAGATTAGCTACCCTCTTCCCCAGGGATGCAAGCAGAGTAGACAGAGCACGTGACTGGATGAAGTTTGCTCCTTTCCACATGCAAAAATAGAAGTAAGTACCACATTAATCAAAGACATGAATAAAGACACTTGTCTTGAATGGAACAAAAAACCAATAAATGTGATTTAAAAGGGCTCATAGTTTTAATTCCAAGAGCTATTTCAAAGTAGGATTATCTGGATTCTGGTTGACTGGATGTAGGGAGAGAGCAGACAGAAGGGAAAGATGAGTTTGTCTATGATCTACTGCTAGTTGGATGCACTTGCTCAATAAGCCTGGTGGAGACATATATAGACAGAGCTTTGAGTTTAATACTCTATGTTGGGAGCTTCTGGCTTTTGGCAGTGATGGAGACTGAGAAATCAGGAGAGGTAGATGTGATTAACTACCCAGAGACAAGAGGATGAGAAGGTCCAAGACCAGCCACTGGGGGCCACTAGCCTTCTGTAGACTGATGACTGATGAGGACAAGTCTAGGCCATGATCAGAGACGGGAGGGAAACATGGCTCTGTAGCCTCCTGGTTGGAGGTCCTGACGGATGAGGTACCTCCATCCCATACGGTTATCAGCACAGATCAGCCCCGCATCTTTGGAGCAGCGTGCAGAGCGGGAAGTACTGCCGGTTAGCCAGGCCAGCTGGTTTTCTTAGAGAAAAATGTTAGGAAGGATGGGGCAAGCAGCAGGATCCACTGAAAGGCCAGGTAAGCAAGGAACCCAAAGGCCTTGCATTTTTCCTTTGGTCACCAAGGACCTTAGGAAAGAGGATGTAGGAGATTGCAGAGGGCAGGGGCAAGAAAGTAAAAGGGATTTTCTATGATTGATGAAGCAAAGGATTAGATTATGTAAGCCCAGTGTAACTCAGAAGGAGGAAATAATCACCTTGAGTGGCTATGTCTCTAACAGAAGCAGCAAGGAACCGAAGAACTCTATCCCGATGTTTCTGCCATAGTCACAGAGAGGACAGTTCCACAAGGAGCCTTGTATTCGAAGGGAAGAGTCATCCTGAGTGACCACACAGCAGACAATGGGAGAGCTGGCATCACACCTGGCCCTCCTCCACCGCGGTTAAGAGAGCCTACAGGACTTGATAGAGGCACAAAAGCACAATTGTTTCCGTCTCCCTCCGGTCCAGCCGACTAGGTTTTAATTAAATGAAAATAATAGGCATCTCAGTTCACAGGGGGAGGAGGGGGAAGGGAAAGCAAAGGAATCCAAGTTTCCATCAAATACTTTTTGGTTCACGGTGCAGAACACCAATCACCGGGAGTTATCATTTCCAACCCCCCCACCTTTTTTTTCCTTCACTGTAGCTGTTAGAGTCAAAATTTAATTACGGTGATTGAATTATTAAAGGAATCAGAAATAACTTTTGCATACCAAGCTTTTTCTTCCCCTTCAGCTGAAAGGACTGGCTGTAAGGTGAGCATTTTCTGTCACTTTGACAGCCCTGAGTTCCGTGTCGGGTCTTAATGTCCTTGATAAAAGTTCACTTAAGAGGTGAAATTTAAGTTTTAAGGAGAGATTTAAAACGATCTTATATAAGAATCTTATCTGAAAATAACACTGAGAGGAAAGATAATGACTTCTAAATTTTCATACCTGTCCCAGGCATATAATAGAGATCGACCATTAATAATGAAGGCTGGAAGGGGGAAAAAACCATCAACAACCACTAAATTCTCTTAGTAGTGGTTGTCGGGAAAATGAGAACCTGAGTTGTTTCAGCCTTGCTGCTTCACAAAAATCAGAAATAGGGCAATCTGAACTGCGATTTTTTGTTGGTTTTTCATGAAAATTATGAACTTGAATGGACAATATAGTAATAGATTTTTTAAAATTGAAGTATAGTTAATTTACAATATTGTGTTAGTTTCAGGTATTCAGCAAAGTGATTCAGTTATACATATATATTTTTTCAGATTCTTTTGCATTTGTCATACTGAGGGAAGTCAGACAAAGACAAATATTATATGATATCACTTACATGTGGAATCTAAAAACTAATACAACTGATTTATTTACAAAACGGAAACAGACTCACAGACATGGAAAACAAACTTATGGTTACCAAAGGGGAAAGGCGGGGAGGGATAAGTTAAGAGTGGATCCTTTTTTTTTTTTTTTTTAAATAACTTTATTTATTTATTTTTGGCTGTGTTGGGTTTTCGTTTCTGTGCGAGGGCTTTCTCCAGTTGTGGCAAGCGGGGGCCACTCTTCATCGCGGTGCGTGGGCCTCTCACTATGGCGGCCTCTCCTGTTGCGGAGCACAGGCTCCAGACGCGCAGGCTCAGGAGTTGTGGCTCACGGGCCTAGTTGCTCCGTGGCATGTGGGATCTTCCCAGACCAGGGCTCGAACCCGTGTTCCCTGCATTGGCAGGCAGATTCTCAACCACTGCGCCACCAGGGAAGCCCAAGAGTGGATCCTTTTTATTTCCACGCTTCAGACCCCTTGAATGAAGCAAAAGACCGCAGGCATCACAGATTCGTACTTATCTCCACCAAAATCTACTGCCCTGCCCACAAAACTCCCCTGGGAACCAGTGTCTTTTCATCCCTTCCCTGTGTCCCCTGAGGTGGGCACTCCTCCAGACATGACACTTTCTATGTCCGGCCCTCCCTAGGACTCTGGGAGTGTGGGTGGGGAGCTTCGTTAAGGAAACACTCCCACCAGAGAACTTCCATCCCGGACCACCTGGCTTCCACAGTTTCAAGCCTTGTTCTTTCCCTGCCTAATTGGCCTCCTTTATTCTCGACTTCTGGTCCCCTCTCCCATTATGGCTGCCTGCCCTCTGAATTAGATGCAAAAATTGATTTCTTCCAATCTCTTATCTCAGCTGGGTTTCCTGCATGCTGATTTCCTCTCTCTTCCATTAATTTGTGATTCTTTGAACAGCTTTCCTGGTAACATCCCTGCATACTCTGCCAGGCTCCTGGTCCCCTCTCCTGGCAAATAACCCCTCCTAGTCTGCACTGGAAACAAGAACAAAGTCTGCATCTGCGCATCGACACCCCCAGGCTCTGAGCCCCAAAGAGAAGTACTTTCTCAATTTAACAAGTGGGGCTCTAAAAGATCTAGTCCCATAGCTCCAGATAGAGAACCAGGTTAGGGAGTCTCTTATCCATTCATTCGTTCAATACATATGGATGGAACTTTTACTAGGCACTAGGCAAATTTGCCTCTGTGGAGGCCTTCATCTCGTATACAAGAGGCTCAGTAGAGGGCACTCCTGTATTATAATAGCTAAGCACAGGGGGCAGCGGACCTGAACCCAAGGATCCCAACAGAAAAGGCTGATAATCACACACACTCCGTGCCTGTGGACACACACACACCCGTGTTCTGGTATTTATCCTTATCCACACTCAACTTTGCATCTTATGTCATCAACCTTCCTAAAGCAAAGATAGTAACGATGGAATATATTGCTCTCTTCGCTGGATCCACTCAAAAGTTATTTTAATTGGTGGCACACTTGATTTCTAAGCCCTTCAAGGGAAAAAAAAGAGAATATTTTAGGATATAATTTCAAAATCACTGCCAAGTGACCGCATTCTGTTCACTTGAACTGAGTTCTTTTCTGGGTGTAGAGTCATCTCGACGCAGAAGAGAAGGGAAAGGAAATAACGCTGTTGCTGGACGTGAAATTCATCTCGGGCAAGACACAGGTACATGTTATTCTTTGAGAAATGTCTTATTCTGATTAATTAAAACGAAGAAAAGTAGCACACTGCAGCCAGTATTTTCCACTCCATGGAATACTTGCTGATGGGGCGACCATTGAGACTCAAACGACTGTGTCCATTGTAAAACTGTTTTTTGTTGTTGTTTTTGTTTTTGTTTTTTTTGCAGCTATCACAAGTAACCTTTATAGGGCACTTACTGTGTGCCAGGCACCACGCCAAACACGACGTGTATTATTTCATTTCATCTTCACAACCTCCACCTGTGTCAGATACATTTTAGAGATGGGGAGCTCGAGAAATGGTAACCTAGGTATTGCCACGTGGCCAGAACGTGGTGGGAAATGTATAGCCCCCATCCAATCGGTCCACACAGCCCAGGCCATTAGCAGTGACATGTTCATGGCTCGAAGTGGGCCTTGCAGTTCTGACGTCTTGGTAAACATTACTTTCCTTTTCATAATTCCGGGGGTTCTCAATTGAAAGTCATATTGGAAGGAAAGGTGACTCAGCTAAATGACATTTTTACGTGTTAGAAGTTAAATTATCCACTGTAAATTCAACTTGTCACCTGGCGAGTGAAATTAGACTGTAGCACGGTTGCTATTCGACTATGGTGAGTTGCTGTTCAATGGCCCTGTTCTGGAAGGCTCCATTAATGTCTATTAATCTGCTTTTGCTACTGGACAACAGACAGCCCTTTATGACTAAACCCCATCACAGGGTGTGCAAAGTATGGTGCTGCAGTCAAAGCCCCAGCCGGCAGGAATTTGTTCAGCACCAGGAAAACACATCGCAGGTTTTACTAAAATATTGCCCTCCTACCATCCTTAAAATAAAAGCAAGACCTGACAGGGGATAGATGCAACTAAGAGAAAGGCATCCTACAGTAAGATCATCTGTGGGAGCCAGATCAAGAGGGTTCCAGTCTGGTCTGTCTTTTTCCAGATGCCCAGGTCCCAGGTTACTAATCTAAGGCCCATCTCGGGCTGGCACCCAGCCTAGGTCCTGTCTGTAGCACAGAGGAAGGACAGAAGAAACAGTCTCACGAGCAGGTGGCCATCTATGGGAAGGCCTTGAAGAGAGCCAGAAGAATCACTCCAAAAACACAAAATCCTGTCTTCCCAGCGTTCCCAATAACTGAAATGAAATCATTCTAAATTACACCGACATCTGTTATTTTTGCTTACCCACCCCCATTAGCCCTTTAGGGAACAGATGCCTGATTCTTCTTTGGGAACCACCCCTCCCCAGTTTTAGCCCCTGGGCCCCATCCATCAGTGTGTTCCATCCTTCTGGACAGTAGTACTTGATGCAGGGCTGGGCCGGACAGGCCAGAGGGATGTGTCCTTCAGGCTTTTGTACCAGTTACTGGGAAAGAGATGCACCTTTTTCTTTCTAGGATCTACACCGAGGATGTGAGCCCAGGGCTGCCAGTAGGAAAACAGAAGAGAGATGGAGAGAGACCTGGTCTAAAGACTTCTTTTGAGCTCCATGGCTTCTAGACATGCCTGAACAGAATCGTAATCATGAACTTTTCCATTACGTCAGTGAATATATTTCCATTTTTATCCAACTCAATTTGAGTTGAATTTCTTTCACAACTAATTCAGGTTGCTTACAACTTCATTCCCCATTAAATTAAAACAGTGTGTGGGTGGGGTGTGGAGTGAGAGAGAGCACGCAGGCCCTCAGCCCTTGGCACTGGGCTTCGAGAAGGCAGTCTGTATGTAGGTTCCGCCTTGGCGAAGTCAAGCGCCCGGGGCCTTGGTCTCCTCATCTGGAAGGTTGGACAAAATGATCCACAAGGCCTTTTCCAGCCCTGGACCCGGTCTGGGAAACTGCTGCCGCCACGGGAGTTCCAAAGGAGGGATGGCTGGTCCTGCCATCTTACATGTGGTCTTCTCACATGGTTCGATACCAACAGAATTGCCTATTTTATCATAGCTTGTGAAACGAAGGTGGTAAAGGAAAGTATTTCTATAACATTTCGGGTTTTACTCATAAATGGTTATCGTTTTCATTTCCAGCCCCCTAGACCCCATTCTCATCTTTCTGCCTCATACGCTGGAGTTGGCATAAGCCACCATCCGTTCTGCCTCCGCTGCTACTCCTCCAGAGCAGCTCTGCCCCAGATCTGTGTGCGTCTGAAATGCACGCTCAGTTTCCTTGGCACCTGGAGAGGATGGGCCTTGGCTGTGTGTTTACAAACCAGAATAAGAGCACTGAACTGGAGTGAGGGGAGATGGAAACCGGACACTGGGCATTGGTGTTTGTTACCTATGGTGCCACGGACTCCAAACTCCTGACACGTTTTGTTTCAGGCCCAAGTGCGTCTACAGGGCCTAGCGCAGGAGGAGTGGTTTACCTGTGGGCAGGTGATTCTCAGGTCTCAAAGGAGGGTGGTAGAGGCTGCTCTCCCGAGATGCTAACACATGACCTGGCATGTCAGCAGAGTCGGTGGAAACACAAGTAAGGCAGCCAAAGGGGCTGTCTGGGACTGGTGAGTCGTCAGAGTTATCTGGGGCAGACAGGGTCTCCTTAAGCCGAGGTTTGGATGTGTGCATCGCTGCCGCCAGGCAGGAAAAGCTAGGCCTCCGGGGCACCCTGGGCACAGGCCTGCGCCCCAAGGGCGGCGGTGGCCCGGTGGAGCCCCTTGGAGCTCTGGCAGGGAAGCGAGCCAGGGCATCGCGAAGGGCCAGGGTCCGGGGCACCGCACAGGGCGCGAGAGTGGAAACGCGCCCGGGCTGGCTCACTGCGGACAGCTCTCTCCTTTCCCCTTTCTTGGGGGTCGGGGAACCTGACCCACCGCCCTCTCGCTCCAGCGGGGCACTCTCACCCCCGTCCCGGACGCTCCCCAGCCCCTCGGGCACAGCTGCCCCGGGCCGCCTTGCCCTGGACTCCGAGCCGCGCCAAAGCCCACGGAGCCCAGACCCCCGGACCCGCTCCCCGAGGCCGGCTGCACCGCCCATGGCTGCAGTCCCGCCGGCCGTCCGCTGGCCTGGGATCGGGGGGCGGGGAGTTCCGGGAGCCGGGAGCTATTTTTACAAGATGCGTCAGTGGGCCGAGGAGGAAGAGCCTGCTCCGGGGCCCATTGTCTGGGCGCTGCGCGGGAGGGGACGCCGGCGGCGATTTCGAAAGCTCCGAAGGGCGCGAAAGCCGCCGGCCGCGAGGGGAGGTCCACGCCCCACCCGGGGCCGCGGGAGGGGCGGGGCCATTGGGGCGGGGCGGGGCGGGGCCCGCGAGGGGCGGAGCTGGGCGCCCTCCCGCCGCTGCAGGCTGGCGGCGGCGGCGGCGGCGGCGGCAGCGAGGGGACGGCGGGGACAGCCAGGCGGCCGCGCCGGCAGCAACAGCCGGGGAAGCCCACGCCCCGCCTGCGCCTCCGAGGCGCGCCCCGGGAGCGGGAGCGGCCCCGCGGCGGCACCGCCCAGGCAGAGGCGAGCGCCTGGCACCCGGAGCCCCGAGCCGGCAGCCGCGGAAAGCCCGGGCAGCGGCGGGAGCGCGGGGGCGCGGCCCGAAGAAGCCGCAGAGCGAGCCGGGGCCGGGGGAGGGCGCCGGGCGCGAGCATCCCGCGCCGCGGCAGCGGAGGCGGCTTCACGGGAGACAAAAGCCCGCCGAGAGACGCGATGCCCGGCCGGCGCGGGCGCGGGGCCCGCGGCGTCTGAGCGCGCCGAGCCGTGCGCCCCGGGGACGCCGAGGCTCGGCCGGTGCCCGCGGCGGAGGGCGACAGGCGGGGCCCAGGTGCGCCCGGCCGCGTCGGGCCCGTAACTGCTCGGGGGGCGGCGCCCTCCCGCCGCAGCCGCAGTGGCCGGCGCCGCAGCGAGGAGCCATGGGCAACATCTCTTCCAACATCTCGGCCTTCCAGTCCCTGCACATCGTCATGCTGGGCTTGGACTCGGCCGGCAAGACCACGGTGCTGTACCGGCTCAAGTTCAACGAGTTCGTGAACACGGTGCCCACCATCGGCTTCAACACGGAGAAGATCAAGCTGAGCAACGGCACGGCCAAGGGCATCAGCTGCCACTTCTGGGACGTGGGCGGCCAGGAGAAGCTGCGGCCGCTGTGGAAGTCCTACAGCCGCTGCACGGACGGCATCATCTACGTGGTGGACTCGGTGGACGTGGACCGGCTGGAGGAGGCCAAGACGGAGCTGCACAAGGTGACCAAGTTCGCCGAGAACCAGGGCACGCCGCTGTTGGTCATCGCCAACAAGCAGGACCTGCCCAAGTCGCTGCCCGTGGCCGAGATCGAGAAGCAGCTGGCGCTGCACGAGCTCATCCCGGCCACCACCTACCACGTCCAGCCGGCGTGCGCCATCATCGGCGAGGGCCTCACCGAGGGCATGGACAAGCTCTATGAGATGATCCTGAAACGCAGGAAGTCCCTCAAACAGAAGAAGAAGCGGTAATGCGCGCGGCAGCGTTCCGAGCCGGTGGGGGGCGAGCGAGCGAGTCAGGAATGAATGAATGAAAGGCTGGATGGCTGAGCGAGAACCCGCGCCCGCGAACAAAGACAGCGAACCAAAGCGATGCTTCGAATTTTTAAAGCGGAAGGCAGGACTAGTGACTCGACCTGGGTATGTAGGCAGACTTGCCAACCTGAGCTCGACCTGCCGCCACCCCTAGCTCAGGGGACCTTTTGTCTGAACGCCAGAGCTGCTAAAGGGTTGGGGGCCCCCACTGGGGAGTGGACGTGCAGGTCCCGCCGCCGTATGCCCTCCTGGCCCAGGTTGGAAGGCTCAGATGTCAGAGACAAAAGCGATTTCTTCCTACTCCAGCAGGGCCAGAAGTTCAGGTTTCCCCGCCCTCACTGGGGATCGCACCTGTGAATTTCCTGAGGTATGCGGTTCCCAGAACCCCGGGAGTACCCGTCTGGGGGCATGGTGGCAGTGGGAGGTGCTGGGGGGGACAGCCTCTCCTTGGGCTGTGAAAGCTGGACAATTTTATGTCACAGGGCAGGCCCCTGTGAAAATTCATCTGTCCTGCTCTGGGCCCAAACGAGGTGCTGGTTTGGGCCATCAGAGGACTGCCTGGAACAGGACGGCAGCGGGAAGGCACGGGGCGCTGCGCTGGCCTCGTCTGGGGGATGCCCGCGAAGAATGCCCCTTTCCTGGTGCTTTGTGGTAGCTTCAGAAGACCAGTTTTGTTGAGAACTGCTTTTCAGCCTGGAATCAGACATCTTCCAGATGGTTTGGACTCTGTCCATGTGTAGGTCATTATCACACAAAGAGACCAATAAAAAAAAAAATTAGAAAAGAACAAAACAAAAACAAAAAACTGTTGGAGGTGGTGGCCAGTGATGCATTTTCTGTTTGCAGAATCGTTAAAGGTGTTTAAAGGGTAAGGCTCTTGACATCAGTGCTGGATGCGGTGTGCGTGTAGATGCTGGGACCTCCCTCTGCACTGTGTAATCGGCATACATTTCTAGACCCGTATGTGTGGAATCTTAAATTCTCGTAGCCTACTGTTTGGCTTGTGTGAGCACACCAGCTGCAGATGTGTGCTGAATGACAAGCGGGTTTTGGCAAGGGATGTCTCTTGTAATCCTAACCGCTTGATGATGGGTTATGGTTTTCAGACATGTTTGTTTTTTTTCTTTTTTAAATCTGCTACGAATGAATACTCACCTTAGAAATACTCAATTTAGGAAAAAAAGACCTTTTAGATCCCTTTACACTGCAAGGGGCGACATGTTCAGATTTCTAATTGGTTCATCGTGGCCTATCTGGTTTCAGTATTTTCATTACAAATATCTCGCTAGAGTATTTGATGTCATGCACCAACAAATAAAAGCCCACCTTGTTGCAAAAGCCGACCTCATTGCATGGATTTAAAGGCGAGGGAAAAGCACAAGGAGGTCCTTCCTAATTCCTTCTTGTGGAAGCTGGTTGCAGAGCAAATGCAGACACAGTGAGTGCTTGAGATAAAAGAAAGCCTGTGACGTAATGGTCACCTGTCCTCAGGCTCCTCACAGTTTACTTGAAAGAGGCTTTGGAAATAGATAAAGTGAAAGAAGAAGAAATACCTATTTTTAATAATGTAATTTAAAAAATCCTTTATAATCAGGACCGAGTCTTGGTTTGCAGAAGCTGTCATTTACCCTGAAACACAGTATCAAACAGGAAACTTAACGCTTCCTGTGTGATTTTGATTTCCTCTTTGAATCCGTGGTTACAGGTGGAATTACGTTTTTTTCCCCCGCTATGATAAATTTCTGTGCGAAGGAGACCTTTAGAAATTGGGTATGATCATGTGTGTGAGCATGTGAGATAGTCAAATTATAAATCCATGCCTATTTTCCACTGCACTCAGAAAGTTAATTTAAGAACCAGAGGTAGAAGTCCCGGCTTCCTGCTTGAAACCCAGTTCTCCTATGAAATATTTTAAAAGAAGAAAACTAGCAGTCCATCTTCCTTTTCTCTTTTGTCCGTGTATTTGGTACCCCTCCAATGCTGGTCTTTTTGTAGAAACTCAATAGAGAAAATATAGCTGAGCAGTGTTGAAAAGCCTGCAAGATTTCAGTTTACATATCAACAGCATAGTCACTGATTTCTAAATGGGCTGGTCCCATCATCTGAAGATTCTGTATAGAATTATTAAAAAAAAAAATCCATCTTTCTTTATTTTCTTCACATGCAACAATTTCTTAAGCACTTTGACATTTTGGTAGTTCCACACTATTGAGAGAATAATATATTTATTTTGTGACATTGCAGATGCCAAATACTGTAACCTTCTCGTGCTGACAATACTTTGGTTCAAGATCACTGTTCAGATCCTCTCATGCTTTACCAATGATGCGAAATGACTTTGTTTTTTGCATTATCAGTACTTAAGGGTGCAGTCAACTGTTAGTAATTGTGCAGTAGAGCTCTGTGGTGTAGCAACCAATAGTTGAGTCTCAGTTGATTTCTGTAGTGTTTGCCCAAATAATAGCCCATTTCGTCTCTGACCAAATGGAGGAAACACAGGCTAAATCACCTTGGAGCGGTCACCCGGAGGGTCCCCTCCAACGTAGCCGTCTGATTTATTATGCTTCCTGCTCTTCGGAGAATGAATGGGCTTCACATAGAGGAAGTTGGCCTCCCCACACAAGCTTTTGAAATGTTTTCTCATAGACACAAGGAGGCCAGTTTTGTTTCCGAACGATTCTCTTCACGAAATCTCTGTCATGGTGTTGGGACTATGTCTCCTGGTTTGTTTCCGTTTCTACTGCTGTAATTCTCTGTCCTGATGATCATCCCTTTGGGTTCCCGTTCCCTTTTATATGCATATATGATCCTGTGAACAGAAATAAATTATTTATACAATCAAACGTTTGGGGAAATTGTCTGTGGATGGTTTTTCAAGTTGCCTCTTATTTGTTTCTCGGCCTGAGTGGAGGGATGGATCACAAGATGGTCTGTGCTGTCTAACGGGGTCCAGGGCTGGATGAATCATCTCTGCTTTTTTGGTTTAAGTGTCTAGCCCTGCCCTGCATGGAAGATTTAGAGGCTCGGATGCAGGAGTCTGTGTGCCTGTCCCCCTTATGATACCTGTCAGTGGTCCTCACAAATCCTTGAGGAAAATGGCCTCAATGCCCAGCTGGCGCCAAGCCTCTCAGTTATTAAAAAAGGTCGTGATTGTTAATCACTTCAAATACATGATCTGATTATGTAAAATTGGAAACATATGTGTGGTACTGTAACAGCAGAGTAATCACCACGCTGCTCAGCATCTTGGCTGCTCTCTTGGTATCCGGGCTGAGTCCATCACTCTTGAACCCATCAGAGAGACTCCCAAGACCTGAGTCCTCTTAAATAGGAGGTGTGGTGAGACTGTCCTGCTCTGTACATACCAGCGGGAAAAGGTCCACTTTCTAAAGAAAAAGTGATTGGGCCAGAATCGGTAGACCCTCCGACTGGTTCAAAGTGTAACTCATGGAGGCCCTCAGCAGACATTAAGCAACGAAACTCATTGCTTGGCTGGGTCTTCACTTTGGAACCAAAAAGCCAGTTTCAAATTCTGACTCATGCTCAGGGCCCCATGAGTTTGCTGAAGTTCCTCAGCCTCTGGACCTCAATTTCCCTATCTATAAAATGGGCTCAAAATGGTTGTTGGGAGGATGAAACACAATAGTGCACTGTGAAGTGCTTGTAAAGCACCTGAGCAAGGCTTGACTTTACTGTTCACTTTGCAACAGAAGCTAAAGTTTAGAAGTCAAATTACATCAAAAGGGCACAGATGCCATTTCTAAATACCGAAACCTAAAAACTGATTATAGGAGTAGAAATATTAGAAATCAAAAGAAGCAAAAATTGGAACCCTCTTTTTTTTTTTTTTTTTTTTTTTTGGTGCAACCTTAATTTAACCTTAATTTAAGGAAGAAATCCCCGAGGAGCCAGGTAATACTTGGTACTTAGATGATATTGTTCATCTTATGTTTTCCAGGAAAGTAAGTACAAATGCACTGATGCCTAACAACTGAGGAGGCTAATTTTAGTCCTAAGCAGGTGCCTTATTTTCCCCAATTTGAACTTCCCCCACAAAGTTATGGTTCTTCATTTGTAAGTGTTTGCAATAGGTGTCTCGAGTTACTGTTTTTGTGCCTTTACATTTGTCTCCAGGGCCTGTGCTCTTGGAACAATTCTGTACCAACATCATAGGCTATTTTGATGTCACATTTGTATGGTAGTAAGGAAGGACAAATTGGGTGCAAAAAGCAGAAGATAAAAGGCCTGAAATGATCTCAAAAAAGTAAGAACACCCCAGAACTTGATCCCCTTTGATTTCCCAGCTCTCAGCCTGTCCACCTAACCTCTCCCCTTTCCTCCTCTGCGGCCATGTGCACATCTGATGCCCACAATTTGGCCTTGGCCTGCCAGGAGACAAACTGAAGGCATTTCTGTTCTCTCCTCAAATTTGTGTCTTATCTGGAAAACGGCCTTCTCCTTCTGGTTCTCCTGGCTCAGTTGAAACCTTTTTTAAAATAGAATTTGCACAAGACAATGGAGCACTTTATACATCTGTTTTGCACGGTTTCTGAACCTCAGAGTGGGGCAACTTCAGTTTCTAAGAGGAAACTGCAAACTGAGGGTATCTGAGAAACTGGCATGTGGCTTCTTCCCCAAGATTAGAAGTGAGAATGAAAGAGCTGTGTGGTTTAACCCCACCTAAGTTTTCAGAACATGCCATGGGTATTTCTTTGAATGATCTGAACTTCTATGCTGAGGTACTCTCATTGTGTGACAGCACGGCATGAAAGAAACAACCAAAACAAGTCACTTTTTAACCCATCTATAGCATGGGTTTGAGAAGACAAGCATCTCTTTTGCATTTATTAATTAAAATTGCTCTCACGTAGTAATGTTAAGGACAGCTCTTTCTATTCCCGTTAGTCCTGTGTAATCATGGATGTACCGCAGGCAAGGGACCCTGGGGCTGGCGGGTATCAGTGTTCCCGCATTGGGATCTGAGTCAGCTAACCTCTCAGCCTAGATCCCCACCCACCCCTGCCGCTGCTACCCTGTGAGGCTGAGGATGCCTGCCCCGCCCGTCCCTCAGGGTGATTCTAGAGATAACATGAGGTAATAGAAAGCACTGTCCAACCTGCAAGGCGAGTTGAGACACTTGTAAACGCTGTGTGTTCCACTTGGACAGGGCGCCCTTCTCTCTGCGCCGCTGCCCTGGCTCCCGGGGGTGTTCTGCTCGTGCCATTCTGGACAAGCCCAGTATCATGGGCTCCCTCTTCGTTACCACTGATAAGAGAACTCCACCTCACAGAGTCAACCAAAGGAGACTTCAAGGAGGAAAACATCTCTCCCTGGGAGATTCAGGGCATAGAGCCTTTAGTGGAAGTTTTCATCAAGTGACTGGGGGGAGACCATAAGCCTCCTTACATCTGCTGTTGGCAGAATTCTCATCGTTCTACTGGCTACTCCTGATTATATTCATTTCCTGAAATGCTAATTCCCTGTGCAATTACTTTCAATGCCCATGTCTCATAAAAGCTAAAATAATTTCAATGTATAATTGAAAAGTCATCATGGTAAGTCATGACAATTGCAACAGCTTATTTCATAAGTATATGTGTGGATCCAGAGACGAAATGTTGCGTTGCTGTATAATCTGAAGTGCACTGTGTTGCCATATTCATCACGTAAAAAATGCTGTTAAAACAATATCCACCAACAGTTGTGACCTCCATTGTACTGAGGACACTCCACTCTTGGGTACCAGGGAGATTTATTACATGGCTCTCGTCCTCAGAAGCCTGATATTCTAGCTGGTGAATCAGGGCTAAACTATCAAGTGAGGTGTTTGACCCCCGACGTGAAACCAAAGTCATTGCTCCAGCCATGGTCACATTTTTCATGCCACACGAGCCTTGGAGTAAAACTAGAAATAAGAGCCTGTTACTCTGTGTCCTGATTCACATAATTTGAAGACCTCCGTTTTTCCATCAGTCTCCTTCTCCAGCTGTTTCTGAGATTCCCTGGGGGGTGGTCACTGTGCTGATGACCGCCGCTTCCTCCGTTTCCTCCTTTCCTGCCCCGACCTCTTGTCTGTTTCTTAGACCTTCTGGCCGTGAGGATCAGCATGGCAGCCAGAACCGCTGGTCCCCAATACAGCTGACCCTACTTGTGTCGCCCCATTCTCAGTGTCCAACAGACATTTCAGTGCACGCTTCCTTAGGGAGGGTCTACTCACACATGTAAGGCACTCAGATGTCTGAGAGCCTGGGGACTGTCTGAGTGGCCGGCCCAGGCCCGTCCTAGAATCCTCCTTCTTGTCTGACACGGACTGTTTCCTTGAACCTCTCTTGGGTGTCTCAGCCCTCTAGTCTCCTGCATGGGGTTCTTCCCAGGAGACACCTCAACTGACTAGAAATCCTGGGACAAATGTGAATCCTAGTGTGGACCCCCAGGACCCTAAAGGCAGATGTGTGATCAGTCTTGGATTCAGGTTTCTCCCATAAAATTGGAATTTCCTGCAGAGGTATTGATAATGACTGCTTCTTCCTGAAATTCACTCTAAGTCTTAATTCTGCTCTTCCGGCATCTGTTGGAGTAGTCGGGATGATGAGATCAGAGTTTGAAGAGTTCGCTTTAAGGTAAAGGCTTCTGAAGCCAACACTGTGGGAAACCCACGCACATCCATGCCTTTTTTTTTTTTTTTACTTTATTTATTTTTGGCTGCTTTGGGTCTTTGTTGCTGCATGTGGGCTTTCTCTAGTTGTGGCGAGCGGGGGCTACTCTTCGTTGCGGTGTGCCGGCTTCTCAGTGCGGTGGCTTCTCTTGTTGTGGAGAACAGGCTCTAGGCTCATGGGCTTCAATAGTTGTGGCGCACGGGCTTAGTTGCTCCGCGGCATGTGGGATCTTCCTGGACCGGGGATCGAACCCATGTCCCCTGCATCGGCAGGCAGATTCTTAACCACTGCGCTAGCAGGGAAGTCCCCATGCCTCTGTCTTCTTTCTTGCTGGCAGACCTCAATTTTGCTTGGGAGACGTCCTCTGCCTCATGGCTATGTGCTCAGGGAAAGTGACCCTGTACCCGGTTTAAGGGGAGATGGGTCTGAACCATGAATTTAATTCATTCTTCTGGCCAGTGACTGGCTTAGGAAGGTCATGTGACATGATTCGGACCAATGAGTCTAGAGGAAAAGTCTTTTTGGAGAGGATTAAGTGGATGGGCTTTAGGAATTTTTCCTTAGGTTTTAAAGCTAGACACAGGGACCATGTAGCTCTCCTTTGCTTCCTCTGAATTTCAGTGAATAAAGATGTGATGCCTGGAGTGGCTGCAGCCATCTTGACACCATGAGGAGAGCCAGCCCACACACTGAAGATGGCAGAAGGGAAATATGCAAGGAACCTGAGTCTTAGATGATGTCATTGAACTGCTGAAATAACCCACCCTGGGCCTGCCCAACCTCAGGACTTCTGGTTATGTAAACAAACACATCACCCGTTACTTGAGATTTCAACTACCTGCAGCTACAAATCCTCAACTGATAAGATCCATCAGACACCATAACCAGCCCTTGATGGTACAAAATATCTAGGGCACTCCACAAGAGCTGCTGTGTTACAGAAACTGCTCCACCACCTCTGTGCCAACAGATCACAAGCATATTGAAAACTGCCTGGATTGGCCCTGGCTGGGGGAATGGAAGGATGGCCAGCTCCGCTCAGCTCCTGGTTTAATAAATACCACCATGGAGCCAAGGACGTTCCAGCCAGGAGAGTGCGGCACACCTTGAATGTAATTCAGAGTAAGCAGCTGAGAACGCCATCAAATGTTAAGCCCTTTACCAGCATTCATTCAAAAGAAATGATTAGCATAATATTAATTGCTACCATTCATGGGATGTTTGTTTTATGCTAGACAATGAATTAAGCACTCTACAGAGTCATTTCCTTTAATTCTCCATGAAAGACCATGAGGTAGGTCTGTTCATCCTGCCTGCACTGCTGCCTGCCTTCAGTAGACAGACAGACAGACAAGTGGATAGATAGACAACCACAATAACAGAGTCCACTTATAGAGGGCCAAGCCCTGAACTAAATACAGTAGGCCGATGTCCTATTTGCATTTCACAATAAATATAATGAGATAGGGACGATTTTTGTCATCACCCTCGTTTCACAGATGCGGAAACTGGCTGGAGATGCTGGGTGTATGGCCAGGGTCACAGCCACGCAGCAGAATGAGACTTGAATCTGGGCAGGCTGACTTCAGAACCTGCGTGCCTACCCCAAGGCAGCCCTGCAGAGCCCGGAGCCGGGGCTCCGCACATGGTAGATGTTCCAGAATATCTGTGAAATCAACGAGCTCGTAATTGGTGGAGTGTCCCCACCGCGGCAGCTCGGAAGGACAGCACGAGGGCTCCCCAAACCAGCGCCTCTCAGATATATGTACACACCACTTACCTGGGGGCCTGTTACATCACAGAAAATGCACAGATCTGCCCCATGAGGTGAATATCGCCTGGGCTCTGCCAGCACGTGGTACGGGTAAGGGCCACAGCCATACTGGCTGGTTGCTAGTGTGGCCCCAGGTATTCGTGAGACTTACGTGCAGCCTGGAGTACAATCTGTTGCATTTCCAGGACGCCCCTCCGTAGCCATGACCTTCCTGGCGTCCACGAGGATCTGTATAATTCCCAGCATGCTAAGATAGTTGACCAGCCCATGGATACCCGCGTGGCAGCAGGTGACGCGACATCGCAGGAGCGGCTGACAGCTCGTGCCTGCTCCCTTCTGCACGACCCCTCCCGCTTCCTGCCATCCCCACCGGGGCAGAGCCTCTGTGCCCCCTGCATGCTCCTGTGCTTGGATTGAGGGGGGACCCGGCCACGGATGCTCCCCAGTGTGACTTGAAGGAAAAATGGGGCAGTTCGGAGAGGCCGTCCCTTCTCCATGACGTTGCTCCCCTCTGATTCCGAGATAACGGAAGCGAAAGATGGGAACAGCCCGGAGAGAGGGCAGAGTCACTTCTTCCAGGAGAGTCGTGCTGCTTAGCTGGTACCAACCGTGACGTGAGCTAGACGGAAACCTGTGTCGTGTCAGGCTGCTGAGATTTCAGAGTTGATTTGCTGACTGACCGAAGCTGGCGGTTATAAGCGCCACGCACCATCCCTCCCCTCCCCTCCACAAGAACCGACACCACATGACAGGCAGCCGGTTATCTGGAAAGTTGGTGCCAGTGAGCCTGCACGTGCACAGTTCCCTCTGGATTTTAGGACTTTGTTCTCAGGGGTCTTGTTCAGTCCCTTTGTCTTTCTGACTCTTCGTCACAGAGTGCATCTGCCCACAGGTCCTCCCAGGTCCTCCTAATCTTTTGACATCAAGGGCAATGCCTCTCCGAGGTCAACATCAAGTTTATTTAAAATTTCAGTGTCCCTGGCAGGTGCATATAATTATACCTGCACTGCAAAATGAGACTGAGGTTAAAGGGCGTGCTGGGGGTCAGCAGGCAGTCACCTGTCTTGGGAGGCGTATTAGGCTCCTGGGGCTGCTGTAACCAGGGGCCATAATCTGCGGGGGTGGTTAAAGCAATAGGAACTTGTTCTCCCACAGTTCTGGAGGCCAGAAGTGTGAAATCAAGGTGTTGTCAAGGTTGCTTCCTTCCAGAAGGTCTGGGGAGAATCTGCTCCATGCCTCTCTTCCAGCTTCTGGAGGCTGCCAGCCAGCCTCGGCATCCCCGGACTTGTAGGTGCATCACTCCAATCTCTGCCTCCGTCTTCATCTGGCCTTCTCCTCTGTGTGTCTTCTCCCTTTCTCTTCCCTTATCGGGACACTTGTCATTGCATTTAGGGTTCCCCCTTAATCAGGATGATCTCATCTTAAGATCCTTAATTACATCTGAAAGACCCTTGTTCCAAATAAGTTCACAGTCACAGCTTCTGGGTGGACACATCTTTCGGAGGGTCACCATTCAATCCGTATAGAAGGCAGTGAGAGGAAGCGTACTCTCAAAGGGATTATTGAAATATTGATTGACCTCAGAGCTCCCTAAACCGGGGGGACTTCAGGTGGCTCATACCCACTCTATGAAAGTATCTCCCATTCAAGTTACACCGACTCAGTAAGGCCAGTGCAGCTGCCCACCCTTGAGTCTCTGGCAGGGCATCACCTGTCTTGATGTGTGCCCTGCCCAGTGCACTGCTGACATGGCAGACCTCCTCTTAGCTTTCGTTGGTCTGTCTGTTTGTGCTTATAGGAGCTCAATACAGAGCACCAGTATTTGAAGGAAAGGCAGAGAATGTATTCCCCGAGTGGAAGTACACAAGGCAGGCTGCCCTGACCCTTGGGGCTGTCAAACACATGAGACTTTTGTTGAGAAGCTTTTTGCCCAAAGTAGCTAAACCCCGAAGTGCAGGAGGCAAAGGGAACCCATACTCTGTACGCCTTAGGATGCTGGCTCTGTTACTCATGGAAATGGGAAAGGAATGGACTTCGTGCTATCATTGTGAGTTCTGCTAACAGAATTCTATGTAAAGCTACAAGATGCCACTGAGGCCCTGTGATGATTACTGACAGAAGGGGCACACGTGTGGAGCAGGAGGCCATGTGTTCTCTACTGAATCTGATGCTCTTCTACTATTTGAATATTGGGCAGGGGCCCTCCCAGTTCACCCTCCTAGTCAATAAATACCTGTGTCCCGTGCAGCTGTGGATTTCTGACCATCTGAGCCCCCTGCTGTGCTGGGGATGATTTCTCTCATCCAGCCCTCACAGTGGTGGGTACAGGGCAGAGGGGAGCTGTTGGAGGTGAGGTATAGGGCCCCTTGCTTGGTCATGGAAGCATCAGCTGCTATCCCAGTGGCCACGTGGCTGGGATCAGCCAGAATGAAGATGGGGGACGGTGAGTGGAGGGAGAACCGTCGTGTGAGCAGGAAGTTTCTGCCCATGGCTTGGGGTTGGCTACAGGATGGGCCACGAAGGCGGCGCGGATGCCAGCAAGCTCCAGAGCCTGGCCTCACGGAGGCAAAAGAAGAGAAACAGACACTGAGGACCCTGTGAAGTCTGCCGACGCCACGCCTCCCTCAGGGTGCAGGGAAATCGGGGGTGGTAATAACAGCCACCATTTATCGAGGCCTTATTATGTCAGGAACTCGCTAAACGCTTTGTACTTTTATTTGGTTTCATCTCGGCAGCAGCTCTGGAGGTGGTGTATTAGTCAGGGTTCTCTCTATTACGAGAGACAAAGTAGGTCAAGTTCAAATGGGGATGGTAGGAAGTATGTGGGGTTGCTCAGAGAATTGGAGGAGAACCCCAGAAACTAGGGCATCCGCAGGGGCCTGGGGACCAGAAAACAAGAGTGGGTCACCGTCAGCACACACCCCATCTCTGCTCCCTCTACGCGTTGACTTCCTTCTCTTCTACAGTGGAAAGTCCTTCACACAACAAAAAAGCAACCTTGGTTTCCATCATGAGGTTTCTCCAATGGTCCACCAAGAGAAAATTCTGGAGAAAGACTCTTAATTGTCCTACTTGCCTTTGGGGCTCAGTCCTGGGCCATTCCCTGTGGCCAGTAGGGTGGCCCTTCTAGGACATGTGTCCACCCAATGAAAGTGGAGCCACTGGTGCAAGAAGTGGGGGAGGTACTGGAAAAATACACGGCACAGGCAGGTATTACCATCGCCCGGACAGAAGAGGCACCAAGGCTTGGAGGGGTCACGTGGCTTTTGCCCAGGGACTTGAGCCCACGTGCATTTGACTCCACGTCTTGGCTGTCACCCCCCACAGTTCTGCTGTGGCCAGTGCCGGCCACCGTCTCCCAGGCACAGGCTCAACACGCTCACGGGAAAGCCTGTTTGGAAATGAATGGATGAGCGCCAGGGCGATGTTTACATATTGAACAACCGGTATGGTGTGGGCATTACATTAATTTCCAAGTGCTGCTGTAACAAATTACCACAAGTTTATTGGCTTCAAACAGCACCAACTCATTATCTAAGGGCTCTGGTGGTCATTTGTCCCCAAGTCGGTCTTGCTGGGCTAAGATCAAGGTGTCGGCAGGTCTGCATTCCTTCCAGAGGCTCCGGAAGTTGGCCTTCTATGGTGGATGTCTCTGTGGGCTGTGCTCTGCCCTTTCCAGCTTCTAGAGGACACCTGCATGCCTCGGCTTGTGGCTTCTTCCTCGAATCACTCACCTCTGCTTCTGTCATCACCTCTCCTTCTCTAGCTCTGACCTTCCTGTTTATGATTAAATTGGGCCCACCTGGATAGTGCAGACATCTCCAGGACACTATGTTGCCATAGAGGGTGACCTATTCACAGGTTCTGGGGATTAGGATGTGACCATCTTTGGGGGCCATTATTCCACCCACCACAGGCATTGACCAAGCACAGCAGAAGTCGTCTGTGCCGAGGGGCACGGTTTTGGAGCCCTTTCTGTGCCAGATGTTACCCGTGCATTTGCTGGATCCTGGGGAGGTCTGGGGGCAGCAGAACAGCAGAGGGAAAAGGGGGCTTTGGCCAGTGGCTTTTGGCCAGCTGGAATGGAAGTATTTTAACAGTATCAAGTGGCATGTTGAGACCATGGCAGCCCAGCTGAGGGTCAGCCTGGGTGACAGCCGATTTGCAGGGGTGTCTGTGGCATGCAGCCACACACACCAGCTGGCAGGTGGGGCGCTGCAGGGGGAAGCACCGGAATCTTCGGGAAGGAGGGTGGTGCTGAGTCTGTGGCCAGCTTGACACTGCTTCCCCTGGAACTGGGTAGAGCAAGCCAGGCCTACCCCAGGGCTCAGGGATGAAGGGGTAAAACGAGGCCAGTCACGGTTTCAGGTTAGGTCCAGATGGCCAGATGCGGGCGGGGAGAGGCAGAGGGAACTGAGAGCAAAGGGGGTCTGGATGGGAGAGGGGCCCACCCTGCAGACCCTTGGGGTCCTTTCAAGACTGGGACTCCCAGGGCCAGGGCGGCTTAGCTCCTTAATAACAGAAGGGCCCACATGTGAAAAACAAACGAGCAAGTGATCTCTGTCCTAAGAGAAGAGCAGCCTCTGGAAGAGAGCGAGTCTCTCGCCCTGGTGGCGTGTGAGCCTGCACCGGCCTGGCTTATCAGACCCGCTGAGAGCCAGGTGACCACGTGCCATGCCCAGGGCGGCCGGGGCCCAGTGGCCAGGAGGGGCTTGGGCTGGGATTGTGAGGAGGAAATTGATTCTACTGAAGGCTTGGGCTGGAAACCTCTCCCCTAAGCCCCGTCACCACTCTTAGGTCCAGGGATCAAGGCCGACCCTGCTTCATGGGCGGATAACCCCTGTAGCCACACGGCCCTCGTGCTTAGAAGGGTCCAACAGTGGACCGAATAGTGTCCCCAAGGATTCATATCCTAACCCTCAGGACCTAAGAATGTGACCTTATATAGAAACAGAGTTTTTGCAGAGGTGATTAAGTTAAAGATCATGAGATGAGACCATCCTTGATTCAAGGTGGGCCTTAAATCCAATGACTGATGTCCTTATAAGACACAGGAGAGGGGAATTTGAGATGCAGAGACACACAGAAAGCAAGGCCATGTGAAGATGGAGGTAGAGATAGGAGTGATGCAGCCACAAGCCAAGGAAAGCCAAGGACCGCCAGCCAACACCAGAAGCCAGAAGAGAAGCATGGACCAGACTCTTCCTCAGAGCATGGGGAAGGGACCAACCCTGCTGACGCTCTGATTTCAGACTTCAGACTTCTGGCCTCCAGTGTTGTGAGAGGATCGATTTCTGATGTTTTCGGCCACTTCGTTTGGGGTCATTTGTTACATCAGCCATATGAAACTAATACAGGCCGCACGCTGGCTTAATGTTCCACTTGGTCACTGCCTCGAAATTCTTAATACTTTTGAACCAGAGCTTCACATTTTCATTTTGCTCTGGGTCCTGCAGATTATGTAGCTGGCCCTGGGCTTAGGTTTCCTTGGGAAGTAATAACACTACCCTTCCCCCAAATCTGCTCATCAGCAGGGAAGTGTCTCCAGACGCTATGGTAGGGGAGGGCCTACAGTAACCTGCCCCAGGTCGACGAACCCAAAACCCCTCTACATTCTTCCAAGCCGGACGAGAGTTCATGTTTTCGTGCCTCAGAGCCGTCTGAATGTCTGCGCAGGGGTTGTCTGCAGACCATGGCCCTCCTGGTTTCTGATGGTTCACCAAGCTTAGATGCACGCACAGACCACGGTGGGAACACCGCCCCTGTTTCTGCCCTCAAGACCCATTGCCCAGGGCTGGGGGAAGGCTGCCCGCCCGGGGCTGTGTGCCGAGCTTCTAGGGTCTCCTGGGCACATGCTGGTCCTTCTAAGAAGCCCAAGGAGCATTTTTAAATGGTGTTTATTGTTGTTGTTGCTATTTTGTACATAAAAGGTGCAAATGATCTATTTTCTTTCTGTGAGAGCACTAGAAAATCTCTGTGAGAGCCAGTTTTCAAAATGACTCATCTCCTGTTCATTTGAACTGGGTTCCGGAATATGGCGGCTGGTCCTGAGTTGTGTCCAGGAAAAGGCCATGAGCAGTGGCCTCCGCTACTACAGACTTGTCACCTCCATCTCTCCCTGCCTTGGTCACGTGTGGAGGCTGAGGTGAAACTGCGCTATCCTTCAGAGAGGCCCCAGACGACCTCAGAGGCCGCAGGTAGGTAACACCTGGCCCAACATGGGAGGCCTGGTTTGGTCAATCTCATCCCCTGTGCCTGTCAAGGCGGCTGCATGGAGAGCCGCCTCCCAGCCCCAAGCTGGGCCGCGCGGTGAGGCTCAGACGTTCGTGGTGCTTTGTGGGCGCTGCACCCACCGGGTTTCTTCCTCAAAACTGTATTCTTGTGAAACCCAAACCAAAAGGAGAACTAGAAGATGGAATATTTCCCTCTGGACCCATGACTTCATTGCTAGTCACGAAGTCTCCTGGGTTTATATCCTATGAGGGGCCAATGGGACGATTTTCACAGGCTGGGCCACTAAGGTGGGCACAGCAGTGACTCCGTGAGATGGTTTCCGAAGGAGAGGGAGACCCACAGAGACCCCTGGACTGAAGGGTCTAATCTGAATTCAGAGCCTCTGTCGTCCTGTACAGAGATAAACACCCGAAGAGTGGAAGTGTTCATGAACGGATGATTGTAAGTGGGGTATCAGAGAATGATGCATGTCTTAGGATAAAGCTAGACTACAGTAGCTCAAGGAATCTTGCAGCTCTAAAATTCCATGCTCTGTGCAGTCATGGAGACCCATTATGTCAAACTCTCCACCTTGGGGCAAATTGATCAACACAGAACTTTTGCTTCCAACTTCTGTGGCAACCCTGCTTACCCATGGGTTGTAAAATAAAGTGAGCACGCCCTCTGGCACCCGAATCGTTTCTGTCTCATGTGGAGCACAGGATTCCTCAATCTCTAAACCATCAATTATGTGTCCTGATCTCAGACCAGAATGTAATCAATACTTATTAGGGCAAGTGTCTGCCCGCAGCTCGCTGAGCCCAGCAAGTAAAATATTTATGGCCTGACAAACCTGTTTTAACTATTCTCTTTCATCACTTTTTTACAGCCAACCCGCAATGGCTTGAATCTAAAGCTAATCTGTTTTGAGCACAACTTGCAGAATCTATGTTCCAAGATGCACCACTGGTCCCAGAGCAGGGCCCGTTCACTCCTGCGACAGGCTTGTGCCAGCGACAGCCGGGAAACTGTGGCCTGGCTTCAGGTCTGCGGTCTCCAGCCTGCTCTAGGTGGGATGAGGGGAGTTTTATAAAAGACGTGTAGCTGGGGCTTCCCTGGTGACGCAGTGGTTGAGAATCTGCCTGCCAATGCAGGGGACACAGGTTCCAGCCCTGGTCTGGGAAGATACCACATGCCGCGGACCAACTGGGCCCGTGAGCCACAACTACTGAGCCTGCGCGTCTGGAGCCTGTGCTCCGCAACAAGAGAGGCCGCGACAGTGAGAGGCCCGCGCACCGCGATGAAGAGTGGCCCCCGCTCGCTGCAACTGGAGAAACCCCTCGCACAGAAACGAAGACCCAACACAGCCAAATATAAATAAATAAATTAATTAATAAAAAAAAAAAAAAAGACATGTAGCTCAAACATGGAAATGTGGGTGTGGAGTTCAGTGCTTCCAAAACTTCCCTGCTAAGGATCTCCTTGGATGCTTGTTAAACACACAGATTACTAGGTCCTCGTGATTGGTCTGGGGGTCACTACAACAGTAGACACTCAGTAAAAGGCTGGGGACTTGAGTTGAACTGAACTGGGACAAAGACAAGGGACCTGCCTGAAGAACACAGCAGGCGGCACCCAGGTCATAGCACTGGGTCGGGAGTGAGGCAGCACATGTCCGAGGACAGTCAGGGACCCTGAGACTGCCCTCCCTCCAGGCCCAGGGCCTCCCCAAACCAGTGATGATGTTGTGAATGCCCACCTGTGAGCTGCTGCCCATCAAATGATGACCTAAAGGTGAGAAGTGAGGGGACTCTGCTTCTTGCTTCCTTGTATCTTTTAAACAGTTGATTGATTGATTGAGAGCAGATAGTTCCCAGGGCTTCAGAGAAGATAAGAAATGATATGATGTCAGGTTAAACACCAAATGAAGCAAAGCACACCCAGAGACACCTCCCTTCTCGTGCACCGTAGGTACATGTTTAGATGTGTGTTCCCCACTACAGTTTGGAGCCAGAAGGGACCTTTGAAAACACTGGTCCAGCTTCATGGTGTTGGTAACTTCTCAGTTCTCGTGGGATAAAGACTGAACTTGACCCTTACGGCCTGGAGACGCCCAGTCTTGCCCAATCCCCGCCCCCTCCTTGCTCTCTGCTCATCACACAACCTTCCCTTGGTGCAGTGTCTTGAATTCCCGGCTCCCTCCTGCCCCAGGGCCTTTGCACATGCTGTTGCCACTGCCCATAGAGCTCTCCTTCCTTCTCCATGTGTCCTCATTGACTCCCCTCTCTGCCCAGCTCTCTGGCAAACTTGAACTGCTTGTAGAACCCCTCCTGATCCTCCTGACCGTCAAGACTCACATACCCTGACGACACCGGGTACCCTCGTTCTCAGCACGCACCTCAGCTGCAATCTTCTGTTGTTTGTGGGACCACTTGGCTGCCGTCTTCCTAGCAGACTAGGGAGGGCCACACGGACAGGAATGCTGTCTGCTTTATTCCCTTGTCCCCTTAGCTTCTCAGCTGCTCCTAACCCTCAGCAGGTCTTGGTGGCATGAGTGTCTAAACTCCTTCAGGTCACAGGTGAGGAAATGGAGTCCGAGTGATGAAGGATGCAGTGCTTTATCTTGAGTTGCACAACCACGAGGTCAGTAGAATTATAAACACGACTTAGGTTCTTGGGTGCCAGACACATGCTAATTAACAGGAGGATTGCCCTACTTAACCCTCATGCCGACGTGGATGTAAGTAAGATCGTTATCATCCTCCAATTACAGGTGAGGAAACCGAGGCTCAGAGAATGTGACAGCTGCTACCAGTGGGCCCCCCAACCCACCCAGAGTCACCTGCCCATCAGGGACAGCTCCCTGTGTCTCTCTCGGCCATGAGAGGTGTTCTCCGTCCCTGAGAGCAGGTTCGGCCATGAAGGCAGGACAGAGGGCTGGGCGTTAGTGCAGGGGGAACGGCCCTCCATCACCAAGGGGCAGCGCAGGGAATCAAGGGCCTCCTTACCCTCAGTGGGATGACCCACATGGCCTGTCCCAGGTCCAAGGTGAGACTGAGCCCACGTGGTAGCCTGCTCACAGCACTGCCCCTTTGACCCTTCCTCCCTGACCAACGTCCCGCCTTCACAGTGCTTCCTGGAATCACGTCCAAAATAAACTACTTGCACCTGCAACCTTGGGAATCCTAAGTAACACAGAGTGCGAAGAGCAGTAGCTTGCCCAAGGTCACACAAGGAGCAAGTGCAAAGGCAAAATCGGGATCCGATACCTTCTTCCCCATCGCGCCACAACAGCGCCTGCCACTGGGCTCCGATGCTGTTGGGCAGTGACGGTACCACACCCTTGTGATAAGTAGGTCACCACTGGTTAACAGGATAACGGCCCCCAAAGATGTCCCTGCCATAATCCCCAGAGGCTGCGACTCTGTTATATTACGTGGGAAAGGGTGGACTTAAAGTTACTAATCAACTGACTTTAAAATGGGGAGATTATCCCAGATTATCCTGGTAGCCCAATGTAATCACAAGGATTCTTCTAAGTGGAAAAGGAGGCCAGACAGGAGGGTCAGGGTGATGTGACCATGAAGACAGACACAGTGATGCAGCACCGCAGGCTTTGAAGATGGAGGAAGGGGCCATGAGCCAAAGAATGTGGGCAGCGTCTAAAAGCTTGAAAAGGCAAGAAAACAGATTCTCTCCCTTGGAGCCTCCAGAAAGGAATGCAGCCCTGCCATCAGCTGGGATCTGGCCCAGTGAGACCTGTGCTGACTTTTCACCTACAGAATTGCAACATAATAGACACGTGTTGTTTTAAGCTGCTATAGTTGAGGTAATTTGTTGCAGCAACAGTAGGAAACTAATACCACCGCTTAAAGAACTTAGGACCCCATCCCTCCCTGTGCTTCATGGATGAGCCTCGGGTTTCTTTTCATATTGTGACGTATCAATTACATCACAGAAGATCTTGAAGACGTCTGTGGCACTGAGTGGACTAATTCTGTCCTGAAAGCATCACCTTGAACATTGAAGCATTTTCAAGCCAGGCTCTGGAACGTTTTGCAGACACTGGCAGAGGAGAGATGTGTGTGGCGACCTGAGGGCTGAATTTGCCTGGATCTGGTTGGATGAGTTTGGTGTATCGCTTCCGCCTGTTCTGTACACTGTCATAGACACCGCGGAGACGTCGCCGCCCTGATAGCATTGGCCCTCGACCGCACGGTGAAAATGCATGTAAAGGTATAATAGCCCTCCTGTGCTGTGGGACAGCTCCCACCTGGGCCTTTGGCGGACATTCAGAGTGCAGCAAACAATTATGAGCAGGGGAAAGAAAAAGCCAGTGACTACTCATCAAAGAACAGATTTTAAATCATGCTTTAGAAGAATCTTTCCTAGAGGACGGTGGCTAATGGGAGCATGCAGTAGCCTAATCATGTGGGGACCGGAAAAGTGATGCTTTAGAGTCGTAAACTTTAGAAATTCAATCCAAGTGGAGAACACCTTACCTACACGATGAAACTTAAGGAAGATTAGAGCACAGAAGAGGAGCCCAATAGTGGCTTTACAGGGAACCCCCTGGGTGGCATATTTAAGCCACTAGTTTCATGAAGCTGAGAAAAGTGAAGACGAATTGAATCTCCCTCTCTCAGCAACTCCCAGGAGGAGGACGGGTCAGAGATGTTTCTAGGAAAGTGTCATATGGAGAACGGTGGGGAAGAGAGTCTACAGGAAAGAGTGGAAGAATCTCACCGGGATGTGATGCTTAGAAATGGATTCCATTCAATTAAATAGAATTTTAATAACCCACTACTGTATTCTAGGTGTTACACTTGGTATCTGAGATAGAAGGATGAACCAGGCACAGGCCCAGGGTGCTGATATCCTAGAGGAAACTACAGATAGAAAAAGACAATGTCATAAGAGCAACTTCTGACAATGGACAGAGGTGCAGAAGGCGCTCAGAGGATGGCACTGCTAGATTTGGGTACCCTGGAAAGCTCTCTGCAGGACGTCCTGTTGGAATTTCTGGCCGGAGGGAGCCACCAACGCATGGCTGTATCTGGCTGGCGTCCCTATCCCTTGTCATGTATCTCTTCTCTCTATGGCATTATTCACTCTGTCCCATTCTTAAAGCCTTGGGCAATACATCTCCCTTTCATCTTCTCTGGGTCAGTGGGCTATAGGTGACCTGTCCATAACGTCTTCATGCCCCACCTTGGGCATCCAGGGTGATGCCTCTGCAGTGTTCTCGGGTAGGAAGGTTAGGCTGAACCAGGCAGTGGTCTCAAGGATAGGACCAGAAGGACCAGTTGGAAGGGCTAAGTATTCAGAGGTGTAAACTAGGGAGGGGAGCAGTGGCGGACGCCTGGAAGGCCGCCGGGAGGAAGGGGCTGACCGGGGCAGAGGCAGCGTGTTCTGTGATCTATGTTAAGGGCACAGTCGGAGGACCTTTCATATGTGGGGACGTGGGTGAGGGTCTTGCTGGGAGACCACACATCTGGCTGAAGTTTATGCCTGCTAGGGCCCTAAGGATATCACAGTCTGTCCTGGTCTGCTTAGACTGCCATAACAAAACACTCGAGAACGGGTGGCTTAAACGACAGAAGTTCTCACCGTTCTGGAGGCTGAAGTCCTAGATCGGGGCACTGGCCTGGTGGGGTTCTGGGTGGAGCCCCCCTCAGCTTGTAGTCTGCCGACATCCCCCTGTGTCCTCACATGGTGGAGAGGGACCACAAGCTCTCTGATGTCCCTTCATATAAGGGCACTAATCCCATCATGAGAGCCCATCCTCATGACCTGATCTAGACTAATTACCTCTCGAGGGCCCCATCTCAGCTACCATCACACTGGGGACTACGGCTTCTACGTATGAATTTGGGGGGACATAATTCAGCCGGTAGCACAGTCCAAAGTGGTCAAGGTGAAGGACTGAAGCCACAGATGTTCTAACCATCACCTGTGAAGAGGAGGCAGAATCACAGGTCTGTGGGCCAATGGCCTCCCCACGAAGACGCTGGCGGAAGTTTGGGGGCTGCCTGCAGCCGGCCTTCCTGCTCCAGGCTGTGCAACACGCTCCCGGAGGAACCAGCTGGTAGCCAAGGCTGGGCCACAAGGTAGATTCGCCAGACTCAAGAGTCTGACCCTCAGCCCTGCAGCCTCAGGAGCTCTGTCCCTTCAGGGCCCCAGAACTGCCGAAACCATGATGCCAGCTGACTAGTTTGTAGGAAGGGTCACAGCCCCCAAGTGGACTGGTAACTCGCGAGCCTCGGCAGTCGATGCCTCCCGCGTTTAAGGAGCAAGCCAGCGAAGCAGGGTGTTCTCGGGACACGTCCTCGGATGTACCGATCCCTCTTTGAAGATACAGCGACTTCTTACCGGCTCGTCCCTCAGCGTGATTGTTTCTGTTCTGATTCCTCAGTACTGATTTTCAGGTTTCACTCTGAAACAGAAAAATCTGGTTTCTAAGTTCTAAAGGAGCCCCG
This sequence comes from Balaenoptera physalus, assembly GCF_965194825.1. Lineage (NCBI taxonomy): Eukaryota > Metazoa > Chordata > Mammalia > Artiodactyla > Balaenopteridae > Balaenoptera > Balaenoptera physalus. The sequence goes on along the minus strand of NC_138885.1, from coordinate 132,939,399 downwards.
TAAGGGAATTCAACCTGTGACTATTAGCTCTAATGTAGAAACCCATATATGAGTTAGGGGGAGTTACATTTTTGCTATCTCTATTATAATAAATTTAAAAACACTATGAAAGATTATGTCCCATAACTAACCAATTTAAATCGGTTTCTTTTTAAAGAAACATAAAGCTTAAATCTTAAGTTTTCTAAAAAGTAGACTTTCCTTAAAAGTCTGATAAGAATTTGGGATTTCTAAACAAGTGGCAAATTTGATTAAAAGCAAAGATAAAGGGCTTCCCTGGTGGCGCAGTGGTTGAGAATCTGCCTGCCAATGCAGGGGACACGGGTTCGAGCCCTGGTCTGGGAAGATCCCACATGCCGCGGAGCAACTGGGCCCGTGAGCCACAATTACTGAGCCTGCGCGTCTGGAGCCTGTGCTCCGCAACAAGAGAGGCTGCAATAGTGAGAGGCCCGCGCACCGCGATGAAGAGTGGCCCCCGCTTGCTGCAACTAGAGAAAGCCCTCGCACAGAAACGAAGACCCAACACAGCCAAAAATAAATAAATAAATAAATAAAAATAAAAATAAAGGAATTCCTTAAAAAAAGAAAAAGCAAAGAAAAAGAAAGCAAAGAAAAAGTGTGTGTGTGTGGTTTTATATACACAGTGGTTCTAGGAAATATTTGTAAGTGGCTAGTTCACTGTACTTATAGCTGGAACTTGTGTGCTTATAAAGATGTATTTAAACTTTGCAGAAACATAACCCTAACTCCTAAGAGTGAACTTTTTTGAAGTTGAAATAGCTAAGTATTTTTTCTTTCATCTTTTTAACTAAAGGGTTCCTGGACCATCAAATCCTTAAATAAGGTATCTGGTGGTAGTTCTAGCCAATTTTGCAGATGAAAGAGGTTTGGATAAGAGTGAGATAGGATCTGAATTTTGAGATACCTACCCTAACTCAGTATCTGAACTCTTTGAGATTCTTCCACGCTCAGTTCCTTCGAGAAAGGCCAATCCAGCTGCAAAAAGGGTCCCGCTGCAAGAACCGGCAGTGGGAAATGTGCTCACTGATGCAATTCAGAAGGCAGATTTGATTTATTTGTAATAAAACCTGCGTGTAGAGGTGGAGGTGCAGGCTGCTTCAGGCTGTGTGGGAGGGAAGCTGCCGAACAGGTCCGTCTGGATGAACCCTCAGAGGAACTTAGCCAACAAAAGGAAGGAAGAAAGTCTAACAGAATTTAGGATGTACTGGGGCTCACACTTGGGGGTAAACCAGATAATCAAGTTTTCAGCGTCTTTGAGGATTTTTCACGCAGCCTGAAACTCGTAGACTTGGCAGGAGGAGAACAAGGGTTTGTGAGGGAGGGGACCCTTACCTCTCCCGCCTCGGGGCCCCTCAGTGGTAGGACCTGTTCTGTGGGGAAGCGGTCCATGTGAGGGATGAATTGGGCCCTTGTCGTCCCCACCGGCGTATCAGCATGCTCTGTGGATGGGTTAGTCAATGAAGAAAATGAACGACCCAGGAGCAGCAAACTGGAGTCGTGTGCTGCAAATTTCTGCTGATTTTTGATACAAAGAGATAAAAGAGGCATTTGACTTAAAACTGGTTCTAGGGTAACCTGATATGACCGGGCTGGTTTTTAATTGCTGATAAAACCGGGACTGAAAAATATCCAAGATTAATCTTTAGCCCTTAGCAATGAACAACTAGATTGTAGTCTAGACTGCATAACTTAGGTTTCTGTATAGAACTTTACCATGTTCTTTCCAACCTGTGTCACAAATATCGAGTGGAGTGGTTCACACAAGAGTTGCCCTCAGTTTTACCAGTGAGAACATGAGATATGCTTGCCCAAGGTTACAAGGTTAGAAAATACTGGAGCCAGTTCTTGGCTTTATATACAATTCATTCTCCACTAACTTCCGAGCTTGGAATGGGCTGAAGCAAATTGAATTATGTCAGATCCAATGTTTGCCAGCGTACTCTGTGCTCAATACAATATAGTCCATAAACAGTTTGTATTTTAGAAGTTCCTCTGTATGTTGTGAAGGACAGAACAACACGCTCTCTAGAATTTATTTTCTCTAACTCTGAGCTAATAGGATTTTTAAGTATTGAGATATCTTTGTTCACATTACTTGTGACTACTGATTTATTTGTATTAATTTCTAACAGCTTATTTGCACTTTTGATTTACCGCGCCTTTTTTTTTTTATTCTATCTTCCCCTCTTTTTTTGCCTTCCCTTGAAAGGATGGTTTTCCTTATTTCCTTTCTCCCCCTCCCCACTGATTTTGCGCTCATATTTTTATTCTTTCACTGCTTTTGCTTAAAGTTTAAATAAACGTTCCTGATTAACAAATTGTTACATAAATCAATATCGTGACCCTCATGAATGAGACAAGGACCTTAGAACACATTAACTCTAGTCACTTGTTAGTTTCTTTCTTGTTGTTGTTGTTTTTTCTCATGGAAAGGCATTTTATTTTAAATATAGCAGTGTGTACGTGTAATCCCAAACTCCCAATCTATCCCTCTTGTTATTGTTAAATAAGTTTATGCTTTTTTTGTTTTTGGCTGCATCACGCTGCATGTGGAATCTTAGTTCCCCGACCAGGGATCGAACCCATGCTCCCTGCAGTTGCAGCGCGGGATCCTAATCACTGGACCCCCAGGGAAGTCCTTATATAGGTTTTTAGTGGAATCTTATTTCTGTTGCTCCACAATTAGTCATTGCTATTGTTATTTCCAGATAATACTTGTATTGGTTATTTATTGCCACATAACAAATGATCCCCCATACTCAAAGGAAGAATATTGTATGTGGATGTGAATATCAAGAAGCTGAGATCAAGGGGGGTGGAATGTCCTAATGGCCGTCCACCTCAATATGTAAATGCAACTGTTTGCTCAAAAATCCTCTCCTCACCATTACTTCTCGGTACATCGATTAATAATCCTTCAAATGAAGATCTGTGGATGGAAAATACTCTCCCTTTGTCATAAACATCTTTATTTTGTCCTTACTCTTGAATGATACTTCATCTAAATTTATTAAGCTGAGAGTTCTTCCTTAGCCCTTTGAATGTCTAATTCCATTATTTTGGGGCTTCTATTTTAGCTGCAGAGAAATCTGCTGTTACCCATTGTTCTGACTTTATGGCGGCTTTAAAAATTTTTCTTCGTTATTGGTGCTCAGCAGTTTCACTGTGCTTCATTTAGGCAGACATTTATTTTTATTTATCCTGTTCAGGATGTTCTGTGAATTTCCAATTTGAGTAGAGTTTCCAGATAAAATACAGGAAACCCAGTCGAATTTTAATTTTAGGTAAGTACAATCCAATATTGCATGGGACATACCTCTACTAAAAGAAATTACTTATTCCTTGTCTAGAATTCAAATGTAAACAGGAATCTTGTGGGGTTGTTTTTCTTTTTGCTAAATTTGGCAGTGTGAAATTTGAGGATCCTTATCTTCCATCTAAACTGGAAAATTCTTAGTCATAAGCTCTGCAAATATTGCCTTCCCTTGAACCTCTCTATTTCTTCCTTTAAATTCTTTTTGAATATACGTTTGTATTAGTTTCCTAGGGCTATCGTAACAAAGTCCCACAAACTGCGTGGCTTAGAACGACAGAAATGTGTTCCCCTGCCGTCCTGGAAGGAAGAACTCTGAAATAAAGGTGTCAGCAGGGTTGTGTCCCCTCGGAACCTTCTGGAGAAGAATCTTTCCTGGCGTCTTCCTATCATCTGGTTGCTGTGGGCTATCCTTTGGCATTCCTTGGCTTACAGCCGCATCACTCCCGTCTCTGCCCCTGTCATCACATGGCCTTATTCCCTGTATCTCTCTGTCTTTATATCTTTCTGGCTTAACAAGGTCTTCTTATGAGGACACCAGTCATTGGATGAGGGTCCACTCTCATCCATCCGAGCCCACCTTAGCTGATTAAATTTGTGAAGACCCTATTTCCAAATAAGGCCACATTCTGAGGGTCTAGGTAAACATGAATTTTGAGGGTCATTATTCAACCAGGTACAATGTTGAACATTTGAACAATTTTTTTTTAAAATAAATTTATTTATTTATTTATTTGGCTGTGTTGGGTCTTCGTTTCTGTGCGAGGGCTTTCTCTAGTTGGGGTGAGCGGGGGCCACTCTTCATCGCGGTGCGCAGGCCTCTCACTATCGCGGCCTCTCTTGTTGCGGAGCACAGGCTCCAGACGCACAGGCTCAGTAGTTGTGGCTCACGGGCCCAGTTGCTCCACGGCATGTGGGATCTTCCCAGACCAGGGCTCGAACCCGTGTCCCCTGCATTGGCAGGCAGATTCTTAACCACTGCACCACCAGGAAAGCCCCCCGAACAATTTTTTAAACGAAAGCTTTTATGAAACTAAAAGACCAAAGGCAGATGTAGCCATAAATTAAGGATAGAGAGCTTAACCGAATTTATTCTTTATTCTACCCTTAACTCAAACTCTCTCTCATGTTTTTATTTGTTTGTTTGTTTTTATCAATCAGCTTGTTCTGTTTTCATCATGCATTATTCTTCCTAACATTTTTATTTCTTCTTTAAAAGTGCTTTTTTTTTTTTATAGCTTTGAATGTACTAAATTTTTTTGTCTATTCAGATAATTCTGTTATCTCAAGGACTTGAATCACTACAGGAGTATTACCAATGCAGCACCAATTTATATGTTAGAAGCTTAACTGAGGGATTGTTGTACCACAAAAATAATATAAATTCAGATGTATCTTTTTTTCCTTTCTGAAGCCTTGGACAGAGCCATGTTCGTGGGTGGAGTTTGTTTTTGTGGCCTCTTCATTACCGGGACTGAGTTCCAGGAATCTCAGTTTTATGCACTGTTCTCAGTTCTAATTCATTACCCGAAACCTCATCTCCCGTCTTCATATGGTGTTGACAGAGTGTCTCGCTGTAGGGTAAATTTCTGGGTCAGATAACCCCCTACTCCCACCCCTGGTGACTGCAGCTAAAAGTCCTTTTTTGTTTTTAACATCTGAGGGTCTCTCTTTCTTGTTAACTTAATTATGTATTTTAAATGAACGTTGTCTTATTTTATCTAAAATTTTTAGCTGTTTGTAGCTGGGGGCGTTTCACACTAGCTGACGCTGCCTAAGAGCCAGTTCCAGAAGCCCCGTCTCTGGGCTACTAAAACCAAGATAACGAGCTCCGCTGCACGTTAGCCCACTATCGAAGTAGGATTCAGTGTCAGTCATGCAGAAAAGGTCCTGGTTTTCACGTGTGATGTCTAATTATAGTCTCTGGATGAGCCTAGGTCCTTCCCTTAGCTTAGTGGATTCATAAAAACATGGTTCCAATATTGAAATAATTGCGCATCACACGGTTTCCACTATTTATTTTCTCTGAGAGGAATGAATTCTAAAGACATTAGACCAATGTTTGGCATATTCAGAATATGGTGGTTTTAATTCAAAGTTTAAGAAATATGGGGACATGGAGAGGACATTGTACTGAGAAGACAGGAGTCAGATTATACACAGACCCACCTCTGCCTCTCACCAGGTAACTATTTCTATCAGAGTCAGATTGTAGACCCAGCTCTGCCACTAACCAGGTAACTACTTCCATCAGGGAGTCAAACTGTAGATAGACCCACCTTTTCCTCTAACTAGGTAACTATTTCTATCAGGGAGGCAGATTGTAGACCCACCTCTGCCTCTAACCAGGTAACTATTTCTATCAGGGAGTCAGACTGTAGACACACCTATGCCACTAACCAGGTAACTACTTCTATCCGGGAGTCAGATTGTACATTGACCCACCTTTGCCTCTAACCAGGTAACTATTTCTATCAGAGTCAGATTTTAGACACATCTTTACCTCTAACCAGGTAACTATTTCCATCAGGGAGTCAAATTTTAGGTGACCCACCTCTATCTCTAACCAGGTAATTATTTCTATCAGAATCAGATTCTAGACCCCTCTCTACTTCTAACCAGGTAACTTTCTAACAGGGAGTCAGATCTTAGAACCACCTCTTCCTCTAAACAGGTAACTACTTCTATCAGGTAGTCAGATTGTAAACCCACCTCTGCCTCTAACCCAGTAGCTCTTCCTATCCTGCAGTCAGATTTTAGACCCACCTCTGCCACTAAATGGGTAGCCAATTCTATTTCAAAGTTTCTCATCTGCAAAGGACATTCGCAAAATGCCTTACAAGCTCCTTCTGGCTCTTACGTGTTATGTAAAGATTTCCAATGGGAGTAAGTTGGGAGGGGGTCAAAGTTCTATGCAGCTTGGAAGCCGTGCAGAAGCTCTGATGGGCTGAAAGTGCTGAGGAGCAGGAGGCCTGTTCCTGACAGCCTGCGGGATGCACTACCTCACCCAGGCCTTGGTCCTTGCCTTTTCCTTTTGACCGTCTTGGGGGTTCATCTACCCTCTTGGTTGTTCCTGTTTTTTCAGTCCGTGTGAAGTGTATCTGGTCTCGTGGCTAGAGCCAACACTTTTCCTCCATCCTGACTGCCTTCCCTCTGTTTTCTTCCTCTGTCCCTTCCCGGGCAGTTTCTGGTGGCTGCCCCCTGCATCGGCAGAGAGGCTACATACCCATACACAGTTTCTCATGTTCCTACAGGAACCCCTTCTCTCCCCTGCTGCTGTGTCTTCTAGGATACCACCCTGCTTGGCAAGAAGTTTAACTGATTCGACCCCTTCATTTCCAAGTCCTAGCCACTTTTCTTTGAAATGTCTCATATGCATGTTGTATGCATTCAATGAATAGTTTTTGAGTTAGGGTAGACACTATATTAGACACAGGGGTAAAATCAAGAATAAGAAAGGCAGACCCCTGACGCTGAAAAGAAGGTAAACAAGATAATCATGGTTCATGCTCTGTGATAAGCGTTCTGGAAGAAAATCAGTTAGGGAGGTGAGGTAATGAATGGCAGGGTGGGTGATGTGGGTCAGGTTACTCAGGGGGCCTCTCTGGAAGAGCTGAGGTCTGAGGAAGCAAGGGAGTTCCAGCAGCAAGTACAGACCCGGAAGTGGGGCCATCTGGTGTATCATTGGAACTGGGAGCCCTGCCTCCCCACTGCCCCACCCAGGGGGCAGGGCTGGTAGGAGCCTGGGGGAGAGTGGTCAAGGGGAGTCCATGGTGGACAGCCCCTCTTCATCCCACTGTAGCCAACTCTACTTAGGCCCTTATCAGAATCTACTCAAGAATCATCCAACTAATGCCTCTGACCCCAAGCTTCCTCCACTGCAATTCATCTTCCGGAGCTCTGCCAGTTTATCTTTCTTAAACACTACTTTATAATAGTAGTGCACCCCAGTGTTCATAGCAGCACTATTTACAATAGCCAAGACATGGAAACAACCTAAGTGTCCATCAACAGATGAGTGGATAAAGCAGATGTGGTACATATATACAATGGAGTACTACTCAGCCATAAAAAAGAATTAAATAAGGCCATTTGCAGCAACTGGATGGACCTAAAGATTATCATACTAAGTGAAGTAAATCAGAAAGAGAAAGACAAATGCCATATGATATCACTTATAGGTGGAATCTAAAATACAACACAAATGAACTTATCTACACAACAGAAACAGACTCACAGACATAGAGAACAGACTTGTGGTTTCCAAGGGGGAGGGGGAGGGATGGATTGGGAGTTTGGGATTAGTAGAGGCAAACTATTACAAATAGGATAAATAAACAACAAGGTCCTACTGCATAGAACAGGGAACTGTATTCAGTATAGTTGCTCTATATTCAATATATCCTGGGATAAACCATAAAGGAAAAGAATATGAAAAAGAATGTATCTATATGTATAACTTTACTGTACAGTAGAAATTAACACAACATTGTAAATCAACTATACTTCAAAAAATTAATTTTAAAAAATTAATGTTACTTTTCTCTCCAAGGCATTTTTCTTTCTTCTTGAGCTATAATTGATATATTACAGTTGACCCTTCAACAGCACAGGGGTCAGGAACACTGACCCTCCGCATGGTTGAAAATCCGCATACAGCTTATAGCTGGCCCTCCATATACACGGTTCTTCTGTCTCCACTGTTCGACACCTATGGATTCAACCAACCTCAGAACATGTAGTCTGTAGTATTTGCTATTGAAAAAAATCTGCATATAAGTGAACCCATGTAGCTCAAACCCGTGTGGTTCAACTGTATATTAGTTCCAGGTGTACAACATAATGATTTAGTGTTTGTAAATATTGTGACATGATCACCACAATAAGTCTAGTTAACATCCATCACCGCACATAGTTACAATTGTTTTTTATTGTTGCATATGTCTTAATTTTGCCTCTCCAGTTGAATTTTAAGGACCTTCAGAGTAAGCACCGTATCTTGAATTTTCTCTGGACTCCTAACACATTTATCCCTGCATCAAACAGTTTCTATACAAAATATACTTTAAAAAATTTATTTATTTATTTATTTATTTATGGCTGCGTTGGGTCTTTGTTGCTGTGCACGGGCTTTCTCTAGTTGCAGCGAGCGGGGGCTACTCTTCATTGCGGTGCATGGGCTTCTCATTGCGGTGGCTTCTCTTGTTGCGGAGCTCGGGCTCTAGGCGTTCCACTGAGCAATGGAAATGTTCTAAAACTGAGTTGTGAGGATGTCTGTATAATTCCATACATTTTCTAAATACCGTTAAATTGTATACTTGTGTATATGTAAAATATCAATTATTTTATGATATGCAAATTATACATCAATAAAGCTGTGTATACACACACACACACACACACACACACACGTATGTATTTGCTGACTTAGGAATTGAAATAAACAACTGTTAACATTGATTCTAAAGAAAAAAAAATAGGAAAGCTTTGCAACCAACTTTGCCAGAAGGAGAAAACATTCTGATTCCAGGTGATGGAGCAGACCTGGTTGGAAGTTTAGAAAAATCCCTCTAGGAAAATAAGAGCAATTGATCCATGATAGGCAATTACAATACCCCTTAGGAATGTTAGGGACTATATGCCTGGATTCTATTGATATGTATAATCACTCAACAAGCTTCAATCTGTAATTTAATGTTTGACATCCAGCTGGGGGGCTGCTTCAGTTCTCAGGCAAATTCTGACAACCACAGTGGAATTCATCCTCATCCTGTTTCAAATAATCTTGTTGTGAATTTGAGGAACTAGTTTTCTTAAGGCGTGTACATCCTCGTTTTCTGTTGTTGTTGTTGTTTTAATTTTAAACCCTCTAGTTAAATTTCCCAATCTGTCCCTTTGGAACAGACACCTTTGTCCCCAGGCAGCTGAGAAACACAGCAGAAAACGACACCACTGAACAGTCTGCTTAGTCCTTGGTACCCACCCCCGCTCTGCTCCCACCTCTGTTTACCTGGTAACATAAACAGAACCCAGCAAGAAGTAGCCAAAGACTTCCTTCTGGGCTCCTGGTCTAGTCCCAGCAATGACTTAGACACTCGATATACACAAACCCATGCAGGGGGCTCAGTTAGGCACAAGGAAAATCAGGGACCCTGCTCTCCGGGAAGTTACCAGAACACCATGTATTTCAAGACGATATCCTGAACCAGTTCAAGGATTTCAACCCCATCTTCCCTGTAAGCTCTTAGGAGGTTAACTCAATACAGGGACAACCAGGGCTCTGCCATCTGGCTGTTGACAGCACCAGTGACCCCTCATGCCCCATGGTTGGTATCATCTATGGGGAGTGAACAAGGCATTGGAGTTAGTGCGGTTCAGCCCATCACCAGTTCCCTGCTTTGACCGTGAATGTGAGTGGCAGAAATGACACGGAGGCTAAGAAAGGAAGAGTCAGGATACGGTGTGTTGCTGGGTCACCCACAGGACTGCTGCCTGGCGAGACTCGTTGAAGAAAGGAAGGCTGTAAGTGGGAAGGCTGTATGGTGCCCAGGTATTAGATGATGTGAACGTGTTGGCAGATGAGAAGACCACCAAGGTAAGTAAGCCAGCCCACAGGATTGTGGGAAAGCTGAAAAACATATGAGGCAGTTCAACTCGGAGGGCGAAAAATGCATTCCCTGTTTTCTTCACACCCCAGAAAGAGTCTTTGTAATTAGGAGACCAAGAATCTCTCCAGGGACTTTCTATACCGCAGTGTTTGTGAGATGTTGCCCCGGAGCCAATTAGCGTCATAAATCAGATAAGAAGGAACACCCAGCTCGAATGTCTTCATATGTGTCAGAGAGAAGTAAGTAGGGGTGATGATCTGACAGCACTGTGATCTTTTAACTTTCAATTCTTTTCAGACCTTGGGGAAGTAAAAAGTCAACTAGAGAATTTAAAAAAAATATGTATATATTAGAAACATAAAAATATAAATCCTCTGAAATGTAATTTTTGTCCTTCCTATTTTAACAATTATCAAACGTTTGAAAATTTTAACACTTACCAAATATAAAACCAAAACTAAGGGTTTTTACTGTTTTGTTTTTTTTTTTTCCAAAATACAAGCAAACATCAGGATATAAAGAAAGAATTGCAACTTCTGGAATGCTTTTCCATTCCTCCACCCAACACTGCATTTACTTTTCCCCCAGACCCACCTCCTTCTTAGCCCAGAACTGAAAAGAAGAAGACCAGGCCATGAGGTCGTCTCTGGAGATATTGGAAATGCCTGCAGAGCACCGAACCCGTGGCTTATAAATCCTTCATCCTAACCTGGCTTGACTGGGCTCATCCATCTCCACCCATCCTTCTTAGCTGCCTTGGTGTCCACCCTCCCTCCCTCTGCATTTAAGATGGAAACAGCCCCATCCTTCAAGCGCTGTCATTCAAGCCCACAGAGATTTGGGCTACAGACTCATTCCGAGACATGGAGATGTTTATCTCTACTTACACGACCTGCTGGTTGTTGTTGAGAAAGATATTGACCCAACAAAATGACCTTGTTAACACAAAACTCAACATTTCCTCTTCATTCTTTGTTGTTAAAAGTGCGTAGTTCATTGATTTTAAGCTGCTTTCAAGGCAGGGCGTCAGAACTACTCCTGGGGCTGCACAGGTAAGTTTGGACAGCACTGGACTGTCGGTCCCTGCTGCTGGGCCCTCCGGATACAGGCACATGTTTGCAAGAGGAAAAGGCCCCAACATGCTCTTATTATAACCCATCCATTAAACGGAGCGCTTGCCTTTGGACTGCGGGTCCCAAGTTTTGCCTCATTTTTCCATTGAGGGCTCTTCGGCTCAGAGCAGCCATTCAAGTCCTTACACACCCACCCAGCTGGGTTTGCTGAAGAGTGGTTACTCGGCATATTAATTGGTATTAAGCCAACGTTTAAAAAGGATGGGGTAGGGGTCGTGTGGGCACGCATTTCTGAAATGCCATCTTGACAAAATTAGGAGCGTTTCTTCATTGCAGGACCGTGGGAGCCTTTTATTTGCTCACCTCTTTTCAAGTTCCCAAGTAGACTCCGCTGCGGCTTTTCCCAGAAGTGCTTGACCCCTACCCCTTTTATTTCAGGAATCTCATAGAAGTTGCATTCCTTGTTGGATTTGAGGAGATATGTTTTCAAGGAGTCTGCAAGTTAGATAATCCACAGAAGAGCAAGGGCAAATACATCGTGCCTCAGGTGGTGTCCCATTCAAAACTACAGTTATTCATGACATATTTTAATTGCTTTTTCGGGTGCTATATCTTTGAAACCTAGCATCCACCTCCTATTTAGAGAACAATCCCCATTCCCAGCAGCCACATTTCAGGTGCCCAGTGGCCGCATGCGGTGAGCCAGCAGCCACATTTCAGGTGCACAGTGGCCGCATGCGGTGAGCCAGCAGCCACATTTCAGGTGCACAGTGGCCGCATGCGGTGAGCCAGCAGCCGCATTTCAGGTGCCCAGTGGCCGCATGCGGTGAGTGGACAGGGCAGAGCACTGACTCATGTAAAGACATTCAGGTTTAGACCCTCAGGAGGCGAAGAACACAGAGGGCTTTGTGACCTTTTGATGAAGCACAAAAAGGATTCCAGAGGCTTCTCCCCCTCACCCCCCTCTCCACTAATTCTCTTCTACTGCATTTATTTCCTGCGTGAGTTGAGAGTGCAAATGTTTACCCCTACTTGCCTCGAAGGAGTTTTAAAAAGATGTTTTGGAAGAAAAAAAAAAAAGAGGTCAGTTCAGCATTCTGAGCCCATCCCCCCATCTGAGGCCGTCATGATTAAAACAAAAGCAATCGCTGTTATTTGCTTTAGCTGGTACGGTAACATGCAATCGATTCAGCAGCATCTGCAGAGTTTGCTTTGGAAACTTAGGCTGAAAAAGCAAACACGTGAGAGAAAAGAAAGAAGCGTGTGGAACTTGGAGTTGGGCTTATCTTCAGGACACACTCATTGTCTGAGGGGAGAAGCTTCCCCTTTTTTAACAAAGAAAAGTCAATTGTTAAACATCTTGTGAAATGTGAAAACCAAGGTGCTAAGCAGTGATACGTTTTAATGGGCCAAGAAATAACTTGCATAGACACTGCAGGCCAAAAACAAAAAAAAAAGAAAGAAAGAAAAGAAAAGAAAATCATGTTCCTGTTACCCATCTAAAGGAAAAAAAAAAAAAAAAGCAAAACCTCATTATCAGCTCTCAATAGAGGATTAACAGACACTGAGCAGAGAAGCTTCCGGAGGCTGGCATTCCAGAGAAGCTCATCAGGTTCTTGAAAGGAAGTATTTCAACCCCACTGAAATCCCACCCTCTGGTCTAGCAATGGAAAGAACTACACACGCGTGCGTGCACACACACACACACACGTCTGATTTGCAAGAAATGAGCTGACTAAAAACCTAGTTAGTTGTAGGTAAACTCACCATGTCCCCACACTTCTTCTCCTGGTAGCCTGCTGGAAGACATTTCTGAGACATGACTAGGGATCTGGGAAGGAGGGGGCAGGTAGCAGCTCCCCTGAAGGAGCAATCCTACTGCTGTTCCCTGTATGGTTTTCTATTACTCTTCAACTCAGTAGGTGGAAAAATTAAACATTCAAGCTACCACTTAAGTTTCTGCTGCAAAGGAATTTTCAACCACTGAATGGTTGAATGAAGGGAAAAAAGATCTCCACTACCCTGTAATGCCTGTCATGAAAATGCTTGCAGTTTCTTATTTCGGCCTGGGAGATTCCTTAGACGTCCGATTTGGGTCAAGGATACTGCCTTCAGCATTGCTTTCTTGATGCCTGGGAATGAGAGTCATTGCGGTGGACCCTTTCCGTGGTTGTGGGCTTTGTTTTGATGTGAGGTAAAGTGAGAAATCCATCCTTCTGTGGGATAGAGCCCAAGCATCTGATTAGCCAGTGTATTCGTTTCTCAGGGCTGCCGTAACAAAGTACCACAAGCTAGTGTCTTAAAACAACAGAAATTATTCTCTCATAGATCTGGAGGCCACTAGTCCAAAACCAAGGCTTGGTTCCTTCCAGAGGCTCTGAGGAAGAATCTATTCCAGGCCTCTCCTGGCTTCTGGTAGCTGTACAAGCATCACTTCAACCTCCATCTCTGTTGCCGCATGCCTTCCCTCTCTGTGTATCTCTGTGTCTTTACTTGACCTTCTTATAAACATACCAGTCATTAAATTTAGGGCCCACCCTAAATTCAGGATGAACTCTTCTTAACTAATTACATCTGCAAAGATACCCTATTTCCAAATAAGTTCACATTCAGAGGGCCCAAGTACATCGGTATTTTTTTTTGGGTGGGGGGACACTATTTAGTCCAGTAAATCATAATTCTTCTACTCCACGATGGAATTTTCCCAAACTTCTAATTGCTGTTTTCATCACTGCAATGTCACCTTGACAAGAAAAGGTTTCCACTAAATTCCACGGGGCATTTAATAGGCATTGCCTGTGGCTCAGAGACAAATCCAGAGGAGAATGTGAAGCAAGTTGTTGTGTGACACGTTTGCAGTGCAGGACTGAGCATTGAGCAAGGGCCTCGGAGACCAGGAGGGAAGAGAAAGCTGACCTCTGTGCATTCTCTGTGGGAAGAAGAGGAGGAGGAGGGGTGGGGAGGGGGGAAGAAGAAGAGGAGGAGGATGGTGGGGAAGGAGGAGGACAGAGCAAGCTGAGGCAGGGAGGGACAAGCTGGACCTTGGGATGTGAAGAGAGAAACAACCTGAAGGCGGCTCAGAGAAAGGACCACCATCAAACCACCCAGAAGACCCTCTCCGCCCAAGGACATGGGGCTGACAGTTCCTACGTCGCCTTCCCAGGAGGACAGGTTCTATGTAAGGCTTTCTTTTTGCTGAGAGGGCACACAAATTTGGGTGGAGAGAGGAACCCCTCGAGACAGCAGTTAGAGACTCTAAGCCACTCTCCTCCTCCCCCTCCCCCCAGGCAGGGCCCATCTCGTCCTCATTCTTGAAACTCCATCTGAACAGCGTCGGATCGTAGCCTTTGTGGGTCACCAATGCGTCTGGCTCTGGCTCTGCAGCTACGACGTAATGCACACTGGAAGCCTCAGGAAACAGTAGCTTAAATATGAGGAAGAAGGGGTGAGAGGTGGGCGTGCTCCTTAGGAAGGAAGATGGGGGAAGCACTCCCCCAGCTGCACCCCGGCACGGGGCATTTTAGTACAGAACTTAGAGCTTTGTTACAGGGAACTTCTGTCCTTGGCCGTATGCCAGTGGGTGAGTTCTGCCCCTCCTGCCCCCTGGCCTGGACCCACAGCTTTCCGTGGAAAGCCCCGATGGGGAGGCTGCCACATGAGAAGTCAGAAAGGAAGGAAGTCGGTCAGGTCCATCAGCACACGGTCTACTGAGGTCTTGTTTCCTTTTTATTTTCTTTCTAGTGCTCATTTCAAAATGATCTCTCTCTCCTCTGGAGCACGACTTCTTTTTTTAACCCTCTGGCTAACGTGGAAAGAATTTGTTTAGTTTGCAGTGGCGAAATGGCATGAACCATTGGTGGGGTGATTCAGACACCCTGGGCTGCTGATTCGCAAGCGGGAGGGACCGGGAATGTTAGCTAGGGGGCCTCGCTGTAAGTTCTAATGGTGATGAAATCAGCTCGAAGCTGATACATCAGAATACAAACCTTCAAAATCAGCCTTTCATGTAGTAGTTGGCTTTTCTAGAACAACGTATTTTATGTTTGTTGATGGAAGGGGGAGATGGAGAAAACGGAAAGCACGTGCAGGTAAAGGATTGAATTATAGGTGGAGCTGGATAACAGAGGTGCTGCCCTAACATTCTCAAGGATGCTCTCGGAGCCCTGACACTGCAAAGAGGCAAAAGTCATGAGACATTGAATGAATGACTCCTGCAATGCTGAAAGTTGCTAAGCTTAGAGCCATCTTCCATGGTTTGGGGACATCTTAATATGGAGAACTGGGCTTTAAGAAATTCCATGAAATCTTGGCTCACTGATCTCTGTGTCTCAAAGGTCAGTGTTAAACAGGTTTTATTTGCACTTCTAAAAGGAGCTAGGTTGATGCAATGGAAAAATATCTCGTGCAGTAAGAATTAGAGTCCTAGCCACTAACCAAGTTGCCTTAGATGAGTGGCTTATCCAGGCTGTCTCAGGCTTTGGTGAGGATTGAAAGGTGGGTAAAGATTGCACGGCGCCTGCTCCCCAGGGCCTGTCTGATAAGGAGAAAACCCATTGCTGTAGCTCTATCATTCCACTCTACACTTGTAACACTACATCACTGGGACCCCTGTCCAGATGCCTAGATCTGTCTTCTTAATGTCCCTGATTCTTGGAGCTCTGGTAAACGTCCTGTGAGTTGTTTTCTTTATAGCCAGCAGGAATTTCCTTTGCTTGAGACCCAAGAAGCCTGCCTGAGACAGTCAGTTGTATTTCTTTCCTGTGGCTTCTGTAACAAACGACCGCAAATTTGGTGGCTTAAAACAACAGGAATTTATTCTCTCACATTCTGGAGTTCAAAAGTCCAAAATCCATTTCACTGGGCTGAAATCAGAGTGCCGGCAGCGCCGTGCTCCCTCCCAAGGCTACTAGGGTAGAATCCGTTCCTTAACCCCTTCGGCTTCCGGTGGCTGCCGGCATTGCTTGGCTTGTGGCCACATCGGTCCAGTCGCTGCCGCTGTCTCGCAAGGCCTCCTCCTCGTCTATGTGAGTAAAGTCTCCCTCTGTCCCTCTTTCATGAGGGTCTTTGTGATTATGCTTAAGGCCCACCTAGATCATCCATAACCCATCTCCAAATCCTTCACTTAATCTCATTGAAAAGACCCTTTTCCCAAATAAAGTCACATTCATAGCTCACAGGGACCAGGACCTGATGTCTCTAGGGGCCGTAACTCAGCTTGCTACAACTGTCATCCGTGAGATTTGTTTTGTGCTTGTTGCTGTTGTTTTATTTTTCTCGATGATGAAGCTTCAAATGTTCATTGGATTGATTTGATGGGACCCACATGTACAGATGGCCACTACCTCTGGGCAGGAGACAGACAACAGTAAGAGAGGACCAGGGGCCTGGAGTTACTCGCCCCACCTTTCGCTGCTTTGAGGTTCCTCCCTAGAGCTGCATCCAGAGGCACGGAGCCACTGCGCAATGCTTTGGGTGGGAAAAGCTTTTGGCCCTCATGAGGGGCAACATCCCTGTGAATGTGTGGTTTCTCTCCGTAGCTAAGTTGAGGACAGTATGTTAAGCAATATTGCCCCAAACCTTTCCTCTCGAAAGCGTCTAAGTTATCCTGAAACTGTTTTGACAACAGCACCTTTTACCTGGGAGTCCTAACCGTGCATTACTTAAGTAGGTATTTTTGCTGAATTCCATCCCCCACCTCCCAACCTAAGTGTTGTGAATGTGTTTGGTGTTTAAGAACACGTGTCTGGACTTTAACCACAGGTGCATGTGTCCAAACTGCTCTGTAAAATGTTGCTATTATCAAAACATATGCTTGCAAGCTATAACACTGTTGTTATTTCTTTTAGATGTTATGCAGATTTCTGGTAACAATGTCTTTTATCATTAAAGTCCGTTAAGTAATAGTGATGTTGGCTTCCATCTGTTGAAACACTACTATTTCTGTGTAACATTTTAATATAAAAATGGAACAATTTTGGTAATTCACAGCTCCCCTGTTTCTTGATAGCTCTCCCCTTAAAAAAATATCTGGAAGAGAAATAAAATTTTCAGTGGGATCTAGAATTTGTTTTTCAAAGAATGAAACACAAAATAGGAGTTGTTGGATTCAAATAATCCCCCAAAGCTATGGGACTAAATAGTGAATTTGGCCGGGGGTGGAGTGGCGGGCGGACTGCCATACAAATATCAAATTCACGCTGGAAGTCAGTGGAAACCCAAACACTATAGGCACAGGAGAGCAAGTATTATCAGTGGAAACCAAATTGGAGCTCTAGATAAGGGGAATTTTTAATCACAAAGTGTTACATGTATATTCAGTAATCAGGTAACCTTTTCCATCACAGCAGGGACTGTGTGATCATCTGAAATGATCACTTGGCTGGAAACCAGTATGCATGTGGGTGGACCTCAGCCTAGGGAAGAGAAGATGGTAATTGGGGCCAGGGTGGTGTTGGTGGAGGAAGGGGGGAGATTTGAGCGATATTTACGAGTTCACAGAAGCAGGTGGTGGGTTGGCTCTGAGTTGGGCAGATGTAAGTTTCGATTCACTGGGATGGCCCTGGTTTATGGCTGTTCATTCATCATAATCTTGAATGGTTCCTCCCTTTATCCCCAAAGTGACTTGGTTTGAACAACAAATGATGTGGTCATCTTACCTCTGAGGCATGAGGGGCAGGGTGGTGTCAAGAATGAATTCTGAGTCTCTGGCTTGTGCAAGCTGGAGGATGGCTGTGGCACTGCCTGAGAAAGTGCATGGGAGAAAATCACGATTCTCTAGGTTGTAATGTCAGGGCCAGTTCCACCGGAAATTAAGCCGAACATGTCTGTGGGCTTAACGGTACTGGCATTTATCTGGTCAGTCAACCGAGCAATGGCTGTCCACCAGTGTCAGTAGACAGGTACCATCCACAACCTTGGGGTGGTCTTACTGGCCCCACTGTGTCACACGGTCACTGAGACTCCCTGGTGACTATGGCCACAGTTCCCTGGCCATTCAATCATGCGGGAAACACATGCTGGTCTCGTGGGCATCCCACACACTCTGCCCAGCCACCATTTACTCCTTGGATCATGTGGACCACCACACACATCTCTCCAGTGCTGGCTGATGGCGGAGAGAATGCTGATGAGGGTCGTTCCAGAGAGTGAGCCTGAGGTGGGCACAGAACCACGGTACAGGCGCAGAGGTGAGGCTCCAAAAAGGAGGAGAACAGGGGAAAGAGATAGTTATTGCCATAGACAGGGGAGGAAGAACAGAGATTTCTGTTTCCTTATATTACGTTCCAGGACATACACTTGCTTTCTGTGTGGCCACGCTCTCCCGATAGACACCTGATCCCTGCGTGTCTACTGCTACGACTCCTAGCAGAGCAGGGAGCTCAGCCCAGGTCCCCGCTGCCCAGTCTCTGACAGCTTCCAAGAGTCTTGCATCATTCACGGTCCCTGCTCTGCGAGGGACCCAACAAGGGTCTGAAGTGTTTCCATGAAGCCAATCTTTTCAAAAGAATGGGATGCCCTTTTCTTAAACAATCATCATATTAAGGAAAGAGTCAACTGTTTTTCCCTTGACCAGGTTTCTATTTGAGTAACTCTTTTTCTTATCAATTTGGGAGATCTCTCTGTAGTCATATTAACTTTTTGTCTGGTATATGTGCTAAATATATTTTTCCAGTTTGTCATTTTTTGTTTTGTTAGGTCTATTAGGTTTAGGATATCTTTACATATACATATTTATGTATCAGTATTTATGGCTTTTCTCTACTGAGTGCTTACCTTACTAACTGATGGCATATTGGGCTGTGTTTTACCATATACATACACCATAATATGTATACTGTATATATATATATATATATATATATATATATATATACACACACACACACACACACACACACACACACCATAATATATGTACCATAATATATATTATAATGTGTACTATAATATATATATACCATGATATATACCCATTATGTATATATATCCATGATTATATGTATCCATTATATATATATTCATGATATATAGCTATTATATATGCCAAATATATTACATACCATAATATTTCATAATATACCATAATGTATATACCATAATACATATAATATATATTATTGGTACCTTTATATATATATATAATTATATATATAATTGCACATTTGCCTGTTGCTATCCAGTCATTTCCTGTCAAGAGTAATAAGGTCTCCCCTTTCATAGTCTCCTATTTTCTCTAATTTTATTAAATTTTCTTTGTGTTTAGATCTTGAATTATTCAAAACATAGCACCATTTTTACAATTACTTCCAAAGCCAATGTATAAAACTTAACAGAATTTGATGTTTTTTAAAACAAATCACTCCAGACCAGTACCTTCTGTGGAAATATTGTATCATACAAAAACAAGATTCTGAATGGAATTGAAATTTTCTGGTTTTTAAATATTTATTGTTAGAAATGTTATGCTTCCCCATGTGTGTTTTATGTATGAAACAAGCTCACATTTCCCACATCAGCGCTTGAGGTGGACTTTCTCCCCCCGGCTTTATTTCAACACCGTCCTGCCCTGCCCCCAGCTTTCTGCATCCTGGTTCCACCTCTAAGCAGGTGCCGGTGTCTCCAGGGCAGCCCCCTAGTCCATTTTTCTCCTATTTCTAAACTAGCCCTAGGAGGTAACACCTGGTCAGATCTCAATTTAGAGCTTCTTCTTCCTCACGGGGTTGTTTTAAGTTTTACTTTTCTCTTCACAGTAAAAAAAAAAAAAAAAGTGATGTAAGAAGCAAGTCTTCCCCGAGTGCACACGGTGAAGGGCTTCCCGTCTCCATCTCCAGGACCACCTCTGCACTCCCACACCCGCTGCCCAGGGAGGGGCTTGAGGCTGGGTGGGAGTCACGGAGACACGAGCGATGGTGGCCTTGGCCGCTGGGATACATATCCCAGCCTCCTTTCTGGTCCCTGAGGGCTCCCAGGTGACTCTTCCACGCCGGCTGGTGTGGTGACGCGTGGAAGTTCTGGACCCGCTGCAGCCACTGAGCTGCCAGGAGAGGAGCCAGCCCAAGACAAAGGACACACGGAGGAGGGCAGAGGCACAAGGCTGACTTCCAGGACATCCTCTCTGTGCCTGGCCCGAGTGTCTGAGCCACTGATGCCGCTGTGCAGGAAGTTGGGGTGAGCCCCATGCCTGCTGGACTCCCAGTGGCCAAGTCAGTCAGCTGGGCAGGAGCGGGGCATCTGAATCAGGTCTGCTGGGCAGCGGGAGGACGTGGGAGAGGATGCCCGCTTCTGAGCCAGTTCCCCTCTGAGTCCAGAAATAGGCGCACAATGAGGAAGTCACACGTTTCCAGATGGCAATTGTCCCAGAAACGCAGGTGCCTGCTTGGTGTGGACACGCACACACATTAATAGAGCAAGTTCCATTCGAGCTGCAGGAACCTGGCTTGGAAGCTTCGGTTCTCAAAAGGTGGAGGGATGCCAGGAATGGGAGAAAGTTCTCCTTGTTCTAAAGAGACCCCCAAAGGGGTAGTCACTGGGATTTGGACACTTGGGTTTGAAGGGATGGAGCGTGAGACACCCACTGGACATGCAGTCAATTAGGAAGGTGAGCGCAAGGGTTTCTGCACGGGGACAGGGGTCTCTTGTCTCAGCTTCTTCAACACACAAAGAGCCAACACACAGTCACAGAACACACCCCCCCACCCAACCCTGTGCAAGGAGGGAGGGAAGGTCCTGAGGGGCGGAGCAAGTGGTCCAGACCAGAGAGGTTCTGTCCTCAGAGCCCAGGACCCCAGGACAGCAGAGTCTGACACAGAAGGAGAGCCTGGAGCTGTGGCAGCGACACAGCTGCATGTCTGGAGGCCTTTCCTGAGCCTGTCAGAGCAGACATACCCTGCGAATTTAAAAGGACCTACATTGACAGGGAGGGCTCTCCCCGCTCATCCAGAGAAGGCGGCTCTAGGGCTGCTAAGCTGCTTTGCTTGCACCATCTGTGGTCGTTTGCCCTCGGCTGGATGTTCTTAGTCCCACCGTTCAGAGGAGACCTCAACCAGGGCATCATGCGGGGGAGCAGAGAGCAGAGAACAAACAAAGCTCAGGAGCAAGCCTGGCATCTCAGAGGGAGGCAGCTGGCCTCAGCGTGATGGTCCCCAATGGAGAAGACACAGCAACGGTCTTTTAGCTGCTCTCAGGAGAAAGGAGAAACTCCTCCCCACCCCCATTCCTCCCTTTTTTCCACCACAAATATTTATTGAGCACCTACTACATGCCAGGGTGACTCTAGTGGTGAACAAAAACAAATCCTTGGCCTTGAGGAACTCAGATTCTGACCAGAGGAGACAGGTCAAAATCAAAGAAACAAATGTGTGTTAGAATATCAGACAGTGATAAGTGCTATGAAGAGAAACCAAGCAGGTCAAGGCAGGGAGAGGGAGGAAGGGACCTATTATGGGCGGCTTCCCTACTGAGGGACATGGGGCCCCTCACTCACCGGCTGTGCCTCAGGGGTTTTGAGAGGCAGCCCAAAGTGAGTACCATGGCTTGAACCAACATCCAGGGCTCCCCTATACAGAGAAAAGACAAGAGATTGGTTAGGGGTGGCAGGGGTGTTCTGCCATGATGTTCCAGGAAAACCCGTTTTCTCCAGCCTCACTGCCTGCGGGGAGCCGATCTCGCAGCCTGGCCGTCCCTCGCTGCTCCCACAGCCCACAGCTCTGGCAGCATGCCCCAGGGGCTCAGCACCCAGCTGGGTACCACCATACCCATGCCACCCCCATCCCTGCTCACCAGCCTCCTTCCTGGGCAAGCACCTCGACTTCAGCCTCATGGCTCCACGTACCCCAAACCTGAGCGCACAGACATCCTACAGCACCGGCCATTTAGGCAATCCAGCAGGAATCCCAGGAGACGGGCAGCTCCCCAAGCACCAGAACGCAGAGTTTAAAAATAGCCTCTGGGCACAGCTGCCCAATTCCGACTGAGATGATTCCATTGGATCGTTCATGTTTTTATATTCTGGAAGCACGACATGGGTTTTCACGATACACGCTAGAGCCATTAGTAAGACATTTCACCAAAAACAGGCACATTTACAGTGACCCAAAAAGGACTTTTTTTAAGACAAAGGAGTAAAGCCTGGAGAGACCCGGAAAGCACAGTTGGGCAGAGGAAGTGGATTTTTGCACTCTGGGTGTGTATCAGAGGGTGGGGAGCTGAGAGGGGAGTGGGTCAGGAAGGGGAAATGGGCCTTCGGGGAACAGAGATTACAGCAGTTCAGAAATCTGGGAGGTGAATCTTCCAAGCGCCTTGGCCGTTGATATGCCAAGGCACAGAAGGGCAGCCCTTACCCCAGCCCATCCCAGAAAAGCAGCCCACAGACTCCCCTTCAAGTTAACAAAGGAAATCCTTAGTGAGCCAGGCGTGTCATTTCATTTCATTTCATTGGGCAATTTGGGTTCTTCCAATAGATGCCCAGGCCTGGTGCTTAAAGAAACCGCAACATAACCTGACCTTCACGTTCTATCATGAAAAAGAACATTTGGAGGGGAAATTACATGTGGTATCCGCGAGTTACTGAGTGGTACACAGAATGACCACGAAGTTCGTGGCATAAGGCTGGCATACCTATTTGCGTTCCAGGATGATTTGTTTTTTTAACCCTAATATTTCTTTGGTTATTTCCATGAGATGCAAAGGCAATGGAATTGAACATACAGGCCTAATTCATCACCTTTAACCAGAATGATGCCTGCATTTCAGATGTCCCCTTTATTTAATGCTTCTTTTGATCTGTTGGCTCAGAGCCTGGGAGAGATGCAAAGATGGATGAGACACAGCAACACTAGAACCTGCAGCCCCAGCAGAGCTCAGGAGCCTTAACTACTAGGCAGGGGAGTGTGGACCCAGGAGCAGTCCACAGAATGGCTCTGTGTACCCCCAGTGCCGTTTGGGGTTCCCTGGAAATCACACCACTGTGCTGATGGTTCGCAGTACGAATTGTGGTCTCCATTTCACACAGATCCACAATGGGCTTGGCCTCCTTCTGCATCCTCTCCCATCACCAGTTTATTTGATTCCATTATAGCCTCAAGCCTTTTAGCCCTTCCACAGCCCCACCTCATCTTTGAAGGTTACCAAGAATCTTAGAGCAAACTGAGAGAGAAGCATGAATTCCTTCAACTTCTTGCCGCTGACATAAAATGCCACCTACATGCCTCTTCTCTTTTCCTTCATTCTCTGGGGAAGACACACACTTCCTCCTGCAGGTGGCATGACCAGTACCTCCACAGGAACCTTTGGTCCCATTTCTTCTGTCCTACAGGGCATACCTCCATCATTGCTCCCCCTTCTTACCTATTTTTCAACCTCTTCCCACCAACGGAGGCTTGCTCACTCCCAAAAAGCATGTTCAAGTTTCTATCAGCCTAAAAGCACATACTTAGCTTCAAAAAATTTGAAAGTAGAGAGAAATATAAAGGAGAAGGAAAAAATGCACACATTCCCACCGTTGTTTCAGGGGCCAGCACGTGTAGGCATATCAGGGCATTTCCACACGCTTCCATGCATTTGTTAGTACTTGAAATCTCATCAATGCAAAGTTTTGTATCTTGTTTTACTTAAAATTATAGCATGAGCATTTTCACATTTCACAAAAATTCTTCAAACAAAAATTTCAATGGTTTTTAAAAAATCTTCCCTCTAGTATCAGGCTTGTCTTAAATATTCCCCTGGAAGGCTAGTTAGTTTGGTTGCCATGTTTCTACATTATAAATAACATGGAGATCAGAAACTTGGGTGCACAACTTTCAGTTCTTGTTTCAGCTTTCCTTAGGATACATTTACAGAATGGAATTACTGGATTAAAAGGTATGACTTTGTTCAATGCTTTTGATACCAACTGTTAGATTTCTTTCCAGAAAAGTGGGCCAGTTCACATTCACATCAGCAGTTTCTGATTCCAAGAAGCCTTGTCAACGTAGCTGTCAGTGCTGTTTGCCCATTGATTTAGTATATTGCACTGTTCTCATGCAGCCAATATTGATTCTTTATTAATTAGGGATATTAACCCCTTGTCTTTCATGTTTGTTACTGATATTTCCTCAATTTCGTTTTCTGATACAGAGAAAATTTTTACTGTAGATATTTAATCAAATATTGATATATTGATTTTTAAATTTAAGCTAGAATGTTTTTTCTAGTTTTGTGTGGTTTTTGTCTTTTAAAAATGCATTTAGGATTTATTTTTTCTATGATATGAAGTGAGGATCTAATTTTTCCCCCAAATTGTCAATTTCCACACCCTATTTATAGAATACTCTAGTCTTTACCCATTGATTTGCGATGGCTCTTTTCTTTTAATAAGTTCTTACATGTACTTGGCCTATTTCAGGTTTACTTCTTTAGTTCTGTTGATCTGACTTTTCTTGTGTGAGAAACATGGTGATTTTCTTTCTTTTTTTATTACTTTCAGAGTTTAGTGGCATTCCTTACTTTGTTCTAAAGGAGCTATTGTTACCAATTATTTTTTCAAGATAAACTATACTGATTTTATCAAATAACAATATTGCATTGAAACTTTATTTGGATTGTGTTGGACAGACCCATAAATTAACTTGTAAGAATTTATTTCTTTATGATAGTTGGCATTCCATCAGAAATGTGACATGTTGGCCCATTTATTCAAGTTGTATTTTTGGTGTCTCATTACAATTTCTATTTCCATTTTTTAAAATTTCTGCAACATGTATCTTATTAATTTTATTCTAAGCTTATATATCTATATATATGGTGCTATTGAGAATGGTATTCTTTCTCCATACTCATTCTGTCTTCTAATTGGTTTTGCTGGTATGCAAAGCTACTGCGTTTCCCACGTTTATATTGCATTGGTCATGTCTTTATTAGTCCATTAATTCTAAAAGGCTTTCAGTTGATTCTATAAAGTTTCCTGGGCACAGTGTTACATATTTGCAAGAAATGATTATTTTGCATTTTTAATTCCAATAGTTATTAATCATTGGGATTTTGTTTTTTGTACTTATAAAGCTTCCGGGACAATTTTTTTTTTGGCCATTCCACGAGGCTTAGGGAATCTTAGTTCCCCAACTAGGGATCGAACCCGGGCCCCCGACAGTGACACTCGGAGCCCTAACCACTGGACCGCCAGGGAATTGCCCAGGACAATTTTAAATAATGATGATGGGAGAGAGAAAAAAAAAAGGATGTTTTTCTAGTATTTATACATATGATTTTAGTTTTTATATTAAAGTTAGTATGATATATATGATGTAAATATACTCGCTTCCTAATATTAAATTATTCTTGCTCCTCTAATATAATTTAATTTGATTTTAATGTTATCTTTTAAAGTATGTTATTTAATACATTTGCTAGCAATTTTTTAAAGTCATACATGAAAAAGCCTATATATCATAGTTTGCTTTCTTATTCTAGCTTTATCAAGTTTGGGTCTGATATTAAACAAGTTTCATCCAATAAATTAAAGCTAACTTTTAGTATTATCTTTGTCTGGCTGGGTTTATATAGCTGGACACTTTCTTTGAAAGCTTAAGAAATACACTGAGAGAACTCTTTTTTTAAAAAAAATAAGTTTATTTATTTATTTTTGGCTGGGTTGGGTCTTCATTGCTGCACGCAGGTTTTCTCTAGTTGCAGTGAGCGAGGGCTACTCTTCGTTGTGGTGCGTGGGTTTCTCATTGCTGTGGCTTCTCTTGTTGCGGAACACAGGCTCTAGGTGCATGGGCTTCAGTGCTTGCGGCACATGGGCTTCAGTATTTGTGGCACATGGGCTCAGTAGTTGTGGCTCGCAGGCTCTAGAGTGCAGGCTCAGTAGTTGTGGCACACGGGGTTCGTTGCTCTGCGGCATGTGGGATCTTCCCGGACCAGGGCTCGAACCGGTGTCCCCTGTATTGGCAGGCGGATTTTTAACCACTGTGCCACCAGAGAAGTCCCACACTGAGAGAATTCTTGAGGCCAGGAACTTTGGGGGCAATAATTCTTTTTTTAACCTTTTGCATTTCTAAATGATTACAGTCTATTGAGGTTTTCTACTTTTTCTTGAGCAATTTTGTTAACATCTTTAGAAAAAAAAATTCTTCATTTCATTAAAAGTGTAAAAGTTGCAATGCCACATCCTTAAAGTAAGTTTTAATCTCTTATTATACATCTTTCACATTTCTAATTTTACTTTTTCTATTGATTAGATTTGCCAAAGATTGGTCCACTAATTGCCTGTTTGTTTAAAAAGTCAACTTAAATATTTTTTCAATGATTGCAATAGGCAGGGTGGTAACTTTATGAATTAGAAGCAAAGGCATTCTGGAAGGGTAGCTTGTTTTCAGTGAAATGAATGTGTGGTGCTCGGATGTGGGTCACAGCTCAAAAACCATTGCTGTCATAGGGTTTCATTTGTGTGTTCACTCATTTCAAAATTAAATAATGTGAAAAATGAGTTTTAAGGCAGCACATTAGTGACAGCAGAAGAGAGGGATAATGCAGAATGAAGCAATTAATTTTCATATCAAGAAACATGATTTATTAGTATAAAGAGAGCAAGGAACACTGGTATTAGGTAGCACATTTTATTTTCAGATTCACTATTTCTTTGCATCTTGACAACAGGCCAGTGTTCTAGTTATATGCCTGGAAAACAAATTATTCCAAAACTTAGTGATAAAAAGCAATAACTTACTGTGCTCATGAATTCTGTGGGTCAGCAACTGGACAGATTAGAGCAGAGATGGTTTGGCTCTATTCCATGATATTTGGGGGTCTCAGCTGGAAAGCTCAAAGTCTGAGGGCTGGAATCACCTGAGGACTCAGTCACTCATGGTAGTTCATGCTGGCTGTTGGCTGAAGGCCTCAGTTCCTCTCTACATGGCCTTCTCCTTGTAGTCTCTCCCCAGGGCCAGTGTGAGTTTCCTCACAGCATGGCGTCTGGGTTCCAAGGAGGAGCATCCCAAGACAGACAGGTAGAAGCTGCACCTTCTCGTGACCTGGGCTCAGAAGTCACATAGTATGACTCGCGTCATCCTCTATTGGTTGAAATAGTCACAAGCCCCCTGGGTTCAAAGGATGGGGAAATAGACTTTACCTTTGGACAAGGTCTTGGAAGAGTATATGGGACCAGAAATGATGCAAAGGCCATTTTTGTAAAATACAACCGGCCACCACCAGGAAAGTTCTGGAACAATGGCAGAAGATGTAATCCCTTTATCTCTCTGGATGGGCATAGGCAGGTAAACAAAAATAAAACAAAATCAAAGAGTGCTTGAAAAATCAAGATGAGGTAGAAATAATCAGTGCAATAAGGATGGTAGATCTTTTAATATCCATCACTACAGTTGTGTTTGTACCCTCCTTCATTCACCCATTCATATTTTTAGAATATGTATCATATGCCAGTCACCTCACAGGCCTAATAGATAAACAATTTATTGGGATTCACAGATGTAGCACACAACTGTGGCATGATAGTGTCACAGATGTTTATTCACATAAAGGTGGGCATCTTGACCACAGCCCCATGTTCTCCTGAGTAGTTTCAAGGTATACAACTCCGTTGTCTGAATTCTATGGTTTAATCTAGGAAAACATAGCAACTCTAACTGCGGCTGTGCCGGTGAGAAAGATTAACTTCACTGGTGAGGTAGAAAGTGGTGTTGGGTAGCGGCCAGCATGTCACCACGTTAAACAATGAAAACTCACCCTAAAGGCAGTGGGGGGCCACTGGGGACTCTTCAGTGTGAGAAAAAGGACCCAAGCTGTGCTTTAAAAAATTCCCCTATGGAGAACAGTATGGAGGTTCCTCAAAATACTAAAAATAGAGTTGCCATATGATCCAGCAATCCCATTCCTGGGCATATATCCAGACAAAACTATAATTCAAAAAGATACATTCATGCCCTATGTTCATAGCAGCACTATTTACAATAGCCAAGACATGGAAACAACCTAAATGCCCATCAACAGATGAATGGATAAAGAAGATATGGTATGTATAAACAATGGAATACTACTCAGCCATAAAAAAGAATGAAATAATGCCATCTACAGCAACGTGGATGGACCTAGAGATGATCATACTAAGTGAAGTAAGTCAGGAAGAGAAAGACAAATGCCATATGATATCACTTATATGTGGAATCTAAAAGATGGCACAAATGAACCTATCTACAAAATAGAAACAGACTCACAGACATAGAGAACAGACTTGTGGTTGCCAAGGGGAAGGGGGGTGGGGGAGGGTTGGATCAGGAGTTTGGGATTAGCAGATGCAAATTATTATATATAGAATGGATAAAAAACAAGGTCCTATTATAGAGCACAGGAAACTATATTCAATATCCTGTGATAAACCATAATGGAAAAGAATATGAAAAAGAAAACAAAAAACAAAACAAAACAAAAATCCCCCCTGGGAGGAGGGTGGAGGGTGGAGGGTGGAGCAGGTGAGAGGCTCTTCCCATAACATCCCCAGGGAGCATTCAGAAGACCAAATGGAACAGGGGATGCCCGAACACAGTGCCCTGCCCTCTCCTTTCATCCACTGAGGGGGTGAAGAGCAGCTCACTTCCCTCTTGCAGCTGCTGAAATAAAATAAGGAAAATCAAGAGGAACCAAGAAAGGGCCCCGGGCAGGGAGGCCTGGCAGCCTATTGAGAAATAATAATAATAATTATACTAATATCACAAATATTATGTACCAAGTACTTCCTAGACATCATGCTAAGTCCTTTACAGAATTCACCACTGAACCCAGGGAAGTGGGCATCTGTACCTCTAGTTTACAGAGGAGACACCTGAGGCTCAAAGAGGCTGAATCAGGTCCCCAAGATCCCACCATCATAAAGGGCAGAACCAGGACTAAATTCGGGCCTCCCTGGATCCAGAACCCAAGCTGGTCAGGCTACTCAAAACACCTCCCAGAGGAAAACCAAGGCTTTGTGTTTGCACATGGACCAGCTCTGCTCACCAGCGCCAAGGCTGGTGAGGTCTCCTCTGGCATCAATTAGGCCACCCACCCCCTCAGGTATCCCTGGGAAGCCCAGGGAGGGAGCAGGGGGCAGCCAGGCCTGGCGGGTTCCCAGAGGATGGAGTGATGGACCCTGTGTTCCTTAGACCCCCAAACCAGTGTGAGCCTGTAACCTATTGACTTGGAGGATAAAGGGAGAGGGGGAAGCAGGGGTAACTCCAGCTCGTGGGTGACAACTTTCTCTACAAGTTGGGCCTACAGAAGGGAGGTCCCACGACGTGGGGGAGGAAAGGGTTGCATTTTTGTTCTGAGGAGCCCAAGGCAGGTCAACCAGATGGATTTATCCAGGGAGCACTTGGGCAAATGGGGTCAGGATGCAGGGGTTTGATAAGAATAAATGACATTTCTTCCATCCTTTTTCTGTTCCCCCCATCTCCAATGGCTTGGCCTCTAAGGGCACAGCTACCTAAAAGTAATTTCTGAACAGACCCTGGCCCACTCTTTTTTTTTTTTAATTTTTTAATTTATTTTATTTATTTTTTTATACAGCAAGTTCTTATTAGTCATCCATTTTATACACATCAGTGTATACATGTCAATCCCAATCTCCCAGTTCATCACACCACCGCTCTGCCCACCCACCCCCGCTGCTTTTCCCCCTTGGTGTCCATACGTTTGTCCTCTACATCTGTGCCTCAATTTCGTGCCTGGTCCGCTCTTTCCTGCTCGTTGCCTTCAAGAGTGTGGGGGGCCTTGGGGCCAGGGAGCAAGAAGTCGACAGTCCTGGACAGTGGCATCTGTGGCCCCGGGAATGTGGCTGCCCTATTGGAAGGTTCTTGCTGGTTTCTGTATCAGCAGCTTGTAAGAAGCTCATCTTCTTTTGAGCTGTACGGCACAGCTTGAAGTGTACTGATTAATACTCAAGCTCTGCGTTGTCTCCCCTGAGAAAGTCGCTCCATCACAGACATGGGAAATTCTCTGGGAAATAATTTACTTACCGGCTTGGTCGACTGGTTTTCTCTGAATCCCTGGCATCGGGGGTGAGTGCTGTGAAATCTGCTGAGTGGATGGGTGGGTGGACAAACGAATAACATGAGGTGGCGAGAGGCTCTTCATGGCTAATCTCAGGGCAACTCAGTAGATCCCTTGATTCCCTGGAGGCCAGTATTTGTTTTTCACAGCATCAGTTTATCTGTGGCAGAAGAGGGTGCTGTAAAATCTTAGCATTTTCTATGTCATGGAGAATAGGATGGTGTGTTCAGCAGCGCAGAATGGTTCAGAAGACAGTCCCAGGAGCTGAGCCTTTGGGGTGATTCTGGCCTCGCCTCTGAGGGCTCCGTGAACACAGACGACTCACTTTCCTGTTGTGTATCTCCTCTTCAGCAGTGAGGAGAGTCAGCATTTATAAAGTCCTGGGACCATCTCCATAAAACACTTCACACTCTACACAACATGGTGCTTGGCTCTAAGTGCTCCAAAAAATCTTGACTGTTATTATTTTGTTGTAAAATCCCCTCCCTCTAAATTCCTTGTTCTCTTTCCGGTTGCCCTTCAGTATCTGTCGCTTTCCTAATCATGGTCTGGATCTCCTTCGACTGCTGTATGTGAAGGGTGATTGAAAGGAAGAAATACCGTTTTGGGGGGTGTGTATGTGTGTGTGTCTGTGTTTTCAAAAGTTCCACGGAATCGATGCTAAGTTGGATTCCACATGTCCGACAGCAGGGAAGTGATTAAGTAAATGCACACAGTGGAACTGCTACTAAAAATTGGGAGTTTTTTTTTTTTTCTCAGGAATCTTTAATGACAGTTAAAAACTTAAGTAAAAACGCCAAGAAATAAAATGTGAAATGCAGTAAGAGCTCATGTATGTAAAACACATATGCCAAGAAATGGGCTGGAATATGATGTAACGGTGGTTCCAGCAGATGTGTGGGGCTTTGGGGGGATTGGCGCTGTGTCTTTGGGGTACAACACGGTGTGACATTGCCCAGGGGTGGTAAAAGTTGCCAACTGCTGGCAGAGCTGATGTGGATGAAGGCCTCCAGGAGAGACCTGGAAGAGCTGTGGGTTAGATGATTCTCGACATTTCCCAGGTTCCTCAGAGAAGTGTGTTTCTTTCTTCCTCTCAAAAGTGTTGATTGAATTGTTTTGAGCTGATCTACTTAGCAGAGATTGGTTATCTTAATTAAAGCTTGTGAAGAAGCAAAAAGGAGGTGGTGTGAGTGAAGGAGACTCCTAAAGATATAGAACAAGTGGGTCGACTGGGGAATAGCGGGGTTGGGGGGAGGGGGAGAGAGAAGCGATGAGGAGGAAGGTGGGTTGAGGGAGGAGGAGGGAAGCTGCAGACACTGAAGAAGCATTTGGAAATGTGGGGAGGGGGTGTCGACTGCATCCTGATTGAGCTGGAGGGGCTGGCCTTGAGGATGCTCCGAAACCTTA
Organism: Balaenoptera physalus; assembly: GCF_965194825.1. NCBI lineage: Eukaryota > Metazoa > Chordata > Mammalia > Artiodactyla > Balaenopteridae > Balaenoptera > Balaenoptera physalus. The sequence goes on along the minus strand of NC_138885.1, from coordinate 132,907,960 downwards.
CCACTCTGTGTGGTCCCACCGTCAGCTCCCCTGGGAGTGTTAGAAACAGCAGGCTCCACCCTCTGGGGCACCAGAATCTGCATCTTCATGAGGTTCGTGGGTGATTTGCGTGCCTCAAAGATAAAGAAGCAGCTTGATGAGAGAGGGTCGTTCAGGGGGCTGGCTGCCTGGTGGGGAGAGGAAATGGCAGCCTAGACGGGGAGGGGGCGGCCCAGACCCTGCCGGCTGTTAGCAGGGGCTCCAGCACAAGCCAGACTGTACTGGAGAGAGCGGGGGTGATTGCTGCCACCTGCTCCCATTGAACCAGCTTGGCCGCCTTTTAAAACATCAAGTCTTAAATTATTGAAAGGTACTCCATAATCATCTTGGTTCTTGTGGTGTTTGTTCAATATCTATGCTCACGGCAATCAAGAATCAGTCCCATTACTCGGCCACAAAAAAGAACAAAATTTTGCCATTTGCAGCAATGTGGATGGACCTAGAGGGCATTATGCTGAGTAAAACAAGTCAGACAGAGAAAGACAAATGCTGTATGATCTCACATATAGGTGGAATCTAAAAAATACAACAAACTAGTGAATATAACAAAAAAGAAGCAGACACACAGATACAGAGAAAAAATTACTGGTTACCAGTGGGGAGCGGGAAGGGGGGAGGGGCAAGATAGGGGTAGGGAAGTAGGAGGTACAAACTATAAGGTAACAAATAAGCGACAGGGATCTATTGCACAACACGGGGAATACAGCCAATATTTTACAATAACTATAAATGGAGTATTACCTTTAAAAATTGTGAATCACTGTTTTGCATACCTGTAACTTATATAATACTGTACAGCAACTATTAAAAAAAAAAGATTAAAAAAAAAAGAATCATTCCTGCTCTGATAGAGGGAGAAGGTGATCACTGCTGGGTTTATCAATATTTCCACTGTTTAGGGAGGGGAGTTCACTGAACTGGATTTCCCTTGAGTGGGAGGGAAGCCAGCCTGGAAAGCTTTTTCTCTGCCTTCTCTTGCGAAATCAGCCTCGGGTAACCACAAGGCCACTGCTTCCTAGAGACATGGAAGGAGAAACCGAATTCTGGGGACGGGGTGGAGGCGCCCATGGGCAGGGCAAAGAGATGCTTGCTTCCCGCAGGGGGAGGGGCTTACACTTCATTAGCCACAGGGCCCCAAATGGCAGGTGGTTTCTGGGTTGAGAGTCCTTCCCTGGATTCTATATCCCCACCTCTTAGAGATAAGAAGAGAGTCTCCTGTTTCCAAGGCGACATTGTGCCCTGAACTCTGTCACCGCAGCCGTGACAGAAGAGGGAACTCAGCATCCTCGGCCAGGGTCGGGGGGTGGGGCGTCTGGAGCTCTGACTGCACAGGAGAACAAAGTGCTTCCTTTCTCAGTTTACTTGTGTGACTTTTTAAATAGACAAGGAGGACCTTCTGGGGGGAAGAAAGATTTGCCATTCATTAATAACGTATCACTTTATCTTCTAAATCGTTAACCTTTTCGTTTTTTCAGCAGCCTTAAGGCCACCTCAAAAGGCCGGCTTCTGACTGATTAAAAGAATCCTCAGAGCTGGGTGGCTGTGTTTCTCTCCTTCTCTGCCCGACACCCCCCCACTGGCTCTGCCAGTTGGGGTACGAGCCCTCCCAGCGCTTCCTAAGGAAGTGGGTTCTCTGAGTAGGTGGGCTGCTATATCCCCGAAAGGTGAGAAGTCAGGAGGTACATGCAGAAAACGTGTGGGCCACAAGAGGCTGTGAAGCCTGGGGAGAGGGCACTCGTGTTCACCTGGCCCTCAGTATCTTGATCCTGCCCTGGGTCTATTGCTTCCATGTCCTCACTTTCATGTCACTCAGTGAGACAGAAACTCCTTTTGAAACGAGCTTTCCTGCCCGATGTGAACAGAACCAACAGACGATGACACAGTGTGGTCTTCTCCTTCCCTGGCAAAAAAGCAGGTCAGCTAAGCTGCATTTTCCTTGAGGTGGAAATGCTAAAGGCCTGGGGAACACCTGCGAAGGTTCCTGAGGAAGAGCAGAGCTCTGGAAACTCAACCCCAGGGAGTCAGAGCCTAAGGGGATGGATCCTGGGGACTAAACTGGACCCTTGATTTAAAGGGAAGCTTCAGTCTTTGGTAGACAGCTGGTCAACACCCCCCACCCCCCCCCCCCCCAACACACACCTCTCCTGGGCTGTGTCCTGGACATAGAGCCAAGGTCTTGAGTTCCCCAAACTCCCTCCCATCTGAAAGCTCCCACTGCCCAGGAACCCTCCACAGGCTGCACTCAGCTGTTCTTGCCCGAATCTCCCCTGGAATCTCCTGCCGCTCCACCCACCTCACCAGTGAGATTTGGGCCAAGTGTGACCAGAGCCCCTTCCACCACCCACCACCCCATCATCCCAGTGGCCCACTTCCCTGCAAGAGGGAATTCCGTTTACCCATTACAACAGGGCCTGTGGCCCCAGCATCCCAGAGCACCAGTGCACTGACCAGGGAAGGTGGGGAGGTCAGCTCCAAGCACTTCTAGGACCTGGACTCTGAAATTCACGTCAGTTAATTTGTTAATTTTACCAGGTTTGGCAGCTTATGTTGCTCGTGTCCACATCAAGACTGGGTTCCACTTCCTGATTTTGAGGGGTCTCATTTTACATAGACTTGAAACGCATGTCTTGAAACGTTTCTGCTAGGACGATACTTTCTTTTTGTTATTTTAAGTGGTGTAAGCAGAGGCGCAATGCTAAATATATGTACATGGGTTTCACTCCTTAATCAAACTCCACTTGTATAAATAGAGAATTATATTTGATTCAACTTTAAACAAATGCTGTAGTTAATATGGAGCAATTATTAATGTGTGTGGGAACATGATCTGAAAGTAAGTGATCCCAATCTGTGCCACGGAGTGTTTTCACTGAGTTGGGCACAGAAGTCCATTTCTATAGACGTGAAACACAGCAATGCAGAGAAGATCTGAACTTGCTTTATCCAAACTTTTGGCCCTTTAAAAAATAAAAATATCATTCTTATTCCTTCCACCCAACCTCCCTCCTTCCCATATTTGATCTTTCTACTGGTTAGAATGTTGAATTAATGATGCTGGAAATATTTGTTTGACAAATATTTAACAATGTGACAAATATGCTCCTTGTCATGAAGGAGTTAATACTCCAGGGCAAGGCAGTCATGAACACAACTCTGGCAAAGTACAGCATATGATTGAAATATCTAACGGGGAGACTTGCCTCCTCCAAGGGGTCAAGGCATGACCCTCTAATCATATTGATTCCAAAGTGTAAAGAATGAGGGGGGAAATCAGCAGATTCCTGTCCTAGAAAAGACATTCAAAGCTCCCAAGAATATTCATGTCTCAGTCCTCAATTAAACCACTTCCCCAAAAGAGTTTTCTTTTAGATTCAAGGTCTTAAGGGAAGGAGATTCTAAAACTATTCACAAGAATCCCGTTTATAGTCTGAAAATAAGGATTAGCTCTATCTGGCAAAACAAACCATCTTCAAAACAATTGGTATAGTTGTACTGGTTTTCTACCACTGCTATAACAAATTACCACCAGTGGGGTGGCTAGAAACAACACAAGTTTATTACCTTATAGGTCTGAAGGCCAGAAGTGTGTCTTGGGTCTCAGGGGGCTAAAATCAAGGTGTCACAGGGCTGCCATCCTTTCTGGAGGCTCCGGGGGAGACTCTGTTCCCTCCTCTTTTCCAGCTTCTATAGGCTGCTTCCTCCTCCTTTAAAGCCAGCAAGAACATGTTGGTGCCTTCTCCTATTTCATTACTCTTTCTCTCTGTCTCCCTCTTCCATGTTTAAGATTAAACATGATAAGCATGTTTAATCACGTTTATGATTATAGTGGGCACACCTGGAGAATCTAAGGTAATCTCCCTATTTTAACATCAACTGATTAGCAAACTTCATTCCATCTGCAACTTTATTTCCCCTTTACCAAGGAATATAACATATTCATAGGTTCCCAGGATTAGAACATGGACATCTTTGGGGGAACATTGTTCTGCTGACCACAATAATATTGTAATGACTTGACATGTTGACCTCTTGTCCCAGTATCACGCTCTACACAGCAGCACGTACTGCTGGGAGCATCTATCCCCACTGATCAGAGCTGCTGACCCTACTCTTTGATGAGTCCCAGGGTCACTGCTCTGCCCATTCCAATAGCTCTTTACTCCCCTTGGGAATCTCTGCAAACTTCACCATCATAAAACTTCATTTTTACCTCTGCAATCTACTTGTGTTCTTCCCTGATGATTTGCTGGCTTTTCCCCTATAGTTTCTAAAATTTTTGCCACTGTTCAGCCATTCTTTTACTTCTTGGGACTTTTGAATTTTGAATACGTAAATAAATACTCAAATATGCATAAAACTCTTTAAATGAACAAACAGAAACAATTATAAGTCTTAAAAATATTTTTACACACTATGGTAAATTCACAGTCAGTGACATGCTTAGAATTACATGCTACAGAATTCCTAAACTCAAATTCACAAAGATTGAGCAAGAGCTCAAACACATACAATTCACATATACGATCTCTATGTGGCTGTCAAGTCAACGTTCATGAGTCGTTGTGGCCTTGGCCATGATCACATGAAAGCCATGCTCTACTGAAGCTTGAGGAAGCATAACTGAGTGTCATAGGCATAGATGACAAAAATATTTCCTTCCCAACCTACTTAGCCCTTGTACGTTATGAGTAATGATCACGTGAAAAGCACGACCAGCTGAAGTTTGGGGAAATATATCATTGACTTATTCATCCAGTCCCCAAATCCTAGCGTAAGCAGTTGGCATGTTCCTGTTCGTATCAAGAGCACGTGCTGATGTGTTTGCTGGGCTGCTTCTGATTTCTAATTTCTGGTCTCTTTCTGATTTCAAGGAACAGAGACAGCAAAGGATAGGTTGCCATAGTTAATGGTATTCAACTTGTTTACCATAAAGGCGGCTATAGGTAGAGAGAAAAAAGGAAACGAGTGCAAATGCTTCCATGGAGAGCATGCACCCAGCTGAAATCGGTTACTCCTCATATACGCTGATTGACATATAGGCTTGAAACTGACTCTTGCAATCTTGCTCTCATGAGACGCAAGCCACACGAGTCCACATCTCCTGCTTGCTACCCGAGTGCACTTCCGTGTTGGTTGCTCGGCTCTCTCCTATCTGCCCTTCTGCGCATCCCACCTCCTGCTCGATGTTGTCTGGTTTCCTCACCTCATGCCTTTTGCTCACAGCTCTCCTCCTGTGGTTTTTCCGCTCTTGGGCACAAATGACAGAATAGGCCGAAAGGTCTCAAGTTGGAATTTGTCCTGAGGAAGAGCTGAGCGGTTTCGTGGGTCATCACCCAGTGTCGTTGCGTCCACGTTGGGCAGAACTTTCTTGCCAGGATGTTGCATAGGCTGCTGGGACCGGGAGACTCGTACTGCTGGAACCTTCTGGCCCACTCTGTCTCTGGACTTCATTTAATGAGAGACAATTAAGGTCCTTACTGCTTAAGCCATTTCAAGATGGGGTTTCCTCCTATCTGCAATCAGACAGAATATTTGTTTCAGGGTTAAGCCTTCCTTATTCAGGACCACCTGAGTGTGAGTATTCCTAGGGTGATTATGTAGAAAGTAGAGTGAAACTGAGCTTGTGAAAGCCATTTGAAAGCTCATATGTTCACTGTTAATGCAAAGCTGGTCAATGACCACTACTCAGCATCCCCAAAGGGAGAGAAGCTCGAGGGACCCCTCAGGAAACAGTCAAGAATCGTGGAGGGGTTGCTTCCTGTGAATTCACAGACCACTTACAGGACAGTCCTGGGGGACTCTTCAACTTCACCCTGAACCCTTTCTTCTCATGTATCTCCTTCAGCTAAAGAGTCTACATGTTCTGAAGTTATTTTCCCATCAACTCAGGGTCTGACCTTTTCCCAAGGGGAAAAAAAACACACTCTAAAAATGATCTCCTTGCAGCCTCTGCATTGCAAGCAGGCTAAAGTCATGTTTGGTTTGCAATTAGTAAAGAGCAATTTAACTGGGGACCCATAGGCATGGAGTTCAGAGGTTAGCAACTGGGTAGCTGCTGCTACTGCTGGACCTTCCTTCAGCCCACGACTCATGCTTCCTGGTTTGGGAGCCAAGTTTCTGGGGACCCCATCAGATGTGATTGAGCATTTCTATCTGTTAACTTTCCGTGTCAACTTGGTTAGGCTCTTGTGCCCAGATGCTTGATCAAACGCTAGTCCTGATGTTGCCGTGAAGGTATTTATTTAGATGAGGTTAGCATTTAAATCAGCAGATGACCCTCCATAATGTGAGTGAGCCTCGCCCAGTCAGGTGAAGGCCTTGGGGGCCTTGGGGTCTCCCCAAGGGAGAAGGAAGTCTGGAGTCTGCAGCCCACCAGACTCCAGCTGCAGTCTCCACTCTTCCTTGAGTCTCCAGCCTGCCGGCCCACCCTGCAGATATCAGACTTGCTGTCCCCACTATCACATCAGCCAGTTCCTTAAAATGAATCCAACTATATACCCACACACACACATTCTACTGATTCTGTTTCTCTGCAGAATTCTAACTAGTACCCTATCTAAGGACATTTTCCTTCTTTGAATTATATTTAACCCTAGTTAACCATGAGAATAACATCAGACAGACCAATTGGAGGACATTCTATAAAATGCCCGACCAGTACTCAACATTGTCAAGGTCATCAAAAACAAGGCACAAGGAGTTAGAAAAGGCTGGGACACTGTCACAGCCAAGAGGTGCCTAAGAAGGCTTGATTTCAGAATGCAGTGTGGGATCCTGGGACCAAAAAAAAGGATATTAGGTAAACTAAGGAAACATGAATAAGGTACGGTCTTTATTTAATAGTAATGTATCAATACTGCTTCATTCATTGTGGTAAATAAGTCACAGTTACATAAGATGTTAATAATAGGGGAGACTGTGTGTGGAGTATATGGGAATTCTCTGTGCTTCTTTATCTGTAAACCTAAAACTATTTTAAAATTTTAAAATGTAATTAAAATATATGTCTATTATTTTACTTTTCATACATGTCATTAATCCAAAAGATACGTATTGAACACTTGCTGTCTACCAGATAAGTTGCCAGGAGAGTTTCTGGAAGGAGTTTAAGGGTAAGAGGGGCATGACCAGATCTGCTTTTTAAACCATCATTCTGAGTAATTCATATGCATTCCAATGTGTGAAAACCAGCTAGACCGACGGGATTCCTTGAGAAGAGAAACTGTTTCATTCTTATTTCCAGCCAGCCAAAAATGTTGGGAGCAGGAGTCGGGGAAAGTTCAGGGACATTGGTCCAAGCAGAGGGGACAGCAGGTGTGTGGCCTCTTTGCTGGACAGACCTTCCTCACTGGAGAAACTGAACAGAGGCCCGTGTGGCCAGAGGGGAAGGAAAAAAAACCAGACGGGGCGGGGCATTGTGCCTCACCTTTTGGAGCTCAAGATGTTTATCTTTAAAAAAATTTTATTGGAGTATAGTTGATTTATAATGTGTTAGTTTCAGGTGTACAGAAAAGTGAATCAGTTATACATATACATATATCCACTCCTTTTTTTTTTTTTTTAAGATTCTTTTCCCATACAGGCCATTACAGAGTATTGAGTAGAGTTCCCTGTGCTATACAGCAGGTTCTTATTAATTATCTATTTTACATATAGTAGTGTGTATATGTCAGTATCAATCCCAATTTATCCTTTCCCCCCTTATCCCCTGGTAACTATAAGTTTGTTTTCTACATCCGTGACTCTACTTCTGTTTTGTAAATAAGTTCATTTGTACCCTTTTTTTTAGATTCTACATATAAGAGATATCATATGATATTTGCCTTTCTGTGTCTGACTTACTTCACTCAGTATCACAATCTCTAGGTCCTCCATGTTGCTGCAAATGGCATTATTTCATTCTTTTTTATGGCTGAGTAATATTCCATTGTATATATGTACCGCATCTTCTTTATCCATTCCTCTGCTGATGGACATTTAGGTTGCTTCCACGTCCTGGCTATTGTAAATAGAGCTGCTGTGAACATTGGGGTGCATGAATCTTTTGGAATTATGGTTTTCTCCAGGTATATGCCCAGATTGCTGGGTCATATGGTAGTTCTATTTTTAGTTTTTTAAGGACCCTCCATACTGTTCTCCATAGTGAATGTTTTTTCACCTGCAACAAGAAGCCACCCTAGGATGATAATCGGATTTACCTTATAAAATATAGTATGTTCATTATTGAAACTTTAGAAAAATACAGAAAAGGATAAAGAAAAAACATTATCTGTAGTCTCTCTGTTTTGAAATAACACTTGACCTATTGGTATATTTCCTGCCATCTTTTTATTCGGTTGTTTTCTTGCTTTTTTTTAAAAAAATGGACTTATTGTATAATGAATGTTTTTCCATAACCTAAAAGAGTTTACAAATCATCTGTCTGTGTAATATTCCAATACACAGCTAGGTTATAATTTATTTAGCCATTCCCCTATTTTATTGTTTTGTTTTTGCCATTATAAATGGCATTATGATGGGCCTTCTTGTATGTAAAGTTGTTTTATCTATAGTAACTTTATAATGGTCACTGTTAGCTCTGCTTGATGAAATTCTGGATACACGTTTTTCGATGTGTAATGAAATGTGCCAATAAAGGGCCCCCACCAACTGGACTGGCTTCTTGTTTGGCCCCAAATCTCCTTTCTTGAGGTCGTGGACACACAGCCATAGCAAAGCCCCTGAGAGTGATTTTTATATAGCCAGGAGTGTAATTACTTTGTGAAATGCTGTAACCATTGCAAATATCAATATATTTTCTAACACTTGCAAAAGACATTAACATTTTCTACAGAAGAAAAATGCCCCAAGTTGACTTATAATTGTCTTCATTTCCGTAATCCTTACTCTTAATGATGTCATTTCTCTCCTTCTCATTTTACTATTTCATTTATGAAGAAACAATTTTGTCATTTTGGTATAGCCGACATACATAAACGAACTCAAATATTCAGCCAGCGTGGTTCATTTTTATGTCGATGTTGCCGGGCAGGTGACAGTGGATGGGAAATAAGGCAGACAGAGACAAAGATCAACAGCTCTGTCAGCCCATGAGGGATGTCGGCACTGCTAGCTTTATTCTACATTTGACTTTAATATCCCGAATCATGCTCTGCTTGCTGTGGAAACCTGAGAAATTCTCCTGCTGAGCTCACCAGTTGTCTAGAAGCTAAAGCAGGTCAGGTTGGTAAGAAAAAACTCCCAGCAAAACCATAAGCTCTGGCCCTCACCTAGGGCTTTGCTTAGCTCACAACACAGGGCCGGTGGAGGGGCGGTGGTCTGTCGGGGTCACGCTGGTGGCCAACCCAAGAGCAGCCCCCCAGCTGTTCACTTGCCATTTTAACGGAGGGGTGATGTTCACATGTGGGACATGGGGACAAGTTCGCATGGGTCTACTCAGGTTTTTTATAATACCCTTTCCAAACTCGCATATAGATAAATCACAACATGTAGATTTTATCAAGGTATGAAGTACTTTATAAACATATGAGTAATTATAACATCTGTTTAAAGGGTGTGTGTGTGTGTGTGTTAATTATGGAAAGAAAACAATTCGGCCTGTCCAACTTTTTAAAGTGAACTTTTATTTTTTCTTCCTAGTTTTTAAAACTATATCTTGTATTCTTTTCTACAGAAAAGTAAAACATTTTTATAAAAGTGTACAGACTCAATCAGGATTTAAAAAAAAAAAGACAAGACCACTATGAGAAGAAAATGGCCAAAGAGCAGCGATATAAGAGAACCCAGCAGTTAAGACAAGAATTGCATAGATAAGAAATATTTTAAAAGAGGCCTGGCAAAATTCACAGTTCATGCTGGGTAGTAATTATTTTCATTCTAGTGGAGTAATTGTATTTCATTCTTCATTAGAAGGATCTGACATAACTGCTTAGACAACAAACGTAACTACTCCCATTTCCCACTGGGACACTGCATGGTAGTTGTGGACAGCTGTCCTGACCTCCCGTCTTCCATTCCATTTTAGGAAAGGGTCAGGGTTGCCCGCACCCCTTGGTATACATTTAGAACCTCTGGAGTGAGTGGTACAAACTAATTCCTCTCAACAGGCTGCTGTCATAGGGGGAATAATTTACAGCCCAGACATCTGAGTGTGAGTCTAGGCTCCACAAGTAACAAATCTACAGTTAAAGGCAGATTCTGACTCCCAGCCCAGTGTGTTCTGTCAACTGTGGAAATTTCATATTTAAGCATATGAGAATTGAAGAGAAACATAAGCCCATATTACCTGACTTGACAGATAAAGTGAACTTTTAAAAGAAAAAATTTTTTTTTTCAATTTGGCGTGCTTTTTCTGTATTTCCAAATCCCCACTCAGCAGGTAAAATGAATAAAGGAAACAAGTATACTTACGTTCTTTCGAAGACTAAGTGGATGGATATCAACTTCATGTTATGATTAAATTTCAAAGAATAGACTTCACAGATTTTTACTTTATTCAAATGAGCTGTGATATTGTAAATTTAATTTCATCATCAGTTTGACCCCTCCATGCCCCACGACTGGCGGACCACTTCACTTTTTGAAAAGCTTCCTTGTCTGGGCTTCTTTCTCAGCGGGCTCTCCTGGTCCCCCCCTTCCCTCACTGGCTGTTCCTCCTTGGTCTCCAGGCTGGGTCTCACCTCCTCCACTCACTCTCAGAATGCTCTCCTGATCTAGTTCTGTTCTGGACCTACTTACCTTCTCTCTTCGTTCTGGTCTGGTACCAGGCTTTGAAATGCATTCAGAGATCAATGGCTTCCAGATATCTTACCTCCAGCTCTGATATCTCCCCATAACCCCAGACCCACGTGTCTGACCGGGTACTTGACATCTCCCGCAGATGCCCAAGGACCATCTCAAACTCAATATGGCCAAAACCCAGCTCCTGACCCCCATCCCACCAAACCTCTCCTTCCCCTGTATATTTGATCACCTCTCTTTTCTCACTCCCCATACCCCGTCCATCAGGAAGCTCTACTGTCTTTGCCTTTAAAACATACCCAAACTCCTCTACTTCTATCTTCATTACTGCCATCCTGGTCTGAGGCTCAGTTCGTCACACCTGGCCTATGGAATTGGCTTCTTACCTGGCCTCTTTGGTTCTATTATTGCCTCCCACTGTCCCTTAAAATATGGTCTCCTAATTTTATCAAGTTCTAAAAACATTAGAATTAGACCACGACAGTCCCCTGCTTAACCCTTTCTGATGTAGCTACATAGCACGAACAAAACTCCCAGGCAGCTTACAAAACCCTGACCCGACCTGTCTTCTGCCTGCTTCTCTGAGCTCATCTTCTTTTCCTCCGCAGTCACGCTCAAAGCTGTATTCTCTCTGGCCTTCCAAGGCTCTGCCTCCACGGCAAGCTCTTTCCCTCCCTGGGACCTTGGCGTTAGTTCTTCCCTCTGCCTGGAATGCTCTTCCCTGCATCTTTACCTGGCTCACACCTGTTCTTTAGAATTTGGCTAGATGCGACTTGCACAGAATTTCTCCTCCTCCACCCAGCTAGAGCAACACTCTGTTACATCACCTCATTTTAGTTCTCAATAAATAAGACAGCTTATTTATTGGCTGTCTTAGGGCAAAAAGGTGCTTGTTTAAATGGAGCAGTGTCTTAAGAGAACGCCCCAAAAAGTAATAGTGAAATTGATGAATGATTTGGTAACCATGAATATTGTTTCATCGCTTACATAAATGTTCATAACGTGTGCTGCATTCAGCAGCCCTCGCCTCTTTCTTCATTAAAGGATGTACCCAAGAGACAAAGAAAAAGTGGTGCCTGTTGTTTCCTGTAGGCTCTGGGGTGGGTCAGATGGGTGAGGTTTATGGGCAGTTTCACTAAAGCCTGTCAGGCAGAGATCTTATCATAAGGCAAGCATAGATCTACTCTGATTTAGAAAAGTTCTTAATTATAACACTTCTGATTTACAAAATGTCAGGACTTAGTGTTATTGGGTGTTTCCCATATAGCACCGTTTGGTCTGTTCCTCTAAGTTTTAAAAGCTATTTCTCCACCGTTACTATAGATACTGGATTTTCTTTGCCATTACCCTCTACAGTGATGTAGGCAAATCTGTATGACATTTTCAATGCTATCAGAAGGAAAAAAACCTTTCAAAGCCACTCTTGAACCCATACATTTTCACTTTTCTAGGTCATGAAGAAAATAACAATTTGATTGTTCTTTATGGAATATAAGAAATGGGCACACCTACCCCACTACTGTGATCTGAGATCATACACTGCTTTGTAAAATTATTGTTATTTGTCTTATTTGCTTGTTTTGAGATTTATCTTTTAATAATACAGACAATCTATGCCAAAGACTTCTTTTTATTGCATTTTGTAATCAAGGTAAAACAATTATAGATGTCTATTTTGTATCAATGCACATTATCAGTCTTAAACTACATCTTTGCCAATTTCTTTTTTTTTTTTTGCATCCTCTTTGATCATTCACTCAGAAGATAAGCTGGAGATTTGTTATTTGAGTTTTTGCACACCTGAAAGGGTTTCACCAACAGAAGACAGCTTGGTTGCCTGTACAATGTTTCAATCGGTTGCCAAAAAACTAATTATATCGAGACTTTGAATTTATCCTCCTTGCAAGGGCTGAGCTTTGTGATTCTTTGACTGAGTTTCTTTTTTCTTTGATTCTGATTCTAAATTAAATCATTCCAGGGATAAGTGGACAAGGGTAGAACAAGCTGGCCATTCATATCCATGTTAGTGTGCTTGGTGGACTGTTTAAACCCTTTATTGCATTAGCATAATTTTGTTGTGACATGTTGGCAGTGTTCCATTTGACCGGGGTCCAATGTACAGGACTAATTAACCCATAGATGATGCTGGTCATTTCCCATCTGTCTTATTTGCTGGCACCAGTTCTCTGAGGCAGAAGACCCTGTCAAAGGCTCAGGTTACATCATTCTGCATCTACTTTTATTCATAGGCTTTTTTACCAGTGGCGTTTGGTGTGCCTCTGGCTGCCTGTGGATAAACTGGAGTAGCTCCCTATGGTTCAAGGTCACCTACAGAGGCCCAGTCTCCCATTTCTCTCTCCAAATTGTTCATATCTGCACATGATGCCAGAGGATGTGTATAGGAAGTCACCCTTGCCCTTGGCATAAGATCTAAATCTAGCTACATGACAGGAAACCAGCCATTTAGGCAGAGCTCACACCCAGTGACTTCTATGGCCAGGATCTAGGGTTTGGGGTGCACCTCCCTTCCAGGATAAGATCCCTTCCCATCAGATTTTCATGAACTTGTTTCCTTCCTACAGTTTCCTGGAATGTGCCTCACCTCTCCCCACCTCCTTCCCCCACCTTAGAGAACAGAAGCTTTTAGAGCTATTATTTTCATATGGGACTCTTTCCTCTCTGCCTTTCCTTCTTATTGTGAAAATACTAGGCGTTGAATCTATCTACTCCCCTCACCCCCCAAAAAAGCAGTGACAATGGAAAAATCTCCCGTCGGCTTTGTTCAGGAATCATCACAAGGAAAATGAATCAACAGAGGGCTTCAGACATCTCCTCCTCCAGACGGAGCCCTTTCTGTCTGCAGAGAGAAAAAATTGCATATTGTCTGGGTTTAACAGATTTCCTCTCGGCCTTGTTTATGTCCATCCATCCATTTAGCATCAAAACAGTTCAGGATTTAGTGGTCAGGTGGTCTGGGACAGAATGATCAGTATCCAAACCTCTGTCTTCAGCAGTACCTGGGAACATCCTGTGGACACAGTTCCCGGGCCCTCCACCCAGAGAACCAAATTCAGTAGGTTGTCATCAGGTCCAGAAATCTGTCTTTTTTGAAAGCTCCTGCGGTGTCTTGATCATCAGTCACACTGAAGAACCTCAGAGACTTTCTGCATCTTAGATCTGTAAATGCCTTAGGGATTAGTTAGTGCAAGCCTCTGATGGGAAACAGGCCCAAGATCACATAGCTGGGCAATCATTTTGCTAAAACACTTGAAGAGTCATTCAGTTATATCCAGCACATTCATTGAAGAAAGACAGGAACTTTTCTATTACAGCTTAGGAAAATTTGAGTCAACATGGCTCAAATTTTCTAATTTCTTTTTTTTTTTAATTGAAGCATAGTTGCTGTACAGTATTGTATAAATTACAGGTGTACAATATAGTGATTCACAATGTTTAAAGGTTATACTCCATTTATAGTTATTATAGAATATTGGCTATATTCCCTCGTTGTACAATATATCCTTGTGTCTTATTTTACATGGCGAAAAGCTGAAAGTATTTCCTCTAAGATCAAGAACTAGACAAGAAAGCCCACTCTCACCTCTCTTATTCAACATAGTTCTGGAAGTCCTAGTCACAGCAATCAGAGAAGAAAAAGAAATGAAAGGAGTCCATACTGGAAAGGAAGACGTAAAACTGTCACTGTTTGCAGATCACATGATATTATACATAGAAAATCCTAAAGACACCACCAGAAAACTACTAGAGCTTATCAATGGATTCAGTAAAGTTGCAGGATACAAAATTAATACTCAGAAATCTGTTGCATTTCTATACACTAACAATGAAATATATCGGAAAGAGAAATTAAGGAAACAATCCCATTTGCCATCGCATCAAAAAAATAAAATACCTAGGAATAAACCTATCAAATTTTCTAATCTCTAATTGCTCTTAAAGAGGCAAACCCTCTCACACCATGAAAATGCGGCTCATCAAGCAATAACTGCCTGGGAATTCCAAAGAGCCCAGGTTTCCCTGAGAAGCAAGTGTGATGTTTAAATCAGCTACTTTGCTGGACCAATAAATTATAACAAAATTATTTGTGTTTTCATTTTGGTCCCAGAGCTTCAGTTTGAAAACCTGATTCAGGGGCAGGCAGTGGACAGTGAGACGTGTTTGAAATACAAGACCAAGTCTTTGAGAAAAATGGCTTGCTAAGCTGGGGATCCTAGTGGGAGCTTCAGCACACATTGGACACTTGCTGGATGTCTTTAGGCTAACTGGAAAGTCATTTCAATAAGAGGGGCGAGGGGGAGGGTGGGATGAACTGGGAGATTGGGATTGACATATATACACTCCTATGTATAAAGCAGGTAACTCATGAGAACCTACTCTATTGCACGGGGAACTCTACTCAGTGCTCTGTGGTGACCTAAACGGGAAGGAAATCCTAAAAAGACGGGGTATATGTATACGTAAAACTGATTCACTTTGCTGTACAGCAGAAACTGACACAACATTGTAAAGCAACTGCACTCCAATAAAAACTAATTTAAAAAAATAAGAGGGGAAATGATGATCTCTTTGTTTTTATTCTACTGCGTGATTGAATCACACATGTTTATTGTAGGTGATGCACGATCATTTTTAGAAGGCATTTTGATGTTTTGAGAAAATAGTTTTAACCATGATTTGCAATATGTGGATTTCTTACACATTAGGTTCCTATCTCTTCTTAAATTAGAATCTTATTTCTTACCGGAGTCGGAACTACACACAAACCACACAGATAATAAGATTTGAACCAACTGTGAAAAACATGATCAGTCTTAATCAGAGAGTAAAAAGTGAATGTTTAGAACACGTCTAAGAACATATGTGTTGAATCCTTGCCTTTATCCACCAGCCACAGCGACCAAGTGATACAGAGTCAAATATTTTAAAAATCACGTTGTGTTGAGCCCTCTCCTGGGGTTGTCTCTGGCAGTAGTGATTATGTTCCTTCAGAGCAGGGCTTCAGAGAAAGAATGCCAACTATGCAGAGAAGCAGTGAAGAATGTATTCACCTCTGAGCCCTGACCTGCGGGTCAGAAGGAGACATCGCTGCCAGCGGAACCTTGAAAGCAGATGATAAACATGATGGATATCTGGGAACTTAAAAGAGAACAAGGGCCAGATCCTGTCCGAGCAACTGGCCGGCCCCAGGGTTGCGCGGACGCCTATTGCTCAGCGCCTTTCCTGAGCGCCACATTCCTGGGTGCAGCACGTGCACTTGCTCAGATTTTCACAGCAGTGGACCGTGACTCTTAGAAGTGGAGGTGCCCGCCCAGGGTACAGAGCTGGCGACCCAGCTGGTGGCTGAGCAGGACCCCCGGCCTGGTCTGTCTGACTTCCCCAGTCTCCCACTAAAAATGGTTTAACTGGTCATCTTGAAATCTAAAAGTAATTGAGTGGCCTTTCAGAAGATTCATTTGCCCCAGGTGTCTCCCGTGGGGATAAATCAAAGATCAGGCTTTTCTTTCCGAGGGAGGTAAACTGAGGCAGGGGAGAGGGTGTTGAGGCTGAGTAGGTGGGAGACGGCAACGGTCCCCGTGTGCCCACCGGCACCGTTGGTGAAGACTCCACGAGGAAAAGCTCAGGCTTTGGTCCCCTTCCGGTCACTGCCCCGGGTCAAGGGCAGGAGGGATTTTGAGGGCTCCATTCAAACCTGCCTCCTCACACTGTCCTTCAGGGCTGCTGATGTTCTAGCTTCTGCTGCTTCTTTTAAAATTCCCTGCATGTCCAGCGCACCCAAGAAAACCAGACTCTGCTGGGCCCGACTCAGGTTCCCGGTTCCCTTTCCTGCCTCTGACACTTGAATGTTCTGTGCAGGGCCCGTGCCTCCCTTCCAACCCTCGTGGGGAATTTTACCCCATTCTTTAGAAAGCAGCTCAAAAGCCAGCTCCTTCCCCCTTACAAGACACAATTCCCCACTCCCCAGGGCATTTTTCTACACTCTGCCTTCTGTGGTTCATCTACCCGTATATATTTATTTACTGAAAAATTATTACGTAATATTCCATACATCCTCGAATGAGGATCCGTTGGCTTTTGGAGCCTCAGCAGGAATTCATGGATTGAAGTATGTTTGATGGGTGTTAACTTATTGCATCACGGCGTCCATCAAAGCACGGATGGTGGGAACCTCTTCAAGTTGGTGGCAGAGTTCTGAGACTCGACTCTAATCTGTAATAACCTCCTGGCTTTCAGTCATGACAAGATGTTCCAGGCTCAACTACCTGCCCTGTACCTGGATCAGCCATTTCTCCAAGCGACAAGGCTTTCCTCTGTTATCAGACTTCTTAATTTTGCCAAACCAGGGAGTGTAAATTGGTATCTCACTGTAGTTATAATTTGTAGTTCTCTAACACTTTAATAATACTGTGCATTTTATTTACCAGCTGTGTTTTCTCCATCTGTGCTGCCTGGCTATGATCTTGTTTAATTTATATGTATGTATGTGTATGTGTGTGTGTGTGTGTGTGTGTATATATATATATATGTATGTATGTATATGTATGTGTGTATATATATGTATATATGTATGTATATGTATGTATGTGTATGTGTGTATATATGTATATATGTATGTGTGCGTGTATATATATGTATATATGTATGTATATGTATGTGTGTATATATATGTATATATGTATGTATATGTGTGTATATATGTATGTATATGTATGTATGTGTATGTGTGTATATATGTATATATGTATATGTATGTATGTGTATGTGTATATATATGTATGTATGTATGTATGTGTATGTGTGTGTATGTGTATGTATGTGTGCGTGCACATATATGTATAGACACATATGTGTATATTCATCCATATACACACATACATACACGGCTATGTACGTATATATGTTTCTAATGGATTTATAGTTCATTTTTTATTCCGCACAGTAATCATTTGTCAGTTATTTGTTTTACAAATATCTTCCCCTGTTTTACCATTTATACCATCCCTTTATTATAGTTCCTCTCGTGGGACAGAACTTTAAAATTTTCTGTGGACAGATTAAAAGCATTATTGTTAAAGGAAACACATTTAGAGGAAAAGACACAGAATAAAAATGTACAGCTCAGTGAATTATCACAAAGTGAGCCCTCTTGTAGCTACCACTGACGTTAGGAAAAAGATGACCACCCGAAGCTCAGGCATGTACCAGTGTCTCCTGCTTCTCTGGAGATAACTCACTGCTCTTCTGACTTTTAAGGCAATCCTTGCCTTTCCTGAGAGTTGTTTCTCCAGACTTTCATCTCTGACCTCAGTAGTTTAGTTCTGCCTGTTTGGGGGACCTTCATGTAAGTGGAGCTACACAGGATGCTTTTCTGTGTTCTTTCACTCACCTTTCTTGGAAACTGGCAAGGTCATTCTAAAACGTGTGTGGAAATCGAAGGACCAAGAATAACTAAGACAATCTGGAAGAAGAACGAAGTTGGAGAACTTAATGTTGCGGGATGGCAATACTTATTATAGAGCTTCTACAACTGAGACAGTGTTTGCAGTCTCCCACTGGGTGAATTTATTCACACAATTTATTCATCCACTATGTGGCTGATGGACATCTGCATTATTTCCTTTTGATGGCTATCGTGAATTAAGCTGCTTTGGCATGCTCACGTCCATCTCTTGTAATGTATGTGCAAGCCTTTCTTTGGGGTATATGCCTAAAAGTGAAGTTGTAGGTAGTTACTTGTAGGTAGAGTGACCATAAATTCCCTTTGATCCAGATAATCCAAGTTTATGCCTTGGATTATGTCCCATCTTTTTTTTTTTTTTTTTTTTTTTTGGCCATGCCACATGGCTTGTGGGATCTTAGTTCCCTGACCAGAGATTGAACCCAGGCCCTTGGCAGTGAGAACTCGGAGTCCTAACCACTGGACCGCCAGGGAATTCCCTATGTCCCATCTTAATATGTTTTATATAAATATCCAACTGTCCTGGAATAATTTATTGTAAAGACCACCCCTTCCTCACTGCTCTTGAGTGTCACCTTTGTCATAAAATAAGTGTTCATATATGCTATTTCTCCTACTTGTCTCCACCCAAAAACTTGTAGTTCATTTCCCAGGTTAAACCACCCTCCCTTCTCTAAATGTTCACTCTCTCCCTTCTAGGTGTCCCCATGTGTGTGGCGTCCCCTCCATCACTTGTCACACAGGTAGTGACTGTGGTTTTCGGCTAGGCAGTCAGGTCTTAGAGCTGTGCCTCATTGATTCTCCCGCCTGCCCCAGACCTTCTGCAAATTAATGAATGGAATGCATGTATAGCCAGAAGTCTCCATCGTAATTATGCTGGCATTGATCAAGGGCTCGAAGCACTATTTTTTTTTTTTTTTTTAAATTATTTATTTATTTTATTTATGGCTGTGTTAGGTCTTCGTTTCTGTGCGAGGGCTTTCTCTAGTTGCGGCAAGTGGGGACCACTCTTCATCGCGGTGCGCGGGCCTTTCACTGTCGCGGCCTCTCTTGTTGGGGAGCACAGGCTCCAGACGCGCAGGCTCAGTAATTGTGGCTCACGGGCCCAGTTGCTCCGCGGCATGTGGGATCTTCCCAGACCAGGGCTCGAACCCGTGTGCCCTGCATTGGCAGGCAGATTCTCAACCACTGCGCCACCAGGGAAGCCCTCGAAGCACTATTTATTGTATCTGATCTATTCCTTCCAAGCTCTGTGCTAAATAGGCGTTTGTGGAATCCTGGAACTCACTCCTGGCTTGACCACTTCTTAGCTCTGCGGTCATTCTCGCTCCAATACCAATGGCTGCTGTGACAAAAGTCACACATTCAGGTCATGAAGGTGTCCTTGGTGGAGCCTGCACCTGAAAGCTCTCAGTTTGGACCTGCCGGGCTTCCCCACTCCTTGCCCATCAGCACATTGTTTGGACTGACCATGTTTACAGGTCATTCCACTGTCTGATCTCCCTGGAGGCGTGACAGTCCCCATTGTCCCCCTCAGCTGGCTGGGGGCTGCACATACTTGTACTGTTGGGGGCAAATGCAGATCTGTTTCTTTTCTAGGCTGTATATCAACACAGCATAGCTCCCTGTTTCCTCTCCGTGGAACTCCATTCATTTCATATTGTGTCCAAATTTCCTTCTTTTGTGTAGGGATTCCCCTATTTCCTGTCAAGCTCTTAATTTTTCCTTGTCTCTGTTGCTGTTTAAACATTCAGTGTGAATATCAGGAGAAGTTCCTGCCCCCATCAATTGCTAAGTCCTTGAGTCTCACAGAAGTTCCCCTAAAGGACAAAGACGTACAGTTGAAGGACTCCCAGGGCTGAGGGCAGTGTGGCCATCCTGCTGGCATCTTCTGGAATCTACCACAACGGCCACAGGGATGATTGCTGGTCATCTTCTCATGAGAAATCACTTCAAACCAGCCAGTTGACTAAAAAGGTTGACAGGACCTCAGAAAATAAATATCATTTGTATTCCGTACAGGCAAGTCTTCAGAAGGGCGGTATTCTGAAGGTTTGTTTGCTAATTGATTTATCTGGGAATCAGAAGGCTCTTTTTCAATCAAAACTGTGTTATAATAATTGTTAGGTCCACAGAAGTTTATCTAATATAACCTCAAATAATAGACCATTTCCATGAAAATAATGTAGTAAAGAAAGCAGTTTCACCACTAGTAATTATGCAATTTTAAAAACATATTCCAGTGAAATTAAATACAAAACCATTTCAGATGTAGAGGATGATGAAAATGTAACTAGACATTTATGGAGATATAAGTGGGATTCCCAACATTTTTAAGAGCTTTACAGAAATGACATATAATATCTGGTTTCACTTAAAAAGTGCAGATTTACTTTTTAAATAAGTGAATTGATAGCACCACTTCACGAATCCACCAAATATAAATCTGATATTGTCAGATTTAATGTGTCTTTTAATATAAGAAGTAGTTAAGGCCATTGGTAGGCGTTCATAAAACGTGTGTTACTTCATTCTATCCCGACAACAACTAGGAGGGAAGGACTATTATTCCCACTGTACAGTGTGAACACTGAGGTTTAGAAAGGATTAAGTTACCCATTAGTAGACTGGAGAGATTAGATCCAAGTTACCCTCTTTCTAACATCCCCACGTTTCTTCGCAAAGAGAAGGAACTGACCAGAGAAGAAAGAGAAATGTGTGTACTCTAGTGTGAGATGGGGAGAGAAAGAGGTCTATCTCTTGAACTCCACAGCCCAGAGCTGTAGCAGCTGGTGTTTCTTGAATGTTCATCATCTGGTGCAGCTCGTGTCTTATTCTACTTAACCACAATCACCCCATAAATTAGATACTTCTGTTCTCACTCCCATTTTGCGTGTGAGGAAACTGAAACGGAGAGAGGTTAAGCTGACTGTCCAAAGTCATGTGGCAAGGAGGCAGCGGTGCCCTCAGACAGCGGCTCCTGAGCCAGCTGCCCCCATCCACCACATACACACGACAGCCCCAGGAGGCGGCTTCAGACAGTCAGAGAAGCTGAGAGACAAGTGATGAGACAGCAGACAGGGTGATGGGGCGCTCAGGGGGAGCAGGGCTACTTCAGCTGCAAGGCCTCTCCGAGATGACATGCCATCAAGGCTAGAATGAAAAGAAGGAACAGCATGGATGCCCTGGGGGAAGGGTCTCTATGCTGAGCCGACCACCCAGGATGCCACCTCATCACAGCTCAGCCCTTCCCTTCACGCAGGGCCTCTCGCACGCAGGAGCCCGAAAGGATATGAAGTCATTTGTACATTTGGGGACTTGCCAAGATCTTGGGCAGCGTCCCAGAAAAGATCCACTGTAATGGGAAATGCTGGCAGAGGCTTGGGGAGAAGAAATGCAAAGACTCTGTATTAGTCAGGGCTCTCCAGAGAAACAGAACCAATGGGAGACAGATGAGATAGATAGATGATAGACAGATAGATAGAGGGATAGATTATTGATAGATAGAGGGATAGATTTATAGATGGATAGAGGGATAGATTATTGATAAATGGATGGATGGAGAGATAGATTATTGATAGAGGGATAGATTATTGATAGATGATAGATAGAGGCATAGATTATTGATAGATGATAGAGGGATAGATGGAGAGATAGATTATTGATAGATGATAGATAGATAGATGATAGATAGATAGATAGATAGATAGATAGATAGATAGATAGATAGATGGATAGATAGGAGAGAACCAGGAAAGCAGGTGGTAGAATTCAGCCTGGGTGTGAAGGTCTGAGAACCAGGAGTGCCAGTGTCCGAGGGCAAGAGAAGATGGATATCTCAGCTCAGAGAGTGAGTGAATTCACCCTTCCTCCACTTTTTTTGGAGTCAGGCCCTCGAAGGATTGGATGGTGCCCCTCCAGCCACCACCTCCCACCACACACATCGTTGAGCGCAATCTTCTTTACTCAGTCTACAGATTCAAGTGTTAATCTCTTCTGGAAACACCCTCACAGACACACCCAGAAATCATATTTTACCAGCTACCTGGGCATCCCTTAGCCCAGTCAAACTGACACATAAAATTAACCATCACAGGCTCCTAAAGCTGGGAGAAGCTGGGCAAGTTTAGGGATCTGAAAGATCAGAGAAACACTGTGTAGTGAAGGAGATGGAGAAAGAGATAGAGACAGAGACAGAGACAGAGAGACAGAGGGAGAGACCAGGTCATGCATTTCTTACTCATTTCCACGGACTGTCACTGGGTGATTGATACAGGGGAGTGAAAGAAGCATTCCCTGGGAATGATTTTAAAAGACCCCTTTGGGAGGGGAGGAAACTCGCTCCGCTGCTTCTTCTGCCCCTTCACTCCCTGGACAGTACTCTCTGTGCCCTGCTCTGCCTTCATCACCCACAGATGTTCAGCTCAGGTAGAGAGAGGCTGTCAGTGGGGCAGGTCCTCTGCTATGAGTGAATGTAACTTGATTGACGTCCACGTGGAAACTCTGGAATTATTTTACTACCTCTACTCCATAGTAACTCTTTCAAAAGGGCATATTAGATTCTGTGTCATATTGGTAACATGGACAAACATCTATTTCTATACTGATTTCTCAACAAATGCGTGTGCATTCAACTGGATTTTGTTTCCAGTTGAAATAGCTTTTTAGATGAAAGCTGAATTGGGAGTTCTGTGTGTATCTCAAATCTTAGAAGGAAACAGTGAACGTTAAGCACAAAATGGGAAGATATTAACTATGGCAGGATAAGGAGGCCATTCTTGATGTAGTCCCCATATGTTATTTTGATTTTAACATCATAAATTTCAATTCCATCATTATGAAATCAATCACTGAGGTGTATTTCAGAGTAATGGGATAACCTCCAAGCACCTGCTTTCTGGTTGGAATTGTTTTGCCTGCAAAAACATGCCAACATTTTAACACACTTTCCAAGTGGCCATTTATCAAACATAATAATGCCGGCGGGAAATCTCCAGTCACAGAGTTCCCCATATCCTCATGAGAATCCCACAGACGGTTTCACCTCTAATGATCTCCTTGGTTTGCAACATCTATGACTGAAATCACATTCAAGCACTGGCATTTATCACTCAGCAAACAGATTGCCTATGTTGATCTTAAACTCTAAGAACGTCAAAAGGCTGAGGATGTGGGTCGGATCCGGCTCTTTCCACTGAGAAGATGCTCTTCGTGAGCTACTTCTAAGAAATGACATCATCCAGACTCTTGTAGCCAGTTTCTCCTAACTCTACCCACAGAGACAAAGGCAAGGTTTAAGAGTGCTTTCTTAATACACGAGGCACTGGACACAATCTCATTTCATGATCCCCAAATCAAAGGACTTCATTTTTATTACCACCCCTCCCACAGTTTTATAGATGAGGATGAGGAAGAGGGTTAGAGCCAACCTAAGGCCACAGAGCCGTTACTAGAAGACCTGGAATTTGAACCCAGCCTTGCCGACTTCACAGCCTGGATTCCTAACCCCTACTTTACTTCCAGTAACTACCCCCACGGGAGAGTGACTCTCTAAGGAGAGATCCTGAGATAGTTTACGAGCCAGTGCTGGTGAATCCGATCTCTTTGGTGGAGTTGCCTGCTGGGGAAGCAGAAGCCCTCATTTACTCCACCTTGTGGCATCTAGCCCCGCCTACAACTTGCTCTTTCCCCTGAGGCCACGTAAACACGGAGGGACTAAAACAAGCCTGGTGGTCATCCAGTGGCAGTTCCCAGACCCAAGACAGAGCTTGAGAGACTCTCCCTCCTTTTCCCTGAGTCTGCATTTAACCAGCACACCAGTAATTCTGAGATCACTTGGAAAACACGGGCTTTGAGGATTGAAAGCACATGGCATCCTTGGTCTGGCTGTATGCAAATGGAACTGGGATTCACGTCAGCTTGCATTCCTGAGCGTCTGCTGGGTGCCCGCTCTGGCTACGTGGGGCTTTTGACACTCGTTTTCATTTACCCCCAGGTCAACCCCGTGACAGGGGCTATTCTGATGACCCCCATCCTGGGGAACAGGAGAAGCCTGAGACCCCACCAGGTTCTCACCACACTCCCCTGAAGTCCCACCCCTCGGGCATGGTGGGTTTTGAACCCAGGCGGTCTGCGTCCACCAGAGCTTGCGTTACCTGCTACTGCACCTGTGCCTTCCTCAGGCCTGCTTGCTTCTTAGGTGTCTCCACGGTTTTCAGGTTCATATTCTCCCCTCATCTGTCCCCTGGCTGCCAGCGGACGTGCTCCCAGAACCGCTCCGACAGCCAGTGTACCATCTCAGCCACACCCCAGGTACTGCGTGACAAGCTCCCCGAGCACCGACATCACATTTTGCCTTCGGATGGTCATGCCTTTGGACGGTCATTGCCTTGTCCCCAAGTTTGCCGTAGCCCTTGTGCGATGACATGGGAGCGGGCGCTTTGCAGGGGAAGTGGTGCTGAACATGACGTACTGGTGCTGGTCTGTGGGCTGGTGGCCTTTGGCAGAAGCCTGGTGTCTGGACCACATGCCAGAGTCCTTGCATCTCTGAGACAGAGGAAACCACATCTCCGCCTGTTCCTGGCCGTGACTACACAAAGCAGCATTTCCAACCCTTTTCCACAGGGAAAGCACCTATTAATTATGCTCAAGGTTTGGACTTTGAAGGATGCAAAATGGGTCTTTCCAGACCCTTTGATGGTGAGGCCAAGCTGTGATTAGAGAGCTGGCCTCCTGGCCTGGGGGGAGGGCTGTTGGCTTGGGCTCTGCCAGCTGTTGAGCCAGAGAATCTGTTGAGCAGCTTCTCCAGGGCTGGAGTCACCCTGTATCCCAATAAGGGGATACATATGGGCCCCCAGCGTGAAAGGACAAGTGGGAGGCAAAACTCTGGGAAAATCACACTTTAAGGGTGAGCTGAGGCAGATTTGCCACGGATTCCAAAAAGGAACAGCCAAGGAGATAGCAGAAAAGTCCAAAAATGAGTGGTGAACCAGTGAGCCTCATATGCCTTGGGAAAGTTTGGGTTTCAAGTATTATGTCTCTCTTCCTTTAAACCATTAAATTCTGGGATATTGTGATTCTTTGGACTACAGACTGCATTTCCCAGACCCACCTTTAACGTGAGAAACGGCACCAGAGCCTTTGTCATTTATTTAGAAAAATAAGTTCACTCCAACTTCACTGGGAGATACTCACACACGGTAAGATGTAGATTCCGGGGAACACTGGAAAATCCCCTCTGAGTTGTTAGGATGTCAACAGCAGACCTGTGTGCTTACAGAACCAGATTCAGAGAAGGTCTGCACCAATCCCACCTGCTTGGAACTTCACGCATTGAACAAATGAACTCCTCTGGCATGTCCTGCAGGCTGCCTTGAGCATGACGCTGTGTCTCAAGGAGGACTGAGAGGTGGGGAAGCCGGGGTCTCTGCTCCAGGAGCCTTCAACATGGCGGAGCCTATTGACAGTAAAAGGAGCAGGGACACTCTGGGATGGCTAAGCTCTGGCCACTCCCTCCCTGCCCCATCATCCACTTACTAAATGAATCTGATCAGAGACAACCAGGGTTTTGTGTCCTGCTGCCTGTGGCTCCCACCTTAGAGACTGACTCAGTGTGGGGTTTTCTCATGCAAGGGTTCAGCCAGTGGAGATTATTTTGGAGCCACTAGGAAGGCTTTTATCTTAGAATGTCTTTTCTTCACAGTGACATATGGCTTAAATCCCACCACTGAAGAGTCATTCTTTCGGGCAAACACTGCTTTCGCAAGCAACATACCTCTAACGTGAGTACTGATGGACAGATTTATGCATATTTACTTTATGTACTTACATATTTGCATATTTTCCTTATTTATTATACACCTAGGGAATGCTAATAGACCAGCCTGAGAGAGGTTTAAGTAATTAAACCATATCTCATATAGTAAAAAATAAACTTGTGTTGGCCAATGAATAATAATGAAGAAAATTAAACACTGTAAGTCACTGTATTCACCCCAATCCCAACCTGGTCCCTTGGCTGACTCTGGCCGACAGAGAAGGTTTTCCTTTCCTATTGCTGGTGTAACAAAAGACCATAAACCCAGTGAGTTGTGGAATGGGTTCAGCCAAGTGGTGAGCTGATGCTCCGGGCAGAGTGGTGCTGGCTTTCCCTAGTGGCCTTCTGAGCATGGAAAACAATGCGCAGTGATGGTTAGTTATATGTGGGCTCATGTGATTAAAGGCAAATATTTCAGAGATAAGAAACGTTTTGGCAAATCAGTGTTGTTTGAGTGAGCATTACCTAGTATTTCCAGTTACTTCTGTACAACTCTTCTGTATTATTTGGATTTTTTAATAAGGAGATAGTTGTTACACAGCCATAGATAGCTGATACAGTAACTTTTTAAAGTTTATACACAGACAGTATGTGGTAGAGTTAGACCTTGAACTTGGGCAGTCTGGCTCCAGAAATGTGCATTTAATTATGTCACTGTTCTGAAGGGATCAATGACTGTCTTACTACATGTGGCAGAGCTGCTAGGATGGGGGTGGTGGGAGCAGGTATGGGGTAAGCACCCTGGGGGGCCTCAGCCTTGGGTGTTTGCAGTGACTAATGATGCAAAGGGTCTCGTGCCTGCACAGCTGTGGCCACTCAGATGTTCTGGAAATGGCAGGCTTAGCCCTGCCCAACAGCTGCTCTCATTGCAATCAGGACAGGGGACAGAGTCACGCCCCACCACCTCAGCCTGTCAGGCTTAGAGTGGTCTGGTGGCCATGACCCAGCCCTGGTGTGCTTGGGGTGAGACTGGGTACCACCCTTGGCCTTCTCCTGCCCTGGCATTTTGGACTGGCCTTATAGCCAGAATTGTGTCTCAGCCCCTTTGAAACTCCAGTGGGAACCAGACACTCTGTTCTCACAGCCAGCTTGCACAGGCCTGGCACTCCATGGTTCTGGCTAGCCCATCTCTCCACAATGAGGCTGCTCCAGTGACCCTGGCTGGGGGCCAGCTTGGAATCCCAAACACCACCACGTGCCTGGCATGGAGTCCAGAGGCTTCCTGATCCTCCTGCCGCCTGATTAGATCTCCTTTGATGGTGTGAGAGATGCCCGTGTGACCGCTGTCTCCCCAGTGGGTCATAAAACCTGCTTCCTCTCCCCTGGGGCCAAGAGAGCTGCTTCCCCATCCTATGAGCTAGGCTTGCTTCCCTCCACATCCCAAACATGTGCAAAACTTATTGTGTCCGATGGAGGAAGTGCCCCACCCTGACTCCAGGAATCAGCCCTCCAATGGCCATAACGAGTCTACTTAGGGACTGGCCAGTCTAGGGGAAGTCCGCGACAATTAAAAGTAAGCCAGAGGATGGTGCCAACCCTAGTGAAGGCCGAATGGTCCTAACCCTTGGACAATCTATGATGGCTTGTAGGCTGCCCCTCTTGGGCACCAGGCACAATGGGTCCAGTTCTTCATTTTTTAAGAGTCTGGGGAGCATATATGGGGGAGGAAGGGGTCCACTCAGTGGTTCCAGCCTAGTCGTAGCCAAATATCTTTTATCTGACAGATAATTCCCTACTGGAAAGGTTAAACCTTTCATAGACTATTGGAAGGGGCAGCAGAAAGAGAAAGAAGACAGACTGGAGAGTACTTCTGCCCACTCCCACGGTCAGCCGGATAGTATAAAAGGCTTTTGTAGTCAATGGGCGCCCTGACCTAACTTCCTCCTGCCCATGTCTCCCATGCCATTGTTAAGCCATGTGAGAGGCTAGGGTATCACTAATTTACTTCTACTCCTAATAAACACTGGATGTATTTATTCCATGAAAGAAACTGTGCCCAACTGTCAAGGTGTCAGCATGTGACCCCAAATCTCGCCTCTACCACGCATTGTATGCCATCTAGGCTGGTTCCTGGTCCTTGGTCCAAAGAGCACGACATTTGAAATGAATTTATTTATATGCAGATGCTGACCCACCCTAGTACCGAGCAGCTGGAGGCCTGGGTTCCAACTTGAAACCACCACAGAGCTGTGACCTTCAAACTCAGTGTTTTGTGGACTGCCTACTGCTGAGATAGAATTGAAGAGCCAGCACCCATGAACAATGCCAGAAAAAATTCCCTCTTGTCTTCCATCTCGCTTTTACCAGGTGCCTCCAGAATTAAAGAGACGCAAAAAGGAACTTCAACTATATCATGTGGTGATGGTTAAACACGCCAGAAATTACAGAAAGGAGGTGAGATAATTATTTGAGATTTTAAATGTACAAATGTTATTATTTTATTAGGTAAGATAGCAGAAGTGAAGGAAATTTTCTGCATCCTTTCAAGATGCATGCTAAAGTATTTGGGTGAAAAACATCGTGACATCTGACTTCGAAATACTTCATCATAAAGAAAAGATTTTTTTTTTTTAATGGCAAAATGTCAACACTTGTTAAACCAAGATTTACAGGTTGCTCTATTTTTCTGCATATCTGAAAAATTCACAAGGAAAAGTTTTAAAATCAGTTCTTATTTCTTTTAGGAACAGAATTTTTCTGGGGGGCAAGATGGGTAATGTTAGTCTTTTTTTCTCCTCCAAAGTACAAAATTATACAGTTTATTATAGAAGCTTTTAGGTTATACTAAAAATCCTCAGAAGAGAGGATAAAAATCATGATGATATCAACACAGAGACAGCTCAGGGATGAGCACTGTTAATATTCATGTGCATTTCCTTTCTTCTATGCATATTACAAACCATTGAGAATCACACTTTATGAGGATGGACCTGTCCGAACTTACCAATATTTAACTGACGAAACAGAAATGAACATCATTCAACTTAATGCATACAAGAGCACCCTATACCTCTGCAATTGAACTTATCATTTTTATGGCTGAATGGTATTTATCAGTTGAATATACTTCATTTTTTTCACAAACATTTTATTATTTTGGAAATAATCGGGCATTTATTTCACTCCTAGTTTTCTGCTACTATAAATAATGATGTGATTTACATTTTGGTGCATTGATCTGTATCTGAAATTCAGATTATTTCTTTAGGTGGGTTCCCCTGTGCAAGAGAATGTGAATAAGTTTAAGACTCTTGACCCATGTTGCTGAATTATTTTGCAAATGTTCTGTTCTCCCACCCGCGGTAATGAGATTGACTTTCAATGCACTCACTCCAGCTTTAGGGGTCCTTTTATGAATACAGTCACTAATGCAGTGCAGGAAACGTGCATGCCAAGTTGCATTAATTTACACTTCTTTATTTGGGGAACATTTTCAATATTTCATTATCTCTTGAATGTCTCCTTTGTGCATTATTTGCCCATGTATCTCTGAGAACTGTAGTTTTTTTATCTTCCAGTATGAACATCTTTTTATTGTTTTTTTCCTGATTATAACAATAGTACATGCTTATCGTAGAAAATTAAAGAAAGAAAATACTCTATAACCTCATCACTCAGGGATAACTGCTCCAGTTATTCTGGTAAGTTTTTTTGAGGTTTTGCTTTGGTGAGATACACATGCACACACACAGGTGCACACACACACACACACACATGGGCTCAGAAGTGCATGCATATTTGCATGCACACCCACGCACACGCATGCAACATACCACTACACACACATGCACAGGTGTGTACACACACACCTAAGCATGCATTATAAATACACTTCCCCTTTTCTATTTACCATTATTTTATGAGCGTTTTAACAAATCATTAAAAGTTCTTAATAAACATGTCTTTATATTCCAACATACCATTTTATGCATGTAGAAAAAGTTATTAACATTTCCTTATCATTGGACATTTAGATTATTTCTACACCTTTACAGTTCTAAATAATGCCGTGATAAACATGCTTTTCTATAAGTACTTGACAGAGATGAAGAATATTAATCTTTTATCCCCATTTATTTGTAGTGAGCATTTTTCTCAGGATTTTGTTTTGTTTTTGGCCTTTCATTCTATTTTTAAAATTCAAAACAATCATAGGACTTTTTCTTTTGTGAGTAATTCCAGTTCATAGATGACCCTTCCCATCCAGATAGCAGATTCTCCCTCTCTGATACTTTTCTCTGATATTTGTATAATTCAAGTTTTTCCTCATTTAACCTTTAGTAGATCATGAAAACGTGGATTGCAGAGTATAACGGTGTTGTACTCTTGCATACTAGCCACTGATGGGTTCAGTTTTTGTACTTGGGATAGTGAGTGAAAACTAACACTCCACCCTCCATGCTCTACCAACTGGTTAATCATTACTGTTAGTTTTCAGGCTGTTAATGAGTTTGAGATTTTTTGTTTGCGTTTGTTTCGGTTTCATCATTAGTTAATGGGTAGCTGGGGAAGCGTATTAAAGGCAGTCTCTGTCTTGATGTGTCAGATGGGCCAGCTGACCTGGAAGGTCCTGTCCCTGGACGTGTTTCCACTGCCTTCTGGGGAAGCATCTTGCATCTGTCACAGGGGCAGGACTGGTTTAGGAATAGGGGAGCCACACACTTGCTTTAAATAACTGGGATCTGGTACCGTTGAGACTGATAATCAACCATAGCCAACAAAATCCTTTGGCAGCATCTAGGAAAGCAAAGGGATACTATCAGCACACAGACAAGGCCTCCCTTGTGAAAATGTCTCACCACAGTGCCGATGGAGGAGCAGTTCCATGTGATGACAAAGGAACCAAGAACATACGCTGGGGGAAGGACAATCTCTTCAATAAATGATGGGAAAACTGGAGAGCCACATGCAAAAGAGTGAAATTGGACCACTGTCTTACACCATACACAAAAATTAACTCAAAATGGGTTAAAGACTTGAATGTAAGTCCTGAAACCATAAAACTCCTAAAAGAAAATAGGGGAATAAGCTCCTTGACATTGATCTTGGCGATGATTTTTTTGAATCTGACTCCAAAAGCAAAAATAAATCAGTGGGACCACAACAAACTAAAAAGCTTCTGCACAGCAAAGGAAGCCATCAACAAAATGAAAAGCAGCCTACTGAATGGGAGAAAATAATTGTAAATCATGTATCTGATAAGGGGCTAATATTCAAAATATATAAAGAACTCCTACAATTCAAATAGCAAAAAAACAAACAATCTGATTTAAAAATGGGAAGAAGATCTGAATAGACATTTTCCTGAAGAAGGCATGTAGATGGCCAATACGTACATGAAAAGATGCTCAACATCACTAATCATCAGGAAAATGCAAATCAAAACCACAACGAGATACCACCTCACACTTGTTAGAAGGGCTGTTGTCAAAATTGAACAACAAATAGCAAGGGCTGGCGAGGATGTGGAGAAAAGGGAACCCTCATGCACTGTTGGTGGGAATGTAAATTGGTGCAACCACAAAAAATTAAAAAATAGAAATACCATATGATCCAGCAATTCCACTTCTGGGTATTTATATGAGGAAAACGAAAACACTAACTCAAAAAGATACAGGCGGCCCCCATGTTCACTGCAGTATTATTTACAATAGCCAAGATATGGAAACAACCCAAGTGCCCATCCATAGATGAATGGATAAAGAAATCTGGGAATACTATCCAGCCATAGAAAAAGAAGGAATTCTCGCCATTAGTGACAACATGGATGGACCTTAAGGATATTATGCTAACTGAAATAAATCAGACAGAAAAAGACAAATACTGTATGATTTATATATGTGACAACAACAACAAAAAAGCAGAAAAGAAAACAAGCTCATAGATACAGAGAACAGACTGATGGTTGCAAGAAGCAGGGGGTTGGGGGTGGGAAAAATGGGTGAACTGGTTTAGTTTTTCATTTTAAATAAATTGAATAAAAAGTTTTTGAAAGATATGAATGGTACTCACATCAAGGGGCACTTAGGTTGTGCCATACACATCACGCATGCCTTGCATCTATTCCTTTATTTAATTCAACAAGCCTCTGAGGTAAGTCCAATTAGCGTGATCCTTTGAACGATGGTGAAATCTAGTAACCTGTTCAAGGTCACAAAGCTCTTAAGTGGTGGGGTCAGGATTAGGAGCCGGGCAGTCTGACTCCAGAGCCCAAGTTCTTATCCTTCTGAAGCAATCTTCCCACATGTAGGATACATGGCAGCTCTGAAGCATCTTCAGGAAGGCTGCTTCCCGCAAGTCAGAGAATTTCTCTGAAGTGGGAGGAGTGATCAGGGAGGGCCTGATATTCATAAGCCTGGAAGGTACTGACAGCCCAAGTTACCTCCCTTAAAGAGAACCCACTGAACGGCTGTAGCTGCAGACAGTCTCCAGTGACTACACCCTCACATCATGCTGAGGTCACTGACCGAGCACCACGGGCCAATAGAGCCAGCCATTCCTGCCCTGGGTGGGCATCCTCTAACAGACAATTTTGCTCTGGGGCTCCCCACAGCCTGTCTGGTGTGTTTTCTCAGAGCTGCACTGCATCTGAGGTTCTTCCTGTGCAATCCTCATCCCTTCCTTCCTTCCCTCTCTCCTTCCACAGATGTCTGCCCTGCTCAGAGGTCTGAAGGTTCCCCCTGTCTTCTCCTGTCCCCTCTTCTTTACCTTCTCCTGGCATTTTCTCAGTCTCTTGCATATTGTTATGGGTTGAACTGTGTTCCCCCAATTGATGTTGAAATCTATGATGGTTAATTTTATGTATCAACTTGTCTGGGCCACAGGTGCCTAGATATTTGGTCAAACATTATTCTGAGTGTGTCTGTGAAGGTGTTTCTGGATGAGACTAACATTTGAATCCATAGGCTGAGTAAGGCAGATTGCCTTCCCTACTGTGGGTGGGCCTCATCCAATCAGTTGGAGGCCTGAAGAGAATAAAAAAGTCAACTCTCCTGAAAATAAGGGGGAATTTCTCCTGCCTGATGACCTTTGTAATTGAGCAGGACCCCATGGAACCTTCCTGGGACGCTCCCCTCCATGTCCTCTACCTGCCTCTTGTCTGTGGAAAAACTTAAACCTCCTAGGCCTTCCCCGAGTACCAAAGAGAACATTTAATCAGAGAAGTGAAAAAATGCAGAAAGAAAGGAAAACAGTCAAGCAGGACAAAATAATAATAGTTTAGCCATTAAACAAAATCAAGGACCTTTAGTTCCTCCTCAAGGGCTATAGATAATATTCTGAGTCGCATCCTTTGAGCTGTTTGGAAGATACTGAAACCCACACCAGGTGGGAGAAGTTAACTGCATGATGCCCACCAGCAGGTAGACCCCAGACGGGTTGGAACCAGAAGGTTGATGATGTTGACTCCCGATGACCTCACCACCAAACACTCAGAAGAATGTCCACGAGCTGATCACACACCCTCCAACCACACCCCCCCCCACCTTCTCTTTAAAAATCTTTCCCTGGGACTTCCCTGGTGGTGCAGTGGTTAAGATTCCACGCTCCCAATGTAGGGGTTCCCTGGTCAGGGAACTAGATCCCACATGCATGCCACAACTAAGTGTTTGCATGCTACAACAAAGGAGACTGCATGCTGCAACTAAGGAGCCAGGAGCTGCAACTAAGGAGCTTGCCTGCTGCAACTAAGACCCAGTGCAACCAAATAAATATAAAAATCTTTCCTTGAAAGCCATTGGGGAGTTTGGGTCTTTTTTTTTTTTTTTTTTAAGTATAGTTGATGTACAATGTTGTGTTAATTTCTGCTGTAGAGCAAAGTGACTCAGTTATACACAATTTCTGCTGTAGAGCAAAGTGACTCTGTTATTCACATATATACATTCTTTTTAATATTCTTTTCCATTATGGTTTATCCCAGGATATTGGATATAGTTTAAGCACTAGCTGCCCATTCTCCTTGCTTGCTGCCCTGTGATAAATGCTTCACTTTCCTTCACCACAACCTGGTGTCAGTGGATTGGCTTTACTGCATGCAGGCGAGAGGACCCAAGTTTGGTTCAGTAACATCTTGAGCTGGGACCTTGGTTCTTTCCTAACTTGAAGTGAAATGTTGGTTCTTTCTGGATCTCAAGCTTCTTGATGACATTTGAACAGAAACTACACCATTGGCTTTCCTGGGTCTCCAGCTTGCTGACTGTGGATCTTGGGACATCTCAGCCTCTATAATCACCTGAGCCAACTCCTTATAATAAATCTCTTTACACACTTTTTTATTTTTAAAACATCTTTATTGGAGTATAATTGCTTTACAATGGTGTGTTAGTTTCTGATTTATAACAAAGTGAATCAGTTATACATATACATATGTCCCCATATCTCTTCCCTCTTGTGTCTCCCTCCCTCCCACCCTCCCTATCCCACCCCTCTAGGTGGTCACAAAGAACCGAGCTGATCTCCCTGTGCTATGCGGCTGCTTCCCACTAGCTATCTATTTTATGTTTGGTAGTGTATATATGTCCATGCCTCTCTCTCACTTTGTCACAGCTTACCCTTCCCCCCTCCCCATATCCTCAAGTCCATTCTCTAGTAGATCTTGTGTTTTTAATTCCCATCTTGCCCCTAGGTTCTTCATGACCATTTTTTTTTTTTTTTTAGATTCCATATATATGTGTTAGCATACGGTATTTGTTTTTCTCATTCTGACTTACTTCACTCTATGACAGACTCTAGGTCCATCCACCTCACTACAAATAACTCAATTTTGTTTCTTTTTATGGCTGAGTAATATTCCATTGTATATATGTGCCACATCTTCTTTATCCATTCATCTGTTGATGGACAATTAGGTTGCTTCCATGTCCTGGCTATTGTAAATAGAGCTGCAATGAACATTTTGGTACATGACTCTTTTTGAATTATGGTTTTCTCAGGGTATATGCCCAGTAGTGGGATTGCTGGGTCGTATGGTAGTTCTATTTTTAGTTTTTTAAGGAACCTCCATACTGTTCTCCATAGTGGCTGCATCAATTTACATTCCCATCAACAGTGCAAGAGGGTTCCCTTTTCTCCACACCCTCTCCAGCATTTATTGTTTGTAGATTTTTTGATGATGCACACATATTTTTAATATATATATACACACACATATATATGTATATTATATGTATATATACACATTCTGTTTCTCTGGAGAGCTCTTGTTTTGTTTTGTTTTTTATTGGAGTATAGCTGCTTTACAATGTTGTATTAGTTTCTGCTGTACAGCAAAGTGAATCAGTTATCCATATACATATAGCCACTCTTTTTTAGATTTCCTTCCCATTTAGGTCACCACAGAACAGTGAGTAGAGTTCCCTGTACTGTACAGTAGGTTCTCATGAGTTATCTATTTTATACATAATAATGTATATATGTCAGTCCCAATCTCTCAATTTGTCCCACGCCCCTCCCCCCCTTGGTAAACATAAGTTTGTTCTCTACATCTGTAACTCTATTTCTGCTTTGCAAATAAGTTCATCTATCCCTTTTTTCTAGATTCCACATATGAACGATATTAAATGATATTTGTTTTTCTCTTTCTAACTTACTTCACTCTGTATGACAATCTCTAGGTCCATCCATATCTCTGCAAATGGCACTATTTCTTTCCTTTTTATGGCTGAGAAATATTCAATTGTATATATGTACCACATCATCTTTATCCATTCCTCTGTTGATGGACATTTAGGTTGCTTCCATGTCCTGGCTATTGTAAATAGTGCTGCAATGAACATTGGGGTGCATGCATCTTTTCGAATTATGGTTTTCTACCCATATATGCCTCGGAGTGGGATTGCTGGGTCATAAGATAGCTCTATTTTTAGTTTTCTAAGGAACCTCCATACTGTTGGAGAACTCTTATTTGGAAATGGGGTATTTGCAGATGACCAGTTTAAGATGAAGCCATTAGGGTGGCTATCCGATTGATATCCATTTGTGTCCAATATGAGTAGTATCCTTACAAAACGGAATAAATTTGGACATGGAGACAGACACGTACGGAGGGAAGATGATGTGAAGACACAGGGAAAACATCATCTACAAGCCAAGGAACTCCTGAGGCTGTAAGAATGCAGGAGAGAAGCCTGAAATAAATTCTCCCTCACAGCCCTCAGAAGGAATCAACCCTGCCAGCAGCTAGATTTAGGACTTCTGGCCCCTGGAACTGTGAGACAGTAAATTTCTGTTGTTTAAACTAGCCAGTATATATGCTACTTCATTATGGAACCCTAGCAAATTAACCTGTACATCTAATTCAATCTTGGCATCTACTCTTTAAAAGATTTGAACTGGCAGAGCTGGGGGAGGGGGAAAGTCACATGGACAAAGCAGAAAGGACGCCCTCTTGAGTTGCATGATATGGTAAATTGCTCATCCCTAGAGCTGCCTGGATTCCAGCAAGTAAATCTTTAAAATACACCCTAGGTCCCCCTCTTATGGTAACCTGGGTGGATCACCTTTCTTGTGCCAGCAATACTTGGTTCTCAGTGTCTCTCTTGTCCAGTGCTTAGGACAGCGCCTGGCACGTGGCCATGTCCCACAAATGCGCATTGAATAATGTTAGGGAGCAGAGGCGTGGCTGGAGATAGTATGCATCGTGGCAACCACACTCAGTCCCTGGAGAGGAGGAAGTCTTTCCCCAGAAGTGGGATCTTGCAGGAAGTCATGAGAATCGGGGTCCTGACCCTCTTGACTGGAGGATGTGCTGGACTAGACTGACGACATTCCCGAGAAGTCTGCTCAGTAAGAAAAGCAAAGTGTGAGTCATTCTGAGGGAGGACCTCCAGAGTGGTCCAGTATCCCATTCAGTGATGTGAGGAGCAAGCCCCCCAACAGACACCAGAGCTGATTTTCATACGCCCTCCTGCAAATCTCATTCTTGTCCTCAGACCCTCTGCCGGCACCCCAGTTCGGCCTTAAAGGATTCAGAGTCATCACAAGCTCAGCTCAGCTCAGAGCTCGGCTTCACTGGACTCTGCAGCCCAATCCCTTTCCTCCCGGCCTCCTGGCTGAGTCCGTCAGAAATACAGATCAATAAGGGGTCCAGCTGAACCTCAAAATAGATGTGTACAGAATGAGATGTGTTCTAACACAGCACCTCAAAGATCTAAATATTTTGGTTGCTCTGACAGAGAACAGGGAAGTGGGAATAGTCCCAAATGTTTTAAGACAGCCCATGGGAGCCCCAGCAATAACTAGGGGAGACTTTGAGGGCAGAGGTCGAGGGCTTAGTTCGGCCAGTACTGCCCACAGCCAGTGATGAATAAGTATTGATGCTATGGTACCCATGTGTCCACCTGCAGCCTGGTAAGCACTGGGGAAGTTTATATATTCTACATATACAGGAGGTAGGGAGCTGGAGAGTCTTATACTGGACTGTACTTTCTACAGCAGATGCTCTGCTCTCTCCAACAGCCTTCTCTGAACCACCTTTGCAGGATTAACCAACATTCTCATGCCTTCTGCAAAACAGACTCAAAGTAGCCTGTAGCCTGAAGCCAATGGGCTGCTCTCTGATAAACCCCTCAAGCTTCTTTATGCCAGGTGCATTCATTGTTATAATTATGTAGTTTAAATAAATACGACATGAATCTATGAAATATGAATGCCTAAGGAAAGAGCTATGGCTTCAATGAAAAATCAGATGAATGTTCTGGAAAGACTGGATAAGAATGAGTCTCTTTTAAAAATGTTTTTGAAAAAGTGTGACCAAGAGAAGAGTGAAAGATTGGTGGATGGATTGGCGATTGTACAAACCTAGGATTCGACGGTCATCGTGCTTTCCAAGTATTCTGAAGTTTTTGCTCCATGAGAAATCATCTCTGAAAATTTTACATGAGGCAATAGATATGTGGTTTTGCAAGAAAAATGATGCAGAACCCCAATAAAGAGAACTCATTCAAAGAACAGAATTTGGTTCTCAGACCAAGGGTAGCCAAGAAATTATATTTATATATCTTTTAAGTTAAAGTAAAATATTCTGTACCTGTGATTCCTTAACACACTTTGTTTCCCTATCAGCTACTCCCCTGAGTACATCAGATAAGAGGACTTACTTCTCCGTATTACTGTTAAAATAAGGAACTAGTCTGCCCTTGACTGCGTTCTCTGCCAAGACCTGTTCTTTATCAGGTCCCAGGTAGATCACAGCAGATGGGGCTCTGCCCTGAACCAGGAGAGGGGCTGCATTCAGAAAAAAAAAGTCAGGTGCTCCAGAACATGCCACTGGTTGGAAGCTTTTTGGCCTTTGATCTTAGAAATTCCTCCCAAGAAAGTTAGCGTGACTTCTCGCCTTCACAAGTTCTAAGGAGCTGTGACTTAGGTCAGCTGTGCTGACCTCCTGGGTGGAATGAGAATGGAATGTTGTCAAATTTCTGGTGTGCTGGAAAAGATACTACAAAAAAGTACATGCTCACCCTACCTTATCACAACTCACCCTAGACGTTTCTCTTCTGCCCCAGAAGAGAAACCAAAAAAGCCGGTCACATTTGTCACCCTTGCTGGTGGCCTGGGAGGGCTGCTATTCCAGGCAGAGTCCCACCAGGGGTTCTTCCAGCGAGGGTCAGCCTGAGCCCCGTTAATCACTGTGGACAATGTCTGTGCTGTTGGGCATTGCTAAGATTAAAACCTAGTAGAGGCTATGGTTTCTGCACGTGTGGAATTGACAGTGTTAGCAGCTGCAACACACACACATTCAAAAATGTGTGTTCTGAACCTCAGATGACATGCATTTCCTGACACACCACTGACCTTCCCTCCTCCTTGCCTTTGCGTCTGCTGCCATTTCTTTTCAGAGTGGAAACCACCCCCCTTCCCCAGCACCCCAACACTCAGACCACCCATCCTCTCCAGAGTTCAAGTGTTGTTCAAGAACTCACTGATGTGAGGGGAAGGTATCTCTCAATAACCCTAATGGGTATCTCAGTTGCCAACAGAGGTCTGAAAAAATTTAAACAATTACAGAGGAAGCTGGATTCTTCAAACAAATGTGAGTGGCAAAAATTTGCCCACAAAAAGTTATAAGATGTTTAAAAAGCTAAGTCATGCTTAATTATGCATTTCGCTCAATATATTTCCTGAATATAAAGAT
The DNA here is from genome assembly GCF_965194825.1 of Balaenoptera physalus. Taxonomy (NCBI): domain Eukaryota; kingdom Metazoa; phylum Chordata; class Mammalia; order Artiodactyla; family Balaenopteridae; genus Balaenoptera; species Balaenoptera physalus. The sequence goes on along the minus strand of NC_138885.1, from coordinate 132,868,759 downwards.
GACATGAAACATAAAACTCAACAATAATACATATGCACAAATTCAATATTCGTATTGTTCACGTGTTACTGACATGGAGACACTAACAAGCCCTGGATTGTCTAAAATGCCCACTGCTGTGAATTTCTTTGGGGAGGATAATCAGGAAACTTTTCAAGTATCCATTTTTATAATATAAATACCTCGGGGCTGATGAATATTTCAACTTTCATCAGTCACTGGGATATCAGAATAAATTTGTCAATCAGATCTGTTGGAATGTAGGAAATCTGCAATGCAGAAAAGCAAAGTTTGCCTGCAGGAAAACTTTTCATGGAGCAGGACCCTTCAGCCAGCAGTCTCCCTCCTTCCTTTCCTTCCTTTCTTTCTGTCCTATTTTCTTTCTTTTTCTTTTATATTAATTTTTATTTTATATTGGAGTATAGTTGATTTACAATGTTGTGTTAGTTTCAGGTGTACAGCAAAGTGATTTCGTTATACATATACACATATCCATTCTTTTTCAGATTCTTTTCCCATATAGGTTATTACAGAACATTAAGTAGAGTTCCCTGTGCTATACAGTAGATCCTTGTTGATTATCTATTTTATATATAGTAGTGTGTATATGTTAATCCCAAACTCCTTTAAAGTTTTATTATTTCTTGCCTCATACTTATTTTTATTAACATTGCTCCAAAAGACAGAGGGCTTGGTCCACCTGCTGTCCCTAGCGGAGAAAACACATTGTCCTCTCTGAGCAAAAGCTGCACGGGGTCCTCAGAAAGTCTGGGGAGAACAAAGAATAAAGCTAGACACAAACGCGGAAGAATAAAGATAAGTAGGCGGATGCTCAGACAGGGGACCAGTTCCTCATGTGAGCAATTTCAGAAGGAAAGCGTGAACCAGCTCCTCGCTGCCCCCCCGGCTAACACCCATACCCCTTCTTCCCTCTGCTGGAGTCTTCGAGGGCAGAGCCTTACCCTGCAAGGCTGGGTAACTTCCCTGGGGTCTCATCTACCCCTCAGAGAAGCCAGGCAGGGCCTTGGGAGACTTCCAGAACTGTGGCGAATGTTGTATTGTGTAGGGTGTGCTTCTCCCCTTCTCCTCTCCCCTCTTTCTCTCCCCTCCCCTCCCCTCTCCCCTTCCAGGGCACTGCCTGATAATAAGGATTGGAAAAGGACCACAGATCCCCTAGGATTCTGTGCATTTGCATTCACCACCAATCACAGTACGTGGAAGTTAGAAAACAGCATGGGGGTCACCTTGTCCAACCTCCCAATTTCTTTTTACCCGGCAGCCCACACTCCCCACGTGAAGGAAGGGAATGAAGAATGAACGGATGGACTACCTATGTAGGCTGAATTTTCACTCTTGTTCTTAGCGGTCCCACTTCATAATTCCGAGCTGGTAGGCACAAGTAGCTGAAACAGTCCTTGGCTAATTGTGGAGACAATTAGCATTTGTTACTTGTTTAAATGAGCCAAGTGGGCAATTGTTTCTGACTGGAGCCACTGAGAACACAAAGAGTCGCCTGTGTTCCTAATTTCTGGGTGGAATCTGCCAGTGGGTCACCCCTATATGCAGCAAGCCTGGAACGTTGCTCTTAGAATTGAGATGTTCTGTCCAGCTGCCCAGATCACCCAGTTACGCCAGACCTGAGATCCACCCACCGCTCCTCCTTCCTTCTGGGGATGACAATGTGCTCCTACAGGTTCCCAGTTCCTGGGGGAGGGGTTCAAGCTGCCCGGCCCACGGTGCCCACCGCCTCGCCCTGGTCTCATCTCGGTAGAGTGGGGGCTTTGCTGTGTGCACGCATCCTGAGCTCCGCCAAGCTCTCCCCATCTCTCGGCATCTGGCAATGCAGACGCCTCCCACTGGACATCGCCCATTGGTGCTGAGATAGGCAGCTGCTCTGGTCTTCCTTGTCAGGTCTGTTCTCAAAGCACCACCTCAACTAGGACCAGAGGTCAGAGGTGCTCTGGCTTTGCAACGTTCGGGTTAAAACTTGTCGAATAGCATTTTCTCCCAGTCTCTCCGGCTGTCCTGACGCCCGCAGTGTAGACTGAAGCCCTGTTCTTGGGTCTCCCCGCGGGATCTGCCACAGTGCGGATCCGATGAGGCAGTGAGCTCAACGGGTCATCTCGAGAAAGTCATTATTGCCAGCCTGCTGCTATTTCTGGGTAAAGTTTGGTAAAGTTATACGCTTTGTGTTGTTTTGTTTTGAAGGATCTCAAAGGGTTCAGAATGTGCCACCTCCAAATATACCACTTTGGCATATGGATTATTTGGGGTTAAAGGCAGTGGGAGAGTCAGCAGGCACAGGAAAAGCTCTTTACCTCCCCCTAACTCCCTAAACTAAAGTATAAATCTCCCCTTTTGTACAGGAAATTTACATTTAGAAGGACATTTCCATTAGTAAGCATACCTGGAAGAGATCTACTTCCAGAGAGAACTCCTTCACCTGAGCCTGTTATCAGCACCTAATCAGTATTTACATCCATTTCCTCCCCTCACCTACCCCCTAACTGGGCTCCTTTCCAGCACCCCGACCCCCAAGTCTCAACCCTCTCTCTTTCCTCAGCTCAGGATGGTGTCTCAGCCTCAGTCATCTGACAATCGCCTGGAATCTCATACTTTTGTGAATTCCCATGTTTACATACATATTTAAAGTCATTTATTTTCTCCTGTTCATCTGTCTTACATCAGTTTAGTTCTTAGAGCAATCATAACCTTAAAGGATAAAAGGGAACCTTTCCTCACCTACAGTTTTGAGGAAGCCAAAAATACCAAGTCTTTCTTTATTAAGTAGTTGGATTATTCAGTTATGCCAGAAATAGAGAAAAGGTTTGCTATGAATAACTTCAAACAACTGAATTATTGTTTTTTCTTTTTTTAAAGTTGGCTGGAAGTTGGATGAATCAGGCGCGTGTGTGTGCGTGTGTGTGCACGCGCGTGTGTGTGTGTAGAGGGGGTTTTGCTGCACAGAAAACGGCATCATTTGCCTGTGTGCCTAAACCTACTCTTGTGACGTCACCTTGCCCTCCTCTCTGCTCTTGTCTGTAAACTGAATGTGGTGAAGAAGCCAGAAGGGGCGGCTCACTGCAGAGCGTGGGTGTCATTCGTTGTTTGAGTCTATGAACTTGTTTCTTGCATATTCACCTCCTAGAAGTAGCGGAAATGAGAGAAAAGGAGAACACGCTTTTGGAAACACCTACTTTGTACCGGATGCATCATCTCTGTGTCTCATTTAACTCTCAAAGAGCCTGATAAAAGAAATGTTCACAGGGAATTCCCTGGCAGTCCAGTGGTTGGGACTCCACCCTTTCATCACCGAGGGCCACGTCGGGGAACTAAGATCCCGCAAGCCACGTGGTGCGGCCAAATATAAATAAATAAATAAATAAATAAATAAATAAATAAATAAATAAATAAATAAATAAGAAAAAGAAGTGTTCACATATTGAGGTCTGGGGAAGTCATTCTGGTTTATACACGAGTTAACTTGAATCGTGTGCTGACTACAGCAACCTGTCTGTGACCCATTAAACATACATTGTACATCTGCTTTAATTATTAAAGAAAAGGGCACACTGACCGGAGTGAAGAATGTCCGTGTTAAAAATAAAGATTAGGGGATATATGTATATGTATAGCTGATTCACTTTGTTATAAAGCAGGAACTAACACACCATTGTAAAGCAATTATACTCCAATAAAGATGTTAAAAAAATAAATAAAAATAAAGATTAAATGCCTCCTTTCCTGGGACGCCAATGCTGATTCTGTTTCCATGATAAGACTCCCTTCCTAGGTGCCAAGGCCATGCTGACTCACGGAAACCCTGAAGGAATGTATCCCTGACTTACTTAATGCTCTCTGTTCTGACAAGACATAAAACTGTGCTGAAATCCATGCTTCTCTGGAGCAGTTCCTCAGAGTTATCTGAGAGGCTGTCTTTTGGGCTGTAGTTCTCAGTTTGACTCAAATAAAATTCTTTTCTATTCTTATTATAGATTGTTTATTGATTATTTTCATCAATAAACCCCTAGATGCAGGTGTGAACATTCTCTGTTTAAAGATGTGGGATTTGAGGCACAGAGAGGTTATTTGTCTAAGATCACACAGCTGGTAGGTTGTAGATGCGGGAGTTGAATCGAAGCAACTGGATACTAAATGCAAGAGCTCCTTCTCCTCTAAAACTGTACCCCGGATGTCAGAGGACCTTCTCGGTCTCCACCATTCCTGCAGTTCCCAGGGGCTCCCCCTTCATCTCTGCTGCCTAAGTGCCCGTGAGTCTGTGTGAGCTGCTTCTCTTCCATCCCTCAGAAACATTGAGGTAACAGCCACTCCCGTTAGGTGAGATATCCATCACACCAAGCGTTTTGTGCATTCACTTAAGGTACCAGTCAGATTCAGGGATGGGATCATGAGCCCACCGTCTTGGCTCTTTCCTCGTCTCTCTCTCCCTCTTCCTCCTTAGCCCTTCTCCTGCTCAGCTACCAGGCCCTGCTTCAGGCCCCTTTGCCATGTTGGAGATGGCAACAAGCCAGGGGATAAAAATGAGCCATGGGATACAGGGTAGCCATCTCTCTGTGGGCTCCCAGACAGCCTCAAAAGAGTGAAAATCATCCTGTCTTTTAAGAAGAAACATCTAATGGGCTATTTGTCCAAATTGCCAAATCTCTTCTCATCTACACCAACCACTACAGCAATAAGGCACTGACCAAGCTTCCTTTCTGGAGACTGTTCTAACTGGAGGTGAACGATTGCTTCATCTGGTGGGGAAATCAGGATGCAATATTTGGGACATACTTATACTAAAAACAATTGTGTTTATCTGGAGTTCAAATTTAGCTGGACATCCTCTATTTTATCTGGCAATCCTAAAACGGAGGCATAAGAAGGGCAACTAAATTTCATGGAGCTATTTTTCATGAAGGGTGGATTCAGAAGCTCAGAACTGGATGGTTTTTCAATGTACAACTGTTTTGGGGGAAGTGGTTTCTGAAATCTTTTGAATTCATTTTCCATGAATTAACCATTCTAAAAGTATTGACAATATCGGGTGAAAAGTGTTGCGCTAATTGGAAACATTGCCATCACAATATCCAAGCATCTTTGTAAGTAAGCCCAGGGAAACTGCATTTTCACGATGCAGTATTAGCATCCATCAAAATGAGAAAAGAGTCTGATACCCAGGAAATGCCCTGCAAAGGCAGAGAGGACAGAAAAGGAAAGGAAAAAAACTAAATGGGCAGGCTTTTCTGCCTGGAAGCTCTCATCAGCTTTTGGCACCCTTCCCCTCCCCCCAAAAGCAGGCTTTCTTGCCTCAGCACCCGTGAGAACATCACGTGAGGGGCGTGGACCGCCCGCATCAGCTCCTGAAGTGAAAAGCGAAAACAAACAGTCACGGTGAATATAGACATTGTATAAATGTTTAATGTGGCTGCATTAACAACATCGAGAAGTGCTAATGCTTTGTGGACAAAAGAGTTAAAAGTCTGATGCATGGCAGGAATCAGTAAATTAGTAACTCGTGCAAGCTCTCGGTGCTTCTGTTTCCAATTTCCTGATGCCATTAAATGGTGCAGAAGGGATCTTCACTTGCATTTCTTTTTTGGTGTCCAAAGCTGATGGGTTTTCCCATTCGCTTTATAAAATTCATGCACATTCTTTATTGAAAACGTAGAATGTTCAAAACAGAAACCTTACAAAAGCTAACTTGGAAAATGTTATACATAATCCTGCTTCCCCACTCACTTTTAACCTGACACATTTCTTTCTGGTTTTTTAAAAATGCTATTTTGTATAGTGTTCATTTTTGTGTTCTGCCCTTTTTTTTTTTTTTTTTGCACATTGTTAAAAACTCTTTAAACATAATCTTAAATAGCAACAGCATACTGGAAATGAAGGCAAAGGTGAGATTAGCAGAGAATTGTGTAACAAAGGATACCAAATACTTGCTAGAGGTGAGCCTTAAATGTGCAAAGCCAAGATGTGAGCCCTACAGAGTTTGCAGGATTCATGATGTTCATTAAATAAAATGTAACAAGCTCTTCAGGGGAGAACCCTATGGATACCCCAGGGAGAATTTCCTCCAGGAGTGCTTTTGGGGAGGATCTGTTTATCCCGCAAATAAGCTTGCATACAAAGGATAGGAAGACACTTTCATCCAAGTTTTATTCTTATAACATGCCCCACGTAGGCTGTCATGAGCTCTTGAAGTGAACCTTTCCTACAGTTGCCAAAACATATAAGAAAATTAGCATCATTTTTCTTAGGCTTCTTGTAGATATTCGGTACCCTTTTCTGTCCCTACTCTTGGGAATCCAGCTTCTGTGCCTAAAAAATCAGACAGCCACCAGCTCTTAGTGATGCTGTTAAGTTAATTAAACAAGGAAGCCGTTAGACTGCTGTGGTTCTGATGCCAGGGCCCCTATGTATGCAAACAAAATCTGAGCCTGTAAATGCCCCAAGGTTACAAAATCCAAACGTTAATGACGACCAATCACAAACAGCCAGCTAGGCTTTAAGCCATAGACAATAAACAATTGCCTTATTTTGTTTCTGCCTTTTTCTCTATAGAAGTTTCTCCCTGGCTTCTGGGGGTGGAGTATTCCCAACCATTTCCGCTTGGGGGCTGCCCCACGCAAATCAATTTTTACTCAGATAAACTCTTACAATTTTTAATACAATAAGTCCCCTACATAAGAACCTTCAAGTTGTGAACTTTCAAAGATGCGAACGTGCATTCGCATGCCCAATCACGTTAAGTTAGTTCACATACCTGGTGTACACTGTCACGTGTGTGCATCCTCTACAAGTGGTTGTGCTTTTGTGTACTTTACAGTACTGTATAGAGTACAGTAGTACAGTGTCTTTACTTCAAACCCAGGATGTTGGGAAGCAAGCGGTTTTCTTTATTTGAGGAGGCACTGTTAGTTTTTGAGGCATGTAGAACGTAGAACATAGAACGGTACACGAAGCTTGCAGCAGCCGTTCAGAATGCAATCCAGTGCTACCATGTCGTCTATGATGAGCAAAAAAGAGCTACTACCCAGTCATCACCGGATAGTTTTTTCAAGAGGGTAGATAGAATTGAATCCAGCAAGGAACCAGAACCTGTGACATCAACGTCAGGCGTGAGTGAAATTGCAGCTTGCCCCCCATCTCTTATTGCTGACGATCCTTCACCTCTACCATCTCCCACCTCCTCTCCCTCCTCCAGTCAGTAACTCTTCTTGCCTGTTCACTCGATGCCAGCCCCTGTATGCCAGCTGTTGTACTGTACTACTGTACTTTCAAGGTACTGTACTGTAAGATTAAAACTGTTTTCTTTATTTTTTGTGTTTGTTTTTTATGTATTATTTGTGTGAAAAGTATTATAAACCTATTACAGTACAGTACTATATAGCCGATTGTGTTAGCTGGATACCTAGGCTAAATCTGTTGGACTTACGAACAACCTGGGCTTACGAACGCGTTCTTGGAACGGAACTCTTTCGTATGTAGGGGACTGACTGTATGCCTCAGTTTTTCTTTTAACAGTGCACAAATAGGAATGTATAAATATGTTCACAAACGTGTTCTCTATGATTGCCAACATATAAAATAAAAATCACCTCACTGCTCAGCATTAAGCAGGTTGGCTAAGGAAACTACAGAAAATGCAAACAATGCACTCAGTAATAGAAAATTATCCAGCCATCAAAAGCAACCATTATGAAGAACATTTATTGATGTTAATTTTTAAAACCTAGATACCAAAGTTTATGCAAACTAGCATTTAGATTCTATATGCAGATGAAAAGAAAAACTGGAGAAAATGGTTAAGATAATAATAGTCAAAATAATGAGGTTGTGGCTGCTTTTCCTCTTTTAGATTCTGGGTTGTCTAAATTGCCTTTCTTGTTTTAAGTCATCCTGGTTTGGTTTGTTTGTTTTGGTACCTCTCGATTGTTGGGTCAAAGAGTTAAACTTCCAGGTCCCTTGACAGCCAGCCCAGACTTTTACTCATCCACATCGTCTTCTGCGAACTTGACTGATTTTGCCAATTGCAAAGCACTGTTTGTTCTTGGGCAAATTATCATTACTTAGAAAACTTGTTTGCACAGACCTCACTGTTGCAGCTCATAAAACTGACTCTTGCTCATTCGACATGGAAAAAGTGCCAGCCCAGATGGGGCAGAATTGGAAACAAGCTCTCACCTCTGCAGGTCCCCCAGGGATGAGGAGGGTGGTCCCTCCTGCAGCACATGCTCCTTTATGGAGGACTCTGGGGAGGCAGACACGCTTAGTGGCAGAGACCTGCCCTCTTTTCTTTCCCGTCTTTGCTACTTGGCTGCACAGTATGTTGGGACCTCACAGTGGGGTGATGGAAAGTTGGAAGAAGCTGGGAAGCGTGAGGACCACGGTAGGAGACACTAGACTGATCGTGGGTCCTGAGGAGGGATGAAAGTCAACAACCCAAATTCATGTATCCAGAAAGAAAGCTGAGCTTGAACTGGACTTGAGTCACCTTTTTACGCCTGTGGGTAATTGTAGCCTTTGAGGCACAGCCCAGAGGTCATGGTTTGTGGGAGGAAATTTGGTGGTCCTAAGTGGTTCTTTACAACACGGAACAGTATCCCAACCAAAGACTAGGAATCTAAGGCACAGGTCTGGGATCAGAGCCCCATCAATGAGCCCCATGAAGGGTACTGAGAGGAAGAGCAGAACAGTAGAAAGAGCTAGAACATCAGAGCCCGAGAGGTGGGTTCTAAAGCCAGCCCCTCGACCGCTGCCACGTGGCAGCCTGCACTGGTGCTCCTCTTCGCCTACGAGCTTATATGGAGGCCCCGTTGGCTTGTGGCTGTGCTACCTTGGCTGGGTGATGTCCATTTTCCATCCCACCAGGTGGGCTTGAGGCGGGGCTTGCTTTGGCCAGTGAAATGTGAGTAAAAGTGACACAGCCTGCTTGTCCCTAGCTGATGCCTTCAGATCCATTGTCAGGTTTTGTTTTGTTTCGTTTTGTTTTAATCCTTTCTTGCTCTTTCCCTTCACCATGAGAAGACCTTGGCCCCCAGATCAGCTGGCCCCTCAGATCTGGTTGTAGACAAGGGGTAACAGATCCAGAGCCTAGAGCCAGCCAAGCCCCTGCCAACATGTAACTCATGCAAGAAACAAAACTTTGTGGTTATAAGGGACTAATTTGGGGGTTATTTTATTTTTTTAAATTTATTTATTTATTTTTATTTTTGGTTGTGTTGGATCTTCGTTTCTGTGCGAGGGCTTTCTCTAGTTGTGGCGAGCGGGGGCCACTCTTCATCGCGGTGCGCGGGCCTCTCACTATCGCGGCCTCTCTTGTTGGGAGCACAGGCTCCAGACGCGCAGGCTCAGTAATTGTGGCTCACAGGCCTAGTCGCTCCGCAGCATGTGGGATCTTCCCAGACCAGGGCTCGAACCCGTGTCCCCTGAATTGGCAGGCAGATTCTCAACCACTGCGCCATCAGGGAAGCCCTGGGGGTTATTTTTATTTATTTAGTTTTTTGCCAAAGACTTACCTTTGAGATGCCATCCCCATAACCTGGTTACTTAAATCTCTGACAGAGCATTTTATGGGGCTATTTTCTATGGCTCCTTCGAGGAATGAACAGGTGGATGGTAAGAATGCATTTAGAACAAAGAAATGAAGGAGAAATAAGAACTGTGCTGTCTCCTGGACACTCCGTTCTGGTGACTGAAAGAGGGGCCGGTGGCGAGAGTTTCAACGGCTCCTGTTTTGTTTTCCCCTAAACTGTCATTTCTTTTCTGCCTTGGGAAACATTGATCTAAAACTGAAACTGGTAAAACACATGCATTTTTTTGATGTTTTGGAGAAATGCAATGTTCCTGAGGGAAAAGGCACTCATTGTAGTTGAAATTACCCTCTTTTTGCAAGCCTGACCATGACCTCTCTTGAATGAGAAATTGCACAATGCTTCCAGGCTTCCCAAACTCAGATTTATTTTTCACAAATAGCTGAGCTAGAAAAACCTGCTTACGTCCCTGTGTTACTGAAAGTGGGATCCGGCTGCTCGCTGCTCTAAAGCCAGTACTGGAGAGGCAAGGTTGGTGGAGAGGAAAGTTTGTTTGATTTCAGAGGCGGGCAACTGGGGGAGGGGATGGACTCACAACTCCCAAACTTCCCTGGTGGTGCAGTGGTTTAGAATCCGCCTGCCAACGCAAGGGACACGGGTTCGAGCCCTGGTCTGGGAAGATCCCACATGCCGCGGAGCAACTAAGCCTGTGTACCACAACTACTGAGCCCGTGAGCCACGACTACTGAAGCCCATGTGCCTAGAGCCCGTGTTCCACAACAAGAGAAGCCACCGCAATGAGAAGCCCGCGCACCGCAATGAAGAGTAGCCCCACTTGCCGCAACTAGAGAAAGCCCGCGCGCAGCAACGAAGACCCAATGCAGCCAAAAATAAATACATAAATAAATTTATTAAAAACAAACAAACAACAAGAAAACAAAGGCCAACTCCCCTTGACAATCGGGGGCAAGAGCTTTTCAAGGGAAGTTTCGGGGGTATGTAAGGGGGAGGGAGGGGGCTACGTGCAGAGCAGCACAGTCAGATCTGACCGTCATCTTGAAATTGGCCATGCAGTGACCTGATCAGCGTCATCTTGATTGTTTTAAGTACAGTTAGTCTTCAGTTCCAGGGTTGGTTTGTTCCCACTTCTTTGAGGCCAGTTCTCGGAATTGTGGCAGCTTATGTCATGGCTACGGTCTAGTCATCATGCAGTTAACTTCTTCCACCTGGTGTGGGTTTCAGTATCTACAGAACAGCTCAAAGGAAGTGGCTCAGAATATTATCTATAGCCCTTGAGGAAGAACTAAAGGTCCTTGACTTTGCTTAATGACTAAACTATTATATTTTGTCCTGTTCGACTGCTTTCCTTTGCTTCTGCATTTCCTCATTTCTCTGATTAAATTTATTCTTTGACGAAATTGTTTCTACAGACAAAAGGCAGGCGGAGGACATGGGGGGTGGGGAGGGGCCATAGGGTCCTGCTCCATTTCACCTGGAGCTGCTTCTGTGAAGGGCAACTGCAGCTTCCTTTGCTTATGTGGGGGAGAGGGTGGCCCTGGAAGAGCTGACACTCCTGCCCAGAGTGAACTGTGATGGTTCCCTCTCCAGCCCCTTCCAGTAGTTGAGTTTACACCTTCATTACCTCCTACCCGGACTTGGGAAATTGTCTGAGGGCTGGTCTCTCCAGGCTCCGTTTCTCCTACAGCCTGCTACTAGAGTCTTCTTCCTAAACCCCAGCCCCACCAGAGTCTTCCTTGGACAGAAATCCTTGCTCCCCATTGTTCCTCAACACCTCCACCTCTTTCCCTGGGTCTCAGCAGTTCTCTCCAACTTTCCTGCCCAGGCAGAAATTCTACCCATCCATTAGGAGCCAGACATTTTCCTGCATTGCAATCTTCACTAAACCTTTTCTAATCTCTACTTAGAGGTAATTTCTCTCAACCAGGAAAGCTATTTAGCACTTCTCCTTTATTTTAATAAGTTTTAAAATTACTTACGATCATGGTACAAAATCTGGAAACTAAAGAAAATTGTGTAGAAAACAAACAAAAGTATAACTGCCCCTGTGATAATCACTGTGAATATTTAGTGTATTTTCCCCCCATAATTGATAAGGACTAAAAAAGAATGCTAATCCTTAGGGCAGCAGAGGTATGAGAAGTAAAAACTATCAGGGAGTTGGATATGTACATTGGGCTAGTGGCACACTGGAAGGCAACAGGGAAGTAAAAAATTTAAAGAAATCAAAATTGAAAGATGCCCATATTCTCTGGTCCAGAAATCCTACTCTTTGGAATTTATCCTATAGAAATAATAGCATAAATATGCAAAGGTACTGGTTGGAGAAATCTCATTGCATCATTATTTTTATTTTTTATTTTTAAAATTAATTTATTTATTTTTGGCTGCATTGGGTCTTTGTTGCTGCACGCAGGCTCAGTAGTTGCAGCATGCGGACTCTAGAGCGCAGGCTCAGTAAGTGTGGCGCACGGGCCCAGTTGCTCCGCAGCATGTGGGATCTTCCCGGACCAGGGCTCGAACCTGTGTCCCCTGCGTTGGCAGGCAGATTCTTAACCACTGCATCACCAGGGAAGTCCTCATTGCATTATTATTTTTAATTGCAAAAAATTTTGAAAAAAACCTAAAGGTTAGTTAAATCAATTATCAATGAGATACTATGAAGTTGTTAACAAGAAGACAAATTGCGTTTTAGAATATATACCGTGGTCCAGTCTGCAGTATTGTGTGTGTGTGTGTGTGTGTTTTAAAATATGTGTCTTGTTTTACTTACCTAAAGCCAGTTCTAAAGTACTTTGCCTAGATTATTTTCACAAACAGAGAAGATTTCATAGGCATAGAAAAACTTTTTGGAATGAAGACTACCAGTGATTAATGGTGGTTATCTCAGAAGGATGAAATTCAGAGACATTCTTTTTCTGATTTGTACGTTCCTGTATTTTATAATACTAAATAAAACATACAGTCCCATGCTAGAATAACAATAATAAAAATTCATGACTGGAACTGTTTAAGGGGATACTTTACAGGGTTTTTTTTAAAAGGACTTAATGAAAAAGTAAATGCTTCTTACAAAATAAAATTGTATACTTAAAATTCTCAATTAAAAAATGGACATAGGACCTGAATAGACATTTTTCTAAAGAAGACATATAGGCCAACAGGCACATGAAAAGATGCTCAACATCACTAATCACCAGGGACATGCAAATCAAAACCACAGTGAGATATCACCTGACATCTGTCAGAATCGCTATGAAAAGACAACAAATTAGTGTTGGCAAGGATGTGGAGAAAAGGGAACCCTAGAGTACTGTTGGTGGGAATGTAAATTAGTGCAGCCATTATGGAAAACAGTAAGGAGATTCCTCCAAAAATTAAAAATAGAGCTACCATATGATATAGCAATTCCACTCCTGGGTATTTATCTGAAGAAAATGAAAACGTGAATTAGAAAAGATATATGCACTCCTTTGTTCATTGCAGCACTATTTACAATGGCCAAGATGTGGACGCAACCAAAGTGCCCATCAGTAGATGAATGGTTAAAGAAGATGTGGTGTATACAATATATACAATGGAATATTTTTCAGCTGTAAAAAAGAATGGAATCCTGACATTTGCAACAGCATGTATGGGCCTAGAACGAAATAGTGAAATAAGTTAGAGAAAGACAAATACTATATGATTACTCTTATGTGTGGAATCTAAAAAACTAAGCAAATGAACAAACATAACCAAACAGAAACAGAGTCATAGATACAGAGAACAAATAGGTGGTTGCCAGAAAGAAGGGGAGTTGGGGGAGGAGAGAAATAAGTGAGGGAGATGAAGAGGTACAAACTTTTAGCAACAAAATAAGTGAGTCACGGGGATAAAATGTACAGTGTGGGGAATATAGTCAGTAGTTATGTAATATCTTTGTATGGTGACACATGACAACTAGACTTATTATGGCGATCATTTTAAAATGTATAGAAATACCAAATTCCTATGTTGTGTACATAGTGTTGTAGGTCAATTATATTTCAAAACAAAGTCATAGAAAAAGAGATGAGATTTGTGGCCACCAGAGGCAGGGTTTGGGGGTAGGGGGAACTGGATGAGGTGGTCAAAAGGTACAGACTCCCAGTTATAAGATAAATAAGTACCAGGGATGTAACGTACAACATGGTAAAGATAATTAACACTGCTGTGTGTTACATAGGAAAGTTGTCTTGAGAGTAGGTCCTAAGAGTTCTCATCACAAGGGAAAAATATCTCTTTATTTCTTTTTTTTTAATAAATTTATTTATTTTTTGTTTATTTATTTGTGGCTGCGTTGGGTCTTCATTGCTGTGCGTGGGCTTTTGGCGAGTGGAGGCTACTCTTCGTTGCGGTGCGTGGGCTTCTCATGGCGGTGGCTTCTCTTGTTGTGGAGCACGGGCTCTGGAGCGCAGGCTCAGTAGTGGTGGCGCACGGGCTTAGTTGCTCCACGCATGTGGGATCTTCCCGGACCAGGGCTCGAACCCGTGTCCCCTGCATTGGCAGGCGGATTCTTAACCACTGCGCCACCAGCGAAGCCCTCTTTTTTTTTCACGTTAGATCTATATCAGATGATGGATGTTCACTGAAACTATTACGGTGATCACTTCATAATGTAAGTCATAAAGTGGTACAAATGAACTTATTTACAAAACAGAAATGGAGTCACAGATGTAGAAAACAAACTTATGGTTACTGGGGGTAAAGCAGGGGGTGGGGGGCAGGGATAAATTGGGAGATTGGGACTGACATATACACAGTACTATATACAAAAGAGATAACTAATAAGGACCTGCTGTATAGCGCAGGGAACTCTCCTCAGTACTCTATAATGACCTATATGGGAAAAGAATCTAAAAAAGAGTGGATATATGTATATGTATAACTGATTCACTTTGTTGTATAGCAGGAACTAACACAACATTGTAAATCAGCTATACTCCAATACAAAATTTTAAAAAGCATTAGGCTGTATACCTTATACAGTGCTGTACAGTCAATTACACCTCGATAAAACTGAAAGAAAAAAATTGCACCTAGAAGTGAGGGTTAACGGGAGAAGTTAACGAAGTCCTGAGTGGATGTTCTAAACTACTGTGTAAATGCTCCTTGGGTTCAGCTCTGGGAACGCTGTGAATCCTAGTTTCACTCCTCTCTCCAGTAGGGGCCCTGGCCCCCTCCAGGGCTGGGGAGGTGAGCTGGAGCCTGGAAGGTTCCATGCTTGTTCTCTCCTTCCCTGCATTCTCCGTCCTGCCACACTCCTTGAGACAGGGTCCTACTGCCCTAAAGCAGTCGAAGCCCCTTCTAGCCCTTGATGAATCATCTTCACAGAAAGACAAGAATTTGCATCAATTTACTTGAAACATAAACACCAGCGTTCCTCAGTTACCTGCACCCCATGAGGCCGGCGGGAGGGAGTGGTCTGGACCTTCTCAAGATACAGGCCTTATCACTGATGGCTGGGCTTTCTCTCCGTGCTCCATCCTGATCTGCCATTGCCCAGACACCAGCTTTTCAGCAACAGTCTCACCAACCGTGCTAGGGAAGCCTGTCTCCTCCACCCAGTGAGCGCTGCTCAGAGGCTGCCTGGGTTTCTGCTCTGCAAGCCTGGAGCTCTCATCTTGGCCTCCTTAGGGCGTGGGGTGGGTAGGGGGTCCAGAGGGGGGCTGCATCTTTCTTGGGAAAGGAAAAGCCGCTTCCAGGTTGAGACAGAGCTTAAAACAAAGTTTTCCATCGCTCAGAAAACCTGAGCATTTGTCCATGAAATGACTTCTCACCCAGGACTGCATATTTAAACCTGCTGACGTTTTCTGATGTGTTTCCTAGACGATAAAAGAAATATAATTTTCACCCGCAATTCTGCAAGAGTTCAGACTGAATATTTTCCGTGGTGGTCTTTCCTGAGTTGCCTCCCACCGCTTGGGACCAGGTTCCTTCCTTAACTATGGGTTGACTCCAAGGACAAAATTCAACATTCATTGCAGACTTTTCCAGATGCTATGGACTGTAGAGCTCGTTAGCGCTGTTTCCAGTGTTTGCTAGAACCTAAGCAGAAATGAAGAGGAACAGCACACACGTGTCCCCATGCTTTCCTGGCAGGACCAGAGGCTACAAAATTAATGGCAATTTCTCAAGGGAGCTGATGACATTCCCTTTCAAGTTTCTGGGTTGCTGGGCATTCACATATGCTAAGCAGGGCTCTGACCCGGCCCTTTGAAGTTTCCAATCCCACAGGTTAGAAAGGCAGTGTGATTTAGGATGGTCAGCAGGGGGGAGAGCAGTAAAGCCAACCTCCCCCTCAAACAAATAAAGGAAGCCCAGGGGCTTGGGTAGCTTGGTGTCTTTTGCACCTGGTGGATCCAAGGGGGGGGGGTTCCCCAAGGGGCAGAAATTGACACGCTGGTGGGATGGCTGGTATGCACTGGGATGAGAAAACAATTCTTTGCATAAGGATTAAAGCAATTATTTTTGTTTAAAGCTGCTCTGAAAGAAAAGAGGTTTTGGGGGCGGGCTTTTGGAAGGGGATGGGGGAAGAAACTCTATGCTCATCAAGACTCCTATTTCTATCCGCACTTCCTTCTGTAAACACAGACGGGGATCCTTAATCAAAACTCTGTCGTCTGCTGCTTGCTTTTCTCACTGCAGAGCAGGCTACTCGTGTTCAGATGCTAAGGTTTATCATCGCTCTGCCCTTTTAGAGTAATAGCAAATTCCTCAAAGCTTCTGTCTTCCCAGAGGCGTTCGGTGATCTCCAGGCAAACAGATTTAGGATGTTTCTGATACAGGACCTGGATTGGCACTGTTCGGCTACACGTGGTAGCACTTAAATTGGAAAGTAATTGTTATTGGGGATCCTTCCAATGAAAAGGAAAAATTAAAAAGCTGAGATGGAGTATATAGAATAGTCAATCCAACTTCACTTTCAAGGGCCCAGGGCACCTGCTTGTTCTCCTGGAAGTAACTTCCTGGGTTCTTCTCTGAGGTCCTGGTCCCTGGGCGGGAGCTGCTGTGACGGGTGGACAGAAGCCCCAGCTCTGTCCTGGAGGTAGAGAACCTCCAGGAGCTGGTTTCCTCTGGCCTGCTTCCCCTTTCCTGGGCCACAGAATATCTTGGTTACGAAAACAGGTACTAGTTAGGAAAGTTATAATAAATAGTTTATAATAAAGGGGATTTTGAAAAATGGAGTCTTGACTTAGGTTTGGTTTTTATTTCCAGTTCAGAAGCTTATAAATCTGTGACCTCAAAACACCGTAAGCCTCAGCTTTCTCAACTGTAAAATGGGTATGCTTTTTGAAAAAAAAATTTTTATTGGAGTCTAGTTGATTTACAATGTTGTATTAGTTTCTGCTGTACAGCAAAGGGAATCAGTTCTACATATACATATATCCACTCTTTTTAAGCTTCTTTTCCCATACAGGTCATTACAGAGTACTGAGAAGAGTTCCCTGTGCTGTACAGCAGGTCCTCATTAGTCACCTACTTTATATATGGTAGTGTGTGTCCGTCCATCCCAACCTCCCAGTTTATCCCTGCCCCCCACCCCCGCTTTCTCCCCAGTAACTATGTTTGTTTTCTACATCTGTGACTCTATTTCTGTTTTGTAAAAAAAAAAAATTCTTTTACACTCGTTTCTCCTCTGGTTGTTGTAAGGGTTAAGTGAGATAAAAGAGTAAACTGTTTTATCCAGTGCCCGTCACATAATCAATGTTAATAAACGTAAACTACCGTACATGTGTTGCACAAATATTATGCATATGACATAGAGTAGGTGCTCAACAAGTGCTTATTTCTATGTGTTTACAAGTAAGATAATGCTTATACTCTTTTAGAAAGATGCCAGGAGCCCAAATCCTCTCTCAGCCATCTTACTAACAAGTTTACACATAAAGAAGTTCTCTTTGTTTTGGGGGGATATTTTTGTATTTCTAACTCATGAATGGATGAAATGATCCTTTCTACTTTTTCTCTTAGGAAGCCAGCATTGAATTCGATGCTATGTTTACTTGCTCTGGTGTTCATACGGCCCCCTGAATAACTGATGAGTGCATTGCCTGGCGTCCAGCTGCATCAGCACAGCAGAGCCTGGGGAACCAGTCTACCCTGTGAACACAGCCAGTGGGAGGCAAGACCATACCTCTGGTTGGCAGACTTTTTCAGAGGCACGGGGAGAAGAGCCTGCTGTTTCTTTGTTTTGCAGTTGCTGTTTGGGGCTGTCTGGAGGCTACAGGGGAGACATTAAGGGTAAAGGAAGCATCCCTTTATTATAGTTTATTTTAAGCAGCTTCAAGAGGCTCTTTATTGTTTCTTTGTTTTGTTTGCTCCCACCATTTCCAAGCTGGAGGGTCTTTCTTGGGAACAGAAGAGGAGGTTAGCAGAGTCCTAAACAGATGAAGGGAGGGTGGAGTTGGTGAGTGGGCAGTGATGCTTTTTCAGAAACAGTGAAAGGAGAGAGGAGGGAAAAAAATAATCAGTGTTATACTTAACGATGATGCTCAAAATCAAAGCCTTGGTAAAGAAAAAGATGGTTCATTCGTACCTCTGGAAATAAACCATATCACACTTTCTAGGACGAAGCAATCACCTGGATGGGTTTCTTTAAAAAAAAGTTGATTCGCAAGACCCACCTCAAGGGGAACTGCTCATTCTGTACACTTGTAAGAATCTGCATTTTAACCTGAGTACCCTGGGAGGCTGGGGCAGAGGATAAGCCTCACTTGATACAATCAGAGACATTCAGGGTTCTGGGCCACCACTGTCACCTGGCCACAGGCAGCTGTTAACTTTTTATGTGCAACAATGACTTTGCTCTGGACTCCTAACCCCCTGAGGTCTCTGGGGCCTGCTTGCCCTGGTTAAAGGGAGATTGAAGCAAGGAGGATAAAAGAGGAGCTGAACCTTTTCGTCCTTCCTGGAAAAATAGCTCCAAGCACTTTGGCAGATCGACTGGCCTGGGGTGTTGGGCCTTGGGAACAGAATCGGTCTACTCAGGACTCTGGCCGCAGGATTGCTGGGCACTGTTTAACCCTCCCCCAGATGGAAACACGCCTCACAGAGCAGCCTGGGCAAGAGCAGCCTCTGACCGGCCCCGGACCTGACCTGAGGAGTCAGGTAGGATGCACACGGTACAGATGTCCACAGGCAACACGAGTTCAAAGATGCAAGAATAACTGGAAATATTCATGAAAACAACAAAAGCAGAGATGGGCTGAACTCACACAAAGGAAAGAGATACGTCTCCATAGATATTATGAGGTCATATTTACACAGAGGTGGCACCATAAACGTAGTCACAATTATAAATAACTTCAAACGATCAACCTGAGGCTTCTATATAATGATCAATTCACCACTTAACTAAGGAAGTGGTGAGACTCTTCTGTGAGAAGTGGGGAGGGGGGCAATGTGCTTTTCATAGTGTTTTGCAGACCTGATACTGTTGTTAGGCAAGGAAAGAGCTATAAGATAAAATGTTTGGAAGACTTTGGGTTAAAATAAGTGAAATATGGTTTCTTTTTTTTTTATTGCAAGACTTCCCTTTGTTCATTGCAGATCTGTGGGTTTGACCACTAGACCCTTCTGGCAAAGATCATCTTTCAAAATTAGTGTCTCCTGGACTGGTTCTGGGAAATGCCGGACCACACGGCTCCAAGGGTCCCCTCTAGCTCTTACAACCCACAGCCCACATAGAAGTGAGAACATGGGAAAGCACACAAATGCCGCCATGGGTACAGCAGGAAGAGAGATGGCTCTCCAAAGCCCTGCAAGCAGCTAGTGCACTAAATAAAACACTAAACATTAAAAAATCCATACATACCACTCACAAAATAATTGCCTCTCCAGAGAACACATCATGTAGAAATAAAATTGCTATTGTGTGTCCTCAAGAATCAAAATGAAAACCAACCCAACCGTATTTGTAGTGTACACATTACAAAAAGAAGTTATACTACCATAAGAAACAAAAAAGACCCCCTTTTAATAAATGGCAAGTCTCATTGAGAGAAAATAAACACAGTGACCTTCTGTAACGTTCAAATTCTACTGTACTGAGCTTCAGCAAATCAGACAGACATGGTAACACCAGCAGCGATTGGACCCCAGAGAGCAAGGCAGTCCCTCCTCAGAAGAGCACAAACTGCACCACTTTACCCGCAAAAGCAGGAGCCTGAGGGGTTCCAGGAAGGCCAGAGAAGGGAGATGAGAAGGCGCACAAACAAGAATACCTTGTGCTTTCCTTTTTTCTTCTTCTTCTTGTCCATTTTTCTTTCCTCTTTATAGGCAATGATTTGGAAAACTCAGAATCTTGGTCAATGAAATGTGATAAATAGGGATCATTAGAGCATTACTAAATTTTGCAAATTTAGTCCAGATAAAATTGAGAGAAGACAGCTTTAATGAAGGCAGAATTACTGCAAGGTTAATTTAAATTTAGAGAAAAAGAGAAAAGTGTAGACCTCATTTTGCCAGGAAACGAGAGTATTAGTTGTAGCTTGAAATAGGCCAGTAACTTCATTTTGCTGCGCCACTGTGCCTTCCTTTGTACTATAATGTCAGCACATAGTGGGACTTCAACAACTGGTATGCCTTAAATAAGAAATAATATTTTACTGTAAGGGAGAAAGACTACTTTCTTTAAAGAACACGTAATATAAATCTCAAAGCAATAATTAGAATCATATTTTAAACTGAAATGCTCCAGGAAGAGCCATATGAGATATGACCAGGACAGAATGCTCATTATCACCACTCCTCTTTAACATTATTCTGCAAATCGTAGCCAATGCAATAAGACATGTGAGAGAAATAGCTTTAAAAAGAGAGAAAATGCCTATTGTCAAGGTACTGCATAATTGTCTACCCAGGAATCCCCAAATGACCAACTAAAACTAGAATTATAACTAAAAAATAGAACTCAGACAGGCATATATGATAACTGACTGTTATCCAAAATACACAAATAACTCTTAAAACTCAACAATAAGAAAACAAACAACTTGATTTAAAAATGGACTAAAGACCTTAACAGACAAACACCTCACCAAAAAAGATATACAGGTAGCAAATAAGCATATAGAAAGATGGCCCACATCATATGTCAACAGGGAAATGCAAATTAAAACAACAATGAGATACCACTACATACCTGTTAGAACGGCCAAACTCCAGAACATTGACAACACCAAATGCTGGCAAGGACGTAGAGCAATAGGAACTCTCATTCACTGCTGGTAGAAATGAAAAATGGTACAGCCACTTTGGAGGACAGTCTGACAATTTTTTACAAAACTAAACATATTCTCACCATATAATCCAGCAATCCCACTATTTGGTATTTATCCAAAGGAGTCGAAAAGTTATGTCCATGCAAAAGCCTGCACGTGGATGTTTACATTAGCATTATTCATAATTGCCAAAACTTGGAAGCAACCAAGAGGTTCTTCAGTAGGTAAATGAATAAATAAGCTGTGGTACTTCCAGACAATAGAATATTCCTCAGCACTAAAAAGATATGAGCTAGCAAGACATGAAAAGACATGGAAGAATCGTAAATGCACGTCACTAAGAGAAAGAAGCCAATCTGAGAAGGCTCCATACAATATGATTACAACTACGTGACACTCTGGAAAGTCAAAAGTATGGAGACAGTAAAAATATGAGTGATTGTCAGAGATGGTGGGGAGAGGGAAGGAAGAATAGAAGGAGCACAGAGGGTTTTTAGTGCAGGGAAATGATTCTATGTGATACTGTAATGGCGGATACATGTCACTAGAAATTAGTCCAAACCTGTAGAATGGACAACACCAGGAATGACCTCTAACGTAAACTATGGACTTTGGGTGGTAATACTGGGTCAGTGTAGGTTCATTTGTAACAAATATACCACACTGGTGGGGGTTATTGATAATAGGGGAGTCTGTGCATGTGTCGGGGCAGGGTGTATATAAGACCTCTCTCTTGACTTTCTGCTCAATATTGCTGTGAACCTAATACTGCTCTAAAAATAAAGCCTATATTAAAAAGAAAAACTCAATAGCTTGAGAGATGTAACCAAATAAATGCAAACCTCCTTATTAATGGCAATACCTAGTAGGAGAAAAATTCACTGTATGTATGTGTGGATTCAACCAACTGCAGATCAAAAAAAAAAAAAATTCTAGAATGTTCTAAAAAGCAAAACTTCAATTTGCCATACACTGATGATTTACATAGTATTTACATTGTATTTATGACTATTTACATAGCATTCACATTGTATTAGGTATTATAAGTAATCTAGAGGTCATTTAAATTATTCCTGAGGGTGTGCACAGGTAATATGTAAATACTATGCCATTTTACATAAGGCACTTGAGCATCCTCAGATTTGGGTATCTGCACAGAGGTCCTGGAACTGTATGTATAGACAACCTTGTATGTTATGTTTATGTGTACAAATATGTATAATATATATCCAGGAATAAACAGCAAAAAAATGTAAGAACCCATTCAAGGAAAAAAAGAAAACTATTAAAGACATCTAAAGATAAATAACTTAAGAGACTTGGAGAAACTTGTCATGTTCCTAGATGGAAAATCTCTTCAGTGTTGTAAATATAACATTTTTACCCCAAATTGACTGTAGGTTCAATGAAAGGCCAATAACTTTCCAATTTTTTTTTAATATATTGACAAGGTGATTCTAAAGATAATCTGAAAAAATAAATAGGTGGAAGAGCTAATAATTTCTTTTAAAGATGAGTAATAATAAAGCCCTTAAAACATATTATAAACTTAGGATAATTAAAATATAAACACATCTAAATAAAGGAGACTGCTTAGTTACAGACAGAAGATATATAAGAACCTAACGTGAAAACAGTGACATCACAAATTAGTGGTAAAAGAAGAATTATTTAATAAATAGTGCTGAGAACACGGTTAGCAACTTAAAAATTAAAAAAATGAAATTCAATCCTTACCTAATGTAGTCTAAAAAATAATTAAAGTGACAAGTTAAAGAGTTTTTAAAAATAAAAATTAGAAACTTCTACTTTCTTGATCTGCAGGTAGGAGAAACTTTTTAGGAACAAATGCAATGCAAGGGTTTACAAATTTAAAGGTCAATACTTCTAGAATCAGAAAACGTTAAATATATAATTTTTTTTAAAAAATGAGACTGTTGCAAATTAAACCTACAGGTTAGAACTAATGTTACAGTCAGGATCAAATTTATAGCCTTAAATTCTATTATGATTAGCTAAGAAGACACTAAACATTCAGGAAAGGATGTTAGAACAAAATTCAGGAAAACTAATACAAGAAAATAGTAAAAAGGAAATAATGAAGCCAATACACATATTACTAAATTAAAGGAAAGTTTTGAGAAATAAATCCTTCTTTGAGAAGCAATTAACAAAGCAGATGACACTAGACTATGTTTGTGTCCTGAGGGTAGGAATCCTGCCCATTTTTGTTGACCCTGGGATCCTCAACACGTAAAACATTGCCTAGAATTTAGTAGGCCAACAGTAAATACTTTTGAAGGAATGAAAATAGATATACAGCTTGAAAAGATAATGAAAAGGTGACAGAAAACATAATCATATAAAATTAAGAAAAATGTGGCGATAACATGAAAGGGAAGTTAAAAATTAAAATATTTCCTTAAATTTGAAAACCTCTACAAAATGGAAAACAGTGTTTATTAAAACGAAGTCGACAAGAAAAAACAATTCCTAAAGTAATATCTATGGGAAACTTGTTTAAATTATCTCCAAATAAGAATCTAAAGCCAGGAGGTTCAACCTGTGACTATTATTTTAAAATTGGAAAAACCTACAATATCTATGCAATATAAACTGTTCCAAAGTATAGTTTTGAAAAGTGTGTGAGGGGGGCGGGAGGGAAGTGAAGGACAATTCATGCTGTAAATGTGATAAAGAATGTATTTATAATATTATAAATATTAGCTGTCTCATACCTCACGCTTAAAATGTTTTGACCACCATAAAATGTAAAACGTTTTTTATGTGTCAAGAAATGCCACAAAGAATGATGAGTGAAGTAACAAACTTGGAAGAATATTGGTCATGCCAATAGACAAGTAGACAAAGGAAATAACAGCAGTGGGACATTTTTTGAGATCTTAATATACTCCTGACCCTGTGTGTTTTCCCACTAAGAGAATATATGCAACAAAAGAGGAGATGCAAATGTGTTATAAACATTGTTTAAATGTCAACATCACTAGAGGCTTAAGAAATATTAAACAAGATCAAATTTACAACCATAAAAGATAATACCCAGCTTTGACTGGAGTGGTAGGAAATAATACTTAAACACCATGCTTAGTTGGAGGTAAGTTTTTTTTTGTTTTTTTTTTTTTTTTTAAATTATTATTTATTTATTTATTCATTCTTGGCTGTGTTGGGTCTTCGTTTCTGTGTGAGGGCTTTCTCCAGTTGTGGCAAGCGGGGCCACTCTTCATCGCGGTGCGCAGGCCTCTCACTATCGTGGCCTCTCTTGTTGCGGAGCACAGGCTCCAGACGCGCAGGCTCAGTAGCTGTGGCTCACGGGCCTAGTTGTTCCGCGGCATGTGGGATCTTCCCAGACCAGGGCTCGAACCCGCGTCCCCTGCATCGGCAGGCAGATTCTCAACCACTGCGCCACCAGGGAAGCCCTGGAGGTAAGTTTGAATAACTTCTGCAGAGGATTATTTGGCAAATATGCATCAAAGGCATTAAACATATTCATATCTATTGACTCCCAAATTCCACTTCTTGGAATAATGCTTTTTATCCAGTAAATAATACCTCTTCTTGGGATAATCAGAGTGTACCCAAGTTGCAACAGAGGTGTTCATTGTAGCATTGTTTATACTCACAGATATGGAACCATGCCTGATATTTTATTGGTATAAATGTTTCAAAGTGTTTTCAATGCCATTTTCTCATTTAATTCTCAGAAAACCTCTTGGTGGTAAGTTTATTATGCCTATATCAAATTTTCAAAGCTCAGGAAAGTTAAGGAACTTACTTAAAATCCAAGAACTAATTGAGCTGGAGCTTGGACTGAGCGCAGGTCTCCTGAGGTCTGGTCCACGTGGCTTCTACCACGTTAGGATACTAGAGATGGATCTTAGAAATTATCTGGTTCACGCAAACCCCTAGGTTGGATGAGTAACTTAGGCTGGTTAGCAAATGACTAGGATAGCCGCCTTCTTCTGATACAATAGTCTTAAGACTGCGTTAGGTGTTAAGCATTAGTCTGTAACTCTCAGAATAAAGTAGAGAGTGATTTCAAGTAGCTCCTGGGCCACAGGGAAAAGATTTGGGGAAGCTAAGATATACTCCAGAAGATTGATTCAGCATATATCCAGCTCCCTCAGTGCTCCTCTCCCCAAACACAATCCAACATTTCCTCTTCTAAATGCCTACCGGGGCATATGCATCCTCATTTTTGCCTTACTAAATAACATTTTTAACAGACTGGGGAGAAATAGTCTTCAGGAAATATGAGGTCAGAGACACAGTTCCTTTATGCCAGGGAGTTGTAAACATTGTTGCGTGCAAGAATCTCCTAGAAGGCTTTTTAAAAATTCAGATTCCAAGGTTCTGTGCATAATGGTTCTGAGCCAGCAGTTTTGGCGTGAGCCCAGAGATGTTTTAAACACTTGGCCTGGATCATTCCGGGGCAAAAAAGTCCTCAGAGCACAACTGGACCGATGCTGCTCTATACCTCCTTTTATTTCTTGACTCGCGATCATAATTGTTGGCAGCTCCCCTGAGCATGATGGGTGTTTCAGGCCAACCATTCTTCCTGTATCTTTGATGCATTTTAAAGCATCATTCTTTTTTTATGCTTTTTTCCAAGACCTAGACTTGGCCCAATTATAAATGCTGCCTCAAGTCCCTGCGAAGGCTGACTTTACCGCTCTTTCCTTCATTTGGTGTTTGGAGAAGAAATTAAATTACATTATATTCCCATATCAGCCATTGGCTCAGGCAATTCATTTATTCAGCTCATTGAATGGCAGCTCCCAGTGGTGCAGAAACTATATTATAGGACTTTAAAAGACTTTCCCGGCAGGGAACGAAGATGGTTGTGTCTCCTGACTAGCACAGAAGCACGCAGTCCTCTGGCTGTGGCTGTCACGGCCAGCTTCACAGGTGTGTGACCAGTGCAGTCCCCCAGGTCCCCAAGCAGGCTTTGCCTTTGGTTTAGTGTTCTGCTGTCACCATCTAGAAACACATAACAACTTTTGAAAAAGAGGCCCTGCATTTTCACTTTCCATTGGATTTTCATTACCCAGCTGGTTTTGCTGGCTGTAGTCAGAAGGTCACATGTCAGATGTACAAGAAGAGAAATGTCATCTAGGGCTCTGGTGGCCGGTGTGGCTGCACTAGGATGGCTTAGCTTGGGTTGATGTATATTTTGTCTTTGCTGGTTGAACGTAACACTTATCCTATTGTTTGAAGTTCTGGATGGTGGGTGGGCTTTGGCGGAGGTGGGCTATAGGTGGAACTCACTGCTCGTTGTAATTTACAAATAAGGATCTAGCTCTGGGTTGGGGGTGAGTTCATGTGTGTTCATTTAGGATGTACATGCAAATTAACTAAAAGAGACCATGGATCAATGATATTGTATCATGAGCCAAGGATTATGCTGGATAAGAATTTATTCACCCAAGGTACATCAAGATAGAAACACACCAAACAATTAAAAAAGGGGATTGGATTTTGAGTTCCAGGACAAAGAAGGGAGTCAAGTTTGGTAACACCTGTCTCCCAGAAGATTTTCTCTCTATAGATATCACTTATGCACACTAACTCTTGTAGAACTCAAAATAATCCTAGAATTTAGTATTATATATTAAAGCTACTTTATAGGTAAAACTGACTCAGAGAGATCAACTTCCCCAAATCAGGGCAGATAGAGACTCCAAAATCCATGTTTCTCTAATGCCAAATCAATACTGGTAATATATGCTTCAAAGTGAAAAGCAAAAGTTTTTTCCCCTTTTAAATAGACTTTATTTTTTAGAGCAGTTTTAAGTTCACAGCAATATTGAGCAGAAAGTACAGAGAGTTTCCACACACCCCCTGCTCCCCATACACGTACAGCCTCCGCCATTATCAACATCCCCCCACAGAGCGGTACATTTATTACAATTGGTGAACCTACACTGACACATCATTATCACCCAAAGTCCATAGTTTACATTAGAGTTTCTTCTCGGTATTGCACACTCTATGGGTTTAGACAAACGTATAGGGACAGGTATCCACCATTACCATATGGTTCACTGTCATAAAAATCCTCTGTGCTTTCCCTATTCATCCCTCCCTGCCCCCAACCTCTAACAATCACTGATCTTTTTACTGTCTCCATAGTTTGCTTTTTCCAAAATGTCGTAGAGTTGCACTCACACAGTATGTAGCCTTTTCACATATGATTTCTTTCACTTAGTAACATGCATTTAAGTTTCCTCCCTGTCTTTCATGGCTTGACAGCTCTGAATAATATTCTTTTTAGTGCCAGATAGTACTCCATGTTTGGATGTACCACAGTTTATCTATTCACCTACTAAAGGATAACTTGGTTGTTTCCAAGTTTTGGCAATTATGAATAAGCTGCTATAAACATCTGTGTGCAGTTTTTTGTGTGAACACAGTTTCATCTCCTCGTGGTAAATACCAAGGAACACAATTACTGGATCGCATGATAAGAGTACGTTTAGTTTTATAGGGAACCACCAAACTGTCTTCCAAAGAGACAGTACCATTTTGCATTTCTGTCAGCAATGAATGAGAGTTCCTGTTGCTCCACATCCTTACCAGCATTTGATGTTGTCAGTGTTCTGGATTTTGGCCATTCTAATAGGTCTATAGTGTAGTGGTACATCATTATTGTTTTAATTTGCACTTCCCTGGTGACATATGGTGTGAAACATCTCTTTATATGCTTATTTCCTATTCATATATCTTCCTTGGTGTGGTAGCTGTCTGTTCAGGTCTTTTACCCATTTTTTTTTTTTTTTTTTAAAGATTTATTTATTTATTTATTTATGGCTGTGTTGGGTCTTCGTTTCTGTGCGAGGGATTTCTCCAGTTGCGGCAAGCGGGGGCTACTCTTCATCGCGGTGCGCAGGCCTCTCACTATCGCGGCCTCTCTTGTTGCGGAGCACAGGCTCCAGACGCGCAGGCTCAGTAGTTGTGGCTCATGGGCCTAGTTGCTCCGCGGCATGTGGGATCCTCCCAGACCAGGGCGCGAACCCGTGTCCCCTGCACTGGCAGGCAGACTCTCAACCACTGCGCCACCAGGGAAGCCCCTTACCCATTTTTAATTGGGTTATTCTTTTTCTTTTAAGCTAGTATTTATTTTTTTATTGAGCTATAATTCACATGCAACATTAAATTCGTTTCAGGTGCACAGGGCAATGAGCCAATATCTGTATACAGATGTATATTGTGAAATGATCACCACGGTAAGTCCAGCTAACACCCATCACCACACACAGTTACAGATTTTTTTTCTTACGATGGAGACTTTTCAAGGTCCACTCTCTTAGCGACTCTCAAACATGCAACACAGTATAATCAACTACAGTCATCATGCAGTAAATCACACCCCTAAGACTTAACTGTTTTATAACTGGAAGTTTGTACTCCCTGACCCCCCTTACCCACCTCTCCCACTCCCACCCCCACCTCTGGCAACCACCAATCTGTTCTCTGTATCTATGAGCTTGGTTTGTTGTTGTTTCTTTAAATTCCACATATAAATGAGATCATACGGCATTGGTATTTGTCCTTCTCTGTCTGACTTATTTCACTTCGTGTAATGCCCTCACTAATGCCAGCCATGTTGTTCCAAATGGGAAGATTTCATTATTTTTTATGGCTGAATAGTAGTCCCTTGTGTGCAGATAGATAGATACATAGACAGATATCACATCTTTTTTATTGAAGTATAGTTGATTTACAATGTTGTGTTAGTGTACAGCAGAGTGATTCAGTATGATGTTGAAAAGCAGTGGTGAGAGGATATATCCTTGCCTTCTTCCTGGATCTTAGTGGGAAACCTTTTAGTTTCTCACTATTAGGTACAATGTTATCTGCACATTTTTTTGTAGATGTCTTTATCCATTTGAGAAAGTTCCCTTCTATTTCCAGCTTGCTGAGAGTTCTTATCATAAATGAGTGCTAGATTTTGTCAAATGCTTTTTCTGCATCTATTGATACGGTCATGTGATTTTTCTTCTTTAGCCCGTTGATGTGATGGACTACATTAATTCATTTTTTTAAAAATAAATTTATTTATTTACTTTATTTATTTTTGGCTGCATCGGGTCTTCATTGCTGGGCGCGGGCTTTCTCTAGTGCGGCGAGCAGGGGCCGCTCTTCGTTGCAGTGCATGGGCCTCTCACTGCGGTGGCTTCTCTTGTTGCGGAGCATGGGCTCTAGGCATGCAGGCTTCAGTAGTTGTGGCTCACGGGCCTAGTTACTCCACGGCATGTGGGATCTTCCTGGACCAGGGCTCAAACCCGCGTCCCCTGCATTGGCAGGCGGACTCCTAACCACTGCACCACCAGGGAAGCCCCATTAATTCATTTTTGAATGTTGAACCAGTATTCATACCTGGGATAAATCCCTCACTTGGTTGTGGTATATAATTCTTTTTATATATCTTTGGACGTGATCTGCTAACATTTTGTGGAGGATTTTAGCACGTATGTTCATGAGAGATATTGGTGTAGTTTTCTTATAATGTCTTTGTCTGATTTTGGTATTAGGGTCATGCTAGTCTCACAGAATGAGTTAAGAGGTATTCCCTCTGATTCAATCTTCTAGAAGAGATTATAGAAAATTGCTATAATTTCTTCCTTAAATGTTTGGTAGAATTCACCAGTGAACCCCTCTGGGCCTGGTTCTTTCTGTTTTGGAAGGTTATTAATTATTGACTCAACTTCTTTAATAGACACAGGCCTAATCAAGCCTATATCTTGTGGGAGTTTTGGCAGACTGTGTCTTTCAAGGAATTCGTCCACTTCACCCAGTTATCAAATCTGTGGGCATAGAGCTGTTCATCATATACCCGTATTGTCCCGTTATGGGATCTGTAGTGATGTCCCCTCTTTCATTTCTGCAATTAATTATTTGGGTCCTCTCTTTTTTTCTTACTTAGACTGGCTTACTAATTTTATTGATTTTTTTCAAAGAACCAGCTTTTGGTTTCATTAATTTCTCTATTGATTTGTTGTTTTCAATTTCATTGATTTCTGCTCTACTTTTTTTGTGTGTATTTTTGTTGGCTTACTTTGGATTTAATTTGTTCTTTTTTTAATTTCCTAAGGTGGAAACTTAGATAATTGAAGGAATTTTTAAAAACATACCCTTGGTACTTGAAATGGTTTGAATTGTGTATCCCCCGAAATACATGCTGAAGTCCTAACCCCCGGGACCTGTGAATGTGACTTTATTTGGAAACAGGGTCTTTGTAGATGTAATCAAGTTGAGATGAGGTCATTAGGATGGGCCCTAATCCTATACGACTGGTGTTTCTATAAGAAGAGACACAGAGACAGACATACAAAGAGGGAAGACGATGTGAATGCACACATGGAGAAACAACAGTGATCTGAATTATGCAGCTACAAACTAAGGAATAACAAGTATTGTCTGCAACTGTGAAAAGCTAGAAAAAGGCAAGGAAGGATCCTCCCCAGATCCTTCAGAAACATGCCCCTGAAGACACCTTGATTTCAGACTTCTAGACTCCAGAACTATGAGACCATAAATATCTCTTATTTAAGCCATCCAATTTTGGATACTTTGTTGCAGCAGCCCTAGGACACTAATACAGTACCCTTGGGAAGAGGGAATAAAGAGGAGAGATGGGGAGACATTGGCCACGGTAAATGGAAATGGAAAGGAAGGATAAAACTCACCCACTAGATGAGACAGTTTCTGAAAATAAAGGCTCTCACTGCCCTGATATCCATCAGAACTGCTATAAAAACAGTCAAAACCCAGAGAGCAGCACTCCTGATGCAAGGACAATGGTGATAGCCCTGAGATTCTTGCAAAATAGCTCGACTTTGTGTCTCAGTTGTCTTGGAAATCAAGTGGTCACCCGGGCCTGTCAAGATAGTGGTGATTAGTGACGCATCCCAAGGTTCAGTGCTTCTATAGACACATTTGAGCCATAGAGGGTTTAGATGGACTCAGTGCCCAATACATCAATGGGTAGGCCCAAGTCTGGCTGTTATGGACTTCTCAGCCACTGCCCCCTGACCAAACTCCCAGTCTAGTGCTACTAGCAGCAACAAGTGAATTTTGTAAACTGATGACCCCTTGCACATTTTTACGTTATTAATCTTTTTCCTATAAGGTCAAAGAGTTGTGACAGAGGAAATATCCAGTGGATTTTAAGTACTGACATTCTAAAATAAAATAGTAACATCACTCTTTTAAATTATCCAATAGAATCTAAATATCAGAGTGAATTAATATATACTATCATCCATTAAAACACAACCAGCAACAAAAGCTCTTCTTCAGCAGTTGAAAAGTTTGCATCCCTCCCTTTCTCTTTGAACTCATATTTCATTCCCATAGAATTTCATCTGATGTAAAATATTTTATGCTTGTAAGTATTCTATTGATTATACGTCTCTGGATCAAAAACAAATGTGCCCATGAGCAGGAACTGAAATATATTTTTTAATATCCCACGTCCCTATGCATCTAGGTGCTAAAAAGCTCCTCTGGATCACATTATCATTACAATTATTAGTAGCAAAGAACTGATCAAAATACAAATAGATTCCACATTTTGATGGACAAATATTAAACATAAAGGGGAAATGTTATCGGAAATTTATCTCTTCATGAGATGGATGCCGCTACTTCAATTTTCAATTAGTTCATGTGTCTGAGTATGAGTATTCTCCTGTAGAATGAGTTGGAATTCACTATGAAACTATTTCTATTTTTTCATTTTTATAACTATCAGCACTGAGAATTTTGCTCTTGCACGCAGAGGTTTTTTTTTAAATTTATTTTTTTATCAATCAGTGTCACTCAATTCTTTGAATTTTCTGAGTTATGTGCCAAAAACATGTAGTGCTTTTTCATCAAGAAAAAGGGTAATTTTAATGATCGTCAACTGATGATTCTCTGGAAAGCAAACACAGAAACTACCACCTGGTGCGTGAAAGGATTTTTATCCAGTCATTAGAGACATTCACGTTTTCAAGACCTTCACCAACATTGAAACGTCCTTTTGTGAGGAGCCCTGTAGGTGGGTAAGAGACAGTTCCTTTCTGAAATATGTAGAAAGGGGAGTGGGAGAGGGGAACCCCACCACCTTCATCATCGTTTAGGACACTGAGACTCTCAAAATGAGTCCTTCAATTCCTCGTGCCTGGTCCCCATGGGAAACTCTTCTCACTTCTGGGTGTATGTGGTCCCCAGGCTGAAGACCTCTGGCCAAGAGGGCTACTGACCACCTGAATAAGGAACCACAGTCAAAAAGAATAATCAAATAGGCTCCAGGCTGGGATGGCAGATCGACTATCAGAGTCTAGTTTTGTTCTCTCCAAACACCCTGTTACATTTTGCTAAATCAATTAAAGATTGGGGAGGAATTAGAGGGGGGAGGAAGACAGAGACAGAGCCCCAGGTGAGCAGGAGAGGAGATGACAGCATGACAGCAACAACTGCGGGAGAACTGGAAAGCAGATGGATGCAGTGATTCCTGCAGAGCTTAAAAAGTTAACTCTCCACTTTCACGAAAAAGCTGAGAACCAATCTGACCCCACAAGGCATGGGAACAGGCAGCTCCAGGTACCTCTGCAGCTGGGGGTGAACCCAGGACAGCCCGTGTATGCTGACAGAGGACAGTACTATCAAAGTGGAAGCCTCTGACTCTGGAGACCCACCAGGTAAGGTCAGTGTCCTCAAGTCACTGATGGATTGTCTGTCTTTTACCTGAGGACAGAACTCCTGGGTCAGCCTGGCCCACCTGGGCTCGTCTTCTGTGTGGTGATGAGGTTTCTTCTCTTCCCTCAATACCCTGGTCCCTGTCCACGTGAGAACCCTTGTTTTACTCTACAGAAGTGTTTGGACTTGGCCTCCTTGACAGCCGGAGGTGAGCCAGCGTGCTTAGAAGCAGAAAGTCCTGACCAGCTCCCTGACCACGTTTCTGCTGTGGTCCACAGCACGCCCCTCCCATCTGCCTGATGCCCTAACTATGGAGTCCCTGTGGCTCCCAGAACTCATTCAAGATCTTGCTTCTGGTGCCCCCAGAAGGGGCTCCTATAAACTCTCAGGAAAGTGGAAGCCAGGCTATGCCCCAGAGATGGTTCAGTTTATTCTCCTGTGAGCCTGGCACCATCTTTTCTTTATATCATAAGCACTAAATTTGTGCTTATTACCCCATTTTTCTAAACTAAACAATACATTGCTCAGGAATATATACATAGGTGGTAAAACGCTAAAGAAAAGCAAGGGCCTGTTACTGGCAAGAGGCACCAGGCAGCCCTGTAGGAGAGCTAATGCCTTACTTTTTATCACGATGGTAGATGCACAGGTATTTGTTTTATTACTAGCTTTCAACGTGCATATGTGTTTCACACACACACACACACACACACACACACACACACACACTGTTCTGAGCTTAGCCAGTGCTATTATTTCCCCAAGGGAGGACCAATTCAGAATCCCTGAGTGACTGAAGTTCTGACCTGAACATCTGGGGAGCAGATCAGGGCTTTGGTGACCCTGCCTAGGATGTCACTCTGGTTGTCCTGCTGCAGGGACCACCCCTGGTAAGGCTCCAGCTCACTGTGCTTTCACCACAGCCTCAGAAGCGTTGCTGGAGAAGAAGCTTCTCATCCTGGGAATCTGCCCTCCCACAACTCCTCCCTTGTCAATCAGTGACATTTTCCCCCGTGTCTCCTTCAAAGGGCCCTACCTTTCTTCCCCTTGAAGAAATGGGGGCAGCTGACCTGCCATCCATTTGGAGAAGGCTGTGCAAGCTCCTCCGGTCTTCAGTCGCTGGGTTTGTGGCGTCAGAAGCCTTGACTCAGGAAGCCAGTGAAGCAAGCATTCTCATGACTGAAAGTGCTACCTCCTGGCAGGGGAGAACAACTTGGGGACCAGAGTTATGGATAGTGAGGGAGCCTCCGGCACTGGTGTCAGACTGCAGATGGCACATCTGGGCTGTGCAGTCTCGCCCAGCTTGCTTTTCTCCTCTTGGCTTGTCTCTACAGCAGATGCTGAGATGCAGCCCAGTGCCTGCCTCCAAATACTGTGATTCCTGCCCCGCTTAGTTCTCGGGTTTCCAAGCTGCTGTCGGTGCTGCTGAAAGCCAGGGTGAGGGCTCTGCCCTTCTCACCCACCACAAAGCGGCTCCCAGGAAACATCGCGCTTAACGACAGGCACGGGATGCAGTGCTGGTGATTCTACCCAAGGAGGGGCAGAGCAAGTCATTGTCACCGCACACGTGCCCCAGGACAGACTTTGGGAAGCATTGCTCTGTCTTCCTGCCCTTTCTTTATCCAAGTGCCATCTCATCAGCAGACAGATGTCATGGGTGTAGTATGTGACAGACACCACTGAGATACTCACACAGACGCTGGGATCGAGAACAAGCTTGGGGGGTCCGCAGGACAGACCAGGAGACAGGGACTCATTTCTTAAGGGGGAGTCAGGAAGCTCTGGCAGCCCCGCACGTGGGCCCAGCTTCCTGGTAATTCAGGAGGAAAGACGGCAAATTGCACATCAATAGGCTGCTTTGGAAACCCCCAAGTCTTCAGAAAATAGAACACTTCACTGAGAATAAAACATCATAGCAGGATTCAGTAGCTGACCAGATAGCCGTCTGATGTTAATCCAACATAATTGCAATAGAATATTCTAATATTGAAAGAGACTTGGAAAGGACTAGGTAGACATCAGGCATCATTTTTCATTTTCCTTTGAGTCTTAACAAAGGATCTAGCACTACCTCCTCAAGGGGAAATAGTTAATTGGCCAAGCCACCGAGTAACTGACTTTCCAGCCGTTCTCCTTCTGATGCCCACGCGAATAGAAGACCTGGGCGATGTTCCCATCCCTTTCGCCTATAGAACTTTGTGTTGTCCTGTTGAGAATGCAGCTCTCTTGATGTGTAAAAGTGGTATCTTCTAAAGGGCCACCTAGACTTGAATTATTTAAGAACCTTGACATTTTTTTCTGGAAGTTTTCTTCTGAAACTTGTGGTCCTAGGTTTTTTTAACTGTTAATTTTTCTCACATGATTTATTCCTCAAATGGTTAAACTCATTGAGTGTCAATGGAGAGGCAGGTATTATAAAAGTGTGGTTTCGAAAATGTGGATGATAATCTTGCTTCTTGGACCGGAATCCCACTCTGGACCCCATGGTGTGAACAGTGCCACAAAAATGTCTGGATCTCTGTGAACCAACTTACCTTTTCCTGCTCTGAGTTACTCTGGGAGCTTAGGGGGTCCTGGCTGATGGCGTGAGGGGGTTCCACTGTGGTAAGACACACGATTCACTCACAGTTTAATAATTCAACAAGAATTCGCTTATAGTCCAAGGTATTATGGAAAAAGGGCATCTTGTGGATACCGGGAATTTGTGCAGACCAGGCTGTCAAGAAAACTGCCCTTTGTGGCAAATTCTAATCTACTTAAGACTCCGTTTTCTTTCTACTGGGCTGCAGATGAACTACTGCAGCTAAGAAGCACCATCATTGGCATGGCAAGAAACACACTGCTTCTCTTCATTGATGTAGCCTTAAAAAGAGACATGTGCTGTTGTTTTCATGAGACAGACATAGAAAAAAGCTGGTGGAGAGGTTTTTCTGTCTTGAACGTCTCCCAGGTTCAGCAGCGCTTTTTGTGTTTATAGGTTCTCTTTGCCTGATATATTTTTCTTAAACCTTTCTGAGCTCTCCTGACCTTTTTCGTCTCCTGGCCTTGATGCCACTTGGACCTTTGGTGACTCTGAGACAAGCTGCCTGTAGCCCCAGGGAGGTCAGCAATCCAGTGTCCCAAAAGGTAATTTTTACAAGAAGAAAAAGTAAGAGTTCTCTTGCTTGGGATGGAATGCTACAGCAACCAGGAAATCTGGGATTTCATTCACTGGGGATTTTGGGCTGAGGAAGAAATTGCTGAGGCCTCAGCCTTTAGCTTTCAATATCATAGCAGGGAAATACGTTGGTTCAGCTTCACCAGCGCTCAGCTCTCAGGGCAGAGTGATGGGAAAGGCACAAGGCTTACTCAGGGGGCCCGAGTTCTAACCCTGGTTTTGCCTTCAGGACCACCTATGTAATTTGTAGGGTCCAGGGCAAAGAAAATGCGGGGCCTCTTGTTCAAAAATTATTAAGAATTTCAAGATGGCAACAGCAGATCATTAAAACTAAGCACAGGGTCCTTCTAAGCACACACCCCTGGGTAACCGTATGGGTGGCACGCCCAAGATGCAGGTCCTGCTGTATGACCTTGAGCCCTTGGGGTGTGTGTCCTTAAGCAAGTCACAATACCTCAACCCCTCACCTGGAAGATGAGGGCATTGGACAAAGAGAGTTTTCCAATAGGTGCCCCACAGTAAGGGGGGTTCACAGCGAGTGCTGGGGGGCAACGGGGGCCAGCATCGTGAGCAGCCTTAGGATGGGGGAATGTCTGATGGTGTGTTTGGGGGTTCGGAGCCCAGCAAATCATATGCTGAGTTAGGAACACCTGAGAGAGACCAAGGAGGAACACGTGAGGACCGACCAAGCAACAGCTCTGGCAGTGATACAGCTGATCACAGAGAGCGGGCCCCGGGTGTGCAACCACAGCGGGCTTCCTGCCACTGACCCCCAGAAGACACAGACAGGGCACACCATCCCAGGAGGCATGGGCAGCCCGTGCGCCCTTAGTGGGGGTGGTCCTGGGAGACCTGAGCTCTGTGCTTCATAGAAAAGGTGAGCTTCAGGCGGTGGCTTGGCTGCCGAGGTGGGGAGCGATTGTCTAAAGCTGTCTTATCAATTCCTCTCCCAACTCGCCGATCAGATAAATCCCTCAGCCTCCACCGGAAGTCCTGAGAGGCCAGGAGTGTTACATCAGAAGCAACTTCACCCTGAAGGAAATCTCCAAAGCAGGCAATGTACCCCAAAAGGTGTTAAACAGGAACTGTCGTGATGCCCATATTTTTCCCAAGGAGCACCTCTTTGGACAGCAGGTCACTCCTGTTGTCTGGAACACCTTGTTCCTCCCCCATCTACCTGGATGCCTCCAATTTGTCCTTCAAGACTCATTGTGGACCCTCCCACTCCGGGGGCTCTGTTAACACCCCAGGGTTCACGGCACATAAACCTTCATGAGGGACGCTGCTCTCTAATAGTATTTTCTTCCTTCTCACCATTTAGGCTGATGTTCCTTGAAGACATCACATAGACTCACTGTGTCTGGCACATGGTATGATCTCCCTAATTTTTCATTAAACTGATGAATAAGTGAATGAGCTTGGAACCCAGCAGGGAGCTTCTTATCTTAGCCAAAGCAGCCGAGGGCAAATTCCTCCCTCACCCCCATGTTGCTCTCGAATAGCAGGACATGAACAAGCAGAACACGGAGGCCACTGATGCAGAAACACAGAGCCGGGGCTGGAAACCTGCCATTCCCAGCCCAGGTGGCTCACCCCATACAACAGGGAATAACCTATTTTCAGTGCTTGGTGGATGGAGGGCGCATCTTGCTGTCGTGGTGAAGGAGAGGAGAGGGAGCAGGAGGTCCTGAGTGTCTTGGGTGAATGTCACATGGGGAGGGGTAGTCCCTGGAGTAGAAGATCCCGGATCTAAAGACGAGCTCCCTCACTTTGTCGTGCGGGGGCCGAATGCAGGATCTGTCCCACTCTGATGTCATGCGTCTTGAGCGGCGTAATGGAAAGAGGATGCGGCTGTGGTTTCAGAGACCCCAGGCCACGTCCAGGCTCTGTTGGTTACTCTCCCCTGGGAGCGTGGGACAGACCTGGACCCATCAGAGTCCTAGAAACTGCATCCTGGAAAGTGGGGACAATAATGCCTGTTTCAGTGGGTGACCAAAGACAAAATGAGTGTACGTTTTAAAGTAGTCGGCACTTAAAAGCAGAAACGTAGAGAACAAATGTATGGATACCAAGGGGGAAGGGGGGCGGGATGAATTGGGATTGACCTATATACACTACTGATACTACGTATAAAATAGATAACTAATGAGAACCTACCGTGTAGCACAAGGAACTCTACTCAATGCTCTGTGGTGATCTAAATGGGAAGGAAATCTAAAAAAGAGGGGATATAGCTATACGTATAGCTGATTGACTTTGCTGTAGAGCAGAAACTAACACAACATTGTAAAACAACTATACTCCAATAAAAATTAATTTTAAAAAAGACCTTTTGAAATTAAAGGTCGTTTTTGAAGTTAGAGACAACAAGACTTGCTGGTGCATTGGACTTGGGGACCGAAGACTGCTCTTCAGTCCTCCCCATGGGGTCCGCTGAGGCATCCCTGGGACTCGCAGCCCAGCTTCTCCCGCTGCCCCTCCGGCTGCCCTCCCCTCCCTTCCGCGGCACTGACCCCAGGAGACTCGCCCATAAATCTCTGGCCGTGGGTCTCCACTCACGCGGCTTCCGGCTTCTGGAACAGATGGGTGGAGTTTGGATGAACAGACCCTGAAGCTACAAGCACACCAGATAGGGGTCCTAGTGTAATTACAGGTGCATAGAGAATTGATGAAGCCCGCAAAAAGCCTGCAGGTTGCTGGGGAGGACACAGCGCTGGCCACCGCTGTCCTGATCCACAGTGGGTCTGAGGCCGTCGTTCCGGCTTCCTCTTGAATACTGACTTCTGAATCTGCCACAAACCGGCAGTGTGAGATAAAATGACAAAGCAAAAAAACACAAACACAAAACAAAACAAAGAACTTGTCCAAGCTTTCAAATCAAAGAAAGATGACTGATCATCAGTGAATGAATACATGCCTTTTATTCCTTGACACTGAACTTCTTGCTGAGACGTAGGAAACATCCCAGTGTTGCAGGCAGCGTGCAGTTTATCTTGTGGAGGGATTATTTCCTAGACACATGACTAATGCCTGATTTGGGTGTGATCCCTGTTTTCCTGGCCACATGACCAAGGGGAACACCGGGGTCAAGATAGCGGTCATAAACAGTTTTCCTAGGGCTCTGCTGACACTCACTGTTCTGGAAACTTCATTCCCACATTCTAGAAGTCTCCCCTCCCAGCTCTTTCCAGAGCACCGCAGGGCTCTCTCAGCTGCTGCAACCAGCCGTACTGGGAGCTCGCCTCCCTGCCAGGTCCTAAGCAGTGAGCTGTCACCGGGGCCACAGAGTCTGGAAGCTGCTGTAGGTGGAGACTGCTGTCTGCCGGTGCTCCTTGCCACGCCTGGGCGGAGGCTGCCAGTACCAGCGCCAAATGCCCGGGGCTGCCCGAGGATCCGGGAGGCAAAGCCCTCCATCACTCATGGACACCAGGTGAGCTGCAGGCAGGGCTCTGTGCTTCCAGGTCACTGGGTCACTCCTTAGTACAGGCGCTGCCTGTGTGGAGCTCCGGGGATGTGCCCATCACTAAGCACAACCCCACCTTCCAGGGCCTCACAGGACCCAGGGGCATTTCCACTGTGGCGTCCTCAGTGCTTTGATAGAATCAAGCAGAGGAGCGTCCACCGCAGCTTTGGGGGTTCAAGGCTCCCCAGCAGAGAGCCTGAGATGTGAGCATTGGGGATGAGTCATCTAGGTGAGAGGTGGGTGGGAAATGGAGTGCTCCAGACGGTGGGGGCCCACCTTTGTGCTAGGCTCGTCAAGACCTCAACACACTGCTTCCCTGCGCCCCTACAGAGATGCAGGCGCAACACCTCCCTGCACCCTCACTCATCCTTCCTTAGGAGGGGGCTATGGGGCAGACCATGTTCAAAGTAACCCTTCCCCTCCGGGCTGTGGATTAAGAGGACATGCCTGGTCTTTCTGGAGGGCTGTTAACGCATCGTGCAAACAGCCCGGCTGGCCTCCGCACAGGAGCTCCTGGAACTCCCAGGTCTTCCTGGCAATGGGGTGGACCCCAAGCCCAGTTTAGCCCTTTGAGGTCTCAAAAACCCCTTTGTTCCAGAATATTCGTTATGATACACATAGCACCAAACCATAAAACCTGTGCAAGAAAGTCCAGTGTAAGGAGTTCTGTCTCTTTTCTCCACAACGATGACCTCAGTGCTTTTATTAAAATGTCAATTATCAGCATCTTCCAGTTCCACCATTATTCCCCCAGATCTGTCTGACTGGGGCCCTAAATGTGAGTTTATCAGGTAACCAGCTCCACACACGTGGCCTTGGTTCACACGGAGATCCTTGCCAGTTTCCTAAGCCCTTGCACCAGAGACCGATTTGAGTTGCCCCAAATTTTAGTGATAGGCTTGGAGCCAGAATATGATGCCTTTATTTTGTTTATTTGATATTTTGATTTATATATTTGAAAAAGGAATAAAAGCATGTTCTAAAAAGTCCCTCAAAACTGAACAGCGTAGAGGGAAAGGGGGAAAAACTGAACAGTGTAGAAAAGGTAAGTCTTTTGACGGTCCTGGCCTTCAGAGCCTTCTCCCCCTCTCCAGTGTGAACACGTTGCCGGTTTTCCGCGGATCCCTGCAGACACAGGTAAACATGCTGACAGTCACACACTCCATAAGGATGTATCAGACCCTTCCTCGTGCTGGCCTGGGCCCAAAGAGGCAGAGAACTGCTTTCTTAGACCAGAGTCTGGAGGAGGATGGGGACACCGGTGCACCGTGTCAGTGACCAATTATGGCAGCGGCGAGTCC
Source organism: Balaenoptera physalus (assembly GCF_965194825.1). Taxonomy (NCBI): domain Eukaryota; kingdom Metazoa; phylum Chordata; class Mammalia; order Artiodactyla; family Balaenopteridae; genus Balaenoptera; species Balaenoptera physalus. The sequence goes on along the minus strand of NC_138885.1, from coordinate 132,828,332 downwards.
AGCAGGAGGACACTCACGCCCTCGCTTCAAAACTTCACCCAAGGGGTATTCCAAAGACAGGGCTATTTTTCGTGAACCTTCATGCGTTAATTTGGTCTCAGTCCAGATACAATTTTGGAAGAAGAGAACATTAATTCTGTCTGACTTGCTACGTAGGAGGAGTCTTCGATGTCACAGGCTGATGAAGTAAACCATAACCAACGAGCTGAAGGTGGTCCCTTGAGATGAGAGTTGAGCAGGTCACACCTGGGCAGGTCACACCTGGGCAGGCTGTGATTTGAACAGTGGGGGCAGTCACTTCCCAGGCCAAGCCACTGGGCACCTAGAATCCAGATCAGAGGCAGCACATCCTGGACTTAATTGCAATTTTAAACTTTTTTCTTGAAAAATTGTTTATTATTTACTGTATAACTATATATTTGTTGCCAAAATTTTGAGAAACACACAAAATAGAAAGAAGCAAATTTAAATCACCAATAATTTCGCCTCACGGTTCCTGTCAATTGGTTCATGTCCTTTGTTTCTTTTAATTTTTAACTAAAAAATAAGAGCATATGCTGCATGTTGCTCTGTAGGGGTTTTTTGTTTTGTTTTGTTTTTTTGGCTGCACCATGCAGCATGCAGGATCTTAGTTCCCCAACCAGGGATCAAACCCGAGCCCCCTGCATTGGAAACGTAGAGTCTTAACCACTGGACCATCAGGGAAGTCCTCTGTAGTCTGTTTTTGCACTTATGTTATAATTTCTGCATTTCCCAGTGCCATTTCAGAGTCTCTGAAAATGTGATTTACATGAACGTAGTGACCCACCTTGTAGATGTTAATGAATGATCTCAGGGCATTGAAATAACTAAGAAAAATTTGCCAATCTTGGCACTTGCAAGGAATTAAACACTTCTTCCTAGTCAGAGTTGTTCAGAAATGTATTTAAAGTTTTCTAATTATTTTTTTGTGTTTTCTTAAATTTTAGTTACTAATTCTAGGCTAATTGCTTAGTTCATACAAAATAGCCACTTTTGTAATTCATGGTTTTCCTATGTGCTATTTAATAGTCACTTTTGTAAATAGCCCATAGATGTTTGAAAGAAGCTACATTTTTGTTTTGAGTGTATAGTTTTTAATCATTATCCCTTAATCAGCCATATTATTTTATTATCCAAAATTTCAGTGCTTCTTGGGAGGAATTGGGAGATTGGAATTGACACATATACACTATTGATACTATGTATAAAATAGACAACTCATGAGAACATACTGTGTAGCACAGGGAACTCTACTTAATGCTCTGTTGTGACCTAAATGGGAAGGAAATCCAAAAAAGAGGGGATATATGTATATGTATAGCTGATTCACTTTGCTGTACAGTAGAAACTAACACAACATTGTAAAGCAACTACACTCCAATAAATATTAATTTTAAAAAACACTAAAAAAAATCTCTATGCTTCTTAAAATTTTCTATCCATTTCTTGACTTTCAGAGGATATCTTATCTTGGTTTGCTAAAATCTTCTGCTACAAATGTTTTCCTAGTGAATTTCTACTTAGATTTTTAAGTTTCTTCTTTAAATACGTCAATGCTATTTTATTTGGCACATAAAGATTCATGATCACTAGTTTTCATCATAATTATATCTTTACCAACCTGAAATAATCTTTCCTGTTTAACAATTTCCCCTGCATCTCATTTTGTCTGATATAATTTTTGAAAATCGTGCTTTACTGTATTTGTGTGTGCCTAATATATCTTTGTCACCTTAAAAAAAATCTGTCCTTTCATTTTAGGTGAGTCTCATAACAACAATACACATTTAAATTTTCTTTCTGATCAGTCTCTTAGTCTCTGAGAAGGAGACTTTATTTTGTTAATTGTCTCAAAAAGTATGCTTGCTCTTACTTTTGCCATCTTGTTTTTATGCTTTTTGGGTTTTTTTGTGCATCCTTGAGATTTCCTTTCTTTTCTGTCTTTTGCTCTCTGGTGTACCTTTTTTTCTTACTATAATTTGGAAGATATATATCCTATCCACACCCCCAGCCCCAGAGGCTTTTTTAAAAACTGAGAGATAATTGACACATAACACTTTGAAGTTTGAGGTGATGCATTTATACATTGCAATATGATGACAATAGCGTTAGATAGCACCTTTATCATGTCCCTATTTTTAATTCTACTAACGTTACCTCCAAATTGTAAAATACTTCACCATCTGCCCAAACCTGACATCTCTTTGCTGACTTCTATCTACTAAAATGACATTCTTTGTCTGCATTTAGAACCAGGCTGTGGGAGCTGAGCTGTAGAAAGCTCCAGCATCCACCCCTGACCCCTCCCTGTCTGCTCTGGTGCTGACAGAGGCTTCTTGGAGCCTTAGGGGGAGGGAAGGCCATTAGCCACAATGCTGGTGTCAGTAGGTGTTCAACAAGGCCTTTCCTGCCTGGAAGAGGAGGAGTATTTCCAGAAGACCAGGAGTTTCAGGTTGCCTCACTGGTGGGTGCACTCTAAAAAATACAGATTAGCAGGACTGTTGGCGGTTGGGAGAAGGAAGTGACCATCTTCACCTTGGGAGGCAACGTGTGGGAAGGGCCTGGCTCCCTCTTGTCTGACTCAGAGCGCTGTTTCAGAAGCTACATTGTGCATCAGCTAATGAACATTCTCATTCTCATTTGCACCATCATTGGCAGAAATCCCTCCTCGACTGGGGCGAAGCTTTCATGGATATTGTTAGCTTCCGGTGCAGTTGCAATTTTGCAATTTTGCATGTGCCTTCATGGGTCTTTTAGTGGGAGGATGGGAGAGGATGAATCAGGCAATCAGGCACATGCTATGAGCTGCCGTATTCATCTAGGAGTTTGCAGGCTTGGCTCTGAGTGACAGAGTGAACCATGATGCGTTCAGTGTTTGTTCCAAAAAGCTTATGGTTCTCATTTCAGCAGATACTGCAGGCCTGCGTTTCCCAAAGCATGTGTTCAGGAGAATGAGATAACAAAGCACACCACATTTGGAAAAAATAAAAGCAGGGGAAGGAAAAGGATGCCATGGTTAACCTTATTGGGGAAACAATGCACCCTATGTCCACTGGATAGTCAAGATATACCTCAGTGTCTTAAAGGCTAGCAGTTCCTGCAGCAAACTGATTTAACTTTATTTAGACCAGCACATCTCAATACTTGACTTTGAAACCTTTTTGGTAGGGCACCTGGGAATGTCTAACAGAACTGGTGTTTTTCCCTCAATGCTTATTGCCGTACTATTTACAGTAACCAAGACACAGAGGCAATCTAGATGTCCATCCACAGATGAGTGGATAAAGAAGATGTGACATATATATATACAATGGAGTACTACTCAGCCATAAAAAAGAATGAAATAATGCCATTTGCAGCAACATGCATGCACCTAGCGATTATCATACTGAGTGAAGTAAGTCAGAAAGAGAAAGACAAATATTGTATGATATCACTTACATGTGAAATCAAAAACAAAGATACAAATGAACTTATATGCAAAACAGAAACAGACCCACAGACATAGAAAACAAACTTATGGTTACCAAAGGGGAAAGGGGGGGAGGGATAAATTAGGAGTTTGGGATTATCATATACACACCACTATATATAAAATAGATATATAACAAGGGTCAACTGTATTGCACAGGGAACTATACTCAATACTTTGTAATAACCTATAAGGAAAAAGAACCTGAAAAAGAATATATGTGTGTATATATATATATATATATGTATACATAACTGAATAACTTTGCTGTACACCAGAAACTAACACAGCATTGTAAATCAACTATACTTCAATTTAAAAAATAAACTACTTAAAAAAAAAAGAACTGGTGTTTTTCCAGGATACGTGCGAGGATCTGTGGTCACAGTGTGGGCGTGAGAGAGTCTGGAACAGAAGGCAGCCCTGTCCCTCCAGCCGCTGCCCAGTTTCACCAAAGCCCTGGCCTGAGAGCCTAGTTAAGGACACATGGCTTGTTGATTCTTCTAGATTATTCGTATTTAGTTAGATCCTCAGAAACCAAGATACCTAGAGCGTGTTTTCTTAACCTTCCGCAGAACCAAAGTTACTGATTTATAATTAACAATATGTTTTCAAACGGCAACTGAAAACGCTGACTTTGATGTTACTCAATCTACAAGCAAAATCTTTAGGGATGTATTTCATCACAAGTCAAGTTTCATGACAAACACAGATAGATGTGTCTCATTTCCATTTCAGCTATTGAGTATCATCTGGTTCTTTTCTCTTAGCCTTGGTTACTAGGAAACTCAGAAACAAATACAGGGTCCCTCCTCCAAGTTACTTTCTCAGAGTTGTCTGGAAACATCAGATTTCTCTGTTCATTTGGGATAATCTCTGAGTTTTTCCCCAGCTTTATTAAGATATAACTGACATATAATACTGTGTAACTTTAAGTTGTGCAACGTGATGATTTGACATATTGTGAAATGATGACCACAGTAAAGTTAGCACATCTGTCACCTCCCGTAGTAACCATTTTTATATTTGGGTGTAATGGGAACTTTTAAGGTCTACTCTCCTAGCAACTTTCAAGTACATGATACAGTGTTGTTAACTATAGTCACCGTGCTGTACATTAGACCCCCAGAATTTATCCATCCTATAACTGGAAGTCTGTACCCTTTGATCACCTTCACTCATCCCCCTCACCCGCCACTGTCCCTGGCAGCCACCTCGCTACTCTAGGTTTCTATGAGTTTGTAACCTCTGAATTTTTAAATCCTCAGTTCTCCTGTTTTATCTTATGATTTTTTAAAATAAATTTATTTATTTATTTATATTTATTTACTTTTTGGCTGTGTTGGGTCTTCACTGCTGTGCGCGGGCTTTCTCTAGTTGCGGCGAGTGGGGGCTACTCTTTGTTGCAGTGCGCGGGCTTCTCATGGTGGTGGCTTCTCTTGTTGCAGAGCATGGGCTCTAGGCAAGTAGGCTTCAGTAGTTGTGGCGCAGGGGCTCAGTAGTTGTGGCGCAGGGGCTCAGTGGTTGTGGCTCGTGGGTTCTAGAGCACAGGCTCAGTAGTTGTGGCGCACGGGCTTCATTGCTCTGAGGCATGTGGGATCTTCCCAGACCAGGGCTTGAACCCATGTCCCCTGCATTGGAAGATGGATTCTTAACCACTGAGTCAGCAGGGAAGTCCCATGATTATTTCTTATGCCGTCAAGAATCCCTTTAGAACCAAGTAGCATTTAGATTCTCTATCTTCCTATACTGATTTGTAAAAAGGAAGTCAAGAAAAAGCTAATGTTTCCCAGTACAGACACTAGAAACATGTGCCTGGCATTGGAATGCACGAATCAACAGCACAAACAGTCATGTTAACAAAGAAAAAGAATCTGGTAGGTTTATTTTTCAGTGTCAACAAAATCTTGAACTATTCTGATTCAATACTTTAAGCCCCAAGATTATTCTGATACTGATTTATTTTCATTTCCATAACTATAGCCAGTTGGAGTTTTTCTCATTTTTTTCCTTTTATTATGGAAGTTTTAAACATACCCCAAAGCTGAAAACTGTAATAAACCTCCATGGGCCCATTTACCAGCTTCAAGTTCGCCAATCATCATCATTTTCCTAATCTTGTCTCATGTTGTTTTACATGAGACAAGATTAGGAATTTAAAAAAAAATTTTAAAGGAAATCTCTAAATCATGTTTTTTACACACATATATCTGTAACAGATGACCTTTAGCATAATCACCATGCCATCCTCACACCCTTAAAAATTAACAATAATTTTGAATATCTTATGCACATTCCATAATCAAATGTCTCCAGTTTTCCCAAAAATCTCTTTTCACAGCTGGTTTGTTTGTTCAAGTCAGATTCCCCCATAAGGTCCACACACTGCACTTGGTCATTATGTTGGAGATAGTCTTAGTATCATTTGGAACGAGAGGTGGGCAAGGAGGTAAAAGGATTTTCTCTGATGATGTAAGAACTCATCAAGAGTTCTCATTAAGAACTCTGCAGAACACGTCATAAAACAGTTTCCCTTTTATCCTAAATATCACATTAGACAAGTGTAGGGGAGGAAAAAGTTTTCCCTTACCCTCTTAGGGTCCCTGACTGGATCTGAAAATTAAACTGACAAAGACAGATTAATAGGAGAAAGCATACAAATTTATTTAGTGTAAGTTTTACGTGACACGCTAGCCTTCATAAAGAAATGAAGACCCCAAGAAACAATTCAACCTGAGTGTTTCTACGCTGGGTTCAGTGAAGAGTGGGCAGCCGTGGAAATGCCAGAACAAAGGATGTGAGCTAAGGGTAGGTAAGTGGGAGAAATAGCAAGACCTGTTTGTTTGGAATCTTCTCGGCGTCCCTCAGTCTTGGAGATAAGTATGCTCCTTTCCTGCAGGTATAGGGAGGGCACTTGGCCCATGAGCATCTATGACCTGCTTCTGGGGAAGGTCCCAGAGTTCTTCCTGCACCTACTGTTTTCTTAAACCCCTTTAGCTTAAAATATTTAATATGCCAAGTTGCCACGTTTAGGGGTAGTACATCCTAAACCCCATCATGAGAAAATAAAAAATTATAATATTGTCAAAATTACACACCGTTTTTATTTAAATAGCAAACACAGTACACAGTGAATTCCATATTCTCTTTTTATCAGTCGATGCGATACTAAAACCATTTCTGTGTTGCTAGAATCTGTATAATTATCATTTTTAATAGGCTCATATTATTTCAGTTCCTTGGCCACTATTCTATTGCTTTAGCCATTTTGGAGCACTGGCTCAATCCGTCAGGTATATTGGAAGGGGGATGCTAGCCAAGGCTGGAAATTTTTGCCTCCCTCTGGCTTTTAACCCTACATTTGACATTGCTTGTGGGTCTATGGAGGCGAAGAAGAGTGCAGGTAGGCGGGCAGGGGAGTCGAGTGAAGGTAGCCATTTGCCTGGGGTGCATTTGAAAGATCTGTTCTCCTTCTATCCTCTGAGATGAGGTACCCTCTCCATTTAGGGCCAGCCCTGGGAAAGTGTGTGCTCACCCTTCTCTGAGACTATTTGTAGTTAGAGAAGAGACCAAAATCTGCCAGTTCCGTGTGTTCATGAAAAGACTGGAGTGTGCAGGCCCCAAGCAGCAAGGAGTGGATACAGACCACAGCCAGCTGTGCAGAGGAGACCTCCCGTACTGTTCTCAGAGTGGGTAAATGGGTGACGGGCGTGGAGTTCCGGGTCTACAGAGAGTCAAAGTACTTAATGTCAAATAATGTGATATCGGGCTTCCCTGGTGGCGCAGTGCTTGAGAATCCGCCTGCCAATGCAGGGGACACGGGTTCGAGCCCTGGTCCGGGAAGATCCCACATGCCGCAGAGCAACTAAGCCCCGTGTGCTACAACTACTGAGCCTGTGTGCTGCAACTACTGAAGCCTGCGTGCCTAGAGCCCGTGCTCTGCAACAAGAGAAGCCACCGCAGTAAGAAGCCAGTGCACCTCAACGAAGAGTAACCCCCGCTCGCCGCAACTAGACAAACCCTGTGCGCAGCAACGAAGACCCAACACAGCCAAAAATAAATAAATAAAATAAATAAATATATTTTAAAAATAATGTGATATCTTCTTTCTTTCTTTCTTTATTAACTGAAGTATAGTTGATTTACAATGTTGTGCTAATTTCTGCTGTACAGCAAAGTGACTCAGTTATACATATGCGTACATTCTTTTTTATATTCTTTTCCATTATGGTTTATCCCAGGACATTGAATATAGTTCCCTATGCTATACAGTAGGACCTTGTTGTTTATCCACGCTGTATATAATAGTTTGCATCTGCTGACCCCAAACTCCCAGTCCAATGCTCCGCCACCCCCCTCCCCCTTGGCAACCACAAGTATGTTCTCTACGTGTGTGAGTCTATTTCTGCTTTGTAGATAGGTCCATTTGTGTCATATTTTAGGTTCCACTTATAGGTGATATCATATGGTATTTGTCTTTCTCTGTTTGACTTACTTCACTTAGTATAATAATCTCTAGGTTCATCCATGTTGCTGCAAATGGCATTATTTCATTCTTTTTTATGGCTGAGTAGTATTCCATCATATCTATGTACCACATCTTCTTTATCCATTCATCTATCGATGGACATAAATATTGCCACATCTTCTCAATCATTAATTAGTCATCTTAGAATAACCCTGTACCCAAAGACTGGTCTTGCCCGTTGTGATCTGCAGGAAAAAAGCACCAGCACCTCATTTATTGTGGCAAATGGTGTATTCCACATAAAACGAGGAGCACCATCTGGGTGTCTTTCATGGAGACAATTGTAAGCAATAATATTTAGATAATATTATTTTTTGTCATCAAAAAAGGACTTTCTAGGAATGTTTTGGGGCATTTGGATATTGTGGAGGTTGAATATTTTCTTCTAGGATTAATTTTTAAGGACAGAGTTATTCGATCTTGAACATTTCTGAGAGAGAGAGAAAAAGAGGGAGAGAGAAACATGTTGTTTATCAAAACAATGATACTAACCACCAAGACACAAACATGAATACAAGGCTCAGATGGAGCCATATTTAAACACCAGCCATAGAGGTTTTCAACAGCAGGAACACAGACGCTGGAGAGAGAAACACTGAAAACAGTTTCGTTGCACCCTAAGTGCTAGAAATGCACCCTCTCAAACACACCGCTATAATCCTGCTTTAACAAAAGGAACCTTGACAACAATTAAGCCAGCAACTCAGCTGGGAAGGGCCTGCCCATTGAAGCTCTCAGAGGTGAGCTCAGATGTAGGGAGACCAGTGGACTTGCAGGGAGACGAAGCAGTGGCACTCTGTTGAGGAGGAGCTCAGAATTCTTGCATGGTAATATTTCGAATCTGCCGTAGCGCGCCCAAAGAGAAAAGCCTTAGAAGTCACCTCATGACATCACTTTTATTTCTAAAGCAGAGATGAACAGTATTTCTTGCAATATCAGCATAGCTGAGCCAGCGTCGTGAAGAAGTCTGTGAGTAAGGAACACAGCTGGCATGTTTTGCGCCCAGATTGACACGATTCCAGCCGTAAGCATCCCTGATGTTTGCTCAGGAATATCGAGCCCTGTCACAGAATCTGCCAGACGACGCTTATCTGCCAGCTCTGGGAAGTGCAAAGCCAAGCACGAGGGAAAGAAATCTGTTCCAGACAGGAGCAGATGTCCTTAGATCAAATATTTCTGTGAAAAACTGTAGAAGAATCAACTGATAAAACAGCAGAGGCTATTTTAGTGGCTTACATCATGGTGAAAAAAAAAGAACAAATGAGAAGAAGGAGAAGAAATTTCTCATCTGAGCTCGGCTTCCTCGTCTGTAGAGGGACGGTTGAGGTTACATCATTTCTAAAGTCATGGCTCTAGCTGCAGTTCTGGGCAGGGGCAGGTATGTGGTTCCAGAAGGGACTATTTTACTACCAGGGACTGATTAGGAGTATTACTACCAAAGCAATGAGGCAGAAGAAGAAAATAAAAAGACCAAAAAAGGGAAGAAAGCAAGAAATAGTGAGGAGTATGATGGTGGCGGGAAAGGACTCTGGAATCATTATCTAACTCAGTGGTCCACTCAGAGCTGGGTCGCCTCTAGAAGAGGTGAAGATATTGTCTCAAATCTAACCCTCTTGGCTACTGCTAAAACGTCACGGCAAGTGGAGTTTTTGCAGAGTTTTGGGTGAAGAGATCAAGAATCACACAGAACTGGCATTCAATCCGAAGCATTTTTGCAGTTTTGAGGCCCTCCTTACCTCCAAGTCTCCTCCATTTACGATTCACCCAGTCTTGAAATTCAGCCCCTTCCTTCAAGAACTCTCTCTCTCTAAGCTGGGGAGTGTCAGAGATGTTCCCGAGGATGCGGTGGTCCCTGGAGGACCCACTTATGTCGTGCCCAACACTTGGCCGTCTTTCTGGCCCTTCTTCCCTTCTCACTCCCTCCCCGCTCCATCTGGTGAAGACAGAAGCTTCAAATCCTCCCTCATCCCCGCAGAGCAGCTGACTCTGCCCTGCTCCATCTCGAACCTGTGCATCCAAACTGGTCCAGGAGCTCTGCTCACCTGTTTCCTGCTTGTCAGCAGCGTTCTCCTAGAGGCCCTTCTGGTTGTGAACGACAAAACGTTCTTCCCCCTCTCCTGTTTTTTAGAGTTTGGTCATTTTGTCACCACCAGTTCTGCCATTAAGCCTTAAGACAAAGTAAATTTGGCATCTATTTGTAAAGCGATAGACTGGGAAGCTCGCCCATCCTTTGTCCCTGTCCTGTTTGGGTTTTGCCTTTGCTGTCCCCAACTTGGTGTAACGGGGACTGCTAATAACCCTCACCTGCAGAACTGGTCCTGCCCCAGTTCTGAATCTTGTGGGAGACAGAACACATGCCAAGATGCCCCGATCACATCTCCCTGGTCATATCGAGATGAGATTAGAATTAAGTGGCCTCCCCAGGCCTGGGACCCAGAAGCTCACTGCCCATCACTGGGATTCTGGGTTGTTCTCCAAGTGTCCTTTTACAATGGCACCTCCATCACTCAGCTTCTCAAACCAGAAACCTGAGGTCAGGAGGTCGCCTTTGTAGCTTCCTCTTCTTCAGGGCTCTGCCCTCCATGGAATCAAACACTTCGTCTGCTTCTGGGACATTCTCAAACCTGTTCCACATTTCTCCAACCCCAGTCACCACCTGGGTTCATCTCTCATCAAAATTTCTATGATTGTCTCCCAGTGGGTTTTTCAGATCTTCCTCATTTATCTCAACCTAACAAACAATTTGATCTTTTAAATAAATGCAAATCTGGTCATGTTAATCTTAGGATTTTCCTTCTGTGTTTTCCACTGAGTTTGGGATAAGAGTGACTTTACATTTGGGGTTCCCTTGGACTGAAACACTCCTCCCAAGCTTTTCATGTGGCTTGATAACATCACTTCCTTCAGATCTTTGCTCAAGTATCTCTCTGATCACCCTATAAAAAACTGCAGCCCCATACCTCTGATCCCCATTTTCTCCTTTCTACTTCTCCATAGAATTTCTCACCATCTAACCTACTAGGACTCTGCTGTTTTTTTTTTTTTAATTGAAGTATAGTTGATTTACAATATTATGTTAGCTTCAGGTATACAATGAAGTGATTCAGTTACACATATATATGTATATTCTTTTTCAGATTCTTTTCCATTATAGGTTATTATATTGATAAGATATTGAATATAGTCCCCTGTGCTATACAGTAAGCCCTTGTTTGTCATCTATTTTATATATAGTAGTGTGTATCTGTTAATCCCAAACTTCTCATTTATCCCTCCCCTCCCTTTCCCCTTTGGTAACCATAAGTTTGTTTTCCATGTCTGTGAGTCTATTTCTGTTTTGTAAATAAGTTCATTTGTATCATTTTTTAAGATTCCACATGTAGGTGATATCATGGTATTTGTCTTTCTGACTTACTTCACTTAGTATGATAATCTCTAGGTCCATCAATGTTGCTGCAAATGACTTTATGGCTGAGTAATATTCCATTGTGTGTGTATATATATATATATATATATATATATATATATATATATACCACAACTTCTTTATCCATTCATCTGTCAATGGACATTTAGGTTGCTTCCTTGTCTTGGCTATTGTAAACAGTGCTGCTGTGAACATTGGGGTGCATGTATCTTTTCAAATTAGAGTTTTTGTCTTTTCCAGATATATGCCCAGGGGTGGGATTGCTGGATCGTATAGAAACTCTCTTTTCAGTTTTCTAGGGAACCTCCGTATTGTTCTCCATAGTGGCTGCGCCAATTTACTTTCCCACCAGCAGTGTAGGGGGGTTCCCATCTCTCCACACCTTCTCCAGCATTTATCTGTAGACTTTTTGATGATGGCCATTCTGACCAGCATGAGCGCTTTGCTGTTCTCTGTGGACTCCCTCTTCCAGTTCATCCCACGTCCCCAGCGTGAGATCCATGAAGCAGGTACCTTGTACCGTCTGCTTGTTGCTCTAGTCTCAGTACCTACAATGATGCACATCACAAGGTAGACACTCAACAAATATTTATCAGATGTTGAACTAAATCAAGATCTCAGTAGCGAGTGGTGGATCAGCGTTTAAATTCATGCAGTCAGGCCCCAGAGATCTTAATATTCGCCGTTAATGAGCTTCCGTGTACCACATAAGATACCATCCATGAACTTAAAGTAAAACACAATATACATTTTGGAAAGAATCACACATGTAAGAAGTCATGAACAGATCACGATGACAGATAACAAAAGACCATGGAGACACACAGGAGATAGGCAGTAAAATGTCATTTTGTAGCATTTATAGATGAGAGCTTTATATCCCACCAAAAGAAAACACAACCCAGTGAAAACCTGTGAAATGGTTTCCAAAATTACCAGAAAATGCCATGTGGTAAAGGTTTTGAAGAGAAACATAAATCTATTTACTAGGTTCTGGGGGATGAGACTTGTTGAACCCAAGCAAGCAGATAAACAACAATAAAAAAACAAAGGAAAATGCAGTTGTCTGCTTGTCTCAAGACAGATGCAAATGGAAGAGGGGTCTCCATCATCCCTTCCCCGCTGATCGGGAGAAAGGAAGGCTCTCCCCTCCCCCCGCAGTGGACAGGTCCCCGGCAACCCAAAGATGCTGATGGAAGCATCCAGAAAGTTAGAAGCAGATGCAGAAAGCAAGCTCCTCCCACCTGAAGGGCTTGGGAGGGATGCCTCAGAGAACAAATATCTTGTTATTACCTCATTCAGCCAAGGACCTTAGACATACCTTTTACAAATAAACAAATTGACAAAGGAAGGCAGAGTTCTCTACCCCAGTGCCTTAAAGTTAAAAATTAATAACATAAAAATAAACCCTAACCGTTTGGAAATTTGAAATTAAAAAAAAAGTCCTCTAAATAACAGTTCGTGAATCTTTATCAAAATCAACAATACACTGACCCTATACCCAACAAATTTGTTTCTTTTTAAAATATTTATCTATTTATTTATTTATTGAAGTATAGTTGATTTACAATGTTGTGTTAACTCCAAATTTGTTTCTGAGTGACAAACCTTCAGAAATATTTGCTCATTCAGCAAGATGTATGTCCTAGGGTAGTCATTGGAGCCTTGGTGTAACAGTAAAAACCTTGGGGGAAATCCAGATGTCATCAATAGAAGTAGATGTTAACAAATTATGCCACCATTAAGAAGAATTAGGTGGTATAACTTCTAACCTGGGAGGAGAGCCGAGTGGAAACTCCATGAGAGTGGAGATCTTTGTTTGGATAGGTACCCCAGGATCCTGGAAAAGAAACGGACACAATATTTATCTCTTAATAAGTGTTGATTGAGTGGATCTTTGAAACGTATGTTAACTGAAAATAGGAAATCAGAGCAAACTCCAGGGTGTCAACCACTTATGTTCGGTGTACCATGCGTGCATGTGTGCATATATGTGCATAGAAACGCGTCGGAAGAGGGCGGGAGGGAGGCACCCCCAGCTCCCGCCCTTGGAGGGGGGTGCAGATCAGGATGGGGCGGTGGGAGCAGTGGAGGGAGGCGGCCCCTTCCTGTTCAGAATACTCCTGAGTTCTTTAAACAAGAATGTTTCCATCCATTTATTTTTTAAAGACAAAAAAGATAAAGAGAATAAAAGAAAATTAATAAATAAACCCCAAAGCTGGTGCTCTGAGGGTTGGCTGGAGAGAACTCTAGTAAATTTCATCAATAAAAATTATACATGAAAACCAGAAATGAAAAAAACTGTGGATATGAAACTACATGAGAAGACTGGGCTCAATCATATGCCAGTAAATGAAATTTATTAAATGAAAATTTAATGTATAAAATGAAAAGTGTTAATCCAAGGAGAAACGTAAATAAATATAACGGTGAAAAAAATTTTAAACAAAATCGAACAATAGAAAACATTTTTAAAGTACTGCCTCCTTCCCAAATTCACTGGGGAATTCATTTAAACTTTCAAGGAAAGGAGTCTCCCTATACTTCATAAACTTTTCAAGACAAGAGAGAAAATGACACTATTCTTTTTATGTAAATAACCTATTTTCTAATATTAGTACTTTTGTCAAAGATAGCATTTTATTGAGTTGCAAATATCCTAAAGTACTTGCAGATAATTCATAGATATATACAATATTTCAATACATCAATGAAGGCTTATTCCAGGGAGTCAGAGGTAATATAATGGTAGGAAATCTACTAACACATACTTCAAATTAAAAGATAAAAGCAGAAAAATATCAGCAGATGCTGGAGAGGCATTTAATAAAGTTCAACAATCATTCTTACTGGGGACAAAAAACCCTCTCAAGTAACTGAGTATTAGAAGACTACATCTTCTACCAAATAGAGAATATCATGCTTTAAGGATGAAGAGCTAAAAGCATTTCCAATAAAATCTGAAATGGAATTCTGCCACATTCACTACCCAACACTGCTCGAGAAGCTCTAGCAACAATACAAGGCATAGATTTTATTAACCAAAGCACAGAAGACAAAATTATCTTTGTGATATGACCGTGTACTTAGAAAACTCAACAAATTTTAAACTATTAGAACTAATAGAAGAGCCCATTAAAAAGGCTGGATTTCAGGTAATGAACACAAATCAATGATTATAAAATATACTAGGTTTGACATAAAAAACAGCCTAAATAGAGGTCCTCAAGGATGCTGGCAGGAGGTGCTGATGAACAGGGGTTAGAACCAGGTCTTGCTGGACCCCCATGAACAAGATGAGCAGTTGGAGGGTGGCAGCTTAAAGCTGCCACTTCACAATGGACTTGAGCCCAAGACAATATGAACTTTAACAGTTGAAACCTTTGTCATATTTTGAAACCTTTTTCTCTGTTGGCTATTTGTGTTGCCCTCTGTCTGTGTCTCCATGGAGGTGACCTCTTCAAAAAAGGTAAGAAAACCGACATCTGGGCTGGTCATCTGGCCACCCCAAGATGAGACTCAGGTAACAAGGTGTGTTACTTGGCATCCAGAGCACTAACCCCAAAGAGTGTTTGGTGTGGCCCCATCTGAGTGGGTGGCCACTGCAGAGGGGTGGGGGTGACCCCTGAGGCCAAGGGCCGGTCCTGGTTTCTCAGCAGGAAAACAGTCCAGGAGATGGCCTGGGGGTTCCTCTTGCACGACTCTGGGCAAGCTCAGCAGCGTCGGGAGATGAGCCTCTCCTAAAGGAACCCATCTGCTGCTGGTCCCGTGGCCTCCATCCAAGCACCCGAGGACAAGCAAGGCGTCTGGGGTGGGAAGCGGAGCACCGTTTCCTTGGTTTCGGGTAGGAAAATTATTCTTGTCCACTGTTGTCTGGAAGAGTGATTTTCAAAACTGTGGGTCATGACCATTAGAGGACAGAGAATCTATTTGGTGGGTTTTGAGCCGCACTATTTAAAAAATGACACTAAGTGGAAGAGAAGAGAATACAAAATGCTCAGGGACTTCACAGGTAGTGAAAGCAGTGCTGTTCTGTGACACTTTGGTTTGGTTTCAGGTGTGTGTGTGTGTGTGAGTGTGTGTGAGCGTGTGGACTGACTCATGATGTAAAAGCATTCATATCGTGTGTTGCAAGGACCTTTTCCCTTGTTTTTGGAGGAAGACAGAGAGGATGGTGACAGAGGTGGGCAAACCCGTATAGGCAAGGGCTCCAGGGTAAAAAGTTACTAGCTGTGCAGGAAGCTGGAAACAGTGGAGGCAAACACGTACCTGGAGACAAGAAGTTGCTCTGGCCAAGCCCTTGGCATCATCCTTGCCTGCCCTTCCTCTTTCATCCCTGCATCTAAACTGTATGCAAACGATGTCTGCTTTGTCTTTAATGTATATCCAGAATCCAACCACATTCCACTTCCTCTGCAAAATATAGAAGCTGCCGCATGATCCCTGGCATTTGGAGACTACCTAGGAAAGACATGACTTTATTCTAGTTATTTACAATGAAATTTGTGAACCAGTGAAAGGAAAGACGGCACACTTGTAGAAGCCATGTCACCTACTGTTTTATTTTTTAGCGGACAACACACCCTCCTTCTCTGTGATGCCACAAACCCCATGACTTCTGTGAAACCGGCTCTCTGATGAGACCACGGCCCTTCCGCCTCGAAGCTCTCTTGCTTCCACGGGGGTTTTGACTGCGTCAGCGTTTGTGGTAAAGACTCCCATTTCTGCCTCAGGATGCTGAGCAAGCTTGAGCTGCCTCAGCTACTTGGAGGTTGACATAGATGGTCCCACATAGCCCCAGGGGGAGCTGCCTTGCTCGTCTGTGCTGTGGTTTCTCCACTTTCAAAAAAAGGGAAAGCAGTTACTCCCTGAGTCACTTATATTTTTGTGACCAGTGGTAACACCCTGGGTTACAGGGTTCAAGTCAATGATGTATAGAATTAAGCAATATGCCCTTTCTCCTCCTGGAAAATCTTGAAAAACAGCATCAGCTTTCTGGGGAGATCTGTCAACATGCTCTTCAGATCGGGAGCTGAACTTGCAGAGGTACCAGGGGGTAAGGACAGGCCAGCACATCAGTGATTCCCACTCGGTCGCCCACCGCATGGTTCCACCCACAGTCCTGGTTTATCTGCACAAACCACCCTGCCCCACACCCTTCACCCAGCCCTTCCCTGCAGAAGCTGTAACTCAACCCAGGAAGGTGTTGGAACAATAAACTTGTCCATGACACAGTTGGCTGCTTCCCAAGATGGCAGCAGTGGCTTGATTCTGGTGCTTTTGCCTAAAATCCTCTATTTTGAGGGCTCAAGTAAAATTGCAGAAAGATGTCAATTACTTAGACAATTGCAGGCTCTTCTCCTTTGTTTTGCTTTCCACATTAGCACTTCTGTCACTAGTCTTGTGTCAAATATGATTATAGGCAAACAAAGATTGAATGACGTACAATTAACACATACAGAGGACTTTTTTAAGGACTACTGGAAAAACTGATCAAACGTTCAGTATTTTCTCTGGAGAAAATCTGTTTTATTCTTACAGCATCCAGCGGATCTAGTGGTGTTAGTCCCTGGTATTTGGACAAGGAGATACCAGACAGGGTCAAAGTTTGGGTTCTCTATGAGCAAGCATCACACGCAGGAGAGCAGTGGATGTGGACCGATTCAATTGCACCTTGAGAGGAATCACGGCCACGACGTCCATTTGTAAGTTGACGATTGGAGTTAAGATGGCATTCTGTGGCCCTGGAGCCTAGGAAGTCAACTCATCCATAGGTGAGTCAGTCCTTGGGTTTGATCTCATCCATTTGCCATTCTACCTGCAAGCACCTGCCTTGTGTTCAGTGTAGGGTGTGCTCAGGACTGCTCAGCTGCCTGCCCTCCCACTGTTTGGCTCAAGTGTTACTTCTGAGAAGGTTTTCTCCCCAAAACCTCCGAGGCAGATTGAGGTCCCTGTGCCTCTGAGCTCACAACATCTCTTTACTTCCTTTCGTGTTACTTAGCTCATCTTATTGTAACTGCCTCTTCCAGTAGACTGTAAATTCCTTGCATGTAGATATTTTTCTAAAGTCACCTTAGAGTTCCCAGACCTGACATAGCAGCCACTTGTATTAGTCAGCTATTGCCATGTAACAAATCACCCCAGCCAACAAGCAAGTAGCAGAGCCCAGATTAAAACCAGGTCTCTGATATCTAGTTTAGAATTCTTATTCCTGTCCCCTGACTCCTCTAGTGGTTAATAAAAAAAACTCCCCAAAGCTACTGATTGTGGAAGTGACATCATAGAGAGGAGTGAATCATGTTAATGCATTTAGAGATTCTGTTGATCCCTATCCCTTTTCCATCCATATGCCTGTTCTAACTATGTGGGACATCAGGGAGATTGTGTATGGTGGGTCATCTGTGCCCTCAGGAGTAGCTACAACAGTTCTCAATGTGTGGCCCCCAGAGCATCAGCGTCACCCCCTCACTTGGGCTCTACCCCACACCTACTGAATCACAAACTCTGCAAATGGGGCACAGCCCTTCTGTCTTCACAAGCCCTCCAGGTGATTCTAATGCATGTTCAAGTTTGATCATGCATCCAGTGGTTGATCATGTTCAACCACTGATCCAGAAGTTTCCAAGTCACTGCTAGCCTATGTGTGACTGCTCTGGTGGTATATGAGGCCAGTGAAGAAAAGGAGACCTTAATTCATCAAGACATCCTTCCCATGTCTATGAGTACTGGGGTCAGAGTCAGGAGAGGGGAGGGTGGAGAGCAGATTTATGCAATGACATCTGGAGGATTTTTATTGTTGTGATTGTTTGAGTTTACATTTGATGGGAGGGGGCTGGAAAGACTGGCTGAATTGTCCTACTGAGCAGAGGGACAAGATGGTCAAGACCCAGATCCTTTTATGCATCACAGCACGCCTACCCTTTCTCAGTCCTCTCTAGCTCTTGCCTTCCTAGGTTTAAATTCTCACGCTGGTCCCTTTTAGCAGTTATCCCCAGTTCATTATTTCTGGCTCTGAGCGTGCGGAACCCCAAAACAAAACATGTCAGGTCCTGTGCTGGTTAATGCCTATGTCACTGTCTATCTGCCTGTGTGGCCTTGGGGATGGGAGGGGCTCCCCATGATTCTGAAGATGCCAGGAGCAAATGCCAAGAGACAGAAATGTAAAGGTGAGTCAGCAGAGACAGGGCAGCCCAGGTGAATGGGATGCTGCAGCTTCACGTCGTACTGTTTCCGCTCTGCTTAAAGAATCAGCCTGGGTCTCCTCTTCCAGGAAGGCCACCATCACAGGCTGGGGTAGATATCCATCCCTCTGCTCACCTCTGTGGCAGCGATTATCGTGCAGAGCTGCAACCTTCTGATTGCTTATTTATCTCGCCTCTGCTCTGGGTCCTTGAGCACAGGGCCCATGAGCCAGGCCTCAGTACTCCAGCAGTCCACCCCCTAGGGTTTAACACAACGATTGACTGTACGTAGGTGCCCAGCAGATGTTTGTTGAGGGAAAAAAGACTCCAAAGAAGCTTTTCAGACTCTGGGTGGAATTTTTGCCAAAAAGTTGTGTGCATATGTGTGCATTTGATCATTGTGTGTGTTTATGTGTGTGTGTGTCTGTGTTTGAGAGAGTTTCCCTTTATATGAATGTGTGTGCCTATGTGTCGGTATGTTTATGGAAGTGCCTATGTGTTTGTGTGTCTGTCTGACTTTGTGTGTGTGTGTTTGTAACTGGGTGAATGTCTATGTGTGTCCCTGCAGAAGGACACAAATGCCCAAGGGCATGGGTGCAGGGTGGGGACAGAAGCAAAAAGAGAACCATAAGGAGGAATGTGGGGGGCCTCTAGGGGCTGAGAGTAGTCTCTGGCTGATGGTCCTCAAGAAACAGGGACCTCAGTCCTACAACCCCAAGAAACTGAACTCTGCCACCAACCAGAATGAGTTTGCAAGTGGGTCTTCCCCCAGAGCCACCAGAAATGAAAGTAAGCTGGTGGCCACCTTGATTTCAGTCTTGTGAGACCCTGAGCAGAGAAACCAGCTAAGCCCTGCCTGGATTTCTGACCTACAGAACCATGAGCTATGAATGGGTTTTGCCTCAAGCTGCTAAGTTGGGGGTATTTGTTATGTAGCAGTAGGACACTCTTACTGCCTGGCTAATTTCTTTGAAGGAGAAAGGAAAAATTTAGAAGGAAAGAGTCCACATTAATATCTCATTAAAGTAGCCCGCCACACCTGCAATCATATTTGTTCTCCCACAGGGGAGAGAAATTGCCTAAGCTACCATATCTTCACTAGCAATGAGTTTTATTATTTTATTTTAATTGTTGACAAGTGAAAATGGTGTTGGAGAGGAGAACCCTCAAGCCTGGGAATAATCGATGTTGGAGTGAAAATCCTCGTGGATACCTGTAATTACTCCTTAGGTCACAGTTCTATGAATGGAGTAAAACAAAAACACGTGTTTAATGATTTAGATCAGTAACGTCATAGCTTCCCAAAAGAGTTCCCAGTCACCCTGCAGAAGATCCCACACCCTGCCAACACGAGTTTTGGTTGACTTTTTGTTTGTCTGTTTTTCTTTAAGTAAAATTTGTATTGAAGTATAGCATTGTGTTAGCTTCCTAGGGCTGCTGTTCTTTGCTACAACCAGATGTGTGTTCTCTCACGGTTCTGGAGGCTGCAAGTCTGAAACCAAGGTGTTGGCAGGGCCGTGCTCCCTCCAAAAGCTCTAAGGGAGGATCCTTCTGCTGGGGAGGAAGACATTTTCCTCTACCCTTCTAGGTTCTTCTGGCTGGTTTAAGAATTAAATTGACATGAGACAGATTAACAGGAGAAAAGCAAACAAAAGTTTAATAACATGTATACATGGGAGAGACCCAGGAAAACTGGGTTGAAGCCCTCACCTTAAACGCCATCTTCAGCTAAAGACAAAAGAGGAGGTGAGGGTAGTGGTTTGGGACTTCAAAGGAGAGGAAAGCAATCGATGTGGAGATGGAAAAGCAAATGTTTGGTAAATAAATGTTTGCTGGGCCTGCAGGGACAATGGACACAGAGTTGACTCTGATCTCCAGGCCCTGCCAGGGTTCCCACCTCACCTGGCCCACATTCTTTGCAGGCATCTCTGGTGATAGTTCTCTTCTGGGAACAGACCCTTTATCTAAATTCTTTAGGCAGCCAAGGGGAAGGTAAAAAAGAAAGACTTCTTGAGTCTTCTGTTTCTTAAAAATAATCAGCCTAAAAGAGACACCCTTGCCAAAGAGACACTTTTTGGGGTGGCACATTTTGCTCCTGTACCTCCTTGCCTCTTTCCAGCTCTAGGTGTTTGTTGTCAATTCCTGGAGTTCCTTGGCTTGTGGACACATCACTCCAACCTCTGCATCTTCACATTACCCTGTCTTCTGTGTGTCTGCATTTTTCCTCTTTTTATAAGGGCACTTATTGCTGGATTTGGAGCCCACCCTAATCCAGAATGATCTCACCTCAAGATCTTTAACTTAACTACATCAGCAAAGACCCATTTTCCAAATAAGGTCACATTCACAGCTCTCTGAGGTTAGGAATCAGACAAATGTTTTAGGGGGACACCATTCACCCCACTACAGACATCCATCTATAAAAGTTCGCAAGTGGACAGTTCCATAACCTTTGACACACTGAGCACCCCCACGTGACCTAGAACAACACCAGAACTGCAGAGACCTCCCTGATGCCTCCCCCCCACCAGCCCCTTCCCTTCTTCCCAGAGTCAGCCTCCGTCCTGACCTCTGCCACTATCCACTGGCTTTTCATGCATTTGAACTTCATGTAGACGGAATGCTGTGTGCACTGGGGGTACACCAGCTCTCCAGCCTCAGTTTCTTCTAGCCGTATACCTAGAATCCCAAGAGACCCCCCTAATAGTTGAAGAAGTAATAAGAGAAGTTAATAAAATAATCAAACTCACTATAAGTACACCAAAGTCATTTTTCTGTTTAGAAACAACTAAAAAATACAATTTTTAAAAATCCCATTTATAATAGCACCCGCGAATAGAATAGCTTAGAATATCTTTAATAATAAATATGAGGAGACAAATAAATAAAACTAAACATTAAGCTGAAAAAGAATTTTGTTTTTAGACAGAGCAGCTATGTGTTGGAATGGAAAATGCTATGTTTTAAAACAAATAACCTTCCCAAGTGAAACTGGAAGAGTAAATAGGTGGAAACACCTAAGAAAATCTTCCACAAAAAGAGAAATGGGGGAGAACTTGCTCTACCAGATTTGTATGGTGTGTAAATCTAAACCAAGTGCTTCAGAGCGTCATGGGTACAAAAAGCAGCAGCACATCAATGAACAGAGACCAGCCAGAGATTGATCCATATTTAACATATGTTAAATGAGGCATCACTCATTAACAGAAAATGAAAGATATCTCAGTCAAGGATGACACAATAATTGGCAAGATATTTGGGGAAGATATCCGTTTCTAACTTTACCACACACCAAAGTAAACTGCAGATTGATCAGAGCTCAGCCATTTTTTAAAAATAGGGAAAAGAGAGAGGAAAAAACTCCTTGGTTTCTAGATAGAGAAAGGACTTTCTACATTTAAAACCAATGGAAGGCATTAAGAAGGAAACGGTGGATTTGAATTCACATAAAAATTATATGTCAAATATCACAAAATACATGAAAGCCGAATTATAGGCTGAAAAAATTCTTTTTCGATAAACAAGACTGAGAAAGAATTTAAATGTCAATAAATAGTTCAAACGAACCAATGAGAAAAGTGAAATATTCCATTAACTAAACAGGCAAAGAAAAAGCTTAGAAAATTCAGAAAGATGAAATGCGAGAACCTTATAAACAAATGCCAATATAGTCAATCTTAAGAATAAAGAAAAGCAAAGGTGAAGAAAAGGACCAATTTTTGCTTTCACTAGCATTTGTGTAGGTGTGGTAGGTAAGCAGCACATTTTCCTATCTAATGATGGGAGAATAAATTTTTACAATCGTTTTGAAAATCAATTTATCAGTTTGTGTCAAAAGCTTAAAACTTTTTAATATACTTTAAGTGGAAAAAAACAAGGGTTTAAATTGTATCTATATAATCAATGTAAAGTAAATAAAAATACTAGGGAAATGGAAGAAAATATACCCTAAGTTTGTAATGTTACACTCTAAATATTTGGTGTTCTTTCCTTTCTACTCTTTTAATTTTCAAACGACTTTTATTTTCAGAAAAAAAGGATTAATAAAACAAACAAACAGAAATGCTAAGTGTATTCCCAAGGGAATCACTGATGCCACATTGCAGCAAGAAAGACCAAGGGTGTGAAGATACAAACAATGCAAAAAAAGCATATCTCTTTGCTCATAATCAATCCAGTGGCAGCACATCAACCCACACAATAGGTAGTATTTGGTGATCTGCAAGTAAATGAGATCTCCCACTAAATGGAATTTACCTCATTCAGCAGAGAAGGTCATGTTTAGACTGAAAGGTTAATAATGACCAAGACTCTTTCAGGCAGAAAAGCAAGGGGAGGACCCCAGTCCAAGGATGGCCACCAGCAAAGCAGAGTGGCATGAGACAGCTGTGTGGGCGGGAAAGATGGTGGATGAATGATGATGATACGGATGGGAAGACAGAGGCTGGACCATTAAGGGCTGCAGGGCATTTGGAACTGGTCCTGTTCAGAGGGAGACAGGGGTGATGGGACCACCGGATGGATTTCAAGCATGAATGTCACATAATCGGATGCGTCTGTGGCAAGGATCAGCAGTGCAGAAAATAAACTGGGGGTAGGGGAGAGACTGTGCAGAGGCTGATGGATTCAGAAGCTTCTACAATGGTTCTTCTGGAAGATGATGGAATCCTAAACAATGGCCATTATAGTTCAGATGAAATGGGGGGATTGATTGGAATGACAGCTCCCCAAAGAGCTTTTTTGGTCACCCCTGGTTTTCTAACCCCTAGAAAAATAATTGGCCGGTAGCAGACAATCAAGAAATATTTGTTGAACATGAATAAATGAATCAGTAAAAGGACACAAGGTATTTAGAATGTAATACTAGAGGGAAGTGGTGAGTTCTTAGATGTAAGAAATAATGTTAGAGAACTTAAGAAGGGCTGAAATCAAACAATAATACCTCAAAACAATCTATCTCAATAAGTAAATTCACCCTATGTTGCCTTATAAATTTCCTGAGATATTACTGTATTATAGTAATTTTAGTTATAATTCTGTAGACCATCACAATATTTTCAAGGGTCACTTAAATGTTTTTCTTCTAAAAGGGAACAGACCCATTCTATGGACATAAACTACTTGCTAGGATTAATAGAAAAGTATTTTCTCCTTGCCTGGTCGTCTTGTAATTTAATTTTAGTTGTTTTTTTTTAAATACAGAATTTTACCTTTTCATGTTTTCAAAAGTGACAATATGCCACTTTGAGAGTTCTCCAAAACGAAATCATTGGTGTCAGTGTCAGTTTCCTGGTTGTGTTTCCTGGCTCTACTATAGTTATGCAGAATGTTTCCATGGGGGGAAACTAGGTGAAGAGTTTACGGGGTCTCTTTATTATTGCTTACAACTGCAGGTGAATCTATCATCATCTCAAAATAGAAAGCTAAAAAAAAAACACCCCTGAATGGTTCACCTTCCTCGTTGAGGATCTTTTCCATGGTAATGGCAAGAAGAAATCTTGGATTTACGGACAGCCCCTGGGAAACGTGCGTTATCTGTACTTTCTTTGTAGATGAGCCCAGTAGAGAATACTGTTGCTTGGCTGTTGTCTTTGCAGCTTTTTTTTCCAGTGGCAATTCCAGAGCAAACACACTCCTTATTTAAGCCCCCAAACTGCGAGATTGTCACCATGGTTATTCTCACTGCCCCTCTGCTTTATCACTTCCCCTCTGGATGTGGTTTGTTCTGTAGAAGATTTGCCACCATTTCAAAGTAGCAAAAAATGAATCATTTCTGAGTACTCTGTGCGCCGGTGTGGTACCATTTTGCTCATCTCGAGATAGTTCAGTCCAGACTGCATGGAGAGGGTTCTGGGTCAATCAACATGGTCCCCTGCTTGCGGTCGACACCTGCAGAGGCATAGCCCTGGCTGAATGGATGGTGGAAACAGCCCCATGTATGTTTGTTGTGAGCTGGGGGAGCGGAGGAAGGTAGGGAGCTGGGGAGACAGAGAGAAGCCTCATCTAAGGCTTTTCTTCTCCCTCGCTCTCCTCTTCTTGACTCTCAGGGCGTCTCTGGTCTCAAGGCTCCTGTAGCCCCAGACTTTTTCCATCCCCACGCCTCTGACCCAAGGGAGGCGCTCTGCACGTGCTGGCTGGACAGATCAGGTTTCCCCTTGCCCCATGCACGTGTCTTTTATCATCTCTGTTGCAGCCACCCATCCATCTTTGGAACCACTGCACAGCCTCCCAGACTGTTCTCTCTCAGTCCCCATTTGGTCTTTGCCCAACTCACTCTCTGTGGTCAGCCAGAGCGATCTCTAAAGCATCACTTTAAAGCCCCTGGGACTCCAGAGCACCTCAGGATAAACATGAAATATGGTGCACGTGGACCTCCCTGACCTGGTCATGCTCGCCCAGCCTCCTGGCTGCTCCCTCTGCGGGCCACCCTCCAGCCCTACGTGCACGGCACTGAGGGCAGCCCCACCCAGAGGACCCCACAGCGCAGCTACGGGCACCTAGGAGCCCAGGCGCTTGTAACTGGGAGCGGCTGGGCTCAGTGTCCCAGCCAGTGGTCCGTGACTTTGGGAGAGTGTCCTCACTCCGACTCCACTTCCCCCTGAGGCGTCTGGGGCACAATATCTGCTGGATGGCAGTGTGCCTGGCTTCAGAGTTGACCTTATGTAGTCAGCATGTGGGTGGGTTTGGAGAGGCAAGTCCCACGTGTGATTGCAAGTTACTAAGAGGCCACCTGCCCCAAAGATCTTTGCCTCCTGACCTACAAACCCAGACATTACCTTGAGAAGCGCAAACATAGCTACCCCTTGGTCCCAGCACAGATTTCTAGCTGTAATATCCACCAGTCCTGTCCAGGAGTTCTCTGGCTCAGTCCAGCTGGGGTCCCTCAAACTGTCCCAAACGTCCCCAGCCCTCCCTGCTCCTCCCTGCCCGGGAACCGGCTGTGCTCGCCTCTGGCGGGCGCAGCATGAAGGCACGAGCCCAGCAGGATGTAAACGCCTGTTACTGGGGCTTCCTGGGAGGGTGAAAGGGAGATGCTAGGGCAGGCCCGAGAGCAACGGCAGGCTTAAGACTGCATGTGGACAAGGACAGAGCCGGAAGCCTGGATCTCCAGACTGAGCACAGACACCCATCTGGCGACATCAAGGACACTGGCCAGATCCCACGGGTAAAGGCGGACTAAGGGAGATTTGAAAGATTCTAAAACCAGGTAAGTCGCACAGTTTGGCATGTCTAGATAACTGAGCTTAGAAATCAACCAATCCAGCTCCTCACTTTACAGCTGAGGAAACTGAGATTCGCAAAGAGTCTGAGGCCTTCCCCGTCTTGCAGCTAGAAGAGGCAGGACGTTTCGTGAGCCAGCCAGGGCCAGCAGGCCTGGATCACCGCTCGATCGCCGTAACCGAGCAGGGCTGCTGTTCGTAACTGTTCGGGCCTTGCCTTGTTCTTTGCAGACTACAGTACAAACAGCACTGCCTAGGGTGTGCAGTGCACAGACCACACAACTGTACAGAGAGGCTCTGAGCCGGAGTCAGGGTAAAGATCGGTAGTGACAGGAGGTCCCATGGCTCGTCTGGGACTGTGTGAGAATGAAAGCAGATGGAGCGCAGAGAGCAGAGAGCAAGGCCTTTCCCCAGAAAGGAGGGTTCCTTTGGCATTCAGTCCTGATGGAGGCTCTGGTCCAAGATGCTAATCACCGAGCCCATGAGCACCTGGCCGGGGATCCAGGGTCACAGCCCGGTGGTCAAACCGGGTCCGGAGCAGAGCCCAGCAGCCCTTTGCAATAACAGGTCCTGCAGCCCAAAAGGCAGGAGCAGCGCTTGGGCAGGGGTCACAGTGCACGCAAGCAGGCCGACGCCAACACATCACTAGGAGGTGAAAGGGTGGGGAAAGCAAGAGCTTCTACAAGGGGTTTAACGTGGAAAGAAAGCACTGAAGAATTAGTGACCCTCATATTCGCAGATCTTTTTCAGGCTACAAACATTTGTGTCTAACTGCTTTATTTAATTCCTGAGATGAGGGGCTCATCTTCCGACGTGCCCCAGGTGTATTTCGCAAGTTACAAGAAAGGACAGACTAAGAACTTGAACCGAAGTCTCTGGTTTCAGGTGCCCGTCCTGCACCACAGCGCCCCCTTCTGGCCAGACAGGAAACTTCCGTCTGGGTCTCTGCAGCTCTGAGCTGGATGGAGGGAGCAGGTGAGGGTGGGCACCTGACCCAGGCCAGGTGGGTGAGAAGTGGGATAAAGGCGAAAGAAGACCTTCTAACAGGAGGACCCTGACCGTGGAGACAGAGCAGTGTGTGTCTGAACCTCTGGGCACCATTCTGCCCCCAAAGGAGCAAGAGATCAACTCCTCTCACACAGCTGCTCCGTGGGCATCTCTGTGTTTTCTACAAGCCGGTACCCCTTTGGAAAACTTGCCTCTTTTTCTGACAGGTGAACCTTTTGTGTTCACACGTCTTTCTTTCCGGCAGGCCCCAGCCACCAACCCAGGCCACCTGCTCTGTCTTCTGTGTTTCTTCAGCCCTTTATTATCCTATATTTCATACGAGATTCATTTTAGACTGGTTTATGATTTCTCTTTTTATTAAAAGAGTATGGTCTTGGAGAATGTGGAGAATGTAGAAAAACACAGCAGCAAAAATAGACATCACCTGCAATCCAACCCCCAAGATATAAATCTCGTGGTAGTTTGTACCATCTCCTTCCAAATCTTAAGTATATAATTGGATTGACACTTTACTCGTATTATATTCTACTTTGCTGCTTAACATTACACTGCAGGCTTGTTATGCGATGGTTTCCAAACACTCGTTTTAATGGCCTTATCACATTCCGTCCTGCGGCTGATCCATAACTTACATAGCCTTCCTCCCTGGCTGGATATTGCAATTGCTTTGAAGTTTACTTTTTGGGACAATGCCATAAAGAACAGGTTGTGGGTGAATTTTTGTCCTTGGGGTAAAAGTGAACCCACCCGTCAGAGGATCCCAGCGGCTTTAAAGCTCCTGACGGTCGTGCCCAGCTGCACCCTCACTTCGGCAGCTGTGAGCTCACCCACTTTTCCCGCTCCCGCCTGGACCAGGTGGCCAGGTGAGCCTGGCCTTTCACTTCTGTTTCCATGTGCGTTTGTTTGATTATCAGTCAAGTTAGCATGTTCACCTGCATGGATGGCCAAAATCTCTGAAGGGGACCAATGAACAGCACCTTCCCCTGCCCTGGGCCCAAGGATTTTAGAAGTGAGACCAAAGAGGGACAGAGGGGCTAAAACATTACCTCCTAATAAAGATGAACGCAGAGAAGGCAGCTTTACGTGAGAGCCAAATGGCCTATGAACTGACGTAAGAATTCAGCAGCATTCTTTCTCTGCATCTGGGGCAGTGCAGGCTGGACAGATAAACAGATGGCAAGGACAGACCTTCCCTGGTGTGGGCACTGCCAGGTGAGTCTCAGCTTAGACGAGCAGAGGAGGATCACTCCTGCAGGCGTCTCGCTCCCGGAAGGAAAACGGAGGGGGCTCAATAAGCACCCCTACTTACTTTCCTGGAAGACTCTCTTCTTTTGAGACAGTGTTAAGGAAGGGGCTGCAGCAAGATCAGTAAATCTGGGGAAAATTCCCCCAATTATGATGTTTGGAGAGTGGCGATGAGGCCCTTTCTCTATTGCTTTTTTCAGCCAATTGTATTTTCTCCTATTAGTATTTATTACTTTTGCATACTTTCCATCGGGATTGACCTGTACAAGTGCCACAGTGAGTCATTTTTTTCTGTTATTTGTCTTTTCCTCAAGTAAAATATTTTTGAACTATGAAAGTTTTAAGTTAGTATTAGCCACATCTACCATTTTTTTGCATTGCCATTTCATCCTAAGAATCAGCCACCATCGTCTCTTTATCACATTTGAGTGAGTCCCTTGTGCCAGGCATTCTGCTAAGACCTGTGTGTATATCATCTCATGAAGTCTTCACAGCAGCCCCTGTGAGGAAGGAGCAATTCTCCAAACTGAGGTTTGTCAAGTGCAGTGAACCGCTGTTTTCAGTAACGCAGGTGTAGTAAGGCCAGGGTGGTCTGATTTCAATTGCTGTGTCCCCAAAAGCGCAGGTCACCCTGGCCTCAGGAACGGTGGCTCAGGCCTCACATTCCAGAGCCAAGCTTTTGGGAAATGAAAATGCTCATTTATTGGGGCTCCTAATTCCTATGCCAGGAATTGAGGCTGTTTTCACAGATAATTCTTGGTAGGAATGATAGCGATTCCAATTTAGGGATGATAAAAGGCTGGGGAGAGGCTGTGACTCATTTTAATGCTCTGTTCTGAGAAGCATCAAAGCTACCACAGATTTATCTGTCTGCCTGGAGACGCAGCTGTTCCCGGAAAGCTCATCCTTTCATACTTGATACAGTTGGTGGCCCCTTTGCTTTCCATTTCATTTTATTTTTTCACTTATATAAGCAAATCATATTCATTGCTATTATTCAAAAACTATGGTAAGGTATTTAAAAAATAGTCAATCACTCGCTACCCCCTCCTATCCACCTTTTAAAATAATAATACTTAAATATAAATAAATACTTGAATAATAAATAATAAAAACTGGAATTATATTACTTAAATAATTAATACTTCAATAATAATAAGTACCATCACTCATGGAGTGCTTACTACGTGCCAGGAATATAGCTTAATTCATTTACTCCACAGAAAGACCCTCTGAGTTAGGCGCTATCCTTATTCCTGTTTCACAGGCAAAGAAACCGAGGGACAGAAAGGTTAGTAAGTTGCCTAAGGTCACACAGCCAGAGCTGGGATTTCAACATTAATGTTCGGCTCCAGAGCCTATGGTCTTAACTACTCTACTCTGCTCATTCTTGGCAAAAATGATTCATATGTTAATGTTCTTTGCTTAAATAAACATGCATGCACATGTAGGTTAGACAACCACCTTTTCTTTCTTTTCCTTTTTTCTTTCTAGCCAAATTACTTGTTCTCTTTGACAATATATTTGGACATCTTACCAGATATAAACAGAGAACTGAGTGAATCCTTTACAATAGTTGTCTTATAATCTGTGATTGAATATACTATATTTAACCCCTTCACTACTCATAGGCTGTTTCCATTTGTTTTCTCTTGAAATAAATGCCGAAATACGTATGCTTATGCACAAAACTTTGAATAATGTGCATTTTATATCAATAGACTAGATGACTAACATTGGGATTGCTGTATTAAAAGCCTTACATATTTAAAATTTTAACACATTAGTCTCATGTGGCCATAGACTAATTCTACCAAATTTTTTTTTTTAATTTATTTTTGGCTGTGTTGGGTCTTCCTTGCTGTGCACAGGCTTTCTCTAGTTGCGGTGAGTAGGGGCTACTCTTCATTGTGGTGCGCAGGCTTCTCATTACAGTGGCTTCTCTTGTTGCGGAGCACAGGCTCTAGGCACGCAGGCTCAGTAGCTGTGGCTCTCGGGCTCTAGAGCACAGGCTCAGTAGGTGTGGCGCACGGGCTTAGCTGCTCCGTGGCATGTGAGATCTTCCAGGACCAGGGCTCGAACCTGTGTCCTCTGCAATGGCAGGTGGATTCTTAACCACTGCGCTCCCAGGGAAGCCCAATTCTACCAAACTTTTAAGGAACAAATCATTTTCATCTTGAACAAACTCTGTCGACAAGAGAAAAAGAGGGATTACTTCCCAACTCATTCTATGAAGTCATCATAACCTTGATACAACGATACAATGCCATGGCATCACAGAAAAGGAATATTTCGGCCTATGTAATTCATGCATGTAGATATAAAATATTGGAAAACGTAGCCCAAAAATATATATAAAGATGATGCAACACATTTTGCGTTTTTGCCAGTTGTGCAAGGATTGTTTGATAATATAATTTACTACATTAATAAGTCAAAAGAGAAAAACCATGTGATAATTGCAGTAAATACAGAAGAAAAAAAAAAAAACATGTGATAAAAGGAAATACCCAGTCATAATTTTTAAAAAGTCAAATTTGGGGAACAGAGAGGATTTCCTTGACATGGCAAAGTGTATCTCTAAAAAATGTAGAACTAATGTCTTCTTCGATGGAGGAATGTTAAAAGCATTCCTTTTAAATTGAAAAAAACGAGTCAAGGATGCCCTATCACCACTTCTATTTAACATTGTTCTCGAGTTCCTAGCCAGTCAGTACGACAACAATGACAGTAGTAATAAATTGAGATATTAAAAATAACTACCTAATCAATTAATTACAAATAGGGTATTCATGAACCAGTGATGAAAATATCTTACAAACGAAGGATTATGATTAGTCCAAATCTGTGCACCTGAGATCCGAAGAAAAAGACAAACAATTGAACTCTCACTTATTTCACAAAAAAGACACAATTCCACAAAGTAGTGTGTAAAAATGGCTTTTTTTTCCCTCCTCACATCCTCGTCAGCATTGGCTGTTATCAATATTTTTGGGTTTTGAAGACCTGATGGTTGAGAACGAGGCTGTTGTGTTGTTTTTATCTGTACTGCTAACTAGTGGTAAGGGGAGCATCTTCATACGACCCCTAGCCCTTCTTTGTGCCGGTCATTCTCCTGAACCACTCAGCCTGTTTGCCCTTCTCCCATCTGCTCTGGGATTTTGGCAAGTCTACTTCCCAGCTCCTTGCCGACCAGCTCTCTGTTGGGTTCAGCCAGTGGGAGACGCCAGCAGTAGATCAGGAGGTCGGGGGAGGGAAGCTCCCCACAGCTGGCCGCAGAGATGGACCCAGATTTGGCAGACGCTTGGGCTGCCGAGCTGGTTGGCAAAGTGGGTGATTCTAGATTCCACTGGTCCAGGCGGGGCACTGGACATTTCCAGCTCTGGTCCAGGAATCCACCAGTCAGTGTTTCAAACAGCCCTGGAGTGGAAGCAGCAGGCGGGCTTCAGCCTCTGAGCTCTGGTCCTCACTCCATCTCTCCTTTTTCTTATCTTTTCCTTCCCCCACTACGTGTCTTCTTTGCTCTCTCAGCCTTCCCAAAACCTTTGCAACCACCTTACATTCCCTAGGTTTGAAATATCTAGAGTATTTTCTGATTGCACCCTGCCGAGAACTCTGTTTATACAATTTGCCCAGTTTTCAGGGTCGTTTGAGTTTATTTTCATTTCTATTCATTAAAGAAAGCATTCTATATGGGTTATTAACTCATCTGCCATATGTCTTGCAAATACTTTCTTCTATCCATGTGTGGTTATTAATTTTCTTTATGATTTGATGTCTTTTCCAAAGAGTTGCCCAATATCCCCTTTGCCTTATGATTTCAAAATCTGGAGGTGTGACCATATGTCACCGAGCTTATGACAGCTGCATACAGCACTTTGCAGGCTTTCTTGAGGTTATCGAGTGTCTTTCTGATGTCCACTCAGATGTTATTCTTTGGATCCTTCCAAGTTCTAAAGGCCACATTGGTGTTTCTCGTACCTCGGTCGTTGGATATACTGTCCGCCTCACTCCCAAGCCCACCACCGATTATAAAAATAACACAAAACCAACACAAGTAAAAGGATGTGAAAATTGAAATTATGACTGAGGCCCCAAGAAATAGTATATGCTGAATTATGAAACTCAGTGCTACGTCAAAATACATAATAATCTACTACAGTCAACGCTTGAGAAAGGGTTCCATGACTTATGGGACCAACATCCAAACTGAGGAGTGGTGGGAGTATGGAGGGGATCAGGCTATGTGTAGATGTTTTGGAGAAAACCCTACTGGGTGCTTTGTTTCTCCCTCCCTGCCGAGAGAGAGTGAGGTTGGGGAGAGTCTGAGCTCCCACCTCAAGCTGAGGCGGGGTGGGGGGCTTCAACCAGACTAGCCATGGACCTTATTATGAGACCACTATAGTTGGGGAACGCAGGGGACTGTGGACTAGACGGCAAGATGCAGGACGCCTCTCTGTGCTAAGGCTGCAGTGGGGTCAACCTCAATCCCAGATTGTGGAGAAGCCAAGAAAGTGTAGGTGTGTCCATGGGTCAGGGGTGGCCTCACTTGACAGTGAGCGAGAGCCAGCATAAGTCCTGCTTGATAGGCTACCCAGAGGGGTAAAGTGAACCCAACAGCAGGAAGCTGGGGAGATACCTGCTTCCTAGATACAAGTGACCACCCACAAGAGAGGAGCATTGCCCCAGTCAAGGGAACTCAGGAGAGATGTTCAGGAGAGAGCCAGCCTTAAATACCCACCAGGGCGAGGACAAAGCCAGTCTGCGACAGTGCAGAGACCCACCCAGCACTCACCCTGGTTACGCGAGGGGAGATTACCTCTAAATCAAGGTGATTTGGCTATTCCAGGTGACTGATTACTTTAAATTCTGAATTAATACTATGTTTTGTGACTAAAGGCAGCCACAGGGCTGTCTTCACAGAAGAGTGTGCATGTAACACGCAAGTTTTTATTCACGGGCAAAGGAAAATCTTCCCTCGCTAGATGGATATTAAAGGGCAGAGAGAGACAAGAATAAAAATGTGTTGTAATGACAGTCCCTATATGTGCTTATATCAAGTAACAGTTATAGACACAAAAGTCAATCGCTTATTACTGAGCTCAGAATCTCGGTAGAAAATACTAAGGAGACAATTCTAGTCACAGTAGCAACAGAAGCAGAATAATTAGGAATAAGATAAATAAGAAATGTGCAAGACATATGAAAAAACTACATATAAACTCTGCTGATGGGTATTAAAAAGAAAAACATGATAAAAAGAGATATAGACCCAACCCAAAGTTATAAAAAACGTTAATTATTCTCATACTCAGCTATATTAGGTATGGTCCAATCAGTAGCCCAATGGAATTTTGGAAATGTGACCAAATAATTCTAGGCTTTATTCGTAGGAAACTTATGTGTAGTATAGGAAGGACATTTCTGAAAAAGAAAAATTATCAAAAGAATATGTTTCTTAAAAGATTAACGTGAATGATGAAGTGAAAATTCATTTACTGATTCTACAAAATATTTTGAGCAGCATGTGGCCTGAGGAGGCGCTGTTGGAGATAGGAGCGGCCTCCAGGTAGAAATAGGAAATACCCGTGAGAGGTGTATCAGGTCTCTCTGCTTCTACCACACGGTGGCAGAGAAGGTGCCTACTCCCTACCAGGCAGCTGTGTGACCTTGGAGCCAAGGTCAGACCTCCACCACCTGGGCCCTGAGGAGCAAGGTGGGACTTGCATCCTCTTTTTGGGCTTGACCACCAAGTCATGCATCACTTTGATTGAATTCTATTGTCTGCAAGTGAATCACACACCAGCCCAGACTCCAGGGGGGAAGGAAATTAGGCTCCACCCGGGAGCGAGGAGGGGCTGGGGTCTAGCAGACCCCAGGGAGGGAGGTGAGAGAGACAGGGTGGCAGCCGGCTTTGGAGAGTACAGTTTTCTATGCGGAGTCTGTCCTTTGTTGGGGGGCCCGGTTTCAGCTGAGGTGCACGAGTTGAGTGAAGGCTCAGCTGAACGCAGGGCAGGAGCCTATGGGGCCCTCCTGGGACCGGCCCCTTCCTCAGATCCTCTGCTTTAGCTCCTCTCTGAAGTACCTAGATAACAGCACCTTTCTTGAACTGTTTTACAAATGTGAACCGCCCCCCTGCCCCCCAGTGGAAGAGTTAACTACTTGATGACCCTGTGAGCACAGAGCCCCAGGCCTCCTGGAGCCTAAGGACGATATTGTTAACCCCTGTGACACCGCCCTGTCACCGCACCATCAGCCAATCAGAGAATTGTGCACGAGCTGATCCCACACCCTGAGGCCCTCCTCCCTCTCCTGGCTTTTAAAAATGCTTTGCTGAAACCCTTTGGGGAGTTCGAGGTTTTGGGGGGCATGAGCCAACTCTTCTCCTTGCATGGCCCGGCCATAAACCTTGCTCTGCTCCAAACTCCGACGTTTCGGTTTGTTTGGCCTCACTGGGTCCGGCACACGTCCTTGCGCTAACAAACAAGGCTGGGACCAGGGTGAGGGGAATGAGGCGCCTGGGACAACGCATTTAAGAAGGTGCTCACTCTTGGGGCCTGCGACTGAGCACCTCGCTAATTCAGCACCCCCTCACCCCACCTTAGTCCTGAGGCCAAAGAAGCAGCAGGAAGACACCTGCATGTGAGTAGACGTGAGCCGAAGTCACCTCCAGGGACAGAGCTGCTGAGAGCACCATGGCTGGTACTGTCCCTGGGCTCCTGGTCAGCGACCTTGAGGAGGCTCATGGTCAATAACCCTTTGTTGCGGCCGAGGAAACTATTGATGAAGGAGATTCCAACACTTTAAAGAAATATCTTCCAGGTGACTGGGAGAGGGAGGGTATTGGCCGGTCCTGCAAACACCCATTTCTTTGTCAAATCAACCCTGATCTACGGAGGCTGGAAATCTTAAGTTAAAGAAGTAGAAATAGGCCCTGGGAATGTGCAGAACACCAGGTCCCAGACTGTTTCAGGTGTGTCACATCCCTCCTGCTTTGTCATCCTGCTTGTGGATGGATTGCATTCAATGGAGAGATGGGAGCTTATAATGACAGAGGCTGGGGAAGCAGGGGCTGGCACAGTGAAAGAGGGGGCCATCCTCGTCCCTGCCAGACCAAGTCCCAGTGATGAAAGGTCCCCCGTCCTCCGTAAACCCCTCTGATGCATTGCCATTAATGTCTGGGGGCCAAAGTTCTGATTTTAATTATCACTTTAAAATTCAGGCTTTAAATTGTTTCTCTCCCATATTTCTGATGCTGGTGAGGCCTGAAGAATCAAGGTTTGCAATAAAGATAAAAATCTGTCCCATGTGTATAATGCTCTAGTGTTTTAAAGCAAATTCACATTCGTTTACTCCTTAAGCTAGTAAGGAAGATGGGACAGGAATTCACAAGGCCACCTGGCAGGTGATCTCTTGAAGGCTTCTCACCTGGTTGACTGCGTGGTCTTAGCATTAAGATGCTAAAGAAACACAAGGGGACCCTACTTCTCCAGCTGATGGTGTTTCAATTTGATCAAAGCAATGTTTAGAGGCCATGATTCTGGGAGCTTGTGTGCTTATTATCACTAACATCCTGTACAGGGAGGTTTTGGAAATGAACTCGAACGGACAAGAGTGGAACAAGAACAATCGTTTCATGGCAGGTGGGCTCAGCGTCCCCCGCAGCCCTCCCCTTCCTCCGTGCACCCAGCTGGTGGCTTCTCCCAGACTCCCCACTCTCCCCTGCAGGCAGCATGCCCTGAGCAGTGACGGATGGAGGGGATTGTCCCTAAGACACAAGACCCTTAGCCTTGATTCTGGACCCACATTTGCAGAAAGCAAGGGTTGCTCAACTAATCACCTCTGTCCACATTGGATGGTTATATCCATCGAAGCCAAGTAAACAAAATGAGCATTTTATGTCATTAAGAAAAGATACTCAGCTTCCTTCTCTGGAAATTCATCCGGGTTGTTAGCATATCAATAGTTCATTCCTCTTCACCGCTGAGCAGTGTTCCACAACGTGGGTGTCCTGGCGGTTGTTTATCCGTTCACTCTTCTAAGGGCATTTGGGTTGCTCACAGGTTTTTTGTTTTTTTGTTTTTTTAATCAGTCATCAGTTTTATACACATCAGTGTATACATGTCAATCCCAATCGCCCAATTCAGCACCTCGCAGGGTTTGTTTTTTTTTTTGCTATTTTGAATAAAGCCACTGTGGACATTCATGTGCAGTTACGTTTTCATTTCTCTGAGATGAGTGCCCAAGGGCAAAGGGTTTTAACCCTCAATATAGCAGCTGGGGAGAACGAGATGTTTCTAGTGCCTGAAAGCCAAGAGAAATGCCTTCTGAGTAAAGGAGGCAAGAGCAGGAAGAACTAAACTGTGTGCCAGCCTCCCGTGTTGGAGCCGCGTAGGAAGTCGTACAAATAGCCGGAGAAAATACAATCTGTGAAACCTCCACATTAAAGATTAATTTTAAAACACAAAACTGAGAACTGTGCGATTACTACATCACTTCTAAGCGGGGCGGTGACAATAGACCGTGAGTGTCTGGTCACCCCATCCTATAGAACGCCTGCAGGTATGAATGTGGGAGTGATTTAATCAGGAGCCTGTGATAAAAGCGGAGTCATGGTGATTATGTAGCACCTGCAAAGTTCTCAACAAAAAAGGGCATCCTCTTAACATAAACATATTGTATTTATTAAAAAGCAAAGGAAATTTAAAGAAAATTTGACTTTTGTGTTCATCATGCACAATGATGATGATAAAAAATAAGTATAGGGCCTGCATGCGAATTAAAAGCATAGTAGCTAAACAAAAACTTACATCGAAGGCAATGAACAAATTTCACTATAAAAAAATCATACCTGTTCACGTGGAGCAAAATCTTGAGTCCTAGCCACTGGACCGCCAGGGAATTCCCTGAATTACATTTTTAAAAGCCAAATGCTGTAAAAAGAATTTTTCCAGAAGAGAAAAAAACAAAAAACAAAAAAACATTCCAAATGTGTAATGTGTTACCTTCAAAGAAATAAAAACCAAATTAATCACAAACTTCTTTGGAAGTTCAACCTAAGAAAACTAATTTGCTTTGTTTTGAAAAAAAAGCAATAAGATGTGGCCCTTAATAATTTTTTATCCAGAGGATTTGTAAGTGATATTTGCAAGCAGGAAGCTGAAAAACATTTTTAATACATAACTTCTCTTGTAAAACAAAATCATAACTCTTTCTAAAATAATAACATAAATATTCTTACGATTTCAGACACAGAACCATATTTAAGAATGGTGAAGTTTTGTTGAAAGAAATTGGGTAAGTGAAAAGGATTAAAACCAGTTACACCTACAGATAATCACAATAATTCTTTTAAATTTGCACATTAATTTGCAATCATAACAAATAATAAATGAAACTAATATGAAAACTAGTAATAAAAAATAATGATGTTATGTGGTTTACAGTCTCAGATAAAATTACAGAACATTGGGCGGTGTTGGAATAATAAATCAATTGGTAATCCTCGTCTCTCGCAAAAGAAAGTAAAACATACTTGGTTTTTCTTTCAGCATGAAAATATATAAACATAGGTTCAAGACTTTTTGAGAAGCTGTAGCATAAATACTACTAAAACTGAAATCAGATTTTAAACTTCCAATTTCTGAAGAAGTGAAAGGAAGTAAAACACAGTGTTTATAAGAAAAGAGAGAAAAAAATGAGAGGGTAAAACCAGAAAATATATACAAGATTAGAAAAGATCTAGCAAAACATTACAGCAATAAAAGTGTTTTGGTTCTCTTATTGAATAGTATGTTTTGTATTATATTTTAAAAAATTCATTAACTAGTTTTCTATAACAAATCCATGTAAGAGAAATAAATGGTTAAACATAAACTCTGGACCAAAAACAACAATAACAACAATTTTTTTTAAAAAAAGATAAGTATGGCAAAATTCATATCAGACAGTCTTAGGTAGTAAGCATGAAGCAGGACCCAAAGTCATTTTATATATAGATAAAATTCATGGCTAAGCTATATCACAAAATATATTTATGTGATGAATAGCTTTGGAAATTCAGAAAAATAAAACTGGTAATTTATTTTTTGGTCATCATTGAGTCAGTGGAAGACTTTAGCAATATTCTAAAGAGTTGCCATCATGCTATGGAAAATAAAGAGGACATCCGAACCATAAAAAAAGTGAGGGGAATAATAGATACATTCTACACCTGGTGCTCTATACGGTTTCAAAAAGTAAACATTAGTTTTATAAGCACTAAACTTTTGAACATGAGATTTGGGCAAAGGGCCATGAAAAAACACAGCTTGGTTTTCCTTGAGCTAATTAACCATAAAATTTCTTTGACAGTTGCTCTTTTCTGGGGTTTTCACCTGGTGCCCCTGCTCACCCACCACCCTTGGTTCTGAGGCACATGGGACCTCGCAGGGACACTTTGATCACAAAGAGCAGAGGCCACTGGTGTCTGGAAGGGTCTGGAAGGGTCCAGTATTAAATTTCTAGGGCTGTGTTTGTATGTCCAGAGGCATATTTCAATCTCCTCTGCTACTGTAATTCTCATCTCCTTAACCACTTACATAATCAACCAGTGTTTATTAGGGCCAATGTATGTTTGACCTTGGGGTGACAATGTGTTTTATCCATCAGTGTCTAACAGCCCAGTTGGTCTGGGTGTGTTGAAAATAGATTCTGATTTTGATTCGGGGTTGGGGGGGAAGAAATTGGTTTTTAAAATTATGCATGAGTAATACATGAATACATTCTTATTGTAAAAGATTCAAAGATACATGAATACATTGAACAAGAGGGCAAGGTCAGTTTTCTTTCCTCTGCCTAATCCTATTCACCATCCTAGACTTATCTACTGCCAATATCTTATGCTTTACATCTTTTCAGGGCCACGTCTAGGCACAGACACACCCTTAAAAAAACTTTTTATTTTGAGATAGTTGTAGATTACAGTTGTAAGATTCTGGGTTGTTCTCCCAATGGTTACATTTTGCCCAACTATAGCGAAATGTCACAATCAGGAAATTGACAATGATACAATGCACTCACTTGCCCTTAATGCACTTATCTGTGGGTGTGTATTTAGTTCTGTGCAAATGTAGATTTGTTTGCCAGCAAAGTCAAGGTACACAACAATCTACACACACTGAGTTTTTTACTGAAGAATAATATAAATTCAGAAAAGTGCGCATAAGTGGACAACTAGATAAATTTTCACAAATGGAAGCTCACTCATGTACAGAGATCAAGAAACAGAACTTTCCCAGCCTGAAAATGTCAGAAGACGTTTTCCTACTCTTACAGCCACTGTTCTTTAGGGGTAACCAGAATCTTGACTTCTGACAGCATAATTAGCACAGTAATTGCTAATTAGCACCAGTAATCTTGACTTCTGACAGTATAGCACAGTAATTTTGCCATGTTTTTTTTTAAATAACAGAAATGGAATCATATGATATATTCCCTTTTGTGTATGGCTTTTGTCACTCAATATTATGTTTGCGAGATTTTAATGACATTCATGCATGGAGCTTGCATGGAGAGAATGCATTTAATCACTGGGCAGTGAATATGCTACAATTTATCCATCCATTATATTGTTGCTGAGCATGTGAATAGGTTTAAATTGGGGGCTATTTTGAAGACTTGCAGCTATACCTATTATAGTAAGTGTCTTTTGGTAAATAGATGCGTACATTTCTGGTGAGAATACCCAGAGGAGTGGTATTTGTGGGTCACAAAGTATGCACATTCAGTTTATTAAATACAGATGCTCACTTTTCCAAATTGTTATGTCCATAAAAAAATTGATTTTTTATGTCTGGTATAGGAGAGGAGTCAAGATACATTGTTTTCCCACGTGAGAAGGCCAATCAATCCAGCAAAATTTATTGAAAAGTTTATTACAAGAAAAACCACTCAGCCCTTCCAGTCTATCACCTAGTACATAGCTATTCTTTACAAGGGTAGCTTTCCTGAATTCCTCCTAATTCATTCAGATCTACTTATATTCATTGGCAGACACATTTATATAAAACAGAAATATATGCGTGTATGTGTGTGTGTGTGTGTGTGTGTGTCTGATGTGTGTGGTATGTGTGTGTCTACAGGTATAATTTTTTAACTTAATACTATGTCATGGACATATTTCTAGGTTAGTAAGTATAGATCTACCTCATTTTTAATGGTTTCTTATTCAACTATACAGTAATTTATTCCATCATTCTTTTCTGTTAGAAATGAAAGTGTTTTCCAGTTTTTTCCCTGTTTCCCCTATTTATTTCCTAGCAATATGAACAAACTGAACATTCTGGAACATGATTTGTGCTACTATTTCTATTGTATGGATCCTCTGCAGTATCATTATGGGGTCAAGGGGTATGGAATTCAGCCACTCTATTCAAAATGGTGTGGTAATACCCTAAGAACAGACATTAAATGGAAGAGAATATATTAAAAAATCTAACATATAGGAATTTAACATCAAGAAAATGTAGCATTTCTAAACACTGAAGGAAGGAAGTACAAATTATCAAATAAACATCATTGTTATAATTTACTATCTATTTGGAAAAATATAGTTGATACCCTCCTCAGACAACATACAAAGCAATTTCCATGTGGATTAGAGATCAAAATGCCATAACAACTATATAAGTATTACCAGAAAATATAGACGATTTATTTATCTAACCAAGGAGAAGTATGGGGTGGGGATGGGAACAGGGATGGAAAGCCAACCTACACAAGGAGGAAGCTTATACGCTACACATAATAAAATGGACATATTTGATTTCATGAAAATTAGTGCTGCTTGTATCACACACACACATACAAAGGCAAATGACAAACTGATTATTTCAGCATATATAATAGCAAATGTGTCCCATGTGTAAAGATCTCCTATTAGACAAAGATAAATAACTCAACTGAAAAAGAATATGAACAAATAATTAACAGAAATTATACAGAGAGGTAACACAGAAAAAGATGCTCAACTCTGCTAAGCAGGAAAATGAAAGTTAAAACAACAGGAAGGTACTATTTTTCTACCTTATATTTGAGAAAAACAATTAAAAAACCGATAATAGCCAGTGGTGTGAAAGGTTGTGAAAATAGGTATTCTTAAATACTCTTGACTGAAGTTTAAATTTGTGCACTTTAGAAAATAATTTTGTAGAGTTTATTTAAATTTTGTATTCACTAATCTTCCTCTTGATAAAATGACTTTCCCTTGGACTCTAGCCCCAGCCAAGGCCCTTAGGGGAAGCTACAGGTGCTGGGCACCTCTGCCTTTCCCAATGCAGTTGATAGATACCCATGTCTCTGATACCATGGACGGAGTCACTCTGCACAGCCAGGCTGTCTGCCTGTGCTCATCTCATTTGAGCAAAATGTTTTTATTTGAGACTAATTACTCTCTATCACAGTTGGAGGTGCTCATTTGCCTGAAATCTTGATTTCCAAGCTCCAATTTTGTGCCAAGCACCATTCTCTATACTTGGATATAATAAATGAATGAAGGAATGAATGAAGGAATTTTTTTTAAATAAGCATTGTGTTCCTGATTAAGAAGTATCATGCAAGACTTGAGCAATACTTTATAAAATAGTTAAGAATGACAATAAAGCTTAACAATCACCAGGTATTCTTCCTTCATTTATTCTTTGTTAGAATGAACAATGGTTTTTCTATTTTATTGTTTTTTTTTCAAAGAAGCACCACTTAGATTTATTCACCAATTCTACTTTTCCATTTTCTATATTAACCTCTCTTCTGTTCTGTTTTTGCTATGTTCTCACTTCTTGAGTTGAATGTATAGGTTCTAATACATTTTGAAGTCAATGGACATGTTAAAGGCTATGAATTTATCTCTAGGAACAACTTTGGCTGAATTACATTTTTTATATTGCTGACTTTTAAGACAGCAAAGGGAAAGAGCATGGAGGAAGCAGATGGAGAGGAGTATGCAGTCAGGAGAGGAATTTCCTTTAGACCAGAAAGACCTAAGTACACATAAATGCTAGTTGGAAAGAGCCAGTAAAGGGAATGGTGACAGAACAGAAGTGGGAAGAGACACCAGAGTGACGCCTTGAGGGAGAAAAGGTGGAGGGAATTTTGAGCACTGTCCAATGGCTCCTTTCAAACGAGCAGTCACTCTGGCCACATTGCCTTGGGCACCTCCAGAAACATGCCAGCTCTTCGGCCCACCTCTGGGGCCCTCTCCTCTGTGTCAGCTCATGCCCATCACCCTGCCACAGCTGGCTTGTGTTCCAGATCCACCCTATCCTACATGAGGAAACTGGACAATGTTGAGTCCCAGTGTGTAAGCCTTCCGTCTTTGCTGGGCTGCTCCTTGGACTTGGATTTGGCTGAGCTGGCTGGCTTGGGATGAACAGTCCAGTGATGGGAGGAAAGGGGTCCAGCCGGAAGCAGATTCAGGTCAAGTTGCAACCAGAAACCCCATAAGCCTGCCTGAAACAGAGCTCTGATAACCTCACCCTCTGCTAAGGCCTTTGATGGCTCCCCACTGACCCCACAACACACCCAAACCCTCCCCGTGGCATTCCAGGTCTTCTGCCACAGAGCTGAAGGTAGCACTTCTGTATCTTCCACCACGCTCTTTCTCTAGGGGGCTAGAATACTTCCCCTACTTTCCTTTACTCATGCCTTAAATATAAGATCCTCTCTTTCCTTCAGACTTATTGCAAAAGCCATATCCTCCACGAAGCATGAACTAGATTCCCCTACACAGAGACCATCCTTCGTTCTCCCCTAGCTGCCAGAGCCCTTCCTTTGTATCCTCTTTCTGCACTAGGATTCCCAACTTGAGGCTAAACTTCCTCACTTTGGATCTCAGCCAAGCCTGAACATGTCAGCAGGATGCCTGGGATGAAACCTCCAAGGATCTCTTTACCTGGGAGACCAGGCACCTCTTGACAAGAGCTCATCCTGAGAGAAGAGAGCTGAGGCCACTGGGAGGTCAGTGACAATGGACCTGAAGACACCAGACACCTGGGCATCAGAATCCATACAAATATCTGCATTGGAGTTGACCTTGGGGGTAAAGACCAGCCCCAGGGACTGGGTAAGACCTCAGAGGCCTGGGCGTTGGTGCTGGCAGCTCCACGGGGGGACGCCCAGGCCATCTGATGGCAGCAGGGACCACGTTGGCAAATGGAAGAACATGAACTTGAATCAACCTGAGTCAAAAAGGAGGATTTATTGGCTCACACATCTGGGAAGGCCAGAGTGGAGCTGGCATCTGGGAACCTGGATCCCAGCATGCAGGTGACATCCTCAGGTGTGGCTTCACCCCCTTTCTCCTTCTCTGCACTGAGCTCATTCACTTTATCTGCAGTGGGTTCACTCTTATGCAGCCGGAGACCTGGCTGTAGTTGGCTCTGCCTACCATCATCCTAGCTTGGTAACCCTGAGAGAACCGCCTTCTCACACCTCATCACCTGCAAGGATGTGATGGGCTTGGGGAGAATCCCCGAGTCCACACACGGACTAATCAAAGAGGCCAGTGGAATGAACAGGGAATACAGATGGATGGTCCCAATGCAGCGAGCTGGTCCACAGGAAATGAGGATCTGCTACCAGAAGGGGGCGGTGTTCTCTATGGGGGTGTCTTCGTGGGCACTGGTAGCAGAGCTGCAGTGGAGACATCCCCTGGGACCCCATCGGGAGAGGACAGTGGTGGGTTTCCAGGAGGAGACCAGGCCGAGTTTCCTGAACCCAGGGAGAACTTCCAGGAGGTTTCCAGAGCCACATGGGAGGAAGTTGCCAGGGGGCGGGGAGGGGGCAGAGATCTCACAAGTCAGAGGTACCCCCTCCTGTGATTGCTTTTATGCCCTGGTTGCGATGCCCGGGTCACAGGGCTTTGTTATAGATATTTGTAGGTGTGTCTTACATTCCTTACCAAGTGTGAGTTCCTGGACACCAGGACCTGTTTCTGTTACCCCACAGAACACAGCCCAGCATCTTATGCATGTGCAGAAGATGTAAATAATAGTCAAATACATTAATTTTTATTCTGATCAAAAGGCCCAGCTTTACCTTCTCATCCGAACCTGTCATTTGGGGGCATAAGTCAATCCTTAACCCCGAGTCAGCCCCAAATAGCCATGGAATTCGGGTCCCTGTTATGGGGCCACTCAGGCATCCCTACCAAAGTGCCACCAGGGGAGGTTATAACAGCTCAAACATAATGGGCCTTTCATCCTCTTACTGTGCCCTGTAGATTTCAAAGAACCTCTTTCAGCTGGTCCTCAGGGTATTTCCAGGAGGGGAGGAGACAGTGTGACTTGTGCCTGTTCCAGATAAGCTTCGGGG
The DNA here is from genome assembly GCF_965194825.1 of Balaenoptera physalus. NCBI lineage: Eukaryota > Metazoa > Chordata > Mammalia > Artiodactyla > Balaenopteridae > Balaenoptera > Balaenoptera physalus. The sequence goes on along the minus strand of NC_138885.1, from coordinate 132,783,880 downwards.
AAGGTCCAAACTCTGCATGTTCAGACTTCTAGCTCAGGGCTTGTTTCCACGCCCTGCCCTGCCTGCTAGTAAGGACAGTTCTTGGTGAATTACATCTTTCTGAGGAGTGTGAAGTCTTTGCCAAATAGCTTCCTTCCTTTTGCTGGAAACTACAGCTTTCCTGACGTGTAGCCACTCTCTGCCGTGAATCAATGACCCAGACCAGTCACTACAAATTACAAATGACAAATTGAAATATTCGTAGTCATTTTCATGTCCATCTCAGTGCCTTCAGCTTCCCCCAGTCAAAGGACCCGGTGCTCTAGGGAAAGCCACTCGGAATCTCATCCAGGTCATTGGAAAATCACCTGATGGAAATGAAGAGAACATATCCCCCTCTCTTTGCTTCAGACTCTGGTGTTTCCCGCCCTCTGTCTCTCCCGACCCCTGTCCTCTGTCTCCCCTCTGTTTCGTATCCTATGACTCACAGGTCCTGCATCTGAGTCACTGAGATCCCCACAGCGAGGGTCTTGTCCGGTGCCAGGTGCCCTCCTTGTCCGGGAAGTGCTTCCCACGCATGCGCCTTAGACGTGCCCCAGCAGGCCTGGGGGAAGGGAGAGTTTTCTAATCTCTCTCCAAAGACCTCAGAGCTGCCGGCTCCCCGTTCAAGCTCTCTCTTCCCCACTGAGAGACATCCTCACACCCGCCCTCTTAGCTGAAGGCAATGGAACTTCCTGTAGTTGAACAACTCTGGTTGGTGGTAGATTGTTCTTGAAACACACCGAACCCTTCCTGGTTCCCCCAACACCCCCACCCCCAAGGGTCTGAAGATGTTGCCTCCACATTTGCAGCTGCAACGGTGAGGAATCCCACAGGTGCTCACAAGCTGGTGATTTCTGATAAAACTGAAGCTAAGTCGTTTGGTTAATAGAGCATATTTGCAAAAATTATTCCTGGCACAATGTCTGAGGCTTGGTACCTCTGCATGGGTTAAATTCCCTTCCCTTCCCTCCCCTCCCCTCCCCTCCCCTCCCCTTACCTTCCCTTTTCTGTATTAGAATGTAAGCTTCCAGAAAGCAGGACGCTGACTATCTTGCCCAACTCCTTGAATCATGCTTGGCACGTGCTTTAGGGCTCAAGAGATATTTGTTCTATTGACTGACTTTTCAAAATTAATATCGAAATGTTCTGAGCTCAGAGAGGTAATGGAACCTTCTCGGTTGCCTTCCCCCACTCTGAATCACCCATAGACTCGCTGCAGGATAATAGTAATGATGTGTTTTATGTGCCAGGCCCAGTGTTACACATTTCACATTGGAGTATCTCACTTAATCTACGTAAAACCCTATGGTGTTGGCATTGTTATTATTTGCATCTTTACCACCAATGAAGCTAAGATTCCAGGCTCTCCAGCCTTTAAGTGGATGAGCAGGGATTTGAACCCAGGTCCTGCTGGCTGCAGAGTCTGTATCCATCCCTAGGTATGTGTCAACAGGTGAAATTTATCACCCATATGGTGACGTGAGAGAAGTGACTTTTCATTAAAGTTTCAGCGGGGTTGAATGCAGGGTATCACATCAAGATTGCCAGGACTTTGAATGAATGACAAAGAAACCCATGAGAGCAGCCAATCTGAGACACACAGCCCACCAGTCTCAAAGAGAGACCCACAGTCTCTAGAATGGCCAGGACATGACCAGGACTCTACAGAAGAGCATTTATTCCAGGAACGCTCACCTGGTAGGATCAGTAAACCAGCTCACCCGGGGCAGGACCTTCGCCTTGAAGGGAACACAGACTGCCCTCTGCATCGCTGACTACAGCAGCCGTCTCAGGAGCTGTGGGTTTTCTCAGCCCAGCCCCCCAGCCTGCAACAGGTGAGGGGTGAGTGTGCCCTGCCCCCCGATCTCCCTGGGTCTCCTGAACTTCATGCGGGCAGTCTCTGTGTCTCCTAGTTCAACTCAGATAAAGATGACTTTTTCTTTTGTTTTTAAAAGTCTTTTTTGAGTTTGTTACAATATTGCTTCTGTTTTATTTTTTAGCTTTGTGGCCGCGAGGCATGTGGGAACTTAGCTCCCCGGCCAGGGATCGAACCTGCACCCCCTGCATTGGAAGGCGAAGTCTCAACCACTGGACCGCCAGGGAAGGAAGACCGAAAGATGACTTTTTCAAATGAATCTTATTACAAATGAATATCTGTATCTATCTATCTAGCATAAATATATATGTATACAATACTATACACACACACCCCTACTCAACCCAGAGTTCTTTGTCCAATATAACTAAAGACCAACAGTATCCAGACACAGTATGACCAGACTAGGAACAAACACCAGCCCCTGGACCAACTTCCTCTTCTCCAGCCCTGACCTGGTTGAATGAAGTAGGGCAGGTCTGTGGCTGGTAGTCTTGGGGCGCTTCTAACAGGGACATTTACTTTGCTCTCAGAGTTTCTTTACCTCAACAAGAAACATCACAGCTTCTCAGGTGTCTGTCCAAATATAGTTTGCATACAGAGGTGTTTCTGATTGGTTCTGCAAGGGCCACTCCCGGTGGTACCCTGCACTGAACACCGTTGACCCAGTTCTCCGCTTTGACCTTCCCCGTGTCACTGGGCTGCGCTATTCCAGTGGCATCCAACATTGCTAACACGGTTCCTATCAACGCTTCTGTTTTGAATGAGTGACTCTGACTTCTTTATTCTAACAAGTCTGCATTCTGAGTATCAATAATTAACTGCTGAACTGATAAGTTCAGTGCTTTCTCAGAAAAACTGTTAACATTTAACCATGAAGACAATCCTGGTTTACACATTTTGTATAATTTTTTCATTATATTGTACAGATTCTAGCAAATCTAATCACTTTGATTTTGGAGCTGCTTGATAATCATATCCTAATCTTTCACTCTGCGTGTTCTTGAAGTTTCCAGAAAGATGTATGTTATCTTCAAATATATTTGCACTAAGCCCCAAACAGTCCCAAGATCCTGACTGTGCTCTAAACCAAATATTGTTGTAAGTATAAACTGCTACTTTGTTCATGCTTACTTTAATGTTTTAATAAATGTCTCCTTTCTCCACCAAATTCGAAAGAGAACAATTGGCATGCAGTGATAACAGGCCCCATTTCTGTGGTTAAAGCACAATGCCATCTGTATCCTCTTTTATTTAGCCAAGGTAACTCAATTTTTTCCATTGATAACAATAAACAATGAAACGTCATCTGTTTGCGGAATGGCAAAAAGGGACTTCAAATTCAATTATGTGTTATAGTTATTAATCATCTAGCTAATTGGCTGAGGAATACCATTGCCTAAAGCAGTGTAAATTATTTTGACCCAACAGTATTTGCTTAATCAGATTTCACAAATCAACTAATGGACAAAGAAACAAATGTGCACAGGCTCTAGACTGGGCATTAGATGACTGAGATCTGTCCTTGTGTTTAAGCATCTTACAGTCTAGTTGATGACACACGAGGTGGCTTTTCTGAGCAAGATGGCAGGACTTGGTTCTCATTCACACAACCACGACATACATCACCTTGAGTCATTTTTGAAACAAGCATACTTCTGTATCCCTGTATCTGTCTGTATGTCCATAGCTAGATGCACATCTAAAAATCACAAAATAGAAACAATATATACACTAATATGTATAAAATAGATAACTAATAAGAACCTGCTGTATAAAAAAATAAAATAAAATTCAAGAAAAAAAAAAAGAAACAATATATGTCCTCATTGCAGAATGGAGTTAAAAATTAGCCACATCCCAGAATCCATGGGGCATTCCTGCAAATACAATGTTGACAGGACGAGACAGAACAAACCACTGATTTCTGAGAAATGCTTCATGTCCAGAGATAAGTATGCCTGTGAAGGAACTGTGCTTGGCCTTAATTTAAAGCTTGGGCTCTCGGAAGATGGATTCTACAGGCAGGCTGGGGTTCTCTGAAGCCCCCTAACTTGACTTTGCTTCCCACTTGCACAGCAGAGTGCGGGAAACTCCACCAGGGCATGGGGCTTGCTCCTGATGGGTGGGCATCCCAGGCAGAGGGCCCGGGGTGTGTGAACATATATGTGTGTGTGTGCGTGCGTGTGCACACGCAAGCCCATGTGTGCAGTGGCCACGAGCACTTTCCCTGACCCTTCCCCCAGCATCTCTCTAGGGAGCCAGACTGAGGCCACGATGAGAGGAAGTTCCTGGCTTATCCCCACCACCACCCTGGGTAACTCCAACCCCCAGACTTCTGGGTCCCCAAACTGACAGTCCACTACCAACAGTTCTCTCGCTTAGGGCTGCCGGATAAAATACAGGATGCCCAGTTAAATTGGAATTTCAGATAAACGACAAGAATTTTAAAGTAAAAGTATGTCCCAAATATTCTATAGGACACGGTTATACCAAAAATAATTGTTGTTCATGTGAAATTCAAATTTAAATGGGCAGCCTGTTTCGTTTGTTTGTTTCTTTGTTTTTGCTAAACACTCTACCCCTGAGTGATTGGGGTGGCACGTGCACCATCCCAGCAAGGCAGAGTTAACAGTACTGGCCCTTGGGACAAATTGCCCGGACTCTAACCCCGACCCCACCACTTACGGGCTGCAAAACCCTGGGCAAGTCACTTCACTTCTCTGGGCCTCAGTTTTCTCATCTGTAAAATGGAGGTAATAGTAGCCACCCACCCCGTCCCCAATATTTTTATTGATTCAAATACTGACAGCAAGAGAAGAAGATGACTGTCAGGTCGGTTGAGGTGTCCATTGTGGTGAAGAATGATGAGCACAGACTTGAACTGTGAGGCCAAAGTGAGTCACCAGGTTAACCACGGTATATTCCTAATTGCATTAGGTGCACGTTCAAAAGAATCCGGAGATAATATAATCAGAAGGGGCTCCTCTGTGTGTGTGTGTGTTTCTTCCTTCACAATAAAAACATGGATTTCACGCATTACGACATAAACAGATAAAACCTTCCGACAAGTTGGCAGAATCATAGCCGCCACACGGGACAACGTTAATGGGAAATAGCAGGTACCTGCTTACCGCGGCGGTTCCCACGCGTGGTCCTGCTGCTCACTTGGCAGCCACTCTGGAAATCGGGAAAATGACTGACACATCTATTTTCACATGTTTGTCAGCCATGAACGAGGCTAGACTAAAACAATTGGAGTTTTTCACAGCAGGATGTGGTCCCCCAGTGCTGAGACAGAATGGAAGGTGGGAGCGAGTAGGGAAGGGCCGCTCTTCTTCCTCACCCGCTCTGGTGACCAGGCTCATCTCTCTTTCCACACCTGACCATCCCTTGGGGATACAGATCCTGCTGCAAATTCACTTCATATCTCTGAACAAGTGCTTATGAGTTCTACCGCCCCCTCTGTTTCTTCTCCCCCAATACAGCCGTGTGTCTGGAAACCAGTTTAATGAGTGTCAAGGGTAAGGTGATGTTGAAAAGAGGGTTGGCAGCCCACCTGAGTGATGCTCATGAATAAGGAACGGGCAGAAGCAACCCTGGATTCATTCATCCCACAATGATTTCTTTCTTTTTTTTTTTTTTTTTTAAACATTTATTTATTTATTTATTTATTTATGGCTGTGTTGGATCTTCGTTTCTGTGCGAGGGCTTTCCCCAGCTGCGGCAAGTGGGGGCCACTCTTCATCATGGTGCGCGGGCTTCTCACTATCACGGCCTCTCTTGTTGCGAAGCACAGGCTCCAGACGCGCAGGCTCAGTAATTGTGGCTCACAGGCCTAGTTGTTCCGCGGCATGTGGGATCCTCCCAGACCAGGGCTCGAACCCGCATCCCCTGCATTGGCAGGCAGACTCTCAACCACTGCGCCACCAGGGAAGCCCCCCCACAATAATTTCTTCGTCCAGACTCTATCATGTGCAGGTGGTGTGCTAGGTGGGTGTTGGGCACGAGAAAGGAAACAAATGAAATAACATAGTCACATGTTGACATTTTCCTGGGAGAACCACTGATTGAGAGATGAGGGCTGGGAGGTGATGGGCGGTATTTTAGAAAAACAAAAGAGAAGTGACCTTGCCTCCACACTATGCTCTCCTTTCAAAAGCGAACCGGGATTTGTACATCGTGCATTACGGCAAAGTAACTGGATTTGTGCATCGTGCATTGCAGCAAAGTAACTGGATTGTAACTGCACAGACAGCTCATAAGACCAGTCTCAGGGCTGCACGTCACAAGGGAGCCGGTCCCGGCTCACTTTCCACTGTGATGTTCATGCTTCTAGTTCGGCAATCAGGCTGCCCATTTCACACCATCATTCCTTGTTTCATGTTTTAAAGAGAGGTTTCTTGTCATTTATTAAGTGTTATGTTTCTTGAATCTTATTGAGAACACAAATAATATTTTCTCCAAGTTCATTCCTTTTCTTCTTTTTAAAGAAAAGTTACTTCAAAGGAAGGCAGGCCCTCTGGGTCTGCCAGAACCTACTAGTCTGTCTTTCTGGAACCATGCTGAAGTGTCACGGCTTGAGGATTCTTACTCAGTTTGTCAGAGCAGCATCGACCCACAGACAGGTGGGTGTTCAGCTAGACTGCCAGAGATTGCGGTAGGTTTTGCCAAAGTCCTTCCAGAAGGGGCTCCAGGTCAATCCCAGGAAGGCAGGGGGAGGCTCGGGAAAGGTCAGGGGGTAACCAGTCAGTTCAGGGCCTAGAAAGCTGGGGACGAGCCTGGACTCAGAGTTTCACCCTTGGCTCCTGATGGAGCCAGGATCCCAGGGAAAGCTTCCCTGGAGCACACGCTGGCTGGAACAGTCCAAGGCTGCCTGTCGTGAGAGGTGGCAGGGCTCATGACTGCTAAAATGTCATCACCCTCTTAGCCTGTGGCATGGCGGCTTTCATTTCTCTGGGATCATTTAGGGGTGTCAAGGAGGGTCAGTGGACTTTTCCCAGGACCTCTGGTTTTTCTCTCTTTTCTCCTCCATTCTGCTGTAGACCTCTGCGTCCCCTCTATTGCCCTGAAGTGGAATTGAAGCTGAGGCAAATGGTCACAGATTGAATTAGAGCCACCTTTGTCCTTCTGGACAAATGTTGTGGTTCTGGAACTGTCGGGGCTTTTAAGTGTTTGGGGCATCCTGCCAGGTGCTTGGGAGCTGAGTGCGCAATGGCACAAAAATTGATAGTGGCGATCTGGAAGCATTCTTTTCTCTTTTGGTTTTCTCCTTTGTAAAGAATGTTGTGTTTTAATTGTATTTACATACTTAACAAATACAGATCAATAGAAATCATCACCTGGAGCTAATAGCTCAGGATTTTGATGTTTAGTGTTTTCTATCTGTATTTTCTAAGCAAAACTGGACCATACCCAGTGTAGTGTTTTGTAACTATGGACTCATACTGGACAAAGACTTCCTCTAGTGGCGATTTAATTAATTCTGCTACATTTCCTTGGTTATGGGCATATGCTACCTGGTCTTAAATCAGAAGATGAGCTCTTGGGAAGACTTGGAGGCAAAAGAAGTAGAAAGGGTTCACAGAAAAGAGGCACGGCTCCCATTGGATGGGATGAACCACTTGGGTTGGTGCCTGTCTCTCTCACTGAGACCCTGTGACCACACAGGGTCCTCACATTTTCCCACTTCCAATCCCTTGTGGAAACCTTCTCACCTACAGCGTTTCCAGGACAAGGAACCACGGCCAGAGCCAGACTCTGGGGTAACTGGATAGCTTGCATTCCCCCTCTTCTATTTTTTCTTAAATGTTGAGAATGATATATCTACAAATCTATCGATTTGGTATATGTGGAAACCAGTTGACTGGAGTCAGCCTGTCATCCTAATCCACACTATAATGTGCTTCTCCATAAATCCTTTCCCCATCTCAAATATGTTTAACTTGTGAATAAGCCTTGAAATTATGGTGTCTAGGGCTAGCCTTGGCAAGCTTATGAATCCAAAGTCAGTCCTCTTAGGGGTTCTGGTCAACTTTCCGCATTAGAACAATCAACCTGAAACATAAGAGCTGGAGTTGGCATAATAGGGACGAACAGTGACTGTTTGAAATGAATAATGAAGTTGAAACATGCTTCTAAGGCTTCCAGGACCAAATGCCCCAGGGCCCTAGTATGTGACTCACTCTCCCTTTCCCATTGTTAGAAATGTTTCTCATTGTTGAAGGCCTTTTACTTGTCAGGGCTGAGCTCTTCTCTCTAAATAGTTGAGGGATGAGTTGTCATTAAAAAAAAAACGCTTAAGGAGCAAAAGTGCTATTGCCTGGCTCCATATTTTTAAGTATGATGTCATCTCTTGTCTTCAAACAGATTGATGGGAGGAAGAAAAACCTCAGGTAGTTTCTATGTGTAAACTGGGCAGGGAGAACACAGCACACGGAAGCTCTTGTCATGCCAAGTCCAGGTTCTTTTGTTGATGCCCTGAGGTTGAATCTGTTCCTCAGTAAACTTTTCTCCCACCATCACCACCACATGGACCATCCAGTCTCTGCTGCCATTTTGCTGTGTATCTGTGTGAAACTGCTTTCTAGATATGATCCCAGGAAGAACTCTGAGAATCTCAAAGCCCTCTGTGTTGGTGGAAAACACATGAAACAGCCAGTATATGCCCCAAGAAGGGAGGGAGAGAAGCTGGAGTTGCTTGGAGCAGTTGACCAAGAACTTGGCACCAGGAAGGAGAACGTCATTATTTACAGTCAGTAGACAGAGTTGGATGGAGCAATATCCAGGATGTCCAAGAGACCCAGGGGGATGGGTCCTAAAGAGCTGCTCTGCTAAACACCAGAAGACAAGGGAGATGGATGCAGGTGGAACTAGGCGGGATGCAGACATTGCAGGGAGCCACATAGCAACCTGGGCTCAGACACTTGAATTGGGTGTGATCTCTAGTAAGACACATACTAATTTAGGTAAGACTGGATAGTGAATATTTTGTATGACTCGAACTAGTGCCCTTCTTAGAGTTTGTGCCCTTATAAAATCCTGAATGTGTTGTAAAATAGCCCATTTTACCCTGTTTAAGACCAGTCTAAAGAGTTTCTATTAAAGATGCATTTCTGGAGAAAAAAATGAAGAAGAAATAGAAAGTACCTTAAGGACAAAAAGATCTTTTTCCTTCTAATTGCTCTCATTGTAGAAAAATTGGAAAATATAGGAAAACATAAAGAAGAAATATAAAGCAAGCACACATACACCAACCTCTGATAATGAATTTTATATTTTTCAGGCTTCGTCCAGCAAATTTTAACATGGTTGTATAATTGAGCAGGATGCTAGGGGGCCTTCCCAGAACAGACACCCCCCCCCCCAACCACATTCTCCACCTGCTCTTGTCTATAGAAGAACTTTAGCCTCCTAGGCCTTCCCCAAGTTCCAAAGAGTAAATTTAATCAGAGAAGTGCGAAAGTGCAGAAAGAAAGGAAAACAGTCAAGCAAGACAAAATAATAATAGTTTAGCCATTAAACAAAATCAAGGACTTTTAGTTCCTCCTCAAGGAGGAGGGCTATAGATAATATTCTGGGCTATAGATAATATTCTGAGCCACATCCTTTGAGCTGTTTTGCAGATACTGAAACCCCCACCAGGTGGAAGAAGTTAACTGTATGCTGCCCACCAGCACACACACCCCAGACTGGTTAGAACCAGAAGGTCCACGATGTTGACTCCTAATTACCTCCCCACCATCCAATCAGAAGAATGTCCACGAGCTGATTATGTATAACATCCCCCTCCCCCTGTCTTTAAAAACGTTTCCTTAAAAGCCTTCAGGGAGTTTGGGCCTTTTAAGCACTAGCCTCCCAGACTCCTTGCTTGCCACCCTGTGATAAATGCTGCACTTTCCTTCACCACAATCCAGTGTCAATTGATTGGCTTTACTGGGCATGGGCAAGAGGATCCAAGTTTGGTTTGGTAACAGCTGTTATCATATTAAAACTGTAGTTTGTATCTTGCATATTTGGCTTAATGCAACATGTGCATCTTCCTTTGCCATTAAGAATCTCTTTGAGAAACACAGTTCTTAATGACTATAACCCATTCTACTCTACTAAGGCACCAAACTGTCTTATCTTTACTTATTGTTGAACATTTCAGTTTTTCCAAAAATTTAGTAACTTAAACAGTTTTGTAATAAACATATTTATACATAAGTTTTAACTATGATAGGATTATTTCTTGGAAAAATTCTCAAGAAGAGTCAAAATACTAAAAAGTATTTTGAGATCATTCATTTGTACCACCATGGGAATGCCAATTTCCTCCCAGCCGTTATTTCCCACTATAAATAAAATACGAATTGACCATGTACAGTGATCTTTAAAACAGTTTAGCACATGTCTACACTAGGCAGGCTTTAGATACCAGTTAGAAATTCTGTTCAGATACAATGAAGCAAATCTGTTTAGTAGTGGCTTGGGTGAATTTGTTTTAGGTAATGAGAAGATGGAGGGTAGGATGTCCAAGGATATTATGGCCGCTCTACAGAGTCATCAGAGAATCCAGGTTACTTTTATTTTCCTGCTTTGTCATCTTTGTCATTGTCAGCCTGTGCCTTTCAGTCTCATGATCACAGGATGCCTGCTGTGCCTACCTCCCTCTTTTCTTTCTCTCTTCCTCCCATTCTTTCCTCTTTCTTTCTTTCTTTCAAAATAACTTCAACCTCTTCATGATTCGGTTAACACTAGTTGAGTAACTTTAAGCAAATCACTCACTGTACTTTTCAAAGTCTGGATTTCATCAGGTATAAAATTAAAGGCTTTGGACCAATCTTTATTACTCCTTATATGTAATAATCAATGTACTTTTATCATAAAAATCTTGCAATTCTAGGGCTTGATCCAGAAATAGAGACCACTTTCCTAAGTCACATGGGAAGTCTGTGGCAAAGCTAAAATCAGGACATCAGCAATGTGGGTTTATTTGATTTTGCGAGTATCATGTCCTGGACTTGACTCATCAAGAAACACACATTTGGTTTTAACAACAACAACAAAAAAGTTGTTATTAAAATTTCTCATCTCTCCTGTGTTCATTATTCAAGTAGAAAAAAATTGTCCTTTTTATCAAGCTACTCAGCATGAACAGAAATTACATTATGTTATTTCTTCTTTTGTCATATTGTTAAATCTGCTGTGACTGGATTTAAATATGCATTGAACATAACATTGTCTCCTAGATGAAAATGATTTATAATAAATTTTTGAGGTCCTCTTGAGTGGTTGGATAATGTTTAGTTTAACATCTTTCTTTTAAATCAACACTGAAACTTTTGAGACTTTCCACTGGATATTGGCTTCTTTCAGGAACATTGCTGGAAAAAAGGTAGTTTACGAGTCATCATGTTAATATGTCATATTACATAAAGACTGTTTCACCATACATATGGCTTTTTTTCCCCTTTCAGTCTCTTCTTGAAAGTGTGGCTTTCTCAGGAAAACAGTAATTCACTCATCACGCTTGCTTTAGCCAAGATGCAAAGTCATGTGAGCACCAAATCCAGCACAGTCTTGGAAAACTCACTGAAAACCACTGAACACGCTGGGGGAGATTTGATCAAAAACCAACTGGTTCATTTTCCCATGTTCTCAGCTTCTCTTCCGTGAAATTCGTTCTGCAAGATGGGGGGACGGAGATGGGGCAGGAGGATGCAGAGCAAGCCCGGGACCCGGGAGGGAGTGGAGGGAGGGAAGGTAAAAGGTCCCAAGTGGCAATGTCCCCGGCTCCCTGCAGAAGCAGATTCTCTTCGGACATAAACATCCTCAACACAAATCCCTGGGGTTGCCTCAGATTATGGGCAGATGAATATAAATTCAAAATTAATTACAAAACATGGAAAGAAATTAGCCACTATGAGTGAAAGCAGCAAACAACAAACCACAGAATAAGTTCCCCATGTACCTTAATTATTGGAACTTTTATATATAGACTATAAAATAACTATCTTTATTTGAAAAAATAAAAATGACCACTAACAAGGGACAATTAAAATTTCAGGAATTTTTTAAAGTAATTAAATTTTACAAATGAAATTTATAATTAATAAAATGAAAAACACAATAGATGGATTACAAGTAGATTAAAAACAGTTGAAGAAAGAATTAGAAATCAAATTTGACAAAATAAGCCAATATTTAACACAGAAAAATAAGAAGATGGAAAATATGAGAGGCGAAGAAATACAAAGTAGGGGGTGGGAAAGTAAGACATATGTCTAACCAGGATTCCAGAATAGAGAGAATGGGAGAGGAGAAGTATTTGAAGAAATAATGGCTCAGAACTTACCAGAATTCATGAGACTACAAATCCCCACTTAAGAGAAAACATAATAAACCCAAGCTGGTTAAATAAAAAGAAATCTACACCGTACCAGATTACCATAAAATTACAGAAAATCCAATGAAAAATAAAAGACCATAAAAGCAGCCAAAGAGAAGAAATAGACCACCTAGAAGTGAAAATTAGATTTACAGGAGACTTGTTATTCGCTGCAATGGAAGCCAGACACAGTGTAATGATACCCTTAAAGTGCAGACTTAAGATTGTCAACCCAGTAAACTAACATTTAAAAACAATGGCAAACTGAAGAATTTTATAGACAAACAATGGTTTTACTACTAAAAGACTGACCAAAAGGACTCCAAAATATGTTCTCCAGGAAAAGGTAATGATCCCAGAAAGAAGGTCTGATGCTGAAGAAATAGCAAGTAAAATAATTTCCAAACAAGTGGATACATTTTTAAAAGTATGTAAAGTAATAAAAACAATTTAAACAAAGAACAAAATGCTGAAAAACAATAGCAAGTAAGTCTGGAGTTGGGACGATTAGGAGAGCTTAAGATATTGATTAATTTTAGATGTGAGTTCAGCAAGCCTGAATTTAAAATTTTAACTACTAAAAAAAAGTAATAAAGGGATCTCTGGTGGTGCAGTGGTTAAGAATCCTCCTGCCAATGCAGGGGACACAGGTTCAAGCCCTGGTCCAGGAAGATCCCACATACTGTAGAACAACTAAGCCTGTGTGCCACAACTACTGAGCCTGCGCTCTAGAGCCCACGAGCCATAACTACTGAGTCCACGTGCCACAACTACTGAAGCCCATGCACCTAGAACCCATGCACCGCAACGAAGAGTAGCCCCCGTCGCTGAAACTAGAGAAAGTCCGTGCACAGCAATGAAGAACCAATGCAGCCAAAAATAAAAATAAATAAATAAATTTTAAAAAAGTAATAAAGAGTATTACTTTCAAACTAGAAGAGGGGAAAATAGAAGAAGGAGGAGGAGGAGGGGTGGGAGAGGAGGAGGAGGAGGAGAAGAAGAAAAAGAAAGAGAAGAAGAAGGAGGAGAAGAAGAAAAACAACAACAACAAATCAACTTATTCAAACAGAAGGAAAAAAACAAATAGAGAATTAGCAGGGCAAATATAAAACACAACGCAAGAGGAAGATGGAAAAAGAAGACTTCACACATAATAATTATGATAGATAAAAATGAACTAAACTTTCTGCTGAAAATACAGAGAGTATCAGTTTTGAGTAGGAAAAATATCTACCATGGATATTTAAATGAGACACACCTAAAGCATGAGGATACTGTATGCTAGAAGCAAATGAATTAAAGATACAAGCAAATACTAAAGAAATCTTCAATGGCTGTGAAGACATCAGCCAACATAAGTTATTGTTAAGGATGAGAATGGTCACTATATGTTGAAGTAACAATTCTAAATTTTTATTACCCTAAATAGCTACAAAATATATAAAGCAAAAATTGATAGAACTACCAGATGAAATGGACACATTCTTCGCCAAAGTTGAAGATTTCGACATACCTTTCTCAATTCCTGATATGTCAAATAGACAGAAAATAGTACAGGTATACAAGATCTGTCCAACACTAACAAACCCAACTCAAAAGCATTTAGCTTTGGGGAAATATACATTCTTCTTAGCATTCAACAATGGAGAAATAGACATTCTTCTCTGTACAAATGGAATATCTACAAAAATTGAACATGTTGTGTTCAAAACAAAAACACTCCACATCTCACAGATTATGTTTTTTGACAACAATGCAAATCAGCTGGAATTGAATTAAAATGTGTATTTTAAAAAGAATTTAAAGTCCCATGTATTCCACAGACGATGCTGTTCCATAAAAAACAGATATCTGGGAAATTGGGTGAAGTCAAGTTTAAAGATAGTAATAATAATAATAATGAGGAGGAGGAAAAGGAAAAGAATTTTTTTGCTTCAGGAATTCTCATATGCCTTAATATAGTAATGTAATCACACATGTCTAAGTGAAGATGTTTCATGCAATTCTTCATACGTTTACTGTACCAAAAATTTTTCTACCCATGGAGTAATGCATGGGACCAGTGTTCCGTGGAACACGCTTTGGAAAACATTGCTCCACAGCAACCCTGGGGCATACTTCATATAAACCATCTTATTTTTATTAACCCTATTTAGCTTATCCTGGCAACTGCGAGTCTGGATAGGACATCACCCAGGATGCATCCTAATAAAACCATGGGTTGATGTTCCTGATGAGAAGAACAGGACTCCATCTTACACAGCATGTTGCGAGGACCGGGAAAGAATCATTTCAGCAGGAAGAAGACATGCGAAGATAGGAATACTTGTGTTTTTAAATTGTCCTCATTTTTCAAAAACACTTGAGCTGCTCTAATTCACATCAAAGCTTTGAGGTCTGCTGTAGAATTCCTTCAACTGCTCTTCAAACCTGTCAGGACAGCCTGACTCTACTGGGTTTGACCCTCATCCAAAAATGCTCACTTTCTAGACAGTTAGGAGACTTGACTTTCTTTCCAGATCAGTGAGGCTGTGACAGGGCAATGAATCACTCTGTAGACCAAGAACTAATCCATTATGTTGCCTGGAGCCATAAACCATTTCTGTTCCTTTCCAGGTCTTTTTCATGGACTCTCCAATTTGCATTGAGATAATTCATTAGTTCTGCTATCAGGGGCCCACCTGTATTATGTTAAAGAGGAACCAGAATGGATTAGGGGCTGGAAAAGCAGTGAACCCACTCTGGGGCAGGGCCAGCTCTGAGGAGTGGATTTTTCCATACAGGAATCTCACATTCTAGGATATGACATAAGCTCACACATTGTGAGTTCACTTGAGAGTATGTTCATACACCTGAGGAGATACAGGTGTTAACCCAAGATGACTTTTAAAATGTGTCCAAACATTCTAGATATCCCTCCCTTCAAAACATGGAGCTTAATTCTCTTTCCCATGAGTAGGAGCTGGATTCAGTGACTAATGTCTAGTGAACAGAATATGGCAGAAGTCAAGGGATGTCACTTCGCAGATGAGATATAAAAGACTGTGTCTCCCATCTTGGGCGTGCTCACCTCTCTCTTGCATCTCTTCCTTTGAGAGAAGCCATGTCATGAGCACTCTTTGGAGAGGTCCACACGGCAAGAAATTGAATCCTCCTGCAAGAGCCACATGGGGGGCTTAGAAGTGCCACTTCCAGCCTGTCACATCTTCAGAAACTGCAGTCCCTGTCGACAGCTTGACTGCAACCTCATGAAGGACCCTGAGCTAGAACCACCCAGCCAAGCTGCTCCTGGATTTCTGACCCTCAGAAAATGAGTTCATAAATTTGGAGATAACTTGTTATGCAGCAATAAATAACTCGTATACCCAGTGATCAGAGCTGTTTAGGGCATAGGGGAGCTATGACAAAATCATCTCAGGTAATCTGTATCTACTCCACACAGCTGGGACTGTACTGGGCTGGTGGGCAAAAGGAAATCGCTATAACTAGATGGTGGAATTATTGGGGAGGTGGGGAGGACAGAAAGATGTTCCGAAGATACAGGAATGGTCCCTGCAGCTCAGTTCTCTACTGAAGGCAGACAGAGGGGGTGAGATCCTGACCACACGGGCACAGCCAAGGAGTTGGCAAAATGTCAGAAATGGAGTGCCGGCAAAGTTGCCCTTGAGGATGGTGTCACCTGCTGCAGGAGTGAAAGAAGGGTGATAGGGGTGTGGAGAATCCTGAGTGCCAGTGTTAGATTTGGCTGGTCTGGTGACAGTGCCTATGGTGATCAGCGGGAAAGCCTGGCCACCAAAGCCTGGCCTTCAGTAGACATTGCCAAGCAGTCCAAGTGCTGAGGGCATTGGCAATGATGGTGCAGAGATAAGAGCTGTGCAGAGCATGGAAAGGGGTTGGCTGAGCAATGCCCTGGGCTTCAACTTATGGGTCAAACTCTAAGGGGAGAGATCTTGATTTCTTCTGCCCACTGAGGATGAAAGTTCCCATTTGGACATTTGCATTGGAATTTGAAAACTAAAACTTGAGATGTACTTACCTTTTTGAGGTTGGGATTTACTTAAACTTTAAGATATGAGGGGCCTTTCTTTATCTCCCCAACAATTTATTTTGAAATTTAATGAAAGAAAAATAAAACCAGTTAGAAAATAAGTTTTTAAAACTTTAAGAAATAAATAAAAATTTAATAACTTATTGACATAAAGCTTTCCCCCAATTTCATGAAAATTAATTCTAATGTGGTATTGTTATAATGTATGTCTGAATAAAAATTTAACTTGGGTCTTCCCTGGTGGTCCAGCAGGTAAGACTCCATGCTCCCAATGCAAGGGGCTCGGGTTCGATCCCTGGTCAGGGCACTAGACCCCACAGAGATGCCGCAACTAAGAGTTCACATGCCACAACTAAAGATCCCGTGTGTTGCAATGAAGATCCCGCATACCGCGACAAAGACTTGGCGCAGCCAAATAAATAAATAAATATTTTTAAAAATTTAACGTGGAATTGTTTTTCCATTCCTGATATGTTAATTATTCAAGCACTGTCAAGCTGACATTGTTACAATATTTTTCTGGGTGAAGAAATTGATTCATTATTTTACAACTTGTTTTGAGAATAGATTTTGCATTAATTTATTGAGTTTCACTGACAACCAAACATAGTAACTCTACAGTATAATATCAGGGTATATGGTAAAGTAAAGGAGCAAATTTATCTATTTTTTTCAACAGATGTGCACTGGACGTCTACTCCGTGTCAGCCAGTGTGGAAAACACATAGAAGGTGAGTAGTTAATAGCTTGGAACAAAAATGTAGTTGCCAGTAGGAAGGCAGGCAGAGTGATGATAAAGGTGATGCTGATGATAATGATGAAGGCTGATAGCTATTCAGTGCTCTGTGCCTTGAGCTGTACTAAGCATTGTATAAGCATCATTTCACAAAATTGTTACAACAACACTGTGAAGTTGTTACAACTAAGGTCCTCGTTTTGCAGATTAGAAAAAAGAGGCTTATTAAATTGAATTAACTTGCCCAAAGTTACACCTACAGGCTGGAACCTATATTGACAAACAAGATGTGTCACATTCCAAAGCCTGTGTTTTTCATTTCCACATCAGCAGGAAAAATAGAAAGCGAACTGCCTACACTGAGAGAATATTATTAGAGACTCTAGATAAAATTTCAGAATTAAAATCTGTATGTGCAAGCAGTAAAGAGAAGAATCAACATCTGTGATGTGAAGAACCAAGTGAGAAGTTCTTTCAGAATGCAAATTAAAAGAAAAAAAATCAGGCCCTGGAGAATGTGAAGAATATAGGGGCAATTGGATTCTCTGTAGCGATCAGAATCCATGGAAAAGAAGTAATAATATATGATTAAAAAGTTTGTATTTAAGAAAAACTTGATTCTGCACCTTGAAAATATTCCCTAAGTACAGAGTAAAATTACTGAAAAATACAAACAATAAATGTATTCTCTGCAAATGTCTTTATTTTTACTGAAATACAAGAAAATGCACAGATCCTAAGGGTTTGGTTCAATGAGCTTTGACCTACAAATGGGACAGAAAATAATTCCAAAACCCTAGTAAGTTCTTTTGTATTCATTTCTAGTTAATCCCTACCCCAGAGGCAACCACCATCCTGGTTTCTCTCACCATAGATTAATTTTGCTTGTACTTGAACTTCATCTAAATGGAACTATACAGTAAGTAACTGTCTGGCTTCTTTTCCTTACCATATGTCTTCACGATTCATCAGTGGTTTATTTCCTTCTATTGCTGAGACATATTCCATTATATGAATAAACAACAATCTGTTTGTCATTTCTCTTGCTAACATTTGGATTTTTTCCAGGCTTTGGCTATAATAAATAAAATTGCTATGAACATTCTTGTGCAAAGCTTCCTGTAGACATATGTTTTCACTTCTCTGGGGTAAATAGGAGAGGATTTGCTGAGACAGGGCAAGTCTCTGTTCGACTTCATAAGAAACTGCCAAGCAGTTCCACAAAGTGGTTGTGTTGTTTTACACTCTCACCAGCAGCATGTCAGAATTCCGGTTGCTTCACAGCCTGGTCAACATTTGGTGCTTTCAGTATTTTTCATTTTAATTTGGGTCTGAAGTGGTATCTTGTTGTGGATTCAATTTTCATTTTCTTGAAGACTAATGATGTTGAGCATCTTTTCATGTGCTTATTGGTCATGGTCTGCCTTCTTTGGTGAAGTGTCTGTTCAAATCATTTGCCCATTTTTAATGTAGTGGTTTCTCATAATAAGCCAGGTGAGAAATTATGACAACTTGAACTGAAGGAGTTGCCATGGTGATCATATAAGTATTTACGTCTGCTTTAGAACAGGCTTAGCCACAGGATGATTGTACTTCTTGGCGTCATTACAAAAACTGTCTTCAGAAGACTTTTGTGAGTCATTTTCAGGGAAGTCCTGATACCTTCATTGGTCTTCATTTCTAATTATTTCCCTTCATTTGACTGTGTATTTGAACACAAGATTTATTATAAATGCTTTCAGGTGAAAGTTTCCAATGCAGGAAGCAAAAAATGAGCTCAGTCAGCTTTACTGTATATACTTTTGTTTTCACTTAGCTATTAACATGCAAATTATGAAATTAGTTTTCTAGTAATCACATTGATTAAATATAAGAAATAAGTTTGTACAAAATGAAACAAATGTGAAGTGAATTTTAGATGGTATAAAAGTAAGAGAATAGCAAAGCATCTCTTAGATTGTAGCATCTATACCATGGATTCATGAACTGTGATAGTAGTTTTGCCCTGAAAAGTATGGGAAGGCATGGTTAATCAGATATAAACTGTAATAAAATACTGTATTAGACCAGTTCATTAAAAAAAATGAGATTTAGACAACAGAGACAAGACACCAACTCTAAATATAAAAGGAATCTGCAATATTTTCTACTTCTAAAAATTCCTATTCTATTTAGAGTTGGTTTCTTGTCTCTATTGTCTAATCTCATGGCTGTTTTTTTTTTTTTTTCAATGAATGCTCTAAGAAGCAAATCCCATATAAATAATATAAGAAAACTTCTCTTAGCTGAAGATAGTTGCAAATTCTCAAATTGTAAGGCCTACCAACACCAAGAAAAATAAATGAAAGGAGACTCATACCCAGCCAGTGATGGTGTATTTCAAGGGTAAAGGGAATTTCTTTCGAGCGTGTAGGAAAAGCATTTGAAAGGTAAACACATAGTCAGATGAACATCAAACTTGTCTGCTGCAGCACAAAGTGCAACACATCAATATCTGCAATTCTGAGAGGAAAGTATTGCAGCCCAAGAATTCTCTAACTTATCAAGCTATTGTTTATTTGTGAGAGTAACATATAAATTCTCAGACATAGAGGAATTTAGAAAGTACACTGTTTTAGTTTCTTATTGCTGCTTTAACAAATTAGCACAAACTAGTGACTGAAACAACGCAGGTTTATTTTTTCACAGTTCTGTAAATCAGAAGTCCTAAAATCAAGGCGCTGTCAGGGCTGTGTTCCTTCTGGAGGCTCCAGGGGAGATTTCACTTCCTTGTGTTTTCCAGATCCTAGAACTCATCCACATTCCGGGTCTTGTGTTTCCTTCATCCACCTTCAAAGCCAGCAAAGTTACATCTCTCTGACCATTTTCCATCATCACTGCTGCCTCTGACCTTCCTGTTCTGCCTCTTTTCCACCTAAAAGGACCTTTGCGATTACTTTGACCCCCCAGATAATCCATAATCTCTCCATATCTAGATCCTTAACTTGATGACATCTACAAAGACCCTTTTATCATGTAAGTTAATGTGTTCCCAGGTTCTGAAGATTAGGACATGGACATTTTTTGGAGTTGGGGAGCATTATTCTGACAACCACAGAATATATGCCAAACAGGTCCCTTCTTGAAAAAAAGTAAAGATTTACAAATTTAAAATTCAATTGGAAGAAAACATGAGAATAGTCAAAAAAATTTTGAAAACAGAAAAGTAATGATTGGGGCATGCCCTAACAATCTCTAAAATTGTACAGCTGGAACAATAAAATTGTAACACTGGAACAGATAGACAGAAAGTCCACTAATAGGGTCCAAACATCCGTATGAATTTAAATCAAGAAAATGAGAAAGAAATCCAGTATTAGGAAAACTAACAAATTGAGAAAAAAAGTTTAGATCCTAAACTTGTGCCCACAGAAGGTAACAATTTGAATATATGTATTTTTAAAAAATGAAACCATGAAACTATTGGGAGAAAATTTAAGTGAATAATTCTGTAATTTTAGAGTGAAGATGAATTTTTAAGTATAACTCCCAAGCCAGAAACTCTTAAAAGAAACCCCTAATGGATATATTTGAAGATATAAACAATTAAATAATCATAAAATAATTTCTATATGACCAAAGAAAATATCTCAAAGTTAATAGTTCAAAGGTCAATGATAAATTATTTATAACAAAAATGACAAAAGTTAATATCTTTCTTACATAAAAAACTTTTACAAATCAATAAGCAAGAGATAACCACCACAAGAGAAAAATGGGCAAAGGCCATAAATAGACACTTTGGAAAAAGAATTGAACAGAGCCAGTAAACATGAAAGGAGCTTTACCTATTGTATTAACCGATTTCTTTTTAAATGATAATATTCAGTTTGGGGATGAGCAATTTGAATTGGTTCAAACTTTCCGCATGGTAACTTTACAACATGTACCAGAACTTCAAGTTTGCAAAGACTGCAGCAGCAAGCCTAAGTCTTCACTAGGTGCCTGGAGTAATGTCTCGGCCATCGGGGCAGATGACGCAGTTCCCAGAGGGAGCTGCCCTCTCTCAGGGATGATGGAGATCTTGTTTTCACGACAGTTCCCTCCTTCCCTCCCTCCTTTTCCACTCCATCCTCTGTACTAGCCCAGCAGATCCCTTTAATTCAAGCTCGACTATTGCAAATTCGGAGGCTAGGGTGAGCAGCCATGGCGGCCTGAGTGTGGGCAGGCAAAATGCACCCGCTCCTGTGGCCCTTGCCCGGGGCTGCAGGGGGTGGGATCCACCCAAGACCACCTGTTAGCATATGGTCAGTCTCTGCTCTTCTTATGTCCCCAAACACAGCCAAGGCCCTGTTCCTCTGCATTTGAAAGGTTGATGGCAAGTAAGTTCCACTCTTCTCTCTCCCTCTCAGGAATATTTTGGGGGTTTCTCATTCCTTAGCCATCAATAGGAAAAATGGGGTGGGGAGGGGAGGTGTGAATCTCTTAGTTCAACTTGAAATGCAAAACAAATGCTTTTAGATAAACTCTAAATCATCACAGCATTTGACATTCCAACAGCTTTTCTTGTTTTAAATCTCTGGAGTTAGAAGTTTACACCTTTGAAGATGCAGGCCTGGCCTCCCCTGGGAAAACTGAGTCTTGGTGTCTTAAAAAAATGAATCAGCTGCCGCTTAGCCGGCACATGCCAAGGGCAGAAAATACATTTCAATAAATTAATCCTTTACATAATGAAAATATTAGTGCTAACTCCGGGGCATGCACATTCACACATACAGACACACACTTTCTCCTCCGAAAATCAGACACCATTTTTCACTGACAACATTTTTAACTTCAGATGGACACAACAGATCCTTATTTATAGATTCAAAGTTTGAAACGTTAGGAGACTCTAATCCACAGTCAGCCTGTACCCCTCTTGTTGCCAGCGTATCTCCCACTGGCAGTCAGACGCACAGCATTATTTTCCACTCAACCCCGCACTTCCATGGTGAATGCATGTTTTTAGTTAAATTATTTAATTGAGATTTATGTGAATTACACACATAATACCATTATTTGGTAGAAAATTCAGAAAACCCAAGGTAAGTAATCAAAATCCTTCAGACTCCTATAAGATCAAGTACTGTTAACATTTTATTGACTATCTTAGTCTTTGATAGAGAGAATTTTTTTTTCAAAAATAGAATCACATGAAAGTGTTTTAGAAAGTAGTTTTAACAACTTTCGCTATTAGCAATGCTCAATATCATCACTTACATCTGTATATTCAAACATTCTTATTATAAATCTGTTACATTTATATGACACAATTTTTTATGTGTACATAAATAATAATCTTGTATAAGATGTTTTCACTTTGGATTTCCATGGCCATTAGTGAGGTTGCACATTGTTTTATATATTTGTGATTCATTGTTGTTTCCATTTGTTGGAAATCGCTATTCATTTCCTTTGTCCTTTAAAAAATCTTTCTTATTGATTTGTGGAAATTCTTTATATATTTTGACAGTTTATTCCTTATTGATTCTGTGTCACATATAATTCCATCCGAACTTGTCTTTGTGCTTTTGTTTATATGCCTTTTGATAACGTTTTGATGGTACTTAATTTCAATGTATTTGAATTGATCTATTTTTCTCTTTATGGTTTATACTTTTGTGTCTGGTTAAATAAATGTTTTCCTACACTGAGTTTTAAAAAGTTCTGTACATTGAAGTGCATATTAGTTTGATGATTTATTTTCATTTTTTCTCAAAGAATCAGCTTTTCAATAAAAAATATTTTTCTACCTTAAAAAAAAAATAGAATCACACTGAGACCTATTTTTTCCACTGAATATTTTCCATGACATTTTATATATATATATATATATATTTTTTTTTTTTAAGATCTGGAATTATTTATTTATTTATTTATAATTCCTTTTTTTTGGGGGGTGGGGGAGCCGTACCGTGCGGCATGTGAGATCTCTGTTCCAGGACCAGGGATTGAACCCGCACCCACGGAAGTGGAAGCACAGAGTCCTAACCACTGGACCACCAGGGAAGTCCTGACATTATATATTTTAAATTATTTTTTAATTGATGCATTTGTTGCTTTCTGTGGATAACTGCATTGTACTCAACACCCGACCTGTTAAATGTTTTGTGTTTCCCATTTTCAACTATTTTGTACAACCTAGCTAAAATCTTGATGCACATTTATGGTTACTCATCTGGGATAAATTTCTAGAAGTAAAATTTTTCCACATTTACACATTTCAAAATTTTTTTATACATACAGTGAAGTCATTCTCTGGAGATCTGTAATAATATACACTCCTGTATGATCAGGCCACTCAAGATGGCTGTTCTCTTGCTCTCTGTACATCCCCTGCTGGTCCAGTCCTTGCCTCACCCACACCCTACTCACCTGACTGACCTTCCCTTTAATCACAGAACCTAATCAGTAAATGCCTACACACTTGCCCTCGGCCCCAGCTAGTGTTTGTTCTAATATTTAGAGCAGAACTATCTCTACTATGATAGTTTCTCAAAGGGGAGGTAAGTCTCTCCTGGTTTCCCTGGCAACCCATGAGCTAACCTGATGTCAATTCCCTCTGTAACTGGTGACCTCCCTCTCCCCCTGCTAGCTGCCACGTCCTGCCTGCCATCTGCTGTGCACGGTGGGGTGTCGCTCCAGGACCTTGCTTCAGACAGGTAAGATCCCCCCTCCATTAAACTTCCAATGTCTCTGTGGCTGACTCCGGACTCTTTCTTCAGTCTTGAGGCGGGGGTGCAGCACAACAACTCCCAAACATGTGTGAAAGTCCTAGTTTCCTTGTGTCCTCACCAACCCTGGGGACTGAGTTTTAAACTTTACCTAATTTGATAAGCAAAGTATTTACACACATTTCGTTGATGATTCTATCCTAGGAATGCTGCAAATTGAAAGATACGAATTTTATATTTTATGTAATTTATATGCTCATCAAAGATACGTAACATTAGGGCTTCCCTGGTGGCGCAGTGGTTGAGAGTCTGCCTGCCAATGCAGGGGACACGGGTTCGAGCCCTGGTCTGGGAAGATCCCACATGCCGCGGAGCAACTAGGCCCGTGAGCCACAACTACTGAGCCTGCGCGTCTGGAGCCTGTGCTCCGCAACAAGAGAGGCCGTGATAATGAGAGGCCCGCGCACCGCGATGAGGAGTGGCCCCCACTTGCCTCAACTAGAGAGAGCCCTCGCACAGAAACGAAGACCCAACACAGCCATAAATAAATAAATTAAAAAAAAAAAAGATACGTAACATTAAACAATGATATAACTTTATATATAAAAGTAAGAATTAATAACCCACATTTATTTGCTGACCTTGATGTGATGTCTTTGAACAATCATGATAGTGAAATAATGATCGAGCTTTAGTACACAGGCTATTTCTGAAGCAATGCAGAAAAGGGATACAGTTCCTCAGGCAGAATTCTATGTGTAAATGTATGAATCGTCAAGAAAATGGAATGGGAGTGAGTAGTGCAATTTGCCTGAAAATAACACTGATATTATTGCAAGGGGTTGTTTCTAAAACTTCAAAGTAGGGATGATGAGTTCCTGGCATGGAAAACTTCAGTATCTGATTTAGTTGTTTCTATGGAAATAATTTATGGGTAAATAAACCCTGACGAATAACATCTATCAATGCTTAACCACTTAGGGTATCAGCGGAAAACATGCAAAATGCTGCAGGTATCTTTCTTTAGAGAATGAGAAGTTCTGAATGTCTTACAAGTTTCTTTCCAACATTCTAAGGAAAAATTACTTAAATTTTCAAAGATCTTCAGATCATTCAGTCACTCAATGACTTTATTCAGGGCTTCCTATGTGCCTGGGTCCCGAAATAGTTTACTCTACTTGACTACGTGCTCAACTCTGGTCTGCACATCTCTCGAATGCTAGAATATTACACAATTTAAACATGAAATACTCCTCCCCTACCTACTGTCCCTCTCCTCCAGCCAAGGAAGGAAATTTGTTATGAAAATGAAGGATGATAATTTATAATCCTGGGGCAAAACTGAACTGGCTCCCTGAATTAAAAAGAAAAAGAGAAGGAAAAAAACTATTTCAGTGAAGAGGAGATTCAAGAATTTTAGATGTCTGCCCAGTCTTGTACTGTCTTGTACCGGCCAAAGTTAAAAGAGAAAGTCCTACACCAGTTCCTACAACTGACCAACTACATGGGCAGCTGTATATTCTAAGATGGATGCCGAGGAAACGCATAAATGTGAATCGACTTTATTCTGAGTTGACTGCAAGCTGAGTAAGAGTGGCAGAGATTCTGGAATTCTCTTCCATCGTCCTTCGAGTTCTTGGCTAAATTAAGCTTCATGTTGCTAACCTGAAGGGCCGTGTGTGCTATATGACCTCATCCTACACCATCCCTGACATCAGCCTGATATCCACCTCGGGGAATTGCTTCTCTGCAGGACTCTCAGATTTCATGTCTTCACTGTTCCTGAGAATAGATCTTTTTTTTTTTTAAGTGGAAACTGATACTGTAAGATGAACTCACAATTATATTCAAGTACATTAAAAGCCATTCCTGATCCTCACAAGGCAGCAAGAAAACGTTAGGATATTCATATAACTATTCCCCAAAATAGAAACAAGAAAACAAGAAAAGAACTAACTTTGCACACTTGTCTATAATTGATCCAGCTCTGCATTCTCATTAGAATAAAATACTCCTGTTTTTCACTTGGATAAGCCTTCCTCTCTGCTTTTCCATTGTGAAGGGCTGGGCAAGATTG
Organism: Balaenoptera physalus; assembly: GCF_965194825.1. Taxonomy (NCBI): domain Eukaryota; kingdom Metazoa; phylum Chordata; class Mammalia; order Artiodactyla; family Balaenopteridae; genus Balaenoptera; species Balaenoptera physalus. The sequence goes on along the minus strand of NC_138885.1, from coordinate 132,758,055 downwards.
GATTACTTGTTTCAGTGTAAGATATGTCATTTTTCTACAAAGGCTACTTGCACAGATGCATTTTCAATCAGGGCTCCAGAGCCCAGAAATAAATGTTGATTGATATTCCATCAAGGGTTTCAACATATGGTTCTGTATTTAAAGGATTTTAGATTAATCCATTGAGGAGGCTGCAACTCTGGTTATGAGTCTAGCTTTTTCATGTAAAGGTAGCTACTTTAGTTTAAAGACACCAGATACCCTTGGTTACATAGGCTGTAAGTGCCCTGAAAACAGGAACCTGGTGTTATTCACAAGGGATCTCTAGTGTGTAGCTCAGTGCCCAAGACACAGTGAGGACGCAAGAAATGAAATGCTTTTGTGGCTGATGAGACACACAGGAGCTGTGGACAGAAAACCAACAACTTTGGGCGGATCCCCTGAAGATCGTATTCGTGCTGGTCCTGCCCATCGTTAAAGAAACTTCTTCAGTCTTAACTGGACCCATTCCTTCAGCCAGCATTTGTTGGGTACTTACTCTCCACTAGACCCTGGATATAGCAAATAGCAGTTCATCAGGACCCATTTTCTCTTCCTCCCGGGCACACCAAACAGTCCTTGTTTCCTAGTCTCCCTTCCTGTGACTGAGGTCATGTGCCTGGTTCTAGCCCGTGGGATGTGAAGACGAGTGTGTGCCTCTCTCAGGCCTGGCCCTTTAAGTGGTCCTCAGGGCCCTCCTCCTGCTCTTCTGTCCTCCCTTCCAGTTGGCTGGCATGGGAACAACCATGGCGGCTTTGGCCCTGCGCTGAGGATGGTAGATCCTGCTTCAGCCTGGGCTCCTAAGACACCCCACCAACCTGCTCAGGACTGTTAGATGAACCAGAAAAAAAGCTTCTATCGTGCTAAGGCCAACCCCAACTCAAACACTGACGATACAAAGTCACAGGAGATGCAGTCCTGGCCTCAGGGGGCATCCAACCCTAGCCTGGACTTTGATGGTCAGAAGACCACCGTGTGGCCCTTTATGTTTCCACAGAAGAGAGTCACAAACAGAGAGAGTGCCTCCAGGACACGTCCACTCCTTGACCTGCAGGACATTCAGAAACCTTCTCGAGAAGGCCCTGGTTGGAGACCATCCGTCAGACCACCTGCCCTCAGTGATGAATCGAGTGCTACAGCCTGGCAGATGCAGAGCCCGAGAATCAGAGGCTGGGTTTCTGTAGGAGGCCGGATGGATGATTCTGATGCCTCAATTTTCACCGAAGTGAATCAGCAAGTGACTGCAAAAGAGGCCCCTCATCAGGAGAAGCAATTCCAACGGAGGCCCAGCTCCAAAACATAAGGCATGTTGTTTGCTAGCAGGCAAACTCTTTCCAGTGTGTTCACTTAAAGGGCTTTGGACTCACGGACATAGAGAACAGACTTGTGGTTGCCAAGGGGGAAGGGGTTGGGGGAGGGAAGCAGTGGGAGGTTGGGGTCAGCAGATGTAAGCTAATATGGAATGTATAGACAAGGTCTTAATGTATAGCACAGAGAGCTATATTCAATATCCTATGATAAACCAGAATGGAAAAGAATATTTTTTAAAAGAATATATATATATATGTCACTTTGCTGTACAGCAGATATTAACACAACTTTATAAATCAACTATATATACTTCAAAAAAGAAAGAGAAAGAAAGAAAGAAAGAAAGGAAGAAAGAAAGAAGAAGAAGGAGAAGGAGAAGGGGAAGAAGAAGAAGGAAGGAAGGAGGGAAGAAAGAAAGGAAAGGCTTTGGTATCCTCAAATATTAAAGTACTTTCCTATGTATTTCGCATCAGTTCTCAAAATGACCTGCTGACCAGTGAGGCAAGTCAGTTCAAAGCCATACGGCCTTCTGGGGGGGAAATCAGAACTCAAATCTGACACCTGACTCAGCATCCTTTCCTACCAGGCCAAGCTCTAGTTTACGTCAGAGCTTAGGACACACTCTCCTCAATCGTCCCTTGTATTTCTTAATATCCTCAGTGAATTCACAGACCAGCAGCAGATGTAAGCTCAGTCAGAGGGCCAGGACCACCTGATTGGTGCTCTGCCCCACTCAACCACCACACCACCCTCGAGACACCCTTACTGCTATGCAGATTATCGGCAAAATGTCACTGGGTAAGATTCAAATGTCATGACATCAATCTGGATCTCAGATTCAGTTCCCCAGACAGAATACAAATGAAGAGGACCCAAGGATTATAAAGGGGTGTGCTGGGCTATTTGCTGAGGATGTCAGGGTGATACTGGGTCTGAGGTTTCACTGGCTTATTTGAGTCTCCATATCTGTAAAAGTTAGAACCTCAGCCAGTTTATTTCCTTCCTTTTTATACTTCACAAACATTTTCTTTCACATTATTTATTTCAATTCGATAAGTATTCACCAAGTACCTACTAAGAGAAAGGCTTGCAGCCATACGGCCTAGATGGCACGAAGGCTAGTGTGGAAGATAATTATTAAAAACATGGAAATGGATTTTTCAGTTTTCCAGTCTTCTGGAGCCCCTTTCCATTAATGTCCAAACTACTTGAGCCCCCGACCCATTAACCAAGGGAAGGCCAGCGCTCTAGCTGGGATTTGAGGATTAGTGCGTAAACAGAAGAAAGTGCCCTATTACCACTCAGTTCAAATATATGATCTCAGCCCAGCTCTCAGACCCAAAATTTTTAAAAAATTATTTTTCTCTTCATACTTTATTTTTTGAATGCTTTCAATGGATATACATTACCTTTATATTCAGAAAAAAATAGCTATTTGCGTTTTGAAAATTTATAATTTTTAAATGTTTAATTCGGTTTTAAGCTGTTGTAAGAAACAAAACTCTCTCACGTAATACTAGATGGAGTTTTAAATTCATAACCTATTGACAGGTGGGAATTTGACAATATATATTTCAAGTCCTAAATATGAAATCCATTTGACACTGCAATTCCTTTGCCAGGCATTCATTCTAAAGGAAGACTCATATACACCCACAAAGTTGTATGTTCAAAGGTGATTCTTAGAGTTCAAACCCAAAAGATTATCTCTTCCTGCAGCTTCATTCACGTACTTACTCATCAAGTGTTTACTGGATTCCTACTAGCTCCCAGGCAACATTCTGCGGGATGAATAAGAGAGTCCTGCTTTTGTGACAATGCTCCTTATAACCCAGGGAAAGACCCAGGCAATTAACCAATGACTCGTTATGTAGAGAACAGCTACCCTTTCTTCACCCAAAACGTGGACACATCTACTCCTCTCTCATCCCCATAAGCTCGAGGCTCGTGTGCACAAGTCTTTATTGGAGGCTTGGGGAAAACAAAGAGGGATTCTAGATCAGAACTAAGAATACTTTCAAATTTAATGTTAGGCTTTACTATTACTAAAAATTTTCTGGCCATTCCAAACCATAGGGCTTGCTTTCCTGAGATCCAGCCTCTGGACCTCCCACCCCTTGACCATTTTCTTCAATCTTCCCCTTGTTATGGGTTAAATTGTGCCCCTCCACCTCAGAAAAAGAGAATGTTGAAGTCCTAACTCCCAGGACCTCATATTGTGACCTTATTTAACATAAAGTTTTTTCATAGGTAATCAAGTTGAATGAGGTCATTAGGGTGGACTCCAATCCAATATGACTGGGGTCCTTATAAAAAGAGGAATATTGGGCACAGAGACAGACATGCACAGACGGGAAATGATGTAAAGATGCACAGGGAGAAGCCTGGAGGAAAACAGAAGATTTAGAGCAACACATCTACAAGTCAAGGAATGTCGAAGACTGCTGGCTAGGAAGAGGCAAAGAAGGAGCCTCCCCATAGGTTTCAGAGGGAGCGTGGCTCTCCCAACACCTTGATTTTGGACTTCTAGTCTCCAGAGCAGTGAGACAAATGCATATCTGTTAAGTCACCCAATGTGTGGTACTTTGTTACAGCAGTCCAAGGAAAGTAATCCACTCTCATTACTGAGAAGTAATCAAAATCTTTACCTTCCCTGCCATCGGGCTGCCTGCAAAAAAACCAAACATTCTACGACTTCATCATTTAGGGCAAACTAGCTCACTTTAATCTCCAATAGCCTGACCTCCTTCAAGGCTTTCCCAAAGCGAAAGATTATTTACCCTTATGACGAATTTTGTCACTTCCCTACAAGGAGGAAGCAGATGCTGGCAAATCTTTTCAAAGAGATGAAGCCCAGAAGCTCTAGATGACGTAGGGGCTGGGGACCTGGATCTCTGCCCACCAGGAGGCCACTTACACTCAAGGAACCCTGGTGCTCTGGGACACCCAGTTGGAAACCCTGGACTGGATCAGGGACCCGTGAGTAGCTACCCTCCTTGTGTGGTTTAGGGCCCAATCAGGCTTCTGGATTTGATGTTCAGTTCCCTAAGAACCTGAGAGTACACTGATCCCCAGTATGGGGGTCTCCCAGGATACCAAGAGATATGAGCCATCCATTATACTCCCCCCAACTCCCCTCCCTTAAGGATCTGAATCAGTTGTTGCAGTGGGGGAGGGAGGTGTCTCACAGCTCTGGAGGCTAGGAGTCCAACAGCATAGAAAAAGAGTTAAGAGAATTTTCCAACAAATGGATATGGTGGGGTCAGGAGAGAACAAGGAGACAAGATGGCACTGAGACCTTCATTTTTTAGAGGCTGAAGTCAGGTCTATTGGGAGATAAGGGCATGACAAGAGCAACAGTGTGTGTCTGTTGGGCACGGGGATGCAGAGACTGGTTCCTAAGACCCTCCTAGGGACTCATTTCTGGATGAAGAGGTTGCTGGGGGCAGTACGACCGTCTGCTGGGCTGTCTCTACCACCATAGGTCCGGGGAAGCCAAGCAGATGGCAGGGGAGGATGGGGTCTCTCAGCGCCTGCAGCCGTTGCTCAGAGCCTCGAGCCCACACCTGCCCTCCAATGCTTCCAGAAGGCCTGACCCTGACCATAGCCACGGCCTCTACTGCCTCTGTCATGGGGATCTCTGGAGTTCAAAGCCCCTGGTCTAGACCCCTCTGTGGTCACCAGCTTCAGAGACCTGGCCATCACCATGTCTTCCTCTACCTGGGTCACCTGTACTGGTGATGGGAGAAAACACAGTAATAACATATGTCCTTAGTGAAATCAGAAATTCAGATTTGAGAGGAAAGGGGATGGGCTCCATCTGGGCTACATGGTATTAATTTTCCTTCCCTGTCTTAGAGTTTCAATAGCTGATCCCAATAGGGGAGAATGACATGCATACACGTGGGTTTTCTATACCTGTAAAGGGAGGATCCAAATTCCATTTTAATTTATAAAAATAAGCTAGAATCATAATCCTTGATGTCTGATTTAAACACCTAATAGGGGATTTGAATGTAGAAAATAGAGAAAAACACCAACTCTTTTAGAAAAGTCACAAAGAGCTGTCCACAAAACTGATCTCTGTGGTCCAACACAGGCCAATGACAGTTCATTGAAAGGTCATTAATAAATACAAATTCTGATCAATTATTTAAGTATCATTTAAGACAAATGTGGTGCAAAGCCTTTCCAAACCAGACACAATCGATTTACTGAAAATAATGTACTTCCAAGAGACCAGCCAGGCTCAAATCAATAAAACTACCCCAACCATAAACCTTTTCTCCAAGGGCTATTTATCATTATCCATACCTTTTAACAAAACAAGCATTTGATGAGGATTTTTTTGTGGTGATTTTCCTGAAAAAGCTTTTTAGCCAAGAGAATAATTTGTCCCTCTGTTCACAAGTACTGTCCCCTTTGTGTGAGGTTTTTTTTCAAAGGAATTGAAGGGAATCCGTTTTATCTCTATACTATTGTTCAAAATAGAAACTACAAGATTCAGTGCTCAATCCAACTTGATGATCACTAACTGGGCATCTAAACGGTGGATCTTAACCTTTTTATTCCCCACTTCCAGGCAGACGATGGATGGTGCTCATACCTACAAAACCTTCCCCTAGGTGACCCAAGAAGACTCTTGATTCTTTCTCTCACACTGAGGAACATGTGTCAGACGCAAGAGAATGACTGTGACGATATTACAAGGCTGATCTTAAATACATTCTAATTCTTGCCAATAAAAATGAAGCTCACAAACTTTGGTGCCTCAACTACTATTAGAGCCACTATAACGACACATTAGTGGTTGAAAGCCACAGATTACAAGATGCTCAGTGTTGGTGATCAAACCCCTCTCCACGAAACACTACTTTAATGACTTTTAAAAGGGACATGCATTCATGCAGAAGAAAGGAGCGTGACCTTGAAGCCTGTTAATTGGGTAAATGAGCGTCTGATTCCTCCATTAATGGCTCAAAACCCGTTCTGTCTATGCAGTGTGGCTTTGCAAATCTGTTCTCTGAGATCGTGCAGTGAATTTAACTCTTCAGGGGGGGCAAATCTGATTTTCCCGATGGTCAAGTCCTTTTTGCCCCCAGATGGTCGACTTCCCTGTTGCCCTAATATACCAACCATGGTAGAAGGAGGAAAGGGGAGAGTCCCAGGGGGATTACGCAATAGGCATAGGGGACAAGAAAAGGTCTGTCCCCAGATCAGGTTCCCCTCTGGCCATTTCAGCAAGCTAGGCAGTCAGTGTAGGCGGTAGGGGCCTGGGCTGGAGGCGGGCTGGTGGGTTTGGGTCCCTGCTGCACCGAGGGCTGGTCCTCAGCTAGGACACAGCATTGGGGGTCTACCAGTTATCTGCAGCCTGCACCCCTTCCAATTGTTCAGTGCCCTCACCAAACCTTCAGTAAAATGGGAATTTTGAAACACATAGAAAAATAGGAAGAATAGTGGAGTGAATCCCACCTGCCACCACCAGCCTTCAGCTGTTATCAACTCATGGCCGATCTTGTTCATCTATCCCCACAACTTCCCTCCTCAACTGGATTAAGTGAAGAATTTTTTTTTTTGGTCACATGCTGTGCAGCTTGCAGGATCTTAGTTCCCCGACCGGGGATCAAACCCAGACCCCAGCAGTGATTGGGCCGAGTCCTAACCACTAGACCGCCAGGGAAGTCCCACGTGAAGAATTTTAATTTACCCCAGATACACTCATTACTCACTTGATCAATTTTGGCAAATTACTCTCTGCAATCCTCAGTCTCCTTGTCTGAAAGGTAATCACGTTTCCCCTCCGGGGAGACTGTGAAAGTGAAATGACATAATACATGTGGAAGTCCTAAGAACAGAGCTTAAATGGTGATAAAGGCAACCTTAGCTTCTTGCTATGTTCTCTCCTGGAATTCTAAATGTAACCAGCACAGTGAACCAGGGGACTCATTGGATAGAAGGCTCTAGCAACTTTGTTTTCTGATACCCCTTTAAAATGAATTCTGGATTTCCCCTGCCCTGATAAAGACCTGGGAAGTCCCTTGTTTTTTCTGCCCATTCTTAGGGAACACACAGTCCCCCGCGGGTCATTGGGATGTCCAGTTCATATGAGGCTGAAGCTTATGGCTTCTTTCAGATCCACAGCCCCTTCCCCTCCTTCCTTGCCCATGCAAGCTGTAAGCCACACCTGGGCTGGGGGTATGGTATTTCTTCTTTATTTCCCCTCCTTCCTGTCCCCCCTTAAACATACACACACACACACACACACACACACGCACGCACGCACACAGACACTACAGAGCTGTGGGCAAGAGGGGGCCATTTGCGCAAGGATGCTCGAGTTGAAGGGGTGACGTTTATACTGACTCTTTTACTCGTGGGGGGAATTTCTAGGTTCTTGGGAGAAACCCTGTGCCCATCCCTGAATACTGCTTACCTGTTGTTCCATAATATGGACAGATCCCTAACACCTTTCCTCCCCCGCCTCTCTCCCGGGGAATCCAGCAGTACCTCTCTGATGAGGGATATCGTGGGACCTGACGTCTTGCACTATGGTCTCACCTGTTGGATCCATACGAAGAAATGCTCATGGATTCTTTGCCCCAGCAAACTCTGGGCACACACGTCAGCCCCAGTATTCCCGCCCCTCCTGCAGCTCCCCCATCAGCAGCTGGTCAGCTCCCCTCTGACTTTTACATCTCTCTGAGGGAGTCAGATGCCAGTTCTCTGTGACTCCAAACTGCAGGGAACATCACGCCCCAAGCTCTCCAGGGCGAGGTTTGAAATCCTCAGACCATCCTCGAGCAGGGAGCAGATACCCCTCACCCCTTGCCCAGGCTTAACAGCCACCGTGGGCTCCTCCAAAACCCTTTACATAAACCCTCCCTCTCAGTCTCCACATCCCAACCTCAGTGTGGGTGAGGGTCTTTAAAATCTGTACAACTGGGTTTCTTGATCTGTGTTGAAATCTCTGCGTGGAGGTTTTGGTGGGAGGTAGCATCTACTGTCTTCAAGTTTCAGTTGAATGGAGACAGGAAGAGTCTCGTTTTAATGTGTTGTTACATCATTTTACAATCAATGAACATCCTGGACGTCACAAAGCGTGTGGCCAGAGTTGGAAGCTTGCCTGAATCCAGCCAACCTGGCAAAGTGGTTTTCCACGGGAAGAGAGCCTGAGCGTCTGATCATGACCACAGGACCAGGGGCTTGGAGCCCCAGGGCGGGCCCCGCGCGGTCCCTGCTGAGACACGGGAGGCAGTGGTGGCAGCAGTTGGTTAGATGCCATTAGAACGTGCAGGATGTTTTCAAATGTGATCCTGTGTGGCTGCGATAGAAGCGGTGATGTTGTTGCCTGGTCAGATATTCCAGCTTCTCCCCACCCGGCACTGACAGGCAGGTGGCCCCTGTGGACTGACGGTCCCCCTTGCTACAGCACGTATTTATTTCATCCGTTATCTCCCTCTAGTAGAGCTCGAGTTCTGTGACAGCTGGGATTTGCTTTGCTCACTGCTTTACCCCAGCCCCGAATATCGCCGGGCGCACAGGAGTTACTCCAGTGCTTGCTGAGTGAATGAAGGGTTTGCATCCATCTCTTTACCCTTCAGCTCTTGCTCTTGCATTGGTCCTTCCACTTCCCCAGCTCACTTTTCTGCAATGGCCAAACCACTAGTCACCACCTCCCTCGGAATCCAAAATATTGCAGACTTGTTTTTCACCTGGAATCCATCTCTTCTCATTTTAGAGAGGGTCTCCTTTTGAGAAATGCAAACTTTGTTGGTACATTTTGACGGTTTTTTTTTTAAACACTTTTATTATTTATTTATTTATTTTTGGCTGTGTTGGGTCTTCGCTTCTGTGCGGGGGCTTTCTCTAGTTGCGGCGAGCGGGGGCCACTCTTCATCGCGGTGCGCGGGCCTCTCACTGTCGCGGCCTCTCTTGTTGTGGAGCACAGGCTCCAGACGCACAGGCTCAGTAGTTGTGGCTCACGGGCCTAGTTGCTCCGCGGCATGTGAGATCTTCCCAGACCAGGGCTCAAACCCGTGTGCCCTGCATTGGCAGGCAGACTCTCAACCACTGCGCCACCAGGGAAGCCCCATTTTGAAGTTTTTTATTTCCTGCAATAAAGACACCTTTGTTCTATTTTTTTACATTATTCCCCTCTCTTGACCTCTTGCATCTCTGCATGTACACTGGTGACTTTTCTATGCTGGCCATTTTTTTTCAGGATGGAATTGTTCATTAGTACTGGAAGTTGAGACGTGTTTTGTTACAGATTATGTGAGGGTATAGACAAATATCTCAGTATCAAATAGGGAGAAAAGTAGTGATATATATTATGTCGGAACTTATAAAGTTTCCATGAAAAGCCATCAAAAACAAAACTAAGATTAATGACAATCTGGGAAAAATAGTTTCAACTTACATGGGCTTTGCTCTATAAAGAGCTCTTAAAAATCAGTTAGAGGGGCTTCCCACATGCCACGGAGCAGCTAGGCCCGTGAGCCACAACTACTGAGCCTGCGCGTCTGGAGCCTGTGCTCTGCAACAAGAGAGGCCGCGATAGTGAGAGGCCTGCGCACCGCGATGAAGAGTGGCCCCCGCTTGCCGCAACTAGAGAAAGCCCTCACACAGAAACGAAGACCCAACACAGCCAAAAATAAATAAATTAATTAATTTTTAAAAAATCAGTTAGAAAGAAACACTGTCAGAGGAAAATAAAGAAGACATTTAATTTAAAAAGAATCAAAATACATAAATTTCAGCCTTAATTAACCAAGTGAAGATTTAAATAACCATGTGATATTACTCTTCATTTCTAAGTTTAAGGATAAAAAAGGATCATATTTCATGTTAGCAAAGACTGGAGAATTTTCATATGTTTCTGCTGGGAATATAATTTGGTATAACTTTCCCTGAAACACATTTTTTCTCTATGAATCAAGAAGCCTAAACATAATGCATGTCATCTGATGAATGGTATCTAGTTTAGGATAAGGGTGGCATTCCAAGTCAGGCCATGTGTCCTAAGCCCCTGGTGCCGTCTAGGTTGGGGAGAGCTGCCTCAAGGACTGTGACACAGTTAGTTCGATGCCCTTCCAACTAGGTCTGCACAGAGGTGCGGCCAGGCCAGACTCTAGGAGCAAATCCCAGCAGACCACATAGTGGGCTGATCCACACCAGTGATCACGTCTCAGACCCGGGGCTCCATCCTAATTTGCCTTTCTGCAGTCTTCATCTTATGCTTCCCCAAAATATGTATTTATTTGTCACCTCCAGTGGGTTAATTTAGAAACTAGAATGAAAACAAAGGAATACACAAGTAAGTGTTTATTATAATGAAGATGAATTTGATTTGCTTTTATTTACTCTTAGTTCTTTATTACAAATAGACATGTTCTTTTTTTTTTTTTTATTCAGTCATCAATTTTATACACATCACTGTATATATGTCAAGCCCAATCGCCCAATTCAGCACACCACCATCCCCACCCCACCGCAGTTTTCCCCCCTTGGTACAAATAGACACATTCTTGAAACACATTCACAGTATTCCTTACACATTCCCCATAGTGGGAGGAGCATATGCCAATCAGACAGATTTAACCTGGGGGGTGGGCAGTAGCAAGATGGACCACCCCTCTCTTCACTCTCTGTGTTTTGAACCAGTGAGATATAGAAAGAGGTGCCAGGCAAAAGATGAGACTATCAGCTTTATCACTGGCCAAAGCTCACTGGAGACATGGCTTGGGGTCTTGACCAGGTGAGCTCCTAATACTTTGTCATTGAATTAGCAGACACCCACCTGGCCATGAGCAGACACGAGCAGAGCTAGACACCCCAGGACTTTGCCCTCAGGGGATGGTCCTTACTGCAGGGCAGGACCACAAGCCAGAGCACACCTCTCTGCAGGCAGGTTCAAGAAAGGGAGTGAAAAGTAGCTGGACTGAAATGCCCAGACCACTCTCCAACCACCACCAATGGACTGCAGCTCCCCTTCCTCCTGCAGGAGACAAGAGTGACAGGTGAGGAGAAAGGGCCTTAGGTGGCTTGGCGGTCCTCAGTCCTAGCGTACCTGCACATTAGAATCACCCGGGCTCCTTCAAAAGCACAGATGCCCACACGCTACCAACTGATGGACGGAGATAGAAACCAGGCACCAGCATTTTCCAAGTGTACCCCCCGCCCTCCGCCGGTGCCTTTGATGTGTTGTCCGTCTCTGCTCCAGCTGAAAGCCAGCTGTGAGGAAGCCTCAGGTGTGAGGACACGGGGCCACAGAGTGAACGGGGTGACCCCTGGAGGACTTGTCAAAATGTGTTACCAGGTGGTTCTAGAGATGACTCCCAGGGCCTCCCGTGTCCACTCTTCCTGCCATCCACAGATGATCCAGCCAGGACCACCCACGTTCTGAACCTTCTACGAAACAAGCCAGTGACCTCGACATCAGCTGTCCTGACTGTATTGGTCCCACCCCGCAGTCCCCGGCAAGCCTGGCTAACAGAGGATCACAGGAAGATTGTCTGGAATACACGTATGTTTTCTCGACTCATTCAAGTCCAGGTGATTGTGGCGAGTTCAGCAGGGCTGACCCCTGCCACTGACACACTGAACAGAGGGAGAGGCGGGCGACCCCTTCCACCACTGCAGAGCTCTGAGGGTCTACGCAGGCTCTGAGTCTCCGGGGCCTCGTGGAGGTTGCTCACGGAAGCCTCCTAATCACTCAATATTTCAATTAAAGGGAAGTAAAAGCACAGACATCACTGTTTGACAATATGTGGGTTGTAAGTAATGGGTGCTGATTTGTGCAAGGGAAACGGGAATTATTTGGAGGCTTTAACTACAACAAAGCCTCTTCGTCAGAACGACTTGCGGCCACAAAAACAGGTCCGTCTTTAAAACTGACTCATACGAAACATTCATGTCCTTGGGGATCAGGGTTAACAGTTATGACTTTGCTCACCTGTTATCTTTCATCGCTGTTCCTGGTTGATCCGAATCCGTCCTCCGGGACCGGGGAGGTGGCAGGACAGGAGGGGGATCACCACGCAAATTTCCTAGTGAAGGGTGCCCTGGGCTCTTTCTCAGTGACTCTTGCTCCCCTTCTGCCAGCACGTTGACCTCTGGGTAGAGAGATGAGTGGACCTGACCTCACAGCATGGGGGAGGGAGGGGCGACTCCACAGCTGGTCCCTGCGCTGCTCTGGGTGTCGCCCTGCAGGTGTACTCCGTCCTCCCCACCCCGCTCTGGGTCCTGCACAGCTGACCTGTATGGACCCCATCTGCAGGTCCCTTGCCCTGCAGCTACTGGTTGGGGTGGCAGGAGATGGGAGGCGGGAGGAGAGTGAGGACAGGAGATCAATTTCCCTGGTTCTTTCCCTGTGGGGTCCCCAGGGGCTGCCTGGCCCCTCGACTAAAGGTCTCAGCTCCTGGGAAGCAGCCCTCTCATGCAGCCCTCCCTATCCCCGGGTTCAGTATCCACTCCTGCTCCTGACCCAGAATGCTGCACTGTCCCCTGCCTTCAAACACACGTTTGAAACCATTCCTTTATCCACTCTACTCCGGGTATCCTAACTCGAGTGTGCCCTCTGTTCCTGGAAGGAATTCTGACCCAGGCTTGGGGCCCTCTAAAGCCCCTGAGCGATGCCCTGATTCCGCTTGTGCCCGTCTGGCCCTGCTGCGTAAGCCTGAGGCTCTCTGGGCATGGCCAGGCACCCCAGGGTCCCACATTGGTGCTCACTGGTCCTCAGCGTCTCAGCCACAGCCAGCCTCAGCCGTGGGGTTGGCCCACCCCTCTCTATGGGAACTTCCAGACTCCCAGCTTCCCTCTTCTGCATCCCTCTGAACCACAGGGCACAGTGTCTCAACCCAGACATGGCAGACTTCCCCCTGCTAGTGTGGTGAAATGGGTCAGCTGGTCTCTCTGAGCCCCAAAGAGGAAATGGGACAAAAGCCCCTTGCTTCGACTTTGACTCTTGCTTTTTGAGGGTCTCCATCCTTTTCCAATCCCCAGGAGAGCTCAACACGAGGGGGAGGCAGGACTCTGACTTTCCACCTCCTGGCTCTCCTCTCTTCCCCCTCCTCCTGCCTCCCACTCTGAAGGGCCTTCTCCCCACCTTCATGCCCCTGGGGCCCTCCCCTAGCTCAAATCTTCCCCTTCCCTATCCAGTGAGCACCTCTGCTGTAGGGGCTTACCCTCTTCTTCTAGGGGCACCAAGCCACATGGCTGAATCTTAAAGACAGATGGGTGTACGGAGAGAGAAACTTATCTATACTGGAATTTTCCTCGCTAAACCAACATAGGCTCAGAAATTCATAGTTGACTAACATTTTGGGAAGTATCTTCTTTAGGACTTCACGTTATGATAGTGGTATAAGCCCTCCTAAAAATAACTTGGGAAAACAAGCAAAAACAGGCTGCCCCCTCAGCCACCACTGCAGGACTTATCAGAGGCTTGTCTATGCTGTTGTGCATTAAGACTCTCTAAGGTGGTACACAGAATGCCTCCTTCTTCGTGATGTTTGACCTCAGATGTCTTTTTTCCACAGAGAATCTCACAGAGCCCGTGTTCTGCTAAGCACTTTGGAAAGCATTGCTCTTTTAGGATTACATTTAGAATGTCAAATTTCAAAACCATTTCAGAAAATAAAAGCAAGCTAAATGTATTTCTCTAAGTCAAAGGGCAGATGAGAAAGGGAATAGCGAAAAGCATTAAAGCCGAGAGCATGAAACATGACAGCACAAGAAATGCATTAAATCCACTTATTAAAATACCAAGATTCTCCCTGGTATGCTGTTTACAAAAATACACCCAAAGGGGGGAAAACAAGGAGATGAAAAACATAAAAGAATGAACAAATACACACATGCAAATATTAGCACGTAAAGAGGAGAAATAGAAATAGAAATAGAATTGCAGGGGCTTCCCTGGTGGTGCAGTGGTTGAGAGTCTGCCTGCCAATGCAGGTGACACGGGTTCGAGTCCTGGTCTAGGAAGATCCCACATGCTGCAGAGCAACTGGGTCCGTGAGCCACAACTACTGAGCCTGCGCGTTTGGAGCTTGTGCTCCGCAACAAGGGAGGCCACGATAGTGAGAGGCCTGCGCACCGCGATGAAGAGTGGCCCCCGCTCACCCCAACTAGAGAAAGCCCTTGCACAGAAACGAAGACCCAACACAGCCAAAAATAAATAAATAAATTTACTTAAAAAAAAAAAAAGAAATAGAATTGCAGAGAAAGTGAATTCTAAGCAAATACCATTTAATGGGGCAAATAGGGCCATTTTTAATGGACACAAAACCCAGTCCACTGTGAGAAGATAATGATGGTAGAGCTTTACATGCTGGCTTAAACCCAATAAAGCAAAAATTATTATAATTACAAAGGACATCATTGAACAGAAAAGCAATCGTAATATTTTAAAGCAATATTGTCAGCTCAGAAGAGATCAAACACAAATATTGACTCAGGAGATTTGATCAATGTAACTAATAAGAAATTTATAGGCACATCTTAATTTTTTTCTACAAATAAGTAAGCTTTCCTTTTTACTTTAAATATCCATGAAAATTTAGAAAATTGGTCATATGCTCCCCTCTACAGATCTCATATATTCCCCAAAGGAGTGCACAAAACACCCTATTTTTTTTTTTTACCATGACACAATAAACCTACAAATCAATAATGTGGGCTCAAAAGAAGCCACCAAATCACTCAGAAATTTAAAAATAAACAAAAATGAAAGTCACCTGTCTAAGAACCTGTAGGATTAAGAAAGAAATAAAAATATACAATGATGGGCTACTTAGATGAGAATGAAAATGAGAATACGCCATTTCAAAACACCATATGTGTTACTGCCACTAAGATTTTCAGAGAGAAAGGCACACTTTTAAAAAGGAAATGATGGAAAATATATATACTAAAACTTCACCTCAGGTTTTAGTTTTTGTTTTTAAACAAAAATTAGTCCTAAGGATACTTAGAGAAGAAGAATAAAAGAAATATGGCAGAAATTAATTAGTTGGAAAAAAGATGGAATCCATAAATATAACCAAGAGAAGCTTCCTTTTAAAAAAAATAGCAAAATAGTCAAACCTTTGTCAAATCCAATTTTTAAAAATTCAAAATACCAAAAAATAAATTAGAAATTTGTAAGTTGTTACTAAAAAAAAAGATACAACGCCCTTTTTAAAAGATGAGTCTACTTAGAAAAATTGTGGGTAATAAACTTGAAAATGTCAATGAAGAGAAATATTTTGTGCAAATTTTTAAATAACAGAAAATTTTAAATAACAGGACTAATAACCAAAAAGTATTGTAGAAGTTTTCAAACAATGGCTTCTTAAAGGCTCTGGTTTCAGTCATATTTTAAAGCAAATTACAATCATAATTTAACAGAAAATTTGTTTTGAAACGCTAACATAAACCTGATTTCAACATTTGACTAGCAGGTATGGCAACTGTAAAGCAGTCTCATATTTAACAAGAATGTGAAGATTCTAATCAAAATCTTACCACACACACCTATGTTCTGAATCTGAAGACACACACACACATACACAGATTATATAGAATTTATCCCAGGAATGGAAAGATGTCATAAAATGTAAATGATGCATTATATTGATACTTGAAAAAAGAAAAATATATGTAACCATTTCAATCACTTCCCTTTCAGATATAACTCTTCGAAAACTATGACTGAACAGATTCTTGCCTCACAGATTAAGAATAGTTATCTTAAAACAACAGTCATGATCACAGTTAGTGATTCACTTGAGGCACTCAGTGAAATCAGGAGAAAATGAGAATTGTGACTGTGGCTACCAATTTATTCAGTTATCCCACAAATATTCATTGCAAGCCCACTAGCTCCCATGTGTTGTTGTCGGTATTAAAGACACCCAGAATATAGTGTTGCATTATGTCATGGTCATGGTATTGCTATGATTGTTGCTATGTTATGATTGCAGTTGTTATAATTATATTAATCATTGCTCTGATTATTATATGCCAAAAGTGTCAAAGCACACTGCAAGAGTCCATGTCAGAAGAGAGTTCACCAAAGCATGTGAACAAAATCAATGTCCAAAAGAGTTTTCCTATAAACCCATAACCCTGAATTAAAAGACATGGTATAAAAGGATCCCATTCACTATAATGACACAAAATATCCCATAAAATACCTCCCAATAATCTTGAAGACAAATGAAAGTTGCACTGAGAGCTATAAAATAATCTTCTGGAAGGGGGGGAAGAATAGAGAGTCCATATTTCTGAACAGTAATGCAGAATATTGTAAAAATGGCATTTTCCTCAAGTTAATTTTTAACAGTAGAATGCCAACTAATAGATGTAGGAGTCATGGCTGGGTTAAAAAATTACTATTTTGCAACCACCATACTAGTAATTATTTCGGACAAGAATTTGGGTGAATGTTTATTGGGGGCATGATATCCACATGGTACCTCCCCATCAATTATGAATTAATTACATAGGAGGAAAAGGTACCTTTCTAGTGGAGAAATCAGGTAGACATTATCTTATTTGGGTGATCAAAGTGATGTCATAAGCCTCCGGAAGTGAGGCATTGAGAAGGACAGAGCATCAATTCTGAAATATTCTGAGAAAAATAAATACCTTGAACTTAATCCTAAAGAAGCAACCAGAAATATCTATATTTAGAACACATTCTACAGAATCATTAGTCTGTAGTCTTCAAAAACGTCAGCACCATGAAAAACAAAAACTAAGAACCTATTCAGATTAAAGGAGACTAAAGACACATGAGAACTAAATGCAATGTGTGATCCTATGTTAGGGGAAAATGTTACTACAGAGACATTAGTTGGACAATTGGTGAAATTTTAATGTGGATTATATGTTATATAACAGCAATATAAAAATGTTAAATTCCTTGAATTTGATAATATTGTGGTTTTGAAAGAAAACGCTCTTGTGCCTAAGACATCCCTACTTAAGTATTTAGAGATGAAGAGTTATAATGTCTATAACTTACTCTCAAATGATTCACAAAAAGAGATGATAGATAGATAGATTGATAGATAGATAGATGGAATAAATATGGCAAATTGTTAACAATCGAATCAAGATGAGCAGATATATGGGTATCTATTAGATACATCTTGCAACTTTTCTATAGATTGAAAACCTTTTTATTAAAATGTTAAAAAAATTTTAGACAAAATAAATTCTTAAAAATCCAAAGAAAGAAAACTCAATAGAAAAATGGACAAAATTTATTGGATAAATGGCTGATAAATACTTGAAAGAAGAGTCCATGTCATTAGTCACTGGGGACAGAATTAACGGTAGAATAAACAGTGGCTTGTTGTGGAATATTATACAGCAATGAAAATGAATAAACAATTGCTTATTATAACAATATGAATGAAACTCCCAAACCTAACAGTGAGTGAAAAAAAAAAACAGACAAAAGCAAATATAGTTCATGATTTCATATAAATAATTATGATTATGATAATAATCATAATGATTTATATAAATCATTATATAACTCATATGATTTATATAAATAAACTTCAAAGACAGCCAAAATTCATTTATGGACTCAGAAATCAGAGGGCATGTGATTCAGCAATCCCACTTCTGGGTACACAACCTAAGGGAATAAAATCAGTATCTCAAAGAGACATCTGCATTCCCATGTTCATTGCATTATTATTCACAATAGCCAAGACATGGAAACAACCTAAGTGTCCATCGATGGATAAATGGATATATATACACACACAGTGGAATATTATGCAACCTTAAAAAGAAAGAAGTCCTGTTATATGATAACACAAACAAACCCAGAGGACGTTAGGCTAAGTGAAATAAGCCAGGCACAGAAAGACAAATACTGCATGATCTCACTTATATGTGGAATCTTAAAAAGTCTAACTCACAGAAGCAGAGACTAGAATGGTGGTTGCCGGGGGCTGAGGGAGGGGTGGGAGGGGAAAATGGGGAGATATTGGTCAAAGGGTACTAAGTTTCAGTTATGCAGGATAAATAAGTTCTGGAGATCAAAGGTACAGCATGGTGACTAATGTTAATAATAATAATTATTATATTTGAAATCTGCTAAGAGAATAGATCTTAAATGTTCTCACACACAAAAAAAGAGAGATAACTATATGAGGTGACAGATATGTTAATTAGCTTGATTGTGGTCATCATTTCACAATGTATACATACATCAAAACATCACATTGTACACCACAAATATGTACAATTTGTATTTGTTGATTATAACTCAACAAAGCTGATAAAAAAGAAATTAGGGACAGAGGAAGCTTCTAGGGTGCTGATAATGTTCTGATTCCTGCCCTGGGTACTGGACACACCAATGCGTTCTCAGTGCTAAAATCCATCAGGCTATATACACTTATTATTTGTGGTTTTTTCCTATAAAAAGCATAATCGTTTTTTTTAAAAAAAAAAGAAGTGCAAATACAATCGTCCTGCACTGGAAGAAAAAACGCTTATGAGAAAATTTTCATTTCAAACTGAAAAGAAGTCAAGCAGAAGTAGCTTCCCAGCTTATCTCACTCTCACTCATTTCCTGAAGTACCAGCTGGATAATCCCTGTTATTAGCTCTGGAATAGTGAAAAGGTGAGTCACGCTGATTAATGCAGCATAGTTTTGAGAGGAGCTTTGAGTAATTCCCACATGAATAGGAACCTGGAATTAATCACTGACTATTAAAGCAGTACAAGTGTTTGAATTAGCAGCCAACAAAATAAAACAAAACCTATTAAAACATGTTTTTGAGCCGAACATTTATATTTCAGATGTGTGTTCCAGACAAAACAAGTGTGTCATCCTGCTGCATCAGGCAGGCATTCCCTGAGCATGTGTGCGAGGATGCCAAAGCCATTGCAACTCTACAGACGGCACCAGGCTGCCACACATACGAATCTAGGAATTTCACTCTTGAGATTTGTAGTTGCATGGATTACTTCAAAAAAGAATTCTATCAGTATCCTGTAGTTTAATTTTTACCCTTAGTATTGGTAGCTAACGACAGCAGAAAGTAACTATTAATTTGTCACAAAAACATGGAGACACATTAACCTGAAAAAAAGACAAAGTGGAATGTAAGAACACGACCTCTAAAAACAGGACCTCCACCCACTCTTGCCATTGTGCTCTGCAGTTGGAGGATATGAAGGCTCAGAAATGTGGTCCAGGTAGGGTACCCCAAAGTCTTACTGAACAGCAGCAGATGAGTGGGTTCCCATAGTTTGGGGTCCACTCCATGTCCAAAATCTTGGTTGGTCAGTGTGCCCAGGGCAGCTCATTCTAATCCCAACTAAATTCAGCAAAACCTGGAGTATGCTCAAGAATGCCAACCTACAAGTTTACAATGAGGAACGTGACGTGAATCTCATAAAGCTGAGTGCATTTATGGTCATCCTATCTACAAGTCTAGACGAGAAAGCCAAATGTAAACAGAAAGTTACTTTGTGAGCATGAAACCCAAACAAAAGGAACTCACTGGATATTCTTAATGACTAAAATAAAAACCAGTCACAGGCAGGAGAACAGAATTCAGATACATGTGATGTGAACCAGGCTCTCCCTGGCAACCACAGCACACAACAGGAGGCATTTAGTTAGCTCCTGAGTCTGTAGGTCAGCTGGGAGTCAGCTGGTCCAGGCTCAGCTGAATAGATTTTGGGGTGGCTCTGCCCCATGTGTGTCTCATCTTCCTCCTAGGAACAGAAGGCCAGCTCAGTCATACGTCTCCTTGGGGGATGGCAGAAGCACAGAGGTGCAAGCAGAAGCACAAGTGCACATGCCACTCCTGCTGCATCCTTTCCACTAACATCCCATTGGTCAAAGCAAATCAGATATGGAGGTTCCTCAAAAAATTAAAAACGCAATGGCCATATGACCCAGCAATTCCACTTCTGGGTATATATCCAAAGGAAATGAAATCAGGGTCTCAAAGAGGTATCTGCATCCCTTGTCCATTGCAGCATTATTCATAAAAGCCAAGATCTGAAAATAACCTAAGTGCTCATGGACAGATGAATGGATAAAGAAGACGAGGTATATATATACAATGGAATATGATTGAGCCATGGGAAAGAAAGAAGTCCTGCCACTTGTGACAATATGGATGGGCCTTGAGGGCATTATGCTAAGTGAAATAAGTCAGAGAAAGACAAATACTGTATGTTATCACTTACATGTGGAATCTAAAAAAGCTGAACTCATAGAAACAGAGAGTAGAATAGTGGTTACCAGGGGCAGAAGAGTGGGAGAAAAGGAGAGATGCCAGTCAAAAGGTATATATGTCCAGTTATGAGATGAATACATTCTGAGGATGTAATGTATAATATGGTGACTATAGTTAACAATAATGTATTATATACTTGAAAGTTGCTAAGAGAGATCTTAAATGTTCTCACCACACATACCCAAAATGGTAATTAAGTGATGGATGTGTTAACGAAGCCTATCATGGTAACAATTTCACAATATACATATATATCAAATCATCACATTGTACATCTTAAACTTACACAATGTTATATGTCAAATATACCTCAATAAACCTGGACAGTAAAATAGTGTATAGATGTTATGAAAAATGAAGAATATTTCATAATGTTGATTATAATGTTGGCAAAACTAGGAGTAATTTTTCTAATTCTGGTGTTTTACTTTCTATAGTAAAGGTGTAATTTTTAAAATCAAAACCATTATTGAAATACCAAAACAAAAAAAATAGGCGGGGGAGAAAAAGACTTCTCTGTCCTTGACCATCTAATATAAGTCCTGGCTTCCCTTTCAAGGGTCCAACATGGGTCATTCATCAACCCCTAAAACTAATTATTGACAGAGGAATGTGCCTTGCTGATTCCTGAACCAATCACTGTGGCAAGGAGGATGAGACTATATCAATCGTCTTAACCAGCTGGATATAGAAATGGTATCACCTAAACCAGATGGCTCCTCCCAGTGGTGGGCTGAAGGTTTGAGACGCCACCATGACTAGTCCTCTCTAAATCTCCTTCAATATGCTACGTACTGGGTTGTATATCGTCCCTCCAAAATCCGTATCTATCCAGAACCTGTGAATGTGACCTTATTTGCAAATAGCATCTTGGTAGATATAATCAAGTTAAGGTAAGGTTATACTGGATTAAATGGGTCCTAATCCAGTGACTGAGGTCCTCCTAAGAAGGAAATTTGGAGACAGACTCACAGGGAGAACACCATGTGGCCACTGGATGCAGAGATTAGGATGATGTAGCCACAAGCCAAGGAATGTCGAGGAATTCTGGCAGCCACCAGAAGCTGAAAGAGAGGCTTGGAATGGATCGACCCGCAGAGCCTCCAGATCTGTGAGAGAAGACATTTACCTGATGTTGTAAACCACCCAGTTTATAGTACTTTGTTAGGGCAGCCAAAGGAAACTAACACTTGAGGCAATGTGAAGACCAGCTCTTTGCCCTTTGGTTTTCCAATATACAGAGGCCCTTACTCTTGACTTCCAACAAGTACGCTGATTTGTCCTATTTACATATTCTGGTGGTCCTTTTAGAGTTGGAAAGGGTGGAGCTAGAAGCAAACTTTGATCCTCTGTTCTTTATTTCTTTGAGTCTTTTTGCTCCGGAAAAATGCATTAAATAGAAAGAAAATGAGGATGGAAAACTTCTACTGAAATGCTCAGCGGATGGATTCCTTGCCACTTGGAGTTGTGATGTGTTTCTGCGTGTGTGTCTCTGTACGTGTGGTTCTGGGAATACGTGGGAAAGGGAGAGGTTGGGGTCAGAAGGTAGGGAGTGAGGGAAATATATTGAGAAAGAGAGAGAAAAGGAACAGGAAGACATTTTATCTGAAGCAATTCATTTATCGGTAGTAAAAATAGCCATGGAATGCTGTTCCAATCTGCACAGTCTGCCTTGTAATCCTCTGCTGTATTATTTAGAATATAGATTTAGACATCCTTTTCTCACATGAGTCTAATTTATGTCAAGAACAACTATATAAAGAAACTCTTGCACCATTTTTCTTTTAGCTAGTGTCAGGGAAAGTCATTCTTTTCTTCGAAGTTTTTGACAAATATGGTGTTTTAGTTTTAAGCTAATACTAAGTTGGTCAACTGACCAAAGGAGTTCGTAGTGGCAGGATGTAAATTTCAGACATGTGTTTCTCACAAAGAGATAGAGATCTTTTCCAATGGATTTTCACTGGACTACAAATACAAGTTTCAACATGGTTCCAGATAGATTTATATATAATTTCACTTTACAGCAAAGCAAGGAATGTCAGAACTTCCTGTTGGTCATATGAGGGAAAGACTTACAGTAAAAGGTTGATCCAACTTAAAGAATATATTAATTAAGCAAGGGTTTCTGTTTTACATTAATTGCAGCCTCTATTTCATGGAATGATTTGCCTTTCCAGAGAAGGGGAAAAAAATAGATCTACTGTTATATATAGAAAATTCATAATCAGCTGGGCAGAGGAATTCTAACCAGCTCTTTAAATATGCTCTAATTATAAAGGCATGGGCAGGTTATGTTAAAGAAAAATTATTTGTGACATTTGTTAAAGAACAGTAAGGCAGACTATTCAGGAGACAAGGAGCAGGGTGGGGTCTGTGGATAGAAAATTACTAAGAGCAAGCACCAGAAGTAAGGGGGATTCTGGTCAAACGGACTTGACAAGACTTTTGCTGAAGGCAAACCAGGGTGATAAGATATGAGAATTGGCAGGGGCGGGATTTTTTTTTTGACATATTTAAAGTGTGCAATTTAATAATTGTTGGTGCGAATACATCCGTGAAACCTTGCCCGTATTCAAGATAGTGAACACATCCATCACTCCCCAAACCTCCTGGTGCATTCTCATTTCATAGTTCTCCACTCCAGCCCTTCACCATCTCCAGGCAACCACTGATATGCTTTCAGTTACTATTGATTAGTTTGCATTTTCTAAAATATTGCCTGCCATTTCAGTAAACAAAGGATGTTGCAGCCATCAAGCCATCACATTACAGCTGCCGGGATGGTGAGCCCTGAGGGAACTCAGGATGGAGACAAATGCATGCTGCCCACTGCCAAGCCCATCTAGCAGTCGGCTGCTGCAGCCACCTTCACGGTGCACCTGAGGAAACTCAGGATGAGAAAACACAGGATGCTGGCCCCAGGTAGCTGAGGTGCATATCAAAGGAATGATTTCAGTGAGGCCAGCCTCTTGCATCTTCCCATACATAGAAAATCACTAAATTCCCTAACTTGAGATGTCTGGTTTTCTTTTATTAACAGTAATCCTTTGATGTTCCAACTACCTGGTCTTTTGTTGCAAAAACTTCTATATATCCTGGCTTCTAGGGGGAGGGCTTTGATCAGATATCCAGGGTGGTCAGATACCAAATACAGGAAAAAAAATCCACTTTCTTTTATTCTCTTCACAATTGGGTGTCCTGCGATTCAATTCTGATGCAAGCTACCCAGAGTTAGTGCAGACCTCACAAGTCAAGGGCTCTGTCCCACAAGCCTGCTCACACATCATGTGTCAGTCACAAGTCCTGTACTTCTGCCCAGATGGCTATAAATCAGGGGTTCCCATGACCCCCTCTTTGGGTTTGATAATTTGCTAGAATGGCTCACAAAACCCAGGAAATTGCTTTACTTACTATTACCCATTTATTAGAAAGGATACAACTTAAGAACAGCCAAAGCACGGTACAGAGCTTTCGTGCTTTCTCTGGATGTGGCCCCCTCCCAGCACCTCCATGTGTTCACCAACCTGGAAGCTCTCCCAGCCCCATCGTATGGGGTATTTTATGGAGAGCTGGTTGATTAAAACATTGATCCTTCATGATTAACTCCACCTCCAGCCCCTCTCTCCTCTGCGGATTAGAGGTGAGGGGTGGGCTGAAAGTTACAACCCTCTAATCATACAGTTGGTTTCCGTGGAAACCAGCCCCCATCCACTGGCCATTTCATTAACATCTAAAAAGACACGTATGACTTCAGAGATTCCAAGAGTTTTAGACGCTATATGCCAGGAAACTGGGACAGAAGCCAAATGTATATTTCTTATTCTATAATAAGGGTAGGGGATTTTTGGTAAACGGACCCAGCAGGATTCTTGCTAGAACTGGACTAACCAGGCCAAGGACAGAGGCCAAGGGCAAGGCCTTGTTAAATACATGACTCAGAAGAGCCTGGCTAAAGTTTGTTTAAGGACAGAATCTTTGTCAGTTACTAACTGACATTTGAAATACTGTTGAAAAATGAAATTTCATACACTGGGAGACATTATATGTTCCATGAGAGAGGGGGCAGTGGAAAGTTGGCTCCTGGCATTGTCCCTGGCACACAAGTAGAGGCTCAGTAAATATTTATTCAATGAATAAATTAATGCTACTTTTAAAAAATGAGCAGTATTTGTTGTATTTAAGAGTCAGCTTGGCCGGAAATTTTATGAACGTGGATTCAGTATCTCTACAGTTGTTATCGTGAAAATTAATAACCTCACTAAAATGGAGTCAAGAGCCACAAGGAGCAGCTCTCACATACGTGCCCTCACATCAGTACAGACCCCAACAGGAAGAGTGGTATCTTGCATTTCCGGGAGGAAGTGGTGTGGCTTTACTACCCTTGGCAGGATCCACCACTGCATCCCAGGTACAGAGCACGGTGATTGGTACGTGGCTGATGCCCCCAAATATTTAATATGTGAATTGATTAAAAGATCCGAGAAGATCTGGGCAGAGAAGGAAAAAAAAAGAAAACGGAACTTTCTCTACCAACAAGGTAATTTAGCAAAATTTTATTGCGTGGGAGCTGCTGTTGGAGCCCTGTTAGGGCAGCCTGCTCCGCCCCTAGAGCCCCATCCCCAACAATCTTCCCACCCCACCCCAGAAAACCACACTACAGGAAGTGGGGTGGACTCTGGGTGCTGCATTGCACCTTGGGAGATGCAGTCCCCATGAGTAAAACGCAGGACTCCGTCAGTCCTGCACCGCGGTTTGTTGCTTTTCCTACATTCTGTTGTTTCAGGACATCTGAGGCAGTGGTGTGCTCATAAATAATTAACAATTGGCTTTTTGGAGTGGGAGAAAAAAAAAAAACCAAAACCTGATTTGTAGCATTTGCCTATTTTCTGTGGTGTAAATGCTACCACTGTAGCCAATTTCAAGCTACCAACATGAATTCACTGAACATGGAGTTGGGAAGATTTGCACACAGTTGGGGCTCATAAACCTGTACAGACCAATCTACAATATCACTGGAAAGGCACAGGCACTCCAGGATCTCACAAACTCAGGATTCCAAGTGGCTTAGATATTTGCAGTGGGTATGACTCTCCTTACCCACACGTGGGTGTGTTCAATAACTTTACCCAGTCTCTGACTTAACCCTCATTCTTCCCAGCTGATGGAAATATTAACTTTGGTCCTTCTTGTGTCTTTTATTCCCCTTCTCAGGGTCCTGTCAAGGGTGTTAATGCCGAGATGTAGCAGGTGGAGGGACGTCTCTGATCCTTGGCCAGAGGAAACATGCATGGACTCCACATCTCCTGTTTGTCCCCTCAGCTCAGATGGAAACTTTTGCCAGTCTAAATGTCTACCTAAATAATAACTATGCCATTGTGTTCTGACACTTGGTAATAACATCCAAGCTCTATGCAGTTCTGATGTGAGAATAGCTAAACAAAAAGATTTTTCTTCTCCCTTTACAAAGACCGTAGATTAGTAGAACAACATAATGGCCATTTTTAGTGCCAAAAACTAGAGCAGTGATTTTCTGCATCTTCAAAACTCATAATGATGGGCCTGAATCTTTGGATATTTTTCAGATGTGAACAGTCAACAAACTACCAAGAAGCAGCTTTTCTGTGATGAGCATGCAATTCCTTTATAAACAGGGAAAAATAAACTTAAATATCATGATGCACGATTTTGAATGTACCACATGATCTTAATAAACGTAAGACAAAAACTGAACTAAAAAAAAAAAAGATTTGAAGGAAACACATCCAACTGTTAACTAGGCTTGTCTTTGATAATAAAAATTTTTGCAACTTTTTCTTCTTTTCTACTACTTCTATTTCCAACTTAAAAAGATACCTCAGAATTATTTTGATAATGGGGAAAAGAAATTTATTTAACTTGCAAAAGCAAGAGAACAAGCAAAGAAGTAAACCATGTTTCCACCACCACCAGTGAAAGCCAGAGAAGCCATGGGAGAAACTGGATACTGCCTTGAACGCATGCCTAGGGGCCAGGGGGGAGCCTCCCCGCAGGGCGGCAGCAAGAAGACCACTTAGAGAATAGTTTCTTGAGCTCTGCCAACATTGCCCTGACAGTCACTTCCTGCCACTTTAATCAGAAAGTGGCAGCTGCTGCCTGTTCCGTTGGTTCCAGGGTCCATGGGTGTAGGTAGGAGTTGGAGGGATCTGGGGGCTGATCTAAGAAAAAGACATGACCACAAGGTGGCAATAGCACACACAAGCTTTATCTTGTGATGCTTTGATGGTGGGGAAAGTCCCTCAGGCAGGATTTTTGTGGGGTCCCTTCTTAGAAGGGGAGGAGGGCAAGGGATCTCAGGGGGAGAGAGAACTTACATGTCTAGGTGAGACCAGAGAGGCTCTGCATCAGAGAACTCTGAAGGCCAGTGGGGACTTAGGGCATTAAAACTACAAGACCCTACCTTATTAATAGGTAACAGGTGTCAGGTTGGGTTTCACAGGATACACAAAGAGGTAGATTTTTTTTTTTTTTTAAAGTAAAGTAACTTGCCCTGTTCTTTTTTTTTTCTTTAATTAATTAATTAATTAATTTATGGCTGTGTTGGGTCTTCGTTTCTTTGCTAGGGCTTTCTCTAGTTGTGGCAAGCGGGGGCCACTCTTCATCGCGGTGCGCGGGCCTCTCACTATCGCGGCCTCTCTTGTTGCGGAGCACAGGCTCCAGACGCGCAGCCTCAGTAGTTGTGGCTCATGGGCCCAGTTGCTCCGCGGCATGTGGAATCTTCCCACACCAGGGCTCGAACCCGTGTCCCCTGCATTGGCAGGCAGATTCTCAACCACTGCGCCACCAGGGAAGCCCAAAGAGGTAGGTTTTAAATGGCTAAAATTTTGCTTATTTAGGCTATTTTTTAAATAACTGGATATGTAAAATTTGAGTCTGGCAGCAGTGAGCTTTTGTGCTAATGTATCTCAGCCTGCAGTGAAGAAATAAACAACCTAGGGGCTAGTACACAGAGGCTGTCTTTGGCTCATTTTATGTAACACTAGGGTACCATCAGGGCAAAGCAAAAGCCCTGCTGGCTGGGGGCTAATGGGAACAGGTGCAGGGAGACTGGCCAGCTTCTCTCGGGCAATCACATCTCCATCCCCGCCTCTGAGCCACCAGTGCTGATGTCAACCCAAGGGACTGCCCTTTCCAGGGCTGCTTCTCCCTGACCAGAGGAGCAGACTAAGGTCATGGTGGCAGGATCAGTGGTGCTCATGGCCTGTGATACGTGGGACTCTCCACTCTGAAGTCAGTCCCTGACTCTTCATAAATTACTCAGGTCCACACACACGTGGGCCTGGCCTTTGGCATTTGCAACAGCATGTTGTTTACAAGAGACACTTGAGAAAAAGGACACACAGAGCTTGAAAATGAAAGGATGGAAAAAGATAAGCCAGTCAGATACCAGGAGAAGGCAAAGATATACATTTCAATATCTGATGAAATAGAATTTAAAGAAGATAGTGTCATAAGGAGCAAAGAAGGATGTTTTATATTTGTATATCAGTAAAAGGCACTATAAAATAAAAAGGTCTATCTCTCACTAGCATATATGCATCAAACAATACAACCTCAAAAACTGAGATGCAACAATTGACAGAATGGCAGAGAAATCAGCAAACCAACAGTACTGGAGAGTTTAACATACCTTTCCCTGAAAATGATAGACATAGTAGGCAATATTTTAAAATTAAAAATAAAAAACTCAGACACCAAAGACCTTCACAGTACCATTAATAAGCTCGAACTATTAGATATATGTAGAATGCAATACCAAATAAACAAAGAATGCATGTTCTTTTCAACCAAATCTGAAACACTTACAAAAATATGCATGTATTTATCATAAAAGAAGTTCTAAGAAATTAATGTTTACCTACTGTGTTCTCCAACCACCGTGCAACACAATCATAAATTAACAATAAAAGGCTAGTTGTAAAATACCATATCTTTGTAAGGTTAAGAAGAAAATTGTAGAGTAAATTAAAACATATTTAAAACTAAATGAGGGTAAAAACACTTCATGTCAAAAATATGAGACATACCTAAACTAGTGTCTAAAGAGACATTCATCACTTTAAATACCATTATCAGGAAATAAGCAAGTTAAAAGTAAATTGATGAAGTGTTCAACTCAAGAAGTTGAAAAAAGACCAACAGGGCAAACTAAAAAAATAATAAAAGGGAATAATACAGGTAGTTGCAGACATCAATCAAATGGAGAATAAAACAACAGAGAAGATTCACAGAACCAAAAGCTGATTCTTTGAAAAGATTATTAACATAAACAATCTCCAGCAAGGCTGATCAAGAAAAAAAGAAAGAAGGAGAGAAAAGATGCAAATAATCAAAATGAAGAATGAAAAATAATTAACTACAGTCTAACAGGTTTAAAAATAATAAAAAGCATATTGTAAGCATATACACATTTTAAAATGTGGAAATCTGGTGGATGTGTTCCCAGAAAAAAAAAAAAAAAAGGAAAATGTCAAATTGGAGCAAGAAGAAATAGAACATGAATACACTGGTAATATTAAGGATGCTGAAATTGCCCTTAAAGACCTTACCTCTCCCTTTAACCCAGCTCCAGATGGTTCCACTGATGAGTTCTACCCAACTTTCAAGAAACAGTTAATTTCTATATTACACAAATTGTTCCAGAACAATTGTTCCAGAGAGCAAAAGAAGAAATAAACTACCACTCATTTTATGTCATCTGCACTCTTGATTCTAAAGTTAGATAAGGGTGACACCAGAAGAGAAGCCATAGGCCATTTCACTTACAAATATAGGATCAAAACCCCCAACTAAAATGCTCGCTACCCAAATCCAACAGTGCATTAAAACTAATTCATCATACTGAATTGGCTCTGGATAAAACATTGTTTCATATCAGAAAATGAATCAGTGTTAAAGGTTTTTAAATGGCAGAACTTTTTTTTTTTAAAGACACATTTTTCATTTTCACCAAGAACTTTATTTTTTAATTAATTATTTTATTTATTTTTAATTTTTGGCTGCGTTGGGTCTTCCTTGCTGCACATGGGCTTTCTCTAGTTGCGGCAAGCCAGGGCTACTCTTCATTGCAATGCGTGGGCTTCTCATTGCGGTGGCTTCTCTTGTTGCAGAGCACGGGCTCTAGGTGCGCGGGCTTCAGTAGTTGTGGCATGCGGGCTCAGTAGTTGTGGCTCACGGGTTCTAGAGCGCAGGCTCAGTAGCTGTGGCTCACAGGCTTGCTCCGCGGCATGTGGGATCTTCCCAGACCAGGGATCAAACCCGTGTCCCCTGCACTGGCAGGCAGATTCTTAACCACTGCACCACCAGGGAAGTCCAGTGGCAGAACTCTTATTTAATGGGATATTCTTGATCTTCTCATTTAAGAAGGTCAATTGATTTGAGAGTATTATTTACACCACTATAGTAATTGATTAATGGAGTGCTGTCCCACAGATTTATATATTTACATATGTCCTTAAAGAAATAATTCTAGAAATTGAGTATATGTAGGATCTTTGTACTATAACTTAAAAATCTTAATTTTCTCTTTATTTTTCTGTATTTTATTTTTGAAGATAGCCAGTATAAATAAAAGTGTAATTAAAAAAAAAGAATCAGTGTAATTTGCCACATTCATAGACTTAGGAGGAAATAGCCCAATTACCTCCAAACATGTTTAAAAAGTATTTGGCCAGATTTGACGGCTGGCAAACCTGGCAGAGAAAGGAATGTCCTTACTGAATAAAGGTTATATACCCCAAATTTATGACAAATATGTTCAGTGGAAACCTTTGGCTGCATTCTCTTTATGTTTGTGTACAACACAAAAATGTTATCAATGCAAATGCTTGCCATAAAACTGGAAGTCCTGGCTCAAATTGAAAAAAGAGGAATAAGAGATTAGTAGGTGAAATACAAAGCTATCATTCTTTGAGGATGACGTCATCTTCCACCTAGAAAATGAAAACAACAGATTAACAATTAGAATTAATAAAATAATTCTATAGATTTGCCATATTAGAGATTAGTTCAAAAAAATCAATGTAACTTATCAACATCAGCAATAACCAGCTAGAACATAAAATAAGAAATAAGAAAACATTTACAAAAGCACCAAAACATTTATAAGTATTTAGGGATTAACCAAGAACACCCTAAACATCTCTAAGCACCAAAATTTAATAAAGGACATGGAAAATAATCTAGATAAATGGAGAGAAATTCCATATTCTTATATAGGATAATTTAATGTTATAAAGATATTTCTTGCCAAATTAATCTATTGATTCAAACAATACCAATCAAAATTGCAGGGGGATTCTTCCCCACATATAAAACTTTACTGAAATATGGACTTGGGAGAAAAAAAAAATTATGTGAATAGCCAAGCCACCTCCAAAGGTTTCTGACTCAAAAACAAATCCTACAGGCTAGTTTTTCTTTGAAGCTTTCCAGTTCACCATTGTCACCTTTAGAAACAGAATATAAAGGGAGGATCTTGCCCTATCACATGTGAATACATATTACAAAGCCAAAATATAATTTCTAAAAAACCAGCCTGGCATTTGTTCAAGAGCAGACAAATAGGATAATGGAAAACACCAGAGAGCTGAGAGGGGCCAGGAGACACCTTCCTGGAAGCTTCTTCACTGGAGAGGAACATTCAAAAGGCCCCAGGATTCATCCCCTCTCCCTCCCCAGCCCTGCTGCCCTTCCCCTCCCCCTCTCTCTTTGAGCCTGGCCATTTGCCTTTTCTCTGACTCATCCCCTTTCTTAGAATGCTTGGATCTAGAGATAAAGTGGTCTCATAGTTCACTTAGAATCCCATGATGGTTTAAAGGACCAAATTGTTTAAAGATCAGTCAAAAGAGGAAAAGATAGGAAGGAACTCTGGCCTTGATGCACAATCTTTCCACCACTTTTATCTGCCATTCGTTCGGCTTTTCTGCTGGATGTGTTCTCAGTCATTGTCATTACACTGGGGGCATTTGTGGAAAGAGAAAGGAAACTTTAATTAGCATATCGCGTTTCACGCTGATCAACTGTTGTTGGAAGGAGATGCCATAACTCATTGGCATCCCTACCTCCCTCCTCCTAGGGATCTTGAACTCAGGCTGCAGTGCTGTATTAGTTTCCCAGGGCAGTGAAATGAGGTGCCACAAGCTGGGTGGCTTAAAACAATGGACATTTATTCTTTTAATGTTCTGGAGGCTACAAGTCTGAAATCAAGGTCTCAGCAGAGCCAAACTCTTGCTGAAGGCTCTAGGAGAGAATCTGTTAGCAGAAGGAAAGAAATCATAAAGATCAGATCAGAAATACATGAAAAAGAAATGAAGGAAACAATAGCAAAGATCAATAAAACTAAAAGCTGGTTCTTTGAGAAGATAAACAAAATTGATAAACCATTAGCCAGACTCATCAAGAGAATCTGTTTCAGGGCTCTCTCCCAGGTTTTTGCGTTGAGAACAATCCTTGGCATTGTCAGTCTGTAGCTGCATCACTCCAATTTCTACCTCTTTTGTCACAATGCATTCTCCCTTTGTGTCTGTGTCTCTTCTCCTCTTCTTATAAGTACACCAGTCATATTGGATTAAAGGCCATCCCTACACCAGTATGATTTCATGTGAACTAATTACATCTGCAACAACCCTATTTCCAAATAAGGTCACATTCTGAGGTTCTGAGAAGCACACGAATTTGAATGGGGGCACAGTTTAGCCTAGTACAGGTATACTTGTGTACTTGGTTGGCTTAATTTTATATAAGACTGACTTTGGCATTATCTAAATTATTAGGAATGCATCTAGTTCGTACATCCGTCAATTGCTTTCCCCATAAAACCATGGTTAATGGCACCAAATCATCAGACATTTGTGCACGTGGTCATTCTGTAAACCTTTATTATTAAGCATGTGCCACATGCCAGGGATTGTGCTAAGGAGGACGTTGAGAAGTTCACACTCCATGAGCGGAACAAACACATAAACAAAAAAAATCGCAATAAATTAAAATAAATGCTAATATAAGGGGCACAGGGAAGGGAGTCTGGCCAGACCAGAAAAGGCTGAACGGAGATAAAGCTTAGCGAGGATGAGGTGGAACTTACAGCAAGTAAGGAGCTTGGGGCAGCAGGACCAGCACATGCAAAGGCACAGAGACATAAAAGAACATTCCTATCTGAGGAGCTACACACATTTCAGGTTGACTAGAGAGGCGGAAGTGTCTGCAACAGCAAGAGATGAGTCTGGAAAGAGCATCCAAGACAAGAGGACCGATGAGGGTAGAGCTTCATTCTGTAGGTGATGGGGAGGGCTTTATGCAAAGGATTAAAACAAAAACACCTGAATTTTTAAAAATGCCCTTGGGGAGTATAGCAGTGGGGAGGATAGATCGAAAGGAAGGGGATGAGGTTGGGAGACCTCAAACGTAACAATGTCTTTAGGTTATTCCAGAAGACAGAGGGTGTTGGCATGGTCTCAGGTAATAGCATTGGGAGAGGAGAAGAGGGACGGATTAAAGAGATTCAGGAGGTGACACTGATGGGGTTGGAGGGAGGAGATGAGGAGAGCAGAGATTCTGATATGACTCCCTGGTTTCTAGTGAACACGGGTCATGCAGGTGCCACCAACGAAGGCAGACAACTTAGGCAGAAGGGGTTTTACAGAGGGTGGCACGGGCAATGACTGCCAATTTTAATCTGGACGCATCTTCCTTGGTGTGCAAGGTGAATTGGGGATGCTCAGGTGGATGGTTGGCTGCAAGAGTTGGGATATAGAAGAAACACAGGAGGTTAAAATACACATTTGAGAGCCATTGTGGTTTGGACATAGTCACGGGTGTGCACAGTGTGCAGAATTACAGAAGGAACATGGTGGAAGCTCGGAGAACTGAACACATGCAGTCCATAAGAGAAGGAGCAGGTGAGACCTAGAAAACTGCTCAGGATGAGGTAAGAAGATAGGCGACAGGGACCTGGCAGAAGGCGATTCTCAGATTCAAAACTGTGGGGAGTGAAGGACAGGGAATATTTTGGGCTCTGAGGTGTGAGCCACATACACACACACACACACACACACAGTGCTTCTATAACAATGATCTCACATCAGAGAATTTAGCTTTCTAAATTTATAAAGTTAGTATTTTGATGCTGAGTGTTAATATATCTATTTAAAT
This sequence comes from Balaenoptera physalus, assembly GCF_965194825.1. NCBI lineage: Eukaryota > Metazoa > Chordata > Mammalia > Artiodactyla > Balaenopteridae > Balaenoptera > Balaenoptera physalus. The sequence continues at coordinate 132,724,270 of NC_138885.1, read as the reverse complement.
GTCGAGAACAGTTCAAAGCATTTCTGCTGAAAGAAATTAAATACTGAAGGAAATTTGCTGCAGCCAATGCAGTCCATAAATAAAGCAAAGAGGACATTAATGTAGACTTCTTTTGTAGTTCTCTGAACCAGCTCCACACTACTCTGCCATAAAGGTGTTTCCTAGGATGAATTTGATCAGTGGTGGAGAAAGGACCCTGGTGAGGCCATATTAACAATCACAAGAATGACATTCAGACATATGCATGCATGAGTGCATACACACACACACACACACAGAGCTTTTAAAAGTTAATAAGTAGTTCATTCTTGCTTTTCTTTCTTTTCCCTCCCTCCCTCCCTTCCCTATTTCCTTCCTTCCTTCCTTCCTTCCTTCCTTCCTTCCTTCCTTCCTTCCTTCCTTCCTTCTTTCCTTTAGAACAGCACCTACAGGCTATTTCCTGGTTTTGCACACCTGGGACACCAGGAAATGATTATGATTGTGAGGAAGTAGGGTCCACCCAATCCAGCTATCTATAGATAACAACTCCTATGGACGTTTTTAAAACCTCTATATATCTTTATGAAGATGAGAAATGACCCTTTAAACGGAACCCATGCTGATAAGACAAGCTCCTAGAATTTTTTTTTTAGATAGGTTTTTTTTTTCTTAAGTGAAGTATAGTTGATTTACATATCACCCGTGTGCAGAGACAGGGATGCATCCATCAAGAATCTATGGCCTGGGCTTCCCTGGTAGCACAGTGGTTAAGAATCCGCCTGCCAATGCAGGGGACATGGGTTCGAGCCCTGGTCCAGGAAGCTCCCACATGCCGCAGAGCAACGAAGCCCGTGCGCCACTACTGCTGAGCCTGTGCTCTAGAACCCGTGCTCCACAACAAGAGAAGCCACCGCAATGAGAAGCTCGTGCACCACAACGAAGAGTAGCCCCCTCTCACCGCAACTAGAGGAAGCCCACGCGCAGCAACGAAGACCCAACGCCGCCATAAATAAATAAATTTATTAAAAAAAAAAAAAAAAAAGAAGAAGAATCTATGGCCCAAGTGGTGTCCATTTGCAGCTCTGCCGTCCTGACGGGGAGGGAGTATTACTGAGCCAGGGTTAAAAGCACAGTTCAGCTGAGCTGCCTTCCTCTCCTGCAGGCTCTAGAATTCTCTCCTGCGTGGTCCGGCGTGCTCTGGCCCACCCTGTCAGTGCACGGATGTCTGACTGCCTTCTGCCAAGCCTTGGCATCCTCTTCCCCGTCTGTCCAAACCTCAAGCTCTGAGTTCTGAGTCTTTATTAGCTGGTATATAAGAAAGACTCATGAATCCCAGGCAATCTCAGTGACCTTAACCACGTGGTGCATCATCTTTCTGCGTCTAACTGGAGGCCCTATCTCTGCAACCTCTCACAGCTCTTGCCTCCCTATGGGGGATGAGGGTCCTTTCCTGGGAAGGGGTACTTCAGCTCCTGCCAGGCATTCACTGAAGATGACAACAGCCACGACATTCTCTGCTTAATACCGCTAAATATCTACTCAGCCAGCATGGTCCTCCAAAGCCAATGGGCATTGTGGCTTAATTACGTCTTAATCAAGGCTGCACAGTTACCTCAGGAAACTCAAGTGTTTCTAGTGGGTGTGGCTTAAAGATGACAGGTAGCTTCATCTTTAGACAGTCTATGAATTACACGGATTTTACTCAACAGGTCTCCAAAGTCGGTTTTTATGTATTCCTCTTATACACCTTTGCTGCAGAATCTTTACTTCCTGCTTCTGCGTGCATCCATGGACCACCGCTAGCTGATTTCTTCCACATGAAGCAGGTTCCGTGGTGCAGATCTGCACTCGGCTTTCACATGGGGGTGAGTGAGTTGCTACTCTTATAAGGATGGCGTTTCTTAGCAACAAAGGGTTGTTTGCCCTGTTGCCTGTCAGTCGATTCTCTGCCTGCTGCTCTCAGCTCAGTTTTTTCAATCTAATCTTTGGCAAGAAGTATCGCTGATAACGCTGAAGCTAACACGTTCTTCGCGTCCCTGCCTCCCCCCCGAGAAAAACCAACTAACCAAAGTAACATGTTGTAAGACTATTCTAGTTGCAGTACTGATTCATAGAATTCATCAATATTATTTAATATTTTATACTGAACCCCAAATGTGCTTGTTGTTTAGTGCCTGGAACAATTATAGCCAAGAAAACTTAATAATATAATATAATATAATATAATATAATATAATATAATATAATACATACACTTTACTTTTCATTTCTTTCTTTTACATTTTATTTTACTTTGCATTTCTACTGGTGCAAGTAGAAAATTTTATTTTTCTTGTGCTCATTGGCTGTTCACATTTTTCATCCTATGATTTGTTCAGTTCAGGACATCTGCGACCTTTGTCAGTAGAGATAAATTATCTTCTGGACCACCGTTAACCAGACAGGTAAGAAATTGTAATGTTTTACAATAAAAATATACTCATGCATTTCTTTAGGTAATTAAAAATTATATTTAAATGCCCAATGTCACTAAGAAATCAAAAAATTCAAATTAAAAAGATAGCAGGATTTTTTTTTTTTTGTCCATCAGGGTGGCAAAATTGTAGAGATTTGTAATCTCCAGGGCTGGTAAGCAGTTGAAAAATGAGCATTCAAGTAGGCTCTAAAGTGATATAACTAGTGCAACCTTTTAAGAGAAAATTTGGCACTATCTATCCAAATTCAAGTGTGCTTGCAATGCAACCCTGACGTTTCTATTCTAGAAATCTATTCCACACAAACCCTCCCCCATGTACACAAAAGATGGGTGTTCAAGGGTGTTCACTGCAGCATTTTTATTATACTGAAAAGTGGGAAAGACCCTAAATGTTCTTCAACAGAGAGTGAATGTCTAAGTAAACGCTGGTGCATTTGTAGCATGGCGTAGTTCCACGCAATAGAGTTTTTAGCAATGATGGAAATGTTCTGTATTTGCTCTGTCCAGCACAGTATCTTTGTGATTGCTAAGCACTTGAAATGTGGTAAGCACAACTGAGGAACTGAATTTTAAATTTTATTTAATTTCAATTATCTTAAATTTAAATAGAAATAGATCCCAAGTGGCTAGTGGATACCATAGTGGACAGCATGGGTCTAGAAACAACCATTCAGCTACTAAAAAGGAGATAGATTTATAAGAATGACATGGGAAAAGACAAAACATATTGTTAAATTTTTTAAAAAGCCAAGGGCTGAACGATTTTGTACATAGTATAGGTCAATGTTTTCCCAAATATTTGCATAAGCACAAATATATGTAAATAAACACATAGAAAATGTTCTGAATAATACACATTTGCAATATCTGGAGAAAGGAGTTGAAATGAGAGCCACAGTGAAGGAGACTTTCATACTCGACTCTGTGTTTGCATTTTATGGTAATGTAATTTGTGCCACTTGGTTAATTTTTTAAATAGTTTCAGAAAATCAAGAAAGATGTAAGCAAAATTGAATAAATAAACTATAAGGCATATGCAATATTTTGAGTATATTCACATGGTCCTGATTCAAGGTCTATTTCAAATGTCCCATCGCCCTGACATCTTCATTAACCCATTCAACCAAATCTATTCTCTCTCCTTCAAACACCACAGCCCAGCACTTTCCCCAAGGCCCCTGGCATATTCTGTCTTAGTTGCCCTCAAGGCTACTTCCCCGCAATTAGTCTGTCAGCAGTTTCTTGAGGGTAAGACTGCGTCTTCCCCGACTTATTCACTGTACAATCTCCCTCATACCCAAGCACAGTGCCTTACATGTAAAATATATAACTTAATTATTCATTGAATTGGATTTTGAAACAGTCCTTTATGGAATCATTACTGATTCTCTCCTTTTAATAAATATTCTTTTATTTCTAGGATTATCATCAGTACCATTTTCCTGGGCAAATTTGTACATCTCTGGCTGATGAGCTCAGCTGGTTAGAGCTCTGTGCTAACGAGACCATGACCCTGGTTAGCACTGCCCTCTTAGTTCCATGGCCACAAACTGCATCCCTAATTCCAACCAGCTGTCACCAAATGGCAGTTGTGTATAATAATGAATATCAGATGGGAAGGCTGGAGAGATCAGTCTAAAACTGTCACTGTTATTGTAGGTAAAGAGATGTATTTACATTTACATGCTCTATTAGGGTTGTTTCTGCTCTTGTCTGCCTTACTCATTTGACTGTAAACCTCATAAGGGAAGAAGATGTAGCCCATACATCTCTGTATCTGCTTCAATGCCTATCATTCCTTAGTGCATGTGTTCAGTAAGTGATTACTGAATTGAATTTTGCTAAGAATGAGTGTTTTGCTAGTGGTGTATTATTTTAGTACACGAGGTCAACTGGAAAAACAGCCAGGGAACTAGTGCTTTCGTGTACTTTCTATGTTACAAGGACCACAGTAGCCTTTTGAATCTTTACTCTCTTTAATCTGACAACAGCATGATAAATTATTCCATCACTATGTCATAAGTAAGAAAAATGAGGCAAACAAAGTATAAGTGCAAAGACACCTAGATAATGAAAGAATGAAGTAATATTTAAACTAATTAATAATCTAAGCCTGTAAAAGTTATCATTATGATATAAAAACACTCAGTTTTCCAAATCCAGCTAACCCTAACTTATAACCAATATACCTCTATTGTCAGTGACCCAAAGTACCATAGTGGAGTCAACACAGCACGTGCAAGTCTTAAAAACAATCAACTGCATATGAGGTCATTGGATTTGAATTGTGCTATAATTCACTTTGACTTTGTATAACCATTGCCTGAAATTACAAGACTGTAAAATTGAGAGGCTCTATATCCTTAAGATAGAAAAGGCAGACTCAAAGAGGAACAGGACCACCTTTAAGACCACCTTAATAAGTAGTGTTGGAATAGGATGGCTTCCTTTATAGGATTTAGCAAAACCAAATATGGGAAGACAAGTTTTGTCTTCCTTTTACATCGGTTTCAACATAGGAATGTGATATGATCCATGTACACAGAAGGTCTTGAAAACTAAATTGACCTCTAGATCCAGATATCCAACAGCCTACTCTATATTTTCTCCAATTTCCACAGGCCTCTTAAATCTAAAATCAAATTTAACATCTTTCCTGAAAAATCTGTCCTGGTAGGCAGGATAATGGCCTCCCAAAGATATCTACCTCTTAATCTTCTTGGAACCTATGAATTTTACCTTACATGGCAAAGAGAACTTTGCAGATGTGGTTAAGTTAAAGATCTTGAGATGGAGGGATGATTCTGGATTATTGAGGTGGGTGGAACATAATTATGAGGCTCCGTATAAGAGGAATGCAGGAGGGTCAGAGTCAGAGAAAGAGAAGTAATGATGGAAGGAAAGGGTAGAGTGATGTAGAGCCATGAGCCAAAGAATGTGGCAGCCTCCAGACGCTGGAAACACCTGGAAATGGATTCTCCCCTAACATCTCCATAAGGAATACAGCCTTTTCATCTTAAACTTCTGACCTTCAGAACTACAAGAGGACAAATATGTGTTGCTTTAAGTCACTGAATTTGTGGTAGTTTGTTACAGCAGCCACAGGAAACTAATTTGTCGTACTCCTTACACAAGTCAGAAAAGCTGCAGGGAACAGACAACTCATTCAAAAAGGGTAATTGAGGACAGCTTAATAAAGAAGGCATTTTCAAGAGACGGGCACAGTAATAGAAGATCAACAGGGAAAGATGATGTGCCCTTGCATGAGCAATGTCAGGGAGCCATAGCTCTGCCAGACTGAAGCAGCAAGAGGTAGTTCCAGGCACCCAGAGTGCAGCAGGAAAGGGCTTGCAGCTGGTGTCAGCTTGCGGTCTGAAATGGAGGGAGCCGAGGAATAAACACCCTCCGCGGCTTCCTCTTCCCACCCTCTGATCTCTGTTGGTGCTGCCCCAGGGCCAAACCCAACCAGATATCACAGGGTGATGGAGCCCAGTTGAAACGTCCACAGAAATCAACCCTACCAGGCACAGATTGGAAAGGGAAAGAATGGGAGAAGGTACCCAGCCTTCTACATTCTGGATCTTGGTGAATGGTTCCACCATCACCCAGACATTCCCTCTGGCATCCAGGAGTCACCTTGGACTCCCCCTTTCCTCTCCTTCACCAAGTGCAGATTCAGCTCTTTCAGGAGGAGTCAAGGTTCACAGGATTTCTTATATCTCCCATGTGGCCCTCCTCAATGAACCTCCCATCAGAGCTAACACTGACATGGATAGACAGTTATCATTTGCCTCATGTATTTCTTTATGTCATTCCTATATCATCCCTAAATAATATAGAGCTCTTTTTTTTGTATGCTTTATACTTTATAAATAAATGATAAAATAAAAAATAATATCTTACTGGATATAATATTCAGTAATTTGCTTATTTTTGTACACATTTTTGTTTTATATAATTGCATAAATCACATTTATGAAGTCCATCATAAATATATAAACATATATACACATATTCATATGAACATATTCCTAAGGGTCAGATCTAGCTATTTTCACTGCTGTACAGAATCTCTTTGTGAATTGTAAGGGGTGATATTTATCATGATGCCCTTAAAGGAAAGTGGCTTGACTTCTCAAAGCACTAAAAAAAAAAAAAGAAAAAAGAAAAGCTGAGGTATTTCCAAAATCTATTGTAACCAGAAGCAAAAGGAAGAAAAACAAACATTGAACAGCAGGAGGTGTGAGTTGAGTTTTATCACTAAAAATCACTTTATCTCCCTTTGAACAATCCAATTGCATTCCTAAGATTCTGCATTTTCACTAAAGACGCACTATAATTCTTCACTTGAGAAAACTCACATTTATCCCCACTGCTTGGAAAGTTTACAGGGTGATGAATTTGAGATATGGAAGCACTCTATAGCAGAAAATTAACTAGTAATGTTGCCAGAATTCAGAGAACTTTGAGCAATATAGCTAAGGCAAGGAAAATAATTTTATGAGGAAAATAAGCTGAATTTATAGGCCCCTTTCCTTACTTCGTTCAAGAACATAGTAATTTCAAACGATATATGTTTTTCATGATTATGAAACAAAATAATGCTTTGTGGGAATTTTAGAAAATATATTAAAATATTAAAGTAAAATACTCTCCCCAAAATAGCATTATATAATTCCTTCCAAAACTTTTCTATAAACACATTTGTTTGAGATAGGGGGCATTCTGTCAGTTACAACTTTGTTTCACTTGGATCTTTACACATGGCATTGTGATAAGCATGTTCCCGTGTCATCAAATACTCTGCATAATTTTAAGTCAATGGGGATAACAGAGATGGCTTAATAAATGACATTGGGACAATATATTAACCAGTTGAAAAGAAAAGAAAACTCGATCACTAGAATTCTCTCCTTAATTCAAAGTAAATTCTAGATTATACAAAAGTTAAGTATTAAAAAATAAAAACATCAAAGCACTAGAATACAGCTTTAGGTGAATATTCATAATTTTGAAGTGGGGAAGCATTTTCTAAGAATGTCATAAAACCAAAACCTTTAAATAAAGAATACAGTTTGAATATATAAACATTAGCCGCTTTGTGAAGAAATCATGAGCAAAGTCGAAAGAAAAAATGACAGAAAGATAAAATGTTTGCAACCTGTCTGACAGCAAATGGGCCAAGATGCAAAGAACACTGACAATAAAAATTAGATGACTTGACGAGTCACCAAAGGATAACTACAAACTTTCAGCATGAAGTGGTTCAACTTCACTAATCAAAGAAAGGCAAGAGAAAAAGGGAAATACTTACCTGCTACCGGGTCGCGGATGGTTGATAACACTGATTAAACGCAGCGTGACAAGGGTGCTGGGAAACGGGCGAGCTCATGGCTGCTCGCCTTTCATTGGCCAAAGTGAGTCACATGACCACATCTAATTTGAGGTGGGCAGGCAAGTTCAATCCTACTACGTCTAGAATAAGAGAAGTCAGCAAATTTATCAATAGCCCTAATGACTGCTGTATTAAGTGTTGGAATAGTTAGAGAATTTTTATTTTCATGTTTGTACTTTTTGTACTGTTATTTTATTTTTACAATTAAATCTATCTTAAAACAAAAAAGCTAGTGAAATAGCTTCATAAGCATAATTTTAAATATTTTTATAAGAATCCATTGTGTGGGGGCTTCCCTGGTGGCACAGTGGTTGAGCGTCTGCCTGCCAATGCAGGGGACATGGGTTCGAGCCCTGGTCTGGGAGGATCCCACATGCCGCGGAGCAACTGGGCCCGTGAGCCACAACTACTGAGCCTGCGCGTCTGGAGCCTGTGCTCCGCAACAAGAGAGGCCGCGATTGTGGGAGGCCCGCGCACCGTGATGAAGAGTGGCCCTCGCTTGCCACAACTGGAGAAAGCCCTCACACAGAAACGAAGACCCAACACAGCTATAAATAAATAAATAAATAAAATTTAAAAATTAAAGTCTTTAAAAAAAAAAAAAAAAAAAAAGAATCCATTGTGTGGCTATATCAGAGTTAGTAACTCATTACCTTAATCTCAGACATTTGTATTTTTCTAAAGGTTTTACTGTTATACATAACACTATGGTAAACATTTTATTGCAAAATAGCTTTACTTGCATTTCATTAGGATAAATTGCCATCAGCAGAACTAGTGGATCAAATAGCATGAACATTTTCTGACTTTCCTTGTTTTCTTATCTTTTGTACAACAGAATATTAACTTGGTGAAATAAAATGAAAAAGCAGTGTAGTTTTATGAACTTTAAGGGTAATTTCATAAGAACTGGGGGAGGGGCAAATAAGACACAGTTAACAGACTTCCATCTTAACTAAGAAATCAGATCATTCACGTGGGAAGCAGGCCACCCTGAGGTCCTATCTCCAGTCTGCCACCTCTTAGGTACTTACATTACTTTGGGCCATTGATTAAATCTCCTGGAGCCTCAATTTATTGACTACAAAAGAGAGATTAAAATGCCCACCATTCGGTGTCCTTCAAAAGATGAATGGATAAAGAAGATGTGGCATATATATACAATGAAATACTACTCAGCCATAAAAAAAGAATGAAATTTTGCCATTTGCAGCAACATGGATAGACCTGGAGGGCATTATGCTAAGTGAAATAATGGTTACCAGTTGGGGGGGGGGGTGGCAATATAGGGGTGATGGAGTAGGAGGTACAAACTATTGGGTGTAAGACAGGTTCAAGGATGTATCTATTGCACAACACAAGGAATATAGCCAACATTTTGTAACAACTGTAAATGGAAAGTGACCTTTCAAAATCGTATAAAAAATAAATAATAAATTAAAAGAAAAGAAATATTCCATTAAAAAATTAATTTTAAAAATGCTCACCATTCAGTGATGTAAAATAAATACTTTGGAGAACCTATTAACATGCATTACGGAGCTGCTGTATAATTGCCTTATGGGGATTGTTCCAGCTACTTTTGTTGGTATTTTAATAATATTGGCTTAAGCCTCTGTTGCCAAGGATGGAGAGTAAAAGGTGCTATGAGCTCTCCTAGACAGAAAAAGAATTAATAAATTGATTAAAGCACATTACTGTGTGCTTTTCAAAGCAACCTCCGTCTCCACTCCCCTCTAAAGGCCAGGGGAGTGAGTCTGTGTTGGAGAAAGGATTTTGAAAGGGAAAAGGGTGGTGGGTTTAAGACCTGCAAGTGTCCAAATTCATCCTCCAGCAAAGGTAGAAGTCATTTTCTCTAACTCAGTGGTTTTCACCTGGGGTGTTTCTACCTCTGGAAGACAGCTTTCGGTGTTGATATTAACACCGGCATCCGGTGGGCGGAGACCAGGGCTGCTGCGAAGCCTCGTACAAGCACAGGACAGCCTCACCACGGAGAATTATCCCGTCCAGATTGCCAGTAGTGTCAAGGTTAAGAAATCCTGCTCTAAATTGATGTATTCTAATATTTAATTCTATTTTTTCTGCTTAGCAACATCTCTTTTATCTACAAGTTTATACTCCCATCCTAATAACTTTATAATTTTGATTAGATGTCAGTTGACTATATTTCTTCTAATTGGTTATAGAACTGAAGGTCTTTACTGGCAACGAAATTTTAGAAAAACTTTAGAAGTTAAACAAAATCCAAGTGAAAAAAATGTAAATGAGGCTTTGTTTAATAAAAGGGATCAACTTGTAGTTGCAACCTATTTAGAAAATAATACCCATGCAAACACGGTTCATCAAAAAACATATAATTTGGACAAATCTATTCTCAGATAAAATGTCTATGTTTTAAAAGCTTTTATCACTTGAGAAAAGAAGAAAAATGTCAATAAACTAAGGATTTATCTTAAAAATCTAGAAAAGGAGGGGGGGAAAAGCAAAACTCTGAGGGAAGAAATGATGAAGACAAAACCAGAAATATCTGAATTACAAAAACAGTAGAAGTGTTAAATAAATCAAAAATTAGTTATTTGAAAAGGGCATGGCAATATACAAGTTACCCAAACTTAGATGATTTTAAGATAACGTCTTGTGCTGGATGAAATTAAATTTCCAGGTCCCCCTACCTCCTCAAATTCAAATCCTGAACATTTGAGGAAAGACCCTGAAATCCGTTATTTTATCAAGTACTCCAGCTGATTCTTATAAATGGGCAACTTCAGGAAATCCTGAAAGTAGCCACTCTTTAAAAAGGCTAATCAAGAAAAAAAGGAGAGGAAGCCCAAATAGAGAAGGTTACGAATGTAAGAGAAGTCAGAACCATATTTATGGAAAAGGCTTTTTAAAAGTATGAGTGAAATGTCATCTATTACAGGAAAATCTTTTTATTATGTCTCTGACCTTTGTTGCTATTTCCATTCTGATGATAGATATTTTGAATCTCCTGAATTTGTCCTCCATGACCTCTATTTATCTCTATATATTGTTCACTTATTTATTTATCTAGTTAATTTTGCTTTTCTTATTAATCTCTGCAGACTTTTCCTCTGAGAATTTTGGAGGCTCTGATCTAAACTTCCCTACTTCCAGTGATTTTTTTCTTTGAATTCAGTGGTTGTACTTTTCATCAGAAAACTTTCTTTCCTGTTCTCATACCATTCTATTCACAGGCGCAATATCCACTGAGAACGCAAATTAGGGAATCTCCAAAGCTTTCTTTCTGGTTCAAGAAGCCTATTTCACACCCAAGAATTAGGGATCATGATGAAGAGGGTGTTTGCTCTGAGTCCCTAGATTGATCCCTTTTGGAACCAGCAACTCCTTGCAAATGTCCAGTTGTATTTCTCAGCTTGCTTATCATGCAGGGAGTTCTGTCTATATTTGGGAGCACTGGTAGTGGAGTGGCTTCTGGAAGAGATGAGGACACACTGTGCAGGACACTGCTGGAAGTGTCTAAGCCCAGATAAGGGAGAAAGGAAAGCCATGACTTAACCATGCTTTTTCTATAGGTCAGAGGTTGCATTACCTATGGAGGCTTCATGGTTGCACCAAAGACTTTCTTTGCTGAGCAAGGCAGGTCACTGCCCACTTCTGCAGCTGCCATGAAGCCTCTTGATAGCAGCTGGGGGTGACAGCACCCGTGGTGTCAGGGTGTCCCTGCCTGCACCTGGAGACACTGTTGTGACGAGAGCCTCCAGTAGCCGTCTGCTCTGGAGCTGGACTGCCCGTTCCAGGACACTCGCCAGGAGGGAGGCTGGCTCCCCATCACTGCGCATGCCCCCGCCCTCGCCTCTCTTCTCTGCAGCACGAGCCACAGGGTTAGATGGAGCCCTGCCATTGCCTTCCCAACAACGGTGGGGCCCACAAGTCCAGCAACCTGCCCCATGCCCTCCATCTGGTTTCCATCGCATGACATTTTGCAGAGATCCCATGAAGTTTCTGGCATAGTTTTGAAATGCACAATTCCTGGTTTCTGGTGCTAATGCATTTTCTTCTCTTTTGGATTATTTTCTTTTTAAAAACAAAAATTATTTATTTATTTGTTTGTTTTTATTTTTGGCTGTGTTGTGTCGTCGTTGCTGCGTGCAGGCTTTCTCTAGTTGCGGTGAGCGGGGGCTACTCTTCATTGCGGTGGGCGGGCTTCTTGCTGTCCTGGCTTCTCTTGTTGTGGAGCACAGGCTCTAGGCACGCGGGCTTCAGTAGTTGTGGCACATGGGCTCAGTAGTTGTGGCTCGCGGGCTCAGTAGCTGTGGCTCGCGGGCTCTAGAGCACAGGCTCAGTAGTTGTGGTGCACAGGCTTAGTTGCTCCGCGGCATGTGGGATCTTCCCGGACCAGGGCTCGAACCCATGTCCCCTGCATTGGCAGGTGGATTCTTAACCACTGAGCCACCAGGGAAGCCCTGGATTATTTTCTTGATTTAAAATTGGGGATGGAGGAAGGAGGAGGAGACATGTTAAATGCATATGCTTCGTTCAGTGTTTTAACTGAAAAGTCCACCGCACTCTACTCACAGGGAGTTTTCTTCTTTCTTGCTAAAAATTGAACAAAACAAGATAGAAATGGCACAAACATGTTTCTAAGGAAGCAAGATCTGAAATGTCCTGTGCCTCAGTCCCAGAGAAGCAGCATCCCGAGCTGTTGGAAGAAGCCAAGGACCAACGAGCCCGCCCCTCTGAGATGTGGAGCTCACTCTTCATGCTCCCACGAGCCTTCTTCCTACCTTTTTGAGGACAGTCAGTGGGAAGACTGTCTTCTCACAGTTAGACTCTTTAAACCAGACAGCTTCCTACTAATATTTCATTTTAGAAGGTTGAAATCTGGTTTCACAGGAAACTCATTCCACAGAGACTTTTCCCTTCCACTCAGATACAATTATTGGAAACAAAGATGTACACAGCACCTCCTTTAAAAAAAGGAAAAATAGTTCAAACTCGGGGGCAGCAGAAAATGAAACCTCAGCCATTTGTCAAAAGGCCCATTAAGCCCATTATTTTCTGAAAGGACATCTTTTGGCAGCCTTTTGTCAGTTCCAAATTTAGAGGTGCTCATTAGGATGTGAGAGTGGAAATGATGAAGTTAAGAGAGGCTCCACTGACGCTCTTTTTAAGCCAACCCATGTGTCCTCATCAGGCGGATGCAAAATTCATCAGGAAAATGAGGTCTCCTTGGCTGAAAGCTGCTCCCTCTGTTCCCATTAGCATCCGCACCTCTCAGAACCACTCGATGACCTACCTGCCCCAGAACACCTTGTAGCCCCACAGCTGGATTCTGACTGTAGTAGCTGTAGTGACTCCTGAAGCACTGCCGGGGCCACTCCTGGCTTTTCCTCCTGGAGCTCCAAGGGATCCCTGTCCAGTGCCCTTCTCTTCTGTCCTCAGTCCCTGGCTCCTCCACCTTTCCTGAAGGAGAAGAATAAGGAGTGAGGTCATTGTAACTCACAGGGCTGGAGAATCTCTATCCTCTTGATGGGAAAGCCCTTCGCTTTTGCTCCTTCTCCCAGACTGTTGGTCTCTGATACAAATAGCCCCTCCAGCAGCATCGCTGGCGTTTGCAGGTGGGAGCCTTGGAGTCGGAGCCCACAGTTTTGAACACCTAATCCCCAGCTTCTTCTCTGAAAGACCCTTGAAAAGATAACTGACTTCAGAATGTTTGACACACTTGTGAGAGTCAGAAAACATTACTCATGGAACACTGTACTGCGTTGAATAATATCCTCCAAAAATCCATGTCTACCTGGAATCTGTAAATGTGACCTTATTTGGAAACAAAGTCTTCGCAGGCGCAGTCAAGTTCAGATGAGGTCACACTGGATTAGGGTGAGTCCTAACGCACTGACTGGTGCCCTTATAAGAAGAGGGAAATTTGGACACACACAGGGAGAAGAAGGTCACATGACCATGGAGACAGAGATTGGAGTGATGAGAGTCACTATTCCATAGGTTCAAGGCCAGGGAATGCCAAGGATTGCTGACAACCATCAGAAGCTAGGAAGAGACAAGGAAGATTCTTCCCTAGATCTTTTGGAATGAGAACAGCCCTGCTGACAGATTGATCTCAGACTTCTAGCCTTCAGAACCGTGAGAGACTAATTTCTGTTGTTTAAGCCACCCGGTTTGTAGTAATTTGTCATGGCAGCCTTAGCAAACTAATATAGACACCATTAGCATTGTACCTGGCAAATATTCCACACACGATAAACACACAAGTTTTTTCAGTAGCTAACAATGTGTCTGAAACATAACAGGTGCTCAATAAATACTTGTGGAATGAAATGAGTAAATGTTAAAGCATCTCTTTGAAGTATATTTTAAGAACATATATAAGAATCTATTTCTAAATTTAAAGAGACTTTATGCAGAAAAAATATTTATACTAATATGGTATTTAATGTTAAAAAAATTTTAAATAAAGTCCAAGATTAGCATAATAATTAAGCAAATTATGGTACACCCATATGGCAGAATTACATATAGAAATTTAAAACATTCATAAAGATTTTAATAATATTATTGAATATTATTGTAACATAAAATGTATTATTTTGATCTCATAAAAATTTTTAGCATCATAGAAAATAAGTTATGGTGAAATAAAATGAATAATATAACTATGTTAATTTATATTAAAATATATATTAAAAGGCTGGAGTAGTTAGTTATCTATAGGTCATTGTAAGTGATTGTTTTTCTTTTTTGTATGTTTCTTTTCTATACACATTTGCTACAGTGAGTGTGTATTACATTTATGATAAAGAGAAACTTTACCTTTAAAAAAACAACTCAGGTAGCAAAATAAATACATAGATAAGTTATAGCATATAACCCCCTACTATTCCTTTTGTTGCAGCACGGATTTTGCAAACTACAATAACATGTGCTTCTGTCTGGTAACAGCATTTATAAAATGAATTACTTGGGACCAAGCTGGTATCTGCAGAGTGAAGAGTAATCGTCGATTGGTTTGAGAAGGCATGAGTCTTACAGAGAGCTGTGTTCCCGTGAAACGATGACCAAGGCTCTGCCTCAGCTGGAAAATATATTGATAAGTTGTGTGGAATCAATCAATCAGTAAGTCCCACGTTAATGGTCATCGTGTGCCTGTTATTGTACTAGGAAACCGTAAGTTGAAAATAAACTGAACCAGAGAATTCTAGAATTTAAAGAAGATCAGTGGTCAGCCAATTCAACATCCTACCCAGAAAATGAATCTTCTCTACAATGAAGCTAGTGGGGCATTGTGATAGAACATAAATTTGGTGCCTCCAATAAAGTTAGTGTGTGCACATCCTTATGGGTTTCCTCCCCTTGAACTTGCTCTGGCCCAGTGACCTGTTTCAACCAGTAGAAGGTGGAGGAAGTGACACTATGCCAGTTCTAGACTTAAATCTTAACTTCTCTTTCGTCTAGGGGAAGGCAGACATGATGTAAGAAGTCTGACTACCCTGTGACCACCATTTTGGGAGAAGCCAGCCTAGCCGTGTGTAGCAGCCACGTGGAGGAGAACCGAGGCCTCCAGCCAACAGCCCCAGCTGTGCTTCTAGCTGACGACCAGGACCAACCTGCCAGCCCTCAGTGAGGCCACCTTCAAAGTGGATCCTTTGATGCCCCATGAAATGTCCGTACCTAGCCCTGCTCAGATTACAGAATCCTGAGCAAATCAATAAAATGGTGGTTGTTTAAGCCACTAAGTTTGGGGATAATTTGTTACACTGCAGTAGATAACCAAACAGACATCTAGTCTCAGCTCAGACTCTTCGAGGAACAGGAGACTCTGTGCTTTATAAAGTAATTCATTCCATTTTTTAAAATAGCAATAATTGCTAGAACATTCTTTTCTACATTTAACCCAAATCTGCCTTCCTATCATTCACAACCTGTCTCTATGGAGAGTAAGTCTACGTCCTCCTGCATGGCAGCTCTTCCAGTGTCTACAGGTAATCATGACCGTCACTCCCTACACCTCCCACCCTCATTTTACCCCCATGCCTGAGGCATGCATACAAGCCTTCTCTTTTTAGAGATAAACATCACCAGCTCCTTCAAGTCCCATTCTTTCCTTGAAAGCTCAAACTCTTACAGGTATATCAGATGCCATCTAGAAGCGCACAAGGGAGTTTTCTTCACTTTTAAGAGAACACCAGTATTTCAGGCCATGGTTTGCTCAGAAACATTTTGTCAGAAAATTACTGGTTAGAAAAAATATATATGAATTATTATTTATGTTTGCTGCAAATGCAACCAGTAAAGAAGATGAGTGAGGTTGTTATCTATTTAAGGCAGAGAACTCTCTTTGAGTCGTTTGGGTTGCTCTCAAAAGGCTTCAAAACCCGACTGTCCTTATGCAGACAAAGATTTTCTTTGATATGGCAAGTCTGTTTCTAAGTTACTGCTGGAAACAGGCTGTGACGCTGGGAATTCAATTATTGACCCAACTTCATGGTCAGTCAGTGCTGGTGACTGTACCACAGCAGACATACGGAGCTCTACATTTGCCATGAGATGGCCAAGTGATGGATGGATGCAGCCAGTGTTTCTTTGGTCCTTGTTCAAGTAAGACTGTGTGTATTATGAGAAGATGACACCTTAGCCATTTTAAAGAGTCAATATAAGATGGAATGGTATCTGGGGGCAAAGTGAGTGCATATTATTGCTCCAGATATTTTTTCCCTAAAACATCACAGAATTTCTGTATTGTACAGAAGGGTCTATATGGGGAGGAGTGCCTGGAGTCATACAGCTGGGTTTGTCCCTCCAGCTCTGTCACTCCTTGGCTTTCTTACAATGGACTAAATTATAATACAAAATCTCTCTGAATTAATTTCATCCTTTATGAAATTGAAATAAATACTTTACAGCATTGGTAGAAACACTGACAAACTCTCTGTTAAACATGTTATAAATAATAAAGTGGCATATAAGTATAAAGGTCACAGCGTGTCCATGTAGACACCCTTTAACACACTAGACCTCTTCAAATTCCAACGACCTCACCTTTACTCCACTTTCTCACTATTAAGAATAACCCTAACCATAAGTTTGTTTTCTACATCTGTGACTCTATTTCTGTTTTGTAAATAAGTTCATTTGTACCATTTTACACAGGGAACTCTACTCAATACTCTGTAATGATCTATATGGGAAAAGAATCTATATAAGAGTGGTTAACTGATTCACTTTGCTGTACATCTGAAACTAACACAACATTGTAAATCAACTATACTCCAATAAAATTTTTTTTAAAAAAAAGAATAACCCTAACAAAGTTGTAATCCTCTCAGCGTCAGTATTTTCTGGAGTGGCTCGTGGGGTAGTGAGTGTTCATGCGTTGCCTCTAGGTTTTGGCTTTTCCATCAGGCAGCATATGCATCTATAGCAGGCTTCTTCCACTCTTTATACTCTGATGAATCCCACAGTTTTACCTCTGTCCCAGGCTGAGCCCCCGGCCCTCACTCATTTGACTGGCCACCCCTCATCTCTACTTGGACGGCCCCCAGCATCTCAAACCCATCATGTCCCTGAATTCAGACTCCTGACCTTCCTTCCCAAACCTAGTCTCCTCCAGTCACGTTTGCCAGAAAAGACATAAGACACCCAGTTACATCTGACTTTTATATCAACCATGGTGAATATATTTTTAGTATAAGTAAGTCCAGTGTGCTATTTGGGACATACTTACACTAAAAAATATTTATTGTATATCTGATTGCATGGGATATACTTATACTGAAAAATTATTTGCCAAATATCTATGCAATCTGATATACAGCAATTTTTTAGTAAAAGTACATCCCAAATATCATATGGCACATACTTATAAAAATGATTCACTGTTCGTGTAAAACTCAAAGGTAACCGGGTATCGTGTATTTTTATTTGCTAAATCTGACAAGCCTACCTCCAGAGTTCTCAGCCAAGGGAGAGGCACCTTACCTACCTTACCGTAAATATTCCATTAGCTCCCCATTATCCTCAGGACAAATCCTCAGTCTGGGCTAAGGTCCTCCACAATCGGCTTTCTTCTTCTTTTTTTTTTTTTTTTAACATCTTTATTGCAGTATAATTGCTTTACAATGGTGTGTTAGTTTCTGCTTTATAACAAAGTGAATCAGTTATACATATACATATGTTCCCATATCTCTTCCCTCTTGTATCTCCCTCCCTCCCACCCTCCCTATCCCACCCCTCTAGGTGGTCACAAAGCACTGAGCTGATCTCCCTGTGCTATGCGGTTAGAGAAATGCAAATCAAAACTACAATGAGATATCATCTCACACCGGTCAGAATGGCCATCATCAAAAAATCTAGAAAGAATAAATGCTGGAGAGGGTGTGGAGAAAAGGGAACCCTTTTGCACTGTTGGTGGAAATGTAAATTGATACAGCCACTATGGAGAACAGTATGGAGGGTCCTTAAAAAACTAAAAATAGAACTACCATATGACCCAGCAATCCCACTACTGGGCATATACCCTGAGAAAACCATAATTCAAAAAGAGTCATGTACCACAATGTTCATTGCAGCTCTATTTACAATAGCCAGGACACGGAACCAACCTAAGTGTCCATCATCGGATGAATGGATAAAGAAGATGTGGCACATATATACAATGGAATATTACTCGGCTTTCTTCTTATTCTGCTGTTTCTCCGCTGTGCTCCACCCCCAGCCCCCCACCATGCACCCACCAACCCCCAAGCCCACTGGACTCAGTGTCCCTCGGGCACTGCATTACTTCCAGGGTCTCTGAAATGCACACACACTCATCTCCATATTTGCATCTGGATAGTGGATAAAGTTTACCCATTTCCAGATCTTTGTTAAACTATCTTAAATAGTGGACTTCTTGGAGCCCCCAGGGCAGGGACTTCAGGCCCCTGGGAACTAGCAGCAGAGGGGTTCCTGTGTGATTGAGTTGCTACTGCATGCTCTGTAACTTTGCACATGACTCCAAGTGTGCATGTCTTCATCAGGATTGTGGGAGGCTAGGACCACCGTGGGAATGTGGCTGTGCAGCTGGATCTTGGCTGACAGTGGCCTGTGACGGTTCCTCCCTGACCCTTGGATTGTGGCTGTGTGATACTGCCATTAGCACTGGATGACTGTGAAGTGGTGAGAGCCAGCAAGAGGGAGCACGATGTAATGGCTGAGAACACTGGTTCTAAAATCCTGACTTTATAACGTACTAGCTGTGTGACCATGGGCAAGTCTCTTAACATCTCTGGGCCTCAGCGTTCCCATCTATAAAATCAGAAATGTTAGTTGTCTCTAATTCTTTTCTTTTTTTTTTTTAGGGATCTGTTAACTAACTTTTATTGTGGTAATCATTTTGTAATATATACATATACCAGATTGTACACCTTAAACTTACACAATGTTTTATGTCAATTATGTCTCAATAGAGCTGGAAAAGCAAGTTTTTCATTTTGATGAAAACCATGTTATCATTTTTTTTTTTTCACGGTTTGGGTTTTTGTGCCCTGAAAAATCACTGTCTAGACCATGATCACAAATATTTTCTGCAATAGTTTCTTCTAAAAATTTTATAGGTCTAACTTTAATATTTAAGCCTATCACCTACTTCAATGAAGTTTTATATATCGTGTGAAATGTACGTGAGCTTATCTTTGGGAAGCAACAAAACTGCCAGGCATGCCGCAAATGGTAACTTTCATGTTTATATCACTTCTAATTTTTCTAGCTCTGATCACCATGTATTTTGTTTGGCTGTTAACTTTCTATCTCTCCCCACTTTGGAAAGATTTTGGTGAACAGAATTTCTTACTCACCTTTGTATCCCCAGGGTCTGGAGGAACGGAACGCACAGAAAGTTCTCAGTAGATATTTACCCTAGCTGCTGAGATGGCTGCAGAAACTTGCCTTGCAGATTATAGAATTGCTTTTCAAAGAAAGAGATCTTTAAGCTGCATTTTGAGGGATGAAAGGAGCTTTCCAGACAGAAACGGGTGATTAGAAGTTCAAGAAGAGGAAAAATCAGAGATGGGCCATGAGAAGAGCACGGTGGGTGCTGCTGCCTGTTTGGGATGGTTTCGGAAGCAGCGTCGGAAGCACGGGAGTGGTCCTCTGGGACTCGGATGTCCACTTGCCAGGAGGGGCCTTGGTTGTCCTGCAAGCATCAGCCGGTCCCTGCGGGATCCGAGGCAGACGTGAGTGTCAGGGGCGTTACCTGGCTGAGTGAGGAGATTGTACCGAGGGAGGCAAGTGTGGAAACAGGGAGAAGAGCTAGGAAGTTGCTGCAAAGAAGAGTTGAGAGATGTCGGGAATCAGAATCCCGCCGCACAGGGCAGGGAAGGCCCCGTGCACTGCTGCGTGTCACGGAGGGTGCAGTCCCCACAGCCGGTGCCAGGAACGGTGCCCGCTGCAGGGAAGGGCCGGTCCTGGAGAGAAAGGGCACAGACAGGACAGTTAGAGCGATGGGGAGTGGTGGGTTTAAAAGGGGACTCCCAAAGGACTGAGAGCCTCGGGCTCTGGGCTGTGATCTCCTTGGGTCTCGGAGTCGCCTACATGTATTTATCTCTCAGGGCAGAGTTGGCAACAAGATTCACAAAGCCTCATTCCCAGACTTCTCTAAGCTTCTGACTTGTGGGTTCTGGTTCAGGGGACCACAAGGAGAGTCACGAGAGCAAAATGAGTGAAGTTTGAGGAACAAAAAAGAAATGAC
This sequence comes from Balaenoptera physalus, assembly GCF_965194825.1. Classification (NCBI taxonomy): domain Eukaryota; kingdom Metazoa; phylum Chordata; class Mammalia; order Artiodactyla; family Balaenopteridae; genus Balaenoptera; species Balaenoptera physalus. Next base: position 132,703,696 of record NC_138885.1, on the reverse strand, counting down.
ATCAATCCTAAGGGAGACTTAACGTCTTCTCCTCCTCTTATACCCAAACTGTGCGTGACAGCATCCCTCGAGAGGTGGCACTGCCTCCAAGAAGGAGGGACCCCCATGCTGCTGGGTGTGGACCCTGTGCTGGCCATCATTCTGGATGCTGTTATAACCCAGGGTCCCCTTTGTCTCAGTATTAGCCTCTGAGAGGAGTGCCATCAACCCATTTTACAGATGTGAAGGCAAAGGTGCAGAAAGGCCATGTGACTTGTCCAAGGCCACAGTGCTCATAAGTGGCAGAGTCACGATTCAAAATCAAGCCAACATTTGCACGACACCACCAGACAAGGACCTACCTTGATGACCCTCTGCTCAGCATTTCAGAAGATAGAGGTCTCTCCCAAGGTCATCTTTCCCTCAAGTAATCAAAGCCCCAGAGGCTTTCAAGGCTCCCAGGCTCCTTTGCATTTATAGTCACCTCCACAGAGAAAGTCACATAGACTCGGCCAAGGACGTGGCCAAGGTCATAAGAAGTTCACCATGTAGAGCCGCAGTGCACTCCTCACTGGTCACCAAGATCTGGCCCCTAGCTGATCTCATTCCTGGCGGAGGCAGGTGCCCCGTGAGATGCACAGCCTCTGCCCCTGCGGCTTCTATTCTGGTCTCTGTCTTGCTCTGTCTTGTCTCCTTCGGTCCTCTCCCCTTTTTTTCTGAGATTCCAGGGTTTCTGAAGTGGACTTCTAGGTGAAGTGACCGCTGTGATCAGAAGCTAGAGGTTTTAAATGAAACAGGAAAAGAAATGGGCTCCATAAAGCAGCCATCAGCCACCGTCCCTTGCATTATTTATATGAAAAATATGCACGTTTCTTCCTCTAATTCTGATGAAACCCAGTTTTAGTAAGAACCGGGAGAGCAGAATTCATAATAAAGCCAAATGAGGGTGCAAAGTCAGGCGTTCCTTTTGTGTGTGTGGTTGTCAGTTGAGAGACAAAGAGCTTAAGATGTCAAGGAAAAAGAAAGAGAAACTATGTAGAAATGAGCAGATGCAAAGGTAAATAGTTACTCAGAGATAAATGGATATGCCAGACGCATAAGGCATAGAAGGTTTCAGGGGCGAAATTATAGCTCAGATCCAGGGAGATCACATAAGATATATGATATTGCAGGTAATTGTATTTTACTCTAATCCTCACTGGGAAAGAGACAGAAAGTTTGACTTCATGTCTCCTTCCCTGGTCTTTAGTTTCCTCTTGGCCAGCCTCAATTTTGGGTTATTTCTATGTTAATCTTGAAGTAACTGTGCACTTCTCAGTTATCCCATGAGGCTGTCCGTCATGGCCCTCACCTGGACAGGTGTGGCCAGTCTTCTGAGCTCAGCTGTTTACCTGGATCTGCTTCTCGAGTCCCTCCAGGACTGCCTGGCCGGACACAGATCACATCCCACCTCACTGGATCCTGTCCTCCTGACCTTGAGCTCAGTTTGCCGAATCTGCGTCGATGCCCTCCTCACACAAGTAGACATACATGTGTGCGTGCACACACACCCACAACACACACAGTAGACACCCACAATGTATACACAACACATATACGCACACCCACAATACCCATGCAACACGCATATACACACACAACACACAGTACACACACACCACATATACACACACACAACACAGACGCACAATACATACACAACACACACCCACAACACATACACAACACATATACACACAACACATACACCCACAATATATACACAACATGCATATACCCACAACACATACACAACACACACCCACAACACATACACAACACATATACACACAACACATACACCCACAGCATATACACAACATGTATATACACACAGCACATATACAACACATATACACCCAAAGCACACACACCCACAACACACACACAACACACAGTACACACACTACACGCATATACACACAACACACACCCACAACACATACACAGCACACACCCACATACACAGATCATCGTCATCCTGCTTTGTGGGCTCTAGGACGTAAGCTGACCCGATGTCTCATTTCTCCCTCTACCTAGTTCTGATCCTGGAACCTGCTCTGACCCCCTGCCTTGCAGGTCAGGTCAGCTGAAATTCTTCAGACCCATGGAGCTGATTCCTCACTCAGCTGTGACCTGGTCCTGCTACCACGGGGCACGTGGACAGCTGGTACTCAGGCCGTGTCTGAATGGTGGAGACGTTAATCTAGAGTGAGTCGAACCGTCTGAACAGAGACCCCTTCCTGACTGAACTCCGCTCTCCTAATGGATGCTACTGGGTCGGAGATTGTACCGCTAAGGAGTCACTGCACTGAAATTTTAACTGAAGAGCAGCTCTACCTGTGCATAAGGTAAAATATGTAAAAGGAATTTTTAACATTTATCTGCAGGGATTACAACCTCATGCTCTGGATCGTTCACTGGGATTCAGTAGTTGCATCGCTTGGTCGGCTCTCCACAACTGTTCATCAGGGTGGAACTGGCAGCACACCCGCGGGGCAGGTAGGGTGGCATCAGGGCCGCCCCCTCACTGATGCCAGCACATCCTTTACTGAACTCGGAAGCCAGTGCACTCTCCTGGCTACAGAGAGCATTAAAGTCTAGAACCCAGAAGAAGTTAATTCAGTCCGCTGGAGGACATAACTGTACGACGTCTGGAAATACGCAGGAGTGGCGGTAATTTTTACCACGTGTACTCTTGTCATTTATAAGACATGTTCACAGGCCCCCAGAGGATACGAGCGGAGGACGGGGATTCTCAGAGGTTTCACCTGGGCGGAGGAGATGGGGGAGGGCATGGGGTCTCCATTCTGTCGGAATAAGAGAGGGGACAGAGCACAGGATTCGGAGTCAGAACTTCTTTTGTACTCACTCAGCCTCTTGGTGCTGTGCCATCTTGAATAAGTCACTCCCTCTCTCCACAGACCCGGTGTTCTTGTCTGTAAAATAGGGGTAACAGCAGCCGCCTCACAGAGTCACTCTGTTAATTAACTGAGTTCTTGGGACGCAATCAGCAGCAGTGCCCAGGAAATGGTGCCGTTTCTCTTATCAGCAGTGCCAGTAGGTCACCATTCCTATTTCAGTTAGTAAGTTTCTGGAACCATTTTAATTAAAAACACTCCCCAGGTCTTCCCTGGTGGCGCAGTGGTTAAGAATCCGCCTGCCAATGCAGGGTACACGGGTTCGAGCCCTGGTCCGGGAAGATCCCACATGCCGCAGAGCGGCTGAGCCCATGCGCCACAACTACTGAGCCTGCGCTCTGGAGCCCGCAAGCCACAACTACTGAGCCCACGTGCTACAACTACTGAAGCCCGCGTGCATAGAGCCCGAACTCCGCAACAAGAGAAGCCACCACAATGAGAAGCCCGCGCACCGCAGAGAAGAGTGGCCCCCGCTCACCGCAACTAGAGAAAGCCCGCACGCAGCAACAAACACCCAATGCAGCCAAAAATAAATAATAAATAAATAAATAAATTTATTTTTTAAAAAAATCTCTCCCCAAATTGACCATCTTAGGGACTGGGTGACACTGAGTTGGCGGCTGGGCTGAGCTGGGGGGTCCCAGAGACCACGCACACGTCCTGGCAACCCCCAAAGGCTGGCCTCAGCCAGGATCCTCTGCTGTAGAATCTCAGCACCTCTCCGTGTGGTCTCTGCAGCTTTGGACGTGGTGACTAGGGCTCCGAGAACAAGTGGCCCTAAGACAGGAACCGGGAGCTGCCTGTTTCTTACGGCCTTAATGGGGAAACGAGTACCAAGTCACTTCTTCCAAGTTCTATTGGTCAAACCATCCCACAGCACACCTACGTTCAAGGGGAAGGGGCATGGACGCTGCATCTCAAAGGGAAGCGTGTCAAAGAACCAGGCTATCTTGAATCCACCACTCTCCCTTCTTCCCTCAGGTCTGGTGGCTAAACGTCACTTCTCCACTGAGGCCTGCCCCACCCCCCATTTTAAATGGTTGTTGCCCCTCCCTCCGTTTGGGTTCCCATGCTCCGAACCCCTGCCATGATTTATTTCTCTCCAGGAAGTGGTAACCATCTAATATTGTGTATTTTACCTATTTACATCTTTATTGCCCACCTCACCATGTTGAAATACAGGCTAGTTCGGGATCCATATTTTTGTCCATTTTGTTCCACGCGATTGCCCCGTACCTACAAAGTGCCCGGTACAGGGCAGACATTCAATACAGAGTTGTGGAAAAGATGACTACCAGCTGCTTTCAGTACACCATCAAATGCCCTTTGTCTCCATGCAGACATCTGATGGAAGGCCTCAGGCTCTGGGGCAGTTTTAAAAAGTGACCACATGTTCTTTGGCCTCCCTTCCATCAAGAGGCAAGATTGTGGCCCTTGGATCTGGGCAGCTTATGACAATAGCATGTGGGAAGTGACACTGTGTAACTTCTCAGGCTAGGCCAGAAAGAGAAGGCAACCTCTTCTCTTAGGAAGTTCCACCTGGAACCCAGCCGCCATGCTGAGGAGCCCAAGCCACAGGGAGAGGCCACGTGGAGGGGTCTGGTCAGTAGACCCCGCCTTTCAGTGGTCCCGGCCCAGGGCCCAGACACGTGTGGGATGGAGCCTCTGAAGATCCCAGCCCTTTACCTTTCACATCCTCCCAGGTGAGGCCCCAGATACCACGGAGCAGAGATGAGCCATTTCTGTCCAAATTCTGGATTCACAGAACCTGTGAGTATTAAAAAAAAAGGTTGATGTTTTATGCCCTAAGTTTGGGGTGGTCTGTTACACAGCAACAGGTAACCAGAACCCACATCTTTATTTTCTGAAATCAAATAAATGTGGTCAGACCCCCAACCCACTAAGCTTGTCAGGATATTCCATTTCAGTCGTGCTTTGGGAGGTCCTTTCCTGATCCTCATCTTTGAGTGTGGAACAGTCATTGGAAAGAATCTTCCATCCTGATTGCTTGGTGAATCATCTCTCCCGAGCAGGAGGCCCATCTTCCCAGGCAAGCCCAGGGCGCGTCATGCACCAATGTTCCCTGAACGGGGCTCTGTTCCAGGCTCTGGGACACAACAGAGAAGAAAACGGAGCAAGTCCCTGCCCTCTGGGAGCTTACATTTTAGACCAGCAGTAAATAGACAATCACTGACTAAGGTTTAAGCCTTTCCACTCGGTGGACCAGTTTTTTTTTTTTGTTTAATTTTCTTAAATTGAAGTATAGTCGATTTACATGTTGTGTTAGTTTCTAGTGCAGCAAAGTGATTCAGTTATTTTTGTTGATGCAGTCTATTACTTAGCACATACTCTCTAATTCTGCAAACCATAGCCCTCGATATGCGTATCAACTCACAAAGTAAACCCGGAAGGAAAATGTGTGAGATCATCAAATTCTCATAAACTGAGGCACGTGTGGCCTTTGACTTAGATTTCCTGTTCAGTGAAGCTTGGCACTCACTTTGGAACTGTTCTTTTTGTTCCCCTGACACTTGCATTAGAAGTTTGTCTGACCCTTCACCTCTCTGTCAATTGGTTAATGATCTGAAAGCCATCAGGACTGGAAATTCAGGCAGCCTCAGTGTCATTTAAAGAGCTGTCACTAATGTGTGTGTGTTTTTATTTTTTTGAATTTTATTTTGTTTATTTTTTTATACAGCAGGTTCTTATTAGTTATCTACTTTATACATATTAGTGTATGTATGTCAATCCCAACCTCTCAGTTCATCACACCACCACCACCCCCCTGCCACTTCCCTGCCTTGGTGTCCATATGTTTGTTCTCTACATCTGTGTCTCTATTTCTGCCATGCAAACCGGTTCATCTGTACCATTTTTCTAGGTTCCACATATATGCGTTAATATACGATATTGTTTTTCTCTTTCTGACTTTGTGTGTGTGTTTTTCATTTCAGGCTTTAATTGCCCATATGATTATTATTTTGTAATGAACTGGCAATCAAAGACACACAACAAAATTTAAGTCAGTGCTAGATTAATTTGTGGAAGAAATGAAATTTCCTACATTTGGTCCCTGTCTCTTCACTTTCGTCTCCAACCCAAGTATCTGCATTTCCTCCATTGTATACTCTGGAAGCCCAGGGCTCCCCAGCTGCCAACCTGCCCCACATTCCCTTTTGTCCCTCCTTCTTCCCTAACCACCCAAGCACCTCTTAGGAGCTTTTCCATTTTAATTAGGAAAATAGCTCATAGAATGTGAGACATGGGGCGGGGGGGGGGGGGGAGGGGGGCGGGGCTTTAGGAACAAGTTGGTCCAGTCTCCTCATCTTGAGGCTGGGAAGTCTAAGGACCAGAGAGGTAGCGTGACTTGCCCAAGGTCAGAATTATCTTGGAAGCTGGAGAGAAATCTTAGTGGGGCACAGAGTGTGGGGTGAGGGCAAAGGGGAAGGTGGGAGAAGGGGGGAGTGGAGGCAGGATTTCACATGTCTGACAGCCCGGAAGAATTACGTTTTAGCCTTAAATCACACTCTGTAGGCAGTTCTAATCAAAATGCAAACTCTAAATATAATTCATATGAAGTATGTTCCAGAAATCCTTTTTCCTGAGTATGTGTTCAATTATTAAGACTCTTTCATTGGAGCTTGTATTCTCCTCAAATCGAGAAGAGAAGAGAGTATTTCTCAGGGGCAGAAATTTGGGTGAGTTTTCTCTTTAACCTCCCTCTCTGAACTCTTTCTGCCTTGCTTGAATTCTTCACAGTAAGCATACATAATTTTTACAAAAACTAAAAAGGACCTTTCTAAACAAAAATTGGAACACTTTAATAATATATTTTATTACCTTAATTATACAGGTAATTACAGCTTTGCAGACCTGACCTTACAGAATTGGGTTAAAAACTAAATATGCAAAATACAAAAAAGCAGTTTAAAAAATTCATAGTATAGCTCATGATTAATGTGAATGCCCCTTGGAGCAATTATAATTGTCCACAGGTATATTTTCACCTGAGCACACCCTAGTGTGGTCAGTTCTAGAATCATCCCAGAATGGAAAGAGCTCTTTTGAAGAGCAGCACAAATCTGCTGGGATTGATATGTTGTTGACCTGTAATTTTCAAAGACTTCTAGATTTATCCAGAAAGATGCATAAGAACTGTTTGGAATGGGGGGAGGGGGGAATCCAGATAACTCCCAATAGTAAAGCAATAAAATTAATTAAGAGCAGCTACTGCTGGGAAGTGGAAAGTAGAAATTTAATATTATTTTCCTGAATAATTTATGCTAAGCACTCAATACAATGCCTAATGTATAGGCAGCACTCCGTAGATATTGTCAATCATTATTATTATACGTTCCTGAGGACTACAATTCCCAAAACGCACTACTCCTCTTCCATTCTGCCTACAACTCCCAAAATGAACTGCTCCTCTTCCATCCAGCCCCCCTGCCTACTCATCACCATTCTGGGAAAAGTGGAGATGAGAGCTGGTGGGGAAAGGAGAATGTAGCCCCCAAGCGGGGAGAAGTAGCTGACCACACAATTCCCTTGATGGTGTAGACCCTAGATTCCTAAATTAGGAGATAGAGTGATTTAAAAAAAAAAGTCATCCTGATTTTGTTCAGGCAAAGCCTTGGAGTACCACCATTAGTTGAATCCCCAGAATTGTCTGTTTATTTGTTTGCCTGTTCAATTTTACCTAGCTCTGTTTTGTGTTACAATTGATGTCAATTCCTCCATGATCATGGCGTTAAGATGTCTGCTAGTTAACAGTGTTCCACGTGGTAATGAGTTTTAGTATTTTGCTGTTTTTATGGCTGTGTTAGTGAGAAGTTAGAGGAGGGGCTGCATGATTTCAGACTGGAAATGAGACCAAATTTCTGAGTGATTCTTTGAGTTATTTTACATTTAGAACAAGAAAGGCACCAAGTGTTGCATCAAAAGACATTACACAGTGTAAAAATTACATATGGTAGAGTCTTTCTCATGCCTTAAAATTATACAAAGCATAGATTATTCAGGAAAAGAATAAAATGGCTCCGACTAAGAAGAGGCCAAGTCCCAAATTTTCAGGTAACCATATTTTATCTTAGGAACGGTTTTGAGAGGTAATAAGAATAATATACATTACAATTTTAATGAGATGAATATTGCTATATCTATAAATTAAGTCAAATCATATGAAATTGTCATTTTTGTAGGTCAGAAAATAGTTACATATTGACAATTTCAAATGGTACATCCTAGAAGCTGGATTTTTCACCAAACATTTATTGAGCACTTACTATGTGCAAGACTCTGCTGTGGGGCTCATACTTTTGAGGAAGACCTAGCACTAGCTCTCCAAAAGGCAACTTTTCAGAGATCCCACTGAGCTACTCTTAGATAGAGGTGCGGCTGACAGTTCAACAGGCAAGATGGACACACTGAAAAGCTTTTGTGTTGTTTTTAATGTAGACATAACAATATCGAAGCTCAAGGACACAACAAAAGGTGCTGATGTCAAGAGCTACTGTACATCACAAGGAACAGCCAGAGTTGCTTTGGGGACACATTGCTAGCAGCTGTTTACTCTTGCATGGCATCACTGGATATGGGCTGCTGGTCTAGCAGCTACTGATGTGGCTGCCAGGAAGATTCACCTTCAACTGACAACAGTTTGGTTATAAAACCCACACCAAGAGCTGGTCTGATAAGAGGCTATGATATCAAGTTACGCCGTGAAAAGCCACCATCATTAGCCGTTGCCAACGGAAACCACCACCGGCAGAAGAGAGAGAATTCAGCTGGGAAGATGGGGCCTCCCCTTATCCTACTGTGACCCACTGAAACGGGACATCCAGGGAAAGCAAGAAAATGTTCTTTTATGATAACTTTCACTCTGGAAAAAAAAGACGAACAGTTTGCCAAGGAAATCTATTGAGTTTGAAGACCCCATTTTTTTTTTTAAAGCAAGTCTGCTCTTTTATTTTTTATTTTTATCATTTTTTTAATGTTTTAATTTTTTGGCTATGTTGGGTCTTTGTTGCCGGACGCGGGCTGTCACTAGTTGCGGCGAGCGGGGACTACATTTCATTGCGGTGCACGGGCTTGAGTAGTTGTGGCGCACGGGCTTAGTGGCTCCGCGGCATGGGGGATCTTCCCGGACGAGGGATCAAACCCGTGTCCCCTGCACTGGCAGGCGGATTCTTTGTCACTGTCCCACCAGGGAAGTCCCGAAGACCCCAAATTTTAAGGTGAAGGCTCAGATCAGCTACTGAGAGTTGAAGTGTAACCAGCCTTAGGATTCCCAAGGAAGACTGTGGGCAGACTGTATACAGTGTATGTTCCCTCATTGATAGGAAGCTTGCATCTGATGTAAACCTTCTCGAGGAAAAGACAGGCATTTGGAAATGCTTGCATTTTCTCAGTGAGTCTGTGCATTTTAATTTACCCTTAATTGTGCTCTGTATGGCAAAGGTCAACAAACATCAAAAACCTTAAAAATGTTTAAATATCAAAGTGAGGTTGAGTAACCCATTGTGGTACAAGTAGGTGTAAAACAGATTAATTAAATACAATTAAGGAAATGTTATGGTAATTTAAGCTAACTAAAAAGGAAGAGGAGATGCTCTTTATTCAACCGTAAAATTATCAATGAAGAAAGTTTCATGAGCACCATCTGTTGAGATATTTAATATTAAACTAGATAAATAAGTCAAAAATACTTTCTCCTCTAATTAGAGGAAGATTCCAAACTGAGTCACAGAAAATCCTGAGATAATACAATCATTACTTTTTTACTTGGGAACATGAGATCTTCAAAACTTGGAATTGTCATTAATTCATGGAGAGCTGCTATGAGGTCCCCTTCATAATTTGGGGATAAGAGAAGTATTTTTTTCTGATATCTCTCAAAAATAATCAAGGAAACCAGTGTGCTTCCACAAATCTCACAAAAAAATAAGAAGAAACCTCACTGAAATTGATCATGGCATTGATCATTGATGATTATAGATAACAGCTATAGATATATAGACATAGATATAAACACACACATATACATATACATACATACACACAAACTATGTCTTTGTCTGTCTATTTATCCACACATGTGATACAAAGATAAAGTAATAATTGGATCTATTACATAAAGTAATAATTGGATCTATCCAGATCTTTTACATAAAGCAGCGTGCTTCCAGAAATGAATGGGTATAGGAAACCCTGTTTCTAATGGCCACAAAAAATCTGACCTTCAAACTGAATTGACAGAAGAGCAAAGAAAGCTCATCAGACTCATCATAACAGTCAACGTGAATCAACTTGCAACCTAAATGTCCATTGACAGGTGAATGGATGAAGAAGATGTGGTATATATATATATACACAATGGACTATTACTCAGCTATGAAAAGAATGAAATAATGCCATTTGCAGCAATGTGGATGGACCTAGAGATTATCATACTAAGTGAAGTAAGTCAGATAAATACAAATATCATATGATATCACTTATATGTGGAATCTAAAAAAAAAAAAAGATACAAATGAACTTATTTATAAAGCAGAAATAGACTCACAGACATAGAAAACAAACTTACGGTTACCAAAGGGGAAAGGGAGGGGAGGGATAAATTAAGAGTTTGGGATTAACAGATACACACTACTATATATAAAATAGATAAACAACAAGGACCTACTGTATAGCACAGGGAACTATATTCAATATCTTATAATAACCTATGATGGAAAAGGATCTGAAAAAAATGTGTTCGTGTGTGTGTGTGTGTGTGATAACTAAATCACTTTGCTGTACACCTGAAACATTATAAATCAACTATACTTCAATAAAAAAATTACACATCCTATGACATAACATATATAAAGAAGGCATAACAATGTTAGCTATTATAAATGGAGTTTAGCTATTACTGTAAAAACAATTGCACATCCAGCTCCTGCTGTGCCGTTTGGGGCCACTGACCTCTGCCTGGTAACCCCATTTCTTAGGTGCTTTACCACCTGGAGGGAACACAGGCATGGGGATTCCAGGTGTCAGAAAGGTAGGTCCCTCTGGGGCCATCAATGTTCCTTTCCAATATTTCCAGTTCTTTCCTTCCAGGCAGTCCAAGAATTGTTCTTCCCTGCTCCTTGAAGTCCAGATGTGGTTGCATGACTTGCTTTGGCAGTTGTGAGTGGCAGTGGCATGTGTTACTTCGGGGGGAAACATTTAAGTGGCAGCAGAGAGACCCTCCAGTGCACTCGCTTTCCCTGTCTCACCAGTCAAAGAAATGCAGTGACTGCGGAGGTGACGCCAAGCCACCGCACGGAGGAGGCGTGCAGTGGTCTTTGCACCAACAAGAGCAACAGCTCTGTTGCTTTAAGCCTCCGAGGTTTGAAGCCATCACGGCAACGTTGCCAAGCCTTGTCTGACCGATACAAACCCCAACAGTAAATTAACCAAATTACAGGCTTTAAATCAATCTCCTGTAAGTGTAGTGAGGATAGATCAGTTTCCCAAGGCCTCGTCAATCTTGGGGCAATTGACAACATGAAATGTCTAAATCTTTCAAGTCAAAGAACAGTACCTGAAACTGCAAAGACCCTGTTGGGGTCAAATCCCAGAAGTATCAGCCTTGTCTTGCTAACATTCTTCAAAAAGAAGATCAGGAAGGGGCTGCAGACCTCAGCTCAGGGAAGGCTCCTGACCACGAATGGAGGAGAAGCCACACGCCTTCTGTCTGCAGCAACTGCACACAACACAAAGCAACATCACTGCAACCCCTGGCTGGCTCTGGGCAGAGTTTGGCCCCAGTCACAAAACTGGTTGACATCCAGATTACCTCTGACAGCCTTTAAATAGCCCACAAAGTACGATAGACTCAGGTTGGGTGTTTTTGTTTGTTTTGCATTTGTTTATATACATCCCTGTGCACCAACTGTTGTGCAATTGGAAGTGTGAAAATCTGAGCTAAACCATAGGAAGGAAAAATGGGACTTGTATGTGCACGTGTCCAGCTATTAAATCATTTTGCCCTTCAAAAACTACCAAACCCCTAACAATGGAAGGGAGACAGGGGCACGAATACCTGCTAGTAGCTGGGTTTGTTGTTTCAAGGACTAACACCCCCAACCCAAGGCCTGATCATGCCGTGACATAGAACTTGAAAACTTATGCTCAGTGAAGGACGCCAGACATAAAAGACCCCCTACGTGTGAACCTTTATATGAAATGTCCAGAATATGGAAATCCATAGAGAAGAAAGCAGACACGTGGTTTATGGTGAGAATGAGTGCTGGCTGGATTTGCATCTCAGCCTGACCCACATTCCTGGACCTCCCACCCCTCCGAGTCAGTATTTCCTGCTGTGGTCTCAGGGGCCACCTCTCCCTCCCGGGCCCCTGGTCACTGCTGCCCCAGATCTGGGGATGGAGTGTCGCATTTCATGAGGGCGAGGGTCTGAGTGCTTGCACAGACACAACTGCGGTGCAGCTGTGGGGTTGTCTGCCAATCTCCACGCTCTTGGGAGACTGCATCACAGCCTTACATGAGAGGAGGAGAGTTTGGCCTTATTCTTGGCCTGAATTTCCTCCCCTCGTGAGCTGATTCTGCCAGCGCCGTTAATCTGTCCCTAAACCATGTGTTGGCCCACGGACGATGTTCATCTATCTTCACCCATGACACACAGTTCCTTCCTCTATTAAAACTATACTCTAATTGCAAAGGGGCTCTGCCTGGAAGTCCTCCAGTGCTCCAAGGCTCTGCCTGCATTCTTAGTTTGGCAGGACTTGTCTGAACACAAGAAACACTTGGAGCCGCAGGAAAGCCGAGCAGGTCTAACGGAGGCAGCAAACAAGGATACTGCTCTAAGTAAGCCACCGGAAGGTCCCCTGCCCAGAAGGGATTCTGCCTCCCCTGAAACATTGATGCCAGCCGTTAGCCCAGCGCAAGTGAAGTTCAGGACCAGAGCGTTCCGCTAGACTCATGCTGGCCGATCTGTTACCTACAAGCTCTGGAAATCAGCCTCCGGGTGAGAGGAGAGGCTGCCTGTCTGCGGCCGGCTAGTGCACGTCCACTTCCTACCCAGTCCCGTGAAACAGCACGGTGGCCTCCAGTGAGCAGGTGGACGGACAGACAGAGGAAGGCCTGCCCGGGCTTGTGTCCAGCATTCTGGGGCTCAGGATGGGCAGGAAGTGGGTTTTCCCATCATTTCCCTGTATTTTATGTGGTCTTCATCTCCCAGGAAGTCCTCCTGGGGCCCCAGGGACATCACACGGCCGGGGACGGCAGAAAGAGGACAGCCCTGAGGTGTGGGGAGAACTGGGTAATACGGGGCTGTGCTGGGAGCTTGGGGAACGGGTCAGACTAATCCTACTGACTTTGAAGGAAAGAAGACACTCAGAAGGTCAAGAGAGCAATGACCAGATCTCCCAAGTTGAGTTGGGGTGGCTTCACCTCTCCTCCCTCCCACGTCTTGGCCTCCCAGGGCCACACGCCTGGGTGGAGCCCCGGAAACCAGGGCAAGTGAAGTTCAGAATGGGCATCAGCACATCTGGGTCTGGCCCTTCTTCCCACGTTCTCCTCTCTTTTTCCTCACAAACTTGCCCTTGTGGGGAGTCCGTGTGGAAGAGGCTCCTCCGGCGCGGAGTCTTCATGGCTGGGACCCTCTTGAAGAGTTCCCCTGAAACCTAGATGTAGGGAAAGCGGAAAGGCCGGGGCCGTGCACCCGAGGCCCACGGCAGGCTGCCCAACACTCAGCATAACTCAAGGAACTTGGGCTCGAGTTTAGTATCGGGGAAACCACAGGGCTACCTCTTTTTTTTTTCTGTTTTATTTATTTATTTGCTTGTTTATTTTACATATACATGTATCTATTCTTTTTCAAATTCTTTTCCCAATTAGGTTGTTAATAATATCGAGCAGAGTTCCCTGTGCTATACAGTAGGTCCTTGTTGGACGGACCTAGGGCTACCTCTTAATAGCTGTAGCCTCCTGTCTGTGCACCCAAACTCAGACCATCGTACTGAATTGACCTGAAAATTGTTTCATTTAATCACTAATCTGGCAGCAGAGTTGTATTTTAGCTTCCAGAGAGAATCGCCAGCCTTATTCTAAACACAGATTCATCACACAGAATTTTCCAGGCTTTGTGATGGAGGGCAGAATCCACCTTCACGCTGGTCACTCTATAATTAAGTTATCCCACCTATCAGAGCAGAAACTCTGAAAAGGCTTTCTGCAGAGTTTAGGACTCTATTCTAACTTGACTCGTTGGGAAAGCAGTATCAGGAGTTATGACTTCCTGTCCGTTTGATCTCATTGTCTGAGTCTATAATCGAAAGGTGCCAATGTACGTTTACTCTGAGTGGTTAGATGCCCTGGAAACGCTTCACTGGGCATCTCCATGAACCCATGTTAATTATTTACTAGTCTTAATAGGTTCCTCTTTAACAGTTTACTTGTTAGAGGTCATTGCCAATTCGGAGCCCCTGGATCTGGGTTAAGCCACTTGTTCCCACAGAGCTCACCTGGGAAGAAGGAATCACGAAAGCCTTGCCAACCGTTCGCAAGGCCTCTGGCTTCGTCTAGTTTGTCTGGCCACTGAACGGACAGCAGAAGGTCCTCATGTCTTCTCCAGCCACAGAGGAAACTTGACCCTCATTTCTTCATGGCGGCAGCTCACCGAGTCTTCTCATCGTGGGTCATCCAGCCAGATGCAACCCACTGTACGTAGTAGCCAGGAGGCCTGAGCACTGCCCCCAAATGAAAGAAAAGAAAACACGCAAGAACTTGAACAAGCAGCATTGCACACAACTCACAAGTACGACACTGGACATTTTGCTAGAACTTTCTCTCCCAACAGTCCTTCCTCCTCCCAACAGTCCTGGGAGAGAAACAGTGCAACCCTTGGAGGCCAAGTGCACGTGCTCCCTGGTAAAGGTGGCGATGTACATGCCCTCTGTGGCCAGGCCAACACTGGGGACATCTCCTTCCCCCGGACAGTATGGCTGCCTCTTCCTTTAGCACTGACCTTCTGGCTGACCTTTGCTGACCTCAGGGACGGCACACACTCCTCTGCGTTAGAAAGTCTCCTTCGGTGTTTGTGGAGGTGATTAATGTCCATAGAACTCTGAACACACACGACCGCCTGTTAATGAAAAGCAGAAATGAGAGAGAGGATGTGGTCTTCTCCGTCCTGAGTGAGTCAAGTTCTGGGCCGGGTGCCTCATCCTGAGTCACTGGGCTGCTTCCTGCTGCTTTCTCATCAGCTATGGGTCCTGGAAAACACATTGATGGTTTCCTTTCCTAAGCTCAGCAGAGGGTCTAGCTCAGCTCTTCACAGTTTAATAGAAAAGAATTCAATGTTTGTCGAATGAATCCAGTATATAAAATTTCTCTTCTTATAGATGATCTGGCAGATAGTAAGATCTCTTAAGGAGAAGGCGAAATAAGAATTGCTGTAACGTGCTTTGCTGATCCTGTGTTCTTTTGAGCTTCAGCCAACAAAGTAGCTAAGTAGGTGCTGCTAGTAAACGCGTTAACACCCTTGCTGTAGGTCAGCTGATCATCCTCGATGTCTCCACGCTGACTAGGCACCTTCCTGCTCTGCCCACCTCCTTGCAGAAACCAAATTAATCTACTATCACAGGGACCACACCACAACTCTCATGGGCCCTTTGCCTTTGTAGGTACCCCCCATTCTGATAGAATTTTTGTGGGCCCAGTTATGGGCTGAAGTGTATGGCCCACCCCCAGCCCCACAAATTCACCTGTTGCAGTCCTAACCCCCAGGACCTCAGAATGTGACTGTTTTTGGAGACAGAGCTTTTAATGAAGTAATTAAGATAAAATGAGGCCATGAGCATGTCTCTAGTCCTATCTGACTGGAGTCCCTATAAGAAAAGATTAGGACACACAGAGACATCAGGGGTGAGCTCACAGAGGAAAGACCATGTGAAGAGGCAGCGAGAAGACGGCCGTCTACAAGCCAAGGAGAGAGGCCTCCGAGAAACCGATCCTGCTGACACCTTGATCTTGGACTTGCAGCCTCAGAACTGTGAGGAAATAAATGTCTGTTGAGTAAGCCACCTAGACTATGGCATTTTGTTATGACATTCCAGGCAAACTAATCCAGGCCCTAAAAATTTTCATTTATTTCTGATATGACAAAGAAACTTAAAATGTCTTTGACCCCAAACGTTGATCTTTTTCTGGTTTTAAAAGAAATTGGAACATTTCTGTGGGCCCCTTGAAGTATGGTGGGCTTTGAGCACAGTGCCCCTCGTGCCTGATGGAGAAGTCAGCCCCACCATCACGGAGAGCACCTGGACCATTTTGCACTGAGACTGGTTTTCCCACTGATGCTGGTTTCCATCCCTGTGTTCCACGCAGGGTGCCCTGCGCAGCAGCTCTCATTTCATTATGACCCAAAGCCAGACCGCTGGGATAAACAAGTTTTGCCATTTTGTAATCCAGCCTCCTCCGAGAACCTTTGAGGTCTGAGGCAATTTAGAAATACTTTGATAAACGCCGATTTAATAATCAGCAAGTAGGCCTCAGATAATGATTCATAGTCAGAACAATGTCGCCTCCAGGTGACTGTGCCCCAGCAGTGGGCAAAATCTCTCAGGCCCCTTGATTAAACACATTGATGCATTTGAAATCCAAGTAAGATTCCAGAGGCGGAAAGGACTCGTAAGAGGTCACAGAGAGTGTTTCACTTAGCACAAAGCAATTATACAAATTTTATGTGTGACTTTGATGAGACAGAGGGGTTATTCATTAGATCAAGAAGCCACTTGAGCTCTCTTTATTACCTTGCCATTGTCCCCCAATTCGGCATGGCTTGGGCAGGTCTGGGGCCCAAAGCCAGAGGATTCTGTGGGGAAGTGTAGGCCCATCCAGTGTAGAAGGGGGCTGGGCATGTCAGCCGGGGGAGGCATCTACAAGAACACAGAGGCATGAAAGAGGCTGGCACACTCAAGGCAGGCAAGTGGGTGGGACTGAGTCAGGGATGCAAAATGAGAAGAGAGGACCTAAAGGCAGAAGGGGCTAGACTGGTCCTGGGGGGCTCTTAAGCATCCCATGGGGCTGAGCTTCACAGAGCCCATTCCCAGGAGATCCTGATGTTTCCAGAACAGGAGATGTGAAGCTGTGTGTAGTGGACTGAATAATAACCACCCCCCCCAAAAGATGTCCATGGCCTGATCCCCTAAATCTGTAACTATGTGACCTTAAATGGCAAAAAGGGAATTTGCAGATGTGATTAAGGCAAAGGTTTTGAGATGAAGGGATTAACCTGGATTATTGGGTGGGATCAAGACTCAGAGGAGGAGATGTGGAAAACAGAGGCAAAGATAAGAGACAGAGAGAGAAAGAGACAGAGAAAAAGAGAGAGAGAGGAAATCAAAAATTCTTTGCTGCTGGAAGATGGAGGAAGGGGTCGTGAGCCAAGAAGTGCCAGTGGGCTCTAAAAACTGGAAAGGCAAGAAAGCAGAGCCTCTTCTAGAGCCTCCAGAAGGAACACAGTCCCGCTGACCTATTTTAGGATGGCCCACCAGAACTGTAGTAGAATACGTTTGTGGGTTTTTTTTAAGGCCACTCAGTTTGTGGTCATTTGTTACAGCACCCATAGGAAACTAATACATGTGTAAGAAATGGCATCACCTCTGACCCTGAGCAGGCACAGCTGTCCCCTCTGGAAATACGATCATTCTGCCCAAGGGTCCCCATGACCAGCCAGCCCACAGCCAAATCACTGTACTCCTAGTTTTTCATCTTCAGCAGGAATCTTAGTAGTAAGTTGGGAAAGGCTGTCTCAGGGGCTGCTAGCCCCATACAATTTTAAACCAGAAGTCCACTACTGCAACTTGATAGATTTTTAATAATATTCAAAACAAGAGTAGTTGCCATGGCAAATACCATAAATATCACTTCAGCAACTCAGAGATGCTATTGCTTAAATAACTAATTGAGGTGTTGGCTGTTTTTGCTGCCCTGTAGGTAAACACTGGCTGTACGTGATCTTTTTTTAAGACAATTGACCCTAGATGTTTACTTCTGTCCCTTTTAAATATAATATCCAATGCTTCCAAGGAAATGCTTTTAGTCATAAGTGAGTTCTGTATTCTTCACTTAATCAAGTAATTCATGTTGTCCCAGGGTCACTGGGGAGAAGTTAAAAGATGAGAGTCTTCAGCTCGGTTCATAGAAGGAATTTCTCTGAATTAGGTTTGGGGAATGGAAGCCACAGACTGGACCATTCTGTGGATTAAGCAGGATGGTGTGAGATACTGACAAGATCTTTCCTTGCCCTCAGAAGTTACTCAAGAATGAAGCGCTTGCCATGAAGATGACACACGTCTCCGGGTTTCACCTCTCCAGGGCCACCATCAGAGAGGAGCCCATGTGCAGCATGAAACTCTCTGCTGTCCCCAAGGAACGAGAGGCCAAACTGGTCAGAGGCTCCTGCCATTGAGAGCGGGGCCGGGAGAGTCCAGGTTGATTGCCTTTTGTGCAGAAAACGCTGATGCTGAAGAGCCAAAACCATACTTTCCTCCACATCTCTCCATGGGACCTTCCCCTTAAACCGCCTTTCCTTTGAGAACCAGGATAGCATCACTAACGTCAGAGAATGGTGAACAGCAGCATGTCTATACTCGAAATTCAAGAAAGAAAAGGGTTGACTGTTCTTGGCCATAGTAACCACCACAGTCAGTTTTTATTTTTTTCATTGAAGTATAGTTGATTTACAATATTTCAGGCGTACAGCAAAGTGATTCAGTTATGTGTGTGTGTGTGTGTGTGTGTGTATTCTTTTTCAGATTCTTTTCCATTATAGGGTATTATAAGACATTGAATATAGTTCCCTGTGCTATGCAGTAGGTCCTTGTTGCTTATCTATTTTATATACAGCAGTGTGTATCTGTTAATCTCAAATTCCTAATTCATCCCTCCCCTCACTTCCCCCTTTGGTAACCATAAGTTTGTTTTCTATGTCTGTGGGTCGATTTCTGTGTTGTAAATAAGTTCATTTGTATCATATTTTTAGATTCCACATATAAGTGATATCACATGATATTTGTCTTTCTCTTTCTGGCTTACTTCACTTAGTACGATAATCTCTAGGTCCATCCATGTTGCTGCAAATGACATTATTTCATTCCTTTTTGCGGTTGAGTAGTATTCCATTGTATATATGCACCACATCTTCTTTATCCATTCAATGGACATTTAGGTTGTTTCCATGTCTTGGCTATGGTAAATAGTGCTCCTAGGAACATTGGGGGGCATGTATCTTTTCGAATTAGAGTTTTCTCCAGATATATGACCAGGAGTGGGATCGCTGGATCATCTGGTAACTCTATTTTTAGTTTTTTAAGGAACCTCCACAGTCAGGTTTTAAACTTGTCTCCATCGGTGAAAAACATCTTCCTCCCATCGGTGGGTACACTTTAAGAGCCAGTCAATCAGTAACAGCTAAATCCCAATCAGTAACCACCGTTCCACACTTAAAGGACAACTATTCCTTTGAAGAAAGTCCTTCAATCCCCGAATCCATGCTTCTCAAATCCTATATAAGATCAGCAGCTTGCTTTTTTACAGACTCATGGGTCCACCAAGCATATCTCTCCCTTTCTTAGAGAGCAATGCTCTCAACTTTGGTTTCAGATATCAACAGTAGAGGTTGCCTTTTGCTTGAAAGTAGCTGAACCACTAACCCCACAAAGTCAGTGGTATGCTGGTAAATTTTTAACAACCAGCTCTCCAGATGGAAATAAAAAGTTCTGATGTGTGGCTTTTGCCAATTCCCGTGGTATAAATACTCCCACCAAGGCTATTTCAAGATGTCAAGGCAACATCGATTTGCTCACAAAATTCCTGAAAATTTAATAATCGCCTCTTATGAGGTGGTTGTTGCCATCTCCATCATACCACTGACTTAGTGCTGGGGATGGAAAGGCTCCATCATTATCCAGTGGTAGAGTGGGTATCACGGAAGGTGGATGGGCTTAAGCTACACTGTTGGCAGCATCTAAGAGGACTGCCTACTTGGCAAGAGAGCCCAGAAGCAGGAGGTCAGGAGATGGACCACAGTGGTGGGAGCTGAGGGGTAGATGAGGCTATCAAGTCTTAGCTTGATCTCCCGTCCCTGGGCACGTGGATGCCTGCTGCAGAAAGAGAACTCACGGCTGCTCCAAGCAGACAGAGGACCATCCATCAACAGTCACAGGTCCAGCACCTTGCTTCCACAGAGAGGGGGTTGCCATATATGGGAGCCATGGTTCCACCAAACCAGGAGGGGACAGCCGATCCACACATAGAGATAGAGAAGGGGACAGATTTTCTCCTTTCCCTCCTTAGTGCCCCAACCCCAGGCCAGGAAGAAGGAGGCCAGACCCAACAGCCTCCATTCCAAGCCATTAGAGCTTGCCCAGAACTTTAAGTCAAATATGAGATTGAAACTAGTGAACAAGACTGAATCTCAATAATAAAATGAGATTTCTTCAGTAGGTGAGCAAGCCTGGAAGGTTATGAGATCCAAGTAAAGTTGTGAGAAGGGAGCCTGCCTTTCCTGCAGGGAAAGGCAGATGGGGCTCGACAGAGCCCAGATACAATCAGATCCTGTGGAAAGAGTAAGGTCCCTGTCACAGCACTGCACAGGGAAAGGCCCCCAAAGACGAGTCGCTGAGACACCCAGCCGTCCCCAAGATCCCTGCCTCCATTCGAGGTCCAACCTCATTTAAAATGCCCTACAGACATTGCTCAGAGGGTTCAGGTTGTTGTGCGTGTTGGTGCCATGAAGAGCTCTCCCTCCTCATGGCACCAACAATGGAGCCATTCAGGAATCGAGGCTGCTGACAACTCCGCCACCTTCCCCGCATGGCTTTCAAAGTCAGAGTCACCCTCGGCATTGACGTCCAGCCAGCAGAGGGTCCAAGAGCATGGAAGTTAGGACATGGGGAGCTTCACCAGGCCAGACATGGTACACATCAATTCTGCCCAGATCACATTGGCGAGATGCAGTTACGGACACATTCCTCTGCAAAGGCTGGGAAATGTGACCTCGCTGAGAACTCAGAAAGACAAGGAGATGGTTCAGGTTCTCAGCCGGCAGTGTGGGTCACATCTGCATCCCTACAGATGCACTCACTCCTAATATTCTAGAGTTTACACTTCCACACTTTGTCTTATGCACATTTTTGTCCTTTTTGACGGACTCCTGGACTGCTTTATAAACTGCTTATTTCACAAGGTGGATTATAAACATCTTTTTTAGTCCACTGATACTTCTATATCATGAATTTAATGATTACACAGTAGGCCATTGGACATAGATGCCATAATGTAATTAATCAGCCTATCATGTGACAAGGTCTGACTTATGTGGGTAATTTTTTCTTCTTCGCTAATTAAAAGTCTCATTTATTTTTATTCTTCTTTTAGTAATTCAAGTGCTTGATGTTTTGAGGTTCAACAGTATTTCCTAACCACTCAGACTGCAAAAACAAGCATGGCGTTTAGTGTATTGTGGGCAGGTGGGAGGGGGTGAAGCACAGATCAAATAATCACAAACTTCAGTATACGATGACAAACTAAGATGTTATTTAACTAGTTTTGTTTTTGTTTTTTGTTTTTTTTTTAATTTTTATTTATTTATTTATTTATTTTTGGCTGTGTTAGGTCTTCATTTCTGTGCGAGGGCTTTCTCTAGTTGCGGCGAGTGGGGGCCACTCTTCATCGCGGTGCGCGGGCTTCTCACTATGGTGGCCTCTCTTGTTGTGGAGCACAGGCTCCAGACGCGCAGGCTCAGTAGTTGTGGCTCACGGGCCTAGTTGCTCCGTGGCATGTGGGATCTTCCCAGACCAGGGCTCGAACCCGTGTCCCCTGCATTAGCAGGCAGATTCTCAACCACTGCGCCACCAGGGAAGCCCTAAGATGTTATTAAAGGGAAAGAACACAGTGCTGGGAGGGGATCACAGAACTTGACTGAATGATGGACGGGCTGGGAGGGCTTGGTCATAGGAGGCTTCCCTAAGAAAGTGGCATTTACCTAAAATCTGAGGACTGTCTCAAACCTCTTAAATCGCTGGTCTCAAATCATCTTGCCAGGGGTTTAAAATTTGATGCTTACAACACTTAATTTGAAAGAGAATATATTTTGAATCATAGCACCAACAGCGAAAGAAACATGAGTTTAAATTCTGCTTTCAAGGTCAAGTCTCCTAGCAGAGGCCAGGCATGTAGGAAGGTGTCCCCAAGCTGCCTTATGCCTGCCTGCCATTCTTGGAAAGAACTGAGAGGGGAGAAAATTCCATCCATGCCAGCCAGGGGCCTTTGGGCCCAGAAACCAGACTGAGTCCTGAATGTCCCAGTGTGTGACCAGTGCCTCTGGGTGGTGTGACTTTGCTGCTGAGCTGGCCCAGTGGGGCTGTGGAGACACATTCAACCTGTCACTTGGTAAAGTTTTACCAGAATTAAAAGGCTTTAAGTGGCTAATAGTACTGGGCTGTGGAATTCTTTTTAGTTCCCATTCAGTATTCACACCAAGACCCAACTAGTGTCCAAAACCTGACACCATTACGTAGGAAAGAATTCACTTCAATGAAATGAATCACTAATTGCAAACATAACCTTCAGGCACTTGGGGCGGTGGTGGTTCTAATTTCTCAAGAACAAAGGCATGGCAGTTCGACAGCTTTGTTGACTGTCACAGAAACTTCCCATGAAAGGGGGTCAGTTGCTTCATCCCCGGGAGGTCTGAAGAAGGTTTATTCTGGCCTTAAATGGGACATGAGAGGTGGAGCCTTAGCAAAAAATGAGTCCTTCCTTATAGTAACTTTATCTTCTGCCTTCAAAGTGTTCACAAAAGAAAGATCTTGCTGATCTTAAGACCGCTCAGAAATTTCTGGAACACTTTCCTTTATGTGCAGGAATCTCCTAGAAAATGGTCTGACTGACTCATGCAAAGCAGGCAAAGCCTGGGGAAGCAGCTGTGTGGGTCCCACTAGCACGTGTGTCAGCGGCCTCACTCACAGGCCCTGTCCCCCACTCTCCCAGGTGGGTCCACTCTGATGCTATAACTTCAAGGCCATGGAAAGAACCCTCTGGTCCATAAATGAATGGAGTTGAACAAATCTGTCCACACTGGTCGTTTCAAAAGCAACACCAAATGATATAGAGTAATGACCCTAGACCAGGAGTCCTGGGCCAGAATCCCAGCTCTGTCACCTACTAACTGTGTGACTTTGGACAAGCTCCCTAATCTCTCAGCCTCAGTGTCCTCATCTGTAAAATGGCAATGATGACGAGATCTAACCCGCAGTCTTAGTGGGAGGATTAAAGACGTTGCTATACGGAAAGTACTCAAAATAGTGCTCGGTCGGTGGTAAGAGCTTAATAGGTGTCGTTACTATTAAAGCATCCTTAAAAACCGTCTGGGCGGATGCAGGGCCGCCCTGGACAGCAGGCTTGGAGCACAGGGTCTCATCAGGCTTCACAAGCCCTTCATCTCCCAGGCTAGTGGGACAGATTCCAAAACGGCTGCAGAGACGGGCTTCCCCATCCCTGGCCGCACACAGCACCCCTGCCCTCCCCCGCTTCCCGGCCCTGCTCGCCGGCTGTGCCCTGCAGCCTCAACTGTGGCCCTGATCACTGTCGGGGGATGTGGTGTCAGAACCGTGTGGTCCTCAGGCAAAGTCCTTGGCCCCATTGACCCTCTCTGGTCTCCTGCCCACGGTCAGGAAGACAATGCCCACCTCTCCGGGTCGCTGTGGGGATGGCACCAGCCAAACCCAGGCTGCAGCGCCCAGGCCCTGGTTGCTCAGCCCGTATCCATGCCAGGTGGCCATCTAGTGCCCAAGAAGAGGAACTGAACAGCTCCCATCTCAGGAGGCTGGGGATTCCGGGAAAGTAGGACTGGAAGATTCCACGGCAATTGTTTAATCCCAGGGGCCACTCAATTTAAGAATCCCTTCTAAAGAATCCCAGATCCGGCCTCTCGGGGACTCGATGTGCATTTTTGAACAACTCGGGATGCTAGGGCCCTATTCCACAGTTGTCCCGTTCCTTATATTTTTTAAATTGCTCCTTTACCCCAGCGTTTCCAAAAACGACTAGCAGTTGGAGGTAGAAAGGATAGGGCTGGGCTGGGCCTGACTCTTGGTGCGTGTATCCTTTTTGCCAAGCTTCCATTTTATTTTCATTTCTTTTCCCTGGTTATTAAGCACCTCCATCGTTCCCTATCTGGTACTAAGGTCTGGGAATAGAAAGTAACAGAAGGCACACAGTCTCCACCCTCGTGGGGTGAGGCAAGGCCGGAGAGGAGCAAAGTGCAGTCATTGGACGGGAAGCGAGGAGGGCTTGGACCGGGGTCCTCATCCCCCCTGCACATCACCATCACCCGGCAGGCCTGGAAACTCATGACCAGGCCGCCACACAGACTCTCAAATTCAACTCTTCTGGGCCAGACATAGTGCTCTAAAGGTCCATGGTGCATGATTGCCCCACAGAGAGCGGGCTTAACTCCCATTCCAAACTGGTTAGGATAATAAGACTGGGTCCCAAGAGGACGGGGAAAAGTTTATTGCTCACATCCCAGGACTTCGGGGAGATCGGGTTGGCTGCAAGCCAGTCCAGGAGCTTGAGGGGGTGATGGGGGTGGCTCTGGTAGGGGCAGACAGCAGGTTGGGGTTCCGGCGCATGGGCCAGGATTTGAACTTCCCACTGTGCCAAGGGAGGAGGGTCCCTCAGCCTTCTTACCAGCCTGCCCGAATGTGGGCAGATGGGGAGGGAATGGATGGCATCTGAAGACTCTCAGTGGCCAAATATCACGAATGGAGGCTTCCTTTATTTCATTTCCCCAGGCAGCCAAGGCTGAGAACCACTGCCTGAGACCACCAGTGTTCCCCCACCCCCCCAAAGAGAAGATCCATCGAGGGAACTTGTTAAAACACTGATTCCTAGGTCCTCACCCAGCCCCACTGGATGAGAATTTCCAGGAAAGAGGCTGGGAATCTGTGCCTCGGGCCAGAGGATGGTCGCCCTCTGGGAGGTGTGAGGAAGCTGGGCTAGATGCTGGCCCCGGGAATGCGGACGGTCACCTCCGCTCTGAGTCCCTTCACAGCTGACAAAGGGTTTCACACAAGCTGTGTCACTTGACTTTCACGCCAGCTCGGAGGCAGGGAGGCGGGATGTTCACGTTCATTTTCAGAAGAGGAGCCAGGAGCTCAGGGACGTCAAAGGACTCAGGAATCCACGACGCTTGTTGAAGGCCTGGAGACTCCCCTCTCAAGTGACACTCCCATGGGTACCAGCAGCTCTGTCCTGGGGTGGGGGGTCCCAGGGGAGACTCCCTTTAGCCTTCTGAGCTTGCGTCTCCCACTGGAGATGTCCACGTCCTCTGCGTTTCAGATTTCGCCTTTTTTTTTTAATTAATTTATTTATTTATTTATTTTTGGCTGTGTTGGGTCTTCGTTTCTGTGCGAGGGCTTTCTCTAGTTGCGGCAAGCGGGGGCCACTCTTCATCGCGGTGCGCGGGCCTCTCGCTGTCGCGGCCTCTCTTGCTGCGAAGCACAGGCTCCAGACGCGCAGGCTCAGTAGTTGTGGCTCACGGGCCTAGTTGCTCCACAGCATGTGGGATCCTCCCAGACCAGGGCTCGAGCCCGTGTCCCCTGCATTGGCAGGCAGAGTCTCAACCACTGCGCCACCAGGGAAGCCCAGATCTCGCCATTTTTGAGCTGATAGACACAACTATAAAAGCTTGGGAGTGTCTCCTATGGTCATGAGCCAGGGAGGTGAACAATCTCAGAATGAGCCTCCTAGCCACTCGGCCCCCCGTGGTCACCAGCCCTGTCACATGAGGAGTCAATTGGATTTGTAGAACTTATGGGTGTAATTCACCACTCTTCAGATAGAGTGTGTCCGGCACTAAATCAATGACTTCACACACATTCTTCTGTAGCAGAAAACCTCGGACGGGACCATTCTTGTTCAGCCCAGGAAGTAAGCTACCTACTTGTAAGAAGTTCGTTAATCTGGTCAGTCGAGAGGTCTGTGAGTTCCTGCTGACCTACCACATGGTCCTGGGCACTGGGCGGAGGGAGGAGCTGACTGTAAAATGACCAGAGCATACTTTGTGTTTGGAAGGAATCAAAATCTCGTTGGGTTAGAACAGCCACCTTTGAAAACAGTTTGGCAGCTTCTTAAGAAGTTAAGCACATACTTATCATATAACCCAGCAATTCCACTCCTACGTATCTACAAGAGAAATGAAAACACGTGTCCACACAAAAACTTGAACATGAATGGTTAACAGCATTATTCGCAATAGCCAAAAAGTAGAAACAACACAAATTTCCACCACATGATGAATGGATAAGCAAAGTGCAGTATGTTCATCCAATGGGAAAGTTCCTGACACTGAAAAGGACCAGACTCCTAATAGGTGCAAAAACATGGATGAACTCCGAAAACATGGTGCTAAGCCAGACACAAAAGACTACATGTAGAACGATTTCATGTATTCGAAATTTCTAGAAAAGGCAGAACAGTGGCAGCAGAAAGCAGATCAGTGGCCGCCTCGGTGGGGCTGGGAGTAGGGATGGACCGTCATTTTGGACTGGTGATGGAAATGTTTCTAAACTAGATTGTGGTGATGGTTACATGTCTGTATAAATGTACTAAAAGTCACTGAACTGTACACGTTAAAAGGATATGTAAATAATACCTCAATAAAGCTGTTTGAAAAATCTGGTTGAGTAAAGCAAAATACAATTTAGGAAACACCTGGTGACGATATAGCAGGCCTCGTATTTCAAGGTATTGCTTGATTTTGGATTCACCTTTCTATTCCCCAAAGCAGATCGCGCATGGCCTGTGCCAACGAGAAGCTCAGCACAGACTGAAAACGAGGAAGAGACGCACCGAGCTGGCTGCTTCCTCAGTGCCGCGCATGTCCTAAGCGCTCCTTGCATTATCTCATTCAATCCCCAAGGTGCACCTAGGCGGGCACTGCGTCGTCATCATTATCCCCGGTTTACAGTTGGGGATGGAGAAGATACATAACCCGTCCCAGGTCCCAGACCGGGAAGCAGGGGGCTGGAACTGGCACCCCGAACCACCGTTCTAAGCTGGGCCTGTGCTTTGGCCCATTTTCTCATTTGCCCCTGGCATCGGCCTCCTTTTCCTGTGGGGAGACATCATAGCACACAGGGCTCATTTTGGATGGAGGCCACATCCAGAGTCTCCTGTGTGGCTCTGGTGGGCTCTTTTTTTTTTTTTTTTAGTGTATTATTATTATTTTTAACATCTTTATTGGAGTATAATTGCTTTACAATGGTTAATTTCTGCCATATAACAAAGTGAGTCAGCTATACGTATACATATATTCCCATGTCCCCTCCCTCTTGCGTCTCCCTCCCATCCTCCTTATCCCACCCCTCTAGGTGGTCACAAAGCACCGAGCTGATCTCCCTGTGCTATGAGGCTGCTTCCCACTAGCTATCTACTTTACATTTGGTAGTGTATATATGTCCATGCCACACTCTCACATCGTCCCAGCTTATCCTTCCCCTCTGCCGTGTCCTCAAGTGCATTCTTTATGTCTGTGACTTTATTCCTGTCCTTCCCCTAGGTTCTTCAGAACCATTTTCTTTTTTTTAGATTCCATATATATGTGTTAGCATACGGTATTTGTTTTTCTCTTTCTGACTTACTTCACTCTGTATGACAGACTCTAGGTCCATCCGCCTCACTACATACAAATAACTCAATTTTGTTTCTTTTTAATGGCTGAGTAATATTCCATTGCATATATGTGCCACGTCTTCTTTATCCTTTCATCTGTCGATGGACACTTAGGTTGTACCACGTTCTGGCTATTGTAAATAGTGCTACAATGAACATTCTGGTACATGACTCTTTTTGAATTATGGTTTTCTCAGGGTATATGCCCAGTAGTGGGATTGCTGGGTCATATGGTAGCTCTATTTTTAGTTTTTTAAGGAACCTCCATACTGTTCTTCATGGCTGTATCAATTTACATTCCCACCAACAGTGAAAGAGGGTACCATTTTCTCCACACCCTCTCCAGCATTTATTGTCTGTAGATGTTTTGATGATGGCCATTCTGACCAGTGTGAGGTGATACCTCATTGTACTTTTGATTTGCATTTCTCTAATGATTAGTGATGTTGAACATCCTTTCATGTGTTTGTTGGCAATCTGTATATCTTCTTTGGAGAAATGTCTATTTAGGTCTTCTGCCCATTTTTGGATTGGGTTGTTTGTTTTTTTGATACTGAGCTGCATGAGCTGCTTGTATACCTTGGAGATTAATCCTTTGTCCGTTGCTTCGTTTGCAAATATTTTCTCCCGTTCTGAGGGTTGACCCCCAAGTTGGCCCCTCCAGGCACAACCTCACTCCTCACAGTGCAAGGACGTTTTCAGCTGTGTGGAGGCAGCCCTGTAGGGACACCTTGGTAGCATCTCACACACATGGGGGCCCAAAATCAAGCTGACTGCCTCCTTTTCTGCTCCTCCTCCAGGTCTGTGTGTTTTAGTTTGCTAGGGCTGCCATAGCAAAGTACGGCAGACCTGGTGGCCTGAACAACAGGAAGTTATTTTCTCATAGTTCTGGAGGCCAGCAGTCTGAAATCAGGCTGTCAGCAGCGTTGGTTTCTTCTGAGGCCTCTCGCCTTGTCTTGTACACGGCCGTCCTCACATGGGCATCCTTTGCCCCGTGTGTCGTCTGAGTCCTGATCGCCTCCTCCCGTAAGGATACCAATCCTCTTGGATTAGGGGCCACCCCAATGACCTCATTTTCACTTAATCACCTCTTTAAAGATCCTATCTCCAAATACAGACACCTTCTGAGGTAATAGGGGTTAGCCCTTCAACACATGAATTCTGGGGGAACACATTTTGGCTCATAACCACCATGTCTCAGCAGGGACCTTGTCTTGCCTGCTCCCCTGGTTACTCCAAACCTGAAGGTCCTGTCTGTCCCACTTCCTCCCTCCATGGCCCCATTAAATTCTGAGTAGCTTGTTCATCTCACTGACAATCAGGCCCACCCAGAGCCAGTTAAAGAGCTGTTCAGTGATGGTCATGGAAGATAAGAAGGGAAAGAGAGTAGCTGATGGGAAACTAGGAGGTATCCAAAGGGAGGAAGAAAATGTGAAACGATCCGGGAAAGATGCTGCTAAGAAGGGCTAGAGGACATCTGTGCGCTTCCAGCCAAGGAGACGATGGGGCGGAAGAAGGCTGTGAGCAGGCACCGAGCAGCAAAAGCTCACCTGAACTCTGCGCTCATGAGGGCGAAGAACCAGCCCGGGGTCTGCAAGTGACCAGTTCTCTGCAGAAGAGCACGGAATTGATGGAGGCCATGCAGAGTCTTACGAAGATCCCAGAAATCCAGGCCACCCTGAGGGAGCCGTGGAGTTATGACAGAGACGGGGATCCTGGAAGAGTGTTCCAGGATGCTTTTGAAAGCATAAATAGGAAAAAGCGGAAGAAGTGGAAATGGAAATTGACAGGATTGTGTTTGACATTATAGGAGGGCCTTGGGCAAAGCTCCTGGTAAAGGGACTGACACTCTTCCAGAGCCTGGACCCGCAGGAGCGATAGGGACTCAGAAGGGGGAGGAGGGGGGGGGCAGAGGTGCTGTAGGCCATACAGCATCCCGCCCCCCACCACGCTCTGCAGTGAGGGGCCAGCAGCTGTGCCCACCCACAGTCACTCTCTGAAGCAGCCACCCTTTCCTGAACCTCTGTCACGAGGCATTGCATTCTGGAGAAGGTTCTCTGCTAATATATCTCCTCTGTCTGCAGAGGTTGTAAGAGGCTGTCTTAGGTCTCAGAGGGATTGTCCTTGTGAGGGGTGATGTAATTAAGTGCATTATTTTTATGGGGATAAACAGAAGTCTCTTGCTGTGGGAAGGGCAAAGAATTCTGTCTCAATACAAAATACTTCTGAGAATAGAGTTGATTGCCTGAAAGTTGAGAACACTGCACCTAGTTCCAATCCATTAAACACTATATAAATGGATTTTAATACATTTCTGCTTTACAAACAAACAGTGGTCCCCAGGAGTAGCTGTGCTCTACCTGAACCTGGTCATAGCATGAATATTCCAGGTGCCCAGCATATAGTAAACAGTAAAGGATGGTAATGATATTAGCAGTAAAGAATGATAACGATATTAGCAGTGATGGTAAGAGTTGATGTTGTTATTGCTCTGCTTTTACCCGCAGTGTAGGACCACTCTGTTTTCTTTGGCCTCCTTCTACTCCTGATGCAGGATGCCCTTGCCTGTTTGCGCCCCCCTTTAGGTTTCTATCTCCACCTGACTTCTGTTTTACAGTCTTAGCTGATGGATCTCTGGATTCTCCCCCTAGAAAGTTCTGTTTCTTTTTCAATTCCTATTTCTTCCCCAGTCCTACTTTTTTTTTTTTCACTAGTTCACCCTCAATTTCTCTTCTATGTTCCAAAATCCTCACCTTGAGACTTTTGGTTTGAGTACCCATGAATCCTAAGTCATTTATACTGGACATAATTAGAAAAAGAAAGGGCTGAGAACCGAGAATGTGGTAGAGTTGATGGCTCAGACATGGTGAAGAGGTTTACAAAGAGCCTTGGAGAAGATGAAGAAAATGAATCCAAGCTTTGGGCACATACCTGGGCAGTCTATAGATGGGGTCCATAGCCCGGCTTTGGCACGAAGCTCTCTCACGGGCACAATGGGAGCATATGACCCTTTGTCTTTTGGGCAGGGCTGAGAAATAACAAATGGGAACCAGAAAAACTCATTTCTGGGCTGTTCACCTCAGTGGGGACCTTAACACCTATCAGTGCCTAGTTATTTTGGAATTCTAACAGTTAAGCTACACCCTCTTGCTTTGCACCCCTCTTCTTCTTGGTCCCATTTGAGCTGGAAGTGCCACTGCCATCTCTCTCTACCAAACTCATTCCCATAATTTCTGTTCTTCATCTCCCCTCACTCAACTTTTTACCCTTCCTCTGCCCCCAAAATATTCCATATCCTCCAGGATGGGGGGAACAATTTCATGGTTAATACACCAACCAAAGAATGATACACTTCACCAAATGTTCCTTCTCCATTCTTGCCTTAACACAAGCCTGGCGTACCCTGGGGGTAATGTTCCCCAAGACTCTTCTAGTGGAGACTGATGGGTTTCCGACACCACCATACTCCCCCTCCTCACTACTACATCCAGGATATAACCCCTACTTCTTTATAGCCAGGTGCCCACCAGACATCTCCACCTGGATGTCCTATCTCAACTCACCGTGGCCAACCTTAGCTCATATTCTCACTCCCAAACCTGCCCCTCGCACTGTGGTCCCCATCTCAGTGCATGACTCACCACCAGCTCAGTTGCCAAGCACAGAACCCACAGCCCATCCTTGACTCCCCTCTTGCCCTTACGTGCAGCCAGTCACTAAATCCCACTGGGTCTGCTCTCCAGATGTCTACCGTCTTTTCCACCTCTCTCTACCCACCCTATAATCACTGCACTCATTCAGGGTCCCATTACCTTTCTCCTGGATAAACCCCCCAACTCCGTAATTGCTTTCCCAGCCTCCCCTCTCCCCCGCAAGATCCATTCTCCACCCAGCCAAAGATTTCTAAAATGCAAATCTGATCATGTCATTTCTCTACTTAAAACATTTTAATGACTCTCATTGCCTAGAGTAAAATTCAAATTCTTTACCGTGCATTATAAGGTCATTCATAATGGAACAGGGATAAAATAAAATCTACTTGGTAAGTATTTACATTCCTTCTCCTCTGTGAGCCCGCCCACTGCCCTCCACACACATGTACACCTTTTAATGAAGGAGGCTACCGTGATCTGAGCTTTAATTCACTGCTCAGGGTGATGAGTGAGTCACAGAACTAGAAGAAACCCAGGATGCCTAGATTGATTTGCTTCAAAAACGAACAAGAGCTAGTTGTTAAAGAATTCAAAGACATGCTCCTGGTACCCAGGGAAGCTGGGTTTGGACCTCCGGCTTTAGGCTGCCCAGGAAGGCAGCCCATCTGGTTGCAGGGCCTTTGGTCCAGGGGCAGTGCTGAAAGAGACAACGTTCCAATGGGAACACATTACCATACATATCAAAAACAAGCCAAAGTCTCTGCCTAGAGAGCTTGCATAATTATTTTAGATGTGAAGGGAAGCACATATGTGGGGCTTAAATGTTTAATAAACTATTTCCTTGAAATGTGTGTCTATATTCTCAACTCTTCTTTTGGAAATAATAAAAATAGCTAAATATCTCAGGCACTTTCTCTATGATGTGCATTTTACACATCCTCTCTCTTTAATTCTCTTACCTGTATAATGTCTCTTTTACTCGTAGGGAAATTGAGACTTAGAGAGGTTATGTAAAAAGTACACAGCTAGTAAGTGGCAGAGCCAGAACAAACTCCAGCCTGCCGGGTGCCAAAATCCAGGCAGGTGATGGGTATGCTGGAGCATCTGACATCTCTTTTGAAGCAAGGCAGATACCTTGTGTTGGATTCTCTAGGAGCAAAGCCTGAATCAGGGACTCGGGTGCAGGTGATATGTTGAGAGGATGCTCTTTAAGAGACACTTGTAAGGAAGGAAGCAGCAGAGGAGGGAAGGCGAAGGAGCAAAGGAAGAACATGTCCTCGGGTGAAGTCTAGACATGGGTTAATCCATGGAGTTAGGGGAAGGGTGTCTCTGGAACATAAAATGCTCCTTAGAATTGTGCCAGCTAGAAACAGGGAAGCTGGCTCTTATACTCTCTGTATTAGTCAGCCATTGAGAGATGGCTCTCCCAGAAGGTAAAGAGAATCTAGCAGATTCTACTACTCCAAAAATAATTAAGCAAACAAACAGTGGAATTTCTCAAATCCTCTAAATCTAAGTTGGGGATAAAAATGCCATTCTTCCCTGCCCATCAAAACAAGTCTGTGAGCCCCTTAGGAGTTCCTAAAGCACTACACTGCAATCACAAAGAAGTGGCCAGTGATAGGCAGAATCCTAAGACGGTCCCCAGGATCCCTATCCCAGCATCGACGCCCTGAGTAATCCCTCCCCTGGGTGCCAGCAGGAAGAAGCAGGCAGCTGTGCTGTAAAATGGTGATGGGGAGGGCCATAGAGCAGAAGACTGCAGGAGGTATCTGGAAGCTGTTGAGAGCAGTCCCCTGCTGACAGCCAGGGAAAAAAGAAAGCAGAAGCCTCTATCCCACAGGCATAAGATCAGTCCTACTAATAGCAGGAGGGGGCTTGGATGCAGACTCTTCCCCTGTCAAGCCCCCAGATGAGAACACAGCCTAATCAACACCTTGACTGCAACCTTGTGAGGCCCTGGGCAGCAGACTCACCTAAGCCATTTCCAAATTCCTGTCACATGGAAACTGAGATGATAAATGTGTTGCTTTAAGCTGCTAAATTTGTGATGATTTTATAGGCAGCAATTGAAAATTAACATAGGGCAACATTAAGTAATGGACTAAATTTGTGATTCATGTGATAACTAGCATTTATACGTGCTTAAATATATTCCAGAAATACAAGGACTCTTATTATACCTGTAGGAAAAGGAATTAGAAAACTATTATCAAGTGTGGCATGATATGTTCACCAAGCAACGTGTAGTTAAATGCTACAAAGTTCATTTTGGGACTCTTTACAAAGCTTTATACAGATCAGCTCAAGCACATCAGCACACAACACATCATAATTTAGCAAGCCACAAAGATTTTGATTCTCTAATTTGTTAATAAAATCCCACAGTTCACATCTCAAATAATTGCTCTATATTACTTACTATATAATTATAATAGCTTTATATTTGTTAACAGTAGAAAGTTTCCCATTTATTTAATTTTATTTATTTATTGTAAAGAAATAACACTTAAACGTCAGGGTTAGAATAACAAAGTTACACTAGTTGTATTTTAAATGGCTTCGTCCTACTTCTTATTTTAAAAACCCATAAAGATCGTCAAATATAGAGAGAAAAAGCCAGAGATCAATTTCGAGGTGAAGTTTCTGCCATAGTATAGACTATGTAGATGGACTGGAAATATACACTCTGTCTTCTGAACTTAAAAAAAAATAATTGATTATCTACAATTTCTCACTCCTTTCTCTTTAAAACAGAAAAACAAAACAAAACAAAAACCCTGGAAGCCAAAAAGCCAGATAGGCATCAGTCAGCTCTGCAGACACTGTCTCCTGGAATAGGTAGGTCCAGAGCCCATCATTCTCCCATCAAGCCCTCTCCCCATCACCTACTCTCTCCCACTCCAGTTCTCAGACTAGATGTCACAGCGGGCAGCAGGGAAGGCAAGGGGGGGGATGTGCTTCCTGGGATGCTCCAAACTGCAAGTAAGGGTAGCTTCACGCCAGGACCCCTGTCTGCAGGGGAAGCCAGGCCTTACACCAACCTCACGAGTCAAAGAACTTCAACCCACCACCAATCTAGTTAAGAAAAATAAAATGACTGATGGGGCAGGACAGGAGTCAATGTTAGTCCTGCACTGGCAGGGATCGGAATTTATCTTTACTGAAGCTTATTCTAGACCTGGAGCTGTGCTCATCTGGCTGAGTCAGGGTCTGACTCCACAGCCTGGGCATCTAACCATAGGGCTCCAAGAACTGGGAGTGCCTAAAAGGCTTTGCAAATTGGCCATGGGGATAGATGATAGATAGATAGATAGATAGATAGATAGATAGATAGATAGATAGATAGATAGATAGATAGACAGACAAAGACATAGATCAAGCTGCCTTTATGTTTATATCTGAGAGCTGGAAGCTGCCAGCCTCCCAGAGGACAAGGAGAGGGGCAAATCCTGATCCAGCCATCCTGTTTGTTGGCAGATGCTTTGCCTGGATGGAAGTCTTCTCATTCCTGAATGAATAAGAGGGAAAAAAACCCAACAGCCTCAGCCCTCTGTAGCGTCTGCCTCATGAATATGCAAATGATGATGCAAGTAATTAGCATCAGTAATTAGAAAATGTGTTGGAGGTACTGACGACCTCTCCCAGAGACGCAGTTCCCATCCAGAGCAGCAGAAAGATTTGTTCGCAAATTACTTCCCACCAACTCTATTAGAAATTCATTTCTGGGACATTTATTTATTTATTTATTTATTTATGCTGCACAGGATATTCAAGAATCAATTTATTGCTATCTGGAGATGACTTTCACTGATGAGGACAAAGACATTTCCCTGTCATTCTTCACACGTTCATTAGCATCTGCTCATTTTCCCCAGGGGCTCTAGGGAGCTGCCTTTTTTGACTCCCTGTTGTGTGATTTGCAAATGTAACCTTTGCATCTAAGATCTCATATCCTCTCCTTAGGAAGGGCCTGGGTGTCTTGCCGGGAGACCCGCTGGTACCAGGACACGTCTTCTCTTGCCATCTTCACCTGTGGCGTCAGGGAATCTTGACCCCATCTTTGCAGCCACCATGCCCCTCCATTCCTGGGGGACCCGGAGAACAGCTCTGGGTATCAGGACAGTTTTCTTTTCGATTATCAATGTTCCGGCCCCGCCCCATTAATTCGTGCCCTGGAATCCTAGTTCTGGGGCCTTGCACAACATGCCTGGGCAACGCCTGGAGTAGAGAAAAGGGAATACAACTTTGATTCAGAAACCAGTTGAATTATTTGGTACAAGGCATGTTCTCCCTGAACTCATTTCTTTATCTGTGAAGACACTGTCTAGTCTACATCACAAACATTTTAGAAAATGCTATCTCCCAATTTTACATAAATACTATCCCTTCTAAAAGAGTTGAATCACTTTGCTTTTATTATAATATTTCTTTTAAATATGCAAGCAGAAAGGCCCCAGAGGGAGGGTCAGTGAACCTCAGAGCCAGGTGTTGGTGGGGGGAGGCTGAGGCTGACAGCTGGACTTGGTATGTTTAGTGCCTTTCTATCCTCTACAACAAAAACAAATTGACAAAATGATTAAGGGAGCGCCCGGGAAAGCAGGTCACACAGCTTGGTGTGGAGGCTGGAGGAGAGGGACAGGGAAAGCAGCAAGTGACCGGCAGGGTGAAGAGCCTTCCTGAGCTCAGGGACCCCAGCCAAGGACAGGGGGTGCGGCACGTGGTGGACACCCACCCAAGACTCTAAGCGCAGCAGCAGGATCATGGGAGAACCGTGCTGTCTTCCCACCATGGACTCCCACCATGGAGGAATCATTGAGCAAGAAAACACCAGGAAGAGACTGTTAAGCCAGCAGGTGGGTGTTCAGAGCGTAGATATTGATGGCATTCCCATAAAGTGGTCATTTTGATGGGTGCAGCTGAAAAACCCATGGCCTCCCTTCTTACCAATTACTCTTATTTTCAAAAAGATGCACCTTCAAGTATGGAAAAGTTAGTTTTGATTCCTATGACCTTGGTTTTATAGAATGATCTAACATATACTATTTTTTGTTTGCTTTTTTTAATGTTTGCTGTGTTTCTTTTTTAAAATTTTTATTGGAGCATAGTTGATT
Source organism: Balaenoptera physalus (assembly GCF_965194825.1). Classification (NCBI taxonomy): domain Eukaryota; kingdom Metazoa; phylum Chordata; class Mammalia; order Artiodactyla; family Balaenopteridae; genus Balaenoptera; species Balaenoptera physalus. The sequence continues at coordinate 132,667,258 of NC_138885.1, read as the reverse complement.
TACACTGTTGTGTTAGTTTCAGGTGTACACACTAATATACATATAATAGATAACTGATAAGGACCTACTGTATAGCACAGGGAACTCTACTCAATACTGTGTAATGGCCTACATGGGAAAAGAATCTAACAAAGAGTGGATATATGTATATGTATAACTGATTCACTTTACCATACACCTAACATATACTATTATTTAAAGAGAGAACTAAAAGATTGCCTGCCATATCAGTAAACAAAAGATGTTTGCAGCCATCAAGCTATCACGTTACAGCCACTGCAGCCACCCCGGATGGTGCACCTGAGGAAACTCAAGATGAGAAAACACAGGATACTGGCCCCAGATAGCTGAGGTGCATATCAAAGGAATGATTTCAGTAAGCCCAGACTCTTGCATCTTCCCATACAGAGAAAAGCACTAAAATCCTTAAGATATCTGGTTTTCTTCTATTAACAGTAATCTTTTGATGTTCCGACTACCTGGCCTTGTTGCAAAAACTCCTATATATCCTGGCTTATATCCGCTATCTGAGATGCCATCTCCTGAACTTGAAGTCCTACGAATGTCCCCAAATAAAACATAACTCTCAACTTTTCGGTTGTGAATTTTTTTCCATCAACAAAAGTCTTTTAAATTTTATTATTAGTTTTCCTTCCCCCTCCTAACTGAATCAAAAAAGGCGGTCTTCACTCCTTTCTACTTCTCACCCAGAGGAACACATGTCCTTGGCAAATACGTTTTCAATGGATAAATGAGGTATTTAATAAAACTCCAGGATTGCAAATAAAAATATAAAATCCAGTTAGCTCAAATTACTTCTTCATAGACCTTTATATTAATCAGATTTGACTATAAAAGTCTGCATCCTCCAATCAGGAAACTAAAGAAATGAGATTGTGATAGGGCTCAGGGGGTGCTTTAGATGTTTCATTTCTCCTCCTCTTTTCTGGTTCCAGCTTTTCCCAGGCTCTTGCTGTTTATTGTTTGTTTGTTTTTTTAGCAGTCTGATACAATCAACCAAATGGTACCAGGAGGAATTCCTCATGATGAAGGATGGACACTATATTTTCTGCACCAATCAGAGTTTGCCCTCCATCACAACACAGATGAGGTTTCTCAGCTACGGCCTCATTCTTTTTCCCATTTTTCAACTGCCTGGTTTTCTATCTCTCCCTTTCTCAAAAGATTCCCTAATCAATTATATAATTCCAGGATATCTTTGCGATATTCACATTACTGAACATCACAGGGAGGGGTGGTCTCCAAGGGAGGTCTGCCCTCAGAGCTGTGAATTTTGATCTTTTTTTTCCTGACTTGTAAATCATGGAGATGTGCTCACTTGCATAAATCGATAGGAATGTATATCTGATCTTTTATTTCATGATATTGTGTACCTAATTCAGTAGAGAGTACCCATGTCTTCAGCATTTCATATAGATGTTACAGAAAATAATTCATATCTCCATCATTTTAATATTCAAAACAAGCTTAACACGGGCACTTTTACACTTTGAGATTTAAGCCAAAAGTTGGGATAAAAGTAGAAGAAGGCTAAAAGCGAGAAATAGAACAGAATTTGCTTTATTGGTCATCCTTTGTTGAGGGGCTGTGTGTAGGACTGGGAGCTGGAGGCAGGACGCACAGCGTCCACGTCAACCTCTCCAGGGACTCTGTCCAAACACAAGCTGTGTCTCATACAATCATCTCCCCATTTTGCGTGGAAAGAGGTGGGGTGTGTGGGGAGGAGGGAAAAAGTTACAGACACCTCAGAATCACCCTTCATATAATAACCCAGATGACTCCAGAAAATCCAGGCCAGATTAACCTCCTTTAAAGCCCAGCAGGGAGGGAGTAAGCTCATCTCCCCTCCAGACTCTGTCATCAGGCAGCGCCTGCTTAGGACCGATTTCTGCACAAAGCCTGAAGATCAAGCGCTGGGAGGTCAAGGAGTGACTACACTGGTGGGGTCAGACCCCTCACTTGGTTCAACTAAGGCACCTGTAAAACATGTTCTAGATCACTCGGAAACTTGGTAGAAACGAGGACCTCTACTTGGGCAAGCGTGAGTACGTTATGGATATTATTGATAGTGCCTAAAGCTAGCTGAAGCAATATATTGACTTAGTAGAAAACAGTAATTCCTGGATAAACAAGGCAGTTGTTGATGGTCTAAAACTAAAATAATGAAAAACAGCCATTGCTGCCATTTCTAACCCCTTTCCTCACTCTGGACACTACGCTAAATGCTAAATGCTTTGCAGCTATTAATTTATCCTCTATTTGGTGGGCATATATACTCCGTGTGACCCAGCAGGAAACTGTGACCCAGGGAAGCCACCCAGTTCTCCTGAGGTCACGAAGACACTAGCACCAAAGCGCAGAGGCCAGCGAGGCGTATGGGACCCTCGTGCCAGTGCCCATGGGAAAGGCGGCTCCAGGCTGGCGAATGCTCAGAGAGGTTCCCACTCCAGCCCCAGGCACGGGCCGGCTCAACTGACTCAGGAGAGAGTCTTGACACTGTTAATCGTGAAGAAAACCAAACTTCTTCAACTAAAAGAATGCTCCTTTATTCTGATATTGCCCTTCTGAAATTGTCTTTTATGATAGAATGTCCTTTCTTTGGTCAACTGATGGTGCTAAGACAAAGTGGTTTGTTTCTTTTAATGCCATTTTTAAGAAATGAATATCTGTCAACATATATGGTCTCCCAAATACATATCGATAAGCCATTGTGAGCCACGTTCTCCAAGGGTCTGTGAGGGACACAACCAGCATCTGCCTCTATCATGTGTCAGCAAAGGAAGGATGGAGTCGGGGCCCGGGACAGGGCGAGGAGGAGATGTCCACCATTGTCCTGGCCCCAGGGCTGTTCTCAGCCAGTCCTTCCCCATTGTCACCTGGTCAGAGGGTAAGGTTTACATTTCACATCCCATTCCTGGGGCCAGGAGCCCAGGTCCCACCCTCTACTCAGAGGTGGGATTACAGAGGCCTTACCTGTGGGACCAGAGGACCTATCAGTGGGGTCCATACCCAAGGAAGCTATGTGGTCGCTGCATGCCTTCCACTCTGCCCTCAGGCTGCCCGTAGGTCCTCCTTCATCTGCACAGGGAGGATTCTGCCCCTTCCTCCTCTTTCTACCCAGTGACCCCTTTCCAGCATCTTCCCTTCCCCCCAGCTGACCTTTCTAGTCCTCAAAGTGGAAAACTGGTTCTACAAAAACCCCATGGCTTTGTGCTTGGGTTACTTTCTTCAGAAGTTTCTTTGAGTCTTTACCTCAGTTTGGTGTAGACTGAGGTGGCCTGGGGATTGGGGAAAGACCGGAGGAGAGGATTAATAATAGTCCAGCTGTGCTGTGGACTAAATGTTTGTGTTCCCCAACTCCAAGTTCATTTGTTGAAGCTTAAATCTCCAATGTGATGGTATTTGGAGGTGGGGACTTTGGGAGGTGATTAGGTCATGAGGATGGAACCCTCATGAATGGGATTAGTGCCCTTGTGGAAAGAGGAAGAGACTTGGGATCACTCTCTTTTTGCTCTCTGCCATGTGAGGACACAATGAGAAGACTACAAACCAGGAAGCAATTCCTCACCAGACACCAGATCTGGGAACTTGATCTTGAACTTCCAGCCTCCAGAACTGTGAGAAGTAAATGTCTGTGTCTAAGCCCCCTCGTCCACAGTAATTCATTATAGCAGCATGGTAATTCATTATAGCAAATACTCAATATAGAGTATTTGCTGGCAGATTCTGAGCCTTGCCCAGCACTGAGTGAAGCACTGGACTTCCACTCCTTCATTTAGTCCTGACAATAACTTTTTGTGGGAAGTTCTATTACCCTGACTTTGTAGATGAGAAGACTGAAATATAATGACCTTTGGTAAATTTGTCCATAGGGTCATAGTTGGTGCATCAGGATCATGTCCCAGGTCCTTCTAACTGCAAAGCCAGTTGGCCTCCATCCATGCAAACAGCAGGTGCCAACACCTGTGCAGTGCAGGGTACTGGGTCAACCCTCCTCCTTCTACGTGGAGGCACTTCCTTTATACGTAACAAGGTGCCTCTCTTCAAGGCTAGCTGAGCAAGTTTAACTGTGCCCCATCCTACCCAGAGCCCCTCCAGAGAGGATGTTTCCATGGTGAGAAAATAGAAGGTTTTCTCTCTCTTCCTTAAAAGAAAGTCAGGGGTCAGCAGTCCAGGCTGGTACTACAGCTTCATGATGATCAAGGGCCCAGGCGCCTTCTCTATTCCTGTTTTACCTGACTAATACCTGGCTTCCATTTTATGTTTGCTTCATAGTCCAAGATGGACAGCTACTAGAGCTCCATCAGTCTGAATTCCAGACTATAAGGAAGAAGGAGGACAAGGAGTAGCAAAAAGGGGGCATACCTCTCAGTGGAGCTTCTTGGAAGTCCCCTGCGATTCTTCTGCTTATACCACATTGACCAGGACTTAATTACATAGCCACGTCTACCTGCAAGAAGAGTTGGGAAATGTCATCTTTATTCCAAGTGGCTAAAATCAGGGTTATTTCTCTGATTTTCTAAAGAAAGGCAGTAGAAGCAATATTGCACAGGAAAATAGCAATCTCTATCACAATTGGCAATCTTTATAAGATCTGATTTATGCATTTACAAAAAAGATTGGCAAATTAAAAATATCAACAAAGCAAAGAAAGCTGTATCATACTAGAAGCTACCTAATATTCCCAAACATGTTGGTTTATCTATTATAGCAGGGATTGGGGAAACTTTTTAACAGTTGAAATATTTGAGTTTATTAAACAATTTTTCAACAATGCAAGTGAGCATTGTGACAAGTGGTTTGTAAATATTAGTATAAACTTAGATTGTCATGTTTTACCAAACACTGAGTGTTACAGACTTTGAAAATACAGTTCAAAGGGAAATGAGAGATATTTTTATTGTTTTTGAAAGGAAAAGAAATACTGTATTTATGATGTGAGAGAAACAATAAAAGTTTCAAAGCAACTTGGAGAGAAAAAAGGAGTTATGCCAAAATTAATTTCTGAGGATTTTGAAGTCATAAAAGCCTTCTCTTTAGACGGGAAGAAATATTGGAGAGGCAAGGAGAAGTGTGACTGAGGATTGTGGTATAACTGTGGTTAGTGGATTAAGAGAACAGGATGAAATCAGTGCATATTACCAATGTTTGGATACTTACTACAAGACTAAATTTTAATTTTTAAGGTAACTGTTACTGAAAAAAGAAATATATATATATATATATATATATAAAATTATATTTAAACAGAAGGGACCATTAGATAAGGTATAAAAAATTACATGTGTGCAATAACTTTACAAATTCATTGCAAAACACAATGCCAGAAATTCAATATACCTAGAACTCTCAAATCACTTCTCTGTTGCTATCTATCTAAGTGATCTTGGCTGTTTGTAACACGGTCTTCAAAAGTAAGTTACTGTGTTGTCAGCACTATTAGATTTGGGGTTGACCTAGCCAATCATTACAGTGAGGGCAGAGGGCTCATTTTTAATTCTACTGCCTAAAAATAAACTTACATAGCTCAAGGAGGAACAGAGGCTAGAAGCTCACTGACCTGACAGATTCCTATGGAGTGGAAATTGTAACCAAATTCATGGATCCTGAAGGATTCACTGCTGGTGTACAAAACTTGGCTGCTGAAACTGAGGAAAGGTGATGGTTTATTAGCTTAATTTCCCCATGAGAATTTTATACTTCAGTTACTGCGAGTTAAAGTTAGAAATGTAAACTAGAACTCCAAGATCGCTCCTGTGGTTACAATTGTGTCTCTTTCCTTATTTCTATGAAGTAAAATTTTTAAAATTAAAAGTTTATTTTGTGAAAATATTTTATACTATCCAAAACAAATACTGGATGTTTCTAGCCAAGATGGATTAACAGAGACACTCCTGCCTTAAACAACCAGAAGATGATCAAAATATATGACATAATGTATTTTAGAAAGTGGATAATTGGAAGCACAGGCTCCCTGAGAGGAAAGAAACAAAAAAAAACCCTAAGATTTCCCCAGCTTATGGACTTGAAACAGTTTCCAGTCTGCAGGACAGAAAAGGGAACCCAAACAGAGCCCACTGGTCTCCCTGAGTTGAGGAAAAGGAGACTGAAGTTTGGAAAGGCAAAAGTGGCTAGAATTTTCCTGGTAAAATACTAGAAGGGAAAGAGCTACCAAGAAAGAGTGAGAATTCTGGAGACTGCCAAAGAAGAGCCTTCACATCTTGGGCTGAGTGTTGACCTGTGAATATGTGAGAGGAAGCTGAGTCCAGGAAAGAATCACCAAGAAGTGAAGGCAGAAGGAGTCCCTGAATTCACGTAGGGTTGGGAATAGCTTGTGTTCCCACCATGCAGAATGGAAAGACCTTGAGACCTATGGGGCATTGGGTAAAATCCTCAAAGAGTATTGCTTTAGTAGTGGGGCTACTTGTCTGGGCATTAGCTCTAGACTAAAAGTTGCACTGGATGATCCCTAACAAAGCTTAAAAGAAGGCTCAGAAATATCTAACCAATTCCAACTAATTTAACCAAGTGATAGAATAAAATTCGACACTAGTAATGGAATACAAAAAAAATCTAGCACTCAAGAACAAAAAATCGACAATGTCCTGTGTTCATCAGAAGCTAATAGACAAACAAGGAAGCACGAGAAAAATTAATCAATAGAAACTGAGCCAGAAATGAGAGGGATAATAAAACTAGTGAAAAAGGATGATGAAATGGCTATCATAAATAGTCTACATATGTTCAAGAAGGTATAAGAAAACATGAGCGTGATGAGGCAAGAACTATAATATATCAAAAGACCCAAATAGAACACCTGGAGGTGAAACATAAAATATCTGAAATGAAAAATGCACTAGATGCAATTAACATCAAATAGGTGCTACAGAAAAAAAGACAAATGTGAAAACAAAGCAACAGAAACTATCCTAAATGAAACAGAAAGAAAAAGAACAAGAAAAAAAAAGTTCAGACTATCAATTACTATGGGACAAAGTCAGCTGGTCTGAGATACATACATGGAATCCCAAGAGAAAAGGGCAGAGGACAGAAAAGATATTTGAAGAAAAAATGGCTAACTCTAAGGTTTTCCAGATTTGATGAAAACTATAAACTTCCAAATCAAAGAAGGTCAAGCAAAATTAACTTGAAGAAAACCGTAACAAGGTACATAATAATAAAATTTCTAAAACCTAGTGACAAAGAAAAAATATATATTAAAATCTGCCTAAGAGGAAGGATACTTCATGATCAGAGAGAAACGGATAATAATGACAGCAGAATTCCCATCTGAAGTTATGCAAGCCAGATGACAGTGAGGCAATATTTTTTCTAAAACACTGAAAGAAAAAAAACTATTAACCCAGAATTCTTCACTCAGTGAAAAAAAAAGAATTATTTTTTAAATAAAGACTTTTTCAGAAAAACAAATGCTAAGTGAATATATTTCTATCAGAACTCCATTGCAAGAAATATTAAAGGAAGTTGATTGTGCAGAAGGTACCAGATGAAAACTTGGTTTTATCAAAAGGAAGAAAGAGCACTGAAAATGATCAATACTTGAGTAAACATAAAAGACATTTTTCTATCTTTAAAATCTTTTAAAATATAATTACCTGTTTATTAAAAATTAATAACATATTGTTGGCTTGATAACATATTTAAAAGTAAAATATATGAAAATGACAACACAAAGTGTAAGAGAGAGAGAACAGAAATAAACTGTTGTAAATTCTTACATTATATATAAAGTGACATAATATTATTTGAAAGTAGATTCTGATGCTGTGTAACAGGAAATAATGTAGTGTTGCAGGTCAATTACACTTCAAAAACAAACAAACAAACAAACTCATAGAAAAAAAGACCAGAGGTGGGGAGGGTAGGGAGAGGGGGAATTTGATAAACGTGGTCACAAGGTACAAACTTCCAGTTAGAAGTTAAATAAGCACTAGGGCTGTGACGTACAGCATGACAAACATAATTAACACTGTTTTATGTTATCTATGAAAGATGATAAGAGAGTAAATCCTAAGAGTTCTCATCCCAAAGAAAGAAATATTTTTTCTATTTCTTTAATGTATCTGTATGAGATGATGGATGTCCACTAAACTTATTTTAATAATCGTTTCATGATGTATGTAGGTCAAATCATTATGCTGTACACCTTAAATGTATACAGTGCTGTATGTCAGTTATATTTCAATCGAACTGGAATGAATGAATAGAGAGTCCATAATCAGCTGACTGTCAGTAAATGAGACTATCCTAGATGCAGAACTGAGGCTTCCTTGATGAAGGAGAAATTCTGCCTGTGGACAGCAGCTTCAGCTGGTGCTTGAGAGCTCCAGTCTCCCCTTCCAGACGGCCACCTCTGCAACTTCAGATTTGCCCACCCGATTCCCACACTCACATAAGCCAGCTCCTTGCAGCAACCCTCTTAATATCTACCTCCTACTGACTCCCAGTCTCTAGTTGAACCCTGACTGATATACCTATCAGTTAAAGGGCAGAGACTTTCCAAGTAGATAAAACAGCAAAAGTCAACTTTATGCTGTCGACAAGAAATCCACTTTAAACATAAAGACACCAATAGGTTAAAAGTAGAAGGATATAGAAAGGATATATCAAGCAAACACTGATCAAAAGAAAGCTAAAGTGTTTTTATTAATAGCAGACAAAGCAAATTTCAGAGCCAGCAATATTAAAAGGGATAAAGAGGAACATTTCATAGTTATAAAGTTCACCAAGAGAGCATAGCAATTTTAAATATGTATGCATCTAATAACAGAGCTTCAAAATACAAAAACTGGTAGAAAGGAAAAAACAAAATTGACAAATGCACAATTACAGTGTGAGATTTCACTTCTTTTGTACTCAATAAAAGATTTTTAAAAATAGACCAAAAAATCAGTAAATATGTAGAAAACTTGAATAAGGGATCAAAATAGAAATTAAAATGTTGTTTAGACATAGCCTCAGAAGTCACACACTGTCACTTCTGCTATATTCTACTGGGCACACAGGGCCAGTACCGATTCAATGTGCAGGGTATAAACAGGGTATAAATACCAGGAGATGAGAATCATTTGTGGCCATCTTAGAGGCTGGCTATTACAGAATAATAAGACGTGAAATGTCATGCGTGAGATCATCATTATCTAAGATTATAAAGTATGATATACTAATATACTTGATAATACAGTGAAAGAACAATAGCCAATCTCAGAGGTGATGTTTTATAAGCGCATGTTAATCAAAGCAATGCTGTTGTTGCTTTTATATCATAAACAAAGAGATAACTGGAATCAATGCACATTGGTTATAAAAACATTTCTACAACAAGTCAAAATTGATTTTGATACAATGGTGGCACGGCCTGTGACGGCACTGCTAATAGGAGGTGGGGCGGTACAGTTGGGAAAGGATCTTAACAAACTTGCTGAAATATATATTAAAGACTATATAGGTATAATCACTAGAAATATATGTATTTTTCATGCACATCATTTGAGATTTTTTGTTGAGAAGCCTAACAAGAATCAGTGAGGCAACCCAGAGATCAGCAACAGCCTGAAGCTGATGTCATTGCCAGGTGGAGAAACAAAGGTAAGAGGTGGTGCTACCAAAGCACAGGGATGGGGTCCTGCGTTAGAAGCTGGGTGTGTCTGGTCTGAGCTGGATCCAAGGAGGAGCCATGGCCCCTGCCATTGATGCCACCAAAGGCAGAGAGAGAGGAAAAGAAATCTTTGGCTTTTCCCTTCCTTCACCCTCTAATCTCTCAACAGTGCCTGCCTTTAGCCAATTCTATCTGGAAGCCAGTGGATAGGTGTATTAGTTTCCTATTGCTTCTGTAACAAATTAGCACAAACTTACAACTCACAATGACACGTATTTATTATTGTACCATTCAGAAGGTCAGAAGTCCAGAATCTGTTTCTCTGGGCTAAAGTCACAGTGTTGGCAGGACTGGTTCCTTCTGGAGGCTTGAGGGGAGACTGTTTCCTTGCCTTTTCCAGCTCTAGAACTACGTCTCTTGCATTCCTTGGCTCCTAGCCATTTCTTCCCCCTTTAAAGCCAGCAGCGTAACATCCTCAAATTTCTCTCTGAATTTTTGTTCCCACTTTCTGCTTCTGTTGTCACATCTCATTCTCTGACTCTGACCAATTACAGCAGACCCATCTGGATACTTCAGGGTAAACTTCCCATCTCAAGATCTCTTAACTTAATCGCATCTTCAAAGTCCCTTTTGCTATGTAAAGAATTACATTCACAGATCCTGGGAATTAGGAGGTGGACATATCTTTGGGGGGCCAGTAGTCTGTCTACCACAATAAGGGAGCCTGGGAAGTGTCACCTGCAGGGGTCAGGGCTCCTGGGTTATAGACAAGAAAAGGATTGGGAAAGGAATGGATCTTAGGGCAAACAGGCTCAAAACAGGCATTCATCTTTTTCTCCAAATTTTCACTGTTGAAATCTTACAAAAAAGATTTCATTTCTTTGTCTTAATCTCCCTGTGCACTATTTATGAATTTTTGTCTTAATCTCATCCCCTCCCCAAAACAGAATAGACATTTGAGACAATGCTGCTGAACTGGACTTGATTCACTGGCAGACAATGATAACTGGTAAGTTTTTCCTCTGGGTTTGAGCTTACAGAAGCTGAGTGGTTTTTTAAATCATATTTTAATCTTTCACTCATTCCTTCCCTTCCAAATTGTACATGTTTGATTTCCTGTTTGGGGTTTGCCAAAGAACAAAAGGTGCGATCCCAAAATACTGTCATTTAAGACATTTAAAATCTTTATAGTGTTGTTACAATAACAACACTTGGTCTTGTTAGTAAACGTGGATCCCAACTTGTGAGGCGTATGCAGTTCTCCAGTATCTCTCCATACATCACCCTCCTACCTCCTGCCCAGGGATCCACGATCTAGCATCACACCCCCCACTACCCTCTACCCACCATCTCCCACCAAAGCACTGCCCAGATATGCAACTTAGAGGCTGGTCCCTGAGGAAAAGAGACCTTGGCAACTCCAGTGGTTCTTTGGCTTAGGTCAGTATCACTGTTTATGCACACGTAGAGGACCATAGCCCAGAATGGCCCCTGGCATTCTATTCATTGATCAGACCAAGCACATGATAGGGTTCGGCTGGTAAACAAAGAAGGTCAGTTAATGGCTACTCTTCAGAGAGCAGAGGAAATCTTCGATTAGTGACCACCATCTGCATTATTTATTGCCATTAGGCGTAGCCATGAGGGGCCAAAATGTAAGACTTGCAATTAATTGTAGATGTCTAAAAACAAAACAAGACACAAACAAAACAAACAAACAAAACACTAGACTGTAAACTCCATGAGGGCAGGAACTCTGGTAGTCTTGTTCACCACAGAATCTTCAGCATCTAGGACAGTGCCTGGCACCTACTGGGCACTTCAACACATTGAATGAGTATACTGCCTAATTTCACTTAAAAAAAAAAAAATATTTGCTGAGACATTACTCCATAGTTCTTTGGACTGAGAATCTGGAAACTTTACTCATTGCTAGGAGCCATTCTGTCTTTCCTCAAATCATTTATATGGATAAGTTCAAAATACAAAAGAATTTGAAAGAATAGTAAATTAAACATTCATGTGCTCACTATCTAGGTTCAATAATTGTTAACAATTATTTATTGGCATAGAGTTGCTTGTAGTAATCTCTCATGATCCTTTGTATTTCTGCAGTGTCAGTTGTTACTTCTCCTTTTTCATTTCTAATTCTATTGATTTGAGTCTTCTCCCTTTTTTTCTTGATAAGTCTGGCTAATGGTTTGTCAATTTTGTTTATCTTCTCAAAGAACCAACTTTTAGTTTTATTGATCTTTGCTATCGTTTCCTTCATTTCTTTTTCATTTATTTCTGATCTGATCTTTATGATTTCTTTCCTTCTGCTAACTTTGGGGGTTTTTTTGTTCTTCTTTCTCTAATTGCTTTAGGTGCAAGGTTAGGTTGTTTATTTGAGATGTTTCCTGTTTCTTAAGGTAGGATTGTATTGCTATAAACTTCCCTCTTAGAACTGCTTTTGCTGCATCCCATAGGTTTTGGGTTGTCGTGTCTCCATTGTCATTTGTTTCGAGGTTTTTTTGGTTTTTTTAAAATTTTTTTAAAATTAATTAATTAATTTATTTATTTATGGCTGTGTTGGTTTTTCGTTTCTGTGCGAGGGCTTTCTCTAGTTGTGGCAAGTGGGGGCCACTCTTCATCGCGGTGTGTGGGCCTCTCATTATCGTGGCCTCTCTTGTTGCGGAGCACAGGCTCCAGACGCACAGGCTCAGTAATTGTGGCTCATGGGCCTAGTTGCTCTGTGGCATGTGGGATTTTCCCAGACCAGGTCTCGAACCCATGTCCCCTGCATTGGCAGGCAGATTCTCAACCACTGCGCCACCAGGGAAGCCCCTCTAGGTATTTTTTGGTTTCCTCTTTGATTTCTTCAGTGATCACTTGGTTATTAAGTAGTGTATTGTTTAGCCTCCATGTGTTTGTATTTTTTACAGATCTTTTCCTGTAATTGATATCTAGTCTCATAGCGTTGTGGTCAGAAAAGATACTTGATACGATTTCAATTTTCTTAAATTTACCAAGGCTTGATTTGATTTAATATATTTGATTTATTTCTCTCAATATTACACGTATTTATATATGTATAAGTGTATATCATATATATTTTTATATATGAGAGTAGGCATGTGTATCAGAGTTCATCAGAGAGGAAGAACCACTAGAAGTTTATATATCGGCATATCTGTATTTGTTTCCATGTATCTGTAAGGCTGCTATCTTTGTGTCTGATGCTGGAGGTTGAAGTCCATGGGCAGGGCAGGAGTCAGAAGGATAGACTGATGTAAAATGGGGGTGATCAAGGCTGGAACCCCACAAGGGGTGGACAGATGGCGAGTCTTCAGAGAGCAGTGGAAGTCTGCAAGTCATAGACTCACGTCATTCTTACCACCACCAACCTTAGAAAAAGGAGTCCTGCAGAAGCCAGGGCCCTACCTCAAGAGCTGAACACACATCTGGCCCAGGAGTTGGAGAAGCAGGAGGACGATCTTGGGGAAGGTGGAGTGGTTGCAGGCTCAACTGCCTTCTCATGCCGACAAGGTGAGAGGTGAGCCACTGCTCAGGGAGGATATGCAAGAACGACAGAATGGCTGCCACATCCTTCTGCCCTCAAAGCCTCCCAAGAATGTCGTCTGTGGCCCACCCTAACAAGAAGCCTACCAGAAAGGGAATTCTGGGAAATGTAGGTTCACCTAGCCAAGTTGAGACATTACAAAGCCACCGTTTCAAATTGTTTCAAAAATATTGCCATTTCACCTATTAAATACTTCAACTTTTATCCCAAATTCCATTCTTAAATGGCAGGAGAGAACAGCCATTTGAGGAACTTATAATGGCAAATGCTCAGCTTCCATGTGTCGTATGGAGTGAAGTGTCTGAAACAAGCCCCATGCACCATTGCAGTTTGATTTTACTCTTATTTAATAAAATATCTGCTTTTTAAAAAAGAGTTTGTTCAATTCATCTGGCCTGGTCTAACATTCATTTCTATTTTGCTCCATCAAGCACAGAATAAGATTATCAGAACCGTTCTGACAACTGCTAAACTTTTGTTTTCTTCAGGAAAAACAAGTTAACGTGAAATTTCTGATGGAGAGCCTGCTTCCCAACTAACAGCTTGAGTTTTAAAATGAGCCCATTGACAAATGGCTTTTTCTTTCATTCTCAAGCTGTTACAACAAAATTTCCATCCCCTGAAAAGAAAATATTTCAAATCTCTCTTCTTGAAGATCTGTGTTGGAGGGCTTTTGAAATATCCCTGTCTCCTGTTTTGTTTTCATTTCTTGGCACTCCTTGGGTAGGTCATGCTAGAGTGAAGACTAAAACTATTAAAAAATTTATGTATTGTCTCTCATTAGAGTCAGAATATTCCTTCAGCTGCTGAAACTTTAGCTGAATTACGAGAAGCAGATGAAGAATTTGTAGCAAAGCAAAACTCCATAGCAACAAGTAATTAAAGTTGACTATAACAATGACATTTGCTTGGTTTTTTTTTTTTTAATTCTTAACAAAGATACAGCACGAAAGAATGTCTCAGAATTTTGAGGCATATAAGCTGGCAACAAGTAAGAACCATTCATGTTACGTTCAGTCATTCAAAAAATGGGTGCATATTTTAAGCTTCATAAAAACTTTGCTTTGAGAATTGCAACAAAATCAGCTCCCCAGTTAAGCCCAAGTTGAATTCCATGCGTATGTTTCTAATCTGCTTGCAACTCTGAGTGGATTCTCCCCCAGTGATTCTCTCCTCTATCTCTGGTGGTTTGGTTTCCAGACTAGTTCACAAAAGCTTGTTTTACCCACATACACCCAAATTACAGGTCTAATCATACTCTTTCAACTACTTCTCACTACATTGTTTTGAGGAAAGTGAATTCTGAATTCCAAGTTGTGATGCCAAGAACACATCTTCCCCAAACCCAAGAGCCAAAACAGGCAACTGTAGTGGGTTTAAATTTTACTTAGTAAAATGTAACTCTAGGTTAGCACTTCCCAAAGCATCCCTTGGGAAGCTTCCCAAATGAGGGGGGGAGGGGAAGACTGATCAAATAAATTTAGGAAATTGTAGGGGAGGAAAAACAATTTTCCCTCTACCCGTCTGAGTAGAGACCCCTGTCATAAATGACAGATTAACAAGAGAAAAACAAACTGAAGCTTATTAAAATGTATATCTCATATATATATATATACACACACATACATATATGAGGTACACATTTATATATACATACATGGGAGATACCCAGGGAAAAATGAGTAACTCCTCAAAGTGGCCTAAACCACCAGCTTAAATGCCATCTGTAGCTAAAGAAAAGTGTGTGTGAGGTAGGGGAGGCCAGTTACAGAGAAGGTCCTAGGAAACCCACGGTAACGAAGGTAAGGTTGTTACGAAGATTCAACTCAATGCCTTCTCCACTGATAGAAGTTTCCTGTGAAAGATTCAGAACCATCCTTCTCTTCCTGGTACGGAGAGGGAGACACCCTTACAAACAGAGATTTCCTTTATATACGGAAATTTTCCTTTCAAAAGGATAACTTCTACTCCATTTTCAGAACTTCTGCTGTGTCAGCTCTTTCTCAAAATGCTCAACTCAAAACAATCCTTATGCCAGAGAGACATATTTTGGGGTGGCATATTTTGCTACTCTTCAAAATGCTGCATACCCTCTCTGTCTTAGAAATTTTCAGGTCGTATTGGTGTATGTTAAAAAGTGATTAAAGAAGACGGTTATGTGATACAAACAAAATTTATTCATGAAGTGGACAGTCTCCATTCGGAGAACTGCAAAGTGGGCAGAAGGCAGGAAGCTTTTATGGGATAAAGAATAAAGAACAAGGAAGAGAAAAACAGAAAATATCTGACTGACTGAGACCATATAGTAACTTCGTCTGAGGTGACAAGGAACAAGGAAATAAGCATAGAGCTCAGAGTCGGCTTGGTGTTTGGGGGTTGGCTGACCCAACTGATACACTGCTCTTCTGGTCCAGCGGATCATTTACAGAGACACTAAAGTTATGTAAGTTTCAGTTTGCCGAAACATGGCACCCCAGGCAGGAGTGGCTCCATCTTGGGCCTATTTATTAAAATATTAATTAATATTAATATTAATTCTCCCAGACATTCTACGGTAAAGGCAACTGCTTTACTTTTTTAAATCTAATGTTTCCCAAAGATATTTGACTCCAGAACCCCTTTTTTTCTAAGGAAGATCTATCAATGAAACTTAGCAATGTCAAGGTTCTGAGAAACCAGAGCTCCATGGAATGCTGCCCTACGGTCACTCCCTGGGGTGAACGGAATCATTGGTTCTCAAACTTAGCTGCACCTTGGAATCACTGGGTGGGGGGGGTCTTAACACCCAGCTGATGCCCACGGGTTCTGGTTGCCCGGGCATGGGTATGGCCTGGACATCAGGATTTGTTCTGGCTCCCAGGTGATTCCTAAGAGCAGCAAACCTTCTAACTTGTTCCAG
Source organism: Balaenoptera physalus (assembly GCF_965194825.1). NCBI lineage: Eukaryota > Metazoa > Chordata > Mammalia > Artiodactyla > Balaenopteridae > Balaenoptera > Balaenoptera physalus. The sequence goes on along the minus strand of NC_138885.1, from coordinate 132,651,157 downwards.
GGGGCAGACTTGAGGCCAGAGTTGTCGCCTTTACCTCTGATAATCAGTGTTGATGACCGCCACACAGGCTGTTCCCAAGTCTGCCCAGCCAGCATAAGATGCCTTTCAGGGTTACAAGCAACACACTGCAGATGATGATTTGTAAAACCAATTCTAATTACCAACAAAATTTAAAATCTCACAAAAAGTACCATCGTTTTGTTTTCTGTGGTGCCATCTTCTAATTCATGACCGTGAGGATGTGACCAGGGCCACATTATGACTTTCATGGGCCCCTACTCCACAAAAAATATTAAAACTTACATTTTACAACTCCACTGGGATTAAAGACAACTATAATCCTGGCTGGATTAAAAACTAAACCATTTTATTCAACACTGAAAGTTCTTTTTTTTTTTTTCCTTCTGATTTTTACAAGAAATGTAAACATTTTCCTGGGCTCCTAAAAATGTCACGTACCTTACGCCTTCTATACCTAATGAAGAAGCCAGCCCCAATGCGACTTCATTAAAGAATGTGGAACCACGTGTTAGGTTACCTGTGGTACATCGGTAACTTGTAATGGGGCGTGTAATAGCTTGTCATTGGGTTTGAGTGTACAGAACTCAAAGTCACTGTCAATCTGAATTGCAGATTTATCTATTTGCCCAAAGGAAGAACAGAGACCCTGGAGCAATAAGGGCTGACATGTTAAATACTAAGGAGTAGGGGCCTTGTTTTGTTCTAGGTAGTAAAGCCATTTAGCAAGGTCTTGCTGTTGTAATTAAAGTGAAACCGTAGAGATCCCTGCCACTCAAAGTGTGGCCTTCATCCAAGGAGTGCCTGGTATCACCACTGGGAAACTTGTCAGAAGTACAGACGGATGGGGTGCAAGACGTGCTACCTCCAAATATGGAACCTTGGCATATTGAGTACTTTTAGCTGAAGGAGTTTGAGAAAACAGCAGAAACAGCAAGGTCACTTTGACCTTGACCCTCACCCTCCTCCCCTGGACACAGAACTCTCATGTGAAAGGTGCCTTCCCTATGCCCTGAGGAAAGAAGCATCCTTCTCTCCGAAGGAACACTGAGGAGAATCTGAACAAAAGGGGATGCTAATTTTCCCCTAGTTTGTACACTTACCTCGCACTTTTTGACTTATATTTATTTCTACACTACTGTTCACTCCTCATCAAACCCAGTACAAAAAGATTCAGGTTTAACTGTTTCTTCAGGTCTTCATTTCCTTATGAAGGTTCCCATGTTACGTAAAACTTACATTAAATATATTTGTGTGCTTTCCTCCTGTTCATCTGTCTTTTTCAGACCCAGCCAGGAACCCTAAAAGGGTCAACTTTTTCCTTCCCCAAAAAGAATCTCAAGTCCAAGCTCAGACCTAAACGAAACAGAATTTATATTTTAATAAGAACCCCGGGTGATTTTCACGCACATCAAAGTTTGAGATGCACTATGTGAATGAAAAATATTGCTTGCCATATCAGTAAACAAAGGATGTTGTAGCCATCGAGTCATCACATTATAACCACCCCAACGGTGAGCCCTAAGGGAACTCAGGATAGAGGCAGGATGCCCCCCATCTAGCAATTAGCTGCTGCAGACACTCCTGAAGTTGCACCTGAGGACACTCAGGATGAGAAAACACAGGATGCTGGCCCCAAATAGCTGAGGTGCGTATCAAAGGAATGATTTCAGTGAGGCCAGACTCTTGCATCTTCCCATACATAGAAAAGTGCTAATCTCCTTAACTTGAGATATCTGGTTTTCCTTAATTAACAGCAATCTTTTGAGGTTCCGACTAGCTGCTCTTTGTTGCACAAACTGCTGTATGTCCTGGCTTCTCCCTTGCCTCTTCGGAGCAGTGGCTTAGAGCATCTGAGAGGCTGTGTCCCAGGCCTAAGTCCTCAGTTTTGTCTGCCAAATGAAACATAATTCTCAACTTCTAGGTTGTGCATTTTTTTTCAGTCGACAACTCTATGAATAAACCATTTAATGAGGCATAAGAATTGGTGATTTATTGTTCCAACAGAAAGCAAGGGAAGAGGAGGAGGGATTTTAGTGTGAGGCAGAAAACCTACTCATTCAAACCAGAAGTTGTAAAGTTAACTTGGTTTATGGTGGAACTTGGGGTGGTCAAGGTATCGATAGTTTTCAAACAATACCAACACCACCAAAAAGAAACCTAACATAAAAATAGCACAAAAATTGTAAAATAAAGTTGAGGTGCCCCAGTGCGGGGACTTTGACCCAAAGTGGGGTGAGGCAGCATCTCTTCCTAAGGGACTGCAGAGTCTTGGCCTCCAGGCTGGGATTCGAGGAGGAGGCCATGTGCTCTTGGGGGAGGAGTTGGGAGGAGCCAGAGCAAAATAAACGAACACAGAAGCCCCAGCCAGGGAACTGAGGACACAGACATCAGTGAGGCTGCAGCAGGGGAAATGGGAGACTCTGAGGATGGAGACAGCGTCCAGGGCTAAGTCACTGCAGGTCCCCCACTGAGGCTCAGATGCTGTCTGAAATACCCTAGAACCAGGATTAGGGCAGAGCCATCAGAAAATGACACAGATGTAGAGAATGGACTTGAGGACACCGGGAAGGGGAAGGGGAAGCTGGGACGAAGTGAGAGAGTGGCATGGACATATATACACTACCAAATGTAAAATAGATAGCTAGTGGGAAGCAGCCGCATAGCACAGGGAGATCAGCTCAGTGCTTTGTGACCACCTAGAGGGGTAGGATAGGGAGGGTGGGAGGGAGACGCAAGAGGGAGGAGATATGGGGATATATGTATACGTATAGCTGATTCACTTTGTTATACAGCAGAAACTAACACACCATTGTAAAGCAATTATACTCCAATAAAGATGTTTAAAAAAAAAAGAAAGAAAGAAAATGATGGGCGAGTCCAGTGTGGGAGAAAAAAAAAAAATTTCCCTCTACCCTTCTAGGTTCTTGGCTAATACTGCCTCTCCACCCCAGAGTTAAAAGGCAAGTTAACAGGAGAAAGGCAAAGAGAAGTCTAATAACATATATACCTCCCGTATACGTGAGAGAGACCCAGGAAAACTGAGTAAAACTCTCTGAAATGGCCCAAGCCACCACACCATCGCCAGCTAAAGATAAGGGAAGATGCTAGGGGTTAGGGAGCCAGTAAAGGGAGGTTATCAGGAAAAGCACAGTAAACAAGGGTAAGGTGGTCTTGCAGATGTACGTCCTTGTCTTCTCCAGTGATAAGAGTTTCGTGATTTCTACTTGGTTTTCAGAGCTTTTTCTGTGTCTGCTGCTTCTTAAAAAATAACCAGCTCAAGATAGTCCTTATGCCAAAGACGCATATTTTGGGGCGGCAAATTCTTCTCCCCTTCCCCGGCCATGGGGCTCACAGAAGATTCACAGGGTAAAGACCACAAGCCCACAGTAGAAGTCACTTTGATCTGAAAAGGCTTCTCAAGCACCTCCTCCTCCACAAAACTGTGCACCAATGTAATATGGTGTCCTTGTAAAAAGGTCGTTTGAATGTTTGCCACAAGAAAAATACCCAGTTGATCATGAAACCCCATACAGGATGCCACATTTCCTTTGCTTTTCCCTCTCAGCCTTTTTTCTGGTTTTGTGAGTGGTTAGATGGCTTCTCTCCACCCACGTTGGTTGTTGAGATGGCACAAAACTCTATTTCATCTTCTGGCTTCTAATTGATAGAATAGTAAAGTCTAAAACGTTGGCCCATCTTTTTCATGTTATTTTTTTAAATGCATTATTTATTTTTTGAATATGTAATCAATACACCTGGGATAAAATTCAAAAACAAATAGAAAATGTTATGTAATGAAGAATAGATCCCTCATTTACTTTCTCCAGCTACATATTTCCCTTCTTTGTCTGCTGGTTTTCACTGATTCTATCATTTCTAATGCCCATAACCAAGTGCTTTGGTCTTAACCCTACAGCGTAATGAATTCAGCGCTCACGGGTGGTCTTTTCCCTGTATTTTTTTCTATTGACCTTTCAACTAGCTGAATGTCATCTAGCAGTTTCTTTAAAAGCAACTCATGGGGATGATATTCTCTAAGCTCTTGCAGGTTCAAAGATGCTTTGCTGCTGCCTTTATTTGTCACATAAGGCATAGGAGGCTATAAAATTCTTGTGTCAACGGGTTTTTTCTTTAGGACTTTGTAGACTTTGCTCTGTCATTTCAAGGACTGATTGAGGCTGTGAGTGCTCTGAGCGTGACTGATTTTCCCCCCTAAGAGCTCATTTGATCTCTTGGTCTATGTGTCCAAAGGATTCTTTCTTTCTTTCTGAAGTTCAATAACTTTACTAAGAGGAGTCTCCACATTGATGATCCAATGTAAATATTTTCCGCTAGGACAAATGTTGTAACCTTTCAAACTGAAGAGCCACTTCTTCCTTTATTTCTGGAAATTGTGCTTGAATTACAACTTTAAATATTGTTCCTGTCCATTATGTTGTTACCTTCTTTAGAGACATCGATTATGTGTGTGTTTGATCTCCTTTGTCTGTCTTGCTCATTTCTCACTTCTCTCCAATTCTTTTATAACTCTTGGCTCATATTAGTTTCATTTTTCCCGTCTTTCTCAATCCTGCCACCCATAACCTTTGCTCTGCTTTCAATGGCAGTGCTTTCTTTCTGTGCTGCTTCTAGTTCACTTTTCTTTTCTATTATCGAGGTGGAAAAGTTTTCCCTTCCTTTCTTCTATGTTCTTTGGCTAGTCTAATAATTAAATTGACGTGAGACAGATTAACAGGAGAAAAACAAATTTAATTTCATACATACAGGAGTCCCAAAGATATGAGACTAGAGTAATGTGCCATCCTGAGCTAATGCAATGGAGCAGAGCCCTATGGTCCTTCCCCCCCCACCCCACCCCATGTCCTCAACCTGCCTTTGTCTGTGGAAAAATTTTAACCAAAGAATAAGTTTCACCAGGGAAGTGAGAAAATGCAGAAACAAAGGAAAATAGTCGAAGGAGACCAAATAATAATAGTCTAGTCAGTAAGCAAAGTCAAGGACCTTTAGTTCCTCTTCATGGGCTACAGATAATATTCTGAGCCATATCCTGTGAGCCGTCTTGTGGATACTGAAAGCCCCACCAGGTGGAAGAAGTTAACTACATGATGACCAGGCTGTACCATGACATAAGCTGCCACAATTCCGAGATCTGGCCTCAAAGAAATGGGAACAAACTGACCCTGGTACTGAAGATTAACCGTACTACTTAAAACAATCAAGATGACGCCAATCAGACCACTGCATGACTAATTTCAAGAGGATGGTCAGAGCTGACTGTGCTGTTTCTGCATCCGTCTATAAAAGCTCTTGCCCCCTGATTGTCAGTGGGGGTGAGTCACCCTTTGGACAGGAGTCTGCCCCCCGGTCCCCCCCTCCCCCCCGCACCCGGTTGCCGGCATGCAAGATAAAGCAAACTTTCTTTTCCACCAACCTGGCCTCTCTATTGGCTTTTGAGCGGCGAGCAGCCAGGTCCCACTTTCGTTTACACTAAGGAATGGGATCGGGACCTGGGGCTCCAAAGGGGAGGAGGGCCATTCACAGGAGAGGAGAGGAGACGATGCTTGGTAATTAGATGTTGCCCTGCCATACAGAGAGGCCATTCAGATAAGAGAAATGTCCCCGTAGATGAACCAAGCAGAAGGTCCTCTCCTCCAGAGTGCCCCACAGAGACCCACAGCTCTACTGAGCTATTAACCAGGAGCCAAGTCTGAAACATCCACCCACCTTGGCCATACCCGCCTCACCTGCTCCCTGGAGGGTATCAGGGAAAGGACTTCAAGCAAGACTCCCTCTCTCTGTGTCTCTCTGTCTCTGTCTCTGTCTCTCTCTCCCCCTCCCACTTCCCTCCCTCGTCTCCACTACAATTTGATGGACAAGTAGAAAGATAGTCTTTCCAATCCGTCAGTAACAAAACAGGAGTTTCGATTCCTAGTAGATACTTGTGTTTCTAAGTGAAACTATTCAGAACTCTGAGTACAGGGGATTGGATTCTTTGTGCCATTTAAAGCCCAACCAAAAACTTGTCTCATTATCTACTGTATTCCCAGTGCCAAACACAGCACTTGGTATACAGTAGATGCTCAATAGATATTTTAAAGTATGTATAAATATATGCATTAATAGGCTTCCTCTGGGAAAGTAATTGAGTAGGTAACACAGGGTCAGTCATGTCATAAATTTGTGCTAAATGTCAGGTAAGTTGCTGTTTTCCTTTTCCCTACAATCCCAGTATTTGAGAGGACAGAGATCTCACCACCGATTTCCCCAAGATATCACAAAAGGAAATGGTAAGATCACTTAATTTCTCCAGTCTTTCCTTGAACCTGTTTTGACATATTTCCAAGAATACATGTGCTCAAAAAAAAGATAACAAACAGGTAGTCTTAATGGAGGTAACAGTTGGTATCAAGAAATATACTCTTTGTTCTTCTGTCTTTGAAGACTTAACTTGTTACATCATGATGGGCTATCTCTCTTTCCTGAGAACCTGAGACAAGCATCACTGGTCTCAGGAGCTTACCTGAGATCCCCCCTGCCGCCTTCACACACCTACAGCCGGAACCAAGGACATCACCAGTTTATGATGGATCCTGCCCCAGGGAGCCTTCAGATGAGACCGCAGCCCTGGCCGACACCCTGAGCGCAGCCTGTGAGGGACAGTGATGCAGAAAGCCCAGCTAAGCCACGCTTAGGTTCCTGATCCGCAGAAGCTGTGAGATAATAAAGATGTCTTATTTCAAGCTTAGGTAATTTGTTACACAGAAATAGATAACGCATACAGCATCATTTGGAAGATCTCCTTTTCCCAAATTTCTTATATACTGTATTAGTTTTCTAGGGCTGCCTTAACAAAGTTCCACAAACTGGATGGCTTAAAACGGCAGAAATGTATTCTCTTACAGTTCTGGAGGCTGGAAGCCTGAAATCAATGTGTCAGTAGGGCCATGATCTCTCTGAAACCTGTAAGGACATCCTGCCTTACCTCCTCCAACCTTCCGGCAATTGCTGCAAGCCTTGGGGTTCCCTGGCTTGAAGCTGCATTACTCAGTCTGGGCCTCCATTGTCACATGGCCTCCTCCCTGTGTGTCTGTCTTCACATGGGCATCTTCTTATAAGGATACTAATCACATTGGACTAGGGCCTACTCTGTTCCTGTATGACCTTATCTCAACTTAACTAATCACACCTGCTATGACCCTATTGCCAAACAAGAATACATTGAGGTACTAAGGATTCAGACCTCACATATCTTTTTTTTTGTGGGGGGGAAAGGGACTAAATTCAACCCCTAACATATAAAAGGATGCTTTTAACTAGCATGATGCCATTTTCTGAGTTACACAACTCAGAAACAGCTTAATCTCTTTTGACCACAACCTTTACATGAAGGGTAAAGGTTGTGTTATTCCTAATCCACGTGTGACTGATTAAATAGAAAATGAAAAGTGAGAATTGTCAGGGACATCAATCACTTGTAAATATTTAGCTGACACTCTAAAAACCCAGTGATGCAGGACTGCAGAATAAATGCTTCCTCCAGTGCCCTTTATAATATTTCCAGTTGACATGGTTATTGCTCAGTGAGGAAGGTGGCAGGGTATGAAAAGGATGCCATTTTGTTTTTACCACTAATGTGAGTAATAGAAGAGCTGGGAAGTTTATGGATGTGGAAGATGACAGTAGTTGAAGAAGAAATAAAATGTTTGGTGTACTTTCCAGATGAGTGTTTTTATGACGGTAATAAGACTTAACATTTACATAACACTCCACAATTTACATTTGTATATCACTCCAGGCCCCCGCCCGATGATGTGCCTCTTACATAGTAGGCACCCAGCTAATCTAACTGATCCCCGTAAGGAGCTGGGGTGCAGCTCAGGCAGGAAATGTGCTAGGCAGGGGTTATTATCTTCATTTTCAGATGAGTGAGCGGAGGCCTGGGGACACTAAGTTTTTCAGAGTGACATTGAAATGACATGCTCAAGGTCACTTCCAGGTGTTAAAACCAGGCTGTCTGATTCATGATCTAATACCTTTGTCCTTTAATGTAATGCCCAGAACAACAACAACAGAAAGGTGTGTTATGGAGGAAGGAATCACAGGTTCCACGAAAACAAGACAAAGAAGAGTGCGTCCTTTGTTTCTGGACAAAGAAAAAGGTCCAGGCATGGTGGGGATGGGCACACTACAGCTTTCTCTTATCTCCTTCTTTTCTTCCATATAACACACAGGCAAGATATCCTTAGGATATCTTGGAAGCCCTTTCTGAGCATTACAACAGCAAGGGGCAGAAATATTCTAATCAAAAGACAAGACTGGGGCTTCCCTGGTGGCGCAGTGGTTGAGAATCTGCCTGCTAATGCAGGGGACACGGGTTCGAGCCCTGGTCTGGGAAGATCCCACATGCCGCAGAGCAACTAGGCCTGTGAGCCACAACTACTGAGCCTGCACGACTGAAGCCTGTGCTCCACAAGAGAGGCCGCGATAGTGAGAGGCCCGTGCACCGCGACGAAGAGTGGCCCCCGCTTGCCGCAACTAGAGAAAGCCCTCACACAGAAACGAAGACCCAACACAGCCAAAAATAAATAAATAAATAAATAAATAAAATTTAAAAAAAAAAAAAAACAAAGACAAGACTAATTGGGGAACAGGAATCTCAATTAGCTTGCCTGTCAATATCAAAGCTCTAAAATGTTAGCAGCCTGGCAAGCACCTTGGCACTTGAGCAAAGATCAAGAAGGATCTCAGTAAGTTGGGTCATCAAGATATGGTCTCCCAAGCAAACATTGCTTCCTTGATTTTATCCATTTTCTCTGAACATTGAAGACCCCATCTCCCCTCCTGACCCCAGTCCAGAGAAGTCCACCGATCCACCAAAGCATAGTGTGCTTGGCAAACACGTAGAAGGTCAGCTCAAGTATATACAGGTTATGGGATGGGAAGAGCTGTGGACTTGTCATCAGGAGACTGGGCCCCGGTTTCTGGTCTTTCTCTAGCTGATGATGGTGGGCAAGCACTTGAGGCATGACCTAATGGACTGTGGTTTCTTGCCTGAAATGAGATGAACTGAACTTGATAGCCTATCACACAACCCTAACAGCCAGCCCCAAGTGACTTACACAATGAAGCATGGGTCGGCTCTGGAAGTGCAGGTGTAGGGCAGGTGTGGGGCTCAGTTGAACCGACTGGCTCTGGCTCCATATCTCAGCTTCTGTCATCTCTGCCCTCTGCCATGCATCAGCTTCATTCTGAAGAAAGATATACCCGAAAAGCAAGAAAATGTGTCCAGCAGCCTCCAGCAAACTCTTGGTTGCTTGTCCCTGGCCTGCATGGATTCACATGTCCATTTCTGAACCAGTCCCATGCTGGGCTCAGACCACACTGACCCAGTTTTCCGAGGAGATAGAAGACTTCCACACTTCCGCTGCAGATGCTCTCCAAAGTTTCACTTGACCCTAAAGACTCAAAAACTTTTATGAAATAACAAAAATATTTAAATCCCAAGTTAGAAAAATTAAGGAAACCCAAATGGTGACATAATATTAAGGAAATATAAATTTAAATAATTTAAGTAAGTTGTCCCTGGGTCTTCTTAGGGATACGGTGGGCAACTTGAGGATCAGTGTGTACTGGCTTTTCATTAACTTCAAAAGGGTGTCATGTGGGGACTTCCCTGGCGGCCCAGTGGTTACGTCTTTGTGCTCCTGATGCAGGGGATGTGGGTTCGATCCCTGGTCAGGGAACTGAGATCCCACATGCCGTGCGGCATGGCCAGAAATTTTTTTTAAAATAAATAAATTTTTTTAAAAAAGGAAATATATGAGGAATTCCTTTAAAAAGGGAGTGTTATGTGGAAATACCATCTTTCTTAATAATAATTTTACTACTACGGGCCTTTCCTCCTCATATACGGTGCTGTTATCTCTTCCCAAAGAAGAGGCACTGGCACAAAGGTGCCAAGAAGAAGCAGGTGGGGATGCTACTCTGCTTCTGTTTCATACTTTTTGGTGTGTGTGCATGTGTGTGCCTGTGTGTGCTCATGCGCTTTGTGTACACGTGCGTATACGTGCATACGCGTTTATGTTTCTCTCTTAGAATCAAGGAGTATTATTCAATAGTTAATAACAAACTGATAACAAACTAATAATGAATCTCCTATTTGATTGTACTAATCAGCTTCTTACTAGACTCAATTTTTCAAGTCATTTTCAGATTCCGAGTCAGAATTATATAGATATTTTTTGTAAGCTTATGGCAGGCCACAATCTCTTATAAACTTACAAAGGAGACACCATAACTAGTTGGGTAATGATTCCATGATTTATCTTATTGTCTCTAATTATAACCTTGTGTATCAAGATAGTAGTTTGTATAAAAATCAGATGTTTTATTCAGCCAAACAAATAAGGTAAGCTCCTGGTACTGTCGCATCGGGTTAATAAGCTTGTGATTTGTGATTGTTATTCTGACTCCAGATACCATCTTTGAATGATGTACATAGGAAGGATTCATGTGGTTCAGACACGCCTGCCTCAATACTTACAAATGAATGTGCAAACGCCCTTCAAATGGGCCATTTAAACGTTAGCAGGAGGATAGAATCTTAGAAATCTTAGAGTTTCTTTAGCCCACTACCCTCATGGTCCAGAATATGTCACCAAGGTTAAGTGATACTCGCAAACATTCCCAAGGTAAAAATACTTAGATGCCAGCAAAATACAAGTTGAATCCCAAATCCTTTGAGTCTAGAAAAATATAGTTTTCAGTGATGTTTTTTGCTATGCTGACTTCCTCAGAACAAAGACACCCAAAGACTTCTTGGGATAACATTACTTCCAGCATCTATCATGTTTATGTTTTTAAGTATTAAAGACTGAGGAGGAAGCTGACCCAAGCCACATTTGTTCTGGATGCTTAAGGATGATTTGCTATATTTCAGGGTTTGCTTTTAGAGTTGAGACCAATAAAAGAAAAGGCACAAAGAAACACATTTTAATGTACAGCTGGTGCCAAAATTGAGGGATGTGAGCTAATTGTGACTAAAATGAATCAGATGGGTGACCCAGACAGGCTAAGTACTAGGCTGTGCCTGGTTTACAGAAGGTTATGTTTCATGTTCACAAGGACAGCATTTGTAAGTATTGCTATATAAGTGAGTCACGGGGTTATTACACATCTTACACCAACTAGCATAAAATAACATTTACAGAAATTACAGGCCTTGAATGACAGGCTTCATGCAAGACAGGCTCATGCAGAGTGAAGGGTGTATCCTTGGACCCGGTAGTTCCACCCCTAGGACACCTTCGTACGGAAATTATCAGATACTCAAAATATGTTCACGTGCATTTAATTCCTTATTATTCAGTTAGCTCAATTTTCAAATATTAAATATTTTACAATAGAGGATTGATTGGCTTCCTTATACTACAGAATAGTGTGCTGTCATTAAAAACGATTACCACAATGTCTCATAGCATGGAAAAATGTTTATAATATAGTTAGTATTGGTTTTCTCAGGTTGTCAAAACAAATTACCCCAACTGGGTGGCTTAAAACCACAGAAATTTATCCTCTACACTTGTAGAGGCTGGGAGTCCTAAATCAGGGTGTCACCTGAAGTGTCGGCAGGACCGGCTCCCACCCAAGGCTCTAGGGGAGAATCCTTCCTTGCCTCTCCCAGCTGCTGGAGGCTCAAGGCGTTCGCTGGCTTGGGACTGCATGACTCCAAACTCAGCCTCTCTTTTCACATCACCTTCTCCTCTGTGTGTTTCTGTCTCCCCCCTTCTTATAAGAACACCTGCCATTGGATTGAGGACCCACGCTAAATTCATGGTGATCTCATTTTGAGATCCTTAAATGAATAATATCAGCAAAGACCCTTTTCCCAAATAAGATCACATTCACGGGTTCTGTGAGGACATGTTTTTTTTGGGGGGGTGGAGCCCAATTCCACCTATTACAATTAGAAAGGCAGTACATAAACTTTCTACAGTCGCACCTCAACAATGTAATAACATATTTATATACATACATATGTGTGTGTGTGTGTATATATATATATATATATATATATATATATATATATATATATATATATACATATACACACACACCTGTAACAGGATGTTAGAACGGGACTGGGAAACCAAAATGAGTGTGAAAAAACCCCCAAATCACCCCCAGATGCACAACTTCAAAGGGAATGAAGGAACCTGTGGCCCAACACCTGGGCCTCTTAGCAAGACCGGATTTGTAAAGGATGAGAGAGAGGCTCTGGGGAGGATACAGGTGAAGGGATCTCTTTGGAGAGAATGGTGGCCTTGCTGTGGGCACCCACCCTTGGGGGAGAGGAGAGAGGATGCTAGTCCCCAGCCCATAGCCCAGGGGGAGGGTCAAGATGAAGCTGGGTGATACTGGAGACAGGTGTCTAATCCACAGTAAGAAAGAGGAAATGGACTGTCGACAGGGGTCCAACTGCCCCCAGGAGGTGGCAAGAGCAAGAGAAGAGCTGACCAAAGGCTTTGAAGGCAGGACCAGGGGAGGGCTGCCATGGGGGTGGGAGGTCATCCTGCTCTCCAGGGTTGATGGGCGCACACAACTCGTGGTTGTTTCCTGGGACCAGATGTGGACTAAGGGGGAAAGTCAGTGCGTTGGTTTCCCAGGGCTGCCATAACAAAGTACCACAAACTGGGTGGCTTCACACACAGAGATTTATTCTCTCACAGTTCTAGAGGCGGGGCTGGTTCTCTCCGGAGACTCTGAAGGCAAATCTGGTCCATCCTCTCTTCCTGCTCCTGGTGGCTTCAGCAATCCGTGGACTTCCTTGGCCAGCAGAGGCACCACTCCAACCTCTGCCTGGGTCATCACGTGGATGTCTTCCCTCCATCTCTGTGTTTTCTCTTCTTATAAGGACACCAGTCACAAGATTAGGGCCCATCCTAATCCAGTATGACTTCATCTTAACTACTTACATCTGCAGAGACCCTCTGTCCAAATAAAATCACATTCTGAGGTTCTGGGTAGACATGTATTTTGGGGGAACACTATTTCAACCCAGGACAGCCGGCATGGGGTCATTTGGTTCAGTCCAGTGTGGCTGCACGGAGGGGTCAGAGGAAACTGGAGAAGGAGGTGGCGGGTGCTGCAGGATGCCCCAAGGCTGAGCAAGGGGTCACAGGGGCCATTTGAGATGGAGCTCAGGGCCAAGACCAAGGCACTCCAGGAGGGAGGGACCAGAGGGCATTTCCAAAGAGCCCCAAGTAGAAGAACAAAACCAGCCTTAGCCTATGCCAGGTCTCAGGGCACAAAGCCACCCAGCCCCCTAAGAATTGTCCAGCCCCCCCTCTCTGCTTGCAGGGCCAGGGTGAGAACAGAATACCGTGCCCCGGCCCCGTTGCCCACCGCAGGCTCAGCCGGGAGAGAAGATGGGGTGCTCGGCTCAGAGTTTTGACGGTACCATGGGATGTAGGCCAATATGTGTACATCAGTATGTGAGTCCCATCCATGCCCTGTAACACGGCATTATCCTCATTGAAGACACGAGGCTGCTTTAGGACTAAAATTAACCAGAGGGCTTTTTATGCTCTGAGAGTGATCGGAAAGGAAGTGGGGACAGCCAGCCTTCTCACTCTCGGTCAGAGGAAGATTCCACAAGAGATTTTTTTTTTTTTAACATCTTTATTGGAGTATAATTGCTTTACAATGTTGTGTTAGTTTCTGCTGTACAACAAAGTGAATCAGCTATACGTATACATATATCCCCATACCCCCTCCCTCTTGCGTCTCCCTCCCACCCTCCCTCTCCCACCCCTCTAGGTGGTCACAGAGCACCGAGCTGATCTCCCTGTGCTATGCGGCTGCTTCCCACTAGCTATCTATTTTACATTTGGTAGTGTGTATATGTCCATGCCACTCTCTCACATCATCCCAGCTTATCTTTCCCCCCCGCAGTGTCCTCAAGTCCATTCTTTATGTCTGTGACTTTATTCCCGTCCTGCCCCTAGGTTCTTCAGAACCATTTTTTTTTTTAGATTCCATATATATGCGTTAGCATATGGTGTTTGTTTTTCTCTTTCTGACTTAACTTCACTCTGTATGACAGACTCTAGGTCCATCCACCTCGCTACAAATAACTCAGTTTTGTTTCTTTTTATGGCTGAGTAATTCCATTGTATGTATGTGTCACATCTTCTTTAGAGATTTTAAAGGGAGTTCGAGAGACAAATGTACATGGGTGGGATTTTCCGTGAATTTTGTTTATTTATGTTTTAATGTGGAGCTTCCTTTTACAACGAACGACACTTCCTTGAGAATGTGAGTTTTGCTACCACAAAAGCTAACTATTAGAGTGGAGAATGAGTGGCCTTGGAATGGGAGGTAGTAACCACACCCGCCCTCTGAGCCAGCGGTGTTGAACTGGGTGATGTCCCAGCAGGTCCTGGCCCAGCCAGGGGAAACAGGAGAGGGACCCGCTATGACAAAGCAGAGCAAAAAGGAGGGGGAGGAGAGGGGGAGAAGTGGGCAGCCTGCAGCGGCTGCTGGGGCCTCGCAGAGCTCTGCCTCTGAAGCAGCAGCTACAGCCCCTGTGCTTCTGCCTACAGGCTGACACACATTTCCCGGTTTCACCGTGACCTAGTTACCAGGCCGTGGCGACAACACCAAGCCGGCCCGCAGAGTTGTGCTGAACCAATCCTGCCACCTAGTGCCCGCAGCTCCGGGAGCCTAGGGAGGTCGCTTGTTTTTCTTTCCCTTCTTCTCTTTATTCACCAAGCCTTGACCTCCCCAGTACCCTAGTTCAGAGAAAAATAAGGCTCGGATGTCTCATCTGTTCATGAATTTTGGTTTTTCTTTCGAGGTAGGCTTTGTTTGGCTTTGAGGGATGCCAATTTTCTGTTGAGTGATAGTAAAGAGAATGTCATTTGGACACCAAAGAAAGAATGCCAGGGTCCTGGGCAAGGAAAACTTGCAATAAACCCCAGCTGCTCATCTCACTTCATCAGCTGAGAAGTCCAGACGTTTGGTCTAGGGAAGAAGAAAATAGATGGGTAACAGTGTGAGCGTTTAACAGCATGTTTTGGGGTAAAACAATTCGTCACCCTCTCCCGCCTGGAGTCCCTGTGGCAGATTCAGAGAACCAAGCTCCCTAGATCAGCTCCTGGAGTCACTTAATGCACATTTATCAGAGGGGCAGGTGGGATGCAGGGGGCACTGGCAGTGGCTTTGTAAGAAGCATGCGTGGCAGCCCCTGACGGCCAGAGTGGTCCATCAAGAGAACAGTCTGGCGACGATGCCCTTTGCTTCACATCTACGGACAGAACTTCAAATCCATTGATTAACTTTCCAAAGATTTAATTCTTTTTTTCATTTTTTTAGGGAAGGGAGGGCAGAATTCAGAAAGCTGGGATTTAAGCCCTAGATTTGCCTCTTACCAGCCATGAGAGAAGTTTTTTTCTAAGTCATCTTTTCCCCAGTCAGTCAAACTGGGGTAGTATCAGTAGCTACCCAATAGGGCTGTTTTAAGAATTAAGGGATGGGATACATGTAAAGTGCCTGACTGGTCTGCAGCGTTCAATAGGCGACAGCTGTTTGGCAATTTGACCATGGTTGTAAGGTAAACTAAATAATGTCCTCCCCAAACATGTCTATGTCCTGATCACTAAAGTCTGTGAACATGGTACTTTACATGGTGAAAGGGATTTTGCAGATGTGATTAAGTTAAAGATCTTGAGGTGGAGATACCCTGAAATATCTGATATACATTTCACAATGTGTGTAGAAGTGGCACAATGATATTTTTATGGAGAGGCTCACTGCTGTTGGTCTTGTTCCCAAAGAGGTCAGAGCTAGGAGAGAAGGCTAGTGGTGACCACATTCCTCCACCCGCGGTTGAGGGCAGGGCTGCGCCATTCAAAGGACAGCCACGAGGTCACTTTGTTTGTTCTCAGGAACAACATCGCCTGAGCGAGCAGAGCATGTGGGTCCCACACTCAGCTCCCATCCTTCGTGAAGTCTCAGTTGTGGCCAAGAGCCAGTGAGCCAACTTTCCCACTATGCAAAGTGAGCTTTCTGCCAAAGCAGGAATCGCCAAGAAAGTACCCAAGGGACTGAGGTCTTTGTCCCCCAAGCCGCTTACTTAGAAAAGGGCCCCAATTGGTGACCCAGTAGAGAGAGGACTGAAGGATCTGAGAACCCCTAAACCCAGACGTGGTCCCCCCGCAGTGAGACTGAAACTGACATCGGTTACCATGGCTTCCACGAAGTGTCAGGATAATACACTAAGTCATTACCGGTCATTTGTACCTTGATTCCAATTTGCCTTTTTCTTCCTGTTCCTTTGTGAATTGCTCTGCTTACTACAGCTTATAAATGCTGGCAAGGCTAGACCACACCTCACATTAATCTTCTATATTTTTCAGAACTTTCCTGGCTATTCCCATCGACTTGTTTTATTTCGACTTTAAGATCAGCTTGTCAGGTTATGAAAAAAAATTCTGTTGACATTTTAAATCAAATATAATTGTATCAACTTTGTAGATTAATTTAGAAAAAAACTGACATGTTTAGGCTTTCGAGTTTTGCTTTATAAGAATAAGATATATCTGGGGGAGGGATAAATTGGGAGTTTGGGATTAATAGATGCATACTACCAGGTATAAAATAGATAAACAACAAAGATTTGCTGTATAGCACAGGGAACTATATTCAATACCTTGTAATAAACTGTAATGGAAAAGAAAGAAAAGAATAAGGTATGTTTCCATTTACTGAATCTTCTTTTATGTCCTTTAATAGAGTTTAAGGGTTTTGTGTGTGTGTTCTGCATATTTCTTTTAAAATGTATTTGTTGGTATTATTCTTTTTATTGTTACTATAACATCTTTTGTCTTATATCTTATAAAATTGACTAATATGTATGAGGTTTGGGGGTTGTCTTCCTACTCAACCGTCATATTGTTTGTAACAGGTTTTCAGTTGATATTCTAGAATATTCCATGCATTCAGCCATAGCTTTTGCAAATGGTATTAGTTTTGCCTCCTCCTCTTCATAACTGAGTGTGATCTATGGTTTCCTGCTCTACTGTCTTTATCTGGTTTTGGTATCAATATTGTGAAACCCCTTCTATCTTTACAATCTCTACATGGCACCTCCCCTGCCCGGCAACCCCCAGCACCCTGGTCCTTACCTGAACATCCATGGAGGACAGGTGTGATGTCTTTAATGGTCAGAATAAGATATTAACCGCATATAAAGTAACCTACATTTCTGTAATTTGCCAATCTCTGAATTCATCAGCCTTTCCCAAACATTTGGGCTAACACATTCCTGTCACTTTATTCTGGAGGCAGAGAATAGGATTAAACAAACACTAAGCCTGCAAGGTTCAGTCTTTGCCTGGTGATAGTCATGGGACCTGAAGCGGGAGTCTGTCGGGTCGTGTATCTGGCAACAGAACACTCTGATTTGTGATGTCAGCGTGTACACAGGGATCGTTCCGGCCGGTCCCCTCCCTGAGCACCGCTACCTTGCGCTAGCTCAGCCTGGCACTGCCTTTCCTTGGGGGCCAGCAGGCCCGCGGGCAGAGACACACACTGAGTGAACTCTCCTCATGGCATTAGCTTCTCATCTAAAAATGTGAGAGTTACTCCTATTAAAAAAAAAAGAAAAGATCAAGTGATGAAAGAAAGAGGAAAAGTAAGCCATTTATTGTCGACTAGAACTGATCAAAAGAAAAATCACACAATTTGTAAAGTATCTTTCTTCATTGGACCTTCTATTCCTTCCAATGCATTTTGCTGTTAAAAGAAAGAAGAAGGGGAGGATTAGACGCTGTGGCATGCATTTCACACTCTTACTATGGAGGCACAGGGCCCAGGATTCCTGGGAGCTATTCGAAAAGGAATCCAAGAGGGCACCAGAGACTAGAGCAACTATGCAAAGCAGCCAGTTCCTTGAACAAGGAAAAGGGTGAGAGACACCTGCAGGGAGAAGAGGAGGTAATGGAGTCCAAGGAATGGAGATGAAGGCCCAGAAAGGAAGGTCAAGTCCCAAAAAGGGAAGGGTCAGTGGGTCCCCGAGGAAAGGCTGCAACCAGGTCCTGGACTCAGTCTGGTCTAAAGAGGTGCTGGTGGTGGGAGGCTGTGAGGGAGGGAATCAATCAAGCCACTTAAGAAGAGACTGGCTGTAGCTGTGGTCTTTTGAGGGCTGGGGTTGGAGGTAGGACTATTCATTCATTCACTCATTCATCCGTCTATTCATCCATTCAGTAAACATGTGTGCATTGAGTATCCACTGGGGCTTATGAAGATTAATAAGGCATAGCCCCAATCTCCAAAAGAAGAAGATAGAAATCACAGGCAAGTAGAGAAGACAGAGGCAGTCAGAGGACAGAATAGTAAACGCAATTCCAGATTCCCACGTGCAGGAAACCTTGAGGAAAAAGGTTTCTGCAGAAGACGTGTGAGCTAGACTCCAAGCACAAGCTGGGAGGCAGGGTTAGTGGGCCTGGGAGTGAAGGTCAGACTCAGACTGGGGGCCTGGAACAGTCAGACGTGTGAGTCTTCCATGTGAAGCAAAGGCCAAGAGAAACCAGGGACACAGACAGGGACCCTACCATTGCGGGGAGTGCCTGATTTCTCGTGTCCCAAATCACTAGTGAGTTTAGATTCCATCTCCCAGGTGATCGGGACTTTGACCTGTAAGGACTGATGTTAAGATAACTCTGGTGACAGTACAGAGGTGGCTTTTGAGACCATCAGGAAGATGCTGACCACCCCAGGCTAGAGTGATGAGGCCAGAACATGGTGAGGAGGGTCAGAGCCAAGAAACATTTCAGAGGAAGGACGGGCAGGCAGGACACAGTGACAGCTGGATGAGGGTAGGGAGGAGGTCCAAGACAAATCCGTGTCCAATCTGGGGAGCTGGAAGCTGAGTTGGATACAGGAGGAAGAGTAAGTTCCGAAGGGAAGAATTCCATTCTGAGGATGTTGTGGAACATCCGGGTGCTATTTAATCAAGCCTGGAGTTCAGGTTAGATGGACAGTGTGTAAATAGTCCCCAGACAGGTGGGCCTCAAAGCCCTGGGGTGCCTGGGATGACCTGGGAGAGGGAGAACGGCGAGTGGAGGGAGAGCCAAGGCTAGAGCCCTGGTGACCATCACCACCATTCAAGGAGCAGGAGGAAGAAGAGAGATCCACGAAGAACAGAGACGTCTTGACCAAGAGGAGGGCCAAGGAGGCCATGTCTCAGAGGCCAGAGGATTTCAGGGAAGAAGGGAGTTCTCATCAGCATCAAATTCTGCCATGAGGTTCAGCAGGAAAGGGATAGACAGGGACCAGGCAGGAACAAAGGGTGGATACAGAGCAGGGCAGAGCCAGTGCCCTGAGAGAAGGGAGAGGGGGGGTCGTGGAGGCAGCAGGTACAGAGGCCTTTTCCTTAAAGACCAGATGGAAAGGAACAAGAAGGATTACAGAGAAACTAGGGATAAACTAAGGGTAGGGAGCCCATTGTACAGTAGATACTCATCATTCACAGAGATTTGTCTACTTGCTCATGTTTACTTGTAACCTCCAAATCAGTACTCCTGGTGCTTCTGAGTCATTCTAGGATGTTCACAGAGTGACAGAAATTTGCCCACGTTCCCAAGCGAGCTCATTCAAGGCCATCTGCCCCCTGTCTCTGCTCCCATGTCGTAAATAAGTGTTCTCTTGTGGTCTACTTAGTGCCATGTTTTTTGCATGTCTGTACTTTTTCTTGGTGATTTTGCTGTTTAAAATGGCCCCCACGTGTAGTCCTGAAGTGCTCTAGCGTCCTGAGCGCGAGAAGGCTGTGATGTGCCTTGCGGAGAAAATACATCCATGAGATGAACTTCCCTCAGGCACGAGTGACAGTGCCATTGGCTGTGAGTTCAGTATCAATGAATCAACCATATGTATTCAATAAGACGTCTTTCAACAGACACACATATAAAACAAGCATACTGATTACGGGACAAAATGTGACCAAAGGCTGGTAGGAACCTAACCGTGTATTTCCCGCAGGAGCAATGGTTCAGGATTTGCTGATTCAGCTTCTGCAGCAACTTTATAGAACATCACTACAGTGAGTAAGGAGAACGCACTGTGCTTGGTGGGGCAGTTGGTAGGCACGTGCAGTGACGGAGCATCAGAGCAGGGGGTGAGAAAATCCAGCCACACACGGCCGGCTTTCCACCTCCAGGCGCTGGCTGGGCTTGTCTGTCTTATGTGTGGGGGGCAGGGAGGGAGGGTGTCTGGCTCCCCCAGTGGGTGGGCTGTCATGGAAGATCATGACAAGAGGTTGTGACTAATAAGCGTCATTTCTGAATATTGAAATCACTCAACAGGCTCACGGAAGAAACCCAGGTTTTAGGGTCACCCCCCTACGTAGTCGCTGGCGGGTAGGTATGCTGTCAACATTGCCAGTCAATTCAGGTTTTTGCCTTCCAGGTGTGCTTTACTCCGTAGGTGCTTCACCCAACACATGACAGATGTTTCTTAAACAAATGATCCTTGAGGTTTTGCCCTCTTGGACTATTTTCTAAATGTGTAGATATTGACATGAGGTCAAGTAATCCAGGAAGAAAAAGAGGCGCTTTGGGGACAGACAGACATCAGGAGTTAATCCTAATCCAGCACCAGCTCTGAGAGGAGGGGCCTCCAAGGCCTCAGCTTCCTCATCTACAAAACGGAGATACAGTGATAAAACTTCACTTAGATGGTTGCAAGATTTATATAAGGCAACATAGGTGGAAAGTCCAAACACAGACCCAGGCACCCTTAAGAGTTCTGATCTTCATGGGCGCAGGGCCAGGCATGAAGTGGGGATTCGATGAATATTTTTTGGACAAACTGATAAAATCAGGAGACTGATTCTTTTCACCATGCAGTTATTGACAAAAGACCTGTCTAAGAACTGCCTCCTTTGCTGCTCTTGGACATATAGCCTAGGAATTCCACACTAATTGATGATTGCAACAAAAAGGAAAGAGTATCACTCACGCTGCTGTGGTTTGGGTGACGGCACTGTGGTTTGTGGTCTTCAGGCCACTACGTCATGCAAAAGTCAGAACTAGGCCAGCTATAAAGATCAACAAAGTGTGAGACTCTCAAACAGATTTCTTTCGACATGAGAGCTGGGACCTGATTTTCCCCTGTTCCTATTTTAGGGTAGCAAATAAGAAAAAAAAAATCTCAGACCTCTTTGTTTAAATACTCCCTTTCACTACCCACACCTACATATTAAATGATTTTCTAGCAATCTGAAAGAATCCTAGAACAGTGGTTGTTAAATTACAAAAATACTTCCTCAGCTCCTAATTTGTTGCAGAAACTGAGCTAAGCTCTGAGGATTCTGTGATTCTCGATGAGCCAAAGTCTCTGCCTTCCGAAAGCTCCCCACTGGAAACATGTCACCCACGGTTTGAAAAGAGGTGTCCTGAACTTGTTCCCACATTGGTTCCTCCCTTCCCTTCAACCTGAGGGAACCCTTATTATAGTCTAGGCACTATTTTTAGCGTTAGGAACTAGACAACGGATATCGTTATTAATAACTTAGTATAGACATATTATTAATCGTATTTTTCATGTTATTAAACTAAAATAATAAAGATGACAAGGTAACACATCCTAAAAGAGCTCACGGTCTAGCAGGGGCAAAAGCAAATACAATAAGAATCATAAATCTTTGGAGAACTGAGCCCGAGAGTTTAGGGACTACGTCACTCTCACAGCTCCTAAGTAGCAGAGAAAGCTTGGAAAAGGATTCCAGACACAGTGGATTGGCCTCCTCACTGGACCCCCTGTGCTGGCCTTATCTTAGGATTCTAGGAAACTCAGAGCACAGTGTGGAAACCGGCCCTGCTGAGGGTCAGGGGAGGGCAGGGATATAGCTGGGACATCAAGGTCAATGTCCAGGCCAGGGCCGCAATGTTTGGCCTTTAGTCTGTGCTGCCTTTAAGGAGACATTTTTTTAAGTGATCAATTTCTTTACAGCAGTCAGATCATAAATTTATGTTGGGATATATGTATGTGTATATATATACATACATATATACATTTATATATATGTATACATATATATATATATATATATATCCAATATAATCATTAATAAATAACATACAGCCAGTCCATTGAGAATTCTACTTTCTCCAACTGAGGATGTTCTGTGAATCAAAAAGAAATGATTTAAGTTTATAAAAAAAGAATATGCTGAGTCTGCTTCTTTGTGATGAGTACTTTCTTGATTTCAGCCTGAAGCTGGTTTTTATTTTTAGGGTGTGTATAGATTCAAAAGAAAACCTACCATTTGCATCTTTTATCCAACACAGCCTCACTGGTAAATTTCCCTTCGATTTTAGTAAAATGTCAGTTGATCTCTTTCAAATTCCGGTGGGTAAAAATTTATCATACTAGGCTTAGCTGAATTTTTTGATAACAGAAGCTCAAGAATCCAAAGTGAGAGTCTGTCATCCACTCAAAAAATACTTCCAGAATGCTTGCGGGGTGCCCGGCTCTGTGCAGGGCCATGGGAGATGCCAGTGACAGAAATTATCTCCCTCGTCGCCTCGGGGGGGCCTGGTGGAACCAGACGGAGCAGAGAGGGAACAGGTCACTGCAGTGCCCTGTGATGAGGGCTTTAGGGAGGCCCATAAAGGGATGTGTCTCTGACGTGGGGAGACCCCTTGGGGAAGAAACACTGAGCTGAGATGTAAGTGAGGGGGAGGAATTAGCCAGGTAGACGTTCCAGGTAGAGGTCTGAGCAGGAAGAACTGCAGGTATTTCAGTTTTGCAGGAGCTTCAGGGCTGGTGGCCTTGGGAGAGATGAGGCTGGAGAAGTGGGCAGGGGCCGGACCACGAAGGCCTTTGCAGGCCACGCTAGGGAGTTTGGACTTTATCCTGAAGGCATACAGTGTTATGTAAACTGTAAAACCCGTGAAAGCCCAAGCTTCATGATTAACGTGTGTGTGTGTATGTAAAAATGAATGTACACTGAATCCATACCTATAATTACATCCAAAGATTCCTTTTAAATGTGCCTTTCATCATGTTCCTTTAGTACTTGGGAGCCTTTAAAAAGACAGAGCTGCCTTGGCTCCGGTCCCTAGTAGCTGGGGATTTATATATGCAAGAGGCAGTGGTGCTCAGTGTGGGTTTGCAAAACCAGGACTCAGCCTCCAGCACTGGGGCAAATAGGCTGTTCTTCCTCCTGGCTCAGGGTCTGCCTCTGCTTTGTTATATAAATGAAGTGAGCATTAGGGGGTTAAATGGAGAAGGATCAGAGTCTCCTCTGCATTCCCAGATAAACCTGAGGGCAGCATGCAAGGTGGACAGTGTGGAATCAGGACCCGAGGCAAGATCTCAGGCAACAGGTCAGTGGTGACAGTGGTGAAATGATGGGCTAAAGCCAGAGAAAATGTGTGGACCCCTGTGGATGTCGGGAGAAGACGAAGGGTAAAGAAGGGCCAACGATTGTAATAACCTATAATAGGAAAGAATCTTAAAAAGAATATGTATATAAACTGAATCACTTTGCTGTACACCTGAAACTAACACAACCTTGTAAATTAACTATACTTCAATAAAAATTTTAAAGAAGAGCCAATGAGACTAAAATTTTGAGCTGGAGAAAATTCAGTGGATGGTGATGTCTTCTATTAAGACAGGGAGCTGAACAGGAGGCTAGTTGAGCTTCAGGAGCTCAGGGATGCTCACGGCAACTGCATCCAGTGGGCGGTTGATGTAAGAGCCTGGATCTCGGGATAGAGTAAGGTGAGCAATGTGTATTTGGAAGCAACTGTACATCAGTGATCAAGTCAGCCAAGTGGAAGAGATGACAGTAATCTATAGAAGAAGGAAAGGACTGGGCAAAGGAGACCAGACAAATGGTCACCAGGGTTGAAATGACTGATCAAGACAAGGAAGGCAGATTAGATGCTAGAGATCTGAAAGATTACTATCCAGTTTGCAAAACGCAGAAAAGTGAATGGGAGGTGGGGGCAGCAGTCGTAGACCACAATTTTGTCAAGACGCTGAGCAGAGAAGGAAGAAGGGAGGGAAGGCAGCTGCTGAGATGGGGAGACTGGGTCAAAGAAAGGGGGCTGTTCTGTTTGTGGTTTGTTTTTTGTTCTTAGAGTAGAGAAATTTGATCACATCAACCACAGCACATACAAAAGCCATGGGAAAAAGATTGAGAGTGCAAGAATGAAGAGACAGTCGAGGGTCAGTATCTGGGAGGAGAGAAGAAAAGGTGGGAGGCCAGACAGGAGCTGAAGAGCAGACTACAGACGTTGGAGGTATGGGAGCAGCAGCTTTAAGACATCCCCACCCTCCAACCCCCCTGCTGGTAGCTTCTATTTCTAAATACACGTGTTTTTAGCTGTGTCCCCTTACCTCAAGGCTGTCACTCAAAGCCAGTGTTTACTCTTGCTCTGGGCCACAGGTTCAGGTCCCTTCTATTTCCAGGAGGAAAGCCCCTTCTCATGATCTCTGAAGATAGAAAGGGGATATACAGGCTCTGTCATTCACATCAAAACCTAAGCCAACATGGACTCTGTGACTATAAATTAATGAGAAAGACTGTGACCAGCACCCCCAGAGCCCCTCCTGCCAAGAGGCTACCCAAGAACACGATGACCTCATCTTGCTTATCAAGTTCTCCCTCACTCTCGCCTGCACAGTGTGACAGCTGAACCCACTGCCGTAAGCCCTCGAGGGCAGGGACTGTCACATTTATCTTTCAGTCCTCTGAGGGATCTGCCCAGGCCTTGTCACCCACATTTGTTGAATTAAATTGAATTGTCATGTTCAAAGCAGTCTCTGAGATGGCTGCACCTCTGCGTCAATGAAGGTCCCAATGCCCAAAATGTTTTTAGAATTCAGCTCTGGAATTACCTTCCAAGGAATATAAAAAGGATCAGTCGCATTAATTTATATCCATATAATATTTTTTTTGTCCCAAATGACATTTTCTCAGTGTGGTAGCCAGCCTCAGAGATGGCCTGCTGGTATTCACACTCTCGGGTATTCTCCTCCCACATCGGACCAGGGTTGGTCTGCGTGATTAATAAACTATGCAGAAGTGATGCTATATCCCTTTCAAAATTAGGTAATAAAACACTGTGCCTTCTGTCTTGGGTTCTCTGTTGCTTGCTCATTCTCCTCTCTCTCTCTCTCTCTCTCTCTCTCGCATCATGTTCTCTGGCAGAAGCCAGCTGTCATGTTTTGAGGACCTTCAGACAGCCCAGTGGAAAGGACCATATGGTAGGAAACCAAAGCCCTCATTCCAATAGCCCCTGAAGAACTGAGGCCTGCCAACCACCATGTGAGTAACCTTGGAAGTGGATCCCTCAGTCTCAGCCAAGCCTTCAGATGAGATCACAGCCACAGTCAACATCTTCTCTACAACATTTTAGAGACCCTGAGCCAGAAACACCCAGCTAGGCTACAGCCAGGTTCCTGACCGGCAGAAACTGTGAGATAATAAATGTTTGTTGTTTTAAGCTGCTAAGTTTTGTGGTAATTTGACACACAGCAATAGATGACTAATGCACCCAAGTTGGTTATTAATCTGATTAACTGAATTTATTTCCAAAATTAAATCCAAGAGCACATGTTTTCCATCACTACAGAGATTCAAAAGAATGACCCCTAGACTAGGAAGTCAATTCCTAAAAAAATTGTTCAAAAATGTTCTCAGCAGTGGTCACATTGTTAGAATAACTATATTTCTCCCAAAGTGGCACATTGGAGGAGCTCTAAACACAGGCCTTTTTTTAAGCAAGCCTCAGATTGTAAGCTTTAGTACTTCAAATAAATTAGGAAAAAGCCTAAAGAGGAGCTCAATGAAAGAGCTCAATGAAACATTAATATCTGTGTTATTCATTTTAATGGAGAACTCCGATCAGAGGGTAAATTTCACAACTCTTCTGTAAAGCAGCAAGAAAAAAACAGAGGCTTTAGAGTCTGACAGGTCTGTCTCTAAGTCCTGTCTCTGCCCCTCCCTACCTGGATCAAAGTCCTACATTGGCTGTGTAGCCTTGGACAAGTTACAGAAACTCATTAAGCCTCAGTTTGCCCATCTACAAAATGGGAAGGAACATAGTGCTGCCTCTCAAGATGGTTGTGAAGTTGCAGGAGAAAACTGTCAAGCAATTAGTAGAGAGGTAGTATTTTGTGTCTACAGCAAACAACATGAGTTGTTACTCATTTCTTCTGTGTAAGCAGGTAATACACCTGGTTTACAGTGCTGTCATGAAGGTTAAATGAGAAAACTGATCGTAAAAGGGAGAAACTAAATAACTGTTAGTTCTGTCTGCTTGCTGAAAAGTACAGTTGAGGTTGGAGGGCAAAGAGAAGTTTAAAAGAGTTTGGGTTTCTCAGAAAATGCTCCAGATTGGGACAGGAGGCAGGTGAGT
The DNA here is from genome assembly GCF_965194825.1 of Balaenoptera physalus. NCBI lineage: Eukaryota > Metazoa > Chordata > Mammalia > Artiodactyla > Balaenopteridae > Balaenoptera > Balaenoptera physalus. Next base: position 132,624,701 of record NC_138885.1, on the reverse strand, counting down.
GCTGATTTCCTCAGCTAGATTTGATATTTTGATTCCTGACAAATTTCAAGTGAGTTTTGATGCCTCAAAGTTAGCTTTTCAATGATTTGCAAAACTGGTTTATGAAGGACTGTCCTTTTTTTTCATTTTCCCTTAAAATATTTTGCATTTCAGGGGTTTATCTCTTATGACATGGCTTCAGTAAAGTCTGGCTTGATCAGAAAAGGATGTGTTTGGTGTCCTACAGAAGAAAACAGGACCACTTACCAAGTGACCGTTCATAAAATGGCTCACTTCTGGATCTGTCAGGAGTGAGACCTGTAACGCAGTAACAGTCATAAGGCAGGCCCCCTCTGCCCACTTCTGGAATGTTCTATGATTTTATTACTGATGCCACAAATACGCTTTTCCAGCAAGGAAGCAGTGAGAGATCACCAAAGAGTTTTGCTGCCATCAGCTCCAATAGAAAAAATCCTCCTATTTACCTATTTTGCCAATAGGCAGAAATGTTTCCTAAGCCATAGAACACTAACCCAAATGAGAGACCACTTCAAATGAGAGACCACTTAAGAAGGGAAAAAAAGAAAGCCCTCCCTCCCCCAAGCAAGATTCTGAATGGGATGGTCACCTCTGGTCTCATGGCTGGAGGATTACAGAATTCAGCCCCAGCCAGTCAGAGGAGGTTTAGTCCAGATCCTTCCACCTACACATTGTTGCATACCTGGCTCCTAAAACTGGTCATGCACCCAGGAGGGAACAAGCATGTTTAGTTGGGGGACCCTCTTATGGTAAAAACCAACACCTGTCCTGCCTAATTGGCAGAGATGTTGGGAAATGAAATGGAATCATATATGGAAAGGCTCTGCATAAATATAGAGCTGCCTAAATGAAGAATTGTAACATTATTGCCTACTGTTAAGAAAGGAGCAAAAGCAAATGTTTATTTTCTGTGATTTCTGTAATTGTTCAAAGCTTATGTACAGATATTTCTAGTTTTAAATGACTCCCTGATAGAGAGCTTCAATATGAAGTTGATTCACAAAATATATATATATATATATGTATATTAAAAAGAACAGATCTCAACTTACCAAGCAGATAATTGTTTCTTGATGTAGAGGATCCCAAGATATCCCCCCAAACCATCTAAGTAAATGTAGGCATTAGTATATATCAGCACATGAAAGAGAGAAAAAAGAAGGACACTGCAAAATATGCAAATATTATCAGGAGGACTCAGATGTATTATATAATTTATTTTTAATGAAATAAGGCAATATATTATGTTAAATAACTTTATATGGTATTGAACATGTATGTCTAAAAAAGCATGTGGGGAAAAGCAACTTACATGAAGTTTAAATTGTCTAAAAACGTTTCCACTGGAATCAAAATGACTCCCAATTTTTGTGGACGAGAAAGACGGAACCTCGTTATATGGACTTGCAAATCAACTGTGTTTAGGTCAAATTTGTGAGTTTTCTCTCTATGAAGTCCCCATATGTGTTCAATTAAAAAAAAAAAAAAGTGTGCATGAGTAGTCTTCATGAAGCCACTGAAAGCCCATAGTCACAAAGTAAGGTGGCTGCTTGACTCACAACCTTTCTACCAGGTGTCTGGGCCACCTACATGTTACCCTCTCCATCGTGAACAGCCAGTTAGCCTGCTGGCTTTTGTGAGAGTGATTGGTCTAGGAGGTGGCACAGTTTAGTGGGGGAAAGAATAATCTTTTCAATAAATGGTGCTGAGACAACTGGGTATGCACATGCAAAAGACTGAGGCTGGACCCCTTCCTAATCAATATGGACCATGGATCTAAATGTAAGAATCACACAAACAACAAAAGAAAAAAATGGATCAATTGGACTTCATTAAACTTTAAAACTTTTGTTCTTCAAAGGGCACCATAAAGAAAGTAAAAAAAAAACTCACAGATGGGAGAAAATATCAGCAAATTGTGTATCTGATATGGAACTTATATACAAAATATATAAAGAAGTCTTACTACTCAACAAAAAAAGACAAATAACCCAATTTAAAATTTGGCAAAGGAATTTTTTTTTTTTTTCTTTTTTGGCCACTTTGCACAGCTTGCAAGATCTTAGTTCCCCAACCAGGGATCAAACCCGCTCCCTCAGTGGCAGTGAAATTGCGGAGTCCCAACCACTGGACCGCCAGGGAATTCTGACAAAGGATTTGAGTAGATGTTTTTCCAAAGAATATATACAAATAGTCAATCATTGCTCATTAGGAAAATGCAAATTAAAATAATAATGATGTACCACTTCACACCCACTAGAATGGCTAAACTTAAAAAGACAGACAATAATAAGTGTTGATAAGGATGTGTAGAAACTGGAACCCTCATACATTGCTGGTGGGAATGTAACACGGTACAGCTATTATGGAAAACAGCTTGGCAGTTTCTCAAAAAGTTACACATAGAGTTACTTTACGCCCCAGAAATTCAACTCATAGGTAAATACCCAAGATAAATAAAAATATATGCCCACACAAAAACTTGCACATGAATGCTCACAGCAGCATTATTTACAATAGTCAAAAAGTAGAAACAGGGACTTCCCTGGTGGCGCAGTGGTTAAGACTCCACGCTCCCAATGCAGGGGGCCTGGGTTCCGTCCCTGCTCAGGGAACTAGATGCTGCATGCCGCAACTAAGAGTTCTCAAGTCGCAACTAAGGAGCCCGCCAGCTGCAACCAAGACTCAGTGCAACCAAATAAATAAATAAATTTTTTTTAAAAAAAGATATGTATAAAAAAAAAGTAGAAACAACCCCAATTTTGATGAACTAATGAATGGATAAATTAAATGTGGTTTATCCATACAATGGATTATTATTCGACAATGAAAGAAGTACTGATACATGCTATAACATGTATGACCCTCCAAACATGCTAACTAATATAAACCAGTCACAAAAGAACACATACTGTATGTTTCCATTTATATGAAATGGCTGGAAAAGGTAAATCTATAGACAAAGAAAGTAGATTAGTGGTTACTAAGGGCTGGAGAGAATGAGGAACAGGGTAAGGCGTCTTGGGATTTCTTTTCTGGATGACGAAATGTTCATGATTTAGATAGTGATGAGAGTTGTACAACCTTATGAATATACTAAAAACCACTGAACTGTACACATTAAAGGGGTGAATTGTATGGTCTGTGAATTATTGGGTTGGCTAAAAAGTTCATTCGGCTTTTTCTGTAACATCGTATGGAAAAACCCGAACGAAATTTTTGGCCAACCCAATATATTTCAATAACAGTGTTATTAAAAAATAAAAAGAAAATGAGACACATGACCTAAGACAGGACAACGGGAATAATACCAAGAGGTACCTCCAGCTGGAGCTAGAGAGAAATGCTCTGTTTCCTTCTAAGTTTAGAGGATATGAATCTGGAGTTGCTTGTAGTCTTGCCTCCTGCTACAAGGAGAAAACTCATCTGCAGTAAGGGGAGGAGGGGCGGAGAAGGAAAAAAATGAATGTGTCACAGATAGTGTTGACAGTCACTAGATTGAGTTGTCCAAGAGGACAACTCCTCCCTCTCCTTCCTGGGAACGTGAGCCAAGGAATTATCTCATTTTGGCTTAGGCCACTTCTAGTTGAATTTCTATCATTTGAAATGGAAGAGAGTAAATAAATGAAATGCCTGTAACTCTCCTCCCCTGAGCTCAGAATTCCTGTTCACTCTTCCTCAGTTTCTCCTTTTGCACTGTTTTGGGTCTCATGGCTGAAACTCTAGCCAAACCTCATCTCATCCACTTGAAATCAGAAGGATTTGTCCAAAATCAAGTCCATTCATCATCCTACAGATGTTAGCATTTCATCGTGTGGTTGACTGAAGTGCCGTATAGAAATCGTTTATTCTCTACATACTTCTTTTTCAAAATTAAAAAAGTAAAAATAAAAACTGCCCATAATTTAAATATTTATTTGGTTAAGAGAGGAGAATATTAGCAATTTTAGAAATTTATTTGTTCAAATCATTTTACAAAGCATTTATACTTATTAAAATTATGTAGTGGAAAACCCGAATGTTTTTATATTAGAGACGCTTTCTCTCATTGTATGCTTACCAGATATTTTCCATTTGAGCTAAGTCCTATTTCGTAATAATTAGGATGTTTGGTCCTATTCTCCATGGCTTCCATCTTTCTTCACATTAGATTCCTTTCTCTGGAAATTCTTTTACTATCTACATATGTTTTTCAAGTGGCCTTTATGTTCATTACTCTGGGATATTTTTTTTCAGTTTTCTTTCTTTTATTCCCTACTTCCAACAATGATTTATTTGTTCTATGTCTAAATCCATTCCAGTCAATTGTCTTTCATGTTTGTAGCATCATCATTTATTTCACTGAAAATGGTTAACAGCTGTCGTCTAATTTTTCTTCTGTTTCATGTAAGAAATCTATTTTAGAGTTGCCAGGAATTACTTTAAATCTCCATCTGCTTTCTTCTCTTTCTTTCGAATTGCAGAATCCTTTAATTTAAGGAATTTTTTCTTGCCTCATAATCCTTTATGATCTCCTAATCTTTGAGGCAAAGCAACCTGGGAGTTTATTTTAAAATCTTGTTTGTTTCCGGGACTAACTTAGCTTAGTATCAGAGTCTTCTTACAAAACTTGCGACTGGAAGAAAAGTGAGTAGTCTTCAGTCTGCAGTTAGAAAGTTGCAATAGGTTTGTGGGTTGTGCAAACAATCAGAATCAACTTTCCAAATCAGAGATGGAAGAGGGGTTAAATTAGGGGGCCACTTATTAACTTCTAATGTGCTCAAGGTCATAGAAGAACAGGCATCCATTTCTCTCGACATTCACCACTAACTCCTAGCTCTACTTGGCACACTCTCTGCCCTGCCAGCCTCCCAGTGCTCCCATCCATTCTTACCTAGTTCCAGTCTGTTCTTCATCTATTCTGTCACTTCCCTACTTATAACCCTTGAATAGCCCCAAGCCAAGGACCCTTGACATGACCCATGAGGTCCACCTTGACCAGGCTGGTGTCCTCTCCAGCCCCACCCTTATGCCTCTCTTCTCATATTTTTCTCCCAGTCATGATGGATTTCTGTCCATTTCTACCCATCAGCTTAGCTTCTCTCACACATCAGGGAACTCCGTCATGCTCTCCCTTGTGCTGGGAATCTCCTCCTCCTTCCCCTCCACACCCTGTGCCCTTTGTCCTGAGGTCACCCACCCTCCAGCCCCCCGGGGAAAGCTCGCTCTGACCCCACACGCTATTGCATCCTCTTGCTACATGCTCCCGAAAGCTTGCCTGGTAGTCAGGGTAACCCCTGCATAATGGACACCCCCAGACTCATCCACAAACCCCACGAGAGCCAGAGCAGTGCTTCTCTTGCTCTCCACTGTCTCCTAGCTTCCCCCATATAAACCACAAAATCAATACGCACAAAACGCTTGTGACATGATGCTTGGTCCCTGTCACTTCTGGGTTAGTTTGGCCAGGCGTGCGCCACTGTTTCAGCTGTGAAGCACGCCTCACTTCCTGGATACTTCACTGGAGTCGAGGCCCTGGATACCTGAACTAGCACCAAGGAGATAGGATCCGGAAATCTCCTGGGGATTGACCCTCAAACGTTGCCGGTGAGAACGAGATTGATCAATAACCTTATGCTCAACTGAACATTTTTGCAGAATTCTCCTTCCAACAGTGAAAACACCCCTGCAACAGGAGTTTCTCACTCCTTACTAATTCTAAAATGGACTTCCATATAAAATATGTAAGACCTGGGTATGTCCATAATAGAGGAACATTACTTTTTTGTGTGATTCTTGAAGTTGAAATTGTATACTCTTTTCATGTAATTTTCACTGCAGATTTAAATCTTGAAAAAATTAATAAAAATATAAATAGAGAAAGATGTCATTGGACAGATTTGGCTGTATAATGGTAGAAACATTTTTTAAGTAGCAGTCAAAGATATTATCCATTATGAATAAACAAATAACGTAATAGTTATGTTTTTATCCCAAATTAGAGTCTAGAAACTTCCTCCTCATATCATATTCTTGACAATTTCTTCCTCATTTTTCTTGTATTCATTCAAGTATTGACTGAGCATCTACCCTGTATCAAACATTGTCCTAGATGACAAAACAAACATTCCCTGCCCTCATTTGATGTACATTCCAGTAAGGAAAGCAGTCAATACACAGACAAATAAGTAATATAATTCCAAGTCAGAAATGTATATATTACTGATTTCACAGTATTATTGCAGATGAATATCAGTGTAATTGAAGGAAAAAAGATGTGTCCTGCCATTTACCAAGCATCTATTACGTGTCAGATTCTGGACCAGATCTTTCACATCCACCGACTTACTTGGTTTTCTCAACATCCTATCAGGTGGTCTTTATTACTGGCATTTAACAGATGAAGAAGCTTCAGATCATGGAGATTAAATATCCTGACCTAGCTTGCAGAGCTGGTAAATGAACGCTGATGTATCAAAAATGCCCCTCTTCATTCCACTAAACCACAGAGGCAGTGAGATGCATACTTAGATCTAAAACTTTGAAGATTTGCTCATTGTTATTTTAAGCTCACATCCTAGATCTTAGGAAAAGAGAGAGACTTGGAAGCAGTAAGGGATATTGAACATGAGATTGCAGGTGTAAAAGGGAGATGCCAGCTGAGTAAGCAGAGCTATACCTGAGTGACGCTCCAGCTACTCTATCACACCAGCCTGCCTGTCACAGACCCAGGCAGACCCTAAGAGGTAGGTACTGTCCCAAAGGATGCCGAGCCCCTGCACTTACCTCTTCACTGCTGTTAGACTCGGAGCTGGAGGACCAGTGGCAGCGAACCCACACGTCCTGCACCTGCTCAGCAGACACCCGCACGGTGCTTCTGCAAACAGCCGCTGGCTGGAAAAGGGGAACCAGTGAGTTCTATGCCCGGCAGCTGGTAAAAATGGTTAGGACCTATCTAAGAAAGCAGGCAACACCATAGGGCTTGACACAATAATGCAGACAGAAAGGAAAAATTCACAGAGACATTTCATTTTTCCAAAATGAAAATTTCTCAAGACCTAAGCAGAAACAAATGATGATTTAAATATCTCTTAGGCTTTTGCTACATTACAAGTCCTGAGGGAAAGCTAACGTTCCCTTCATGAGCACTGAGTGGGCTCCCTCGAATGGTTTCCCTTTTGAACAACAAGAAATGGAAAGGTCTCCCAAGGACTCTGTTCTGCTCTCCCTCGGCCTCAGATTTCATTAGAAACAAATGCTAGTGACACTTGGGTTTGGGACCTTTGTGAAACAGAGCCACAGCGAAAAGTCTCACGAAACAACAAAACAACGGGTCCTCTTTTCAGGATTGACATCCCTGTGTAACGACCCAGACATCACAATGAGAAAGTAACAAAACCCTGAGACCTCGTACATCTGAACGAGAATGCCTCGGAGACTGAATTTGGGGTGACTCCCGTCCCTGGGGTTAACCAAGCATGGGGCCATGTGCTGGTCACTGGGGAAATGAAACTGACCACGCTGTGGTCCTGACCCCCATGGAGCCCAAGCTGGTGGAGGAGACAGATTTTATACAACAGTCAACTATAAAACAGTGCACCTCACACCAGGAACACAGCTGGCATTTTGAATTCATTTAAAATAGAATTTGAAATGTCTCTGGGATTTTTCTTGGCTATTGGCCTCTTTGTATTCACTTTGCCTGGAACCATCATTATCCTTATTTTTAAACAGCAGAAGACTGAGGCAGCAGGGGTTAAATAATTTGCCAGGATTACTCAGGACTGTGGACTCCAGAGCTCGAGTCCTCGACTACTGAGTCACGCTGCCCCTGCCTAGGGGACAGCATGGGACAGTTAGTGGTGCCTCCAAGGGTGTCCAGAAGCCAGGCAGTGGCCAAGCCCTCGGTGTGGCTTTGAATCAGGTCCCAGTGATGTAGGAAGACAGGTGCTCCCTCGCGTTGTTTTCTGGGCTGGTGGCCTTTCCCCTGACTCTTACCGCGTAGTAGCCCCTCTGGAAGTCACAGGTGGCGGGGTCTTCCCTAGAACCCCTCCTGCACGTCGTCTCTCGGATGCCGAACTCTATGTCCATGGTCAAGCTGTCCTCATCCAACATGTTGACCTTCGTGAAAACAAAGCGTCAGTTTGCCACAGATGTGTTTCTGAAGGTCACACGCTAGAAATGTGTCTCCCTGCACAAGGAGAAAAAGTGACAGAATACCCCACCACTAAAGCTTTCAATTGCAATCACCCAGTTCCACACCCTCATTCTGAAGACCAGGGGAAGAAGTGCTTTACCAACGGCTCACAAGACTTTACTGAGACAATAGGACCAGAACTTGGGTGTCCTGACTCCACGCTAAGCACTGCTGCTGACGACTTACATTTACGATGAAGCCTCAGGATTTACAGATTCCGTATTTGCAAATCTGCCTACTTGCTAAAATGTACGTCTACCCCAATCAGTACTGGGTGCCGTCACAGCCATTCATGAAGACACGCTGGGCGGCAAAGAACTTGAGTCGCCAGATGCACATGGTCCCGACCGGGATCAGATAAGGCGACGCTCAGCCTCTGTCTCAGCAACCGGACCGTACACAAGTCAATTTCATGGTCTATTTTGTGTCACGGTTTTCTCATTTTTGTGCTTTTCCTTGGTGATTTTGCTGTTTAAATTGGCCCCCAAGCCTAGTGCTGACAAGCTGTCTAGTTTCCTAAGCACAGGAAGGCTATGATGTGCCTGACGGAGAAAATACACGTGTTAGCTGAGCTTTGTTCAGGCCTGAGGGATAGCGCTGGTGCAGTGAGCTCAATGGTAACGAGTCACCATGTATATTAAATAAGTCTTTAAATAGAAACATACATAAAACAAGGGCACATATTGATCAGTTAACCGAAATACTGTGACCAGAGGCTCTCAGAAACCTAACCCTGAATTTCCCCAGGATAAACAGCTCGGGATTCACTAACCCAGTGTTCGCAGAATCTTTACGGAATATAACTGCCGCAAATAACAAGAATCAACTTATTTTAAGTGTCAATGTATTTCTGAGATTCAGATTTAATATCTAATATGTAAAAATGATCAAGAAACAGGGTCATAAATAATGGCAAGGCTGAGTTTTTAGTCCTACTTGTTTTTAGAAAACTCAGCTTGTATCAGCACTCCTCATCCTGTGTCAGAAAGAGACACAAAGACCCGCCCCCATCCCGAGCTTGGATCTGGCCACTTATTTCCAAAGCAAAATCAAAGTATTTTAAGTGTCATTTTCCTAAAAGAATGCTCCATACTATCTTAATAATGCCTGAAATAAGTAACTAGCAAGTACATCTCTGCTGTACAGTGTTAACCAGCCCCGCTTCCCGGTTGATCAGTTCGGATCTATGAACAAGATTACACAGTTTTCCACTCCTTTCCACCAAGGGTGGGATACTGGGGGTACCTTCCAAACTTCCTGATGGGTGTGCTGTTCTGATGACACGGACGTCTCCTGACTTAACTAAATGCCCACTGTGTGTCCTGCACCCGAAGCACAGCAGGGAAGACCCCACAGAGCTTAGATTCTACCTGGGGCAGGGTGGTGAGGCACCACACAGCAAACACACTAAGGAAAACTGAACAAGGACCTTCCAGATGGTTATGGGGTTAGGAGCAAAAAAGCAACGTGGCAGTGGGGATGGAGAGCAGATAGTTTAGACGAGGCGCCTGAGAAATCCTCCCAAGGGAGGCGTATTTCAGCTGGGACTTCAAGGATGGGAAGGAGCCCATCGTGTGAGGAAAAAGCAGAGCCAATGTCCTGGGGCAGAACAAGCCCAGCGGTGGTGGTGAAGCAAAATGAACGAGAGGAAAACCAAACACCCTGAAGTTGGAAAGGAGTGTGCCAGATAGTTAATGGTCTCGTAGCCCATGGGAACGAATTTTGATTTCATTCTCATTGCAATGAGAAGTTCTCAGAGGCCTCTAAGAGGTAAGATCTGAGTCACCATGGCTGCTACAAGGAGAGCACACGGGGACAGGTGCAAGATGGCAGCAGGGAGGTGGGCTCCACTGCCCGACCCCACCCCAGGCTCCCAAAACTCCTTCCCTTTGAGTTCTTGAGCCCATCCTTTGGCAAATTTGAGTCAACCCACACATTCACCTACTGCCCAGTGGGGAGAGAGGTGGTGACAGCACTGTGACAGCACAGACCTCTTTCAGGTAGGGAGTAACGGGACAGTTTGCTTTGGAAATAAGTGGCCAGCTCCAAGCTCGGGAGGGGGCGTCTTTGTGTCTCTTTCTGACGCAGGATGAGGAGTGCTGATACAAGCCGAGTTTTCTAGAAACAAGTAGGACTAAAAACTCAGCCTTGCCATTGTTTACGACCCTGTTTACTGATCATTTTTACATATTAGATATTAAATCTGAATCTCTTAAAAAAAATTAAAACCTCTTCAGCTGGAGCTCATCAAGCCGGCTCTCCCCGCCCAGATCATGCTTCCACAATTTCGTAAAGCAACCTGATGAAAGCAAACTGGCAGGACAAAAGCTTAGTTTAAAAGATGAAAATGCAGGGGGTTTGAGTACTGATAATTTTAACTGTGAGATGATTTTGCAAACTTTTTGCATCTCTAAGCACTTTTAAGCATCCTTTCCAGAATATGGAGAAAAGTCAAATAGCTCTGCTTTTTCATTTGAATTCACTTTCAGCCAGTGAATTTATGCTCTGTGTTCTTTGAAAAAGGTAGGACAACCCAAATACTCAACCATAATGAATCAACTGGTGAAAATCCCAAACCCAGCGTTACGGCTGAAATAAATCATGGTCCTTTACAATCGGTGTTACAGTGTGGTCCTGTTTTTTTAAAAAAATATATTTTATACCCACATATGAAGAGAAAAAATCCAAAAAGACATCCTGCCACATGTTCGTAGTGGGTGTCTCAGAGGGCTGGATAATGAATGTTACTTTTGGTTTTCTCTTTCTTGCTGTATCCTGTGACTCTTTATAATGAGTATATTTTGATTTTTTTATTTCAAAAAGAAATAAAAATATACAAGCCATAAAAAACCCATAACAATTCCTTTTGGAGAGTACAATGTTTAATGTTATGTGTGAATTTAGCTGGGCCACAGTGTCCAGATCTGTGGTCAAACATTGATCTGGATGCTTCTGTGAAGATGTGTTTGGATGAGGTTAAAGTGGTGTACTTTGAGGAAAGCAGATTACCCTCCTTCGTGTGGGTGGGCCTCATCCAATCAGTTGAAGGTCAGACTAGAACAAAGACTGACCTTTTTCTCAGCAGGAAGCAATTCTGCCAACAGACAGCCTTCAGGCTTGAACTGCAACGTCAGTTTTTCCCTGGGTCTCCAGCCTGCCGGCCCACCCTGCAGATTTTGGCTTTACCAAGCCTCCACAGTAGTGTGGGCCAATTCTTTAAAATCAATCTCTCCCTGTCTCTGTCTGTCTCTGTCTCTGTCCCTCTCTCTTCTCTGCTTCTCTGGAGAAGCCTGACTAACACAGTGATCATTTAGGTTTTTCAAACTAAGCCCTTATGATTGGACAAAAAGTAAAGCTCAGGTATAGCTGCCTAGCATAACGTAGAAAGCCAAAAAGCAAAACGTGCAAAGAAGAGGAAAGGTAAAAATGGACAGAAATGGGCATAGACACATAAAGGATCCCAAAGCTTCCGTGGCTTTGCCTCAAATGTCCCAGAATCCATCTACTCCTCACCCTCCCCACACTAAGAGGCTCAGTTGCCATTGGTCACCATCTGCTTCCCACGGTTGCTGTCTGGGCTTCCTCCTGGCATCCACTCCACACAACAGCTGCAGAGATCTTAGAAGGTCTTCTTGCACTTTATTTAAAACCTCCCCTCAACTACCCCCTGCAGGAGATCCTCCCACGGCTGGAGGTTCTCGTCACTGAGTGAGTCTTAGCTCAAATATGGCGCCTCTGTGGAGACTTCTGTCCCATCTGACAGCTACCCCAGCCCAGACCCAGGCCCATCCATCATCCTGTTTTATTCTCTCCACAGGACTCTCCACTCTCTGAGACTACTTTCACTTTTTTATATAATTTGCACCCCATTCTCCCTTCATCCCCTCCCCTCCTCTCCCTCCCCTCTCTCCATGGGAGCACAGCCTGCTCCGGCCTCTCTGTTCCTCGTCCCCAGCACAGGGCCTGTGTCTACCTTTCCTTTCTCTGCTTGTGTACATTGAGAGAACAGTCTGTGTGTGCCTAGTGTCAATGTTGGAACAAGGAAATCATCATGGCTGAAGTCACATTTCCCCATGCTTTCCCATCCTTTTTAAACTTGGAGCCCAAGAGTTAAGTTACTTACAATCGATTGCAAGAGTATTTGATCCAAGTCCCTGGTAAAACCCAGTGGTCCTTAACCCTGACTACACTTTAGAATGACCAGGAAACATGTAAGAATATGAGCCCCACCCTCAGGGGTTGGGATTTAATTAGTCACCATCCTGCCTGGACATCAGGAGTATTTCAATCTCCCAGATGATACTGATGTGCAGCGGGGTCGAGAACCACTGGGCTTATGAAGCAAACTCAGGGATAAAGTAGCGGGGCCGGACCCCTCTCCCTAAGCCCACTGAACTCTCCCCCAAACCTCCTGCACATACACAAACATGACCAAACCACTTATTTCCTTTGGACATACTCCTAGAAATGAAACTATGGGATCAAATGTTATAAATATTTGCTATTTTTAATGTTTAACGTGTTTATAAACATGCTTAACAAATTGCATGCTTGCAAAGATAATTTTACCAAATTACATTTTCTCTAGCAGTGTTTGAGATTTCCCTTTCACCTATTCCCTGGTTATTTTCATTCTGATTTTGTCGGCTGTCGAAGAAGTGACATATTTTTCCCAGTGTTTCGAGCTCATTTGTATTACTATTTTGTGAATTGTTTTGTACCCTCAGGGCCAGTGATCTGATCTGTTCCCTCATCTCTTTCCTGAGGACTTTGCTTAGCTCTGAGTGGAGTTAATGGTTACTGATATGAAGGGAATTGGCATATTTGGGGCCATCTTTAGGGCATTTAGAGAAGGCATGACTAACGCATACAATAAAGCAAAATGTGAACCACTTCTAAGAAGAAAGATGTATCACCAGGACAGATCAAGGTAAGAGAGTTTTCCCTCCATTGGGAAAAGAAAGGAAGTTTTCATGGAAGGGACATGGTGAATGTAACTTGGCCAATGAATTTGAATAATGAGAAAAGGCTGGAAAGAAACAAGAATAGGCAGAATTCCAGATAGAAGAGCAGCGTACAGGATGTGGAGGGGCACCTCCTTTCTGTGTTCTCACTAAGGATCACATGCCCACATACATAGGTGTGTTTCTTTGCAGGTGCCTGTGTGTCTGGGCTCAGGTGTCTGATATCAAGATGGCCCAGGCACTGGAATGGTCTCTGGATGACTACACCTCATGCTAGCTCGTCTCCACTGGCCAGATTTCCATGGTGTCAGTAACGGGTTCTCTCGGGACCTGTCCTCATGCTCTTATTCACTTAATTAACTACAAACTTTCTTCTGTAGCAAGCACTAGCTAAATTCCAAGTAAATCTAAACTCATTTGCAAGCTTGGCAAGAGGACACCGATTGCCCCACACCACGCGTGGATTTCATTAAATGCAAAAGATGGAAGCCCAAACAGCCAGTGTACGAGGGAGGGGTTCTTTATTCTGTCCAGTCCTCCTCCAGAAGGAACTCACCCTCCGACCTGGCAGCTGACCACACGTATCTCGCCGTGCTCCCGTACCACGACAGCCAGGCCAAGTGACCCCAGTCTGGCCACAGCAGCCTGGTTCTGGGCTAGCTAAAGTATCATCTTCGAGACCAATGACCCAATTAGAATAGACAACTGGGACAATTCAATTAATTTCCTGGGAATCTGGAAATAAGAAACTGAGCTAGTTTATGAAGGAGATGGGTCAAGATGAATGTACTGTATTTGGAGACTGGAGCTATGGAGCCATGAGCTGTGTGCCCTTCACAGGAGGAGAGGGGACAAACCAGGTGTGTGCTAAGGTGGTGCCTGGCAGGGATGGGAGAGGTGAGCGTGAAGGTGGAGAGGAAGCAATGGACTTCTGGCCTCTGCGAGGAAGCAGCCGCTACCTGGAGCCCTGGCCACATCTCCACAGTTCGCAGTTCCCAGGCGGCCTGTCTGCAACGAGTTCTCATTTGTAGGACCAGGAACTTTGCAGAAGCTCCTCACCGCCCATCTTAACCTAAACTCTCTGGCAGGTATCTCTGCTCCCCCCCCCCCCTTGCACGGGCCGATGAGCAGGCAGTGAAATCACCCGGGGCCCAGCCGGGAGGGAAGCGACCTGCAGTCTAGTTTCTCATTTCCTTGGAAGGATAATTCTGTGTTTCTTTCTTTGCCAATCACGGCCTTAGTCATTGGAAGCCCATGAAAATTCATCTTTTCCCCATTTCCCCAAGCTAACAGGAAACAGACTATTACCAAATTGACAAAGCAAAGTGGATTTCTTTGGCTCCAAAGCCAGAATTCATTTCCTATAAGTATTAGGAGCAGAACTGCTGAACTTGAAAAAGTCTCATTTCTAATAAACAAGCAGTTTTTAATAAAACATCTCAAAAGGAACCATGGGGGCTTTGGGTCCAGAAGCAGGATGTGCAGAGGGTAACATCTGGAAATAGGAAATGAGGCCAGAGGGAAGAAAAATGCGAGAAGAATCAGGCATCCGAAGTAGCTTTGAGAGCTTTACGACAATAATTATAATTAAATCCTTTCTCTATCAAAAAAAAAAAAAAAGAGTGCGAAAGAGATGAGTAGCTATTATCTTTTTACACTGGAAAATTTTTAACATGTAACCCAAAAAAGGACAAAAGAAAAAACCAGAAAGCAGTATAAAGAGGACTAGAGAAGACATACCGGGCACTTACTCTTCTAATTGAGCTTCTGAACGCCCGAAACAGGTAGGGGCTCAGCGACTGGGAATTCACTTTTGCCACGGAGGCGCTGACAGCTTCCCTCAAGGAAGACGGGTCATAGTCATACACGGGAAAACCTGGACTCACAAACACATGGGGACACAGTGAGACAGGATGCATGGATGAGGACAGCTTCACATCATCAAGGGAAGGTGGCCTGTCCCCGAGCTCCTTACCTGCACAGTAGTGGAACCAGTAGTTCGTTCCAAGGACAAACATAATCAACACCTTCATCACCATCTTCTCCATTCTGGGAAGGATAATTTCAGTTCCGATCCTGGGAGATTGTGTCTATGTGTTTGGGGGTGACCAGTCGTCCTGAAAGCAGCTCTTTATCAAGTGTGACCTGGCTTGCTCTCTCCGACTGAAGCGGACTGCGGCTTCAACAGAGACAATTGATCCTGCAGTCAATATTTACTGCTGCCTTTTCCTAGGGAAAGGGGACAGTTTGAGGCCACTTTTGAAGTTTGGACCTCAACATGGGACTTTAGTCTGCATCAAAAGCCATCAGGAGGCGGGGACTCCACATGCGCTGTTTGTTCTTCTCTATTTTAATTTCATCCACATGGACTGCCTATTTCCCTTTATTTTCATTTCATTTTTGGAGGGAAGGGATGCAACCTTACTTTCAACAAAACAGTTAATTTTACATTATTGTCTATTTAATTCCCTCTCATATTCCTAAAGATCCTGCAGTTGACTGTTCATAAAAATCGTGTGGTTATTTCATGATCAGACTGGAAATTATGACTGGAAAGGAGAGAATTTAATCTGCAGGACTTAAATATGCCAAACAAGTTCACGTGCAATAAAAAACAGTGACATGCCTCCATGTCCACCAACCCTCTCTGCTAATGGGCGTTTTCGTATCTCACTTGGATGATAAGGTATTTGCATATTGATGAGTCTCATGCACTATAAGATCCCAAGGTAGTTTGTGAATCATTAAAAAGAAGAGATACTTTATAGTAAATACAGGTTGTGTTACATGCAACTCATGGTGCTCTCATTCCTTGAATTCATGCATAAGAAGCTGTATTGTCCTGGGGCTCAGAAATACCTGGATCAGAATCCTGGCTCCATACCTGTCAGGCATGTACCCTTGGGCATGGTACTCAATGTCTCTGAACCTCAGCTTCTTCACCTATAAAATGGGCATAAATGGTTAGATGTAAAGGTGTATTATTAGGGAGGCACAGAGAGAGAGAGAGATTGATTTTAAGGAATTGGCTCATGCAATGGTGGAGACTTGGTGAGTCCAAAATCTGCAGCGTGGGCTGGCAGGCTGGAGACCCATGGAAGAGTTACAGTTTTGAGTCCAAAGGCCACCTACTGCCACAATTCCTTCCTGCTGAGGAGATCAGTCTGTGTTTATTCTGACCTTCAACTGATTGGGTGAGGCCCACCCACAATACGGAGAGCAATCTGCTTTCCTCAGAGTCCACTGATTTAAGAGTTAATCTCAACTAAAAATTATCACAGAAACATGCACAATAATGCTTGACCAAATATGTGGGCACCATGGCCAAGTTGACACATAAAATTAAGCATCACATAAAAATTAAATAACAAACCTTTAGAAGAAAGCTTGGCAAATTAATGGCTCAATAAACAGCAACTGCTGGTAAGAATTCAATTCAATAAATATTTTTTAGTATCTGCTGTGTAAAAGGCAAGAGGTCCAGAGAACATCAAAATGAACAAATCATCTAGGTCACCCTGCTTAAACAAGGCAAATATAAGTGCCAACAAGGGAAGCATAAATTGTTATGAGAATTCTGGGAGACGGTGGAGACATTGGCAGTTTGCTCAGTCCTCCTGACTTTGGTGGTCTTGTGTCTCTTTGATTGACAGATGCAGAAGAGCCCAACAGGAGAGAAGGAGACTCTGGCCAGGAAGAAAGAGCAGACAGGAAACCACTGGGAGAGAACTGCAGCCATTTACCAAGGATGTGGTGTGGGGCAGGGATGTTCACCAGAGGCAGGTTGGGCCTTGTTACCAACATGGAGGAGGAGGAGGGGGGCGGGTGGGGGACAGGGAAGAAGAGATGCTGGGTAGATTTAACAAGAAAGATATGCCTTACAGGAAGTGGAGTGATACAAAATTTTAATTATTGCTACTACGTAAGGCATTTTTAATCAAAATGTTCCCTCTGCTTTCCCTGCCCTCTGCACAAAGGTTTAAAATCATGCTTCTGACTTTACATACTGTCTGAATCATCAATATTTACTGCCCTCACCCAAAAGGTGTTCTTCCTACAAGTCTTATTCATCAGCACCTTGGCACAAAGGTGTATTTAAAATCCCCAGAAAATCTCAGTGCCTAAATGCCCATTGGCCCATGCAGCATCTCTGGGTCCAGCAGCTCCTGGCCTCATCTTGGGCCACCTTCCTTCTTGCACACAGGTGTCCTGGAGATTCCTGACCACCCACCTGAACTTCACACCTCCTCTCCCCCCACTTCAACTCCCTGCTTCTTCCCTCCTAGCACTTAACACAAGGGAGAGTAATCTTGCTTGTCTGTTTGCTATTTTCTTTCTCCTAGAGTAGACTATAAGCTCCATAGGACAGGAAATGTGCCTGTCTTGTTGATGCCATACTGCAGTACCCAGATAGGAACACGATTAAATATTTGTTGAATGAATGAGTGAATGAATGAATGAGTGAGTGAGCACACTGGGTCTCTCTGAACCTCAATCTGAGTCATTCTGTTTGAAGCCTGCACTGATTTCTGGTGCATAAAATGTACACAAATCAATGCCTATGAGACGATGACCACTAAGATTTGTGATTCTGTTACTCTTAACCTGGTTTGAACTCAATTCCATTAAAGTCTTCCAGATTAAACTAACCGCACCATCTGGTTCCAAACTCCAGGGTCTCATTAAATGAGCAGTAATAATGAAAGTAATTGCAAAAGAGTATAGGAGATTAAGGAGACAACAATAAAATAATGTTGCCAGCACAGGGCTATTGATTTTGCTTGTAGCTTGCTGATGCAAGGATAGACCATTTTATTTCTCAAATTCATTTGGTTATAATAAACATTGACACCGGGCATGCAGAGCAGCCACTGATTAGTGCTAAAAAGCGATTACTACTAAAAATGCCTCTGCAGAGCTCCGTCATGACTGGTAAACCTAGAAGATTAAATAGAAGCCAACCATTGAAATTCAAGCCATAATTATTTCTTTCATTATTCTTTTTCCGATCTGCAGAAATGTACATAGCAATAATTCCAGCAGCTTTCTGCTGTTCTAACAAAAATTATTTAGCTAAGGTGTTAAAAATTCTGTGTCATCCCACCTCCTTTAGTAGCTCTTCAGAACACTTCAGAGAGGGAGACTCCAGGAATCTGTCCAGTGAGAGGAAGAGCTTTGCTCACTTTGGTCTACTGGATTTAGCCAGCATTCTGCTCTAGAGATCAAAGAGAGCTTGAAGCCGTGTGGCTGACAGGGTCTTGGTGCTCCTGCCAGGTGTCAGGCCTGAGCCTTGGAGGTGTGAGAGCCAAGTTCAGGACATTGGGCCACCAGAGACCTCCCAGTCCCACATAATAACAATCGGCCAGAGCTCTCTCAGAGACCTTTGTCTCAAAGCTAAGACCCAGCTCCACTCAATGACCAGCAAGCTCCAGTGCTGGACACCCCATGCCAAACAACTAGCAAGACAGGAACACAGCCCCACCCATTAGCAGAGAGGCTGCCTAAAAGCATAATAAGGTCATAGATACCCAAAAACACACCACCGGACTCGGTCCTGCCCACCAGAAAGACAAGATCCAGCCTCATCCACCACAACACAGACACCAGTCCCGTCCACCAGGAAGCCTACACAACCCACTGAACCAACCTTACCCACTGGGGGCAGACACCAAAAACAATGGGAACTATGAACCTACAGCCTGTGAAAAGGAGACCCCAAACACAGTAAGTTAAGCAAAATGAGAAGACAGAGAAATACACAGCAGATGAGGGAGCAAGGTAAAAACCCAGCAGACCAAACAAATGAAGAGGAAATAGGCAGTCTACCTGAAAAATAATTCAGAGTAATGATAGTAAAGATGATCCAAAATCTTGGAAACAGAATGGAGAAAATACAAGGAACGTTTAACAAGGACCTAGAAGAACTAAAGAGCAAACAAACAATGATGAACAACACAATAAATGAAATTAAAAATTCTCTAGAAGGAATCAATAGCAGAACAACTGAGGCAGAAGAACGGATAAGTGACCTGGAAGATAAAATAGTGGAAATAATTACCGCAGAGCAGAATAAAGAAAAAAGAATGAAAAGAATTGAGGACCATCTCAGAGATCTCTGAGACAACATTAAATGCACCAACATTCGAATTATAGGGGTCCCAGAAGAAGAAGAGAAAAAGAAAGGTACTGAGAAAATATTTGAAGAGATTATAGTTGAAAACTTCCCTAATATGGGAAAGGAAATAGTTAATCAAGTCCTGGAAGCACAGAGTCCCATACAGGATAAATCCAAGGAGAAACATGCCAAGACACATATTAATCAAACTATCAAAAATAAAATATAAAGAAAAAATATTAAAAGCAGCAAGGGGAAAACAACAAATAACATACAAGGGAATCCCCATAAGGTTAACAGCTGATCTTTCAGCAGAAACTCTGCAAGCCAGAAGGGAGTGGCAGGACATATTTAAAGTGATAAAAGGGAAAAACCTACAACCAAGGTTACTCTACCCAAAAAGGATCTCATTCAGATTCGACAGAGAAATTAAAACCTTTACAGATAAGCAAAAGTTAAGAGAATTCAGCACCACCAAATCAGCTTTACAGCAAAAGGAACTTCTCCAGACAGGAAACACAAGAGAAGGAAAAGACCTACAATAACAAACCCAAAACAATTAAGAAAATGGTAATAAGAACATACATATCGATAATTACCTTAAATGTAAATGGATTAAATGCTCCAACCAAAAGACATAGACTGGCTGAACAGATACAAAAACAAGACCCATATATATACTGTCTACAAGAGACCCACTTCAGACCTAGGGACACATACAGACTGAAAGTGAGGGGATGGAAAAAGATACTCCATGCAAAGGGAAATCAAACGAAAGCTGGAGTAACAATTCTCATATCAGACAAAATAGACTTTAAAATAAAGAATATTACAAGAGACAAAGAAGGACACTACATAATGATCAAGGGATCAATCCAAGAAGAAGATATAACAATTATAAATATTTATGCACCCAAAATAGGAGCACCTCAATACATAAGGCAAATGCTACAGCCATAAAAGAGGAAATTGACAGTAACACAATAACAGTAGGGGACTTTAACACCTCACTTTCACCAATGGACAGATCAATCAAAATGAAAATAAATAAGGAAGCACAAGCTTTAAATGACACATTAAACAAGATTGACTTAATTGATATCTATAGGACATTCCATCCAAAAACAACAGAATACATTTTCTTCTCAAGTGCTCATGGAACATTCTCCAGGATAGATCATATCTTCGGTCACAGATCAAGCCTTGGTAAATTTAAGAAAATTGAAATTTAAGAAATTTTCAATTTTAAGAAAATTGAAAATTGAAATCAAGTATCTTTTCCAACCACAATGCTCTGAGACTAGATATCAATTACAGGGGAAAAAACTGTAAAAAATACAAACACATGGAGGCTAAACAATATGCTACTAAATAACCAAGAGATCACTGAAGAAATCAAAGAGGAAATCAAAAAATACCTAGAAACAAATGACAATGAAAACACGATGACCCAAAACCTATGGGAGGCAGCAAAAGCAGTTCTAAGAAGGAAGTTTATAGCAATAAAATCCTACCTCAAGAAACAAGAAAAATCTCAAATAAACAACCTAACCTTACACCTAAAGCAATTAGAGAAAGCAGAACAAAACAAACCCAAAGTTAGCAGATGGAAAGAGATCACAAAGACCAGATCAGAAATAAATGAAAAAGAAATGAAGGAAACGATAGCAAAGATCAATAAAACTAAAAGCTGGTTCTTTGAGAAGATAAACAAAATTGATAAACCATTAGCCAGATTCATCAAGAAGAAAAAGAAGACACAAATCAACAGAATTAGAAATGAAAAAGGAGAAGTAACAACTGACACTGCAGAAATACAAAGGATCATGAGAGATTACTACAAACAACTCTATGCCAGTAAAGTGGACAACCTGGAAGAAATGGACAAATTCTTAGAAAAGCACAACCTTCCGAGACTGAACCAGGAAGAAATAGAAAATATAATCAGACCAATCACAAGCACTGAAATTGAAACTCTGATTAAAAATCTTGCAACAAACAAAAGCCCAGGACCAGATGGATTCACAGGCGAATTCTATCAAACATTTAGAGAAGAGCGAACACTTATCCTTCTCAAACTCTTCCAAAATATAGCAGAAGGAGGAACACTCCCAAACTCATTCTATGAGGCCACCATCACCCTGATACCAAAATCAGACAAAGGTGTCACAAAAAAAGAATACTACAGGCCAATATCACTGATGAACATAGATGCGAAAATCCTCAACAAAATACTGGCAAACAGAATCCAGCAGCACATTAAAAGGATCATACACCATGATCAAGTGGGGTTTATCCCAGCAATGCAAGGATTCTTCAATATATGCCAATCAATCAATGTGATACACCATATTAACAAACTGAAGGGTAAAAACCATATGATTATCTCAATAGATGCAGAAAAACCTTCTGACAAAATTCAACACCCATTTATCATAAAAACTCTCCAGAAAGTAGGCACAGAGGGAACTTACCTCAACATAATAAAGGCCATATACGACAAACCCATAGCCAGCATCGTTCTCAATGGTGAAAAACTGAAACCATTTCCACTAAGATCAGGATCAAGACACGGTTGCCCACTCTCATCACTATTATTCAACATAGTTTTGGAAGTTTTAGCCACAGCAATCAGAGAAGAAAAAGAAATAAAAGGAATCCAAATCAGAAAATAAGAAGTAAAACTGTCATTGTTTGCAGATGACATAATACTATACATAGAGAATCCTAAAGATGCTACCAGAAAAGTACTAGAGCTAATCAATGAATTTGGTAAAGTAGCAGGATACAAAATTAATGCACAGAAATCTCTTGCATTCCTATACACTAATGATGAACAATCTGAAAGAGAAATTAAGGAAACACTCCCATTTACCACTGCAACAAAAAGAATAAAATACCTAGGAATAAACCTACCTAGGGAGACAAAAGACCTGTATGCAGGCTTCCCTGGTGGCGCAGTGGTTGGGAATCTGACTGCCAATGCGGGGGACACGGGTTCGGGCCCTGGTCTGGGAGGATCCCACATGCCACGGAGCAACTGGGCCCGTGAGCCACAACTACTGAACCTGCGTGTCTGGAGCCTGTGCTCCACAACGGGAGAGGCCGCGACAGTGAGAGGCCCGCGCACCGCGATGAAGAGTGGCCGCCGCTCGCCGCAACTAGAGAAAGCCCTCGCACAGAAACGAAGACCCAACACAGCCAAAAATTAAAAAAAAAAAAAAAAGAGAGACCTGTATGCAGAAAACTATAAGACACTGATGAAAGAAATTAAAGATGACACAAACACATGGAGATATATACCATGTTCTTGGATTGGAAGAATCAACATTGTGAAAATGACTGTAATACCCAAAGCAATCTACAGATTCAATGCAATCCCTATCCAACTACCAAAGGCATTTTTCACAGAACTAGAACAAAAAATTGCACAATTTGTATGGAAACACAAAAGACCCCAAATAGCCAAAGCAATCTTGTGAAAGAAAAACGGAGCTGGAGGAATCAGACTCCCTGACTTCAGACTATACTACAAAGCTACAGTAATCAAGACAGTATGGTACTGGCACAAAAACAGAAATATAGATCAATGGAACAGGATAGAAAGCCCAGAGATAAACCCACGCACATATGGTCACCTTATCGTCAATAAAGGAGGCAAGAATATACAATGGAGACAAGGCAGCCTCTTCAATAAGTGGTGCTGAGAAAACTGGACAGCTATGTGTAAAAGAATGAAATTAGAACATTCCCTAACACCATACACAAAAATAAACTCAAAATGGATTAAAGACCTAAATGTAAGGCCAGACACTATCAAACTCTTAGAGGAAAACATAGGCAGAACACTCCATGACATAAATCACAGCAAGATGCTTTTTGACCCACCTCCTAAAGAAATGGAAATAAAAACAAAAATAAACAAATGGGACCTAATGAAACTTAAAAGCTTTTGCACAGCAAAGGAAACCATAAACAAGACAAAAAGACAACCCTCAGAATGGGAGAAAATATTTGCAAACGAAGCAACTGACAAAGCAATCTCCAGAATATACAAGCAGCTCATGCAGCTCAATATCAAAAAAACAAACAACCCAATCCAAAAATGGGCAGAAGACTTAAATAGACATTTCTTCAAAGAAGATATACAGATTGCCAACAGACACATGAAAGGATGCTCAATATCACTAATCATTAGAAAAATGCAAGTAAAACTACAATGAGGTATCACCACACACTGGTCAGAATGGCCATCATCAAAAAGGTCTACATACAATAAATGCTAGAGAGGGTGTGGAGGAAAGGGAACTCTCTTACACTGTTGGTGGGAATGTAAATTGATACTGCCACTATGGAGAACAGTATGGAGGTTCCTTAAAAAACTAAAAATAGAATACCGTATGACCCAGCAATCCCACTACTGGGCATATACCCTGAGAAAACCATAATTCAAAATGAGTCATGGCCCACAATGTTCATTGCAGCACTATTTACAATAGCCAGGACATGCAAGCAACCTAAGTGTCCATTGACAGATGATGGATAAAGAAGATGTGGCACACATATACAATGGAATATTACTCAGCCATAAAAAGAAACGAAATTGAGTTATTTGTAGCGAGGTGGATGGACCTAGAGTCTGTTATACAGAGTGAAGTAAGTCAGAAAGAGAAAAACGAATACCGTATGCTAACACATATATATGGAATCTAAAAAAAAAGAAAAAGGTTTTGAAGAACCTAGGGGCAGGACAGGAATAAAGACATAGATGTAGAGAATGGACTTGAGGACATGGGGAGGGGGAAGGGTAAGCTGGGACGAAGTGAGAGAGTGGCATGGACATATATACACTACCAAATGTAAAATAGATAGCTACTGGGAAGCAGCCACATAGCACAGGGAGATCAGCTCCGTGCTTTGTGACCACCTAGAGGGGTGGGATAGGGAGGGTGGAAGAGAGATGAAAAAGAGAGGGGATATGGGGAAATATGTATACATATAGCTGATTCACTTTGTTATACAGCAGAAACTAACACAAAAATGTAAAGCAATTATACTCCAATAAAGATGTTAAAAAAAATTCTGTGTCACTAAGTGAAGAGTAGAGTATAGCTTTTCTTATGCAGCCTCTGGAAATTTATTTAAAATTTATCACAGGAAGCTTGATGACCAATTGGGAAAAGGTTGAATAAAGATGGGTGGACATCCATATTATAGACGAGTACAGTTCATTGCTATCATCTTGATCATTTCTCTTAAGATAGGTTCTTTTCATCTTGCTCATCTCTACAGTAATATTAGTTGAGAAAAAAATCACTAAATTTAGAGCAAGTATAAACCAAATCTTCATCTGATTCATAAACCACAGATTTTGCAGCTATCTTCTAATTTCTCATAATAGCCTGGTTTCTAAACTCCTGAACTCCATTGTCAAGAGGATGGCCGATACTCATCCTTTTCCATGTTCTGGAAATGTGAATAGTATTGTTACTTTTACTTTATAGGGGACAGCATGTTTATTTGAAAGCAAAGTAGTAGAAATCATAAGTTCTCAAAGTGTGGTCCCCAGACCAGCAGCTTCAGTATCACCTGGGAACTTACTGAAAATGCAAATTCTCAAACCCCAACCCAGACCTACTATATCACAAACCCTAGGGAGAAGACCAAGCCATTGGTGTTTCACAAATCCTCTGGGGGATTCTGATGCACACTCAAATGTAAGAACCACTGGTGTAGAGCAATGGTTCTCAGCTGGGGGTGAGTTTGTCCTCCAGGACATTTGACGTCTGGAGACATTTTCAGTTGTCAACAGCTAGAGGAGAGGGTGTCACTGGGCATCTAGTGGGTAGAAGCAAAAGATGCTGCTGGACACCCTACAAGGCACAGGCCAGATTCCCCCATAACAGAGAATCCAAGTCCAAAATGTCAGTAGCTCCAAGGTTGAGAAATCCTGGTGAAAGGAAAGAACCTTGATCAGCAACCCTGAGTTTTAATCACAGTTTCCTATTCATTTTCATTTATTATTTTATTTTGTTTTCAGGATTTTACATCTTACAAATGATTTTATTTTTATTTTAAACCCACTCAACTTGGTTTCTACTAGTGTCATCTTTAGAAGTTCTTCCTCCAGCTTAGAATCACATAAATGTTTACCTGTGTTATGGTTTCTCTTTTTACATTTAAATAGTTAATCCATTTGGAATGAATTTTGATATAAAAGTTGTGAAGTAATGATCTAACAATTTCTTTATTGTATTAAAACTCTTTGTACCTGGAATATGGAAAATCACTTCTATTTCTTGACCAAGTCATGGCTAAGAGGATGTGCTTCACCAGAACAAGGGAATTAACTAAGCAAAAGGAAAGATCAGTTTGAATCAGCTTCATTCTCGTGTGCCCCAAAATTTAATGCCAGATTAAATAAGATGGACGTTTATTTCTCACATTAATAAATAAATAAAAGTGTGGCAATAAGCAGACCAGTGCTTGTTTCGTGGCTCTGTAATTAATTATTAGTGACCTAGACTCCTTCAAGAGGTCCTTGTCATTATGATCCAGTATGGCTGCTGGGGGAGTTTGGGGGAGAATGGATACATACACATGCATGTGTGGCTGAGTCCCTTTGCTGTGCACCTGAAACTATAGTAACACTGTTAATCGGCTATACTCCAACATGAAATAAAAAGTTTTTAAAAATGGCTGCTGGAGCTCCAGCCATCACATTCTATTCCATGCAGCATGATGAAGAAAAAGACAAAAAAGGGTGAGCCTCTTCTCTTTAAGAACACTTTCTAAAGGTCACATCTGTTATGGCTTACATCTCCTTGGCCAAAAATAATTTACAGAGCCCACCTGCTGCAAAGGAGGCTAGGAAATGTAATCCATTAACTAGGAGAATAGATATTGGAGTAGTAAGAATAATCTTTGCCATCTTGAGTTGCAGGAACCAGGGGTTTTATGCTCCACAGTATTGAGATGAAGGGGATCTCCAGGAAGACCATTGTGTAGGGGGCTGGAGGCAACCCTTCAATGGAGAATCCCAAAGAAAAGAAGAAATTAAGAGTCCTTGACAAAGAAAGAGATTTATACTTTTAGTGTATTTCTGATGGGTACAGAGAAACTTAAGCAAACTTTAAATGAGGCACTGTTATTTCTAGGGAAAACAAGCATTTGTTCAAGAAAGATGTATACGTTAAGAAAACTTTTGTTACAGTGCGGTAACAAACATCCCCCAAATCACAGTAGCTTAAAACAGTAAAATATCTTTTGCTTATGCTCAGTATTGGTTGAAAAGGAGCTTTACTCATCATAGTAACAAAAGGACCCAGTCTGATGGAGCAACCATCTTCTTGAACAATGGCAGTTAGCAACGACGAATATAAAGAGAGCCGTGGAGAATTTCACACGGGCAATTCACACTCTGGAGCTATCAACGAGATCCAGTCTCATGATTCCACCTAAGTTCAAGGGAACAGGAAAAAAGTTTTGCCATGTACCCTGAAGATAGAAACCCAAATATTTGTCACCCCAATATTTGACACAGAGCACTAGTGACAACCACAAAAGGAAATGTGGTGTTGCTGGGAATGATATTTATACAGTCACAATCACATACACACTGAACAAGAATAGTTGGAAGGATGGAGGGTCAGAGAGGTGTTTATTGCATGGAGGTGAGGGTGGGGACAGGGAAGAAAAGAACTGAGTCCTCATCTTCCACGAGATGAAGTCACAAGAATTAAGAAATAGCAGTATACGCCAATTATTTAGAAATATGAAAACAAAAAAGCAGAACAAATAGGCAAAAGGCTTGTAAGTGTTTGCCTCAGTGCTTAGGGTGGGGTAGGGCAAGGATGGCTATTTTTCACGACAAGCCTAGTGAAGCTTTCTGGCTTTTTAAAATATGTCAAATATTATTTTGGAAAGGAAAGAAATTAAATTTAAAATGTCAAGGCTAGGAGGAAATACCTCAAATATTTAATAGCGATCATCTCTTTATCTTTTAAATGCACAACAATTCCACATGTCATCCTCTGCAGAAAAGGGATGAATGCGATGATTTGCCTTACTGGCATTTTTGCCACTCAACTCCAGGTACTCAGACCTGGAGCAGATCCTTTGTCTGTTTCCATTTTCACAACCAACAGATAAGCACCCCTTAAGAGCAAAGAAAACTAAAGAACTCAGTAAGCCCCACTGAATGATGATTTGCAGACTTTTACCTGTCCATTAACCATACCTAACCCTGTGCCAAACCCTTGGAAGCACAATACCATTTCTATGAGAATGGAAGGAATCCAGATAATTTTAAAATAACACACTTCCCTTTAAAAAATGTAAATCAGTGGACATGTTTGCAGGCTCAACCATTGAACGCCCGCCAAAGATTTATCTAAAAGCTTCTGTGATGCTTCCAAATTCTTGGGATGGCTTTGTACCTCTCTGAAATGAATAAGAAATATTACTTTTTGTTTCTACTTGATAAGGTATGGATATTTTCAGAACAGTCATGTTCTAAGCATACGTTTGTTTGAAGGATTGGAAGAGAAGGAGCTCTTTGGGGCCAGCACATCTCTGTGTTCCTGCTGGTTCCTGGCAGGGCAGCCAACCCCAGGTGACGGAGCCTGTTAAACTCTTCTTATTGACTCACATAGATGTAAATAATAATGACCATCTTGCACCTTCTCACCAGATGCCCTGAATCGCCCTTGTCTTCCTTCTAAAGACTATGAGGAAGGTGTTGGTGGGAGAAGACTCAAAACAGGAGAATAAAGAATTTGTAATTCCACCTCTAGACAATGTCCTGCCTTCCAGGGCTAACCTCTTGCTGTCTAATCCTATCACTCACGGGAGAAACCAAGAATTCCCTCTGCCTCCCTGCTGGATTCTGAGATGTTTCTAATCTCGCCTCTCACCCCAGGCAGATGGAAATCCTGGGCCAACTGGGGAAATGGTCATGTTCTCAAAGAGACAAAAAAGAAAGTACATGAATGATTTCCAAAGTATCCCCCCGCCCCCATTTCGATGCAGGCACTTGGATGTTTGCCTTGAACCAAGGACTGTGTCGAACAATCACATCCCCACCGTCACCCCGTGTGGGATCCTAATGGGATCCCCTTTTGGCAGACAAGAAGCCTAGGCCCATTTAGTAGGGTTATGCTGGCGGTGGAGCTGGGCCTTTCACATCGTTCTTATACTACCGTCCACTAGGTGCAC
Source organism: Balaenoptera physalus (assembly GCF_965194825.1). NCBI lineage: Eukaryota > Metazoa > Chordata > Mammalia > Artiodactyla > Balaenopteridae > Balaenoptera > Balaenoptera physalus. The sequence goes on along the minus strand of NC_138885.1, from coordinate 132,596,212 downwards.
TTGCCGTGGCCCTCGACATGATAAAGACTCTCCCTTAGAGACACCACAAGAGGTTTGTACAGGCAGAGCCTGGTAAGCAAGTTAAGTCAGGAAAAGACTCAACAGAAATTGTAAGGACTTTCTCCTTCCTTTGACTAAAACCCCCTTCCTGGCCTTCTTCACGGCCAATCACTTAGCCGACGGGACTCGGCTCAGGCCCCAGCTCAGTCTGACCACTCGTGTGCCCATGCCCAGCCCCTGGGCCCTGCAGTGGCTCTCCAGAATTTCCTCTGTTATCATACCGTTCACTGTGTTAGGATCTTAAGTTCTCTTGTCTGCCTCCCTCGTTAGAGAGTGAGTCCGCTGAAAGGCAGCAATGTTGTCATTTATTTCAAATAATTCAGTGGCTGATTTGTTAAATGAATGGGTGAGTGAGTTCAGACGAGGAAACAAGTTTTATGACTTGTCCATTTTCAGATAACTAGTTCCTCCTGAATGAATCTAAAAGTTGTCTCCTAACTTCTAATCCAAGGCTTTCTCTTCTAGACTTTACTAAACCTTGAATGTGTTTCCTCTTTAAGAGTCCTCTATAAAATTTGGCTAACAATGTAGGAGGAATTAGTTTAACCACTTGAAAGGGAAGAGAATATCGACCAAAGACCTAGGAGGGAAAAAATTACAAAACCAGAAGGAGAAAAAGAGAACATATAAGAAAGAGAGGAAAACATTGCTGACTTCACAGTGTCACCCGGGGATGCCGTTTGTGTAAAAGGGATAAAGGGATGGTACTCAAGGCATTCACGCTTCATTTGTTCACATGTTGATACTGAACTCCAAGAAACATACAGAAAGGACAAAATAGAATTACTCTAGTTAATGTCAAGCCCTGGGAAAAGTCTGAGATTTCACCCAACATGTGACTGGCGTGGATGCTGGGAGAGGACCCAAGACCCCTGTGTCAGAGATGAGGGATTCATCAGTCACAGCAGTAGCCAAAGTATCAGCATGTCTTGCTTTGGTTACCTGAGCCCCAATTCCCACAAGACAACATGAAAAGAACCAGGTGATACCTACGCATGTGGTCAATCACACTGCAGAAGAAGAACACTGATTTGGAGAGCCCGAGTCTTTCTAAGGGGCTGTGGGCTGCCTGCCCTTTTCTCCAGAGGAAGACATTGTCTTTATTAAACTTAGTGTGCCTGTTCTTTGTTCTGAAGGGAGAAATTATCTCTGTCTCCAAGGCTGTTTGTCATACGATAATCCTTGAATAGTCAGAAACAAAGGCGGAGGGGCAGAAAGAAGAGAAACCAATGGGTAACTGTCTCCCAGCAATTACCTGATTTATCCATTCGCTCACCCACTGAACATCATTTAGCAGTTACATGCGAGGCACTGAGCTGCTTGCTGGATATACATCAGGGAGCAAGCCCAGACGCGGTTCCTGACGACAGGGAGATTACAGTTTCAGCCAGGAATGTAAGTATACATCCAAGATCACATAAATATATGCAAAACAGCAACAGTGACGAAGACCCCCAGAGGAGGGCTCAATGGCACCACAGAGTTATATATATATCATAGTGGGAGCTACAAAAGTGTGACGAGGCAAGGAAGAGACTCCCAGGCAGATGGGACAGAACGAGCAAAGGCCCCGGGGCCGGAGGGAGGATGTCAGCCCTGAGTGGGGAAATCACACAGTTTTCCCAAGACTGTTGACTGTTTCACGCTTGTTGTCACAGACTAATCATTAATAGCATCCCTCTTCCCTCTCGATAGTGTCAGAGTTCAGGGAGCGTGTATCAGACGATGCTGTAGAAAGATAACTGGGACCAGAGCAGGCTTTAGCCTTGCAGTCTCTGCTAACAACCTGGGACATTATCCCAAGAGCAATGGGGAGCTATTTGAGGGTTTTGAACAAGAGCATCACATGAGCAGGTTTTCATTTTGAAGAGATCACCTTGGTCTCGATACAGAGAAGAATTTCGAGGAGGTGACCAGGTGATCCGGGAGGGGTCAGAAGCTATGACTGCGGTTCAGGCAGAGAAGACAGTGGCTTGGATGCGGGTAGTAAGGTGAGACAAAGTTAGATTTAAGTGGAGAAGGGGGCACGTGGTTAGACTCAAGATACTTGCAGGTACAAAGACAGGCTATGACGTGGGAGGAAAGAGAGCATCAGTGGTGATGCTAGGATTTCTGTCTGGCACAATCGCAGGAAACATTAGTGAAGGTAAGGAGAAAGTCTAGCTAGGCAGTGGGATGAGCAGGTATGAGCTCAGGTGGGAAACACGGGCTGGAGCCGTACACCTGGGAATCAGTGTCATGTGGATGGTAGCTGAAGCTGTGGGTGTGAAGGAGGGGACCCGGGCACATGAGGAGAGAGCCGCGGATGGAGCCTAGGAAAGTCAACGTGAAGAGAGGAGTAGAGCAGGGCAAGTTTCAAAGGCCACTGAGAAGGTGCTGACAGAGGCAGGGAGAAAACCAAGACTGCGGTTCCAGAAAACCAAAAGAAGAGAGGTGACAGGAAAACGCCGCCTGATGGAAGACATGGAGCCCAGTGATGACCCTCGGGAGGTGAGGGGTGTGGGGCTGGCTGGAGGAGGCTCAGCCGTGCGCAAGAGGGAGGGAAACGGAGGCCGTAAGTCCGGGAACATCTGTGAGATTTCAGACTGTGAGAGGGAGGAGACAGGAGGCCCGGGGGAAGACGGAGGGCAGGGGTGCTCTATTCTGAGGATAGGAAAGGTGGAAGCAAGTGGAAGTACGTCCAGTGAGAAGGGAAAAGTGAGGAGGAGGAGTAACCAATCCTAGAAGGTTCCTGAGAAGCACGGGGGATGGAGTCCAAAGCGCAGGAGGAAGGAATCGACTTGGAAGGGACAAAGGGCAGTGGGAAGGAAGGAGAAAAGCCGGCCCGGTGGGCGGGGGTGTCTGCAAATCTGGAAGAGGGGGCTGAGTGAGCGCCCATGGGAGTGAGGGTGGGGGGAGTAGGAAGTCAGGCTGTTTGCCAAGAGCAAAGAAGGGGATGGAGGTAGAGGGGGAGCCGGAGGTTTCACGGTGTTCTGAGGTGACCACTGCAGAGAGTGGTGTGACGGAGGAAAACAAGGAGGGCTCCAGATGGTTTGTATGTGCGTGCACACATATGCACACGCACACATGCACATGAATACCCATATACATGCACACGTGCACATGCACACGCACACACACAAGGCACATGCACACCCATGCACATGCACACCCATAGTGCACACATGCACACCCATGCACACGCACACAGGCACATGCACACACATGCACATGCACACCCATACACACACACACACGTACATGCACACATGCACATGCACACTCTTGCACACGCACACATGCACATGCATACATGCACACACTGGCTGGCCAGGACCCAAAGTCCCTCCACACTCCGTAAACACTCTCACGTCCAGGCCTCCCTCCTCCCTTCTTCTGGCCTGCCTGGTGTCTGCCCCCTCATCTTCCCATCCCCGGGGTCACTCCCACAGGAGGCGGCCTGAGGAACCCTCTGAAGGCTGGGTGGATGGTGAGAGGGCAGAACACTGCCAGCACTCCACATTTCATCTCCATCCTCTCGTCCCTGTCACACTTACAGAAATAAGTTCGAAGCAATCGAAATGACCAAGAAGAGAAAGCTCATCAGTGTTCTGGCCAAAGCTGAGCTCTGCTCACCTGTCCAGGGAGCAGCAAATGCTGGTGTTTCAAAGAGGGGAGAACCTGGGTAAGGGTTTAGCTCAACTTCGCCTTTTTCTAATAAGGAGGCCGAAGCGCAGGGAAGTTTAAGGGCTGCATCTCAGCCGCAGTGTCCGCATTCTTTGATAATTAATCTGAACACGATGGATACAGAGGCAGTGAGTGCTTATGCAAGTGAATTTATCTCCCTTCTCTGAACTCAAAAATGCTTGCATCCAAGTCAAATGCACCTCAAGTCTGAATACGAAAGCCTCTCTTTTTAATTGGGGGAGAAATTGTGTCACTTCATTTCAGAAGGATCCAAAGAGGAAAGCTCATGAAGAAGGGACACAGCCCGGATCCTGGAGCTGGAACGCAGCGTGCTCTCAGGAGTGGGAGGAAATTATTCTCCTGATCTGGAAACAACTCTCACTTGGAATGCGAGTCTCTTGCTTCCAGACACTCCAAGGACAGCAGGGGTCACAGCCTGGGGCTTTGATGGGTAGAGAGTGGGGGGGGAGGCCTGCAGGGAGTGAGGGTGCTGGTTGTGCCTGGGCTGTCCCGGGGGAGCTGGGCTGTTAGGGAAACCCACGGGGGTGCTGCGACCAGCGCCAGGACTCCCGAGTGTCTTCAGTTCTGGGTCACTGAAGGCACACGTCTCCTTAAGCATCCATAAATTGCCTGATCTGCCTGAAAGAAACTGACAGTGGGGCTTGAAAGAAAATCCATTTCTGGAATAATAAGAGAGTGCTGCAGCTTCCGCTGAGCAGATTCAAGGCAAAGCCGAGGGCGCCCAGGGGATTTTCACTTTGCAGGGGGGGGTTGTCTGTGCCTGGAGGTTGAACCAGGGGATGTGAGAGGTGAAATTGGAGGCAAAAGCCCTCTCCATCAGCCTAGAAGGGCAGCCTTGCTTCTATTCTTCACCCATCTCCGAGAAAAATTAAGTAGACATCAGAGCCATCTGCCAGCGCCGAACTGAAAGAAGGGAGACAAAGAGGAAGGAAGGGGCTGGAAGAGCCTTGGGGGGAGGATGAAGGGCAGGAGGGAACAAGGACAGAGACCATCGCTACTTAGCTCCGTTGAGCTGGAGTCACAGCAGAGCTGCAACACTACGTATTTGTTCTTTTGTACTCACTTAAAAGCAGAAAGGCAAATGGCACATGAGGTTTCACTTCCATCCACACAAAATTACTGCAAACACTATTCCCCCACCTCATAACTACGTATATATATATATACATATACATATGTGTGTGTGTGTACACATTATACCAACTCTCTTAATTTGGGAGCTATATCCTTTTTGCTTATTTTTAAAATAAAAACAAGTGTTCTTCTGTGTAAAGAATTCACCCTGGGGTTGAGGGTGGGAAGGAGCCGTTGAGGATGTGCCCTAGTTCCCCCTACACCGGGTCCCCTGCACCCCTGCAGGAAGCCCATATCCTCTTTATCTGTATGAGGATGGCTCCCTGGAGGTGTTTGCTCGTTTTCATTTTTCCCCAGCAAAAACTTTCCTGCCACGTGAGGGCAAATTTCACAGGATCACCACATGGTGAAACATTGTGCCGAGAACACAGAATTCAGAACTTAAAGGAAGTTAATAAGGGACCCACAGGTACAAGGCTAACATCGGTGGGTTGGGGTCTAAGTATACTCCAGGGTCAGGATATGAACCCCGGCGAGCTGGTTCAAGTCTATGCCCTCAACCACTCTCCCCCTCCTGCATGTGTTCCCTCTGCCTCAAACAAGCCCCACCTGTCCTGCATTAACCCTCTTTATCGCTTTGCTGGTTCTGGGGATCCCTCCTGCCCCCTCCCCCAGAGCTAGGTTGGGAGCCCCTCGTATCTGCCCCCTGGACCCCTGTACTACAGCCCCGGTCATCACCCAAGACTCAGGACTCCCTGCAGACAGTAAGATCCCCGGGGACAGGGTTAGGGTGATATCCAAGCATGGTAAGGCACACAGTGTATGCGTCTGAGTGCACAAATCAATGAAATGGTGAAAAAGACCTGGTGTTTGTCCTACAAGAGCTCTAATCCAGTGGGAGGACAGATCCCTACACGATGACCATGACACCTTATGGACAGGCTGCAAGGGCTGCAGTCAAGTTTATAAATCAGGTTCCAAACTCACATGGGGAAGGACTGGTGACCTCTGCCTGGGGTGCAAGAAAAGGGCAGGATGGTGCTTAATTGGGGATGAGTCATATTTGAACCAGCCAAGAAGGGAAGAGGAGAAACACTAATGAGGAAGCCACTGGGCACGTGGAGAGTGGTGACTAATTCAGTCCAACCGCACAGGTGCCTGATGGAGCTCCAGCAATAGACCAGGCACCATCTCGATGCAGTGAGCCAAACAAACTGGGAACACAAAGCCCTTCCCTCCCGAATGTCACAGCGAGGGAGGCAGGGAGACCCAAAACAGAGCATGGTGGGAACTGTTAACCACAGATGCCCGGCCAGGATGCCCGGCCAGGCAGGAGGTCAGTGAGTGAGGTGCCCATCCTCCAGCTCGGGGCTGCTGGAGGGGGATGGCGCTGGCCAGGGCCTGTGGCCTCGAGAAGTCCCTCTCTAGCACGCAGGTGACCCACAGATGTTCTCATCATCTGCACAGCCAGGAGGTAGACGAGTTGGGAAGCTCTCTTAGGACAGAGCTGCTCTGGGAGCGGAGGATCAAGGCAGGCTTTCTGAAGAAGGTGATTCCCAAGTTGGGCCCTGAAGATAGAGTAAGAGTTCACCAGCAAGAAAGGTGGAAGAGATTTTGAACAAAGGAGCAGCTAAGAGTGGTGACAATAAAGAGTGCTAACCTTCACTGAGCAGCTAGGAAGTGCCAGCCAGGCCCTTAGCACCTCTTCAGTTATCTCATTTCATCCTCCCACCCCTCTCAGGGGAAGGAGTCATTTTACAGATGAGTAAATTGAGGCACAGAGAGTTTAAGTAACCTTCCCAAAGTCACACAGCCAGCAAGCAGTGAAGCTGTGGGATCCACAGCAAGGTAAATGTGTCCTGTATTTCCAAACTATGGCACTCCACTGCTACCCATTAGAAGACCCATTAAGGCACATGACAAAAGAGGTGAAAAAATCCAGGGGGAAGGCAGGACCACATAAGCAGTGTGGCTTTCCTGGGATGCAGAATGCTGGGCAGCCAGTGGTAAGAAACGGGCTGGGAGGAGGACACAGCATTCAGCTCAGAACAGGACAGCCACATGGAGTTTGGGGACAAGGCAGGGAGGTCACATCACGTGTCTGCAGAGGCGGATGAGGGGCAGGCTGCCCATGTCATAAGCTCTCTTTTTGGGATTTGGGCAGAAATTAAATGGGGAACCACTGAAGACTCATGAGCAGGGCGCAGGAAACTCCGTGGGGAGCATCAAGAAGATAGCTCTCAGGCGGTGCCAAGAATCAGGAGGCGACATGAGGGCAACGATGGAGACACGTGTTGGAAGGATACTGCTGTGGTCCAGTGTGACAGGAGCCCGAGGGTGGCTCCCAGGCATGATGTGGTCCGCAGTCTAGATGATCATGTGTGCCCTGTCTGCTGCTGTGATTGCTTCCCGGTTTGTATATTTCTTTCCTGACCATTGGTACCCTCACAGGGAGGGGCTCCCAAGAACTGCGCCCTGCACACCCCTTAACACGCCCCTCCTAGCCTGCCCCTTTTTGCTGTGTCCCATCTCAATAAATCTGCCTCAATTTTCCCCCGAGCGACTTCAGACACCTCAGCCCTGCGGGTGCACATCCATTAGTGACCCGCTTTAGACACTTGGGCCTCACTCTCTACCCCAGGGAACTTCTCAAGGCACTTATCTGATACAGACACGGAGGAATTCGGGGGAAGCCAACCTCCTGCCTCTGCCGCACAAGCAGGTGCCTCTTGAACCCTTCCACCCACGCAGGTCTCTCCTGGGCCTGCAACCCACTGCCTTTGCGCTCGGCATGCCGTCTGTAGCGTCAAGTTCCTGTTTCTTAAATCAATGTCCTCGAATGGATCGTAAGACGGTGGAGGGCAGAGCCTCCTGCTCCGTTTTGATTTTTTTTAATTTTTATTTTTTACTTATTTTATTCTGGGTCCCCAGGAAGTGCTCACAGTGGACACTTAGTGACAACACATTGCACATTATGAAAAAATGAGGGAAATTTCTCCTAGTCAAACAGGATTTCTGCCGGGGGGAAAAAAACTTTGAGTAAAAAATTGAGGCTATAAATGTGTGCGTGCAGTCAGTCCCAAAGCCCCAGCTTGATCCTAAATGAACTATGGTTCAGAAACATCTGCTGAGGTCTGATGGATGGATGGGGTGGGCCACCGAAGGCTGCTTTTCCCCTCACGATTTTCATCTTCAGGAGAATAAAGGCGCGCATGGGATGGGGGGTCGGGAAGGGCAGTGGGACGTTTGTCTCCAATATCCAGCTCCAGCTCGACCAACGGCCCAACTTCTAAGCCTTTTCCTTTTGAGACAGAGGCCATGGGCAGAGGCCGTCTCCATGACAACCACACAGTTCAGTCCCCCACATGGACCAAGAAGGGGAAGGGGTGGCGGGAGGGAGACACACTTCCTCAGTTCTGTCTGGAGCCAAGGTGGCTTTGGAGGACCCTGCCTTCAGCAAGGAAACCATGTACCTCAGTCTGGGCCTGAGGCTCCATCACCACACGGGGCTGTGGACAAAAGACACCATGTTGGCCCCAAGACAGATCCTGAGGCCACAGGAGACCCCTGTAATCTCAGAAACTGCTATGCATGTCTGAGGGTTGGTGACATAGGGGGCTAGTTCCAAGTCACAGAAGCTGGAGACCCTTGGGCTACAGATGGGTGCCTAACCATGGGATCCAAATCCGGCCCTGCTGGCAAGAGCCAGAACCACGGGGGACACATTCTTCTGCTTGCATTCGCGCAGAATGTTCTAGTCATCTGCTTAGCGAAGTCAGCTCACGTAACTCTGGGAATCAAATCCCCATAGAAATGCATCTGGACAAAGGAAGGAATTATATTTTTTTCACTCTCAGTAGAATAACAAAGGCAACCCATGACATTTCCTCTTGGTTGATTCATTAACCCACTCATTTAAACCAAGCTGCAGCGTTATCAGTGACGTACACATGCACAGTACACTTTTAGTACCAGGTACAAGACAGAGCACCTTTGATGAGAGATGCATCCAAGACATGTGCTATTTTCATGAGCTACACCTAAAACAATGAATTGGCCTACACAAAAATCATGGAGAGTCACCTTGCAAAAACGTCTGCCAGACAAGCTGAGCTGCAAACACTGGGCAGTTCCCTCTCCAATACAAGTGAATGCCGAGTATTGTTCAAGTTATCTGTCATCAGTGTCAATGGGAGAATTGCTTTTACTCATGATACTGATGTGCACATTGCCTATTTCTTACACTAACAAAAACACAGTCAGTGGAAATGTGAATATAGGGACAAGCACAATTAAGGGTATCAGCCAATAGTTATGCTAAGTTTTGTCTTCTGGTAGGTTTTCAATTTAATTTTCTGATTTTATTCAAATTCACCACTTGAATTGAAGGTAAGAGGTTAGGACAGTTGTCACTCTCTGCACAATATGTTCAGTGCCATATACTTTGTTTTTTCCAGTCACCGTGGAGATAACACAAGCCTCTTCTTGGTGGCTTCAGAAAAGGCAGTTGCCATGGTGAAACAAACGTGAAATTCTCTCACTAACAGAGAAAACTTGAAAATTCCTTTCGTTGACAATGTTTGTCATTAATTTTATCGCATCTACTTTCAGCATCCAAAACCATGAACTGATCAATCCTGTTACTGAATAAGATGCCCTGTTAGACCATTAACGAGGTCTAAGTAAAAAGACACCTTTTATTTGTGTTCATTACCTGCAAACATCATGAATATTGTGAGTAGTCATTTTAACTACTGCCCAGACAAAACAGAAAAAGCTTTTTTGGTTCATGCTTTTGTAGTTTTTCTAATTAGATAATCATTTAACAGCTTCCTTCTAAGATTTTCTTCCTTAGCCACTGAGTATATTCCATTCAAAGTGGAAAAACTAATCATGGACATTTAAATGACTTTACATACTTCCAAGTGCATCTCTTTTGGGCAAAGATAACACCACTTCCAGACAAAGCTGGGACTACAAGTGTTCAAGAATATAATCTTTCCAATTCTATACCAATGCCTTCACCATCTATAATACTGAAGTAAGTATATTGGTTTCTTCCTAAACTAAGGATTAAATATAATATTTTATCTTGAGTTCTAGGTTCATGTATCTCATATCTTATATCAAGTTAATAATTCCTATTTGCTAAACATTTATGAAAAAGCCTTGTAAATAGTTTGATAATCAATACATATTCCTGGGAATCTAGCCATGGGAAATTTTCCCAACTGTGGAAAAAGATTCTGGCACAAAGATGCTCATCCAACTGGCCAATGAGAAACCACCTTCAATGACCAACATAGTGGAAATCATTAGAGCCTGAACAACATGCAATTGTTAATGTAAAGTTTAAGAAGATAGGGAGTATAAAGAAAACATCTTCGATAAAATATTAACTGAAAAATTGTATATAAAATTGTATACGTGGTATGATGACATTATGTAAAATTTTAAAAGAGAAATAAAACATGCATAGAAAAAAAACAGACTTGGAAAAACATCCTGACTTGTTAGCAGTGATTACCTTTAGGTAATGAGACTATATTTTCTACTTTTCCATGTAGTCTGTGTTTTCTATAATACCCATGAATTTTCTATAATATCCACGAATTATTTTTAATAGGAAAATAATAAATAGGAGGAGAAAGAGGAACACCCAGTGAAAACAAAATCAAATGCACCTCTAAGGATTTCATTTTTAGGTGCCTTTTCACATTGTTAGGAAGGGGATATTCCCTTCAAGTGGAGTTCCTGGTGAGTGTGAGACAGGAAGATGTTGTTTTATCACCTGCTTTAATGAATAAAAGCATAATGAGAAATGAAAATAGTTTCTCCTGAAGAAAGTAGAGTCTTCTTGCTGCAGCATGTTTTTAGAATCTGACCTGACTGGGGAGACTTTTAACAATACGCCAGCTAATTAGTCACACTATACAAAAAAAAATAATGGAGAATCAATCAGAAATAAACAAAATTACAATACAGGAGGAAAATCATGATGAGGTTCCAGTTCCTAGGAGAGATATTCTCTAATATGCATGGGTCAAAGGAGGAAGAGAGAAGAGGAAGACACAGTACAGTTTAAACTATCAACAGCAGGTTCTGGCCACCAAGACTCAGAAAGTAATAGGGCAGCCTTCAGGGGAAGCAAGTTGTAGGAGATGTTCTTCCTTTACATCCATCTTTCGTGTGAAATCAGGAACACATTTTATTCTCAGATTGAGCACACTGGGGTGATTAAAACCACCGCTGTGCACCCAGGGGCCTGAACAATTCTCATTTAGACGGGAACAAAACTTCAGCAGCATCCCTTGAATCTTTTCCATTTAGATGTCTGATACCACCTGTGAAAACAAAGGAAGAGCCCTGTGTTAAGAGTGATTTCCCACTTTCATTCTCAGGATACGACGTGCTTCAAAATACATTGGTAATATACTGGTAACGGGTCCAAATGTACTACCAAAAATTGAGAGATTGCCTTTTGGTATTGAAGTAATTACAAGGCCATTTTTTCTCTTAAAGATGTGAGTTCTGACCAGTTTGCCAGTGTGAACAGAATGACTCTGGTTGAATGGTTAAGACTTCACCTCAAAGACCCAGAAAGTTTCCAAGTGCTTTAGTTGCTGAGTGATTTCTGATAAGTAAAGGATGAGTTGATAAGAAAGTTAAGAACTACAATAATTTATCGAAATGAACTAGAATTTAACTGCAGCAAATACAAGAATCAATGGATTATTATGTAGGGATCAAACAATTTCCAGTGCCCTCAGGGAAGTACTCCCCCACCCCCATTCTCAGGGAAGGTATAAGGGTATGAGAAAACAAAAACAAATAGCTTTCTCTCACCCTGGTTCTTACTTCCTTTCAAATTTAGTGTGGCAGAAAAGAAAATATATACGCAAACATCCCGTCCCAAGTTACTGGATCAAAGGATGATTTGAGATGGAAAGCCCAGATGGGCAAATTGGCAAAGACCTGTCCCCAGATGTCCACTCCTGCCCTACTTCCACTGGTGCCAGCTCACACCCACTTAGGCTGGCATTTTCGTTCTTTGCCTCCACCCCCAGGAAAGACACCCTCACCCCTCTAGAGAAAGAAGTATCAGAGAGACAGTACAAGAATAATATTTCAGCAACGTGTACCAGTGGGGAGAGGTAAGGGAGGAGGGCAACATAGGGGTAGGGGATTAAAGGTACAAACTATTAGGTAGAAAATAAGCTACAAGGATATATTGTACAACACAGGGAATATAGCCAATATTTTATAATAACTATAAATAGAGTACAACCTTTAAAAATTGCAAATCACCATACTGTACACCTATATTATATAATATCGTACAGCAACCATACTTCAATTTAAAAAATCAAAAAAATATATATTTTAGCAGCATGTAGGTGGTTGCCTATAAAATTACATTTTCAGTGAACCTCTTAAGGATATGCCAAACAGATGACATCACAAAAAGAAAATGGATCTTATATCCAGAAGTAAAAAGTATACCAACAAATTGGACATGCCAAATGCATTGTTTCTAAAGATGCCCACTTGCACATGAAGTAACGTCCTTCTCCCGATTCATCTTCATTCACCAATTAATGAACTCTCCATATAGTAATAACAATTTAAGTTTAAGCAAAGATCAAGTTGCTAAGAAACCAGTCTGTCTGCTCATTTTCCTCATAGTCAACACTTTTGGAAAAAGAAGGAGAGATGACGAGATGAGAGCTTTAAGAGATGGATGCGTACAGCTCATTTTGAATCTTTTCTAATTATTACACCTCTAAGGGTTTTAAAAATCATTTTAAATTGTTTTATCTCTTCCTAATTGTTTTTCCTATATTTCAGTTCATTCATCAAACAAAATAAATGCTTCAAAACTCGAATTATAATTTAAAGTACAATATTGTGTTCATGAAACACCGTGATGGAAGAGTTGAAATACATATTCTTCCTAAATATACAAGGTGTGTTTTCTTGAGCAGCTTGGGAGACTATACCTGCCTTCCCAGAAAATAAATATGCAAATAAATATGCAAATGCAATATGCATCAATCTTGCTCTTACAAAGTCTTCCAGGATAGAGGGCTTGTAACATGATCTATAATTGTCAGAACTCAAGGAAAAGTATTGAGCTACCAGATATACTGAAAGGACCCTAACACAGTTACCCCTATAACACAGTCACCCCTATAACACAGTCACCCTGTGAGTAGAAATTCTGCAGCGTGAGGATTTATGCAAAGGCAAAAATCAGCGTCTGAGCCTCATCACGGTCTGAGCACAGTATTGCCAGCACTTAGAAGGCAGTCAGTAAACGCAAAAAGGGAAGGGAGGAAAGGAGGGAGGCTTAATTGTTTCCATTCCTTACCATTCACTTTCTCAAAAAATTCTAATCAAATGGATCGCTCACTGCTGTTTTCTCCTAGCTTTACAAGTCCCTAACAACATTTTGTTTCAGCATTTGGACAGGTAATGGGAAAACATAATTAAAGCAAATGGTAAGATCATGGAGCAAAGCCTTGGCTTCAATTTTGTCTGTTAACTGAATTACATTTTTATTGTGCAAATGAGCTATTGCTAAAAACCTTGAAAGCCTTACTAAAACATTTCTGGTAGTAAAATGTGATCAACATGCATTTGATGATAGCAAATATTTAAAACAAACTAACCAAAAGAACCCATACATCTGTACATTCCTTATAGCAGTAAACATAAATGATGTATCAGGAGAATGAGGTACATGTCTGAGGCATGGATCTGTAAAGATACCCATGATCTAGAGTTAAGTAAGAAAAAAAAATTTACCAGGTCTTAGAATAGTGTGACCTTGATTCAGTTAATGCCAAAATAGCTGTATAGTTTGGAAGTTTTTTTGGTTTGTTTTTTTTTTAAAGATCCAAAAGGATACTGTAACCTACTGCTAGCAGTGTTAACCTCAGGCAGGAGAGCAGACAGGGAAAGTAATGTGAGGGCGGCTTCTACCTGTTCTTTTCTATATACCTATATTGTTCGAATTTTTTACACCATGCCTTATTTTCAAATCTGATCATATGTGAAAGTAACTGAGAAAATATCATGATTTTTTAATTAGTCTTAAAATACGTAAATTTTCAGAGCAAAAAAAAAAAAAGCTATTAAAATTACTTACCTTGCTAGAATTAGATTTTTCTCCATTAGAGTCCATGCAGTTTTATTTGATTTTATTAGCAATCTCTTTCAGAAGACCCTTGAGATCATTAAGCTTGAAAGGGGAAAAAATAAAACTGGTCTTAAGATCAATTTTCCAACTTTAAATTTTAAATTATGACTCTATGGCTTTTCTATGAAATAGATGTACTATATATGAAATAGCAAGTATCGTTCATGCCTGGAGTATGGCAGACTCCAGGTGATATTTCAGACTCTGTCCATTACTAACTTTCTGAAATCATATCACAAGCAAATAATCATTAGCACCAATTAGGATTAGCTTTACTCAAATAAAAATCACTAGTGATTCCTACATAGAAAAGATAGATTACAACACAGAGAAGTAATATATAGAAATAAAAATGTTATATGTAACTAATAAAATTATAAGGTATCAATAAAGTTTTGCTTTGATAAAAGTATAATATAATGAAAACAATGTGATACAATACTAATCAAGTTTTTGCAAATAAAGTGTCTCCCCTCACACACACACACACACACACACACACACACACACAAACAGTGTAAGTAGCAAAACAATTTAAGTAAAAGGCATGATAAAATTATTTGCAATACATGCATATTTCACAAGTTTTTACACAAGATGCATGAAGATCACTTTAAATTACAAGCTATATTTTTACACTTAATAAAAGCTGTAGACACAGCTCAATCTCTGTACAGTTGGTTTCCAACTTGCTATATCACTCACTCAAGGAAAACTTTCTGTTTAACTTAGGCTTATTTCCAGTATTAACCTCTTCATTTAACTCTTTTTTCAAAAAGGACAAAAAGAAACCATAAGGGCTAATGGCTGCCTAAAATAAAGAAGGCATAGTAAGATTCCTACTTACAGACTTAAGGTCAATGTGAATAACTTTGTTTTCTGGTGTAAGAATGAGACGGAGAAATTTTTTTTCACTGGAGGGGCTTTGGAGAGATTTCTGTATTGGTTGACAGTAAAAGGACTTTAGTATGATGCTTAGTAGGGTTTAAGACACCAAGAGCTTGCTCAAGAAACAAGTGGCCAACCCTAAAATTCTCCTTGGATAGAAAGGAGAGACTTTTTGTTGTTCAGAAGAGAAGGGGTAGAGGAAGGGGGAGGGAATAAAAAGGGGACAGAGGGCAGGGGAGCAGGAGAGAAGGGGCCTGGGAGCAGGAGAGAAGCAGGGAGAGAGGCAGTGAAATCCTGTGGGTGGTGGCCCATGTCTCAGTGTTGTGTGGTTTGAGGTTTCCCTGGGATCTGCCCAAATTCAACTAAAACCTGCAAAAGGCATGGTGTAGGTGGACTTCTTGCAGGAACCAACAAAGGGGTGGAGCTCCACAGCCAGGGAGATGCAGGGGGGCTGGACCCGCAGTCACTCCTCTGAGGACCCCACAGAGCCCTGGCTCGCACGTGTGTGTGGACAGCCCCCAACTGGGACTCCAGTCATCTGTGACCCCCTCGGCACCACGCCCACAACCGCCACGCTCGGGTCCACTGTCCCCACCAGAGGGTCGCCCCGCCGCACCCAGACACGCACTGGCGGGGAGGCCTCCCTGGCCCCTGGGAGTCAGTTCAGCTGCTCCAGTACCTGGATCTCCCGCTGACCTCCGACCCAGGTCCCGCTCTGCCCCATCCCCTTGCTGCCATCCTGCCTATGCTCTGCGTGCCCCAGAGCAGGGGCAGTGGAAAGTCTTGCAGAAGCTTGAGCCCAGCCCCAAGTGTACTTTCCATCGGCTCCCTCCAAAGCCACCTTAAGCGAACCCACAAGTAAAACAACTCAACACAACAAACAAAAATAGACTGTTTTCTCTACACACACACTTAGACAAGTCCCTAGCACCTCTATTCCCCAAACCAAACTGTGTAAGCCCCTCTTATGCGGCCACTCTGACCTCTCAGAGGGATCTCTGAAAGGAATGTTCCCAGATGTGTCCCCAGAGGCTTGCCCTGCATGGGAATAAAATCCAACCCTGAAGAGGCCAGCAAGTTCCTGCCAAGGACGACCCAGCCTCCCCCTTTCTTCCTACTCGGTGTTCCCCTGGTCCACGCCATCCCTCTCCAGCTGCCCAGAACATTCCATGCATCTCTGGGCTTAAGGCCTTCACAGCTGCTGACCCTGCTCCCCGGTAATGCAGACACGGACAGTCTGGAACATACGCCTGATAGGGCTAAGAAAAGTGTTATCGCTATTTAATCCAACATAATTCAGCTGGAAAATGCTCCTACACCCAAACCACTTAATAAGGGATCCATTCTTGAAATTTGGGGCCCATGTCTGCTTTGACAGCACTTAGCCCAATGCCTGGCACATGGCAGGTGCTCAGTAAGTATTACGAGCTATGTAGCTTAGGTACCAATGCAGCAGACAATATATTTAAATATAAATATATGATGTAGAGAAAGTGAATAATCCTATAAGGCTTTATATATATTCTATATTACATATTATAGTCATCTAATATACATGCTCAGTGTTAGAATACTATCCCCTATGCTTCCTTTCATGCATTCTAACATTTTTAAAATTTTCTCTAATTTTTAAAAATATCCAGCACTTTTCTTTCCCCTCTTCACTGATTATAATCATGATATACATCCTGGCATGATTGTTTATGTCCAGATACTCAACTCTAAGAACATAGGAGTCTTCCCAGCCCCTCAATTAAAAATCAGTACCAGGACAACATCAGAAGGAGAGCAGCTGTAACAAGATATACTCCTGTGTGATGGCGTGTCTCCAAAGATGGCTGCCACGTTTCTCCCTGCCCACGTGTCACTCCCACATCAAGAGATGGAACGTGAACAGGTGGGGTCTACTGCTCCCCCACCTGGATCCCAGCCAGCCTGGGGCTGCTTTAATCAATGGATGCTGGTGGACGTGATGGCATGCCAGGTCCAGGTCTCGCCTTTAGGAGCAATGGCAGCTTCTGTTTCTTCACGCTTGGAAGCCAGTCCCTATGGAAAAAGGGGAACTGCCCCGAGACCCCCAAGCCTCACGGATCAGAGATCACGTGGAAGAGAGAGGCCATGAGGAGGAGCGCTGAGGTGCCAGATCCTGGCCTTGCCGCCAGCTGAATCCAGCCCTGTAAACCCAGCTGAGACCCCATGAAGCAGAAGAACTGCCCAGCTGAGCCCTTCCCAAACCCCTGACCCAGAAAAGCAAGAGTGAAATAAAATGGTTGTTTGAAGCCACTAAAATGTGGGGTTGCTTGTTGCACAGCAATAGGGAACTAAAGCAAACTGTGATGGAAACATTCGACTGTCAGCACAGAATGTACCGTTATCCTGAGTGGTTGAGTCCAATATATGGAGCAAGCAGCTCCAGGGGAGGGAAGGAGAGGAAGGAAGAGAAGAGCTAAGGCGGGGGTGGGGTGGGGGGTAAGTAAGAAGGTACCAGGCATCAGCCCACCGTCCTGCACAAGACCAGAGTTCAGGAAGGGAGGCCCATGGAAACACGGCCTCAGATCTTTTAAATGCTGCTGGTAACTAACACATAAATACATATACGAGAAATTGTGAACCGAATAAATGATCATCTTAGAGCTCTGAGAAGAGCACCTTTTGTTCATTTATTCAATGCTCCTTGAGACCCTACTATAGGCAAGGAATTGGGTGCTGGAGACCCTGCCACCCCTGATGGGGTATCGTCAAGCCGTGGAACCGCACAGCCCTGGGGGGGTATGTGACTCTGTCACCCAGGACGTCATCCCCAAAGTGCCACGGATATCACCTCCTCTTCAGAGCCTAACAGGGAGCCGACATTTATGAATCGATTGTCATTTCTGCTGAACCAAATCATAATTTCCAGCTACCCAGCTCAGGGTGGAGGTGGGCATACTCTCTCTACGTCTAATTCACGTGCGTATTCGTGCAGTCGCAATTCAAATGAAGTGGATGACAAATTAGAGTGGCAGCAAAGACTGGCATAGAGTCTCTAGGCTCCCAACCTGCTTTTCTGAGCCTTTCTGGTGTTCCCTGTCACTGCAAGCATCTTACACCTGAGAGAAAAAGAAAGGAGGGGTCCTGGGTTAGACAGAGACAGTCGTGGAAATGGGACTTCAGGACTATTCCCGTGGGGCTGGGAGCATCGGAGAAGCAATTCCATTCCAGCACCCCGACTTTATGCAGTGAATAAAGAAAGCTGAGTATAGAACAGGGTCACATCCATTTTTTTTTTAAAAATTAACTTCATCTATTTTTGGACACTGGCTTCTAGCTGAAAGCTCAAAGATAATGGAGATTTAAAAAAATAATTCCCAAACTATAAACAGAAGTATACCTTTGTATCCAGCTGTCTAAAATGATGCCTCATTCTTCAAGGAAGTTAAAGAAAAGAGAGAGCGAGAACAGAGAGAGAGAGAAACAAAAAGGGCTATTAGGCTCCATTTCGCAGTCTTTTAAAGAACAAAATACAGATCATTTTCATCTTCAACTAAATCAACATCACCTGCTTTTACCACTTTTACTTTCTTCCTAATACCCAAGCGAAGCAGAATTCCACTCTCACCCCAGATGGAAGGACAGCAAATAGATGCTACCTTTGTTGATGGGGGCGGGGGGCGGGGGGTGGAAGATGACCTGTAAGGTCCGTCCCTTCCTTCCAAAACTAAGATCTCCGCGTCTAGGGATGGAGGAGAATGGAGGGCATCTGCTTTGTTACTCAAAGAGAAAAAGCATGCCTCGCATCCCCTGCTCCCAATAGCTGTGTTGAACCTAACAAAGGGATTCCTTGTTCTTATGTTTATGCTTTCTTTGTTAGACTGAATTCTGAGGTTTGTTTGGAGCTCTCTGTAAGAGTGACTTCTGACCATTAACCCTGTTAACCCCACTTTAAATACGAAGGGCACGCTCCCGGATGCCCTGCATCCCACATTCCTCATGGACCATCTAGGGAGTCAGTGACTTAGTTAGTTCTATGGGATGTTCACAACAACTCCATGCGACTCATAAAGGGCGTTCAGAACTTCTCAGGGACAATTGTCTGTAAGAGATCAACCAAAGGGTTTTGCCATCTTCTAATCTCTTGCTTCTTCCTCACAGAGATACATGTGCAGACCCTGCAAGGTAACTTCTGTTCCCCACGATCCTTGGGTCTTCCTAGAATCCACCTCTGCAGCAGTGGCACAGGGACCCACACTCTTGTCACCTGGTCCCACGGCCCTGCCCTGCAGGCTCCAAATCCCTCTTTCTGCCCTTCAATCAGAAGGACAATCAGATGGCAGGTGGGTGGGTTTTGCCCTTCCTGAAAGGCTGACACACCCTTTTGCGTTTGTCACCTTCAGTTGCCTGAGCCATAACCTTTTGGTGCCATTCCTCTCTGCTGCAAATTCTCTTTACAGAGTTTGCTCAAATAAGCTGCCTGTGTTCTGCCAGCTCCTGTACACAAGGGGAGGCTCGCAAAGCAGGAATAAATGACTGGCATACTCCTCTGATGTGTCGCTGGTTTTTGTGTTGATCTTGACAAGGTAATTTTCTTTCATAACACCCTCCCACGCCAGAGTCATGTTGTCTTCATTCTTGAAACCTTGAATAATGAGACAAAGAAAAACATTCAGATTGTTTCATTTGCCCCCTTTCCCTCCTAAATCAATACCTGCTAGGCATTTTGCCATACTCTGGAACCAAGAGAATTAGATTCGTTCTGCACAGGCTGTTCTGACTAATGCTACTTACTAGTGAGAGCAGCAGAACAATGGAATATCAATGAATTTCTTGCTAACAATGAGGAATGGGAGCTTGCATGAAATAGGAATGCAATCTTCATTCCAACTAGAGATCCATCCACAGCTTGTCTGTGTGTCTTGTGACTTAACAAAATCATTTCACTAGTGAATTTGGTTCTCATATTTCTTATGTGCTCCTGTTCCATTTTGATGACATCAGAATACTACTCTGATCATTCAGTTCGATAATTACTGATGGATTGTCTATTCTCAACCTAACACAGGGGTAGAAAGTTTGGAGGAGAGGAAAATCATCCCTGGACATCATTCTTACCCTCTTGAAATATGCAGTCTGGGTGTAGACCTCAAGGATAATTCTGATGTTTAGTTTTTTCCTCTCACCTAAGCCTGGTGTGCTGCAAAATTAGCCTGGGGAATGTTCCAGCAAGATTTTTAGTTCAATTTTTTTTTTTTACAGTGCCTTAACCTTTCAGATGGCAAGCAAACAAAGGAACAAATCAACCTGTCACCTGCGTTTCAGGTACTAGTGCAATGGACAGCAATCCTCCACATGAATTCACGGGGAAAGAAAAGCACATATGTTCATGCAGGTGTCCACTTGGAATAAATGTATCTAGTGTTTACTTTTATTTTATTTTATTTTATTTTTTAATTTATTTATTTATTATTTATGGCTGTGTTGGGTCTTCGTTTCTCTGCGAGGGCTTTCTCTAGTTGCGGCAAGCGGGGGCCACTCTTCATCGCGGTGCACGGGCCTCTCACTATCGCAGGCTCTCTTGTTGCGGAGCACAGGCTCCAGACGCGCAGGCTCAGTAATTGTGGCTCACGGGCTTAGTCGCTCCGCGGCATATGGGATCTTCCCAGACCAGGGCTCGAACCCGTGTCCCCTGCATTGGCAGGCAGACTCTCAACCACTGCGCCACCAGGGAAGCCCCTAGTGTTTACTTTTAAATGTGTTCATCTACATGTTAGAGTTTAGGAACTGTTTTAAGATCTTCCTAGATATAAAAAGAATTAATTGGGAGTCAAAGACATATGAAAGTGGCAGGATTGAAGCAACTCCTATATAGCAAATAAAGATTTATTTTTAAATGGTGGTTATTCACTTTAGAAAATAATTCCTAACGGAATTTCTTTCAAGTGGATTTTTCCTAGCAAAGTCATCTCCAATGTCTTTTCCTCAAACTAAATGTATGTAGAAGCCCAATAGGAGTACTTAATAATCAATGGAAAGGATAGATGTTCCTGAATTCAGGTGGCTAAAGATCAAGAATGACCAATGACCAAATGTCCAACCTCTCTCACTGTCAAGGAAATGCTGATTGAAACGATGACATAGCATTGTCACAACCAAACTGGAAAATTAGCAGAGTCTAAAATAATGACTGTACTCTCTGTTGGAGAAGATGTAAACAAACAGGTTTCCCACATAATGGGGAAATCTGTAAATTGTTACAGCCTCAGGGAATGAGGGATGGGAAGGGGGGCAGACATATCAAAAGTACATACACTGTATCTAGAAATTTCACTTCTAGAAAGAACTCAAAGGAAAAAATTACTGATATGCTCAAAAATGAATACATAAAACTGTTTCTTATAGTGTTATATAATAACAAAAGAGGAGAAACAATCTACATGTTTAACAAGGGATTGGTTAAATTGAGTATGGTATACCCATAGGCTGGAATATTCCACAGTTAAAAATTGTCATAAAGATGTATATTTATGGCTATGGGAGATGTTCTCTGGGAGATTATTAGTTAAATGAACAAATTAGATTTTGAATGTGTATGCACAGAGCAATCAAATTATACACCCACACAAGAATAATAGAATCAATACCGATATGTTATCAACATTTATCTCTGGATGGTGGGTTATCTGCTCTTGCTCTTTCTTAGTTGTGCTTTTCTGTGTTTTTTGAACATTTTATAAATGAGCTTGGATTACTTTTTCAATCATGGAAAACAGCAAATTTTATAAAAATGCAATGACTGGGTAGCATATTTTTTACTATTACTTGACGATGTCACCAAAAAAGTACCAAAAATGGAAGTTTGGGTTCTACCTTTTCTGAAAGTTATTTGAAAAATCTTGCATTTTCCTCTAAAGAAGAGCAATTTTAAGCTTAAACCCCATGATTGTCCTATCACTGGAGGCAAATGCAAAGTAAAGGTAGGAAATGAATTACCATGAGAGGATTCGACAACCACAGGATGCTGTGGTTCCGGAATTAGGCATCCCTAAGGAGAAACAAATGAGCAGGTGGTGACCAGGTCCCCCCAGAAGTCTCCAGGGAGTAAACTGGGGGTCTTGGCTCCCTGTCTCCTGTCATCACTGCCCAGTGACTAAAGGATCCTGTCCTGTGGTCTCCCATTCTCCCTATTTCTTTATTCCTTCCTGAGACTAAGAACTGTTAGAAGAGAGCATCCATGGCTCGCTGTCTGTTTCTCCGATTATTGTGAGAGCATCACTTTCCCAGGGGCCTATCAGGGACACAGGTGCAGATTAACACGTCTCATTTCTGACCTGTTCGCTTTCTCTAGTTGAAGCTCTCGTCCACTTGCTGGCCAGGTTGTGGGATTTGTTTTCATTTTTATGTTCTTTCTTGTACTTAATCATTAAATAAGTTTGGGGGGAATGTAATGCATTTCGTTCTGCCTTCTCAACCCATCCTGAATCTGGAGGACTGATTTGTCCTTACCTATAACACCGAGTTTCCTGGTTCCATTGATCCTGGGCTGAACACAATGTACCTTTGGAGAGTGGACCTTCATCCCATACGGCCCCTCTACTTACCCACCCCCAACTGGAATCCCACTAGTGATAGGGAATTCACCGCCTCACAGGGTATCACATCATTTCCAGATAGCACTAATTGTTAGACATTGCTTTGCCTTTATACTGCATCAAATCTTCCTCCCCACAACTTTTATCCATCATTTGTTTTTGTTCTCTGGAACGATTCAGGAAGAAGTATGAAACTTTTTGCCAGAGCCTCTAGTCAACAATACATTTCCTAAATTTACTTTGCATTTGCCTCCAAATCTGTGGCATGGATTGGTCCCCTGAGCCCTCTCTCAGGTTCTATAGACACTCATCCATGACATGGCTCCAAAACGGACTCAAAGATAGTTCTGAGACATTTCATTACGCACCTCTGATCTTTGGGTGTGGTCTTTGAGTACAAATTCCAGGTCTCAACTTTCAATTCCCATCCCAGATATAAAGACTCTTCATTCTTTTAGTTAGAAATGACTCACTCTGTCCTCCATGGCAAAATGATGAGGGGAAAGACAGCAACTTATCCAAATTGTCAAAACACCTTTCTTCATTAGGAAAGGCATTTACATATGTGTGATAGCTAATGACATTCCCCAAAGTGACATTTAACGTCTTGAAATAATGCTGTTAAAAGAGTTGACGATGAGGATTCTTTAAACTGAGACACGAGATGGGGGTCGTTGGTACATTTACATTCTGAAAGCCAAACTTTAGGAGATCATGGCTCCAGGGATAACACAGAAGTAAGTTATGACTAATATTTAAGGTCATATTCCTGAGTATCTTTCCTCCATTTTTCTGTGTAGTTAAGGAATCCCACAAAAAATGATGGTTCTTGGCAAGTTAAATTTTTCTTAATTACCACCAATTATCGTGTCTAGGTTAGTAAAATTCGTATTTTTACTTTCTGAATCATCAAAATATTGGGGATACACTAAAGGGACAGGAATGATTGGCCCAATACAGAACATGAATCCCATGATGGTAGTCAGTGACCATTTTATCAGGTGCAATAAAGAAAAGACCAGAGGGCAACACATAAACACACACCCAGCAGCCCCAGGGAGACACACCACAGTAAACAGCAGGAACAAGGCACAGACAAAGCAGACAAGCTCGAACGCATCCTGACAAAAATCAGTAAGCTGGAGACAAGACCAGCTTAACGGTATTCCTGTCACTGTTTGTACTGGATTCTCCCTTAGATTATCCCTTTCCCAAATTGCCCCCAACACCCAGTTTTTTGCTATTTAACAGGGACTTTTCTTTTTACCCATAGTGATCCATTCGGGGGCCACATCTCAAGATCCTGCCCCACTCTCCAAACCCTGAATTGACTGCTCTTCCCCAAGTCAGGAGAACGAATGTCAGGATCTGAGAAGCATCATTTTACATAGTGATCTGAGGGTGTCTGCTACTGGGCCTGGGAGTTTCTTTGTTCACTTCCATCTTGAGGGAAATAAGTTCAATCAGCAAAAGGGTGTTTCATGATTTATGTTACCATTTCTTGCACTATCATGTCTTCTGTCTGCATTTTTTCCTTCCCCTGGGACTCAGGATGTACACTGTGACACAGCAGGCAGAAGACGGGAGGCAGGAGACTGTGTGCAGCTAGAATCTGGCTGTGGGACACGGACCAGGGTCTTTCATTAGTCTCCCTGCAACCCTTGGCCCCCCGGACCCCTCCCGCCTGTCCTCTGACCTCTGTAACTTCTCTCTCTGAACTCTCCTCACTCTCTGGGCCCCTCCCGGTATCTACGCCTTTGCCTGGCTAATTCCAACTCATCCTCTAGGTCTCAGTTTCAATGTCCCTTTCCTCCAGGAAGTCTCCCCTGACTCACTCTAGTCTGGGGTGTAAGTGTCCACAATGTGGCTCTCATGGCACCCTGCACATTCTCTAAATTCATGCTTCCTATGCTTCTCTATTAAGGCTTTCTCATTTTCTTTCTTCTCCTGAGATTATGAGCCCTGTTTGAGGGCAAGGTTAGCCGCTAGCACCATTTCCACAGTGCCTGGCTGCCGCATGGTGGGCGCCTGACGCATATTTGTTGAATTAATGATCCCCAGGTCCCTTTCACTCCCTGCCTGGCAGGCTCCCTGTGACACTAACCGTCTCGTCCCAGGGCTGGCATCCCTCCAGGCCATGGCCCATGAGCCCAGCTCCCACATGGCTGTGTTCACAGCTGTATCCACAGAACTGAGAGTAAATGTGTGTAAAGAAATGAACGCCTCCTGTAATACTTTTACAGTATTTCTCGTTCATGTGCTCAGGTAGGGAAGGCCCCTCTTCACGCTTTGCTTGTCTTTCCCACGCACCGTATCCATCCATCCCTGCACTCCCTCTGTTTTTAAACCCCGATCTGCAGAAAATGTGGGGTGGGTTTTACAAAAATCTTCCAAAGACAACGGTGGCAGGAAATGAGGTTGGTAGGCTCTTGCTTTTGGAATTTATAAGAACTCAGTGATTTTCCTTTTTATCACTCTATTTAGACATTTCATGAGAATTTTTTCATTGGTTCTTGGTGGTTGTCTAGAATCTAAGCGATAGGACTAACTGGATAGTTCATAAACATTGAGGCACCCACTTCTATCCCAATTGCTGAAGGTCATTTTCTGGAACCAAGTTTGTACTTTTCTATACCATCCACATCTATCACAGCTCCTGCTCAGAAAGGAAGTGCTCAGGAAAGGTTATTTCAAGGAAGGAAAACATAGCAGATATTCCAATTGCTCATGAAAATATATCATTTTAGAAAGTGGCAAAGAAGAAGCAGCAAAGGACTGAGAAAGATCAAGAAGCTGTTTCTTAAAGATCCGTGCTCAGTTGTCTAAGTTTCTGAGGCTCAAGAAAAGCACAGCAAATAGGGCTGTATATGTACAGAGGGTCAGCCTAGATATTGAGCATTTCCCTATGGTGAATACAGTTATAGCCATTATCGCTGAGAAATTTTCATTTTAAACTGTTCGAGGCGTCAAAGATAATTCTGGACTGAGAAATGTTTTCATTTCTAGTGTGTCAGATCAATCTGGCTAGAGAAATGTTTTCACTTCTAGTGTGTCAGATCTAGGTTTAATATGGCAGGCGAGTTAATGAGAGATAAGCCCGCATGCACACCGCCCCCGATGGCAAGGACTTAGCTCAGCTGTGATGCCTGGGTGGGGAGGGCGCTGAGAAGCTTGCTTTCTCTTGATAGGCCAGCGTGGGAGCGGGGCGGGGTGGGGGTGGGGGCAGGGGGAGGGCACTCTCCGGAGATCAGCTCATCCAGCTTGTTCAGGGGATGCCTGCTGTGATAAATGGCAAAACAGGGCCACAGATTCTGCCCACCCCGTGTGTAGGCTGCTCTCCCTTGAGGTGGGCGGGCCTGTGACTTGCTTTGACCAATAGAATGTGGCAGAAGTGATGTCATCTGACTTTCTGAGCCCAGGGCCTCAGAGGCTATGCAGTTTCTGCCTTTTGAGGGAGTCTAGGCTCCAATTGTGGGACCCTGAGCTGGAGGAGACTGAGGCTGCTTGATGACAGCCCAGCCAACCGCACACATGTGAGCACACATGGACATTGGGACCAGCCAGCCCACAGCCTACCTGCCAGCAGCCGGACACCACAAGGAGCAGAGACCAGCGCAGGACTGACCCATGGAGTCTCGGGCAGATAAATGGTGGTAGTTTTAGGGAACCAGATTTCAAAGGGTTGTTTCACAATAAGACACAACAGATCTGCTTAGAGACTCAGATCTGTTTGTTTTTCTCAAGAATGGGACTGAGGATGGAAATCCCGCAGGTACCAGGGCTGGGTCCAACCTAAGTCATTAACTCTGCCTACCTAGTCAGCACATGGGGACACTGATGACTTTTGTGGGCCCTGCTAGGGTGACCAGCAGCCCCTGAACTGACAGGGTTCCTGAGATGCAGGACTTGTAATTTTACAATAGGGATGGTCCCTGGCAAACTGAGACAAGTCGGTCACCCTAAGTGGACATCCAGAATGCAGGACCCTCAGCGCTAAGACAGGGACGTTCTGGGCGAACCAGGACAAGTCAGCCACCCTAGGCCCTCGGCACTTTTGCCATTGTGGGCCCCTTCCTGGATCAAGAAAATATGAAAAAGATTATATGACTGGGTTGGTATAAAGACAAGTATATACCAATAGGTTTTCACCTGAAAGTTCTTTCTTTTTCTTCTGATTTTTAAAAGAAATGAAAAGAGCTGTGTGGACCCCAAAGTGCCTGTGCCCTGTCGCCGTGCAGACGTCAGTCCTGCGGCTGCACCCCTATCCACCCACCGGGAGATGGAGTCCCCAGCTCAAGTCTGAGGTTAGAAGACAAAGTGTACAAGCCAGTGGTGCCCTTTCCATCTTTTCCTTTGCATCCAGACATCCAGATGAATGAAAATAGGCCTCTCCCTCCCTTGTGCTGAATTTGGTTGAAACAAGTTTGTGGGTGAGGGAGATCTGTGCGGCTCAGTGGCTCCAGGAAGGGGCGTTAAGTAAACCTCGGGTCGTGGGGAAGAGAGCCAGATGTATGCTCCCTGCAGCCAAAACGATGGGGACCCAGGTGTGACTGAGAGTCAAGGGTCAGAGGTTCCGGCTCCCACAGCAGGGGCAAGGAGAGGGGCTAGGTGGGGACCGTCTGCCTGGAGTTTGTCGGGGCTGAGGAGGTGGGCGACCACGTGAGACAGAGAACAACCTCCAGAGTCCCCAGCAGGGAGAGTCTGTGCAGAGTGCACCCCTGGAAACCAGAGGCTCCTGTGGGGCAGCGGCCCCCCCCCGGAGAGAGCATCGCCAAGTCCCGGGAGCTGTGGTTGGTGTGAGGGGGCAGGCAGGGCATGGCTGAAGGACCCGCCAAGCGCCCACACAGCAGAGGGTCAGTTTTAAGCATGCACCAGGCCGGGGAGCACAGAGCCAGCCCAGGACAGCGCCACCGTTTCTAAACAGGATTTCTGCACTTTCCCCTCCCTTCTCCCTGTGCTCCAACCCAGAGAAGGTCAGGAACAGCAGCTGGTGAGTGAGCAGGAGGGAAGGGAATAAGAAAGAGAGAAAAGCCAGCAGCCCATCCTTCCTGACAGCTCCACCGGCTGAGAGGGGGTTCAGGGTACGGGGAGTCTCCCCTCTGAATGATGATGAATGGGCTGGTTAATCTATTGGACTGCAGGTCCTAATTTCTAAATTGAGACTGTTTTACCAAGTAAAGTCATCATAAGCTTTTCTAGTTCTCTAAGAACAACCAGAAAAGTCATGACCCCTGCCGGAATCAAAGCTAAGATCTCCCAGAGAATAAATGTCACGGAAGCAACGGAGAGCAAGAACCAAGTCACATTTTGACACCATCCCGTGAATCGTGTTGGCTCAGCATCCTATTTACATCATTATTCTGTACATCCCAAAGTGAGCCCCCTGGAATAAGGCTGTCCTGGCAGATCTAGAAGGCTTTCTTAATCTACTCTTTCAATGCATATATATGTATAACTGAATCACCTTGCTGTCTAGCAGTAATTAACAAAACATTGTAAATCAACCATACTTCAATAAAAATTAAAATAAAACAGCTATGATAACACTGCCGTTAAAAAAAGAAAAGAAAAAACAAGAAAAAAAAACCTGTGGACATGGACAACTGCCCCAAGTATTGTAAAGTCTACTAAAATATTAATATTGTGCTCCGTAAATTCAAAAAAAAATCTACTCTTCCTCTCGAGTAAGTCACTGGGGGGCTCGATGCCTGAACTTTACAGACAGACACCTGTGAGCGCTGAAATAACCGCGACTAACCCTTCCTGTTGAGATGTGGACCAGACACGCTTCCCCAAAATGAATCCCTGCCTTCAAGCCCCAGCACAACGGGTGAGCCACTCACAGCAGGCGGAAGACTCAGTGCTCCTCTCTTTGCAGCAGCACCGGAAGCATTTCTTGACCACCATGTAGAAGTAGGCGAAGACCACGAAGGGGAAGGGGACGTTGAGGCGGTTGCAGTATTCCTGCACCAGGAAGTACCTCTGGAACTTCCAGACCTGGTCGTTGTTCTCCTGGACGGTGCCCACGGTGTAGCTGGCGGGAGGGGAGAGAAGGTCAGGCCTCAGCTTTCCATAGGCCTGGCCATTTCATTGCCGAATATATGGTGATATTGGTACCAAGCTCTCACTGCCATAGGAGAGAAGAATCTATGGTGGTATCAGGGCCTGAACAACTCAGGCACCCTTCCGTTCATGCTGGGCCAAAATTGGGTCTGGCTTTTGTTATTTTGTTGTTTTTTTTAAATCACAAAAGATTGTCCAATGAACTTTAAAATGATTCCTGCCTGAGAGGGGGCAGGCAGGGCATGGCTGAAGGACCCGCCAAGCGCCCACACGGTAGAGGCGTGTTTCAAGACCTTTCGAGGATTCCCTTTTTCCGTTAGTCTGGTATTGTGTTTGATACCGAGAGGCCCAAGGTGGCGACTCTCAAAGGAGTAAGTTGCCTACATCACTGTGGGAGTTTAATTATAAACAATCTGGGAGAGCAGTTTGTTAATATTTATCAGGGGCCTTAAAAATATTTATCCATTTGACCCATTGATTTTACTTCTGGAAATCTAACCTAAGAATAAGGAGATACTGAGAAAAGAAAATATAGAAATGGATATCACACACGATGTCTGCCACAGCACTCTGAGTAATAGCTGCTCCCACTTTCCACCCAGCAGCACGGAACAACCAAAATGTTCAACACTAAGAAAATATATCACGTTATGGCCAATCAATGTGATTACACTATGCAGCTGCTGTTAAAAAATATGTTTATGACTAACTTTTATATTTTGGGCAAATGCTTACATGTGAGTGAAAATAATGAGGCTCAAACTTGTACTCACAACCCAATCTCACTATGTAAATCACAATTCACAGGGAGAAATAGATCCCATAACAAAGAATTAGGAAAACGTCTATTTATCCGGAAAATGTCTGACTGTACCACTGACTTATCTGTTACAAATTAAACCAAGATTGTTAAGTAGCTAACACTTGTTACATACCAGACACTGTTCTAAGCAGTCTACTTGTATGAGTTGATTTAGTCTGCAAACAGCTCTCTGTAGCACGTTAAGTGCTATTATCATCTGTGATTAACAGATCAAGAAACTGAGGCACAACAGGGGTAGGTAAATTGTCTGAGTCCCCCGACTGGCAGGTGATGAAGCCAAAATTTGGACCCCGAAATCCAGCCCAGTGCCTATTTGCTCTGTCACTACATGATGCCACCTCATGAGCGTGGAGCCGTGCTCCAGTTCAAAAGGATCGGGTTGGACTACTTAGTAAAAGATAACTGTGAAGCATTTTACCATTTGTTGAAGTTCAATCATCTGAGATACTTTTATCGCTAACACCAAATCACTCCTTCAAGAGCCAGAGAAGCAGCAACAAACCCCTTAAAATTGCCTAACAGCAAATCCTGACTGCAGATGGATTAAATTCTCCAAATTCTGGGTAAAAACATCAGAGGCCAAAACTTCAGAGGCCAAACCTTGCAGACAGAGAAATGGGATACATTTGTTGTGAGACCTCACTCTTACCGCTTAGTGCACTACAGCCTAAGAGTTAAATATCTTTAGCCAAGTGAGAATCATACACTTGAGCAACTAGCCTACACAGATCATGGTTGTGGCTTTGCTTATAAGCTTGGTTCTGCTTATCTTGGCGTTTACTGATGAATCAGACCCCTCTGAGCTCTACAACAGGTCCTGGGGTCTGGTCAGGGCAGGCTTTCCCAGAAAGTGCCTCTTCAACTGAGTGCGGTCTTTAAAGCAAAGGGAATTCATGTTTGTTGAGTATCTACTATACGTAAACTCCTTTACTAGGCATGTAAAATGGTTTCTTGACTGATTCAAGTGTCAACTCTATGTGGTAGCTTTTCTGGGTGAAAAGCAGACAGTACTGTGATGCATGAGACTGCAGCAAACTGAATCTGGCAGTGAGCCTGCTGTGTCTTCCAAATGTAGGTCAGGTTGCTCCCAGGCGAATACCAAGCATCATTATTTGTCCTTGCCAGTCCCTGCTGATTCTGTGCCTGCAACGGACACTGCGGGCTTCTGTCACTGCAATAAGAGAGGACGGCAGGCACGCCCAGGTTAATGAAGTCCAGGCGAAGAAGCTGCCAGGGATCACGTTTTACTACATACTTTACTCCAGAACAAGTATCACCATTCAAATGGGCCCCTAGGAGCATCTTAAAATCTTACGTGTTTAGCCAAAAATGGATCCTACTGACTGCCCCCTAAAACTCAGCAGACACCCAAATTGCATTCATTTTAAGGCATCGAATGTTGTCTGCTGAGGTTTTATCCAAAAGGAATTAATAGCTCCTGTTGAAGGGAGGAACACTCAGATGCTTAGAGCTGGGGAAGGTGGCTTCTCCCTCCCTTCCTTGGGAGCTTCGAGTGGAACTGTGGTCAAGCAGGGTCCTGATGGGAAGAGATTCGCATTTTAGCTTAACTGGTTACTCAGAGGCAGTGAAAAACATTTTAAGTCTTCCAGGTCATCTAGAAAAGGAATTGGTAAACTGTGACCCAGGGGCCAAATCTAACACCCAACCTGTTCTGTAGGGCCCACGAGCAAAGAGGCAGGGATGGGTGCGGGGTCGCCGAGCACTGCTTCTTTCTGCACATCTGGCCAAAGCCAAGACCTTGGCCGGCCCTTACAGAAAAAGCCGCCAAGCCCTGGTCTGGAATGCACTTAGGCCAGTGCCCACAACATGGGGTGGTGTTTGTATCATTCTTTATTTTGAAGAACTCTGCCTCCCATCACTGCCCCGTGTGCTCCTCAGGACAACCCAGCAGGTTCCAAGGAGCCTCCTGCTGGAACCTCTGGCTCCTCTGCACCTCTGGGTCCACGTGCATCCAGTGAGCAGAGCTCCTTTCCTGGGCAAACGGTAAAAGCCCTTATCCGCATCCCCGGGGGGTGTGGGTGAACTGGTTGATTACTGGACATTAATACCCAAAAGCCACTTTGCATAAATAACACATTTCCGGGGCTGGTCATGCTGAGGTTTATTTACTTACGTCCACCTTCCCCAGAGAGCAGCAGGAATGGGCAAAACGTGACCTGGAGGCGAAGTCCAACCCCAAACCTTCCAAATTGTTCTTTTTCTCTAGAGTCAGATCCAGACTCGGCCAACAAGACATGAGGGTTCCCCAGGCAAGGCTGATAATTGGGCACTGCTTCCAACTGCTTTGCTCAAATAATTTTAATGTTTTTTAGACATGGTTTTCCGTTTCTAGAGCAGACAGGCTGAGCTCTGGTACCACTGCATCCTCACCCCCCTCAGCGAACCCAAATGTCCAGAGCGGCTCACGGGCCAACTCTCGTGTTCAGGCTCTCGCCCACCCAACTCTGATGGCTCGTACTGCCCCTGCCGACCACTGGCCATCTAGCGTCTCCCCTGAGAGGAACTCTGCAAGGTCCCCTTTGACTTGACATCTCCTGTGATATCTTGTGCCCTCAGCTACCCAGCTGGTGGGAGCTCTGTCCCCTAAGAGCAGCTGAACACCTCAGATAAGCACGAGAGGAAGAGGAAGCAGGAGAGACAAACTCTCAGACACCCACTGACAGTGAAAATGTTACCAAGAGATAAATGTTTAGGATTCAGATAGCCTTGTACGTGGATGAAATTCAGCAGTACGTTAAAAGAGTAATATGCCTGACCAAAGAACAAAAGGATGACTCAATATTAAGGTCATTTATATAATTCATCATTTTCATAATACATCATAGATCAAAAGGACAAATACCATTTAAACTGTTTCTAGAAAGTCTTCTGGCAACATGCAACATCCATTTCTGATTAGAAGAAATAAAGAAGAAGAAGGAAGGAGCTTAATAAATAAGAAATAGGAGGAAACTTCCATGATATGATAAAAGGAAAAGAGAGGGGGGGAAAAAAAAGAATTCAGTAAGGAGACGTGTTCCAAAATAAGTAAGCAATACTTCATAGCCTTCCTGCATATCAAAAAGTAGTTATTGAAAAAACATAATCGAAAAAATATCTCACTCACAACCACAAATGGCTAGAAAAAAAAATGTAACAAACAATCGGCATATCTATGTGAATACAGCCATAAAAGCTTACTGGGAAACTGTATGTATTTGAATAAATGGAGAATCACGCCATTTTTTCTGGCATTTTTAAAAGATGTCAGCTTCCCCTAAATGGCTCTACAAAGTTTACATCACCACAATAAAATTCATTAAAGAAATTTTTTGGAAGAGGAAAGAAAAAAGGATTGCAGAAGATGAGCCACATGATTAAATATATAAGAAAAGCCAGGAAAGTTTTGAGTAAGAATAATGAAGGGCACTCATACAACAGATGTTAAAATGGTTTTTTAAAATCAGTAATTAAAGCCATTTGGTAGTAAAAACCAAAATAGAAAGACTGATTAACAGAACAGAATGAAAAGTCTGCAAAAAGTCCACAAAGAAAAAGGAGATGCTAAAACAACGGCAGAATTTTAGAAGAAATTGAAATACAAGAAACTTGCCAGCTAGACTGCAATCAGGTAAACCCCTCTTCCAAGCTTTTCACAGATTTCATACATTTTTCCATCTGCCATTCCTTCCCAGACACTGCAGCAATATCCAGTGAACCCTGATGACCCTGACTTTTTGCACCCACTCGGTGCCCCAGCGGGCACGTTAAAACGTTCCACACGTCCTGGTTCCCCTCCTGCTCTGCAGCACCAAAAAACCATCAACGCTAACAGTAAGAGACAGCCAGCGATTTCACTGCGCTGACTTTTGAAATGCTAACTTTGAGCATGTTTCTGTCAAAGTAACACAACTAAGATCGTGCCGTTGCCTGTGTAAAGACCCATGAAATCTCCCTTCACCTGCAGGGAAAAATCCAAATTCTTTGACACGGCATGAGAGACACTCCATAACCCAGCCCCTGCCGACCTGCCCCCATCCGCAGTCTCTAGTTCTCCCCAGAACAGCTTTATCTCCTCTGCTTCTCTCCCTCTCCAACCAATGCTCACAGGGTCCTCTGAGCAGATGTCTCCTCCATTTGCTGCTGCCCAACCCCAAGATGGGTCACAATTAATAACCCTGACTCTGCACCAGAGTCCTCTGTGAATAGGTTTCTCGTGCCACTCGTATCGTACTGTATCTTTTCACATCATCTTATATGACTGTCTATGTGCCCATCTTCCGCTCAGATAGCAGAGACTTTAACCTCTCTCTGCCTCCAACTCCTCATTTATGAATGATTATAAAGCCACACCTAAACAAAAATGATGACTAATTCAATGAGACTGCACATGTAAAGCACTTGGATGTGCCTAGCACAGAAAAGTATCAATATTAGCTATTGTTATTGTTACAATTATCTGCTCCCTTTTTCTTCTTTTCATCCCATTTCAGTAGCCTGCCTGGGACTGGTGAAGTCACCCGAACGTTTAATCTGTACCAGGAGATATTTTCTTTTGTCTACTTTTCTACATATTCATAATGAACATATATTATTCCTAAGATTAAAAAAAATATTTTATTCTTAGAAATTATCTTAGACGGGGCATGTCTGATGAATCCTTTCCAGCAGAAATGCCTTGGGTGAATTTATCTTCAGGACACGGTGCCTGAAAGCATTAACGTCTCCGTGTTAAGACGACCCCGAGTCATCTACTGACCTTAAGATCACTTCGTGCCTCTGATAAGCCACATAGGGCCTGCGATCGATAATTTTAATGTGGAATAATCGCAGATGTTTACACCCATTTCCTTTCCCTGCTGAATACCATCTAGAGAGCATTCCAATATTACTTTAAAATTCCCAAGTGTACATTTATGTTACAGTTCAAAAGGCTGCCATTGTGCCTGGTTAAGCTCTTACATGAATATTCTGATGCGGTGCCAGACAGGGGTCACAGCCCGGAGCTGTCGGCTTGGAGTGAACCCAGAATATCTATCACAACCATCAGAAACAGTGTCCTGACGAGTTAGCTCAAGGATGGCAAGGGGGCTGCTCTAGCTGCTCAGACAGGTATTAACAGAAAAAAGGCCTCTGCCTTAGCCCAAGATGAATCGAAGGATCCCCCAGGGGAAGGGAAGTTTCCCAGTGGTCACACTTACACCTGGAATGAAGCAACAGTGGGGTGTGGCCCAATGGCTCAGGCCTCACAGGGAAGAGACTCAAGTTCAAGTCTCGAATGGACACAGGCAAGACGGACGGCAGTGCGGCCAGGGCCACAGATGCTGAGCTGCCCAACTTTCCCTTCCTCAACCTGAAAATCACAGGCCGGACTCCTGTCCCTCTCAGCTCCAAATTCTATCATTTTATGATTGTCATGGGGATAATGAATTACAAACTGACACGGTCCTCAGGAATGGCTTTGGTGAACAGTTCACAGCGCACAGACTCGGGAGAGCTCTAAGCCTTATTCCACTCTGCTTCCTGAGATCTACTGAATTCGTGCAGCTCAAAGGCCGTCGCATTGGGAGCTGTCGGCCCTTCTGTTTAATTTTTGTAGATATTATATTAGTGGTCAGTTTTTACAGGGACTACCCGATGTTCAATGTAAAGGTTGATAGGATAGGTTATCACTATAAAATAAGACCCCAAATCATCTCATTCCCTCCCGACCCTTGCTTCGAGTTTGGGAATCGGTCCTCCCTTCTCTGCCCTCATGTGGATACATGACCACCCGTCTCTGCCACTTCTCTCTGCAAGCTCAGACTTGGGGACCTCTGGCAGCCTGACATGGTCCAGCTTCCCGTAAGCAGTATAGGCGTCTGGATTCCTGAGTCCCTCCCAGACCCCCCTTTAGGGGCGGTGATGGGGTTGGGTGGGGGGTGCATATTCCCTCTTTAAGGCTGAGTGGGACAAAGGGCCACATGATCTCCATGGCCCAGGCACCTGACACAGAACAGATGTTATACATCTATGTGATGAACCCCTCACTGGTCTGACATTCACCATTGACACTACTCGGTGAATAAGAGACCAGGAAGCTATTCTCCTAACTAAAACTGAATAATGAACTAAAAGCAGAAAGAATCCTGTTCTTTTCATTCATGGAACAAACGCAGGAAGGTCCAGGTGCTGAGACAGACACGATCTCCACTCTCCAGAGCTTACGGTCTGGAAGAAGAGGAAGCTATCGCTGTGAAGGGGGCCCACGGGGTCTCTCTGCACAGTGGGGAGGGCACGAGGACCACTCGGGCGAAGGATGCTGCTGGACTCCTTAGAGGGCAAGACGAATGGGGAGGAGACGGTCAAGATAGAACGGGTCATGCCGACAGAGGGGTGACATTTGCAAAAGTGTCAGGCACGACAGATCACCCTGTTTAGGGATGGACAGGTAGCAGGGGTGAAGCCTGAAGGTGTTTTCAAAGCCCAGGTCGATGGCCTTGGAGGAAGCTGAGGAGGCTGAAATTTACCCTGAACACTATGGGGAAATACTGCAATCCTTCCAGAATTTTAAGCAGAGAAGTGACATTTTAGAAACACCACTGTGGCCACAGTGTAGAAGCTGGTCTAGAGGAGGACATCACTGTACACCTGAAGACCAGATGACCCCTCACGGCTCAGCCCCTTGGATGCGTGGTGTCCCCAAAGGCACATGTTCCCCCCCACCCAGCCTCCCTCAAAGGGAGGCCACTGACCGACAAAGAAAGATGACCCTCGTCTACAATCCTGGTGCCCCTCAGGACTCTATGTGACGACTATCTTCTGATTCTTTTTTTCTAAATTATGGAAGTAATATGTGATCATTGTCTTGAGTGAAATATATACTTGCCTTTTAAAAATTTCTTGTTTTTTACTGTCAGAAAATAAGATTATGCCATAAAAATAAGTCTGCACTGAGCTTCTTGTATTTAACAAAATGTCATCCTTCCAAGTCAATAAATATAGATCTCAGCTTTGCTTTTTAAGGGCTGCATAATGTTCCGTGGTATGGATACGACATGCTTTGTTTTACCATCCCCTTACTGATAGGCATCAAACAATGATCTAATAAACGTTTTTTTGCCTAGATATCTTTAGGAAAGATTCCCAGACATGAAGGAGTTGGGCCAAAGGTTTGCATATTTTTTAATAGCTATTTTCAGGTCACTTTCCCAAAAGTGGGAGACAATTCACATTCCCAGAGCAGTGCCCATTTCCCAGCATCACCTCCAGCACTTCTTGTGATGTCTCTTCACCTGATGGACCCTAAACCAGCACCTCGTTGTTGGTTTCAGCTGACCTTTCCCTCCCATGAGGTTGAGCCCCTTCCCCTACAGTTAGTGGCCATTTGAATTTCTCTGAATTGCACTCCTCTGCCCATTTTCCACTGGCTCATCTTTCTCTCACCGATTTGCAGGAGCTCTTTCTATAGTAAGAATGAGAAGCCTTTGTTCACCTTAGGCAAACATTGCCCCCAGTCTATCATTTATGACATGACTTCATCTGAGGCATCCTGTTTAAAGAAATTAAATGTGTTTTTCTTGTCCTTCATAGTTTCTCAGTTTCTGGTTTCAACTATGGTTTTTCTTTCAGTCCAAAGTTTAATAATTTTTTTAAATTTGTATTTTGTTTCTAAACTGCTTGCCTGTCTATGCCAGGATTCATGTACCCAGAATAACCCCCTACTTCACAACAACAGCATAAAATTAAGGTACCCACCACATGGGGTTCTTTGAAACGCTCCTAAGAAAGACAAAGGGGCAAGATAAACATGATTTTCTAAATGGATTAAAGGGAATGGCCAAAAGCAAAAAAATGTTTCAGAGTCACCATCATGTTCTCAGGCCAACCTCATTAGACATGAGCCTCAAAGGAGAGTTGCTCTCCTGACTCTGCTCTCTTGATTTGTACTTAAACTAAATATTTTAAAGCAGCAGCTAACTAAAAGCTGAGTCCCTTAAGCCCTAGAATCCATCCCACGGAGTCCACAGAAAATGAGAACCTGGGAGCCAAGCTGAGCCACAGTCATTGTCAGGCCAGCATCTCGGCGCTCGGGGGAGGTTGCTCAATGGACACTAAACATGCAGTCTGAACGTGCTGGAGGGGGTTACAGGCACCTGTCTTCGGGGTCCAAAAACTTACGTTACCGCTTATAGGACTCGCTATATCTTAATATAGTCCCTTCAAGGCCTCTCCCCACCCCAGACCACCAATCCCCTATCATAAGACCTCTGTCATAAGCTCCTCAAGGGTGGACCTTTGCTGCTTCACTCCCGATTCCCCCAGCCCCGCCTGGCACGGGGCCCGGCACGGCGTGGACCCCCGGCCGGCGCATGGCCAAGCACGTACCCGAACATGGCGACCAGCAGGTTGACCAACAGGATGTTGGTGGAGAGCATGTAGATGCACACCAGGGGGATGGTGACCCACTCGGGGAAGCGGGGCAGCTTGTGCTCGTCCAGCTCCACGCACAGGGGCTTGGACTCATTCCCAGTGAAGGTGCAGTGGGAGAAGTCGTACGTGGTGCCTGAGGATACAGCAACAGACAGGCAAAGTGAGGGCCCTCTGGAGGGGGCAGTGCTAAAGCACCACAAAGGGGTGATGATCGTGCAATGTGTTGGGCATTGTTCCAAGGCACTCTATCATGGGTAAGACTCAGAATCATGCGTTCACCTACTCATTAAGTATTTATTGACTGAACAACAGTGCATTGAAATAATGCCATTTGCAGCAATATGGATGGACCTAGAGACTGTCATACTGAGTGACGTAAGTTAAAAAGAGAAAGACAAATATCATATGATATTGCTTATATGTGGAACCAAAACATAATGGTACAAGTGAACTTATTTACAGAACGGAAATAAAGTCACAGATGTAGAAAACAAACTTATGGTTACCAGGGGGAAATGGGGGGATACCTTAGGACTGACATATACACACTACTATATATAAAATAGTTAACTAATAAGGACCTACTGTATAGCACAGAGAACTCTACTCAATACTATGTAATTACCAATCTAAAAAAGAGCGAATATATGTATAACTGATTCACTGAAACTAACACAACGTTGTAAATCAACTAGACTTCAATAAGAAATTTTTAAGTATTTATTGAGCAGCTACTAGGAGCCAGGACTTCACTAGGATGGAAGATAAAAAGGAAGGCAAGGTAAACATGGTCTTTGCCCCCAGGGAGCTTCCAACCTCTTTGGAAGAATAGGCAGACGATTGACCACACAAGTTGAACATTTCAGCCCCTGAGAAGTGCTAAGAAGGACACGTACAGTGTACTCCATGGGCACAAACTGAGGCACGTCATCTGAGAACGGTTCCATAGGAAGGAAGCGTCTCTTAACTGAGGACAGAAGGATGAGTAGGAGCCAGCTAAATGAATGGGGAGAGATGGGGTGCCCAGAGCATCTGGAGAGGGAACAGCACATGAAAAGGCCCTGTGGTAGGGGGACTGGAAAGGTCTGTTGAAATGAGAGAATAGGATATGCAGTTAGCATGTTAACTTTTTTATCTTTATACTAAAAGAAACAGATAGCCATTAGAGTGCTTGACGCAGAGGTGTGACACATCAGATTCTCTTCATTCAAGGATCACTCTGGCTGCAGCACAGATCACAAGGAGCCAGAGGGAGATGTGAGGAGGTTATGACTAAGAGCCATGCGGGCAGGCGCTGAGGATGGCTTAGGGTAGTGGTGGTGGGGATGGTAAAAAGTGGCTGGGTTTCAAAGACATTTAGGGGATAAAATCAACAAAACTAGCTGATGAACTGGAGGTGGGGGAGGAAGTCATAGGAGGCGTCAAGGACGTGACATCGAGGCTTCTGCTTTGCACATCTGTGCGACCGGTGGTGACAGATCCTAAAGTGGGGACTTGCAGAAAGTCTGAGTCTGGAAGGGAGGATGGAGAGGTGTGTCTGAGAATCTCAGAGAAGGCAATGGATGTGAGTGTCTGGCCCTCTGGGAGTCGCTCTGGGCTACAGATCTTCATCCGAGCCTGTGAGTTTGAGTTCAGTCCTGCCGGTCGGTGAGACGCCCGGCAGAAAAGACGGTGCTACACCCATTTTACCTGCCACGGAACTGAGAGGCAGAGACGCCAAGCTGCGTCCCAGGGCGCACAGCACACACATGGCTGGACCAGGATTTGAACCCCAGCTGCCACTGGCTCTTTAGGTTAGTTACTGCGAGCGGTCCCTCACAAGACTAAAACCACCGACACGTGAGATTGCTGTGAGGACAACACACACTCACTTTTCTGTAAAATGGCAAGTACAGTGTGCAGACGGGAAATAATAATAACAAGGTGCCTTCCCATCGTTGCACGGAAAAGAGCTGTTTCTAAGGTCTTGGAAGAGGCTGCAGCAGAAGAGGCCAGAAGGACCACACGAGGCCACGGAGATAATTGAGAAAACACCAAGCAGCTGAGAAATGAGAGCATAAGGCCAGGCAAACATCGGGGCAGTTTTCCCGTGGCAGGACAGAACGTGACAAGCCCAGGCTACTGTCAGCATCCCAGAGATGCTTTAGACAGTTTATCCAAAACACACACCAGTTTGCACATGCCCGACACTCTCCTTATGTCAACTGGGTGTGGCCAAATCAATGCCATCCCTTCCACCATTAACCTGCCTCCGAAAGATAGCTGGCAGAAGGCTGACGCTGGAAGTTTAAATTCCAGGTTCCAGTGCAAAATTTTTCAATATTGCACTTTTTGAACCAAATGAGCACGCCGTCACTCTGCTGTACAGGACGGACTCGCGACACTCGTTTCTAAACAAGTGAGGTTCCTTGCTCCCATCGGCCACGCTGCTGTTGGAAATATGAGAAACACTCTTTTTAAAAAGGTTTAAAAATTGCAGGCTGACATGTTGGGGACCAGCTCACAAGGTGGACGTAAGATCCTGCTCAGGAGAAAGGAATGGCCTTGAGGGTTAGTGCCCGCTGCCTCGTGCTGGCCAGATGCCAGCCGCCTGCTCCTAAGACAGTCCCCAGGGTCAGAGTGCGGAGCCTCGGAGGCGGGTTCTAGAAGCACCTGCCACCTCCCAGCTGCCCCCCGCCCAGGCCACGTCAGGCTTACTATCCACGTCGCTGGGCACTTGGCCGAACATGGCCAGGTAGGGCTCATAGATGACCGAGCGGAAGATCCACTTCCAGCGGCGCTCGTTCTGCCTGAGGATCCCTTGCCTGGCCACGCCGAAGGCCACCATCCACACGGCAAAGAGGAACAGGAAGAAGAACACGTCGATCAGCTGTCACGGGAGGACAGGAGAGGGGAGTCAGGACTGCACCAGGGCGGCCTGTCCGCTCCGCTGACCACGGAGAAGGACAGAGGCTCCGGGACCCTGGAACCTAAGGTGCCCAGCGTTTGATCATTAATTTTCAAAAATGGCCATCATCACCCTTGGGTCTCGGGGCATCTCTTTCCCAGCACTAAAACTGACGGATGCATCTTTGCTTGCAGGTCCCCAAACCAGCTCAGCAGCAGAGAATTTCTGAATGAGACCAGCCTGGGAGCAGGAGAGGGATCCAACTCTAGACCCCCCCTCCTCCTCTCCAGCCCACGTTCTGCAGACCCCTAAGCTCTTGCCTTAGTTTTTTTTTTTCTTAAGGAAAATAAAAGCTCTCCTTTTTAGACAAGAATGCACCGTTTTATCTTTTTTAATGTTTTGCACACATAGCATGACTTCATGGTGACTTGATGCCCCAGATATGCTTTGAATTAAAACCACAAACTCGAAGAAGCTCAGCATTGGAAAGGAACCTCCAGATGAGCTCATC
Source organism: Balaenoptera physalus (assembly GCF_965194825.1). Taxonomy (NCBI): domain Eukaryota; kingdom Metazoa; phylum Chordata; class Mammalia; order Artiodactyla; family Balaenopteridae; genus Balaenoptera; species Balaenoptera physalus. The sequence continues at coordinate 132,555,040 of NC_138885.1, read as the reverse complement.
CAAACGCCCATCTGATTTAAAGACAGAAACACGGGAGGTTTGGGTCACGTGGAAAACAAGCTGAGAGAAGCAGCATCGTCAGTGTGTGTCTTTCTGTTATTTGTCCCCGTGGAACGGGGCTGGTAGTGCTTTCCCGACGTCTGTATCGCATGGTTGTAAGATGAAAGTTCCACTCGACGCTATGCTTCTAGCTCACTGCATGTCTCCAGACAAACATATTAACCTTCTTGAACCTGACTGTCTGCATCTGTAAAATGGGTATAAAAGTCCCTCTCCCGCCTAGGCTCCTAGTGAGTTGTTAAGACTCAAGTGAAAGCACTTGGAAACATGTAAAAATCTAGAGAACTTTCTTAGCAACGCTCTGAGTCATGCTGTTTGCTCCTAACAGTGATCTTTTGTTAAATTTTAACCTGGAAGGGGCCCCTGATGAAAACACATCAAGAAAGTAAACCCTACTGATTGTGAAATGCAGCCATCACTCTATGCACAAAATCCTCCTCTCAACAATGAAAGGAACGCTGGGTGCAGCTGGAAGAAGGACAACTAACTACAAATATTCTTCATTCTTACCATCCTCTGCAACATTATAATCTTGGGTCCTAAATTCCTGCTGACCGTGAAAATGTGAATCAACCTTAGCGTGAATATAATGTAATCCAGGCAAAAAATCACTCGTCCAGAGTACAGCGAGGTTTTGTTAGAGGGGTAAAGCCTGTGGAAAGAAGAGGAAAGAAGCTGTGAGATGCTGACAAAATATTTCAGAGTTTTGCTTTTTTATCATTTTTATTTATTTCTGGATTTTATTTGCTAATTTTTTTAAATTTTATTGAAGTACAGTTGATTTACAATCAAAGTTTTGCTTTTAAAAATAACCAAACGTGAAGAAACAGCCAAAAGCCTGGGAACTGAGAGTAAGTGGAAATAGACCAGGGACATCACCGGCCCATCAGCCACTGAAAACCGAAGGCCACGTCTACTGCCCTCGTGGACTCCAGGAGAGGCAGGACACTTTAGTCCTTCATCCCAAATACTCCTGCAGGTCCCAATCCCGACATCGCTAACTTCCTGGCTCACAGGCCTCTACAAAGACCCCGACCACTTGGGACGTGACCCTGCCAGGTTCCCCCTAGTGAAACTTACCTCGTTTGCAGCAGATCATTTAATTAGCTAACCTCCTGCTGGCGTGTTCATTGAAAGCCATATGTGCTTTCTAACTGGAATGCTCTAGAAATCACATCCAACCGTGATTCAAATGCTGGGCCTTTAATAACCAAAAAGGACCTACTGTATAGCACAGGGAACTCTGCTCAATGTTATGTGGCAGCCTGGATGGGAGGGAAGTCTGGCGGAGAATGGATACATGTATATGGATGGCTGAGTCGATTTGCTGGGCGCCTGAAACTATCACAACATTGTTAATCAGCTATACTCCAATATAAAATAAAAACTTAAAAAAAAAAAAATGCTGGGCCTTTAACCCAAGCAGAAAGGGAGGTTTTCTTGGAGGAGGAAATTGAGTTCTTACCCCGTTCATATTGTAGAGTGAGCACTCACTGTAAAGCATCTCATTCTGGGTAGGTGTGAATATTAATAGTCAGGCTTCTCTGCTCCAATAGACCACGAGCTTCACCTTGAAGCTATTTGGGAAAGGCAGGCCGGAAAGGAGCAGGGCTGGACAAGGTGGGCCAAGGTTTGTATGCACCCCAATTTCCCTGTCACGTGGAGTCATGTTGCTTTTTGCCTTCAACCGTACTTTTCACCTGGTTTTTCTAATCACACGCTGTGGCTCGGGGATTGAGGAAATCTTGTAGCTGGGAGGGCAGGCTCCAGAACCAGCATTTAAGTTGAAGTTAAGTGTGTGTTAGAAGATTATGTGGCCCAAACGAAAACACTGTGCTATATTTAACACCTTCATCATTCTCTCCTCGATTTCTAATTCTCTCCCCAAATTCTATAAGCACAAAGAGAAAAACCATGAAAAGCCCTTTTTCAATTACAGATCACCAGGAGGGGGGAAGAGAGGAGACCCAGCTTTACGCCAAACAAGCTGTGTCTCTAAGAGGCAGAGACAATGGGCGTTTGTAATAATCTCTAAATGGGGGCGGGGAGGGCACATGGCAATGGGACAGCCCCAGCCTGGCTCAGCCTCGGGCCACGTGATGGGAAGAACCGTCAGTAGACCAATTCTGGGGCTCGGAGGCACCGTTGCAGTAAGAAAACATTTTTTTAAAAGGAATAGCAACCTCTTTTCTGAATGGAATTCCAGAGATAGGCTATATTCATAAAATAACAGGACCACAGTTCATCCTCTCTCTCTTATCTTGGGCTTGAAACGCCCTTCCTCCGCCTTTCCACCCAAGAGAATCCAAAAACACCTGAAACTTGAAAACGTGGTGAGGACTACTTACCGAAATACAATCCCTGCTATGAAGTAAAAGAGCCCAAGCGTATCCATGATGTTCCACAGGTCGGTAAAATAATTCACCCCATTCATGTACCACTGCAGCACAGAGAGCGACAGAGAGAGGACACAGCAGCTTGGAAACATCAACTGCTTCCAGATTTATTCTTGCTCACAAATTTCTTTCCATACCCTTTTTGAGCCCATGATGTGCCAAGTATGCCCTGCAACTGCCCTGTGCTGTTCCAGGGGGATTGGAAAGTAGGTTGCATGCTTGCTGTGCTGTTATTCATGTGTTGCTAACAAAGTCAAGAAAAAAAGACTCATGGATCCTAACTGTTTTTTAAAGAGAAACCTGCAGAGAGTGAGTACAACCTGTGTGGGCAAAGGTGGAACCCCCCTCCCCATGGCTGCCACGTACAGTGGTGTAGGCTGTGCACTGCACAACTCTAGAGGGTGTTATCCATACTGCCGTCATCACAGATTGTGTGTTTACTGTAAAAATTTTCTGGCACATGGCAATAAAACATCTTATTAAAGAAACTTTTTAAAAAGTTTTTAAAACTTTTTTTTTTTTTGCACACAGGTGCTATGTGTGGCAGCTAGGAGGACAGATGTGGTCACAGAAATGACCGACAGGAAGAGTGTGCCTCAGTGATCCTTCCATCATGATTTGTATATATCAGTCATGATTTCTCAGAAGAAAGCATGTCAGGAAAACACTTAAAGAGGGATAAGAGTATCCATTAGAAGGCTGCATCTGGACAGCATCTCTGGCAATCCCTACGCTGGATTTGGGGGATTCCAGGGTGGTCATCTAACCCTTTCATTCGTCCATCCACTCAAAACATATTTACTGAGAATCCACGGGGTTGCAAACACCTGTTCTGGGCTCCTGGGACACAGAGACATCATCGGATTGGGTGTGATGTCGACACTCAAGGAACCTACTGGCCCACAGCAAAGACAGACGTTAAACATGTTTAAAATGAAACGTGATAAGGGTCGGAGGGGAGGTAAGATCAAAGGTCCAAGTGAGCTCAGATAAGGAAACCACCAGACTTGTGCAAGGCAGGGAAACAACAGCAAAGATGTGTCATCAAAGGTACTTGGCACTTTTCAAATCTACTAAATGAACCGTCAACATGGGTCCACCTGCTATTAAGATATCTTATTTCCTATTCTGCACCTGAAACCAAGGCCTAAGAAAAAGAAACAAAGGAACTTGCCCTTAGGCAGAAAGCCAGCAAGTGATGGGTCTTAGGGTTCTGAAACGTGGTTTCCTCTCTCCAGCATCACCCTGCTTCTTTAGACAACCCCCCCACAGAGATCCCACAATCTTAGACTTGGAAGAGATTCAAGAAACATCATCGGTTTCTCAACAAGTACTTCTTTTCACTCAGTTATAAATGCAAACAGCAACTTTAGTGGACAAAGGGGTGAGGGCGTTATGAAATCAAGTACCAAGGAAATATTAAAATCCCCCAGGTGTGAGCAGCCCAATTTGACCGTGTTCCCCTGTGGGATGGCTGAACGCGTGGGCTCAGAAATCGAGTCAGGATCCCTAACTGTCCATTTGGGTGGGCCCGGTGAAACTGATCACCACCCACCGAGAGCCATTTGCAAGGCGAGGGTAGTTGGGACAGGCTTTACCTGCCACCTGCTTCCCTCTTTGAAACCCTGGCCTGAGAGGCAGGTAGGCACAGGGCCACGGGGCAGCCCCAGCCTGCCTCAGCCTCGGGCCACATGATGGGAAGAACCGTAAGTAGATCAAGGCTGGGGCTGGGAGGCACCGTTGCAGTAAGAAGACATTTTTAAAAAGGAATAGCCGCCTCTTTTCTGAATGGAACACCAGCGATTGGCTATATTCATAAAATACCGGCAGCATGTTTCATCCTATCTGTCAGGATTTGGGGATTCAAGGGCCTCAAGACTGAATGTGCTCTCCATGAAGGGACGCTGGGACTTACCTCATTTTAAATAAACATTCACAGTCTGTTTCATAGACCTAAGAGTTATTTAGCAACCATGTTTGCACTTATTGATTGCCTTGGTTAAAAATTCCAATTAACATAGCAACCTCTGTCTCCTGGGCAAGGGGACACAGGGAGACACTGACAAGCATGCATTTGACACCCAGACACTATCTGAAGCTGGTAACATCCTGCCTGGTTTTGCTTTTCGCTAACAAGTGTGAATTAGGTTAATTAAGACAGTACCAGGCCGGCAGAACTGATTGAGGAAACCAACCACACGAAGCATTCCAAAGGCCTGAGTCTGCAGACCCGAAAGGGAAACAGCGACCCCAAGTGTCAGAGTCCTGTAATGACAGGAATCGGCAAGGCTGTGTTGTGAAGATGGGGCTCACAGACCACACAGTCAGAGCTGCTCCCAGTCGGCAGGGGTGGCCTTGACCCCAGGCTCCTGACCTTAAGCACAGGCACGTCCCTCACTATCGCCTTAATATGCAGGACTGCTGAAGTCAAACTGTCCCTGACGCAGACGTAGAGAATGGACTTGAGGACACGGGGAGGGGGAAGGGTAAGCTGGGACGAAGTGAGAGAGCGGCATGAACATATATACACTACCAAATGTGAAATAGATAGCTAGTGGGAAGCAGCCACATAGCACAGGGAGATCAGCTCGGTGCTTTGTGTCCACGTAGAGGGGTGGGATAAGGAGGGTGGGAGGGAGACGCAAGAGGGAGGGGATATGGGGATGTATGTATACATATAGCTGATTCACTTTGTTATACAGTAGAAACTAACACACCATTGTAAAGCAGTTATACCCCAATAAAGATGTTTAAAAAAAACTGCCCCTTCAAAAATAACTTTTACAGGCTTCCCTGGTGGCACAGTGGTTGAGAATCTGCCTGCCAATGCAGGGGACACGGGTTCAAGCCCTGGTCCGGGAAGATCCCACATGCCACGTAGCAACTAAGCCCGTGTGCCACAACTACTGAGCCTGTGCTCTAGAGCCCGCGAGCCACGACTACTGAGCCCTCATGCTAAAACTACTGAAGCCCACGCGCCTAGAGCCCGTGCTCCGCAACAAGAGAAGCCACTGCAATGAGAAGCCTGCGCACCGCAGCAAAGACTAGCCCCCCACTTGCCGCAACTAGAGAAAGCTCATGTGCAGCAACAAAGACCCAATGCAGCCAAAAATAAATAAATTAATTTAATTAATTTATAAAAAAAAAAAAGAAACAAACATCTGCATGAAGTCATTTCCATGCCACCCAATTCTGGGTAAGAGCAGAGTACGTGTGAGGAGCTGGAACTCCCCAGTGGAGCTGGTGCTGGATGAGATGGGCAAGTCTTGCAGGTAGGACACCCCGTCCTCTTATTCCCCTCAGTAACTTCATGGTTTATATGTAGGTCAAGTCATTATGCTGTATACCTTGAAAGTATACAGTGCTATATGTCAATAATATCTCAATAAGCTGAAGAAAATAACTGCGTGCAGTAGGAAAGATGCCCATTTAAGGATGGGGAACCAGAAGATCAAAGAAATTAAGTAAGTTACTACCATGCTATTCGCAATTCCTGCTGGTTTTTCCCTTTCTCTCTCTCTCTCCACTTATTTGTGCTCATGACTTATCTGCCCCACTGGGCCTCCCCGTCCACAGAGGATGAGAGGTCTGCTGGTGTCTCAAACAGGATGAGACGCAGGGCTTTCCCCCTGCAGCCAGACAAACCCCTCCAAACTCACCCTTTCATCCTCTTCCTCTGCAAAAGCCAAACTTTCTCTTTGATGTGCCTTTGAAAGGTGGTCAACACGCCCGTGAGCACAGCAAAGGAAGGGAGTCAGGGCCCCAGCACCCGACCGGTCTAGGAGGGAACACGTGCGACCCCGTGCAGCGCCAGCTCCCATGACAACGTAACTCGGGAGGTTCCTAATTTAAAAGTTCTTGGTTAACTTTCTCACAATGGCCAGGGCCCATTCCCATTTTAAATGCTGACTCTCCTTCCATCTTTCTCTGCTTCTCTCCAGCAGGATATTTTCACACCCTGGCTGCTGATACACAGAAGTCAAAAGAAAGAGAGAACTAGCAAGTAAAAGAAGGCCTCTGAGACTATATGGAAGGGGCTGTGGGTTGAATTGTGTCCCCTCCAAATTCATACATTGAAGTCCTACCCCCCAGCACCTCAGGATGTGACCTTGTTTGGAAGTAGGGTCCTTGCAGATGTAATTAGTTAAGATGAGGTCATACTGGAGCAGGATGGGTCCCTGATCCAATGTGATTAGTGTCCTTATGACAAGGGGAGACTTGGACAGAGACGTGCACACAGGGAGAATGCGGTGTGAGCATGAGGTCAGGGATTGAGCAATGCATCTACAGCCAAGGAACAGCAGAGATGGCCAGCAAATCTCCAGAAACTGGGGACGGGCCTGGAACAGGTTTTCCCTCACATCCTCAGAAGGAACCAACCTTGCCCACAGCTTGATCTCAGACTTCTGGCCTTCAGAACAGTGAGATGATGAACTTGTGTTGTTTAAGCCGCCCAGCTGGTGTGCTTCACCATGGCAGCTCTAGCCCTAGCCTTAGCGAGCTAATACAGAAGTGCCCTGGACTGAACTGTGACCACTTGAGCCAATGCCTGGGGCACCCCTGAGGCTGATCTGAAGTCATAGAAACCCTCTGCACGTCAGCAGGACCAGGTCCTGGGGTAGATTTGCTGGTAGACAGAAAGCCTGATAATCTTGCATGCTCAACACACTTCCACCTGTACTCCATCTCCAGCCAGCGTCTGCACCTCCCACCTACTAGGCAAGCAAAGGCAGATCCAGGGCACTGGTACCAGGACTCCTGCCACCCCTCGTGCCCATGGCAGACACTTCTAATTCATTAACATGTTCTCCTGCTGAAAATAGAGGCTCAGAATCTTTCTCAACCCAGGGCTCCTAGAAGCCACCAAAAAAAAAAAAAAGAATCTATTAGAGTTAGCATGATAGTCAAAACAATTTAGGAATCCTATTCCAGGCAGCAACTCTGTGGGGTCAAGAACAGCATCCTTTGCCCCTCCAAATATCTGGTATCACTTGGCACAGTACCTTCCTTTTACACTGTAAGCACCTAGGCCATACGTGTTGAATGGATATGTTTTTGGGTTTGGGCTCATATGGGACAAGAGTGACAGCAACAGCAGTTCTCAAACATTCTGTAAACTACGATTTTAAAAGGATTTTCTGGGATGACTTTTCATGATGGTTTAGGGACAGCACTGACCTTCACCATCAACATTTATTCCTTCAGCAATTATTAACTGAGCACCTGCTACGTGCCAGGCCCAGGCTAATTTCGGATTAAGGGTGGGAAGAGGATGCCAAACAATGCAGATCCCAAGAAACTAGAGAAAACACCATGAATAAATGACATGAACTCCCTGAAATTCACAAGGACGAATATGAATTTCTGACATTGTCAATCTGACACGCTGGGCATTGAGATGCCCTTAGCCTGAAAGTCCTTCCAATTCCCCTGCCACTCATGGTGCTGCCTGCCCCAGTGACGGTAATGACAGGATCACAAATGGCTCCTGATGATGGGAGTGGGTTTAAAAGTCCAAGGTCAATCTGCTCTTTGAACACATTCCTGAGCAATTCATCTCCACCAATTAACGTTAATTAGAGAGCAAAGCTTGAGCTTGGGGCTAGGAGATCTCATGGAAGAGCATCTTCATGTTCATGGGTGGCCACCAAATGAGAACATTAATTTGGGGGCAATAATGACTTTGGAACTTGAGGATCAACTTCTGCTCCCCTTTGGCATTAGGACAATGCCGCTCCCTGAGAAAAGGAGGGGGTGCCCCACGTCGGGGCTGACCTACCTGTCTCACTTCGTCACAGAACAGGACAAAGACCAGCGCGTAGAGGACCAGCTCCGGGGGTTGCGGCACGGGGTGGAAATCCATGAGCAGCACGTAGGCAAAGAGCAGGAGGAAGGCGATGTAGAAGACCACGTTCCAGGAGAAGACCACAAAAGGGGAGGTGAAGAAGGCTACGTAGTGCCACAGGAGCTTCCTGTGCTTGTCGAGGGGCTTCTTCCTGCACCAAGAGGTGACAGCATGGTCACCGTCCTGGCCAACATCACTGCGTGGGCTACACCTCTCCTTCTGAACACAGATGAACACAGACCCACAGCTGGGCCAGGGACAGGTGGTGTCCAAATTGTGTTCTAAGTCTGACCCAGCCAAAATTCAGCCTCGGCATTTCGTGCTTAATAGATCCAAATTCTGCCTCAGATATTGAAGACATGACCCTACTTCTACCTCTTTGAAATCAAACCTGGGGGAAACCCACGGAGATCCCAGACCTAAAGTGCAGGGACTAGAGTGAACATCGTAATTTCCAGGCCTTATGATCCTTTGCACAAGAGCACACACACACAGATACATGTACACACACACAGATGTATGTACACACGCACAGATGCTTGTACACGCACAGATGTATGTATACACACACTCACACACACGATTATGTGCCTTGGTTTCATACCTAAATGATACAAAGCCACAGCCAACCAAGGGTATAATAAACAGACACAGGATAATCTTCCAGTTCTTGGTGTCTCGGGAAATCTCTCCGTACCATTGCTTGGAAAGAAAATTCTACAGGAAACAGAGACAAAGGACACAGGTCCTTATTAATGCAATGACATGCTGGATGGCGTGCGACTTTTCTTCCCAGCCCTCAAACCTCTCCAAAATAAATAACTCTCTGAATTGAGATCCTTATTCTTTTATATTAGTTACCTGCATTTTAAGGGGTTATAATTCAACCATATAAAATTCTGTTTGATTTTCAGTCCTTTTCTACGTTGGGTTCTGTGAACTTTAAAACAGAGGTGTATGAGTCCAAATTCACTAAACCTATGAATTTTAACCAACTCTAATTCTTACTGTGTAAGTTTAAACAAGCACCTCTGCAGCTCCTTTTCCCTGAAAGATCACAAATTCACACGACATCCAGTGCTACCTGCGGGGCCCCAAGGATTCATTTCTGGAGGCAGACAGGTGACACCTGTCAGGAAACTGAAAGGAAGTCGGCAAGAGAGAGACCACTGGTGTCTCAACACCCATTTGAGCTAAAAAGGCATGGAAAAGCTTTCCCCAGACCGTATCAGCCCCTGAAAGGTGGAACAGGGCCTCCTACGAAGGCAGAAATTAGAAACTCGCTCTGTCTCTGACAGCAGCACCGAAAGTCAACACAGAAGGGGTGGACATAGGCTGGGTCACACGGAAGAACCCCGCGGCTGTCAGAAAAAATCGTATTGGGTATTTCCTGGTGATCCGGTGGTTAGGACTCCGCACTTTCACTACCAAGGGCCTGGGTTCAATCCCTGGTCAGGGAACTAGGATCCCGCAAGCCGCACAGCACGGCCAAAAAAAAACCCCACAAGAACAAAAATATCATGTCAATCAGAAGGGACCGGTGTGTCTCCGTGGTAGAGCAGGGGGGGACCTGAGGCCTTCCCAGCACGGTCTGTAGGGCTGGGACCCGGGTGCCCCATCCATACCCCGGTGCATCCCTCCAGGAGAGGACGGCTTCCCCCGAGAGCCCTGCCCCGCTCTGCCTGGGCTTCTGGGGCCGGGTGTGTACTTGGCTCTTGAGGGGCAGCCCCCAGGGAACCGCAAACTGCAGTTGGTGGGTAGATGCTCGGATGGGCAACACTGGGGCAGGCGGCACGAAGCTCCCAGAAGCCCCCAAAGGCAACTTCTCCTTAGCACACCTGTGTCTGCTTCCTTCCCTTCTCTTCCCGGCCTCTCGGCCTCCACTCCCCTCATGAACCTCCTGGACTCACGTCCAGCATAAACCACTTGCAGTCAAATCCTCGTGTGGCGGTCCGCTTCTGCGGGGCACGCCGAGACAAGTAAGGTCCAGTCTTCTTCCCTGTCCCAATCCTGCCGGGGTGATGAGCCCACCAGGCCATCGCCGAGCGGCACCACGAGGCCCTCAGTCACAGAAAGCTCCCACGCTAGCTCGGGTTCCATGGCCACCAGTGACATCTGACCCCACACGTCAGCCTGCCCAGAGCAACCACACTCCCTGGTCCCGCAGGCCGGGCAGGGAGACTTTCCATAAACATCGCTGAACCGGCATCTGGTGGAAACTGTCGGGCCTGGTGAACTTGGACGGGAGCGTGAGTCAACCTCCCCAGGGCCCAAAGCTCTGGGACACCGGCAAGAAGGGGTCTGGGGGCTAAGAAGCTGTGAGCAGAGCCATGAGCAGAGGAAGGGAGCCGTGGCAGCCAGCCGGGTCTCCCAGGCAACCCTGACCCCAGCACTGGCCTCCCTCCAGCCCACTACGACGCAGAGGCTAAACCAGAACAACAGCAAGGCCCCCTGTGTGTCCCTTGTCATCCATGGCCACACTCACTGAATCCACTTGGCTGCAATAGCAAACAGATTCTTTTGTAAACACTGTGCCAGTTATTGGCTGCATGGTATGATGGAAAGTCCGTAAGGCGGGCAATCATCATGGGATCAAATCCCAGCCCTGCCACTTCCTAGCAGCAACCTGGGGAACGCTGCAGAACCTCTCTGAGCTCCTGAGTCCTCCTCAGTAAAATGGGATGATGTCAACCTGCACGCGTGCTGTGAAGATGAAGCGTGATCGCGTGTACGAGGGCTATGCAGACAAGCGTCAGTCCATCCATCTCTTCCCCGTCTTCCTCCCCTTCACACCAGACCCCTCCAGCTGGGACGGTGGGTGGAAAAAATCTCCCCTCCGAAACCTGAGATACCAGGTGCAAACTGCTGTTAATGTAACTTGGGGCAGAAAACGTCTACACTGGCTGAACCCACTTCATACTAGTTTCTCTGCTGCCATTACTACTAGTAATAGTTCTAACAGTAACAGCTACCATAAAGGGCTGGCCCCACTCACATATTATCTCATTGAATCCTCACAGCAACCCTTCCTTTACCCCCTATTATGCCCATTTTACAGATAAGGAAACTAAGGCTCAGAGAGTTCATGTAACCTGGCCCATCCCTACACCTAGTTAGAGATACACTGGATCCAGAGACCCAGCTGATGGAAAGGCCCATTTCTGGGCATGATGTTTGGTGACTGCATGTTGTTTACCTGGACCCCGGGCTGAGCGATGAAATGCTGGTCCGTGGCCTCCACCGCCAGCTCCAAACAGCTGCTTCCGCCCCAGGCTTCACAGGAATAGACCAGGAGCTGTTCCGCCAAGTCCTCGTCGCTGCTGTAACACTCCGTGAACAGCTCTAAGTGACAGTGTCCCCAGAGAGAGGGAAACGGGAGGCAGGGCTGGCCAATACACAGAACTTTCCCGCCCCCGGGCCCACCAGCCACGCCCTGACTTCCACGAAAGCCTGGCTGCGAGCTTCCTGGATTATAAAAGGCAAAGAGAACACCAGTACAATATGATTCTCCGCTGAACAAAGGGACCTGCTTTGGGCACCGCGCACACAGCACAGCGCCCCCTGGCAGCAGGTGTCCAGAAATGGCCACTGAATTGAGCTGCAGTGAACGTGGGGAATGCCCTCTTTGGTGGGGTTCAGCCACTGGCGAGGGGATCCAGACCCTGAGCCCCCCTCCATCTCATTTACCTTCTGTGCTTTCTTGGTGAGGTTCTTTGCAGTTAAGGCACAGTGCAAAAAAAAAGCCAAAATGACGTAATAAAAAACACTGGCCCAGGGCTTCCCTGGTGGTGCAGTGGTTAAGAATCCGCCTGCCAATGCAGGGGGACACGGATTTGAGCCCTGGTCCAGGAAGATCTCACATGCCACAGAGCAACTAAGCCCGTGTGCCACAATTACTGAGCCTGCGCGCCTAGAGCCCGTGAGCCACAACTACTGAGCCCGCGTGCCACAACTACTGAAGCCCGCACTCCTGGAGCCCGTGCTCCACAACAAGAGAAGCCACCGCAATGAGAAGCCCGCGCACCGCAACGAAGAGTAGCCCCCGCTCGCCGCAACCAGAGAAAAGCCCACGCGTAGCAACGAAGACCCAACGCAGCCAAAAATAAAATAAATAAAAATTAAAAAAAAAAAAAACAACACTGGCCTACTGCATTGAGGGTGTGCTTATATTTTGAGACCTTATGACAAACAGATTGGTGTGCAGCTCCTCAGAGAAAATCTTTTAAAAGTCGAAATGCTCGGAGCCATTGCCTAGCTGAAGTCAATCCAAAAACAACGTAATACCTTGAAATTTTTAATATAGTAGAAGAAATAATCAGACACCTTTTCCCCACCACAGAGAGGTTAAATGCATGAACATTTCTTCATTAGATCAGACAACAGACAAACATGCCTGCATTTTGCAACGTGCCACCTTGCAAACTTAAAACTCCCCAGTGGAAAGAAGAAAACTGAGCCGGCCTAAAATTCTCTGTTGCTGCGAGGCAACTGGTCCGGGCCCGCTGAGCAGGGGCAACGGCAAGCTGTGTTCAAGGGCAGGTGAACAGCGAACAGAGGACAGATGTTTCAGGAGCGTCACACTCAGCGGGGCCTCTGCCCTCTTCGTTCCAGGCGATGAGAAACATCGCCCTGGGGGGGAGCTGGGCAGCTCGCCTGTTGCCTTGTGTTATAGAAGCTCTGAGCCTCCTAAGTTTGGGGAGATGTGGGACCACCAACACCAGCCCTTATTCACGTGACCTCGTGGGGAATCGAGGCACGGGGACCAACCCAAGATGCTGCTCTGGCTGCTGCCTTTGCCATTAGTAATAAACCATCTGTGTCCCTAACCCAGGGGTCTGGGGTCTTCTGTCAGTATATGTATAGGAAGCTGGCAGGCTAACCTGTTAGCTTGCACGTCAGGTAAAACCTCACACGTGTCGAGGTTTCTGAATAGCATCCCCCAAACAAAACACCCCGAGGCTTTCCTATGGTGCTGAGTTACTTAGACCTGGCCTGGGTGTGGCCCTGGGCAGCTGTGGGATGAGAGAGCCTATATTTTACCACCTTCATTCCTGGAAAAGTCAGTAAATGCCACCTGGCGTGGCTGTGCCGGCCACGGCTCCCATTCCCAGAGGCTTACCCACTGCTCGGGTCTCGTACTCGTTTGCCAACTCCTCAGACTCCCCTGCAGCATTGATGTCATTCTTCACCTTGGCCAGAGTCTTCAGAAGCTTGCTGGCTCCCAGGGCTGCCAGAGTACAGCCCCTGGTCTTCCAGAGGGGTGAGAATGTCACAGTTAATTCGTAATCCCTTGCAGTCGAGTCAACATCAAAGTCAGACAAGCACAGATTGATGGCAAAAGCAGGAAAAGGTAAAAATCTGAACTGTTCATAATGATTCCCAGTAAAATTTCCAATGTGCACCAAGAGTCTCGAACCTGAATACACTCATAGTCTTGAACATGGAATTAACATACAAAAAGAAAATATCAAGATAAATGCATCACTAATTATTAGAAAAATGCAAATCAAAACTACAATGAGGTATCACCTCACACCAGTCAGAATGGCCATCACCAAAAAATCTACAAATCATAAATGCTGGAGAGGGTGTGGAGAAAAGGGAACCATTTTGCACTGTTGGTGGGAATGTAAATTGATACAGCCACTATGGAGAACAGTATGGAGGTTCCTTAACAAACTAAAAATAGAACTGCCATATGACACAGAAATCTCACTACTGGGCATATACCCTGAGAAAGCCATAATTCAAAAGGATACATGTACCCCAATGTTCATTGCAGCACTATTTACAATAGCCAGGACATGGAAACAACCTAAATGTCCAATGATAGATGAATGGATAAAGAAGATGTGGTACATATATACAGTGGAATATTACTCAGCTATAAACAGGAATGAAACTGGCTCACTTGTAGAGATGTGGATGGACCTATAGAGTCGGTCATACAGAGTGATGTAAGCCAGAAAGAAAAAAACAAATATTGTATATGCATATATGTGGAATCTAGAAAAAATGGTGCAGATGAACCTATTTGTAGGGCAGGAATAGGGACACAGACATAGAGAACAGACATGTGGACACAGGGGTGGGACGGGAGGGTGGGACAAACTGGGAGATTAGGTTTGACATAAATACACTACCATGTGTAAAATAGATAGCTAATGGGAACCTGCTGTATAGCACAAGGAGCTCAGCTCAGTGCTCTGTGATGACCTAGATGGTGGGGGGGGGGGGGAAGGGGGAGGGAGGTCTAAGAGGGAGGGGATATAGGTATGCATATAGCTGATTCACTTCATTGTACAGCAGAAACTAACACAACATTGTAAAGCAATTATACTCCAATAAAAAAAAACATAAATGCAGGAGAAGCTGATAGTTGGACGTGGCAATGGGAAGCCTGAAGACCCACCATCATGCTGTAACAGCTCAGAGGGGGAAATTGGTCAAGGACATGAAGACTGACAATTGTAGTTAGTGAGAGTGTGTGTGTGAATCAATATTCAATACCTAATCTTAGGCTCTAAAAACAGAGAATGCAGCTTCTTTTCAACTGTTCATAAATCATTTATAAAAATCATTATGTGTGGAATCACAATGAAAAATCTCAAACATTTCCCAAAGCAGGCTTTGTACGAGCCCTACTTCCTGCCTATAATGCAAGAAAGTTAGAAATTAATTTTAAATTAAACTTTAAAACCTCCTCCACTTGGCAGACAATCACACATCCACACAAACCTAAGAAGCAGGTGCCTCCTGGATTACCCACCAAGCCCAGAACTTTCCAGGGACCTCCCCTCCCAAACACACCCCTGTTCACATGGAAACAGGCACAACCATATCCACCGACATCAAATATTCCATTTTACTGAGGACGTTTTAGATTAGGTATGTGAGGTTTGAAAGGGTCAGAACAACCACAACCAAGTATACATCTGCCGCAGACTTGGACATTTACCTGCTCCCAAATGACTTTGGAAAGTTCCTTCTTGTTCTGAAGGATGGCCCAGATGAAGAGTGCCTGCAGGGGGTGCCGAGTAATAGGAGACACGTCCTGGGAGGGATTAGAGCAGGGGGTCAGCACATGCAGATGGAGAATCACTTTGGCAGACACACTAGTATAAGAATGAAAACAGGGTCAGGATGCCCTAGGAGAGTGCCCCATGTTTGGAGGGCTCTGTAACTTGGTGTCTGAATCCATTTTCACAGAACAGTGATGTGAGTTTCAACAGAATCTTTGATCTATCATAAAAGACAACGTACAAGTAGATGGAAAGGTATAAAGGGTGAAAAAATGGGCTGACAGCAATTTAAAAACTGAATGACTTCTGACAGGCTGAAGAGAAAGCAGTTCCTTCTCATCATAGAAATCTCTTTCTCATCTAGAAAAATCGTTCTAACTGAATTCTAACTTTCCAATAGTTGAAGTTCAATTATCACAACGTAAAACTAAAGTTATTTCTTTGGAGTGTTATTCAAAGTTACAATTCCTAATACATCAACTAAGAATCCCAGCTCCTATTCAGCCTCCCATATCTTCCAAGGGAACCTTTTCAGATAGAAAACAACTCTATGTATATATTCCTTTTAATCTTCCCTACAGGTTTTACCAAGATCCAAAATGTTTCTGGCACAGTTATGGATACTGTGGAGAGTTTTAACATAAATAGCATCAAACAGCTTTTTAAACATTTCCAATTCCTTCAAACACCTAGCTCATTTAGATTTTTGCAACACACATGTAATAAAATTCTAAAACTATAAAAGATAATGACCTAGTTTGAGTTTTCCCAGAAACAATCAAGCATTTGAGACAAGTAGTTTATTTCGGACATGATTCCAGGAAAACCACTAGGAAACTGAGGAAATGAGATTGGAAAAGAAAGGACCAACAAGTTGTCATGGTAAATAACCAGAGATTAATCCCACTAGGCAACCCTTGGAGCCAGTGTAGGACACAGGTCTCAGAATTATCTCCTCTGAGCACGGGGGTTGCTGAGGTATTTATACACCAACTTCTGGCAGTCACTGGGCTCTGACCAGAGCAGACCTTCAGCAAAGAGTTGCAGGTGCTAGAAACTGGGCCTGCCTGTCCTTAAAATAGGAAATCTTGAGAGAATATAAGTGGTACATCCACAACACCTTCTCAAATGGAAACCTGGATTATCTCTTTACAGAGATTCACTGCCCCTTTTATTCACAAAAGGAAACTCAGCAGTTCTCCAGTTCTTTGCATAGGTAGCAGAGAACTATTTTAGGCAGATCATGTCCAAAAGGCTAAGACATGATCAGGCAGCCAGTCATTTGTCCCCGTTCCCTGCTAGATGCCTTCAGAAAGTGTGTCACACCAAGCTTTGCAATTAGGAAATACTGCAATAACTAGTTGTAAAGATAGCACAAAGAATAAAGCAAGAAAATGCACCACTTGTTACCTCGCTAGGACTTGCTAGCTTAAATAAAGGCAGTAGGAAAAAATAACAACCCCAACATGTTAACTACATGACAGCAATGAGGTAGGGAGTAGGAAAGATGGAAGTAGAGAGATTTTTTGAGGGAAGACTCAAGAGAGCAAAGAATTCAAGCAGACAACTGTGACAGTACACACATGGAGCTCTATGTCTATCTCATCCCTGCTATTCCTGTCTTCCTTCCGGAAGCCTCTTCGGAAGTTAGCAACCAGTTTCCAGACGAACGTGAGGAGGGTGTCATTATAGGAATTCTTGGCAATCTGCAGGTTCCGATACACCAGGGTGCTGAAGTGATTGGAGAAGAGCTCGGTGAGGACGTCATTGGTGAGGAACTTCTGCAGGTTCAAGCCATTCTCCAGAAAGAGGCGGACAAACTTGGGTCTGTCCTTTATGAGAGCCATAAACATGACTTCCTGAAGGTCAGCAGACTGAGGAGAAAGAGCAGACAGAGAATGCACAGCCTAAATCCAATCAAGAAAACAAGGCACCTTCTTTCTCAGCCACATCGAATTTTCAACCTTGAGGTAAATAAAACTTATCTTTTCAGTTGTAACACAATATTAGATTACAGCTCAAACATCAAGATGGGGGAAGCAGCGAGGTGGAATCTTTGAAATCAGCCAGATGTAAGCTTGGATGGGAATTGGTCTCTTGCTATTGTAAAGTGGAGATAATGACACCCACATAAGGATGATGTTGAGGGGCTTCCCTGGTGGTCCAGTGGTTAAGACTTTGCCTTCCAATACAGGGGGTGCGTGTTTGATCCCTGGTTGTGGAGATATGACCCCACATGCCTTGAGGCCAAAAGATCAAAACATAAATCAGAAGCAATATTGTAACAAATTCAATAAAGACTTTAAAAATGGTCCACATCAAATAAAATTCTAAAAAAAAAAATTACATTAAAAAAAGGGATGATGTTGATCAAGAATTGATCCCAGTGTCCGGCATAAAGGAAGCACTCGCTCCATTAGGGGGCAGGGGGCTCACGGTACAGCTCGCACCATTTCTCTGAGGTCTACACTGGACACCAGTTGTGAGCCAACCACCAGCCAACTCTTCCTTCTGTGCCATGGGGTCGCCCCACTGCCCTTCCCATGCCACGAGGCAAAGGCCTGGTCATGTTACATAACCATGAGTCACTGGAACACTTGACAGTGATACCTGGTTATTATTTGTCTTTACCTCTACTGTCTGGGCTCCTGATAATCCTTATCCCATAGAAGCTTATTAAGAATCTTAATAAAGATAATTAATGTGTACTTCAGACACAAACCCGTGGTCCACGGGCCACACCAGACCCGTGGTCCACGGGCCACACCAGACCCGTGGACAATCAGATATGTTCTGATTGTCCTCCATACTATTTCTTACAATTTGATTCTGTTGCCAACATTAAAAATTAGACAGTTCATAAAAATCCACATTGCCAGCATTAAAATCCAGATTCACAAGTAAATACCAGAAGCTCTGACGACACAGAGAACCGTCAGTTGGAGCCAGTTGGGGCAGCTCCAGGAGCCTGGGCACTGTAGCCCTGGGCCCCCCACTAGCCTCGCTGCTGCTCCCCCAGCCCACTGTCCTCACTTTAATGGTCTGAGCGCTGGTTCAGGGGAATATCCCCTGCCAGGGGCAGCATTAGCGGTTTCTGTTTCTGTCTGATGTTGGTCTCTCCGGGATCACACATTGCCTGCAGAGGCAACTGCCAAGGGTCCCTTGAGTCCCCACACTGTGGCTCCAGGTGGGATAGGGACAAAAGGAGGTGGCTGCCCTGATAATCTGCACTGCTAACAAGTTCCCAGGTTATTCTCATGCTGCCCCGCGTCCAGGGACCACCCTTTGAGAACCACTGGCATACGGGGAAGAGAACAGCTTTGCAGTCAGACACACGTTTGTTCCCAAACCTTGGTTCTACCATTACCTTATGTGCGACCTCGAACAAGACTGTGTCTCAACCTCAGTTTGCTCGTCTGTAAAATAGGTGCTTGTGGGGATGAAATGAGATAACACAGGTCAAGATGCCTTCAGAGATTCAAGTTCGGAGCAGGCCCTCAAAAGAACATCAGAATGGCCCTCCTGTGGTACCCATGGAGCCCTGGCTTATTAACCAGCAAAATGAGATAATCCCTGTGATGGCTGGCATGATGGCCGAGTGAACTAACACAGTGAAGCTGCTTTGTGCACTACAAAAGGTTATGCAAAGATTTTTAGTTACTTTTAAACAAAGACTTTTATACGGCTTAATATGTGCCAGTGTTCTAAGCACTTTAGAAATATTATCTGATTTAATCATCATAACAATCCAATGAGGTAGCTACCACTATTATTACCATCTCTGTTTTCAGATGAGCAGTGGTGTGCTGGTAAATATTTTACAACCAACACTCTGGAATAAAATAATAAGCCCTGATTTGTAGTATTTGACCATTGCTACAGTGTAAATGCTCCCAACATGGCCAGTCTTCGGCTACCATGTGACATCATTGACTGCACAATTGGGACCCAACACAGAGCAGCATGTACGGTGTTTCCCGAATGCAGATACAATTGACATAACCTCCAGAGTATAGATCAGAGTAAATGTAGTAAAATAGTTAGAAAGGGACGAGTTTGATTATTTATTGCCTTTGTTTTTAATAAAATTTATTTAGTTCTAAGAGTATAGTATTTGATTTTTAATGATTGTATTTAACAACCGACTCAAAAATCCCTAAAAATTTTAGCAGTCAGCTCTTGCTAAAACCAGTATGAACTGACCCCAATTCATCACTGTACAAGGAAACTGAGGAAGGTTAAGTAACTTGCAGAGGTTAAGTCTCGCAGATGGGCTGGCTCCAGGGTCCATACTCTAAACCATTATGTCCTTCACTCAACTATCTTCAGCTGAGTTAATAAAATTAAATGTACTATTCAATGCATGCCTGAGTTTATGTTTATTTGTACCATCTGATGTCACTTAAATAGAACATTTCACACACAGGGGTTCATTTCTGAATCAATTACCTAGATTTACATACAGTTCTGTTTTCCCTCAACTAACTAAAGGCTTGCCATGTGAGATAGGGTTCATTATACTGCAAAAACCAAAGATAATGTTTGCTAAAGGAATGAGTAATTTAAAAACCCATAAGCCATGACTTTATTTGGATTCTATTATTAAAATTGATCATATGTAAGGATAAATGAAGTCTTCATCTTTGATTATATGATAGGCCTAAGAGTGTTTTCACTGCCCACCAGTGACTGAAGAGCTTAAAACAAAGAAGCCTCCACCTTGCAGATCCAAGTGTGATGGTTTACAGTTGTTCCTACAAAACAGAGCTCCTAAGGCAGATCTCACTTTAGTTGTACCCAAGAGGATGCTGCTGGAAAATGCAGTCTTACAACTCTCATCAAATTCAAAGTGAGAAAAGTCATTCTACTGGAAAAAAGTACAGATTTTCTGGACATACAACTTCCATATTGGAGGTACTCATTTGCCTGGGGGAGTCCTGATTTTCTAACTCTAAGATATTCATTGTATGTCTTTAATCAACTTGTTCTATTTTTCTCTTATGCGTCTCACTGCTGACAATTCTCTTATGAGAACTTGGCTAAGAAGGTGGGGCAGGGCACAAAATGAGTACCGCTGTCTGGATTTTCAGTTGAGTTACTTATGATAAACCCCTTTCAATCATCCTGCACTTAGTTTCCCCACATTTCTGTCCATCAACTCCCAGGAGGAAATCTGCACCTCAACACCTCGATGGAGAATCGCCTCTCACATCATGGCGGAAGAGCTATAAATTTTGGATGGTAATGGTGGATTGATGTTACCTTACATTAGTGTATTTGTTTTTATTATCTCTTTGCAAGCAACCTACTAAGTCAATGTTATTATCCCCTACTACAGAGGAGGAAAGTGAGCCTTGGCAACACCGATGTACCAGGACAGAACAATCCTTTACAATATTCAAGAGCAAAGACCCTGTCAGAAATGGACCAGACCTGTCACTGGAATAACCCAGGAGGGCCTCCTATGTACCTCCCACCGGCGGTCATTGGTGAAAATCTCATCACTGGCTAGGTCCAGCTGGTTCCACTCCAGCAGAAGTTTCAGCTGCCCATTCCAGTTGTCCTTATCTTGTTCATTGGTGCTAAAGGCTGTAAGAGGACAGGGAAAAAAATCAACTCACCAAACGCCCAGAAACAAGAGAGTCAGAACCATTCCATATGGCCAATTATCACAGCCATTTATCAAAGGAGATTCTAAGCATGTTCTCTTAGAATCAGACACTCAGAGCTGTCATTTCACTGACAGTTTATTTTCACTCAATCTTATCCATATTCTATATGTCCCAAAGTATGTAATGTGGATCAGTTTAGGTGATAATATCTTTCCATTTCATGTCCTAACAGTGTAACTATGGTATATTGATATTTTTCCATAGATTCAGATTCCATAAATGGCACATTTCCAGGACCACATCTGACTTTTACTATATCTAAATCTATGACATAATGAGCTCTATTATAACAATATTCCACTTGTCTTTTTCAGAGCTAATAATTTCTGTACCTATGTATCTCTACAGATATAGTCCCATTTTAATAAATATCCTTACAACCAAATTTCTGACAAGCAGAGTAAGAATGATTCTAATGAATAGCTAATGCTTAAAGTGCACATCTCTTGTGCCTTGCCCTGCTCTGCATGCCTTAAATATATTAATCAGATGGCTCAACTCTATGTGGTCTTTGCCAGGGGTCTATTTATTTCAAGTAATTCCACCTTGATGGGATTCTCAGACAGCAAAGTTCACACATGAGGATTTTAAAACTCAGGTTCATTCATAAGCATAGGAGATGTGTTAACCCCTGAAACTGGACGCAAAATGATCTATGTGTGTGTGTACGTGTGTACACAGATGTGGAATCCTACGACAAAGGTCTATAGCTTTTATCATATTCTCAAAGTGTCTGAGACTCAGATAAAGATTCTAAACCACTGTTAGAGACAGCTCTTTGGAAAGTACTGTGATCATATTTAACTGATATTTTGATGACATAAAAAATTCTTGTTCTGTTAAATATATACAACCAAGGAGATTTAACTCAGCAGGTCAATACTAGTTATTCCAACTTCTAATATATGATAATCAAAATTAAGTGCAAGATTATATTTCTGTAAAGCTGTTTGAAAAAATAAATGGAAGCCATTAAAAGCCACAGAAAGCAACATAAAGCTGAAACTTCTACAGGAGCTAATTTTACTCACCTTTGTACAATGCATAGGAGATAGCATTGCTCACAATTTCATCCCCAGCTTCTTCTATTTTAATAACGGTTAATAGGTGAGAACTTTCGTGAATTTCTTTGAGCTGGCAAGATTTAAAGAGCAGAGCTGTCAGCCAACTGATTTCAGGCACAAGGAGCATAAACTCTCTTTTGGTGAGGAATATTTTATTCCATTTTTTTAAAGACCACCTATAGGAATGTTCCAAATCTCCTTCCCTCTTCTACAGCGCCTGTACCCACAGCATCTAATTTCTAAATTGGAATAGTGAGCCCTTGACCACAATGAGAATAAAGTACTGGCTCTACAAGGGCACATATATCAACAAGTCCCTATCAAAAAGCTGAGAGAGGAACTCTCCTACATTGTTGGTGGGAATGTAAATTGGTACAGCCACTATGGAGAACGGCATGGAAGTTTCTTAAAAAACTAAAAATAGAGCTACCATATGATCCAGGCATCCCACTGCTGGGCATATATCCAGAGAAAACCATACTTCAAAAAGATACATGCACCCCAATGTTAATTGCAGCACTATTTACAATAGCCAGGACATGGAAGCAACCTAAATGTCCATCAATGGAAGAATGGATAAAGAAGATGTGGTATATATATATATATATATATATATATATATATATATATATGATGGAATATTACTCAGCCATAAAAAAGGAACAAAATAATGTCATTTGCAGCAACATGGATGGACTTAGAGATTGTCATACTTAGTGAAGTCAGACAGAGAAAGACAGATATCATATGATATCGCTTATATGTGGAATCTAAGAAATAATGGTACAAATGAACCTATTTACAAAACAGAAATAGAGTCATAGATGTAGAAAACAAAATTAGGGTTACCAAGGGGGAAAGGGGGACAGGACAGATAAATTGGGATTGGCATATACACACTACTATACATAAAAATAGATAACTAATAAGAACCTACTGTATAGCACAGGGAACTCTACTCAGTACTCTATAATGATCTATATGGGAATAGAATCTAAAAAAGAGTGGATTTATGTATATATATAACTGATTCACTTTGCTGTATAGCAGAAACCAACACAACATTGTAAATCAACTATACTCCAATAAAAATTAATTTTAAAAAAAAAGCTGAGAGACTCATTGACTAGGGATGTGTGTGTGTGTGTGTGTGTGTGTGTGTGTGTGTGTGTGTGTAACACATGGTAGGTGCTCAGTTGTTGAATGAGTGAATAAATGCGGAAAAGACAACAGAAGACCACAGAAATCATCCGAGTGTGGACATAGGGCTTAGATTATAGGAAGGAAATTTCAGTGTGAACAAAAGCCAAGACAATTTGGTGACTGACTAAAGAGATGAGGAATTCACTATATTATCCTTTGTGATTTTTCTGTAAAGTTTAATTTTAAGACACTTTTTAAGATTCAAGAGCTTGGGGAGAGGAAGAGCCCTTGATTCCACGGATTCAGGCATTGGCAAGCTTGGTGGGAGCTTGGCAAGGAAGAGCTCCTTCTGGAGAAGGAAACAAGTCTGGCTGTGGTTAGATTGAGTTCAAGATGGTGGTGGGTTTTCCTGGCAACATTTGGAAATGAGGGCCTGAAACTACAGAGAGTTTCAGCTGGATGGAGAGGGAAGCCTCAGGTCAGGCTGGAAGGGTGAAGATGTGGACTAAAAACGGCCCTTGCATATATCCAGAAAAGACAAAAACTCTTAATTCAAAAAGATATATGCACCCCAATGTTCATGGTAGCACTACTTACAGTAGCCAAGACATGAAAGCAACCCAAGTGCCCATCAACAGATGAATGGATAAAGAAGATGTGTGTGTGTGTGTGTGTGTGTGTGTGTATATATATATATATATAACTGAATCACTTTTCTGTACACCTGACACTAACACAATACTGTCACTCAGCTATAGTTCAATTTTTTAAAAAAAAGAAAAAAGAAAAGCTCATGGATTTGGACTTTAGGAGGTGACCTCAAGGCTGCAGTTTCCTGGGAAAAATAGTGTCGGAGGCCCTAGTTCAAAGGACATCTGAGGGTGACGAGGAAATAAATGAAAACGGCAGGGAAACACAAGTCACGGTGGGTTTGATGGAGAGAGGAGGAGGGGCTGACAGCAGGAGGGGAAGAGCCCTCTCATTACGCTGGCAGCCTTTGTTCAGGCAGAGGAAAGGGGTCCAGCCAGAAATGACAGGAAGGGAGGGGTCTAGGTCCCAAAATTCTGGGGCACAGATGGGGATAAGCAGCACAGATGGGGTGAGATATCTTTTCCTTCAAAATGAAAAGGAAGAAGGAGAAGGTGACTATGGATACAGAGCAAACTGATGGGACCCAGAGATGCTGGAGGGGCGCCTACCTCATCCCCCCTCCCCACCCACATACTCTCACCTCCTCGGATCCTAACCCTCCACTGCAGCCGGTGTGACCTTGACTGAATACACTTGAATCACACCTCACCCTGCCTCAAACCCTGCAGTGACTTCCCACTACACCTGAACAAGAACAAAACCCTCAAAAGTCCTCCAGTTTCCACCCACAGTATCCGCCCTCATTGCCATCTTTCAACTCCTCAGTAGCCATGCTTACCTCACATCTCAGGAACTTTGCACCAAACAACCCCAGCCCTCACCCTTGAACCCCACCCATCATTCAGACATGGCTCCCACGCCACTTCCCCTGAGAAGCCCTCCCTTGAAAGGCCTTCCACACCAGGCCAGGCTCCCTTGGCTCAAGCCCTGTGTATCCATGCTAACTTTCTTCAGAACACCCTTTCTGGTTTGAAACTATACAATACATTGTATTGTAATCACTCAACATGAATTTTTTTCAATTTCTGTGTTCTCTCTGAGGACAAGCACTCCCTGTTGCATATACTATTCTTTCTGAAATGCCTGTTCCAATACCAGGCATACAGTATGTGCTCAATAAATAACAACTAAACAAATCCAAGTGTTTGAAATGAATGAATGAATGAATGATACCTTGGTTGGCTGATAGACTGGGAGACTCTGAAGGGTCAAGTTCTTGAGAAGGTGGGGAGTAGGTACAGCAGAATAACCATGAGAGCACTGCTAGGGGAGGAGGGCCTGGTCCCAGTGGGGAAGAATACAGGGTCTCTTGAAGAGGATGAGAAACCATGAGGTCAGGTTTGGGGGCTCTTTGTCCACATGATCAGTGAGGTCACCCACAATTACCCTGGGAGGTTGCTCAATTAACATTTGATTGGAGATTGGTTCAAGATGGCAGAGTAGAAGGACGTGCACGCACTCCCTCTCACGAGAGCACCGGAATCACAACTAACTGCTGAACAGTCATCGAAAGGAAGACACTGGAACTCACCAAAAAAGATACCCCACAACCAAAAACAAAGGAGAAGCCACAATGAGATGGTAGGAGGGGTGCAATCACAATAAAATCAAATCCCATAACTGCTGGGTGGATGACTCAAAAACTGGAGAACACATATACCACAGAAGTCCACCCACTGGAGTGAAGGTTCTGAGTCCCATGTCAGGCTTCCCAACCTGGGGGTCCAGCAATGGGAGGAGGAATTCCTAGAGAGTCAGACTTTGAGGGCTAGTGGGATTTGACTGCAGGACTTTGGCGGGACTGGGGAAAACAGAGACTCCACTCTTGGAGGGCACACACAAAGCAGTGTGTGCATCAGGACCCAGGGGAAGGAGCAGTGACCCCATGGGAGACTGAACCAGACCTACCTGCTAGTGTAGGAGGGTCTCCTGTGGAGGGAAGGGGGCAGCTGTAGTTCACGGTGGGGACAAGGACACTGGCAGCAGAAGTTCTGGGAAGTACTCCTTGGCGTGAGCCCTCCCAGAGTCCACCGTTAGCCCCACCAATGAGCAGGTAGACTCCAGTGCTAGGTCGCCTGAGGCCAAACAACCAACAGGGAGGGAACCCAGCCCCACCCAGACAAGCAGACAAGCGGAATAAAGTTTTACTGAGCTCTGCCCACCAGAGCAACACCCAGCTCTACCCACCACCAGTCCCTCCCATCAGGCATCTTGCACAAGCTTCTTAGATAGCATCATCCACCAGAGGGCAGACAGCAGAAGCAAGAAGAACTACAGTTCTGCAGCCTATGGAAGGAAAACCACATTCACAGAAAGACAGACAAAATGAAAAGGCAGAGGACTTTGTACCAGATGAAGGAACAAGATAAAACCCCATAAAAACAACTAAATGAAGTGGAGGTAGGCAACCTTCCAGAAAAAGAATTGAAAATAATGATAGTGAAGATGATCCAGGACCTCAGAAAAAGAATGGAGGCAAAGATCGAAAAGATGCAAGAAATGTTTAACAAAGACCTAGAAGAATTAAAGAACAAACACCTAGAAGAATTAAAGAACAAACAAAGAGATGAACAATACAATAACTGAAATGAAAAATACACTAGAAGGAATCAATAGGAGAATAACTGAGGTAGAAGAATGGATAAGTGACCTGGAAGACAGAATGGTGGAATGCACTGCTGCAGAATAGAATAAAGAAAAAAGAATGAAAAGAAATGAAGACAGCCTAAGAGACCTCTGGGACAACGTTAAACGCAACAACATTCACATTATAGAGGTCTCAGAAGGAAGAGAGAGAAAGGACCCGAGAAAATATTTGAAGAGATTATAGTCAAAAACTTCCCTAACATGGGAAAGGAAATAGCCACCCAAGTCCAGGAAGTGCAGAGAGTCCCAGGCAGGATAAACCCAAGGAGAAACATGCTGAGACACATAGTAATCAAATTGACAAAAATTAAAGACAAAGAAAACTTATTGAAAGCAGCAAGGGAAAAATGACAAATAACATACAAGGGAACTCCCATAAGGTTAACAGCTGATTTCTCAGCAGAAACTCTACAGGCCAGAAGGGAGTGGCATGGTATATCTAAAGTGATGAATGTGAAGAACCTACAACCAAGATTACTCTACATGGCAAGGATCTCATTCAGATTTGATGGAGAAATCAAAAACTTTACAGACAAGCAAAAGCTAAGAGAATTCAGCACCACCAAACCAGCTCTAAAACAAATGCTAAAGGAACTTCTCTAAGTGGGAAACACAAGAGAAGAAAAGGACCTACAAAAACAAACCCATAACAATTAAAAAAATGGTAATAGGAACATACATATCGATAATTACCTTAAACGTGAATGGATAAAATGCTCCAACCAAAAGACACAGGCTTGCTGAATGGATACAAAAATAAGACCCATATATATGCTGTCTACAAGAGACCCACTTCAGACCTAGGGACACATACAGACTGAAAGTGGGGGGATGGAAAAAGATATTCCATGCAAATGGAAATCAAAAGAAAGCTGGAATAGCAATACTCATATAAGATAAAATAGACTTTAAAATAAGGAATGTTACAAGAGACAAGGAAGGACACTACATAATGATCAAGGGATCAATCCAAGAAGAAGATATAACAATTATAAATATATATGCACCCAACATAGGAGCACCTCAATACATAAGGCAACTGCTAACAGCTATAAAAGAGGAAATTGACAGTAACACAATAATAGTGGGGGACTTTAACACATCACTTACACCAATGGACAGATCATCCAAAATGAAAATAAATAAGGAAACAGAAGCTTTAAATGACATCATAGACCAGATAGATTTAATTGATATTTTATAAGACATTCCATCCAAAAACAGCAGACTACACTTTCTTCTCAAGTGCGCACAGAACATTCTCCAGAATAGATCACATCTTGGGGCACAAATCAAGCCTTGGTAAATTTAAGAAAATTGAAATCATAACAAGCATATTTTCTGACCACAACGCTATGAGATTAGAAATCAATTACAGAAAAAAACGTAAAAAACACAAACACATGGAGGCTAAACAATATGCTACTAAATAACCAACAGATCACTGAAGAAATCAAAGAGGAAATCAAAAAATACCTAGAGACAAATTACAATAAAAACATGACAATCCAAAACCTATGGGATGCAGCAAAAGCAGTTCTAAGAGGGAATTTTATAGCAATACAAGCCTACCTCAAGAAACAAGAAAAATCTCAAGTAAACAATCTAACCTTACACCTAAAGGAACTAGAGAAAGAAGAACAAACAAAACCCAAAGTTAGTAGAAGGAAAGAAATCATAAAGATCAAAGCAGAAATAAATGAAATAGAAACAAAGAAAACAATAGCAAAGATCAATAAAACTAAAAGCTGGTTCTTTGAGAAGATAAGTAAAATTGATAAACCTTTAGCCAGACTCATCAAGAAAAAGCAGGAGAGGACTTAATAAAAAAAAAATGGAGAAGAAAAGAAAAAGGAGAAGTTACAATGGACACCGCAGAAGTACAAAGCATCCTAAGAGACTACTACAGACAACTCTATGCCAATAAAATGGACAACCTGGAAGAAATGGACAAATTCTTAGAAAGGTATAACCTTCCAAGACTGAACCAGGAAGAAATAGAAAACATGAACAGACCAATCACAAGTAATGAAATTGAAACTATGATTAAAAATCTTCCAACAAACAAAGTCCAGGACCAGATGGCTTCACAGGTGAATTCTATCAAACATTTAGAGAAGAGCTAACACCCATCCTTCTCAAACTCTTCCAAAAAATTTCAGAGGAAGGAACACTCCCAAACTCATTCTATGAGGCCACCATCACAGTGATACCAAAACCAGACAAAGATACTACAAAAAAAGAAAATTACAGACCAATATCCCTGATGAATACAGGTGCAAAAATTCTCAACAAAAGACTAGCAAACAGAATACAACAACACATTAAAAGGATCATACACCACGATCAAGTGGTATTTATCCCAGGGATGCAAGGATTCTTCAATATATGCAAATCAATCAATGTGAGACACCATATTAACAAATTGAAGAATAAAAACCATTTGATCATCTCAATAGATGCAGAAAAAGCGTTTGACAAAATTCAACACGTATTTATGATAAACACTCTCCAGAAAGTGGGCATAGAGGGAACCTACCTCAACATAATAAAGGCCATATACAACAAACCCACAGCAAACATCATTCTCAATGGTGAAAATCTGAAGGCATTTCCTCTAAGATCAGGAAAAAGACAAGGATGTCCACTCTCACCACTATTATTCAACATAGTTTTGGAAGTCATAGCCATGGCAATCAGAGGAGAAAAAGAAATAAAAGGAATACAAATTGGAAAAGAAGTAAAACTGTCACTGCTTGCAGATGACATGATACTATACATAGAGAATCCTAAAGATGCCACCAGAAAACTACTAGAGCTAATCAATGAATCTGGTAAAGTTGCAGGATACAAAATTAATGCACAGAAATCTCTTACATTCCTATACACTAACAACAAAAGAACAGAAAGAGAAATTAAGGAAACAATCCCATTCACCACTGCAACAAAAAGAATAAAATACCTAGGAATAAACCTACCTAAGGAGGTAAAAGACCTGTACTCAGAAAACTATAAGACACTGATGAAAGAAATCAAAGATGACACAAACAGATGGAGAGATATACCATGTTCTTGGATTGGAAGAATCAATATTGTGAAAACGACTATACTACCCAAAGCAATCTACAGATTCAATGCAATCCCTATCAAATTACCAGTGGCATTTTTTACAGAACTAGAACAAAAAATCTTAAAATTTGTATGGAGACACAAAAGACCCCAAATAGCCAAAGTGGTCTTGAGGGATAAAAACGGAGCTGGAGGAATCAGACTCCCTGACTTTAGACTATACTACAAAGCTACAGTAATCAAGACAACATGGTACTGGCACAAAAACAGAAATATAGATCAATGGAACAGGATAGAAAGCCCAGAGATAAACCCACGCACCTATGGTCAACTAATCTATGACAAAGGAGGCAAGGATATACAATGGAGAAAAGACAGTCCCTTCAATAAGTGGTGCTGGGAAAACTGGACAGCTACATGTAAAAGAATGAAATTAGAACACTCTCTAACACCATACACAAAAATAAACTCAAAATGGATTAGAGACCGAAATGTAAGACAGTACACTACAAAACTCTTAGAGGAAAACATAGGAAGAACACCCTTTGACATGATTCACAGCAAAATCTTTTTTGATCCACCCCCTAGAGTAATGGAAATAAAAACAAAAATAAACAAACACGACCTAATGAAACTTAAAGGCTTTTGCACAGCAAAGGAAACTACAAACAAGACAAAAAGACAACCCTCAGAATGGGAGAAAATATTTGCAAGTGAATCAACAGACAAAGGATTAATCTCCAAAATATATAAACAGCTCACGCAGCTCAATATTAAAAAAACAAACAACCCAACCAAAAAATGGGCAGAAGACCTAAATAGACATTTCTCCAAAGAAGACATACAGATGGCCAAGAAGCACATGAAAAGCTGCTCAACATCACGAATTATTAGAGAGATGCAAATCAAAACTACAATGAGGTATCACCTCACACCAGTTAGAATGGGCATCATCAGAAACTCTACAAACAACAAATGCTGGAGAGGGTGTGGAGAAAGGGAACCCTCTTGCACTGTTGGTGGGCATGTAAATTGATACAGCCACTATGGAGAACAGTATGGAGGTTCCTTAAAAAACTAAATATAGAATTACATATGACCCAGCAATCCCACTACTGGGCATATACCCAGAGAAAACCATAATTCAAAAAGACACATGCACCCCAATGTTCATTGCAGCACTATTTACAATAGCCAGCTCATGGAAGCAACCTAAATGCCCATTGACAGACGAATGGATAAAGAAGATGTGGCAGGGCTTCCCTGGTGGCGCAGTGGTTGAGAATCTGCCTGCCAACGCAGGGGACATGGGTTCGAGCCCTGGTCTGGGAAGATCCCACATGCCACGGAGCAACTAGGCCCGTGAGCCACAACTACTGAGCCTGTGCGTCTGGAGCCTGTGCCCCGCAACAAGAGAGCCCGCGATAGTGAGAGGCCCACGCACCGCGATGAAGAGTGGCCCCCACTCGCTGCAACTGGAGAAAGCCCTCACACAAAAACGAAGACCCAACACAGCCTAAAATAAATAAATAAATAAATAAAATAATAATAATTTTAAAAAAATAAAAAATAAAAAATAAAAAAAAAGACGATGTGGCACATATATACAGTGGAATATTACTCAGCCATAAAAGGGAAGGAAATTGGGTCATTTGTAGAGACATGGATGGGTCTAGAGACTGTCATACAGAGTGAAGTAAGTCAGAAAGAGAAAAACAAATATCGTATATTAACACATATATGTGGAACCTAGAAAAATGGTACAGATGAACCGGTTTGCAGGGCAGAAATAGAGACACAGATGTAGAGAACAAACATATGGACACCAAGGGGGGAAAGTGGCAGGGTGGGGGTGGCGATGGGATGAACTGGGAGATTGAGATTGACATATATACACTAATATGTATAAAATAGATAACTAATAAGAACCTGCTGTATAAAAAATAAATAAAACAAAATTCAAAAAAAAATTTGATTGAATGTATACATTCATTAATTAATAATTCCACTCTTGGGCTTGGTCTTTTGGGAAATTTCTACCAACTGCAAAACCCCATACAAGTGCATAATCAAAATGCCAGACTAATTTTTATTATTGTTGTATGTCTTCTGGTTGACTTGATTATAATTATGATAAATCATTAGCATATGAATATGAATTAGATGTGAATCCCAGAAAGAATAATATAATCACAGGAAGTGAAATGTGTCCGACATTTAGCCTGCTTCAGACGACTTTCCTGTTATCAGTTTTCTTGAAGCAGAAATCAAAATCCTTCATAACGGATGTGGGGACCCAAAGGGGGCATGGCCCTCTGGACATGACCTGGTCTGGACTAAACAAGCCAACTCGCAGAAGGAGTAAGAGAAAAGTCACTCGAATGGACCCAGGGCCATCTTTGGTGGGTGAATTAAGAGTGGTCTATTCCTTCCTCTGTGGACATCCTTGAATGGACCACCGAATTTCTTCCATCCATCACAGGAAGTTACCTTGAGGACATTGCTCAACACACAAGGTCTTAGGTTGATATCTACGCTTTGGGATTGCTCCCCTGATGTGTTTGGAATGACTCAAACTGTTTAGGTCTGAATACATGGAGAACTGAAGATAACTACTTTGGGTGATACATATTTTCCTCACCCACATATTTTCATGCAGAGGGACCTCCATCCAAATCAGGTCCCTAGGTATCCCCCAGCCCTTCGCTTACTGCTACTCCGGGTAGGGGAGTGACACAGCCAGTTGATGACTTTGGCCTTGCCCAGCCAGTCCTGTCCTGCTTCTCCGTTGGGATCTGCCCCTTTCAGGGTGCTAGTGCTCTGGTGTCTGCTGTCAGCCACGTGCCTAGGCTAGGGCTAGACAGATGGGGGCCAGCATTCATCCAGGGCTGCCTCTGTCTGGGTGGGGTCATCTGTCTGTTTCTGGGGCTCAGCTTAAGGAGGCCCATGGTGACTGCACCCCTAAGCCACATCTTTCAACTTGGCCTTCATCACCAACGAAGCTGATATTTTGATCTCTCTATTTACCTAATTCTTGTGTCTGTCTCTCAACTGGACTTGGCCAAGATACAAGAAAATCCTAGCAAAAACTTTCATGTAAAACCACCAGCTTCACCTTTTTCAGTAAAATCTGCAAAATGCAGTATCTCAAGTAGGAACATCATATACGCATTTGTTGGGCAGGGCATCGTTCAGTACCAACACTGACTCTCAGCTACAGACTGAAGATTCATGTGCATTTTTTAATCCTGAGTCTTAGTAATGAGGCTTAATCCAGAAAGGACTTGTTTCCTGGTCACTTCGACCCTGCTGTACCTTACCGGGATTATCGCCCAACTGCCTACTCATGTGAAATTAAACAAAACCAACAGGGTCTCACTGTGTGTTGATTTCGTAGAGAGTACCTGTCAGCCTAGAAGGTGGGGATGATTTTTCTCATTATTTACAAGAATTTGATTTATCCGGGCTTGCTTTAAATAACGACAAAGGCCAATACACACTACTCTATATAAAATAAACAACAAGGATTTACCGTATAGCACAGGAACTATATTCAATATCTTGTAATAATCTATAATGAAAAAGAATCTGGAAAAGAAAGTTTTAAATATATACATACATATGACTGAATATATATATATGTATCTGAATCACTTTGCTGTATACCTGAAACTAACACAATATTGTAAATCAACTATACTTCAGTAAAAGAAAAAAATAATGACAAAGGCTACCATGAGCCAGATAATCTTCACTACTCCAGGATTTCAGTTTGCCAAACTTGACACTTTGAGGCTCTTCCACAACTAAATACTGCTGAAATACCAAGCTAATTCAAGAACTTTTAAAATTATTTATACTAAATTCAACCTTTCACTCTAATGATGAAATGGGCTGTATGATTAAAGTAACTCTTGTTGTCTACAGCCTGTCATTTCCTTTATGGGAAAATTTCCAAGTGGCAGCACATGCTCCTAAGAATATCCAAACAGCAAAGGCCATTTTTGAATGAGCTGATGTGAATGTACCTACTGATATTAATGTGAGCATTATCACAAACTGAACAGTCAACAGAATGAAAGTCATTTCAAGTCAACACCAGTCACGAAACAAGAGAGAAAGGTGAGAAAGCATAGCACTATGTTAAAATGCTTTATAGGCTTAGCAATAAGAAGCATGAGATATTTCGATTAGTACATATTTCTTATATGATCCAATAGGAAAGGTGAGAGATTCTGAACTAATCACAGGTCAGTTAACTTAGAAAGGCAATTATTCTGTAGTAACAGCTTCTCCACTAGACATAGATTCAGTTTAGAGTCTGCATTTCTAAAACAGCATCACAGGGATTTTTTTCCTCCCCGCTGCTGATAACCTACAAAACACAGAAGCTCAACGCTTGTTGACAGGGTGTAAAAGAAGGACTATCAGCTTTGCAAACAGACAGACTGGAATTTAAAGCCCATCTGCTACCCCTTACAACGTATGGAAACAGGGCAAGTCATTTAACTTATGTGAGCTTCAATTTCCAGCAAAAAAACCTGGTTTGGGCCAGAGTGCAGTTTCAAAGTCACTGAGAAAGTATAAAGACCCTCAGCTGCTAGTGGAGTTGGGCACTGAAGGCGCTCTCCCTTCCCAGGAACTTGCTCCCTACAACTCACCCATTTGATCCAACTCTCGATCTCCTCCTCAGGCAGCCGGGACACCGTGCGGGGTAAGAAGCGCACCAACTTCTCCTTGATGATGGATGACGTCAGGGCATCCTCCGCCTCCACCAGGCTGGCGATCACATCGGCAATCTGCCCGGAGCCTTCCACCACCACACAGGGAATTTTACTTTTGATGGAGGTGCTGATGGCCTGGGAGAAGGGAGATAGAGTTGACCAGATGATCAACAGAACCCAGCTCAGGATGGAGGTTCTAATCAAGCTGGTTAACAAATCACATCGACACATCTCTGCACTTCATCGTTTGGCGGGGCAGTGTGGGGGTTATTTTCAATCAGAAGCAAACCAAATGTTTGCAACCACTTTAAGCATCAGAAATGTAAGCCAGATGTCTTACATCCTATGTTAATACCAAATTCCATAATGAGGACACGTGTGACTGGAAAGTTTTCCATCAATAAGTGCTTTAAAATATGCCTCTATACGAAATCGATCATTCCAAATACTGACATCGTAGATTTGAGCGACAGCTCTTAAGATGGTACTCAACCTTGTCGTTGATAGCTTTTCTGATGGAGGTTAACAACATTCGTACTTTTAAGGTATGAAAATACCTTCACAGCAGCAGCCATACATTTTTTGTTATGTTGACTCACATATTTCCCTCTTCAAATAATTTCCCTTGCTCCTTCCATTGAAAGAAAAGAAAAATATATTTGCTTTCTGGATAAACACCTACCACATTTTTATTTCCTTGATAAAAGTCACAGAGACCAGCAGAGGAGAACCAGGCATGAAAAATTTTAATCACTTGACAACAAAACAAAGTGATGTACACGTGGGTACAGAAGAAACTGTGAAGCCCCTTCCTTTAGCCAGGAGTGATGTCTTCCTTAGAGAAGACGTTGGCCATAAAGAGTGCGGTGCCTTCATCAAATCAGGGTGAGATCCATCTTCACCTCACTACCTGTGCTACAGGTGGGTGTCGGGGCTGTGCTGGGGCGGAAGTGGCGATGATAAGAGAGTGAGGTGAAGGATGAAGGGATGAAGTGTTCAGCAGGCAGTTTCTCCTCCCTCTCTCCTCTCTCCTGTGGGTTCTGTGGATTGTGAATTGGCTGAACAGACCTGTGGGAAATGCTATAGAAATGCAGTACTCTAGGCCAGGAGCAGGTTGCTGGAAACCATAATTCTAAATCTAAAATCTGAGAGATAATAAATGTAACCATCTTCAATTACTTTTTCTCCATCTCTCTTCCTCTGTAATGTGACTGCTTCTTCAAGCATTTCCATACTGACTGTTTCACACTGAAAAAAAATCTCTATTTTAATGTCTCTCTGAAAAGTCTTTAGGTGCTTAATAAATACCTGTTGATGAATGAATGCATGTTGATGAATGATGGATGAATGAATCACTGTTATAGAAAAGAATAAACAAAGAGAAGCATTAGATTATGATTCCAAATAACTCTGCCAGAAATTTCATGTAACTCCAGGTGTATATGATCATGGGGTGGCCATGGTTTTCCAACATACGTGCTGGTTACAGTCACTAAGTCCTGTGAGTTCATGTCAAGCCTTCTCTTTGGCAGGTTGATGGCCAAAGAGAGCAGTAAGTGCACAGACTATTCATGTTGCTACAAACTCTCTTCCTAAATTTTCTCAGGTGAGGAAACAACTTAAGCCTGTTAGGGCAACACTGTGTGATTGGAAAAATGCTACCTACTTGCTGTAGAAAAGAAATTAGTCGTGTTAGATTAGGTGAACCCCAAAGCCCTGAAAATGCAAATTTGTTGAGTAAGCTTGTTGACTGATCTTATAGAAAACCAAACCAAGACTCACTTTCAAAGTCTCTTTCCCACCTCCTTGGGCAAAACACACAATGGGGATCTTGCCACCGTAGTTGGAATCTGTAAAATATAAAACGTAAAACTTATTTTGGGCACATCAGAAATATTCACCTACCTCAAGGAAGTGGTGGACCCCATGAGCCCAGGGTGTGGAGTGATGGCTGCAGATCTCACAGACTTGACCATCTACCAGCTGATCACAATGGATTCATCCCTGTGCTCCAAACCAGTAACAGCATGACACGGGTCACATTGCAATCTGTTACTGATATTTAAAATGCCAAAGTCTGTGAATGACTGACTTTTTGCTAATATACATTAGGCCTGGTTCAAGTTTATCCTTAGAATAATTACACTTTCACTCATTTGCATAATCCTATGCTTTCTTGAGTGGGTGAAAAATTTGCATAACTATGTGTTCTTTCCAGTGAGAGTATTGCATATATAAATGTCTTCTTTTGTATGCATCCCATTGAGAAAGGAAAGAGGTTGAGATTATCTCCAATAAGTCCCTGTGATGGAGTCTATCACTAGATCACGAGGTAGTCTGGTTCCACAACAGGACACATCTCAACAATAGGAAGAGAGTTATTTATCACTTGCCATAGCAAATAAAGGCTTTCACTCAACTGCTGCATTCTCCCCTTGAAACCAATGTTTTAGGTGGTTCTAGTATATAGAAGTAGCCAATAACCAAAGAAGTAAACCATCTAACAGTAAAGCTAGTGGGTTGGTTTTTATCGCTTCTATCCTAGCTAACCGCATTGCTTTGTCAGCGCAAATTTGCCATTGCGAATTTTACTTTGTTCTTAAATGTTGTCGAGCAGAATGGACAGCAGGTTCTCTATACTGGGTGGGACAGACCAGGGTAGGACAAGGCAGCATTTGTCAGTGTTCCAGCACGTTGAAGGGTACATATCAGAGCAACCTTGGCAGAAGCATCTCTAGTATATTAAAGAAGAGATGTAACAGCCCTTCTTTGGCAATAGAACATCGAATTGGGTGAGTTCACCATTCTTTACTCAATAATTGGGAGCTATTGTTGGTGCTGCTGCTGCTGCTTTTGTTAGGGTGTTTGTCTAAGGCCCCACCTCCTCAACACTGACCTTGAATAGTGCGCTCGGAGATGTACTTCTCCAGCTGATCCCGGAGCTTTGCCTCGACTGCGGGGTGTCCATGGCAGCCGTTGTCCACGAGCAGCAGGTGGGTGTGATTGTTGTCTAGGATGTACAGAGGGTCTCTCTTGAAGTCATCCATAATGTACTGAGCTGAAAAATATCCCTGAAAAGCAAAGAGAGACTTGTCTTTGAGATGTATTTGTTGGCCAAAACGCATGATGACATTTTCACAGGTCCATGCTAAGGCTAACCCTTTGGGTTCAACTATACTGGTGCTCTTCCCAGGTTCCTAAGTGCAGAGGGTCTTAGAGATCTTATAGTACAAGCCATCATTTTAAATATGAAGAAATGAAGGCTCATAATGGTTGTATCACTTGCTATTGTCACGTAAATGACCGGTGGCGTGTAAGAATCAGATTCTAATCCATTTCTTGTTCCATTGCCCTGTGCCCTTTAGTATAAATTCACTGAAACTGATAGCATTCAGGAAAGTGTGTGTGTGTGTGTGTGTGTGTGTGTGTGTGTGTGTGTGTGTGTCTCGGGATAAGGTAGAGGTAGACATTGATACACACACACACATATTTGTCTGTAATCCATCATATGCCAAGACCTAAGACAGCGTCTAGGGATTAGAAAATGAATAAGATGGAGTCCTAGCCCTTGAGGAGCACATAGTTACGGGACCATGAAAAGAGGCAATTAAATACATACTTCGCCCTCGCACTTAATACCAGCGAATAAAAAACTAAAGAACTGACTCTAACAGGTTTTGCTGGGAACAAATCTTAATGAACAAAACACATCCACTGGTAACTCCTTCCCAGGAGTTCTTTGATTATGTCATCCTTGTTTTTAATTCCTGAGGTTCCAAAGGAACCTTGTAAGGCCGACTTCCTTATGAGCTGACTCCATCCCAGAGCCCTAGCGTTCAGGCCAGAGCCCTGTGCCGTGGTCTTTCTCCCCTGTGACCCCGCAGACCCCCTCATGTCCAGCGCATACCTCGACATCACAATTCCTGATGAGGGGTTCCCGGTTGGAGACCATGCCCCAAGCCGCGATGCCGATGGCCACTATGTTCTCCTCTGAGTTCCTGCTGATGGTGTTATCTCTCACTACCTCTCCAATGTACTTCATCAGCCCATAATGGGTGCCTCCAGTGAGAACCCAGGCACCTGTCGACAGGAGAGAAGAACAAACGCTCAGCTGGCTCTGCATAAGTTTCCCATCCTTTGCTCGACCCCTAAAGAAGCCCCACCCGTGAGGACGAGGACGCGGCATTACTGGCTACACTTTGGACTGGGCTTGACCTCTGACCGTATAGAAAGGAAGGAGAAGAAGATCTCCAAGTTTCTAAGAGATGCTGTTTTAAAAACAATACGGATTCTGGACCACACTCTAGACCCGCATCATCAGACTCTCTGGGAGGTGGGACCAGAGAACCTGCCTCTTTAACCAGCCTCTCGGGTAGCTCTTTTAATGGGTAATCAATGCCTGGCCTGAGCCTTTGAGCAAGTTCGGCAACATCATCATGGAAAGCGGAGCGGTCTGCTCCCGGAGCCCCCTCAGGGATCCTGGTGATCTTCCTGGCCTGACCCTGGTGCCTACGATTTAACTTCACAATTGCACAGCTTTGCACACTGGTATTTTAAGGTTTTTATTTGATGATTTTTGCAGTGTCAAAGGTGTTGCACAGTTTTGTTTTTGTTTTCAGAATTGAAGTAAATAATACCTACAAAATATTATCATCTCACATAATAATAGAATCTAAAGTTGGAAATGCCCCTAGTCTAATATGCTACCCACGCAGGAATCCAGCCTAAGGCTGGGTCACCAGCCTCCCCTGATTACCTCTGGTAATGGAAGCCTCAGGAGTCCCGAAGCAGCCCCCTCCCCCAGCTGTTAGAAAGTCCTTTTGTTCATTTTTGTCTCCATTCTCTAATTTTGCTACAGTCTTCCTGA
Organism: Balaenoptera physalus; assembly: GCF_965194825.1. Taxonomy (NCBI): domain Eukaryota; kingdom Metazoa; phylum Chordata; class Mammalia; order Artiodactyla; family Balaenopteridae; genus Balaenoptera; species Balaenoptera physalus. The sequence goes on along the minus strand of NC_138885.1, from coordinate 132,515,881 downwards.
TGAGGAACTAATTTAGTCCTCTCCCACATAAAAGTCCTTCCAATATTTTAAGGTAAATGTGATGTAGTTCTTAGAAGTTTCAGACCCAATTCCTTCAGCCAGCTCTCACTGGAGGTGAACTCCAGACCCCTTGGCAGCCAGCCTCCTTCCTGCAGATAGATTTCAGTTGTCAACATCCCCCTTTCAAATGAGGCAATGGGAGGCACAGTAGTTCTCCACAAGGAGACAAGCAACCTCCCTGCTCTGGCCCCTCACTTCATCTAAGTAGATGTCCCAGCCCGGAGACTTCTGTCTGCTTTGCTCTACTCTATTCCCAGCACCTAAAACAATTCCTGACACATAGCAGGCATTTAAGAAGTATTTGCTGAATGAATTAATTATGTATGTTCAGATCTAGTAGTAAGGAAGTTGAGTTGCTGGGTTCCATAACAAAGTAACTACCTACTACTGTGTGGTCCCCCCTGACTGGTCAGGAAATTAAGAATAAATGGGGGAGGGGTGCCACAGTTTCTTCTTGACATTAAGGAAAAACGTATCTAAAACAAGACATGCTTCCTTAGTTCTGTCAACTAATATTCTTAATAAAGAAGTTTTTAAAATGTTAGCCTTAGATAAACTAATAAAATAAAGGTTAGGCTTTGATACATGGAATCTAATCTTGAAATTAGAGTTTAACATTCTAGTTAAACTCAGATGGCAGTAAGGCTGCAAAAACAATTTGCCTATACTCTTCAAAAATGTCCTGAAAGACTGAAAAAAGCTAAAGAGTAGTTCCAGACGGAAGAAAGGCTTTCAGTTTCCTGTGATATGAAAAGCTAAATGGATCGGAATCCAGACGGAGAAAACAAATTTTTTTTCTCTGAAGACATTGTTAGGATAATTAGCAAAACTAAACCAAGGACTGTTTGTTAGATAACAGTGTTGGTCAAGGTTAACTTTCTCAGGTTTGATAGTTGTATCGGGTTATCTGAGAGAACACCCCTGTCCTTCAGGGACGCTCACATATTTAGGCACTAAGGGTTATGATACCTGAAATTTACTCTCAGGTGATTTTTTAAAAATCATAATATTTGGATATTTACAGAGAGAGAGAAGATTAATATGGGAAAATGTTAACAATTGGTGAGCCTAAGTGAAGGGGGTACAGATACTCCTTGTATTATTCTTCCAACTCTCCTGTAGGTCTGACATTTTTCATAATAAAAAGTTAAAAAGAAAAAAATAAGCTGAATATTTCAAATAACAAAGCCACGATCATTTGTTTTGATCTCCATCAGACAGTTACCTGGTGCTTACAACCTGCCAGGCACTAACACTATTTCCAAAACACACCAAAGAGCAAACGAATGAAACTTTCCTTTTAGATTCGCCAGAACACTCTGGGTAAAAGTTCACATGTAAAAATAACAAAATGAACGTTTTAGATTAAAAGAAACATAAAATTACCCACAAGGAAGCTCCTTGACGCTGATTTTAAAGAGCTACTGTGTCCCCACCCTCCACCTACCCCCTCACCATCGGCCAGAACTCCCGGTCTGTCCCTTCATTGAAGGATCTTGCTTTTAATTAAGATAATGATTAATCATACAGTTCTAGAGCATCTGGAGTCTGCGCATGATTGCAAAGGAGAATCTCGTTCGTCTCTGAAGACGCTGCGCAGCCTGGATGGACAAACCCGCGGGCGCAAGGTCCCCGCCGCCGCAGGGACGGTCCTGTGGCTGCAGCAGCGACAGCCGCGTGGACGCAAAGGGGACCGACGCACCTTTCGACTGCGCGATGTAGATCAGGCGGCTGAAGATCTTGCGCATGCGCGGCTTCAGGGCGAAGTTTTTGGCGCCGCCGGTCACCGAGATGACCAGGTTGGGCGTTTTCAGGTGCCAGTGCTGGGTCAGCAGCTCGTAGAGGGTTTCCGCGTCCGTGTCGCAGGACAGTCGGATATACTGTGGGGAAGAGGGGAAGCATCAGTATCGCAGGTGTTCTCCTGATGGTGGGGCTTAGCCCGGTTTACCTGCCCCTTGGGGAGAGGGGAGCGCCTTGCAGCCGAGGAGCGTCCCCTTGGGGAAGTGGAGGGAAGGCAGTGGAGTGGGGGCGGGTGTGGGTGCCCCTGCAGGGACCCCCCCCCCCCAAGCCGGCTGGAGAACTTGGGACTTTATCCTAAAGGGAGTGGAGCACGTGTGAGGCGTTCTAAGCAGAGTAGAAGCCGGATGGGATTTACATGTTAGCGAGTCCTCCAGCGGTAGTGTTGACTATGGGACAAGACAGGTAGGGAGAGATGCAGGGAGGTGAGATAGTGGTGGCCCGTCCTGGGACAGAGGCCTTGGGAACAGACAGAGTGGACAGAGCCGGGTCACCTTCCAGGGCTGCAACGGCAGGGCCTGGGGAGGTGAGGAGTCAAGGCCCAGCTTCCAGCTGCCCGAGGATGGTTGTGTCACTGGCACAGAGGACACAGGAGGGTTTAAGGAGACTGTTAATGATTGCCAACTGAAAACTGGCATTGCCATCTGCCTCTACAAGGATGAAGTCAACAGCCACTGCAGTCGCTGACCTTCAGCACACCCTGAAAGGAGGTCAGGGTGGAGATCAGGAATGAGGCCCTCTGTGCTCTGGGAAAAACTGGCAGGACAGGCCTTCAGATAGTTAGATATTTTTCAGGAGATTTTATGAGCCCAAATTCTTGCATCTCCTCGTATCTGGAAAAGCACTAAAATCGTTAACGGAGACATCTGCTCCTTGTGACGAGCAAGAAAGCTCTGCCAAAATGTGTGCTTCACTGCACGTCCCCCCTTCACTAAAATCATAGATAACACTGCCCCCGCCCCCTTTGGAGCAGTTCCTCAGAGCCATCTGAGACGCTGTCTCCTGGGCTATAGTCCTCATTTTGCCCCAAATAAAACTTAACTCACAACTCTCATGTTGTGCTTTTTTTTTTTTTCATTGGACATAATCATTAAACATCTTGGTAGAATCCTGTGTAAGAGCCTGCAGTGTGATTGTGTAGAGGAAAATGTCACCTTATTCAAGGCCACATTTATTCTCAAGAATGTCACACACCAAACTAAACCAGATGATTCACAAGTGCATTTGTCGGGCCTTTTGTAGCAGTGAGGGCCAGTGTGGATGTCACATGAGCCTGCCCTGTGCCTGGAGAAAGGACCCTCGGTGACAAGCCAGTCATCACCCGTGGAGTGTTGCCGTGGCACATAATCTAATCACAGCTTTTGATTTTCACAAGATTTATCTTTTTCTGCAATCATTTTTGGATTGACTACCCATCTCTCCCGCCTCCACACGTACTATTAGACAATTCAGGGTAACTCAAGGTAGCCCACACCATGTTAGCATATGGATTAGCTAGTTCAAGTAGGAAAGCATTGCTTACCTTCCCTTTCTTCCCCAGAGTCTCAAACTGAATATCCCCAAAAGCATCAGTGGGAAATTCCTTGGTGTGTTTCTTGTAATTCCATTTCTCATTTTGGTTGATCTGGGTGCCTTCTATGTGCTGGCTCTGGGTATAGCCACACTTGCACACATTTTCCCTGAGCGGAAGGATATTGATGGGAAGGAATAGCTTTCATTAAACCTGCTTAAATATTTCATCACGTTTCTTAGAATAGACCACATGCGATTAGCTTAAATAAACACAAAAAGAGATTTCACCATCACATCTAATCTTCAGACTATTTTCATCATCTCAGTTGGTTGTTTAAAAACTATCTTAGGGGCTTCCCTGGTGGCGCAGTGGTTGGGAGTCTGCCTGCCGATGCAGGGGACAAGGGTTCGAGCCCTGGTCTGGGAAGATCCCACATGCCGCGGAGCAACTGGGCCCGTGAGCCACAACTACTGAGCCTGCGCGTCTGGAGCCTGTGCTCCGCAACAAGAGAGGCCGCCATAGTGAGAGGCCCGCGCACCGCGATGAAGAGTGGCCCCCACTTGCCGCAACAAGAGAAAGCCTTCGCACAGAAAGGAAGACCCAATGCAGCCTTAAATAAATAAAAATTAAAAAAATAAAAAAATTTAAAAACTATCTTGGTGTTTTACCCCTGTGACGTGGAAGATCCAGGCAACACAATACAATTGTATCTCCTGAGAAAGAAGAAAGCATGAATGCAGGGAGCGGTGGGGATAAAAGACAAACAGAGAAGACTTCTTGAGCCCCCGCATGCTCTAGCCATGGTCCTAACAATTCTAGACTCCCAGGCACTTCTCTCTCTCAGGTTCTGCATGGCACTTCTATTTCCTTAGAGTAAATCTCCCCATTTAAGTTACGCTAGCTCGGGTTCCTTGCAACTGAAAGTCTTAATTACTATAAGTATGGAAATTATCTGTATTCAAAAATATATGTCAAAACATTCAATATTTTCTAGAGCTATAAAAGTTGAGCTAGAACCTGGATCCAAAGTCACTCCTCCACCAGAAATCTTGCCTCTTTTTCGGAACAGTTGCCTGGGGCATCACTCAGTTTAGCCAAGAAAAAAAAGTCAACCAGAATTGATTACAATGGCCTTAGCCTTTTTTCTAACTAAGCCTGGGGGCACTTCCTGAGCCAAGGCTGCGCCCAGTGGTCTCAGGGTTCTCCTCACTAGGGTCCAAGTTGGCTTCCTCCCCTCTCTCTTTAGCTGTTACTGTCCCACTACCCTTTGGGGTCTGTCCACACCCACCCAAGTTCATTGCAGGATCGGGGAGGGAATTCCCTGCCCCACCTGTCTTTGCTACAACTGAAGACCGACCCTCGAGCCCTTTTCCCTTCCAAGGGTAGGGGTGTGTCTCGGGTGACCTCTGTCTCCATCTTGATGATGGGGCTGGTAGCCCTCCAAGCACAATTTACATGAACTGGCTTACAAATGGAGAAGAGTCCGGGAGAAGAGTCCGGAAGAACGCCAGGAAGGTGTCAGGAGCACAGATACATGGAGGAGGCAAAGGAGTGACAGAGAGGGGAGACGGAGAGGACGGGAGAGCGTCAGGACGCTAGTTCTACCCCTCGGGACAAGTCTGAATCCTTTGGAGCTACACTGTCAATATAGTAGCCACTAGCCGTGTGTGGCAATTTACTTTAAATGTAATTTAATTTAACTTAATTTGAAAATTCAATGCCGTGGTTGCACTAGCCACATTTCAAATGCTCACTAGTCACAAGTGGCTAGTGGCTACCATATGGGACGATGCAGATAAAAAAATATTTCTGGGACTTCCCTGGTGGTGCAGTGGTTAAGAATCCGCCTGCCAACACAGGGGACAGGGGTTCGAGCCCTGGTCCAGGAAGATCCCACATGCTGCGGAGCAACTAAGCCCGTGCACCACAATTACTGAGCCTGCACTCTAGAGCCCGCGAGCCACAACTACTGAAGCCCGCATGCCTAGAGCCAATGCTCCGCAACAAGAGAAGCCACCGCAATGAGAAGTCCGCGCACCGCAACAAAGAGTAGCCCCCGCTCGCCGCAACTAGAGAAAGCCCACGCGCAGCAGCGAAGATCCAACGCAGCCAAAAATAAATTAAATAAATTTTTTAAAAAGTTTTTTTGATTTAAAAAAAGAATATTTCCATCATAGTAATAATAGAAAGTTCCATTACACAGAGCCCGTTACAGCAAAAGTAATGTTCTTCCTTTTTCTACCTAGAACCCAGCCTGGCCGAGGCAGTGAGAACTGAAGAGAATAAACCCAGATCCAGGGACTTACAGCCTCAGGAGTGCCAGGAGGTGGCCCCTAAGCTGGACAGCAGTGCCTCAGAGGGTACCTGGCAAGAGGAGCCATGGTCCGGCGTCACTGCCTAGTGACCACACAAGAAACAGACATCCGGAAGGGTTTAAAGTAGAGAAACATGAGTGGTCTGGGCTTAGCACATGTGAGGCGGCTCTGGGGAGATTTGGGGCAGCCTATGTCAGCTGATGTGGCAAGTAGCTGCAAAATTACAGTATCACTATTACTAGCCATTTCCCTTGATTCACTTGTCCGATGAGTAATTCAGATTACGCAGAGCATCCCCACTGCTGATGGAGAGATGAAAATAATAAATACAAGAAGTTAAAATCTTATAGAGTCTTGACTCTGGTCTATAACTTTGAGTCTCCTCTGACATGGGCACTGGAAGACCCTGAGGTTTTCCTGTCCTGTGCTGGTGTTGTGGAGGGCGGGGACTGTTCACCACATCTCCCTTTATTTGGGGCCAGACTTGAGTGGTAGTCAAGCACCATAAGGTGGGCAGCCATAGGTTTCCCTACCTTGCATCCACTTCTCCTTCTGCTAGTAGGAACACCCTGATTTTCCTTTGAGGAATCATCCTTTCCACACCAGGTCCATGTGGACACAACACCCAAGGCTGGCCAGTCACATATTCCATTGCCCAGTTGCAGCGATTAGAGTGGGTGCCTGACCCCTGCCAGGCCAATAAGAGCCATGAACATGAGCCCAGGACTTTGGGTGGACTTGCTAGGAACAAGGCCCTCATTCCCCTCACTGGTAAGCTGAAAAGGTGTCAGCCAGAGTTGTGGTGTCCATTTTGCCCCCACTAATAAGGAGCCTGCCCACCCAGAGAAGGACAGAACCACAGGTGGAAAGAGGCAGGGTCTCGGTGACACTGAGCCCTGGATGTGGCTGTCCCATTACAATCACCGCTCACTTAGGCCAATTAGACTGGATATCTGCAGCTCACAAGGTGCTGACGATTACAGTCGGCCCGAGACGGGATTGTTCTTAGAAGGGGCAGGAGCTGGGCATAAAAAGAATGCACAAGGAGGAATCAGAAAACTGAGTTCAATCCTTCATCTATCCCCTGCCAGCCGTGTGACCCTGGGTAAAACACTGAGCCCCTCCAGGCCTCACTTGCCTTGTCAGTCAAATGATAACAGCTACCTTGCAGGGCAGTTGTAGAATTAGTATTCAAGTATATGCGTCCCCACGACATAGTCAATGCCCAATAAATATTTGTTGAATGAGTGAACGAATCCAAACAGTGTTTTCTACCAGTCAAACAAATAGATTAACAGCAAAATCTTTCAGGGAAACATGTGGGGAATAAATAGCTGACTCACAGAGTTTATACTCTGTCAAAATGACTCATAATGACTAAGTTTATACCAATGACAAAATAGAGATCTCTTAGTTTTTCCAATGTTCGCTTTCTAATTCGTACAAAGTAGGAAAACACATTGATTGAGAACTTTCTGCGGCAGGAATTTTATATATCATCCCACTGCACCCTTACTACAACCCAGGAGGTGTACCTTGCCAGCGGTTTAGGATAAGAGGATTCAGTTCAGAAAAGAGAATAATTGGTTCAAGTTCATGCAGTGAGCAGGCAGCCGGGCCAAGGTTGGACCCAATGCTGATTCTAAGGTTCCTGCTCCTATTGCCTTCCTCTGTGCACTGCCTCCGTTCAACAGAGTCAGTGTTTTCATTGCAAACTACAGCAGCAACTAAACAATCAATTAATAGCTGGACTATTCTATATAGAATGGATAAACAACAAGGTCGTACCGCATGGCACCAGGAACTGTATTCAATATCCTATGGTAAACCATAATGGAAAAGAATATTTTGAAAAGAAGGTATCTATGTTCATAACTGAATCACTTTGCTGAAATTAACACAACTTTGTAAATCAACTACACTTCAATTAAAAAATATTAACAGCTAGACTCTCTCCTATCACCAGAAAGCAAAAGAGAGGGGGCAGAGAGGAAAAAGATGAGAGGGAAGGAGGACTAAAATCACTTCGTTAGATCCCAGGGCACCTTCTGTGGGAAACACCAGAGGTCAGTCCACTTATCACTGGCCCACTAAGTAGCATTCGCTGAGGACCTCCTGTGGGCAGAGCTACTGGAGGTGCTCCCCAAGGCTTTTGTGACTCAGCCTCGATGTTTCAAAACACACGAGATTCAGAGAAGATGAACACCCGATCAGATGGGAAGGGCCACAGTCAACAGCCTGACAGAGGAGCCAGTCAGATTGCCACGTGTGTGCATGCCTGGGGTCTCCCGCCAACCGCTATGAAACAACAAGGTTCACTGCCATGGCCACTCCGGTGGGCTCCCAGGCTCGTGGGAATATCAAAGAGAGTGACAGCCTGTCTTGGAGCCTTTACCAACTACTGACAAAGCTTAAAATATGAAATGAAATGATACCTCTCCAGGGACAAGCTGCTTGCCAAATTCTTCCTGTTCATACACCGTTTCTGAGAATTGCAGATGCAAACAACTTGAATAATGAACTAGTGAGCAATTTGTTTGTCAGTTGGCATGGCTGTCAATAATTTATTTTTGAACGTGGTAGCAAAAAACGGAGGCAAAATAGTTGCTTACGTGGCCTTGGAATCTTTGGTAAAGAAGACACATTCCCGTTTCTTAATATTTGCTTGAATGAAATTCACCAAGTCCTTTGGAGAAAGAACATTGGAACAACACGTCACTAATCTGTTCTCACCCCCTGCTGCTCTTCATGAATGACTTAAACCTACTTCAAAGGTTTTAAGGATTCACCACACATCCATAGCAACCAGCGTCCATTCATGCTTTTAGAGTACACAAAGCTTGTAAAAAGAGGCATACGTTTACATTTTTATAACTAAATGCAAATTTTTCTAAAAGTTACTTGGCATCATCTTGTAACAAATGTCATTATATACATACAAAGTATGTTTTTCTGACTCTAAGGCAACTGCAGGAATATAAGCATACATTGATAGTTTAGCATAAATAATGTTTTATTGCAGATTCTAGTTCCTCTTACGCTTGCTTTTTAAAAGAAGATATATTCCAAATGCTCCTTTCAGAGTTGCATCTGTCCCCCCATGGGCAAGGTGGTAAGGCATATCCGGGACCTAATTCTGACAAACAATGGAACGCTTCCCTTTAGTTGGCAGAAACAAACCCCTTGGAGACAGTTGAAGAATACTTCAAAAATATTTACACTCCTCAAAGTGGGAGAAGATACTTGCAACATATATTAATCATCATAAGATTGGTAAATAGAATATATAAAAGACTGTAAGTCCCTAAGAATAAGACAGACAACCTCGTGGGAAAAAGGCAAAAGACATGAGCAGGCATTAAATAAAAGAGGACACACAGATGTGTGAAAAGGAGTTCAACCTTGTCAGTAATGAGGCAAATGTGAAGTGAAACCACAATGACATCCCATTACACACCCACCAGGCTGGAAAAATTGAGAAGCCATTGGCACCAAATGCCAGTGAAGAGCCAGCCAGGGGGCCTCAGCCCGCTATGGGCGGTGAGTGAATTGGCTCGACCACTCTGGGAAACTGTCCACCACTGTCCCCTAGAGATAGTCCCTGTGTCCCGTGAATGACCTGCAAGCTCAGATGCCTGGCACCGCGCTGCCAGCTTTAGGGGTTTGTCTTGTTCCGTGGAGGTGGGGCTGGCAGCCCAAACCCACTTCCCTTAGGTCACCGGGCGCCAGCAGTTCTCAGACAATGTCATGTGGGTTTGCCCCCCGGCTTTGCACCAAAGCCAGACCTGACTCCTCACCCCCCCACAATGAGGTCACCACGAAAAGGGAGGCGGCAGTCCCTCTCCTGGAAGAAGGTCCACCACGCCTTCAGCAGTCTCCCCCTTTGCTAGCCCCTACCACCACCAACGTACGTCCTGAGACATCAGAGCATGGGGACCACGTGCCCCAAGTTTCCCCCAGAAGTCCTGTGTCTTAACCCCAGTTCCCATGAGGGAAAGGTGTTCGCCTTTACCCATCGGCCTCAAGCCGAAGAACCTTCTCCAGAGAGAACATCCCACATCCAGGAAGGTTCAGAGTGGCCCTGCTCCTAATAGCAAAACCCGAAACCCAAATGTTCACCCCGCTTAGGCTGGACAAACTTGCACAGGATGGGGCGTGGCCCAGCAGGAGTGAATCATGACACCTGGCAACACAGAGGGACCACAAACACAGGATGGTGAGCAAGAAATGAATTCACAAAGGAATACTTATTGTGTAATTCCACAAATATCAAAACAGACAAAACAAAGCCACGTATTGTTTACGGACATATATTCAAATCATAAGCTTATAAATAAAAGCAGGACCAGGGAACACAAAATTCAGGATAGCTGTCGCCTTCGGCATGGAGGGCGCGTGGGGGACTCCTGAAAAGGGCTGATGGTGGGTGCAAGCGTGTTCATTTTATTATTCTTCCTTAGGCTGGGAATTTACATTTGCATGTTCTTTTCTACAAATAATAAAAATGTAGAGAGCAAAAATAAATCCTACACTCATCTGAACGCGAAGAATTTTGAAAACCTGTGATGCCCTTTCTTCCTCAGAATATCTTCTGGCTCTTCACTAATTTTAAGTCTACTTAACACAGATGAAGAAAACTCAACAGTATAAGCTTATATGTATAAGCTTGTGAAATCGATGATGGTGGAGGAGGGGTGATGATAAAAACTGCCTTGTTGCTGAAAGTTCCCTCTGGGGACTTCCCTGGCGATCCAGTGGTTAAGACTCACGCTTCCACTGCAGGGGGCATGGGTTAGATCTCTGGTAGGGGAACTAAGATCCCACATGCCATGAGGCGTGGCCAAAAAAAAATTTTTTTAATTAAAAAATAAAGGCCTTAAAAAAAAAATTCCCTCTGAAAAATGTACTTTGCAAAGGTGTAATTATTCTCAGGGGCAAACAGGACGCCCTGCCCCCTGCCATAACTGGGATGTACTTGGGTGATCTCAGAAATTCTACCCACAGGGCAGCTGGCATCTCTGAGGGGAGCAGGAAATCCATCCAGAAATCCCATGGGAGCCCAAAGGAGCAGGGCAAGGGAGAGCCAGCCTTTGTCTCCCAGAGGCACCCACACCTGCGTCCAAGTGTGATACGGAAAGGCCTTTTCTGCCCTCCCAGAGGTCTGTCACTGCTGGAGGCTGGAGGAGGGGGCATTGGAGAGGCCATCAGCACCCTCTGCCCACTGTGTAATTCTCACCGGACCAGGGTCAAGGTGACGGCAGGTGTAAAATCTAAGGAGGCGCAGGGTGTTGGGAGTGGCAAGTGCACGGGCACCCCCGAGAACCCCACCCAGCAGATCAAAATACTGACATGCCCAGCACCCCAGAAGCCCCCGCCCAGTCCCTCCTCCTTCTTTTTTCCAAAGTTAGCCACCGCCCCGACTTTTAACACTCTAGTCGGCGGAAGCTTGGTACCAGACGGGAACGTTGTCTTTATTTCCTGACAAATGAGAGTATTCTCTAGGACGTGAGAGTGAACAGAAAGCCTGCGGGAACCACTCGAGGTGGCTGGGGGATGGAAGAGGCAGCGCAGCACAGCGGGAAGCCTTCTGCCGGGCCCACCACCCCGAGTCCGCTCACCCCTAAGCAACAGCTCAGTGTGTCTCTATGTCCTGAAGGCAGCATGGACACGGGCTTGGAAGGAGGAGAGACAGGTGCCATGGAGAACAGCTAGAAGCTACGGCAAGAACAAATGCAGACCCAGAATGAGCCCCCGGCCACAGAGTTGAAGAAAAGGACTTCGAGAATCACTTCCAGGACGAGGCAAGATGGCGGAAGAGTAAGACGTGGAGATCACCTTCCTTCCCACAGATACATTAGAAATACATCTACACGTGGAACTGCTCCTACAGAACACCCACTGAACGCTGGCAGAAGACGTCAGACCTTCCAAAAGGCAAGAAGATCCCCACGTACTTGGGTAGGGCAAAAGAAAAAAGAAATAACAGAGACAAAAGAATAGGGACAGGACCTGCACCAGTGGGAGGGAGCTGTGAAGGAGGAAAGGTTTCCACACACTAGGAGCCCCTTCGTGGGCGGAGACTGCGGGTGGCGGAGGGGGGAAGCTTCAGAGCCACAGAGGAGAGCACAGCCACAGGGGTGCGGAGGGCAAAGCGGAGAGATTCCCGCACAGAGGATCGGTGCCGAGTAGCACTCACCAGCCCGAGAGGCTTGTCTGCTCAGCCGCCGGGGCGGGTGGGGCTGGGATCTGAGGCTCGGGCTTTGGTCGGATCGCAGGGAGAGGACTGGGGTTGGTGGCGTGAACACAGCCTGAAGGGGCTAGTGCGCCACAGCCAGCTGGGAGGGAGTCCGGGGAAAAGTCTGCAGCTGGGGAAAAGTCTGCAGCTGCCGAAAAGGCAAGAGACTTTTTCTTGCCTCTTTGTTTCCTGGTGCGCAAGGAGAGGGGATTCAGAGCGCCGCCTAAACGAGCTCCAGAGACGGGCGCGAGCCGCGGCTATCAGCGCGGATCCCACAGCAACAGGGGCGCAGAGGGAAAAACGGAGAGATTCCCGCACGGAGGCTCGGCGCCGAGCAGCACTCACCAGCCCAAGAGGCTTGTCTGCTCAGCCGCCAGGGCGGGCGGGGGCTGGGAGCTGAGGCTCCGGCTTCGGTGCTAGCCAGGAGGGAGTCCGGGAAAAAGTCTGCAGCTGCCGAAGAGGCAAGAGACTTTTTCTTGCCTCTTTGTTTCGCGGCACGCAAGGAGAGGGGATTCAGAGCGCCACCTAAACGAACTCCAGAGACGGGCGTGAGCCACGGCTATCAGCGCGGACTCCAGAGGCGGGCGCGAGCCGCGGCTATCAGCGTGACCCCAGAGGCGGGCAGGAGACGCTAAGGCTGCTGCTGCCGCCACCAAGAAGCCTGTGTGCGAGCACAGGTCACTCTCCACACCGCCCCTCCCGGGAGCCTGTGCAGCCCGCCACGGCCAGGCTCCCGTGATACGGGGACAACTTCCCCGGGAGAATGCACGGTGCGCCTCGGGCTGCTGCAACGTCACGACGCCTCTGCCGCCGCGGGCTCGCCCCGCCTCCTCTGTACCCCTCCCTCCCACCGTCCTGAGTGAGCCAGAGCCCCCGAAGCAGCTGCTCCTTTAACCCCGTTCTGTCTGGACGGGGAACAGACGCCCTCAGGCGACCTACACGCAGAGGCGGGTCCAAATCCAAAGCTGAACCCTGGGAGCTTATGAACAAAGAAGAGAAAGGGAAATCTCTCCCAGCAGCCTCAGAAGCAGCGGATTAAAGCTCCACAAACAACTTGATGTGCCTGCATCTGTTGAATACCTGAATAGACAACGAATCATCCCAAATTTAGGAGGTGGACTTTGGGAGCAGGATATATTAATTTTTCCCATTTTCCTTTTTTTGTGAGTGTATATGTGTATGCTTCTGGGTGAGATTTTGTCTGTATAGCTTTGCTTTCACCATTAGTCCTAGGGTTAGGTCCGTCCGTTTTTTTGTGTGGTTTTTTTTTTGGTTTTTTTACTTAAAAAATTTTTTTTCCTAATAAATGTTTTCTTAATAGTTTTTTCCTTATTTTCTATTTTTAGAAATTAAAAAAAATTTTTTAATAAGTTTTTTCATATTTTTTATTTTTAAAAATTAAAAATTTTTTTCTTAATAAATTTTTTCTTAATTTTTTTCTGATTTTTTATTATAAAAAATTAATAAATCTATATTTAAAAATTTTTAAAAATTTTCTTAATAAATTTATTCTTAATTTTTTTTCTTATTTTTTATTATAATAGTTTTATTTCATTTTATTTTATCCTCTCTTTTTCTTTCTTTCTATTTTTTTCTCCCTTTTATTCTGAGCCGTGTGGATGAAGGGCTCTTGGTGCTCCAGCCAGGCATCAGGGCTGTGCCTCTGAGGTGGGAGAGCCAACTTCAGAACACTGGTCCACAAAAGACCTTCCAGCTCCACGTAATACCAAAGGGCGAAAATCTCTCAGAGATCTCCATCTCAACATCAAGACCCAGCTTCATTCAACGACCAGCAAGCTACAGTGCTGGACACCCTATGCCAAACAACTAGCAAGACAGGAACACAGCCCCATCCATTAGCAGAGAGGCTGCCTAAAATCATAATACGGCCACAGACACCCCAAAACACACCACCAGACGTGGACGTGCCCACCAGAAAGACAAGATCCAACCTCATCCACCAGAACACAGGCACTAGTCCCCTCCACCAGGAAGCCTACACAACCCACTGAACCAACCTTAGCCACTGGGGACAGATACCAAAAACAACGGGAACTACGAACCTGCAGCCTGTGAAAAGGAGACCCCAAACACAGTAAGATAAGCAAAATGAGAAGACAAAAAAACACACAGCAGGTGAAGGAGCAGGGTCAAAACACACCAGACCTAACAAATGAAGAGGAAATAGGCAGTCTACCTGAAAAAGAATTCAGAATAATGATAGTAAAGATGATCCAAAATCTTGGAAATAGAATAGACAAAATGCAAGAAACATTTAACAAGGACGTAGAAGAACTAAAGAGGAACCAAGCAACGATGAAAAACACAATAAATGAAATTAAAAATACTCTAGACGGGATCAATAGCAGAATAACTGAGGCAGAAGAACGGATAAGTGACCTGGAAGATAAAATAGTGGAAATAACTACTGCAGAGCAGAATAAAGAAAAAAGAATGAAAAGAACTGAGGACAGTCTCGGAGACCTCTGGGACAACATTAAATGCACCAATATTTGAATTATAGGGGTCCCAGAAGAAGAAGAGAAAAAGAAAGGGACTGAGAAAATATTTGAAGAGATTATAGTTGAAAACTTCCCTAATATGGGAAAGGAAATAGTTAATCAAGTCCTGGAAGCACAGAGAGTCCCATACAGGATAAATCCAAGGAGAAACACGCCAAGACACATATTAATCAAACTATCAAAAATTAAATATAAAGAAAACATATTAAAAGCAGCAAGGGAAAAACAACAAATAACACACAAGGGAATCCCCATAAGGTTAACAGCTGATCTTTCAGCAGAAACTCTGCAAGCCAGAAGGGAGTGGCAGGATATACTTAAAGTCATGAAGGAGAAAAACCTACAACCAATGTTACTCTACCCAGCAAGGATCTCATTCAGATTTGATGGAGAAATTAAAACCTTTACAGACAAGCAAAAGCTGAGAGACTTCAGCACCACCAAACCAGCTTTACAACAAATGCTAAAGGAACTTCTCTAGGCAAGAAACACAAGAGAAGGAAAACACCTACAATAACAAACCCAAAATATTTAAGAAAATGGGAATAGGAACATATATATCGATAATTACCTAAATGTAAATGGATTAAATGCTCCCACCAAAAGATACAGACTGGCTGAATGGATACAAAAACAAGACCCATATATATGCTGTCTACAAGAGACCCACTTCATACCTAGAGACACATACAGACTGAAAGTGAGGGGATGGAAAAAGATATTCCATGCAAATGGAAATCAAAAGAAAGCTGGAGTAGCAATTCTCATATCAGACAAAATAGACTTTAAAATAAAAACTATTACAAGAGACAAAGAAGGACACTATATAATGATCAAGGGATCGATCCAAGAGGAAGGTATAACAATTGTAAATATTTATGCACCCAACATAGGAGCACCTCAATACATAAGGCAAATACTAACAGCCATAAAAGGGGAAATCGACAGTAACACAATCATAGTAGGGGACTTTAACACCCCACTTTCACCAATGGACAGATCATCCAAAATGAAAATAAATAAGGAAACACAAGCTTTAAATAATACATTAAACAAGATGGACTTAATTGATATTTATAGGACATTCCACCCAAAAACAACAGAATACACATTTTTCTCAAGTGCTCATGGAACATTCTCCAGGATAGATCATATCTTGGGTCACAAATCAAGCCTTGGTAAATTTAAGAAAATTGAAATCGTATCAAGTATCTTTTCTGACCACAATGCTATGAGACTAGATATCAATTACAGGAAAAGATCTGTAAAAACTATAAACACATGGAGGCTACACAATACACTACTTAATAACGAAGTGATCACTGAAGAAATCAAAGGGGAAATCAAAAAATACCTAGAAACAAATGACAATGGAGACATGACGACCCAAAACCTATGGGGTGCAGCAAAAGCAGTTCTAAGAGGGAAGTTTATAGCAATACAAGCCTACATCAAGAAACAGAAAACATCTCAAATAAACAACCTAACCTTGCACCTAAAGCAATTAGAGAAAGAAGAGCCAAAAAAAACCCAAAGCTAGCAGAAGGAAAGAAATCATAAAGATCAGATCAGAAATAAATGAAAAAGAAATGAAGGAAACAATAGCAAAAATCAATGAAACTAAAAGCTGGTTCTTCGAGAAGATAAACAAAATTGATAAACCGTTAGCCAGACTCATCAAGAGAAAAAGGGAGAAGACTCAAATCAATAGAATTAGAAATGAAAAAGGAGAAGTAACCACTGACACTGCAGAAATACAAACGATCATGAGAGATTACTACAAGCAACTCTATGCCAATAAAATGGACAACCTGGAAGAAATGGACAGATTCTTAGAAATGCACAACCTGCCGAGACTGAACCAGGAAGAAATAGAAAATATGAACAGACCAATCACAAGCACTGAAATTGAAACTGTGATTAAAAATCTTCCAACAAACAAAAGCCCAGGACCAGATGGCTTCACAGGCGAATTCTATCAAACATTTAGAGAAGAGCTAACACCTATCCTTCTCAAACTCTTCCAAAATATTGCAGAGGGAGGAACACTCCCCAACTCATTCTATGAGGCCACCATCACCCTGATACCAAAACCAGACAAAGATGTCACAAAGAAAGAAAACTACAGGCCAATATCACTGATGAACATAGATGCAAAAATTCTCAACAAAATACTAGCAAACAGAATCCAACAGCACATTAAAAGGATTATACACCATGATCAAGTGGGGTTTATTCCAGGAATGCAAGGATTCTTCAATATATGCAAATCAATCAACGTGATACATCATATTAACAAATTGAAGGAGAAAAACCATATGATCATCTCAATAGATGCAGAGAAAGCTTTCGACAAAATTCAACACCCATTTATGATAAAAGCCCTGCAGAAAGTAGGCATAGAGGGAACTTTCCTCAACATAATAAAGGCCATATATGACAAACCCACAGCCAACATTGTCCTCAATGGTGAAAAACTGAAACCATTTCCACTAAGATCAGGAACAAGATAAGGTTGCCCACTCTCACCACTATTATTCAACATAGTTTTGGAAGTGTTAGCCACAGCAATCAGAGAAGCAAAAGAAATAAAAGGAATCCAAATCAGAAAAGAAGAAGTAAAGCTGTCACTGTTTGCAGATGACATGATACTATACATAGAGAATCCTAAAGATGCTACCAGAAAACTACTAGAGCTAATCAATGAATTTGGTAAAGTAGCAGGATACAAAATTAATGCACAGAAATCTCTTGCATTCCTATACACTAATGATGAAAAATCTGAAAGAGAAATTAAGAAAACACTCCCGTTTACCATTGCAACAAAAAGAATAAAATATCTAGGAATAAACCTACCTAAGGAGACAAAAGACCTGTATGCAGAAAATTATAGGACACTGATGAAAGAAATTAAAGATGATACAAATAGATGGAGAGATATACCATGTTCTTGGATTGGAAGAATCAACATTGTGAAAATGACTCTACTACCCAAAGCAATCTACAGATTCAATGCAATCCCTATCCAACTACCACTGGCATTTTTCACAGAACTAGAACAAAAAATTTCACAATTTGTATGGAGACACAAAAGACCCCGAATAGCCAAAGCAATCTTGAGAACGAAAAATGGAGCTGGGGGAATCAGGCTCCCTGACTTCAGACTATATTACAAAGCTACAGTAATCAAGACAGTTTGGTACTGGCACAAAAACAGAAATATAGATCAATGGAACAGGATAGAAAGCCCAGAGATAAACCCATGCACATATGGTCACCTTATCTTTGATAAAGGAGGCAAGCATATACAGTGGAGAAAAGACAGCCTCTTCAATAAGTGGTGCTGGGAAAATTGGACAGCTACATGTAAAAGTATGAAATTAGAACACTCCCTGACACCATACACAAAAATAAACTCAAAATGGATTAAAGACCTAAGTGTAAGGCCAGACACTATCAAACTCTTAGAGGAAAACATAGGCAGAACACTCTATGACATAAATCACAGCAAGATCCTTTTTGACCCAGCCCCTAGAGAAATGGAAATAAAAACACAAATAAACAAATGGGACCTAATGAAACTTAAAAGCTTTTGCACAGCAAAGGAAACCATAAACAAGACCAAAAGACAACCCTCAGAATGGGAGAAAATATTTGCAAATGAAGCAACTGACAAAGGATTAATCTCCAAGATTTACAAGCAGCTCATGCAGCTCAATAACAAAAAAACAAACAACCCAATCCAAAAATGGGCAGAAGACCTAAATAGACATTTCTCCAAAGAAGATATACAGATGGCCAACAGACACATGAAAGAATGCTCAACATCATTAATCATTAGAGAAATGCAAATCAAAACTATAATGAGGTATCATCTCACACCAGTCAGAATGGCCATCATCAAAAAATCTAGAAACAATAAATGCTGGAGAGGGTGTGGAGAAAAGGGAACACTCTTGCACTGTTGGTGGGAATGTAAATTGATACAGCCACTATGGAGAACAGTATGGAGGTTCCTTAAAAAACTAAAAATAGAACTACCATATGACCCAGCAATCCCACTACTGGGCATATACCCTGAGAAAACCATAATTCAAAAAGACACATGCACCCCAATGTTCATTGCAGCTCTATTTACAATAGCCAGGGCATGGAAGCAACCTAAGTGTCCATCATCGGATGAATGGATAAAGAAGATGTGGCACATATATACAATGGAATATTACTCAGCCATAAAAAGAAATGAAATGGAGGTATTTGTAATGAGGTGGATGGAGTTAGAGTCTGTCATACAGAGTGAAGTAAGTCAGAAAGAGAAAAACAAATACAGTATGCTAACACATATATATGGAATCTAAGAAAGAAAAAAAAAAAAAAAGGTCATGAAGAACCTAGTGGCAAGACGGGAATAAAGACACAGACCTACTAGAGAATGGACTTGAGGATATATGGAGGGGGAGGGGCGAGATGTGACAGGGTGAGAGAGTGGCATGGACATATATACACTACCAAATGTAAAATAGATAGCTAGTGGGAAGCAGCCGCATAGCACAGGGAGATCAGCTCGGTGCTTTGTGACCACCTAGAGGGGTGGGATAGGGAGGGTGGGAGGGAGGGAGATGCAAGAGGGAAGAGATATGGGAACATATGTATATGTATAACTGATTCACTTTGTTATAAAGCAGAAACTAACACACCATTGTAATGCAATTATACTCCAATAAAGATGTTTAAAAAAAAAAAAAAAAAAAAGAATCACTTCCAAGGTGAACCCACAGGGGTGGAAGCAAGAACACCAAACATTAAATAGTAAAAGGAATATTAAAAGCGCAGTATTTAGGATTTCATAAAAGTCAGTTAACAAGTGCATTCTTCAATGGATAAACAACAAGGTCCTACTGTACAGCACAGGGAACTATACGCAGTCTCCTGTAATAAACCGTAATGGAAAAGCATATGAAAAAGCAGGTATCTATATGTGTAACTGAATCACTTTGCTCTACAGCAGAAATTAACACTGCTATTTTTTTTAAAAAGGCCAAAAACAAGTGCATTCTTTAGCAACTTAAGGTTACAGCCACAACCTTCAAAACAGGAATGTTTGAAAAACTACACAGAAAAGAAAATGCCTCTACGTTCGACAAAAATAATCCACAGAACGAAATGCCATACGTTGAGATATGATCTTTTTAAAGAAGGAGTATTGGTCCCCAAAGAATCCTAGTTGCAAAGTGATGCTTTCTGACGTAACAGCGGGTTGGGGGGCGAGGCTGAACTCACGCTCTCGCTGTAGGACACGTCTGTGCTGCGAGACGCGCTGGAGTACAGGGTCCGGGTGCTGTCCGGCGTGCCATTCCCTCTTTTCCTCATGCTGAGCCGGGCGCCCTTGAAGGACATCGGTTCTCCTGTGGAGAAAGGGGAGGGAGGGTAAGATGGGGTCACAAACGGTGGACGGGCTTCCCTGAAAGCTTTACCGCAAGGCCCTCCCCTCCCCCTCCCCTCTCGCTGTCCGCCATGCCCCAGCCCCATCCCGCCCCCCACCCCCAAAGGACACTGGTCCCCCTGCCCCTGCTCTCCTTGCTTCATTCCTCCTCGTCCTCCAGGACCCAGCTTGAGTTCAGTCCTTCCATACCCCTTCCCTGGCCGCTCCCGTCTGGGCAGGGCCCTCCTGGGTGCCCCCTCTCCTATGGGAGGTGGGATCCCGCATCCCAGACCACCACGCATAGGAGGTGCACCATAGCTCCTTCCAAGTTAATGGATTTGTAGTGAAGGAACTTGCAGAGCTGTAACTAGCGGCTTGTAGCAGCTAGAGGACCGGCTGGCTGGCGGCAGAGAGGAGTCCTGCCCTGATGCGGTCCAGTGAAGTGGGAGAAGGACCTTGACCCACAGGGGCAGTAGGGCCTGAGGGCCAGTGTGCTCCAGGTCACCCTGAGACTTGGAGCCGGCACGTGGTTCCCAAGGATGCCCGGCAACAATTCCCTCCCAGCCTGGAGAGCAGGCCATTAGCCCGGGCATCCCGGAAGCCTCAGTTGCCATGGAGATGCCTCCGGGCTGCCCCCTGCTCTTCTAGGGCTCAGACCCTCCCATCCCAGCTGCAGGAGCCCCCGTCCCTCTTGTCTCCCAAACACTACCTCAGACCCGTATCCACAGAGAGCTACTCCACATCCCCAGGCTGTCCGACAGACACAGCAAACAAGACGTTTCTACAACAAGGGCATCATTCTTCTCCTACACTCCACCCAGCCTCCCTGTGTCTCCTCCTGGGACCAAGCTCCCCCAGCTGCCTGTGACCTCTGCCCCCACCCTCGCCTCCGTCATCACCACATCCAAGTGGCAGTCCCACCCCCTTGCCCCTCTCCAGCCCCTCCAGTGGCCCGCAGCTGCCACGTGGGCCCTGCTTGCTTCCCCAGCATGACTGCACCCACTTACCTCTCCTTCTGGGCCAGGCTCCTCACGGGGCCCCACTTTTCCCATCTGGGTCCCACCATCTGTCTGGAACCCTCTTCCCCAAACCCTGCCCAGCTGCTTATCTCCTGCCCATCCTACGGACCTTACGCACCATCTCTTCAGGGAGGTACCTCTGATGCCCAGGCTGGCGCAGGTGCCTGGTGGCCTGTTCTGGAAGCACCATCTCCCCTCCACCAAGCCGTGTGTATCCTGATTTGTTACATGATCTGCTTGACCCCTGTCTGCCTACTTAAGTCAAAAACCAGATCTATCTGTTCAGCACTATATTCCCAGAGCCTGGCACAGAGCACAGAGTAGAATTGTACCAATATTGATTGAGTGAATAATCTAAGTGATTACATAACACTCCCTCCCACCCTCAAAATCCTCTTTCAGTTTGAAAATTACTTCCACCTCGCCTTCCATACCCCCTGCACGAGGAAAGGCCTGAGACCCTCGGCTCAGCCAACGCTTCTTCAAAGCCCGCTCAGAACCCTCAGGCCAGGCTGTTTAAAACAAGGAGCGCTTCTTTTACTTCTCTCCCCAGGCATTTCACCGAGAGGCTCAGAGTATTAATTGGTACTTTACATACATTATGGCAAAACCGCAAATCAATCCTGCAAGGTATTTACTATGATCCCCATACAGCAAATGGCTTCTAAGTAGGGCACCAACAGTCAGGAAATGATTTCATTTGCTCACAATGAAACAACTGCCTATTTCGTTGCAATGGAGAAAAGTGTATTTTTGCTTTTTCATCACAGTTCAGTCAAATAAGAAATGGGAAAGCTATGTAAGAAGTGCAGAATCTGCCCTGTTCTGACATTTCACATGCCTTTATTCGATGTTAGTTTCTAACTGGTTTTCTGAGGCCAGGTGATGTTCAAGGTGACTAATTACGAGTCCAGGCGGTCTTCATACCATCTCACATACCAGGTATTCCAGGTGTACCGTTTATCCATCTCCTAAACACATGCAGGAGCTAAGGGTTCGGTGTGAAAGGGGTGTCTAGGAAGAGGGACATAGGCCAAGGACCAAGGGCTTCCAGGGGGGTCTGGAGAGGAGAGGAGAGGGTCCAGAGGGGCTCCCCCAGGAACCTTGGGAAAGAGGGTGGCCCGCCCCTGAAAGGGGGTGAACTGGAAAAGTAGGATGACAACCAGGAGGAGGAGGGAATGAAAGTCACGCCAGGGAGAAACCAGTTGATGCATCACACACGAAGGAAAAGTCATAAAATCACACCACTGAGTTGAACAAAGTCCAGTAGAGAAAATGGGCAAAAGAATCCAAAGCCACCAAACAAGGGAACACAAGTCACTAATAAATACAAAAACACGCTAAGCCTTCCTAGCAATAAAAACAATAAAAGTCCAACGACGATGAAACACCCAGGGGAGATATTTCAGATGACAGCATTTGATGTTGGGAAGAGCTTAGTGGGACAGACACTCTCATATCATTGGGGGGGTAAAAATCATCTTCCTGCCTGCAAAAGAATGTGGCAATAATGTAGCAAGACATTTAAGTATTATCATTGTTGACCCAGTGAATTAATTGGCTTTGGAGAATTCTAGATAAAAGAAATCATCAGAAACACATTAAAGGGTATACTCAAAAGATATTCATTTCATAGGAAAAATTAGAAATGACCTAAACTTCCATCAGTAGGAGCACATCACACCCAGAAGAAGTAAGATGATGGTACCATGAAGTGGGTGCATTTTAATGACATGGAAAAAGTCATAGGACTTATTGTGAGTAGAAAAAAAGCAGGAGGCAAGAAATCACCGTGGTCAGGAGCTTTGGCTTTAGAGACGGTCAGCTCGAGTTCAGTCACTCACCCTGTGACCTTGAGTGGGTCTTTCACCCTCTCAGCTTCCCTATAAAGATGGTTCAGCAGCTGACATACGACCCACCTTCAGGAAGGGCAGCTATCGAAGTAAGGGATGTAAATGCATTACGTATAATGTGTATAAGGCACACGGAAGTAAATACACCAAGGTGTTCACCGTTGCCATATGTGGGGCTGGGACTGTGCGTGATTTTAATTTTATTCTTTCACTTTTTATATTTGCCAAAATTAAATATATTTCTTAAATAATCTGGAAAATATATTTAATAAACAGGAAAAGTGTCTAGAGGCTGGGCAAGGCTAAGGTAACCAGTGACCTTAGTGAGAACATTTCAGTAAGTGGGGTGAGAGACTGAGGACCACCAGGGCAGACCTCTCCATCCACAAGAGCACGTGGTGGGTGGGTAGCTAGAAGGGAGGGGGGGGTCCATGGCTGACTTGTTTCCTCTCAAGAGGTGGGATCATGTTTAAATCTTGGCGGAAGAAAACTAGCAGAGAGGGAGAGATTAAACTACAGGGCAAATATAATAATGTAATAATTATGATGACAGCAGAGCATGGTGTAGGACTTTGCGGAGGTAGGCAGGAGCGGTGAAGCCATCAGCACTAAAATGATCGATTGAGGATAAATGATAACTTGAAGATAAAAGGAAAAGAGAGTCAACAATAACATAATAAATACTGATGACAATCGGGGGATTTTTGTTCTCTCACATCATATTCTTTGAAATCATTTCCGGACATGAAACTGACTTCCCACCGGCCACAGGCGCTTGGTCTTATCTGGACTGTCTGACTTGTACGCCAGAGAAGAAATGCCAAGTCCGCCCCAGAGAGGCGATTGGCTGGGGACACCGCATACATTTTCAGGGCTCTGAAACTCTAAATCGTTGTTGAAAAAGCCGAGTCTAGAGTAGTGGGTTCAAAGGCGGGGCTTAGGGCTTTGCGTCTGTGAGGGGCTCAGGGATGCCTCCCCACTTCAATGGGAGCAGTGCTGTTTCATCAGACTCACATCTCCAGGGTCCTAGCAGATTCCGCCTGAGGAAAGGTTTCTGCAGCTGGACACATCTGCTCTGGAGCTCCGCTGCAGATTTGCTCCCGGTCACCTAACTGCACAGGCAGCCAGGGGACGTCTGCAGCTTCCGTCTCTTGCAATTGGTAAGAAAGCACTACTTTACTTGAGGAAAAGTGAGTTTATAGATGGTTTGCCAAGCTCCAGAAGTTAAAGGTGATGGACTTATTCCCAATAACCCCAACGATCAGGGGTTGGCATTTCACATACATCTAGGAATACGTGACTTCATAGCTCCCAAACTATAACACAGCATAACATAACATGATATAAGCATGATACATAATTGTTAGGGTCTTAAAACCTCACCAAAGTTATCTCTCGGATATTATGTCTTTCTCTGGATCAGAAATGGGGTATTTGGCACTGACGTTCCACCCATTTGGAGGGCAGTGGGTATAATGGTGACAAGCATGAGTTTCAAGGCTAGACCATCTTCTTGCTTTATCTGTAACTGTGTCTGAGTGTATTTCTATAATTAATGAAATTCTCACTGAGGAGTGGGAAAATGGAGTCAGGAAAATGATAGCACTGGATGTGGACAAAACCCCACCGAGGGGACCTCCCCAAGTAGAATCCACCAGTAAAGCCACACCAAGCATGCCCCGTAATGTGTATATGAGGTCTGATGAGGCGGATTTCATGTCACTCAAACCCAGTTCACTCTGTTATTCTACTTCTAAAAAATCGTAGGGTTGGTCGATGCATCAGGAAAGCACTAGTGTCATAACACGGGCCAGAGATGCAACAGTTCAGGCAAAAATGAAACATGTACTTTTCTTCAATAATGAAAAATACAATGTCAAGAGGAACTCAAATAAACACACTAAGAGACATCTATTATTAATACATCAAACTCGGAGGAAAATGAGGACTGTAGAGATACAGAAAACAAAACAAAACAAAAGCCTGGGTTTGGGAGTCAGGAAAATCCAAGCGTGGGACTGAGCTCCACCACTGACTAGCAGCTCACTTAGCCCCTTTGGGTCTCAGCTCCTTGATCTCTGAAAACGTGTCTCCCTGCCCCATGGCTTGGTTGTGACAGGATTGAAGAGGACGCTCCTACAGCAAGCTTGGCACGTGCCTGAGTAATGTAAACACCGGTACTTTTATCAATACTCCTATCGCTAGCATCGGGGCTTCACGAGAAGAGCAAGTAAGAAGGAGGAGGAAAATCGGCGCGGCAGGAAGAATCAGGAAGAGGGACTTACAAGTGTCGTGACCACTCCCTCCCTTGTCACCAGGAAACTTGTGTTTTATCTGCTCAGCTCCTGAGGCCCTTGCAGGGTGAAAAATTGGAAGTGGCCTAGGGGAGCTAAATAGGTTTACATTCAAAAGGATGCAGAGGGCTTCCCTGGTGGCGCATTGGTTGAGAATCTGCCTGCCAATGCAGGGGACACGGGTTCGAGCCCTGGTCTGGGAGGATCCCACATGCCGCGGAGCAGCTAGGCCCGTGAGCCACAACTACTGAGCCTGCGCTTCTGGAGCCTGTGCTCCGCAACAAGAGAGGCCGCGACAGTGAGAGGCCCGCGCACCGCGATGAAGAGTGGCCCCCGCTCGCCGCAACTAGAGAAAGCCCTCGCACAGAAACGAAGACCCAACATAGCAATCAATCAATCAATAAATCTTTAAAAAAAAAAAAAAAGGATGCAGAGACAGTGACAGGGAACACATGTAGAGGGGAGAGGTGGTGAGAGAGGAATGGGATGGGAGCGGGAGAGCTCGGTGAGTGGGGAGGAGGAGACGAGAATATGTACAGACTTTATGGGGAAGGCGGCTGCCGCGGTGAGTAAGGCTTTAGCAAGATGGGTGGACAGCATCTTCTGGATGTTTTTTAGAGTCCAACCATTAGTATCAGTTGCTTATTGCTGTGTAAGAAATGATCCCAAAATGTGACTACTTATGATGACACACACTTAGGATCTCGCAGTTTCTGTGGTCAGGCATCTGGGCTCAGTGGAGCTGGATTCTCTGCTTAGGAGCTCTCACAGGCTGCACTCAGATGCCAGCAGGGGCTGGGGTCTTGTCTCAAGGCTGGGGCCGAGGTTGGTGGGGGGGGCAGGGAGGACCTGCTTCCCAGCTCACGTGGCTGTTAACAGGATGCGTTTCCTTGAGGGTTGTTGGACCAGGGGCCTCCGTACCTCACTGGCTGTTGGCTGGAGGTCACCCTCAGTGTCTGGCTACCAGGGCCTCTCCAATATGGCAGCTTCTTTATCAAAGCATATAAGCTGACAAGGCATTAGACGGAGTCTGCCAGCGAGACACCGTCACAATCTTTTGTAACCTAATCACGCAAGTGACATTCCGCATCACCTTTGCCACATTCTGTTGGTTAGAAGCAAATCACTAGGTCTTACTTACACGCAAGAGGAGGGGACCACGTGAGGGCGTGAACAGCCATGAATTGCACAGGTGGGGGGGCCCATCTTAGAAGCCCACCTACCATGGCACCTTTAACTCACATTTATTTCCAGTGCTCTTGCTTTGTTGGACCTGAATATCTTTTGAATATAGCATTGCGCCAAGACTGGCCGTAAGACTCATCAATTTTTTGGGTCTTATAAATGTAAAATTCAAAGCAGGACTCCTAAGCTATCTGACTGAGCAGGAACCCTGAGGAAGAAATCAGAGTAACTTTAGGAAAAATGATGGCACAGAACCCGCAACGAGCCTCCCTTCTAACTGCACACCCCCGATGACCGTACGCTAAGTCGGTATGGGTGAAAGTTTGCTTTTTCTTAATCCGCTGACTGCCTGCCATCTGAGCACTGATCACCCAACCTCACTACAGCGGGCCACTCGATCTGGGATCTAGATCCGTGTTGTTACGAGTAAGCTATTCTTTGTAGATTCTATATTTCCCCTTTGAGAATAATTTCTATCTTCATATTAATTTTTATTCTGTGTTTTCAACACGCATTTAGACTGAGCCCTGCGTGTGTCACTGGTGTCCGTGCGTCCAGTGTGTGTCCTTCCGTATCCGACTTGCCCGCATTGGACTCCTGTGTCGGCATCAGAGGGTCCCTGGGGATGATTTTAGTGAGGTGTGTGTTAGGAGCTTCTTATCCATGTTGTTGACCTAAAACAAACAGACCGCCAGATATTTCTCCAGCAAAGATGGGTTTATTGAGAACCAGCAGAGAATTGCTATTCAGGGTCAGCAGCCTTGGTGAACCACTTGCAAGTTCCTGCACAGCAAGGGAAGGAGACCCCTATACAGAGGGAAAAGGGAGGGAGGGCTGTAGTAAACAGAGTCCCTGGCTTTTCATTGGCTGAGCCCCCGCGGGGGGAGGCGGGGAGGAAGAGTCCTTCTTCTTCCTATCGGGCTCTGCTGTCACCACAGGGTGTGAGAGCTCCCCCCTTGCGGTCTCTCAACTCTATATGTTTATTTTTCTTTTTTCCTTCCGCCTCACCCCCGGGCTTGAGGGATCTTAGTTCCCCAACCAGAGATTGAACCCAGGCCCTCGGCATTGAAAGCGTGGAGTCCCAACTACTGGGACCTCCAGGAAATTCCTTCGACTCTGTTTATTGAGGTTTCTCTTTATTAATTTTTTTTACAGTGCAAATGCCTTTTTACTGCATTCACACATGGATAATTTGACCAACACTTTTCCCCCCTAACACCATAGGAACAGTTCCATTCTTATTAGGGTTTTGATCTTGTAAAGGAAAACCCTGAGGCAGCCTCACTTTTATTCCTTCTGTCCAACATTTATATGCTTCTTCCTCTTTTCCTTAAATTCTAATATTTCATTGACTCTGACTAGATATTGGTCTAAATTTTTTACACTATGTGCTCTTTTTACATGCAAATTCGAGTTTGGTGGGGGTTTTTGGTTTTGTTGTTTTCAGCTCTAGAAAGTTTGCTGTTTCATTATTGTTTTCTGATTACAGCCTCCCGGGGGCATGGACAGCACCCCGGGGAGTGTCTGGCCTCCCCAGTTCAGTAACTGTCTAATGAAGGCAGTTGTGACAAAGAGAGAAGGACGGTGCTGCCTTCCAGAAGGGACTACTGTCCTTATTTCTGCATGGAGCTGGCACCCTACTCAGGGGTGACAAAAACTGGCATCATCATGTGACCCAACGTCACACCAGAAGATGTGCTCGGATGTGCAGGGGATGCCAGCCCACAGCGTCCTTCACGGGGACCCCTGACACAGGCAGCTTGCTGAGTAACAACAGCACGGGTGACAATCTATCCTTTCACAAGGACGTATTAAAGTGGCACAAAGGAGCTTAAATTTTAAGGATTGGGCTCTCGGGCCAGCCTGCCTGGGTTTGAATGCTGTATCCTCTACTTATCAGCTGTGTGATTTTCGGGGAAGTTACTTAACCTCTCTGTGCCTTGGTTTCCTCATCAGTTTTAGTGGGAAAATAATAATCCATATAAATCATGAGAAGATTAAAGGAGCTGACACATGTGAAGAGTGTAGCACATAATAGGCATTATATAAGACAAAGCTGTTATTAGTTATTCTTGTCATTTTTACTATATAAATACACTATCAACATTTAAATAATTAGAAACCTTGTTTTGTTGGTTGGGGGAGAGGCTGACCTGGTGTTATTTTTATCATTGACGCTCATGAATAATTTCAAATGGTCTAGAAGTCACCCATCAACAACAGAATACTCTTGCATCCTGTGAGCCCAAAACAAAAACAAAAACAAAAACAAAAACAAAAACAAAAATCAATATGCTATGTTATTGTCCTAACACAAGAATGGCATTTGGCATGTTTTTAAAATTGTGTTTCAGCCTGCCTATCACCATGTTCAAATCAGTCCTAAGATGTCATTTTCAAGTTCTAAGTCTCTCTATGTTTAAAAAATTTTTTAAAATAAGAAGAAATAAGAAGTTCTCCTTATTAACACTGAATGAGAGAGGAACTAAATTGTTCATGCTCTGATGAGAATGTCCCAGAAGGCCCCGTACCAAACCCCAGCCATCTCCACTCTTGGCTTCCATCAATTATTCATTGTAATGATGAGTGTGACACTTGCAGAGGCTTCAGATATAAATGACACCATCTGGAGAAATCTTCTCAATTCTCATTTTGGCAAAAGTGCTAGAGTGGTACCTGCAAGAGTTACAGTGACCTGCAAGGGTTAATGTACACCATTGCCTCCACACGTCTTTCAACCCTAGAGAAGAAATGAGGTTTGTTTTGTTATCAGAATCATCCTGCTTTTCTAAGAAAGAAGCAAATGATGCCTTCCTCAGATTCACTAAACTAACATCAATTCTACAAGTTACACAACTGCAACAGAGTCGACCACATTTTTTGAGATTTGAATAGATGGGTAAAAACCAGGAAAATGGCAAAAGCCAACAGAGGCTCCTGAAGTCACCAATCCCATATATCCTACCCCAAAGAGTAGAGGCAAGAGACCGGAGGTAGAACTGGGGCAGGAGACAATGCTCAAAGGTCTGGAAGGAGAAAAGTGGGGAGTCCCTATGGTTCCTGGAACCCTATTATCTTTATAGGTGCCAAGAGTCACATCAGTTCTTTAAAAATTAATAATGGAGGATAGCAGCTTTGTTCCAAGTTTTAAAGAATTATAAATCCAAAGTCATAACCTTGGAAGAAAGTTCTTTACACTCTAAGATACTAATGAGCTAAAACTCCTATCATGATAAGCAGATTTGTCGGAGCACATATATAGAATAGATTAAGGAATAACCATTTTCTTACTTTCAGCTTAAGAATCTTCACACTGAAAAAGTCAGCTTTAGCAAGAACAGCTTCAAAATTAAATAGAAATAAAACCTTTAATTATTCATCCAACTCCTCAGCATTTCTCTGTTTCTTCTAAATAATACAATCAATGAGCATGTTTCAGAAGCTGAAAAAAAACTAAGGGAACCACAGTATGTAAAAATAAGTCAAATATACCTTTCTCCTTTTATTATCAAAGAATATTGACCATTTGAATGCACCCTTTCTTGATGTTAATTTATGTTTCACCATAGTCTTGATTTAAGAACAACCTGTTTTATTCTGTTCCCAGTAGGTTTGAGACCATCGGACTGGGAAAGATAGTCAGTTGCAGACTTAAGATCCCAGTGACTTTTTTAGTAAATCTCATTTGAGGACATTTCTGACTCTGGCAATCAGGAAAAAAGAAAAACAGAGAAAAAACTACAGATATATTTTAAATCACTCAAAAATCGAGCACAGATTTCTACATTTCTAAATAAATCCAAACAAGTACTGAAGATACCTGTGCACTAGCATGTTGCTTATCCACACAGACCTTGGAGAAATTTCAAATTTTGTCTTCCTTTGGTTTCTTATCTTCATAGAAAAGAAGCAAATGATGCCTTCCTCAGATTCACTAAACTAACATCAATTCTACAAGTTACACAACTGCAACATTTATGGAAAGATGAAAAGCAAAAGTTGATAACGTACCTGTGGAGGTTATCAGACAGGATTTGCTTTCATTCCAAAGATCCTACTCCTCTGATCTACTTGCAAAAGGAAGAGGCTTTTATAACTTGAGATTTCTCAGCCCCGCCTTCTTCTCTGAGGTTCTCTTAAGAGGAGGAGAAAAAAAACACTCAAGCCACTGAAAAACGACAGTTAACACCATGGCATACCGTAGCAGTGTAGCAACTGAATATGAGTAAAGAATGCATATTCATAGAACAGGGTATTTTAAATGCTCATAAAGTAAGAATACAAAATCCCCACTCTTGGCTTGCCAAATTGTATCAGAGTATTAAACATACTAAAGCTGAATTTCTACAACTTGTGGCACATTTTAAAAACCACAAATGAAATGGGAAATGCTCATTATGGAAAGTCATGATAAAATTAATTAATAGATTAAAAGCTTTTAATTAAGATTAGGAAAAAGTTGTTAAGTAGAGGAAATTTAACAAACATTGCTTTTTTGTCGATTTGGTTAACTTTATCCACACCAACATATATTCAGCATTGGGCTAGCTAGGCAGGGCTGAGGGGGGTGACCTGAAAACTCAGCAAGGCTGGCTTTATTAAATTATAGTTATTTCCATGCTCCCTTTAAACTACATTTTGTCTTTGTGAAAATCCCCCTAGGAGAGATAAAATAATAATCCCTAGTGGGCAATTTTTAGTCATTTTATTTAAATGATGTACCACAAGCATCATTTAAATAGTTTTGTTACAGTTAATGTTCCTTAATTATTGGCTATTATTTCTATTATGTATTCATATATGAAGTATATGTCTCAGGCAAGTAGAAATAAGATCGTATAATTTAAATTTTGATTATACAGTCAAACAAATGCAAAGAAGTTAGAGATTAAACATAATGAGAGTCAGGGGGCAATTTTGTAAAGGCAGAGGGATTTGGTCAAGATCTGTAAGGAGAGATAAGATGTAATTAATGATAATTACTCCTACAGAAAACATGTTCAATTCAGGGAGAAAACCCCTTCGACAAAGAAAATCTTTAAGAAAAAACTTAAGGTAAGATCACAAACTCAAATACTCCAAGAGTCAGACAGGTAGTGAAAATGAATGGAGTGACCAAGTGTGAGG
The DNA here is from genome assembly GCF_965194825.1 of Balaenoptera physalus. Lineage (NCBI taxonomy): Eukaryota > Metazoa > Chordata > Mammalia > Artiodactyla > Balaenopteridae > Balaenoptera > Balaenoptera physalus. The sequence continues at coordinate 132,484,539 of NC_138885.1, read as the reverse complement.
CAATAGGGAAGGGTAAGGACTGTGGAATATTGGAAACCTCAGGGGCTGCATCTCAATGAGGACCCATGTGAGAAGAGATCTAGCCAGAAACAGAGAGAGAATCAGAGAAATCTCAAAATTGCCCTGAATGTGGATTGTAGGACTAAAAAGTCCCATACCCTTACCCGCCGCAATTTCCTTCCTGGCCCCCCACCCCATGCATGCACATACACAGGGCTGTGGATCTGGTCCTCTCTGTCCTCAGCCTGCAATCTACACAGCATCCTTCCAGGTATTTTCAGAGATGCAAAGGTTTTGAAAAGCAGGACCTAAAGTTTAGTTTGAAAACCAAAATATGAACTGCAAAAGACCAGAAAGCTAGAAAATTATAGAGACTGAAGTACCAACTGCACACTGATCTGCTATGGAGGAATACTCCTTGTGGAAGGTGGCAGAGCAGTGAGTGATCCCAGGCTGGCAGAAAGAAAGCTGAGAGCCGAGGAGGGATGAGCACAGAGGTGGGGATGAGAGAGATGGGGAGAAGGGAGCATGATCTCATCAGGTGCACCGTCGTAGAACCATTGCACATGGTGATTTAGAGCTGTGTTTACAGGGGAAGATTCAAAATACATCTCACCAAGTGAGGAGGAGAAGGTGGAAGTGGAGATGGAAATAGAGATGTATAGGTAGAGATACAGGTATAGCTACAGATACAGATGTATAGGTGTAGATACAGAAGTACAGAGATAGATATAGCATAGATTTGTATGTATAGGTATAGATGCATAGGTATATAGCCTACAGCTTTGCCATTTTATCCAAGGCTTAACAAAATGACCAAATTCCTCTACGGAGGCAAACGTAATTTTTTAAAGAATGTTTAAATACTAGCTTGTTGCATTCTCTTTCAGTGCCAGCAGGTGGCTTCTCTGAGCAAATTCAGTGGCCGCAGGAGAGACATTTTCAATCACCTTTATCCCTAAAGCAGGTTTAACAGGTGAACAATGACGTCGGCCTGGCCTGGCCCTTCAGAGCCCTCTTGGCCCCAGAAGAGTAAGCAGAGCCCGTCAGCTCCACGTGGAGACTGAATTCTCAGCTTTGCTTCCCTATTTTTTGTGCTGTGAGAAAACATGTCAAAATGGAATGACCTGGAAGTGGACGGGTGGTGGCGATTGAGTAGCAATGTGGATGCACGTAATGAATGCCGCTAAACTGGATGCTTAAAAATGGGCAAGATGGTAGATTTTATGTTATGCGTATTTTGCCACAATGAAAAATAGTTTTTAAAAATATTGAATGAAATTGGCTCTGAGCTTTTGCTAACTGTGGGAGCTCGAAAAAGCTACTCAACCCCCGAATCCCAGCTCCTCCTCAGCCATGGGGGATCCTAACGCCTGCGTCTCAGGCTGTGTCAGGATCTGGGGGGGAAACTGAAAGGACAACCATGGCAGATGCACCAACCGTGTTAGCCTCTTCCTCCGACTTCTTTTGTCCCCCCAGCTCAGCATCCCTGTGTCTGGGCTTCCACTTTGCAGATGGGGCAGGGAGAGGGCGCCTTTCTTTCTGTTGCCCGGCGCCCACTGAAACAGGAAGATGAGCCCCCGCCTGCTTCCACCGGTGTTTCCCTTCGTGGCCCATGACCGCCTGCATCGGCCTTTCAGGGCCACAGGTTGAAAATGATGGCCAGGCCCCAACCTAGACATGTTGAACCAGGAATCTGATGTTTCTCAAGTTCGGCAGTTAGACAACCTCAGCTCTGAAGAAACAAGTGCCAGCTGAAAAAACGCTGTCACCCGGCAAGAACAAGGTAAAAACACAGCCAGCTGGGTGGTGGTGAGTGTGCTGCCCTGGGCACAGGGGCAGCCGGCGGAAGCCGGGCAACCACACAGAGAAGTGGTCACACTCTGTGGGGGACCCCCAATGTCACCCCCAAAGCTCGTTGTCTACAAGGGAAGGAAAAGGTCAACACATGCACTTTTCACCCAGAGCTTGGATTCTTTCTGCTATACTGGCTGTCTACTTACTATACATTGTATAGTATAATATATATATGTATATGTAGTATACATATATATATGTGTAGCATATATATATATGGATAGCATATATGTATACAGTATAGTATAGTAAATAGCCCATACAGACTATATACAGTATATATACAGTATATACTATATACTGGCTCTGAGCTACTGCAGACCCCATGGGTCATGGGAGAGATTTCCTGGCCATTTGTGCCCCCAAAGAACCCCTCTTGAAAGTAGGGCTGTCCTGCCCCCTCCGGCACACAGGTTCCCTATAGGAGACACACCCAGGCCACGAACTGGAGCCCAGACGTCAGCAGGTGTCAAGGGCCTCGCCCTGGTTCCCTTCCATCTCCCCAACGTGCTCCTTCTCTAAACTCCCAGCTTCCTTGTCCGCTGGGGCCGCCTCCTCTCCGGGCACTCGGGCCGTCTCTCCCCCCCGCCTGAAGACTGGGCACAGCTATGCATGGCAGCACACCCCCCGACTGAGTTTGCTCCACTTGAGCTGGTTGGAAGGACACGGCCTCTGGCCCAGTGCAGGAGGGCCCACTGGGCATTACATGAAGAGGCCACCCTTCATGCAGAGGCTGCGCTGGTGAATTTCCATGAACTTGCCTCCTCCCCTGACCACCTGCATGAAGCTGGAGTCCCAGGTAGACCCTGGCCCTGCCTCAAACTTTTATGTACACATGAACCACCTGAGGATCTTGTTAAAGGTAGATTCTGGTTCAGCACATATAGGGCAGGACCTGGGATGCTACATCTTTAGCAGAAAGAACCAGATGTCTGCCAGCACCATGGTCAGCTTCAAGACAAGCAGCAATAAGAAAGGTAGGAACCAGAAAAGAGGTCAAGATAAAGTGCCACCCACCTGAAGATGGTCCATCAGGTGAACCCAGGAACCATGTCTGCCTAGGGGAGAAGGAACGCCTCTGGACTTGGTACACTTCAGACATCTCCCCAGCCCCCCGAACTCGGCTCCCTGTGACAGAATCAGATGTAGCCGGCTCGCTGAGGCACCAGTCTCTCCTCTGGTCTCAAGTGAGAGACTCCTGTTCTAGCCGTGTTCAAGGTATCTGAACATTGGCCAGCCTCAGCCTGACTTGTCCCAGGCCACTTAAACTTCACGTCTTCCCAATTCCCTTGTAGGTGACCTGACAAGGGAACTGTGGGGCTTGACACCTCTTTAATTTTTTTGTGTTTTTTTTTTTTGACACCTCTTTAGAGATCAGAGTTTTGTTGAGTGATTTGATAAGAGGTAGGAGCTTAAAACTCTTTCATGCTCATGGCTAGCCATCTTCAGTTATGCCAGACATAAGAGGCTAAATGAAACTCCTCAATGATTTTTCTATGTCAGCCAAGTTGCTTTTCATGTGATAACCAACAGTGGGACTGGAAACAAGAATGAACAGTAGTTTTTATAGACAAAATAAAGATGGAGATAAAAATAGAGATAGAGACAGGTAAAGAGATGGAGATGGAGATGATGGGGAAGGAGACAGGGATGAAGATGATGGAGATGGGAATGGGGATGAGGGTGAAAGTAGAGAGAGACAGAGATGGAAATGGAGATAGAGATGAGATATAGAGATAGAGATAGAGATAGGGAGAGAGAGAGAGAAAGAGAGGGAGAGAGAGAGAGAGATGATAGAGGTACCAAAGTGAAAAGGACCAAGAATAACTCAGACTCAGAGATCAAGTATTTGATATTCACCAACATAAATGTAAACAATGACAATTTTCCTTATGCTTTTATAAGAAATCTCTCAGAATACTGTAGCCATCAAGCACTCCCCCTCTGGAAGATGGGTCAGGATTAAAGCTCAGGCTCCAGGGCAAACTTGGGCAAGGTCCCGACCTCCCTGACCTAGTGTCCTCGCCTCTAGCACCACCTGTAAAGCTCTCAGCTCAGATGCCATGATGCAGGGTAAAGAATGGGTGAATGTAGAGTGCTGCTGAGAGGGTTAAGCTCCTTACACAGGACGTTCTGCTCTCTGACAGTAGTGCATAAACACTCCATGACTATCAGACAAGCTTGTCAACGATGCTGATGTACAGGAATTAGAAAGAGGATGATGAGACTTAAAGTACATCATTTCAAAGAGCTACAGAGGAAACTGCCTTTTAAAATCTGCAATTCGAGTAGATAAAGCAAATGGGATGGTGAGATGGAAGGGTGTCTTTTGAGGAAACGTTTTTGCCCCGATTCCAGCCCAAGTGTGCTTCAGCTCCTGAGTGCGAGAGGAAATGAAACTACCTTGTATATTGAAAATTCACACAGTGGACCATTTGGCCCAGATGACCCTGCTCCATCCCATTTTAGAGCTCCGGACAATACGAAGCCATTTCTTTCCTTTTACCCAAATTACCGAAACTTTGCTTGAGGAGACAAAGTAAGTTCAGAGTGATTTCTGACCACTATAATGTGGTCATGAGAACAGCGTGAGAATAAAAACACATTCCAGGCCCACTTGGATTAGCAGATCTGCTTTGTCTTCTCTCTGCTTTGGGGGATGAGAAACCCATCCCAAGACAGAAAGGATGATTGAATGTTACTTAAAAGCATGATGGCTACGGGCGATGAAATGTAATGGAAAGAAAGAACATGAAAACAGCGGACAATTAGGATTATTAGAAGAATTACCATCACACAGAGTGGTCCCTGAGTGGAAAAGGGTTCAAATGTCAGAAACAAAAATAGCCAAGCGACCCCAAATGATAACTGAATATTTGTCCCAAAAGTACCCTGACGGGACAGACATTTTTCCAAGGTGAGAGCGAGCACCACAGTTTGCTGACCCCTAGAAGCCCCATCCAGCGAACCAGGATGGCTGGCTGCCAGGATCCGGGCTAGGGGCTGCAAATTCAAACACACTGAATGAAAAGACTGGGCATGAGGAATTCAGTCAGTAAGAATTGTGCAGAAGAAACTGGTGTCTGATGTGGGATTCTGGTCAGTTGCAGCGAGGCAGTCCATCCAACGACCAAGGACAGGATTTCTGTTAAGCGTTTCTCCTTTTATCCATTCTGTAACAGTGACATCTCAGGTAGGAAAGTATTGGACCATTCACCCAATAAAGAATTCCTAATTTTGAACAAGTTTACCATCATAAACTCTCTCTACAATTAAGTGCATGTGTATACACTCACCTGTGACAATGGCTAACATTTATGGAGGGCCCGTTCTGTGTCAGGCACATGGTGCTTTACATGTGCTGACTCACGGAACTGCCCAGCAAACCTGCAAGGAGGTCCCAGGTACCAGGTATATTTCTTTATACTATCACGAACCCCATTTTACAGATAATGCAACTAAGGCACAGACAGCTTAAGTAACTTGCCAAAAGTTACATAACCAGCAAGTGCTGGAGCTAGCTTTGGAATCCAGGCTGTGTGGTTCCAGAGTTCTTCTGTCTGACTTTTCTGTTACAGGCACACGTGCAGGTGTACACACTCGCGAACACATACCTACACACACATAGATACGTGCACACACACCAACACATACCTACACATACACACACACACACGCCCTCAGAGTTACTCAGCGCAGAGGCACAGAGAGGCAGGTTGGCCCTAATAAAATGCAAAGGAAGGTCAAGGCTGTCCCAGCCATGTTTCTGTGGGACAAGTTATGTTTTCAGGAATTTCCAAGGACTGTCCTCGATGTCTCCACTTACGTGTCTCATAAGCGTGCCCCAACCATAGTGTTTGAGTCCTAACCACCCACTCCCACCGAACCCTTAACCTCTGCCCTCCCCAGAGCAGCTCATGGTCCCCTGGCGTTGTCCTCCACCCTGGTGTTCACCCTGGAGTCATTCCCGGATCTTCTCTTCCCCCCCGCCCCGTGACCCAATCCACCCGTAATTCCCGTCGGCGCTGCCTCTAATTCCAATCCTGTGAACCCCAAACCCGGCCACTTCTCTGATCCCTGCTGCTACCTCCTGCATCCAAGGCTCCGCCATCTCTCTCCTGGAAGCTGATCTTCTGCTTCCCTCTCTGCTCCCAGGATCCATTGTCCACCTCTCTTCCAAAGCCATCTCATCAAAGCCCTTGTCAGATCGTATCTGTCCCCTCTTTACACCCATCAGGTGGCCTCCTGTTGTAATCAGGATAAAACCTGCGCCCCTACAATGGCCTGGGGCAACCGCCAGCCTCAGCTCCCAGCCTTCTCCTTCTTGTCTATCTCAGGCTCTTGGTGTCTTCCATCTGCCATGTCTAGAACTCTCTTCCCCAGATCTTCCAGCATGTGGCTGCTTCAAGGATGCATGGGGTGGAGGTTAAGAGCTCAGGCTCCAGAAGGGCACTGCCGCCACTCTTGCACCTGTGTGACCTTGGGCAGGTTTCTTAGCCTCTCTGTGCCTGTTTCTTCACCTAGAAAATGCTGAAGATAATCATAGTATCTGCCCAGGGTTCTCGTTAACCCATGTGAAGCACTCAGAGCAGTGCCTTTCTCAAGCAATGTTCGCTGTGGTTATTATTATTAGCATTATTAATAGCAAGTCAGTTGTGAGCTTGGACTCTGGAGAGTCAGACCACCACTCACTACTGGCTGTGTGACCTTAGCCAAGTTACTTGACTTCTCTGTGCCCAGTTTTCTCATTTGTAAGATGGAGATAATAATTATACCATCCTCATAGATGTTTTGTGAGGCTTTTATTAGTTAATACCTGTCACACACTCAAGATAGTACTTGGCACCCAGTAAGCATACAGAAGTGCTCATCATCATAATCATTATATTCTTAATAGCATTCTCTTCCAGGTCTCTGTTCAACCACTCCCTCGTTCGAGAAGCCCTCCCGGATCCCCAACACCGATCACTCTGTGTCCTATCGCCCTGTCTTGTTCTCCATCGCTGCATTGATCGCCACTTGCCATGAGATTGTGCTGCTCTGTGTTATTGATCACCTCTCTCTCCCTCCAGCCTTTATTCAGCTTCACCGGGGAGGCAGCAGCCTTGTCTTTTTCACAAGCGTTTCCCCAGGGCCTGGAGCAGAGCCTAGCACATGGTAGGACTCGATAAAAGCCGAATGAACAACATAGGTCACAGACGTCAATTTTTCATGTGCAGAAATGCTCCACTTGTGCGAGGTCCCTCTTTGTTCCCTGGGATTGTTATTCTGCTGCCCAAGTTTGTGTCCAGTCATCGCTGCACCTCAAACCTTAATGGGAGGTCTCGACATCGTGCTGTATGTTCTGCAGTTCTCACGTGGCTGCCACCGACCAGAACTCCCTGTGGTTCAATGGCAAGTCTACCTTGGTGCCTGAGCGCAGACACACCCTCTCATATTTACCCTCTCTCCCCTCTCTCTTTATTCACTAATTTATTTCTTTATTCATCATTTGATGCATTCATCAGCTTGACAATAACTGAGCACCAACCCCATACTGGCCTAACGCTGAGCACCGAAGTCACCTAGGCTAGTACAACCTGCTACCTGCTTATAAGCCTCGCAGCATGGTCGAGGTCAAAGATGCAGAAATGGATAACTGAAATACCCGAAGGGGAAGCAACATAGCCCAGGGGGATGAGAAAAACTGCCTCTCCATCACATTCCTACAGGAGCAGGAACCAAACACGGGATGCCCATCAACAAACAGATGGCTGGAGTTTAAAGGTGGTAGTTGGGCTGAGGGAGAGGAGGTTGAACAGGTCTTTTGTGAGCCTGGAAGACAAGTTTGGAATTTATCTTGCGAGCATGCAGGCACTGAAGAGCTTTATCACAGGGTCATCTCCAGAACTGTGTTTTACAAAGATCATCCTTGAGTCTCCCCAGTGGTCAAGTGAAGAATGAAAACAAAGAAGCAAATTGGTCCCAACAAGAGATGAGGAGAGTGATGGTGATGATGAAGAGGAGGGATGGGTTTTATAATCTTAGAAGTTCTGGATGGGAGGATATAAGAGAGAGGAGGAATCAACCAAGCTGTACAGGTCGTGCTTGGGGAGTTACATGCGATTACTTCTAATTCACTACCACTGTGTTCCTTGCAATTTCAGTAGAAACCCTCTTGCAAACACCATCAGAGCTAGTAGTAGGGTACAGTTTCTTTGAAGAGCAGCAAAAATTTAAAGACTCTTGAGATGCATTCAATTTAAAATGCTATGGTAAATAGAATCACGACCCCCAAAGATGTCCACGTCCTAATGCCCAGAACCTATGAATACGTTAGATCACATGGCAAGGAGGAATTAAGGTTGCTAGTCAGCTGACCTTAAAGTAGGAAGATTTTCCTGGATTATCCCAGGGGGCCAATGTAATCACAAGGGTCCTCTTAAGGAAAGTCAGTGTCAGAGGAAGAGATGTGATGATGGAAACAGGCAGAGAGATGCTACAAGGAAGAGACTACGCGTCAAGGAATGTGGGCAACCTCTCAATGCTGGAAAAATCAAGGAAACAATTCTCCCTTAGAAACTCCAGAGAGGAACACACCCCGGCCAACATCTTGATGCTAGCTCCGTGGGACCCATGTTGGACTTCTAACGTACAGAATCGTCATACATGAAATTTATGTGGTTTTAAGCCATGAAGTTTGTGGTAAGTTGTCACAGCAGCAATTGAAAACACATATAGTTCCATAGAAAGAGCAACTCTTAATTCTCACATTTACTTCTCATCTATTTATGGAGTATTTAATTAATTTACATCATTATAACATCAAGTAACACTGGCAGAAACAGTATTCGGGAACAAACACGTCCAAGGCTGGTTTCATCAGCTTCCTTTAGTGGTGAAAGGAGAGGTTCAAGGTCCTTCTAAAAAGTGACTTAGGAGCAGCAAGGATTTGGTATGACCTGGGCCAAATCCGGCAGATTTTACAAAGCAGATTAACAGCACCAGTTCACATCTGGTGACTCAATGGAAACCAATTAAGAACACTTCCACAGTACTTTTTATTGGTTGACTCTGCTATTATTACTTTTATTGGTCTTTATTACATTAATTACAATAACCAAGATGGAAAATGTGGTAGAAGTCCAGGCAACATGGTTACGTTTTGTTGGCATGAGTATGACTTTGTCAAAGGATGCCAGTGAATGGGTCAGAAACTGATGCCTGAGCGCCAGCTTTGGTGCTTGCTCTGGAACTCACAGCCCTGCTCTGCCCATCAGTGCTCTCAGCCGTGGGCAAAGCAGTAACCCCTCCCTGCCTGGAGGCGGCTGCCTCAGAAGTCGATTTTCCATGTGTGGAGATGCTCTATTTGCGCCTGGTTTCTCTTTGTTCCCTGGGGTTGTCCCGCTGTTGCCCAAGTTCATGTAATAAAGCACCCGGCTCGCAGTGATGCTAAATCAGGCTTAGCGGAAGCCACAGCAGGCAGCTCTCCCAGCGAGCATCAGGGGACGCGAGGAGGGGCCCAGTGCTACCTGAATCCATATCCAGGACCCTCGGGACGGAGGAGGCTGGAGCCACAGAACACAGTAGAAGAAAGCCTTGTACTTTCTGTTGAATATATCATCTTTGATCAATTGGAGACTGCGGGTTAAGGATCAGCTCCAATGTATACATCTTCAGCCTTTACCCAAAAAGTTACAGCTCTGACAACAAGCAAGACTGAACGCGTATAAACATGGAGTTCTGGGAACCGTAGGTGCACTGGTGTGTGTTTTGAACTTTTCTGGCCCCCGACTAACTTTTTCCTAATCCTGGAATAGAATCAATCATCCAGGCTCAAATACGTTTGATGTTTTCTTGTTTATTTTCCCATGAACCCCAAACAAATGGAAAATTAGTTCCTGTGTGATGTGATATCTCAGGTGCGAACAACCTTAGGCCTTAGAGAGGGTGACAACATAACACCTGTGCCTCCCATGCTTCCTGGCACAGTCGGTGCCCAAGAAAAGTTGGTTGATTGATTGATTGATTGATTGATTCAGTCATCTGCATATGACCAGGGCCACTTCGGATGGCCAGGCTGCACACTGTGATGTGAAACTGAGAGCAAACACAGGCTTTCTGCCTATGCTTCCACCACCTGTAGAACCTGAGGCCCTTTCCTACCTTGGAAGGTAAGAAGTCTCCTTTGCCAGGAGACTCTTGCCTACAAACAACTCTATTTCTAGGTTCAAGTAACAGAAAGTCATCAAAGTTGGCCGAACAACAGGCCCCATTCTATTCATGCTGCAGAATGGAATGGAAATGCATATGAGTACTTTTCTTCACAGCATGATTCTTTTTCCTTGAAGGAGATTTCCTTCTCTCTGTGTCTGTCTCTATCTCTATCTGTCTCTCTGTCTCTCTCTCTCTCTCTCTTTCCTAATTCTCCTTTTATACTTTCTCTTTCACCAATGGACCAGGATTCTTGGTAATTCCAGTATAAGCACTGAGCCCAACCACTGATACTCAGACTTGGAAGTTGCTAGATCTTGCTCTACCTTCTGTGGCATATCTATTATATTAAAGACTTGGAAAATTTTTGTTCACCAGATCTCCTTTGAAAGAGATCTGTGTATCAGTTTGAATTTCTGCTGCAGATAAATGAAAGCCCAACCCAATACAAGTTAGCTTAATAAGGGATTTATTAGCTCAGAAAACTAAAAGTAACAGGGTCATGTGGTCTTAAGGAGCAGTTTGGTCAGGAGCTCAGATGACATCACTAGGACCTGGCCTCTGTATTTCTTGGGTCCAGCCTTCTCTATCTGGGCTTTGTTCTCAGGCATGTTTTTCCACTCACGATTGCAGGATGGCCTGAGAAGCTCGGTCTAACATCATCTCATGAACAAGGAAAACGGGGGGAAGAGTGCCCACTTCCCAGACCACACAAACAGAAGTCTCAGAATTGGATCTTCAGGTCTCTGATTGGCCTGACGGAGGTCATGAGTCTACCCTAAGCAATTACTGTTATCAGCAAATACAACTCACTGATTGTCTTGAGCCCACATCACAAGGCCATCCCTGGGGATGGTGTAGAGCAGGGGTCACAGAATGGGAGCTGGTGGACTGAACACAATCCAGATATATATTTTGTTAGGGCAGCAGAGTGTTTTAAGATTTTTTATTTGAACACCTTTGTCTGATGCCTCCACGCTCCAATTTCCTATAGATCCTCCTACTTTCTGCTCAGCCTGATATCACTGCCTGGGCCTGGCAGATAGTTGAGTTTGGACACTATTTTAGATGGAATTCAAGAATTCAGTGTAGCAGAACTAAATAAACTTTGAGGGCCAATTTCTTTTATGTTCCCAATACTTAGCACTGTGCCTCATATAAAGAGGGCCATGAAAAATGCTTGCTGAATTATATTCGTCAATCTACCAATCAATAAATGAAAGGTACCTTCTTAATTGGAGAGTCTATGGGGATTAGTTCCAGCTTAATCAAACATCAAGCATGGGCCTCAGGGAAACCTCTATCCCTCAGCAGGCTACAGGGAGGATAAAATGGGGATGTGTGTGTGTGTGTGTGTGTGTGTGTGTGTGCGTGTGTGTGTGCAAAAGTTCCTAGAGGCTATTTCTGGAACAGTCAGGGCAGGCTAACTGCTGTGACAAGCAAACCCTCTCTCTGAGGATTCATGCCAAAAAATGTCTATTTTTTGCTCACGTCCAAGTTGAATGTTGGTCTTCAAGAGGCAGCTAGCCACATGGTGTTCAAGGACCGGTCTCTTCCATTCTGTGGCTCTGCATCCCCTTGGAGTCCTCTGTAAGGTCACCTGTCAATCCAGCAGACAAGAAGGAAAGTGGGAAATCACGAGGCTGTGCCTAGAAGTGACAAATATCACTTCTAACGACATTGCACTGGCCAGAATGCAGGCTTGTGGACACACCTACCTTGAAGAGAGGCTGGGAGGTATGGTCTAGCTGTGTGACCATGAAGAAAAGAAAATGAGGTCTGAGAACAATAAACCAGTTTCTACCAGAAGCTATAAAGCAAATGAAGTATCTTATTTACTTTGATCTTTATCTCAGTGGCCTCAGTATGACATTTAATGCTTCATGGCAAAAATCAAGATAAGAAAAATTCCCCTTTTCATCCTAAGCTACAAAAGGTTCAATTTCCCAGGCCAATCAGGAGAAAAAGAAGAAAAATGAGGGGGTGGAGGGAGGAAGAGGAGGTGGAAGAAGAAAGAAAAGAAGAAATAAAAGTGAGTTTACACCCCAAACACTTGTTTTCTGGAATTCTTGTTTGTTTGACCATTAGCCAAATCCTCAGGCATAGGTTATAATTATTGGATGTTGCCTAGCACATGGTTTCACTGGTAGGGAATCATTTTTAATGATAGGAAATAGGACTTTCCAATGTGTAATATTTAACAGAAAATTTGCAATTTGTATATTTAAAAGCACATCAAAAGAAAAACGCTCTATGAACTGGTTCTTCATTGGTAAGTTTGATTATTAAAACTCTCATCGTCCTTTCATGATTTGCCAAGCTTTCCGAGACCTTTTGACTTTTATTGCTCTCCTCATATGATACATCTGGATCCGTGGGCACGTGCACACTTTGGGAACAGATCCTTTCTCATTACCAATTTCGATGGTCTTCACTGATTTTCAAATGATAACTTTTAGCCATTATACCAAAAGCTTTAGATATTTCCGTTCATTTAATCCTCAAAATCACCCTTTGGAATTGGTATTATTATTCCATTTCACAGATGAGGAAATTGAGGCTCAAAAATATGAAGTAACTTGCCCAAGTTTAGCTAGCAAGTGTCAGAGCTAGGAATCGAACCAGTCAGTCCGCCTCCAGAAACCATGCTCTTAATAACAAAAAGTCAGTTTCCAGATCAGAACTGGGTCTTTGTTGTTATTGTTTTGTCCGAATGATTGTTTTGGCAAAGTTAATTCAGAACCCTAGCTGAAACTTCAGTCACTGCCTAAAAGGTTCATTTCATTGTGGAATCATATGTCTACACCAGACCCAATGGAACCCTCAGTTGGCTGGGCTGTAAACTTGCTTTCATGACAACCGTGGACCTGGCTTCTGCTCCTACAAACTTCTGAAGCAATGACATTCCCCCTGAGGCTCTGGGGGTGCCACACTCAGAACAAACAGCAGCTGAAGTGTGCCCGCAGGTGTTCCCAACCGTCCCAATCTCCCTCTTTGCTGTCGCCATTCCAGGTCAGACAGTCAGGCAGAATCAGAAGGTGAGAAAGGAACACCCAAATCACAGGCTTCTCTGATGCCCGTATTGACAGAGAAGCTCCACCACTGAAAGCAGTTGAAAGCAGTTATTGAAAGCAATTTAAACTCTAAATACGTGGAATTTTAGAGAAAAAAAAAACTGCAATGAAAAGACACTTTTATGAAAAATATATGAGGTTGCTTCCAGTAATTATAGATCAGTGCGGATATGTTTCTTTCATTGGCCATTAATTTAAATCAATTATTTATCAAGTCCTGTGATGCTGTGTGTTAGAAACCACTTAGGACTGGCTGCTTTAATGTGTTCTTTAAAGGGACAGATTATAGATTCCACTTCAAGGGTTTCTTTTCCTATGACTGACATGGAAAGGAAGAATACGCTGTTGGGATCAAAACTCACTGGGTCCTTGCAGTGAGGTTACTTCCTCTGCCCCCCCCCCCACAAAGTTACGGTGAGAATTTTTACAACTTTTTTTTCCCACTAGCTTCTCTGATTACAGAGATGATGCTATACTTAAGAAGAATATCCTTGGTGGTCCGACACAATGGGCCTCTTAGGAATTGTCCTAACGTAGGTATGTTCCCGATTAGGTGACTCATTGGGTGTTGTGGCCACACACACAATTATAAGATCAGAACTTTTCCTGATTTCTTCATGACATCTGGTCAACCCCCTAGGCAACACGAATTCAAAATTCAGGTCCAGCTGATGAGATTTTATTCTCTTTCCTTTTTACTTTTGTGCTGTTTCCAGATCTTGGCTCTCTAATGATAACAAAGGTGCCTGCTCTATACAGAACAGAAACTTCTTGAGTGTCAGGGAAGAAGAATTAGGAAAAAATGGTGAAGACGGCTCCAGGATAGAAGCAGTAGCATTGGCGACGTTAGGGAAGATTGCTTTAACTTCAAGATGAGCTCAGTTGCCTCAGACTAGTTCAGACTAGTTGCCTTCAGCCTCCGGGCTGTTATTTGCATACCAGGGAGCTGGCCAGTGCATCTCTCCTCTTTCACACCTGCCTTTGATCTCATGCTCCCAGCAGGCTGAGCGACCATCAGTGCCCCCCCCGCCTCGTGTGCCTTCTCTCCTCCATGCTTTGCCTGTTGCCTTGCTCTCGCACCCGGATGTTTTCTCTCCCACCTTCTACGCTCAGCCTTGAAGATCCAAGTCAAGCACTTCCCATTTCAAGAACCTTTCTCAGGTGGCACCATCCACTTCCTGCCCTTTGCTCCTCTGCGTCCTACATCACAAGGCCATAACTGCCACTTCATTTGTCAGGGTCCCCCCTGTCTTGTGAATTCCAAGAGGATGCAGATGATGCTTTCTGCATCCTGGCGTTCTCAGGGCATTTTTGTGTTCTCAGGGCAGTCAGGTAGAGAGTGATTGGTTTGTGCTGCTTAATTCATGAATCTCACAAAAAACGGGCAAACCAGCCAACCCTGGGCATATCTAGGGGAACCTGTTCCTTGTTGACAAGCTCAGAAATGCCTCATCAGTTTCAAATCTCAAGATTTGAATTCTTTTCTTCCGAATGATTCACACCTTAGACTCCCCCTACAAACATTCTAAACTGTGATTTCATTTCAAATTTAGATAGTTGGTAAAAAAAAAATAACCCACTAAAAGAGGAGTGGCCTTGAAGACCTTATTCACAGAAAAGGATGAAGAAGCTGGTATTGGTCAGATCATAGGTTTCATTCAGTAAAAGAATAAGACTGGGGCTTCCCTGGTGGTGCAATGGTTGAGAGTCTGCCTGCTAATGCAGGGGATGCGGGTTCGAGCCCTGGTCTGGGAAGATCCCACATGCCGTGGAGCAACTAGGTCCGTGAGCCACAATTACTGAGCCTGCGCGTCTGGAGCCTGTGCTCCGCAACAAGAGAGGCCGCTATAGTGAGAGGCCCGCGCACCGCGATGAAGAGTGGCCCCCGCTTGCCAGAACTAGAGAAAGCCCTCGCACAGAAACGAAGACCCAACACAGCCAAAAATAAATAAATTAAAAAATATATATATATAACAAATGTTCAAGTACAATTGGTGTCTTAAAAAAAAAAAAAGAATAAGACTGTAAATGGGAACTAATATAACCAGAAATAATAACTTCTCATGTTTAAATAGTTCTTTATCAGTTATAAAGTACTTTTGAATATACTGTGCCTTTTTATTTACCCATAATTCAGTTAAGTGCCAGACTAGATAAAATTAAGCCTAAGTGTCCAGCATATCAGTATAGTATATAGGCCATATCAATCTTGTTTAAGAGGGTCTTCTTTAAACCCAGACTGCCTTGTTCCAATCACATTCAACACAGACTAGCTGTGTGACCCTAGTTGCCTAACCTCTCTGTACAAAGAAGATGACAATTGAATCTCCCTTCTAGGGTCATCGTGAGACATAAAAGAAGTTAAGACTGTGGTTCTCAATCTGCGCTGTATATTGGAGCCATCGGGGAAGCTTTTTAAAAATGCTAATGCCCAGGTCACTCCAGACCGATGACAGCAGAATATCTGGGTGGTGCCTGGCCATCCAGACATCACTATTGTAAAAGTTTCCCAGGTGATTCTAATGTGCAGGCAGCATTGAGACCCACCAAATTAATGATGAAAATCACAGGGCCAGGCACACTATGTATTGTTCGGTACATATGGCCTTTCTTCTTATTTTATGTGCAGTTCCCAGCTGGTTCACCTGCAGCTTCATGGGATGGGGCTTCAGGATAACTTTTGATTTCCACTTTACTGATTTTCCTTTTATCTTAGCTATTCTTGTGGGAAAGCTCTTTAAATATGCTGCATATTTTCCCACGGCCTTTTTTCTGTTAATAACTTTAAAATTTACACAGGAAATTAGAAATTAGAAAAGAGTTGTACACAAAAACACACTATAATCCTATAGTCCCACGCTGAGAAAAACTATTCACATGTTGTCGGACACAAGTCCAGATTTTAGTAAATATGTATAGGTTCCAAAATTAGATCATTTGAGGTGCACATTTTATAACCGGCATTTTTCACTTTAACATTTCATGAATATTTTATGTCAATAAATATATTTCCTAAGATTTATTATTCTATTTTAGAAACCACCATGATATATTTAACCATCCCTCCTTCTTTTTTGGACAAACAAGCTGTTTCCAGTTTCTCTACATCATTGAATGAAGGCAATAAGCCTTCATTCAATGTGTTTATTCATTCTTTCACTTAACAAATATTACTAAGTGTTGTCTTTTGCCAGGCATTGTTGAAAGTAATAAAGACACAGCAAGGAGCAAGAGAAATCCCTGCCATCCCTTCTGAAGGGGGAAGAATGAGAGTAAACAAACAAATAAATACATAATACGTTGGGAGGTGACAAGGCCTAAATGGAAAATCTAATGAGGGCAGGGGGGAAGTCGGTATGTTATTTGGGTGCATGGCGGAGGAGCTGATACTGGAGCAGAGAAGTGGACAAGGTGAAGGAGTGAGCCCAGCAGACACGTGGGAGAAGAGCATCCAGGCAGAAGGAATAACGCTGGCAAGACCCCAAGGTGCTAGAGTTACATCAAGAGGACCCCTGCGCCTGAAGTGGATCAGAAGGGGCAGAGAGATGGAGAAGCAGATGACACAGGACACTGGAGAATACAGTCTGTACTTGGGCTTTAACTCTGAGTGAGATGGGAGCATAGAGGGTTCCGAGCACAGGAGGGACACAACCTGAGTTGTGTTCTTCATAACTGTTGCTGTGTTATGTTGTGTTCAAATAACTGGCTGCTTGTGGAGGACGGGCAATAGGAAGGCAAGGGTAAAAGTACGGAGACCAGAGGGAAGGCAAATGCAAAATCCGAAGGTGGCTTAGCCAAGTGCAGGAAAGTGGAGATGGAGGGAAGCGTTTCTTGCAACCAAACCTTTGTTCACATCTTTGCCTTCTGTTATGAGTTGAATTGTGTCCCCGCGCCCACCTAAAAAAAAGAAAAAAATCATATGTTGAAGTCCTAACTTCCAGAACTTAGAATGTGACCTTATTTGGAAATGGGGTTGTTGTAGAATTAATTAGTTAAGATGAGGCCATACTGGAGTAGGGTGAGCCCTTAATTCAGTATGACCAATATCCCTATAAAAAGGGAAGATTTGGAGACAGACATGTACACAAGGGAGAAGGCCATGCAAAGATGAAGGCAGAGATCAGGTGATGTTTCTGTAAGCCAAGAAACGCCAAAGATTGCTACAAACCACAAGAGGCTAGGAGAGGAGCATGGAACAGATTTTTCCCTCAGAGCCTCCAGAAGGAATCAAAGCTACTGATACCTTGATCTTGGACTTCTAGCCTCCAGAACTGAGACAATACATTTCTGTTCTTTAAGCCACCCAGTTTGTGGTACTTTGTTATAGCAGCCCTAGCAAACTAATACACCTCCCTAGGAAAATTCCTACAGTAGAATTGCTATTTCAAAGGAAACATATATTAAGGTTTTTGATATACATTTCCATCCAGAAAGGTTGTACCTATTTACATTCCCAACAGCAGCATGTATAAGTGTCTATTTCATCATATTCTTACTAACACAGGAAATTAGAATTTGTAACATTTCACAGTGTAACAGATAAAACTATCTATTTTATTGTATTTTAATGTGCATTTTTTGATGATTAGAACCTGGATATTTTTATGTGTTCATTGATTATTTTGTGAATTACCTGTTCTCATCCTTTGCCCATTTTTCTACTGGCCTTCTTGCCTATCCTTACTGATTCCTAAGAACTCTTTATATATTAAGGATGTAAACCCTTTTAAGAAATAGACACACATACACACAAAATAAACAACTGCCTCTTCAAGTTGTCATTTGGCTTTTAATTTTTAATAGTCTGTATCTATGCTATTACAGTGACCTCTGACTACCTGTGGCTATTGAGACTTCAAATATGGCTAGTCCTACTTGAGATGTGCTATGAGTATAAAATACACACCAGATTTCAAACGCTTAGCATGAAAACAAAGAATATAAAATATCCTGTTAATAATTTTTAGTATTGATTGCATGTTTCCCAATGGATTTACTCTCTTAAATTTTCCCGGTAGACAATCATATCTTCTGTCTTTTCAAATCATCTGTCTTTTCTTTCCTGATGTTCAAACTCTTTTCTTTTTTACACTTAATACACTGGACAGCTCTTATTAATATTGAATTATAATGATATTAAGAGGCATCCTTTTCTTGTTCTCTGCGTAAACAGTTATACCCCTGTCATTTCATCCTCATCACATCTGCAGATTTCCTGGCTCCTTCTGGAACGCGCTGCCTTGGTGTTGCAGCTCTCTAGCAGCCCCAGGGCAACCCCACTGGGTTCTGTTTTGACTTAGCTCTAGTTATAGACAATGGGTGGAGGGAGGGGAGGGCAGCAGATGCTGGGAGAGCACGTGTTGTCTGGAGAGGATGACACCTCTGCATAGGCTCTGAGTAAGAGGGGGGTGTGCTAACTCTTATAAGGAGCAGTGGGCTATTTCTGAAGGGTCTGGGAGTTCCAGGTTGCTGGAGACACCAGCCTGGCTGTCCCCATCCTGTGTGTGTCGGGGTCTTGTTCTTTCCCAACCAGGACCCTGACCTGGCACAGCAGACCTGCCTTGCTCGGGCATTTCACCTTCTCTGGAGCTCGGCCACGCTGAGCATTCAGCCCTGGGCCTGGGCCTCGGCCCTCCTGCCTTCCTCCTGCAGGAGATGAGCCGCTTTCTCTGCTCTCAGCTTTTTGTTGTCTGTGTCCAGCTGACTACAGCCACCCAATCCCATTTTTCCTACAGCTGCTACTTCACCTGTATTTCCCAACTACCTGAAACGCTGCACCAGTTAATGCATTCCCTTCCAACGCTCTGCCATCCCATTCACCACCAGAGAAAGTGGCAGCAATTAGAGCTCCACTTTGTGCCTGGCTTCCATCAGGACAGGGTTCAAAACCCCATCTTATCACCTGTGTAGTGGGTTGAACTGTGGCCCCACAAAACTATATGTGTCCTGGAACCTCGGACTGTACCTGTATTTGGGAAAATGGTGTTTGAAAATGTAGTTAAGTTAAAAATCTCAAGGCGAGCTCCTCCTAGATTAGGGTGGACCCTAAATCCAATGACAAGTGTATTTATAAAAAAGAGGGGAATTCCCTAGTGGTCCAGTGGTTAGGACTCCGCACTTCTACTGCAGGGGGTCCGGGTTCGATCCCTGGTGGGGGAACTAAGATCCCACGAGGCACACGGTGTGGCCAAAAAATAAAAAAGAGAGAGAGAAGGAGAGAAGGCACAGAGGAGAAGTTGATGTGAAGACGGAGTCAGAGATTAGAGTGATGTATCTACAAGCCGAGGACATCAAGGACCACCAGAAGCCACCAGATTCTCCTTGGGAGCCTACAGAAGGAACCAACCCTGCCAACATCTTGGTTTTAGACTTCTGGCTTCCAGAGCTGCTAGAGAATGAATATCTGTTGTTTTAATCCACCCAGTCCGTGGTAATTTGTTACTGCAGCCCCAGGATACTAATACAACCTCCTTTCTAGGACCACTCCTGGAACCAGCTGTCCCAAGTGGGGTTCCTCAGGAAGCAGATGCTGAGATGGAAGTTAGAGCACCAGATACTTATTAAAGACTGCCCTGGAGACCAACACCTGTGCAAGGAAAGGGACAGAAGCGAGAGTGGGCAGAGGACTGAGCTGCAATTCAGGTCCAATGACAGCCTTGGCTGACCTGCGGGGTCCTTCAGAGTTGCCCAGAGCTGGGCCAAGATGGCCACAGTGATCGTCATGGGTGTGGGCCGTCCTGGTTGGGTGCGCCCTCAGCTGAGGCAGCCTCTGTAACTGAAGAAGTTCCTGGAGGAGCTGAGGGCTGAAGGCACCTGCTAGAAGCAACTCCAGCAGCCAAGACCCCAGGCCCTTCCTTGTGGAGAAGACTACGTGGTACATCTAGGGGCCCAACTCAGCTTCCGAGACTCAACGCTGTGTTTGTAAGATTCAGCCATGGTTTCCATTACATATAGTTCAGCTGTTTGCACTGCAATCGATTCCACTGTAGGAATAGGCCACAATCTATTTATCCATTCTCCTGTTGACTGACATTATTAGGTTTGTGTTATGAGATGAATTGTGTCTCCCCGCAAAATTCATTGGTTGAATTCCTAACCCCCAGCACCTCTGATATTTGGAGATAAGGACTTTGAGAAGGTAATTATGTTAAAATGAGGTCATGGGGGTGGGACCTAACTCAGCATGACTTGGTCCTTATAAGAGGAGATTAGGACACAGACACACAGGGAAGACCTTATGGAGACAGAGGGGAAAGACACCATCTACAACAAGGTGAGAGCCCTCAGAAGAAAGAGACTCTGCCGAAACCTTGTTCTCATACTTCCAGCCTCCAGAACTGGGAGGAAATAAACTTCTGTGGTTTAAGCCACCCAGTCTGTGTTACTTTGTTATAGCAGCCTTTGCAGACTACTGCAGTATGATTCTAGCTTAGGGCTGTTACTGACATGCTGATCTGTGTTCCTTGGTGCACCTGTTCCTAGGCTTCTCTAGGGCATGTGAACTTCTCTGGGGTATAGACTCCTTAGGTAGGAGTAAAGTGGTTGGTTAAAAGTGTGTAGATAATGCCCAAGTGTTTCCTAAAGTGGTTGAACTAATTTACATTCTTGTCAGTAAATTCCAGTTGCTTCATATCCTTGCCAACACTTGGTATTATTATCAGACTTTAAAATTTTTACCAATCAGATGGTACAAAATGGTATCTTTTTGTGGTTTTAATTTGTATTTCCCTGACTATTAGTGTTTACTGGCCAGAGTTCCACTGCTGAGAGGGGTGTGTTCCAATCTTCGCCCCATTTTTCTATTGTGTTGTCTGTCTTAATCTTATGGATGGATTCCTATTGACCTGGAATATATATGTGTTATTAATCTATATTATTATGTATTCAAAAGACTATATTCTTTTGTTTTAGTTACAAATGTCTTTCTTTACTCTATTTCTTTACTTCATGTTGTCTTTTAATGAACAGTTCTTAATTTTTAATGTAGTCAAATGTATCCATTTCTTTTCTTTTTATATAAATTTATTTATTTTTTTATTTTTGGCTGCGTTGGGTCTTCATTGCTGCGTGCGGGCTTTCTCTAGTTGCGGCAAGCTGGGGCTACTCTTCCTTGTGGTGTGTGGGCTTCTCACTGCAGTGGCTTCTCTTGTTGCGGAGCATGGGCTCTAGGCACGTGGGCTTCAGTAGTTGTGGCACGCGGGCTCAGTAGTTGTGGCGCACAGGCTTAGTTGCTCCGCGGCATGTGGGATCTTCCCGGACCAGGGATCGAATCCGTGTCCCCCGCATCGGCAGGCAGATTCTTAACCACTGCGCCACCAGGGAAGTCCCCATTTCTTTTTACAGTTAATATTTTTTGTGCTTGACTTAAGAAACCCTTCTGCTCCTCCACCACGCTCCCCCCCTCAGCTTTGCTTCTCTCTGAGCGATGCCCTCGTTCTCCCCTACTGCGTATGGCTTCCAAGATGCCATAAGGAGAGAAGCCTGGGGGCAAGTGAGCTGCAGACAGCTTTTGTCTTTGGAACTGGCAAATCCAGAAGAAAGAGGACTTCTCTCTCCCACTACCTTTGGATAAAATCCCTGAAAGGACTCTCCTTGGTCCATCTTAAGTCACACCCTCACCTCTGCAGCAAGGAAAGTGCGGCCATATGATTGACAGCCCCATCAGAATGACATTTCGTTCTAAAGGGGCAGGATGCTGAGCTTGTCCACTAGGATCAGAGAGAGAAGCCAGGCATTCAAGGGCCCGGAAGAAGGTCAGTATCACTGGAGCATTCTAGAAAGAGAAGAGAGTGGTGTGAGATGAGGCAGATCCAAATCACATAGTGTCTCATAGACCATGTCAAGGATTTGGGGGTTTTGATCACTAAAGCAAAGCACTATACCATGTCTGTATGGTGACTTGGGCCAGCACATTAACAGAGCTGTCATTAATACAGTCGTTAACTAAAGTATTGTTTGAAGTTCTGTTGTGAGAGCTTGTCTCTGGCTCAAATGAGATGACTTGCTTTCTGAAATCCATTGCCCGAAAATAAATCATTAGGGTAGCAAGCTTCTATCACATGCTTAGCCTTGGGATTAGTACCATGGAGCATTCTGGAGCACAAGGATGTGGTCCTTGTCCGTAAGGCACTCACAGTCTCATGGGGAGATTAAAGTTAACACTGCGGCATTTAGAAAGCAAAGTCTTACTGAATCCGAACTGCCCACCTCGAGCATTGTTATGACATGTAAAACATGTCCTCCCTGGAACAACAGTGCCTGCTTCTACCTGGAGACCCCACTTCACACAAATGACAATAAATGAGGTTGAATTATTAGTTATAATATAAGATCACTAATAGATACCCTTCCAAGTCAAGTTATGAGTCTTGGTTTAAAATACAGATTCCTCTGTTATGTGCTGTGATCAACTATCTAGAACAGCACTGTCTCCTAGAACGTTCTAGGCAATGGATTTTCCCATACCTGCTCTGTCTAGTACGGTATCCACTGTCCACATTTGACTATTGAGCACTTGAAATGTGGCTAGTGTGACTAACTGAAATTTTAATTTAATTTTATTTGAATTCATTTAAATTTTAATTTTATTACCACCATGGCTATAGGCAGGGGTGTTTGCTTATGAGTATTCTTTCAGCTGTACATGGAGGTTTTATACAGCGCTCTGTGATCAATCTCACAATAAAAGGGAAAATACTTAACCAAAAAAAGTCACCACTTATTGTCACCACTATTGTCACTATTATTATTTCAGTGGCATCCCTGTCCATTGTCCCCTCCAATAACCAGGAAGAAGGAAAGGTTTTCCCTGCAGCTGTGAGGCAACTATGTCCCCAACTGTTCTCACGCACGTTTCCCGATAGATGGAATTGTAGGTAAGGTCAGTGTAGGTAAGTAGCAATGAGGGCTTTCTCAGGTGCTCTGATGAAATGACTCCCCTCTTGACCTGCAGCAGGTCTAATTGCTTCCATGGATGATGAAATCAGGTCCCCTGTGACCTGCTCTTCTCAGCAATGGGATGTATGAGCCCAACTTCCAGAATGTCAGTTTCACATCAAATGACCCTCTCTGTGATATTAATAGACACTCTCCCCTTCTTGAAACTTATATTCAGTTAAAGAACAAGTAGACATCAAGATAGATGTAATAATCCCCAACCAATGTGACTGGAGCTGAACCTCTTCTCTCCAGCAGAAGAGCTGCTTGAGGGAATGTAACCCGAAGCAACACCATGGCTTAGAAACGTCCTCACCATAATCCTCAAAGCCATCAGAAAGGTCAGAAAAAGGCTTCGCTACAGTAAGGAGGAAAGCCACAGCCTGAGAGGCAATATTCCCTGCTCACAGCCTTTTCAAACGTGTGGCAAAGAAGTGTGATAGTGTCAGACCTCTCTGGGGCAAATTGGTCCATTAGGCTCCATCTACAACACGGTAGGCGTCCCGTAAAAGCCAAGAAAGAAAGCACAAAGCAGACACCTGGAAAACACAAAAGTGTTGCCCTCCAAAAAGAGGAGAAGGAAAGTAGTTTAGCTAACGTCTCTGTACCAGAGCCACTTAGAAATCTCTGCCCTCTTACCTGCACTAATACTTATTTGGTTTCCATTTGGCTTTTTAAAACTAAAAAGCTGGGACTTCTCTGGTGGCGCAGTGGTTAAGAACCCGCTTGCCAATGCAGGGGACATGGGTTCGATCCCTGGTCCAGGAAGATCCCACATGCTGCAGAGCAATTAAGCCCATGCACCGCAACTATTGAGCCTGTGCGCCACAACTACTGAAGCCCGCGCGCCTAGAGCCCATGCTCCGCAACAAGAGAAGCCACCACAATGAGAAGCCCACGCACCGCAACAAAGAGTAGTCCCTGCTCGCCACAACTAGAGAAAGCCCTCGCGCAGCAACGAAGACCCAACACAGCCAAAGATAATAAATAAATAAAACAAATAAATTTATTAAAAAAAAAACTATAAAGCTAGATCCAAGAGTTATTTTCTAAAATAAGTTGGTAGTTCTTTCCAGGCTTCAGCAAAACAATGAAATTTGGGATGTTAATTGGAAAAAAACATCTCCGACCAGCTTTCTTTCCTAACTACGTACCTTGGATAGACATCGTCCTCTCGTTGCCACTCCAAGTATTGTGATGCGATTTAGAGGTAGCCCCTCTCTTCTGCCTGTTTTCCAGCCCCACACCTGCATGGTTAGGAAATTACATTCTTAGTAACCGTTATACTTTATGCCAAGCACTGTGCCAGGTGCTCTTACTTAGCTTGTTTTATTTAATCTCCATAACTCCATGAAGTAGATACTATTCCCATTTCACAGATGACATAACTGAGGCTCAGGTCTATTGCCCAAGGTGGCCTTGGTTACAAACTGCAAGATTGTAAGACAGGTCATCTCTCTCCTTTGTTGAGATGATCAAGGGATACAATATACATAAACCCCTTAGCACAGTCTCTGCTCAATGAATAGTGTTATTGCTATTACTAATGTTATTACTGCAGGAATTGGATTGCCCCAGGATCCATCTCCCCACCCCCTTACATTTTCTAACACAGAGTCATTCTATCTGGGCCATCCATGAGGACCATGGGAAGCATCGCGCTCTGAGGTGGAGGCACCAGCCCTGCAGACCGTGCTGCAGATGAGCAGGAACGAACACAGGACGCTGAGGGGGAGGACCTTCTGCTGCCGCTGAGTGGCACACGGGCCCCCAGAGAGCGCACACACACACAAGGTGTAATAAATGCGTGTCTACCTGCTTTCCTTTCAATATGTTTGAAAAGATGTTTGAAACTTGATTATACTATTTATAATTGGCATACTACCTTGACTTGTGCCAGTACTACATTGTAAAACAGAGTTGTATTTTATGATATTTAACAATGCTTGACACTTTGAAGTGCCACTTTTGAGGAATGAATATGGTATAACATACTTGAGTATGTGTGATACCAACCTTTTTAAAATAAAATATAAATTATAAATATATAGGAAATATATACATATATATAATTAGGAATCACAGGATTATGGAGGTTGAGAAGTCCCACGATCTGCCTTCTGTAAGCTGAGACCCAGGAAAGCTGGTGGTGTAGCTCCAGTCTGAGTCTGGAGGCCAGAGAACCACAGGACGATTGTCCCAGTCTGAGGGCAAAAGACCAATTTCCCAGTTCAAGCAGAGAGAGGGAGCAAATTCTCCCAGTCCTCTGCTTTTTGCGCTATTCAGGCCCTCTATGGACTGGATGAGGCCCACCCACATTGGGGTGCTTTACTCAGTCTACCAGCTCAGATACTAATCTCTTCCGGAAACACCTTCACAGACACAGAAGTAATGTTTAACCAGACATCTGGTTATCTGGTGGCCTAGTCAAGTTGATACATAAAATTAACCATCACAATGCCCCAGTCTGGTGAATCAAAAACCCACAGTAAACATAAGCTGGGGCCTCATGGGAGGGGTAACTATCACCAACACTGCGTCAATAATGGGCATTGTCTCAGCTATAGCTGGATGTTCATATTCTTAAACACACTAACTTAAACTCCAAGACCCTTCAGGGTGTTAGCAGTTCACGGTTCTTTTGGGACAATTAGGTTCAATAGCACTTACATATTGCAAATGACTACAGAATGTTCCAGGTAAAGGAGACATTGGTTTCTGCAGTTTCTTCCCCTCTGAGCACTAGCAAATTATGTTACTAATTTCAGAAGAATGATTGCAAATGAAAAACATAACATTTTCATAATAAATTCAATACGTGGTAAAAAAAATACTACTAATAGACCATAGAAAGGAATAGGTATTGAAATGGGAGTTATTATTTTTCTCTGTCAAATACTTGCAAAACTATAGACTTAAGAAAATTCATAAAGAGTTCTGAAATGCATATCCCATTCAGCAATAGAAAAATATTGGGATATAAGCAAGACATTTAAAATACAGAAGATGAGAAAACAAGTGAGAATTCCTTTTTTAAAAAAAATCTAAATTTTGTGTGACTTTCCTGGTGGTCCAGTGGTTAAGACTTCACCTTCCAATGCAGGGGGTGCAGGTTCAATTCCTGGTCAGGGAGCTAAGATCCCACGTGCCTCGTGGCCAAAAAACCAAAACAAAACAAAACAAAAAAAACCAAAACTGAAACAGAAGCAATATTGTAACAAATTCAATAAAGACTTTTAAAAAAATGGTCCACATCAAAAAAAAATCTTTAAAAAGAATCTAAATTTTGTGCATTTTATAACGATGCTAAATAATTGTGATAAATGAGACAGACAGAAATAATTCTTACTTCTTGCAAGAAATAACCTTAGAAGCAATGGTGTCAGTGGCTGAATATAAAGAGATAAGGATGGTTGAGAAAAGAGGTGACACTATTAACAAAAAGTTCATTTTGAGTAAGGACTGCATGCACTTAAACTTTTCAAAAAACAGAACAGAGTGTCTTCTGTGCCTTTCAAACATATTCCAGTAAACCATGGGAAGCAAGAAGGATCTGTGATGGTGTGATGGGTTGATGAAAGAAGAAAAGGGAAGCAATCCTGGGACATTTCTAAGGTAGGTAATTTTTTAAAGTATTTAGCAAATTATCAATGATCCTGGTGCCTCCTGTTTTAAAGTTATTCATACATAGGAACAGAGAAGAGCTGATCCTTGAATGCTACAGAGAAAGATGTCCTGAAATTTTTCAGATCCATAAATAATGGGGTGGATTAAAAATAGGTCATCCAAATCAATCTAATCGCCTTCTATTTTTAATGTAAGTTCTTTTCATTGATTTTTTTAAATGGATAGCCCATTAAAACACATTAATCATGACCCTAAGAGTGTATTTGTATTGCAAAAAGCCTAAGGTGAAGAGTAAAAAGCAATTTCCCACCACATGAAACTGAGGCCGGAACAGCACAAAAGAGGGCTGGAGCCCTACTTTTCCCAGGAAAATCATTTCTGGGTAAAAGCTGGGACATGAAGTATCATCGTGATAAGACGTTGTCCAACTGTATAAGAGCAGTTTTAGAAGGTTTGGAGCCATGTGTGTCTTCTTTGGATAAATTATCTCTAATTTTGTAGACCCAAGGTGAAAACACATGATTAGTTCTGCTGGGATTTTTATTACATGAGCAATGCACGCTCACAAATGCAGAATACATGTTCATTCTAGAAAATGCAGATAAGGAAAACAAATATTTAAAATAATCCACAATATCATCATCCAGAGATAACACTGGAAACATTTTGATATATACACACTCAAATTTTTAAAGTATACAATGTATATGTTTTAAATGCAGGCATATAATACATGTTTGTAAACTTTTGTACTAAAAGATCATATACATTTTAGATGACAATCTATGTGTGTGTGTGTATGTGTGTGTGTGTGTGTGTATCACCATTTACTCAAAACTATCCTTCTAGTATTGGACTTTATAAAAAATGCTTCACTAAAGATTCTGCAGCTAAATAACATGCCACCAAATTGACTTTAGGAGAAATTGTACAAATTAACGTTCTCCCAAAATATGAGAAAATATTCACTTCATATTCTCACCAATATTTTTTCTACCAATTTTTTTTATTGTTCTTTATCTTTACTAATTTGACAGTTTAAAATAGTGATTCAAAGCTTTAAATTTGGTTTTGGAGGCAGGACATTTTATATGTTTATGGGCCTTTTGTACTCCATCTTTTGTTGATTGCCATTTATGAACTTTGTCCTTTTCTCTTTCAGGGTTTTCATGTTCCTCTTTATATTTTAATATTATTAACACTTTGTAATATATAATAGAGCTACTTTTCCCATTTTGTTGTTTGGCTATTAAATTTTTCTTAGGTATTTTTTTCATGAAGAAAATTTTCATTTCTATGTATTAACATTCTTTTAAAATATATTTTTCCTTATATCTTTTGCCTTTGTGTCATTCTTGGAATTTATTGATTGTGACATAGCAAACATTCTCTAAAATGGCCATTCTTTTTGCCATTTTTTGCCATTTACCCCCAAAACGTGCAAGAGTTAAGATCATAATGAGACTTTAATATAGGAATAAAAATTTCTTGCAGAGTTTGAGACTTCGATTTAGCCAAATACACACAAAGAAGATGGGTCAGTACAGTTGGTCCACAGTATGGGCTCATGAATGGTGTCTTGGGTTCCCTGGCCAAGCAGGTTAAGAAGGGGCTGTACAATCAACAACCCAATAATTGTTTGCCCTAAAATATAGACTGAGCAAAAGGACCTTCTTTCATAAGTTGGCAAGATGATGAGTGACATTATGAAGGTTTTGTAGGCACCCAAGTCTAGATTTGACTAATTGCCTTTTCACAAATTGGTCACTGGTCTAATGGACCGCCAATCACTTGTCTTCAAGGCTGGATTGGATTGGAGCAGAGAATAATCAGCTTATACAACCATATGTTTCTTGTGGAACACAAGATAATCCAGCACAAAAAAAGACAACTGAAATAAGACTTCATACTTATAAATACACACACACATAAACACACACACAGAGGCAAAGCAAGCAGCTGGAGAATAAGCAAATATTTTCCAATGTTTCATCTCCAAACCAAAAGGCCTAAGGATCTTATACAAAGACCTGGATTTAGTTACTTTAAACAAAGACCTATTGGTTACAAATCCTAGGATAACAAAATAAATTCAGGAATGAGAGCTCAGTGAGACTAGTTAGAATGCAGATCACCGCTGAGGCAGACCTACCTGGCAGCAGAGGAGAAGGACAAATGGAGTTTGGGACCAAGGGACCCAGTGAGTGCCCCTGTCGGTCTGAGGATGCCCTAGAATGCTTCCAAGTAGGGGCCACCCTACTCGAAACCACCTCAGAAGAAACTCCAGAGCTGTCACAGAATAAGACCACCTCAATAGCTGAACCAAGCTGAGTGCGCTGCTGTCAGTCCTGTATTGGATCAGCTGTACAAGAGCAGTTTTAGAATGTTTGGAGCCACATGTGTCTTACTTGGATAAATAATTTTGTAGAGTCAAGGTAAAATCATAAGATTAGTTCTGCTGTGTTTTTTATCACGTGAGTAATGCACGCTCGCAATTGCAGAAACAATGTTCAATCTAGAAAATGCAGCTAAGGAAAACTAGTGTTAAAAATAATTCGTAATACCATCATCCAGAGGTAACACAAGAAACATTTTGATATAAACGTGCTCAAATTTTTAAAACATATAATGTATATATATTTTCTGAAGTGCAAAATTATCTTTTTAAAAAATATTTTGAACTTTCAGTGTTCACATTTATTTCTTTTTTATTATTATTAATTTTAGATTCTTTTCTGTTATGGGTTATTACAAAATATTGAGTATAGTTCCCCATGCTATACAGTAGGTCCTTGTTGGTTATCTATTGTATATATAGTAGTGTGTATATGTTAATCCCAAACCCCTGATGTATATTTTTTTAATGCAGGTATGCAATACCTATGTTTGCAACCTCTAAAAGGTAAAATTTTAGGTGCCAATAAATACAGTTCTTCAAAGTTGTTAAATGGAGCACAGATACATATCTATCACCATCACTCAACCATCCTTCTGGTATTGGACTTTACAGTAAGTCTCCTACGTACAAACGAGTTCCGTTACGAGACCCTGTTCGTAAGTCCAACGAAGTTAGCCTGGATACCCAACTAACACAATCAGCTATATAGTACTGTACCATAATAGATTTATAATACTTTTCACACAAATAATACATAAAAAACAAACACAAAAAATAAAGAAAACATTTTTAATCTTACAGTACAGTATCTTGAAAAGTACAGTAGTACAGTACAACAGCTGGCATACAAGGGCTGGCATAGAGTGAACAGGCAAGAAGAGTTACTGACTGGAGGAGGGAGAGGAGGTGGGAGATGGTAGAGCTGAAGGGTCATCAGCAATAGGAGACGGAGAGCAAGCTGCAATTTCACTCACGCCTGACCTTGATAGCACACGTCTGGTTCCTTGCTGGATTCAATTCTATCTACCCTCTTGAAAAAATGATCCAGTGACGTCTGGGTAGTAGCTCTTTTTTCTCGTCATAGATGACACGGTAGCACTGGATTACATTCTGAACGGCTGCTACAACCTTCGTGTACTGTTCTACGTTCAGGTCCTGTGCCTCAAAAACTAACGGTGCCTCCTCAAATAAAGAAAATCCCCTTGCTATTTCCTGCATCGTGAATCTCTTTTGTTCTTCAGTTACTTCTTCTTCCTCTTGTCTATATTTATCCTTTCTCTGGGCCTCCAATTCCTTCAGGTCTTCATTAGTAAGCTCCTCGTGTTGCACAGCAACAGTACTGTAAAGTACACAAAAGCACAACCACGTGTGGAGAATGCACGCACATAACAATGTATGCCAGACACGTGAACTAAGTTATGTGATTGAACACGTGAACGTACTTTCGCATCTTTGAAAGTTCGAAACTTGAAGGTTCGTTATGGAGGAGAGTTACTGTATAAACGGTGCTTCACTAAAGATCCTGCAGCTAAATCCTTGCCAACAACCTTAACTACTTGGGATAGATCTCAAAAAGAAGGCTCATTAAATCAAAGAATAAACACATTTTGTGAGCTTTGACTGACATCTTTTGGAAAGTCAATTTGTTGTTGGCTATTTACACCCTCTTCACTTCCATCAGCCCTGAAACAACAGAAGAAAGTAAACCCTTTTCTTGGCAGCCAAACGTATCGCCTTGATGGTTGTGGTTGATAATTCATCTGGAACGACGTTTTCACTGTTACACAGCAGTTTCTGTGTCCACAAAGGGACCAGCCAAAAGCTGTGCTTCTCCAACCACAGAAATATCACTGGTGGTGACATTTCCACACCTTTCCAACATGAAATTATGCACACAGCAACTCTGTGCAGAATAAATCTCCAATTATATAAAATTTTATAAAATTGAGGCACATTTTATGAAAACTGACATAAAATCATTCAAATGAGAATTATTTCCTATGTATACGTGTAATTTGAACAGCGCTTCGAGGGGTGAAAATTCTGGCTGGGCCAGCAGGGGGCGCTGTGCAAGCGCAGCCAGAGGCGGAGCTGCTGCTGCCCAGCCGAGCATCACCCTCTTCCTCGCCGCCTACCAAAACCCCGAGAGACTCAGAGGTGCGGCACCCAGCTACTTCCGCTGCCCGGGAAGGAGCTGATTTGTGATCCTTCCCCGTTACTGGGCGATGGGGGTGGTGGGGGAGGAGTCTGCATAGCTGGTCTGGTTCCTGAGGCCACAGGTTTAGGCTACTAGGGTGGGGTGCCGGGTGGAAGTGGTGTTCCGTAGGGATGGTGTCAAATTATGAGCATCGTTCCGGGCTCCTTCTTCCTGAGCTGGGCCGCTACTTTGGACCATGGCATGGGGAAAGCTGGTCAGAAAGGACTGGGAGACCAGCGGGCCAATGCACGGGCTTCAGCTGTTTCAGAGGGGAGTGGCCAAAGTGGGTATGTTAATTCAAAAAGACACACGCACCCCAATGTTCATTACAGCACTATTTACAATAGCCAGGTCATGGAAGCAACCTAAATGCCCATCGGCAGATGAATGGATAGGGAAGATGTGGTACATATATACGATGGAATATTACTCAGCCATAAAAAGGAATGAAATTGAGTCATTTGTAGAGACGTAGATGGATCTAGAGACTGTCATACAGAGTGAAGTAAGTCAGAAAGAGAAAAACAAATATCATATATTAACACATATATGTGGAACCTAGAAAAATGGTACAGATGAACCGGTTTGCAGGGCAGAAATAGAGACACAGATGTAGAGAACAAACGTATGGACACCAAGGGGGGAAAGTGGTGGGTGGGGGGGTGGTGGTGTGATGAACTGGGAGATTGGGATTGACATGTATACACTGATGTGTATAAAATAGATAATAAGAACCTGTTGTATAAAAAAATAAATAAAATAAAATTCAAAAAGAAAATTTAAAAAGTGGGTATGTTTCTGGACCTTCAGTTAAAGACGTGAACTTGAGAAATCGTTTCCATGAAGCTGTCCATGAGCCCCGGGGGTAGAACAGATCCTCGGAGAGTCAGTGAAGTGAGGGAAGGATGCCCTGAAGCCTGGGAGTGGTGTCCTAGGAGTGGGGACCAAGCCCTAGGAGAGGTCAATTTGGACGTTCCAAGTCTCTAAATGAGATGAGTTAAATGTTCGAAACTAACGTATGTGGAAACACTGAGTCTAGGGAACAGCACGCTAAACTTATGAGCGCCCCCAAGGGAGGAGGAGACAGAAAACTGAGCCTATTTGTGAAAATTGGGAAAGTTACACATGGGATGTGTAGGTTCAGTGGCCACTTGCAGCAAGGTCCTTTGTTACAGGTGGGATTCTCCAGGGAGCAGACAGGGGGACGGAGATACCATGCAGGATGTTTATTATTAGGGAATGACCTTCAGATTGGCGGCTGTGAAAGGAAGGGAAAGACTGCGTGCCCATCAGATTGTCCTTCACTGGCTGAAATGGCCAGGGCTTCAGGTTCCCACCCGGACCTGTCGTTGGATTTGGGCCGCCCTGGGGTTGCAGGATCGTGGGTGAGGCGCGCTCTACAACTGAGGCAGTCCCTGAAGAGGGCGACAGCAGAAGGCGCCCCGGAGAAGCCCTCCCGGCAGCTGCGGCCTGAGGGTGGCCTGGGAATTACGCAGCATCTCTGTGTCCATCACAATATATTTCCTACATGAGCCCCAATGTTCTAACACCCCCCCTTCTCCCCTAATTTCCGCTGGATCGCATGATAGGATTGGGGTGCGGGCTGAGAGGAGGTGAAGAGCCCCATCTAAGGGTCCTAATCATGCTCAAAGTTATACTCATTTTTTATCACACATTGTGGTAACCGCACAAGCACATAAATACGGCTCAGTGACGATGCTGAATTATCCATTCTCTAGAGAAAATATTACAAAATTAATATCAGTGGAGCCGAGTATGCAATACAAATTATGTGCGAAAAAGGTGTGCCCAGGAGGTTAATTAAAATACCGTATTATATTTTCCTGGATTCAGTGACGTTTATCGTATTCCTCCTTTCTAAATGCATGTTCACTTTCCCGCCTCCTTTTGTATTCGTAATTCCGTGATGTCTTTCTCGGCTCTCCGCTCTCGTAACTGCGCGGAGACCAGAGGCGGCCTGGGCGAGGAAGCCGGCCCGGGGCAAGGCTCAGGGCGACATTCAGGTGAGGGGCTGCCCCGCACCGGCGGCGAGTCCCAGCGCAAGTCACCTGGAAATCTCCGGTGCACGACAGGGGAAATCATACTCGTGTGGTCCTGTTGATTAACAAGCACAGGACGCGCGCAGGGAAGGTCACGCCATCGACCTCCCAGCGCGAGGCGGCGGATCCCCGCCTCCCCTTTCCGCTCCGTGCGCGCGCGTCCCGGGCAGGGCGGGGCCGAAAACTCGGGCACGGATTGGCCGAGAGAAAGCTGCGCCAAAGTGTTTGAAAGGCCCAATCAGCGCCCGGCCTTTCCGAGACAGCGAATGGAAAACCGGAGGGGCGGGCCGGAAGGGCGGGAGTCGCTATTTGAACCGCGACGCGGGGAGCGATTCTCTGTTCGGTTTCCCGCTGGAGTAGGTATTTGGCTGTTCGCGCGCCATGGAGGGCGAGGTCCTGGGAGAGGAGGCGCTACTGCGGAAGCTCAGGGACAGCCGCCGCCGCTTCCAGAGGCGCATGCAGCTGCTGATAGAGAAGGTGCGGCTCCCCCCGCTGGAGGGGAGGGGGAGCGGGACGGAAGGGGAAGGAGTAGCGGCGGGAGGAGGAGGCAGGGTTGGGGACCCCCGAGACTTGCAGCCTCGCGCTGGCGCCTTCTCAGCCCGGGTCAGGGGTTCCTCTCGGCCCTCCGATCTGACAGGATGCCCCTTCCTCTCCCGCAGTACAACCAGCCCTTCGAGGACGCCCCGGTGGTGCAGATGTCCACGCTGACCTACGAGACGCCCCAGGGTACGAGTCAGCCCCCCTTTCTGAATATTTACGGTTAAGAGTGTAACTAGAATAGTGTCCTACTAGAGTTTGAAATGCTGTCCCTGCTCTCTTGAAAATAAACCTTGTTCACCTAGTAGGTACTAAACCGTCACTAGTTCCCTTGAACCTATAAATTACTTAAATTACTTATTTCTAACAGAATTACGTATTAAGACAGAATTCTGATGACACATAGATGCATCCTCATTAAAAATGTCCCCGCCTGGGTTGGCATCCGCGCTGGCTGTTTAATAGCCATGTCAGCTTGGGCCCATTGCTTTAGCCAGGCTGTGACTCAGTTTCTTCACCTGTAAAATGGAAAGATGATGACAATAATATTTACTTGGCGTGGAGATTGTGACAGTTACAGAAGATGAAGCTCTTGGAACAGTGCCTGGCACTAGTAAACACTCGTACTGACTGTTATTTGACCTGTTTGATTTGAGGTTCTGAGTACTTTGGAATTTGACCTGAATCTAAGGAGAAGGACCCATTCTGTTTAATGGTTGATGCTGCAAACTGACTTAAATCTCATGGATTCTCTTTGGTAAATAGCTGGAGAAAGTTTGCCCTGGGTGAGGTCAGTGCCTGCCATTCAGCCCCATTCCAACTCAGTATTACCTACTAATAAAAGTGAATCTCAGACCCAGTTCTGCTGTGCACCAGACAGACAGGTACAAAACAGTTCGTAATTCAATGAAATCCTAGCTCTGCTTTTTCAGCTGGCCTAGCCATACCCTGGGTGAAAAGTTTATTCAGGCAGAAGCTAAGGTATTCCAGTAGTAGGTTTCTGTTACGCTGGCCTCTGTCAGGTGGTGACAAGTCTAACCCGAATGCAGGACTCAGGAGTGTGTAGAAATCATTCCTAAGGGTGCTGTCAACGGGCTTCACAGTGTTCTCATGGCCTGTTCATGCAAGGATGGGCAATGTCTGGAATGTTTCGGTCAATTCACATATCTTGAACACCACTAATTTCACCAGTGAAAACTCATTTCAGACTCCCGTTTGATGAGAACAGTAGTCGAAGCATCAAACACTTTAGCATGTGGAAGACCTCCTGGAGAGCTTGTTGAAACAGATTCCTGGGGCCACTGACAGCAATGCTGGATGTGGATTGGGGGGTCTGTGTTCTAACAAACTTCTAGCTGATGGGAGCGCAGCTTGCTAGACCTGTAGCTTCCCTTGGAGAGGTACTCAGTTAGGGAGTGGCCTTTTTGATTAAATGCTAGCTGACCACTCTTACAGGGTGAATTCCTGCAATTTAAGGCAAAACCATAGGGGGTAGATTGGAACTAACAACCACACTGATTATGGTGAAGACAGCAGGTGAGTAATAGTCATTCACATGTTGACAGCTAAGCATATGCCTGTGCTTCTAAGAGTCTCAGGTTTCCCAACACCGTGCGAGGTGGGCACTGTTAGAATCATCAGTGTTTCATAGCAGAGGATACAGCAGAGAGAAGTTAAGGAACTTGCCTGTGTCACTTGCCAAAGTGGCAAAGCTTTGGTTTGACTCCAAGCGCCTCTGTTCAAGCGTCACTCTGTTCTGGAAAGGCCACATGGCCCAGTGGTCAGGACCCCAGAGAGTCACTCCCCTGGGTTCACAGCCTGGCCTCACCACATGGGCGAGTGGCCTGGGCTGGTTATTTCACCTTCTCCTTGCCTCTGTCTCCATCTGTACAGTGAACTTGGTGAGTATCTCTCCGAAAGGAATTAAGAGTACCATACGAGTCATATGTCAGTGAGTTGTAAATGAGGTGTACTTGGAAAGGGTTTAGCCTGGAGCCTGGAAGAGTAAGCACCGTGTAATTATTGCTGCTGTTACCATCATCAACAACCATCTCAAGCCTCGCAACCCAGTGATCCCTTCTTTATTAATTTGAATTTACCTGGGAGCCAACGGAGGTTTAGGGAGAGATTGAGTATCTTGCCCAGATTCTGCTAGCTAGTAAGTGCAGGACTCCAAAACTCAGTGTTTACCCCCTGTGCCGAGGGCTTGCTCTGTAACGTGTACATTGTCCTGAGAAAGCACTTGCACGGTACATGGGGTAGAGAGGTTGCCCTTGAAAAGTGATCTCTCTCTCTGTAGTATATGGATGACTCTCAGTATATGTATTTTGAGGACAGTACTTGGCTTACATATGTTCGTTTTTTCCATTTAATTTGTGGCTTAATGCTGGATTCAATGAGCTGCTTGCTGCCTAATAGGTAGGAGAGATTTTCGTTAATGACAGATTTTTGTCTAGTGTTGATTTTTGAAAAACCTTCAACCTCACAAAAATGAGAAACAACAGAATATCAGGAATATGGCTTGGTTATGTCTTGGTTATATTAGATCTTTCTGTTGCCTGTCACTTTGGTTTTCTTTGAATTCAGATTGAACAGAAACTCAGTGTTCATGATTACTTAAGTGGTCATTTTTATTTCTTTTCTTAAGGATTGCGAGTTTGGGGAGGAAGATTAATAAAGGAAAGAAACACAGGACAAATCCAGGTATTCAATGTCAAATTTTATTGCCAACGTGCCTTGCCGTGGAGGAAGGTTGATGTGAATAGAGGTGGAGATGAGCTGGAACTGCGCCCAGGGGCCACTGCAGGATGTCGTTCCACAGTTTTCTCACCCTAACTGCCCTATTTTCTTGTGTATAAGGATTTACTGAGACGCATGTCTTCTGTTGCTTGTCAAGTGCAGGTAGGAGCTTGTGATGCTTATGCCCCTTGCATCCCCCGGTGTTTCCCCTGCCATGGACCAAGGGGCTCTGACAACTGGAGCCCACCTGTAAGGTGGAGCCAGCTGGATAGACCTCCCCCATCCCCAGCTTCAGCCACAGCTACCAGCTTGCTTTGCCAGGTCCTTACAGGAAAGAACAAATCCAGGTCCTTCCGGGAAGGAAAAAAGGCATCTTTCCCTCTTCTGAAAGGAGCAAGAGGTTAGGGAGAGGGTGCCCTGTGCCGTTCACTACCTTTTAAAACCCAGGTGTGTTTTTCCCGAGTTTATCCATGGACACAGCAGCTATGTGATCTCTTACCTTCATGGGAGGGGCCTTCCTACTGTGAGACCCAGGGTGTCTTGTTTTTTTGTGGCAGTGACTTTTGTAAGGATGTCTGGTATCCTCTTAATCACCACTCCTCACCATGTGGTGCTTCCTCGTGGCCAGCTGGGGAGCCGGTGCCCAAGAATGAAAACATCAGCATTAGGGTTACATAGCAATTAACAGCAAATCTGAAATCAAATTTCCTCCTGATTGGTTATTTTAACACATAATACATTTAGTCATAGAAATGTTAGAAATACATATAACTACTGAAAATTAACCTGACTCGTATATGCAGAGATAAGAGATAGTCACTAATAATAATAATATTTTAGTATACTGTGTATGTATTTATAAATACACATTTCTTTATCCCCTTTTTTCTTTTAAATAGACTTTTTTTTACCCTCTTTTTTCCACTTAGTACATATTGTGAAAACTCCTCTTTGTTATCTGTTGTATAATTCAATCTTCTTTTTAAAAAAAACCTGCTCTCTTATTGATAGTCATTTAGCTGTTTTCACTTTCCTGTATTATAAGTCAGGATCAGCACTCTTTTCCTGCAAAAGTCTAGATCAGGGGTCCCCAACCCCTGGGCCATGGACCACTAGAGGTCCATGGTAGAGGTCCATGGCCTGTTAGGAACCGGGCTGCACAGCAGGAGGTGAGCAGCGGGCGAGCAAGCGAAGCTTCATCTGTATTTACAGCCACCCCCCATCGCTCGCATTACCACCTGAGCTCCGCCTCCTATCAGATCAGCAGCGGCATTAGATTCTCATAGGAGCTCGAACCTTACGGTGAACTGCACATGCGAGGGATCTAGGTCGTGCACTCCTCATGAGAATCTAATGCCTGATGATCTGGGGTGGAGCTGAGGTTGTGATGCTAGCGCTGGGGAGCGGCTGCAAATACAGATCATCATCAGCAAAGAGGTTTGACGGCACAGGGACCGTAATAAATCAGTTGCTTGCAGACTCATATCAAAACCCTATCAGTGAGTGGCAAGTGACAGT
The DNA here is from genome assembly GCF_965194825.1 of Balaenoptera physalus. Lineage (NCBI taxonomy): Eukaryota > Metazoa > Chordata > Mammalia > Artiodactyla > Balaenopteridae > Balaenoptera > Balaenoptera physalus. The sequence continues at coordinate 132,446,403 of NC_138885.1, read as the reverse complement.
TAAGCTGCATCTTATGGCGTAGACTGGACATAAGCAACACACTTCGAGTGTCACTGTCTCCCATCACCCCCAGATGGGACCATCTAGTAGCAGGAAAACAAGCTCAGGGCTCCCACTGATTCCGCATTATGGTGAGTTGTATAATTATTTCATTGTATATTGCAATGTAATAATAGAAATAAAGTGCACGATAAATGTAACGCACTTGAATCATCCCCAGACCATCCCCCCACTCCCACCCCGGTCCATGGAAAACTTGTCTTCCGCGAAACCGGTTCCTGGTGCCAAAAAGGTTGGGGACCGCTGGTCTAGATGATAAATATTTTAGGCTTTGCTGCCCATGTGGTCTCTGCTGCAGCCACTCAGCTCTGCATTGTAAGGGGAAAGCAGCCAAGGACAATAGGTGAACAGACAGGTACAGCTATGTTCCAATAAAACTTTATTTATAAGACCCCTGTTACATACAGAGACAGAGAACCGTTCTTATCTCTTCCCAGTGCTGTCACCCCTGTTCAGTAAGTGCCAAGAAGTGGGATCATTATGTCAAAGGTTATGCATTCTTTAAATTATACATAATAATGGTACCCACTGATCAGCCACTGCTTGAATGGTCTTGGTGGCAAAGTGTTCTCATCTGGACATTTATTTAATGTTTTTACTTAAAATTAGGAGGAGCCCCCCCTGGAATCTACGGAATTCTAAGCCCCTTTCCTGGGGTTAGAAAACTGGGCGTGGTCTGTGATGACAGCTCAGAGGTCTACAGCCTCACTCGAGTCACCACCCGCTGCCTGCCCTGGGGCTGTGGAGGCAGTAGGCCCCGTGGGCTGTGCGTGGGCTGTGCATTGACCCAAGGGTTTGTCCTATCACATGGCCTGGGTTCTGTTTCCGACCCCAGAGCTGCCTGTAGTTAGACGCTGGGGCCGATTGGCTGCTACCCCATGATTCTCAGGCCACGTTCTGTGACGCCTCCAGCCACAAAACAGCCCCGTACACTCTGCCGCATCCCAGCTCACCCGAGGCAAAGGTGGTGACCTCCCCCAGGCAGGATTCACAGACGCCTAGGAGATGCTGTCTGGGCGCCACCCCAAAAGGGACAGGCCTCACCACGTTCTCACTCCTGTTCTTGCAAGGCTGGGGGGGTCCTAAAAATATTTTAGCCAATCTGGCATCTTGAATTCTCCAGTTTCCCTAGTGAGAGCCCATCCATGGCATTCGTCATGGTTGTTAGAAAGGCCAGTTGTGCGGATGAGACTCTAGAGAGGGAAGCACGGCCTCCTCGGCGGCGGCCCACTGACTGCCTCGCAGGCTGAGCCCTGGTCAGGACAGCTGACCGCCCCGTGGCCAGAGCTCCGCTTGAAAGTGGCTCCCCGTGCCAGGGTCCCACCACATGCTGAGGCTTTTAGAGGAATTGTAGGTCTCACGACATGGAGATACACTCACTGTTAAGATTAAAACGTCACAGAAAGTCCCCCAGGGGCCTCTTGAATTTCTGGATTCTACCTGAGGATCTGGTGACAGTTGTGTTCTGTTTCGTTTTGGCCGTGGCCCTGTGCCTCCAGGCCAGGGCGTTCTGGGCCTGTCCACTCGTGCCCCTGTTTCCCGCTTTCCCTGCTCCATCACTTACCATCCAAGTGGTTTCTGAGGCAGCAGCCCTTGGCACGGCCAGAGGAAGAAAGCTCAGTTCTTTTTCCAAGGGAAAGCTTGTCTATCTGCTAGGAGTTTTGAGGCCTTTTGTACTGTAATATTCTAGAAGAGGAGCCCCAGGAAACTTCCTGTTCTCTCATGCGCTAAAGGAAGAGGAAGGATTGTCGGTATGTTACTTGACAGTGGCTTTGAAATGTGTTATGACCGAATCAAGCGTGTCTTATCGACTTCAAGGGCTCCCCGGTGAAGACGGACGACAGGACAGATGAACCCATGCGAGTCCCAGCTGAAGGTCACGAGCTTCCCTTGCCCTGCACACAAGTTGAGGGTGAGTGTCCTGGCACTAGAAAGCCAGGTCCGGAGGGACATGGGTCTTTTGTCAGAACATTTCAAGTCTAGATCCCTCACTCTGACTTTTTCCAAGGTGTATTTTAAAAACTAAAACATTTGAAAGTGCCCTGTTACTTCTTTCTAAGCTCTTCTAAGGAGCTGTCTCGCTCACAGTTACATTGTGGTACTTGACACATAAACGGTACTCGAATATTCTAGAATAATAAAGCCCTCACCCCTACCCACCCATTTTATTTTGTTTTGACCTTTTGCCAAAAAAAAAAAAAAAAAAAAAGATTAATCTCAAGAATTTATTAACAGTAAGACTTTGATGTGCCCTTGCAGGCTGGTGTCATGGACCACTAGCTCCTACGTGCCCTGCAGGCATCCTTTCTCCTGCTTCCTGTTCCCGTGGGGCCTCCTTTCCCTTCCTCAGGCTAGCCGAGCTGCTGAGCCCCTGGCCCAGTCTGTTTTCTCAGAAATCCACCCATTTTCTTTCTTTCTTTCTGTCCCAGCCTCTCCCTCTACCCTGGGTACATCCCATCAGATCTCACCTTGAACACACAGAACAGAATTCATATCTCCCGTCTCGGGCCCCTCTCTAGCTGCCTCCCCGTGTTCACCTTCCCTCCACAACCCAGTCTGTAACAGTGGCCCATTTCACCGCTTCTGGTGTTCTTGCCCCCGTGCACACCTCAGCTGGTCCCCTTCTGGCTTCTGGCTCCGTCTCAAAAGCACACCTCGTGGTGAGGCTCCCGGTGGCCCCGTGGCTGAATCCGGTTGGCATTCTTTGATTTTTATCCTGTTGTCCTCTCAGTAGCATTCGAAGCTTCTGGAAAGTCTGGCCGTGGCCTCAGTGCCCCTGAGCCCCCCGGGCTTTCTCCCTCCTCTCAGCCCCTCTATCGTCCCACCTCCCACCTTGGCTGGTGCCCTTTCCCGAGAGTTGGGCATCTTTGTCCCTCACTCCAGTGGAATCCCCTGCCCAGACCCCCTCTGGGTGTGTTTATTGCCAGCAGCCTCTCTCCTTGAACACTTTGTCTGCACTCTGCATATCTCAGCTCAAAAAGCCAACCCAACAGACCTGTCCTCAGGACAAGGCCACCACCATCTTCCCTGTAGAATGAGCCAGAAACCCAGCATCCTCTTGGCCTCAGCCCCTCCCTCTTCCTCATATCTGAGACAGCGCTGTCCCGTGCCTTTGCCACCACCGTCTCTCTTGCCCCTCTGCCCAATGCCCCACGCCCCACGGTGCCAGCTCCTGTCTCCACCTGGCCCCCACCCCGCTGACACCTTTGAACGTGCAAATCTGGTCACGTGGCTTCTCTGTTCAAAGCACTGCAATGGCTGCCCATTCCTCTGAGAGTGAAAAGAATTCAGACCATGGCTGACCTGCCCACTGTCTTTTCGCTGCCCCCTGGAAGCCCCCTGGTCCCCAGATCGGAGCAGACTCCCACTTTTACCTGTGTTCTCCACACCTGGCTCTTCCCCTTGTGGCAGCTAAACAGCTGAGTAATTACAGACTTTGTTCTTGTCCTGTGGAACTGGCCTTTCTGCAGCCTTTGTCCGTCCTGCCCAGGCCCTTGCCCGCACTGAGCAGTCAGAGATATGGGTTGAGTCCTAAAGGGGAAACCGGTGGTCTTTCAGATCAGAACTAGAAAGAACTTGATGGAGATGTTTACTCATGGGTGTTATTTGTTTACCGGTATCAATCCAAATTTTAACTCCATAAAGCCTTGGGTCCATGAATTTCCTGCACTGCTTGAAATCAGTAGAAATAGTTCTTCTTGAGCTGAACTGTCCAGTGTGGTAACCACTAGTCACCTGTGACTATTCAAGTTCATTGAAAATTAAGTGAAGTTTAAAATGCAGTTCCCTAGCCTCCCCACCCACATTCCACGTGTTCAACAGCCACGTGTGGCTAGTGGCTGACATCCTGGACAGCAGCTGGGGGGCCTTCCGCCATCACAGAAGGTTCTGCTGGACAGTGCTGGCCAGTGCTGGCCTAGAGGGACTCAGCTTCCAGGATCAGAGGCCATGGAAAGAGCCAGAGGTGATACAAAAGTTGCTTTCCCGCATCTCCCCGACTCTGGGCGTGTTCCTGTTCTGATGGTTTCTCTGCAGGGCGACAGATGGCCATGTCCCTATTAAAGGGGGCCACTTGAAGCAATAGGAGTTTTCACTGTAAGGTATACTCAAGCAATGCAAAAACTATCCTCGAGAGAAAAACGCAAGCTTTCTTTAAAAATTCTGATGGAAATTTCCTTTGCTTTTAGATTCAATAAGCAGTGATACTGATACAACTTTATTCCAGGAAGATGTGGTCGCTGGTAACTTAATGGTAAGACCTGTCTTTTGTAATGAAGGGACAGAGTTGAGGCTTGGGGACAAGTGCACATTCTCATGACCTACATCTTCCTGTAAGTCCCCTTCTGAGGCTCGCTCTTTGCTGACATCACCCCTCAGGTCTCTGTCCCCACGTTCAGATCCCCTAAGGCAGCAAGTCACCCCTTCTCGGTTCAGCACGTACTGCCCCAGTTCAAGCCCGATTTACTGAACTTACGTAAACGTTGGGTGATGTTCCCTCTGCAAATAGAACAATCCCGGCCGTGGTTCACAGTGTGCCCTGGGCCTTGACCGATCTCACGGTGTAGAAAGTTGGGTTCTGAGTCGGTCTTTTCCCATAGAGATGGTGTCATAAGGGAGGCGCTCTGGGGAGCGTTTCCAGGTCAGCCCTCGGGATGGACGAGAACACACAGGACAGAATCCCCCCGAGCCTCTGACCCTGACCCCTGGGTCAGATGCCAGAATAGCTGGCATGTGGTTTTCCTCTGAAAGCACTACTTTTGTACAGAGGTTCGCCCACACACCCGTGTGACTTGTGTCTACCTAGAATTAGGTAGTGGCCCTGGCGGAGGAAAGGGGTGCGTTGTGAGGTATTGTGTCGGGGTGGCAGTGAAGGGGAGCAGGCGGCCCTGGCAGTAAAGGGCCAAGGTGTCGGCCGTTCCCCGGTGTGTTCCTGTGACCCCCCGTCTGCAGCCCCAGGCCCTGACTAAGCCCCACCGGGGTGCGTAGCAGAGGCTGAGGCCCCCTATTTCCAATGTATGGCAGGTGAGGGGTAGGAGAGGCGAGGGTCCCTGCCCCCTGAGGTGGACACTGAGCTTCTTTTCTTATAAACATACCAATTGGGGTCGATTCCAGTAGTTGTGTCCTAAACTCGCCTAAGAATATTGTTTCTTTTTTTCTCTTATTCTAGTAATATTGTCATAAACTTCTCCAAACTGGTATGTTTTGTCTTTCTATTTTCTTTCGGATTGTTACCATTGGGTCAGTTCCCTAAAGTCGGATTCCAGGGTCAGGTGGGTTTTCAGAGGGGGCTGGACCACTTTGTGCTGCTAACAGCAGGAGGTCAAGAAGTGACTTGGAGGAACTTCGTTTAAAGACGTGTACACTAACGAGCTTGCCAGCGTGTCCCAGGATCCCAGAGCTCGGCCGTACCCAGCAGCTCTTACGAATACTGACTTCTCTTTGGTGTCAGCCTGCAGTGCCCTGGAGCCCAGTGAAAAATGAGCTAAGGAGGAAGTACTTGACACAAGTGGATATCCTGCTGCAGGATGAAGGGGGTTTGGAGGTAATGTTTCCTAGGGTGTGTCTTCATATAAGTAAACCATGAACTAGAGACACACTGAGGTGTCATCTTGTCTTGTTCACTCGCCACAGAGCCTGCAAAGAGCGTTTCAACGGTTGTTTCCACACCGTTTCGCTCACAGGCTCCCCAGATCCCGCTCTGCCTGAGTAAATACTCTGGGACCCTTGGGCAGCGTGATCCGCTGCCCGCTGTGCTCTGGGCAGCTCACGGGATCTAGTAGGGCCCCCACCCTCAGGCAGAGGGCTTTTAAGCTGCAGAATTAGGGAAGCTGTAGCGCCCACCTCCCTCCTTCCCTGCCGTGACCAGGGCTGCCACGGGCCACAGGGCGCCTGTTCTGCCTGCTTCGGCCGTGATGTTGGCGAGATCGGGGGCTGCGGTGGACCCCGTGGGAGGTGGGCAGCTCAGCAGCCCCTCTCCCAGGCCTGGTGCCCTCCACCTTCCACGGCAGCCAGTCTCCTGGAGCTTTGCCTGAAGGAGAGCAAAAGGCTAAAGGTGGAGTTCACGCAAGGATGCCAGCTCTAGTTTTCCAAGTTCTGTCAGTCTCATCTCCTAAAACAAAGGACATTTTAATACCAAATAACTAGGAAGTATGTGTTCTGGAATAAATAATTCATCTCAGAGGCAGCCAGCTTAACAGGAGCGTGGATATTTTCTTATGCTGCTGCTGACGGCGAGAAGTCTGTATCTGAACGAGTACGGGAAATGCCTTTTTCCTTTGTCTGGAAGCAGCAAGCGTGGCCTTTTGGTCGCCCTGCCGGTCGCGGAAGGAGGCCAGGGCCGGGACCGGCTCCGTTGTCCCAGCAACGGGTTCTCCTTCCCTCCATCTACCTGGACCGGCTGTCCTTGCTGTCAGGATAACGGTGGAGGAGGAAAAGCCGCCAGACCTCCCGAGAGATTCTGGCAGACGTGGGGCGGTGGTGGCCCTTGGGGGGCAGGGGGCGGTACGTGGAGGCCACGGGGGCAGAGCTGCTGGATCTTGCTAAGACAGCTCTTCCCACCACTGCTGGAGGCCCAGCCGGCCGCCGGCCGTCATCACGGTCACGCGTGTCACCACTGCAGCCGCAAATGGAGACGCCGTCTGTGGTTGGGAGAGCAGTTGGGGCGGGAAGCCCGAGCCAACACCTGACAACTCCTCTGTTAAAGTCATCTGCTTTGATTTCAGTGTGCCAGTTACGGAGAGGGAAAGGACACCCGTGTGACCCTGGTCCCTTCATTGGCCTCGCCCGCCAGGCCTGCCGTAGGTGAGTGTGACTTAGAAACTTTGCACAGACCATTCACTTGTGGTAGAGCCACGGCGCCCTGAGCTGGGCATATTTCATCACCATGAACTGTGAGAGACACGTGCACGTCATGGGTAACTTATTACATGGTAAGAAACAGTGCTCTTTCCTTCCGGGACTCGCATGCTAATTGCTAATTAGCTCTTTATCCCAACTTAGCATTTTGAAAACTTTTGAATCTCCAGAAATGTAGGACTCATAAAATAAACATCCTTTACCCACATTTAGCAATTCACGTTTTGTCACGTTTGCTCTATCACTCCCGACATACACGCACGTACACGTGTGTATATGTATTTGCGTTCACATATATACCACCCCTAAATGCTTCAGTGTCTCCGAAGAACAGGCTGAGTCCCCTCAGAACCACATTAAACTTGGCACACGTTGAAATGTCACAGTGACACAATACGGTTTTCCCCAGTCGTGCCATCGTTGTCCTTTGCAGCCTTTTTTATTGGTTTAACCAGCTCAGGACCCACTGGGGCACCACCTGTCGTGCTGACCGTCTCCTTCAGTCCAGGAGGGCCCCTCGGCCTTGCCGTTGTCACCACCATCATCTTTGCCATCACTGACTTTCTTGAATAGTCCTGGCCTCCAGGAGATTTGCAGAATGTCCTTCAATTTGGACTTATATGTGGTTAAGTTTATGTTAAACATTTTTGGCAAAAATACTACACAGGTGACTTTTTTGTCCTCTCAGGACGTCCTGTCAGCCTGTCCCATTGTTGGTGACTTGAGTCTGGTCGCACAGTTAAGGCAGGCCCCACCAGATTTCTCACTGCAGAAGTGCCTTTTATCCTTGGAGTCATCTGTGGATGACCCCTTGAGGTTGCCTGGTAGCCTTTTCCCCAGAACCCTCGCACCCCATGGTTTTTAGCGTCTCGCCATGACTGTTGCCTGAGCTGGGGCCGAACACAGGACTTTTCTGGTTCTGCCATTACCTCTGCCTGCATTCGTTGGCATTCTTGTATAAAGAAGGCTGAGCTATCTCCCTTCCATTTCTTTTTTCCCTTCCTTTATCCTCCCCAACATGCTTTTTCTTTATTTAACTTTTTCAGTAAGAACTCATGGACTTTTTTTTTTAATTCACATAAGAATCTGTTGTCAGTTTTCGTCACCCATTAAGCCTGGAGGAGCCCCTTCCATGCTGGCTTCTGCGTCCTCCGACCTGTCTCCATGGGGGTTTGAGCTCTTCATCCCCCACCCTGATTCCAGAGTTTTCCCCCAGCCCCCGCTGGCTCCTCCTTAACGAGGCTCATTTGGCCGGTCGTGCAGCACAAAGTAGCCTCAGAATCACAGCACCTGGTACCACTCTGCTCAATAACGTGCTGAGGAAGGTTCCAGATCTCCAAGCAGCATTGTCATCCTCAGATAATATCCCGCTGAGGGAGTGCGTTCAGAGTTATTTGGATTCTATTTTCTCTTTCAGTTGTTGTCAGTCTGACATACCTTTCCCTTCCCCACCCAGCCCTGTAGGCAAACAGGGTCATTATTTTCTGGTTTCTAATTAATCTTTGACAAGGCAACCAATTTCCAAACCATCACACAGGGAAGGAAGGCTCCTTTTAGGAAGGTCAGTGGAGAGTAAATTGTTTTGATAGCTAGAAAGAAATCTCTGAGAAGAGTCTATTCCCAAATATTTGTGAATTTTTCTTTTGCTTCTGTTTTTTGTATTGCTTAAAAAGAAATCACAATGTTATGTTATACTCCTGAAACTAACATAATGTTATGTGTCAGTTATATCTCAATTAAAAATAATAATTAAAAAAAAAAAAACCCATGCTGGTCCCCATCCAGCCTTCAGTTCCCTGATATCTGTGTGTGGTCGGTTTTAAATGGTTAACGTGGCTTTGCCTTGTGTGTGTGTTTCTCCAGAATGCTACGGTGGCGTCTCTGAAGAGAGCCCCGGTGGCCCATTTCAGCCGACTTCATTGCCCAGAGAGGGCGATGCTTTGCGCTCTTGCTCAGCAGGCCTGGCCCCGGCGCCGAGGGGTGATGGCACCTCCTTACAGGGAGGGACCGGTGGCAGCAGCTTCTCAAGCAGCCGAGGCTCTGAGGCTGAGGACATCTGCAACGCGACACTCAGCGATCTGTACGCGGGCATGCTGCACTCCATGAGCTGCCTGCTGGGTGTGAGGCCCTCCTGCGTCATCTCCACCAAGACGTTCATCCGCCAGAACTGGAGCTCCAAGCGGAGGCACAGGTGTAAGAGCAGAATGAACAGAACAGGCTGCAGAGGAGGCGGGCGCTCTCGGAGGAGCCCCCAGGAGAGACGTCCACCCAGCTCCGAACCCGCGAAGGACGTGGCAGTGTTAAGAGATCGCAAGAACTTACTCGATGTTTCTGGCCATAAGATGGGTTTAAAATTGGGAAGGGCTTTTCCTGAAGTAAACAAACCCCAGATCCACGCATTCGCTTCACGTTGGAAGGAGCTTCCGAGAACGCCTCAGAAGCTTCATTCTTCATTGACTTACTTAGACTCCAACGCGGTGTATCGTCTTGATCAGGAAAATAGATTCATGACATTAAAGTGGTTGATTTCTCCTGTAAAAATAGCTTCTAGACCCAGAGTACCGCCGGGCGAGGGAGGGAATCGTTACAGGGAGATCGAAATCAGATTTGACAAGCTTCATCAGGAATATTGCTCAAACCTTAGGAAGCAGCCCTGCCTGACTTACCTTTCCGGCTCCTCAGCTGTGGATGTGTACAGAGGTGGTCCAGCAAGCCCTGGTAGCCCCCAGGGCGTAGAAGCCCACAGACCGAGTAGCCCTCTCCGCAGAGCAAAAGGTAAGAGGTTGAGTGAGGCTTTTGAAAGCCTGGGCGAAAGATCTATCAGAGAAGGTAGCTGCCCACCAAAGAGTGACTCCTTCCCCTCACTTTCAAAGACCAACTCCACACACAGCCCGGGCCGCTCGGAGCAGACCTCTGATCTTGCTTGTCAAGGAAATGATCTGGGAGGATTTAGGAAGTCAGTATCGCTCACCAAAGCCGTTTCAGTACCCAGGGTGCAACCTCCAGGCTGTGCCAGGGATCGTTACGATGACATTAAAGAAAAATTTGACAAGCTTCATCAAAAGTATTGCCAAAAATCACTTCAGCAGACGCAGGCGCCTTCGTGTACCAGAGCATCTCTAGATAAAGCAAGTGTGGGAGTTCGGTATCAAAAAGAAGACGTCTCAGGAAAATTGGATCCAGACTCTGGCTCCCAGGGCCCCCCAAAGTTGTCATCGTCACCCCAGCAGAGCATTAAAAGTCCCCTCGGCTCGAACACAATTGGGGCCCCTCCATCTACAGGTTTTGCTCTCGATGCCAGCTGGGGCCGTCAAGTCCCCACAAAACGACGCCGATTATCAGACCCTCAGGTGTGCAGACAGTGGGCTGGACCCTGGGATTTCTCACCTGTGGGCAGAGCCATCCCGAGGCCCGGGGAAGAGGCTGGCTCTTTACAGCACACCTGGGAAGAGAAGGTGCGTTTCTGTTTGTCGAATGTGGGTGTTTTGCAACAGGATTCTTAAGTGTTAATTTTCCGAACTTTCTCCCAAATTCTTTTCCTTCCTCTAAAATCAGCATTTTTACACATTTTCTATTGGAATGCATTTAGGGGATGTTTCTAAAAAGCTTCCCTTAAGACACTCTATCCCATCCTTGTCAAACTGTCACTTCCAGCCTCTTCACCTCACACTCAGAACATAGCTGTTGCAGGCAAAACTGATCTAGAATTGACGACTCTGACCCCTTCTGGATCCCTCCTGGGGACAGAGCAGGAGTCAGCCCTTGGGGAAGCCCCAGCAGCATCCCCCTCATGTGAGGGGCCGGACCACACGCTCCTGCTCGGCCCACGGTCTCCTGTCCTCCCCACTGAAGCCCACCCGCTCCCCAACCTTGGCCACGGTTTAGCTTGTGCAGGTGCCTTAAGCTGAAGCTTTACCCTGCATGCACCATTGTATCTTCTCCAGAGACAAGCCGCCGTGAGTGGTTAAATTTTCTCACGTGGGCGCCAGCTTTCCCAGCCTGGATTTCAGCGTGTCACACGCGGGGATTTGGACAGTATATCCCAAGTCCGTGTCACTTGTCCACTGGCTGATGGGATCTGACTGAGTTTGGTTTGGCCGGCTCCTTCTGGAACTACAGTATAAACATACTTAACCATTTTTCTGTATTTTCTTTTCTTTCTCTACTTAACGTTATAAATTTCTTGAGGAAAGGGACCAAATCTTCGTGAGCTGTGAACACAAGGAATTTTAAGGGCTAACCTTTGAGTGCCCTCTGTGCTCCAGGCCATGTTAACCCTTTTTCACACCTTCCTTCCTTAATCCCCATGTGAACCCTTTGATTACATAGGTTCTGTCCAATAGGCAGTGCTAGCTCTTCTTCTTATAAATAAGGAAATGTAGTCTTAACTGCTGAATCCACATGGGCAGTGCATGGCTGGGCCAGGATTCGAAAGCCCATGGCCTTAACCATCAGTTTGCACTGCCTGCCTGAGGGGTTACCGTTACTTTTTTTTTTCTTTACGTTCCTTAGGATATTTATTAAGCAGCATAGCATTCTCTATAATGACTCAAATATTTATATATATTCATTGGAGTTGAATACAACAGTTAAGCTTTTGGGGGCAGGCAATGGGAATTCTAGTGGAATTATACTGAAATCTATTTTTTTTTTTTTTTTAGAGGAAAGAACAACACATCTTTCAGGATGGAAGAGAAAAGTGATTTCGTGTTAGAAAACCTCAAAGCTGAAAATCTATCGCCAAGTTATTCTGAAGTATTCCCTCTTTCCTCTCTTTGATTTTTGTGTATTTTTTTTAATTCTCAAGAATATATGACAACTTGCTTTGCTTATCTGCCTTTCAAAGCAAATTTCTATGAAATTGGTTCCGTTGAGATGACTCTCTGGGTTCTTGGAAATTATCTGAATAAAGCTGACCAATTAAAATTTTTAATGTTATTCTTTATAGGCCGATTTTTCTCATGTTTTCTTTGTTACATTTAGACGTGACCAGAGAATCCTCCCTTACATTTCCTATTTCCTTAGAGAAATCGTTTGCTATGAAACCTAAGTTTAAGTCCTGGATACAGTGATCCTGGAAGGAAAATACAGCTGCTTAGTCTTTTAAATTCAGACCCATGGGACTTGGTATCTTCCATAATAGGAGGTAGCAAATCGAACCATCGTACAACTTACCCATAAAAGTAGTTCCTAGCATTTTAATATTTTTAGATGAAAACATAAACAGGCCTGTGATGGTCCCAAAACACACTTGTAGCCACTCAGCACCCATGACACCTCATGATTTTTATTGGAGCTGTTTATAATAGGATATCACAGTGACTTTTTTTTTTTTGGTTTTTTGATTGTTTTAATTTCTATGCCCTTTAATTTTGTCTATATTTTTGATACACATAACATTTAAATTTTTTAATTCTTGTTTTTGTTTTTTCAGTTGTAGAGACAGTTTCTCATCTAGGTCACCATAAGGTACAGAGGGCTTATTGGCTTGTACTGGAATGGGCCAAGGTAGACACCGGGAACGTAGGGAGCTCTGGCAATTCACTGGTTCTAGCATCTCTCGTGGAATTTCAATGATCTGCAAGTATAAATTCCCCCCTTATAACTTGGCCTTGGACAGTGACTTTTTTAAATAAAATATTTCAAATACTCAGAACACAGTGACAAAACCCACATACCAACATCCTGAGTAAATGGTTAATATATTGCTGTGTGTAATGGATTTTTTAAGTAAAAGTTTAGAGATGAGATTAAGTTGCACACCTTTCCTTCCCACCCTCCGTCCGTAGGTGACCATTCTCCCTGTATTGATGTACGCTTTCCACCCACACCTTGTTTCACTAGGACGTTACCTGCGTGTTTTACTCAGCTCTGGCTGCCGTAACAAAATACCAAAGACTGGGTACTTAAACAACAGAAGTTTGTTTCTGGAGGCTGGAAGACAGATCAGGGAGCCAGCATGGTCGGGCTCTGGGGGGACCCACTTCCCGGCCCGCAGACAGCCACCTTCTTGCGGTGTCATGTGGAGAGAAGAGGAGCTCTGGTGTCTCTTAGGAGGGCACTGATCCTGTCATGGGGGCCCCACCCTCATGACCTCATCCAAACCCAACTACCTCCCAAAGGCCCCATCTCAGCTACCATCACACTGGGGGTTAGGGCTTCCACTTGTGAATCTGGGGGGATACGTTCAGCCCAGAGCCCTGTGAACTGGGAGGGCCTGCACCGCCTGGAGCTGAGAGCCAGGCCAAGAGCCTTACACCTTGCAGGAGGCTTATTTTCCCTCAGTACAGGCTGGCAGGGGACTGGTGGCTCAGGCTCAGACCAGATGGGTGTGGCCCTGCTATTCTAGACCTTTCCCACATGCCTGCAGCTTCCTAAGAGCACAACCCCCGTTTCTCCTTCATCAGGAAAACTATCATCCTTGCCCAAAACTTCTTGTGCCTGGCCTCCCTCCCCCGCCCTCCATACCTAGCAGTCGTGCGAAGTCTCACTGGCCAGGCCTAGCTGCCAGAGGCTGGAAAACTGAGTTTGTGATGCTCTATCGTCTAGTGGAGGAAGGTGTGGCCGAAGGGCCTAGAGGAAGTTGGCTAGATCCTCTTAGCCAATTTATAGGATCTGCCAATAAAGGACCCCATTAACTATACAGAATGGTATGTGTTTTTAACTTTCACATAAATAACTCGGGGTTGTATGCACTATGCAACTTTGTCTCACCAAGAGGTGTTTGCATTTGACAGGAGATGATTGATGAACATGGGTCTCATTGTAGAGTTCCTTAGGTAGCTGGTGTGTTCCACTGTCCCACTGGGTGTTTGCTGCTAAGAATACTCTTCAGCCACCATCCTTGTGCACATGTGCAGATCTACCTGCAGCTCCACCCAGAGGTGACTTGGTCATGTCTTCAACTTCCATAATTATTGCCAAAGTCCTCCCCCAAATGCCTAACCCCATTTGCACTCCATCCAGCAATAATAAAAGGTCCCATTTCCCCACACTGCTGCCACTAGCCAGCGCCACTGTTGTGGGTGTGAAATGCACAGCACTGCAGTTTGCATGCCTTCCTGGGGGGACTGGCTTTTCAAGCACTCTCTAATGACACTGCTTTTTAATTTGCTGTATTACTGATTTGGGCATATTCTGTATGCCAATCCAATTATATGAATCAATCTAGTTTTACATAAATTGCAAGTAACTTCTTCCATCTGTAACTTATTTAACTTTATGATATTTTATCATACAGAAGATATTTTAACATAGAAAAGTTGATGTTTTATTTTTACTGGTTTCTATTACTTCTGAAGGAAAACCTAGGGTAGGTTTAAGACAATACTATATTGTCTTAAATTTTTGCTTTCTGAGTTTGGGTCTATAAACCATCTGGAAATGTTTTGCAGGGGCATTCAGGGAATTGATCAGAGACCTGATTTTACAATTGTATGGCGTCCCCCAGGACCTGTACCGAAGGGCACATCCCTTTCAACTGTGTCAGTGGGACTCAAGTCTTCCGGCAGCAACGATCTTCATCACTTGGCAGGAAATAACTTCACTGTCTATTCCACGGGAGCCGCCAAACAGTGTGAGAGCACGCTTCCGGGAAGCCTCTGGTGCAGGCTGATTTCGGGACTGCTCAGCAGCACTCCTGCCCATGGCGCCCAGGGTGGTGACAGTCTTGGGCAGTTGCAGTGAGAATGGTTTGGAAATCCCACCTTCACCTGCTCTGGGGACAACCAGAGACTGTTCTGCGGATGGTCTGAGTGTCGGAAGAGTTTCCCTGCTCTCCCCCCCATCTCCCCCTGCTTGTTTCTTGGGCTTGGAGATAATTCCTCCTTTTTGACCCTCTGCTGGGCTCTGCTCCAGGCCTTGCTGGGTCCCTCCCCATCCTGGTCCAGCAGGCCCTGACGTGGAAAGGGTGAGGGTAGATGGTGTGGTGTCACTTCCTCTCTGAAGCCCCCCGGATTACCTCCTGGCTGTGAACACTCCCTGTGCGCTGCACCGGCACCAGCACTGCCCCCACTGGCGGCCACCCTCCCTCACGCTGATGTGTATCATGGTCACTGGTAGATGCCTCCTGTCCCTTTAAGAGCGGGGCCCCTGGAAGCAGAGTCCGGACAGCAGCTGGGCTCCTCTGGTTACCCCAGCACAGTGCCTGGCAATGGACACGCCATCCGCATGGGTGGAAGTGAAATGCAGTGAAGACACAAAGGGGCCTCCAGATCCTCTGGGCTGAGAGGAGCTGCCGGACGTACACACACTCTGGGGAAGCGGGAATGAAGTTCCCCTTTGCTCCACTGTCTTGGCTCTGGGGCAACATCACCTTACAGTCAGGAATCTGCTCTCCAAATGGCAAGGGAGGTTTATTTCAATGGGAGGAAGGAAAGGGACACATTATTTAAGAACAATGCTTTTCTTACAAACTAAATTAAAAGTGGTTTGCATCGCTGTGGTGGGGTTGGCACACTGGGGAGAGGCAGGTACATTCTGTATCCAGACCACCTAGGAGATTCCTTAGGGTGAAGCCAAAAGTCAGTGATGACTACAGGTATCCAAGATTTTGAGAGTCTCCAGGGATGCCCTCCGGACCCCAGGATCCGAGTCCAGCTGTAGCTCCTGGAGGGCTGAGAGTGAGCTTAATCAGGAGAGGATGGGGACCCTCGAGGCCAGGCCCGCGCCCGCCGCCTGCCCTGCGCAGTGTGTGCTGATGAAAGCCCTGCCCGGGGAGCTGACTGCGGGGCGAGGGGCTCACAGGGGCTGTGGACTTCACCCCCCTGTATGTGAATTCAGAAGGTGGCAGGTGCAGCCATGTCTCCACGCACATCTCCCATCTCTGGGGGCTTCTGTTACTTCAACAGGGACAGAAAGACCACCCACAGGACCCAGCTGCTGTGTGGATCAGCCAAAGGAATCAGGGCGAGTTATTTCATCCATGTGTGTGGCAGGGAGGGGGCAGAAAGCACAGGGAGCCATCAGAGCTGTCTTGCTGGAAAGCCCACCACCCGTTCATCCACCTCTCTGTGCCCTGGTTACACCCCTACCCCCAATACAACCAGGGTCAGCTGCCTCCCCCCTCAGGCGGTTTCCCTAAGCTCCCAAATGAGCTTAGTGGACTCATTTTTGACTCATACTTGAGTCTCCATTACTTACAGTTCCGTAATGTAGGAAAGTCCAGCTTTTTCAGGTAATGTGCAGACATCTGCTTCATAACGATTCCTAAAATGATAGCCAGGAAATGTTCATCACATGAATATTAGGTCAGTGAGAGATTTGGTTTCACTTTATGAGGGTCCCTGTTGAGGGTTTAGTTGAGGATGCTTAGTTGAGAACAGGGCATGTAGGAAGCTCCTTGGGACACACAGACAGGGACTTCCACCTGAACCCAGGTCCCAGCACCTGTCTCCCTGCTTCAGGTCTGGGTCTGACCTGATGGCCTTCAAGTCCCCTCCTGCATCAGGAAACACTTGCCTGCTCACCTGCCAGGTTACATGCAGCGATTCTGATCCTTGACAAGTTACTTTTAACATAGGTCATTGTTTCTAGCAAGAAGCTGTAGAGAACGGCAGGCTTTTTCTGAGTCTGCAAAAAACAAGTGGCACCCTGAGCCGTGGAGGATGAGATCCTGGAGACCAGCTGCTCACAAAGAGCAGTCCCATCTGTCTGAGGCTGAAGGGTCTGCCCAGAGAGGGCAAGTGCACATATCAAAGTCACACAGCAGATTAGTAGCTGAGCAACTTAAGGACCTTCAGTCTTCAGTTATTCTTCTCTGGCCCAGAGAGATTACATTTGCCCACAACCTGCACTGTCCAGTATGGTAGCCACTGACCACACATGGTCCTTGAGCACCTGAAATGTGGCTAGTCTGAATTAAGTGTAAAGTGCCTCCTGGATATTGAAGACACTACCCCAAAAAGGTAAACTATGACATTTATAATTTTATATTGATTGCATGTTGAAATGATGATGATTTGGATCTATTGCGTTAAATAAAATCTACTATTAAATTTAGTTTCACCTCTTTTCACATTTTTCAACAGAAATCTTAAAAATGGGTATGTGGTTTGCATTCTCTTTCTGCTGGACAGAGCTGGTCTCGACACCTCACGTCCAGAAGGTGAACGCAAGGTCACAGGATGAAGCCCCAAGCCCCCGGGGGCCACCTCCCATGGGGCCAGCCCCCCTCAGCTTCCTCACCAAGACAGAGCACAGGGTTATCTGGAACCTGGTCATGTCCTTGGGGGCAATGGCATCACTTTGGTCCGAGGAGCTCTCCAGGGCCTTCCAGCCCCAGAAGTGCACACAATGAAACATGGTAGCCGCACAGGCCTAGAGGGACACAGGACAGGACAGCAGGGGAGGTGTCAGGCAGACCCAGGGGGCTCACACAAGGGGTGGGGCTGCCAGGACTGGCGTTCCGTCAGGAAACTCGAGGGCGGCCCCCAAAATCCTCAGGAAGCCAAAGAAGGGCAGGCTGGTGGGCCCTGGGAGGATGCCTGGGACCCAAGCCCACCAGCCCATGTCACGCCTGTGTGCATAGTTACTAAAACCCCTTGGGAGCAGGTGCAGCCACACTCGCCCCCTCAGCCATTAGCCAGCACCTTGGTGCCCTCAGTAGCCCCGCCGGGGACCCGCCCCTCCAGGAGACTGGGGGTCAGGGGCCTGGCTGTGATTGCCAGGATGGGAGTGAGCTTTCTCAGCCCCCCAGATCCCCTCCACCGGTTATTCCTGTACCTGTGCCCTGCAGCAACCAAGCTCCCCGGTCTCCAGCCTCCGGTGGGGTCAGGCCACGGGAAGATGCTGATTGGAGGTCCGGGAGGGAGGCTGGGGTATCTATTCCCCCGGGAGTAGGAGGGCAGCAGCACCCACTGGGGCCCCCAGCCGTGTTGGTCTCGCCTCTCTGTGGCTCCTTCATTAAACCCTCTCGGTCACCTTTCTGGGTGTGCTGTCACTTCCTACCTCGATCCCCACCCCTACGTGGAAGCCTCAGCTCTCAGCAGCAAGACTGAGGGGACTAACCTCGTGGCCCCAGAACTGGGGTTAAGACAGTGGTTGAACACGCTCTGCTGAGGACGCCTCGTTTGGGGCCAGCTGTATCCCCATGGCTCCTGAGGGGTGGCAGGACCACCCCTAATCTCAGCCACCTCCCCACCATCCCCTCCCCAGTCCACAGACGGAGACAGGGAGCAGGCAAGACAGAGGTCAGGGTCATGGGTGGCACGGGGGGCGAGGGGCTCCGTACACGTGTGTCCCCAGGCAGCCAGTATTAGCCTGAGAGGCGGCAGCTGAACAAGGGGGTGGGGGCCTCCCCCCACCCCAAAGCAACAGAGCAGCCGGGCCTCGGGGAAGGGGGAGAAAAGTGATCGGAAAGCCAGGCACCCTCCAGCCCTCCTGGCAACCTCGGCACAAGCCCACCCCACTGGGAGCCAGAGAGGACAGATTTAAGGGGAGTGTTAAACTTGACCGAGTCATAATTCCCAAAAGGGACAGCAACTTATGGAATCTGGTAGAAGAAAGGGCGGCTGGTGAGGCCCCTGGAGAAGAAGGAAACTCCACCATGCTTCCCCCGACCCCAGCGCCCAGATTCCTCAGTAAGCCGGTTTGTGGGTCATCTTGACTGGTGCCTTTCCCAGCCTGGCACGAGGAACCAGCAGATCATGGCCTTTGGGGTCTCGGGAAGACTGAGCGAGGAAGGTGACACCCCAGCTGGCCGGGCTGGCAGCCCCAAAGCGTGTGCTCCTTTTGGGGACAGCAGGCCCTGGACTTTATACACAAAGCCCAGGTGTGTCTCACCTGGGCTGCATCGGAGCAGGGGTCCTGGCAGTGCAGCATGAGGGGGACCCAGGCTTTCTTCACTTCCTCTTTGAAGAAATGCTTCTTGGAAATCCTGACCACCTTTGCCAGCTTCCCGAAGAGGACGAAGGCTTTTAAACGCAGTAGCTCGCTCTCCTGCAGCGGAGGTGGACAAACAATTTCTGAAACTTGGGAAGCAGGAAGCCCAACAAAACCACAGCCATTAAGAGGTGGACCCTCTTAAATGCCTCGGCCCCTGCGAAGCCTTCTGGGTCATTCCATCGGGATGGAGTGTCTCTTGCAGGGCTCTCGGGACTGCGCGCTATTCTGGTGTTTGTGACCTTCTCTTCCCTAGATGAGGGCTGCGCGGGATCTGACTGCCCACCGCCGCCTAGCGGAGTCCGCATCTCGCACGCCACAGCTGTCCAAAGAGCACTTGTGGCTGCGAGGAATTAAAATCGGGGAGAAGGGTCCCAGGGGCCCTAGAACAAGATCTTTTATTTTTTATCGGACGCCATGATCAGCCAATCGAAACAGCAGCAACAAGTCAGACCTTGTAGCCCTTTTTGTTCCAGGGTGCGTCTCTTCTTCAGGGGATTGGAAGTGGCCACCTGTCCACTGAGCAGCCATCTGAGGGGCCCCCACGAGGGCCAGGGCTGAGCAAGGCTCCAGTGCGGACTCACGTGGTCAAAGAAGGCTCTGTACCGCTCGGAGATGGCACTGAAGTCGGACCCCACGTCCCCTTCCCGCAGCTCAGCCAGGACCTTGGCCAGGGCCTCCAGGCCCTCGGCGGTCACGCTGGGGCTCACGGGCCCCCTCAGGGAGCACAGGCACTTCTCCAGTAAAAGCTTCCGGTACTGCCTCACCTGGGGGGCACGGGAGCCATGAGCCCGAGCCTGGTTCCCCGGGACACACCGGCATCGGCCCCTCAGACCTTCTTGGGGACACCGGGCCCTGCAGACCTTCTTGGGGGCGCCGAGGGCCACGTTGCCGAGGGCGCGCAGGGAAAGCACCCGCAGGGCCTCGTCCTCCCGGTCCACGCCCTTCTCCCGCATCAGCGCCGCCGGCTCCAGCAGCTTCTCCTGCTACAGGGTCGGGACACCCATGAACTGGAAAGCAGAACTTTTTACAATTACCCCTGAGAGAGGCCCACTTCTCAGCCACAGAGCAGGACGTGTGATGACATTCAGGGCGCGGAATTGTCTCTCTGCGAGTAGGAGAGGATTCTGAGCCCCAGCTCCCAGGACCAGCTCTGGGCTCCTCCGCCCGCCAGCTGTGGGACCCTGGCAAGTGCCTCAACCCCTCTGAGCCTCAGTTTCCCCACCTGTAAAAAGGGGGCGACGCCAGTACCTGCCTCGTAGGGTCGCTGTGAGGATCTGATGAGGAAATACATGGGAAGTCCTAGGTGAGCGCGACCTCTATTAATACACTCATCCGTCACTTATTGCTTCAGTTAACATGATGGGAATGGCCACCGAGCACAAGAGCCACGCCCACTGTGTTTGAGCAGAAAAGCACAAGCAGCGTGCATTCCACTCACCTGGGACTCAGAGAGTCACTACTGGCCCAGCACCCAGAATGCCGGGGACTCAGGCCTACAGGGAGCCCTCTGGCAGGCGTGTGTGCATGCGTGTCTTGGGTGTGCACGCACACATATGAGTGTGTTTTATTAAAACTTAACACCAAATTGGTGACTCCAAAATTGAAACTTGATTCTCTGGCCCTTTACAGAACATGTCTGCCACCCCCTGCAGTAGGCCAATGGTTGGTTCTTACGACATACTGGGCATCAGGCAGCCAAGAAAATGTCTCCTAAAAGGTTTCGGGCCAGTTCCCTCAGGACCCCGTAAGTGCCCCAGCTGTATGGAAGGGTAGCTGGGCCCCAGTGGCTCTGACTCCCTTCCCGGCCTTCCTGCCTGGCAAAGCCTGGTTCACCGCTCAGAGCCCTCCTGCAAGGCCTTCCCCAGGGAAGACCTCCTCTGGCCCCTGGGTGTGGCTGGCACTCACTACGTCACACATCCCTTGGCTGCCATGCTTCAGGGCACAGGCCGGGTCTCAGCCCCTCTTTCCCCACAGTGCCTGCCCCGAATTATCCATGTGATGAACGAATGAGGGAGTGAATGAGTGAACGAACACACAAATGAGGGATGTTCGCCTGACCACTCCCCTCCCCCGACCCCTGACTCAGAGCCTGTGCGCCTGCCCTGAGATGAGCCCCCAGGACAGCCCGGGGGTCACCCAGCACCCCACCCCACCCTACCCCGGCCCGCCCCGCCCGCCCAGCCCTCCGCGCCGGCACCGTGGCCTCACTTCCACGCAGACCGCCATGCTGCTGAGGCGATAGCTCAGGGCCTCCGAGGCCGTGCCCCTGAGCACCAGCTCCGGCAGCCTCTGCCGGTAGCCTCGGCATTCTGCCCGCACAGCCTGCAGGGACAGCACCGCAGTGGGGACTTCTCAGCTCCTGCCGGGCACAGCTGCTCTGCAGCAGGGCGCCCAGGGGGCAGAGCTCCTAGGCCAGGGGGTCACTGAAGTACTGACTCTCCATCTGCTTTTCATAAAAGGGCACCAGAATGAGGGCCACTCAGGAGAGCTCAGACCCCGAGAAGGAACTCCCAGTCCTGCCATCCTGGCCCAGCTCAGGAGCCCCGTGTGGCCTTGGGCATCCCCACCCACCTCGGACCTCACTTTCTTGCCTTGGAGCAGGAAGGGCTGGAAGAAAAGATTCCCTCTGCCCTGCACCCTCCTGCCACCCAGGGCCTGGGATGCAGGTCAACATGGCAATCCCCTGGAGCGAGGCATTCAGCCACGACCCAGACCTTCCATCAAGGACGTGGAGCCCCGGGGAGCCGGGCGCCCACCTGGCCAGCAGGCTCGCTCCCTGCAGGAATGTGGAGCTGCTCTCCAGGAGTGTCCACACGCCCTGCTCTTCCAGGGTGCGAAGCAGCGGCTCGCTGTTGAGTTTCCGGAACAAAAGCTGCATGGATTTGATCGTGATCCTGGAAGAAGGCAGGGCCCCATCAGGACGCGGCTACCCCGCCACGAGCACCCACAGACCCTCAGACAGGTAAGCTCCGCGCCCAGGTCTGTGAAGGCGCACCCAGCATAGGCAGGGCCTCGGTCAAGGGGCCAAGAGCAATCTTGTGAGACGGTGGTCTGCAAACTCTGAAAACCACACCATGCTGGACTCATGGGAAGGAAGATCGTAAGATCAGCTTCCAGAAAGTTCTCCCCACCAGGAGGGGGAGATGAGGGCCTCTGGGTGGCGGTGACGCTTGGAGTCCAGTGACTTCTAAGAGGCTGCGTCCAGCCCAGGCCCTCTGCCTTACACCCCATGCATGCCCCCACCCTCGAGAGCACCTTTGCAGGTTGATCTCCTCAGGGAGGGTCCCCGTGTGCACGAGCCTCCACGTCTTCAGGACGGGTGACACGGCCTCCGGCCCCTGGCTGCTGCTGAGCTGCAGCAGGAGGGTGTAGACAAGGTCCGGGAAGAGGTCCAGGAGCTTGTCATCCTGGTCCATCTTCTCAGTAAGAAGGTGGATGGTGCACAGGGTCTGCAGATAAAAGGGTGGGAGGCAGGAAGACTCCTACTGAGGCCCCAAGGAGGGCCCGCCCCGTGACTCACCATCAGAGGGTCCACTGCGGCCAGGCGCCAGATGTCAGCCTTGGAGGTGGCGTCGGCCCTGGGCGTGAACCTCGACTGCAGCCGACCCATCAGCGCATGTAGCATCGTCCGGGCCAAGGGCAAGTTCTCAGCCACAGTCAGCCACACCTCCGTCAGGGGGCTAGTCAGAGGCAGGGGACAAGGCCTGTGGGTTTGGGGCCATGTGCCCTGGCAGGTCAGAGCCCCTGTGGACTCCCAGGCGGCCCCCTGAGCAGGGGCTGGACTCTGAAGACTGGATCTCAAGGAGGTGGAGTGAACCGCCAAAGACTGCACAACCGGAAGCCCGGTCCCGACTCCACGCTCAGAGACACGCCTCTGCCCACGGTACCCCTGGGGAAGCCACAGCCCCTCTCTGGAGCCCCAGCTCTGCTGCTAGGTGACCCCGGGAGTCCGCACCGGGCCTGCTGTGTGATGACTTTGTGGACATGTCTGGTCATAGCCTCCCAGTGCCCGGGTGTGTCAGGCGGGCACCAGGCAGCTTGCTGATGTGCATCACTTATTCCTCCCAACACATTTGTGTGGAAGGTGCCTTCATCTCCATTTCCATAGAAGAGGAAATGAGGCCCGCGGAGGTCAGGTAACATGCCAGGCTACAACTTGAAGCGGGCTTCCTGATCCCCAAGTCCAAGCCCACGGCCCTGCTGAGAAGGGAAGGGCTCCCGGAACAGTGATGTAATGAGCCTCTGTGCACAGGTACAGGCAGGTGGGGTCTGGTGGGCTCTGAAGGGCTAAAACCATGAGTCCAGCAGGATCAACCTGCCTATTTGAATCCACAAAACCAAATACACAAGTGCGGAGGTGAGTTTTGTCGGGGGCGGGGGGGAAGGGGAGATGTGGCAGGGGCCTGGTGGCAGGAATTGAATGGAAGGGTGGGTACAACACGCTCATTCACAACAACTTCTCGGAAAGAAGACATAGGAGTGTAAGAAAACAAGAAAGCGGGGACCTCAGTCCTATAACTCAAGAAACAGCCACGTGAGCTTGAAGGAGGACCTGGGCTCCAGAAAGGAACACAGCCCGGCCAACACCTTGACTCGGGCTTGAGACCCTGAGCAAAGGTCCCAGCTCAGCTGAGCCCAGGCTCCTGACCACACAAACCAGGAGATGATAAATGGCTGTTGTTCCAAGCTCCCAAGTTGGTGGTAATTTGTTACACAGTGATAGCTAACCAATACAGTGAAAGCCAGTCAGCCAGAGGCCCCACTCAGCACTGCTCTGAGAGGGGCTAACTCTCCTTCAATCAAGTCACCTGCATTGCACTGCCATCCTACCTGGACCCGGGGCAGGGCTGACGTTATGAGAAGCAGCTCCATGGCAGAGCCAGGCCTGCATTTCACACAGGGCAGCCCAGGAGATTCTGGATCTGACACCTGTGCTTGAAACTTTTTTCTCTGCTCACAGCATCTTCTGTGGCATCTGCCACGTCTCTCTCCACCAAGTCTCAAGGCTGCCCTTTGCTCCTTGGTCTCTGCTGCTCTGGGGATGCCTGCCCACCCCTTTCTGGGCCCTCCCCAGGGAATTCCAGTTCCATCCTAGTACACTCACTCCCCAGACTGGTGAGATCCTACCAGCTGCCTGTGCGGTGCTGTGACAGAGACACAGGGACTGGGCACTGTTCATCAAAATGATGCAAGAAGGAGGGTTTGCACCGCTTTACTGTGAGGCCACCTGAGGGGCCTGAGGCTCTGTCATTTCATCCCTTGGGCACCTGGACTAGTCACTTCCCTCTCAGGGCCCCATTTGGAAAGGACGAAGGACAGAGCGGAGCTTCTCCAGTGGCCTGCTCGGGCCTTGGGGCCCATGTCCTGTGGTCTATCCGGCCCAGAGCTCTGTCCTCCTCAGGGAGGAAAGGGCTGCAGAGGGGAGAGCCCGGAGCTGGTGACCAGGACATGTAAGACGCCATGGGATCCGAACTCCAGCTTGATAGGATGGAGCTGTAATGCTGAGGCTCCGGGTCCGAGGTTCCCAGAGGCTGCACCTCCCATGGAGACGCAAGGAGAGGGTTTGACCCACCCCAGGGTCGGACAGGCCCCGGTCTTCTGGGACACGTCGGTGGTGGCGAGTCGGGTACAGTCTGGGTGACCCCACACCCAGGGCACCCACCTCTCCATGGGCAGGGGCTGCCGCAGGAGTGACGTGAGGACGGTCTCCTGGTGGTAGTGCGCCAGCAGAAGGATGCCCTCGATGAGGAGGCGCCGCACCTCCGGGTGATCCACTACCGGCAGGTGCACCAGGATGGCGCCCAGGATCTCCGCCACCTGGGGAGGGGTGGGGCATCACCGGGCAGCCCGGCCCTCATGGACCTCCTGCCCTCACCCCACTGCACACCCCTCCTCTTGCCCAAGCGGACGCTGGGTAGGTTAGACCTTCAGCACCCCTTCCAATGCATCCTCTGGTCCCTTCCAGGATTTTATCCGATTTTCAGGTGGGGCTGTGCTCCAGGAGAGCGAGCCTCGGGCCACCAGCCCATCGTCCACTTACTGACCGAGTCATCTTCAACATATTCTTTCTTGTTCTAGAACCCTACTTCCTCCTCCTCTTTACAACCATGGACTTAGGGGGTGGGGCTGGAGAATCCTCAGCAAGCGAGGCTGGGCCCCTGCCCGGCCCTCTAGGTTGGGTGCACCAGGCAGCCCCAGGCCCCAGGTGACGCAGCCACAGCTCTGTCACCTTGTCCTCCAGCTCCTTGACCCGCATCTGGAGGAAGGTGCCTATCCAGGTGATGGAGGCCTTGTCGTGCTGGAGGTTCATGGCCCCGACGTTCTCACAGAGCTTCTGGACGAGCGAGACCACCTCATCGCAGCTAAACTGCAAGCACGCCACCTAAAACCAGAGCAGGCTGTTCCCGGGGTCCGACAACCAAGTCCAAGGACTCCCCTGCCCACCTGTCTCCGCTCTTCCGCTCAGTGTCACAGCCCCGGCCCAGCCCGCATCCTCTCTCAAACCACTGCCCCAGCCTCCTCCCCCCCACCCACCCCCCAGCCTCTTGCCGTCTCAGTCACAGGCCTGCTTGGATGTCACTCAACGTCAAAGCCACAGGGATGCACGCCAACTCCTCCGTTTCCTCATCCCCTGCCCCCACCCCCCTGAACTCCACGCAGGAAGCTTCTCCCCAGACCCTCCCTGTGCTGACTCTACAGCCCTGCAGCCTTCCCTCGGGGTGTGCCCTGCGCCTCACTGCCGACGCACAAGCCTCCCACTCACAGAGCCTCCGCTGGCCCCTGAGGCAGAAGAAACCTCATCGCTCTGCAACCCCGAGAGTTCGGATGGCTCTGGACACTTTCAGTCACCAGTGTGCCATCCGCCTGCCCGTGTGCTGACACCTGTGGGCAGGGTCTCGTGTTCAATTCGTTCTGGGGCCCCCTCGGTGTAGCATATGCTAGGGACAATGAGAACACAGCTGGGGTCCATTAAGCACCTACCGCATGCCAGGCACCACAGTAGGGACCTTACACATCACAGGCCATTTAAATACACATGGCATGAGTTGGACCAAAGGCCATGGAAGCCATGACCCCCGGAAGAGGATGGGGGCTGCGCAGCCAGGTTGAGCAAGGTCCCACCCCACAGAGATGGCCCAGGCACCCAGAGACCATGGCCCACACAACCTTCCCCTCGTCACCTTGGCGATTCTGGAGGACGCACCGAAAATCTTCTCCATGTCCGAGCCCTGCAGGTCCCCCTTACATTTCTCAAGCTCCAACTCCTTGGAAGCACCCCAGGAGGAGTAGGTCTGGCTTGCTGGTGGGAATACAATTTCAGACACGATCGGTCAGGACAAAGGGTCCGCATCGTGGCGGCCTCCTGCCCCAGCCCTCGGGGTGCCCTGGTTCCACAGGCCTGGACTACCCTCCAGCATCTGGACATCCTATCCCATTGCCTTGCCCCTCGAACCACCTCTTGCACAGCTCAGATGGATGCTCTGCCAGCTTCCAGCTGCCACCCCAGAGGTCAACTCTCCCCGTCTGAAGGTCTCCCCACTGCATTCCCCTCTGGGCTCATCTCTGGCCAGTTCTGCCGCATCCTTGGTATCTGTGAGCTGACCCTGTCCCACTGGGGCCCCTCAGTGCCCAGCACATGCTCTCAGTGAGTTGAGGTGACCCAATGAGCCTCTCCTTCCAGAAGCTTCCATGGCTTCCCAGTGAGCTGTGAACCCCCTCCGCCATTCCTGCTGGTCACCCTTGTTTGTCTACACAGAGAGATCACACTCCCCTCCAGGACAGCCCCATAGCCGACACCCCTGGTGTCAGCGCCCCCTCCCGGCCTGCAGAGGCTGGTCCTGATGACTCGCCCTCTCCATACCATGAAGATCCAGGAGGCTGGAAAGGACATCCACGGAGGCCAGGCGGGTTCTTCTGTGCGAGTCACAGGTGCATGGGGCGATGAGTCCGACCAGGGTGCCAAACTGCCCCAGCTGCAGAGGGATCTGAAGGACGGGAGACCTCAAGGCTCACACCCTCTGTCCAGCCGAGCACACCGAGGGCAGTGCGACCAGTGGCCAGAGAGGGTGAACCCTGCTCTGAAAGCACCCCTGTCTGGGAAGCCCGAGCTTCCATCCCCAGGCCCCACAGCTGGGCCCCGGGAGGCCGAGCAGCCAAGATCTGAGGAGTCTGCCCAGGACGCACCCTGTCAGGCCGGGCCCAGGTGCTATTGTTCCTACACAACCCGCCTCGTTCCCATCAATGAGCCCTGGCTTCAAATCTGGACTTCCCCGCTCGCTAGCTGTGTGACGTGGGTAGGTTCTTAGCCTCGGGTCCTCTTGTTCCTTATCTGTAAATCAGAGATGATGATGGTGCCCGTTCTTGCAGGGAATGCCCTGAGAATTGCACAGAGAATCCAGATGATGCACTCGGCACAGGGCCTGGCCTCAAATGTTACTTAGCACGAGTCTTGGCCCCAGCTTCGCTTTACTGGGCCTGGGTCCCACCTGAATGGTGCTCCAGGACTGGAGTCCTGCCCACCTGGTTCTCACTCTTCACCAGCCCCGAGATGCGAGTCCTGTCCCCACACCCCAGCCCCAGGACACCATCGTCCTCCTGCCAACACCATCCCTGATGACCAGAGAGTCAAAGAGTATGAGGCCAACAAATGTAGGAAGAGAGGTCTCATGGAGCTGGGTCACGTGCTCGATCAACAAAAGACCTTGTTGCTTTTCTAGATTTCGTGACGTTAGTGGTATTTGTCAAGCTTTGTGAAATTTGTGATTTATTTTCTCATTCTAAGTAAACACTCACTTTCCTAAGCAGTATGGTATTCATAGTTGTGTACCCCTTTTCCTTACAGTCCTCACCCCGTGTGAACCTCAGGCCCCACAGAACCCGGAGCCACACCAAACCCGGCCCACCCTCTTCCTCACCGTCCCCGAGCCCCAGGGCCAGCATCTCCCAGGGTCCCCTTCGCCATTCCCAAGTGAGGCAGCCTCTTCCCGAGGGACTCTCCGGGGGGCAGAACTTGATTTCAAAAGTGTTTCCTCTCCTGGCATAGAGACAGGCATTTCCCTGTGGGTGTCAGGGCGGCAGGCTGGGGGGTCGGGGGCTCCTGGACTCACGCAGACACCGACGCTTTGGACGTAGATCTGCATGAGATGGAGGTGGAGGTTGATCGCCTTCTCCCGCTCCCATTCTTTCTCCGACAAGATCCACTTTTCCAGGAGCTGTGGGGAGAGCCCGGAACACAGAAGGGGACGTTCAAATCCTGAGGCCAGCCCTTTCCTGGCCACCACTGCTCTCCTTGTCTTTCCCACTCAGAGTGTGACTTTCAAAGCTCTGGGAGCTCCAGATACTTCTGATTTCTTCCCAGCCCACCCCCACCCCCCCGCCCCACCAGGGAGATGAGGCTGTGAGCAAAGAGAGAGCGGCCCCGCATCCTCACCAAGAAGCTGCTTGGCTGATGTGTTTGCCTTTGTTCCAGATGTTTCCCTGGAGGTAAAAAGGCCAGGAGCACAGCCCACCCTGCACCCCAGGGCCTACATGTTCATGCACCTAATAACACAGCTTAACGAAACACGAAGCAAAAACTGATAGAACCGAAAGAAGAAATAAACAAATCCACAATGACAGAGATTTCAGTATCTCTTTCTTGGTAACTGATGATCAAGAAGACAAAATCAGGGGCTTCCCTTGTGGTGCCGAGGCAGGGGACACGGGTTTGAGTCCTGGTCCGGGAAGATCCCACATGCCGCGGGTCAACTAAGCCCGTGCCCCACAACTACTGAGCCCGCATGCTGCAACTACTGAAGCCCGCGCGCCTAGAGCCCATGCTCCACACAAGGGAAACCACCGCAATGAGAAGCCCACGCACCGCAACAAAGAGTAGCCCCCGCTCGCCACAACTAGAGAAAGCCCGCGTGCAGCAATGAAGACACAAAGCAGCCAAAAATAATAAATTAATTAATTAAATAAATAAATTTATCTTAAAAAAATAGAAGACAAAATCAGAAAGGATATAGAAAACTTGGACAACACTGCCAGCCAACTTGGCCTAACTGATATTTAGGAACACACCACCCAATGCAGCAGAATACTTTCCAAGTACACACAGAACATTCACCAAGATAGGCCGTACCCGGGCAACAAAATAAGTCTCAGTCGATTTAAAAGAATTTGAATTATACAAAGTATGTCCTCAGACTACAATGGAGTTAAATCAGGAATTAAAACCAGAAAGATCTCTGGAAAACTCTCCAATATTTAGAAATTTCTAGATAATCCATGAGCCAAAGGAGAAGTGAAAGAAATTGAAATGCATTTTGAACTAAAATAAAATTAGAACACAACATATCAACATTTGTGGGGTATAGCAGCAAAGAACAAAGTCGGTGGACTTATACTCTCTGCTCTTGATTCCAAGACTTATTATATAATATTGTAGTAATCAAGACAGGATGACATTGGTGTAAAGACAGACAAAAACATCAGTAGCGCAGAATAGGTGTCCAGAAATAGACCCACACATATATGGTCAATTGATTTTTGACAAAGATGCAAAGGTAATGCAATGGAGAAAAGACAGTCTTTCCAACAAATGGTGCTGAAACAACTGGTTATCCATATGCAAAAAAAAAAAAAATTAAAATTAAATAAACTTTGATCCATATTTAAAAACCACTCAAAATATATCACAGACTTAATTGTAAAACCTGAAACTACCAAGTTCTAGGAGAAAACTAGGAGAAAATCTTTGTGATCTTGGGTTAGGCAAAGATTTCTTAGACATGACACCAAAAGCATGATCCATAAAAGAAAAAAATGATAAATTAGACTTCATCAAAATTAGAAACTTCTGCTCTTCAAAAGACACTGTGAAATTAATGAAAAGGCAAGTCACAGACCAGGAGAAAATATTTGCAAATCATATATCTGACAAAGGACTTGTTTCCAGAATATATACAACCTCTGAAAAATCAATAATAAGAAAGCAAACTATCTAATTTTTTTTAAAAAACCCTCCCAGCACCCTTCAAAAATACCAAGATTATGAAAGACAAAGACTGAGAAATTGTTCCAGATTGACGAAGAAAGACTAAAGACACATGACGATGAAATGTGATTCATAATCCAGAGTAGATCCTGGGTCTGGGAGGAAATAACTATAAAGGACGTAATTGGGACAGTTAGTGAAATATGCATATAGAATGTAGATTAGAATATAGCATGGTATCATTGTTAAATTTCCTGATTTTGAACATTGTGTTGTTATATGAGAACATTCTTGTTGTTGATGTCTACAGCTAACTCCATGATTCAAAATGCTGTGTGTGTGTGTGTGTGTGTGTGTGTGTGTAATGAGAAAAAAAAAAGAGAGGGAAAAAGAAAATGTCACAAAATATTAAGAATCATGGATCTGGGGACTTCCCCAGTGGTCCAGTGGCTAAGACTCCAAGGTCCCAATGCAGGGGGCCCGGGTCCGATCCCTGTTCAGGGAACTAGATCCCACATGTCACAACTAAGAGTTCACATGATGCAACTAAAAAAAAACAGCCCGCATGCCACAACTAAAGATCCCACATGCCGCAAGGGAGATCCCACACGCGGCAATGAAGATCCCGCATGCCACAACTAAGACCCAACGCAGCCAAACAGATAGATAAATAAACAAATAAATATTAAAAAAATATTTAAGAATCGTGGATCTGGGTGAAAGGTATACAGGAGTTCTTTGCAGTATTCTCACAACTTTTCAGCCAATTTGAAGTTTTTATCTAAACAAAATTACCAAATCAATTTTTAACGCATACCCCTGTTTGCCACTGAGAGTCTGGCCCTCAGGCCAGTGTTCTGGGAGGGGTGGCCCTCCCTGGCTCCTGGCCCTCTGCCAGGCAACTCACGTGCACCATCTCCTGCAGCCCCTTGGGGTCCAGCTGCCTCTGCAGGAGGCCCTCCATCAGCTGCTCCAGGGCACGCAGGGCGTTCACATACAGGGTTTGTGGCCGAGAGACGGGAGAACTGGGCAGCAATGGGGGCTCACACAGCCACCCACCAGGACTCTGTGCCGGTCCACACCAGGGTGAAGTAGTGTGAGGTGGTCTGATAACCGCCCTTTGATTTCTGCTCAGACTGAGTTCTTTATACGTAGCTTCTCATGCGGCGTATAAGACAACCTCAAGAGGAGCCCATTTTGCAAAGGAGGAAACCGAATTCCTAGAGCCCAGTTCTCCTGACCCCTCATCCAGGGCCAGGACCTTGAGACACAGATGGCTCCCTGTCCACAAAGATTTGTCCTGCTTTTCCACAGCCTTACTGGGAAGCAGCCATGCAGTCAGGGACTACATTTCCCAGGACCCCTTGCATCTAGGTGGAGCCACGTGACTGAGTTCTGGCCAATGGCAGGCAGGCAACAGAGCTCATAAATCCTTCAGACCCTCTCTCTCAAGCTGGCTATCACTACCCACAGGGACCTTTGGAGCCATGCACTGGACACGGTGAGGCCTCTGTCAGCCAAGGTCCCTGAAGAACTGCACGAAGCAGCCCCCTCTCCACCGCTGCTGCCAACTGGACTTCACTTGAGTGACACACTTTCATCTTGTAAAACCATGAAGATGTCGGAGTTTATCTGTTACAGCAGTTAGCATCACCTTACACTTACTGATAGAGCCTGCTGCACTTTGCTACCTCTGACCACTGACAGGTTCAGGATGGGAGGCTCTCGGCACTGCTCATGTTAATGTAAGCTTCTAAGTCCTGACCCAGAAGATGAGGTGGCCCAGAGGGACCTACCTTAATGGACTCATTGTTCTCTCCTGGGGGCTGGAGAGAAATGACAGAATGTATACTAATATCCACCAGCTCACTGTTTTCCTCTGTGGAGTAGAAAGGCTTCAGTTTGCTAGGGAAAGAAGTGACAAGAGGAGTGGTCAGTGGAGAGGTGAGACCCTGCCACCCGCTGCCCAGTCTGGGGTGTGGAGGCATGTCACAGAATGAGGGAGAGGCCAGCTTCTCTGGTTGGGGGTTCAGGCAACCATCTCTCCCCACGGGTCCCGGCTCCACCCACCGGTGGCCAGGGACTGTCCATGATCGAGCGGGAGACGCAGGGGTCCAAGGCCACCCCTCTCCTTGTTGCCTGCTGTGAGCCTCCCCCTCTCCTATTCAGAACCGTTCCACCGGTCCTCACTGAACCACAACCAGAGGCTCTGCCTGCCAGGCTGGTCCCGGCCCAGGAGTTTTCAACTGTAATACCTGGGCCAGCAGCAGCAGCACCTTGGAGCTTATTAGAAGCGCAAATGCTGTGGCTCCACCTCAGAACTACTGAATCAAAAACTCAGGAGTGGAGCCCAGCCACGTGTGTCTTCACAAACCTTTGGGGGTGGTAGCTAGCTGCTTGATGCACACTAGCCCATTCTCTCTTTCTGTCCCCGTCATAGATAGATCTCAAGCCTACGTGCACATTAGACTCATAGGAGGGCTTTTTAAGGGGCCCAGGGGCCATGCCTGGCTCCAGGAATCCTTATTTAAAGGTCTGCGGTGGGGCAGGGTGTCGGAATTGTTACAGGTTCCCCATCGGCTCTATTGTGCCTCCTATATTTCACCCTGCTGGGACCTCCAGCTCCTTCCCAAATCCAGTAATTTTTTTTAAGCCCAGGTCAAAAGTCAAAAGTCAACTCCCACGCTAAGCCCCTTGACAGCCCATCAGCTGAATCACATCTCGTTAGTAGCCCCCTTTTTGGTCTTAGATTTTTTCCTTTGTGGTTCACCTACAAATACTCAGCTCTGACCTATAATTTCTTGTGTATGCGTTTCTTATCTCCAAGTCCCTAAACGGATGTATGTGAATTTTATTTAAAATCTGCCTAGGGCTTCCCTGGTGGCACAGTGGTTAAGAATCCGCCTGCCAATGCAGGGGACAGGGGTGCAAGCCCTGGTCTGGGAAGATCCCACATGCCGCGAAGCAACTAAGCCTGTGCACCACAACTACTGAGCCTGCACTCTAGAGCCCACGAGCCACAACTACTGAGCCCGCACACCTAGAGCCCATGCTCTGCAACAAGAGAAGCCCCCGCTCACCGCAACTAGAGAAAGCCCACACGCAGCAACAAAGACCCAATGCAGCCAAAAATAAATAAATAAATAAAATAAAATCTGTGCACCCTTTTAAAGCAACACATAGTTCTGCTATGCACCGAATATGAATATGAATATGAATCTGCTCCAATAGAAGAATTCCTAGCAACGACCCAGCCACTTCAAATACTCATTTTACAAATGCCTAACTTCTTCCCACTCTCCCTGCCCCACCAGTAGATGGACAATTCCAGGAAGGCAACCATCAGGCATTCTATTACTCTGTATTAACTGTATCAATACCGTATCAATAAACAGACTTCTTGACTGAGCCCAACCCGACTTGAAGGATGCCATCTCCTGGCTGTACTAGTCTGTGTCACTGTGTGATTTCTAGCTCAAAACATCCCCTGATGGACCAAAGAACAACCCACCCACCTGCCATTCACCTCCCAATCCAAGGAGAAGGGCCCAACTTGAAATATTGCTGAGAATTATAAAAAGAAGAGCAGGTGGAAGCAGACCCCCATCTCCTAGGAAGACCCACTGCCCCAGGAGCTGCCACCCAAGACTCCAGCTACAAAGGCAAGGGAGGGCAAAGGAGGTGCAACCTCCCCAAAAAAGCACTGAGGGGTTGTCTCAGACTTCACCTCCACCCCAGAGAGGCGCTTGGGGCCTGGTTAGGGGCCCAGCTCACCTCAAGTACGAGAGGGCATCCATGGCCATGGTCCGCACTGGAGAAACCAGGCTGTCAGTTGGTTCTGCCTTGATGATCGCCTTCCCAGACGGTAGGGCAGTGAGCCGTCAAGCCACCCAGAGTCCCGGGATGGGCAAGAGAGGGGCTTGGGCCAACAGTGACCACGATGGCAGCCGCACTCCCAGGGTTAGAGCCAGGAGGACCTGACATTGTATGACGGGCTCTAACACCCCATACCGCCTCCATTCTTGTTACCATCAGTTGGTCTTTGACATTTTAGGGGAGGCAGCAAAGTCTTGTGGAAGGAGTGGGGCGAAGATGGGCCGATGCTTCTCACTCAGGTCTGGCATTTACTGGCTGTGCGCCCTTGGGCAGATCACTTCCCCCGCCTGAGCCCTGATGTGTAAAATGAGGACTTGGGGGCCTGGTTCACAGGGCTGGGCCAGGCTGGCGTGAAATTACACGTGCGTGTAGCTCTCAGTCCTGAGCAGGAGCCTAATGAATGTTTGTTTCCTTCTCAGCACCTCCTGTTCTACCCACATCTCTCTTCCGTCCAGGCTGCTTCCAACACAGCTGGAGCGGTTTCCAGGGGCCAAGACATGCAAGGGAGTGGGGAGGCCTGGGGACGAGGGATACTGGTCGCCCCACAGCCTCCTCGGCCCCTGTCACCTCCTCTTGCCTTTGGACAGTTGACACTTTCTAGATCTTAACAAAGTTCTGTGCAAAAATAGCTTTGTCCTGCTTACAGCAGAGCCCTGTCCCCTGGTCCCGCCTATGGAGAAACCTCAGGGCTGAGCCCGTGGGCCTCTGTCTCCCAGCCCTGAACCAGCCACCTCGGGGGCAAATCAGGGCCCAAGAGGGGAAGGGTCTTCAGCTCTGGCTTCCGGAATGTTTCCTGGCCATGAAACCCTTTATCGGACATACGAATGTCATACCCAGAACTCCTTCAGTTGGATCAAAGCAGAACTGAGACAGGAGGGGCTTCAGAGACCCCTGCCTGCCGCCTTGTGCCTCCGATGCTCTCAGGACTCCTGACCAGGGGGAAGCCGGTCGGCAGAGTGAGACCCCCCAAACCGCCCAGGATGGAGGAAGCCCCCCCACCCCGACCCAGCTTACCATGATAATGCCAGTAAGGGTCGCCTTTGGGGCAAATTGGAAGTCTTCCAGGTCCTTGATGTTCTTGACGGCGTCGGTGACCTGCACCACACTCTTCATGAAGGCCATTTTGAGGCAGATGTCCTGTGCCCAGACCATGACAAGGGGCGGGAAGGAGCAGGCTGTGAGGGAGCCCCGAGACCCCAAGCCCCAGCCTGCGCTCCCGGACCCTGCGGACGCTCCTGCCCCACGCCAAAGAAGAGGTGGTGTCAGGAGCGCTCTGAGAGATGGCTAGCCCCATTCTGTCTTTCAGCCACCTGGCGGGGACGTGGGCCAAGTGCCGGACAGGGCATAGCCCTCCAGTGCCCCCCAGAAGGTGCTGCCTCCCCGAAGCCCTCCACGCTGTGCCCGAGGACAGCAAGGCCGGTCAGGGGAAACCTTCACTGACCAGGGGCTCTGAGCCCTGTACGTCACCAGAGAGGCAGAATAAGTTATGGACACCAAATCGTTTTTGCTTTTAAGGCAGGAATGAACCCTGAGGACAGTATGTTAAATGAAATTAGCCAGTCACAAAAGGATGAACACTGTGATTCCAGTTATACGAGATACCTGGGGTGTCAAATTTATAGAGACAGGAAGCAGAAGGGCGGGGGCGGGGGCTGGGGTGGCGGAACGGGGAGCTGGTGTTAGGGGGACAGAGTTTCAGTTTAGGAAGACGAAGAGTTCTGGAGATGGATGGTGGTGATAGTTGCACAACAGTTTGAATATGCCTAACACCAATGAACTGCATGCTTCAAAATGGTTATGATGGCAAATTTCACATGATGTATACTTTACCACAGTTTTCAAAACAATAATGATAAAGTCATTTCTCCTTTATTCTCTGTGTTTTCTCCTCCTTGCCTTTCCAAGAAAGTAGCCAGTCCCTTTGCATCTCTGAAGACAAGCCCATTCTTGTCCCTTATGAAAGGGCTTGGGTCAGGTGTCAGGGTGGAGGGCAGAGGTGAGGGAGGGAGTGCGAGGGGCTGGGAAGAGTGAGGGGCTTGTCCTGTGACTTCAGGGACCCACAAGCATCCCACCCAGCGCTCGGGGGAGGGCTGCTCCCCCCTCCCACTGCAGCAGAGAACAGCACAGATTGGGGCAATGGGCTTGCCAAATGCCGGGTGTCAGGTAGGACTCCTGGCTCTCTCCTGGGTGGGGCTGGCAGTGCCCAGATAACAATGCAGAGCGACTCTCCGCCAGCCTGGCTCAAAGAGGGCATCCCCTGGGCACTGTGGGTCCATGGCGTCCGGGGGTTACCTGGCAGCTGCTGGAGTGGTGGTGAATGATCTTAGCAGTGATGGGGCTGTCCACGTGGGTGAGGAGCATCTGCGGGTGGCAGTATGAGGCCACGCAGCTGTACATCACCATGAGGGCACCCTTCACTGTCTCCCGCCTCCAGGGATGGTCCTTCTATGAGGCCAACGAGAAGGGGAAGAACAAGTGTGTTTGGGGGGGGAGGGGGGAAGGGTCTGTTCCTTCAGTTTTTTTCCTGGGTGCCTGAAATGCTCACTCATTTATTCATTCATTCAACACATCTTTACTGAGCACCTACTATATGCTACGTCCTGGCTGTACAGTAATGAGCAAGTCAGACCAGGGCCATGACCGCCCATTAGCAGGGGATTTGTGTGGAACCCCTAAACAGAGGCTGCCGTGTCCTCCTTCACACCTTCACCTGACAAGCGTCTACTCTGGGCCAGGGGTTCCTGTGTTGCTGGGGATCCAGTGGGAACAGAGAGCCTCAGCCGTGCTCTCCTGGGAGGAGGTGCTAGAGGCCACCCAACCCACCGTGGAAGGAGGGGAAGGGTTGCCCATGCTCTCCAGGCCTTTAGTAGAAGAAATCCAGGGCTTCCCTGGTGGCACAGTGGTTGAGAATCTGCCTGCTAATGCAGGGGACACGGGTTCGAGCCCTGGTCTGGGAAGATCCCACATGCCACCTAGTTGCAGAGCAACTAGGCCCGTGAGCCACAACTACTGAGCCTGCGCATCTGAAGCCTGTGCTCCGCAACAAGAGAGGCCACGATAATGAGAGGCCCGCGCACCGCGATGAAGAGTGGCCCCCGCTTGCCGCAGCTAGAGAAAGCCCTCGCACAGAAACGAAGACCCAACACAGCCAATAAATAAATAAATAATAATTAAAGGTGCTAATAATTAAAAAAAAAAAAAAAAGAAAGCAGTTTCTTAAAAAAAAGAAAAAGAAATCCAGGCCTCAGGTCCCACTTTGTGGAGAAGCCGAAGAAGAAGCCTGGACACTCCCAATTCTCTCCTTCCAAACTACCAGACCCCCAGGGCAAGGGTCCGAGGTCAAGGCCAAAACCTTGGAGGTATCGGTGACTCCAGAAGGTTGCCCACTGGGGGCTCAGCCAGCCCAGGGCACTGTGCCCTGTGGCTGGGAGGGGCAGCCTCCAGAGGCTGGCCATTGGCTGCCTGGGTCCAACTCCCCGCTTCACTTTGGTGAAGGAGACACAGAGGGGAATTTCTTACTGAGATCTAGTAAGAGCCTTGGTTGGGGGCTGAGAACACTGCTCCAAGAGGGTCCGGAGACCTGATTATGGAGCAAGGGTGCCTTACCCGCCCAGCGCCGATCTGCCAGGACCGCTCTGACTCCTGGATCCTCTCCTCAAAGTCCTGGAGCACGTTCAGCACCGCCTTCACCTGGCCCCGGGCACACAGGCCAAAGCACAGAATCACACCCTGCAGGGAGACCCAGCCGGGCGGGGTGAGGGTGGCGGGCCAGGGGGCCGGGGAGGACCCCCCATACACACACACACAGGTAAACACACGTGCACGCACACATGTACACAGACCCGTGCACACGTGCGCACACCATGTCCACCGAAGGTCCAGAGGGAACTGCGGGCGCCCTCACCTCCCAGTCGAAGTCGTTGCTGTAGTCCGTCTTGTCCAGCAGCTCCAGCAGTAGCACCTCTACCTTGTCAGCCTCCAGACCCGTGGCCAAGGTGAAGCCCAAGGCCCGGTACAGAAAGCCCTGGAGAGGCAGAGGAAGAAAGGGAGCTTCAGGCCTCCTGCTCTGCCCTCCGGGGTCACTGCCATGGGGAGTTCACTACCCACTCCTCCAGATTACCTCACAGTCAAGGTTAGAATACTTTCATCACCCAAAAAAGAAACCCTGTACCCACTGGCAGCCACCCCACATCCCCCTAGTCCCCGGCAACCACTCATCTACTTTCTGTCTCATTAGATTTGCCTATTCTGGATATTTCAAATAAGTAGAATCATATAATGTGTGGTCCTTTGTGCTCCTTTGCATCTGGTTTCTTTCATTTAGCACAGTGTTTTCAAGGGCCATCCTTTTTGTACCATATATTAGTACTTCATTCCTTTTTACGGCTGAATAATACTCCATTGTATGGATATACCACATGTTGTTTATCCACTGATGAACATTGAGTTTTTTCCACTTTTTGACTATATGAATAATGCCACTCTGAACATTTATGTACAAGTTCCTGTGTGGACATAC
This sequence comes from Balaenoptera physalus, assembly GCF_965194825.1. Lineage (NCBI taxonomy): Eukaryota > Metazoa > Chordata > Mammalia > Artiodactyla > Balaenopteridae > Balaenoptera > Balaenoptera physalus. The sequence goes on along the minus strand of NC_138885.1, from coordinate 132,408,232 downwards.
GTTTTCATTTCTCCTAGGCATATATAATTAAAGAGTGGAATTGCTAGGTCATATTGTAACTCTATATTTAACATTTCAAGGAAATGCCACACTTTTTCAAAAACACTGCACCATTTTGTATTCCCACCAGCAATATATAAGGGTTCCAATTTCTCCATATTCTTGCCAACATTTGCTATTACCTGTCTTTTTGATTATAGCCATCCTTGTGGGTGTAGAGTAATAACTTGATGTGGTTTTGATTTGCATTTCCCTAATGGTAATGATCTTGAATATTTTTTCATGTGATTACTTGCTATTTGTGTATCTTTTTTGAAGAAATGTCTATTCAGATCCTTCTCCCATTTTTAAATTGGCTTATTTATCATTTTATTATTGAGTTATAAGCCTTCTTTATATATTCTAGGTACAAATCCCTTATCAGGGACTAGATTTGCAAATATTTTCTCATTCTGTGGGTTGTCTTTTCACTTTCTTGATGGTACCATTTTCAGCATGAGTTTTTAGTTTTATGATGTCCAATTTATCTATTTTTTCTTTCATCACTTGTGCTTTTGGTGTCATTTCTCAGAATGGTTTGCTCAAGCCAAGGTCATGAAAATTTATGTTTATGTTTTATTCTAAGAGTTTTATAGTTTTAGCTTTTATATTTAGGTCTATGATTCATTTTGAGTTAATTTTTGTGTACGGTATGAGGAACAGGTCCAACTTCATTCATTTGTAAGTGGCTATGCAGTTTTCCCAGCATCATTTGTTAAAAAGACTATTCTTTCCCCCACTCAATTGTCTTGGCACTCTTGTTAAAAATTAGTTGACAGTAAATGTGTGATTTATTTCCAGACCCTCAATTCTATTCCATCAATCTATTATCTATCCTAATGCCAGTATCACACTGTCTGGTTTACTGTAATTATGTAAGAAGTCTTGAAATTGCAAAACCTGAGACCTCCAACTTTGTTCTTTTTAAATCATAACTGTGTTGGCTATTCTGGGCCCCTTATATTTCCCTATGAATTTTAGGATCATCTTGTCAATCTCTGGTGGGTACAGGCCAGCTGGGATTATGGTAGGGGTCATGTTGAATCTGTAGATAAATTGGGGAGTGTCACCATCTTAAAGATATTGTCTTCCAATCCATGAACATGAAATGCTTTCCATTGATTGAGACCTTCTCTGATTTTCAACAATGTCTATAGTTTTGTAAAGACCCTTTTACAATGAAATATACACATGTGGTGGTCATGAGCCAGTAGCTGGATGCGTCAGGGGTGAGAAACTAATCTGCAGGGTGGGGATGGGGACGGGTGTGCAGCAGGGTGTGATAGAAGGCGTCCTGCTCCTCTACCCCCCTCTACCAAAGTTGGGGGTCCAGCTCCAAACCCCAGCTTGCCCACATTTTTGTTCCGCCTCTAGGCCTTATCTTCTTCCCTCTCTGGCCTTCTGTGGTTCAGTGTCATCCTCATCCTTCTCACTATTTACCAAAACTCGTTCAGACATCTCACTCCTTGCCTGCTGCCCCTGCTACGACAACACTTCAGGTGGGAAGTGAGGTGAGAAGGATGGGGAAGCTGGTGGTTGGAGGAGAGATTGCCAGCTCCAACAAAGCAGGTTCTTAAGGAAAAACAAAACAGAACAAAACACTAAAAGCCACTGATCTAGATCAGCCAGCCATCTCTCCTCCCAGGACCCTGTAGACAGCCACAGATACAGCTGGTCTCACACCCAACGTCACCCTCTCCAGCTTTACTGACCCTGGAGTCCCCTCCCTGTCTGAACTGCCCTGCCTCTGGGAACCAACCTTCTCTAGGGAGGGGCTGTCGAAGCTCTCGATCTGGTTGTTCAGCTCTTTGCTCAGAGGCAGGCTCCAGTTGGAACCCCAAGTCTTCTTGAGGGAGTTTCTCAGAAACTGGGGAGGCAGAAGACATCGGTGGGCAGTGCTCCAGGAGGGCTGTGTGACCTTGAGTTGTGACTCACCCTCTCTAGCCCTCTTCCCCAGTCTCTGGACCCACACGGCCCTGATCCAGCGCCAGTGTCCTGTGGGCTTGGGGACTGGCAGGCAGGGTGTCACCCTGCGCTGCTTTGCTGGGCTCTTGCTTCCCCAGGGTGGCTCATCTGCTGTGGACACACCTGTACTCCCCCAGTCTTCTGATAGAAGGAGACTGTGTCCCTTAGAGGCTCCTAAACTCCCCACAGGCCAACCCCACAGAGACTCCCACCACCACCACCTCCCCACCCCGGCCTCAGCAGGTGGGATCACCTCTACCTGGATCAGCTTGTCCTCCCACATCTCCTGGTTCCATGTAAACTCAGTGTGTTCTGCAGAAAGAAGGGCCACGCATGCTCGCCTCTCCTGCCGCTCCCCCCTGGGGCCACCTAGTCGGCCCGGCGACTGGGGTCCCCACCACACGCCGCATTTCCCTCCCCACCTTCCCAAGGACCAAAAGAGGCTGGGCCAGCCACCTGGAGCCTGGGCTCCTGTTGCTCAGGCCACGTGATTAGTACCCGGCATGTACACTGAGGGGGCTGACTGGGGCGTGCACCCCGGGCACCTCACCTTCCAGGTACCTGACCAGCAGGGGGATCTCCAGCTCCCACGTGTCGGCCATGGAGGGGGCGATGGTCTGGCTCAGGGTCCTCAGAAGGTTGAGCATGGCGATCCCACGTCCCTCCCCCTTGTAGGGGGACGACATCAGCACCTGGAGGGCACCGAGACTCCAGTGGGGCCCCGCCCGGGCTGGGAAGCCCCAGGGCCCTTACTCCCCAACCTAGGGCCTCACGGTCTGTGCTCATAAAGGGAGAGTTGGACGGGATGGGGGGTTTTCAAGCAGAGCTCTGAAGATCTCCAGGACCAGAGTATCCCCACAGAGGATGCTGCAGGAAGGAAAGGAGAGGAGGGGCAAGACCATGGGCTCCCCCCCCCCAGCGTCCATGGAGCATGGATCAATGTCCAGAGTCAATACAAGGAGGCGGAGGCACGGGTGCAGGACTGAGCTGACCCTGGGGACGGGCAGGCTATCGGCAGTGTCCTGCGGATGCTTTGGGGCCATTCAAAGGCCAAGCAGAGAAATCTGGGAGCATACTGTCCCTGCCACATGTACGCCAGAGGGACAACAGGGACCTGGAAAGCTCTGTCCTGCCAAGTGTCCACCTCCCTCCTCTCCCTGGAGGCTGTAAGAATTAGGAGCTCAAGGGAGAGGCAGCACAGGACACAGCTGTGGCCAGGCCAGGGCACAGCTCACGTGCGCCACTCACCAGGAGACGGGCCAGCAGTTTCTGCGGCGCAGGCAGATCCACTGAGGAGGAGAAGATGCGACCCCCGCTGAAGCTGCCCTGCTCCCGTGCCCCTAGGGCTGCTTTACCCTGCCAAGTGCTTCCCAACAGCATCGCGTTGCCCCCTGAATGGAGGATGCGTCAGGATGGGGGATTCTCCATAAAGGACGTCACTGTAACTGGCTGTCTTGGGAAGAAGCCTAGTGCTGCAGGCTGGGGCTTAGAAGATACTGTTTTCAAGACAGCCCACTTTGTAGTAGACACAAGGACCGGCCGTGAGAGTGTTTGCCTCCTACTGTGAACCTTGGCCTTGTCGAGCCAACAGTAACTAGACACCCACGCCCCTCACTTCACCTTCCTCTTCAGGCTCTGCGAGGTAATGAGCCCGTGAGAAGCAAGCTCACAGCACTTGGACCAGTGGGCAAAGGAGGGCCAGGCCGGCTAAGAAGTCGCAAAGGGGAGGGAGGTGATGCCCAGAGAGGCCCCAGCCCAGCTGGGGTGAGGGCATGAGGAAGACCTCAGGGGTTGTCCTAGCTGGCCGCTCAGAGCAGTCTCCGCCCTTCGCCACTGCCGTGTCCTATAAGGCTCCCAGCCACCTGCGGTCGCCGGCCACGCCCATCCACAAAGCCCCGGGTCCCCGAGAGCAACCCCCCTGGGACAACGGTGTCACCCGTACGGAGGTCAGCCTAGTCACTTCCTCGTGAGTCTGGTGTTAACGGTGCTCCAACCGGGGGGGCCCTGATGGGGGTGGTCTCAGAGGACTGGGATGGGACCCGCTCCCAGGGGCCCAGAGAGCTCACACCTGGAGAAAGCCGGAGCCAGGAGCCCTGCAGGCGGGGTCTGGGCCGGGGGCACGGGCCAGGGGATGGGGACGCGAGGAGTGGACTGCCGGAGGAAGTCTGTACGCTTTTAACCTCCTCAGGTAAGGCCAGGGGGGCCTTGGGCTCCGGTCCCACGTGCCCACCCCCAGCAGCCGGCCCGGGGTGCTGCCCACCGTGCCTGCCCTTGCTGGTCGCCTTGGCTTCCCCGTCGTCCTCGGCGTGGAGCTGGCGTCCTGCCAGGCTCGTGAGACTGAGGCAGACGGGGGTCTGGCCTCGGTGTGATCCGTCTCCATGATGTGGCACAGGAGCCTCACCCAAAACTCCTGGGGGGCGGGTACGGGGGGCAGGATCAGCCGGGCCTCCCACGGCCCTGTGAGGAGACGGGGCGGGCTCCCCCTGCAGTGTGGCCTCACCATCGCTTCTCCAGAACCGCACTCTGACCAGCTGACCGCCTCAGCCCTGCCCAGCTCTGCTGCCAAGCCCGGTCCCTGCCAGGGCCATCTAAGCGACGCCCACCTGCCGTGGCCGAGGGGGTCAGCGGGTCCTGGGCACCCAACCCCCATGCCCGCTGGCCTCACTCCAACCCCACAACATCATATCCTCTTTGACCAGCACCCTCCCTCTAACGCCAAACCCTCCAGAGGTGCACACTGGGCAGACAACCCAACCATGCTTGCCAACTGTGATGGTCAGTTGTTATGTGTCAACTTGGCAAGTGAAGGTACCCAGGTATTCAAACACTAATCTAGGTGTGGCTGTAAAGGTACTTTGTAAATCTGATGAAAGCGCATAACCCATAAAGGAGGTTAGTGTGGATAACGCGAGTAGACTTCATCCAATCAGTTGAGAGCAAAACACAGGTTTCCCTGAAGAAGAAGATAGTTTGCCGCAAGACTGCAGCCTCTGCTACTGCATGAGTCTCCAGCCTGCTGGCCTGCCCCCTAAATTTCAGACTTGCCAGCCCTCACAAATGCATAAACCAATTCTTTGAAATAAAGCAAGTGATATATTGATATATATCTCCTACTGGTTCTGTTTCTCTACAGATGCTTAGAGCTGTCTCTAGTCCTCCAACTTCACCCTGCCATCTCCCCTCTCCTCAGATGATCACTGAACACCCCCAGTGACCCTGGCCCCCCTTAGCCCCACTCCCACCCCCAGGAGTCAGGGGTGAGCGCCTATGCTAATGACTACAAGTGAAGTTGCTTGACCTGTTCTGGCCACCGGGACGAGAATCCCCAGCTCCTGGGCTCCCCCAGGGAGGCAGCATGATGAGCTAGAAAGAGCACTTTAATCCTGGCTCCACTGTTTACCAGCTTAGAATCCTTGAGCCACTTAATGAGGCCCTCTGAGCTTCAGTTTCCTCATCTACAAAAGCAGGGTAATAATAATAGACCTCACCTCACAGGGTTGTTGGGATAATTAAATGAGATTCTACATATTACGCACCTAGTACAATACCTGCTATATGTAGGTGCTCAATGGATTGTAGCCTTATTATTATTATTACTATTATTTCTATAATTAAGATAAGCTGCCCCTGGATGGGGAGCATCGAGGCCATGGCCTAAAAAAGAGTGGATATATGTATACGTATAACAGATTCATTTTGCGGACAATGATTCCCTCCGTATGCTGTCGTGGTAAATTTTTCTATCTTATTGCTATGTCACATTGTATTGCAATTAAAAGTCGGCACGTTTGTTTCCCCTAAAGCCTGTGAACAACTTGGGGGTCATACTGAGCCTTTCCAGTGTATGCCCTGGTGTCTTTCACATAATAGGAACTCACTGAATGTCTGGAGTTAAACCACTAAAATCACTTGTTTACACATACACGTACACACATGCATGCACGTGCACACACACACACACACACCTCGACTGAAGGGACTTCAAGGTAATGGACACATTTCAAGCACTAAGTCAACTGATACTTACTAGGCCTTCTGTGTGCCAGGCACTGCCCTGTTCCCATCAAGCACCTGGATCTTGAAAGATAAGAGCTCAGGTAATTGAAAGCTCAGGGCCCCCCAGTCATCCCAGGTAGTGGGAATGGGAGAAGCAACAGTGCAGAACTCTGGGCCTGTGCTATTCCCCCCACCCGGAGCACTGCAGACATGAGCTACCAGTTCCGGCATGCCAGCCCAGTGGGCCAACTCACGTTGGTCATCCCACTGACAGAAGAGGTTATGATCCTCACGGTGTCCATGGTGACCTTGTGGACCATCTTCTCCTCCAAGTTCCTCTGATAAAAGCTCTCCCGGCGATGTGCCTGGAAGACAGAATCGAGGGGTCCCTGCCTGTGGGCTGGCAGGGGCTTGTTGTGGTCTTGGCTGCGGTTTCCTCACCCCCCATGAGGCTTGATGCCCAGATTCTGAGTCTCTGGGAAACCCAGAGCTGTGCACACGTTTCAGTATTTTCTAGACTCCTTACTGTGTGTGTCTGCGTCCTTGCGTCATGAAGGTACACGCACGCAGGTTCAAACCCCGGTACACTGAGCAGCACACTTTCCTCAGTGCTGCGGAAACCACTTCCAGAGTCCAGCTGCTCCACCATCTGCATGGCAGGGCCACTCACCAGCTTGTAGGTGGACAAGGTCAGCTGCACAGACACGTACTTCAGGCCCCAGCCTTTGATCCTGTCCTGGAAGCTGGACAGGGCCAACTGACCAATGATGCGGAGAATAGCCATCCTCACCTGAGGGGACAGGGCACGGACATGCTGGGGGTTAGAGGCTGGGGATCCAACACCCAACCCTGTGACACGAGACAGCCAGGAACTGAGGGTGCTTTGGTCTGGAAGGGGCCTCAGGGGCCACCTGGCTACTGCCCGCTCTGTCCACCACCCCGTCTCATCCAGGGGGTGCCACTCGGCAACCCACACGCCCAGGAGCCTCACCTGAGCCCTTCAGAGACATGAGCGCGCTCCCTTCTCCGTAGGCGCCTCCAGCCTCAGGCAGCCCCGGTGAGGACAAGCTGACTCTTCTCCTGGGGCTCATATGTGGCGGTGACACAGAAGAAGCCTATTCCCTCTCCCCCTGACATCCTCCAGGTATTGAAGGCAGCTCTGCCTACGTCTCCAGCCCTCTTCCCTTCCCCATTTGTGCAGACCCTCGCCAGCCTGGATCTCCCCTCCCTGGGACAGAATGACTCGACAGCAGCCCTCAGGGTCTGTATTCAGAAGCAAAGCTAGACGCCAGGGGGCCGTGGCTGCAATGGAGCCGGGCCTGTGGTTTTTAGCCTTTATTTGACGAGCTGCTTTTTTCAAATGTGGTAAAGACCCTAGCCAGCCAAGCAGCTCGAGGTGATGCTGGGTTCGCTCGGCCTCTCCTCTGTCCAGGGTGGTGTCTGAGACCCTTGACTGGAAAACTCCAGGTCCCTGGTGATAGGGAGGGGTCTCAGGAACGGGACCGCAGCTCTGATGGGCCTCACTCACCCCCAGCCGTACTCAGGGCTGGCTGGGAAGGTAGGTTTTCCATCCAAGGGCCTTACTAGAGGAGGCAGCCAGGGCTCCACCCACAGAGCTGGAGGGGAAGGCAGGCGGCTGCTAATAGAAGAACACCCCACTCGCCACCAACTTCCCTCTGCTTGCCGGCAAAGGCCCCGACCTGCACCCCTTTCTGGGTCTCTGCCCCATTACCTTGGGCCGGGTGCCGGAGTGTGTGTCCTTGACCACCCGGATGGCCAGGTGGATGGTCCTGATATTCATTCTGGGCTCAGAAAGAAGAAAACTCACCTGGAGGTCCACTGGCCTTAGGGCCGGGCTCTGAGGAGTTGCCAGAAGCGGCGAGGCCTTGCCCGCCACCCTCCACGGGAGCCAGGGCTCGGGGTCCACGTCACCCTCCTGAGAGCCTCCGACTCATCCCCCCGAGCTCAGGGGCACTTCCCTCAGAAGTCACCCTGGCCACTTCCCGGTGCTCTCAACACTCTCCCCATCCCAGCCCAGGGGGACGTTGTTTTCATGCCTCACTCCCTTGGCCTCTGCTCTGTGTGTGTCTCTTTGGAACCTCGTGGACCCTCCTTGAGGGTAGGGCAGGGTCTCCCCCAAGAGCTCTTTAGTCCCCTCAGCTGGACACACGGTGCTGGACACACAGCAGGCACATGGAGGCTGCAAAGCCCAGCTATGGAGAGACTGGGCTCCGGTGCCAGGCTGCTGGCACTCAAACTCCGGCTTCACCGCATCCCAGCTGTGTGACTTCAGGTGAATTACTTAGCCCCTCTGTGCCTCAGTTTCCTCACCTGTAAAAGGTGGATATTAAGAGCACCTTCCTCACAGGGCCACTGTGAGCAGTAATGAGTTAACACCGGGCCTGGTGCACAAGAGGGCTGTGTGTTTGCTGGATGTAGGGCTGATGACCACACACCCGACGGAAGGAGGAAGATTAAGGGAGGTGAGAAAGAGCAGGAGAAGGTTCTGGAGAGGTTGGTGTGGATGGAATTAGAGTCAGGCTGCGCTCAAGGCTAGGCATTACTAGAAGTTAATGCTGGTGGAGGAAAAAGAGGAAATGAGGTTGGGGTAGAAGGTGGCAGGTATTCAGGCACCAAAGAATCTAAAAAAGAGTGGATATATGTATACATATAATAGATTCATTTTGCTGTACACCTGAAACTAACACAACATTGTAAATCAACTACATCCCGATAAAAATTATAAAAGAGAAAAAAAGAAAGGGAGAATGTTACAATTTAAAGTTTTTATCTCCAAAATGGAAAACTTTTTTCTGATTATAAAAATAGTATTTGTTCATTGTAAAATCAAAATAAAAGATAACCACCCTTAACAGTTTGGGTGTATCCTCCTAAACTCATTTATGCATAAACACCTAGACTTCTTTCACATAACCGAGGTCATGCTATATATACTGTCCCATACTGTATTGTTATACTTAATATATAAAGGGCAGCTTTTCCATGAAAAAGTATAGATTGTATAATACTCCATATGTTGCTATACTATCATTAATTCCACCAATTCCTTATAGAAGAACATGTAGGTTGTTTTTAATGTTTGGCTTTTATGCCCAATGTTATAATGAACATCTTTATCCAGTTGGTTTTGGGCAATTATTTCCTTCGGACAACTGACAAAATGTTAGATTTTTGAGCCCAAGTTTTGGGCCCTATCCAATTGAGAACCCAGAAAGGTTTAATCAATTTACACTCCCATCAATGAAGTATAGAAGCCTGGTTTCTTGTATTCTAGACCAGGGATTAGCAAAGTACAGCCCTAAGGCTAAATCCGGCCCAAAGCCTGTTTTTGTGGATAAAGTTTTATTGGAACACCACCACTCTCTGCAGTCTATACAGACCATGCTTTTGCTCTACAATGCAGAGTTGCATAATTGTCACAGACCATGTGGCCTGCAAAGCTGAAAATATTTTTGTTATCTGGGCTTTTACAGAAAAATGGCTAGGCCAACACTAGTCATTATCTTTATCATCTCTGCCCATCAGATGGGTAAAAAAGGTCTCACTGTTGCTTAAATTTGCATTTCTTTAAGAAAGGGGCTTACTGACAGCAGAAGGTCGTTCACGTACAGTTGCCCAGTTCGCGCACTGTGCAAGGGCACAGAGCTGAAGGACTGAACTGAAGCCACCCATGCTCTTCTCGAGTCATGCAAGACCACATGCTGCCAGTAGGGGGCACCTTGTTCAAATTCACGCAAAGGTGCTCTCTGAGCTGGTGCTGTTGGGGACAGTATTTCCCTTTATCAAGGCCAGGTTTAGGATTTGGGCTTAGGGATTTAGAATCAGGGGTTCAGACTAAGGTTCAGCACTGGGTCAACAGAGCTTTAGGGCTATGTCTACGTGGTGTAACTAGGCTTTATATTTAGCCTTCGATTTAGCTTTGGGGGATTCAGGTGAACAGTCTGAAATTCAGACTCAGGTGGAAGCTGGGATTCGGGATTTAAGGAAAGGGGTGAGGGTGTGGAGGGTGGGCTATGTTCAAGGATAGAAAACGTGAGGCAACCCGGAGCTGTGATTTCTTGGCCCACCCAGTAGTGTCCATAAAAGAGGAAACGAAGGAGGCGCAGATGTGGCTGAGACCTGTCGCCCCAACCCCCGTCCCGCTTCCTGCCCTCGCTCACCATGTGCGCTCACCACTGCACTAATCAGGGTCAGGGTCCCCACGCGGAGGGCCTCCTTGCTCTTCTCCATCTGGCTGAGGAAGAACTTCATCAGCTCCTTGGGGTAGGAGCGGGCTGCAGGCGGAAGGACCGCTTTAGTCGTGCCCCCTGAGCCAGAGCAGCGGGACGAGGCAGCCCCAGGCCCAGTGCTCAGAGGGGCCGGGACTCCCGTGGGCTCACAGCGGACCTGGGGGAGCCTCACCAAGGGCTATGAAACAGTGCACGACCTCTGTCAGGTTCTGGCTGCTGTACTGCTGCTGGGCAGGGGCCTTGGAGCACACCTAGGGCAGAGTTACGCAGGGAGGGTGGGTGAGATCTCAGCCGGACAGGGGACGCAGCTGCAGGAGCACCACGGCCTCGCCCCCAACGGGATGTAGGAGACACGTGAGCGGGACGGGGGCCCCACCACCATCTCACCCTTCGCCCTGGTGGGCCACGCCACCTGCCGCAGCCCCCTTCCCATGGGCCCACCCTGAGAAGGCCACGCCCAGCACAGCCTGCCAGCCTCACCTGGACGTGCAGTTCCGTGAAGATGGTGTGCAGCTGCATTTGCGGGACAGGGGTGTTAGTGGCCACTGACATTTCCAGGATCTGCCTCAAGACCTGCAAAAGGTGGGAAGTGGTGGCACGTGACCTTCTACCGACTCAGGGTCAAACTCCAGACCTTTGCTACTCTGTGTTTTCCGTCCACCGGATGTATCAGCGTCCTCTGGGAGCTAGTTAGAAATGCCACCTCTCAGACCTGCCCAGACCTCTGAATCCAACTCTGTTTCAACCAGCCCCCGGTGATTCCCGTGCATGGTAAAGCTTGGGCAGGGCTGCACTAGGGCCACCAAGCGTGACATTCAAGGCCTTCTTCCCCTTTCTCTCCTAGTCACTGGGAGGTGAAGCCCATCTTTAGACCGAATGATCTACACATGGCTCCCCAAATCCGTCCCATTCATTTCTGCTCCCAGCTCTTACAGCAAAGATGAGAGCCTCGCCTCGTCTGTAGATGAGTGACCCCCTGCACAGTATACATCAGCCCAGGTCACGCCTCCACTCAGAACCTTGCAAAGGCTCCATCTCACAGGAGTTCAAGGCTGGCAGGGGTCGCCTGCCTTGGTGTTCCCCCCAGAATTTGTTCCCCCCAGAATTTGTGTCCACCCAGAACCTCAGAATGTGACCTCACTTGGAAATAGGGTACTTGCAATTAGTTAAGGATCTCGAGATGAGATCATCCTGAATTTAGGGTGGGCCTTAAATCCAATGACTGGTGTCCTTATGAGAAGTGGAGAGGACACAGAGGGACACAGAGAAGATGGCCATGTGAAGATGGAGGGGGAGGTTGGAGTGATGCAGTGCCTGGGGCCGCCAGAAGCTGGAAGATGCAAGATTCTCCCCTAGAGCCTTCAGAAGGAGCACAGCCTGCCAACACCTTGATTTCAGGCTTCCGGCCTCCAGAACAATGAGAGAATAAATTTCTGTTGTTTTAAGCCACTCACCTCATGGTTCTTTGTTACAGCAGCCCTAAGAAACTGACACAAAGGCCATGACCTCACTGCGGCCTCCAAAACCCTTTGGCATCTCATCCTTTCCACCTGGAATGGCAGCGTTCATTTCTTGGAAATCCTACAGGTGCCAGGCCCCATGGCTCTATCTCCCACCCAGATGACACTCCCCACCCAGGACACTTGGGAGCCCCAAATATCTCAAGCCTCCAGCCCAGGCCGCTGCCCACTCGGCCCCTCACCTGTGTGATGAAGAGCGCCTCCAGGCGGCCCTGGTACTCTGCCAGCAGCAGGGGGATGTAGTCGTACACCTGCTCCCGCAGGCCGTCGTTGGGCAGGAGGAGGTTCAGCATAGGCTTCAGGGACTTGATGAGCCCCAGCTTCACCTACCACAGGAGCGGCATCTCTAGACCCCTCGGCCCAGGACCTCAGCAAGGCCCAGTGATGTCAGCCCCATCCACAAGACAGAGGGGACCTTGGAAGTAGAGTCCAGGCCTCCCCCGGGCCCCAGAGGTGGGCAGTGAACCCAGACTGTCCCCCAAGTCCGGGCTCTGCCACTTAGGTAACTTTGGGCAGACACTTGACCTCTCTATGCCTCACTTTCCTCAGCTGTAAAACAGTCCTATGGCACAGAGTTGGCGTGGAAATCGCTCCCACAGGTAAACCGCTCAGAGAGCGCCTGGCAGGCATGTGAAAGGGACCCTCATCTAGCACCGCCAGGGACCTTTATCAAGCCGCCTTCTGAGGCTCCGGGCCCACGTGGCCCTGCCATTAATCAGCTCCCCATCTCCCCGGACCGCACGGTATCTCAGCCCCGCCAGCGCCGCAGGCTGGGGAGCCATGACCCAGGGAGCGTGCGGGCCCCCCACCCCCCAGCAGGGCAGTCTCACCTCGGGGTTGTCGTCCCTCAGCCACACGGTCACAAAATAGCGGTACCTGGGGAACAGCCTCACAGCAAACTGCTCCTCGGTCATCACGGGGTACACACTGCCCTCCAGGTGCCTCAGGTAAAACTGCACCGTCTTGCAGAAGGTCTCCATGGCTGTCCGTGGGGATGTGCAGTGAGCCCAGAGGGGCAGGAAGAAGGACAAAGGCTTCCCAGGCCACCTTCTCAGGAGGGAGCCCTCATGCACCTCCATAACTAGCAGGTCACTGAGATGGCCAAAGATGCTGCTAGAAAAATCTCCTTCTGAGTCCCTCCCCCTCTGCCCTTCCAACTCCCTCAGAGCCCCCTAATGTTCACCCTGCAGGTCTGTGTGTGAAAGGCTCCCCTGAGGGGGTAGAGCGCGCAGGTGTGACTCGGCGCCAGCCCTTGACGCTCCTGTGCCGAGGCCAAGGCTGGGGCCCGGAATAAACCTCTTTTCACTCACATCCTGGGGATTCCAGTGCAGAGGGCGGCCAACACATTTTGCCCTGCTTTTCTCAGGTATTCGGGATTTGGGTCCACAGAAACATTAAGTTATCAAAACCTGGCGCAATGTGATCAGATGTAAATGGCATCAAAGACCTGCCCAAGTCAAGCCCAACCTGGAAACATTTCCCCAGTCGCCCTCTCCTGTGAATTCCGTCACCCTTCCATCTCTATCTGTTTCCCCCACCTCCCCATCCCCCAGCACCCTGACTGGGCCGGACCTGCGGGCCCAGGTGGGATACGTACCCCTGCAGATGACCTGGCGCATTGTGGCTTCATTGGCAAGCCTCAGCATGGTGAATATGGTAGCCAGGGTGATGCCCATGTATGGCATGAACTCAAACACTGTGGGGCATGGGCAGAGGTCACAAGGAGTCAGGGCAGGAGAGTCAGCAGAGAGGACAACCTCGCTAGCCGCACCTCCAGCCCCGGCGCAGAGCCAGGGAGCCGCTTTGTGCGGTCGGGCCACAGGGGAGAGTGGGAGGCAGGGGAGGTAAGAAGAGATGGAAGCCGGTGAAGGGGGCAGGAAGTGGGAAAGAGAGGAGCAGGGGAGAGAGGTGGAGGAGGAGGAAGAGGAGAAGGAGGAGGGGGAGAAGGGAAGAAAGGAGGGAAAGAGCAAGTGGAGGAGGTGGAGGAGGAGGAGGAGAAAGGGGGCGGGAGGAGGAGGAGGAGGAGGAGGGGGAGGAGAAAGGAGGGAAGGAGAAGGGTGAGGAAGAGAAGGGGAGGAGAAAGGAGGGAAGGAGGAGGAGAAGGGGAGGGGGAGGAGGACGAGGGGGAGGAGGAGAAAGGAGGGAAGGAGGCAGAGGAGGGGGAGGATAAGGGGGGAGGGGAGGAGGAGCAGGGGGAGGCAGGGAAGGGGGAGAGGAGGCAGAGTGTGGGCTCTTCCAGCCTCTGACCCCTCTGGGTGTCCCACAGACGTTCTGCGATGAAGAACCAGAGGCTGTGAGTGAGAAAGTGAACAGGCAACAGGCATCAGAAGAAAGAGCAGAGAAAGAAGGGAAACTGCAGTGGGAGGAGGGGAGAGAAAGAGGATCGGCGATAGACCACACTCGCCTCCAGCACCGCTCCCATTAACTCCCCTTTCAGATCCCTTTCCCGCTGGACCCCCATTTCTGCACCCCCCACCTGCCCCCTCTCCTGGCTCTGGCATCAGCCCACACACAGGCCCCGCCCGCCTTGCCGCCAGAGCCCCTCCAGCTACCATCTCATTTCTTTCCCCTCCTGCCTTCACTGCCTCTGCCCCCATCCCTCTCCTGCCCCCCTCTGGACCAGCCTCCATCCCCAGGAAGCCACCGCCTCCAGCCTCATCTTCCCAGGCGCCCCAGGAGGATGGGCCCCGACTGACCCCTGGGCCCCTCCTCAGTCCTTCTCCTTCTTGCAGGCTCCACGACACCACACTGCCCTCATCTTGCTCTAGTTCTTCTGGTTCAGTTGCCCCTAAGCCTTCTCGGGTTTGGGGTTTCTCAGGGCGAGGTGCTGGCCCTCTTCTCTCCTCTCTCTACTTTCACCCCCTTGGTGACAACAACTTTGGACACCACCTACACTCGAGGCCCCCTGCCCTCTGAACTCTGCTTCCCACATCAACTGCCCGCTTGATGACCTCTCCCCTTGGACATCTCTCAAGGAATGCAAACTCAGTGCACGCAAAAGAAATTCATCTGAGCCCTAAGTTCTCTCTCCCCCAGTGTTCCCCGTCTCAGGAAATGAACACACTATACAGGCAGCTGTTCAAACCTGAAACCCGGGAGTCATTCTTGGGCCCTGCTGTTCCTTTGTCTCTCACACACAGTCCATCACAAGTCCGCCCACCAGAACCCCATCTACTACTCACGTCTGTCCTCCGCTCGCCGAATGAGTCCCAGCCTGAGCCACAGACACCTCACAGTTACACCCCTCCCACCCCCTCTCCGTCCACACCACAGCAAGAATGGGCTTCCCGGAAGTTTCATCAGGCAACTCTGCAGCTTAAAATCCCTCAATACCTTCCTAGTGCCTTTAAATAGAGTCCAGACTCTTCACCACGCCCACTAGGCCCTGCCTAACTCTCCAAGCTCATTTTACACCCATCATCCCCCTCTCTCTAGGTCCAGCCATAGTGACCTCTCAGTTCTTCAGAGAAACCAAGCTTTCTCCTGTCACAGGGCCTTTGCACATTCAGTGCAGGATGGCTCCCTCATCTACTTCTTCACACAGATAATCAACATCTGAGTCTTCAGGTCACAGGTGAAGCATCGTCGCTTTAATGAGGGCCCCACAGAGATGAGGTCCTCTTCCCCTCATCCTGATCTCAGAAAGCCCCCTGGCTGTCCTCTTCATAACTGCCATCTCATATTATGATTATCTGTTTTCCTGTTTACTGGTTCACGGTGTCTTACTCGCCTGTGGTCTTACTCACCTGTGGCACCCACCCCAAGGCCTGCATGCAGCAGGCACTCAGCACACGTTCGTGGGATGGAAAGGGAGGGAGGGAAGGAGAAAGTGAGAGAACGGGGCCAGAGAGGGAGAGAGGAGAGAGAGGTTTGGAAGAGAAGGGAGGGCAGGAATAAAGACACAGAAATGAGAGGCGGAAACACAGAGAGAGAATCTTGGCAGCTGAGAAGAACAGAGAGAGACACACAGAGATGAAAAGGAGGGATGCCAGAGAAAGGTACTAAGAGAGAGAAATGGAAGGGGGTGGGGGCAGAGACAAGGGCAGAGGCCCGGCAGGAACACGGGATGCTCTAAAGGGGTCAGATACTGGGGCTGAGGCCCCGCGGGCCCTACCATTGCCATTGGCCAGCTTCGCCAGGGTGATGACGACAAATTCTTCGGTGAGGCTGAGGGGTCTGAGGCGGTGCTGCAGCTCATACATGACCAAGCTGAGTGGTTTCGGGGCAGGGCCACCAGGGTGTCGCTGGCCACCTCTGCCCTCACGTAGCCCTCCACCTACAGGGGACGGGAGAGGGATGTGTGGCGTCACCACCAGCTCCTGCCCCTCACCTGCTCCAGCCCTGCTGGGCTCCCTTGGGCTTGCTCAGCCTACTCCTGCCCCATGAGGTAACCGGACAAGGGCCTCGGGCAGCCCAGGCCGCACCTACCAAGGCCCAGCCCCTGGGTCGGTGGGCGACAGGGCTCTCCTACCTGCAGCATCTCCCTCATCTCCTTGGAGGCGATGGTGACCAGCCTCTGGACGCAGTGCTCCCCCAGCTCCCCCTCCTGCTGGACGATCTCCTGGAGGAGGCTGTAAACGTTGACTTCGCGCTGAGCGGAAATCTGGGGAACAAGTATGGCGGGTGGGAAGGTCCTGGACTGGGCAGCGGAGCCTGGGAGGGACCCGGCCCTGGCAGAGCACGCAAATTCACCACGCTCTCCCTCCCACTGGTCCTCCTCCCAAATAGTGTGAGATTATGATTTATAATAAGAAATTTATATTTGGTCTTCATCCAGTTTCTGGCACAGAGCCCCTAAAATCTTTGGAATTTCCTAAGTGACGAGAGTGACAAAGGTGTCTTTTGTTATACTGAGATGATTTTTGGTCCACACCTAAGGATGGGGGCTGGTTGGCAGGAGAACCAATCATCTGATTAGAGGATTGGAACTTTCATTCCCACCCACTTGACCTCCGGAGAGAAGAGAGGGGCTGGAAGTGGAATCGATCGCCAATGGCCAGTGATTTAATCAACCATGCCTAGATAATGAAGCCTCCATAAAAACCCAAAAGGACAAGGTTCAGAGAGATTCTAGACTGGTGAACAAATAGAGATTTGGCAGGAGTGGCATTCCCAGAGAGGCCCTGGAAACTTCGCGCCCTTTCCCAAACCCTCGCCCTATGTGTCTCTTCCATCTGGTTGGTCCTGAGTTATATCCTGTTAAAATAAACTAGTATCTAGTAGGTAAAATGTTTCTCTGAGTTCTGTGAGCCACTCTCATAAATTAATTGAACCCAAGGAGGAGGTCATGGGAACCTCCAAACTATAGCCAGTTGGCCAAATTTACGATTGGCGTCTGAAGCAGGGGCGGGGGTGGGGTCGTCTTATGGGACTGAGCCCTTAACCTCTGGGATCTGACACTATCTCCAGGTAGACAGTGTCAGAATTGAGTTAAATTGTAGCACACCTAGCTGGCGTCAGAGAATTATTTGGTGGCGGGGGGAACACCCACACATTGGATTTGGATGCAGAATTATCAATGTCTCATCTGGTAGATGACCCCACCATCCTGAAACTGCCTAAGCCTCTGACCCCGACTCTGCCATCTCTCACGCCACCCCCTCCCTTCCTCCCATCAGGCTCATCCAACTGGCCCTGTCAGTGTGGCCTGCAAATCTGTCCTCTCTTCACTGTCTTCAGTCCAGCATACTCAGCTAGGCAGGGGTCGAATGGTCAGCACACAGGGTCCTCCACAGATTTGGCACTGGCCCTCTTGCAAGTCCAAGAGGACATCATCTATTTTGCTTCTTGGATAGCTCTTGTCACAAGGGGGGACTCCTCTCCCCGGGGGCTGTTACCTGCAAAACGCTCTGGGAAGATGGCCCCCTCCCCTGGCTGGTAAGGAGGTCACCTACCAACAGTCAAGACCTTAGCAAATTTGGGGACCTCAAGAGGAGAGGAAGTCAATGAAATTTATACGTTCTATGAGTGACATCCAGTACGGAGAGTCTTGGCCTTTCTTTCCTGGTCTCGATATAGCAAGTAAGAGAGGCTTGTAAACTCCAGTGAGAGATTCCTCGTGAAAACTCCTGGACCGAAGAGAACCGCGTGGCCTTCGCTGCCTAGTCCGATGGCCTTTGTTTTCTCAACCTCTTCATTTTTTTTTTTTTAATTGTCCCCTAAGGAGCCTTCTTAAGCATTTTTTCCTAATTGCCCCCCACCATGAAAATGTAATACCACAAAGATATTATATAGCTGATTATACATATCTGTGCTTTGTACATCAAAAACTAAAGTATCCTTCGCACACACCAACCCCCGATCCCACTGCCGCAAGAGCCAATTTTACCTGCTTTGGAGCAGTATCACCCCGTTGAGAATTCACGCTCTAGATCTTCAAGGCAAACTCAAGGAAGCCTAGATGCGTAGCTAACACTGTTGCTGCAGATATGTAAACAGCCAGGCAAATTATAATAAGCCCAGCCTAATTTCTTCGATCGAAGTTAATCTTTGGAGAATATTTACGGGCGCAAGAGAAAAACTGTCAAAGACTTGGGAAGTGGCATAAAACAGGCACGGGGTGGCCTCCCAGAGGCGGGCTTGGTGCCGTCTGCTGCCCCTGCAGGACCATCCGGCCTGTGGGAGTGCGTGCCTTTGATCGCCTGTGATAGTCTAGGCTCTGCTACGTCTCCACGGAGACAGAAGGTAAGTTTTAGGAAACTGAGCGGAAAATGATTCCTGTTCGTGACAACGCAAAGGAATTTTGTCTGGTAAAGAATGTAAATCTCTATAAGTAAAATTGTCATTTTAACCGATTTTAACATCTTACTGGTTCCTTCACTAATTAAAGAATAACTAAAATCTTTAACACAGGTTAAGTTACAAAATATGCTTACTTGTTTATCATCTGTTTATTGCCACTGATCATTTATCATGGCCTGGGTATTAACCGTGGTTTTTAAAATTTTCTATATTTCCTGATGCTTTGACTTCTTGGGGCCTGGTGGACCCTGGAGAGACTGCCCAGGGTTAGTCAGTTCCTAGAGATGGCAAACAACTCACCCACTCACGAGCAAGCTTGTCAAATACAAGCAAGCAATCCAGAGCCCACGTACCAAACACCTCTTCTATCAGGCTCTCACGCTCTGGACCACTACACACCTGCTCTAATCACCCCAGGGCCAGGGACCAGACCACTCAGGGTGGCCCCGACACCCCAGACCTCACTGAAATTATCCACACTAGCCAATCCGACGTCTGCTCAGCCTGCCTCGCCGGATCTTCCCCTACAGAAGCCACAACAAACACTCCTGCGTACATTTCCCCCTTGCTCCCTCTGTCTCCCGCCCGACCCTGCTTCTTCCTTGTGGGCCTGCATGGCATGGCGTGTCCCTGCCTCTTGGGATCTGTGAGTAACAGACCATCTTTTCAAGGGCAATCATCTCCTGAGCTGTTGGTCTCACTATACCTGAATAATAATAAAACCTACGTTTTAAAAGACTTTTGCAAATTCTTTGCCTATGCTCCTGGACCCCGACACACCTCCCTCAAGGCTGCCACGTATCTTCTTTCTATAAAATAAAGCTTGCTATTAAGAATTCCTATAACGACCTGCTCTGCTACCCACTCTCAAAAGCTCAAGAACAGTCTAAAATTCAACAGCTCTCTCCAAATGTGGTCCCCAGACCAGCAGCAGCGTCACCTGGGACCTTGCTAGAAATGCTGATTCTTGGGCTGCACCCCATACCTACTGAATCAGAAACTCTCACGATGGGCCCCAGAAATCTGAAGTTTTGTTTTGTTTTGTTTTGTTTTTTATTTATTTACTTATGGCTGTGTTGGGTCTTCGTTTCTGTGCGAGGGCTTTCTCTAGTTGTGGCAAGTGGGGGCCACTCTTCATCACGGTGCACGGGCCTCTCACTATCGTGGCCTCTCTTGCTGCGGAGCACAGGCTCCAGACGCACAGGCTCAGTAATTGTGGCTCACGGGCCCAGTTGCTCCGCGGCATGTGAGATCTTCCCAGACCAGGGCTTGAACCCATGTCCCCTGCACTGGCAGGCAGACTCTCAACCACTGCGCCACCAGGGAAGCCCCAAAATCTGAAGTTTTAACAAGTCCTCAGGGGATACCGATGCTCTGGTCCAAACTCTACCCTGTCGTACAAAGCCCACCATGATCTCGGTTACATTTTCCATCACTCCCATCAGCATCCTCTACCCCAGCCTCTGCCCCAGTAAACAGCCTTCCCACTGGCCAAGCACCCCTGCACCCTGTATCTGGTGTGTCTGTTCCCCCACATCTACCTGCTTCACCCGTGCTCAACATCTTTGTAACTCAGCTCACCTGCTCTAGAACGATGACTCCCAAACCCACTGCGTCAGAATACCGAGGAGCTTTGAAAACTTGTGAGTGGCCCAGGCCCCACTTGGGCCTCAAGGGCTGAGACCCTCATGATCTTGTCATTCTCTGTACCCCAGCACCTAGCCTGCATCCGCAACCATCAGTAAATGTGTGCTGAGCAGTGGACGGGCGTGCACACAGGTGGCCAGGCTCAGAGCAGCGGCTGAGGGGGAGGAGGCCCTACCTCCGGTACCTGCGGGCAGCGGATGAGAGCGTCCGTCACCACAGACGGTTCAGTGGTGGCCTTCTCCCTGATGATCACTGAGGCCGGCATCTTCCGCAGGTCAGGACCTGCCCCAGCAGCGTCCGTTTCGGTTGACTCGCTGTCCATGATGTGGAGGAGGTTTGTGACTTGTTGGAAGGTACCTGAGACAAAGGTGGCACAGGTGTGATGCTGAGATGACCATTACAGGGGTTGTTCCTTGTGCTCCGGTCTCCCTGATACCTGCACAGCTCTAGTTCTACCTGGGGCATGACTGGGCAGGGACCTTCCTATCCACTGTACAGATGGAGAAACTGAGATCTTGACCAGGACTTGCCCTCCAGGAGTTAGTGGCCGAAATGAGGCAGGAGTGCAGGGAGGGGGTGACTTTCTTACCACTGTCGTCGGGTTCCAGAGGTTCCAGGTCCTCTGTCTCCTCTGACACGTCCTCATTTGACTCTGTTGATGCTTCTGCCATCTCTTCCTCAAGCTCTTTTGAGATAATAAGATTTGTAAAATACTCGGTGTGTCATCCCACCATAAGATGACCCCCCCATGAGTCACACCCTGCATAACCCCCTTCCCTAGAGTGTGGGAGGAACCCGTGACTTGGTTAGACCCATATTCTAGCCAATAGAATATGGCAAAAGCGATGGGAACCTCCCATGATGTGATCACTGCCATGATTACATTATGTCGTATAAGACTCCATCTTAGCAGACTGGAGAGAGATTCTCATGCTGGCCTTGAAAAGTAAACAGTGGTGATATAAACTGCCTATGGAGGGGGCCATGTCACAAGGAACCGAGGGCCTCAGTCCTACAACCACAAGAAACTGGATTCTGCCAACAACCAGATGAGCTTGGAAGAGGACCAAGCTCCAGAAAGGACGCAGCCCAGACACCATCTTGAGTGCAGCCTGTGAAACCCTAAATAAATGACCCCGCTAAGCCAAGCCTAGACTCCTGACCACGCAAACTGTGGCATAATAAACAGGTGTTATTTTAAGCCACTACATTTAGGTAATTTGTCACACAGTGATCGATAGCTACACTTGGTTAGGAAGGGCCTTTCCTCCCTCTTTTCTGGACACTGAAAACTAATGATTAATGAGAAATCCCCCTCGGCAGGTCTCATCGCTCCTCTCAAGGGGCTCTCTCAGCATCAGCAGCTTCTCAAGGGCTGACAAACATCAACACAGATGTCAACACGGAGGGTGAAGAGCTCCCAGATCCTCTTTCCTCCCGTCCCAAGTTCCTCAAACTCCATCCCAGGGCCCTTCACCATCCTGTGCTCCCTTCCTCCTGGGAATCCTTTAAGGAACAAGTCTGGGACCTAAATCCTGACCTTTTCTCAGAGTTCTCTCCTGGATGGAACAAAAACACACCACAAGAAAAAGCTCCGTTCTCTGCCTGATACACATCAATGGTAATGTGGACAATGGCAGGTTGGGTTGACAAAGGAGTGAGACCTTCGGGCTCCTCAGTCGTAACTCAGACAGGGAGCAGGTGCCCTGGCAGGGTGGGAGGGTTTCACTAGAATCATCACCGTTGGGTCCCAGACCCTTGGAACTCTCAGATCCAACTGTCTCCCTGAGCTCTGTGAACCCAGGGCTTTGAGGAGTGCACAGGGCCCTGGGATTTAAAAAAACCCACATTATTTTGTTAATCAACATTTCTGTCACCCACATGTGGGGTGAGGTATGGTGGCCTGTTTGGGGAAAGGAAATGGAGGGGGGGATTCACAGCCAAGTCCCCTGGGGACGTGGTCATAGGAGCCCAGGGTGGGGAGGTGTGATCCGGGCAGGTGGAGGAGATGGGGGTGACAGAGGGGTCCTGAGAAGAGGATTTCTCTTCCGCAAGGACTGGACAGCTTGCAGGATGGGGCAGTGTGGCCCTACTGACAGCCACTACATTTAAGTAATTTGTCACACAGCTATTGATAGCTACACTTGGTTAGGAAGGGCCTTTTCTTCCTCTTTTCTGGACACTGAAAACTAATGATTAATGAGAAATCCCCCTTGGCAGGTCTCATCGCTCCTCTCAAGGGGCTCTCTCAACATCAGCAACTTCTTAAGGGCTGACAAACATCAACACAGATGTCAATACTGAGGGATAAAAGCTCCCAGATCCTTTTTCCTCCTGAAGATAAAGAATTTCAAAGAAAGACAGGGCAGTGACCCTGTTTCCCTGAACCAAAAGTGGGGCCCAAAGGATTTCTCTGTCAGTTGTAGCTGTGAGAGACAGTCCCGATCAACAGTCTGAGCAATAAAATAATGAATTTCTATGCATTACAGGGCAACAGATCAAGACCCAGAGCCACCTAGGTCTAAGACTGCTTAATCAAAATTCCCGCTTAATTTCCCATTGTCCTCACTGCCAAGAGGGAGCTCCTCAGCCTCTGCTTGTCACCTCTCATACCAGGGAGCTCATGACCCTCAGTAGCCCATTCCTACTTCACTGAATCCCAGTGGTTAGAAAACGAGCTTCCTCTACATAGTGCCAAACATTCATCCTCACAAAAGTCACACATTTTTCCTCAGTCTGCCCTTTGGAGACATGTAAACTATGATGGAACAGACACCAGAAGGCAGTTATAACATGCCCCTTCTTTCACAGTCCCCTTGGCCCTACCTCCCACTCCCTTCTGGGCCTTCTTTTCTCTTTCAAAGATTACTCAGTGAAATGGCTGCAATTCCATCCCACAGACTCTGACTGAGTGCCTGCAGTGTGCAGCTAAGCTTGGCTCTCCATGTTGTGGTGGATACAGAGGTGGGTAGGACACATCTTTGTCCTCTGAGAGTCTGAAGACACAACACATGAAAGACTGTGGACTTAGAGCCAGAAGTGAATGTATCAGTTAGCCACTGCTGTGTAACAAACTACCTCAAAATTTAATGACTGAAAACAACAGTTTATTATTGTTCACAAGTCTATGGGTCAGCCAGGTGGTTCTGTTGATCTGGGCTGTGTCCAGTCAAGCATAACTGGAGTCACTCATGCAGCTGTGGTAGCCAGTGGGTTGGCTGGTCTAAGATGGTCTCACACACATGCCTAGCAGTTGGCTTCCTATTGGCTGAAGTGACCAGGGTGATCAGGAACCATGTCTCCCATCATGCAGCAGGGCTGGCCCAGGTTGTTCTCAGAGCATCTGGGCAGGTTTCCAGGAGAGCGGACAGACACACCAAGGCGCCTCAGGGCCTAGACTTGAACTGTACCTTTCACCTCTGCCACCTTCTAACAGCCAAGGGAGGTCACAGGCCGGTCCGGACTCAAGGGGTGGGGATATAGATTTCCCCTCTTGATAGGAAGAGCTGCAATGTGACATTGTGAAGAACATGGTTATCAGAAGGGGTGGAGGAAGGGGTCCTTTATTATTATTATTGCATACATGGTGAGTGTAAGCCATGGCCAAAAGTGCGATGCCCCAAACACGTTATCTACAGAGGATGCTAAGAGGATGAGATCCAGGAGAATGAAGTGGCTTCTGCTTGGTTTTCCAAATGAAAATACTTTTTTTCTGAGTATGACAGTAATACAGGACTCACATACAACACACTCATAAACTCAGCCACTCTGGGCTTCCCTGGTGGCGCAGTGGTTAAGAATCTGCCTGCCAATGCAAGGGACACGGGTTCGAGCCCTGGTCCGGGAAGATCCCACATGCCGCGGAGCAACTAAGCCCGTGAGCCACAACTACTGAGCCTGTGCGTCTGGAGCCTGCACTCCGCAACGGGAGAGGCCGCGACAGTGAGAGGCCCACGCACCGCGATGAAGAGTGGCCCCCGCTCGCCACAGCTGGAGAGAGCCCTCGCACAGAAACGAAGACCCAACACAGCCAAAAATAAATAAATTAATTAATTAAAAAAAAAAAAAAAAAAAAAAACTCAGCCACTCTTAGTGCTGTCACGCAGCTGAGCTTCCCACATCTGCTTCTATGGGAACCAACCTGAAAGAAAACACGGTAGTCGTAGAAACCTGTGAGCTTAAGTGCATGAAAGGGCCAGTAAGAAAGTGGAAAAAATGGAAATAGAGTATGTATACAGTGAACACATTTCGGGGCACCTTACCGGCTCACAAGGCTCCCGCTTCCCTGACCCACAGAGTCACAGTTACGGGGTCCTGGCGGCCGTGTTTTCCGTCTATAATCCCTCCCCCGCCACTCCTCATTGGATAAGGAGTGGACACCTGATCCAGCTGGACCAATCAGATTCTTTCTCACAGGAATCCGGAACTCTGGGTAAGCGAGAACGCAGTCAGTCCCCTGTGGGACCTTGGGGATGACGGTTCCCGGGACTGAGGAGCTGGGAAGGCCGAGAGGAGAGGGAGGCGTAAAGCCGGCGCCCGGAGCATGCAGGGACGGGAGGGGGCCAGAGAGGCTGCACTCAGCTCAGCTCCTCTGGAGGCTTGGCCGTGAGCCTCTCACCCTTAGGAAGCACGTCTCCTTACAAAATGACCTCTTTTTTTGCTTAAGATATCCCAAGTTGGGTTCTCTTACTTGTAAACAAGAGGGTCTAAAAACTAGGAACACAAAGGTGCACAGGAGCATGAACTGGGGGAGGTCAGAGCAGCTCGGGGTCCCTGGGGGTTGGGGGGTGAGGGGTGGAGTAGCAGGGAGCCGTGGGCAGTGAGGCCGGGAGGTGGTCCCTGGGTGGACCGGGAAGGACCTTGAAGGAGGGGGGACATAGTCCGCGAAACAACATGGGGCTCAGAGGTGTGGGATGGAACTGGTGTGAACGGCTTGTGTTCCAAAAGCCACCTAGGGAAGGAATAAATTGGGCTGGGGTCAGGAGAAATCCTAGCTAGCCATGACCCCAGCTCCAATTTGAAGCCCACACATTTGAAAGTTCTACATGTAACACAAAGCAAAAAACAAACCAACAAACAAAGGTGTGGACAAAATTAAAGAACAAGTGGAAGAAAAAAATGCACGTGACAGGAGGGTATTTTCAGTGATTTAGTAAGCCCTCAACAAAGCATCAGGGGCTTCCCTGGTGGCTCGGTGGTTAAGAATCCGCCTGCCAATGCAGAGCACACGGTTCAAACCTTGATCCAGGAAGATCCCGCATGCCGCGGGGCAACTAAGCCCGTGCGCCACAGCTACTGAGCCTGCGCTCTAGAGCCCGCGAGCCACAACTACTGAAGCCCACGCGCCTAGAGCCAGTGCTCCGCAACAAGAGAAGCCACCACAATAAGAAGCCCGCGCACCGCAACAAAGAGTAGCCCCCGCTCGCTGCAACTAGAGAAAGCCCATGCACAGCAACGAAGACCCAACGCAGCCTAAATAAATAAATTTATTAAAAAAATAAAGGGAAGGAAAACAAGAAAAAAAATGTTTTAAAAAATCATCAGGGTAATACACCCCACAGGAAAACAGGCAAAGGATATTCTCCAAAAAAGAAATACAAATGGCTCATGAGCTGGAAAAAAGAAATTCAACCTTTAATAATAATAACAGGCAATTTAAAACAAAATCCCACTTTTGCCAATGAAACTGATACTTTCTTTTTTCAAGGTAATACTTTATACTGAAGGGAGTTTGAGAACCTGGCTCCCTCACCACTGATTGAACCCCTCTGGCAAGTTCGGGAATATCTCAAACCATTTGCCCAAGGTAACCGTGCATCAGTGCCCCACCCAGATCCCTGTGTTCTTATGGCTTAGTGCACAGGGCCGGACCTCCAACACCACACCTGCGTTTCTCTCCCGTGGAACCTCTCTGGGTTTTAAAGCCCTCCTTGCCTGCTCTTGTGGCCGACTGGAAGTGCAGGGAAATTAATACCACCTGGGAGCAGCCAGTCACCGACAGGGGCAAGTGCTCAGATCCCCAAGGGCCTTGCCCCTCCAGTCTGGGTAAGTCTGGCATGTTTTCTGCACTGGCTGCCAGTGTCAACGAGCAGGATTCAGTTCCCACTGCCCACAGAGAGCTGCCTTCCTGATGGTCATCACGCCCCATCCTACTCCCCACTCCCCTTCAGGGTTTCCTTCACTTCCCAGATAAACTCCTTGCCTGTGGATCCTCACCTTAAAGGAACCGAAACAGACAACCATTGATTTGTTGTAAGGCACTTTCCCATGGAAATAGTCATGAATATGTACAAAGACTTAGCTACTAGGATATTCGGTGAAGTCTTTTCTCTAAAAGAAAATAAAAGTGAACACACCAGGAGGTAGTGGTTAAATACATCCTGGTATATTCATGCAATAGAATATTCCTTGGCCACTTAAAACACATTAAATATTATACAAAGACCTGGAGAGAACATTCACAATAGGATGAAGTGAAGGAAGAATGTTAGAAAACACTAGATATCTTTGGTATCTTTGCAATATTTTATAACTATATACATTTGCCAAAATATTTACTAACTGCGGTTATTTGCAGGGAACATGGTTAATGGTGATTTTAATTTCCTTGTGTGTGTATGTGTACACCTCTATATTTTTCAAATTTTCTGTCAGAATCATGCATTACTTTTGTAGTTAGAACTTGTAGTTTAACAATAAATAAATGCAACACCCATGAAGAGACCACCTAATAAATATAATTTATATGAATTTATTAATATGTTTTTAGTTATTACATCAGAGAAAATATACTTGCCAGTCGCTATAATTTAGGCTTTTGTCAAATTCAGATCCATTTGGCTCAAGCAATGATTTTCTGCTCAGGCATATCACCCATCAATTTTATACATCATTCTTTCCCCCCCAAAGTCAGAAATCTATACCATTTATTCATATCATATCAAGTACAAGGAATAAACGTTTCCTTACTTAGATGCACAAAGTGACATCTGGGAAGCATGAGCATAATTTAGAACCAGGCATTATTGGTGAAGGAATCTATCACATCCATCTACAGATGCCAGAAGATGAGGTTACAACTCATCCTGGGGTGGGGGGGGGGGGGGCAGGGGGAAGCAGTGGCTCCCAAACAGGTCCCATTTCTGCGTAGGTGAAGTACTGCAGATTGAAGGAGGGACCTATCCAACCCTCTTTGCAAGTCATTTGAAAGATGACAAGTGTAGTGCAGATTAAAGATCCCGGAGGGAGCAGAAAAGATATTTAAATATCTCTACCTATATGTGTGACTAACGCTTAGATCATTTTTATTTTTTAAAACACACTCTGGGGTGTTATTTTCTGGCAAAGTATTTCTTGAATAAGCATAACATGAATTTAACCTGACTCTGTTTGCAAGTTTCCAACCCAGTTCTCAGTGTGCCTTGGATTTATGAGATTTCTTCACTCGCTCTTTTTTCCCGAAGCATTTCCGGAAGGCAAAGGCACAGCCCTTAAAGGTGATGAAGATGACTGTCAGTACGACCGCCAGGAGGAAGCCGATCACATCCAAAGAGTAGTACTGGTACCAGGTGAGGTCATGGGCCGCAGGGCGCAGGTGTGGCGCCCCCTTGTGCCTCATCACAAACTCCACCCAGAATACAGCCAGGTCTAGAGGCTCCATGGGGCGGTCCTTGTGAAGGCGAGAGAGGTGCATGATGTTTTCCTTATAGCTGAACACACAAAGACAGTTATGTGAATGCCTGGAACACCAACAGTAGTGAACCATCCTCTCTCTATGCTTGCTTCCAGTTAGGAACGCTACCAGATTTTCCAAACTTGGCAGAGTTTCTATTGTAACCAGAAAAGCAAACACACACTAAATATTCTAGAAAGAAAGAAGGAAAGAAAGAAAGAAAGAAAGAAAGAAAGGGAGGGAGGGAGGGAGGAAGGAAGGAAGGGAGAAAGGATGAAAGAAAACTGGAAGCCAAAATTATAATTTTAAAGTATTTGAAACTTGCTTCCTACTTTTCTTCTTTTCTTTTTAGTGATATCTTTGTAGGCAATTGATCATACTTTTTTCGTAACAAGATAAAGAAATAAAGGAAAAGGTCATCTCAGAAATTATTAATGATTTCCCATTCAATGAGATTGTAAACAATCTCTTCTAGCCAAAGTAAAAACCATTTTTAAGTGCCATCTCCAAGACAGTGCTATACTTTCAATTCAACTGTTGAAACATCAAACCTCCAAGTGCTAAATTTTGCATGAGGCAGTGTCTTTGCAGCCTGTTAAAGAAAAATGGATTCCTGTTTATTTTGGACTGTGTTGATAGCTGAGTCAGAATATCCAAATCCAAAATGGGTTAGATACTTCAACCCTTAGTATGGATGCACTTAAAGAGGAAAGAGAAGGAGGAGGATGAGAAGGAGGAGGAGGGTAACGAGAAGAAGAAGGCAAGGGAAAGAAAAGAGAGAAGAAAGAGAAAAGCGAGACGCTTATTCAGGAGCGGTTATGATCATTGCTGTCCTTGAATATGTCCATCATTTTATTTGGATACATTATTATAATGTACTATTAATATTTGGCCATAAATTCTGTTAAACATCTTCCTTGTATGTAAATCTTCTCTTATAAAATAGATTTTCTTGGACTTTCATTCATTCATTCAATATTTACTGAGCACCTGATATGGCCTGGTTGTATAATCTGATGTTGGAAATTTTTCCACTTCTTTTTATTTTATGTAGGTCCAGTCCCAGCTTAGAGTGTTGGGAACATGGAGATTCACAATCGGAGATGGCTCAGAAATGAATAGGTGAAGTTAGTTAGTAACTTAAGCTGACTGATTAGTGTTTTGTTTTGTTTTTTTTTTAATGATAATGTACCAGAGAACTTCTACCAAGTCATTTTCAGGTTACAAGTAGTTGTCCATACCACTGAACGAAAAGTCAAAATTACATCACTAATATGAACCTCAAGAATGAGTTTCCAGCATATGGAAAGAAATCGGGCTTTAACTGTAGTGATGTGTGAGCAGCGCCACCCAATGCTGACATGCTGAGCTGCCGGAAGCCAATTGGAATGATGGATAAGAACCACACCAACTGCTCTGGGAAGGTTGTTACTGGCACTGTGGGCACTTCACCCTGGGGTTGTGTAGACAATTCTTTTCATTCACAGGCATCACACACGTGAGCACCATCATTTCTAGCACATTTTCCTGGTCCAGGCTCAGTGTCCCCCTGTGTAGTGTGTCCTCCCATCTCAACACACTCCAGTCTTTTCACATCTGTCCTCCTTCAAAATGAAGCAAGTATGGGTGAAGGCTCCTGACACTGTCATAGATACACACACACATGCATGTGCACACACACATACATAATTGATTATTGGATGAAGCCCACTCCTGGCAATCACTTCTTCTCATAAGGTTTTGATCAGCCTATCACTTGTAGCAATACAATCAAGTTCATGCAGAGATAATTTGATCTGGTGGCTTTTTGCCTTTTGAATTGTTTTCATAGCCACATTTGAACAAAGTTGACTTTGCTTTTATTATAAGCCTTTGTCATTATCACATGACACACACACACACACACACACACACACACACACACACATTAATAAACCCCATGGACAAAATTTCTCACAGGTTTCAGTGCTCGGAAAAGCCTTACCTTTAAGCACCTGGTTTGTTTTTATCTTACGGACACTATGTTTCTTGTAATGGAATACTTCTCTCTTTGCAGGAACTTATAGATCAGACATCTATTATATTGACATTGTTTTTTTTTTAATTGGAGTTTTAAATATACCAAGGGAAATAATATTTAAAATCACTTCTGTGTGGGCTTCCCTGGTGGTGCAGTGGTTGGGAGTCTGCCTGCCAGTGCGGGGGACGTAGGTTCGAGCCCTGGTCTGGGAGGATCTCACATGCCTCGGAGCAACTGGGCCCGTGAGCCACAATTGCTGAGCCTGCGTGTCTGGAGCCTGTGCTCCGCAACGGGAGAGGCCGCGATGGTGAGAGGCCCGCGCGCCGCGATGAGGAGTGGCCCCTACTTGCCGCAACTGGGGAAAGCCCTCGCACAGAAACGAAGACCCAACACAGCCATAAATAAATAAATAATAAAATAAGTAAACCCAAAAAGTTAAAAAAAAAAAAACACTTCTGTGATAAATTCCATAGGAATTAAAGCATCTTTTTCTAAAAGGAATAATAATAACCCCAAATCATCTTACTTATAAATTAGATCTTGATGTATTTGTTTTCACATCTGAATGTTTATTGTGAAGCGATGGCCAGAATATAAGTAGTATTCCTTGGTAGCTTCTCTCTTACCTTTTGTCACTGATGACAGTTTTCAGGGCATTTTCTAAATCTTCTGAACTCATTTCCAGGATGTTCAAGGTTACTCCGGCTCCCCGGGTCTCCATGCGCTTCGCATTGTCCATCTGATCACCAAACAAGGGCATCATCACCATGGGAACACCATTACATATTCCTTCATAAACACCATGGGAGCCGGAATGTGTGATAAAGGCCCGAGTCTTTGGGTGACCTGAGAAGCAAAACAGGGAGGGATGCCAGCAGTCAAGCCACTGAGTTTCACAATCTGACATCGTCTAGGTTCTGAAAGCACTCTCAGGACCGAGTGCCATCCACACGTGGCCCTTGCAGAAAAGTTCAGAAGAAAATGTGGGTTGAGATGTCCTACCGGGTAAAAAGCAACATGAGATACATTGGCCATAATATTTTCCAGCTAAACAATTCTTTTGAATAGCCCTGCCTGAGCCACTTCCTTAATTTAACCTTGGTTTGACCTACACATCAAATCCTCCCCACGTACCAAGCAGATCATTTTGGGGCAGCCACTTGACAAGTTTTGTATTCTTCGCAAGATTCGGTGGTGGAGTCCCAGTGTACCGCCACAGGACCTTGCAGAAGCAAAAACAAAAAAACAAAAAACAAATAAAACAAAGTTTAGGAATATAATATGATTTTTAAAACAAAGCAAGACATCTGCTATAGTAGCTAGAAAGTGGAGTCTCCGAATGAATATAACCTTGGCAAGGGTGGGAGGTATAGTGACTAAGAAGTCTTCTGGGGATGGGTAACATTCTGTGTCTTGTTCCAGAGGCTTGATTCCATGGGTATGTTCACTTTGTGAACTTGTGAACATTCATCAAGCTGTACATTTACGATTTTTGCACTTCTCTGCCCTTCAAGGGAAAGTTTACTTAACAAAATGAGTGGGCATAGAACTATTAAAGCAGAAATATAAGAAACAAATCCAGGGTTCTAAGCAACAGCTTTTTGGAGAAATATTCTCATGCAATATGAAGAAACACTATCCTGCCCATTTTATTTTTAAAAATAAATTCTAATATACTTTTGAGTCACTTAGAGAGAAAGAGACCTCCTCGTGAAGTGGATCATGTTTTAACAGAGTAGTTGAGAGTGAAATTGCAAAAAAAGAACAACTTTGGATTAATAATTGGGAAGTGGCAGGGAAACCCAAGCCTAAAGCCCAACTCATAGAATTAATTTAGGTACTGAAAGCCTGGGGTTAGAACTCTTGTGAAGACAGATAAAAAGAAATCGTGTAGAATCTTCTTACTGTCTGAGGTATTTTGCCCAAAGCATCAGCAATTTCTGTAGCTTTCTGCTCCGGAATCTCTGAGACCATTGAGCCCAAGGAGAAGACCACAATTCCATGTTCTCCAGAAGCATTTACATAGGCTTCAAATTCCTAGGACCAGAAGAGAAATTTCCAGTTAAATTTTTTTCTCATATTCTTTGGCGACAGCATACATTCAGCTATGAATCAGGTATCTTCCTCTTAAGAATGTGATTAAAGGAGTGTGTGTGTGTGTGTGTGTGTGTGTGTGTGTGTGTGTGTGAGATAGAGACACAAAGCATTAGTGTGTATTAGAGCATCCCTCCCTCCCTAACTGCCTTCCATCCCACAGGAAGAAGGCTTCCTGCTTACAGAGTTATCACTTGGGTTCTTCTCTGAGATACAGAATCCAGGTAATGTGCCAAGTTTCCAAAAGAGAAGTGATCAGAGGTAAGACCGGATCCACTTCCCCAGGGCTTCAGGCAGCTGGGAAAGTCTTGGAGGAAAGCAGGCCTTTAGGGGTGGGCGGGGCTGAAGGAGAGAGTTGAAGACAACAGGAAGGAGGGAGGAGGGGGGAAGGGGCATCCTGGAGAGAGGAGAGAGCCTTTCAGCAGATTCTGTGGAAGGAAACATTGGAGGAGAGGAACCCTGTCCAAAGAGAATTTTGGAAAGCTTTCTATGGACATTAAAGTTCCTGTATTGCCTAAGAAAATCTACAGTAAAGACCTGTATTACTTTTCAAGATTTCTAGAATTTTCTTTTATATTGAAAGAATGAATGGAGTCAAAGCAGAAAGCTACAGACAGCATTAAGGATTAGACTCAGGATTAAGGAAAAAGGTTCAAATAGCAAAAACATCCTTTCACAGCTTCCCTGCAGCCTATGACAGTCTCCCACATGGCAGCCAAACACACTTGGATGATTAAAGATCATATTCACGTCAACTCAGTGGTGAAATTCAACCAGTCAACCATGCATCTTTCCACCTTTCCTGGAGAGGAGTTTCTAAAGAGTTTAAGTCAACTTGCCTGCTTTAGCAAGAAGAGTATACAGAAGTTTATTTGAATCTTTCTTTGCTGGTTCCTTAATGTACTGTAAAAAGTAAACTAGGTATGAAAAATACAAAATAGGGGACAGAAACTCTTGCCAAGTGTGTCCCAGCGATCTGAGCCCCTTCTGTGGAGTTCAGAGAAGGTCAAGGGCATGTGAGTAAACCCTGACTACCAAAGCCACTGGTGGGAAGGAGAAACAGGCAGAATCTTCACGCACCCAGCATATGACCCTCACAGAGTGCTCATGTCCTGTTCCAGAAGCTGATTCCTTGTATCACTATGTCCATCATTGTCATCCAAGGAAGGCTGCAAATGTAAGGCTGCTCCGTTGTCTCAGGAGGCATCCAACAAGGATCATCCGCAGGCATTATGGCCTTGGCTATTTAAGGACAAACTCAAGATGAGGCAATGGGACTTTCTGAAGAAACTTCTGGGCCAGATGACACAAGGAATAAGGAATGAAGAACAGAGAGAGGGCTACATGCGAAGTCCTCTGCAGATTACACCAGCTTGTTGTCCTCTGCATGTGAGACAGCATCATTCAAAAACTGGGGGCTGGGCTTCCCTGGTGGCGCAGTGGTTGAGAATCTGCCTGCTAATGCAGGGGACACGGGTTCGAGCCCTGGTCTGGGAAGATCCCACATGCCGCGGAGCAACTAGGCCCGTGAGCCACAACTACTGAGCCTGCGCGTCTGGAGCCTGTGCTCCGCAACAAGAAAGGCCACGATAGTGAGAGGCCTGCGCACCGCGATGAAGAGTGGCCCCCACTTGCCACAACTTGCCACAACTAGAGAAAGCCCTCGCACAGAAACGAAGACCCAACACAGCCAAAAACATAAATTAATTAATTAATAATAATTAAAGGTGCTAATAATTTTTTAAAAAACCAAAAACTGGGGGCTGAATTGATTCAAAGTCCTCCCTTTGCCAACGGTGTCCTATTGCCATTAAGGCGACTTTTTAAAATCAAGGAATAATGTTTTTCTCTTTGGCCGCGCTGTGCGGCTTGTGGGAACTTAGCTCCCCAACCAGGGATTGAACCTGGGCCCTCGGCAGTGAAAGTACAGAGTCCTAACCACTGGACCGCCAGGGAATTCCCAAGGAGTACTTTGTTAATCAAGTGAGTTTTGGTGTATTTGAACTGTACACCGTGATTGATTTTCCAGTTAACAATGAATCTTACAACCACTAGAACACGAGCAATCTGTGGTTCCCTTGAATAAAGCAGGATTTTAGAAAATGTCTGTGTGTATGGAGTGAGAATCAGAGTTGGCAGCGATCCCAACTAGTAAATACAGATTCTAGTTCACGACCTGGCAAAGGCCCTTCCCTAAAGTAATAAGGAATAGACTTAGAGATGGATGTCAAACAAAAGCTCTGAAAGGATGCAACAAAATGATTCAATCAGAAGAACAGCAGCATGAGCCACAGTGTTGAAACAAAAACCTGGAGATGAGTGGCGGGTGTGTTTCAGGCAGAGAGGAAGGAAGCTCCTAGATTCAGCCCTCCACAATAATCTTAGCTCAGCCTGATCTGTTCCCAAACTCCAGAGCCAACGCCAGAGTGCTCCAGGCTTCAGGAGATACATGCACACACACCTGTATGCGCACACATGCAGGGGCACACACGTACACAGTGGGAATCCACTTAAAGGAAATAGAGCAAGGCATAAGTAGGGCAATTTTCCCCCAACTGTCGGTTATTAATGATCTAATTAACTCTCTGAGAGTCTCCAGATGGTTTTGTACGTCTCCAAAGAGTGCCAAGGGCATTAGTGAGACTGTGTGATGTGGTTGGCTTTGCCCAGAACTGCGGGGTTTCCTGGGACTTTCAGTGTTAAAACCAGAACAGTCCTGGACAAACCACGATGCTGGCTACCCTGGATGTGAGCTAGGAGACTTCGTACGGGGCTCAGCACACGTGATTTTCAGAGATGGCTGCCAAGCTTGATTCCAAACATGCCGGTAAAGCCACTGACCAGCTCTACTGCCAGGCCATCCCACTGTCTAGTCCGCCCCCACCAGCCTCAGGCCCTGTTCTAGGCCCATGGCTCCTGGCAGCTGTGTCTTAGCCTTTCCCATCGGGCTCATCTGAAAGGTCAAGGAGCTGGTATCATCCTCCCCACCGACCACGCTGAATTTCCTAAATTTCCTAGGACCTGCTCTCCTTCATGAAACCAACTCTTACTTTAACCTTGTCTAGAAAGGGCCAATGTCCCCTCCTTCCATACCCTTCCACAGCCACTCAGCCACCACAGGACGTGATTAACACAAAGGGAACGCACAGGGCCATAAACACCCAAAGTTAGGTAATATCACTTGGCTGGAGTTTAAATGCCATGAAAGTCCATTTACAGATCACAGAAGGGCACATGGCCAGTGTCAATTCTGGGCCAGTACGGGATTCAGTAATGGTGAGGTCTACCCCCTACTTGGCAAAACTTCCCCTAAACCTTGCCCCGATTTCACAGTCTCTGGAATGGCCAAAGAGCAAAGCCATGTGTTGACTGAAATAAACCTCGACCCCCCCACCTCTTATCCCACTCCAGAAAAATAAGGCTCCCCGAAGCGAAAATACTTGCCTACTCCAAGGAGGCTTTTAATATAAAAACCCTGACTTTTGCTGCAAGTTTAGTATTTTTAGTTCCAGGCTTTTATTAGATTTTTCCTTCCCAAATGCCTCTTGTTTTGCAAGAAGCCTCGTGAAACGCTTAGTATGTTGGAAACATGTCGCTTTATCATTATACACTCAGAGCCACTTACAAACATTGCAGGCTTCCCTGGCCAGCACTCTTTCTTTTCCTCGTCATCTTCAAGTATGTTCTCACCCATCTTCTGTTTGGCTATTTTCCTCACAACTAATGTGGATGTATGGATATCGTCTCTGTATCTCTACATGTCTACAAAGATGGTCTCTCACCCTGAGAGGGGACTGACATCTTGGAATTCTTGAGTTTCGTGCCTTTGCTCTCGACACTGTTCTACCATCTTTATTCTTTCAGACATCCCAAAGGTATGCCCAGCACCAGGCTGTGCTTTCTCTATGGACTCTCATTACCAAATAAAGATTTTATCTTTATTCCTGAAAAGTTCTGGACATTTACCAGTAGCATTGGGAGTAGGATGGTCCCCACTAGAGGGAGGGAAGCGCAGAGTAACATTCTTTAATTAATAAAAAGAAAAAAAGATAACAGCAACGTGACAAACCAGCAAAAATCAAGAAACGGGGAGATGAAAAAGCAAAATAAAAATAAACTGGAAGAATTATAATCAAATCTATCAATTGTTAAGTACAAACAGGCAAAATTCAACTATTAAAGGAATCTGCCTGCCTGACTAGGTTAAGAATATCAGCTCCACCTTGTTTAAAGAGAAAGAAGTTTGAAGATATGGAGTAGTAAAGAGGCACTAGAGAAGTGTAAACAAAAATAACGCAGGAATGGTGATATTAATATCCAAAAAAGTGGAATTTCAAATTAAAAGCATTTAAAATAGGACAAGGAGAGCTACTATTTGGTACAACTTACAGAGACATTCTCACACCTAAGCTTATTTGCACCAAACAAGGCAGCAACCAACACATACTCAATACAATTCACCACTTAGACAAATTTACAGGGGAAAAAATATATCAATAAATGATATAAAAATATGGTATCAAGAAAGGTAGTTGATAAAGTTCTGCAGCCTCTCCCATTAAACATCCAAAATAAAGATGGAAATCATTTAAATAAATAAAGACTGTTTGCCAAAAATCAATGGCAAACTTAACGCAAAGCAATGAAATGAAAATCTCACTTGGATGTGCTGGCTAGCTTTCTTTCCTTTGACCTGAATACGCCCATTGGTTTGATGATATTTCACTCCTTCCTTTTCTTCTGTCTGAAAGAGAATCATTAATGGCTTTCTATACTCTTAGGTTTTCTCATCTTACTTTCAGAAAATCAACACCACCTCCTTCTTTCTTCACCAGACCACCCCATCAAGACACAAATGTGTCCAACGGGCCATTTCTCAGAATCTTACTGCCATAGGACCTTTGAGGGATTATCAGATCTCTCTCCACGTCACAGGGCCAGAATCAGAGCCCCATTCTGGAGACTCTGTCTTGCAGCAGTGAGGTGAAGGCATCCACCTGACACTTGATTTCTCCTGGTTTTCTTCCCGCTGCCCAGAGTTTCTCCTGGCTGTGACAATTACATGATCATTTAAAATATGAATCATGTCAGGGGCACACTGGAAATCAGATTCATCACTCTCCAAGGGTGATGATAGCCCCTTAGTAGGAGCCAGACTCAGCACCTGGAACGTGCCTGGGCTACCAGCAGATCCTCAACCAATACTTGAAAAATAAATGAATGCACCCCCACTGAAATGTCATCTTCTTGAAGAATCCTTCCCAAACCCCTTTTTGAAGGAGCCTCTCCTGCTATTCTGTATCTCCTCTGTTGAGATTTGGAAGAGGATGTGAATGCTACTTTTCTGCATACTTCCAATGGTGTAGGGGAAAAAAATTAACATATAAGCATTTAAGAGAGATGCATGAACTTTCTGCCCATTGTCAGAACCTGGCTATCTGGTGATTTGCTTAGTACAGGAAACGGAACTGCAGGATTCAGCCTATCTAGAAATGGACCTTTAGTCAGAAACATAAAGGCAATTTTCCCTGCTGGGATCTATAGATATCAAAAAATTATTTCAGCAATCTTGACTCTTGTGAGCCTGACCCAGTCACGGGCAAAGTGCATGCAGCACAATTTTGTTCTCTGCAAGGAACCCTGAACCCAGCATGCTGTGTTTATGGCATTTAACCGGTGTTGCATCTAATTGATTATTATCTGCTGGGGCACACAGAATAAAGTGGCCAAAATACACTTTCCTGAAGTATCTGATAAAAGAAATAACCCAGAAGATGATGCCAAAGACAACTATAAATTACATCTCAGACCTAGGAGACTGGTGAGATAGAAATCAACGAGAGAGGACATTTGAGACTATCTCAGCATGCTCATTCAGCACCTGTGGCAAGCTCATCGACCCAAAGCACTTGCTAGACTACAGGCATCTAAAGTTCCCACTCAAATACACACCTGAGATAGTGGCTTTTTGCTAGCGCAGTTGATCCCACCAATAAAAACTGTATTGGGCATGATGGGCCTTGGGTAATTATTTACAAAGTCACTTCTGAAGAGCCAGATAGATGCATAGCTCATAAGGTCCTGGAGAGTCACGTCTCTCTGAAGCACTTCCGAGGCAAGTGGCGCGTACGGGGAGTAGACCATGCTGCACAGAAAGTTCTCTGACAAGGCAATGAGAATGTTCTTCACCCGCTGCAGGAAGGTCATGCGATCTGAGTTAAAGGACAGAGGCCTGGGCACATAGGATGGTGGGTTGGGGCACTGGGTACCCTGAAAGTCCAGGCTGCATGGCATTCCATTCAAAAAGTACACGGCAGGCACAGCCAGGTACTGGGCCACGATGGGGCCACAGGGAAGGAAAGGGTCTGTCAATACAGCATCAAAGCTGCCTTCTGCCAGGGAGGACATCAGCTCCTTGTTGTGCAGTAAATGGGAGCAGGCGGAAAAAAGTAGAGCCGAGTCATCTTTGATTTTCTTGTATATTTTGACCACGCGCTGCAGAAAAGGATCGTTCTCAAAAACACTACGCCCAAGGTTTATAAAAGCCACTTCCAAGTCCTCCCTTCGGAATGGCACAGGATACCTCTTCAAGGTGTAAAATGCCCCTTCTTTAATGTACATGGAGGCATCGGATGCGAGGACCACTATGTCATGTCCCCTGTGCTGCAGCTGCTGGATGGCCCCGACCAAACTCAGCCAGTGGCTGCCGTCTATGGGGACCACCAACAGCTTCCCACCCTGCGTCAGGGCAGGGCCGAGCGCGCACAGCAGCAGGCCCAGGATGAGTGGACGTGGACCCTGGGACCCTGCTGTCATGGTGCCCCTGCTGTTGCTACCAAGACTGTCACCTGCCGGAGGTCTGCCCTCTCCCACTTACACAGCGCAAGAACCAAACTGTACACCAAGTTAATGTTTGATTATGTCACGTGACGATCGCTGTCAGTGAGCTAGCGGTACCTGGAAGTTTACTTTTAGAGATAAAGAGGGCAGAACTTGACTAGGTCTCTTCATAGGCAACAACAGTTTAACTGGCTGGAATTCCTTAACAATCACTTGAATCACATGTTTTTTCAAATCTTTTTTGGAGTATAATTGCTTTACAATGTTGTATTAGTTTCTGCTGTACAACAAAGTGAATCAGCTATACGTATACATATATCCCCATACCCCCTCCCTCTTGAGCCTCCCTCCCACCCTCCCTATCCCACCCCTCTAGGTGGTCGCAAAGCACCGAGCTGATCTCCCTGTGCTATGCAGCTGCTTCCCACTAGCTATCTCTTTTACATTTGGTAGTGTATATATGTCCATGCCACTCTCTCACTTCGTCCCAGCTTCCCCTTCCCCCACCCTCCGTGTCCTCAAGTCCCTTCTCTACGTCTGCATCTTTATTCCTGTCCTGCCCCTAGGTTCATCAGAACCATTTTTTTTTTAGATTCCATATATATGTGTTAGCATACGGTATTTGTTTTTCTCTTTCTGACTTACTTCACTCTGTATGACAGACTCTAGGTCCATCCACCTCACTACAAATAACTCGATTTCATTTCTTTTTATGGCTGAGTAATATTCCATTGTATATATGTG
Organism: Balaenoptera physalus; assembly: GCF_965194825.1. Classification (NCBI taxonomy): domain Eukaryota; kingdom Metazoa; phylum Chordata; class Mammalia; order Artiodactyla; family Balaenopteridae; genus Balaenoptera; species Balaenoptera physalus. The sequence continues at coordinate 132,368,704 of NC_138885.1, read as the reverse complement.
CCACATCTTCTTTATTCATTCATCTGTTGATGGACATTTAGGTTGCTTCCACATCCTGGCTATTGTAAATACTGCTGCAATGAACACTGTGGTACATGTCTCTTTTTGAATTACGGTTTTCTCAGGGTATATGCCCAGTAGTGGAATTGCTGGGTCATATGGTAGTTCTATTTTTAGTTTTTTAAGTTACCTCCATGCTGTTCTCCATAGTGGCTGTATCAATTTACATTCCCACCAGCAGTGCAAGAGGGTTCCTTTTTCTCCATACCCTCTCCAGCACTTATTTTTTGTAGATTTTTTGTTGATGGCCATTCTCACCAGTGTGAGGTGATACCTCATTGTGGTTTTGATTTGCATTTCTCTAATGATTAGTGATGTTGAGCATCCTTTCATGTGTTTGTTGGCAATCTGTATATCTTCTTTGGAGAAATGTCTATTTAGGTCTTCTGCCCATTTTGGGGTTGAGTGTTAGTTTCAGGTTTACAGCAAAGCAATTCAGTTATATATATATATATATTCTTTTTCAGATTCTTTTCCATTATAGGTTATTACAAAATACTGAATATAGTTCCCTGTGCTATACAGTAGGCCCTTGTTGTTTATCTATTTTATATATAGTAGTGTATATGTGTTAATCCAGCACTCCTAATTTATCCCTCCCCCGCTTTCCCCTTTGGTAACCATAAATTTGTTTTCTACGTCTGTGAGTCTGTTTCTATTTTGTAAATCAGTTCATTTGTATTATTTTGTAGACTCCACATATAAGCGATATCATATGATATTTGTCTTTCTCTCTCTGACTTACCTCACTCAGTATGATGATCTCTAGTTGCATCCATGTTGCTGCAAATGGCATCATTTCATTCTCTTTTATGGCTGAGTAATAGTCCATTGTGAGATAGATAGATAGATAGATAGATAGATAGATAGATAGATAGATAGATAGATATACCCAGCCACTGCATCATTTTTTGATTCATTCATCCAGCCAACATCTATTGATTCTGGCACAGTACTGGGCTTGGAGGCTCCAGCAGAAACCACCACAGATGCGTCTCCCACCTCCCCAGAATTCATGCTCCATCTGGAGAGACAGACTGACAATCTAAACAGATAAACAGACACATCAGAGGTTGTGACCCAGCAGGTAAGAAGGAAATGAATGCTGCTGGAGTAGAGAATGATGGGAAAGGAAGCCCAACTCAAGTCTGTGTGCACAGAAGGCCTTTCTCAGGGCAGATCTATATCCATTCAGGGAGGCAGTGAGAGAGCACTTGGTAAATAAGAAACCAAAAGAGATCAGGCAGCAAAAGGTCAACTGTGCTCATCACACAGGCCCAACGTCTAGGGGAAAGAAGACACTTTGGGAAATTCTGATGATCAGTTGAAGGCGAAGGGGCAAGATGAACAAAAATACTAAGAGGAACATGTATCTATTGAGCATATGCTGTGTGCCAGGTACGACGCTTAGTACTTTACAACACATCTTAGGTAATCCCCAAGAACTGTGCTGTAAAAGTTGATACTCTTATTCCCATTTTACAAACAAAGACACTGAGGCTCAGAGAGATGGAGTGATTTGCCAAAGTCCTGTATTTACTAAGTGGCAGATCTGAGACCCAGGCCCTGGGTGTGGAAGCCTGGAAGCACTGCCTCTTAACCACAACTCCCCACGGCCTCAAGCAGGGCCCAGGCAACAGTATTAAGACTGAGATGGAAATGGACAACAGACCAGAAGACAGAAGTAGAGCTGTAATCCCCACAGTCATGACCCAATCAAAATAAATGGAGAGAAGGCAGATGGCAGGATTTTGGGATGAAGTAGAATGTACTCCCACAACAATACCCAGCACTAGCTGGTGCTCCGAAGATCGGGCGAAGGGTCAGGGAGCCAAGTGTGGTAGTTGCCGAATAGAAGTGCCCCTCCCCAAGAAAGGGCAAATCGGAGTGCAGACAGAACTGAGCACCTCGCTCTTTCCTTTTGGGATCCATTGTTGTTTGACGCAACCCCAGGATGAAAGCACAGAGCCCAAAGTTTTCACTATGGACATCACTGGCCCATACTTGGGGATCTGTTAGGAGGTTCGTGGAGAAACTGCTAACTTAAATTGATGTCCTGTGGGGCATGTTCACTGGGTCCCCCTCATTCCGGTACTTAGAGTAGTTACTTAGAGTTCCTTTTCCCTGTACCACCATCCTTCCTCCACAGACCTCCAGTCTTGTGTGTGCTTACGTATGGGTGCGCATGTGTGCACGTGCTCACACTCATGTACTCTGAAGCTCCCTGCCCTCCCTGCCCTGCCCAGACACTCAGCAATTCTCCAGGACCAAGATTCTGGGTGAACAGGAAAGAGGTAGCAATGCTTTTGCTCATTGGTGTGCGCTTATCTGCCATTCTGAAATTCATAGCCCAGTTTAAACAGTAAGGCAGTAATTCTTCCGAAGTCTCAATGTTGTGAGAGTTCATCTGTAGATCACACAGAGCAAAGGGGCTGTAAGTACACACAGTCACCCCGGTAATGATTTTGTGGCTTTCCTGCACGACGCAGAAACTCAGAAATTTCTGAGGCCTCTGTGCACTTGGATGGTTTGGGATCGTGACTCTGCCCATGACCAGGGAATGTTCTTTACCAATATGAAAAGCAGACAATCCACACACTGTCAAGAATTATGACCAAGAACCACTACTAAGCAATTCGATAAAGCTCCTGTCCTGAAACCTGTGAAGATCTGACACTCAAAATCCATTGTTAATTCCCCCACTCATCAAATATTTATGGGAAGTCTTGGCCCTCCCAGCACGATGCTAGGAGCTGGGGCCAGAAACCCAAGTTAGAAACAGACTGTGCCTGTCAAGAGAGCTCTGGTGGACAAACAACCAGGCAATTACAGGGCAGAGTGAGATGTGCCCTGGTGGAGCATGGGTGGCCAAGGAAACTGAGCAGGGCAGTGATGTAGTCTTGCTTTAGGGACTACTGAAGAGTGGGGCGTCTGCAAGAGCATTCCTGGAACCCATTGGAAGGTGATTTCTTTTAAAGCTGAAGCCAATAGTTAAGAAACCCACCACTCCACAGATTCCTAGTTCTTTTGATGGAATCAGATTGGAGCTGCTTGTTACTAAACTAAAAGGGCTACATAAACAAGTCCTTTGCCCTCTGGATAATCTGTGGGACCCTGCAGGGGGAAACAAAGCCATCTTCCTTAAATCTCTGTAGCATTTTGCTTTATTCTGCCTTGTACCCCTTAGCAGTCTGCCTGTCTGTCTCTGCTACTAGACTCTCTCTGTGTCTCTGCCTCTACCTATGTATCTATCTATTCACATATATATACATATATACGTCCACAGGTTCAGCTTTGGAACCACTCTCTCACGCAGGTGGCCGTCCATGGTTTTGCAGACAGTAAGACTCAGTAAATGTCTCTGTATGGATGTGACACCCCTTCTCCCTTTGTTCTAGGCCCCATGTCCAAGCAAGAAAGTGCTGAATCCGGATCATTCTACCACTGTTTCTCAGACCCACCTGCCATGGTCCTGCTTCAGGGCCTCAACTGCCAAGCCCCCTAATCCCTACCTGTCCCTTTTGATTCCCTGCATCAGCTGTCCCCACGCCACCATCACCCCTGAAACCTTGGTCAACAGATTCCTAGGGCCCAGAATAGAATTCAGACTCCTCAGCCTTGCCCTCGGAACTCCCTGCGGTGGACTCCAGCTCACTCCTCCTCTCTAGCCCTTCTGCTTGACCCCTCCCTCTGCCCCTTTCCCTCCTGCCGTTCTGGATCACTTAACCCTCCCAAAACACACCTGGTATTTTTCCATATTGCTTTGTTTACACCGGACTCTACTCCCAATCTGCTTCCTACTACTGTTTATTGCGTGCTTAGCAAATGCCAAGTTCAGGGCTTCAGTCTCTCCAGGTGATATGGAGTCAGCAGTTTGTCATGGTGAAATGGTGCACCCTTTTGGATCTACTACCCTTCATGATGAAATGTTGAGAGTTCATTGGTTAATCATTTCCTCTTAGAACTAAGTGACCTTTATTGGTGTTGCCTCACCATTTATGAAAGCAAAGAATATAGAGTCAGGGAGAGAATAAGGAGGAGGTGGAAAGAAGTCAGATGTCAAAAAGAAAATCATGGTTATGATACAGCAGTTTTAGCAGAAGTAATCATTGAACCCCAAGTTTACCCACAGCACTATAAACATGGCCAAACAAGCTTTAATCATTTTGATATACTAGACGAGGTGTTCACAAACTATGGGCCACAGCCCCCTCGAGATCCCCAAGACTTCATCAGAGAATTTCCCAAAGTTAAAACTATTTCCATGATAATGATATTTGACTTTCGTGTACAGTGGAATTTCCCAGTGGCTACATGACATGTGATATAGCAATACATTAAATGTAGGGGCAGATATAAAAACCTAGCTGTCTGTTAAGCCAGAGAGATGAAAAAAATGTAAAATGAAACCACTCTTCATTAAATTTCTTTGGCTTGAAAAATAGTTATTTTTCCATAAAAATACGATTTATGTTAGCATGTAATGGGTTTATCGTTATTAAATTGACTAACTTTGGCTGTTTTAATTTTTAATGGAGTAAGTGCTGATAGATATAACCCACATAAAATCAAAAGGGTCCTGAAGCCAAAAAGTTGGAGAAATGCTGTCCTAGACAAATGATACGACTGTCCTTCAGCCCAGGGTCGGACTAAACTCACTCCTGTTGCACTACCCCTACCTCAGGCCGAGGGGAACCCTGACGTAAACCCTATTTTAAGAAAAGCATTTCCTAAGGCATTCAGAGCCACGGCCCCTATTTGGAGACCACAGGTCAGCTGAGGGCCGGGTGGGCGGAGCGAATGAGTGGGCGGGGCCTCCGCACCTGCGTGAAACACGTCACAGAGCGCCTCGTGGGGAGAGCATTCTGGGATGCGGCCTCGGCCAATGAGACGCGGGCCTCGTCACAAGGGGCGGGCCCTCCGGGCAGCCGGGCCTGGTGGGCACTCTGGCCTGTGCCCCGAGGCTGACGGCCGCGCCGCTCGCCCTCTCCCTGGCCTGCGGGCCGTGCCGAGCCGTCCAGCATGGTGGACTACTACGAGGTGCTGGGCGTGCCCCGCCAGGCGTCGATCGAGGCCATCAAGAAGGCGTACCGCAAGCTGGCGCTCAAGTGGCACCCGGACAAAAACCCTGAGAACAAGGAGGAGGCGGAGAGGAGATTCAAACAAGTGGCCCAGGCCTACGAGGTGTTGTCAGACGCCAAGAAGAGGGACGTCTACGACCGATACGGCGAGGCGGGAGTGGAGGGCGGCGGTGGCGGCAGGCCCTTCGAGGACCCGTTCGAGTGCGTCTTCACCTTCCGCGACCCAGCCGACGTCTTCAGGGAGTTCTTCGGCGGCCGGGACCCGTTTTCGTGTGACTTCTTCGGAGACCCGCTTGAGAACATTTTGGGCGGTCGGAGGAGCTCCCGCGGAAGCAGAAGCAGAGGGTTCGCACCGATTTTCTCCACCTTCAGTGAATTTCCAGCATTCGGAGGTGGTTTTTCTTCCTTTGATACAGGATTTACTTCCTTTGGTTCCCTGGGGAATGGGGGCCTTTCTTCCTTCTCCATGTCTTGTAGTGGTGGGACGGGCAACTTCAAATCCATGTCGACTTCCACCGAAATCATTAATGGCAAGAAGATCACCACCAAGAGAATCATTGAGAATGGCCAAGAAAGGATAGAGGTGGAAGAAGACGGAGAGTTAAAGTCCATGACAATAAATGGCAAAGAGCAGTTGCTACGCCTTGACACCAAGTGATTCCGGTCCACTTTTAATTCAGAGCACATTTTGAGGAAGAGTAGGATTTTTTTTTTTTTTTTTTTGAAGATTGCAAGCGAACTCTACTTTCAAAACGACTGTACTCAAGAATTTAGAAACAGATCAAGGCAATGCCTCTTTGTTGTTGTTGTTGGGACCACAGAATGGGACCTCTGTTTTTCTTTAAAACTGTGGTAAATATCTGTATGCTCTTTGCTATTTATTAAACATCCCAAGGCTGATAGTGATTATTTCATGGTACTAAGACAAAATGTTCACCACCGCACTTTGAACCTTGCCTTTCCATTTTGTTTGAAGTGTGAGCCAAGTAGCTCTCTCTGAAGTTAACATTGCGAAGGTAAATACGTTTACTTCAATTTTTTAGCACAAAGTAGTAAGAGGTATGAATATATTAATAATACTCCCGGCTTACAGATGGCTTTTAGTTCTATATAATGCTGGTGACATAGTAAGAGTTGACTGCTTAAATATAGCGGTAAACCTAGGCTTTTTAAAAACAGGTAAACCTGGCATAGGTTGATGTATTAGTTTCCTATGGCTGCTGTAACAAATTACCACAAACTTGGTGGCTTGAAACGGTGTCTGTTTATTCTCTTAGAGATCTGGAGGTCGGAAGTCTGAAACTGGTTTCATTGGATTGAAGTCGGTGTTAGCAGGGAGCGTGTTCCCTCCAAAGGCTTGGGCAAAATACTTAAGTAAATTCCTCATGGTTACCATTAGTTAATAGGATCCTTAAGACACTATTCAGATAACTTGACTTAAAACAGTAATTTAAAAAAAAAAAAACAGTGATGACTCAAAAACTATTCAATTGCTAGCTGTACCCAAACTGGTTCTACAACTATGAATGCTGGAAATGTAAAAATGCATTTCCAGGGGCTTCCCTGGTGGCGCAGTGGTTGAGAATCTGCCTGCTAATGCAGGGGACACAGGTTCGAGCCCTGGTCTGGGAAGATCCCACATGCCGCGGAGCAACTAGGCCCATGAGCCACAACTACTGAGCCTGCGCGTCTGGAGCCTGTGCTCCGCAACAAGAGAGGCCACAATAGTGAGAGGCCCGCGCACCGCGATGAAGAGTGGCCCCCACTTGCCACAACTAGAGAAAGCCTTCGCAGAGACACGAAGACCCAACACAGCCAAAAATAAAACAATAAAAAAAAAAAAGCATTTCCATAAGGCTACACAAAACTATCCCATTGCCATGTGCATGATGTATCTCATTTCAAATTAGATTGACAAAAGCCGCAAAGATTGGAATAGTGGAAAGTTTGGAATATTGTTTGAGTGATGAAACACACACACATCTGAGAGGATAGCTTTCTGTTGGCACAATTTATGCCCCCAAAGGGGGCATGGTTGCCTTAGGATAGTCCACTGCAAAATGTTCCATCCTCCTTGGTCCTCTCCCAAGGAAAGGTTTGCGTGAGGCATGAGAGCAAAAAGACAACTGAACTGGACAGACTGAAAATGCAGCATGTTCTTAGTTCTTTACGGAAAAGTCACGTGACCTGAGCACATTGTTAACAAACTTAGAATATATGAGATTGAGTTTAGATACCCTTTGGTCCTTTAAAGTTCAATCCCCATGGAATGACATGCAAAAAATACACAGCAGGGACCCAGGATTCAGCCACCACTCTCCTACAGGGACACGCGGAGTCTATTAAAACCATGTCAAATAAACAGTCACTGAAGTACCTCGGCAGTGCTGCTTATATACTCTGTTCAAGCAGGAACAGAATAAAACAGACTACTTGGGCTTTTCAAAAATGAGTTCATTTCCTTGCCAGGCAAGGGAACACACTATTGAAGACATTCATGGTTGTTGAGGGAGCTGGAAGGGATGGGGAGCAGGGACAGAAGGGATGATAGGAGTTTTGAAGTGATAGGAAGGAAGGTGCACAGTTTCATGGTGCTTATGCTAATTAAGGGTAGAAAACGACCGTTCTGGATAGAGCAAAATAAGTGCATTTGTATACAAATAGTTAAAATAAGTCCCCGTTGTTCAGTGGTCAGGTAAGTCTTCAGTTGAATCCAGTAAGAGTCTGGCACACCAAGATGACACAGAGGTCTTAGATCTTCAACCGCTCTGGGTAATTAGAATAGTTGAGGGCAAGGACAGCGTTCAGTTTTGATATATCCTGGATTAGTACTGCTAAGTGGAAAGTTTCCCTTTTACAGAAATAGAAAACATTTAAGGAATTTTCAGGGAATTCCCTGGTGGTCTAGTGGTTAGGCACTTTCACTGCCATGGCCCTGGTTCAATCCCTGGTCAGGAAATTAAGATCCCTGCAAGCTGCGAGGTGTGGTCAAAAAAAAAAAAAAAAAAAAAAAAATTTTCAAAACTGAAAATTTTTTTTTTAATTAATTAATTTATTTTTGGCCGCATTGGGTCTTTGTTGCTGCGCGCGGGCTTTCTCCAGTTGCGGCGAGCGGAGGCTACTCTTCGTTGCGGTGTGCGGGCTTCCCATTGCGGTGGCTTCTCTTGTTGTGGAGCACGGGCTCTGGGCGCACGGGCTTCAGTAGTTGTGGTACGCGGACTCAGTAGTTGTGGCTTGCAGGCTCTAGAGCGCAGGCTCAGTAGTTGTGGCACACGAGCTTAGTTGCTCCGTGGCATGTGGGATCTTCCCAGACCAGGGCTCGAACCCGTGTCCCCTGCATTGGCAGGCAGATTCCCAACCACTGCACCACCAGGGAAGCCCAAGTATTCCTCTTTTATGGAAAGGCTTGAATGGGTTTCAGAGTGGAAGAAAAGCATTTCCTCTGGTGCAAAAGTGAACATCTCAAGTCCCCTGCGTTGGATTCCCTCCATGGAATCACTAGCACCACCCCACAGAACACACCAGGCAGGGAAAAGTGTGTTCCTGTGAGCTCCAAGAGACCTGGGGACCTGTCGTCATCTTAGCAGAATCCAGATAGACACTTCCCCGCTGGAGCGCCACACTTAACTAGTTCTAGTTCAGTTTATCTCACACAACAGAAAGTATTTGAAAGAAAGAATACTCTCTTCAAATAACCATTAAGGATCAGTCTTCTTTCCCCTGTCATTCCACTCTTCTGTCTCCAAACAGGGAGGGAGTCCCTCTTCATCTTGGGCAATCATTCACCCAAATGCTTACTTGTCCAGGAATTTCTAATTCCACTTTCTCAGTAAACACAGATTCATTTCCTCTTCTCCTACTCTCCTTTGAACTCTTTCTGTATAATTTCAACGACCACCAATGAGCATACGCAGCAATCTAATGTGACTACACTCTGGGAAAGAGTCAACAACAACCTCATTAATGAAATAGTCTATTCTCCATCTTTAGCCCATGCAGCTGAATTTTGGACTTATTAGTAACTTACAGAACTCTTTCCTCCTATTAATATGCAACTTGTAGAATACCTAATCAGAAATAAGCTTTGTTAAGGTGGAGCTCTCTAAGGAAAGCTCCTTATTTGTTTTTTTGTTTTTGTTTTTGTTTAGTGGATGAGAATACTTAATGTAAAATCAGGGAGAATGCTTTATTTGAGGTATCTATATTTGGCAAAATAAAGAGGAACTCTTTACCTTGGAACTTTATGAAAACAAAACCATTTGTTGAAAATGAGTATATTCATATTATGGGAGGGGCAGTAACTAACTTGAAGGAAGCAAAAGAGTGAATTTTTTTAATGCATACTGAAAGCAGTAAAGATCATAATTGATAATGCAGAAAGTAAAATCAGTGTAGAAGTATGCTCTTCCAGAGATCATCTCCCAGAATGCATCAGAAAAATAGAGTAGATAGATAGGATTGAAGAGCAACATGAGAGCAACAGAGCCTGGAAAGTAGAAATCTGTGGGTGACAGATGTTCCCCAAGAAGAGACCAGAACAAAATTTCAATAACTTAGAGGAAAACTTTCAAGTTTTCAATAAGATCTGGGTTTAACTTTAGGCTGATGGTGTGTGGTAGGCAGAAAAATGGCCCTGCAGAGAAGTTCACATTCTAATCTCTGGAAGCTGTGAATATGTTGCCTTACATGGCAAAGGGACTTTGTAGATATGATTAAGTTAAGGGTCTTGCCATAAGGAGATTACCATGGATTATCTGGGTAGTTTCAACCTAACCCCACAGGCCCTTATAAGTGAGAGGGAGGCAAGAATGTCAGAGATTTGGAGATGCTGTACTGCATTTACATGGAAATGGAAAAATAACAGATAATTCCCAAATTAACAACAAATAATATTGTTTATAAAAAAAGGAAAAAGGAAACACAAAAAGAATGAGCTTATACTAAATGGAAGGAATAAAGTAATTATATTGTGTGAATGAACAGAATTCTTACATCAAAAGAAATAGATTGGATGGAGATTTTTTTAATATTTTTTAAATTTTTAAGTGAACTTTTAAAGGTTTCAAGCTAAAAGAGATAGACTTCACATACATGGTCAAGTTACTTTTTTCAAGGGTTCAAAGAATATTCAATAGGGACAGTCGTTTCAAGAAATGGTGCTGGGAAAACTAAATATCCAAATGTAAAAAATGAATTTGGACTCTTACTAATGTCATATAAAAAATTAACTCAAAATGGATCAAGGATCTAAAACTATAAAACTCTTAGAAGAAGACATAGGACAAAACTTCACAACATTGAATTTGGAGAAGATTCCTTGAAAATTACACCAAAGGCATAATTAATGAAAAATAACAAATTGCTGATAGTTTTGGTTTTCTTTTTGCAGGGGTGGGCATGCCACACAGCATGAGGGAACTTAGTTCCCCGACCAGGGATCAACCCCGTTCACCCTGCAGTGGAAACGCAGAGTCTTAACCACTGGACTGCCAGGGAAGTCCCTAAAAAATTAACAAATTGGACTTCATGAAACCATGTTAAGTGTGTACATCAAAAGATACCACAGAGTAAAAAGGCAGACCATAGAATGGGAGAAAATACTTGCAAATCATATATTTGATAAGGGATGAATATCCACAATATATAGAGAAGTCCTAAAACTCAAAAACGACAAAAAGACCTGATTCAAAAATGGGCAAAGGACTTAGACATTTCTCGAAAGATGTGCAAATGACCAATAAGCACATGAAAAGATGCTCAACATCATTAATCATTAGGGAAATGCAAATCAAAACTACAATGAGATGTCACCTCACACCCATTAGGATGGCTATCATTTAAAAAAATACAAAAAACAAACAAAACAAAGCAAAAAATACAGAAAATATGCCTGGCAGAGGATGTGGAGAAATTGAAACCCTTGTGTACTGTTAGTGGGAATGTAAAATGGTGCAGCCACTGTGGAAAACAGTATGGCAGCTCCTCAAAAAATTAAAAATAGAAATACCAGATGATCCAGCAATTCCACTTCTGGGTATATACCCAAAAGAATTGAAAGCAGCATCTCAAAGAGATAATTGTATGCCCATGTTCATAGCAGCATTATTCACAATAGCCAGAAGGTGAAAGCAAATTGTGTCCATTGGCAGTTGAATAGGTACACAAAATGTGGTCTGTATATACAATGGAATATTATCCAGACGTAAAAAGGAAGGAAATTCTGACATATACGACAACATGAATGAACCTGGAGGACATGCTGCTAAGTGAAATAAGTCAGTATCAAAAAGACACATACTGTATGATTCCACTTATATGAGGTACCTAGAGTAGTCAGATTCATAGAGACAGACAGTAAAATGGTGATTGCCAGGGACTAGGGAGTTGGGCAAATGGGGAGATGCTGTTTGAGGGACGTAGAGTTTCAGTTTTTCAAGATGAAGAGCTCTGGTGTTTTGTTGCACAACAATGTGAGTGTAATTAGCACTACTTTGCACAACAATGTGAGTATAATTAACACTACTAAACTATACCCTAAAAAATGGTTAAGATGGTAAATCTTATATTAGGGGTGTTTGACCACACTTAAACATTTTTAAGAAGCAAACTTTATGAAGAAAACACAGCAGTCATAAACCTATGTGCACCAATCTAGCAGCTATATGTTTAAAGTAAAAACTATTAAAATTCCAGATGTAAATTCACCAAAATTCAGTTAAATGGGAAAATAATTTCAGATTTGGGCACAGCAATTTTTTTTTTTAATAAAAAATTGAAAATATACATTTTTAGTTTTATCTATGGAACATTTACAAACGTTGATCATATGCTGTCTGATATAGTAGCCACTAGCTACACATGACTATTGAGCACTTGAAATGTGTATAGCCCAAATTGATATGTGCTGTAAGTGTGAAATACATAGCAGATTTTGAAGACTTAGTATGAAATTTAAACATGTGAACTATCTCATTAGTAACTTTATATTGAGGCAAGTGGGCAAGATGTCAGATTGGGAAGAACTTGAGCTCACTTCCTGCCACAGGCACAGCAATATTACAATTTACAGAGCAAATATTGAAGAGAAAGACCTGAAGACTAGCAGAAAAGATCTTCTACAACTAAATATATAAAGAAGGAACCACAAGAAGATGTGTAGGAGAGGTGGAGACAAGGTAGAGTCAAGACCCATACCCTTGGGCGGACGACCCACAAATGGGGGATAATTACAATTGCAGAGGTTCTCCCTAAGGACTGAAGGATATGAGCCTACATTGGGCTTCCCAGCCTGGGGGTCCTGAACCAGGAAGAAGAGCTTCCAGAACATTGGGCTTTGAAGGCCAGTGGGGCTTACTTTCCGGAGAGCCAGGGGGCTGTAGGATATAGAGACTCTGCTCTCAAAGGGTGCACACAAAATCTCACACAGACTAGGACCCAGGGCAGAAGCAGTAATCTGGAAAGAGCCTGGTTCAGACCTGCCTTCTGATCTTGGAGAGCCTCCCAGAGAGGCAGGAGGCAACAGGAGATCATCCTGGGGATATACACACTGGCAGCAGCTCTACTGGGGAGCTCCGTTCTACCACAGTAACACTGTGCTGGCAAGTGACATTTTGGAATCTTCCCTCTAGCTTATTAGCATTGGGACCCAGCCCCACCCACCAGCCTGTCAACACCAGTACTAGGATGCCTCAGGCCAAGTAGCTAGTTGAGTGGACACAGGCCCATCCACTAGTAGGCCAGCTTCCTTAGGACCCCCTGAGCTCACAGCCACCTGGGACATGGCCCCATCCGCCAGAAGGCCCAGGATCTGGCCCTGTCCACCAGAGGGCCCAGGACATGGACTCGCCTACCAGTGCATCAGCACTAGCCCAGGGACCCCCTGGGCCTCACCCCACCCTCCAGCAGGCTGATACCAGCTCCAGGACCCTCAGGCCCTGCAGCCAGAGACTCCAGGATCTGGCTCCACCTACCAGTGGGCCAGCATTAGATATACACATAGATATATATGGCCCCAACATAGGAGAACCTAAATACAAAAAGCAAATATTAACAGACATAAAAAAAGTTGACAGTAAACAACAATATTAGGGTACTTTAAAACCCCACATACATCAATGGATACATCATTCAGACAAAATCAATAAGGAAACACTGGCCTTAAACAACACATTAGGCCAGGTAGACTTAATAGGTATAGATAGAACATTCCATCCAAAAGCAACAGAATACACATTCTTTTCAAGTGCACATGGAACATTCTACAGGGTAGATCACACATTAGGCCACAAAACAAGTCTCAGTAAATTTAAGAAGACTGAAATCATATCAAGCAGCTTTTTCAACCATGATGCTATGAAACCAGAAATCAACTACAAGGAAAAATTTGCAAAAAACACAAACACATGAAGGCTAAACAATGTGCTACTAAACAACCAATGGGTCATTGAAGAAATCAAAGAGGAAATAAAAAAATACCTGGAGACAAATGAAAACGAAAACATAACAATCCAAAATCTATGGGAAACAGCAAAAGTAGTTCTAAGAGGGAAGTTTAGAGCAATACAAGTGTACCTCAGGAAATAAGAAAAATCTCAAATAAACAACCTAACCTTACACCTAAAGTAAGTAAAAAGAATAAACAAACCCCAAAGTTAGTATGAAAAAAATAAAGATCAGAGCAGAAATTTAAAAGATCAATGAAACTAAGAACTGATTCTTTGAAAAGATAAACAAAACTGATAAACCTTCAGCCAGACTCATCAAGAAAAAAGAGAGAGGGCCCAAATAAATAAAATCAGAAATGAGAAAGAGGAAGTCACAACAAACACCACAAAATATATAAAGGATCATAAGAGATTATTGTGAACAATTATATGCCAATAAAATGGACAACCTGGAAGACATGGACAGATTCTTAGAAATGTATAATCTCCCAAGACTGAACCAGGAAGAAATAGAAAATGTGAACAGACCAATTACCAATAATGAAATTGAATCAGTAATAAAAAGACTCCCAAGAAACTGAAGTCCAGGACCAGATGGCTTCACAGGTGAATTCTACCAAACATTTAGAGAAGAGTTAACACCTATCCTTTTCAAACTATTCCAAAAAATAGGAGAGGAAGGAATGCTTCTTAACTCATGCTATGAGGCCAGCATCACCCTCATACCAAAACTAGACAAAAATATCACACACACACACACACACACACACACACACACACAAATTACAGACCAATGTCACTGATGAACATAGATGCAAAAATCTCAACAAAATATTAGCAAACCGAACTCAGTGGTACATTAAAAAGATCATACACCACAATCAAGTGGGATTTATCCAGGGATGCATGGATTGTTCAATAGTTGCAAATCAGTCAATGTGATACACCACATTAACAAACTGAAGATTAAAAGTCATATGATCATCTCAATAGATGTGGGAAAATCTTTTGACAAAATTCAACATCCATTTATTAAAAAAAAAACAAAACAACTCCACAAAGTGGGTATAGTGATAAAATACCTCAGACTAATAAAGGCCATATATGACAAGCCCACAACTAACACCATACTCAGTGGTGAAAAGCTGAAAGCATTTCCTCTAAGATCAGGAACAAGACTCTTGCCACTTTTAATAAACATAATGTTATAAGTCCTGGCCATGGCAATCAGACAAGAAAAAGAAATAAAAGGAATCCAAATTGGAAAGAAATAAGTAAAACTGTCACTCTTTACAGATGACATGACACTCACTATACATAGAAAATCCTAAAGGCACGATCAAAAACTACTAGAACTCATCAGTGAACTGGGTAAGGTTGTGGGACACAAAACTATTATACAGAAATCTGTTGCATTTCTATACAGTGACAATGAACTATCCAAAAAAAGAAATTAATGATACAATTCTATTTTCAACTACATCAAAAAGAATGAAATACCTAGGAATAAATCTAACTAAGGAGGTAAAACATCTATACTAGGAAAACTGTAAGACACTGATGAAAGAAATTGAAAATGACACAGATAGAAAGATACACTGTGCTCATGGATTGGAAGAATTAATATTGTTAAAATGACCATACAACCCAAGGCAAACTACAGATTCAACACAATACCTATTAAAACACCAACAGCATTTTTCACAGAATGAGAACAAATAATTCTAAAATTTGTATGGAAACAGAAAAGACCCTGAATAACCAAAAAAAAAAAAAAAAATCTTGAGAGAGAAGGACAGAACTGGAGCAGCAACAAGGATGGACCTAGAGATTATCATACTAAGTGAAGTTAAGTCAGACAGAGAAAGACAATAATCATGTGATATCACTTATATGTGGAATCTAAAAAAATGATACAAATGAACTTATTTACACAACAGAAACAGACTCACAGACACAGAAAAGAAACTTATGGTTACCAAAGGGGAAGGAGAGAGGAGGGTTAAATTAGGAGCTTGGGATTAACAGATACACATCACTATATATAAAATAGATACATAGCAAGTTCTTACTGTATAAAACAGGGAACTGTATTCAATACCTTGTAATAGTCTATAATGGAAAAGAATCTGAAAAAGAATATATATCTGAATAACTTTGCTGTACAACAGAAATTAACACAACATTGTAAATTAACTATACTTCAATTTTTAAAAAGAGCAGAACTGGAGGCGTCATGCTCCCTGGTTTCACACTATACTGCAAAGCTACAGTGATCAAAATAGTATGGTACTTCAGTCTATGATTGAAGGCAATTTGTGGGATGATACACATAGAGGAAACACCATGTAAAAAACTTCTTCTTGCTGTTAATGTTAGTGTATGTTAGCTGTGAGTGCCGCTCCAACTGTGTTTGCAACTGTACATGCCAAACCTGATAGCCCAGAAACCACCACAAATGAACTTCCCTTGACGGAAAGAAAAATTATGATCCCAGTGAGGGCTAAAAAAGAAAGATAAAGAAGCCAAACACAACTGGTAAGAATCTGGACACGTAAGTAATAAAAACTGGGGATTATTTAAAGTGTTCATTTGAAAATATGAAAATATGGTCGTATTCCCCACTGCTATTATTTCATTTTATTTTATTTTTTAAAAAAGCATGTTATTTATTTATTTATTTTTTTTTTAATATTTATTTTATTTATTTATTTTTGACTGCATTGGGTCTTTGTTGCTGCGCACGGGCTTTCTCTAGTTGCGGCGAGCAGGGGTTACTCTTCATTGTAGTGTGCAGGCTTCTCATTGTGGTGGCTTCTCTTGTTGCAGAGCACTGGCTCTAGGTGCGTGGGCTTCAGTAGTTGTAGCACGAGGGCTCAGTAGTTGTGGCTCATGGGCTCTAGAGCACAGGCTCAGTAGTTGTGGTGCACAGGCTTAGTTGCTCCGCGGCATGTGGGATCTTCCTGGACCAGGGCTTGAACCCATGTCCCCTGCATTGGCAGGTGGATTCTTAACCGCTGCGCCACCAGGGAAGCCCCCCACTGCTATTATTTTAAATAAAAATGTTGAGAATCACACACACACAAAAACAGGATGGTACTGGCACAAAAACAGACACATGGATCAATGCAACGGAATATAGAGCAGAAATAAACCCACACTTACATGGGCAATTAATCTATGACAAAGGCGGTAAGAATATACAATGAGGGGAAGACAGCCTCTTCAATAAATGGCATTGGGAAAACACAACTACATACAAAAGATCAAACTGGATTACTCTCTCACACCATGCACAAAAATAAATTCAAAATAGATTAAAGACTTAAATGTAAGACCTGAAACCATAAAACTTCTAGAAGAAAACACAGGCAGTATGCTCTTTAACTTCAATATTAGTAATTTTTTTTGGATATGTCTCCTAAAGCAAGGGAAACAAAAGCAAAATAAACAAATGGGACTATATCAAACTAAAATCTTTTTTTTAATGTAATAATGTATATTTTAATATCAGATTTGTGTAGTGATTTAGAACAATAAATATCACACAGTGAAAAATTTATCATAAACTAAATGCAATAACAAGAGGAAACATATGCTTATGTACACATTACCAAGGTCTTTACAGTAAATTATAGTGTACAGTTCCATCACAGCATATTTGTATACAAAGCTGCTAATGTGAACACTGAAAGAAATCTGTCATGTAGCTCTTTAATCTTGATTTAATAAAGTTTGTACAGTATCAAATAATATCAAAAGTCTAAGAAAATGCAGTGAGCTTTTATATCATGTTTATAAATTATTGTTTATATACCATAAAAAAAATAAGGTCAAAAGTGCAGTTTTAAAAAAAGTGGAAATTGTTATTCTTGGTAAGAACTAGAAAAATGTATTGTCCCAAAGAGGAAGCAATCTAAAGGCTTATACAGTTTCTTAGGCATTTTCCTTTAACTCTCATACAACCTTGGTTACCATATCCTATAAGATAAACCAACACAAAGGGAGTGAAATAATCTTTTTATAAAAATAAGAAAAAACACAGATCTAGTAATGAGAAACACTGGAAATAAATATAATGATAGGCCTCCCCCGAAATGAATTAAATGACTTTTTGCTCACAGGAATGGATGGGCTATCACTGAATGTGATAAAACTTGGGAAATTTCAAAGCATTTCTAAAAATTTTTAATCTTTTTCAAGTTTTTAGGTATAACTGGCAATGGTGCATACGTCCCAGGATTATGAAACTTTCTCGTATAATAAAACTAAGACAAAATATGACTTAAAGGTGCTAAATCATATCACAGAAAATAAAGACTAAGGATCCAGTGATTAAAAGACAGCAGTATAGGGCTTCCCTGGTGGCGCAGTGGTTGAGAATCTGCCTGCTAATGCAGGGAACACGGGTTCGAGCCGTGGTCTGGGAAGAACCCACATGCCGCGGAGCAACTGGGCCCGTGAGCCACAACTACTGAGCCTGCGCGTCTGGAGCCTGTGCTCCGCAACAAGAGAGGCCGCGATAGTGAGAGGCCCGCGCACCGCGATGAAGAGTGGCCCCCGCTTGCTGCAACTAGAGGAAGCCCTGGCACAGAAATGAAGACCCAACACAGCCAAAAAATAAATAAATAAATAATTAATTAATTAAAGGTGCTAATAATTAAAAAAAAAAAAGGCAGCAGTATAGAAACTAGTCAAGAAGAAGCAGATGGACAGAACACAACTCTGCGTCTTAACTGGCACTTACCGCAGTAACTAGTTATATTTTGACAAATTCTAGAACAAATGCCTATATTGAAATACGTGTGATACATGAACCATTTACATAAGAAACTGAAAGGGTAAAATTACTGGCTTATAAAACAAATTAAATTTAGTGAAAAGAAAAAAATAAAAGGAATGTGAAGAAAAATCTTACTTTTAAACTTACTGTGGGATCAAAATATTGACAGAGCTGTATCAATCAAGAGCAGTCTTCCTGCTGCTGAGACCGGCAGGCAGCCGAGCCTGGCGCACCGCTACCCCTCCTCTCTCCAAATGCTACTATGTAACTGGTGCTTTGTTTGTAGGGCACTGAGCAATAGAGGCTTATTTTTTGTTTTTTACTGAATGGAGTAAGTTCCTTGGTTGGGTTAACATATACAGACTGCCTGAGATAATAGAAACTTCACCATTACATTAGGTTAATGGGAAATGAAGGTCTTCCTAGTTCTGACAGGAGAAAAGGGCTGGCTGCTGAAGACAGTATGGCTAGGGTGGGAGGGAGGGAGACGCAAGAGGGAGGAGATATGGGGATATACGTATATGTATAACTGATTCACTTTGTTATAAAGCAGACACTAGCACACCACTGTAAAGCAATTATACCCTAATAAACATGTTAAAAAAAAAATCGATGGCTATGGATACTTGTGCAGAATCTTCCCTCCCTCTGACAAATTTCACAGGGAACCTCTTCCATTACTCTGTCTTCTAGAGCCTGTTCAGGGCACTCATGTGCCTGCTTGAAAGTGTAGCTTCTCTTTTTGAAGGTGCTATTAAATGTTTTCATTGGCTGCGTTTGTGCAAAACCATTTCGGAAGGGAAGTCCCATGGAACTCAGGTTGGTCCTGCTTTGTTTGATGCTGGGTACTTGCGATCCCCAGTGATGGTCGCCGATGCAGGGCGACCCAGTGGAGGAGCGCCGCGTCTCCTGTAGCTGTCCAGTTCCTCCGACAGGTCTGCAGACAGTTCCTTGTCTCTCGGTGAAAACAGTTCAGAATGAGGAGGATCAAACTCTTCTTGAAATCCAGTTTTATTAAAAGCAGTTTTGCAAGCCATGACCTTTTTTCGAGGCTGTTTCACTTGTACTAAAATAGAAATAATGAGAAGGACCAAGACAATCCCTGACGCAATGCCAACGATTGTTCGGTGAGTTTTAGTGATTTGTTCAAACAGTCCTGCTTTTTTCTTTTCTTTACGATGATTTTCATCCAAAGGGTAGGCACAGTTTTGAACCCCATTACAGACTAAAGAATTATTGATGCACACGTTGCTATGGCAAAAGAAAGTGCTGTCTGTGCAGGGAGGTTCCACAAAGGAAGTAAAAAGCATTCTGAACGTGCTAAGCCGACTACCTTCATCAGCCCACAGCCGTATCACCCCAACTCCTGTTTTACGCGTTACCTCGTGGGCCACAGTGCTGCAAAACCTGGCCTTCAGATTTTCAATAGAACTGCTCCCGTCGTAGACTGCAACAAAGTTTCTCTTGCATTCATTTGAGCCCTCCATTTGATAATCTAGGAACCTCAAATAAATCTTATATTTTGGAGTAGCTTTAATCGTCCACATGCAATCAACTGCTAGGCCTGGTTTTGTTTTCTCCCCTTGTTCTACCTACTCCAACAGTACTATTCCGTCAGCTCCTGACAGCTCAAAATGGCAATCTCCTAGGTAAGTAAAGTCTGGATCTGGAATAAACGAATATTTTGCTAGAAATCCCACTCCTTCAAGTTCTTCATCAGAACTGAACTTAATCCACATGAATCTCCCTGTTGACCTAATTGATGGAGGGCTTTTCACACCACAGTAACAATCTACATGTGGAGAGAAACCAAACTTCCAAGTGATCAAACCGACATTCAAATGATGGTTCTAATATAATAATGTTCATCAAAGGTCAGCTGTGTTTTTTGACTTGGAGCAGCTTCCAAAATGTAGATACAGTCCTTGTTTGGTGGATATGAGTCAGGATAATTCGGTGCAGCAAAATGACCTCCATTGCTGGTTCGAACCCAAAGGCCACGCTGCGTCGCAGGAATGTGCTTGATTCCAAAATTTTGTCCATCTTGGGTCTTTTGGGCCACAGCAATCCCTTCCACTACAAGTATGCTGCGGGGCCGAGGAGGCGGCGGCGGCAGCCCCGCTCCATCCCCATCGCCCGCCAGCAGCTTGCTCCCCGAGCGGTAGGGCTCAGGTCCTGCGGCCCGCCGTGCCCGAGCCTCCCGGCGGGCTCTTGCGCTGCCCCAGCCCCGCGACGGGCGCCGCCGCCTGCTCCGCGGCGCTCGGTCCCATCGACCGCCTCGGGGCCGGGGAGCGCGGACGGGAGGGACCCGACCTGCGCCGTCCGCCTGCGGCCGCGGCGCAGACCCCGCCCAAGTTCAAACGAAAATCTTTTGAACAGCAAAGGAAATTAGTAACAAAAGGAAAAGGCCACTTACTGAATGGGAGAAGATATTTGCAAATGATGTATCTGATAAGGGGTTAATATCCAAAATACGGAAAGAAAACATACAAGTCAACAACAACAACGACAGCAAATAACATGATTAAAAATCGGCAGAGGACTCAGACATTTTTGCAGAGAAGACATACAGATGGCCAATAGGCACATGAAAAGATGCTCAACATCATTAATCATCAAGGAAATGCAAATCAAAACCACAGTAAGATTACCACTGCACACCTGTCGGAATGGCTATTATCAAAAAGACAACAAAGTAACAAGTGTTGGTGAGGATGTAGAGAAAAGGGAATCCTCGTACATTGTTGGTGGAAACGTAAACTGGGGAAGCCACTCTAGAAAACAACATGAAGGATCCTCAAAAAATTAAAAATAGAAACCCCATACGATCCAGCAATTCTACTTCTGGGTACTTATCCAAAGAAAGGAAAACACCAATTAGAAAATATATATGCATCCCTGTGTTCACTGTGGCATTATTTACAATAGACAAGAATATTGGCTATTGCATATTACTCAGCCATAAAAAAGAATGGAATCTTGTTTTTGCGACAACATGGGTGGACCTGGGGCTACTATGCTCAGTGAAATAAGTCAGATAGAGAAAGACAAATACTGTATGATTTCACTTACATGTGGAAAATAAAAGGCAAAGCAAATGAACAAAATGAACAACTATAACAAAACAGAAACAGACTCATAGATACAGAGAACAAACAGGTGGTTGATAGAGTGGAGGGGAGTAGGGGAAGAAGAGAAATGGGTGGGAGGGATTAAGATACAAACTTCAGTTGCAAAATATATGTCACAGGTAAGAAATTCGAGTGTGAGAAATACCGTCAACGGTTATGTAATATCTTTCTACAGTGAATATCATAGCCTGATTTACTGTAGTGATTATTTTGAAGTGTATGGAAGTACTGAATCACTATGTAGTGTGATAGGAGCTAACATAGTGCTGTAGGTCAATTATACTTCAAAAACAAACAAACAAGCTTATAGAAATAGAAATTCGATTTGTGGCCACCAGAAGCACGGAATGGGGGGAGGGGGAATTGGATGAAGGCGGTCAAAGGGTACAAACTTCCAGTTGTAAGAGAAATATGTGCTAGGGATGTAATGTACAACACGGTAAAGATAATTAGCACTGCTCTATGTTATCTGTGAAAGTCGCTGAGAGTAAATCCTAAGAGGTCTCAGCCCAAGGAAAAAAAAATTTTCTGTTCCTTTAATTTTGTATCTATATGAGATGATGGGTGATTACTAAACTTACTGTGGTAAGCATCTCATGATCTAGGTAAGTCAATCACTATGCTGTCCACCTTAAGCTTATACAGTGCTGCATGTCAATTACATCTCAATAAAACTGGAAGAAACAATGGCAAATGAGCACCTGAAAAATTTTTTATATTGAGTATATGTTTAATGGATCATGTTTTTGATATATTTGATTCAATAAAATATAGTATTAAAATTAATTTTAACCCTCATTTTGCTTTTTTTAAATATGTCTACTAAAAAGCTTTCAATTACATACGTGGCTTGCATTATATTTCTGTTGGATAATTCTGTACTAGACCATAAAGAAAACCTATTAAGAAATTTTTTAAAGCAGTGACCCCATAAGAAACATTCTCTGATTATAATTCAAAATCATTAGAGAAAAATAAGAGAAAGATGGCTACAATAAATCTTAACTATATGGGAATTAAGAAACAACCTTGTTAAAAAATATAGATAGCCACTGACTCAAAGAGGAAATCAATCATGTAAATTTAAGAAAAAGAAAATGAGAGCAATTTATACCAAAATCTAAGGATTCAAGAGAATGTTTTATGTATGACCTTCAATTCTCCATTATTAAGAAAACATAAAGGAACTTAATGCTTACCTAAGGAAATTAGGAAAACAGCTATAACATAAATCAAGGGATACAAGGATGATAGCATTAATAAAAACAATAAGCTGCAATTAATGAAATAGAAAACAAAAACAGTAAAAAGAATAAGCAAATCCAAAAGTTATTTCTTTGAGAAGACCAATAATATAATTCAACCCATCATAAACTTTAAGAAGGAGAAGGAACAAAAATATTAAAACTTTAGACTTTAATATTTCATATTTTGAGAAGAATTTCCATAAACATTTAAAGGAGTCACATCTAAGGGTAAACCAAACCAAATAAACAAGAATGACAAAATCTCAAAGTAAAAAAAAAGGTAGTGGAACAAAAAAGATAATGCTGTGCTTACGATGTATAAAACTTGAGAATTTCAGTGTAAATGATCTTTCATGTACCAAATAAATTGGCACAAACATATCTACATGCCTCCAAATGACATGCCTCCAGATGACATACCTTGTCTTGCTTGGCACCTTTTAAATAATGATAATAGATAATATTTGTGTGCTCTCTGTGACAGTGTTAAGGTCAGAATGGTTAGGTCACCCACCCAAGGTCATTCAGCTATAAAATGGTAGTGAGGATTTGAACCAATGCAGTCTACTCTACAGAATATATTCACACAGAAAAAGTAAAAAGAAAAGAGCGGCAATTGTTTTTTAAATGCCTCCCGACTTTCCCTTTTTACAAATCTAATAGATACATACATATTTTATCATTGATCAAATGCATTGCATATAGGAAGAAAAAACTAGTAGAATAGATCCTTTATGGTGTGAGCAAAAAAGAAAAATGAAGTTAGAGTCCTGTGCAATAACATATACTACATTAATAAAAAGAGATACAAAAGTAAGAATACAAAAACTATGAGATCTAAAGTCATGGAAGTTAATATAAATTCAGTGACTATTACATAAAAAGGCAAAAAAGATGGCTAACTCAGTGGATTAAGAAACAAATCTGGCCCCCAAGAGTCCTATTTCAATTAAGCCCAAATATTCAGGGTTAACCTAAGAAGACTCTGAAAGGATGAGGAAAGTAGTAGTTCCTGTCATGGAAACTTGGGGTGGGGTGGCTTGGGCCGGGGTAGGTTTGGTGATGTGGTCAGCCCCTCCTAACAAACCCTTCCTCTTTGAGACTCATTTCTCAGCATCGCTCTCCCCACCTTCACTGAGTTTATAGGCTCAGTTTTACCTCCTCTCTAGCCCCTGCCACTACCCTTTGATGCCTTCAGTGTCCCAAGTAGAAGACCTATCTGACATGCCATTAAACTCTGGTACATCCCCACATTTTACTCCAGACACCAACTCCTGGTCAGAAGACTTCTCATCAGCACAGCTCCATCTCTGAAAAGTTGGACTCAATTATTTCTTTCTCTGATCACAGAGACCCCAACTTCTCTCTCTGGCATTGTCTCACTTCCACTTAATTTTTTGACCTCTCTGAAACTTCTGCTTCTTTTTGGTGTTTAGGTCTCCTGTGACCACACCTCCGTCCCTTCCAAGACAAAACCACTAAGAACTATCAGGTCAACAAATGTAATTTGGGACTTCCCTGGTGGCTCAGAGGTTAAGAATCCAGCTGCCAATGCAGGGGACACGGGTTCGAGCCCTGGTCCGGGAAGATCCCACATGCCACGGAGCAACTAAGCCCATGCACCACAACTACTGAGCCCGCGTGCCAGAACTACTGAAACCCACGCACCTAGAGCCTGTGCTCCACAAGAAGAGAAGCCACCGCAATGAGAAGCCTGCTCACTGCAACAAAGAGTAGCCCCAGCTCGCCGCAACTAGAGAAAGCCCGTGTGCAGCAACAAAGACCCAATGCAGCCAAAAATAAATAAATAAAGTAATTAATCAATCAATCAATTAATTAATTAATTTAAAAAAAACGACAACAACAACAGCAAAAAAAAAACAAAGCCAGGCTTGTTAAAAAAACATTTTTAAAACAAATGTAATTTGCCAGTTCTTTCATCCTTCTTGAACACCCTCAAGCAAAATCCCCTGATGGATGGATTCACAGCTCAAGTTCTCTGCTCCTACTCAGCAGGAGAAAACTGCACAACTGTTACGAACGTGCCTTTACTAAAGGGCGATCACGTTTGAATCACACCATTGCTTGTCAGTCCTATTATGGACACTCACCCCTTCCTCTCATTCCTCTCAAAGACCATCGCAAACCTTTACTGCACTACTGGAGGCACTTTAACAATTTATCTCACCAAACACTGTTAGAAGGAGAGTGAGAGGTAGAAATCTTTAAAAAGATCAGTAGATAAATAAGCACCTGGAAGTAAGTTGTTTTTTAAAAAAATGTGTTCCGCTTGGAACATTGATTGAATAAAAGCACCAATACAGACCGGAGATAATGGTTTCCTGTTGGCACAGTTGATACCCCCAATGAAGACCATGTTGGGCATGATTGGCCGGGGGTAGTCCATCACAAAGTCTCCTCTGAACAGCCAAATGGATGCAGAGCCAAAAATATCCACCAGCGACACCTCTCTGTGAAGAAGTTCAGAGGCCATACGTGCATAAGGAGGGAAAGAAACTTGGCAAATGTACTTGAGTGTCAAAGGGTAGAGCATGTTCTTGACCCTTTGGAAGAATGTCATGTGGTCTGAATTCATTGTTAATAACCTAGGAACATATGAAAAAGGGTTTGGGCACGCTGTGCCCTCAACGTCTAAGTCACATGGAATGGAACGCAAAAAAAATACAGCCGGAATCGACAGGTACTTAGCCAGCACCGCTCCGCAGGGGTAAACGGGGTCCGTTAAAACCACATCAAAGGAACTGGCATTCAGGTGCCTGATCAGGTCCTTGTTATACAATAGTTCCTCACAAGACCTTTGAAAGACCAAAGACATAGTTTTCAAAGAGGCCATAATTTCCAAAAACAGTGTTAGAAAATGTGTTCTTTCAAAAAGCAGATGAATCTTGCCTGTCATGATGTAATCAAATTCATCCTGGGTGTATGGAATGGCATAGGTTTTCATGGTGAAAAAGTCCTCTGCCTTGATGTGCATATTCACCTCAGGAGAAAGGACCACTGCTTGGTGGCCTCTGGCATGGAGCTCCCGCACGGCCTCCCGCATGCTGAGCCAGTGGCTGCCCTCCATGGGGACCACCAGCACCTTCCCAGCCTCGGCCCATCGCCCGACCCACAGGCAGAGCAAGAGGCCAGGGAGCACCTGCCAGGGAAGCTGCAGTCCCAGGGACATCTCTGCAGAAGCCAAAAGCAGCTGACTCTCCGTTCAGGCTGTGCCGCCTACATTTGTTCTCTTTATCTTATCATCAGGCCACTTAAGCAAAATGGCATGTAATTGGAAGGCAGTGCTCCCTCCTTACATTAATCATTACAGAATAAGTCTATCCCTGTGTTTCATCACCTCTGCTTTCACCCCGGGGAAAGACCGCTCCCCCTTATCTTGGAAAAACTCATCTGACTCTGATGTTCCCTCTGGGGAGCATTCAAGTTCACTCTCTTGTTTTTCATCCAATGCCCAAAGCAAGGCTGTGCCTGCGCATTCCCTTTGATCACCTCCTATTTCTCTGTTAACCATGTTCTATGGGGCTGTGACTGAGCTCTGAGGAGTCACCTGCGCCCTAGTCCCAGCCAGAACCTCTCTGCTGGATGTGACCTTATTTGATAACTCTTTCAACTCTTTCCCCCAATCATGGGCGAACACAGAGCACATTCAGGGAAATATATAACATTGCCAAGACAGATTTCTCTTAGCGGGGAGGGGATGCCGGCTGTCCGTTTTGTTCCCGTTCCACATGGGGACACCTCTTGCCATGTTCAGGGCAGAGTCTATTGAAGTGGCTGTCAGCTATGGAAATATCTGGAGGGATTCTGGAGGAAGGACAGCAGAAGGGTTGGTTGAGAATTCTGTATCTGCCTCGTGGAATAGGGGTTGCCGTTATCTAAGGCATCAGTGGACAAGGCAACCCTTAGCAATGACGGAGTGGAGTCAGAGAGCGTCGTCCCCTGGCCTCGGAGCAGGCTCTCTGAATTCCTCTTCTGATGCCGGAGGCTCCAGTCTTCTGCTACTCTGTTTAGGGACTGGGGTGTACATTAATCTGGGCCTTTGTTACATCTTATAGTTTATGTTCACATTCTGCTCCAAGGTCATTTACAGTCCTAAGTCCTGATAAGGACAGATTCCTCCAGAACAGAGGGGCTCCATAATTTGTGGGACCTTCTGAGGTGGGGCCCATGAGTCCGGCCCTGCTACAGAGACTGATGCCCGCACGTGCTCAGCAAGATACTGACATCTCCGTGTCCCGTCTGCCCTGGGGATGGTGCGGGAGGGCTCCTTGGGCTGCCCAGCTCTCTCTCTCTCTCTCACTGAGCACGCTCTTCTGCATCCATGGCTTCTGCCATAGCGACATCCTGTCCCAGGCTGCAGGACCGGCCAGGCTGAGGCTTCCCTTTCGGAGAAAGTTACCCTCATTAGGGATCCACCACTGAGCAAACACGTGCACGCCAAGACGCCTCCTGTGTCATACCAGCTGCCACTGTGCAGGGAGCGTTTGCTTTAACCATCCTTGGAGGCTGTGAGTCCAGGGTCCTGCTTCTCTTATTTCCCCTCCAACAGCAACATCTCTGCTCTCTTTTTCTGGATCTTCTTTCTGTCCCAGCCATATAACTGCATGTTTTCCCCAAGGCTCAGTTTCTGGCCTCTACTCCCAGGTTACATCCTATCGTTTCTGTCCCCCATTCATTTCCACAAACTGCCATGCAGAATTTCTTGAGAGTGTAGGATCAAGGCTGCTCATGTGCTACTTTCAGGGTATAAGGATATGCTAGGGAAGGGAGCAGGGCCGCCGGGAAGGTGGGACTTCAAGTTTGTTTTTGCTGCTGCAGCTGCTGTCAGTGTTGTTAGCAAGAGAAGCTGCTGTTTGGGTTTCCAGCCACCAGTGAATCTAGCGACACCCTATCTGGTGGCAGAAGCAGCAAGTTAGCAGAGTTGTATCCCCTTCGTTCTGCTAAGATCTCAGTAGCCCCTGTCACTGGTCTGGCTCTAACTGCAATGGACACCTGTCAGCGAGTATCCAGGGCAACATTCTGGCTTTCCTCACTGTGATCAGCTGCCGTGTGTTTGCCACTCGACCTAATACAGATGCTGTAAGCCAAGTAAGGATACACAGTGCACTTACGGGATTGGAAAGGGTGGTGGTGTTTTCTCTGCTCCAGTTAGAGATATCAATCTAGACTAGAATAAAATAAATGAAGAGGCATACAACATCCTGCGTGGGAAGATGTAACATTACAACACTCTTGATTTTGCCCCCAATTAAGCTATAGATGTAATGGTAGGCCAAGCAAAATCTCCCTGGGATTTGTAATATGACCAAAAATATATATATTTTTAAATTCACCTAGAAGCAATTCCGGCTTCCGGTAGGAGTAGCTCCCATCAGTCCAATGCTCCCACACATAATGATTATAATCTCTTGGGAAAATTTTTATTTTTGCCCCTGCCACACGGCTTGTGGGATTGACTGGGGATCAAACCCTGCCCCAGCAGTGGGAGCTCCGGGTCCTAACCATTGGACCGCCAGGGAATTCCCGGGAAATATTTCTTTTTGAAAGACTGTCTGAAGGCACTGGAGAGCAAGCCAAAGCAGTGGAGGTTGAAAGGGATGAAGGAGACAGCAGATGGCATGGGAGCCCCAGGGTGGCCAAGAGCCAAAGGAGAGTTTCCCTGCTCTTCTTAGCACCCACCTCTCCTACTCTGCCCTCGCCCGATGCACCAGCTCCTACCTCTCAACAGGGAGACTATCCACAACCCATTTGTGCCCATGTGGCCAGAAAGTAGCCGGCACCTCAGTCAACCCATCACCCCCAGGGAGCCGGCATCACCCTGGGGCAGTGAAGTTGACAAGCCCCTAACATCTCCACCAAGCTGTGGTGTGTTTCCTTGGCAACCCTGTATCATCCTTGGAGGCTGTGCATCCAGGGTCCTGGTTCTTTTATTTCCCCTCCAACAGCAACATCTATGCTCTCTTTTTCTGTCCCAGTCACATAACTGCAGGTTTTCCCCAAGGCTCAGTTTCTGATCTCTACTCCCAGCTTATATCCTATCATAACTGTCAAGCAGATTACCGGGCACTGGTCACCAATCCCAGAGCAGGACACCAAGTACATGGAGAATAGCAAAGATCATCACTATGCCAGCCGCCAGGAATAGAAGTACAAACACCTCTGCCCACTGCATGTCGGTATGTGAGTTGCCAAGAAGAACACAGTGCAGTCACGCACCAGATGGGACAACACTTTACTTATGTAGAGAAGACACAGAGCAAGGTCACCTCCAGCAGTGGGCATCAGTCTTCCACGGCCAGTCCGTCTCCCCTGATGCCTGATGCAGGGCAATTTGCCTACATGCCTCCCCCCTGTGCCGCGGTGGAAAGACCCCATCCCCTCTCCGAGGAGGACAGATGTAACAGTAGGGTTGGCCAAGTGCCATAAGATGCACGCACTTCAAACAAAGACAAAAGAGCAGTCATTGAAACTGAAACAGGGAAAGATACTCCCACACAAGGTGATAAGCCCGGCATAGGCTCTTGGTAAGGAAGAGTTCTAAGCCAAGGTTCATTCTTATGCCGCCAAGTGAGGGCCAAAACACTGCACGCGTGAGACTGCCTTTGCCAACACAAATTTTTATGGCTTTTTACAAGAGGGCAAGTCATAATTGGTGCTTTGATGGGCCCCACCTGCACAGAGGCATGGACATGGCAGGAAGCATTCCTAACAGCAAGAGAACTGTACACCTTGGGAATCTCATGAAGCATACAAGAGCAGGAAGCAGGAGGCTGAAAACGGAGAGGGCTGTATTCACCTCTAGGGCTGCTGTAACAAAGTGCCCAAAACTGGGTGACTTAGAACAACAGAAATTGATTGTCTCACATTCTGAGGGCACGGTCCAAATCAAGGTGGCAGCAAGGCCATGCTCCCTCTGAAGGCTCTGAAGGAGAATCTTTCCTTGCCTCTTCCAGCTTCTGGTGTTTGCCTGCAACCTTGGTCTTCCTTGACTTATAGGTGCATCACCCTTCCCATCTTCCCCCTGGGTGTCTTTACATTATCTTCTTTCTGTGCATGTCTGTCTCTGTGGCTAAATCTCTTTTCATAAGGACACTGGTCATATTGGATTAGGGTCAACCCAAATGACCTCATTTAATGTGACTACCTCTGTAAACACACTGTGTCCAAATAAGCTCATATTCTGAGGTGCTAAGGGTTAGGACTACAACATATCTTTTGTGGCCCCTGAGGAGGCCACAATTCAACCTATAACTAGGGACCACAAGCTGGGGGCTTGAGCTTCATTCCGAAGTCTCAGACAACAACTAAAGTTGTTGTGGCTTGGCCAAGTTTGTGGGGGTTTTTGTTTTGTTTTTTTAATAAATTTATTTATTTATTTTTGGCTGTGTTGGGTCTTCGTTTCTGTGCGAGGGCTTTCTCTAGTTGTGGCGAGCGGGGGCCACTCTTCATCGCGGTGCGCAGGCCTCACTATCGTGGCCTCTTTTGTTACGGAGCACAGGTTCCAGTCGCGCAGGCTCAGTAGTTGTGGCTCACGGGCTTAGTTGCTCCGTGGCATGTGGGATCTTCCCAGACCAGGGCTCGAACCCGTGTCCCCTGCATTGGCAGGCAGATTCTTAACCACTATGCCACCAGGGAAGCCCCAAGTTTGTGTTTTTTAAAAGTCCCTTTTGCAAAGAAGTAGGCAATAGTTTAGAGGGGTCAACCTGGACCCCAGGTGTCATATTCAGAGGCTGTTTGTGTGAGGTGAGGGCCTGAATCACAGTTGCAGGAGCACTGGAGACAGAACAGATGTGAGAGGCAGTAAGGGAAGCATCTGCTAGGGGGCGCTCACAGAGGACAGCGCATGAAGGATGGGTCCAGAGAAGGCAGGGACAGGGCTGCAGAGGGCGTCCCGCACTGCCCAGGGGAGGATGGTCTGGATCTGGAAGTTGTGCGTAGACTGGGCACTAGAAAGGGGTTCTTAGCTAGGGGTGAAATATTTCAGCCCCTGAACTATTCCCCCAAACCAATTAAAATGTCTGTAAGTATTGGGGTGAGGGCAGGAACACACCTGCAGAGGAGTGAGATTGTTCTTGTCCCATTAAAGGGCTCTCTCCCATTCTACATTAACGCAGTGGCACTTTACTTAGACGTTGGTGTCATCTGATCTCTACTTGCACTTCTTGTACTTGGAGCCCCTGGAGAGAGCTGGACCCCTGGGGGGATGGTGGTACCTTCACAGAGATGCGGGCCCTGGGGAGAAGCAGGGCTGTGGGGAGGGGGCAGCATGTGTTCCCTGTGCCTGTGAAACACCAGGAGGATATGTCCAAGGTAGTTGGCTTCACGGATCTGGAGCAGAGGAGGGGCCTGGATTGCACAGATGGACTTGGAACCATCAGGATATGGTGGTGATTGACGCCAGGGGTGTGGGTGAGGTCACCCCACAAAGGTCAGAAATAGAAAACGACATCACTCGAGCCTGACCCCTGAGAGATGGTATTCCCCACTGCCACTCTCATAAACCTAAACAGAAAAACTAAAACTATTTAAACTTTTTGAAGAAAACATAGGACCAAATCTTCACACCTTAGGATAGGCAAAGATTTCTTAGGACACAAAAAGTACAAACTATTAAAAAATTGATTAGTCGGACTTTATCAAAATTTAAAACTTTTGCTCTTTGAAAGACATTATTTTAAAAATATAATATAAACCACACACCAGGAGAAAACACCAGCAAAACATGTATCTGACAAAGGACTTGTATCCAGAACATATAAAGAACTCTTACAGCTCAAAAATAAGAAGACAACTACCCCAATAAAAATGAGCAGAAGATTTGAAAGGACACTGTTTTTTTTAAAGATATGCATGTGATCAGTAAGCACATGAAAAGATGTTCATCATCAGCAGTCACAAAGAAATGCAAATTAGGGAGTTCCTTGGTGGCCTAGTGGTTAGGATTCGGCGCTTTCACTGCTGTGGCCCAGGTTCAATCCCTGGTCCGGGAACTGAGATACCGCAAGCTGCGCAGTGTGACCAAAAAAGAAGGAAGGAATGAAAGAAGGAAGGAAAGAAAGAAATGAAAATTAAAGCCACAATGAAATTCTACTACGCATCCACTAGAGTGGTTAAGGTATAAAAAACTGATAATAGTAAGTGTCAGCAAGAATGTAGAGGCAGGAATGTAAAATAGTACAATTACTTTAAAAAACAGTTTGGCTGTTTCTTATAAAGTTTACATACACCTACCATACGACCCAGCAATCCTGCTTCTAAGTATTTACCCAAGAAATACAAAACGATTTATTCACATAAACACATGTACTCAAATATTCATAGCAGCTTTTTTCCATTCATATTTGTATAATTCCATTCATATGAAACTCTAGAAAAGATTATTCTAATCTCAGTGACAGATACCAGATCAGTGGTTGCCTAAGGTCTAGGGAAGGTGTTGGTTGACTGGGATAGAACACAAGGCCAGTTACTGGAGTGATGGAAGTGTCCCATATCTTGACTGTGGTGACAGTTACATGGGTATATAAAATTATAGCTCAGAAATGTACAGTTAAAATGGTGCATTTTATTACATGTAAATAATACCTCAATAGCATTAATTGTTTTAAAAATAGCATAAATTGAAAAGATACAATGCAGTGGCAAAAGAATAAAACTTTCCAGAGCTGATAAAGACCAAAATCTACCATGGAAAGACCTATATATTCTAAGAAACATTAATAGAAAAATTCCGGACTTCCCTGGCGGTCCAGTGGTTAAGACTGCGCTTCCACTGCAGGGGGCGTGGGTTTGACCCCTGGTCAGGGAAATAAGATCCTACATGCCGCGTGGTGCAGCCAAAAAATAATAATAATAATAAAAATTTAAAAAGGAGACGGCTGCGCTTAAAAAAAAAAAGAGAGAGAGAAAGAAAAATACCCATAGCCAATAGTATTTCTTTCACTTGCTGGGGAATTTGTTAAATTTCAAGTTTAAATATAAAAGTATCTACAAGTATCACAATAGGGAAAAAAATACCTAAAAGAGAACAAAGATCAAAGACTTCAAATACAAAATGCTTATAAGCCCCAAAATGATTGCCTTAAAAGTTGACAGATCATCCTTTCCTGGGGACATTCCTATTTAGTACCCACCCACATTTTCTTAAAATAAACTCAGATTAGGACATAGAGACATCTATATGATAATAGATTTATAAGATAAACTAGCAATGAAAAACCTGACATCTACATTGAAAACATCTTTAATTTGTCCAGTGTGGAAAGTCATTAGGAAGTGACTCATCCCAGCGACCTCCCCTGGACTTCAGGTGAGGCTCCGTGAGAGCTGCTCTGGGATAGAACATGTGACATAGGCCTCAACCGATTAGCACATCTCATCCCTTTGGCCACAGTGATTAGTGCAGAGATGGACATGTCACTTAATGAGACCCAATGAGGCAGAAGAACTTTACTAGGAATCCTGGGAAAAGGACTCCAGCTAGAGCCCCAGGTGCTTGGGTATCATGACACCCAGAAGGATATCATCAGAAGCAGATATAAGAATTAAAGGTGAAAAATGGGTGTCATGGTTTGATCGCTGGAGCAAGCCACACCTAATCAGTATACCCTGAGATTTTCCCAGTATTTGAGCCAATAAAATTGCAAGCAATGAAAAGCCTTCCAACAAATTCACTGAGTCAAGAATATGGTGGGGTTACCCGAAGAACTAATATGATCAGAGGGGGCATCAGTTATATTCATTGAGGGAGGTCAGCTCCAGCTCTCTTCTTCACTGGTCAAACAACTTAATTTTTTTTAAAAAGATAAACAGTTAATGAGGGAAATGCAAATTAAGATAACCTTGAGATATTTTTCACCTATTGGATTGGCAAAAACCTAAAGTCTGAAGATAAGTGTGAGCAAGAATTTGAAGAAAAGGGTATACTTATACATTGCTGGAGGGAGAGTAAATTGTTAATACTTACTGACATTTAAAATTCACCTCGGGCTTCCCTGGTGGCGCAGTGGTTGAGAATCTGCCTGCCAATGCAGGGAACACGGGTTTGATCCCTGCTCCGGGAAGATCCCACATGCCGCAGAGCAACTAAGCCCATGTGCCTTCCTCACTTACCAGAGCTGTGACCATGGGCAACTCGCTCAACCTCTCTGTGCCTCAGTTTCATTATCTGCAAAACGGGGCTAATAACAATGTCAACCTATGTTGGCTTTTGTTATATTTAATTTCTAAACTCTCCCTAAGGGGACTCTATCCATTTGAGGGTTAAATAATTCATAGGAGGCTCCCAACAAGAGGAGAATATTGACATCTGATCATGTTGTTTTGAAAAGAGCCTGATCTCATCGTTACTGTTAATATTGTGAAGGTTGGAAATAATCATACTGGGAAATACCTAGCACCACACGGTTATGGCAGTTACAGCTGTCACTGATTCTTTGCCACACACCTGGCACTCTACATGCATTACCGTTTCTGATCTGGAAAAGAGCTGTGTGTGGTGCTACTATTTTATCCCTATTTAACCTATTTAGAAACAGTGGTTCTTACCCAAGGTGATGTCGCTGCTAAGTGTCAGAGCTGGGGTATTTACTGGCATGAAAAATCTAAAACATTTACTTTCTGGCCCTTTACATAAAGTTTGCCTGATATAACATCTTGAATTTACACAAACAAAATAATATGTTCTCTGCTCCAAAAACACTTAAATTCACTTTTAGCACATGTATGACGGTAAGTGCTTAATTATTTTTATTCCAAAAAAATTTCCTCGTAAAAGTGGGGTGCTTTATACAAGTCTGTACATTCTACAGCCCAACCAATATTTTGATTCTCGTTTTCTTGCATTCAGTCATGCTAAATAAATCCAACATTATCATTGTGTGTGTGTGTGTGTGTGTGTGTGTGTGTGTGTGTGTGTGTGTGTGTGTGTGTGTGTGTACCCAGTCTGGGTGAAACTTCCTCAGCTATGTGAGGATCCAGGGGTCCCCAGTGGGCAAGGCAAGGTGAACAGAGGCCCTTATAAAATGCTGTCCTAGCCAGACTTGATTCATGCTCTAAGTAGTAGGAGTTACATAAGCAGAGTGTCCATAACATATATTCACTGAGTACCTAATCCATCTGTAACCTCTCCTTAGTTCGAAGGGGAAAAAGAGAATATGACTATATTATAAAATGTACTGAGCCTTATAAGCAGCCAGATCAATAGATAAAAATAAATAGGACTTCCCTAATAAAATAATAGGCTGGGATAAGCATTTCATCTGGATTTAGAGACTCTGCATTTGCCAGGAATATTACTCCTGTATTTGAAAGTACCTTTTCAATTGCAAGTGATTGAACTCCAATTCAAACTGTCTGGACCAACTATTCAACATTATTCATAAACTATTGAATAATTGTTATTGAACTAATGACTCAATGATGTTTTGAAGGTATATGTTTCAGTGAAACAAAATAAGAGGTATGAATATGGGAGGTTATTATTTGCAGACGATATTGTATACCTAAAAAAACTTACAAACTACTAAGAGTGATTAGTAGTATGGTTAGATCAAGATAAATGTGCAAAAAGCAAAGCTATACTTTAATTACCACTTCAAAATAGAAATGAAAATATACTCTGTTCACAATAGTTTCCAAAGTAATAAAATGCCTAGGAATAAATTTTAATAAGAAAAAATAAAAGACATACAAAGAAAAATGCAAGTTTTCACTGGTAGACTTAAAACAAGATCTGAATAAGTAAAGAGAAGTACTATATTCTGAATAGGAAAAGCATAGCAAAAAGATGTCTCTCATTCTATTTATTGGATCAACCAACCTTCTGGGACTACTAACCCACCCGTTTACACCCACCTCGCAGCCCTCAATAAATGTGGAATAGCCGTTCCCCTATGAGCCAGCACCGTGGTTATAGGTTTCCATAACAAAACAAAAGCATTTTTGGCCCACTTCTTAGCACAAGGCACACCCACCCCCCTCATCCCTATGCTAGTGATTATCGAACTATCAGCCTGTTTATCCAGCCGGTAGCACTAGCTGTGCGATTAACAGCCAATATCACAGCAGGTCATGTATTAATACATCTAATCAGAGGAACAATCTTAGTGCTAATAAGCATCAACACCATCACGGCTTTCATTACCTTCATTGTTCTCACCCTACTCACTATCCTCGAATTTGCCGTTGCTATAATTCCAGCCTATGTATTTACCCTCTTAGTATGCTTATATCTCCATGACAACACATAATGACCCACCAGACCCACGCGTATCACATAGTAAACCCCAGTCCTTGACCCCTTACAGGAACCCTTTCAGCCCTCCTCATAACGTCGGGCCTAATCATGTGATTCCACTTCAACTCAATAATTCTACTAATATTAGGCCTACTAACCAACACTCTAACAATATATCAGTGATGACGAGATGTTATTCAAGGAAGCACCTTCCAAGGCCATCACACACCAATCGTCCAAAAGGGACTTCGATACGGAATAATCTTATTTATCGTCTCAGAAGTCCTCTTTTTTACCGGCTTCTTTTGAGCCTTCTATCACTCAAGCCTCGCCCCTACCCCTAAATTAGGCGGGTGCTGGGCGCCAACAGGCATTCGCCCTCCGAACCCCCTAGAGGTGCCGCTTCTCAACACTTCCATGCTATTAGCCTCTGGGTGTCTATCATCTGGGCCCACCACAGCCTTACGGAAGGAAATCCGCAAGCACATACTCCAAGCCCTCTTTATTACAATTGCCCTTCGCGTCTATTTCACACCCCTACAAGCCTCAGAGCATTACAAAGCCCCATTTACATCTCAGATGGGGTATATGGGTCAACTTTCTTCATAGCCGCAGGATTCCACAGACTGCACATAATCATTGGGTCCACCTTCCTTATTGTTTGTTTCCTGCACCAATTAAAATTTCACTTCACATCCAACCACCACTTCGGCTTTGAAGCCGCTGCTTGATACTGATATTTTGTAGATGTTTTATGACTATTCCTTTACGTATCTATCTATTGATGAGGCTCATAATTCTTATAGTATTAATTGGTGCAACTGACTTCTAATCAGTTAGTTTCAGTACACCCCGAAAAAGAATAATAAACTTAATACTGACCCTATTAACACATACTGCACTGGCCTCATTGCTTGTACTCATCACCTTCTGACTCTCCCAGCTAAACACTTACACAGAGAAAATAAGCCCTTATGAATGCGCATTGGATCCTATAGGATCCGCCGGCCTGCCTTTTTCCATAAAATTTTTCCTAGTAGCAATTACATTCCTCCTTTTCCACCTAGAAATTGCCCTCCTACTGCCCCTCCCCTGAGCAACTCAAACAAGTAATCTAAAAACAATACTCACCATGGTTTTACTTTTAATCTCATTATTGGCAGTTAGCCTGGCCTACCAGTGAACTCAAAAAGGACTGGAATGGACTGAACTAAACTGTATTTAGTTTAAAACAAAACAAATTATTTTGACTCATTAGATTATGACTAAACTCATAATTACCAAGTGTCTTTAGTGTATATAAATATTATTATAGCTTTCACTATATCCCTTATAGGATTACTAATATATCTATCCCACCTAATATCCTCACTACTATGTCTAGAAGGCATAATATTATCACTATTCATGCTGGCGACCCTAACAATCCTAAATTCACACTTCACTTTATCCAGCATAATACCCATCATCTTGCTGGTGTTCGCAGCCTGTGAGGCAGCACGCAGATTAGCCTTATTAGTAACAGTATCAAATACCTATGGCACCAATTACGTACAAAACCTTAACCTCCCCCAATGCTAAAATTTATTATCCCCACAATTATACTAATACCCCTAACTTGACTATCAAAAAGCAACATAATCTGAATTAACTCCACAACCCATAGTCTGCTAATTAGTCTCACAAGCCTACTTCTTCTTAATCAACTCAATGACAATAGCCTTAATTCCTCATTCATATTCTTTTCCGACTCCCTATTCGCACCATTACTGATCCTAACAATGTGTCTCCTTTCCCTAATGCTAATAGCCAGTCAATCTCACCTTTCTCAAATGAGTAAAAATATTTTACGTAATAGTAACAGAACCCTAATGGTTTATTTTTATATTTTGGACTAGATAAAACAATTTTCAATTTTGTGAAGGAGAATAAATTATGAGAATCACTAAGAAAACTTGGAAAAAAAAGAATAATGAGTATGGGGCATGCCCTACCAGATGTTAAAACTTACTACAAAGCTATTATAATCAAAATGTGGTCCTGGCACATGAATAGATAAATAAATCAGTGGAGCAAGACTGGAAGTTCAAAAGCATATGCAAATAAATATGGGAATTTAAAATATGATAGCGATGCATTTCAACTCAATGAATGAAGGAGGAGTTTTTATTAAATGATGTTGGGACAATGGACTATCCATTTAGGAAAAATAATGAAGTTAGATCCTTATGCCATGCGAAGTTCTTATTATAAGAAATAAAACTATTAACATTGGTGGAATTAAAACATTAAGACATAATATAGAAAAAAATGCTTATATATGTCAGACTTGGAAAGATCTAAACAAGCTGAAATCCAGAAACCATTGAAGGAAAAGTCAACCAGTTTGACTACCCAAAAATGAAAGTCCCGTATGAGGAAAGATGAAAGATAGCCAAGGAAAAAAATATTTGCAGCACATATAAAAAACTAAGTATTAATATTCCTAATACTCAAGAGACATAATAATTAGCTATAAAAAGAAAGTTCTATAAAAATGATTAGAGAATGTGAATACATAACTCACAAAAGAGGAATTACAAATGGCCAGTATATCTAAGAAAATAGGAAACAAAAATTGATGCATCTATGTAGAACTATTTTGCTAAAAATTTTAAACTTTGACAACTTCTGGAGGTGGAGGGGGTATAGAAAAAACAGAGCTCTTGTATACTTTTGACCAAAGTGTCAGGTTGTTCAATATTTTGAAAGCAATTTGTTGAATTCATTAAAATACAGTATGTACATACTATTTGACCCAGCAACACTACTCCTAAGGACTCTAGCTTACAGAGATAAGAGCATAGAAACATAGAAATATATGAAGGTAAAGAAATTAAGAATGTTAATACGGTCTTGCTTATAAAAGAAAAAATGGGAAAAGCTATCAATATCTATCAATATTGGTTAGTTGAATAAATATGGTACATCCAAAGTAAAGAATTTTATGCAACTATTAAAAAGAATGTGACAGATTTGTATGTACTGACTGTAAAGATGTCCACAATTTATTGGCAAGTGAAAAAAAGCAAGGTAAAGAACAATATATCCAGTCTGATACTAGATTGTATTTTAATAAGTGGGTGTGAGAATTTACATTAGATACATGCACTTATATTAAATAATATTAAATAATTTCAGAAAAATTGGAAAAGATACATACAAAACGGCTAAAAGCATTTTCCCGTGGGGGGTGGCATTGGATTAACAAAAGGGAAGTTTCATTTCTTACTGTATTTTTCAGTATTTTTCCTAAAACAGGATTTAAAAATGCAGCCTGGAAATTATATACAGTTACATCAATTGTATACACATACATATCAAAGAAGACGGCTTTGTAAAATTTGATGATGCACAATTAAATGAACTGGCATAAAATAGTTTGTTCAACTGGAGAGGAATTACAAATGCAAAGGATATAAATGACAAATCACAGTTTAATAAGGAATCTTTTTTTTTTTAATGTCCAAAGCCTGATTAATTCTTAATATGCTAAAGGAGAAGTAACTTACCTTTGACAACGGCTTTCCCTCGTAGCAGTTGATGCCACCGATGAAGACCATGTTGGGCATCACAGGTTTGGGATAGTTCAAAACAAAGTCACGTCGTAACAACCAAATTGATATTTGGCTGAAGAGATCAGATGCTGTGACAGTTGTCTGGAGAATCTCAGAGGCAATTTCTACAACATTTTTGAAAAGATAGTGGCAAAATAAACGTTCCTCCAAGTGCCGTATATGATTCCACAGTCTCTGTCCGAAAGTCATGACATCAGAGAACCCTGAGAAATCTCTAGGAACGTAAGAAAGAGCCATGGGACACTGAGTGCTTTCTTCAAGATAATGGCAAAATACTCCCCTGGTGAAGACCACAGATGGGAGTGAAAGATATTTGGCTACAATTAAGCCACACATATCAAAAGGATCTAGAAACACTGCATCAAAAGAACTCTCTTTTAAGTATTTTACTAATTTTGTGTCCTCAAACAAACTCTTACAATGTGAAAAAAAGTAGTCAAAAGCTTTGTTGGACGAACTCATCAACATAAGAAGTAGACTTCGTGGCTGAGCTTTCCAGTGAAAATCGGAGAACTTCTGGAACTCACTATTCAAATTCTCCAGAGTGTAAGACGTGGAATAAGTCTTTACCGTAAGATTGAATGAACTTCCCAGGTACCAACTCACCTCTGGTATGACTAAGACCACCTCATGCCCTCTGTGGGCAAGTTTCTCCACGACCGGACGCATGGTAAACCAGTGGCTCCCATCCATGGGTACTACCAGCAGCTTGCCTGCCTCAGCAAAGCCAGGTGTCAGCAGCAGACACATGCACAGAGGAAGGAAGCCGGTGAAAATCGCAGGTGCCATCTGTTAACTGCAGCCCAGAGCAATCCAGCTGCCTGGATTCTAAGCTCATGTAACAGGAGCGGCATAAGTACAGGCACAAAACCTGCCTCAGGAGAGGGCGTGTATTTAGACATTCATAAAAAAAAAAAAAATTATACTCATTGCCAATGAATTACTCATAAGGATGATAATGAATGAGAAGCATTTGCTGAAACAGGTAGTAGTATGTTTTCCAGATGAGATAGCTTTTGATCTTTACCATGAGCAGAGACATTGCACTGCAATGCCCTTTTAGAAACAGAATTATTAAACAGTGCTCTTGGAACCTAAGGACTCAGAGTGATAAAAAAAGAGGGTAAGTTTCAATAAAGCTGGGATTTTCGCAATTTCTCCCAAAGGAAAATTTGGATTTTATCTTCAGGGTACCAAAGACTCTTTGCCCAGAAAGTGATTGGCATCCCAGATTCCAAGGAAAGATTTGAAGCACCTTGCCGCTGACCTCCTCACTGGCAGTGAACTTGAGGTCGACAAGAGTCTCTGCGATGCTTGATGTTACTGCTTGTCTTATTCCATTTCCAAACCCTCTGAGGCTTCTGAAATGTTGAGATAAGATTGACAACCCCACCTCCCAGTCTAGGGATGTGATGGAATGTGTTTGTCATCTATTTTAAATTGCTTTCTCTAGATATGTCACATAATAGGGTTACCTGCCCAGTGTTTGCCCGAAGCACTCTGCTGGGACTGCTTTCTCTTTTCTCTCTGCTTCTACAGTCCTCTGTTTAGACGTCTGTTGTGGGATTGCCCCAATAGGCCTGGTACCCTCCTTCAGGAATCTCTGTATCAGTCTCACACTCTATCAAGCACTCCTTGAAGTCAGGGGACATGTCTTCATATTTGTACTCTCCTCCCACAATACCCATGCTATGCCTCGTACAGAGAAAGCACAGAAGGAAATGTTTGTTGCATTGGACCAAACTACACTACGGAGGTTTTCTAGACACCTTCATGGGTAAACTCACTGGTGTCAGATTAGATCTTGAGGACCATTTGGTGAGGGATTCTAGAGCCAACCTAGGGGCATAATCTTTGTTAGGGGTCCAGATGGCTCCGTCCAGGACACCCAAACTATAACTGGTGACATTTGCTTAGTCACCATTTACCTTGGTGACTGGAAAAGTTTCAGATAAATGTCTGAAAAATAAAAATGGTGGTGAGTGGTCTACCTGCAGGTAGGCTTATTTTAGAATAGATTTCAATGAAATAGAAAATAGAAAAGCAATTGATTAGAGATAATCAATGAACCCAAAAGCTCGTTCTTTGAAAAACTGAATTAACTTGATAAAGCTCTAGGGCTTCCCTGGTGGCACAGTGGTTGAGAGTCTGCCTGCCAATGCAGGGAACACGGGTTAGAGCCCTGGTCTGGGAAGATCCCACATGCCGCGGAGCAAATGGGCCCGTGAGCCACAATTACTGAGCCTGTGCGTCTGCAGCCTGTGCTCTGCAACAAGAGAGGCCGCGATAGTGAGAGGCCCACGCACCGCGATGAAGAGTGGCCCCCGCTTGCCACAACTAGAGAAAGCCCTCGCACAGAAACGAAGACCCAACACAGCCATAAATAAATACAAAAATAAATAAATAAAAAAAGCTCTAGCCAAACTGATCAGAAAAAAAACAGAAAGAGAGAGAGAGAGAAGAAGAAATGACCAATATCAGCAATGAGAGAAGTGGCATCACTACTACAGGTTCTATAGATATTAAAAGAATAAGAGAATATCATGAACAAGTTTATGCCAATATATTCTACAACTTAGATGAAATGGACAAATTTCTTAAAAGATGCAAACTACTAGAGTTTAATCAAGAATCAATAAATAAGCTGAATAGAAATAACCTATGTATTTTAAATTAAAATTAAATTTGCAATACAAACTTTCCCACAAATAAAACCTCAAACCCAGATAACTTCACTGATAAATGTACCAAACATTGGAAAAAGAAGTACTACCAATTATCATTCCAGAAAATATTCTGGAATATAGATGCAATATACTCCAGTAGAAGCATAGGGAATTTCCTAATTCACTCTATGAGACTGTTACCGAGTCCAGGCTCACTCTGCTCCCCACACGACAGGCCAGTAAATAGGGAGACGAGGTGTTCAGGCAAGGAATAGTGACTTTATTCAGAAAGCCAGCAGACCAAGAAGATGACAGACTAGCGTCCCCCCAAAAACATCTTATCGGGGTCTGGATGCCAGTTTCTTTTATAGAACGGAGAGGGGGAGGAGGTGACGAAGTAAAGTAAGAAGGCCATTAATTTCACAAAATATCTCCTGGCTTGGCCAGCATGGGGGAGGGGATGTGTCAATTTCTTCTTTTCTGCAGCCATTCACAGGTGGGCAGGGTCAGATTGTCTCCCTGAGAGCTGAACAAAGGCCCTTTAGTTTAACATTCAGGCAGAGAGGTAGGGTTCCCTGAGGCAGGCCATTGTGTATAATTAT
The DNA here is from genome assembly GCF_965194825.1 of Balaenoptera physalus. Taxonomy (NCBI): domain Eukaryota; kingdom Metazoa; phylum Chordata; class Mammalia; order Artiodactyla; family Balaenopteridae; genus Balaenoptera; species Balaenoptera physalus. The sequence goes on along the minus strand of NC_138885.1, from coordinate 132,325,815 downwards.
AATAATAAAAGTAAATGAAAAGCAAAGGTTGAAGTAGCAAAGGTTAAAGTAAAAGAAACAGATCCAACATGGAGTCGGGTTTTGCTCTTCCGTGTTACAAGACCATAGAATTGGTCTATGAGACCAGCATTGCCACATAATAAAACTAAATAAGGAGTTTGGAGCAGAGAAAGGTTTATTGCAAGGCCATGCAAGGAGAGGAGGTGGTTCATACCCTGAAAAGTCTCAAGCTCCCCGAAGGGTTTTGGCAAAGCATTTTTAAAGGGCAGGTGAGGCGGGGCTGTCACAGGGTACTGTCAGCTTGTGCACAGTTCTGTGATGGGCTGATGGTGAGGCAGCAGGACGGTGTCACAGGGGTTAAGATTATCAGTCCTTAGGCTCCAGGAGGCCTGGGGGTCTGTGCTCATGGTCAGCAAGTAGTTTTTCCATTTGGTGGGGGGTTTTCACATCTGCAAAACAGCGTAGGAAATTTGCATCAAATACTATTATCTACCCTGGCTTTTTTGTTTGTTTGTTTGTTTGTTCTGGCTCATGAAATTCTTTTGTTTGTCATGGAAATGTAAGAGTGGAATATTAATACATTTCAGTTTAGTTCTGTAATGTCAGGAATTTTTCAAAAAAATTAGAAGATGGACTGGAGCTTTTACTTTGTGAATAGAAACTGAAAAATAAAAAATACTATTATGTAGGTACTTCAGAGAGGAGCTAAAGCAGAGGATATGGGGGAAGGCATGTCCTGGGAAGGCCCCATAGGGCCTTGCTCGGTTACACTACAGACCAATACCCCTCAAGAACATAGATGCAAAAATTCTAAGCAAAAATTTAACAAACCAAATTCAATAATATAAACATATATATGTACCATGTAATACATAAAAATATAATATGTCATAACCAAGTGAGATTTATTCCAGGAGTGCAAGGCTGTTTTAACATTAGAAAATCAATCAAGGTAATTCACCATATAAATAAACTAAAAAAGTAAAACCATGTAATCATTTCAATAGGCACAGAAAAAAATGTTTGATAAAATCCAACATCCATTTCTGATAAAAATTCTCAGCAAACTAGGAAAAGAAGGGAAGTTTCTCAACCTAATAAAGGGCATGGATCAATAATGAGAAACCCACAGTTGGGGCTTCCCTGGTGAGGGAAGTTCACACCCCGCAACGAAGAGTAGCCCCCCACTCGCCGCAACTAGCGAAAGCCCGCATGCAGCAACCAAGACCCAACGCAGCCAAAAATAAATAAATTTATTTTAAAAAATAGTGTTTGGACCATGGTGGAATTTCTAGACTAGATACCAGAGAATCACCAAAGCCTCTTTGGTAGAGAAATGCGAGCTCAGGGTGCGCCTCAGATGGATCTGGTAGTGACATGCATGATGGGATGGAGGTGGTAGTGATACGCATGATGGGATGGAGAAAGCGGCAGTCCACCTAAAATGTTGTCATTCTAAGGTGGGTGAGACTTCATGAGGGTCTGCCAGGCAGAGAGGGAGCCATGGAAACAGAAGAAGCATTGTCCAGGTGATACTTTGAGTTACAAATGATTGGATTCATGGAGGAAAGATGAAGTTTCAAAGACAGCTCCGAGACTTTGATGCTGGATGAGGGGAAGGATGGTGGTGTTAACAGGCCTTTCATTCATTTAACACATATTTATTAAGCTCCTGTAATGAGCCAGGCACTGTTGAGATGGCCGGGATACAGCTGGGTACAAGGGTGAGCATGCGTCCTCAGAAGCTAACCTTCCAGTGCTAATTCTTGGCCAGGGAATGGAACTTTGAGGAATATCCACTGTTAGGAAGAAGGGAATGAAGCACAGCGGGCAAAGAAGAAGCAGTCAAAAGGCAGAAAGAGAAGCAGCAGGATAGAGTGCCTTGGAGCAGGGACGAGAACCATGAAAAGGAGGATGCCAAGGGGGCAAGGTGGCCGAGGGAAGACTGATAAGAACTGAGAAGGGCTTCCCTGGTGGCGCAGTGGTTGAGAATCTGCCTGCCAGTGTAGGGGACACGGGTTCGAGCCCTGGTCTGGGAAGATCCCACATGCCGCGGAGCAAATGGGCCCGTGAGCCACAACTACTAAGCCTGCACGTCTGGAGCTTGTGCTCCGCAATGGGAGAGGCCGCGATAGTGAGAGGCCCGCGCACCGCGATGAAGAGTGGCCCCCGCTCGCCACAACTAGAGAAAGCCCTCGCACAGAAACGAAGACCCAACACAGCCAAAAATAAATAAATAAATTTATTAAAAACAAAACAAAACAAAAGAACTGAGAAGATGCGATTCCCACTGTGGTTTCCTGGTCTAGACCTTCAGCCTTCCAGCTGGTCCCCTGCCTCCAGTTCTTTCCCTACCGGCACTTCCTGAACATTTGCAGCCACAGGAATGTCGCTATGTTCCCAATACAAATCCCTTAGGCTGGCATTCACTTTGACTCCTGCCTTGTGGCTTCGTCTATCACTATTGCTCTTCTCAATCTCTCAAATCTTTAGCTGAAGTCAAAATGATTTTCTTCCCGTCGCCCTCATTCGACAGGAGAGACGGCCAGAAGAGCCTAAACAGGCTATTGAAAGAGTCCACCAAAGGTGCTCAAGAGGGCAAGAGAGGAGATTTTGAAGTATTTTTAGTGTACTCTTGTGTATGAGAGTTGGCGCAAAGTAAACACTGAGGATGTTATAAAGGATCAAAGTTACTTGGAACATTTTTCACTGGAGATACACCTGTAAAATGTCTTTGTAAGTGCACGGTACTCTTGAAGCCCTACACAAATGTTTCCAAGGTTTAAGTAACTTGGCATTAGCCAGGCCAAATGACAAGCGATCTTTGTACTCTCTACTGCAACTAACATGAGTTGAGAACAGCGATAAAAAATAAACTTTAAAAAGTGAACGAATGAGTGGCCGGCTGACCGAGCGGACTCGCGAAGCCGCCAGCAGACAAGGAAGCGAGCACTGTCCACTCAACGCGACTCCCGCATTCTCAGGCCAAAAGAACTACATTGCCCATAAGGCCCCGCGCGGCGGGCCGACGCTCCCCCGCCGGGCATCCTGGGAGACGTAGTCCGTGCGTTCCATAAATCGCTCACGCGCGGTGCTGCGGGAGAGCTGCTCACGCCAACATGGCGGTGTCCGGTAGCGGCGCGTTCTTTCGCTTCGAGTTTTGGCCGGGGCGGGGGTCTGGGCTTTAGGCAGTAAGTGGGGCCTGCGGCCGGGCATCTCGGGAGGGATGAGGGGGGCCGAGGCGAGAGGCTGCCCGGGCCAGCCCCGGGATACGGCGTCCTCCTGGTGAGGGGTCTGCGGTCCCCCGCCGTGGGGACCTCTGCCTCCTCGCGCCCCTGGGCTCGGTGGCTTGGAGGGCTTGAGGGCCTGGTCTGACCGTGGAGTGGAGGAGACCGGAATCTAGACCACGCGCTCGAGGCCACACTTTCAAGTTCCATTTTTTGTGCTTTTCTTCTGAGGAACGGGTTGAAAAGGCAAATAATTGCATTTCAGCGTTTCCTATCGCTTAGGAACTGTGCTAGGCGCTTGGCCTTTCTCGTCTCCAGGTGACCCTCCTCCACGCTCGATGTGAGACCTTGAGCGGATTCTTTAGATCCCAGGAGCTAATGTTGGGATCACTGGATGGATACATGTTGTAAAGCCCTCGAGGCTCCATAATTTAAATGGCAGTGTTTTTTTCCCAGTGAATCTCCACCCGGCTGTCCGGCTTCGGGGCCATGTACTAAACTACTCTAAAGATTAATTTGTTCCATTTAACTTATTTAAGTGTCATAATCTGGTGCAAGGAGTTTGAGAAGCAGAGATTTTAGGAAGTGATTCATGGTCCCTAGGCCATTGTCAACGCTCAGAATCTAGCTTCGGCTCTGCCACCTCAGCGGATTAGGTGTATTGATGGGTTTTCTTTCTTTTTTCACTAGTGATATCAATATGCCTTTTTAAAAACAGCTGTCATTTATTGTGGGCCAAATCCTGTACCCTAAATGCCTCTCTTTCATTATGTTATTTGATTGTTTAAATGATCCTGCGTGACAGTTGGTATCGCATTTTACTTATAAGAACGGGGGTTAAGTAACCTGCCCACGGTCGCACAGGTTGTGTGGAGCAGGGATGAAAAAATTCAGGTCTTGCTGCCTCCAAAGCCCAAACTACTGTCTATACTTTCTAAAGAGTGACTTAAAATGGAGGCTCCCAAGTATAAAAGGGAGATGTGGGGAAGTTTTGTTTTAAAAATAAAAACATTTATATAACATGTTATATTTTTTTAAGGGTAGTATTTAGTTTCACAATGTTTGGGGACCTGTTTGAAGAGGATTATTCCAGTGTGTCAAATGACCATTATGGAAAAGGGAAGAAATTAAAGACCAAAGCTTTGGAGCTACCTGCTCCTAGAGGATTCACCAGTTTAAGTGGAATCAGAAATCAGGGTGGAACCTGTTACCTCAATTCCCTTCTTCAGACTCTTCATTTCACACCTGAATTCAGAGGTATGCTGTGTTACATGCATTTGGCTGGTCATATATATCCTCAGTATCTACCTGTAATTAATTATGCAGAATCACAAATAGACAAAGTATTTTAAATGTCTATTCGACAGTGTGCGTTAATTGTTGCTAATGAGGGACATAAATTGGTAATTCTGCAGAGGAGTGTGAAGCTTAAATTATGAATATTTTCTGTGTGATCACAGTAATGTCCAGTAACAAGATAAAAAAATAAGGCAGTGTATTTCTTTTCGAATTCCTATAATTTAAAGTACAACATAGACAGTTTTGTCATGCGTGCCAGCCTTCGTTATCGTACACCATTTGTATTTTGGAGTTTCTCAAAGTAATAAACACTTAAGCCAGAGTTACTCAGTACACGTATATGCTTCCCTTTGGAGTGGGGAGGGGTTGTCACATTCATACAGTCCACAGTCGTTTATCTGAAGTTCTGAAATCTGGAAAACTCTGACAGCCTGACCTAATAATCTGAACTTGCTTGGCCTGAGAGCTTGACCTGCTGTGAGGCTGTTTATAGTTTTCGTTATCTCACTTGGGTGAGCGGTCATACATTTGTTACAGGAATATTAAGTCCTTGATTAATAGATACTGTTTGTCCCAGACTCTGCTGGGGACGTAATGTTAACATATTGAACCCTTTCTTCGTATTACCTTTCTAAAATCTGGAAATTCTGAGTTCCAGAGATCCAAGGTGTTAGATAAGGGGCTGTGTATAAGGAACAGAAACCCACTCAAAGTAGCTCAATTAAAAGGGAGGTTTACTGTGAGAATATAGGGGAATCTCCTAGAAACCACCTACAGGAAGCCACCCTGACCTCCTTGGACCCTTGATTTCTTGCCCCTATTTTTCTCTACATGTTTGTCCCATTCCTCCTCTGCAAACTAGCTTCCTCCACAAGGGTCTTAGTCTCTGTGTTCCCTGGAGGGTCTTAGTCTCTGTGTTCCCTTGATTTCAGTGTGAAGATTCCTCTGCCTTCACATGGCCCTGATTGGGGGCCCCCAGCTACGAAGCTCCATGACTGTAGCTCAGCTCCCCACCATGTCTCCACATTCTGAGGACAGACAACCTGGCTCATCCCGTATCCAGTATCTCATCCCCCTTCCCACCACTACCAAATTTAGCAAAGTTTTGTGACATTTTCTGTTGCTTCTAAGCTTACAGAGACTTCCTGCCTCCAGAGATTTAGTGTATAATTACCATTATCCCCTTCCAGGGCCATTCTACTGGGTCGAAGTGCACGTGGATTTGCGTGTTGCCTCTTGTCTGTGACTCCATCCACTCCATAAAAATATCCCCCCAGTGCCTTCAGTAGTTCCACCGTTAGAAATCTGGAGCATGAATAAGCGGGTTCCTAGGGAGGTTTAAGTTTTTCCCAAGTTTTAGTATAATTGAAGTTCAAGGGCAACTTAAAGTAGAAAAGTAGCCTTAAGAAGAGGGTGAGGAAGGCGACTGTTGGGGAAGACAGGCAGGTCATGGAGAGCGCCGCTAAGAAGAAAGGGCTCGGAGCCCCGGGCCCCCTTCTCTCTAGCAAACGGGGTGGCTGGCCAAGCACATGGGCCGACACCTTAGCGTGACTCACACGCTCCTAGTAAGGCGTAGCGCGGGTCCTGAAGCTTATTGAGGAAGGCGTACAATTTGGAAAGGGTAGGGACTGGCAGAGAACTGGGCAAATTTTTGGAACTTTTTGGAATCATATTTAAAGGAATAGGACTAGATTCGGCTCCACTGTACTCCCAGATCAGTGTAGCTGGGAGTAGTGGGAGACGATTGTGGAAGGCTTTGTACGGTTCTTATGCTTCAACCTTTATGTTTGTAACCTTCCTGTAGTGTTTTTCCCAGTTCCTGCCGGGAGCTCAGGAGGAATATAACGTAACAGTAATCACTAAGGCAACAGTGCAACACCCGTCCCATCCCTTCTCTCCCTGGAGTATATCACAGTCTCCCAGTAGGTGTTCCTATCTGTTTGAATACAGACTTCCCAAAAGATTCAGATATGCCCCACTGGGTGGCATACCCAGACACTGAATTATAAACAAATTCTGGAGTTGCCAACGTCTTTTTCCAGGTAAGGTCAGTCACATCTGTTATTACCCTCAACGCAGAAAAGATATTTTCATACCAAAATGGGAAGGGCGTTATCTCAGAGTTAAAGGTGCTCCTTCTCATGAAAGAATGGTTGGAAGTCTCACGTGTGGCTTGTAAACAAACACGTGTGACACAATTATATATTGTGTATTTCCTAGTATTCCTCACGTGGCTTTTGGGACCCACTGCCATAGGCAATAGGAAGCCACCAAAGATTTCTGATGTTACGGTTTTTATATGTATAATTTTCCTTTTGCAGCTCTCCCTCATTGAAACCTTAGCTTCCCACTTTCTAATAGGGTCAGTGGTTAAAAATAACGTTACCAGAAAGCAAGATGTGTAGGGTAAGGGTGTAAATATTGTCAAGTCGTATTTCTGAATCTTTAACTGATTTTTACTTACTGGTGGCCTTGGCTTTCTAAGACAGTTTTCAAAAATGAGATAATGTCATTTACATCTGTGATTCTTCTTTTTTGTTTAGAAGCTTTATTTTCTCTTGGCCCGGAAGAGCTTGGTTCGTTAGAGGATAAGGATAAACCTGACGCAAAGGTACTAAATCTTTGATTCACAGGGGTTTTTTGGAGTACTGAGGAAATGTTTTAAGGAAAGAATTAAGTTGCTTATTCATAGGAATCAATAATTTTATTAATTACCAAATATGATCTTTATTTTCAGAAAGTGTCTTGGCCTATACCTTACTGCTAAGGGAACTGCCCTTCCAACAGAGAATTACTTATGCAGATGCAATGCCGCTGCTGCTTTTTAGACATACCTCTCTCTGCATTAAGGAGATACTCACGAGTTGTCCGCACTAGCGCACCAAAAAGTCCGCTTAATGCACTTACTTGTAGCAACAACAAAAAATAAGGGGCCAGTATTCCTTCAGTTTGGTATTCTGGAAGTAAACTGAGTGAGGGATTGGTTTACTGTAAGTGCGTATCTAAGCACGTTTCTCCCTTGCTTAAACATCATTCAGAACTTTATCACCCTCAGACTAAAATCTGTACTTTTTCTTTTGGCCATGCTGTGTGGCGTGCAGGATCTCAGTTCCCCGACTAGGGATCAGACTCACGCCCCCCAGCAGTGGAAGCGCTGAGCCTTAACCACTGGACCGCCAGGGAAGTCCCCTAAAATCTGTACTTTTTTTTTTATAAATTGTTTTTTAATAAATTTATTTATTTATTATTTACTTTTGGCTGCGTTGGGTCTTCGTTGCTGCGCATGGGCTTTCTCCAGTTGCAGCGAGCAGGGGCTACTCCTTGTTGTGCGCAGGCTTCTCATTGCAGTGGCTTCTCTTGTTGCGGAGCCTGGGCTCTAGGTGTGCAACTTCAGTAGTTGTGGCTCGTGGGCTCAGTAGTTGTGGCTCGCGGGCTCTAGAGCACAGGCTCAGTAATTGTGGCGCATGGGCTTAGTTGCTCTGCGGCATGTGGGATCTTCCCGGACCAGGGATCGAACCCGTGTCCCCTGCACTGGCAAGCGGATTCTCAACCACTGTGCCACCAGGGAAGCCCTGTACTTTTTTTTTTTTTTTAATAAATTTATTTATTTATTTATTTATTTTTGGCTGCCTTGGGTCTTTGTTGCTGAGCGCGGGCTTCTCACTGTGGTGGCTTCTCTTGTTGCAGAGCACAGGCTCTAGGCACACGGGCTTCAGTAGTTGTAGGTCGTGGGCTCTAGAGCGCAGGCTCAGTAGTTGTGGAGCACGGGCTTAGTTGCTCCGCGGCATGAGGTATCTTCCCGGACCAGGGCTCGAACCCGTGTCCCTTGCACTGGCAGGCAGATTCTTAACCACTGCGCCACCAGGGAAGTCCAGCCTTATACTTCTTAATAAGAGTCTTTCATGATCCAGCCCTGGATTCATGAGTGCTTCTCAAACTGCCCGTGTGGCAAAGAGCCCGGTTTTTTTGTTTTTTTATTCCCAGTCTGTTGCAGATCAGACTTTGATTGGATATAATAAAAATGCTGTGGCAATGCAGAATTGCCATAAAGTTTTCTAAAGGCTTGTTCTCAGCTTAGATATTTAAGTCCAGTCTTCAGATCAGGCTCCAAGCAGCCTTCTCAGGGCGCTGGCCCACAGCACACAGGCAGGAACGGGCGTGGCGCCAGCAGGAGGAAAGCCACGCAGGGTGCAGCCAGCCCTGTGAGATACTTGTGACTGGAAAATTCCTCATAGGGAGTATGTCTGTATCTGAGGTATTTTGGAGAAAGGATGAACTATTAGAGAGTTGAACTACTGTCAGTCTGTAATTAATTGGGTGGTTTATTAGGGCCTGTTTGGGTTTTAATACTGATCTGTGATATGTCAAGATAGCTAAGAATTGTACTGAATTAAAATTTTCAAAGAAAAATGAATCTTCATTCACCCTTTACAGTATTTATAAATTTTCTCCCGAGTGAACTAAATGAACTAGGAGGTAGGAGAAAATTAGTACGCAGTCCTTTTAAAAAGGCCCAACCAACATTTAAAAGATATTTAGAAATGCATTTTTTTCTCATTCAGGTCCGAATCATACCTTTGCAGTTACAGCGGTTGTTTGCACAGCTTCTGCTCTTAGACCAGGAAGCTGCGTCCACCGCAGACCTCACTGACAGCTTTGGGTGGACCAGTGATGAGGTACGAAGGTCAGCTTCTCCAGGGAAAAGTTACCAGCAGTAAAGACTGAACACTGGCTTCATAATGTTATCCAGCTTCTCCTTTAATTTTGTCTTATGGTCTCAAGATATTGTTTAAATATTTACTTCTAATATTAGATAATTACAAACCAGTAAAACATTTTTACACACTTGGCTGTATCCAGGATTTTATGAATGAGTGTGATTTGGGGTTGGGGGAGAGGGTTGAAGATACAGGGAGAAGTATAAAAGCTGGTTTTTATAATTTCTACCATTTGTATAGTCTAGTTGAGATATACCACCTGTTACATTAATGGAAATTGCCATTTTAATAGCAAACTGCTTATCAACTTAAAAAGCTGACTGGCAGTAATTCTGTCTGCCTTTATGGCATGCTTGTGTGTTTGAATCTGGGTGTTCCAATTTGCACATTTGCTTCAAGCAAAACAGTGAAACCATTCTCGGCAGGTCTTTTCATTTTCACTGTCCTGCCTTTCTCCTGACTGTCTTCATTTTCTTCCTGTATCCTCCTGTGTGTGGACTTCCTCTTGTTTTTTTGTTTGAGTTCCTAAAGGGTATTTCACTGTATACAAACACCAAACATTTGTCAGCACTGAGATGTGTGTTGTCGATATTGGTGAGCTGTGAGCTGTATAAAATCAAAGCTAGGCCTGCGGTCTTCATGGAACAGATGCAGGGATGAAGGCATGGGAGACCATCGCAGGGTTTAAAGAGACAGTGATCAGAATAAGGGTACGTTGCCTTCAGAAGTAAACTGTCAACTCTTGTCTTTTAACCAGAAACACTCATTACCTAGGTGGTGCTATGTGGGTAAAGAGGTAGGGCTTGGGCTTGGCAGCACAATGAGGTATAATACATTCCCTAAAGAGTGTGTGTTAAGTTTCTGGTGTAGGGCAGGTGCTTAGGGTTAATTCCCTTTTTCTTTCCTTGTTTTAAAAAAAAACTGCTTTCTTTTCTTTTTTTTTTTTTTTAAATAAAATTCAGGATAGTGGTTACCACTAGAGGGGAAAGGAAGAGGGGATGTAATCATCGTGGAAGGGTTTTTTGTTTTGTTTTTGTTAATTAATTAATTTATTTATTTTTGGCTGTGTTGGGTCTTCGTTTCTGTGCGAGGGCTTTCTCTAGTTGTGGCAAGTAGGGGCCACTCTTTATCGCGGTGCGTGGGCCTCTCACTATTGCAGCCTCTCTTGTTGCGGAGCACAGGCTCCAGACGCGTAGGCTCAGTAGTTGTGGCTCATGGGCCCAGTTGTTCCGCGGCATGTGGGATCTTCCCAGACCAGGGCTCGAACCCGTGTCCCCTGCATTGGCAGGCAGACTCTCAACCACTGCGCCACCAGGGAAGCCCAAAACTGCTTTCTTGAGATATAATTCTTATGCCCTAAGCTTCCCTCTTTTAAAGGGTACAGTTCAGTGGGTTTCTTTAGTATATTCACAGAATTCAACAAGCATCACTACAGTCAATTTTGGAACATTTTCACCACCCCAAAAAGAAACCCCATACCCATTACCAGTCACCCACACCCTGCATGCCCCTTCCCCTGAGTCCCTGGCCACCACTAATCTCTCTGTCTCTGTGGATTTGCCTATTCTGGACACTGCACAAAAATGGTATCGTATAATATGTGAACTTTTGTAACTAGCTTCTTTCACTTAAAGTAACGTTTTCAAAATTCGTTCGTGCTGTAGTATGTATCGGCACTTCATTCCTTTTTACTGCCAGATAATATTCTGTTGGGTGGGTATGCCACGGTGGCTTGTGGTTTTTTTTAATCTAGTCATCAGTTGATGGATTTCCCTTTGTTTTTGGTAATGAGCTTCCTCTCAATTGCTGGCTTCATACTTCTTAAAAAACTGAAAACTTGATTGACTGATTGACTGATTTCTAAATAAAATCTTGTAGTAAACCCTCTAGGACTGGACCTGCAGTGGTAGAGAGGGTCTCTGAGGCACCTTTGCCGAATTTAGGATTGTTCAGAAACAGATCTTGAAACTTCCACAAGTTTTCTGTCCCATCAGAACCAGTGATATTGGAGAAATTTATATCATCTAGTGTCTTGTGTGTTAAAAACTAAGAAAGAGATCCCGAGTCCCACATGTTACTCCAGCTTTCATCTACTTTATCAGCTTCTCTTCACATGACACTTATCTTTAAAGTCATCGTCCCTCACTGCCTCTCCTGTGCCTTCCGTTTGCTCCTCTACCTCCTTCCTACCTTCTTGTCAAGGTCGCTCATGGCACCCTCACGCCAAGACCAGGAGACGCTGCTCGTCTCTCCGCAGCCTGCAGTAGTAGCGCCACCACCCCTCCGCTGTTCCCATGACCTTGCTCTCCTGGTTCTCCCCTTCCCGGCTCTTCCTCGGGTTCCTGTGCCGGTTCTTTCTTGTTTTCTCCACTTCTAAGTGTTGGTGTGCCCCTTGGCTTTGGGTTTATAAATGGTTCTTTGGGAGTAGTTCAGCCTCTTCACACACAGTTGCATGATTCATAGATTGAAGCAGGTTCCATCAGAGTTTTTCTCAGTAGTACTGTGTTAGTCTTCCTTTAGTTGGTCTATATATCAAAGCAGTAAATTCTAGTTCTTTTCAAATGCTGATAATTCAGAGTGTTTATCAGTCCCTCTGAGCTGAGATTCCGCCGTGCACACACTGCCGGCTCTTAGAGACTGCTCTGTGCCTGTGTGTTCCTTCTTCCCCTCTCCTCTCTGTGGCACGGCCATGCATATGGTGTCCCACAAAATAAACGCACTTTCCTGTTTTCAAGTGAATTGAGTTATATGTACACACTGAACACCGTCTGTTTATATTTTCGTTTTGTAGTAAAAGTAAAAATAGGTGGTGATCTCACCCTGCTCTCCGCTTGTTTAGCATGGTCATCCTTACATTTGATCGAGGCTTACCTTTGGATTTCTAGATAAGTCTTGTGTTTTTAAACTCATATCACTTTAAAAGTCTGTTTTTAAAAATCTGAAGCACAAAATTACATTTAAAAGTTACCTGTTTTATAGGAAATGAGGCAACATGATGTACAGGAACTGAATCGAATTCTCTTTAGTGCTTTGGAAACTTCTTTAGTTGGGACCTCCGGCCATGACCTCATCAATCGTCTATATCACGGAACCATTGTTAACCAGATTGTTTGTAAAGAATGTAAGAATGTCAGTGAAAAGCAGGTGAATATGCAAGAGTATTTTAGTAATAAGTTAAATCATAAATTATAATTCATGTAATTAAATCTGTGATCTATACCACATGAGGATTAATGTGTTTATTACTAGAAATAACTTTATCAGTTTTTTTCTTGTACTCTAGCTACACCCAGATTATAAATTTATAATCCAAATTTCTCCGTGTAAACTGAAAGAAGTAGATATCTTAAGATGTAGCTTTAATCTTTTATTTAGTACTCTAATATATAGAAAGTAGATTTGGGGGGTGTTTACAAGTAGGGACCAGTGACCTTATGAGAAAAGCCAATTATCATCATGGTTGGTGGTTAGAATATTATAAAGAAAGTTACTTAGAGAAGTAATAAAAATAGAGAATACTGAGGAATGTTTAAATTGACAAGTAGATCTGTAATTAAATATTGGATTTAGTTTATTGATACCCCTCAGAAAGTTCATTTGTATGTGTGTGCTTAGGTTTAAATATTATTTGTATAAAGCTATTATAATCCTGTTTAAACTAGTGTAACCTTCAATTCTGTGTCATAACAGAGATTGCCCATTTCATCTAATTGGAAATTTGCTCATGTAAATATAATAATCACTACTTGCGCTACAAATCTTATATAGCAAATGATTTCATCACTGAACAGTTGTCCTTTAATAAAAATATTTTCTTATGGCAAGAATTATAGGAAGTTTCTGTATTTGACTATATGAGTAGAATAATTAAATGCCATTTTCTAAATGTTGCATTAATTGCTTTTTTGGAATATATATGTATATATATATTTCTATTTTTTATGAAAGTGTTGGGCATAAAGAAGGCTTTTTGGCCCTTATTGCCTATGCTAATAGAAGGTTTGGCCAGCCTCGTTTGGAAATATTAAGATGTTGTATGTCTTTGGATTACTGTATGATTGACCAGTATAATGTAATGATTCACAAAGTAATTTCAAAACATAATATATATGAAGGCACGTTATAAATTACAGACATTAACTTTTCACTTATTTATATTATAAATCATATATGAATGTTACTTTTATTACTTTAGATTTCCACCTTGAACTAATTAATTAGTGCTATTATTTTACAATCCCCGTAATCCCTTAAGGTAATGCTGTTGCACAAACATACACACAAAATTATAAATGTGCTTTAAACTTGTCAAATTGTAAACGTTTATTACTAGAAATATGTTGTAATTCAAATGTACTTTTAGTAGAATTGGTAGACTCGCATTTTGCAAAATACACTCTTAATTTTTTAAAAAATACCTTTATATCCTGGCTCAAAATAATGTTTTTCCTAAACCAGCCCTAGCAGAAGAGGAGGAAGAAGAGTTTACATTAGAGAGTCCAACCCTGGCCTTGCCATGCCAGCCTAGAGACTAAGACAGCACTAATAACCCTGCACGTATACTCTTCTCAATTCATGTATTAAATGGTTTGTCTTATTTCCTGATAAAATAGGTTTCGTTGTATCTACAGTGAACTCGTAAACTGGTTCCTGATAGATTTTAAGCTAAGTTATAGTTTGGTTTAGAAAGAATAATTTATTGTTATGAGTTTCACAGTATCTAATCAGGAGATCTATACCTTCATATATAGAAAAAATATATGTGTTTTAGAAAAAAATATATCTGATTATTCCCAGTGTATGTATGAATTGGTGATGTGTTTGTGAACCTCTGTGGAATTGTTTTTTCAATGTTATATTCATGTGTATTTCAGGAAGACTTCTTAGATCTCACAGTAGCGGTCAGAAATGTATCAGGTTTGGGAGATGCACTCTGGGACATGTATGTGGAAGAGGAAGTTTTTGACTCTGACAACTTGTACCACTGCGGGACTTGTGACAGGCTGGTTAAAGCAGCAAAGGTAAAGATAGATCCCTGCTTTTTCTAAGGGTGCCTGCTCAGTGTTTGGTAGCAGGAAGGTCCGTTAAGGGAAGTCAACTTGTATGAAGTGTCTTGAAGATATACATGAAGCTCTTAATCAGTACTAAGGATTGAAAAGATATTTACATTTTATATATATATATATGTATTTTAATTTTTTACAGTAAAGAATTTTTTTTAAGCTTTCAACCCAGCAGTTCTCTCAGCTTCTTTTTCTCACAGGGAAAAATTATTTGTACCTCAGTGTTTCTTAAATAAACCTTTTTTTTTTTTTTGCAAGTTACCATTATGAAGAATGCAATACATTTTTATTTCTGCCAACCAGGAAGCTTGTTGAGCTTTCCTTTTTTTGGTCTACCACTATACAAATGGCTTTCTTTATTTGCACATTTGCAGTTATTTTACAGTATTGATGTGTGTATATTTCTTCCCTGACTAGCAAATCCAATATGGCCTTTCCTCCTCCCCCAGTTGGAAGTACGTAACTTGCTAATTACAGGGCTTGACAGAGCGTGCCAGGGTTTCTTTTTGTACAACAGAGCAAAATACAGGAAAAAAAGGAGGATAAGATTTAAGCAAGTGATTTCTTTTGCAACGTGGCATCAACTCAGCTGTTGTTATTATCTGCAGTAGGAACTATTTCACTGCTGGCAGATGATATGACAGGCTATTCATTAGCGTGATAACCTTGAACTCAATTGAACCAATGGTTATTGAGCCCTGACTTAAAGAAATACCACTAAAGATGTATCTTTGCAGTTACTCTGTTAAGACAGAGTGTTAGCACTATTCCTAGAGCTGACAATATTGAATTTTCCAACAAAGAAAATGAGGGTTGATTTAGATAGCACACAACATTGATTTGGATCCTGGAGATATAGGTGAAAATGTAATTAAAAACAATAAACCCCATGCCTGTAGCTTTCACAATAGGATTTGAAACCAGGATGAATTTTATATTGTTTAATATTTATTTCCATCTAGCCTTTGCCCCTTTATGAAAACCAAAGAGAGGTTTATTTTTTGCTTATTTATTTTGTATTTCCTCTTTAGTGTTACAACTACAACCTAATAAAATAAATATAAAATTCAGAGGATGAAGCATCTTGGAAAGACACTTAAACACATTCTTAGTTTTGGTTGACCTTAATTTGCACATTAGTAAAATAAGAACCTTTTGTTAAACAAAAGCAATTCTTGTGTGCACCTTTTCTATCATTGGTTTAATTCTTTTTCAATGGAATTTTTTTGATCTTGATACTTTAAAAATTGCCTTCTAGTTGCGTTAGATTTATTGCATTCTAAGGTTAGGCTTGGTTGCATTACCTAAATTAATGCAGATCATCTTGTTCTGAGCAGTCTTTCTTTCCTCAGCCACATTATAGCTGAGTTACTCACTTTTTTTAGATGGTTTTTTTTTGAGCTAGTTTGAAAATCTGCCATATTGTTAGGTTGCTGTATTTTCATTTAACTTTTCTTTTCACCCACTAGATTTGTAGAATTGTTTTAAATATATTTTTAGGAATGTTAGATGTTTATGATTATGGATAATTTTAAATATGGGGAAGGATTCTTTTTGCCTCCTCACATGCCTTTAGTGCAAGGGGATTGGGAAAAGCTGATGCCTTTTAAATAAAAAGTAGCTCAGTTTAGTGTTTTGTTTTAAAGCAAGGCATTAAAACAAAAAATATCTTATTATCTGCTTTTAAGAACTGTAAAACCCCAATCAGTGGATCTCAGCATTTGAAGAGTTAGAGTCCTTTTGAAAGTCTAGTGAAAGCTGTGGCTCTTCTCCCCAGAAAAATACATATACACATGCAATTTTCATATAATTTCAAGGGTTCACATCCATTGAAACACGTCCGCAGGTCACAGGTTAAGAGCTCCGGTTCTTCAGTAAATAAGAACTGTGTGTCTGCTAGGTAAAGTAGACACAGCGACCGAGGGGGAAGGTGAAAGGTGAAAGGCCAGGGCTCGGGCAGGAAAGAAGCACTATTAGAGGGGCTTCCCTGGTGGCGCAGTGGTTAAGAATCCACCTGCCAATGCAGGGGACACGGGTTCGAGCCCTGGGCTGGGAAGATCCCACATGCCGCGGAGCAACTAAGCCCGTGCACCACAATTACTGAGCCTGCGCTCTAGAGCCCGCGAGCCACAACTACTGAGCCCGTGTGTCACAACTACTGAAGCCGGCGCTCCTAGAGCCCGTGCTCCGCAACAAGAGACGCCACTGCAATGAGAAGCCCGCGCACCGCAACGAAGAGTAGCCCCTGCTCACCGCAACTAGAGAAAGCCCGTGTGCAGCAACGAAGACCCAACGCAGCCAGAAATAAATAAATAAATAAATAAATAAATTTGAAAAAAAAAAGCACTGTTAGGGGGGAGCACACCCATCAGATAGCTTTGTTAGGATAGTGACGTTAAACATACGAATGGGTTGTGACTTTTTAGTTGTAAGCATAAGTGAGTGATGTCACCTTTAGCCCCATAAAATAGATGACTTTATATCAAGAGCTATATTGAATCCATGGTGATTAGTTTATGTGACTTAAGGACATATTTCTCTTAAAACTGTGTCATAGGTCACTTTTTTATATCTTAAGAAACATTATGTATTCTTCTATATAATTCAGCTTTTAAAAATTAAAAATTTTTTCTTTTGACAGTCGGCCAAATTGCGTAAGCTGCCTCCCTTTCTCACTTTTTCATTATTAAGATTTAATTTTGATTTTGTGAAGTGTGAACGATACAAGGAAACAAGCTGTTATACGTTCCCTCTCCGGATCAATCTCAAGCCATTTTGTGAACAGGTTTGAACTATTTTGTTTTGAAATTCTTTCTTTTACCCTCTCAAGATTGAATCTTTTATTGACCTGATTTACAGTTGGCTGAGTGCAGAATCTCTCAGCCTTGGCACTGTTAACATTTAGAGTTGGATAATTCTCTGTTGTGGTGGCACGTGCCCTGTATTGTAGGATATTAAGCAACATCCCTGGCCTCTTATCTACTAGATGACAGTAGCATCTCCCGCTTCTGCCCCCAGTAGTGACAAAAATGTCTTCGGAGTTTGCCAAATGTCCGTGTCTCCAGCTGGGAGGGAAGGTGGGTAAAATTGCTCCCGGCTGAGAACCACGAGTTTATTACAGTTCTTTTGAATTTCCAAAGTATGGATTTGTTCCCAGTTCTTTTTACTAAACTCTCCTTGAAAAATCTTTGCGATGAAAACTTAAGAACAGAATTAGAAATGACCCTGCATTAGGAAAAATTACCATTCAGTAGTACATTCCTACTTGGATTTAGTTTACTTTAGATGCAAGAATGAATTACACATCTAGAAAGTGAACAAGAAATTGGAATGTCACTAGTGTAGAATTTGTAATCCTTAAGACACGGGAAAGAAAAAGTTTTAAAAACAAATTAATGACATAATCTACTTACTTTATAAGCTATTTAGAAATATTTTCTATGTGATTGTATACATGCCAGATCAGAGTGATGAGACTGATGCATCTCTTACTACAGATCATTCTTTATATGTTTAAGTACAGAACATTTATTAGCCAGCTGTTGAATTTCTATGTATAAAAGTAATCTTTTTTCTAAATGGTCTAAAATTCAGGTGGGGCTTTCTCTACTTCAAGCCTAATTACTGAGCTTTTTGGTTTCATTATTATATTAATTCCATTCAAAGCTTCTAACGTGTTGGCCCTGAGCCTGTTACTGGCACACATAGAATAAACAGGTTTTCCAGAGTACTTCCCCTGCTCCTATTTGCTGCCTGAAAAAAAAAATGTTTTTTCAGAATAATTGAGTTAATTCTCTTTCTTTCTTCCCATCTTTATTGAGAAATTATCGACAGACGTCACTGTGTGAGTGTAAGGTGTACAGGACGAGGGCTTGGTTTACACACATTAGGAAACAATTCCCACAGAACGTTTCGTTAGCATCTGTCACCTCAGAGAAGAATTTTTGTCCTTTCATAAAAAGTAGTTTGTCATGGGAGTTCCCTGGTGACCTAGTGGTTAGGATTCCTGGCTTTCACTGCCATGACCCGGGTTCAATCCCTGGTTGGGGAACTGAGATTCTGCAAGCTGCGCGGTGCAGCCAAAAAAAAAAAAATAGTTTGTCACATGATTTTGACATATGTTGAAATAACAAAACTGAAAAAAGCAAAACAGCACTTACCTAAGAAATTCACAATAATTTTACTTTCTGATTTCTTTATTAATGAAAAAAATGATCATTTTGCACCTTTGTTTACATCTCTCTTGTTTTTTCCCTGAGCCAGACATGTTAAAAATGCTGCTTACTTAAAAAGTGCAATTTAAGCAAATAAGTTCTTAAATAATTGGCACTCCCTCAAGTAGCATCCATATGCCAAGTATCTCTTAACCTAAAGTAGATTTTTTTAATGCCAGTGTAGGTGTTCATAATTACAGAGCACGTTACTTGTAGAAAAGATTGATCATAGAATTGATAAATCAAGAAAGAACCTGTTCGTTCCACTAAACTGCTTCTAAAGGAAACCAGGTAGTATTCATAACTGCTAAATTCCTGTTATGCAGAGGACTGAAGTGTCAGGAGGGGTGATCGATAGTAGATACAACTCTGACTTTGAGGTGCATGACAATCTAGTTAAAATATAGGACGAATTCAACTGCTAAAGAGCACATTTATAAAGCAGCATAATAGGTTTAATACAAGATGGTTTTTTCTTGCCAAAACTCTCATAGGGTAGTGTGTGTTTTGTTATCACATGGGGTTACATGATTTTAGCCAAAGTACATAAAAATAGCATCTTGTTTGGAGATACATATATATATAATTATTATTTTTTTTTTAATATTTATTTATTTGGCTACGTCAGGTCTTAGTTGTGGCTTGAGGGATCTTCTGTTGCGGTGTGCGGGCTTCTCTCTAGTTGTGGCGCACGGGCTTAGTTGCCCCGTGGCATGTGGGATCTTAGTTCCCCAACCAGGGATTGAACCTGCTTCTCCTGCATTGATTGGAAGGTGGATTCTTAACCACTGGACCACCAGGGAAGTCCCTGGATATATGTTTTTATGTTTAACTCAGAGGTAGAATTTGGCACAGTGTGATTGGTATTAGATCAACGATAGATAATTTTCAGTCTAAGAATTAAGAATTTCAAAGCTGATTATTCAAATTTATCTTAATTTACCCTAAATAACAATAATAGTGAAGTTTCTTACTAACTTTAATAGTTGAAATTTTTCCCCCTTTGGTTATGTATCTTCTTATTTTATGTAAACTATCAATGTTTGTGCTCTTTCTTGTAGAGTGAATTAGATGACTTGGAATATATGTATGACCTCTTCTCAGTTATTATACACAAAGGTGGTTGCTACGGAGGACATTATCATGTGTATATTAAAGATGTCGATCATTTGGGAAACTGGCAGTTTCAAGTAAGTATAGAAATTAGATTAAAAGTATTTTGCAACTTTTTCCTTTTCTAGTCCCATTATTTTGGTGAGGCTAATCTTTTGCCATTTATTATATATTCACTCTGTAGAAAACTTATAGGCACTGAAAGTTAATACAGATAGAAGTTTACATTTTTTGTTTCTAAATAATTTCACACTTACAGAAAAATAACCAGCATAGTACAAACACCTCCTGTATACTCTTCACCTAGGTTCTCCGGTTGTTAAACATCTTGCCACATTTGTGCAGGCACATCCTCTGTATACAGACGCATGCACACACACACAGTTAACATTATCATTATCAGTGCTGACCACTAGAAATAAAGTTGAAGGCATTAGACCTCTTTACCCCTAAATAACTCAGTGTTTATCTCCTGAGAACCAGGACATTCTCTTACATAAGCGTAGGTCAAAATCAGGAACTTTAACACTGATATAATATTATTTATTACCTAATATATGTTTTATATGCGGATTTCACAGCGGCCTCGTCCAAATCCTTTAGAGCGTTTTCTTCCCCACTCTAGTATCAAGCCCAGGATCATGCATTAGATTTAGTTAGCATATGTCTTAAGTCTCCTTTAATCAGTAACCATTCCTCAGCTTTTCTTTCATGGCACCAACCAAAGATTTTCCTCCTATATTGTCTTCTAAAACTTTTATAGTTTTGCCTTTTACAGTTGAAACTTCAGTCTTCCTGGAATGCTTTGCTGTGAATGTTGTGATGTTGTTTTTCCATCTGGGTACCCAGTTGCCCGTTACCATTTATTGAATGATCCATTCTTTCCCCACCAGTTTACAATGCTAGTTCTGTTATATCAATTGTTTTCTTACATTTGAGTCCACTTTGGGGCTCTGTATTCTGTTTTTTTTTGTTGTTGTTATTCTTTTTTTCTATTCCTAGGCAAATACCACATTGTTAATTTCTGTAGCTTTATACTATGTTATGATAACTGGTAGGACAAGTCTCCCTATGTGTTATTATTCTTCAGGAGTGTTTTGCCTGTCTTGGATTTTAATGCTTTTCTGAACATTTCTAGAATCACCTTGTCAATATTCTCACACATACACACACGTAAAAGTAGTGGCATTTTGTATCTACATGTGTAAACAGGATACATCTTTTTGGTTTTTAGAGCTTCTTTAATGTCTTCTAAAAAAGTTTCACAATTTTCTCTAGAAGAGAAAGCACTAATTGGGACTCTACTTCCAGTTATTTACAGTGGGAAAAATTATAATCTATTACACACCAGCACCAAACTCTCAACCACTTTTCTAAAATGTAACTAAAACACTGGTAAGTTCCAACCCATCATGTTAGGATGTAGAATGCTTAAAACCTATCTTCAAGAGTGTCCGTTAATATCTTTGTGAATGAAAAATTGCTCCACATGTAGTAACGTGGCTTCTCTGAGTGCCAGCAGTATAGAAGATGCTGTGTTCCCTTTGTTGACATTCACTTTGCCTTTCAGAACATCTACCTGTGTTTCTGATGCTCTATCAGTTGTACTTAGAATGTACTGAGAGATAACATATGTTTTGTAAAGTTTGGGTATTTAAAGTCTAGCTGTTCTAGTGGGAAAATGTTGATCAGGGAGGTGTTCTGTGGGGCTATGTCTATACTGTATTTTTTGGACTATTCGTGGCTGGTGTATTGAAGTACAGTTATCTTTAGTACATTGATTTTATAATCAACCATCTTGCTAAACCCTCTTATGTTGTAGAAATTTTTGGAAAAAGACAGTTTTGTTTCACTCTTTCCAGGCCTTAACCTTCCATTTCTTTTATTTCTACAACTGGGTTTATCCAATTCTGGGTTGAGAAAGCCATACAAGCATCTCTCAAATGCTTGTGCCATATTTGCCAAGACACTAGCTTGTTTGGGCACATTCCAGTCAGATGGAGTGAAGCACTTCTTATCCTCCTCTGGTCTAATTCTGCTCTCCATGTTTCCATCCTTCGTTGCTGATTCTTAACCTGTTGCCTTCCTTCACTCTGCTGTCTTACAGTCGCAGGGTCCCGTAGTAGTGAACCTTACTCTCTAGGGCACCCCCAGCCCTTTCAAACAATTATTTTAACTTTATTTCATTCTCTCTAAAAGATGAAGTTGAAGCCTTTTATTAGATTCTCATAGAAGCTTGCGAACAGGTCTAATAAATAGTTATGATGTTGTTCATTTATTTTTTTCTCTTTGCCTTTTCCACTGTAGTTCTTGGTTTTTTCCTTCCATTTATGCTTCCATTTGTGGCAGCCTTTTTTTCCGATGTTGCCCTGTCTCTCTTCAGCCTTAGAAAGTGCTCCTGGCCTCCATGTCAGTTCCGCTTCCGCCTCAGGAGTGTGCCTCTGCTTTCCTCCATGCTGGCTGCAGACATTTCTTCAATTTTGCTCAGCCATTGTCAGATTTCAGGCACTTCTCTAGCTGGTGGGATTTATCCTCAGTATTTTGAGGCATAAAATATTTATTTACAGTTTCCTATTTAAGTTTATCATTGACGTCATGCACAGAGGTAGCTTCACACTCTGTGGTGAGGTAGCGTGGCTCAAAAGTAATGATGCTTTTCTTCGTGTCTTCCTTTTGGTTTGTGCTTCCTTGAACTTCTCTGCAATTTTGTGTTCATTTCTTTGGAAATGATCAGCAGCGTCAGGCTCTTCTCCCGGTTCCATTACGTGACTCGAGAGGGCAGGCAGGCGTTCTTTCATTTGGTTTTGCCCTCTGCACTGCTTCTCTGGTCTTGAACCTCTGGTACTTTAGCGAGGTCTTCCTCGGGGCTTAAAGAACAATCAGAAGATTGCTTTCTGTTTGTGCTTGTGTATTTCCTTATTCACGGCCTCTATGAAGCATCCCTTTTTTTTTCTTTTTTTTTTTTTTTAATTCTGCTCTTTAAGAATCACGAGCTTTGTGGTGTTCACATAATGATGAGTGCTTTAAGAATTTCAACTTCAGTAGATACACCTGCTGGACACTGCTTGTCTCTCTACTACCATTATCCTGAGAGATCTCTTATGCCTAGAGACAAAGAATTCCAGATACTCTAAACATAGTCAGGTATTGTTTTTTCTGCTTATAGTTTAGCAGTTTCTTCTTCCCTTTCAAGGAGCTGTCTGCAAGGAACAAGTTTCATGACCAACCCCACATAATGTTCCCTGGGTGAAAGCCAACATCTCAGTCTCTCTCAGCCTAAGTAGAAGGTGATCTCTTGCCTCTTGCCTGGAGGTCATTAACTATTCAAAATGTGGCTCTCGATCCAGTGTGAAGAGGAGCCTGACCTGTGCCTTCCAAAGTGGGCTCTTTAGCTTCACTGATGGTTGACATCACTTCAGACATCATCTTGCACATTTGAGGATGTGGGACAAAGAAGCTTTACAGCAGCTCCCAGTAGGCAGCCCTGGGACTGGTGCCTCCTGGACGAGCCTGTCCCCACAAGGCCAAGGTCGGCCACTGGCAGAGGGCAGGAGGACGAGGCCCAGCCCACGTGCCACCTGCACCAGTGTGTCGCATCCTAGGCAATGCCGGCCTGCGTCTCCCCTCCTACCAGTTCTAAATCTCTTGTTCCTTAGCCATAAATGGCTTTAAACATATTAAACATACTATTTTATTATTCTCTGTCTGATAATTGCAGTATCTGAAGACTTTGTGGGTCTTTGGATATCTGCTGATTCTGTTTCCTTATGATTTTGTTATTTTAGACTGTGGGCTTGGTTGGCTGGTTGGTTTTTTAAGAACACGGTGTAGGAGTAATTTGAAGCCCGAGTTAAAAGTACCTTCTTCCATGAAAGATGTGTATTTGTCTCTACCACATGCCTGGGGTCACCTCCAACCTTTAATACCTTTTTTTTTTTTTTTAATTGTAGCTGTTTTTTTTTTTAATTAATTAATTTATTTACTTATTTATGGCTGTGCTGGGTCTTCGTTTCTGTGCGAGGGCTTTCTCTAGTTGCGGCGAGTGGGGGCCACTCTTCATTGCGGTGCACGGGCCTCTCACTATCGCGGCCTCTCTTGTTGCGGCGCACAGGCTCCAGACGCGCAGGCTCAGTAATTGTGGCTCACGGGCGTAGTTGCTCCGCGGCATGTGGGATCTTCCCAGACCAGGGCTTGAGCCCGTGTCCTCTGCATTGGCAGGCAGATTCTCAACCACTGCGCCACCAGGGAAGCCCCTTTTAATACCTTTAAAATAAGATCTAGACTTGGTGGTTCTAGAGCCATACAACTAATGTGAATTTGGGCCACAAACCCACATGAAGACCTACTTGTGATTACAGATTATTAGAGGAAATGTTTTTCCACCTTCATCTAGTATCAAGGTCAAAACAGCAAGTTTCTCATTGTCCTTTGTTGTGGGGTGGATTTTTTGGTAGGTCATGCTTATATTGATAGCGTAGTCCTTTCAGGTTTCTAGCTTTCCACTGGAATCTATCTTTGTGGTATAATAAAAAATATATACTTGGTCCTTGTCCCAGGTCCCTGGCACAGAGCTCCTTGAAATTTCCTGAGTGATAGGCATGATGTCTTTTCTTGTTCATAATGAACCCCTTTCAACCATACCTGAGTTTATGCTAATGAGGTTACCTGCGGGGTGAGGGCTGGTCAGCAGAGAAACCAACCACATGATTAGAGGGTTGGAACTTTCAGACCCCACCCCCTCACCCAGGGAGGGACAGGGGCTGGAGATTGAGTTTGGTCACCAAGGGCCAACGATTTAATCAATCATGCCTGCATAATGAAACTTTGATTAACACTCTGAAAGAAGAGGACTAAGGGAGCTTCCAGGTTGGTGAATACATCCATGTCCAGGGAGGGTGGCCACCCCAACTCCATGCGGACAGAGGCTTCTGCACTGGGGACCCTCCCCAGCCTTGCCCTGTGTACCTTCATCTGGCTGTTCATTTGTATCCTTTGTAATAAACTCTAGTCCTGAGTATAAGTTCCTAAGTTCTATGAGCTGTTCAGGAAATTATCAAACATGAAGTGGAGCTTGTAGAATTTGTAATCGGCCAGGCAGGAGTGCAGGTAGCCTGGGAACCCCATTTGCAGCTGGTATCTGAAGTGGGGGCAGTCTCGTGGGACTTAGCAACATTAGTGTCAGAATTGAATTGACGGACAGCCAGGTGGTGTCAAAGAATTGGAGAGCTGGTTGTTTAGAAAACCAGCCATTCAGCTCCCCGCGTTGGGTAGGTCCTTATGCTTTGTCTCCCAGACCCTGTCCCGCATGAGCATCAAGGTGGTAGCTGTGTGTCAGCAAGGCTGGGCGGCTGGAGACCTCAACTCTGGATTTCTTCCCTGGATTGCCATGTCACTTGTTCTCTGAGGATTTTCCCGATGTTCTCTTGCTAGTTCAGCATGTGTTTAAAAAGATATTTTCTTTTGTTGTGTTTTACTTTATCCAGCATTTTTAGTAATTTTACAGCAGGATGGTTGTATTTCATCTGCCATATTCTTCTATATTTCTTTATTATTTTTGTCTTATGTTAACTATTTAGGTCTATTTGTGTTTATGATTTTAAGCCAGTTTAAAATACCTTTGCAAGATGCCATGTATGAAAAAAATGAATAAAAATACCTTATCAGGAGAATTTTGACATGTTTCCAAGTAACTTCATAAGATGGGGTGAAAACTTGGGTGATCAGAAAATAGGAGAGAGGGACTTCCCTGGTGGCGCAGCGGTTAAAAATCTGCCTGCCAATGCAGGGGACACGGGTTCGAGCCCTGGTCCAGGAAGATCCCACATGCCACGGAGCAACTAAGCCCATGTGCCACAACTACTGAGCCTGCATGCCACAGCTACTGAAGCCTGCGCGCCTAGAGCCCGTGCTCCACAATAAGAGAAGCCACCGCAATGAGAAGCCTGCACACCGCAACGAAGAGTAGCCCCTGCTCGCCGCAACTAGAGAAAGCCTGCACGCATTAACGAAGACCCAATGAAGCCAAAAATAAAGAAATAAATAAATAATTTATAAAAAAGAAAATAGGAGGGAATGTTTAAGCTGAGCTTGCAGAGGTTGGTAGGATTTTGTTAGGCCAACATAAGTGAGTGAGAATAAATTGGGTGGAGACCAGAAAATATTTTGAACTGAATGATAATGAAAACACAACATATCAAAATTGTACGATGCAGCTAAAGTAGTGCTTAGTGGGAAAATGTTGGAACCCGCTGTGTGTATTGTGCTAGAAGCTTTCCTTCACAATCCCAATTTACAGATAATGCCAGACAGATTAGGTAATTTGTCCAGGATTATTCAACCACAGTTGAAATTTAAAGCCAGGCTGCCTGATTCCAAAGCATATACAAATTATTATGATGTTTTTATCATCATTTCTCCATCTTGAAACCTCCGTGGCACAAACACTCCTATTTCATTAACTGCTTTTTAAGGAATTAGTGATAGAAACTTTTTTTCTTACTTTTATTTGCATTTATTTTTTGCGGCATTTATTCCTGGGCCATAAGTTTTTGTTTCTTCAGTTTCTTCTGGTATATCTTTTTCTTCGGGGCAACCTCCCTTTCTGGTTTAGGAACAATCTGTTCTTTTTCAGTAAGGGTCATCTCAATGTGGCAGGGAGAGCTCACGTATGGGTTGATCCAACCATGAGCTCTGTAAGTCCTGCGCCGCATCTTGGGGGCTTTGTTCACCTGGATGTGCTCAATGACCAGAGAATACATCTAAGCCCTTAAGTTCAGCATTACTCTGAATTTTTGAGCATGTGCAGTAAAAATTCAACGCTCTTTTTGGGCCACCGGCCCTGCATCCAGCCCCACTGTTTGGCCTGGGCACACCTACCAACTCCACCACTGTAACGACGGAATGGCACACACTGCTTTTTAAAAGTGACATCCTTCAGATACTTGGTGGCTTTTCGGATACACATATCCTTAATGGCCTGGGCAGTTTCATGAGTGTTCTTAAAGTGAACACGAGGATTTGAACCTCTTGAGTTGCATGATTTTGTGGGGTTTTCTGGGTCAGGTGAATAGTGAACCATTTTTAGAGGTCACCTCAGGCCGCTTACCAGAAAAGCGAAACTTTTTTATTGTTTTCTTTCTTAGGAGGACAAAAGTAATCCAGATGTGAATTTGGAAGATCTTCAAAATGAAGAAGAGATTGATGATCCATTGATGATTCTGAAAGCAGTCTTATTACAGGTAGAGAGAGTGTATGTTTATATTTGTGTGTGTATATCAGGTATATGATTCAGTTGGTAGAAGTGATATTGTTACTATTCATAGTCTTTTTCTTTTGGGAAATTCTCTATGTCTATTTAAAAAATTTTTTTTATTGGAGACTTTTGGTTATAAAAGGAATACATATGAATAGTAGAAAATTTGAGGGGAAAAAATTAGAAAGTATGTAAAGAAACAAAGTTTAAATAAACCAAATGTCCGGTCATTGTTAACACTTTGATATATATTCTTTGCATTCTATTTCCTTTGTGTTTATATACATATATTAGGATTGGGTTACAAGTTTTTTGTGATATTGTTATTTTAAATAGAATTGGGATTTACTTTACATACGGTTTTGGAATTTACTGTTTTCCCATATTATCCTTTTAATGTCCATAGGACCTGAAGTTATGTCCCCTTTTTCATTCCCAATATTGATAATATCTCACGTATATGACTTTTAATGTTTGCTTCGTACCCTGTTGTAAAGATGGTAGTCTCTTTTCATTTATTCATTCAGTCTTAATAAACAGTTTTTTTCTCAATTTCTTACTAGGGGCCTAGGTTGAGTATTGGTCTATGGCCACTATATTAGTCTACTAGGGTTGCCATAACAAAATCCCACAGACTGGGTGTCTAACGTAACAGGAATTTATTTTCTCATAGTGCTGGAGGCTGGAAGTCCAGATCAAGGTGTCGGCAGGTTTGGTCTCTTCTGAGGCCTCTCTCCTTGGCTTGCGGATGGCTGCCTTCTTGCTGCTTTCTCACATGGCCTTTTCTATGTGCATGCACATCCCTGTGTCTTTGTGTGTCCAAATTTCCTCTTCTTATAAGGACACCAGTCAGATTGGATAAGGGCCCACCCTAAAGGCCTCATTTTAACTTAATCACTTCTTTAAAGTCCCTATCCAAACATAGTCACAGTTGAAATTTTGAGGGTTAGGAATTCAGCATATGAAGGGACACATTTCAGCCCATAATTGTCACTTCTTACCCCCTTTTAGAACTTGGTTATACTTCAAAACATTCAGAAGAGACATTAGTCTTTTTGCACTAAAGTATTTCTTCTAAAAATCCCACATAATATCAGGAATTTACCAAACCTCGGAATACTCTTTGGATATTGCTCTTGAAATGTTTAAACTTTGCCACATGGAAAGTGGCAGAATTCAAGTTTTCTAAACTTAGGCTTAATCTATTTTTTAAAAAACATTTTATTTTGAAACAATTACGGTTAATGCACTTACATGTTTGCTGTTACAGGCACATTTATTAATCCTGTTGGTTCCATTGAACTCATAAGTGTTGAGGTTATGTCTTATCAAATTTTCTTAAATGACTTTCTTTTCTTTCATAAGGAGGAGAGTAATCTAATTCCTGTTGATCAGCTGGGCCAGAAACTCTTGAAAAAGATAGGAATATCTTGGAATAAGAAGTACAGAAAACAGTATGGACCACTGCGAAAGGTAATACATGACATCCTTATAAGAAGTCCTATTCCCAGGAAATTTTATTATGATTTTGGCAACATGAATTTCTTTGGGGAAGGAAATTTAAATTAGACGGAAATACAATTAGTATTTTTGTTTAATGGTTAGAATTCAGTTAATTATTAAGTAATTTATAGAATCAAGAAGTAAGCAAAAAAAGAATAGAGGAGGGGCTTCTAATCACAACAGCAAAAAATGTCACAAAGTTCATATCCTGAAGCTTATCATCTTATTTATAGAAACGTCTTCAGGTATTCACCCAAATCTCACTTTTATCTTTCTTTGACACACAGTTCTACTAAACTTGGCAATCTGGTTTCCTAGGCTGTAGGGTTAGGTGCAAAAACTGGTACTGCCAGACTTGGGAGACAAAAACTTGACTAAAAACAAACAAAGCAACAGAACAGTTAGTCAATATTTTGGAGCTATTTCTTGTAGAAGCAAAGAGTGTACACAATATAAACTGTGTTTAAGTTCATCTTTTAATTAGACCACAGTTCATAAATGAAGTTAATGACCATGAGTTCATAGATAGTCTTAGGTTTTCATTTAAAATGATTGGATCAGTGTTTCAATATTTTACTGTTAAGTATGTTATCAGCTGTGCAGGGACTTTTTTGTCTTGTTTTGTTTTTAAATAAAAATATCCTTCATAAGTTTGAGGACATTAGCTTGTATTTACAGTTGACTGATAGTTTTATCTCTTTTTTTCTTTGAGGTTAATTTGTGCCTTTATTTGCCAGTATAACTTAACTACAATGGCTTGCAAACTTTTTTGACCTAAAAAATGCATCTTACATCACAATCCAACCAACACACACGTATATAACTTGTATACATATGTGTATAACTGAAATGAGTTTTGCCAAAAATACCTATCCTGACACTGAATGTTCTTTTTTCTAAGACTTTTTTTTGAGTAGTTTTAGGTTTACAACAAAATTAACAAGAAGGTACAGAAATTTCCCATATACCCCTTTCCCACATACATGCGTAGGTGTTATCAATATCACTCATCAGGGTGGTGTGTTTTTTTTTTTTTCCCTAAACCTAGGATGAACTACATTGACACATCATAATTGCCAAAGTCCACAGTTCACCTAAGGTTCATTCTAATGAAGTAGATAATATGGTACATTCTGTAGGTTTAGACAAAAGTATACTGACATATATCCATTGTTATGATGTCATACGAAGTATTTTCACTGCGCTAAACAACTGGACTCTGTGTATTCATCACCCCTCTCCCCCAAATGCCTGGCAACCACTGATCTTTTTATTGTCTCCTTAGTTTTGCCTTTTCCAGAATGGCATGTAGTTGGAACCTATCTCTTTCTTTCTTTTTTTTTTTTTCTCTTGAAAAGAGAGTTTCAAAGCCTTTATATTTATGAGACCACTCATGGCCCACCCATTCATGGGCTGGACGGGCTCTAAGTGGCAGGACTTCCCCACTAAATACTGCAGCTTTTCTTCCAATATTGAACCCTGTCCCACTGGTCTTGCCCAGCAGCCACCGAAGTGCAGGAGGACACATGTAGAGTATCTGTTCATAGGAAGGCCAAAAGTCTTATGCCCGTTAGCACAATGAACCCCAGATTCCTTTCGGGTGTGATATAAGCAGCTGATAGTTTTATCTTGAATAGAGGTTGGATTTTATCAAATGCTGTTTTGTGTACATTTATCAACGTGATCACATGGCTTTTCTCTTTTATTCTGTTAATGTGGTGAATTCTGCTGACTGACCTTTTCGATGTTAGAGCAAATCTTACACTTCTGGGATGAAGCACACGTGGTCATGATATACTTGTGTGTATTGCTGTATACATTTGGCTCATATTTCACTAAGGATTTTGTGTCTATGAGAGATATGGGTCTTTAGTTTTCTTTTTCTGTAATATCTTTGTCAGGTTTTAGTATCAGGGTTATGCAGGACTCAAAAGAAGTTAGGAAATATTCCCTTTTTTATATTCTTGGAAAGGATTTCTCTGAGATAGATTGTTATTTCTTTCTTAAATGTTTGGTGAAGCTAGTTAGACTTGGAATTTTTTTATGATAAGGTTTTTAAATTATAGTTTTAATTTCTTTATTTGTAGAGTTGTTTTAGATTTTTTATTTACTTCTTGCATTATTTTGGAAAATTATATTTTTTAAAGAATTTGTCCTTTTATCTATGGTGTCAAATTTATTGGCATGAAGTTATTCAAAATGTCTCATGTTATCTTTTCTAGTGTCTGTAGGACCTAAATTTCTTCTTTTTCATTCCTGATATTAATAATTTGTGTTTGCTTACTTTTGTTTTTCGTAAGTCTTGCTTAGGGCTTATCAAGTTTATTAAGTTTTTCAAAAAACAACTTTTTTGCCTTTGTTGATTTTTCTCTACTAATCTGTTTTCTACTTCATTGATTTCTGCTCTTGTTTTTAATTATTTCCTTCCTTTTACCTTTGGGGTTTAATTTAATCATCTTTTTCTAGCTTCTTGGGTTGGTATCTCAGTTGTTTTTTAAACCTGCCTTTTAATTCATGCTTTTAAATCTATAATTTCCTTCTTAGCGCTAATTAAGCTGTGGCTAAATTTGACATGTTATCATTATCTTTCAATTAAAAATATTTTGTAATTTTTCCTTCTGATTCTTTTATTGACCCATGAGGTTTTTGGAGGTGGATAGCTTAATTTCCAAATATTTGGGGGATTTCTAGTTATCTTTTTGTTATATCTGTAAATTGATGTCTAATTCCGTTTTACTCTGAAAACATGCTCTCTATGATTTCACTTATTTTGAATTTTTTGAGACTTGTTTCATGCCTCAGGGTATGGTCTGTCTTGCTGAATGTTTCTATTCACCAGTAAAGTTATTAATTTTCTGCAGTTGTTGGGTATAGTGTTTCATAAATGTCAGCTAGGTCAAATTGGTTAATAGCATTCTTTATTTCATCCCTATTCTTAACTTATTTTTCTGTCTTTCTGTTGCATCAGTTACTGAGAGAGTAGATTTAAATCTCCAACTGTAGTTGTACCTTTGCCCTTTCGTCCTTTTACTGTGGACAGTTGTGCTCCATGCGTCTTGAAGATGCATTATTAGTTGCATACACACTTTGGATTGTTAGTGGTCTTTTGACATAAGCCCTTCCTTTATCTCTGCTAATGGTCCTTACCTTCACATCTGCCTTATCTGGGATTAATGTCACATACAAGCTTTCTAATGCACGTGTGTCTCTTGTAAACAGTATGAAGTTGGTTCTTGTTTATTTTGGAAAATTGTGATTTTTAAGGAATTTGTTCTCAAAGTGTCAAATTTCTTAGTATAAAGTTGTTTGAAATATTACCATATTATCCTTTTAATTTCTGTAGGACCTGTAGGACCCTATTTCATTTCTGATATTGGTAATTTGTGTTTTTTAGCTTTCTTTTGCATCAGTCTTGCTAGGGGTTTATCAAGGTTATTGTACTTTTCTTTTTTAAAAATAATTAATTAATTAATTAATTAAACTTTTGGCTGTGTTGGGTCTTTGTTGCCGCACGCGGGCTTTCTAGTTGCGGCGAGCAGGGGCTACTCTTTGTCGCGGTGCACAGACTTCTTATTGCAGTGGCTTCTCTTGTGGAGCATGGGCTGTAGGCGCACAGGCTTCAGTAGTTGTTGCACGTGGGCTCAGTAGTTGTGGCTCGTGGGCTCTAGAGCGCAGACTCAATAGTTGTGGCGCATGGGCTTAGTTGCTCCATGGCATGTGGGATCTTCCCAGACCAGGGCTTGAACCCCTGTCCCCTGCATTGGCAGGCGGATTCTTAAACACTGCACCACCAGGGAAGTCCAAGGTTATTAAACTTTTCAAAGAAACAGCTTTGCATTTGTTGTTTTTCTCTATTGTTCATCTCTTTTCTATCAAATGATAGAGTTTGACAGTCTCTTCCTTTAAAGTAGAATGTTCAGTCCATTTTTTTTTATTAAATTTTTAAAAATTAATTTATTTAATTTATTTATTTTTGGCTGCATTGGGTCTTCTTTGCTGCATGTGGGCTTTCTCTAGTTGCAGTGAGCAGAGGTTGCTCTTTGTTGCAATGCATGGACTTCTCATTGCAGTGGCTTCTCTTGTTGGGGAGCAGAGGCTCTAGGCATGTGGGCTTCAGTAGTTGTGGTAGGCGGGCTAGGTCGTTGTAGCTTGCGGGCTCTAGAGCGCAGGCTCAGTAGTTGTGGCACACAGGCTTAGTTGCTCCGCGGCATGTGGGATCTTCCCGGACCAGGGATTGAACCCGTGTCCCCTGCATTGGCAGGCGGATTCTTAACGACTGCACCACCAGGGAAGCCCCCATTTATTTTTATTTTAAAAAATATTTATTTATTTTTTTATTATCTTTGGCTGTGTTGGGTCTTCGTTTCTGTGCGAGGCTTTCTCTAGTTGTGGCAAGCGGGGGCCATTCTTCATCACGGTGCGCAGGCCTCTCACTATCACGACCTCTCTTGTTGCGGAGCACAGGCTCCAGACGCGCAGGCTCAGCAGCTGTGGCTCACGGGCCTAGCTGCTCCTCAGCATGTGGGATCCTCCCAGACCAGGGCTTGAACCCGTGTCCCCTGCATCGGCAGGCAGATTCTCAACCACTGCGCCACCAGGGAAGCCCCCATTTTTTTTTAATGTATTAAATTGTGCGGTTGAGTTTGAATTTATCATGTAGCCATTTGTTTTTTATTTGCTTCCTCTGTCTTCCTTGCCTTTCTTTCTTTCTGTCTTTCTTACCTTTGGACTAATCAAGTAATTTTTAGTGTTGGATTTTTGTCTCTTCTGTTGACTTTTTAGCTGTACTACTTTAACTTTTTTATTCTAGGTATTACACTATACATAAGTTAATATTATAAATTACAGACCAATAGTGTAACACTTCATGTACAAGGTAAGATGTATAAGGTACAGTAGTATAATTCCATTTCCCGACTTCCATCCTTTTCTGCTGTTGTCTTATATTTTACCATTATGTGTAAATTCACCGTGTGTGTATGTATGCATGTGTTTACTTTAAACATTTAAGCAACTTTTAAAGAAATTAATGAAAAAATCATGTTTTATTTTATCTATTCTGGTGTTCATTGCTCCTTCTTGCATGTCCAGGTTTGCGTCTAATATCATTTCTCTTCAACCTAGAGAACTTCCTTTAGCATTTCTTGGGCATCCAGAACTGCTGGCAAAAATATTCTCAGCTTTTGTTTGTCTGAAGTTTTTATCTTGCATTCGTTTGTTTAAATGATATTTTTGCTGGATATAGAATTCTTTTTTTTCTTTTTAAAAATTATTTATTTTTGGGCTTCCCTGGTGGTGCAGTGGTTGAGAATCTGCCTGCCAATGCAGGGGACACGGGTTCGCGCCCTGGTCTGGGAAGATCCCACATGCCGCGGAGCAACTGGGCCCGTGAGCCACAACTACTGAGCCTGCGCGTCTGGAGCCTGTGCTCCGCAACAAGAGAGGCCACGATAGTGAGAGGCCCACGCACCGCAATGAAGAGTGGCCCCCGCTCGCCGCAACTAGAGAAAGCCCTAGCACAGAAACGAAGACCCAACATAGCAATCAATCAATCAATCAATAAATCTTTAAAAAAAAAAAAACAAAAAAAAACAACAGGAACATTTGTAATTAGGATAACTGAAATAAGGGAAAAGTCTTCAGACCATTGGAAGAATGGGATGGTTTAAATTAAAATATATAATTATTATATACTTTAAAAAAAAATTATTTATTTTTGGTTGCGTTGTGTCTTCGTTGCTGCACACAGGCTTTCTCTAGTTGGGTCGAGTGGGGGCTACTCTTCGTTGTGGTGTGCGGGCTTCTCATTGCAATGGCTTCTCTTGTTGCGGAGCGCGGGCTCTAGGCATGCAAGCTTCAGTAGTTATGGCACATGGGCTTCAGTAGTTATGGCACATGGGCTCAGTAGTTGTGGATCGTGGGCTCTAGAGCACAGGCTCAGTAGTTGTGGCACACGGGCTTAGTTGCTCTGCAGCATGTGGGATCTTCCCGGACCAGGGATCAAGCCCATGTCCCCTGCATTGGCAGGTGGATTCTTAACCACTGCACCACCAGGGAAGTCCTGGATACAGAATTCTAGGTTAATAGCTTTTATTGGTTTTTTCAGCACTTTAAAGATGTCATTTTATTATGTTTTAGCTTCCTTTATTTTGGCTGAGAAGTCAGTGTTACTTAAATGTAATGTGTCTTTTTTTTCTGTCTACTTTTAAGATAATCTCTTTATCTTTGGTTTTTAGCAGTTTAATAGCAGTGTGTCTCAGTATGGTGTTCTTTGTGTTTATTTACTTTGTATTTGCTAAGATTTTTTTTACCTGTGGCTTGAAATCTTTCCTCAGTTTTGGCCATTATATTTTCAATTTGTTTTTATGCCCCATTATCTCTCTCTTCTTCAGAAATTACACTTACATATATATTGGGCCATTCAGTAGTTTCTCACTGGTCTTAGATATTCTAGCAGGAGGGTTTTTTTTTCCCCTCACCCTCAATTTGGATAATTTCCATTAATCCGTCTTCATGTTCATTGATTCTTTCTCCTACTGTATCCAGTCTTTTAAGCCCAGCCAATGAATTAATGAATTTTTTCGTTTCAGATATTGTCTTATTCAGCTGTAGAATTTTTGCTTAGCTCTTATTTAAAGTGCCCATTTCTCTGCTGAAATTCCCCATTTGAACCTACTCTGTACATCCTTTCCTGTAAATTTACATATTTCAATAGCTGTTTACTCTTATAACATCTGGATTATTTCTGGGTCTGTATTTATTACCTTTTTTTTTCTCTTGTGAATTGACTGTCATTTCTTGGTTATGAATCACATTGTCCTATTTCTTCTCATGTCATATACTTTTATATTGCCTACTGGACATTGTGGATGATGTGTTTTAGAGGCTGTGGATTATGTTGTTGTTTTTTAGAAGGTTTATTTTTGGCTGCATTGGGTCTTCATTGCTGCACGTGGGCTTTCTCTAGTTGTGGTGAGCGGGAGCTACTCTTCGTTGTGGTGCGCAGGCTTCTTATTGCGGAGGCTTCTCTTGTTGCGGAGCATGGGCTCTAGGCGCGTGGACTCAGTAGCTGTGGCTCGTGGGCTCTAGAGCACAGGCTTAGTAGTTGTGGCTCACGGGCTCAGTTGCTCCGCGGCATGTGGGGTCTTCCCGGACCAGGGCTCGAACCCGTGTCCCCTGCATTGGCAGGCCGATTCTTAACCACTGTGCCACCAGGGAAGTCCTATGTTATTGTTTCTAAAGGGTTTTTCATTACGTTCTAACAGGCCATTAAGTAACTTTGAATCATGTTGATCCTGTGGGAGCTTCATCTGGGGCTTTGGTAGGGTGGGTGTGTTGCATTTAGCTGTTAGTCCTGGGGCCTGCATGGTCCTCCCCCTTAAGGCAGAGGTTAGCAAACGTGGGGAAACTATGGCTTGCTGCCTTTTTTTGTACAGCCGCCAGGTAAGAACTGTCTTTGTATTTTCAAACAGTTATCTTTAGAAAGGTGCTCAAGTTTGCCTCTTAGCCCACAAAGCCTAAAATATTTACTGTCTGGCCCTTTATAGAAAAGTTTGCCAATCCCTGACCTGAGACACAGCCCTTCTAGGATTTCAGTGGGAAGCCTGAGGTGTTTGTCATATGCCTCTAATTTGGCAGGACTTCAACTCCATGCTCTTTCTTTTTTTTTTTTCTAATCTATCTTAATTTATTAATCCATTCACAACATGTTTATTTAACTCTATGCTCTTTCTACCCAGCAGCAGGGTGCTAAAATCTCTACTCAGATCTTAAATCTCCCAGCTGTTGCTTTCTGCTCATTTCCGTGGGTCTCAGGCTGTCCATGTACCATTCAAGACTCAGCCAAGGATTTGAGGAGGATTTGATAGAGATTTGGGGCTCCTGTATGGGATTTTTCTCTTTCACTTTCTAGGCTCTGTAGCATTCTCAAATTCTGTTTCCTTAGTCCAGTAAGACTCTTGCCCTTTGCTTGAACTCTCTTCCGCCACGCTCTGCCACAAACTGGGAAGTGGTGGGTTAATGCAGGACTCGCCTAGCTTGTTTCCCTTTTGAAGGGTTATGTGCCCCTCCACTTTAGGTCAGCTTTTGGTTACTCTCCAAACAATTGTTTTCATTATTTTGTCTAAAGTTTATAATTTTTAATCAGTGGGGTTAGTCCAATTAAAAGTTCTCTGCCATTACTGGAACCAGACTACACTGAAGTTTGCGGTTTAAAAGAGTTAATCCTCAACTATCAAACAAAGAAAAGATTCGCTATACAGAAATTATTCATTACTCAGAGGTTTCAAATTATTATTTTATTGTACGTAAATTAGCTACAAAACTATATTACCATCTGTTATACACAGTGTTAATAATGCCTTTGGGTCATATGCCCTATACCCTTTTGTTTGATTAGAGAGTATCCATTATCATAAATTCTTCCTTTCCAAGAAAAAATGAGAAAATCACCTTTCTGTGTTGATTGGTGATCTAAGCAAATGTTACAAATACCTCCCAAGTGATTTTCTCCATAAAGTAGTTTGTACTGAGAGAAAAGGAGGAGATACAAAGCCACATAGAGATTAGGGAATAAAAGAAGAGTAGAGCAGGGGATGGGGAGGTGGGATAGGCAATGGGGAGAGAAGTTTTTTTCTTCCTAATCCTTTAGGTAGAGGAACTTGAGAAATAATAGTCTTTGAGATTATGACTTAAGCCTTTCAGTGTTTTGATTTCCTGAGCTAGCCTGTCAGCTTCCGGGACAGACAACACTTAATTTAGTTAATGTAAGCTTATAATTATGACTATATCCCAACAGTTTGTCTGAGTCACTAGTTTTGAAATTATCTTCTGTGGTACTTCACTGTATAATTGCCTTTGTTTTGTGCTTTGTTTGGATTGCTTTAAACATTTCAAAAGTGTTTGATTTATCTAATCTGTTTCAGTAAAGACTTTTTAAAAACAGCAATTAAAGTATTTTTAAGATTGTGTCATGGCAGCTTTCTCCCTTGATATAACTGTTAGACTATTTAACAGAAAGCACTCGGGTTTTTATTAAATGTTTTATTATGGCCCAAAGGAAATTTTTTTTCCTCTTAGCTGGCCAGGCCAAAAAGTTGACATTAAAATATCTAATCACAGAAAAAGGAAAGTAAAGATTTTGTGATCATGTCAGTGGAATTTTTTTTCACTAACCTAATGTTTGTTTTTTTTTTTTCTGTGTAGTTTTTACAGCTTCATTCTCAGATATTTCTGCTCAGTTCAGATGAAAGTACAGTTAGTCTACTGAAGGACTGGTCTCTCCAGGCTGAGTCTGATGTACGAGGAAATGAGCCACAACTTTTGAAGACACTTACTTCAGACCCCCCGGGATTAATTGATAGACCCTCCTGTCCCCACTGGTTTGATATAAACGATTCCAGAGTCCAGCCAATCAAGGAAAAGGATATTGAACAGCAATTTCAGGGTAAAGAAAGTGCCTACATGTTGTTTTATCGGAAATCCCAGTTGCAGAGACCCCCTGAAGGTATGGAAAGATAAATGTCCCTATTTGTTTAAGTTGATCACTTTAAAAGATAAATATTGAATGTTATTTGAAAGTTTACCCTTTTAGAAGAAGGTTTACTCTTGAAACATTTTAAAATATTTTCAAGCTAACCATAAGAAATATACCAGAAGAAATTCAACATTCTGTCATTTTATAAAGATTATATATTTCTGGGTTTTTCCCCTGTAATAGTATGAGGCAATAGTTAGATTTTCAAAATTGCATTTTCTTGGACCACATCATGTTTTCTTGTTGTGTGGGCAGACATGATTGTCCTCTGCTCAGGCTTCTCTCTACAGTTTGGCCATGTGTTGTCTTTGAGTTGCAAGTGGCCTTGGTCTTATTTTCATGTGTTCTCTTTTATTTTCCTTTCTTTTTTCCTTTTCCTCAGGGTAATAAGTCTTTAAGCAATTGAAATATCTCTGAAGCCCTCTGTTGAATCTTCTAAGAGAGTTCATACCATGGTGGAGGTTAAACACTGAGACCCACAGTGATAAATTTTTGAATTGAAGCTACTAACGTGAATCAGTCTGTAAGACTTTATTTGATCACTTCCCAAAATTTATGCAAAAGTAAAAAATCCTAACTGGGAAGGCTCTGTAGATGGAGACGTATCTGTGATTAGAGATGAGGATACTGTCCCTAGAGAGTGAGCACAGTGATCATTTTTGTGAAGAATAAGAATAAAGCAGTTACCGATTTGCAGATGAATCAAAGGAAATTAACTCTCTGGATCTGAAACAATTACATAACTGTTCTGTTGACCAGAAGGGGCTTTGCTTTTTTCTGAGGGGAAAAAATATGGTAATCGTTCTGATAAAAATACTGGGGAGCTGAATTCACAGTTATAGAAATATATATCAATTTCTTCAGATGACGTATTGTCCTTTTCACTGAATTGAACTTTAGTGTGTATATGATTGGAATATGTACTAAGTGACAATTTTCCAGTTAGCTTAAGATTCAAATAAAGGTCTAACCAAAATCTTGATGGACTTTTTGGGGGGATGAATGGATGGAACTTGGCAAAACGATTCTAAAATTTACCTAGGAAGATAAATTAATGAAAATTGAAGAAGGAACTACTCAAGGAAAATTTACTGTATCACTATAAACATATTTATAGTGCTGTAGCAATTAAGACAGTGTAGTGCTAGTGCAAAGAGGTGGACAGATCACTGAGCAGTAAGCCCAGAAGTTGATCTAAGTATTTTTAAGATTTTAATCCATGAAAAGGTAGCTTTTCAGATAAATAGGGGAAAAATGAATTAATAAATACAACTGAGAAGTTGGTTAGTTGCTAATCACTTGAATTAGCAGTTAGTACAATCAAGTGATTATATTTATCACTTGCATGAAATTATAGTTCCTTTAATGTTTATGTAAAAAAGGAGCCTTAAAATGTATAAAATATAAATATTTTTCTGATCTTAAGGTAGAGAAGACCTTTCTAAGCATAAAAGCAATGAAAAAAAAATTGAGGAAGAGTGATGTAAACCTTATTACGTAATACCAAAAGGCAAAAGACAAGCTAGTGGAAAACAGCAAAATATATGACAAATTTATTTCCCCTATCTATAGAGCGCTCTTACATTTATTCCATTGTGCTCGGTAGTAAATTGGGAAAAAGATATAAATAACTAATGTACAAAAGAAGAAATAAGAACAACCAATAAACTGCAAAAAAAAAATATTCCATCTGGCCCGTAACCAAAAAACATGAATCATAAAAGCAATGAACGACAACCTTTTTCCTACCAAGTCAAATATTTCTATTAACCTAGTTCTCAACAGTTGGCACTACCTCTATATTTGGTATGTATATAAAGTAATACAACCAATTTGGTTGTATGTACTTAAAAACCTTAAACCAATAATTGTACTTCCACAAATTTGTCTTGAAATAATCAGGACTGTGTATACCTATTTATGTTCAAAGATGTTTGCTACCCCCGTTATTTTATAGTAATGACTAACAGAAGATCACCTAAATGTCTACCAGAAAAGGTTTGGTTAGATTAATTATGCTATTTATAGAATGGGCTACTATGCAATCATTTAAAGATTTGGAAAAATATTCACAACATATGAAATGAGAAAGCAACTTACATGTTTGTTGACTATACTCCCAGTTGCTTTAAATAAGCGTGGTGGTGTGTGTGTGTGTGTGAGTGTATAGACACATTGTGTAAAATAGAAAAAAGACCAGAAGTATATAGATCACATTTTAGCAGTATTCCCTAGGAGTGGGATTATAGATAATATTTATTTATTTTACATTAAAAAAAATCATTTCCAGAACTTTCACAGTGACCAATTATTAACATTTGTTATCAAGAAGAAAACAGCAGGTGTTCTTTTTAAAAAGTATATTTAAAAAGAGTTGAAGAAATGGAATTCTCTAGCTTGGCTTAAAGAACTGTTTACCTTTCATATGTTTTAATGTTTTCAATTTGCAGATGGGAAAACTGAGATCCAGAGAAAATTCATGTTCACACAGGCAGTAGAAGCTTTCCTAGCTCCCAGCGCGGTCCTTTCTAGTTTTCTGTGCTACCTCTTCAGCAACCAGTTTTTATGTAGTCAGCACAAGTTAATGGAAAATTTTGTTCACAGCTCGAGCTAACCCAAGATACAGGGTTCCATGTCATTTGCTGAATGAAATGGATGCAGCCAACATCGAACTACACATAAAAAGGTAATTTTAAATTACTTTTAGAGTTTGAATAGTTTTTCTGGAGAACGAGGATCTAATTTAGGTCTTAAGTATTCAGTAATGAAAATTAAAGCAGAAAAAAAGTCAACTGTTTAATGCCCGTGTCTTTTTATTAGCTGCTGAATGTTTATACTGAGAGTATCTTTTACTTTGAAATTACCCAGTGAGAGTGAATGAAATATTGACACTTAAATGGCCATCGCTAAGTAGAGATTGAAGCCTAAGAAAACTAGAGAAATCTGTGAGCACGTAGTTGTGCTGAATGAATTGTGTCCTGGCCTGTCAGGTTATTCCCTCGGCACAGGCAGAGCCCATTGTGAAAATTCCCCCTCATGTGTAAATGGTTTGTGAAGAACTGGCCTGTAGTGACAGCAGAGCAGCGGTGGGCAAAGGGGAGGAAATGTGGAGTCTACAGACTGTTTGGCTTAATGTCAGTCTTGGGCAAAACCCTACAATGGATTACTAAAGGGACAGTTTGTGAGAATTTGATGATCTGAACATTCTCTTTTGAGGTCTAACCTTGGACCATGAAGAACTGGTTCTTTATTTGCTCTCTGGGTTGGTGGGGTACTGGGTTAGGGAAATGGATGTTCCCATGGTCTCCTTGTGGACC
The DNA here is from genome assembly GCF_965194825.1 of Balaenoptera physalus. Lineage (NCBI taxonomy): Eukaryota > Metazoa > Chordata > Mammalia > Artiodactyla > Balaenopteridae > Balaenoptera > Balaenoptera physalus. The sequence goes on along the minus strand of NC_138885.1, from coordinate 132,284,574 downwards.
TGAGGGGCTGACTACATAGCAGGGCTATGTTCAACATTTTTATCATTGATTTGAAGCTGAGAAAAAAAAATAGGTAGATTGAATGGCAGATTAAGATCAGAGGAGATCTCAACAAAAATCAAGACACTAAAAATATAAAAATTTAACAGAGTAATATATCTTAAGTGCGAAAAATAACCAACTTGCATGAGTGGTGTGGATTAGCAGTTGGTATTAAAAACAAAAACAACCTATGGGGTTTTAGTCAGCGAGCACTAAGCTTTTTAATGTGGTCATCGAAAAGCTAATGCTGTCTTTGACCACATTCACAGAATTGTGCCTGAGGTACCTGAATGGTGGCTATAGCTTCATCCAGCTCTCCGTTGGTGGGGCTGCCTGGAGTGTTTTTGGTGCTGTGCTTCACAGCAGCTGAATGGGTTCAGGAAAGTGTAGCAAGCGCCCGGCTGCTGCTGAGGCCATTTGACTTGGGGAGAGCAGACTCCAGGGATCATGAGGCTGACTTCACATAGTTTATGGGAGAGTCTGTGGGGTCTGGTTGAAGCAAGGAGAAAATAGAAGTTGTAAATCTAGCGCTTACCACAGTTACAGGAACGTGTTTCCAGCATTTTGTTCATAATTATAATCTCAGTATTGGACGAGTTCAAGTGTCAGTATTTGTTCAGAGTAACATTGCACAGTGTACATTAAAACCATCTTCCTTGGAATTCACGGTGGCAGAGCTATTAATTGAGAAACTAAAATGAGTCATTTTGGAGCATGGAAGAAAATGATGTTAATTATAATTACTTAGGTGGAGTGGAGAACTTTATATTGTAAATCAAATATTTTTGGTTTGAGATGAAACAGTATCTGTTGTAAAAACATGGCATTTATGTATTTTTTATGCCTCTTTAAAGGGCAGAATGTGATTCTACAAACAATAATTTTGAATTGCATCTCCACCTCGGCCCTCATTATCATTTCTTCAATGGGGCTCTGCACCCAGTAGTCTCTCAAACAGAAAGCATGTGGGATTTGACCTTTGATAAAAGAAAAACTTTAGGAGATCTTCGACAATCAATATTTCAGGTAATTTAGCCTCACTTACTCTTAATAGACATTAAGGTCTGTCTTAAGCTGGATTCTCCTTTTCAAACTTCTGTTTGAGATACAGCTATTTATTTTTCACAGCTGCTTAGGAAAATCCTACATCTACCACTTCCATAGAGGGATGGTCCAAATGTTCTCCCCTCACTTGTAAGTCTCTTAGAGAGGCTTTTCTGCACAATCAGGACTCACTGAGTCCTGCCAGCAGGTTTTCAGGGGAGAATCAAGCCTGGTATATTTAATCTGGGGGAGAGAAAGAGTATAAGGTTGTCTCTTTTGGGGAAAATAAATGAAAGAGAATTGTTTTTTTAAAGGAGTAAAAAGATAGATAATTATGTTGCCTAAAACCAAGAGCTACTAAACAAATAAAAGCAACTAACTTTTCTACCTTTCAGTATAGAATAACATTTATTAATAAGATTCCTAAGTGAAGGAAAATGTCTACTGGTCTATAGTAAAAGCAAACATCATTGTAATCATTGTCTCTAAATAATTTATCCAGTCGTGTTTTAACGACGACAGCAGTGCTCTTTATTTTACTTACAATGTTTTCATATAAATTCTATCGTTTAATTCTTTAACCTCATGAGGGCAAGATAACCCCATTTTAAAGATGAGGAAATTGTGATATAAAGAGATCTAATGGCTTGCCCAGGGTCAGACATCTAGTTAGCAGTAGAACTAGGACTCCAGCCCTGGTCTCCCTACTCTTTCTTTCCTCTTAATTATACTTCACACTACTTCCTGATAGAGGAAAAGGGAAATAGAAAATGTAAGCTTTTTTGCCCCCCAGAATTAAGTGAATTTTCTGAAAAACTGTATCATTTACCAAAATTATTAGCTTTCTTTTGATTTTCCTCTTGCACAAAGAAAAGCAGACTAATTTCTTCTTTAACTTTAGTTGATTTGAATATTTAAATGTTGGATCAGGATCAGGATTTCTAAAATTATCTAATACTTCAGAACTTTTCCACTAAAAGTTTATTTCTGAGCCAATCCTGGCAGTGATGATATAGGTGGACTTGGGGATTTGACCCTGCCTAGGGTAACGTTTCAAGTGGAAAAGACCTTGGTCACCTTTATAAGGTTTAGATTTCACGCCAGTCTGCTTTTTTTTTTTTTTTTTTTTAATTTATTTATTTAGTTATTTTTGGCTGTGTTGGGTCTTCGTTTCTGTGCGAGGGCTTTCTCTAGTTGTGGCAAGCGGGGGCCACTCTTCATCGCGGTGCGCGGGCCTCTCACTGTCGCGGCCTCTCTTGTTGCGGAGCACAGGCTCCAGACGCGCAGACTCAGTAGTTGTGGCTCACGGGCCTAGATGCTGCGCGGCATGTGGGATCTTCCCAGACCAGGACTCGAACCCATGTCCCCTGCATTGGCAGGCAGATTCTCAACCACTGTGCCACCAGGGAAGCCCCAGTCTGCTTTTTGATGGTTTAAGTGCACATCTCTAGTATCTTAGAATTAAGCCACTGGCAAGAGGCTGAGAGACTGACAGTTAAGTAATCATGTGTAAGTATGAAATTTCTTTTTAAGAGAACTGTCTTGTGATTGTGGAGAGGGACTAAATAGGACTGACCTTTATGGGTGACATTGTTTTGGTGAGGTTACCACAGTCCCCAGAGTCTTGGAGCTAGAAACTTAAAAAACAAATCCCTGGTAATCTGTTAAATAAACTGCTAATGCTACTTTTTAAATTTACAGTGGGAGACATTCCTTTTGAGAAACAAGAGTATTCATGTGTGCTGCTTTTCCCTGAATAGTGCTGATTAAACACATAATTTTTGCTCTTTTGGACCAGGATTCCTGGGCTGGCACACTGATCATTTTGCCTGCTGATAAAAGTGACCTTCCCATAAATTAAGTAGAAATGGTTGTTGTTTAGATGGTCATTGTGCTCTTTGTGTATGTCAAGGTTCTTCAGTCACTAATGGATGTGAGATGAACCATCTTTGGATTTGACTGATTTAACATTGAAAGACGTCCACTTTCCTCATTTTGGGTGCTGGGTGGGGACTGTCGTATTCATTTGCTTGTTCCCTGTATCAGCTACATAAGTAAATTGGCACAGTGCTCTTCTTACTTAACCTGGAAAAGTGATCTATATGTGATTTTTCATTGTTCTCTTTTCTTTCATTCATATTCTGCAGCTGTTAGAATTTTGGGAAGGAGATATGGTTCTTAGTGTTGCAAAGTTTGTACCAGCAGGACTTCATGTTTACCAGACACTTGATGGTAAGAGAAATATTAAAACACAGCAACTTACTGTGTATATGTACATTTTGTGGCGCTCATCTGTGACTTTCTGCCCTTGGCCAGTCTTTCCCTACATACTACTTTTCTTAGCTGTGCAGGTTCTCATCATATTGGTTTTAACAAATAATATATTTAGTTTTTTATATTTAATAAAACAATTTATTTAGTTTATAATGTATCCAATATATGTAATGTGTGAAATTTTGCTAACATGGAAATGTTTTATGTTTTCTGAAATTAAGGCTACTTCTCTACCTAAACAAATTTTTTCTTAAAGGCTTTGGAAATTTTTTTATATTACCACAAACTTCTGAGCAAAATGATTTGAAACCATTTAAATCTTGTTTAATATGGCTTGTGTTTTTAATCCAATCTCAGCTTCAGACTTTGTAGCAAAACAAAAGTACTTCGGGAGCTTAAAAGTACTTCCTTTAAATAACAACAGAACAGTAATAGCAGTAGCAGCAGTAACATTTATCTTGGACTTCATGGTGCCAAATACCGAGATAAGTGTTTTGTGTAAATTATCTCATTTGATTTTCACAAAATTTTTTTATCCCCATTTCATAAATGAGGAAACTGAAGCATAGAGGCTTGAAGTCCACAAGGTCATACAGCTCATTAGTGGGTGAGTGAGGACTGTTTGATGTGTAAGCCTTCCCCATGTTCAGTGTCAAGTACAGTTGACCTTTATATTAACTTTTTTTTTTCCTGCTTTCATGCCCACAAATCTTATGGGGGAAATGCTTACATAAAATGAAAATGGAGAAAAAAAAAGGCTAAAGAGCGTGATGGAAGGAATAAAGATAAAAATAATATAAAATAATATCAATATAACAATCATAATTACTCCCTTTTTCTTAGTTTTCCTCAATGAGAATGCTTTTTTTCAAACAAATGTTTGTGTCTTGGCTGTTGCTATAGTTAAATTTTTTTTTGATGATCATGAGAATGGTTTCACTGATAATCTCATCTTCCTAGGAGATCACCTGACACTGTGTGAAAGTGAAATTGCTGATGGGGAAGACATCTTTGTATGGAATGGGGTGGAGGTAAGTAAGTGTTGAAGAAATGTTCACGAGAGTTTTGGATATTTTTTAAGTTATTGTGATAAAATTTTATTCAGCATATGTGATGGCACTTACATATTAGAAAACTGCTGAAATATCCAATAAATTTTAAGTACAATCAGTGTTGGTTATATGTTCAAGAGATAGTTGTAGAACACCTCCATGGTGCCAGGCTGTGTGTCAGAAGCTAGACGCAAAGGTAAATAATCAGTCTGTATCCTTCAGGCACGTAGTGTGGGTCACTGCACTAAGATAAGTGAGCAGGAGGGTCTGTACACACTCTTGATGAGGTCTCAGAAGGGAGCGGTTCGTTACACTGGTAGGGCTGGAGGTGACTTAAGGGAGCACAGTGAAGAAAGCAGTGAGGAGCGTCTCACCCACTCAATGGGCTGTCCTTGGTCCACCTCATAAATTTACCACTGCTGAGGACTCACATGTCTGTCTCCACTTCAGATTTCTCTCCTAAGAAGTAAAAGATGGCTAAGAAAAAGTTTCAAAAATCTAAAGCTGTTCTTCTGATACTTAAAAGACATTTGTGAAAACTTTATTTCACTTGAAAAGAAAAAAAATGGGAATTGTTCTACAAGAGTCTTTTACTACATTACTGTGTTGACTTAATTTTGGCAAATATGAACTATACTAATGGTTGACGTGATATTGTTGTAGGTTGGCGGAATCCAGATTCCAGCTGGTAGTGACTGTGAACCTCTGCTTTTAAACGTTCTTCATCCGGCAACAAGCAATGAAGAAGAGGAGTGTCAGCGGTTGATAGACTCTCCACATGTCTTTCCATCTAATGCAGAAATAGGTAGTGTATTCACAGCCTTTGCAATCCCAGACGGAGTCATCTTAGTCAACAAGACTGAGTCTGTAGGTGAAGAGAGCTGGACCACCGTTCCCAAGGAAGACTTGAAGAAGACATTCAGAGAACAAGGTCTCAGAAACGGAAGCTCGATTTTAATTCAGGATTCTAATGACGGTAACAGGTAACATGCTAAGAAGAGAACTCTTTTTGAACTGATTTTAGTTACAGTGCTATGTCTTAGAACTCTAAAGCTTTATGTTAATAATGATGAGAGTTAAATGTTTCTCTTTATTTCTAGACATTGTGTTCTATATATTGTAAATAGGAATGTTTGTGGTTAGGCAACCTGGAGAAAAATGATATTGTAATGTGATTTTTTTTTTTTTTGGTAAATGTGGTAACTGAATAATATAGGTATAGGCTAGATACAGTGTAGATTAGTTGGCAGTAAAGCAGAATCTTATCAAATAATTCTGATTAGCACTCATTATAAGATGGAGGGCACATTCTCACAGAGAAAGTTCCTAAAATTTTTCATGAGGAAGGTATTATCACAGCTAAATTTGTCTGTCTTGTCACAAGAATCTCAGAAGGCAATTCAGTTTTTTGTTATAATCCTTTTTATGATGCTTGAGATCCTCCCAGCTGCCCAGGTGAGGCAGTTGCTTGGGGAGTTGCAGCCTTGGTTCCTGTAAGTCACACGCGAAGCTCAGGAGTGCTTCCTCCTCATTTGTGTTACCCGTGTCTGTGCCAGTACATCTCTGTGGCCAGCATTACCATACCCTGTAACTCCCCCGATTTCCATACATTGAAGACTTCAGCTTACGACCAGTGAATCCGTTCCCTGCTGTATCAGTGCTATGACTATACTTAGATTACAGAGGCTCTGTATTATTGTTTATTAGTGGCTGTGACATAGAGAAGCAGAGCACTTGGGAAGTGTGTTTATTTTGTATTACAGTTATCACTCTGTTTTCGACAAGTGTTTTCCAGACATTTATTTCCCTACCTTGTTTATTTAATTTAAAAGTTTATCATATATTTCTTTTTAGAAAGTAATATACATTCATTAGGACTTGGGAAATGTAGAGGTGAAGACAGGAGACCCAAAACAGCATCCCCATACCACTCATGCAGTGTTTGTCACTGTTAGCTTTCTGAGCTCGAATAATTGGGTTTTTGTTTTGAAAGGTTTTTTTCTTATTAATTTATTATTATTTTTTATATATATGTTTTTTGGCTGCGTTGGGTCTTTGTTGCTGTGTGCGGGCTTCCTCTAGTCGGGGCGAGCGGGGGCTACTCTTCATTGCGGTGCACGGGCTTCTCATTGTGGTGGCTTCTCTTGTTGTGGAGAACGGGCTCTAGGTGCGCGGGCTTCAGTAGTTGTGGCTCTCAAGCTCTAGAGTGCAGGCTCAGTATTTGTGGCGCACGGGCTTATTAGTTCCTCCGCGGCATGTGGGATCTTCCCGGACCAGGGCTTGAACCCATGTCCCCTGCATTGGCAGGCGGATTCTCAACCACTGTGCCACCAGGGAAGTCCGGCTTTTTTCTTTTTAAACATAATAGTGATGATTTTGTAGGTAAATAGTTACATCCTGCTTTCCCCTCATGTTTGAAGGCTCTTCATAAACCTCATTTCATGGCTGCATAATAACCTGTGTTGATGTTATAGGTTACCTGACTGCTCCTGTGTGAGGAGTGGGTAGGGACAAGGCCTTGAGGGCCAGCTGCCTGGCTTTGTTTCCAGCTTTATCACTTACTAGTAGTATGACCGTGGGCAAGTTACATCATCTCTCTGCTCAATTTCTTCTTCTGTAAAATGAGCATAGTAATTAGTACCAGCTTCATACAGTTGTAAGGATTGAAAGAGTTAAGAGCTGACAGGTGTTTACACATAGTAAGTGCTAAATAGTTTAGCTAGCATCCTTGTTATCGTCCAGTTCTTCATTATTTTAAGGTGGTCTTCAGGGAACGTCTTTGTGCTTAAAACTTTGCTCTATTTAAGATTGCTAACTCAACGTAGAGTGCCAGAGTGGAATAACTGAAATGAAGAGTAGAATTGTGTTTTAGGGCTCTGCTGCGCACTCCCAGAGAGGACTTCGCTCAGTGCCTCTGTGTGAATTAGTAAGAAGTCGCTCCTTCCTCAAGAACCTTTACTGTTATCTGTAGGGAAATCTTGTTAGAACAAGACACTCCACTGCCATCTGCTATCATAAAATTTTTTAAAACCTCTATAATAAAAATACAAACATACAGTGTATATGATGTGAATGATATCCATTAGATGTGGTGCTTTTATTCTGCGTCAGTCTGCACGGCTGTGCATGCTGTCCTGCTGTTAAGCTACTAAAGTCTATGGGTGGGCTTCTGGTGTAGGTACTCTTTTAAAGCTCCCCTAGTGATTGCAGCGTGCAGGTGGACGTTAACAACTGATTGTTCAATTACAACAGTTCCCTTTGAAAAATGTGGCAACAAATTATTTGTATAAATCAAAGAATATTTGGAATCATGAATATAGACTCTGTGGAATACTGTCTTAACACTACCCTAAAAAGATAGTGAACTTTCAAAAACCCAACTCAGTAGAACTTGGTCACCTTTAATTAGTCACATTGAGTGACACATGCAGAATTTTGGAAGCGGTGCCTAAAGAAAAGCTTGAATTTTCCAATCCTCTCTGATCCATAAAAGGGCTGTGTAAAGACACATTTTTTAAATGTCTTTTTACCTACAGTTTGTTGACCAAACAAGGGAAATGGATCACCAGTGTGAATGAGATTGACTGGCTCCAAGTTAAAAATTTATGCCAATTAGACTCTGAAGAAGAGCAAGTTAAAATATCAGCAACTCTTAACACAGTGAGTAGAATATTAAGTGTGGTTGACAGTTTTTAGTTAATACAATTTTATTTAGAAAGCAATACCTTAATCTTTCAGAACAGTTGTCTCAGTAAACTTCTAAATCTTAAGAAATCACCTTTTTATTTGTAACATTTGATTATTGCTTATTTACCTTTGTTAGCCCTTGGCATATTTCAAGCAAATATATGCCTTTTTTTGCCTCCAAAGCCTAGAATTAGAATGTGGGAGTTACCTTTTTAATTAGTTCATGGAATCTTCTGACTTTGATAACTGTGAAATGCTATTTTCAAGAGTCTTTTCTATATTTTTAAAACAAGGTATATATGTTTTGGTTTTGTGTTCTTTGGTGTTTGGGTTTTTTAAAGTTTATCTTAAATTGCTCTACAGTATACTCTGTGCTCTGTATAAAGCCAGTTGCTCTTCAAAGGGATTTTTTTCAGTTTTCCGTTTAAGACTATTATACTGGTTTCCTTAAACATTATTTCAGGAAACATCTTTTTATATTTATGTAGTCTCCATTTATTAAGTTTTTCTGTAACTTTATTTTAAAAACTTAGAATGTTTTCTTTTATATAAAATTATAGTTTCTTAAGGTTTGTTTGCACATTAGTGGGAACAGTATAAGGTCAATGCCCCAAAGCTCAGGAGACCTACCGCCCTGACCCCGAATGGGAGGCTGGTGCAGTCCTTGATTACTGCAGGCTCTGTTCCTTCTTGGCACAGTGGGGGGCACAGCGGGGGGGACACCAGTGGGGAAGTAGAGTCAATGATCTCTGTCGTCAGCTTTACCCCTAAATTTCCACGATTTTATGCCCTAGAGGCAATTAGCCTAAATTTTAAAAAGAAAAGGAAACACAATCTAAAATAATTTAAGTAGAAATTTTAAATAGTACCCTTGGATTAGTACATTTTTATATTATTAATGCTTGTTAATTATTAGTACAGTTTTATATTATATTATTAATGAAGATGTGGGGTCTTCCCAGACCAGGGATCAAACCCAGGTCCCCTGCACTGGCCCTGAATTCATCATTCTTAACATAAAGAAACCTATAGTTTCTTTTATTTGCTATCATCAGAAAGCTTAACTGTTTGTCAACTTTTGCCTTTCGCTACTATTATGTCTTTAGTTTTCTAAAGTTTTCTGTAGGCGGCCTTTCCATTCCAATTATTATCAATTTGGTGAAAACTTAACCAAGATCTAAGTTTTTGCCTTTGACTCTGTAGAAGAGAGAAAAGAATTTCAGGGATGGAAAAAAATTTTTTTCAAGTAGGCAAAAACTGCTAAATGTAAGGTAGTTAATAAGTCAACCTGTATATGCACACACTGACAGTCTTCATTTTCTTCTCCTCCCATTGTTTTTAACTTATACACAGTCATTAGTTTATTTCTCTATTTTAGGTGGTGTTTGATATTCGAATTAAAGCCATAAAGGAATTAAAATTAATGAAGGAACTAGGTAATCATTTATGTTTGCTTTTGGTTTTTTGGTTTAATTTAGTTTTGTTTTGATTTTTAATTGAAAAAAAATATGGGAGAGTTCAAAAAAATAATTTAGGGAAAACTCACGTATCTACCACCCAAAATGGACAAATGTTAACATCTTGCCATGTGTTTGTTTTCGCCTCAAACATTACAAATAAAGTCCTCTATGTTCTCCTGAGACCTATCCTCCCTCCCCAGATGCAACCAGTATATCTGATTTGGGTGTGTATCTAGTTCGTGCATTCACATTGTACTATATATATTATACCTCTCTCTATATATGTATGTGTGTATATTGTATTTTTACATTTATGTAAATTCTATCTTAATGAATATAACATTCCACAAACACACTGTTGACTCGGCATTAAGTTTTCTTTTACAGCTTTATTGAGGTATAATTTACATATCATAAAACATCCATTTTAAGCATAATTCAGTGATTATTAGTAAATGTATAAGGTCGTACAACCATCACAGCAATCCAGTTTTAGAACAGTTCCATCACTCCAAAAAGATCTCTTGTTCCCATTTACATACCAAGCCCCTGACAGCCATTCATCTACTTTCTGTTTCTTTTGACTTGCTTTTCTGGTCATTTCATGTAAATGAAAGCATGTAATGTGTAGTCTTTTGTGTCTGGCTTCTTTCGCTCAGTGTATCATTTTTGAGATTCATCCATGATTTAGCATGTTCCAGTAGTTTGTTCCTTTTTATTGCTGACTGGATAAAAAGGAATATGTTGTACGGATTGTATGGATATATCACATTTTGTTGGTTCATTACCAGTTGATGGACATTTGGATTGTTTCCACTTTGGGGCTTTTATGACTGATTCTGCTGTAAACATTATGTCTTTGTATAGACCTGTGTTTTCAATTCTCCTGGGTGGATGTACAGAATTGGAACTGCTGGGTCATATGGCAAAGTTATGTTTAACTTTATAAGAAACTGCCGTACTATTTTCCAAAGTGGCTGAATCATTTACGTACCCACTGGCAGTGCATCAGGGTTGCAGTTTCTTCACAGCCTTGCCGATATTTATAATTGTCTTTTTTTTTTAATTTTATTTATTTATTTTTGGCTGTGTTGGGTCTTCGTTGCTGCGCACAGCCTTTCTCTAGTTGTGGCGAGCGCGAGCTTCTCATTGCAGTGGCTTCTCTTGTTGCGGAGCACGGGCTCTAGGCACACGGGCTTCAGTAGTTGTGGCACATGGGCTCAGTAGTTGTTACTCACAGGCTCTAGAGCGCAGGCTCAGTAGTTGTGGTGCACGGGCTTAGTTGCTCCACGGCACGTGGGATCTTCCCAGACCAGGACTTGAACCCGTGTCCCATGCATTGGCAGGTGGATTCTTAACCACTGTGCCACCAGGGAAGTCCTATAATTGTCTTTTTGATTGTAGCCATTTTAGTGAACATGAGTTGGCATCTCCTGTGTTTAACTGCATTTTCCTGATGCAGTGATGGTGAGCACTATTGATGTGCTTATCATCTACTTGTATACTCTGAGGATCCTATTAAAACTACTAGAATTAATAAGTGAGTTTAACAAGAACTCAAAATCAATATATAAAAATCCATATATGTTTACTAGCAACAAAAAAATGCAAAATTAAATTAAGAAAACATTTATAATAGCATAAACTATCATGAAATACTTGGGGGTAGATTTAACAAGATATGTGCAAGACCTGTACACTGGAAACTAGAAAACATTGCCATGAAAAATAAAAGGAGACCCAAATAAATTAAATGATGTACCATATTCTTGGATCAGAAGACACAGTACTGTTTGGTAATTTCAATCATTGTTGCTTTTGTTGTGGTCATCCATTTACAATGCTTGGTGTCAGTCTATTTATCTCTTGTAAAAATAAAATACAGTGTGTGTGTGTGAAAAAAATGTAAACAATGCTTGATAGGATAATGAGATTAGAGATGGTCTTTTAAATTTTTCATTGTTATGCTAATACAACACCTTTATAAAACCTAAAAATCTTGAAACAAACAAAAAAAATAAAAAAAATAAAAAAAGAAGACAGTACTATTAAGAGGCTGATTCTCTCAAAATTTATTTGTACATTCAGTGCATTCTCACTCAAAATTCTGGCAGGTTTTTTTTTTTTTTTTTTTTTTGGTAGAAATTGACAAGCTGATTCTTAAATTTATGTGGAAATGCAAAGAACCTAAAGTATCTGTAACAATTTTAGAGGAAATAAAGAACAAAGTTGGAAGAGTTACACCATCTGATTTCAAGACTTACTCTGAAACTATAGAAATCAAGACAGTGTGTGTAGTCATGAGGGTAGACACATGGAGCAGAGTTCAGCACGTGTGGCCTACAACCTGCTTCTGCACAGCCAGTGAGCTTAGAATAGTTTTTACATTTTTTAAGGGCTCTTTTAAGAAGAAGAATGTGCAACAGAGATCATATGTGGAAATGTTCCAAAGTATTTACAACAGAACTACATCGAAAAGCCAGAAATAGATGCAAACATATTTAGTCAGTTGACTTTCAACAGAAGTGCCAAGGTATTTCCATGGGGAAAGATACTATTTCAGCATACAGTGCTGGACCAATTGGATATCAATAGATGCAAAAATGAACCTCCACCTTTGCCTTACATCATGTAAAAAATGAACTCAAAATGGATCATAGGACTTGCCTGGTGGCCCAGTGGTTAAGAATCCACCTGCCAATGCAGGAGACACGGGTTCAACCCCTGGTCCGGGAAGATCCCACATGCCGCGGAGCAACTAAGCCCATGGGCCACAACTACTAAGTCTGCGCTCTAGAGCCCGTGCTCCACAACAAGAGAAGCCACTGCAATGAGAAGCCCGTGTACTGCAACAAAGAGTAGCCCCTGCTTGCCTCAACTAGGGAAGGCCCGTGCGAAGCAACGAAGACCCAACACAGCCAAAAATAAATAAATATTTTTTTAAAAAAATGGATCATAGACTTAAATGTTAAAACCTAAAACTATAAAACTTCTGGGAGAAAACATAGAAAATCTCTGTTACTTTTACCATAAGGAAGAGATTTTTTTAAAGATAGGACTTAGTACAAACCATGAAGGGAAAAGCAAATTGGACTACTACAAAATTTAAAAGGCATTTGAAAAGGCAGGCCACAAACTGAGAGAAAAAATTTATAAAACATGTATTTGACAATAGACTTGCATCCGGGATATATAAAAAATACTTATAACCTAATCAGAAGACAACCCAAATTGGGAAGCCACTTTACAAAAGAAAATCTACCTGTGAACTCCCAATAAGCACAGGAGAAGATGCTCAGTATCATTAGCCAACAAACTAAAACTGTAATGACGCATCACTGCACGCTTAGTAGAATGATTAAAATTTTAAATGCTGACAAAACTAAGTGATATCAAAGATGTGGAGCAACTGGGACTGCCGTGTATTGCTGGTGGGAGTGTAAAATGATACAGTCACTTTGGTAAGGAGTTAGCTTATTTCCTGTGAATTTAAACATTCACTTATCAATTCTCCTGGATTTTTATCCAAGAAAAATTAAAACATGTATGCTTACAAATACTGTATGTAAATGTTCATAACCAAAAATGGGAAACAATCCAAATGTCAGTGAGCAGGTGAACAAATTGTGGTGTATCCATACAATGGGATACTATTCATCAATAAATGAAGTAAACTACCACCCCATGCAAAACATGGGTGAATCTCAAAGACATCATGCCAAGCAAAAGAAGCTAGTCACAAAAGAGTAATACTCTTAGGATTCCACTTATCCATGTGAAATTGTCAAAAAAGAAAACCTAAGCTGTAGTTACAGAGGCAGATCAGAATTAGGGGATGGGGGATTGACGACGGAGTGGCATGAGGGAATTGGGGGGGTGATGCAAATTATATCTCAATTTGCTGGTGGTTACTGAGTGTTTTCATCGACCTCTTTTAAACTGTGCGCTTAAACTGGATGTATTTTATTATAAGTAAATTATACCTCAATAAAGTTACTTAAGAATATATGGTTTATTAAAATGAATAGTTTGTTGTCTTCCCATGTCACAGATCTCCTTTCTTCCACTCCTTCTTCCCTCCGAACTATTGTTTACATAGCAAGTGATCTTCTTAAACGTAGGTGAATCAGATCATGTCACCCTCTGCTCAAAGCCCTGTTGTGCTCTTTGTACTTTGTAGTGGATTGCCTGTGGGCTCCTAGCCTACGGGGACCTGCTTCGTCTGACCACTGCCTAACTTGCAGTCCACTCATCTGCTTATTCACAGCACACTTCCCATGCTGACTTTGTGGAGTTTCTGGTCACAGGCTCTCTTCCACCCCCGAGACTTCTTTTTTATTTTTTAAAGCAGAGGGAGGTTTTTTGTTTTTTTGTTTTTACATATTTATTTTTGGCTGTGTTGGGTCTTTGTTTCTGCACGTGGGCTTTCTCTAGTTGTGGAGAGTGGGGGCTGCCCTTCACTGTGGTGTCTTCTCTTGTTACGGAGCTCGGGCTCTAGGCGCACAGGCTTCAGTAGTTGTGGCTCCCGGGCTCTAGAGCGCAGGCTCCGTAGCTGTGGCGCACGGGCTTAGTTCCTCCGCAGCATGTGGGATCTTTCCGGACCAGGGATCAAACCCATGTCCCCCACATCGGCAGGTGGATTCTTAACCACTGCACCACCAGGGAAGCCCCCCTGAGACTTCTTAGTCCTGTAATCTTTTTGAACTCTGTTCCCTTTACTCTTCATCCGCTAACTTCAGTCACTCATTTGGTCTCAGCTGAAATGTTATTTCCGTCATCCCCGGCTACACAATCTCAGTTAATCTGTCTGTCATACTCTAACGCCCTGTCCTTCCCTTCGTAGCACTTACACTGTAACTCCCTGTGTTTTGTGTTGTGAATGTCCACCTCCCCCATCAGATGAGGCTCTTTGCGGGCACAGTCCATGGCGGTTTTTCTTATTGTCGGCTTCTAGGACAGTGTCTGGCACATAGAAGACACAAGGCGTTTGTTGAATGAAAGTGAAACTTTTTTTAAAAAACAATATTTTAAGTTAGCATTTTTTAAATTGAAGGACTCTTTTACATAAGCTGTTTCAGTTGTCAGGGCGTTTGTATTAGAATTCTATGCTGGCTTCACATTACTGTAGTATAAGGGCTAGAACTCAGGAGTCTCAAAGAGATTCTGTTCTGTTCAGATAAAGTTAGAACTTCTGAGGCCCATGGCATTCATTCCTGCCCTCTCAGAAGCCTCCACCCCTTTGAATTCCCCCACTTCATATGCAACTTGGTAAGAATTCTGTTTGGAATTAAAACCTAATATACTTCTTCCCACAAAGCAGGAGTCTTTGCATCCTCAAGAACAGGGCATACTGGCCCTAATCCATTTACTAACTAAGCATAAGAATCACCTAACTTATTTCAAATCTAGGCAGTCTCTGCGCAGTTCTGATACACATGAATTTCAGTTACCACCGTTCATCTGTTACCCAGCAGCATGGTTCAAATTTCAGCTGCCACCAGATATTAACTGAGTAATTGCATAAAGTACAAACTTTGCTACTAGCTCTTTAGTCTACAGATCACTGTGAAATAACATGTACATCATGATCAATGACCAGTTACTTCACTCTTTAAAGCCTATCAGTAATTGGTCAGTGCATAGCTGCTATTAATTTCACCACATAGACAACAAAATGTGTGGTTTATTGCCTCCTTTTCTCCCAGTGGTAAACTCAGGTGACATTTTACAAGAATGGATAATCGAATTAGCCAACAATGGTGAAAGTGCAGGAAAGAAACAAAAGTATATGGGACTTCCCTTGCGGCACAGTGGTTAAGAATTTGCCTGCCAATGCAGGGGACACGGGTTCGAGCCCTGGTCCGGGAAGATTCCCACATGCCACGGAGCAACTAAGCCCATGCGCCACAACTACTGAGCCTGCGCTCTAGAGCCCGAGAGCCACAACTACTGAAGCCCATGCGCCTAGAGCGCGTGCTCCGCAACAAGAGAAGCCACCACAATGAGAAGCCCGCGAGTAGAGTAACCCCGGCTACTCTACGAAGAGTAGCCCCCGCTCACCGCAACTAGAGAAAGTTGCACGCAGCCACAAAGACACAACACAGCCAAAAAATAAATAAATAAATAAATAAATTTATTAAAAAGAGAGAGAGAGAAACAAAAGTATATGGAGCTGTAGAAGAAATAGCTGGCTGTGGGAATGCTGGCACTGCTGTCATTTGAAAGAATCCAGATGTGCAGCCAGAGAAACTTAATGAACATAAACTCACAGGAGTGAGGAAAGTGGTTGTGACGAAAAGTACATGAAGATATCCCAGAGGAGTCGACGCTGGCAGAAAAACTTCATGTTAAAGGAGCTCTTGTAGATATTTCATGAAATTGAAAGTATAAAACATAAAATACTGGAAGCTGATCCAAACTTAGAGTATCATTTAGGGGCTAGAGAAGATGGTCACCCTGTACTGCAAGCTCTACGAGACAAAAGCAATCCCTGTTTCAACTATTCTTGTGTTTTTTACAAAGAAAACATTTTAATTCTCAGTGTCTGTAGTGGTTTTTTTTTTTTTATCTTATTATTTTTGACTGTGTTGGGTCTTGGTTGCTGCACACGGGCTTTCTCTAGTTGTGCCGAGCCGGGGCTGCTCTTCGTTGCGGTGCGTGGGCTTCTCACTGCGGTGGCTTCTCTTGTTGCGGAGCACGGGCTCTAGGCACATGGGCTTCAGTAGTTGCGGCATGTGGGCTCAGTAGTTGTGGCTTGCGGGCTCTAGAGCATGGGCTCAGTAGTTGTGGCGCATGGGCTTAGTTGCTCCGCGGCATGTGGGATCTTCCCAGCCCAGGGCTTGAACCCGTGTCCCCTGCATTGGCAGGCGGATCCTTAACCACTGCGCCACCAGGGAAGCCCCCTGTAGTGTTTTAAATTACAGTAAATATTAGTTTGCTATTTTTTTATTTCACTGTACATGTGTAACTGACAGTTTTTAATGTTTTGACAAAAAATTTTAAAGGTCACGGTACAATCATAATTTTTTTTAAGATTTCTGTGCACAGTTTCAACTTGCACAGGCATTCTTACGGTCCTGCACTGCTGTGCAAAGGGAAGACTGCCTGTACGTGGTTTTTTGTTGTTGGGTTTTTTTGCTTGTTTTTTTGGTTTTTTAGCTTCCTGCTAATTAACACAGTATAGCATCTCTCTTTGGTTTTCTTTGTTTGCTGCACTAACCAGCATCTTTTTATTTATAGCCGAGGACAGCTGTTTGAGGCCTATTGATAGAAACGGGAAGCTTCTTTGTCCAGGTAAATCTTTTTGGTAGCCTTCAAAAGCTGACACCTACTCATGCCACCTATCTTTCTCAACACTTTTACCTTAAACAGTGACTTCCAATACCTAATATTCTTAAGTTACCTTTTAGAAACTGGTTTATAGAACAGACTTTCATCCAGGTGTCTTCCTTGTGAATTACAGAAAGTCTTAACCAAAAATCAAACACTTCTGTTTTCTAAAGGAAAACACCTGTCTTTCTGATTAGCTGACGTGCATTTTAGTCATGGTTTTGCCCTAGGTGTATCTTTCTAGATTTATTATCAAAGTTTTTTATTTGTTTTGCTAATTTTATCGTGATACCAGTTATCACAGTAACCAGAGTCTTGGTTCTTACCTCTGTAACGCATCTTGTCATTAGACTTAATTTACTCTTTTGATGTAGTCACCATAGCAGCTTTAAACTTGGAAGAAGCTAGTCCATCATGCATGAATCAATTCAGAATATTACATAATCCATGCAGACAACAGCTCTCTTTAGTTAAGTATGAATCTAGAACATTCATAGCTGCCTCTTATTTCTTAGCATTGCTGTACAGATAACAAGAGTATACGTTCTAGAGTGAGAACATCTAAGATCGAATATAACTGTATATAATCCTTTTGCCTGGAGTGTAACTCAGTGTTTTTCTTTCTTAACATTCTTGATTCACGAAGAAAGGCTGATTTCAGTGTATTAGTTTGCCCAAAGGTAGGCATTAATAACATTTACCATGTTGTAAAAATTCTTTTTAGTGCCAGACCATTATACTCTGAAGGAAGCAGAATTGAAGATGGGGAGTTCTTTGGGACTGTGTCCTGGAAAAGCACCAACTTCCTCTCAGGTAAAAGGAGATCACCTGACAGACCCAAACCAACCTTACCATGATCAGAAGTTCTTAATTGTATGATTCATTCCTTAACTACTGCAGTAATACTGTTTTTCTTAAAATTTTTCTTTTCCTTAAATGATACCTTTTATTTAGGAATACATCCATATAGTTCTCTGTGTTTAAGTCAAAAATACGATGTCAAAGTATATTCATAAGGTGGTTTTCCTGTGAAAATTTTGTTTTTAAGGGAGATCTTTAAAGTTGAGTGGCCACCAGTTTCAACCACCATAATTCATAAATTCTAAAATGTACCCTTTTTCTCCTGCATTTTAACATCTGTGAGATTAAGGTGCGTCTTACAGTCAGTGGCATCCTGCACTGTAGCTGATGCTATGCTTCCTTTCTTAGTGGTACATAAAATAATGAGTAACAACTGGCAGCATTTTAGATTTAATGAAATAAAAGTATACTGATTTTGAACTTAATTACTCCTTGCAATAATATAATAGACTCACAGCAGATTTTTCTTTATCGGTATTCATTTTATTTATAAAATACTATCAGGTTGACCTTTGCCTAGAACCCTACCTACTTAATAAACTTTCATTATAGTCCAAAAGCCGTAACAATGTCCTTATTGTTAAGACTGTATCACGGTAAGCTAAACTCATATCAGGATCCCCATGGCTCCTAGATCCCTGATATGGAACTAATCCACTTCATTATTTTCCCAACTACCTCCCTTTAATTTGTTCTTCCCCAAACTCTAACAAATAGTAGTGCATGACAAGATCATAGGAGAAAAAACATGGCAAGTGTGGTTGAGTTAGGAGAAAAAACATGACAAGTGTGGTTGAGTTAGAAAGGAAAAATAGGGCTGTAAAGAACTGAATTGACGAGATCAGATTGACATCTTTCCTGTGGGTTCCAGGGAGTTAAAGTATATGGGACCTCTGGACAGAAAGTAAGGTCACAGACTAATGACTCAGAAAAAACACAGTTAATGCTCATAGTGTATAGTAATTGCAAATCTCTTTGAGGAATGACTGAGAGAGAGATGGAGATCATACTAGAATAAATAATGTCTGTGAGAGATGTTTCTTAGGAGTAAAAACATTGGTGATAAAGAATCTTACATTTCTAGGTAGTCAAGATTATTGTTTAAATTGTAACTTTAAAATACCCAACGTAGACTTGTTTTTACATAATTTGAGATTTCTATTAAAGTTTTATGACCTTTGGCTTTTCGGTTTTGGAAATAAATAATATATTTATAGAATTTTGAAATTCAAATTAAATTGCTTTTATACCTCTATCTTGATCATAGCTGTTCCTGTTTTTTGCTGTGGGAAGCGATGTTCAGCCTGGGACAGAGATGGAGATCATAGTAGAAGAAACAATATCTGTGAGAGATGTAAGGAATTTTACTTTGGGTGGCCGGGGTCTGTGGGTGTTTGGTATGGGGAGCAGTGGTAACCTGTGTTAGGATTTTGAGATCCTAAGGGTAGGATTTACATAATATCCTTTAAAGAATTCTGTGTATTCACTGAAAGAATAGTTTGGATTGCTTGAAAGGTGGTGAGCCAGCTGTGGTTTTAAAAATAAGATTATTGGGCTTCCCTGGTGGCGCAGTGGTTGGGAATCTGCCTGCCAATGCAGGGGACATGGGTTCGAGCCCTGCTCTGGGAAGATCCCACATGCCGCGGAGCAACTAGCCCCGTGAGCCACAACTACTGAGCCTGCGCATCTGGAGCCTGTGCTCCGCAACAAGAGAGGCCGTGATAATGAGAGGCCCGCGCACCGCGATGAGGAGTGGCCCCCACTTGCCGCAACTAGAGAAAGCCCTCGCACAGAAACGAAGACCCAACACAGCCATAAATAAATAAATAATTTTTTTTTTTTAAAAAGAAAAAGAATCCTATATGTCTTAAAAAAAAAAAGATTATTCTTTTTTCTTGTCTGACTACCAATAATACATGTTTATTGTAGAAATTTGGGATATATAAAAACGGGTTAAAAGAAAAAAATTAAAACCCCTCATTATCCCTTATCCCACTAATGTTAACATTTTGGCATATTTCCTTCTGCTGCTTCTACATTATGTGTACACACATAATCTCACACACACAGGTGTGAATGTGTGTGTGTGATAAAGCAGACAATTATGTTAATGTCACTGAGAACAGGGACTTTCAGTCTTGGAAAATGGAGAGACAGATAATATTAATGTGGTTAAAGAAAGCCTGTACTCCTGAATTTGTTTTTTGTTTTCTTTTAAATATTTATTTGTTTGCTTGTTTGTTTACTTATTTATTTATTTTGGCTGCGCCGTGTCTTCGTTGCGCCATGTGGGATCTTCGTTGCAGCATGCGGGAATCTTCGTTGCGGCATGCGGGATCTTTAGTTGTGGTGTGCAGACTTCTTTTTTTAATATTTATTTATTTGTTTATTTATAATTTAAAATTTTTTTTAATTTTTAATTTAATTTAATTTAATTTTTTTATACAGCAGGTTCTTATTAGTTATCCATTTTATACACATTAATGTATACATGTCAGTCCCAATCTCCCAATTCATCACACCACCACCACCACCACCCCCTCCACTGCTTTCCCCCCTTGGTGTCCATACGTTTGTTCTCTACATCTGTGTCTCTATTTCTGCCCTGCAAACCGGTTCATCTGTACCATTTTTCTAGGTTCCACATGTATGCATTAATATACAATATTTGTTTTTCTCTTTCTGACTTATTTCACTCTGTATGACAGTCTCTAGATTCATCCACGTCTCTACAAATGACCCAGTTTCCTTCCTTTTTATGGCTGAGTAATATTCCATTGTATATATGTACCACATCTTTATCCATTCGTCTGTCGATGGGCATTTAGGTTGCTTCCATGACCTGACTATTGTAAATAGTACTGCAATGATCATTGGGGTGCATGTGTCTTTTTGAATTATGGTTTTCTCTGGGTATATGCCCAGAAGTGGGATGCCCATTCTAACTGGTGTGAGGTGATACTTCATTGTAGTTTTGATTTGCATTTCTCTAATAATTAGTGATGTTGAGCAGCTTTTCATGTGCTTCTTGGCCATCTGTATGTCTTCTTTGGAGAAATGTCTACTTAGGTCTTCTGCCCATTTTTGGATTGGGTTGTATGTTTTTTAATATTGAGCTGCATGAGCTGTTTATATATTTTGGAGATTAATCCTTTGTCCGTTGATTCACTTGCAAATATTTTCTCCCATTCTGAGGGTTGTCTTTTTGTCTTGTTTGTAGTTTCCTTTGCCGTGCAAAAGCTTTTACGTTTCATTAGGTTCCATTTGTTTATTTTTGTTTTTATTTCCATTACTCTAGGAAGTGGATCAAAAAGGATCTTGCTGTGATTCATGTCAAAGAGTGTTCTTCCTATGTTTTCCTCTAAGAGTTTTATAGTGTCTGGTCTTACATTTAGGTCTCTAATCCATTTTGAGTTTATTTTTGTGTATGGTGTTAGGGAGTGTTCTAATTTCATTCTTTTACCTGTAGCTGTCCAGTTTTCCCAGCACCACTTATTGAAGAGACTGTCTTTTCTCCATTGTATATCCTTGCGTCCTTTGTCATAGATTAGTTGACCATAGGTGCGTGGGTTTATCTCTGGGCTTTCTGTCCTGTTCCATTGATCTTTATTTCTGTTTTTGTGCCAGTGTCTTGATTACTGTAGCTTTGTAGTACAGTCTGAAGTCAGGGAGTCTGATTCCTCCAGCTCCGTTTTTTTCCCTCAAGACTGCTTTGGCTCTTCGGGGTCTTTTTTTCTCCATACATATTTTAAGATTTTTTATTGTAGTTCTGTAAAAAATGCCATTGGTAATTTTTTTTTTAATTTTTAATTTTATTTATTTATTTATTTATTTATTTATTTATTTATTTATTTATTTATTTATTTATTTATGGCTGTGTTGGGTCTTCGTTTCTGTGCGAGGGCTTTCTCTAATTGCGGCAAGTGGGGGCCACTCTTCATCGCGGTGCGCGGGCCCTCTCACCATCGTGGCCTCTCCTGTTGCAGAGCACAGGCTCCAAACGTGCAGGCTCAGTAATTGTGGCTCACGGGCCCAGTTGCTCCGCGGCATGTGGGATCCTCCCAGACCAGGGCTCGAACCCGTGTCCCCTGCATTGGCAGGCAGATTCCCAACCACTGCGCCACCAGGGAAGCCCGCCATTGGTAATTTGATAGGGATTGCATTGGATCTGTAGATTGCTTTGGGTAATGTAGTCATTTTCACAGTATTGATTCTTCCAATCCAAGAACATGGTATATCTCTCCATTTGTTTGTATCATCTTTAATTTCTTTCATCAGTGTCTTATAGTTTTCTGCATACTGGTCTTTTGTTTCCCTCGGTAGGTTTATTCCTAGGTATTATTCTTTTTGTTGCAGTGGAAAATGGGAGTGTTTCCTTAATTGCTCTTTCAGATTTTTCATCACTAGTGTATAGGAATGCAAGAGATTTCTGTGCATTAATTTTGTATCCTGCACCTTTACCAAATTCATTGATTGGCTCTAGTAGTTTTCTGGTGGCATCTTTAGGATTCTCTATGTATAGTATTATGTCATCTGCAAACAGTGACAGTTTTACTTCTTCTTTTCCAATTTGTATTCCTTTTATTTCTTTTTCTTCTCTGATTGCAGTGGCTAGGACTTCCAAAACTGTTGAATAATAGTGGTGAGAGTGGACGTCCTTGTCTTGTTCCTGATCTTAGAGGAAATGCTTTCAGTTTTTCACCATTGAGAATGAGGTTTGCTGTGGGTTTGTCATATATGGCCTTTATTATGTTGAGGTAGGTTCCCTCTATGCCCACTTTCTGGAGAGTTTTTATCATAAGTTGTGTTGAATTTTGTCAGAAGCTTTTTCTGCATCTATTGAGATGATCATATGGTTTTTCTCCTTCAGTTTGTTAATATGGTGTATCCCGTTGATTGATTTGCATATATTGAAGAATCCTTGTGTCCCCTGGATAAATCCCATTTGATCATGGTGTATAATCCTTTTAATGTGTTGTTGGATTCTGTTTGCTAGTATTTTGTTGAGGATTTTTGCATCTCTATTCATCAGTGATATTGGTCTGTAATTTTCTTTTTTTGTAGTATCTTTGTCTGGTTTTGGTATCAGGGTGATGGTGGCCTCATAGAATGAGTTTGGGAGTGTTCTTTCCTCTGCAGTTTTTTGGAAGAGTTTGAGAAGGATGGGTGTTAGCTCTTCTCTAAGTATTTGATAGAATTCACCTGTGAAGTCATCTGGTCCTGGACTTTCGTTTGTTGGAAGATTTTTAATCACAGTTTCAATTTCATTACTTGTGATTGGTCTGTTCCTGTTTTCTATTTCTTCCTAGTTCAGTCTTGGAAGGTTATACCTTTCTAAGAATGTGTCCATTTCTTCCATGTTGTCCATTTTATTGGCATAGAGTTGCTTGTAGTAGTCTCTTAGGATGCTTTGTATTTCTGCGGTGTCTGTTGTAACTTCTCCTTTTTCATTTCTATTTTATTGATTTGAGTCCTCTCCCTCCTTTTCTTGATGAGTTTGGCTAATGGTTTATCAATTTTGTTTATCTTCTCAGAGAACCAGCTTTTAGTTTTATTGATCTTTGCTACTGTTTTCTTTGTTTCTATTTCATTTATTTCTGCTCTGATCTTTATGATTTCGTTCCTTTTGCTAACTTTGGGTTTTGTTTGTTCTTCTTTCTCTAGTTCCTTTAGTTGTAAGGTTAGATTGTTTATTTGAGATTTTTCTTGTTTCTTGAGGTAGGCTTGCATTGCTATAAACTTCCCTCTTAGAACTGCTTTTGCTGCATCCCATAGGTTTTGGATTGTCGTGTTTTCATTGTCATTTGTCTCTAGGTATTTTTTGATTTCCTCTTTGATTTCTTCAGTGATCTCTTGGTTATTTAGTAATGTATTGTTTAGCCTCCATGTGTTTGTGTTTTTTACGTCTTTTTCCCTGTAATTCATTACTAATCTCATAGTGTTGTGGTCAGAAAAGATGCTTGATATGATTTCAGTTTTCTTAAATTTACTGAGGCTTGATTTGTGACCCAAGATGTTATCTATCCTGGAGAATGTTCCTTGTGCACTTGAGAAGAAAGTGTAATCTGCTGTTTTTGAATGGAATGTCCTGTAAATATCAATTAAATCTATCTGGTCTATTGTGACATTTAAAGCTTGTGTTTCCTTTTTAATTTTCTGTTTGGATGATCTGTCCATTGGTGTAAGTGAGGTATTAACGTCCCCCACTATTACTGTGTTACTGTCGATTTCCTCTTTTATAGCTGTTAGCAGTTGCCTTATGTATTGAGGTGCTTCTATGTTGGGTGCATATATATTTACAATTGTTATATCTTCTTCTTGGATTGATCCCTTGATCATTATGTAGTGTCCTTCCTTGTCTCTTGTAACATTCTTTATTTTAAAGTCTATTTTATCTGATATGTCTCTTGTAACATTCTTTATTTTAAAGTCTAGTTTATCTGATATGAGTATTGCTACTCCAGCTTTCTTTTGATTTCCATTTGCATGGAATATCTTTTTCCATCCCCTCACTTTCAGTCTGTATGTGTCCCTAGGTCTGAAGTGGGTCTCTTGTAGACAGCATATAGATGGGTCTTGTTTTTGTATCCGTTCAGCAAGCCTGTGTCTTTTGGTTGGAGCATTTAATCCATTTACGTTTAAGGTAATTATCGATATGTATGTTCCTGTTACCATTTTCGTAATTGTTTGGGGTTTGGTTTTATAGGTCCTTTTCTTCTCTTGTGTCTCCCACTTAGAGAAGTTCCTTTAGCATATGTTGTAGACCTGGTTTGGTGGTGCTGAATTCTCTTAGTTTTTGCTTGTCTGTAAAGCTTTTGATTTCTCCATTGAATCTGAGATCCTTGCTGGGTAGAGTAATCTTGGTTGTAGGTTCTTCCCTTTCATCACTTTAAATATGTCATGCCACTCCCTTCTGGCTTATAGAGTTCCTGCTGAGAAATCAGCTGTTCACCTTATGGGAGTTCCCTTGTATGTTATTTGTCGTTTTTCCCTTGCTGCTTTCAATAATTTTTCTTTGTCTTTAATTTTTGTCAGTTTGATTACTATGTGTGTCAGCATGTTTCTCCTTGGGTTTATCCTGTATGGGACTCTCTGCGCTTCCTGGACTTGGGTGGCTCTTTCCTTTCCCATGTTAGGGAAATTTTCAACTATAATCTCTTCACATATTTTCTCTGGTCCTTTCTCTCTCTCTTCTCCTTCTGGGACCCCTATAATGCAAACGTTGTTGCATATAATGTTGTCCCAGAAGTCTCTTAGGCTGTCTTCATTTCTTTTCATTCTTTTTTCTTTATTGTGTTCCGCAGCAGTGAATTCCACCATTCTGTCTTCCAGGTCACTTATCCGTTCTTCTGCCTCAGTTATTCTGCTATTGATTCCTTCTAGTGTAGTTTTCATTTCAGTTATTGTATTGGTCATCTCTGTTTGTTTGTTCTTTAATTCTTCTAGGTCTTTGTTAATCATTTCTTGCATCTTCTCAATCTTTGCCTCCATTCTTTTTCCGAGGTCCTGGATCATCTTCACTATCATTATTCTGAATTCTTTTTCTGGAAGGTTGCCTATCTCCTCTTCATTCAGTTGCTTTTCTGGGGTTTTATCTTGTTCCTTCATCTGGTACATAGCCCTCTGCCTTTTCATCTTGTCTATCTCTCTGTGAATGTGGTTTTTGTTCCACAGGCTGCAGGATTGTAGTTTTTCTTGCTTCTTCTGTCTGCCCTGTGGTGGATTCTATTTATTTATTTATTCATTTGGTTACGTTGGGTCGTAGTTGCAGCATGCAGGCACTTTGTTGCGGCATGCAGGGTCTAGAGCATGCAGGCTTAGTTGCCCCATGGCATGTGGTATCTTAGTTCCCTGGCCAGGGATCGAACCTGGGCCCCCTGCATTGGGAGCACAGAGTCTTACCCAGTGGACCACCAGGGAAGTCCTTGTGCTCCTGAATTTGAATTAGAAGAGTCAGAATGAACCTGATATATTTTTTCTTTAAAAAATTATTTTTCTAGCTCTGTCCCCTGAAATGGCTTATAGAAACAGTGATCAACCTGGTAGTAGCAAGCACCCCAGCATTCAGGTTGTGGTCACTAAATACCATTTCCTAGAGGAACTAGGGCTTCTTGGAGTAATGGCTGGTTCTGTATCTAGGTCAGGAAAGTGTATGATGAGCCTGGAACATCTTATCAGGACACAAAACAGTATAGCTAGCAAAGACCTCTGGGATCAGCAAAGAGAGTCAGGAGCCAACCTGAAGATAAGAGTTTGAACCTCAGTGGGAATAATAATGAAAATTGATTCACACATACATAAAATCCATGAGTTCACAGTGATCCTAAAAAATACGCTATTCATTGCTTACCTATAGTGGATGCTAGGGAACCATAAATGAAAGAATCAAGCATTTATCTTTTTCTTTGCAAACTATACCTCACATCAACCAAATAGATAATGAGAAGATTTTTTTAATAGACATATCCCAGCTAACAAAATGAAGAAGGAATTTTAGACTATCACTGTTTTTCAACTCCTAATGAATTAATGGATCTAAACAAGGATTCTGATAAACTGCTAACAGCTCCTAAAGAGCAACACCCAGACATTTAGAAGCTCAAAACAATACCCGTGCTCTTCTTGCCAAAAGAAAAAAAAACTGGACCTGAGTCCGATCTAGCCTCTGGGTCTGAGTACCAGTTTAGAAGTGCAGGGGACGGAGGGACCTGTTACATGCACCACAGGCCTGCAGTAAGCACTGTCCTGAAGTGGGAAAGTCCTCCTCTTCAGGAAATCAACTGCAGTGTGAGACAGCCTGTAGGTTAAAGGAGACTTAGGAGAAATAGCAGGTGGGTGCAATGTATGGAATTTATGTGGCCCTTGATTCAAACCAAAAGAACTGTAGTAACAGTTTAAGAGAAAGTAAGGAAATTTGAACACTGACAGAATATTTGTTATTTAGGAATTCTTAATTTTTTTTAGATATTATAATTATTTAAGAGTTACGTTTTTTAAAAGAATCTTCATCTTTTAGAGCTGAGTACTGAATATCAATAAATGAAATGATACCTGACATTTGCTTCAAAAGAATGTGAGGAGCAAGTCAGGGGGAGTGGGTGGGGTATTGACAAACAAGACTGGCCACAGCAGGAGTTGAGACCAGCAATGGATACTGGAGGGTTCATTTTACTGTCCTCTGCATGTGTTTGAAATTTTGCATGATAAAACGATTTTTAAAAATTTTTTAATAAATTTATTTTTATTTATTTTTGGCTGCGTTGGGTCTTTGTTGCTGCACACGGGCTTTCTCTAGTTGTGGCGAGTGGGGGCTACTCTTCGTTATGGTGTGCAGGCTTCTCATTGCAGTGGCTTCTCTTATTATGGAACATGGGCTCTAGGCACGTGGGCTTCAGTAGTTGTGTCTCGAGGGCTCTAGAGCGCAGGCTCAGTAGTTGTGGCGCACGGGCTTAGTTGCTCCGCGACATGTGCGATCTTCCCGGCCCAGGGCTTGAACCTGTGTCCCCTGCATTGGCAGGTGGATTCTTAACCACTGCACCACCAGGGAAGTCCCCAAACATTTTTTAAATAAAATATTTTTTTACCCTTTGTTACAAGCTGTAAATATTTTCCCAGGTTTTCATTTGCCTTTTAACTTTAATACGTTTTTTTGTTTGGGGGGTTTTTTAGCTTTAAAAAAAGGTTTATTATTGACTTACTGCCAGCAAGCGATACATATCATAGGAATCAGACATTAGAGTGTCCCTGATAAGGTTTGGACTTGTGCTAGATGATTCTAAGGAGGGATAAGGGCTAATCTTGGATTGGATGCTATCAAGAATTGGGGGGCAATTCAGTATCTTATGTATGTTTGTAGGTTGGAAGTGTGAAGAGGGACTAGAGATATCATTGGAAAGGCAGCAGTTATTTAGAGGAAAAGATGGTTAGTCATTTTGTGCCTGGGATGTGGCCTTGGGTAACTTTAGTGTTTTCTCGTTTCAAAGAACGGAAACCACAAAACTTTTCAGAGGTGCGACGTGTATGTCTTTCTTCTGTTCTATCCTGAACCCACTGCAGGCAGATTCATTCCCTGTGCCCACCCACCCCCCTTCCCCCAGCTGAAACTGCTCTATCAAGGCTGTCAGTGGCCTCCATGTTGCTGTGTCCGGTGAGCAGGTCTCGGTCTTCATCTTACTTGCTCTTTCAGCAGCAGTGACATACTTGATGACTTTTGTCACTTGCTTTGAGAAGACCGCAGCTCTTTAGGTTTTCCTCCCACCTCTCAGGCCTACCCGTTCTCAGTCTGTGCTTCCTCTTCTCTGCCTTGTGAGCACCTCATGCTCAAGTCGTAGACGCCATATTCATATGTCCAGCTACTCTTTGGTTGTCTGATTGTCATCCCAAATTATAGCACACCCACAGCAGAGCTCCTGATCTCTCTCAAACATACTTCACTCACATTTCCCTTTTCTATTATGGTGGCTCCATTTTCTGCTTGCTTAGGCCAAAAACCTTGAAATCATCTTTGATTCTTTTCTTTCTTACTTCATAACCGGTGTTTCAGGAAATCGTTTTGGTTCTGCCATCAAGATTTACCTGGGATCTGATCACATCTTATTCCCTCCACTGCTGTCATCCCTTCACCTCTCATCTGGATTATTCCAGCAGCTTCCTAACCGATCTCCTTCCTTCCAGCCTGACACCTCCCAGGGTGTGTTCTTACGAAGAAGTGGAGTAATGCTTTAAAGTGTAAGATCAGTCAGTCCTCTGCACACAACCCTGCTCTGCTTTCCCATCTCACTCGGGGTGAGGGGGGGAGCCCCTGAGTGACCTTGCAAGGCCCTGTGTGATCTGGCCCTTTGGTATCTTTAAAAAAAAAAAAAGATGTGTAACTATTACTCTCTCTCGCTCTACTCCAGTCACGTTGGTCACTATGCTGTTCCTCAAACAGGCCTTTACACTGGCAGTTTCCTCTGTCTGGAACACAGTTAGGTTGAATGCTCAATTGCTTGTTTTTCTTAAATAATGGAGGCCTTTGAGACTGCACTTTGCTTTGAATATGGCTTTGGTCCCATTCCCTGTTTTAACATACTGTGTTGTCATTGTCGTCATTTTCTAAACAATCTTTAATTCTAGAGTCTCTTTTATTTTTAATCAGACAAGTAATTGTGGATTTAGTCTTATTTTTTAAACTTTGGGGGGACTAAAAATCCCCCTTGGTCACCACCCTATTCTTGTCCCTTCCCCGGAAGTCACTGTTGTCATTGGACGGTATAATCTTATCCACATCAGTAGAGTGTATCCTTCCGTACCTTTGCTGTGTGTGTACCAATGTGTGGGTATGTATGTACGTGTAGAAATAAGAGCTTGACTTGCATGGTTTTTTTTAAAATCATAAATGGGATCCCAGAACTTTGTTTCACTTAAAATATTTTGAAGATCCTTTAAGACCAGTAAATATAAATCTCTTTTATCCTTTTAATTGTTGTAAGACCTCTCATAGTTTATTTAAATGTTCCCCTGTTAATCCAGGGATGTCTGGATTGTTTACCATTTTTCTCCTAATGCAAGCAGGGCAGCAGTGATCATCCTTTGTACTACTCCCTTCTGCTCTATTATAGTATAGATGAAATTTTACATACTCCTTTGCCCTAAATTTATTTAAGAATGTTTTTCCCCTCAAGAAGTTGGGAGTTTTTTTTGACTATTTTTGTTTTGTTTAAACGTCTGTTAATCATGTCTCGTTTATTGAATTGTGCCATGAGCTCACAGTATGCGTAGTTCTTCCCTCATGAGTGGACGTATGACCAGTTGTTTCTTAGATGATAAATAAAAGCTAATCTCCTTCTATAGGAGTCAGAGTTCTGTGAAATCAGCCTAATTAATCACATCTGGTCAAAAATACACTGTTAGTCCTCATAAGAAACGAATCATACCACAGTCCTGGAAGTGGATGAACTTTTAGATAGACCTGGTTGCGAACACCGGAAACTGGTTTTCCCTGCTGAACTGGCGCCACCTAGCCCTTAAGAAGCGCTTACTTAATCACTGCACCGTGTGTATCTTTATCTATTTGAGAATTACTAAGTATAATCAGACTCAGATAGGCCCAGGGTGTTTCTCGCAATACTGTAACTCAGATATAGAACAACTAATGAACATAGTTTTTTTTTCTTACAGTGTTTAAAGGTAATGCTGGAGAAATCTGGCCTATCAGGTAAGTTACAGAACATGAGGATACATAAGTTTATCCACGTCCTTTACTTATAATAAATTTTCTATAAGCCTAATGAGAAGTTTTCAAACTTTTTTTTCTCCGGGGTTGTCAGTTACGCTTTACATTTCTATACGTACATAATTCTCCTGGTTCTTGTTTGCAGGCTAAAAGAAAACTAGTTGTAGGTTAGCCTGCTTCTAAGGAAAGAGACCCTAGATAGGAAACAACAAAGGTACAAAAGAGATACAGTTAAGATTTAGACCCTCTGGAATTTCCTAGATCTTTTGCTGAATTTCTTTTTTTAACCTCACGGATTCAGAATTTCAATGCATTGTGTTTCATGCCAGTATTTCTGTGTATAGATTAGGGAATGTAATATGAATGAAAAAATAAACCCAGGGTATCCTGAAGTGGCTACCCAGATGGAACCACGGGAGCGAACTTGAGGAGACATCACACTGCTTTCATTAGAGTGAGTGCTTGCCATTCTCTCCACCAGAGTGGAAGCGTGGGGCTCCGTTATCTGGCAGGGACATTCACTTGCTCAACTTCTAGGAGTTTCTGTACGGTGCCTCAGGTCATCTCGACAGTAGTCCTCCCATGCAGGGATCATCCCCCGTTCCCACTTTACAGATGCTGAAAATGGTTAAACGACTTACCCAGTGTTACAGAGCAAGTAGCTAAGTGGCTCTGATTTCAGAACTCTGATTTCTTTCTACCATGCTGTGCTAAGAAGTAATGGTGTTAACTCTTAACTTACTGGGGTTTTTTTTAAACAAACTTAGATTAAGTTAAATATCGATATGAATCTTACTGCATTTAAAACTAGAACCGATGACAAAAGAGGGTCTACAAAGAACAGTATTGGGATTCCAAACCTGTGGCCTGTGCGGGATAAATTTGAGGTCTATGTTTCTTCCGTCGTCTGTAGCTTCTTTCGGTGGGTGGGGGAGTTGACTGTTATAAAACATTGCTTGTTTTTTAACCATCAGGATTTTCAACTTTTGCTCAGTTCCCTCTCCCCGAAAAAGATTCTCTCCCCATGTCGTGTGTAGCAAGCATGCTGAAAAACTGATTAACCTTCATAAGTGTTCATTTGTACCAACTACATTGAAGCACTGTGCCACAAGGACACGCTTTCGTTAGATCACTGCTGATTGGATAGGACAGGTTTGCTGTACATTTTGTCAGTTGCTGAGCAATGCTAGCGTGTATTTTCGTCTAAGACAGTGAAATAGAACTCAACTTCGTGATTTTAGGAGGGATTCTGTGCTTAATGTACGTACATCTGTCTATGCTTAACGTGTGATGTGGATGCGTGTGTACTTGTAAATAATAAAGGTGTAGGTAGATGTTGCGTACTAGTACCAAGTCTTATTTTTATTTGCAAGTATACAGTTCTTGGTGGAATAGAGAGAAAATTAACCAAGTTGGGGCAACGACTTAATTTTTTTCAGGCCCTGGAAGAGATAATTTACTTTAAAAATTAATACTTATTAGATCATATCCCATTTGATACTCATTTATCCAGAAGGGTCATTCCTGACAAACTCTTAAAACATATTGTTCTGAATTCTTTTTCATCTGATTTTGATTCCTTCATAGGAGACGCATGGCATTTACGAAAAATGGATTGGTGCTATGAAGCTGGGGAGGCCTTATGTGAAGAAGTAAGATTATTTCTGTACATTTCGTTTGTAAAGTGATTGTGTTTATTTTCATAAGGATACCACCCTACTCATGTGAATAAATTCTAGAGAAAGCTTTACTTTTTTTTTAGGATATACAAATCCAGGTGTGGGTCTACTTTTTCCTTATTGAAGTTTTTTCATAGAGTCAGAGGGAAAGTTTCAGCTAAGTGGGAACATATCTAACATCTGTATTGAGTCCTCTTTTGATAAGAGAATATGTCTCTAGTAGTAGTTCTTCATTAACAGGCAGAGAACTACAGAGAACAAAAGACATTTGAACCAGTGAAAGAATTTGAAGATACACTCTGAAGTTTGAAACCTGAATATTTTAATCTGAGAGTTTCTCTGTGAGAGTTAATGATGGCAGAATTCATCTTACCAACCAATCACTTAGCCTCTGATTCAAACTGCATCTCTAAATCCAGCCCAGACTCTTAGGGTAGACTTAGGAGCAGTGTTATCACAGGATGGTTGGAATCTGGTTAATCTTCTTTCTTCTTCTTCTTCTTCTTTTAAAAAATTTTTATTGAAGTGTAGTTGATTTACGATGTTGTGTTAGTTTCAGGTGTACAGCACAGAGATTCAGTTAAGTATATATATTCTATTTTAGATTCTTTTCCATTATAGATTATTATAAGATTTTGAGTATAGTTTCCTGTGCTGTACAGTAGGTCCTTATTGGTTATCTCTATTTTATATATAGTAGTGTGTATATGTTAATCCCAAACTCCTAATTTATCCCTCCCCCCCTTTCCCCTTTGGTAACCATAAGTTTGTTTTCTATGTCTGTGAGTCTATTTCTGTTTTGTAAATAAGTTCATTTGTATCATTTTTTTAGATTCCACGTGCAAGTGATATCATATCATATGATATTTGTCTTTCTTTGACTTACTTCACTTAGTGTGACAATCTCTGGGTCCATCTGTGTTACTGCAAATGGCATTATTTCTTTTTTTTAATGGCTGAGTAATATTCCACTGTATATATGTACCACATCTTCTTTATCTATTCATCTGTCAGTGGGCATTTAGGTTGTTTCCATGTCTTGGCTGTTGTAAATCATGCCACTGTGAACATTGTGGTGCATGTATGTTTTCAAATTAGCGTTTTCTCCGGATATATGCCCAGGAGTGGGACGACTGGATCATATGGTAGCTCTATTTTTAGTTTTTTAAGGAACCTCCATAGTGTTCTCCATAGTGGCTGTACCAATCTACATTCCCACCAACAGCGCAAGAGGGTTCCCTTTTCTCCACACCCTCTCCAGCATTTATTATTTTTTATTTTTTAAAATACATTTATTTATTTATTTTTGGCTGCATTGGGTCTTCATTGATGCGCGGGCTTTCTCTAGTTGTGGTGAGCGGGGGCTGCTCTTCATTGCGGTGTGCAGGCTTCTCATTGCAGTGGCTTCTCTTGTTGTGGAGCACAGGCTTGAGGCGCGTGGGCTTCAGTAGTTGTCGCACGCGGGCTAAGTAGTTGTGGCTCGCGGGCTCTAGAGCGCAGGCTCAGTAGTTGTGGCGCACGGGCTTAGTTGCTCCGTGGCATGTGGGATCTTCCCGGACCAGGGATTGAACCTGTGTCCCCTGCATTGGCAGGCAGATTCTTAACCACTGTGCCACCTGGGAAGTCCCTCTAGTATTTATTACTTATAGACTTTTTTTTTTTTCTTATTTTTATTTATTTATTTATTTTTGGCTGTGTTGGGTCTTCGTTTCTGTGCGAGGGCTTTCTCTAGTTGCAGCGAGCAGGGGCCACTCTTCATCGCTGTGCGTGGGCCTCTCACTATCGCGGCCTCTCTTGTTGCGGAGCACAGGCTCCAGACACGCAGGCTCAGTAGCTGTGGCTCACGGGCTTAGTCGCTCCGCGGCATGTGGGATCTTCCCAGACCAGGGCTCGAACCCGTGTCCCCTGCATTGGCAGGCAGATTCTCTGCCACTGCGCCACCAGGGAAGCCCCATTTATAGACTTTTTGGTGATGGCCATTCTGACTTGTGTGAGGTGATACCTCACTGCAGTTTTGATTTGCATTTCTCTGATAATTAGTGATGTGAGCATCTTTTCATGTTGGTTAATCATCTTATTGTTGCTCCAAGCAGCATCAGACCTTACAGTCCAAATCCATGGCCTTAGAAGTAGACCCAGAATAAAGCTCTGTGAGAAAGCTTAGACAATTGTGCTCACTCCCCTTTCCCCCCATCTTTATCCGCCTGCTTTCTGTTCAGTGAGACACTGGCATTGAACATCAACAGAGGTTGATCTAAAGCAGGGCCTTCCGGAGAACAGTCCTTGCTGTGTAACAGTCGGGGATAATACAGAGAGGCTCCTCTTGAGTCCTGGCCAGGAATTTGACTGCCTAGAGTAAGAAGTGAACCTCAAAGAATCTTCAGGACATACAGTTTGGATGTCAAAAGAGTATATCTAGTCAAATGGTTTCCTTATTTTCTCCTCTTATTAATTCCCAAATCAGTATCAAACAATTCATCTAAAAGCAAACTCATTACCCTCAGAACTGGCTCCGCTTCCCAGATTTGCTGCTTGACTTTCCCATCCTGATCTTTTTCAGCCTGAAGTGTGGCTTACGCTACTTACCTTACATCCGTCATATTTGGTCTCAGCCTTCAATCAGTTATTCCACTCCTTCTTGACCATTCCCACTGCCGGCCTCCTGGTTCAAGCCCTGTTTTTTTGGTTTTTTGTGTTTTTTTGCCTCTTACCTAAGCTACTATAACTGGCTTCCCTGAGCCCGTGTGTTCCCCACTTCAGTATGTCACAGGTGTGGCAGCTTAGATTGATCTTTAAAAACTCCCTTCGCAGAAATCTTGAGTGGCCTTTTTAAAGCAACTGAAAACTCCTTTTTTTCTGTTCCACATCCCTTTGACCTGTGACCACCTTTCCAACCCAGTTTTCTTTCCCGTTACTCTCCAGCGGATACCTCCCATTCTAATTAATCTAGTCTCTTAGCTCTTCCCCAGAACAAGTCATGCTGACTCTTGACTTAACCTTGACTTCGCCGTGTTCTTCTTTCCTTGAGAAATTCCTTCTTGTTTCCTCTGGCTTTC
This sequence comes from Balaenoptera physalus, assembly GCF_965194825.1. NCBI lineage: Eukaryota > Metazoa > Chordata > Mammalia > Artiodactyla > Balaenopteridae > Balaenoptera > Balaenoptera physalus. Next base: position 132,249,876 of record NC_138885.1, on the reverse strand, counting down.
CCAAATCCAGCCCATCTTTTAGGCTTAACTAAAATTTTATCTTCTGTAAATTAACCTGTCATTTCTTATCTCATCCATCTCCCTTCTTTAATCTTTTACAGTTCATGATTATACAGTTTTAATACATAATGATATACTTTTTTATGGTTTTAGCTTATTTCCATCTCTTCAATATCTGCTTTGTTATTCATTTACTTATTTCTTGAAAGGGTAATAGAGGCATAGGGTTTTTAAAAAAAGATACAATGGTCTCTTTGTTCCTTTCAGAAGTCATAAGTGACAAAAAAGACTTTCACTTTCTGTTTTCCCAGGATGCAGCACTGAAAGAGCTTATGCTCTGTTCCGGAGACACTTTGCTTTTAATTGAAGGAAAACTTCCTCCTCTGGTAAGATTTTGCTCCTGAACAGACATTTTGTAAATAACAGTTACTATTTTATGATTGCAAGGATGATATGTTCTCATTGTGTGAAAATGGGGAAATACAATCATAAAGAGAATAGAGTACTTACCCAAAATCCTACCAATCAGACAGCTACCATATTTTACATCTTTATATATTTTCTTCCTATAAAATCAAATTGTATGTACAGTTTTATTTCCTACTTTTTATATTTTATTTTTTAACCTGACCATAAAATCCAGAAACAATCATTATATCCAATATATGACTTACCACAGTTTTATTTACCTATATCCCTGTTATTCAGATTTTAGCTTATTTTAAATTTTTTGTTCTTATAAATAGTAATAAATATAAATCCTTCTTAAGACAATTCTAAAGATGGAATTAACAAGCCAAATTGTTTTCCCAAAGAGTCGCACCAAGTTTACAGTCCTAATGTGGGTCTGTGAGAGGGCTCACTCCACTGCTGTTCCATAGACACTGTGTATTACCGCTTGGAAAAGCCATTACTTATTAGTTTGTTTTTGTTTTTGTTTTTGTTTTTAATGTGGACACATGTAAAGATGAAAATGACCCAGAATTCCAGCATTCAGATAATCATTTGCTTATGATTAGAAAACTCTGACAGTGTAGAAGGCTATAAAATGATAAACAGAAGTTTCTCCCATATCGTTCTCTCCAGAAAGAAAGAGCCACAATAAACTTATTTTTCCTTGTGTATCCTTCCAAGAAAAGAATTATGCCTGTTTGTATGCTGAATGTAAATATGTGCGTATCCTTTTCAAAGTTTACATAAAGGGGGTCATATTCTATGCACTGTTTTATACCTTTTGTTTTTTGTTTGTTTTTATTCATTTAATATATCTTGAGGATCTCACATCAGCACATACAGACCTACCTTATTTTTTATCATGACTTCATAGAATTCTGTTGTATTTTATACCATGCTCTTTAAAGTTAATTTTTGAATTGATAATATTCATGATACAAAATTCAAAGTGTATAAAAAGCTGGGCCAGGAAAAGTATCCCCCATCCCCCCAGTCCCCCAGCCACTTGGGGTCCTCCCTCCACAGGCAGCCAGTTTCCTCTGTATCCTTCCAGAGGCACGTGCTTTTTAATGCACACACACACGTATGTATGTGTATATACATAACATATATGTACACATTCATATGTATATACATATTTTTATTTACACAAATGATTATAAGCTTGACACCCTATTCTGCACCTACCTTTTTTCATTACCCCCATATATATGCCATATCAGTACCCATAAAGTTATCTCATTCTATTTGATGTATATAGAGGTACCATGATTTATTTTTTAACCAATCTCTTTTCAAAGAATATTTAGGTTGTATCCAGTCTTTTGTTGATACAAATAACACTGCCAAAAATATCGTTTATTTGCCATTTTGCCCATATGTATCTACAGGATATTCCTAGAATTGAAATTGCTTTGTCAAAAGTTATGGCCTACCATAATATAACCATACTTCTAAAGAGGGACCCTGAGAGTGTTCCATGGTTTTTGCTACCATAAACGACGTACAGTGACTGTCTCTGCGTGCACGCGCTAGTGTATCAGATGGGAACTCCTGACCGTGGAATGGCTGGGTCAGAGGGCTGGGGCACTGTAAATTTTGGCAGCACCCACTTACCATCCAGAAACTTTGCAGCAGCTTACACTCCTGGAACCAACTGACAGGAGTTCAGCTTTACTCACAGTTTCACCAACGTAGAATATTATTAGACTTTCTGGTTTTTGACAGGTGAAAAAAAATGGAGTTTTTTGCTCTGATTTACATTTATTTATTTACTGCATGGAAGTTGAGTATTTATTAATCTTCACCAATTTGATAAACAGAAAAATATTCTCATTTTAATATGCATTTCTTGAAATACATATTTAAAATACATGTTTTTTTTTCACATTCTCATCTTCTGTTGTTGGAAATTGAGCACTGTAATAGCAACTGATCTTTCATTTAGTAAATCTATTCAAGTTCTTTACCCACTCAAAAAAGGGGTGGGGAAGAACCAGTTAAATTAGTAAAACTGAAATTACAGAATGTGTTTAAGGAGATGAGTTTATTTCATGTAGTTGGTATACAGGAATGCACCTTAGATCAATAGGTTGTTGGATCTCTATAAAGTTCCTTTAGAAACTTTTATAAATAAAAACTGCATGTAACTGTTGCATTGTGCTATGGTGCTCTTACAATGCCTGAAAACATTTATATAGTTTGTTCTGTCAAATGTTTTGTTAGTTTGTTTATACTTTTCACTTACTGTAGCTACTAAGATATAGAACAGGGACTTCCCTGGTGGCACATTGGATAAGACTCCGCGCTCCCAGCGCAAGGGGCCCGGGTTTGATCCCTGGTCAGGGAACTAGATCCCACATGCATGCTGCAACTAAGAGTTTGCATGCCACAACTAAGGAGCCCTGGAGCCGCAACTAAGGAGCCAGCGAGCCACAACTAAGACCCAGTGCAACGAAATTTAAAAAAAGAAGATATAGAACATTGGTCCCAGTCATCCTAAAGACTGATTTTTATGATTTTAAACTTTGATTGTAAAAACAGTAAACAAGTATAATACATGACAGTTAATACATACATCTTAAGGAAAAATAAATTCAGGAACATTTTCTGTATCAAGATGTTTCTTTCTGGGAATTCCCTGGTGGTCCAGTGGTTAGGACTCCTTGCTTTCACTGCCGAGGGCACAGGTTCTGTCCCTGGTCAGGGAACTAAGATCCCACAAGATGCTTGGCCTGGCCAAAAAAAAAAAAAGTTTCTTTCTGTGGAAGTAGAAGTTGACTTAATCTGTGTGCATCACAGCAGTTGGAAATCTCCATTCCTCAGGGTTTCCTGAAGGTGCCCATCTGGTGGTACCAGCCACGGGGTCCCTTGCATCGCTGGAAGAGTCATCAGGACCAGACAGACTGTACCTTTTCTCAGGGCGGCGTCTGGAGAGCTGATTCCATCCAAGGTGAGAGTGCAGCGGAACTACAGCAGCCAGTGTGTCATAAAGAAAAGTAAAACGATTGCTTCTGCTGAGAGGCCACTGAAATATGTATGTTTTAAATATAAGGTTGAAAATCACAATCTATTCCATAATTCATAGTATAATAATAATACCATACTATTTTTATACAGTCGTTTGTAACCTCTATAAAATACCATCTTTTTTCTTGGCTTTACCTTTCATTTGCCATCTGTTATTTTTATTATCGTTATTATTATAGCAATATATTACATGTTTTCAAGGAATTGTTATATAATATCACCTCTTAAGCGCCTCATGGCAATAGGCATAGCGGCCCCAGTTACTGAAACAGACTAAGACATTGAAGCTCCAGTCGCTTCCAGTGACTTCACTGCAGCCCCAGGGGGCGGAGACGCAGGGCTGGAGTCCGGACCCCATGCAGCTCCTGTTCTTTCTGCTGCCGCCACCCAGGAGCTCCTTCAAGGGCGTCCCAACTTGCTGACTTCTGAGAAGACTCACAGACAGGGTGTAAACATATTATTTCACTCTGTCTAAGTTTCTTCTCCACAGGCAGAATTCAGCACACACGTCATGATGAGCAAAGGCAGGGAGTTTGAATTGCCATTGTAAAAAGTGGGGTTCCACTTCATTATAAGAAGATACAAGTTAATCTCCTTTGTAACTGTAGATAAAGAGAATATATTTTGAGTAGGACCAAGTTTTTATATTTTTTTCCTTTTATCATGCTTAATTATTTAGCTTTTTTAATGCCTTGAAGTATTATATACTTATATTTCTTTTTATCTTTTAAAATTCAGTACTGAAACTAACATAAATGATCTCCTCACTTTTTGAAGTTAGGATTATACAAGAGCAATAAAATACTTCATGTTGAATTAGCTATGAAATTGGCATTAAGTTATTTTTTGTTTGAGTGATATTAGACATGTTAAACAATTCTAAAAATGATTTTGTGATAGAATAATAATTACAACTTAAAAAGCAGTGTGTTTCTCCGTGAAAGTAAAGAAAACAGTTCATTTTTTTGGTAGTCCTTCTGTATCACAACATATGGCAAATGTTTTTATTTCTGAGAATTTCCTAAAAGTGTCTTTCAGGTAGTACCGGCTTACAGCATCCTTAAGACACAAGCAGAGCCGCTCCTGAAGAGAGCTTTTTAACTTCATTTACTTACAATTAATTCCCTATTATGTGTTAGCAGTGTGCCCAGCAGTAAGCAAAGACATTTGACTAAAGCAAAAATGAGTCAAATTACTGACTTCAAATTTAGTTCTCAACTTTTATATCCAGAGTTTTATATGAGAGAGCATTTTGTTTTCCCCTTTTTAAAGCAAATGTAGAAAGGCCTTCCTGTTGTCAAGAATTCTTTCAGTCAATAAACATTTATTGGACATTTATTGTGTGGCACCCACCATTCCTGGCACTGGAGAGACAAACAAGATAGATGACCTGTTCTCTCTTGAAAATCATGTTCTGTAGGGGAGATAGATTAGGGAAAAAAAAAAAAATTATATATATATATATATATATATATATATATATATATATATATGTAAAAAACACATGTATACACACACATAAGAAAACAGACAAAAGAGTAACAAGTTGCGACAAGTGTTACGAGAGAGAAGCAGGTCAAATCAAAGATGAGAGCAGGGAGGAGTATCCAACCAGCAGAGTCCTCTTTGAGGAGGGAGAGGGTGTGGGAAAGCGCATTCCAGGTAGACAGCACAAGTGTTAAATCCCCCAAAGCCATTCTAGTGAGAAGAGCTGGTGCTGTGCCCACAGCATGCTTCCTGGCTGCCCACCTATTGGGCGCTGCTTCCTCCCCGTGAAGTCCTGAGGGGCTGACTCGAGGAATTCAGATTCTGAGTTGCCTGGATGGAATTGTACTAAACCCGTTTGCAGTATCAAAACGTGGCCTGTATTTCAGAAATAAGAACTAAGTACGTCCAAAGCTCCTGTCAAACATCTTGCTCTGTCCTTTGTAGATGCTCCCAGTGACGCGCATGCAGAAGTTTCCCTCCGCTACTTGGGAGACGTTGAAATCTCAGAAGATGCTACCTTGGGGGAGCTGAAGTCTCAGGTCAGCCTTCCTCCTGCAGCGCACCTTAGTGGTGATCTGGCTGCTTCCAGTGAGATATTAATATATTCTTCTATTTCCTTTTCCCTCAATTACAGTCTGTTCTGATAGGGCATGTGGTATATGCCATGTTCAGTGGTGAGTACCCAACAGGCCACACACACATATTGCTCAGACAGCTCCCTGGGTTTGTTTCTACCAGTTGCCTGTGGCTTTCATTTATCCCCTCTCTGACAGGCATGCTGTGCTTTCATTTGAAATCTCCTCAGTGACTTGCAGCTTATGTTCGTTTTGATTTTTTAGGGAAACATTTGTTGGAACATTTGTAAAGCATTCACTTTACTCCTTTATTTACATTGTTTTTGTGTCATTGTGATTCATGTGTTAAATGTTGTTAGTAAAAGCTGTGTCGTCAGTTGCCCAGGAGGTCAGAATATCAGCTTTATGTTAGGATGTTAAACTAGATAGTGTATTGTTTTCCTGGACATTAATACTCACAGGCAGGGTGTTCTGTCCAAATGGAAAGGCTGGGCTGAATACAACACAAAATGCTTAAGAAGCATCTTATTCTCGTTGGATTAAAATGAACATCCCTTCTTGCTCTTAAAGGAAAAAAGTGTAGGTGCATGTAAGGTGAATATCAGTCATTGATTGACTTCTTCTGTGTGTCTTCAATATCTGAAATACCTTCCTCAAAAAAAACAAATGGTTTTATTCTAATAAGAACAAGTAGAAAGAGACTTTTTTTCTTATATTAGATTAAAAGATACAAAATTGCTGTTTCTAGATTTAAAACGGATGAATATTGGCCATTTTATATACTACAGCCTAAGTATATAAATAGTTATCCACCCCTGCAGAATTAGTACAGCAGTTTGGGCCTAGCATTTGGATCCAGAGATTCTGAAATATTTCAAAATCAGAAGTTATTTCCATGGCAGAGCAACCTTTGTTGAATTATATTAGCACAGATGGAAGTTGAAGACGAGTCCTTGCTTTTATTAGAGAGGCCGCCACTCTTGAGTCATAGTCATATAGAAATTAATTTTAAAGTTTCATTTTCTAAAACATAATCATTGAAAAGGAGCTTTTGGCTCAGATTTAGAAACAGAAAAGTCACTTATCTTTCAGGCTGATTTCAGTAGAGAGGAATACAAAAATTACTCAGGGTTAATTTCATTTAAACGATATTCCTGTGGAGTTTTTGGTAGATATTATCATTACTTAAGATACTCTTTCCCTTAAATGTCACTGTGTAGCGCTTCATTTTTTTTTCCTAAAGCAGTCTATTTTTAAGAGTGCTTTTTCAGATGTCTGTTTCTTTTCTAGGCCATGACCTTGCCCTCCTTCTCGGAGTTCTCCATCCCATCGCCCGCCTTCCTTAGAGCCTGGACGGTGGAAAGTAAGCGCCCCGGCAGGCTCTTACGAGCCCGTTATCAGCAGCTCAGGTAGGGTTCTCAGTGAACTCTCCTCAACAGCCCGTTCTAGGTCATTCCACATTTGTCAGGTGGATGATACTTTTTATCATAAATTAAACTCTGAGACAACTTCAGTTTCTCATATTAAGTATAAATGTAGTTTCATCTGTTTTTACTGTGGTCCAGAGACTGTGGACAAAATTTTGATTGTTTTTTCCCCCCAGCTTTATTGAGATATAATTGACATATAACACTGTATAAATTTAAGGTGTACAACCTATTGATTTGACAGACATATATTGCAGAATGATTACCACCATAGCATTAGCGAACAACCTCCATCACATCATATAATCGCCATTTCCTTTTTGTGAGAACATTTAAGATCTACTTTCTTACTAGCAGCTTGCAAGTATATATAATTCAGTGTCATAAGATGAATGCGCTCTGGGGATGTCATGTACAGCATGTTGATTATAGCTGATGACTGGGAGTGTGCACCCTGAGACCAGCATCTCCCCTTTCCAGCCAGTCCCGGTCCCTGGAAACCACCATGCTAGCCCCTGTTTCTATTAGTTCAGCTTGTTTAGATTCCACGTATAAGTGATACCATACAGCAGTTGTCTTATCTCACTTAGCATAATGCCCTCAGGGGCCATCCATGTTGTCTCAAACAACAGGATGTCCTTCTTTCTTATGACTGAATGATACTCCCTTGTGTGTGTATGAGTGTGTGTACACGTACATACATACACCACATCTTCATCCCTTCATTGGTTAACAGACACCAGGTGTTTCCATATCTTGCCTACTGTGCATAATGCTGCAATGAACATGGGAGTGCAGATAATCTCTTTGAGATCCTGTTTTCATTTCCTTTGGTGAGGTACCCAGAAGTGGGATTGCTGGATCATATGGTAGTTCTATTTTTAATTTTTTGAGGAACCTCCATACTGTTTTTCCATAGCGGCTGAACCAATTTACATTCCCACCAGCGCTGAACAAGGGTTCTCTTTCCTCCACATCCTCAAAAACACTTGCTATCTCTTGTCTTTTTGATGATAAGCATTCTAACAGGTGTGAGATGATACCTCATTGTGGTTTTGATTTGCATTTCCCTGATGATTAATGATGTTGAGTACCTTTTCATGTACCTGTTGGCCATTAGTATGTCTTCTTTAAAAAAAAAAAAGTCTCGGGCTTCCCTGGTGGCGCAGTGGTTGAGAGTCTGCCTGCCAATGCAGGGGACACGGGTTCAAGCCCTGGTCTGGGAAGATCCCACATGCCGCGGAGCAACTAGGCCCGTGAGCCACAATTACTGAGCCTGCGCGTATGCAGCCTACACTCCGCAACAAGAGAGGCCGCGATAGTGAGAGGCCCGCGCACCGCGATGAAGAGTGGCCCCCACCTGCCGCAACTAGAGAGGGCCCTCGCACAGAAACGAAGACCCAGCACAGCCATAAATAAATAAATAAATAAAATAAATATTTTTAAAAAAAAAAAGAAAGAAAGAAACAGTGTTATTCGGGACTAAAAAAAAAAAAAAAAGTCTGTTCACGTCCTCTGCCATTTTTAAATCTGATTGTTTGCTTTTTGCTATTGAGTTGTATGAGTTCTCTATATACTTTAAATATTAACCGCTTAGATTTGCAGATACTTTCCGCTGCTTCCTAGGTTGCCTTTTCATTTTGTTGATGGTTTCTTTTGCTGTGCAGAACCTTTTTATTTTGATGTAGTCCCACTGGTTTATTTTTGCTTTTATTGCTTTTGCTTTTGGTGTCAAATCCAGAAAACCACTGCCAAGGCTGATGTCAAGGAGCTTACTCCTCTGTCTTCTTCTAGGAGTTTTACAATTTCAGGTCTTAACGTTCAAATCTTTTAATCTATTTTAAGATGATTTTTGCATAAGGTGTAAGATAGGGGTCTAGTTTCGTTCTTTCGCATGAGACTGTCCAGTTGCCCCCGGCACCATTTATTGAAGAGACTCTTTTCCCCATTGTGTGTTCTTGGCTCCTGTGTCATAAATTAATTGACCATATATGCATGCATTTATTTCTGGGTTCTCTATTGTGTTCTTTTTTTTTTTCTTTGGCCATGCTGTATGGCATGTGGGATGGTAGTTCCCTGACCAGGGATCAAACCCATGCCCCCTGCAGTGAAAGTGAGGAGTCCTAACCACTGGACCACCAGGGAAGTCCCTCTTTTGTGTTCCATTGATGTATGTATCTGTGTTTATGCCGGTACTATACTGTTTTGATTACTATACCTTTATAGTATAGTTTGAAATGAGGGAGCATGATGCCATCAGCTTTGTTCTTTCTTAAGAAAAGATTGCTTTGGCTATTCAAGGTCTTTTGTGTGGGTCTATACCAATTTTAGAACTGTTTTCTATTTCTAATTGAAAAATGCTTCTGAAATTTTGATAAGGATTGCACTGAATTTGTAGATTGTTTTGGGTAGTATGGACATTTTAATAATGTTCTCCCAATCCATGATGATGGAATATCTTTCCATTTATTTGAATCTTCAATTTCTTTCATCAGTGTCTTATAGTTTTCAGTATACAGATCTTTTACCTCCTTGGTTAAATTTAGTCTGAAGTTTTTTATTCTTTTCGATGCTGTTGGAAATGGGATTGTTTTCTTAATTTCTCTTTCTGATAATTTACTATTGGTATATAAAATGCAGCTGATTTTTATATATTGATTTTGTATCCCACAGCTTTACTGAATATTCATTTATTAGTTTTAACAGATTTTTGGTGGAGTCTTTAGAGTTTTCTGTAAATATCATCATGTAATCTGCAGATGGAGACAACTTCACTTCATCCTTTCATCCTTTCCAATCTGGATGCCTTTTATTTTTTTTTCTTGTCTAATTGCTCTGGCTAGCACTTCCACAAATGTGTTGCATATGAGTGGCAAGAGTGGGCATCCTTGTCTTATTCCTGATCTCAGAGGAAAAGCTTTCAGCTTTTCACCATTGAGTATGATACTAGCCATGGGCTTTTCATATATGGCCTTTATTGCACTGAGGTACATTCCCTCTATATCCAGTTTGTTGAGAATTTTTAACGTGAAAGAATGTCAAATGCTTTTTCTGCATCTGTTGAGATGATATGATTTTCTTCCTTCATTCTATTAACATGGTTGTATCACACCAATTGATTTGCGAATGTTCAACCATCTTTGCATCCCTTGCAGAAATCCCACTTGATCATGGTGTATGATCCTTTTAATGTACTGTTGAATTTGGTTTGCTAATATTTCTTTGAGGATTTTTGCATTTATGTTCATCAAGGATATTGGCCTTTAATTTTCTTTTCTTATAATGTCCTTGTCTGGTTTTGATATCAAGGTAATGCTGGCCTCATAAAATGAGTTTGGAAGTGTTCCACCTGTTCTGTTTCTTTTTTTTGGAAGAGTTTGGGAAGGATTGGTATTAATTCTTCTTTTGGTAGAATACATCAGTAAAGCCATCTGGTCCTCAGCTTTTTTTTGTTAGGAGGTTTTTGATTACTGATTCAATCTTTTTTTTTTCCTTAATAAATTTTATTTATTTATTTATTTATTTTTGGCTGCATTGGGTCTTTGTTGCTGCGCGCAGGCTTTCTCTAGCTGCGGCGAGTGGGAGCTACTCTTCGTTGCAGTGTGCGGGCTTCTCATTGCGGTGGCTTCTCGTTGCAGAGCACAGGCTCTAGGTGCGTGGGCTTCAGCCGTTGCAGCACATGGGCTCAGTAGTTGTGGCTTGCAGGCTCTAGAGCACAGGCTCAGTAGTTGTGGCTCACGGGCTTAGTTGCTCCGCAGCATGTGGGATCTTCCTGGACCAGGGCTTGAACCTGTGTCCCCTGCATTGGCAGGTGGATTCTTAACCACTGTGCCACCAGGGAAGCCCCGAATTCAGTCTTCTTACTCATAATTGGTCTGTTCAGATTTTCTGTTTCTTTATGATTCATTCTTGGTAGGTTGTGTGTTTCTAGGAATTTATCCATTTCTTCTACGTTGTCCAATTTTTTGGTGTATAATTGTTCATGGTAGTCTCTTAAATTTTTAGTGTTCTTAAATGGTATAATATTTCACTTAAGAATACCTGAAATCGGTAAAAAAAAAAAATTTGAAAAAATTATGTGATATGTCATTCGATATTATTTTGTTTCATTTGTTATCAGGGAGTATAAATTGGGACAGAGAACTGAGATCTGCTTAGAGCCGCTTCAGAAAGAAGAAAACTTGGGGTAAGATGTCCTACTACACATACAAAATTATACACTTGTCTGATCCCAATGGATAGTTTCCTTACTATCGATTAAGGTGTTAAATTTTTTAAGTGTTTTTTTCACTGCTTCTAAGGAGTCTGGCAACTTAGATTGTGTTCTAGAAATGTGTTTGTATGTCTGGTGTCTAGATCTTAGAACTCATTTTTCCATACAAACGGAATTTTTCAGTAAGTCCCAATGCATGTTGAACCCATAATGATCTTGAAATATAAGCAAGATGCTCATCCCAAGCTCTTATCAGTGCCTGCAGACAGTCTGTTGTCAAACCGATTGATAGTAACACCTGACATGCTGCCCCTTGTCCTACTTTTTTCATCCTAATATCACCTGACATACACTTATTGAATTATCAGTTACTATCTGTCTCCCACTACTAGAGTGTAAGTTTTGTGAGAGCGAGCACTTTGTTTTTTGGTCACTGCTGCATCCCCAACACCTAGGACAGTGCCTTTGTCATAGTCAATAATTATTTATGGAATAAAGAAGCACCCCAACGTTGTCCACGTTCAAACCTACCTATTCTTTTTTTCATTATAGGACATTCTTTTATAAGACATTTTTATCAGTAACACCAAATATTAAGATTCCTTTTACCTGATGTGACACGATGATTCTTGTTGCCCTCCTGTTGTATAACAACTCTACTCTTTCAACCGTGTGACCTTCATTTAATCCCACTGTTTTATAAAAATGCATTCTTAACGCAAATTGTATTACTAGGAGTAGTTTCCTGGAGGGGAATTTCTGGATCAAATGGTATGGACATTTTAAACCTCTTATTTGTTAAATTCCTTTCCAGGTAAGTTAATACCATTATGTTTCCACAAGCTGTGTTTCTAAGTATTTATTTCACCTCACCATCGAACCATCATTGAATGTTGTCATTGTTTAAATGTTTGCTAAATTGATAAATGAAAAATGGTTATCTTGTCTCATTTGCTTCAATGCTTTGATTGCTAGTAAGATTAGGGCATTTGTTCAAAGGCTTGTAAACCATTTGTATTTTGTGAGTGAGTGAATTGTTTCATATATTTCGCCTGTTTTTTATGGGGTCTTAGAAAAAAGTCTAATTTGTGTGAGCTCTTTCTATAATATAGAATATATTATATTACATAATATAAATTGACCCTCTGTCATGTTTGTCGTGAGAAGTGTCCTTTTGAAGACCGTGCTGTGCACTTACTTAGACCCCCTTCCCCATCCGCGCTTCTGTCCTCGACTGACCTCCAGAGCTCTTGCCCTCCCTCAGTGAGGACCCTGGCTCCTCGTGGTCTTCACCCAGACTCTGTCACCTCCTTGGCAACTCCTGCATCTCCACTGACCACACATTGTATGCCCTGGGACCTCAGCTCTGCTCACTGACCTCAACAACACCTACACCCTCTCAAAAATTCCTTCTTGACCACAGTCCCCCGCTTTCAGTCCAATCTCCTAATTCACTGGGCCCTCGCTCTCCCTGCGTTGCCTGTTTCCTCCAATTGTGTTACCCTTTCTTTAGATAAAAACACCAGTATAATAGAAATACAGCATTAAAATCGTTCATTGTCTCACCATCCTTAAAGTTTTCATTTCTCCTCTCCACCTTCCAATTCTTATCTGTAGTTTTTATTTCACATCCTATCTAAAATAATCTCCATACGTCTAAATTTCTTTCCGACCTTTCTGAATGTTTCTCCTCTTTCTCTTCCTTCAAGGACCTCTTATCTGTGCTTATCTCCTGCAAAGGTTTCCTTTGCTCTTAACAACTACACCCATCATCTTCTCTTCCTAACTCTAAGCCCTCAGTTTCTTCTCCCTGGCTAAGTTTTCTGCCAGCTTCACAGATTCTGGTTCTTGAAATCAGCATTTCCTAGGAAGTCGCCGTAGCGGGAAACCCCTCTTCCCTTTCATCACCGGGATAGCCCTGCCAGCCCTTTCAGCTCTGTCTCCAGTCCTCCTCCCTCCGCGCCCCACTGAGGAACTTCTTCTTCCGCCTTCAGCCTTGCCTGCTGCCTCCCCAGGGACTCTGCTGTGGACTCAGAATGGGAGCTTACCTCCATTCTGGGTCAGGATTGAAGGAAATCAAAGTAAAGGTTTCCCACTAGCATTCAGGGTTTAGGGGAAAATCTCTCCTTATAAAAAAAAAACAAGAGTCAGAGGAGAACCTTTGCTGTTCACACCTGCCGTAGTTACTGCATGTTTCCCATTTTGTTGCAAATCTGACATTTGACTGTTTTCTGATGCAGCCCCCAGCATGTGCTGCTGAGGACACAGATGCGCCTCCCTGGCAAGAGGGCATATGCCTTGCCCGTGGACTTGGTGTGGGACACTGCCCGAGGCTGGACGGCCGGCTCCCTGAGGCACCGAGTGGCCGATTTCTATTCTCTTCCTGTGGAGAAAATTGAAATTGCCAAATACCTTCCTGAAAAGTTTGAGTGGCTTCCAATACCTAGCTGGGTAAAGTTGTGGGGCTTCCTCAGGGAAATCGGGCCTCACTGGCATAGTGAATAATTAACTGCAGTTTTCCACAGACAGGGAATTTAGTCAGAATTTGAGATTGAGTTTTCTTTATTCAAGATACTTAATTTTTCTGTAGAACCAGCAAATTACCAAGAGGAAAAAGAAGAAAAAGCAAGATAATTTGCAAGGGGCGCCTTATCACTTGAAAGATGGAGATACTATTGGCATTAAGGTAAGTTTTTAACAGTAAACTTACCACTTCGACAAAACACCAGAATCAATTTTATAGAGAAGTTTTATCAAATCTTCAAGGCATAGATAATCCCATTTTATATAAATTGTTTCAGAAAGTGGGGGGAAAAAAGAGGGAAAGCAGACAACTCATTTTTTAAAAAATAAATAAATAAATTTTATTTATTTATTTATTGACTGCGTTGGGTCTTCGTTGCTGCGTGCAGGCTTTCTCTAGTTGTGGCAAGTGGGGGCTACTCTTCGTTGCAGTGCGTGGGCTTCTCATTGTGGTGGCTTCTCGTTGCAGAGCGTGGGCTCTAGGCGCGCGGGCTCCAGTAGTTGTGGCTTGTGGGCTCAGTAGTTGTGGCTCGCGGGCTCTAGAGCGCAGGCTCAGTAGTTGTGGCGCACGGGCTTAGTTGCTCCGCGGCATGTGGGATCTTCCCGGACCAGGGATCGGACCTGTGTCCCCAGCATTGGCAGGTGGATTCTTAACCACTGCACCACCAGGGAAGCCCCCAGAGAACTCATTTTATGAGGCCAGTAGAACCTCAATACCAAAACCTTAATTTTGCGTCTGACTTGAATGAAAATGTTCTGAAGTTTTATCACTAAGTGTGTTGCTGTAGGTTTTATGTAGGTACCTGTATTAGGTTAAGACATTTCCTTCCATTCCTAGTTTACTCTAAGTTCTTTTTTTTTAAATCATGAATGAGCACTGGATTTTTAATATTAAATTTTTTTTAATATTAAATTTTATTCTGTGCTTTTTCTGCATCTGTTTAATTAGCCATATCGTTTTTCTTCTTCAATCTGGTAATGTAGTGTTATTACGTAAACATGTTCTCAACACCGAGCCATCCTTGCATTCCTTGGACAAACCTACTTTGTTGTCATATAATAATATTTTTTGTATTAAGGGTGGATGATTTAAATCCTTAATTTAAGAATTAATAATTTATTAAATTATTGATTTATTAATAATTTGATTCTTGACTTAAATAATTTTTTATATTAAGGAATAAGTATTCCCTTAATCACTACTTCTGTTCTAAACATTGTACTAAAGAATGGGACCAATGTAATATGAACTTCCACCCAACGAAGAAAAGCAAATAAACAAAAATTGAAAGACAGGTAAAAGAAATTCTGAAAGGAAAATACAGAACTGTTCTTAGTTTTTCTACAGTCAAAGCATCATCTCTGTTTAAGAGAGTTCAAAAGGTTGTAAGATCAATGTACGTAAAATTACAGGGTACCTGGGGATACGCCCAACAGAAAGACTTATAAGCCCTTTTTGGAGAGTATTACAAAAATAGTGAGAGGCATTAATGCTTCAGTTAGATACAGAATCATATCATGTTCTTGGAAGGGAAGCCTCACGACAGTAAAAATATCAGTTTTCCCCACATCTACCCCAGTGACAAACCATGGAGATTAGATTAAAGAGAATAAATTCATGTGGAAGAGCAAAGGGCCAGAGAGCTAAGATATTTTTAAAGAACAAGATCGGCGTATTGCCGTACCAAGAATTCAGACTGATTACACACCTGTGGTGACCGTTTAGCTTAGGGGCAGGGGAAGAATTGAAATAGAGCCTCAAAACAGAATCACCCATATAGGGAAACTTGACAGGTATTTGAGGGCAACATTACAAATGGATTATTCCGTAGTTACGGTCATAATTTTTATTTCATTTTCATAAAGAGGGTCGCCAAATTTGTGTAAGCTTCGGGCCCAATAAAATCTGTATCCACCTCTGCTCACACCTATATAACAATCAGCATGAAGACTTAAATGTGAAAAGCATTTCAACCATTAGAAGAAAAGATAAAAGAAAATTTTTTATGACTTAGTTCAAGAAGAATTTCTTAAAGGAAAGGATCAATAAATTTGACTACAGTTGACCCTTGAACAACACGGGTTTGAACTGCGTGGGTCCAGTTACATGCAGATTTTGTTTTCAATAAATACATACAGTACTACGTGATCTGCAGTTGGTTGAATCCACAGGTGTGGAACCTCAGATACGGAGGCCCGCTCTGGACTTGAGCACCCCAGGAGTTTGGTTTCTGTGGCAACTCCTGGAACCAGTCCCCTGTGAATACTGAGGGACGACTGCACGTTAAAAGTAAAACCTTCCTTTCATCAAAGGAGACCGTACAAAATGAGAAAACAGGCCACAAATAGGAAAAGATACCTACAAGGATATGACCAACAAGGATTATTATCCAGAATACGTAAAGTACTTCTACAAATCAGTTATGAAAGCATAATCTTTGCCCATCTCTCCCCTATTGGGTAACGCCTGGCAATTCCCAGAAAACGAAATGGCCACAAAGCAGATGAAAAGATAGCTTCCCAGTAACCAGGGACCTGCAAAATAAAGCCGGGAGCTGCTGGGCCAGACTCTCGGGTCTCCCGTGCAGCACCAGGAAGAGGGCCAAGTAGACAGCAGTTGGCCGTAGTAAGGCTGCCCCATACGATGCAGCCAGGTAATTCTACTTTAGATATAAATCCTAGAAACACCCATGTGTATGGGGAGGTGTACAGAAATGTGCATTGAAGGGCTCTTTGATTTGTAATAGCATAGATTGGAAAGAACCAAAATTACCCTTAGAAAGGGAATACATAAAATGGGAAAAAGAAGTATTGATATGGTGGTAGAGAACACAGCAGATACAACAGATAAACCAGAGCTACAGATGTCAGTGTGAACATACATCCAATTATTTAGCGTTGAAGAAGAAAAAGTCACAGAACAATCATTTATAGAAAGTATAAAACCAGGTAAAATGCTGAGGATTGCTGGGAGTCACGTTCCTGTGTAGTGAAGACAAAAATGGGAACAATCACACCGAAGTCAGCGGAGCACTTACCTCTAGTGAGGGGAGGGGCATCAACAGACTGTGCTTCTTCCTCGAAAACTAAAAATGAAGCAAATATGGTAAAAGGTTAATACTATCAATAGGTAGCTCTCACTGAGCATTTTGTATTTGCCGTCCATGTATACATTTAATTCAGTTTTTCCTCATAACAACCTTAGAAAGTCGTGCCATCTTGAGCTGAAGAAAAGGAGGCCAGGGGGTTATGTGACGGGGGCCCGTGGACAGGGGCCGCCGCGCCCGCCTCCTGCCCCCCGAGAACGTGGGCGTCTGTCCCAGGGTCTCTGTGTTTTCTCTGATTTTGTGATGTTTCATAGTTTTATAAAGCACATCATATATATCATTGGAACTAAAATTATACTATTTATCATGCACCATTTATTGGAATAGAGATTATCATCTTTGTCACAGTGTTTTTCCCACCTGAGAGTGGAGAAGCAGCGAAGTCCTCCTGCAGCCCTTCAGCTGACGTGTCAGACGCAGAAGGGCCACCACCCCCGTAATCAGCATTAACTCTCCCAGATCCGCACTTGGGAACACGGCCAGTAACCCTGGGGTCCCTAACGCGGGGGTCTGGCAGGCCTCAGAATTGCCGTGTTGTGATACACTTTCCTCCCGGGCACGTGTTCTCAGGGTTAGTGTTTTGGCTGGTGGATGCTGACGGAGACCAGCCTGTGGGAGCAGTGGGGTCTACAGTGAATCACAGTCTCTGACCGACTGTGAGTCCCGGGAAGGCTGAGGGAGCGCCTGCTCCTTGTAAAGCACCGGGGTGGCTCCCGGGAGATGCCAGGAAGCCCAGAAGCTCAGGGCGCAGCTGGGGAGGCGCAGGGGACGCAGATGGCAGGGTCGCAGGCCGGTAGGCAGCCTGTGCCTGGGCCTCGGCTCTCTCGGGGCCCCTTGCCCACTCACTCGGGGAGCAGTAAACGGTAACCCCGCCTCACTAGGCTCACTTTGTTTTCATCAAGAGCTAGAATGTTTCGTATCAGTTACTAATCTGGTTTATGTAAATTTGGATATCCCCTTTTGTCAATTTAGGTGATTGTTTTACACCCATCTCTCTTAAACGTAGACTAAAAAGATGTCTGAAAACATGGCTCATTAATTATTTTGAAATGCAGAATCTCCTGGTTGAAGATGATGATGATTTCAGTACAGTCAGAGATGACATTGGAAGAGAAAAACAGAAAGAGTTCGCTCTGGGGAAAAAGAAAAGGTAAGTGAGGGTCCTCGCCTGCGTGACAGATTCCACTGCTCTCGCTGGAAATCTCCTGACTGAGGCGTGGAAAGAAACAGCGGAACCCTCCTCCCTGCCTGCACTTGCCCACCTTCTCTCCATCACCTCCTAGAGTGGCTTCCTGGGGACCGTGCAGGAGAAACCTGGGCGCAGCTCACTGCGAGGAGGAGGCCCCTCCCCGAGCTCCGGGTCTCGTTCTCCCTCCTCCGGGGCCCTGTTCCTTCAGTCAGGCTCCCATCTCCCCACACTCGGCCTCCGCCATCCCTGGGTCTCTTCCTTCAGACACCCGCCCTTTCGTGTCCAGGATTCGCGCGTCCTGACCCTGCTGCAGCTGTCGCCTCCCATCTCTCTCCACCCCCTCCGTCCCCTCCAGGCAGTCAGCCAGGCTGCTAGCCCAAACGACCCTCCCCTTGGAGGGAGCTCCCTCCCCCGTCCATCTTCCCCTCTGCTCTGCCCGAGCCACTTCACCTTGGGTGGGCTCGCTCCTTCCTCTTCTGTACACAGCCCAGCTCTCTCCTGGCCTCCAGACCACGTACACCTATCAGAATCTACTGGAACCTTCCACCAATGCTGATACTTCCAACTCCACATGCCTGGACCTGGCTTCCACCACCGTGGTCCACATAGTCATCCCCCCGCAGGCCACACCAGGGGTGTGGGTGGCCGTCCTAATCTGTCCCCACTTCCAGTCTCCTGAGGTCTCGTGTCCTGTCCCCGTTCTAATTGCTTCTGGCTTGGTGGCCTCTCCTCTCTGCCTGCCTGGGCCAGGCCCTGCTCACCTCAGCCTTCCTCTCCTCCCACCTTCCATAGCTTGGGCACCAAGTGTCAGGCGTTGTGACGGCAGCAAGAAGACATGCCCTCCGCCTGGCCTGCAGGACAGGGAAGCGAGGGCCGGGGTGGAGGCGGTGTCCCCCAGGTGTGTGACCCTGTAACCATGTACGGAGCTGGCGTTTCAGACGTGAGCATCTGTGAAGGTCACGCTTGGATTGGGAAGGTGAAGCAGGAAAGACTGCGCTGCTCTGAGACACCTTCCCTCAGCAGCTGGGAAAAGGCCCGAGGCTGAACCGCTCTGTGGGGAGGGCGTGGGAATGCGCCCCGGGGAGGGGTACACGGAGGCCCTGAGGGAGCAGTGCAGAAATGCTGCCCAGACTGTCAAGTGTGTCTCTGCGGCCCGCCCTGACTTGACCCTGAAAGTTGGAATGAGGTGTGGAGTCACTCCTCGACCGGGTAGGGCCCTTAGCGTCTGGGATGTGACCCCGTGACGGCCTCTGTGTCCCCGCAGCCAGGAAGCCCTTCGTGTGCGGAGTGGCGACGTCCCCTCTGGTGCAGAGACGCCCACCCGCCCCCGTGGACCAGAAGCTTCTCTCTCCATCCACGTTGGGAGCTTCAGATAGCACAGGGCCTCCATGCTCCTGCTGCAAGTCCTGGCCCGTTTCCTGCTTTCTGCCCGGTGCGGACACGGACTCAAGGCCCTGCTTTGTCACGAGCAAAGGGGGCGCTCCATCGCAGGCCAGGCGAGTGCGCTTGTCACCCGGCTCCGTGGCGCGTCCCCCCGGGCTGGCACGGACCTGGCCGCGCCACAGATGCCAACCGGCCGACACCCTCGTGCCACCCTCGAGCCCCGCCACCATCTTTATACAGAAATCGACTAGTTCTGCATTAACTGCAGGCGTGGGTGACGTGGCACGTGGCGCATCACTGCACACCTGCCCTCTAAAGTACACCCGCCCCACTCTCTCTCACGCTGTTCAGGTGACTCCTTTGGTATCTGTAGCCACCCAGGCTCTGACAGCTCGGCTCACAGCGATGGGCTGGCCAGGCTCACGCTGTGACGTAAACAGGAGTCTGCTTTCTGGTCCCCAAACAGCACGTTTCCCCTTTGGTCTGAGTTAGAACTGGTTCTGAAGCGTTACCTCCCTTTCCGGGATGAGGAGACCGACGGGGCATCCTCTGAGGTCAGGTGCCGCTGGAGAGGGGGCAGCATGAGGTGGGGTCCGGCCCGTGCTGTCTGTGGTCAGAACATTCCCGCCGGGGCCTCTTCCTTCTGGGAGCCTGATGGGCAGGCAGGGTCATGGCAGCCAAGCCTGGAAAGGGCTGAGGGGACAGTGCGGAGGAGCCTTGATTAAAATGGGAAAAAAAGAAAATGTGAACCAAGAGTCTTCTTAATGCGGCATAGCTGGCTACCACATTTAAAAGATGTAAGTGGTATTTACGACAAATACGTCGCGTCTGTGTTACTGAGCTGAGGGACTTAGGACACTGGGGTGATTCACTTTCTCAAGCTAACTCAGTCGGAAGCAGGAATTCCTGAGAAGATAAAATAAATTCTTTACTTTTTTATACCTCAGTGATGCTTCATAGCGACTCTCTTGCTAAGTACGGTTATCTTCTTGATTTCACAGTTTTTCATCAGCCTTTTTACCACTGATGCTATTAAAATAGCTCTTAAATGTAAGGGATGGAAAGGAAATGGCAAATGGGGACCAGGTCGCGGCCCGCACCACCGGCTTAAGGATTCGAGTGAACGTTGCTCCACCCGCGCAGCTCTCCCACAGAGCCTGACCGCGAGTGGAACGAACGGCCCTGCTCTTCCTTCCTGTCCTCCCTCCTTCCACACAGTGTCAACACCACCGCTAGAAACTCTGGTCTCTGTGTGTGCGTCTGAAATTGGTGGCTCGCGAATTATGTGCTAATTTGTATTGAAGCAGTCGTGTTTTAAGTTGGACTTTGGCGAGTGCTTCCGGCCTCTCAAACACTAACTCTGTCTCAGGAGACGCGCACGTGGGGTCCAGACTCTCCAGACGCACCTGGCGGGCAGTGACGAGGCCGAAGTGTAAGCTCCCTGACTGACCGCCCCTCTGTGTAGAGGCTGTTCTGTCCCCTTTCCCGTAGCTGACAGGGCTCCTTGGTGCGCCCCTTCATTCCACTGTAATAAAACATTAATGCACTAACTGAAAAGCCTGGCTTCTGAGAAGCCAGCGGCCTCGCTGGGCGTCACCTACCACGACAGGCAGGGGTCGAGGCACGGCACGGTGTCCGCGGTGAGCGGCCGGGGCCTCGGGTGGTCTCTGCTTGTCGGCTTGCTCCCCTCCTTCCTTCCAGTTCGGGGATGGAGTGGGGCTCCAGGGAGAGAGCTGTAAGAGTTTGTTAAAGAAAAAATAAACTGTTCAATTTGTAACCTCCCGTCTCTGTGCGCTGACTGCTTCATGTTCTCCTGGCCTTGTTCCCAAGCGAACTTCAGATGCTGAGTCGCTGGGGTTTATGTTTAGAAATACCACTTCAGTACTGCCGTAGAAATAACAGAACTGTGTTTTCGTTTTAAATAAACTCAGACTCGTGGGAATAACTGTATTTGAAGAAACTGGAAGTGGTCTGGTTCTCTTTTCCTTCTAGGAAAATAGAACTGGCAGGGGTGCTTGTGTTACAGAAAACATATTTACTCAACTGGGACACTTTCCTGGCAAAAAGGGGAGGCGGGGCCCAAGAAGTCCCTGATAATCCAGAATCCTGGCTCGGAGAGGTCGGCTTCCCTCTGGGACAGGCTTGGCTGTGAAGGGCCGAGTCCCGGGCCCCTCAGCCTGGCTGGACGGGAGACGCAGCAGCCTCGCCTTCCGTGCTCAGTCCTGCCCGTCAGTAGAAGGCGTGACCGATCACCGCGGGTGTGTGTACGTTCTGGGAAGGCACCGCACTGCAGAGAGGAGGGTGAAGCCATGAGAGCGACACACACGCTAGTTAAAGGAAGAGACGTCTCCAGCGCCCACCAGGGGCCTGTTGGCTGCGTCCTGGCTCAGGCTGCCTTGAGCGGACCTGACACGCCCGCAGCTTCTTCTCCCCCCACCGGGAAGAAGGCGGCTCTAGTCCCTGAGGGGGGCTCTGCGGGGCCCCCCACCTTCCTATCAGCAGCCCCAACTCCCACAGCCCAGGGGCCGGGCCCTCGCGCCCACCGGCTCCTGCCTGCAGCCTGGGGTCTGGGTTGGGCCCGACAGCCAGCAGCAGCTCAATGACATGAATGGTTCGACTTGGAACCAGCGTACCGAGGGGGTGGGGACCACGATACCACGGCTCTTCTGGAAGTCGAGGCCACCCCGAGCGGTCACGGCCTCCACGGTGACGGGCGCTGCACAGCCACCCTGCCGGGCGCCACAGAGGCCCGCCCGGCCCCGGGGGTGCGCCTGGCGGTGACCACGCTGGGGCACTTTCCTCCTGCGTGCGCACGTCCTGGAGACCTGGGACCACAGGCAATTTTGTTCTCAGCGTGGGGCCCGGCTGGCAACATGACTTCCCGGAAGGCGCAGCTCAGCAGGCTTTCGGTGGATCTGCTTCCGTCCACGGCACGAGCGAGAAAGCCTTCAGGTCCCCAGCTGGCGGGTTTTCCTCTGCGAGTTTTACAACCTGCTTATTAGGCTTCTGTGATCAAAACTGGCAACAGACGCTGCTCCGAGGCCGGCACCTGGGCTGGGCGGCCAGCGTGGTCACAGCTGCCATCCCAGTGTGAGAGGGACCACAGGCTCCCAGGCCAGGATGCCTGCGTGTGACTTAGGCCATTCCCTCACCTGTCAGCGTGGGCTGGGGTTGGTGTCAGGCCTGGGACACAGGACCAGCACGGCCCTCGAGGTGTGATCTCTGGTACCCAAATGCCCCGTGACTCCCGTCCCTGCCACGTGCTGCTGGGACAAGTTGTGAACCTCTCTGAGCCTGTGTCCTCATCTGTAAAATGCAGATACCCAGGGCTTCCCTGGTGGCGCAGTGGTTGAGAATCTGCCTGCTAATGCAGGGGACACGGGTTCGAGCCCTGGTCTGGGAAGATCCCACATGCCGCAGAGCAACTAGGCCTGTGAGCCACAACTACTGAGCCTGCGCGTCTGGAGCCTGTGCTCCGCAACAAGAGAGGCCATGATAGTGAGAGGCCTGCGCACCGCGATGAAGAGTGGCCCCCACTTGCCGCAACTAGAGAAAGCCCTAGCACAGAAACGAAGACCAAACATAGCAATCAATCAATCAATCAATCAATCAATCTTTAAAAAAAAAATGCAGATACCCACCTGGTAGGATTGCTAAGGAACAGGTGAGTTAGGATGTGCAAAGTCCTTAAGCCGGCACCTGGCATAAAGTAACAGAAATGTGTTAGGCCAGCAGCACCGTGATCAGCCATCACTGGAATAGCCCCGTTCCCTCTGCACCCACCGGTTCAGTCATGAGTGTGTGATACAATTCCAGACGATGAGACATTAGGGGAGGTCAGTGGAAGCCAGACTTTCTGAAAGGTTTCCTTTTACCTTAAAAAGAGACGCAGAAGAGACAACCCCCTATACACCCACACCTTAGCCTGGGCGTGGTCATGTTTGGATGTGCTCCCTGGAGCAGTGGCAGTTCTCCTGCAAGCATGAGGCCTGATGCTGGATGGCCGGCTGGGAGAAGCATGCACACCAGGACAAAAATGGGGCTCTACTAAGCATGGGAGGAGAGAGAAGGAGGCTTCTGGGGAGGCAACCTACATACACATCCAAAGCCCACACAGCCCTATGGTACCCTGCCAGCCTGGTTTTCAACTCCGTGATCCCAGCCCCCATCCCTCACCCCAGGAAACTGGGGGATGATTAAAGTGACCTTGAGCTTGGAGAGGCAGCTCCCTTGTAATAAAGGTACTATGATTAAACAGAGAGGTAAGTAGAAGAGCTCCGGTTTGCAGTTACATGTTAAAGACTTAGGAGGTTAGGATATTAGCTAAAATGATGCGGCCCTCAGTAGGTTGGGCTGAAGCTGCATGTGATTAAGCCTGAGAACCTTGGTGCTACCCGGCCCCAAGGTTGTTGAATTTTTAATTCAACAGATCCTAGAACCTACACCCTAAATAATACAATGGCATTCTTCCCACTTTGCTTTTCAGCCACCGCCAATTCAACCTGTTTTTAGAGCAGCTGAAAAACGTAATTCTGAACCCAGTTCGGGAAGATTTTTGGCAACGACATCTTACGTCCAAGCACAAGGAACGATAACAAGAAACCCGACAGTGTAAGATCAAAAACAGGCTTGTTTTATTTATACACAGAACAACGTATTTACAACCCCAGATGTGGATATGTACATAGCGATACAGGAGGCGTTTGCTTCCACGGTGGGCGCTGTATAAATTAAGATCATAAATATGGGGGAAGCCCCACCAGAGGGCACAAAACCTTTTGTCCAAGACTCCGGGGATCCCTCCTCCCTCCCTCTACACTGACAGGACCGTGAGACCGCGGGGCCCCGAGGGACAGCCGTCCAGCCGCACGGAGGGCCGGGGGCCCGGAGGGCAGCCCCACGCGCGGCAACACGCACCACAACGCGCGTGGGACGCCGCCCTGCAGACGCGGCTTCGCGCAACGCTCATGTTTATGCCACTCGCTCTAACTTACTACCCTCAGAAAGTGGTTTCACGTAAACAGTGTCGCTCTAATCACTGACATTACCTTTAAACACCACGCTTGACCTAAGCCTAAGGCCGCGGTGGCCCCCGAGGGCGCGGTGGCCTCCGGGCACCGGCCACCGCGCCCCGCGTGCGCCCTCCTCCGCCGAGTCCCCGCCTGTGCGTCGGCCCTGAGGGCCTCAGAGCCCGGGGTGCCCCCGCCCGAAGCAACAGAGCAGACGGCGTCTGGCACCGCGGGCCGGGCCAGCCTGTTCTACTTTGAAACCCAGGGACTTGTGGCGACTGGGTTTCCTCCACCTCCCTCCACCTGCAGCGGCGGCAGCGGCTCTGATGGGCGGGAACCTCGGGGCGGAGAGTGACACACAACCGCCGGGTCTCACCTCCGAGGGGCGGCTGAGCGCACGTGCAGAGCGCGGCCACCCCGCCCGCGGGGACAAGCTGGCCTGGGGCAGGGCCTCGGCCGAGCTCAGCGCCAGGACGCCCGCCAGGGGAGCCCCCGCCGGCCGGAGGCAGCGGCCGACCGCGCGGCGGGCGGGGAGCCGGCAGCGCGTGTGCGAAGCGAGCGGCAGGTCAACGCTGCTCCGCCGCGCGCCCCACGGGCCCCTCGGGACGGCGGCGCACAGCCCCCGGGAGGCGGAAGGGGAGAAAAGGGCCAGGTCCCCGGCGGTGAGGCCCGGGGTGCCGCCGGGGCCGGTCCCGGCTCAGCTTCCTCCCCGCGGAGGGACGCCGACCTGGCGGCTCGAGGCGAGAAGTCGCCCCGGGGTGAGAAACTCTGGGCGGCCCCTGACGCCCCCGGCAGCCCGGGAAGCCTCCTCCACACAGAAACACGGACCAGCCTCTGTCCGCGGGGACGACAGGCCAGACGTCCTGGGCACAGAGCGGACCCCGCGCCCGCGGTCCAGGGACCGAGGGGCCGAGACGGACGGGGCGCGAGCTCGTCAGCCCCGGACCCTAACTACCGTCTGCTGGGCTTAAGGGGGAGCCAGCGTCGCCTTCGTGTCAAACTGAACCGGCGGGACGGAAGGCAGCCAGGCCGCGCTCACACCAGGGGACTCGGACGCGCGGGGACGCAGCGCGCCGGCGGGGCGGGAGACGGTGCCCCACGCTGCGCCGCGGAGGGCACGCGGAGGGCACGCGGAGGAGCCCAGGCCCGGGGCGGAGGCGGCGGCGGCTGGAAGGTAGCTGTGTTGCGGGTCGGGACCCGGAAGCCGGGCCGCCGGGCCGCCGGGCCGGGTCGGAGCGGCGGGAGTAGCACCATGAGCGGCGCCGGGCCGGCTCAGTCGCGGGAGGCGCGGGGGACGCAGGCCCAGAGGGCGGAGGCTAGGCCTCGGCGGCAGGGGAGCTGCGGCTCAGCTCCTTGATGCCACACAGGATCCTCTTCATGTGGCCCACCTTGGTCACGCCGAGGTCCTGCAAGGAGAGGACAGCGCTCAGGCCCGGGTGGTGGCGGGGCAGGGGGGGCGGCCCTGGCGCGCCGCCGCCCGCGTCCGAACACGAGTGAGGGTGACAGCGACAACGGGGGACGCGGCCGGAGACGCCGCCCGCCACGTCCCGGTCCCTGACGGGAGTCAAGGGCACACGGAGCAAGACACAGACGAGCGAGGCAGGCGACCCGAGGGCGCCACCGTCCCGACGCCCTCGGCGGCCTCTCAGCCTCTCGGGACGCGGCCTGGCCTGAGCGGCACAGAGAGCCAGGCTCCGGGAGCCCCGGGTCAGGCCGCCCCGCGTCCTCCCGAGGGGAGGGAGACGGGCGAGCGTGGCCACTGCGGGAGCCGAAAAGCGGCCAACTGGGGAAGGAACCCCGTCCGCTGGGTCCCCTTCACCCGGATGGCTGTCATCACAGAGAACGCTTCAGCTCGGCTAGCGGAGGGCTGCATTCCCCAAAGGGTTTTTAACGCTAACGTGGTTCACTGTCCAATTAGGCTAAGAGCGCGAGGCTGCCCACGGGGTCTGCTCGGGCTTTGGCCGCGGCAGGTGAGACATCGCATCTGGAAGCCGCTGCGCATCACCCCCAGGTCGTCACCCCGGGTCGCGCACAAAGGCCTGAGAAGAACGGTGAGGAGACTACTGACGCTGGGACACGGCCAGGTCAGAGGGAGGGGACAGGGGAGCCGCGGGGAGCGCAGGTGCGCCTTCCCAGGAGACGCTGCGGAAGTACCTTAAGGTCCCTCCGCTCCAGGTGCAGGAGCTCTGAGCCCCGGATGTCGTGCCGCGTGAAGATGTCCTTATACTCACAGAGACTGAGGTGCTCCAGCCAGGCAGCAACCTCCTCTGTGCCCCAGAGGTGAACTGTCGGAGACGGAAAAGCACGAGTGCAATGAGTGCCCAGAGCCCAGCGCCAAGCAGGCGGCGGCCCGCGCCCGAGACGCCCCAGCAAGCGGTGCCCGAGACGCCCCAGCAAGCGGCGCCCGAGACGCCCCAGCAAGCTGGCAGGCACCCACCACCCAGCCCCAGGTGCCGCCCCAGGCTGTGCAGAAAGAGGAGGGGAGCTGCCCGCCCTCGGGGGCGTGAGCTGCCGCACAAGCTGGTGTCCTTTCCTGCCAGGTCACCAGCAGCCTTCTGTCCCAGGAGGGACACATGGGTCTGACTGCGGCTGAGGTCAGCTTCCCTCTCCCTTCTAGAGGGGTCCATTTCACTTCCAGCCCACAGCGGGAAGGGAAACATATGCAGAGATTCCGTGGAGTCAGAGCCACCATCATTCAAAGAAACCCAATTTCTGGACAAACATGCGAAGAAGAAAAATCAAAGGGAGCTACCCTTACTGGCATCAAATGCCATCCCCAAATCCAGGCTTGGGGCCGCCCAGCACCTGAGAGCCTGGGGGCAGCTGTGCTCAGGGCCGACACTTTGAATGGAGATTCTGAAGCCCCAGTTTACTGACCCAGAGGAGAAACATCCTTTAGTGCCATTTTCTATTGATTTCACGGCCCAGGGCCACTGGCAGCCCAGGTTCCCAGCGCAGGGGCCTTGATCAATGAACTGATTAATGGGGGACGAGCAGCCCCGCAGAGGAAGCAGGCACAGGGGGCCAACGTGTGGCCAGAGTGTGAGCTGTGTCTCTGTCTTGTCACCTCTGCTGTCTCCTCCCCACCTCGCGCCCCAATCTAGCGCAGGCAGGCGGCTCGGTGGCCTGTCTGTCACCCAGAATCTGCACCGGGAGCAAGTTCAGGGCAGGGCGTGACACCGGTGAGCCTCCCACGTGGAGCGGGAAAGCCGGGGTGCGGTTCTGTAGCCACAGACGAGTCGGCGCAGGGCATGACCGGAGGCCGTGGCCCCGGGACGACGGGGACGAGCACGAGGCCAGGGAGAAAGCAGAGCCTGGGCCCCGCACAGCCCGGGCGGCCAGGAGGACAGGAGAGGGCAGGTACCCGGGGCTCCCAGGCTGCTGCGAGCTTCTCTGTTCTTGTTATTCTTCTCCTTCTTAAACTTGGTCACCAGGCGGAATTTACCGCTGCGGCTGCGCTTGGAAAGATCCAGCATCACGTTCTGTGGGGCAAACGAGAAACGGTGAGAGTCAGACCCCGGTTCACCAAGACCTCAGCCACCCCTCGACCACACAGGCACGGAGCTAGGAAGACACGTCGTTCCTGATACTCTTATTCCCGGGCTTTTCCTTGACTTTTAGTCTTTATTGCTGATTTTTAATGCCTTTAAAAAGCGGTTTCACAGTGATAAGTATCTATTTTCATATTCTATTTTTTTCATTTTATAGTGTTTACTTCTCATGTGACTAGAAAGCTCTCTCTATATTATTTAAGTATCAGTACCATTATATCAAGATTGGTAAGTTATTAGCCACTCTTCCAGCGTTGCACTGGCGGGCTTTGACTATCAGTATCACGAGTATCTTTCTAAATAAAGCTTTTCCTGCACTTTGCACTGTTTCCTTGCGATCTGCTCCCTGAGGCAGAATCAAGGAGGGAAGGGAGTAAGAAGGAGTAAGAGGGAGTAAGAGGGACACGGGGACAGGGTCCCTGCTCGGTGGCCACCTCCCCACAGAGCAGTCCAGGGCACGGCGGAGCCATCACTGCCCCTTCCCCACGGGTCTGTGGACCTTCTCTGTTGATTCTCACAGAAGCTAGGGCAGGGGTCTCCGCCAGTAAAGCATTCTGTGCACACACAAACACGTACCTGTTCTGATAACGTGTATAAACCTATTCACAAATAAAGAAAAAGTAATTTCCTTATTTTTCAGGTGTGCCACTTTCTTCCTGGCCCCGCCGGCCTGGATTCTGCCCCTGGGCCCTGTCTACCTACATCCCCACGGCGACCGGCACAGTTAGGACTGCGCAGCTTTATGACACACTTTCAGATCTGACGGGGACATCGGGTCGCACTAAAAAAACTCCACCGGCATTTTCACTGGGATTGCACCCAACCTAGAGCCTGGAAATACTAAGCATCTCCACTCCCAGTCTGTCGTGACCCTGCATCTTCATCACGCCCCTGCACGGTCATCTTCGTGGAAAGAGACCTCTTACAATGACATTTTCTAGTCAATGACTGTGCGTACTGAAGAAACTTGTTTTTACAGATGTCTTTATTCTTGGCAAAACTATCAAGCACCCATTCTAGCACAGCTGCTCCACGCAAGAACTCTACCTCCCGGGCGGTCACCACAGTCACGGGCTCTCCTGCCCCAAGACGAGCAGCCCCTCGCCCCTCAGCACCGCCTGCAGGAGGGGCGGCCACGTGTGAGGCAGGTACTCTCCAGAATCCGCACAAAATCCAATTCCTGACTCTACAACTTCTTTCTTCAATGCAAACATGAGCTGTAAATTTACTTCTAACTTTTTCAATATGCATATTTTCTTCCACTGGTAAGACGGGGAGACTAGTAGAATGTGGCTGATTATCGACCTGTTATCTTATTTAATCTCCTCGGCCTTTTAAAAGCAGATTTCAGACATCAAATTACTCCACCCATAAGTACTTCAGTATGCAACTCTAAGAATACTCTTTTGAAAACACACTCTGGCACCATTATCACACCTGATACCACTAACAAGAATTCATTTGGCTCTCATGAATCCATTTGTATCAGATCTCCCCAACTGCTCCAAAGGTCTATCCTCACAGCTGGATATGTGTGGATAAACCTTTGGAGCAAACCTTTGAATCAGGACCCTGATGGGGTTCACAACGGACACCCAGCTCTTGTGGCTCAGTCTCTCCTCCTCGGGGTCACCTGTAGAGAGACCAGGCATCTGCCCTGCAGGACAACTCGCGCTCTGGCTCTGACGGGTGTCTCCCTGCCTCCCCACTCCCCGGGTGGTCCAGAGCTGCTAATTCCATCAATCTCGTGTCCCCAGGGACGCAAAATGGCACTTTAATCCTACACGCTCCAGCTAGAATTCTTTTATAAAGAACTTCTTTCATCAACTATTTGATTTAAAGATATAACTTCAAGGGATCTACTGATAATACTGAAGTCTGGAATCCAATGTGCTGGTTTTTTAAAAATGAAATGTTTAAAGTTCTGGAGATCTGTTTCCTAACAATGTGAATATACTCAACACTACTTGAACTATACACTTAAAAATGATAAAGATGGTAAATTGTGTTTTTCTACCACAATTTTAAAAAATGAACTGGGACAAAGTCCATCTTTTTCCAGCTTTGTCACTTTCTTATATATGGAAATTATATATTCCTTGACATTTTCCCTTTGGAAGTAAAATTTATTTTTTCAAGTTGTTCTGTGACTATTCCTTTTAAAATATCTTTGAGATTTCAATTTGTGTAATTTAAATTTTTTCTGAAAAATCAACAGTTTCATCGAGATTGTAAGATTCACTGTCATTTCTTTGTATATGCTATAACTTGATTAATTCTCCTATCTGTTGTTATATTCCCCTTATCACTTCATTTTGTTCATTCCCCCCCCACCGCCGCCCCGGATTACATGTGCCAGAGGATGGTTTTTTTTTACTTTCCTCTCAAAGAACCAGCTCAAAGACCTATCACTTTTTTTCCTTTCAAATAAATGATTTTCCTATTTTTATGCCAGTAGAAATATGGTGCCTCCCCCTCCAAGGTTCCCTTTGCCCTTCACACTTCACCTCCTCCTGGTCCCTTGCATGGGGGGGACGAGCCAGAGTCCCAGAGGGTGGCAGCACTGAGCTGGAAGGCACCAGCGGAGTTGGCTGGAGAAGCCAGGAGCCCAGGAGCCAGCGTGGTTTTCCCTTCACTCCCGGGACCCCTGGCCCTCAGTTTCTGGCCTCAGGCCCCATCGGGTGAATGCCTGCAGTAACACCACCCCAGCTGGCTCCAGAGGGTTTCTGGTTTTGCAACTAAACCTCAGGTGCCATCGGTACTATTTCCCACCTACTACTGCAAGAACTAACATCTGCTCTGTCTCAGCAGCCCACATCTAGGAACCCTGGAAACCAGGGCCACTCTAGACGTGGCTTAGAGGGTTCATGAGGCAGGCAGCATTCAGGTCAGCCATCCAGGGAGGACTCGTGGTGCTCTGTGTTTGTTTCCATGGTGGCTGCATGGCATTTGGTGATAGTTGTTCTGAAAACACTTTTAGGCTTAAAGCTTTAGAGCCACACAATCCCTGTGGCATGGGCTTTTAGTACTAAGACCTGACAGTCCCAAATAAACTGAGGTGCTTGGTTACCCTGCAACTGGGCACCAGGCTGTGAGCCTCCCACCGCAGCAGCTGCTACCCTGTCCATGAACTGAAGAAAATCGTTGCCCTCCCTGTCTTCACTGAAGAATCTGCATGGAGGCAGAAGCTACCCACCTGTGCAGAGCAGCACGCTGGGAGCACAGGGGCCATGGTTTACAGTTGGCACAATTTCTGTTCTGAGTTAGTATCTGAGGTTTCCTTGTGGCCTAGAGCTGTGCTGCTCAAACTACCCCTGGAAAAGAACCAGCTTTAAAAATTCCCATTCCACAGTGGACTGGTACTTCAATGAAAGAAAGTAAGACAAATTACTAGAAAAATGAAACCCCCAAAAGGCATACAAAATACAAACCTCAGTTTTTTATTGGGACTTCCCTGGTGGCGCAGTGGTTAAGAATCCGCCTGCCAACGCAGGGGACACAGGTTCCAGCCCTGGTCTGGGAAGATTCCCACATGCCGCGGAGCAACTAAGCCCGTGCGCCACACCTACTGAGCCTGCGCTCTAGAGCCCACGAGCCACAACTACTGAGCCCACGTGCCACAACTACTGAAGCCCGTGCGCGCCTAGAGCCCATGCTCTGAAACAAGAGAAGCCACCCTGATGAGAAGCCCGCGCACCACAACAAAGAGCAGCCCCCGCTCACTGCAACCAGAGAAAGCCCGCGCACAGCAACGAAGACCCAACGCAGCCAAAAATAAATGAATAAATAAATAAATTTATTTTAAAAAATTTATTATTTTCAACATAAAGAAAGTTTCCCTCTCAAGTGCTTAAAAGTTTCTAAACTCTTCCTCTCAATTTCTGCAATGATAACAGAGAGTTTCATACCATCAGTAGTAGTCCTAGTTTAGAAAACGATCAGATTTTCAAAATGTCCTATGGGCAACAGAAAAGAAAGCATATCCCCTCTTTGCAGAGTATAAAATTCTCTCTATAGAGAAGCATGATATATACTTATATATATATTCTACATATACGTATTCTATCAACTTGCTTTGTTCAGATGTTGTGACAGTTTGTTTTACATGATTAATCACGGACTGACAGGGATAGCTCACACTACAAAATTGGGTTTCTGACACTTTCTATCATTTCAAGAAGTTGTAGCTTTACATATTTTATGCATGTAAATTAAGATTAAAATTTTGGGGGTAACCACTGAAAGAACAGAAGAGTACATATTTCCAAACTAGTAGAGGGGACAAACAGAATTGTGTGGGAAGAAGGAGAGACTCATCAATCAAAAAGGAGAAACGAAAAGAAACAAAAAAATGGGACAAACAGAAAGCACAAAATATGGTAAAAATATATCTAAATATCATAATCATAATAAATGTAAATAGACTGAACTCTCCAGTCAAAACACAGAGTACTGAATAAAAACCCAAAATTTAGCAATGCTATTTATAAGAGCGACACTCCAAATAAAGCGTGAAAGTGAAAGTATGAAAAAGAATATACCAAGCAAGTGGACTTGAAAACAAAAAGAATTAATAAAGGCCTTTATATAATGATAAAACTTGTAGGCACTCAATAACATAGCCTCAAAATACATACAGCAAATATACACAAAACCGCAAGGATAAATTGAGACATCTACATTCACGGTCAGAGAGTTCAACAGTAACTGACAGATCAAGAAGACACAAAAATAAAAAACAAAGTAAGGACTTAATGATGTAAATAATTACAACTGGATATAAGGTACATTTATAAAAACTGACCACCTTTTGGGCCATTAAGTAAGTTTCAACAGATTTCAGAGTACTGGTAACATACAAACAACTGCCTTTGAACACAGTGAAATTAAGTTAAAAATCAATAACAAAAAACGTATTAGAAAAAAATCTCACATATTGGGAAATACATACTTTAACTCATTTAAATGCTGTATTAGGACAAGATTTTATCATTATTATAACCATCATAAGTTTATCTCAGAATTATACAGTATATAGTATAATGATACGGTTATTATCTTTTACCAATATAAAGTGATCCTCTATCATTTACTGCCTTAGGTATGCAATTCTATTTTTACATTGTTACTTCGGATTTTTTATTGTGTTTTCTTGAAATTGTTTTATTTTTAATCTTTCTGGGTCACAATTTTTTATTGAGGGTATGGAAGAGAAAACTGGGCTCCTGTGACTAGTATTTGGTTAGATTTCTTTTTTTTTTTAACACAATCTAAGAATAATTTGCTTTTAAGAGGAGCAGTTATATTATTTTCTATTTTCTTATTTTTATGCTGTTAGCTCCACCGTTACTACTTCTTTTATTTTCTTTTACGATACAGACTACATTTTGCTTGTGTCTTTTGTGGTGATTCAAAAAGACATACACCTTTTCAATTTTACTAGAAGCTACCTTTAAAACTACGTTTAAGTTTTTAAAACATAATTAACTCTACCTTTCTCTAATTATCAAAGTCAAGAACTTTCATTAACCTTCCTCCACCGTAAGAGGAGGGATTTAATGTGCCCTCACTCCTGTCCATGTCCTCTTCCCTGTCTCCCCACTGCACTGCCCACACTTCACAGGCTTTGAAAACATAATCTGGAATCACAGGCCTAGGTTACTGCTACATTTGTTGAATATTTTACATATTATTATCTTAGTAATTTTCTTTAAATGAAATTTTTATATTTATAATTAACTACAAATTTTGATGAGCTTGGCCTGGCCCTCTGAACCAAAATGTCCTCATTCTTCAGTTGCTGAGTTTTGTTTCTTGGCTGGAAAGCCTCTGAGTCAGTTTTCCATGCGGGGTTCACATTTGTCAACAAACGCCTGCATGTTCAAGAAGAGCTCTGGACTGCCGGCCCCCTGTCCCCTTGCCCTATTGCTGCCCATGGGTCCTAACAGTCAAGCCGGCAGCAGGGGCGCCTAATGTGTCTAGCAGTTCTTTACCTGGTGAACTTTTCTCCTGGCCCACCTCTGTTCCACCCTTGAGAGGAAGGCCATCTAGGGTTTGCCTCTCTCCAGGTGCTGCCCGCAAAAACCAACCACCAAACAAGCGCATCTCCAGGGCCTTCTTCCTGCCTCTCCTGCTTCAGGAGACACTACCCCTGGGGCGCATATGCCCAGGGTCCCATCTGTTGTCCCAGCTATAAGACCTGCGCAAGCTGGGGTCTCTAAATACACACAACAGAAAAGCGTGACTGTGAGTTGAACACACCAACTCTGCCCTTGTCAACAACAAACTCCCAAGAAGTTGCTGTTTAGCTAACCGATGTGCCTCCACACTGGGGGCAAATAGTGGGGCTGGGCTCAGCCTTCTTTCCACCTATGTCCTGGACAGCCCCGCAGTTCTGTTGCCAAGGGCAACTTGTGCCCCACTCACCAAGGGTCATTCTTAACAGCAATTCCCAATTCCTTCCTACCTGCCGAAGTTCATCTCTGTGCCTTGAAGGCATCTTAAAAGAGAAGCATGGGAGGCCAGATGAGGGGCTGCAGGACCAACACCATCTTAATCCCAAAGCTGGACAGAGCACGTGAGTTCAGGCACCGAAGGGAGCGCCCCTGTGTCCAGGGACGCCGCGCTGAAGCCCTGTGACCCACATACCTCTTCCTCACCAGGCTCCACGGGCTGGCACAGCCAGGGGGTGTCCGCCAGCTTCCTGAGCTGCTGGCCCATCTCGACGAGGGCAGCCGTGAGCCGCTCCTTCTGAGGGGGGTCCAACTGCTGCTCCAGGCAGGGAGGGAAGAGACACAGCTGGTGAGCGGCAGGGAGGAGCTGGGGCCGTGGCAGAGCCCCACGCAGACGGGAGGTCTGCCCCAGGGGATGGGCTGCTCTCAGAGAGAGTTCTAAAAACTTGCAAGGAACCTGAGTCACAGACGCCACTTAAGGGCCAGACTCAGAACCTGCCCTCGTAGGTAGTGGCGGGCGAGAGAGTTAAACTCTCCTCTCGTGAATGATGGGGCAGGCCAAGCTCGTCTGAAAATCGCACCAGCAGGGCTGACGGGTCGTCTGCTCTGGTTTCCTCGGGACCCTCTCTCGGAAGCGGGGGAGCAGTCTGCCTGCACCAGAGCGCAGGAAGCATGGTGGGGCCGCGGAGGCAGCAGCTGGAACGTGTCAGGACAGCGCGGTGTTTTGGCATGAGAGCAGAGAGTGTGGAACTGGACTCTTGGGGGGTTCTCCAGTGCCTTCCCCTCCGTGACCTTCCACATCCTCGTTTTTTAAAACAAGGAGGTCGGCCAGGCGCTCTCTCGGGTCTGCCCTGTGCTGGCTTCTGCGATTCAATCCAGCTCCAGCCGCACGCCTCCACAGGGCTGACTCATCAGCCAGGTTTGCAGGGCTGAGCGAGGAAGGGCGGCCGACTCTGGGGGCGGGGAAAAGGCTGGCCAGCCTGGCCGTGGCGGTGGCCGCACACCTGGGGGGTCTGGGGCAGAGCGCCGTCTACGACACAGGAGGTCCCGTCCGCCAGTCTCGGACACCCTGGAGATGACGTGGCGAGATGGGGCCGGAGGGTTTGAGCATCGCCACACCGTCAGCTCAGATGGCCTCTGAGGCCCCTCCAACGGGGGGCCTAGAATTCTCAAGGCCGGGGATCCTGGGCTGAGACGGGCTGCCCTCTGTGCGCACAGCAAGCGGCCCCCCAGCTCACCAGGGCCAGCTTCCCCGCCAGCAGCAGCTCCGTCTCGCTGCGCAAAGCTCTGACGTTATTCACCATCTCCAGCACGAAGCTGCAGCTCAGCCCCTGAGAGGAACCAGAACAGACACCATGGAGACGGCCCGAGGGCGAAAGGGGTCCACAGGAGAAAGACCGGAAAAGCGCAGGCACCTCTGTGGTCCTGGGCCTGCCGTACACTCGGTCCATGGACTTGGAGCTGGCGTTGACGGCGTGGGCGAGCTCCTGCTCCACGTCTCGGTGGGACTGCGCTATTTCCCGGATACTAGAGGGAGACACGGCACGCATCAGACCAAAGAGCGGCAGCCTGTGAGTCACCTCGCTGGAACGCAAGCCCAGGTTCGGCCCAGAGGGCCGACAAGACCATGACTCGACCGTGATGACCCGTGACGGCCGATCGTTTCCTGACCGCTGGCAGAGGAGGCCTTAAATGGGAAATCTGACAACAAAATCCCAAACTTTTCTAGAAACTCAGCCAAGGAAGTAAATGCCCAAAATGAGACCGACACCTTGTAAAACAGAGAGCGGGTAAGTAGCAGGAGGCAGAGGAGAAAGCCAGGAAGAAGCTGGACAGGGCCGTGGAGGAGCACCTGGCCTGCGGCGGCTCCCGGGAGGGAGAGGTGAGGCAGGGAGGGGAGGTACAACGCAAAGACACAGCCAGACAGCGGCTGAAGGGGGTCAGCGGATGTGGCCACCGAGAGGGCCCAGGTCACCAGGCGGAAGGGCCATGCTGGAGTGAGGTGGGTGGACACAGCGGGGGGTGGGGAGAACGGACAGTGGGCAGAGCGGCGACCACCGTGCTGGAAGGTCCGCAGTGGCTCTGGGAGGCTGCGTAGGAGAAGGAAACGCCTTTGGCTGCTGGCTTTTGTTTTTTCAAAATAACTACAAGGTCTGCTTCTTAAGAGCAAACCCGCTCTCTGGGGGGTAAAGGATGCAAGAGGGGTACTATTCTCAGAGATCCGGGATAGGCTGTAAAACCTATGAGCTGCCTCTGAAAACGCCTGTGGTGTGAAGCTTCCACCTGCATAAACCCCGAGTAATCCCTGGAAGACAGTTAGTGAAAATACCAAAGCCCGGGGTTAGCAGAAACCCGGGCCGGGCCCTCGGGAAGGAGGCAGACGGCACATAAGATCCGGCAGGGGCATCTCAACGCCTGCTGCCCAGCCACGGACCTGGGTCGTCCCAGTGACGTCAGGGGGCCCGGGCGCGCTGGCGGAGGAGTGGCCGCGGAGGGAAGGTGGCGCCCACCTGTGGATGAGGGCCCCCGCTGCCCGCCCAAACCGGTCCATCTGGTCGGCTTCCTCCGTGGACAGGATCTCCGGGTGCAGAGAGAACGGCGGGGGGCGGGGCAGCTCACACTTCTGCTTGTCCTCCCAGGACTTCAGGGCGCTCTCAAAGGCCTAGGGCGCGGGAGCCAGCGTCACACTCCCTCCTGCGAGCACAGACCTAACCACAAGCACCGCTGGGGCACGAGCGGGACACCGGCTACAGAGGGAGACGTGCTTCTTAACGCTGGGCGAGAGGGAGCGAGCCCAGAAATTAGAGCCCTGTTCACTTAACCTTCAAAAAAATAAATAAATTCCTGGAACAAAACGTTACGAACTCCAGGTCTCCTCCTAGAAGGGGCACATGTGCGCCGCAGGCAGTCCGTCTTACCCGGTCCCTGGTGAGCGTCTGGGCCCGGTTCTTGTGGATAATCCGAATGTACCCTGGCGGCTGGATCCAGGCCTCTCCGTCCACCTGCACAGGTACGCCCTCATCCCCCAGGATGGAGATCTTCACCGTGCGACACTGAGCAAACATCACAGCCGTCACCGAGCTGCCCCCGGGAGCCCTCAAGTGCTGTCGGCACCACAGGCACCGTCCTGCCCTACACACCCCTGCCCCGGCCGGCTGACCCCTGGGGTGACACCATACCCCCACCCCAGCCTCTGGGGTCAGAGCATCCCCGCCTGGGGCGCAGCTCGTGGAGCCCGGCGGTCTGCCCCACCCCGCTCCCACTGCCCTGCACCCAGCACCGCCGCCGTGATCGCAGTGCGGGGAACTCGGTGCTCAGACACCAGCACCAGGCCCAGGGCGGGGACACACGACCACCAAGAGCTGCTGGGTCCCTGGGCATGTGGGGCCACTCCCAGGACAGAGCAAACACCCAACAAGTGCTCCTCTTTTCAACAAAAAATACTGCCAAGGAATTAAAATTCTGAAATTCAAGCAGCCCATGGTGGGGACAGAAAGGACTCGGGTTCAGGGGAGCATGAGCTCCTCATCTCTGTGCACGGAACATCGCCCTCCCCAACCCCACTGACAGACACACCCTTCCCAACCCATTGCCAGAAGTACAGGATGGGGAACCCACCCTGCCACCCCCAAGCCGGGCCTCAGAGCAGCCGAGTGAGGCCACGCGCTCGGCCGCTGTTCCCAGACTCAGGCTGTGGCTCCTAAGAGCTGCAGGCCCAGGGGCCAAGGTCAGCCAGGCCCGTCTCATCTCACCCCACCTCAGCAGGGGTGGGCAGGACACAGGTGGTACCCAGAGTGAGTCAGGGAGGGTACAAGCCAGCCCCAGTTTCCAAAGTATTTTTTAATTGTCAAAACACGGCAGGTGAGAACGGGCTCTGGACCAGGAGGCGGCCGGGGCGATCCTGGAAAAGCGCCCACTCTCCTGGGCTCTGCACCCCGGGGGCCCAATTATCTCGAGCGCGCGGTTCTGGGCCAGGCCTGCCACTCCAAACGTGTGTGAGCCACAGCTCCACCCAGGTCCCTCCCGCCTCCAGGACCCCGGCCGGTACCTGAGCGATTCGGTGATGCTGCAGCTTTATGACACGGGAGACGGCCATCTGCATGCTGCCGAACACCGCGACCACCTCCAAGATCTTGTCATCGAATGACGGGGCTGCAAAGGTCTGGAAGGGCCGGCCTTAGAGCTGACCTCTGCTCCCAGCTTCCCTGAACATGCCCCCCCGCCACGCGCATCCTTCTCACTCCGGGGGCCGCTGCGTTGGTGAGAGCCAGACAGGCCCACTACTAGGAGAAGCTACGGGGTGAACACTTGCTGATGGGTCTCCACGTCAGATCCTGAAAGCAGCTGCCTGAGATCAAACCCCGGACCTGCCACTTACTAGCGTGGGAGCTTGGGCAAGTTACTGTCTCTCTAGCTGGGTTCCCTCATCTGTCAAATGGGGCGAACACTGGTACGTTCCTCAAAGGTCCTCACGAGGGCCGTCAACACAGGCACAGTGCTGAGAAGTGACCGGCGCACGCTCAGAGTGCAGCTGGTGTTAACTATTTTTATTAGCTATGATGTACGAAGGAAGTCAGGCCCCTGGTCAAAACCTATCAATGCTTCCAGAGTTCTTGGCATAAATTCCAAACTCCTCCCTGGCTTACACGACCCTGCGGGAGCTCTGACCTCGCCGTGCTCCGCCCAGTATGCACACCATCAGAGCACCTCCTTCCCGAACCCGGCCCCGCCGGGCCGCCAAGCCTTCACACACGCTGTTCCCTCTGCTGGGAACAGCCTCGCTCGCCTGCTCCTGCCCCGTACCCACCTGACCTGTCCAACCCCGAGTCACCCTCAGGTCTCACTGTAGATGTCCCTCCTCCTAGGAGCCTTCCCAGATCCGGGCCTGGATTCCAAGCCACACTTGCGACCACACCTGTCCTGCCTGGCATCCCTTCTTCGAGGTTGCGGGAGCTGGGCCTGCCTGCCTTGCTCTCCACTGCGTCCCCGCTGCCGGCACAAGGGCCCCGCTCCACCCGTCCCTGCGCCTCACTGACAGAGCCCCCCCAGAGCGGGAGGCTCCACCACGGCTCCCGAAGGGGCCGCCTCTCCAGTGACCCCGCCCCCATCCCCTTCCCTGAGCTCGGGCCCCTGCCGCCCAGCACCCCCGTACGTACATCGTCCTCCTTGGTGCCCCCCCAGAAGTTGGTCCCTCCAGCATAGCTGGGAATGTTGAGGACAGCAATTCCCTGGAGACTGGGCAGTGGGATGGGTCGCCCGTCACACTGAGCGGTAGAAATGCATAAAAGGAGAGAAGAGAGATCCAGGCTTCAGCCGGGGGCTCCCTCCCCGCAGCACTCCGCCCTGGGCTAAGGCCGAGGGGCCGCCGGGTCAGCAGCGGGGCCGGCAGGGGGCCGCCTGCTCACCTCCAGCAGGACCTTCTGCTCCAGGTTCTTGTAGGTTCTGTGCAGCAGCTCCCTGGTGCCGAGGACTCCATACCACATCATGTTCTTGGTTCGGCTCCTAGGGGCGGAAAGCAAAGGACTGACGTGGGTCTCAGCTTTCTCTACACAGCTACCTATGGCCCTTGCTGCCACCTCATCACAAACGGGTCACATCGGGCAATCACCCCCAGCAGCGACACCGTTAAGATGAGGAGGACATGCCCTTGTCACATGTCCACGCGAGATGGGCTGAAGAGATATATTCACTGACCAGAAATTCTGCTAAAGAGTAACACTGCCAAGAAAGTAATCATACCCTGAGAGGTAAAAAAAGTAAGACGTTACAGAACCTCACAAAAAAAGTATAAATCACAATTTTTTTCCAGCTATAAAATTATGCTTACCACAGAAAATTTGGAAAGGGCAGAAAAGCACAAAGGAGAATTCACAATCACCACATCTGTAAGTACTGATGATAAATGCTTCAGTGCACTTCCTTAGGAACTTGATTTACAGCTGAAATAGCAGTAACTGTGCACTTCGCCCTGCACAGAGAGCACTGCCCTGTGTCCTGAGCACGAATGACCACAACGGGGCACTTCCCGCCAGCACTCGCTGAATTAACCCCTTCGACGGGTCTCTGCTTGTTCCCACCCCTGAGCTCTATCACGTA
Organism: Balaenoptera physalus; assembly: GCF_965194825.1. Taxonomy (NCBI): domain Eukaryota; kingdom Metazoa; phylum Chordata; class Mammalia; order Artiodactyla; family Balaenopteridae; genus Balaenoptera; species Balaenoptera physalus. The sequence goes on along the minus strand of NC_138885.1, from coordinate 132,209,380 downwards.
CGTGGCAGTGGCCCTTGGTAAACGCCTCTTTGCCGAAGTTCCCAATTACTTTTTAAGGGTAGATTTGTAGAAATGGCATTTTCTAAGCAGATCTTCTCAAAGATACAAACCCAGGGAAGATTATATACCAGGACCCCAAGTTTCTAAAAACATATCACATGTGGCCTTGCTCCTCACCTATTTTGCTCTGATAAATTACACGCATTTGAATGCCTTTTCAGTTGTATTCAGACGAACAGGGGTATCTCCAAATGATTTGGGCTCCCATCATGCGCTGTGTAACTGGGGACCTCTGAGCCTTTTCCGACACTCGAGCCCCAGAGCTCCAAGGTTTTTGAGCTCTTATGCTTGATTTTGTTTTCTGAGAAAGGCCCAATCACACAGGAGTCGGGGGATTGCCAGGCAACTCCTCAGGTGTCACTGTGACCCCCCTCCCTCCGAGTGACAAGGGCACCTGGCAGGGGCAGGTCTGCAGGCTCTCCAGCAAGGGGCCCCCTCCTTCTGCATCAATGGCTGTTCTCCGCCCAAACGCCACACCAGCTTCCCTGTCTCTAGTTCTAGAAAGTCACAGCTGAACAGTCTGCCCTCCAGGTGATGGGCACCACGGGGTGGGGCGGGAGACATCAACTCCCTTCTTCCCTTGTCATGTCTCCCCGGAGGAGAGGACTTTCTGCTTCAGCCAGGAGGAAACCTTCCCATTTCTCTCCGTCCTCTCCCCGGCCAGGGGGAGACGACAGTACGTGGTGATTTAGGGGAGAACCTGAACACCCCCAGCGAAACCCCCCCGGGGCCTCTCCTGTGGCATCTGCCTGCTCGAGGGCCTTGCGGGGGAGCAAGCCCCGACCCCACCTGAGGGTGACATGGAGATGCCACCGCCGTGGCCACGACACACAGACGCGCCCCGCTTTCTGACGAGGCGCTCGGGCTCCGTGTCTGTACTCTGCCTGAGGGCTCTGTGCGCCCCAGAAGTTGCCGCACGGCCGGAGAAACAAAGAGCCGAGGGCCAGGCGCGCGCAGGGCCGGCGCCCACCTGCACTTCTCGGGATGCTCGTCACGCTTGCTGTTGAAGTCCAGGGAGATCTTCGCATCCAGGCCGATGCCGAAGTAGTTGTTCATGACGCACTTCTCTGTGTAACGCTCTCTGCAAAGGGGGGTTTCAGGCCACTGAGAACAACTCTGCATACCAGCCTCTAAGCAGTTCTTCCTGAGGGCAAAACTCAGTTTGTTTGTTTGTTTTGGTTTTTTGGGGGGCGGGGAGGTAACAGCATTATTGAGATGTAACTCACATAACATACAATTCGCCCATTTAAAATGTGCAACTCCACAGCGACTGTCCACGTACTCAGAGTCACGACGATCAATTCTAGGACAGCTCACACCCCAAAGAGAAAGTCCACACCCCTCAACCACGAGCCCCAACCCCTCCTAGCGCCGGCAACCACCAATCTGCTTTCTGTCCTCTGTGGACCTGCCGATTCTGGGCGGTTCCTAGAAATGGAATCACACAGCGTGTGGCCCTTTGCGTCTGGCTCCCGTCACGGGGCACGTTTTCAGCCCACGAGCACTGGGTTCCTCTGAGTTCAGCGCTTCAGCCGGTTAATGGCGAACAGCGATGACCCACTGGGGCATCCTCGGCTGACGGACCTTTGGGCTGCTTCACCCTGGAGCTATGATTTGTGAACACTCGTACACACGCTTCAGTGGGGACGTGTTTTCGCTTCTCTTGGGAGTAACCCCAGGAAGGGACCTGCTGGGCCACGTGGAAACCCTGGGTTTTGAGGAACCGCCAGACTGTCTTAAAAGTGGCTGCACCACCTCACGTTCCTATCAGCGACGTCAAACCTGATGACATCCGTGGCACATACGCTCACATGTGCTTACACCCTGGATCCCAAAACGTCCCTCAAATGTCCCTAGACCCAATCAAAGCAAAGCCCCCAACTTGAAAATGTCCAGCCCAGCCCCACGTCCCAGGTCCACTGCGGGTGAGACTCCTTCCGGCTCGTCACCCCCGGGAGCGAGGCCCGGCACACCACGCTGGGGAGGGAGGAGAGGAGAGCAGCTTGTGTCTCCCCAGGGGAAGGAGAAGCCTCTCCCTGAAGGAAGAGACCACAGCCCTCGCTGCCAGGTGTGGAAATGCAGGGACCTCGGGTGACGGAAAGAGACAGCACATCTAGTTCCGGAGGCCTCTGTGGGCGCTGCTCATGGAAGGCTACAGCTCTGGCCTTGTTGGGGAGAACAACTCAGGAAGGGTCAGGACCAGAGCCCCCGACAGGCCCCGGCGCGAGGAGAAGACAGGAGGGTGGTGTCAGGCTGGGGACAAGGACGCGGGCCAGCACTGGAGCAGGCGTGGGAACCCAGGCCACCCTGCAGGAAAACTGGCTGCCACTGTGCAGGCTTGCAGCTCTGCTTCCCGAAAGCCAGAGTCTCTGCACCGCACACTTCTCACTGTGACCCTCGGCACCACACCGGACACGTGGTCCACACATGGTGGACAACTTTTAACCAACTGCCGCTGGCCACTAGCTGCCCAGAACTTGCTATCAGCCAGCAGAAAGGGAAATCTAGAAGGCTGGGCTTTCAAAATACCATTTGTCCCCGCAACGGTCTCTACACACACAAGAACAAGCTGCACGAAAGCCCTCACTGCCTTTGATGCTGGGCAGTGGACACGGCACGAGGCGTGCAGAGCAGCGTCGGGACTTCGTTCCCCAGGGTCCAAGCCCAGGACAGCATCTCCCCAGGGACGGCGAGGAGGCGCTTCCAGCCCGGGAGCTACACTAACAGGAGCGGCAGACCCGCCAGAAGGAAGGCGGTCAGGAGGCGGCGCCAACGCGGGGCCAGCAAGGACCTCGGGGAGGACGACCGAGGACATGGGCACAGAGTCTCCAAGCCTGCCGAGGCCCCAGAAGGTCAGGCACGCGCCAGGACGGCCGCCTCCTTTCCCAGACACTCCCAACCCACCCTCTGCCCTGGAAGCCTCACACCTTCTAGGTTTTCCTTATCGGCCAACACCAGCTGGAAAAGCATCGCCCAGGCAGCTGCTCACGAATTTCTCTAGTTAATTCCAGGCCAGTTTTCTACGCTCCAGCATTCAGCTAGCAACATGCCTCCTTGGTTTACCCCATACTCACAGGTTTTCTGGTTCGGAGTTAAAGGGATCGGCATTAATTAATAATCGACTGATGACTGAACCTGCAGGCAAGGAACCAGACATCCCAGCGCGAACATCTGTAAGGGAGAAAACAGGAGACGGCACTGCCTGGGAGCTCCCAAATGAAGAGGCCGTCGTGTCTTTGAGGCTGATGGTCCACATGTTCTTCAGAAGGTTATCATAATAAGATGTTTCTAAAACACTGCATAAAAATGTCCAAACTTTGACAATTAATAGTCTCAGGGCAAAAATCACTATCATAAATCCATATTCACAGAACAGAAATAAACACCGGGTGGTAACCAACACCTATGAGGCACATCAGAAAAGAGCTTACAAAGACAGTTCTCACTAAATTTAAGAAACTCCACCAAAATGATCCCTACTACAACTAATTATAGGGTCTAGTCATACAACTTTATAAGGCTAAATTCATGAGAAACGGTTAAACATCAAGGAACCCTCCAGGTGACCAGAACCCTCAAGACACCTGCACCAATTTTAAAAATTTAAATTATAAATAGTAAGGCTGAGATGGAGCCCTGCTTTTGAACATTCTGCCAATCCATCCCTTCCAGTAAAGTCTTTGCTGCTTATTAACCAAATCTGTCTCAGCCTCTTTTCCCTAGAGCTTCCGCAGTTTTCTTTCTATTCAATTGAGATTCACCTAGAAATTGCCAAATCACTTACAGGGGCAGCGTGTGCTCTAGCTTGCCCAGGAGGCCTCACGAAGCTGCCTCATGAAGCTGGTTAAGGGAGTCTTATCAGCAATTTCGACCCCTCGTACCATTCCTTCCTACTGCAGACACAAAGTGTTATCATGACTCCCCCTGAGGGAAGAAGCAACAGGAGCTGCCTTGACATGATCCTGGGCAAAATGAAGGCAAGGCAAGGGGACCAGGCCCGACTCTCCTGGTGGCCAGCTGTGCTCCTTCTGCAATCATGCTGGAAACAAAGCGGTGATCCGCCGGCTCCCCATCACAACCTGCCGGCCCTTCCCTTTTCACTCAGCCCAACTCCTATTTACCTATCAGCACCCAGCTCGAGTATCACCTCCTCAGTGACATCTTCCTGGGACCCCAGGGCGACGATTTGAATGCCGTCTGCTTCTTGTAATAAACAAGGGCACTTTTCATACCGTGCTATGACTCTGAAATTCTGCCTATCTTTCCCATGGACCTGTGAACTCTTGGAAGACGGGGGTCAGGTCTCATTAACCCCTCAGACTACTGCCAGGCAGAGCGACAGCTGGTCGCTGAGCTGGAAAGCTTAGCGCCCTGCCTGGGCCCCTCCCCCAGACACACAGGCCTCTGTGTGGTGCCGGCGACCCCGGCCCACCCGGGGGAACACTCACTCGGGAACAAGATCTTCGTGTTCAGTGCTGGCAGGCTGTCCCGGTTTCCTGACTGCAAAGGAAGAGAGGCAGAACCGCCCAGGGACAAGCTTCCTTTGCTTATCAGTTTTTCACACGGGGATTTGGACACTATGAAAACAGAACAGAAAATAGAACGCGACTGAGCTACTGGCAGCGTTCATCAGAGAAACAAGCAGGCGGAGGAGGGGCCGAGGGAAGTGAGGAGTGGTTACAAGCACCACTGGCCACGGCGGAGTGTGCAAGACAAGCACCACCAGCCACGGCAGAGTGTGCAAGACAAGCACCACCGGCCACGGCGGCGGAGTGTGCAAGACGAGGAACAAGGCAGGGAGCAAGGAGGGGAAGCGGGCAAGGGGACGCAGGGGAGAACGGGCTCGGACGCCCGCCAGAGACACAGGCCCCTGAGGGACCGGGGCACGGTGACGAGGTCGGGGAGGGGAGGGGCGGCCTGCAACGCAGTCAGGCCGCGGGGTCTGCACGGGCAGAGGAACGTGGTGGAGGAAACTCTGGGGCAGGATCTCCCGGGGGCTCGTAAAGGCCACGAGTGAGGGGGCCGCGCAGAGTTGGGGCTGTTCCAGGAGGGCTAGGGGTCCCCAGGTGGTGGCCCGTACAGCTGGGTGGTCCCTAACCACCTGGAGCAAACGTGGCATGTGGCCGGCTGCAGCCAGGAAGCCCCAGGCCCTGGGTGAGGACGCCGGGTGCGCAGGGAGGGCCCACTGGCCCTGAGCCCCGCCGGGTCTGGGCGCGCAGGGAGGTTTGGAGGGAAGTACCGTCCCCAGCAGCAAGGCCCCTCCCTGCCCAGGCTCCTGCCAGGCCTGCACCAGGCAAACCGCACACAGCAGGTGGTATGTGAAACAGGTCGCGTGTCTGAGACTTTTTACACTTCCAAGTGGCCACAGAAGCCATGAGAAAGCACCCTTAAGCTTCCCAAGGCAAGCTGCGCAGCATCGCAGACGAAAAGGCCTGAGGGCGGCGCCGCGGGCCACCAGGGCCGCTGTACCTCTGCGGAGGCTCCTGCCCTTGGCAGCGCCGTGGCCCTCGCCATGGCACGCTCTGTCGTCCGATTTCAGGTCCTTCTTCTCCTCCGACTCGGAGAGACCTAAGATGAACCCCTCCTGCTCTTGGGTCTGGGCGTTCTGCTCGTCCACAGCTGTGCAAGGCAAGGGTATTTGCAGCTGAGCGCAGGGACGTTACCCCGCAGGCACCACCGGGCTGGCGGGGCTCCCACTGCACGCGGACCCCCTCCTCATCTCACTCATCTCCCTTCAAACGTCGTCTCAGCTGAAGGCTGAGACCCGAAGCTCCGACCCGTCCCACTTTCTCCCCGGCCCCGGCACACAGGGCACCCGGACGCTCGTGCCAGCAGGCTGGGGAGGAGGGCCGAGGGCTGGGAGAGACGGAGGGGAGGGGAGTAACGGGCGGGAGCGCGTGCAGCCCGGAGGGAACAGTGCACCCGCCAGGGCACAGGGGCAGGTCACGACCTCACTCTTCTCACTGTAAGAAGCAGCAGGTCGAGCTGCTCAGAGAGAAAAGGGTCTGATGAGAGCGGAAAAGGTATGAGATGGTTTCTGAAGGTTCCAAGAGAGAAGACAGAAGAAAACTTGCTGGGGAGGATCTCAGGGTCTGGGTGAGGGTGGAGGTAATGAAGTTCTCAGGTCACTGTGGTTTTACAGCGTTCTCTTCAAAGCTTAGCAAACAGAGTCTAGGAAAAGGGAGCCATGGACTGGGCGAGTCTTTAATCCTATGCAAGGGTGCCTCTCTCCCCCAGGCCGACTAAGGACAGTCAGCAGTGGCACCCTGGACACCAGGGCCGATGACCTGTCCAGGCCCCGGGCCCCTAAACCACTGCAGCCGGCGCCTGCCTCGGAAACCACAGCGCAGACGCTCCCCCCACCCTTTTTTTTTTTTTTTTCCTGTTAAAAGTCAAAAGTATTTTGTCTTGTTTTAATATTTCATCAGCTTTACAGGGTCACAATTATCTTAAATATTTCTGAAGTTTAAATACAATCTGCATATAATGTTATAAAATGTAAACTTTAAGTGTTCTTTTCAGTTTCAAAATCACACTTTTTTTTTTATTTTTATGCTCTTTTTTTCCCCCCCCTCCCTTTCAATACCTAAATGTCCTGCAAAAACTGAAATAAATCGTCACAGGCTGCCCCACCGCGGCCAGGGCGCGACAGGCTGGGCCCGGCCAGAGGTAGAGAGTAGTTTTACATCTTTTTATTGGAAGTTTTCTTCTCCTTTAACCCGAGTTCAGGCGTGGTCCCCAGGCCCTCTGACAAACCCCAGAGAAACTGAAATATCACATGTCAGGAGTGAAAGGCTGAAGTCATGTTTGCCAACAAAAGAGGCAGAAGCAAAATTAAGGAGGGGAAGAAAGAAAGGATGGTAGTGGGCAAAAATGCTACCAGTGAGAAAAGTGACTGTACAAACGCACAACTGTTACAAACCAACCCACCACCCCAGGCCCCATCCCACCCCCCGCCCGCCCCCCAGCCGGACAGCTACGGCCCTGCGGCCAGTTTGGAGGTCACAAGGAAGGCTCTAGAAGCTGCCCATCCACAAGCACCTCCAGAGCGGGGGGGCCCCTGGAGCCCCTCTCCACCCTGGGTTTGGGGGTCCCCACCCTCAGCGTGCTGCTGAGCCCCGCCTGTTCTGGAGTGGACGGCACTCAGCCCCCATCCCCTTACGTCCCGGTTTGCATAAGGGGTGCTGAGCGGCACCCCGGAAACCCCCCGACAGGCAGCGGCGGGGTTGGGGGGTGCCCCAGGCAGAGGCAGGGCCCCTGGGGGCTGAGCGCCCGCTGGCCCCGGGCCCCCCTCGCGTTCCCACAGCCGGTGGACTCCCGCCGCCCCGTCCCTTACAATCATCAGCGTCGCCCAGCACCGCAGGCACACCCCGAGTTAGACCCGGGGGAAGGCACCTCCCCTGCGGGACACCCGCTCCCCCAGACACCCGCGGATGCTCAACAGGACGCACGGGGGTGGGACCCTGAGCTGGGGGCTGGTGGGGGCGGGCGGCCGGGCGGGGGTTCTGGCATCAGAAGTCAGACCTGAGGCAGAAAGAGACTCGCAGCGGACCCGCCCACGCGCCCGCCCACGCGCTGGCAGAATGGGGGGCGGAGGGCAGCCGCCCGCGCTCCTGCGGTCAGGTGTCCCCCCGTCTCTGAGCACCGCCCCGGCTCACCCGGCCTCCGACCCCATCCTCACCTCTCCGTCCGTCAAATCGTCCTACAGCCTCTCCCCCACCTCTGGCCCGGGCCCGCCTCCCTGCTGGGCATGGGCCGTCCTCCGCGGGTGTCCTCAGAGCACCTCAGATCTCAGCACCGAGGCTCTCCTCGGACCCCCCGCCCCTGGGGACAGTCCCACCTCTAAGCGGACAAGGCCAGGCTGCGCCCGAGGTCTGGCAGCGCTGCCGCAGGTGAGGACGCTTCCAGGGAGTGGGTCCCCCACCACGCTCCCCGCGTGTGCCCGCGCGAGGCACCCTTCCACCAGCTGGGGGCGCCCTCTCGGCTCTGCCGTCCGCTCAGTGTCTTTCCATCGGGCACAGGCCCTGAGGAAGGAGGCGCTGGCCTGCGTCAGGCGGTCCAGAGTGGCTCTGGCCTACACGGTGGGTCCCTCTGGGTCTCGCGCCACGTTCGGGGGGAAACTGGGAGCGCCCGGTGCTGGCCTGCAGAAAGCCCCGCGGCATCCAGAGCCCGGCTACCTTTCTCTGTGTGCTCTATGATCTGGCGAATCGCCTTCTTCAGGCTGTTGGCTCTCAGCATGAGCTGCTCCCGAGGACGGAATATCTGCGGCCGGGCTGGGCAGGCCGACCCCACGGCGCGGTCCCCGGTGGAGCCGGAGCCACAGCTGCTGCCCGCCCCCTCCCCGTCTTCCACCTCCTCGGCGATGGTGGGGGGCGGCGTGGGCAGAGAGGACGAGGCCTGGGACTCGTCATCCAGGGTCTTGAGGAGAGAATCCAGCTTCTCTTTCAGGACAGAGCACTGGGCGGGGAACAGAGGAGGGAGTGGAGGGGCTGCGGCTCTGCCCCGACACCCACCCCAGGCGCCCAGGACGCACCTTCTTGGCCATGACCTCCGACTCCTCCGAGCTCTCGGTGGTCTTCTCGTAGGCCTTCCCCACCCGAGCCACGAAGTCCTTCACGGTCTCGCAGAGCACTCTGTGGGGGGAACGCGGGAAGAGGCTTCTAGAGAAACAGTCCCGGCTGGGACCCTGGCTCCCCCGAGGCCGCCGGGCACTCACTTGGCCGATGAGATCACCACCGAGTGCTGGTCGGAGGTCAGGATCTTAGAGAGATGGGCCGCGACCGAGTCTTCATAGAAGAGGATCTGCTGCACCTGCCATTGCCCCAAACAGGGCGGGCGACTGTCAGCCCCACGACGGAGCCCGGTGAGCTCCACGCACGCCCCCGCCCTGCCGGCCAGCCCCAGCTCACTTCACGCTAATCCGACAGATTTCAAAAGCTTCAAAAGAACACGGCGATAAAACCTCGTGAATGGCTCGTGCTGCCTTCTTCGGAGATTCAACACCGCCAGCCTGTGCTGGGCTGGAGTCCTGAATCCCGCGTCCTCCTCAGCAGCACAGGCGGCAGGCAGGGTCCTCAGCTGAGGCTCCGCTCGCATTTCTCTGCCCGGCTGGAACTCGGCCCGGGCCCCTCTCCACCTCTCGATAGAAATCACCCCCTTCCCCGCTCACCCCTGCCTGCGGAACTGGGGTCGCTCACCCTGTGGGACGAGCCCTCTCTTTAGGCCTTGGCCCAGGGTCGGCCAACTTCACTACTGGCCGGAGAATAAATACTTAGGCTTTGTATACGTACGTACGCTCCCTCTCTTAAAACGCGCAAACCATTCTCTGCTCACAGGCCAGGTCACGGCAGCCCAGGCCGGTGTGGCCTGGGGGGCTGTAGTTTGCCAGCTGCTGCCCTTGACCCTCCTGAGGGGCAGACGGGCCCTGGCAGAGCCCTCTCTCCTGCTCAGCCAGCAGCCAGCTCGCCCAGTGGGGTGAGCGCAGCTGGGCGCCCAGCACTGCGCCAGTCTGGGCCCTGAGGGAACCACCGATCACAAAAACCACCGTAAGGTGAAAAGAAGAGCTGCACACTGAACTAGCACAGACCAACTGCAAGGGTGGGACGTGGAGGAGGCGTACCCAGAGTGGGAGCCTGGGCTGGGCGGGGGCACTGGCAGCAGGGGGGCGGCAAGTCCTAGGGGACCATCGTCACAGAGGACCCCACATCTGGCGACACCCCAGGAAGCCCCCAGACGACCACCAATCCTGTGGGGCAGAGTCCACAGGCCGCAGCTCCGCCTCGGCTGGCCCTGCACCTGCGCGGGTCTAACCTCGGGGAGGACGCCTGAGGTGGAGGGAGGGCCCCAAAGTGGTGAGGAGGGCAGTGTGAGCACGCGGTAGGGCAACTGGAAATACCTCGGAGCCCTCACTCAAGTCTTCGGTGACAGTGGAAGAGGAGGCCGGCCGGGGGAGTTTGGTCTCGTAGGCCATGACGCTCCACCTGCACACACAAAGGAGCTCTCAGCAGGTCGGCTCGAGCCCCCAGGCAGCCCCCGTGCCTCTCCCACCTCCCCGACTCGTGGCCTGGGGGCTTGTTCTTACGACAACCCTAACTTCATTTGTAAGCCTTTATCTCGACTCCCGTGTCCCTAACCTGGCTCCTCAATTAGCTGAGAACAGAGGTCACAACCCGTTGGACACTGCAGCTCCACTGAAGGAGGTGAAAGGCAACCCATAATGCTGCTTCTGGGAAAATGGGCTCCCCCTCTTCAGAGCTAAAATCACTCAGCCAGCAGCCAGCTCTCCCGCGGGGCTGAGCATTTCACAGCCTCCAAAGGCACGTAGGCCTCCCTTCAATAGAGAAGAAACGGTAGAGGCAGCTGGAGAGGGTTCAAGATCACACCTGCTCGTTGCAGCGCAGGAGCCTAAGACAGAATACGAGCGTTTCAGCAATACCAAGTCCCACAGGCTGTGGTCAGGGGCTTTCATACGTGAGCTCGGCACTAAGAGCAGCTCGCTCGAGAAGAACGCCCAAGTTATTTCTAAACACACAGAGGAGAGTTGTCCAAAACTTAAGATTCTTCTGGGAACACGGGATTACTCAACTGTGCAATAAGTCTTCCTTATTGCAAGACTCTGCTGACAGGTATCAGACGAGGCTGCAAAGGCCAAAGGGGACAGGGCCACCTTCTCTAACGGCCCAGAGGATCGGGCCTGGCTGGTGAGACCTGACCACGCGAGGGCACAGTGCCAACCTGTTCTGCTCGTCAGCTCTTTCATAATCTGATCGCCAGATAAAGCCCACCAGAAACAAGGATTCCTGCTCAGGCCGAATTTTTACAAGTAACTGCAGAGGGCCTATGGTTTCCAGGGACCCTGGGTTGAGAACACCTAGTCAAGGGGACTCGTGCGGTCCACTCACCTGTCCAGCATCTTGGTGCTGGCTCTTTCCAGCTTCTCCAAGATCTGTGGGAGCTGGGTGTCGTCGTCACAGGCCGAGCCCCAGCCTAACACGCGAGCCAGGTCATTCCCTGTGCCGAGGGGCAGCACTCCCAGCTGACACTGAGACACGGGGGGAAGACACGGCGTCAAACACCCTCCTTTTCACCTACAAGGTGTGACGTCTGATCTCACCCGGTGTGGTGCTCGCGTTTCGGGCAGAGCCACTAGGCAGGACAGATGTCTCTCTAATCTGACAGAAAATTCCTCTCCCACCCACAGGCCTGCTTCTCACCTGCCGCCACATCTGACAATCAATCCTCTAAAACCTCCCTGATCTACATTCCCACCTTCACAGCTATGGCCACAGTGCTGACTGCTGAGTATCCGAACCCTGAAGAATCAGTCTATATGACTCCCCTCCGCCTGCTTCTCCGCCCTCTACAGCACCTCACTAACACCTTCCCTCCCCTCACAGCACCTTCCACGGCTTTAAGTCCTATCAAGACAGGCGCCAGGACCTCCAGTCTGACCGTCAAACTGGAACACACCCTGGCACTCGGCCTGCACCCCTCCGCCTGTCACTCCCCAGAGACCCCCTGCACTGCTCAGGCCCCGCCCTCCACCTGGAATTCCCACCCAGAGCCCCCCGTGGAAACCCCACCTCGTCAGTTCAGTGCTTAGGAAGCTCCCCAAACACCAGCTGCCCAAGAGCCTTTGACCTCCGAGCCCGACACGCAGGGTGGGGGAGGGTCCCTGGTCCCCCCTAAGCACGGCACAGCCTGTGGTCACCTGCCGCGGCCACTGAGGGAGGCCCTCCACTCTGCCAGGGGCAGCAAGCTGGACAGAGCAGGTGAGGACAAGGAAGCCCCAGCACTAGGGGGACCCGGTGCCGGCTTCCGGGAGCCTTAAAGGAAAGGAGCAAGCAGCACGGTGAAGGGACAGCGGCGTTCTGGGAGAGGTGACCCCCCCGCCAAGTCAGAGCTCAGATGGGGAGGGCAGTGAGAAGAGAGCAGTCAGAGAAGCAGAGGAGGAAGAAGGAGCCAAACTGGGGCCTCACTCTGAGTCGGGACCTTCTCCTAAGCCAAGGAGCCACCGGGGAGCGCTCAGCAAGGGTGCAGGAGCAGAGCCGCCCCAAGGAAGGTCCTCGGGGAGGCGGGGACCAGCGGGGACCGGCGCGGCCCGAGGGGCTCAAGGAGGTGCGTGAGCAGAACAGCCCGAGGGGAAGGCCCCCCTCGAGGAGTGGACAGATGGAGCCCGGGGCCAGCCAGACGTGCTCAGCAGCACACACTGCTGTGCTGGACACTCCAGGGTGGCAGGTTAACCGGAGCGGAGGAGGGAGGGTGAGGGAAGGCTCAAGAACTATCGTCAGCTCTCCGGCTTGGATGTCGGGTAGGATCACGGGCCACAGAGAAGCCAAAGGAAATGAATGCTCCCTGAACTCAGCTGAATGCATGAAAACCTGTCTTCCTGACTTGTGATAACGATCTTCGTAACAATCCTGGAAGTGAACCTAAAATTGGACCTAAGTGTACTGCTCTAACTTCACCACTAGGGGGCAGTGCTCTCTTTCCCGCGCAACTGGCCTCCCTAGAGGTGAGCAGTTACTTGCACACCCGGCGGCGTCCCCTCTCCAACGTCATTCCAGGAGCTAGACGCTGACCGCAAAAGGTCCACCCCGCCTACAAAGACCACCAACGTGTTGAAGGACAAGTGACAAATGAGGAAAACTATGGGCAACAAGGAGTTTACATCCCTAATATAACAATAATCCTTAGAAATCAGTTTTTAAAAAGGTAAATACCCCAATAGAATATTAGGTTAAAAAAAAAACATGAACAGACGATTCATTTAAAAATTCATAGTTAATTGAGGATATGCTTGACTTCACCAGTATTAAAGAAATAAAAATGAAACATACCATTTTTTGTCTACTAAGTTGGGCAAAAGCCTTAAGATGTACAATGGGCAGCATATGCGAAAAGACAGCTTTATGAGCGTTAGGAATATAAACTGGAGAGCAGTCTGGCAATAGTACCAAAATTTAAATTTGGGTGTTCTTCAAAAGAGAACATAATTGGGACATTGTACACATGGCTTTCACCAGCTCTGTCATTATGAAGCAATCTGAGTGTCCATCAATGGGGGGAGATGAGCTAAATCCAGGGCTGGCGCAGCCCTGCCCAGCGGAAAACCATCACACGGGCCTCCATTTAAACTGATGGATCGAGAGGTGCCCACGATGTGTTGATTAAAAACTGACACTACACAATATACTGTAAGGGTACCATGAGTCCATTTAAATGAAAACTGCATTGCACACTGTACTATATACATTTTGATAGACAGAGGTCTGAAGGATAGTCACTGAAATGTTAGCAGTGGTTAATTATTGGGGGCCGGGGTGTGAGGGAGCTGGAGCAGAAAATAAATCAACACTTAAAAAACAACCCTACTCTGACCTGAAGTTCAAGTATACTTCTGAGCCCTGCTCACCAGCAGGAGGCATCAGGCAGTAGACGACATCACTACCCAATAAGGAGCCGCACCCAGATCTGCCCGTGCCTGGGACCTGCGGGGATGGAAGTGTTCTTTCTTTTGGGTCCCTGGGCCCATGACACCATCAAGCTACCTGCTCTTCCCTCCAAGACCACCCCAAGGGGACGAGGAGCGCCCCCCGAGATGACACAGCCTCTCTGTAACGGTGGCATCGCTCTCCCATGGGGCCGGCCCCTCCACACCCAGGTACCTGTTTGTGAAGGTTGAGGCTGTCGATTTCAGACAGGACCCAACCAACACTGCCATCTCCACCGCAAACCAGAATCCGGAACGTATCAAACTTCTGGAACAAGCGTAGGCTGCAGAGAAAACAGAACGTCAATGAAATGAGGCCCATTCTAAGGGACAGATAGCCGACGGCCAGTCAGCCTGGGGCTGGGGGACCCCATCTGTGCTCCTCAAGGCCGACCCTGCGGCCCCTCCCGCGAAAAAGCCTCTTGGAGGCCAGAGCCGGCCGTGCTCAGGCTCCACCCACTGGGGGCCGCCAGGCGCCTGAGAGCAAAGGCCAGCACCCCTCAGCCCCCCGCCCGCCCACCGCCCCCACACGCGGCCAGCCTCACACGCGTCTTCAGGAGCCCCGGGCTGCAGGATCCTGCCCACGCTGTTCCTGTCCTCTGGGCCACTCCGCCCGCCCAGGTGACCACCCCGCTCCCCTCGTGACTCCAGCTCCCCTGTGCTCCTCTTGGTCACCCTGCCCCTCCCTCGCAGTGTCCCTCCCAGGACACCCTGCAGCCTTCCGTTCACTCCCCAGCCACTTCCTGGGTGGCCTTATCCTCGTCTTGGCTTCAGGGACGACACAGATGCTGATGACCCTGAATGACCCTGACGATGATCCCTCGGCTCTCCTGAAGGACAACACCTGCCCTTGTCTACCAGAACGTGCCACTCGGTGTCGCACGGGCGCCTCCTCGACCGACGGTTCCTTCCTCAGAGAAAGGCAGCACCACCACCAACCCAGTTACCGGGCAGGCCCCGTCATCCACTCTTGTAATGCCTCCAGGAGCCTCCTACCTGCCTCCCGTCTCCTTCAAGATGCCTCCAATTCGTGCTACCAGCCTCATCTTGCCAAAACCAGTGTCGTTGGGTGTCCGGCTCTGGAAGGGGCCGCTTGCTCCCAGGAGAGGTTCAAACCTCTCAGCGGCCCCCAAGGGCCTCCCTGGCCGGGAGCTGCCACCATGTGTCCGCACCTCTGCACACAGCCCCGCCTCTGCCTAGCGGGCTCCCTGCCTCCCTCCCCATTGCCACGAACTCTCCTCAAACGCTAGCTCGGAGGGGAAACTGAGACCCCCATCTGACTCATAAGCCCCTTCTCCTGGTTCCCAAAGAACCTGCACACCACGCTGCCAATGAGACAGATGGCCTGTCTTGGGCCTGGACTGTCCGTCCGTGCCCGTCCCCGGCAGGCAGGGCGCCCCCTTGGCCGGGCTTTGCATCCAGCACAGTCCAAGCGGGGGGGTGGGGGGGGGAAGGCCTCAGACAACAAACAGGAGCAGGTGACAGGGAACTCGGGCCGTAACAGAGGGGCCAGGCTGCACCTGACCTTCAGGCTGGGCGAGTGGCAGCCACACGTGTCCTTTAAGAACACTGACCTCCCTCAGGCCTCCCGCTCTCTGCAGAAGAGGGGACACGTCAAGGCCAGGAATCAGGAAAACGAAGCCGTATCTCTAAGTTTTCTTAGGAACGGTGTGAGAGCAAGGCCGCTTCCCAGAAACGGGACCTGTCTAAGCCAAGCGCACCGCACCTCTGCGGGTCTGCACCTGAGTAATCCTGTCTCGTCCTTAACGCCTACTACGAGCTGTGGGGCTTGCATGCTTCTCCAAATGAACACGTGCTCATTCCGCGGTCCTACTGTGCAGCCCGCCCTGCCCAACACCCCTTCGGGGCATTCCTCCAACATCCCTGGCGCCTCGGGGAGCAGTGGCCTGCGCCTGTCTGGTGCGTCCCCGCAGGGTACCTCCAGGGTCCCTCGAGGGAAGGGGGTGCTGCCACCAAGGAAAGAAGCTCGAGAGCTGCCGCCGGTGACCCTTCTCCAACAGCAGGTCTCTCCAACCAGACCCAGGCTCAGGTCACAGGAGCACCAGCTCCAAAACCAACACCCTCCCGGGAGCCTCCCAGGAGCACACACGCTCCAGAGAGCAGGCTCCGCGGGCACTGCCCACTGCAAACATCCTGCTCCGCCTCCCTCACGAGCCAGGGGGCTTGCGGGGCTCCCACCTAGAGCCGGTGCTTCCAAACGAGGAAGGAGTTGGCTCAAATGCCAGAAGTTACAAAAGCCAACGTTGTCCACAAACCTCTGGACTGTACAAAACTAGAAAACACACGTCAGGTCTCTTACTTTGCCAGATACACGGAGCCTTGCACATCTGCACGTCACGGCACCTGCAACTTAAGGAAACTCAAGTGCCTTCTAAAATGAAAAATCTCCCTTTTGGCCTCACTGGAGAAAAGCTTCCTACTCAATACTAAGCAGCCATTCAAAAAAATGAGGCAGATCTGCAACTACTGACATCAGAACACATCCACACTGCTGTCGGCTGACACCCGTAAAAAGCACACCACACAAGGACAGGTAACCTAGGCCCCCACCTAGTTTCAAAGTCTGTGTGTGCACACGACTGAAACACGCACTGGAAAGCTGGAAGGACACACAACTCTATGAAACATTCAGAGTGGACACCTCTGCCAGTGGAATTTGGGAAGGGTAACTTTTATTTCCTATTTAAAATTTTCTGTATCTTTGAATCTTTAAATAAGCATGCATTTTCTTCAAACAGTTTTTAAACTCCAAGAAAGATATATTTTACAAGCTTCCTACCCAAGGTGTGGTCCTCCATTCATGAGGTCAAAGACCTGGGCAGGGTTCAGCAGCTGCTTGAATCTTCTGAGGAATTTCACACCCTGGTTGTCCCCACTTTTTGAATTGACGAAGACCAACAATGGACTCGTGCAGGATGGAGGACACGTGGCCTTCCAGAAGCCTGGGTGTGAGGACGGAAAAGGACACAAGAAAATCTGAAAGCCACGAGAGACATCAGGGCGCCCTCAACCGTGTACCAAGTAGACACCCCCATGGGACCTATAACTTACACATACACGCCCCGGAAACCAGCAAGAGATTAATCCACATGTTTCCACAACGCCATCCCCCGTGTAGAGGGAAGTGAGTCCTCATCTGGTCTGACCTCACCTTTGCAGGACTCTAAATGTCAGACACTGCTCTCAATCTAGCAGAGGTGACTTCCTGAGACACGTGCCCCGGTTCCCAAGTTCCTACCAACACTTGTTAATATGCGTCATCATGTACCATCTGGACAAGCGAGCGCAGACGCGGAAGAGTGTGTAATTAATATCAGCTACTAGACGAGCCTAGTTGACGGACAGCCCACGTCAAAGACGGAGAAGCATCTTGGACTCGGTTTCTACTCAACAGCCGATGGACCCACCACCTTCAAGTAAGGTCCTGGCCTTGAGTCCAAGGTGCCCAGCAGCCCAGCTGCCAGGACACTGTTCATCACCTCCTCTCCTCTCCCCCCAGTGGCTGGGCCTGACCTCTTCCCGAGCGCATCTCAAAATCACTGACATAACCAATTCCAGAGCAGGGGAGGGGAGAAGGCCTGGAGAAGGAAGCACGAGGAAACGGCTGAGACGGGAGAGCGTGTGGTACCCACCATCGGAATCGATGCTGTTGAGAGCGGTGGGCGGGATGACCGACACTTTGCACAGGCCCAGCGGGCACTTGGTCAGTAAGGATTCTTTACACGCCGTGTGCACCTGGAACATGGACCCGCTCGTCACAGGGGGCGCCGGCCTCCCTCCCGCACCCCAGAGCTCTCCCCAGCCCTGCCGCCGCAGGAGCCGTGCTCTCGGACCCGGCCGGCCTGTGCCCATCTGGCATTTGCCCAGCGGCTGCGCTCGCTCACCATGGCCTTGCACCAGAGGCAGCGCCAGTCCTGCAGACGCAGCACGCTGCCGCAGGTCTTGTCGCACACCGTGCACTTGGCGCTCACGGGCAGGTTCCCCTCCAGCCACTGGTGAGGCATGGCGATCTGCAAGCCACACAGAGACATGCACCGGGGGTGTCCTCACAGCCCCCACGCGGGCCAAGGGGACCCTCGGGCAAAAATGCTCCAAAATGAACTCCACGAGGGGGTGGGGCGGGGTCTACAGAGCCCTGTCCGTCCCACTGCTCCCCTGCCGGCATCCACAGCTCACAGGGACAGGACAGAGCTCGGGGCCCCCGGACACCAGCGTAACCAACCAAAGGAAACCCTGCCCTCACTCTCCTCAAGAAAGAGACCTGAGCACAGGCGGGAGGTGGCGGGGGGTGCCTCTCGCCCCGGTGCTAGGAGGGCCGTGCAGGGTCCCCGGGCATACCCCGTCCTCGTCCTCGATGATGTCCTTCCCGATGGAGGCCAGCGTGGTCCACTTGCAGTTACTGGTCGCACGCACAGCACAGCGTTTGTGGGCCTTAAACTTACACACTGTGAGAGAATGAACACGTTAACCCTCGGAGCTGAGGCCATGGTCTGGGGTGAACTGCCCTGCTCTCCTGGGAAAGTTGGGAACCAACATATATGGTTAGTTTACTCATAAACGAAACCACCAGGATGCGTGCAGAGACCGCTCACGGGGAGACCAGGCGTCCAGCCTGGCCGGGGGGTGGCAGACTTTCTGTGAAGGGCCAGAGACAAAGCAGCTCGGGCTCCGCGGGCCAACCGTTCGGCTCTGTCCCCGCAGCACAAGGGCCGCCGTGGCCACACCTCACGTACGGACACTGAAATTTAAGTTTCACGGGATTTTCTGCATCACAAAACAGTTGCCTTCTTTTGATATTTTTCAACCTTTTAAAATTGTAAAAACCATTCTTAAGCTCACAGGCTGTACGACATCAGGCGGCAGGTGGGAACTGGGCCCGGGGCCACGGTTCACCTCTCTCTGCTCCTGCCCAAGCCCAGTGCCCCTGTCCTCTACATCTGGAGGACCATTTACCCAGAGAGGGGCTGAGAGATACTTTAACTCCTTTTTCCCTGTGTCCTCTATGTTTCCTCTTTGTGTCTCATTACTACCAATTCCCTTCTTTTTATTTTGTTCCGTTACTACAAATAATAATTTATCAAAGACTCCTGAGTACGCAAAGTAAACAAGGGTGGAGTCATACAAGCCACCCGACGCCTGACTGACCTGAGGTGACTGTGCTTGGATTCCTAAGGCTTTGTCATGTCAAACCTCAGGCCACCTTTCCCAGCGGGAAACACATCGTTCGTACCTTCACAGGACAGTCCGTGGGACGTGACCCCAGACAGAGCCTCTCGGCACACATTGCAGTAGGTGGGCCTCGCGTGGGAGCAGGCGTACCAGTTGTGCATCCCTGAGAAGTGGTCCATGCTGTACTGGGTAGGCTGTAAACAAAGAACAGAGATGGCAAAGATGAGGCACCCCTCTGACCTCCCTAAACATGGTAACTTGGACAAGATTCAATAAGAAATCAGACAATGTCACTGCCCGATGGCCCAAAGATGAGCAACAAGCCTTAAGTTTGCAAGGAGCACGCTGAGAAAGTGAGCTCCAGACCGTAACGGCCCAGCGTGGGGGACGTTCAGATGGCAGAATACAAGGGGGAGGGCAACAAGGGGGGAGGGCTTCCTCCCCTAACCTCAAAGTGCTCCCTGCTCTGGACCGTCTTCAGTGCTGCGATCCAGTCTTCCATCTCTTTTCTGTTATCTGCACATAGGATGAGTTTCCTACATGGAGTGATGACCTGGAGAAAGAAACAAGAAACATGAAACATGTCCACGAGCAGAAGACAAACGCTAGCAACTATGAAAACTTTTTAAAAACCTACCTTCACTATATACTTTCTTTTTTCATGAAAAAGTACTGTTTCATTCAGGTATTCAATTGAACAGAACATAAAGATGGTTATCATGGGTCATTAAAAGTCAAGAACAATCTCAAACCAAAAAGACAATCAAATTTAGATTACAGATTCACCAAAATCAACTTAAGTGGACATTTACCAACTATCTACTACTGAGACACGGTAATCAGCCGTAGGCAATTTTATTTATTTATTCATTTATTTATTGCTGCGTTGGCTCTTCATTGCTGCATGTGGACTTTCTCTAGTTGCAGCAAGCAGGGGCTACTCTTCCTTGCAGTGCACGGGCTTCTCATTGCGGTGGCTTCTCTTTGTTGTGGAGCACGGGTTCTAGGCGCACGGGCTTCGGTAGTTGTGGCGCATGGGCTCAGTAGTTGTGGCTCGTGGGCTCTAGAGCGCAGGCTCAGTAGTTGTGGCGCACGGGCTTAGTTGCTCCGCGGCATGTGGGACCTTCCCGGACCAGGGCTTGAACCCGGGTCCCCTGCACTGGCAGGCGGATTCTTAACCACTGCGCCACCAGGAAAGTACCGGCAATTTTTTTTAAAGGAAAAGAAAACACAGTTTCCATTGCTCCAAAGAGCTCATAAGCTGACACCTAGCACTTGAACAGTTTAGAGAAGTCTGATCCACAGTTACTGTAGGCATTTCCTGTGCATTTCAAGCATATCATACATAAATGTTCTTTTAAAAAAACCTTTTACTGTATGACAACGGAACAACAACTAGCTACTACAGTCAGGCCTGAACAATTTAACTAGAAATGAGGTGATGAACCTGGTAATAATCAACAAATGAAAATTATATCTATAACATATAGAGTTTTTTATAAATCAATAGGAAAAAAGGCTATGAACTTGCATTTCACAAAAGAAATACAAAATGGTTAATAAAGGAATGAAAAGATGCTTAATCACTCTCATCACTGGGGAACACAAATGAAAACAGCGAACTATTTTTCACCTATCAGATTGGCACAGTTCTTAGAGACGATAGATAATCCAGTGTTGGAAAAGGTGTGAGAGAAAAGAGTTCTCCTCAAGTACTCATAGGAGGGAAACAGAGTATAAACCTTTTAGTGAAAAATTTGACAATGTCTATCAAAATTTTTTAAAGTCAAAACCTTTTACCTAATTTTTTTTATAATGCTGTAAAATAGCTACATGGTTCCAAAGTCAAATTGACAAAATAAGGCATTGATTTTATGTGTGTCCCCTCATCTTAGTTCCCTCCCTTCCCTAAAGGCAGCTTTAAACATAAATAAGTAGAAGTATGGTTTATCCTCCCATTTGTAAGACACATGCAAATACATGTATATATTCATAGTCTCTCTTTTCAATACAGTAGCATACCACAGACCCTCTGTCCACTCTCTGCTTTTTTAATTTAATCACACTTGGCCCTTGAACAGCACAGGTTCGAACTGCAAGGGTCCACTTACGTGCAGGTTTTTTCCAACGGCAAATACTCCATGACACGTGGTTGGCTAAATCCACAGATGTGAACCATGGCTAGGGAAGAACCGCGGCAAAGGAGGGCCGATTATAAATTACACCTGGATTTCCAACTGCACGGAGGGTCAGGGCCCCTGACCTCTGCGCTGTTCAAGGGTCAGCTGCACACATCCTGGCCATCACTCCTTAGCAAAAGACCGCGATTCCTTATTCTTCGCACGGCTGCCCAGTGCTCCACTGCATAGAAGCACCAGAGTCTGTTCAACCAGTCCCTATTCACGGAAGGTCTACGTTACTGAAAATCCTTTGCTATTTCAAACAGCGGCACAATGAACAGCCTTTACGTGGATCTTTTCCTTTTTTTACTGGGGTATTTTCGGAATAAATTCCTAGAAGTAGAACTGCCCTGACAAAGAATAAATGCATACGTAATTTTGCTGCTATTGCCAAATTTCCCTCCAGGGGGTTTGGACCATCTTGCATCCCCACCAGCAGTGTTAGGAAAATGTCTGCTTCCTCATGGATTCACCAATAAAATACGTTATTTAACTTTTGGATGTTTGCCCATTTTAGAGCTTTAATTTATATTAGAAAGATCCAATTTAGGAATACCCAACTTAAGTTATTAGATGATCATGTTTCTGGCTCAGAAAATTTAGAAACAGTATTTTATAGATTATCTCTTCCGTGATTTCCATAAACTACCTACAAAGCTTAATCACAGAAGGGGGTAAACAGAACTGGGTCACAAATGCACGGTGCTGTTCATTCTTCCACGACTGGGTGACCACGATAACTCCACGTAGGGATCAGGCTGGGTGTAAGAGAGGTAATAAGCCTAGGAGAGGGTGCGGGGAGACGGAAAGACGGAACACAGAGGCCTGGAGCAGCCGCGCCCTCCTGGGGTCGGGTGGCGGGAGCTGCTCTTTCACTCCTGGAGAGCACGGCAGGCGGCTGTACCCCACCCTCCCAGCAGACGCCGGCCAAGTGTCTGCTCTGGACATGGGCTCCCAAGGCCATGACAGGCAAGGTTCCTACTCACACAGAACTTGCACTGGGGAGAGACAGACAAACCACAAAACAATTTCAGGCACTGACAGGAAGCGGGTCGTGTGCAAGGGGGCTGGTGGGCGCTCTGGACTGGGTGGTCAGGGAAGGCCATGGCAGCCTGGCAACTGCCAGTGGCCTGGGGTCGGTGCAGAAGGAATTCTCATCAGCAACTGTATGTCTATAAGATCTCAGCAAACACTTCTTTATTATTCACTCCAGGGTGAGTTTTCATACTTGAACATTTTTATGAGCATAATAAATACAGTTACAGAAAGATAATACATTTATTTTGCGTAACTCAGGGATTTATTAGGAGTTACTATGATATCTACAGAAGAGAACAATGAGATTTTTTATGCCCATCCTATTTTAGATCTTGACCAACAGATGAATGTCCAGGAACCTGGTTTTCAGCCTTCTTTTTTTAAACTCTTGTGCCTGTTTGAAGATACCTCAGACAGAATCCCACCTGGCCACTGACTGTTTGGGAAACGTTCCCCTTCTGGAAAAGGAGAGGTGTTAGAAGTCACCTGCCAGGGTTGTCACGGGACTGAACGGGGCCAAATGTGCACAGGACCCAGCAGGGGGCCCAACACACCCCTGGCCTGAAGCCCTGCGAGATGTGTAACCTGGAGCAGCTGCCTGTGCCTCCACTTGCTCACCTGAAAACTGGGGCTATTAATGGTGCTGTCACATCCTAGCGGTGCTGTGAGGTGTGGGGCAGGGACCACGTAAGGTGCTGAGAACAGCGCCTCGTATGTAAACACCCCACCACCATTACTCTCGGTGCTACTTCAGGCTCTGGGTCCTGATCTTAGGGCATTTTCTCTTTAATGGAACTAAAAGATGGCTCTTCACGTGGACAGCATCTCCCTGAGACCATTCTGGTGCCAGGAGTCCACCTCCCGATCATGAGAATCATCACAGAAGACGCCCATCAAATAAAAATCAATCTCTGCTTCCCTCCGACCACGCCCTGCCACCTGGAGACAGAATCCGTATTTCTTAGTTGTCCACAAGACAGGTCATCACTCCATTCCCTTGGAGGCTCCTCCTCCCTTTGGTCGCCTGCAAGCTCCTCAAGAGCCTTCCAGCCCTGGGGAAGCTTCATGGGAGAGGTGAGGCTGGGAGGGTCTCCTCAGGAGGAAGGGAAATGGGAGGCTGTTTCTGAGAGAGAAGCCTTGGACGGGACTTCCTACTGAACCCCTTGGTTTTGGAGACACAGCGGGCAGGACAGGACCCAGGAGAAAAGCAGGTGTTGGATGAGTCCAAGGCAGGAAGAAGGCAGGATTCAGGGGAGATGCCCTAAGGAATAATAAGAGTGTCCCTTTGTTTGGGCTGCAGCCAATACTGTAACTCCTAGAAACCAAGGAATGGTGCGAAAAAGCTAGAACTATCTCCAAAACCTAGCCTTCACACAGAAAAGACTTTAGAGACTAAAAGATACTCTATATTTTTCAAGCAAATTTGTATGGTAAGAAACAGTTCACACAACTAAATGAACTTAGAAGGTAAATGCAAATTAAAAGTAGGGTAATAACGTGAACTTAGGACAGATCAGCGACAGCACAGAGATGCAGCGGGCCAGGTCCACGACTGGAATAAGCAGACGTGGTACTAAGGGATGGAGCAGAGGAATACGATGGGGCGAGAAGACAGACAGCCATGTGGAAACCCACAAACTCAAGAGTGAAAGCACCCCACACACCCTGAAGTCAGAACATGCATGAAACAGAAAGGATAGCCCAGTGGAAGAGCAGAGAAAACACTGGAAGTATTTCTCACATGATCCTCTGAGGAGGCCAGAAGCACAATAAACAGATCTGAATTCTTAGACACTTGCTGGAATCCTCCTGAGGCAGAAAAACTTAAAAATCAGTAAGAAGAGAAGCAGACCAACTAACAGGAAAATGGACAAAAGACTTCAACAGTTATCTCACAACAGTTTTATCACAAGTGGCCAATAAGGGACACGAAAAGGTGCCCAACTTGATTAGTCATCTGGGAAGTAGAAATTAAACCCCCCATGTGGTACACCTTGCACGGTGGCTGAGCTAAGAAAAGCGCTCAGTGTCAAAAGACAGTATGGAGCGTTGGCGATGACGCAGAGCAACAGGAACTCTCAGGCGGTGCTGGTGGGAATGCAATTTGGTACAGTCACCCTACGGCTCAGCAATTCCACCCATCGGCCCAACAGAAATACAAACATATCTCCTTCTCGTCGAGACACAGACAAGGACTTCATGGCATCACTACTCTTAAGGGGCCCGTACAAGACACAACCCAAATGCCCTGCATGGGTAAAGTGGATAAATAACCTATAATGTGTTAGTACAATGGAATACTGCAGAACAATGAGAATGAACCACCTGCTGCTACATGCAATAATGCGATGAGTTTTACAATGCTGAAAGGAGCCAGACACACAAATATATATATACTACTCATATAAGTTCATTATGCATATACAAAGTTAAAAAAAAAAGTAAAACTAATCTATAGGGTTAGAAGCTAGCTGCTTCCAGGAGTTGCTTTTGGGGAGAAGGGTACAAAAGAGAGCTACTGGAGGCTGCTAACGTTCTGTCCCTTGATCCAGAACATTCGTCAACCTGTAGATGATATAATCGGTACACTTTTCCATATGTGTGCTATACTTCAGTAAAAAGAATATAGAACTTGGAATAAAACTAACCATGTAACTGAATCAAAAGAAAAATGGCAGGGACTTCCCTGGTGGCGCAGTTGTTAAGAATCCACCTGCCAATGCAGGGGACACGGGTTCGAGCCCTGGGCCGGGAAGATCCCACAGGCCGCGGAGCAACTAAGCCCATGCACCACAACTACTGAGCCTGCGCTCTACAGCCCATGTGCTGCAACTACTGAAGCCCGCGCAACCTACAACTCACGCACCCTAGAGCCTGCGCACAGCAACCACTGAGCCCAGGTGCCCCAACTACTGAAGCCCGTGAACTTTAGGGCCCACGTGCCACAACTACTGAGCCCGCGTGCTGCTACTGAAGCCCGCACGCCTAGAGCCCGTGCTCCGCAACAAGAGAAGCCACCGCGATGCGAAACCCGCGCACCGCGACGAAGAGCAGACCCCGCCCGCCGCAGCTAGAGGAAACTGTGTGCAGCAACGAAGACCCAACACAGCACCCCGCACCAAAAGAAAAAAAAGACAAATGGCATAGCTACCCAGACCCTTGGATAAAGTCTGTTTAGAAAACTAAATGTACAAGAGAGAGGCAAAAGAAGACAGAAGTGTATACATAAACATGAGAGACTGGCAGAGCTATATTAAAATAGTGGACAGATCTTAAACACAGGAAAAGTGGTCAGCCTTACTCATAAGACAAATGCAAATTAAAATTACAAGATACCTATTTTTTACCTACACAAGTTTGATAACCTGCTCTGTTGAGTCTCATACACTGAGGTGTAAATAAATAAACTCCTACAGAGAACATTTGGTGAAATCTAGTGAACTTTAAAATATACATCTTCATCTTAGCAATAGTGCTTCTACAAATATGTCTTCATGAGCACTGACACAGAGTGTATACGAGGTAATTCAGGAAGGTTCACTGTAAAGACAAAAGGAACAACTGAAATACTGATCAAGGTATGGCTGGCAGGACGCTGGCGACATAAATCACGGCACCTTCACGTATCGGGAGCCTACACAGCCCTCAACAGACTGAAGCTACTTACTCTTCATGCCCTCACAGGGATCAGCCTCTAAGATATACTGTTAAGTGCTCAAAACAAACTGCAGGAATAGTCTGGGTGTACAGGAAAAAGTAACTTAGTCACCTCGGGGAGGGGATCTCTGAGGGACTGGGAAACTTACTTTATACCTTTTCATCCTTTTGAGCTCTTTACCATGTGCATGTATTAATTATAATTATTTTAAAAATAAAGCCTTAAGTTTATAATATATGCTAAAAACAAAAAAAGAACTTTTTAAGTTCTATATTTTTTCCTTATTAATTTTTGTTCCCATCCTTTCATAGAAATGATCTTCCTGGAAATATAAGAAAATGCTAGCTACTCTAAATGAGTCTAAGACACCCAAGTCAGACAAATATCTTCCAATATCCTGGGAAGAATTAGCCGGGGAGGTTACTAAACCCCAGGCAGTGATCTTTGAGAAATCAAGGAGAAAAAGGAGACATGCTGGAAACACACAGATATGATGTCTCGATGGAGAAGGTGGACACTTGAGTTACACACACAGGAGCGGACAGGACAGGGAAGCAACCAAGAGGACGTCAGCAGCGGCTCCCCTGGCCGGGCACTTGGCAATGCTGGGAAATCTGCTAGGTGTTGACAGGTGTCTGCTTGTCCCAGCTTCCCCACCACGCGATGGAGGAGGTATCAGGAGAGGAAACTGAGGCCTGCCGAGTGACTTGCCCCAAGTCCCACAAGTAACGAAGCAGGGGGCCGGGACTCTGGGCAGGCTGGCTCAGGCCTGGCTCCTGACCTCTACCCAACAGCGGGTCCCCACCTGGATTCCAGGCAAGACTACCACGTGAGCGATGCCAGGAATGGAGGGGCTGAATGCAGGGAAGGAACCGGCAGTCGCCAGGAGTTCTCCTGGGCTCACTCGGAACAGGCAGCGTCGGGTGCACTGTTTCCTCTTTGACAGGAATACTGGCCGGCAGGATCAGTGCAAGGATGACACGGACACCTCACTGAGTCACCCGACCGCTGCCCCCCCCCACTCCAACCAGGCTTCCCAAGGGCTCAAAATAGAGGGTGGAGAAATACGATCTGGGGGACGACGACAAGGGCGGTCCGTGATTCACCAGCGAGGTCCTGTCCAGCAATTCCTCACCACGGACTTGGATGTGCCTCTCATTTGTAAACGAGACCTTAAATGACAAAAAGATCGAGATCCTGCAAACTTTGTCATGCTGGGACTACAGGCCAAGCCAAACCACCTTAGCAGTAGTAATTGTGAGGCCCTGAGCCGGGGATGGGCCAAAGGCCACCACAAGCAGGGCAAGCAGGCAGGGCAGACATGCAGCCTGGGTCATCAGATTTCACAGATCCAAAAATAATAAGAGTAACAGCAGACTTCTGATTCCGGGAAGATGGTTAGACATACTTTTCCTTATTCCTCTGGCTAAGTACAGCTAAAACCCTGGACTTAGATATAAAAAAATATGCAAAGGCTCTGAAGGGTGGAGAGAAGAGGGCCTGAGGAATGACAAGGCACTGAGCTCTCTCGGGTCTCTGTTTGCCCCTGACATCCTAAACATGGAGCTGAAGAAGCCCAGCCAGAAACACCAAGGAGTACAGAAAGAATTTAAAAGCGCACCGAAAGTCTGCCCTCTCCAGCCATGGCTCCAGGAAAGGGGAGCCTAACAAGGCAGAATCAACAGTGGGAGAGCAGCCAATAACCACTCTACTCCAGCCAAACAGAAACAACTGTGGCCCCCACGCCCACCACGCAGGCAGCAATAAGGCTCCAGCACCCGCCACGTGTTGCCCAGAGAACACCAGGTAGGGACTTTCACCCCTGCCAGCCACATCCCCACAGTGTCAGAGGGTATACAGAGGCAAATTAGCACAAGAAAAGGTATTCAACATCACCAGCCATTCAGGAAATGCTGATTAAAATCACAATATGATTATACACCTAAGAGAATGGCTAAAAGGAGAAAGTGACAACACCAAATGCTAGAGAAGATGTTGAGAAACTGGCGCATATTGGGGGGAATGTACAGCCACTCTGCAAAACAGTTTGGCAGTTTCTTTAAAAACCAAACATGAAACTACAAGACAACCCAGGGATTACACTCTTGGGCATTTACCTCAAGAAATGAAGACCTATGTTCACACAAAAACCTGTCCATGAATGTTTGTAGCAGCTTTATTGATAATCACCAAAACCTGGAAACAACCCAGATGTCCTTCAGTGGTAAATGATTAAACTCACAGTGGCACACCCATTCCATGGAACACCACTCTGTATAAAAAGAAACTATCGTACACACAACAACCTGGAGGGATCTCCAAAGAGCTCTGCTGGGTGAAAAAGCCAATCCTGAAAGGTTACATACTACCTGATCCCATTTACAGAACATTCTTGAGATAACAAAATTACAGATATGTAGAACAGATTGGTGGTTGCCAGGGGATAAGAATGGGAGTGGGTGTGGCTATAAAAGGACAACCAGGGGATCCTTGTGGAGATGGAAACCTGGATCTTAACTGTACCAATATCAACTTCCTGGTTGTGATATTTTACTTTAGTTTTGCAAGATGTTACTAACGGACGGAACTGGGTAAAGGACACAAAGGATCTCTGTATTATTTCAATTCCATGTGAATCTACAATGATCTCGAACTAAAAGGTTTAATTAAAAATAAGTAACCACAATCAACATTTTCTAATAACTAATATGTTTAAATTAAATGTTAAACATTCAGAACAATGCTGTATTTCTTAAGAACAGGGGCACATGTGGTCTCACTCAGCACAGATTAAAAGTATAATCTTATCTTGCTAAAGTCCTTTATTTGTAGGTGGCACAAACTCATGAAATTCACATCTGATTTGCCAAGGAAATATTATGCGGACACACCCTGGGTACATAATCTCAAAGAAAACATAATTGGGTCCTCCCTACGTGACATGAGGGTCACAGTGCGCACTGTTTCCCGACTGTGACACGTGGGCTGGTAGTCACACCTGCACAAGACAGAGCACCGGAAATGGCAGGACTCGCTTCTGTACACAACAGTGCTTGAAATATCAGTGAAGCCACGTCTCACGTCAGCTGTGAACCTCAGGCCTGCCTGCAAACAGCTCTGTACTTCCGGGGTGGGCCGGCCCCAGCGCCCGCTGACAGCTGGTGCTCTCCGGAAGCAACCAGAAACACCCTCAAGACAAGCTGCCCACCCCCCCCACCCGCTCCAGACCCACAGGTCCCACTGCCCACCGGACAGGCCCACGCACACACCGAGACACGTCCTCCCGCCAACTGCCCACCACCCCCGGAGGCCTCAACCTCACCTCCTCTCCACGCCCAACCCTCATCTTGAGGCTCCAAATTCTTCCTTTCTTCTCAGAAATAAATTCAGTCAGCCTTCCGTTCGAACAAACAGACAAGATCCCTGTTCCCTGGAGCTTACATTCAATTAAGACAGGAAATAAATACTGTAACAAAGAAGTAAATTATACAGCACAGAGAGTGGTCCCGGTGATAAAGTCTATGGGGAGAGGAGAGAGACCAGAGAAAGGAGGTCAGGAGATGGAGGCAGGCCTCACCGGGAAAGACTGGAAGCACGCGGAAGAGAAGAGGCTGAAGCAGGAGCGCGGCCAGCGGCTGGAGCCAGTGAGCCGGAGAGGGGGCCGGGCAGCCTGGAGAAGCGACGGGCCAGAGCGCCCTGCGGGCGCCTGTAAGAGCTCTGGCTTTTAGCCCCAGTGAAATGGGGGCCGTGGAGCTTTTGGCCAGAAGGCTGGCATCTGACTTGGGTTTGAAAAGCATCGTTCTGGCCGCATTACTGACAACTGGGCGTAGGGGGCGGGGCAGAAGTCGGGAAGCCTTGTGGGAGTGCGCTCAGCAATCCCATCGAGAGACGGGCGGGAGGGGAGAGCTGGACTGACGCACCCTGAAGACAAGGGGTCTCCTGACAGAATGTGCAGACAGGAGCCACAAAGACCCCTGGAGCAGCGGGGGAGAGGCCACCACCCTGGGAGGGGAAGGCTCTGAGCTGGCTTTGCAGCTGGGAGCCGGGGGCCAGTAGTGCAATTCTGGACATGCTGGGGTTGGGGTGTCTAACAAAATACTGGGCATGGCCGAGATTTTGTCTCGTTCATGAGACTTCATCACCTTGCCATCAGCCTGGCTACATTATAAAAAGAAATAACATCATTCTCAAGTTACCACTGCTGGTGGGTCGCTTAAAAAATTTAAAGTTTTGCAGAACAATTTGACAATATCTCATCAAGCTAAAGACGTGCACACCTGGCAATTCTACCCTTAGAAGCACACTCTAGAGAAACTCATGCTGTGTGCCCAGGAAGACTAGTATAAGACTGTTCCCTGCAGCGCTGTTTGTAAGGCTGAAATCTGGGAAAACAAGTCGACAGTGGGACATGTCATACACTGGACCCCAATGTAAGCCATAAAACTAACCCTGGAGCGTTGTGAGCCTCAACTCACTGTACCTGTGAAAAGTTCTGAGGCTCATGTCCCACTCCGTGGAAATTCTGATTTAATTCTAGAAATCAGGAATCTGTCATTTTAAACCTTGAACCACTTAACTAAAGATGAATGTATCCACATGGATAAAACTCAGAAACGCAATACTGGGTGAGAAAAAAGCAAGCTGCAGGAGATGTGGAGTGTGACACCATTTATTAGAAGTTTTTAAACTGGCTAAACAATACTGTGTATTGTTTATACCTACATATATGAGTAGAGAAAGTATAAAAAAGGATGCAAACAAATGATAAACCGCAAACTCAGAATGGGGGTGACCTCAGCGGAGGGAGGGCAGGAAGGGAACAGGATAAGAAAGGGAGTATAAAGGACTCCGAGTACATCCACAATGTTTCTTTCTCGGGCTGGGAAGTGTACAGAGCTGTTCATTATGTTACTTTTTGAATGCCTGAAATATTTAATAATTTTTTAAAATGTTAAATGTTTTGGCACAAAAATATGTGAAAACATCCAAGCTAGGGCTAGAGACATACACTATGTTTTGTACTTACGGTTTATAGTATTTACACACAAACACACGCACATACAGAGTACGTACAATTTACTGTACTTATGGTTGACAGTATAAATTTATAGTTTGCCTTCTGGTTATAGCTTAGCCTCACAGAAGGGAACGTGTCAGCCTGCAACCACGCCTGCAGACAGATTCTGCTGGTAAAGCCGGGGCACCTCCAGCAGCGTGAACTTGGCGGCCATGCGTTCATTCACTCACTACACAGAGCGCCCTCCTCTGGGCGCTCGCGTGGCAGTCACACTCCCCGCCCACCTCTGCTGGCTGCCATGCACTTCACAGCAGACACAACTGTTCCTAATTTGCCTCTCAAATTTCTTATCCCAAAGTAGAGTTCTGAATCCTAAAAGAGCTGGCTGAGTGTGTGAAAATAAAGTTGATGCTTTATGAAGGGAGAAAGGGGGAGGCACTGGCTGGACGGCTCAGAAGGAAGCTTTCAGAGACCAACAAAGAACCTTCTCTCCCAACACACCCTCTGGTCAACCATTAGGGTGGCAGCTACCAGAAGCTAACATCAAACCCCAGAAACTTCCTTTTTGAGGATTCTCAAAGCACACAGAGATACACGTCCTGCTGCTCAAAGGACAAGCGAGCTCAGTAAGCCCAGTGATGGAATGAGGTGTGGAGAGAGGACGGTACAGCACAGCAGTTACAACAGACGGAGCCATCGGAGGGCCACGGGGACAGATGCCTCGTCCCTCTGGTCCTCAGCTTCTTAACCTCAGGGTCACCGCCCCGGTGAATGAGAGAGGCCGTTACTGCTGTTCGTGCCTGGAGCTGTCACCTGCCGTCCTCCAGCAGGAAGGCATTGGTCCGAAGGCCAGCACAGCTCAGGGCATGTGAGGCGACGATGAGAGCAAAAGGCTGGCTCCCCAGCTGCTCCCGCAGCGAGAAGGCAGTCACAGCAGACACCTGGGTACAAGAGACACCCAGCAGCCCACGTGGGCATCTGGTCAACACGTGCCTGAAGCGCCGTCTGACGCCACTGGGCAAAAATCACCCACATCTACGGGCAGACTACTTGAGGCTCCATGGTACTTGGGGATCTGGGTGAAACTTCTCCTGTGACAAAGCTCAGACAACGGGAATTCATCACCAAGAAGCTTATCCGACCTGCAGGCTTTCTACTCGGCCAGGTGGTGACCAAAGAGCGTTTCTAGCATGTGGGTGAAGTCACACCACCAAGCCCATGGCTTTAAAAATCCCAGCCTTCCGCTTCTAAGAAACAGAAGACATAAATCAGCCCTCTAGAGGTACTTACAATAACCTACAATTCACTCCACTTACTTCATTCTAAATCCTTATAATTTTAACTTCCCCACGCAGCTTCCCACGGCCTCATCACCCACCATCACCTGGAACTCTTACCTTCCACTCTTCCCTCTTTCAGAACGTTTTCCAGCTGCTCAAAATGGATCAGAACTGAAGTGGCCCAGCAAAAACAAAACTCGTTTTAAAGCCGATGGGCAAGAACCTGTGGGTCACCGAAGTAAGTAGACCAGGGACGCAGAGAAGCCCATCAGCATGGCGCAGTTCAGCCACCGACCCAAAGAGGAGCAAAGGGGTCGTGTCCACGCAGGATTAGGAACCTGGAAATACTCGGCTAAATATAGCTCCCCGGTCCGCGGGGCTTGGAAAGGTGGCCAAGAATAAGCATCTGGCACGCTCAGTCATTTCTGTCACTTCCTGTTACTCACATCCTGCCGTTCCGATGCTGCCCGAAACACGGGGTTCGCCATACACAATCCCCACCTGGAAGCCCCGATACACAGACTATTCACGACAGCTGGGATGTGCGTAGACAAGGGACTTCCTCACGCGGTATCATACGAAACACAGAAATAGACACCACCGCGCAAACAAGCTCCTGGAGGGCCCTGTGGGAAAGCAGCCCGGGATGCTGGTCCAGACACCCAGGCTCCGCGCCCCGCATCTGCCCTCCAGAGAGGAACCAGGCCTCGACTGCGGACGGGACACCCTCCTCTCTGAAGCTGCACCTCACCTCCAGTCACAGGGCAGCTTTGGGGGCAAAGAGGGGTCCCCACCACCACTGCTACTCGACCTACCCGGGGGCCCGAAGCATCCAGTCAAAGCCAAGCACCCTCTTCCCTGCCCACCTCCCAGCCCTCCTGAGGATACCGGCCACAGGGACTGCAGGACGCCCAGGCAGGGAGCAAAGCCAACTGGGCCACAGGTCAAACTCACATGTAACTTATCAGAAGACAGGTTTTTCAAAAGGAACAAAAAGTAAGATGAAGCAAAAAGTAAAAGTTATACCTACAACTGAAACGGGATCAAAGTATTTCAAGTTACTCATCTATTCAATATTTCAACGGTGCTTCACTAGCTTTGCAATGTGTTCAATGTGAGGGAAACCTTGGAGATGAGAGGCGGCCCTGAGTAGGGTGGCAGAGGCAGAGAGCCCCTGGGGGGAGGGGTACCATTGCCCATGAAGGGCACCCAGGTATGGGGGTGGTGCCCCAGAGGAGGGAAACAAGAGACAGCAAGCAGAAGGCAAAACACAAACAAACAAAATCTAACACATGCTTCCAATAGCAAAACGCTGGAAATAGCCTAAATCTCCAAAAACTGGGGAGTGGTGGAATACATAAATAATGACATGTTTCATACGATGGGATACCATTTAGCCAATTTTAAAAAGGGCGATGACAGTGCACATTTATGCACAGAGATGTTCATAAGATAATAAATTTTAAAAGCAGGCCAGAAATTAGTGCGCATAATTGGTCCGCTTTTTTGTGAAAACTGAAGTGTATGTACTGATATTCACAGGAAAATGCCTAAATCTATGTCTACATCAGGGTCTCTGAACCCCAGCACTACTGACCCTCTGGGCCCAATAATTCTTTGTTGCAGGGACTGTCCCCACAGCACCGGAGGACGCTGAACAGCATCCCTGGACATGCCAGCAGCATGCCCTCAACAACCCCCTCACCTAGGTGTCACACGCCACAATGTCTTCAACCGCCAAATGTCCTTCTGTGGGCGAGTCTCACCTCCCCACTCCCTAGTCCCGCCCATGTTTGAGAACCACGGGGCTCTATAACAGTGTTTGCATCTATGATCTCAGTGATACGACTACTGCGTGTTTATTGTTCGTTTTGGTTATGTATGCTTAATTATTTATAAGGAACAGGCTCTTTGTATAAAAAACCGAATAAAAGGACAATCTGAGCACTGGTAAAACATTACAGGTGTTTCTGCTATAATGTAAAATTCGAGTTGCTGAAAATCCTCACATTCTCCAAAAGCGCACGATAAAAATTTTAAGTCTCGTGGGAAAGGATGAGCTGGAGCAGACCACTCAAAGCCTAGGCAATGCTGTAGCCAAGCAGTAGCAGAACAAGAATCTTAATAAAAACACTAGTACTGTACAAACTTTAAAGTACATAAGGAAATACTACAGTAAATATAGAACTTTACCTTTGAAAAAAATGAAGGAGCTTCATGGATGGAAGCTGCTGCAGCTGAGTTACAGATCAGAGACAGGCAAAGCGCACAGAGACCAAGATTCAATAAGCAAGTTGCGGGCAGAGCCTGCAGGCCTCGAGGGCAGGGCTGTGCTCCTCCCTGGCTGGCCGTGCTGGGTCCGTACACTTTTTGTTACGGAAACACACCACAGCAGAAAGGACTTTAATTGCATCTCCCTCTTGGCTACTGCACAAAAGGAACGATTAGCTCAAACACCTAGAATTATTATTATCCCAGTGATAATGAACTCTAAACCAAAGTACCCTGGCAGTGGGTCCTGAAGGGACGTGAGGATGGAGGGAGTGGAATGGGAGTGCCTTGGCAATCTAATCTGGAGGCCACCATGCTGTCACAATTTATCTGTTTTCCTCTGGGATTATTTGATGATAAATCTGCATATACCCAGGTGCATCCACAGTAACCTTACACTTAGCAACTATCAAGGGGAGGGGAGGGGAGGGGAGGGGAGGAGACACATAAGCAACCTCTATAGTCCAAGGTCTGCCTGCCACGCACTTTTCTGATCACTGAAGGTCAAGCTGATTAGGCAGTCAGACTTCCAAGAGCAAAGTGGCCTGAGGTAAGAACACCTGCACCTGCTGACTCGCCAGGTGTCCCTCGCTGGGACGAAGCCTTGTGCACATCTTTACTGATGAGCTGACCTCAGGCTGTCTGTTGTGAAGTAAACCACAGACTAGCTGCCAGGCAGCACGCCATGCGCCAGAAACAAACAAAACGCCGACGGGAAAACAAGGTTTACAAAGAATCTATTAAAGGGCACATTTATATTACACTTCTGTGTTTAAAAATATATATTTAAAGGAAGGGACACACATAGGCTGGAAAATTGGAAGTTGACACCTCAGGTTTTTTTCTTTTCCTTCTGGTTTTCTGTATCTTCCAAAATGTCTACAGTAAGGGGTATTTTTAAATTATCTATGTTTCTTTTTTTCCTACAAAATCAACATCTGGGACAAAAACTACTAGTTGCCTAGACAACTAGCATTTTCCTTCTTCCTCACGAACCGACCGTGCTGTTCCCGACGGCCCCGAGCTCGGCCTAGCTCACAGAGCACGTTCCACCGCCCCTGACCTAGGGACGCAAAAGAGGTACACAAGCTGACGTGCTGGGGCTGGTGGGGGGACCTCCCAGGAAAGCTCTTTGAGAGGATGACACAGTGGCAGCCTCCGCCCACCCACTCCCTGCGGCCCCTGCTCCTGGCATTTGGCCCTCGGGAGGGGCCCTGAGACCCTGCCGACTGTGGGGCTCCAGACTGGCTAAGCCTGCTGGGCCCTAGTCTTTTCAAGGAGAGAAAAACAAACCTCTGCCTTATTTAAACCACTGTCACCTGGGTTTTCCGTTGAACACCCCAGACCTAAACTGAATTAAGACACCATCTCCATCATCACACAGAGAAGAAAACCGTGGCACAGAGACTGAGCCGTCTTCACGCTCCAGGTAAAGAACTTGATTTACTTCGTTACATGAGAACTGAAAACTGTCCACTCAAATGGCAGCAGCACCAAGGGAGCCTGATTTAACAGAGTAACAGTAAGGCTGAAATAATAATGCCACAAATCAAATCTGACGACTTCCATCAGAGCTGGGCAAACTTCGGCCTGCCACCTGTTCTTGAAATAAAGTTTTATTAGAACACAGCCACACCTGTTCATTTACATACTGTCTCTGGCTGCTGCAGATAGCCACAGAGACCCAACAGCCGCCAAGGCCTGAAATACCTGGCCCTTTAGAGAACTTTGCTGCTGACCTCTGATATACGTCATTCCATGCATCTTAGGAGGAACATAAAGAGAATTTGCTATATGTAACAGAGATAAATAACAAGGACCCACTGTATAGCACAGGGGACTATATTCAATATCCTGTAACAACCTACAATGGAAAAGAATCTGAAAAAGAATGGATATATGTAGATATGTATAACTGAATCACTTTGCTGTACACCTGAAACTAACACAACACTGTAAATCAACTACACTTCAATTCAAAACTGGTTTAAAAAAAAAAAAAAAGAATTTGATGTGAAGGTGTTAAATGCAATTTGCTGCATAAAAGACGGAATTTGCACCTTGTCCCTTTTCTGACTCTGGTTCCTCTAAGGAGGGGGTCTCTGCTCTGTTCCCAGAGGAATCCCTGAGTGCCTGGCAGATAGTACGCACTCAATAAATAATGACAGAATGGAACACTTGCCCTTAACATGCAGGGTCACCTCTGAAAACTGTGTATATATGCTCACACTTACTAAGCAATGTAGGATGAAAAACTTTACAAAGTGAAAACTACCACAACAATATATACTTCCGCAAATCTCCCCTAACACCCCCTCCCCCATTTTATGTGGACTATTTCAATGTAGTTTACCCAGTGGGTTCAGGATTCCCAGGTTCTCTGACCTTACTGTGACTCAGTCTGGGAGATAAAAGGTCTGGGAAAATGACCACATCTCACGCTGCGGTCACACTGTTGCGTGCGTGAGGATGCTCTCAAGTTTTGCTCCCAGCAAAGGACTAGGCCAGCAGAAGAAGAAACCGAGGTGTGGGTCCTTCCAGCCCCTCCCCAGTCCCCTTGGGTGGGGACCCTGGCAGTGAGATGGCCTCACCACCACCACCCCCAGGCAATGAAAGGGGTGGTAACTCCTCTCGGAACTGATTCTAAGGAAAATGTCTTCAGACGTGTTACCACTGCATTAAAAAAATAAACACCACAACGTGAAGGTTTCCAATTTGATGGTGTGAAGCAAAGCTGGAGGAGGAGACGAGGTGAGGACGGCTGGACCTGAGCTGCTTCGCGCACAGCTCACAGTCATCGCGTGGTCCTACTTGGGTTCAGCCGGAAGGTGAGGTCACAGACTTGCACAAGTGCCCGTGACTGGACAACCATCTGTTCTAACCCCATGTCACACACTAGGGGATGGATGCCCAGAGAGGGAAGGTAGCTCTCCAAGGCCACACAGCTTGTAGGAAGCAGAGCCAGGACCAGAAGAAGATGGCCAACACGTGTCCAGGGCACATCGTGGCCTGTGGAGCTCCCTCCTGGAGGGATGAAGTGCCCACCGACCTTGGGGCTTAGGGGAGCCGTGCAGGCTGGCACGTGGACGCGGCACTCTAACTAACACGGCAGGCTGTGTCCTTCAAATCTAGACCCAGGATGGAGACAGGACCCTGAGAAGCACAGCCCTTGTTCTCAGCTCCCAGCTCTGCCAAGGGAGCCCTGGTTCCCACACCCAACTTCCGCAGCTGCACTGTAGGTGCACAAAGACCCAGACCCTACGATGCAAAGGGGGGAGTGAGCACTAGACCCCCTTCTAGATGCCAAGGACCCGAATGGAATATATAGCCACAGCGCTCATGTCCTCTCAGAGATGCCCAGTCCAGATCACCTGCTCTCTCTCACTCCCTGACGAATGTACTCAGTCCAGGGGCTGTCACTAGTAAGCAGTCCAGGAAAGGGCATCTCAGACCCATCCCAGTCGGGCAGGTAGGTCACAGGCAAGGTGACTTTCAGGATAATCCCCCCTCACCTATAACCACTCCCCCTCAACTTTAGACAGTTTACCCCTTTCCTCTGACCAAGCTTCCTATATTCCTCTGGTATTTTAAGTATATTTCAAAAATGAAAAGAAGTAATTCCAACCACAGGATTTAACATTTAAACAAACAAACAAACAAACCAAGACAGAAAAAGGTTGAAGATATTTCTTCCCTCGGCAAGCCCTGACTCAGAGGGTCTGTCCAGCAGAGCTGTGGACACGTCCCCATGTATCTGGACAGCTGCAGTGGAAGGGCAAGGCATGCGGTCAGCCGAGGCCAGCTGGCCTGACTCAGGAGCCACCTCCCCTTGTCATGACACAGCTATGACACAGTCCCATGTGGATGGAGGAGAGAGAAGTTTCACAGAGATGCCGAGGGATGGAGACACAGCAACAACAAACCAATCAACCCAACAAATATTTCTAGAACGCCTACTTTGTGCCAGCATGTCTCAGGGTGCTAGAATAGAGAGAGAGTCAGCAAGCCCAGGACATCCCTTCTCTAGAGAAGTTTACACCTCTCCCTCCAACACAGAGAAACTGGAGGGGAAAAGGAGTACGTAAAATGCCAATGTAGACAAGAAACAAAAAACCTGAGGAGCCTATATCCATTTAAAAATTTAACTTATTATCAAAAATTTCAAAAGGTATTATCGAAAACCATCCCAAATAGAAAGATCCACACCTAGTTTCACTGGTAAGTTTAGCAAAAATTTAAGAAAGAAGTAACACCAAACTGTATCAGAAAATAGAGGGAGGAACGATGATCCTCCTTGTTTTATAATGCTAGCTTACATGTTTTATAAAGCCAGCTTACTCTAAGTGCCAAAACCTGACAAAAACAAAAAGATTACAGATCAGTATCTCTCATGGATAGAGATGCAAAAACCCCTAACAAAATAACAGCGAACTGAATCCAATAATAAGTAAAAGGATAACACATCATGAGGAAATAGGGTTTATCCCAGGAATGCGAGGTTGGTTTAACATTGGAAAATCAGTCAATTTCATTTCTCCTTTTAACAAAATAAAGGAGAAAATCCATATGATCACTTCAACAGATACCAAAAAAGCATTTGACGAAATTCAACACCCATTCATAATAAATATTCTCAACAAACAGGAAAATCCTCAAACTGATAAAGACTACGTACAAAAAGCCTACAGCTAACATCATACTTAACAGTGAAGAGCTTAACTGTTTCCTGTTAAGACTCAAAGAAATGAAAGGATTTCTGCTTTCACTCCTTCTACTCAACATTGCACTGGCAGTCCAAGCTTTTGCAATGAGACAAGAAAAAGAAACGTAAGGCATTTGGGTCAGAAAGACATAAAGTTGTCCCTACTTTGCAGATGATATGACTGTTTACATAGAAATTTCTGGGTAATCTACAACAACTACTAGAACTATCAAGTTATCTTCCAAGACCACAAAAGCCATTGTTTGCAGCAAACAATTGGAAAATATTTCTATTTCATTTATTTAATAGGCACAAAAAACAAAATACACAGAAATTAATCTAAGAAAAGACATTAAAGATATCTGAAAACTACAAAACTACTACTGAAAACTACAAAACTTTGCTGGGAGAAATTAAAGAAGACCTAAATAAATACAGAGATATATCATGTTCATGGGAAAACCCAATGTTATTAACACATCAATTCTCTCCAAACTGATTTATAGAATTCAATGCAACCTCAGTCAAGATTCCAGCAGGCTCTTTTTAAATAGAAAGTGACCAGTTAATTTTTATTTACATAAAAATGCAAAAGGGTTTTGAATAACCAAAGCAATTTTAAGAAAGAAAAACAGAGTTAAGAGGGCTTGCCCTGTCTGATTTCAACACTTACTGTAAAGTAACAGTAATCAAGAAAGTGTGGAGTTAGGATAGGGGCAGACATAGATTAATGGAACAGAATAGAAAGCCTGGAGATAGATTTACAAATATATGGTCAACTGACTTGTGACAAAGGTGTCAAAGTAATTCAATGTGGAAAGGAAAGTCTCTTCAACAAATGCTGCTGAAACAACTGAACATCCATATGGGAAAAAAAAAAAAATGAACATCAACTCTTACCTCATATTATACATAAAATTTAACCATAATCCTAACTGTAAAACCTAAAACTGAAAAACTTCTAGAAGAAAAATCTTTGCAATGCTGAGGTAGAAAGGGTTTCTTGGATAGAACACAAGCATGAACCATAAAGAAAAAAAATTGATAAACTCAATTTCACCAAAGACTCCATTCTTCTACAAATGCCATTAAGAAAAAGGCAAGCCAGACCAGGAAAAACATTCACAACACATACATCACAGACCAATATCCAGAATATATAAAGAGCTCTTACAACTCAATAATAAGACAAACAAGTCAATACAAAAATGGACAGATGATTCTACCATATGCTTCACAGAAGAAGACATACAAATAGTCTATAAGTACATGAAAAGATACTGACATCATTTGTCATCGGGGAATGGAAATTAAAACCACAATGAGACACTACTATATACCTATTAGGACATGTAAAATAAAAAGATAAAATAGAAAGACTGACCACACCAAGTGCTGGTGAGGATGTGGAAAACTGGAACGCTCATGCACTATTGGTGAGAATGTAACTTCCAAGCACACTGAAAACAGCTGAGCAGTTTCTTGAAAAGTTAAACATAACACCTACTATATGACCCAGCAATTCTGCTACTAAGTTTTTACCCAAGGGAAATGAAAACATATGTCCACACAAAGACTTGTATATGAATGTTCATGGCAGCTCTGTCTGCATTAGCTCCAAACTGGGAACTGCTTGAATGGCCACCACAGGTAAATGGATCAACAAATTGGGGGAAAAAAACAATTTGCTGATACACCCAAAATGGAAAACTTCAAAATCATTATGCTAAGCCAAAGAAGCCAGACATTAAAAAAAAAAAAAAAAAAAAAAGGACACACTACCATTATTCAATTTATATAGAATTCTAAAAAATGCAAATGAATCTACAAAGACAGAAAAGAGATTCTTGTTTGCCTGAGGAGGGATATGAAGAGAGAATGGATTACAAGGAAATTTTCAGGGGGATGGAAATGTTTGTTATCCTGACTGTGGTGACAGTTTCAACAGGTGTGTGTGTGTGCACGTGCGTGTGTGTGTGTGTGAGAGAGAAACTCATAAAACTGTAACAGTGCAGTTCATTGTACAGCAATTAGGCCTCAATTAAGCTATAAAAATATTTTTAATGTTAATATATCTTAGTGCACTAGAATATTCTTTAAATTACAGGGTTGAACCTTTCTCTAAATGACTAGATGACCATAGAGTTTATCATCCAAGCCAGGAAATTTCTGCAAGTGGGTGCTAAAAATAATTGACAAGTGTTAACTCATCTACAACAGGGTGTGTAAACTGGCAGTGCCCGGGAAGGCCAGCACTTACAGCTTTGGGAACAACAAATACCTAATCTATTCCTTGGTGTGATTAGATATCTCTTGCATACAGCAAACCATAAAGTTCATTCCTCAGAAGACAGAGAGCCAAGCTGGCAACAGTCTCAAGGGTCAGCTATCCCGGACCCTTATTTCCCAGGTCAAGGAAGCAGCCCTGGTTTTCAGTGTCAGGGACAGGACAGATGCCAAGGCTCCTGCCTCAAGGTCAGTGTCCCTTCAGCCCCTCCAAGGATAAGGGGGGAGCCACCCCCACTCCTAACTATTTTCCAAATGTCTAATTACTCTGATTCACCATCATTAGACCTTTGCAGACTGAGAACAATTAGGAAACAGAGAAGACAGTGCCCTGACACTAACCAGCTTTTCTGGATGGAGGTGAGCCTGGGTGCACCCAGAGCGGCTGGGCACAGGGGAGCTCCCGGCCTTACCTGAGCACCTCTGCACCTGGCTGAGTCTTGAGGTTTAGCTAAACATCCTGTAAGAACTAGTACAACAGCTCGGGATCACATGTTTCTTTTTGAGTCTACATTTCAAACCAAGTGCTTCAGCTGTGGAGGAGGAGGGATTATTGAGTCAAAAAACAGCACAGTCTCCCCACCAGCAAGCAGGGAATTATCTTAATTTGATAACAAGCTGTTTCAAGAAAATAAAAAGATCCCACCACTCTATGCACTCTGAAATACCAGATTATTCTGGAACAGAAAAGCAGGATTTTTTTTAAAACATAATACCCTACAGAGTGACACCATTTTCCTAACTTTCACGGAAAAAACCAGACAGAGAGGACACGGCTCAATCATATCCCTGGACATTTACCAAGTATTTATGAAACCTGGACATTCATCTGGACATTTACCAAGTATTTATGAAACCTGGACATTCATCTGGACATTTACCAAGTATTTATGAAACCTGGACATTCATCTGGACATTTACCAAGTATTTATG
This sequence comes from Balaenoptera physalus, assembly GCF_965194825.1. NCBI lineage: Eukaryota > Metazoa > Chordata > Mammalia > Artiodactyla > Balaenopteridae > Balaenoptera > Balaenoptera physalus. The sequence continues at coordinate 132,167,273 of NC_138885.1, read as the reverse complement.
AAACCTGGACATTCAACTGGACATTTACCAAGTATTTATGAAACCTGGACATTCATCTGGACATTTACCAAGTATTTATGAAACCTGGACATTCATCTGGACATTTACCAAGTATTTATGAAACCTGGACATTCATCTGGACATTTACCAAGTATTTATGAAACCTGGACATTCATCTGGACATTTACCAAGTATTTATGAAACCTGGACATTCATCTGGACATTTACCAAGTATTTATGAAACCTGGACATTCACCTGGACATTTACCAAGTATTTATGAAACCTGGACATTCACCTGGACATTTACCAAGTATTTATGAAACCTGGACATTCACCTGGACATTTACCAAGTATTTATGAAACCTGGACATTCACCTGGACATTTACCAAGTATTTATGAAACCTGGACATTCACCTGGACATTTACCAAGTATTTATGAAACCTGGACATTCACCTGGACATTTACCAAGTATTTATGAAACCTGGACATTCACCTGGACATTTACCAAGTATTTATGAAACCTGGACATTCACCTGGACATTTACCAAGTATTTATGAAACCTGGACATTCACCTGGACATTTACCAAGTATTTATGAAACCTGGACATTCACCTGGACATTTACCAAGTATTTATGAAACCTGGACATTCACCTGGACATTTACCAAGTATTTATGAAACCTGGACATTTACCTGGACATTTACCAAGTATTTATGAAACCTGGACATTCACCTGGACATTTACCAAGTATTTATGAAACCTGGACATTCACCTGGACATTTACCAAGTATTTATGAAACCTGGACATTCACCTGGACATTTACCAAGTATTTATGAAACCTGGACATTCATCTGGACATTTACCAAGTATTTATGAAACCTGGACATTCATCTGGACATTTACCAAGTATTTATGAAACCTGGACATTCATCTGGACATTTACCAAGTATTTATGAAACCTGGACATTCATCTGGACATTTACCAAGTATTTATGAAACCTGGACATTCATCTGGACATTTTCCAAGTATTTATGAAACCTGGACATTCATCTGGACATTTTCCAAGTATTTATGAAACCTGGACATTCATCTGGACATTTACCAAGTATTTATGAAACCTGGACATTCATCTGGACATTTACCAAGTATTTATGAAACCTGGACATTCATCTGGACATTTACCAAGTATTTATGAAACCTGGACATTCATCTGGACATTTACCAAGTATTTATGAAACCTGGACATTCATCTGGACATTTACCAAGTATTTATGAAACCTGGACATTCATCTGGACATTTACCAAGTATTTATGAAACCTGGACATTCATCTGGACATTTACCAAGTATTTATGAAACCTGGACATTCATCTGGACATTTACCAAGTATTTATGAAACCTGGACATTCATCTGGACATTTACCAAGTATTTATGAAACCTGGACATTCATCTGGACATTTACCAAGTATTTATGAAACCTGGACATTCATCTGGACATTTACCAAGTATTTATGAAACCTGGACATTCATCTGGACATTTACCAAGTATTTATGAAACCTGGACATTCATCTGGACATTTACCAAGTATTTATGAAACCTGGACATTCATCTGGACATTTACCAAGTATTTATGAAACCTGGACATTCATCTGGACATTTACCAAGTATTTATGAAACCTGGACATTCATCTGGACATTTACCAAGTATTTATGAAACCTGGACATTCATCTGGACATTTACCAAGTATTTATGAAACCTGGACATTCATCTGGACATTTACCAAGTATTTATGAAACCTGGACATTCATCTGGACATTTACCAAGTATTTATGAAACCTGGACATTCATCTGGACATTTACCAAGTATTTATGAAACCTGGACATTCATCTGGACATTTACCAAGTATTTATGAAACCTGGACATTCATCTGGACATTTACCAAGTATTTATGAAACCTGGACATTCATCTGGACATTTACCAAGTATTTATGAAACCTGGACATTCATCTGGACATTTACCAAGTATTTATGAAACCTGGACATTCATCTGGACATTTACCAAGTATTTATGAAACCTGGACATTCATCTGGACATTTACCAAGTATTTATGAAACCTGGACATTCATCTGGACATTTACCAAGTATTTATGAAACCTGGACATTCATCTGGACATTTACCAAGTATTTATGAAACCTGGACATTCATCTGGACATTTACCAAGTATTTATGAAACCTGGACATTCATCTGGACATTTACCAAGTATTTATGAAACCTGGACATTTATCTGAACATTTACCAAGTATTTATGAAACCTGGACATTTATCTGAACATTTACCAAAGAACACTGGGTAAAGAATGGCTAAAATTATTCATTTCCTGGACACCCCAAGAAAAACTGAATCAAATCTATGTATCTTCTCCACTGTTTCTTCTCTCAAAGAACTTTACAAAACTACTACAGTCAAACTACAGTCTCTCAACTGTCCTTTTTTGTTTGTTTCCTCTATCACTTGTAAATAAAGACAATCAGAAGTGTTAACAATTAACACACACATATAGACACATGCATACACACCACACAACACATACACACACACCCCCAATCGTATTGTGAAAATGGCTTCGATTTCATAAACGCAACCCCCTACTCAAAAATAACACACAGCCCTGACAAGTAACAGCGTCCTCCCACACCCCAATTCTAAATATACTTAACAGACACCACAACTAGTTCCACCGCTCACCAGCCAGGCTGCCAGAAGACAGTGTTCTCTCTCTCTGCCTGCTTGGAACGACTGTAAGAACCAAACGCTAAGCCCTCACGTGGAGCACGCGGCTCTTTGGACCATCTGTGTCACAGAGCAGGTGCTGCCTTCAGCAAAACCCCACACTTAGCAAACACACAGCCACCAATCTGGCTCAAAGCCTGCTTCTTCCCGCTTCTTGAAACTGAGAACACAGAGTGGATTATAAAGCATGGAATTCACTGGATTAACTTCCTCCTGCAGCTGCTCTCCCAGTCCTACTCCACTGTCCAAGGCGTGTTTTAACAATCAGAGCATTTAATTCACTAAGCACCTACTACGTGCCAGGTGCTTGCCCCACCCCTCCCCACGTGCGAGATAGTACTGCCCCGACTTTTCCAATAGGAGAATGAAGCTACAGGTATAAGAAGCTGAGATCCCACAGCGGACGGACGGCTGACACAGCCAGGATGTGAGGTCAGGCTCTCCTGGAGCTCTGCACTTGGGGAGGGACCAGGCTGTGCGCTCAGGCGGCAGGAGCCGCTGTCCTAACATGGGGCTTCCCGTCTGGCACAGCTTCTATACGAGGACTTAATGGGACAGCCTCAACCCACAAGTACAACCCTTCCCATCCCAGATCCAGGCCGGCAGTCACAGAAATTGGGAAGAGTTTTTTCCATGCAAGGAAATTTGCCAATTATATATATAGCTTTTCCTCTCTTTGAGCCAAAATGACTGGTGTAGGGGTTTTGCCCAGGAAATATCTGAGCTCCAAACAAGCTGAAAAGGAAAACTGATGTTGAAATCTGGATAAAGGTCATGGTTGCTCACCAAAGGAGTGGCGCCTGACCACCCCACAGGCTGACATCTGCTGGAAACAGCTGAGAAACTCAGGTCCCTGGTTTCACCTCATGCAGGCCTACAAAGGGACTCTCATTCATTCAACAAACTTGAATGACAAATAGATAAGATTTAAAACAACTAAAAATACTACATAAATCCATCATATATTGTAGCTTCTTTTTTATTTAGAGTTATCAGGCTATAACTAATAGAAACAGGAAAAATAAAATATAAGGGAAAACCAAATGTGATTTAAAATAAGCAAATTAAACAAAGATACCTTACATTTTTAATTACATTTACGTTTCCTTTATATTTTATTTTTCCTGTTTTTATTAGTTATTTGCCTGATAACTCTTAAGGATAATAATTCTTTCCTGGTACCTACTCTTCAGTTGCAGATGCTATTTTTAACACTGCCAAGAAAATTAATCTCATCTGAAATCCTTTGGAATTTCTACAAATCAAAATAACTGCTAAGTGTTAGCAAGTTGACCCCTATTACTTTCCTACTAGTAGTGATAACTGGTAGTGGAGATAAAAACTAGGAAACGTTCAGAGGACACTTTTTTGCCAACCCAGTGACCAATGAGATGGAGTCTAGTATTATCCCCATTTCACAGATGAGAAAACTGAGTCTTAGACGAAGTATCTTCCCCTAAGTCATACAGCTAAAAAAAGAAGACCACCTTTATAATATACCTCACGAAACTTCTGGATACCATAAAACATTTCAACAATAGTACTGGGAGGAAAGGAAGTAATAAATACAGACATGAAAAATCACTCCTCTCTACGTATGGCATGGTTATTCTGACATGGTCATTTCAGGGCAACCATCAGGATGATGCTATGAGCAAAGCCTGCTAGATCCCTATGCCGATGGCCATACGCTGTAGTCATTTGACTAACAGAAGTGCTAAGTCATATTTTTGGGAAATCACACAAAATTCCAATATGGAATTTTGCAGAAAAGCAGCCCTCTAAACATGTATATCCTAAATGTAATTCTCATTCAATTTCTACTGAAATTATACTGAAACTTGGAATGTCTTTTTTGTGCCATGGACCCCTTTTGGCAGTCTGGTGAAGCCTATGGACCCTCTCAGAATGTCTCTAAATGCAGAAAATGAAATACCATTGCAATGAAAATCAGTTTTAATAAAATATAGTCAAACCCACCGACCCCTTGTGGGGAAGAAGGTCCATGAACCTAGGTAAAAAAACCTCTGCCAGGCAACAACACCCTTTCTTTTCTCCTCCCTCTCCCCCATCTCCCAAAAGGAGATCAGGGGGTGAATGGCACTCTAGCAGTCATCTTGGACCAGGAGAATCAAATTCTCGAGGGACCCAGATGACCCTGTAGAACTGCCATACTGATCAAGGACTGCCTACTTCTGTATAGAAAAATAAAACTTTACATGTTCACACCATTTTTATTTTGACAACTATTTTTTACAAGCAGATGTAGTGGGTTGAAAGATGGCCTCCAAAAAAATATGCCCGTGTTCTAATCCCCAGAACCTGTGAATATGAGCTTATTTGGAAAAAGTCTTTGTAAACATAATTAAGGATCTTAGGATGCAATCATCCTGGATTATCTGGGTGGCCCTAAATCCAATGACAAGTGTCCTTATAAGAGACAGAAGAAAGGACACAGGGGAAGGAGGAGAAAGTCCTGCGAAGATGGAGGCAGAGATGGGGGTGATGCAGCCACAAGCCAAGGAATGCCTGGAGCCACCAGAAGCTGGAAGAGGCATGGAATGGAATCTCCCCTAAGACCTCGGTTGGGAGCACAGGCCTGCCAACACCTTGATTTCAGACTTCTGGCCTCCAGAAATGTGAGAGAGTACATTTCTGTTGTTCTAAGCCATATGGTAATTTGTCATGGCAGCCCCAGGAAACTAATTTAGCAGCCAAACCTATTTCTAATATACACACCTTTATGATCTTCTAAACATTAAATACTAAAAATTAAATGTAAACTCCCTTTTAGGTATGCAATGCTGTATATGGCATTATGCAGAAACAGCTCTCTAAACACGTATATCCTAAATTTAATTCTCATTCAGTGTATACTGAAAACTCTATTTTCAATCCCCATTATTTGGCTAATCCATTTTCCTGAAATTTAAGAATAAACCGAGGGCCCATCCTTGCCTTCATTCTATTCTTATATCACGCCACTAAGCGTTCGCTTCTTGCTTTCTGCCCTCTGCCCAAGCTCCTTCCGCCCCCTCCCGACCACCCCCCACCCCTCACGCCTGCGTGTTCTTGACTTCTCCACTGCCCTTCTCCAGGCTGCGCTGCCTGCAGAGCAGACGTTCCCAACTTTCTGCTCACGTTTCTTCCTCCACCAGCTCGGTCACTGACACCAGGGTCCCTTGAGCTGTCTGTCCACTTCCTCATCATGAAACCCAGCCCAGCCTCCTCCTTTCCTTTACTACAGGTACATGACACACTCACCAGAGATTCTGGGGGTATAGGATACGTTAAAGTTCCAGTTGTGACCCATGTAAAATAATGTGAAGTAAGCAGAAGCTGAAATACAGAAGTCCTCACGCTCAGAAATGAAGCTGTAAACCAGAAGCAAACCAGAATCACGCAGAGCGGAAGGAAGTTTTATCTTCTCAACCTCAAGTCAGGCGACAGAGGTGAGAAAGGCCCCACGACCGAGCAAAGGCCGCCCTCAGGAAAACCTGCACCCTCTCCTGCGCAAAGGAACCCAGCACAGGAGCTACTCTGCAGGGAGAGACCACACTCATTTTCCCAAATGTCCCTCCTGTGATCTAAGACGCTTGTGCTAGCATGATCTGCAACAGGAAAAACTGAAAACATTCTAAGTCCCTAATACTGCAGGAGTAAATGAAGTTTAACTGATCAGCTATGACTCATCTACATGATGAAATACCCACAACTAGAGAGGTGGTCATTATAGAGGCTCACAATGTGGGAACAGTTATACGATGAATAAATGAAGCCAAAATATAAAACTATACATATGTTGATGTACATAAAACATATGCAAAACTTAATGTTTGCCTATGAAAAAGTCTTAAGGGAACATGAAAAAAGAAAACAGCTGCTGAGCTACTGCAGGATCTTTGTTTTTTCCACTTTAAATTTCCTTTAAAATCATTATCACGATTCAAACACTTTAAGAACTACGTTAATAAGCTGTCTGCACACTGTTGGTCTGCTGGTCTGTCAGTGAATGGGAGCTCCTGGGTGCTACTCCTGGAACGCATCTGACCTGCGGGCTCGCCCATGCCGTCTCTGCAAGAGGCCCAGCCCCCAGGTCACGCTCACACATCCCCTTCTCAGCAGAAGCTTCCACTCCCCAGGCGGACTGAGACACTTCTTTCTCCTCTCTCTCACTGCCTTTTGCACCTTCCTCTGCATTACACCTGTCACAGGGTCCAATCATGATTTCTGTTCACGTCTAACAGCCCGTAAGAAGTCTCTAGGCATAGGGAACGCATCTTCCACCTCCATCCACCCCCGGACACCTACCGGAGTTTGCCACGGCAGGGACTTCTTCCCCTTTGAAAGAAGGGAAGACGAGTCTTTCTAAAACATGCATCTTTTCCAACTGATCTCTATATGATTTCAGAAATAAGGTTGCCAGGGTAAAGTCTTACTTGTCAAATTACTCCTATATTCTCCAGCGGTAAGCAAGAAGTTTTCAAGCTGTCAAACCTGGAAATGCACACAGAGCAAAGGAGCCAGCCCCTCCCGAAGCTACTCACCAGAATCCAGAAGCACACAGCTCCAGGGAGCTCCTAGGTCCCGCTCACTCCCAGTAACAAAAAGGGGCCCGGCCCACAGGACCATCTGCAATAATGAACGTCTGTTCCACTGGGCTTCACAAAGGAGCAGCAATTCTCTGAACAGAAAGTGGCAACAGAACCGACTTCCTGGCTCCCGCTCCCTCGCACAGCTGGCATGTGCCTTGCACTGGGACGGCAAGCTGTGAAAGAGAACCCCTGACCTCAAGTCAAGACGCAGAAGGTGCGACCACATGCCCAGATTACTAAGGAGGCTGCACTCAACTCAGCATTGCAGGAGTGTGGGTCCCAAATGTGGCTGCACCTCAAAATCGAGGAGAGCTTTGAAAAATCACCCATTTGTAAATCAGCAGCACAATCTCTGGGGATGGTGCCAGGAACCCTTTTTTTAAGTTCTAAAGGGTGATCAGGCATAGCCAAGGCTGGGAGCCACCGCCCTGAGGGAGAAGGCGGCAGAGCGTTCGTTCCCTTCTGACCACAGCATGAACAGGAAGGTCTTAGGGAACAGGGTGTTTTCGCCCTACCTTTGAGGAATGGACCTGGTCGACGGGGAGAGTTTGGGGAGAGGGCCTCAGACCGAGAAGCCCTGCAGAGACCACGGCCGGCAGGCGAACGTGCACAGGGCATTCGTTCCCTGCAAAAAGAGCAGGCTGGACCGGAGCAGGTCCGTGTCGTGGAGAGGCTGGGAGGGTCGGGGAGCGCCAGATCCCCTGGATGGCATTAGATAAGAAACGAGGAGGCACTCGAGGACTTACAGTGCTTTTAAAAATGGGCAGAAGATGCCTCTTTTTAATGGTTTTATATTCAGGTATATTCCAGTAGAACTCGTCTTTCCTCTTCGAGGTCCAGCTCCACTGCAGCTGCTCCTATGGCCCGGGTAGGAGTGAGCAGACTGCCCCAGGCCAGTGAGATCTGCAGTGATCGCAGGACGAGCCACTTAAGAAACACAGGTGTACCAAACCAAAGAACATTTTCCAATTAAGACCAATGACACAGTAAGTTAATTTGGTCCATTGCTTTCCATCATTAACTCATCCAATACTCACTTGTTATAGTAAGTGCCTATAATCGTATTGTCAATAATAGCAACCACTTTCATCACGCCTACATTACGTTAATTCATTTAACCCTTCCAACAGCCCACAAGCAGGTACTATTATTATCCCTACTCCTCAGACGAGGGAACTGAGGCTCAGAGCCGTGTGTGATTTGCCCAAGGTCACTCAGCCGGTAAGAGGCCAAGCTGGGACTCACGCCCTGGCTTCCCAGTCCTTGCCTGTGCACCCTGCCTCTGTGCAAGGCCCTGTGCGGGCACCTTCAGAGATAAAGAAAGAACTATAAGCCAGCCCTGCTGTCTAGGCTCTTACACCTGAGTGAGGAAACACAGATCCTGAACATCAAAGACAGAGTCCCTGACTCCTCTGGGAAACCCGAAATTTGGAAATTCCACATAGCACGTAACTTCCCCCATAAACGAAGCAAAATGTAACTGGCCATGTCACAGCAAACACACAGGTGGAGCCCTCAGGCTCCTTGCTTCCTTCTCCACAGCGCTGGGCCTGGCTCTCCCCTGAGGGCAGCCTCCGTCCCTGCCCAACTCTGACCGTGTGGGGACCCAGAGCCCCACCCAGGGGGGCCGTGAGCTCCCACCAGCCCCAGGACTCCGAGGTGCTGCCTCGGCCAAACCAGCAAGCCGCGCGTGGTGCTGGTGTGGCCGCAGGTGCCCGGGGCGTCCCTGACTGAGGTGAGGGGCTTGGGGAAACACAGCATCCTCTCCGAGAGGCAGCGCAGGCTGGGAGTCTGTGACCCCGCACGCTCCAGGCTCCTCGCCCTCGCGGGGACACGGCCGGGGCTCGGCACTCAACCCGCTCCCCAGCCTCCATCAGGAGCACCTGTGTCCACCGCAGGTGACGCATCCCTTTATCCTACTCGTTGAGAAAATCTTCACTAAATTGAATTTGGCTCTGATTCTGCCTCCCTCAAAAGGGACAGAGCCTCTGACACCAGCCACCATGAAGTCAGTGTCTGGGGTGAAATTTCTAAAAATGGAAGCGGCCAGCAACACACCCTGGTAAAGGGAGAAAGTACAGAGCTGCCAGAGGCTCGCCCTGTGCAATGTGACCGTGATACCTTGTGCAGAGCTGCTTTCTAGGAAGCATCTAGAACCATCTCTCGTTGATTGCTCAATACCCGTTTTTCTTCAGTACTGTGCCTGAATCACGCAGAACAAAGAGCAGCGCTGCTAACAAAGAGCAGTGTTTAACCAAACTGCCTGCAAGGCCCTGTTCCCCCTCCACCTCCCTCACCTGCCACAGAAAAGGCCACCTGTCCAGCCTCCTCACGCCCATTCTGGCCACCCCTTCCCTGCAGATCTATTCTCCAGCAGCAGCCATAACAAAAACCCACAGGCTTTAAAAATCTTCCCAATACATATGACAAAAAGGTCCAAACTCCCCACAGCCTGGAAAGCACTTCACCTCTGCCCTCTGCCCATCTCGCCACCCTCACGTGCTCCACTCCCTCTGACAGGAACCACTTCAACCCCAGACACCGACCCCTGGCATTGCTGGCCACGGCCCCTCTCAGCCTCAGGCCTCTGCACGTCTCTCCCGGCCACGTCCCAGCCACGGGAAGGCCTGCCCTGACAGCCGCCCGCCGCTGCAGCCAAGCTATTTCCTTCTTGGCCCGCTGCTCCTGACTGCTCAGTACCTGCCACTCACACAGGACCGTTCACAACATGAAGGGAGCTCTGTTACTGCTACTCAGCACCTGTCCACTGAAAGTGCTCTACTGAGTGAAATCAGTGAGAGGAACAGGGCCAAGATCATCCTGGAACTAGTGGTGATCAAGTCACTCTTCAACATATAATTATGAGCACCTACTGTGTGCTGGCACTTGGGTAAAACAGTGAACAAAACAGACAAAAATCCTTGCTCTCACGCAGCCCGTTACAGCATTTAACAAAGTAAACAAAACTGCAGGGACTCGGAGCAGCGACTCTCAAGGGAGGGATGGCGGGGGTGGGGGCAGTGTGAGAACAGAGCTATGCTGTGCCCCACTGCTTTCATTTGTTTTTGCTGCATTCTGAAACTTCAAATAACTTTAAAGGAGTGTGATGACATTTCATCAAATATTTATCAAAATAGAACACAGGTTTAAAATGATGGAACACTGACTTGAAGAAATAAGTAAACGAAAGCACTAAACTCTAATGGCCCTACAATTCCTGGGCTGCTGTGGGAAGATTATAAAAGAACAGCTATAGCTATAGGCTATAGCTAGCTCTATAGCTCTAGGCTGCTGTGGGAAGATTATAAAAGAAGCCAGCCTAGGACTTGAATACAACTAAAATCACTAAAGAAAGCTCAAAGATGACTACTAGATCAGGGAGGGGGGATGTCCAAAGTCAGTGAAGACATTTGGATACCCAAGAGGAAATGCACGTGCTGAAAGGACAATCTTTCCCTGAGGCAGGAAAATGACAATGTTAAACAGAAAGCATTTAAAAAATATTTTCTCTATCAAATGAGAATAAGCCAAGATAAAAACAAAGTAAATTAACTGGTAGAAGCAATACTTGAAGAGATAATAACCAAGACTTCCCCCAAACTGACAACAGAAGGGACATAGAGCTGCAGATTTCAGAAGTGCTAGGAACACTAAGCAAGATAAACACAAAGAACCATGCCTGGGAAAATCACAGTAAAACAGCACAATGCCAAAGGAAAAGAAAAATCTTAAAAGTAGTCAGACGGGGGTGGGGTGGGGGGTGCAAGGTATATTATCATCCAAGGAACAACAACAGGACTGACAAGTTACTTTTAACAAAAATAATGGAAGCTACAATACAATGGAATGACATTTTTAGATTGCTGAAAGAAAATGACTGCCATGCTAGAACTGTATAACAAGCAAAAATAACCTTCAAAAAGATGAAATAAAACAAAAGTAGAAACCAACACTAAAGAAATTAAAGAGAATTTTTCACAGAAAGAATATTACCCCACATAGATCACAGAAATACAGAAAGAAATGAAGGGCAACAGAAAAGGCAAATATTCACTAGAAATCTAAATAATTGTTGACTGTATAATAATGTCCTATGAGGTTTCAAATATATGTAAAATTAAAGTAAATAACAAACCAGCACAAAGGCGAGAGGTGACTATAGAGAGGTTTCCTTTTTTTTTTTTAATTTATTTATTTTATTTATTTATTTTTGGCTGTGTTGGGTCTTCGTTGCTGCACGTGGGCTTTCTCTCGTTGCAGTGAGCGGGGACTACTCTTCGTCGTGGGGCGCAGGCTTCTCATTGTGGTGGCTTCTCTTGTTGCAGAGCACGGACTCTAGGCGCAAGGGCTTCAGTAGTTGTGGCACACAGGCTCAGTAGTTGTGGCTCGTGGACTCTAGAGTGCAGGCTCAGTAGTTGCAGCACACGGGCTTAGTTGCTCCACAGCATGTGGGATCTTCCCAGACCAGGGATCAAACCCATGTCCCCTGCATTGGCAGGCGGATTCTTAACCACTGCGCCACCAGGGAAGTCCTGAGAGGTTCCCTTCTTAAGTACCAGAAATTAGTCGAAATTTCAATTATAATTTCAATAGCGATGAAGAGTATAGAGAGTTTAAATGCTCTAAGATCCCTGCATTGTCTGGGAAGCACTAATCTAAAGTAGAAGTTAATAAGTCAAGGATATATTTTGCAATCTATAAAATATCCACTAAAATAATGTATATGAAACAAGCTAAAAGAGAGGAGAAAATGAAATAATTCATCCATTTTAGAAAGAAAGATGTGAAAAAATATAAAATGTGAGACAAAGAGAAAACAAGTAATAATGTATTGGATTTGTACCCAAATACAAGAGAATCTAAAACTAAGTATAGATTAAACATAATCTAGTTAAAGGCACCATCCAATTAAACAGTCCAATAGACAATTTAAAAAACCACACAACTTTATGCTGCTTACAAGAGACACATCTTAAATATAAACAAAAAGGTTTAAAGTAAAAGGATGGAAAATTATATACCACTACTTACAATACAATTACTAACCAAAATAAAGCTACTGTAGCTACAGTAACATCAAAGTAAACTTTAAGGCAAAAAACATTAAGAGAAATAAAAGGTTATTTCATAATAAAAGGGTCAATCTAGTAAGAATATAAAATAATTCTAAATCTGTTTGCATTTAATAATAAGCCTTCAAATATATAAAGTAAAAATTAACAGAATGAAAACAAAAAACAGGTAAGTCCACAATCACAGTAGGAGACTTTAATAAATCTCACTCAATAACTAATAGGACAAAGAGAAAAACTAGTCAGAAGGTTATAAAAGATTTGAGAAAAATGATTAAACTTTTGTCCTAATCAACTTACAAGAACTAATGAATCCAAGTTCTGTTCAAATGCACATGGAACACTTAGGAAAAGTGACCATTTACTGGGTCATAAAGAAAGCCTCAACAACTTTAAAGGACTGAAATCATTCCGAGTATGTTCTCTGATCACAGTAGAGTTAAGACGAGAAAAATCAGACTTCCCTGGTGGCACAGTGGTTAAGATTCTGCCTGCCAATGCAGGGGACGCGGGTTTGAGCCCTGGTCCGGGAAGTTCCCACATGCCGTGGAACAACTAAGCCCGTGTGCCACAACTACTGAGCCTGCGCTCTAGAGCCCGTGAGCCACAACTACTGAGCCCGCGTGCCACAACTACTGAAGCCCACGTGCCTAGAGCCCGTGCTCTACAACAACAGAAGCCACTGCTATAAGAAGCCCACACACTGCAACAAAGAGTAGCCCCCGCTCGCCGCAACTAGAGAAAAGCCCACGCGCAGCAAAGACCCAGTGCAACCAAAAAAAAAAAAAAAAAAGGACTAGAAAAATCACCCAAATGCCAAGGAATTAGGAAACACACAGATCAGAAGCAGACACAAAAGAATATACACAGAAGAATATGAGCTCATTTACATCAAATATCTAAAACAGTCAACACAAATCTATAGTATTAGAAGTTAGGGTGGTGGTTACATGTGGCCGGGGGTGGGGGAGGGGGAACAACTGGGCGATACCGCGAGGGGAGCTTCCCAGGGCCTAGACGTGTTCCACAGCTTGAACTGGGTGACGGTTACACATCAAGCTCTGTACATCCATCTGTGCACGTTTCAGTTTGGAAGTCATATTTCGATTTTTAAAATTATTTAGAATATACAAACTTTCAGTAAAGCAGAAATGCTGCTTTGACAAACTCCTTTGAAGAGTCATGGTAGTTAAAATATACCTTCAGAACAAATCTGTAAATTTTTTGATAAGGCTGAAAATAATTTTTAAATTATCCCATGAAAAGAAATATAAGGGGAAAATGAGAAGTATTTTAACCTGACAATTTTGGCCTATTATTAGTGTATGAAATCTAGTTTTTAAAAAAAACAAAACAAAAAAAGGACCACTAAAACAAGCATAGCCAATGGGGGCAAACTTATGTAGATAAATAGAATAAGAGAGAGGAGTAATTTTGAACCCCCAAAATACAGAGCTGACTATGCAAAAGCACATGAAAAATCAATTCATAGAGAAATTAATACAAATGGCCAACAGACTGTGAGAAACGTATGACCTCACTTTGATCATCAAAGAAATAAAACAAATTACCATTTTTATCAAAGTGGCAAAGATGTTCTAAAATTTTAACACATGGTATTTGTGAAAGGATAGAAAAAAACCACTTCATGAAGTCCTACTCATACACGTTCTAAAGGCAATTTGGCAATAATATACCAAAAGTCTTTTAGTTTTCATAGATTAATATAAACATGTTTAATTATCGAAAACATATTTCATGTTATTTCAGAGGCTGGGACACGAAGCTGGCAAATCCTTTTCCTCTTCATGCTGCTGTTATGCTCTTTGGCCTTGTAAGGGGTGACCCCACTTGAAGGTAAGAATGCAGAGGAGCAGAGGACTCTGCTCTACTCCCCATCTTCTGAAATTTCCCACGGCCAAAGCTCCACCTCATCTAAAGGCACATCGGTGTCTTTAGCTGCATCCCGCTTTCACTTTGTTCTTAAAGAACAGAAGACAAGCAGACCCCTCTCCAGTTACGTAAGCCTCCTTCGTACCATTTCTTCCATCAAACCTGTATAAAAATCTCTCCTCTCCCCCAAATATTTCCTTCCATCTCCCTTGGAAGTCTCTTGTCCCTTGGATCCTTATTTCTTTATGATACAGTTCTTTGGCCATTTTAGGGAGAAATTAAAATGGAGTCTTTTCTAATGTGGAGCAAATTTACTCATTCTTTTCCAGTTACAAAAGGTTCCCATCTGCTGGTTGATTCATGATAACAGCAACTTTCACTGCCTTGTTGTTTGTATCAGGCATGCAATTTTAATAGAAATTGTGGAATTTGGAAATTACTACCGGAATAGCTGGAAAACCAAATGAGATATCCCAGGAAATGTAGTAGCTTCTGGGCAAATGCATTCATTCATTCTGCACTCACTTCCCTGAACACATGGGTCAGGCACTGGCAAAGTCCAAGGCCAGGCCCTGCCTCCTAGGAGCTGCATGCAGATTCCTGCAGTTTGCTGTATGGGAAGTGACAGGTTCAGAGTTCAGACAGTAAATACTGCAGGGCGTTAGAAATGGGAGAGTCCAGAACCTACCGACCCTCTGTGGAAGCATGCCTCGGGGAAGTGGGCACCGGTCAACTGGCTCCAAACACTCCCCATGTATCCCCAAATTCCAGGCGCCATCACGGATTGCTCAGAAATGGTCTCCTTATTTTGGAATATTTCTGGGGAACCTCATTATTACTCTTTCTCTTGTCCTTTCAGCACATCCTCAGATGAAAAAGCAGTTTTTACAGCACTAACAAAATCTAAAATAAATGTGAAAGAATCAGTGCCTCTGCCCCAAGGGCTGGGAAACCATCCATGACCGCCCCCCAGGAACTGGCTCGACATCTGGAAGTCAACTATTTGGCACACATTTTCCCATAGAGACAGTATATAAATCAGGGTTCATTCTCAAATCAGACTGACAAAGCTCCATAATAACTCATGTAGTACCAAAGCATAGTGGCATACTATTTTTTATGGAGATATAATTCTCATACAATTATTCATCCTTTTACAGTATACAATTCAGTGGTTTTTAGCATATTCATAAAGTTGTGCAACCATCACCACTATCTAATGTTAGAACATTCTGCCACAAACCCCCAACTAAAATCCGGTACCCATTAGCACTCCTCCTTCCCACAGCCTCTGGCAACCACTAATCTACTGTCTCTACAGATTTGACTATTGTGCATTTCATATAAATGCGATCATAAAATATGTGGTCTTTTGTGCCTGGCTTTCATTCAGCATGTTTTCAAGGCCCATCCAAGTTGTAACACGTATCAGTACCTCATTTATTTTTCAAAAGTCTTTTAAAAGTTCACACTTTCTAACTCAAAAGGGATTCCACTTCTAAGAACTTAGGCTATGGAAATAATCAGAAATATGCAAAAGTATCTGTGTACAAGTGTACAGCACAGTGTTATTTTATACGAAAAAATGGAATATAGGGACTGGTTAAACATATACATTTATATGATGGAATACTATGCCACCCGAATAAACAAGATTTTGAAGGATATTATAAGAAAAAAAGCTCATTGTTAAGTGAAGAAAGAAGGTTAAAAACTATACTTTATAAAACACATTTGGTGGGAACGACATAAATCAATATAAATTATTAGGTATCTTTGGGTAGTAGGAATGTGGATGGTTTTAAATTTCCTATTTTATTTATACACTTTAAAATTTTCTTCAATAACTTTATCAGAAATGTAATTTATCTTTACTAACATTTTTCTACTGCGAGAAAAAACAACTTTTGGAATGTTGGAATGTGAACAGAAATGCACTCAGTTAAATTCTGAGTCCCTAATGTCTTTTAATTATTTATATATATGAAAATTAAAATGAGCCAATAAATAAGTTGTTTTAAAAAGTTATGAAAAGCAGGCAGAAGACAATAAATATAAATGCAGAAAATAAATTAGGTAATAGAAAAATGGAATTGTTCAATAATCTAAGAACTGGATCTCTTAAAAAACAAAAATGATAGAGTTTAAGAAATATGACAAGACAGTCTCCCAAGGCAATAGAAATAAAAGCAAAAATAAACAAATGGGACGTAATCAAACTTATAAGCTTTTTCAGAGCAAAGGAAACCACAAGCAAAATGAGAAGACAACCTACTGACTGGAAGAAAATATTTGCAAATGATACAACTGACAAGGGCTTAATTTCCAAAATGTACAAACAGCTCATACAACTCAATAACAAAAAAACAAGCAACCCAATCGAAAAATGGGCAGAAGACCTAAACAGACATTTCTCCAAAGAAGACATACAGGTGGCCAATAGGCACATGAAAAGATGCTCAACATCACCAATTACTAGAGAAATGCAAATCAAAACCACAATGAGGTACCACCACACACCGCTCAGAAAGGCCATCATTAAAAAGTCTACAAATAACAAATGCTGGAGAGGGTGTGAAGAAAAGGGAACCCTCCTACACTGTTGGTGGGAATATAAATTGGTGCAGCCACTATGGAAAACAGTATGGAGGTTCCTCAAAAAACTAAAAATAGAGTTGCCATATAATCCATCAATCCCAGTAAAACTATAATTTGAAAGATACATGCACCCCTGTGTTCATAGCAGCATTATTTACAATAGCTAAGACATGGAAACAACCTAAATGTCCATCAACAGGTGAATGGATAAAGAAGATGTGATATGTATACACAATGGAATATTACCCAGCCATAAAAAAGAATGAAATAATGCCATTTGCGGCAACATGGATGGACCGAGAGATTATCATACTAAGTCAGAAAGTCAGAAATAGAAAGACAAATACAAGATGACATCACTTATGTGTGGAATCTAAAACACGACACAAACGAACATATCTATGAAACAGAAACAGACTCACAGATATAGAATAGACTTGTGGTTGCCAAGGGGGAGAGTAGGTAGGGGAGGGATGGAGGTTAGGGTTGGGAGTTCGGGATTAGCAGATGCAAACTATTATATGTAGAATAAATAAACAACAAGGCCCTATTGTATAGGAACAGGGAACTATATTCAATATCCTGTGATAAACCACAATGTAAAAGAATATGAAAAAAGAATATATATATGTATAACAATCACTTTGCTGTACAGAAGAAATTAACACAACATTGTAAATCAACTATACTTCAATAAAATTTTTAAAAAGAGAAAAATACGACAAGAAAAACAAAAGCTAAACAAGTAAAATCAGATATGTGAAAGGGGATCTAACCAGAGGCATTTATGTTTAAAGTGCAGGACTTCCCTGGTGGTCCAGTGGTTAAGACTGCGTGCTCCCAATGCAGGGGGCGTGGGTTCGATCCCTGGTCGGGGAACTAGGATCCCGCATGCCACATGGCATGGCCAAAAATAAATAAATAAAAATAAAGTGCAAACAATAAATGTTACTAAATTTGAAGGTGTGGAAAAAATGGGAAAGTAAATACAAAAATGGACTCAAGAAGTAAAAAAGTAAAAAAAAAAAAGAAGTAAAAAAGTTCCTGTGATCAAAAAGCAAAAACAAACCTTTTAGGGACTTCCCTGATGGTCCAGTGGTTAAGAATCCACCTTCCAATACAGGGGACGTGGGTTCGATCCCTGGTCAGGGAAGTAAGATCCCACATGCTGCGGGGCAACTAAGCCCACGCGCCACATCTAGAGAGGATGCCTGCGTGCCGCAAGGAAGAGCCCGTGCTCCGCAATAAAAGATCCCACGTGCCACACCTAAGACCAGACGCAGCCAAAAATAAATAAATAAATAAATATTTTTTAAAAATTAAAATAAACCTTTTAGGTTTATTCAGAGCCTTATTACCTCCCTGAAAAGTAAATTCTCTCAAACTTTCAAGAAATAATCAATTCTAAAGTTATAAAAATGTTCCAGAGCACAAAAAATCATGGACAGTTACTAAATGAATTTTATGGGGCTAGTTTAACTCCGAAATCAAAACACAACAAAGGCTATCATCTCCTACCCAAAGAAAAGCACACACATGCTTTCAGAAAATTCTAAATCCAAAATTAGGGTAAAACATTCAACATTACCAGGAACAATTTATTATTATGAAATGTACAAATACCTAAAACCAAATTGATCATCTAAATTAATGTTCAAAACATTCCAGTGAAATTCAACACCTAGTCCTATTAAACAGTCTAAAAGCCATAAATCAAAGAATAATCCACTTCCATAGTTGTCTCCCCAGCCAGTAAGTAAACCGTAAAACTAATGCAGAAAAAGTAAAAATAGTCCAAATAAAACGAGGAATAAAATAAAAGAGGCCGTCAGGCAAGTCTGACTAATTCGATAAGCCACAAAGTAAAACCAAGAGCCGTTAATTACACCAAAACAAAATAAGTAGAAGTTTAAATGAAGGAAGGAAAATCCCATTTGGAGCAGCAACATAATCAATCCATAAATAAACAAGTTAAAAAAAACCTGAAAGTAGCTAAAACTGATACTAACCCAAAATGTTAGATCCTAAACATGAAGAAAATTACCCACTTTGACTGAGTTATAAAAGAACTGAAAAAAGGTAGGGAACATACTGTATTTCTAGATAAGATCACTTAATAACACAGAGAAAAATATTTTAAAATATTCCATTCCTGCTATTAGAGTCATACCTTACACATGAGGTTCTAAAGTCAGCCCCCAAAGCCAAAACTGTAAAGTCATACAAGAAATGCTGTACAGCTATTAAAAAATGTGATGAACATTTAGATCAATCAACATGGGGAAATGTCCACCATAAACTGTCAAGAGAAAAAAATAAAACCAAACGTGTAAAATGAAAGGATCACTACGATCTCATGTTATACGTGGGTAAAGACAGAGATATTTAGACATAAAGATAATCACTCTAAAGTGAGCAGCTGGCTACCTCTGGGTATGGAGGTCACACGATTTTATGCATTTAGAACTTTTGCAGAAAGTACAACATAATTTCTATAAATGTGGTGGGGGGAGGAGTTTTAAAAAGAAAAGAAATACACCAAAATATCAACATTCTATGTTTTGAGGTGGCTGAATGATGGCTGTTTTTTAAAAATATAAATTTATTTATTTATTTATTTATTTTTAATTTATTTTTGGCGGCGTCGCGTCTTCGTTGCTGCGCGCGGGCTTTCTCTAGTTGCAGCGAGCAGGCTTCTCACTGCGGTGGCTTCTCTTGTTGGTGAGCACGGGCTCTAAGCACGCGGGCCTCAGCAGTTGTGGCTTGCGGGCTCTAGAGCGCAGGCTCAGTAGTTGTGGCGCACGGGCTTAGCTACTCCACGGCATGTGGGATCCTCCCGGACCAGGGATCAAACCCGTGTCCCCTGCATTGGCAGGCGGATTCCCAACCACTGCACCACCAGGAAAGTCCCCTGATGGCTGTTTTTTAATTGCTTCAACATTTTCTGTATTTTCCAAATTTTCTATAACAATCATGAAAAACAAACTTCTGTGCAAAACTGTTAAAGAAATGTAAACTACAACATGTTTTAAAAATTCATTTGGTCCCTCTTGTTCTTTTGTGCTTAATGTGCGAAATTCTCAGTTATTCTCCAACCATAGTATTATTTTGAACCTTAAATTCAAAATTTACCAGGAATTGTTCCAATCAGAGAGCAAAGGATGAAAAGTCTGAACTGCTCACACACATTTGTTCAAATTAAACAGGAAAACCAAATGTGGTGAAGAATCAAGAAAGGTGTGCGTCCAGAGACTTACCGTAAAGCTGTTGTTGACGTTTTTGGTGCTGGATTCAGCCACGCTGGCGTCTGTCAGGTCCACCTCATCAAATATGATCGACTGGAAAGACACAGGGACTGCAGTCAGTGGGGGCTAAGGTGCCCTTGGCCCAGGGCTGCCCACCACTCTCCCTCGACCCCAGGCAAGCACTTGAGAACTAAATGAACGCTGAGTGAGTTCACCCTACCTGCTTCTGACAAAGCACCGAGCTCACAGGTATAGCTCAAGACTTTTTTTTTAGTCCAGGGAGTTCCCCAGTGATTGCATTAATGGAACCAAAAATACGTCCTCACACGAGTCCACCTGAGAGGGCAGGTTCCCGACTGAAGGTCCTCTGTCCTTCCGACTTTAGTTTCTCCACCTTGCACATTTGGGGGGAGAGGTCCTGGCTAAAATAAACAATTCTAGGGGAAGAGAGACTGACCCAAATAGAAGGGACCCAGCCATGAAAGAAGACAAGGGAGCAGAGCAGAGAGAATCTAGTCCTGGAGAGAGAGACAGTCAGGCTCCAGAAGAAGGGCTGGGAACCAGGCCTGAGACGCCCCCCTCCCCATTTTCCTCTCCTCTCTCTCCCAAATCCCCCCGTTCACAGCCCTCACCTCCTGTTTACCTTTCCGTCCCCCCTAGGAGGACTCCATCAGGAACCCCTGGAGGAAACGCTAATAACTTAGAAAAGAGACTCAGTCTTTTAAGTAACTCCCCCACCCCTCGAACTAAAATAACTATAAGGGTTTGTCTTTTTTTAATGAAGGATGTGGTCAGAACCCTATCTAAACAAGTTACTCTGTTCAATTTCAAATTTTAATGCACTAACTCACTAGGGATACATCTCAAAATGTAAATTATTCAGATTCCAGATTTTTTTTAATACCGAAATATTAGTATTGACTGCAATACTGATACAAAAAGACTGGTATTCAGAACACCAAAAACTAGGTTTGCAGACACGCTAGTGTTTGAAGTGTATGACACCACAGTCGTCTAAACTGGGCAGTGACTCAAGGACTCTCAGTGGCTCCTCCTCTGTCACTGGCATCTGCCTGGTGATTCTAGCTTTAAATCTTACACAGATGGCACATGGGAAGAAGGATCATGGCTAGAAAGCCAGAGACAATTTCTGTTCACACACCAAAAAGCCCAACACACTTTAAAAATACTTTTAGTTAGATTCACAGGTACATACACTCAACGCCAAACTCGTCAAGTTGTACACATTAAGTATCTGTACAGCTTTTTGTAAGCCAATTATACCTTAATAAAGTGTTTTTAAGAAAAAGATATTTAGGCCGTAATAAGAGATTTTTAAGCCAGTTACCCCCAATTTTTCTGAAAGATATCTAATGGTAATGTGGTTATTTCTGTGACCTTTTCTCCTTTCCCCATTGGTTACACATGACATTAAAGAAAAAGAAAATGAATAAAAAAATCAATGTTCATATGAAATAAAACATGCTTGAGACAAATAAAACCCAGCACCCTAGAGTATTACAAAACTCGCTCAAAATAACAGATCTAGAATCAAAGGTTTTTCCCAAGATGAGGACGCAGAACCCAGTCTCTCCCTGCAGCTCCTCGGATAGTTTTCTCTCGTTAAGTTTCCTCCACTGCATCTCACCTTGGCAGTTTTTGCATAGTACAGCGTTCGCCCTCGAAGCTTAAAGTATCTCCTTTTTGATCGCTGGAATGAGTTGTTCTGTTTGGTCAGCATCCCCTCTTTGATGACGGTCTGAAAGCACAGAAGAGGACTCATGAGCGTGTGTTTTCGCGGCGCCGTGCGCCTGTCCACTGACTCCAGTGCGTCTGCGTCTCTCATGGGCCGATGGCCTAACAGAACTATTTCACGCTCTCCCCAAACCCTGACCTATGGACAGGCTGAGCAGGCAGCCGGGGAGGGTGACACAATCCTCCAGAGGGCGACGGCGTGCCAGAGTGGCGGGGGAGGGGCATGGGGGGGTGTCAGAGGCCCAAGGTGTGCCCTGCATATGCCCCGGCGGGGGGGGGTGTCAGCAGAAGTGGGGCGCAGGACCACCGTTAGTGGCCCCGGGCCAGTGCTCTCTCCAACTTCAGCATTTGGTATTTTTCAGCTATTCTTGGCCCCGTCTCCGTGTTCTCTGGCCTCCTGCCATTTCTCAGGATCCTGTTGCCAAAACTGTCGATGTAGGTTGCTATGGGGTTCAGTGCAGTTCCAGGCCTGCCCCCTTGGGCCCTCACCCCTGTTCACAGGCTGGGCATGTGCGTCTACCCACACTGTAACACAGAGAAGAGCCACTGCCAAAGTCACTAAAACTCCTCCACCCCCAAAATCTGACCAACCCACCACCAAGCAGGAGTTCAAAGAGAATCACGAGGTGAACAGCAGTCCACTCAGCTCGGCTCAATTAAAGCCAAGAATGGGGCATGGCTTCTCCTGAAGCTGCTTCCCGGGCACTTACCAAACAGGAGGAGGGAGCCCTACACACCACTTACGAGTTAAAAGTTCAAGGACCTACCTGATCATTAGATGTGTTGAACTACTCAGAGCCACTAACACAGTCAAAACTAATAAACAAGGTGCCCTGAAACAAGTGCCTAGCTTCCAGCATCTGCACACACCTAAACAAATGTCCATTCTACACGGAGGCCCACCATGCGATGGAGGTAGAATGTATAAAAATTCTGTTCAAGGACAAGAACATGGGTCCAGAGAAGCTTTTGTTTAATTACCTAATCCCCTAGAGCTCTGCACTTTAGGTAACTTTTTAAGTTGCTGTACAAAGCACTTGGGCGTCTGTGGCCACTTAAGACGACACACAATGAAACCCGACACAGAAACCCTACGTCACCCCAATGTGTCAGAGGCAAGAGCAGATGTCTGTGCTGCCTGGTCCCTCCATCATCCTGCTCCTAATGGGGAGGGAGTGGAACCCGCGATGCACTGATACCCCCCGTAGAAGAATGCTGACGACAACCCCCTACACACACCACCAGCACCTGGCTGTGCACCAGGACCCCACGTGAGAGCCCCACGCTCCGGGTGTCCTGGGAGGCCGGCAGCACTGCTCCTCCCCTTATCCCCGCCACACAATGTCCTCTTGCAGCTTCCTGGGCACAGTGGGCTGCACACGCCAGCTTGCGACCCCAAGCTGGGTCTGATGGAATTTGCGCTGTCAGGGCTGGCCCAGCAGCACAAAGAGCAACCATTTCCAATTCCCTAGAGAATCAACTCTGGCGGGGGGAACTACTGAGGAACCGCCCTACTCATTCTGTGGCGTGCACCTTCACCTTTACTTCTGAGCAGGCCACCAACTGTTCTTCCAGGTAATTAAGGAGAGAGGAACACATCACCCAAGATCAAGGTAAGAGACATGTGCCAATCCAAGGCAGAGAGAAAGTCCCAACCTCTGGTCCCAGGAGCTCCAGATATAAACCAGTCTGCAATACGGAAGGACTGCTAGGTTGTTTCCTAAGATTCTCTTCAGACCCAAGTGCACATGGTGATGCTATTTCAATGTGCTCTTCAAAGACAGGACAGCGACTGTGCCCAGTGGTGCAGACACAAGACGCCTGCTCTACTCTCCAGGAGAGCCTTTCCTCTGGAGCCCACAGGACCCGCTCACAGACCAAGTCACCTCTCCTCGCGCCCAAACATCTTCCTTACCTCTGCAGAGGAAGTAATCGCTTCCATCTCTTTCCCAAATGCAAATTAAAGAAAAAAAGAAAAAAAAAGGCAACAAAACCAACAAGCCCACACCCAGAAAAGTTATAAGAAGTTATCTTTAAAGGATAAATGCTAGAGTATTTTTCTTGCATCTCCCGCTACACGTCACACATAAAAGAAAAGCAGAATTAAACCAAAATCCACTCCAACACATACACACACACACACACACACACACACACACACAAATCTTTCAGAGAGCGGATGAGAGCTGTGATCTTGGGCTACCCAAGGAGAGCTGTTGTTCTATTTATAGAACAAGAATGCTCAGAAAAAGACTCTGGTGGGTTTCAGCGGAAAAGGCTGGGGAAAAGATAAAGACCAGTATTTCTTTGAAGCTTTCTCAGAAACTGCATTTCTTCTCCTATTCACTGCTCGTGGAAGACTATAGATATGCTGCAGAATATTTTTAACACTCAGTCAAAAGCAATGAACTAAAAGTGGTCAAGAAAAGAACACCCCTGACTAATCTGCTGTGCTTTGCATTTGGCAGCCTGTAAGCAGCACCCACAGGAAACTGCTCAGCTGGCAGGGCTCCTCCTCACGCCCATCGGAGCAGAGAACCAGAAGTCCAAACCCAGACCCAAGGGGGGCTGGTCGCTTATGCTGGTCAGCCAGGCTCTTAGAATCATTTTGTCAAGTTCTTTGCACAAACGACAGGGCCAACTCTGTCCTTCAAGCCATCCGGGGCACCTTCATTACCATCAGGGACAAAGGACAGATTTGCAACACACATAGGCACTGAGAAGCAGAGCGGCAAGTAAGTGGGAAGTGGAGCATTTGGCCCACCTCCAAACAGAGAGGATGCAAATCCCAAGCTGGGCTGTGGGATGGAAGCCGGCAGGGTATTCAGCCTGAGCCAAAGCCGCCTACTGACTGACAGAGACCGCCCAACCCACAGGTGAGGCGGCCCAGGCACCTGCCACAGGCGAAGCTCGAGTCCTAGGCATCCTGCTCAGGAGCAAAGAACGGAGTAAGGCAGCTCCGGAAATGCCCTTCAAAAGCCCGCAAACCAGTGGGCCGAGAAGGCGAGGTCAGGCCTGCCTTGCTGGGGCCCTGTTCACCCAGTCACGGGGGAGGATGAGCCCTCTCTGCAGAGGCAGTGGGAGCCTCTGCTCTCACCCTCCCTTCGTGCCCTCCCCAGACACGCAGCAGCAGTGGCTCAGAGGGCTCCAGGGACAGCTCAGACCAGAGGAGGACGGAGGACACAGGACGCCAGGGAGGGAGCAAGTCCCCCACAAGGGAAGGCTTCCCAGAGCAGGTCTTAAGAAGATGAGCAGGGGTCTGAGCAGGCCAGGCAGAGAGGTCCACAGCCTCCTACGGGCTGCAGGCAGAGCCCAGGAGGGCTGAGAAGGTGGGCGAAGGGCCCAGATCACTGACAGCCAGACCTCCCAGTCACAGGGGCCCCAAATCAGGGGGCGGTATCTCAGGACGTACATTTTATTTAAGAAAGATGATTTTGGCCACAATGTGGAGGAGTGGGAGTGGGGGTGAAACCAGGAGGCAGGCAGAACACTCCAGAAACTCTTACAAAGACGGCAGCCAACGAGGAGCACCTGGGAGGATGAGGCACGGCCACGGGCGTGAGAGCGTTTAAAAGAAGACAAACCATAGACGGGGGAAGGGGATGACCCCGAGGGGTCTCCTGGGGGAGGATGTGGCCTTCGTTTTAGACGTGCTGACTCTGAGGACGCCGGAGACGCCAGGGGGAGCTGAGTGGAGGGCCAGCAGCAGATAATGCAGTTGGGGCACAAGATAAAATTTAAGGGGGAGACACCTCAATGAAGTCCCTTACGGGGAAGGAGTGGAATGAGAAGAGGCTCAAGGAACTGGGAACCCCAGGACACAAACATCAGGTGCAGAGAGGAGGTGGGAGTCCAAAACGGAAGACAAGAAGGAAGTGGCACAAAACCAGGGGAGCAGATGAGAAAGCACCGAGAAGGCATCGTGGATGACACCTGCTAAGGGCTGAGGTCGAGTGCACGGGCGAGGTCATCACTGGGGCCCAGGAGGAGCCAGAGGAGAGGTCCGTGAGGAGTCACTGAGGACCCGCCACCGGAGCAGACTCTCGACCTGACCCAGGGCGAAGCCAGATCAAAGTGCAATGAATGTGACCCGGATGGGAGGAAGCAAAGATGGTAGGTTGTTTTTTTAATTTGCATGTTTCTTAACTTTTTATGAACTTGGAATTGTACTGTACGTGAACTTCCTATTGCTTCTGTCCTAATGTGTTGTCAACAGCCTGCCGTATTAGTAAATATATTTTTGTCTGCTACAGAGTATTTCACTGTAGTGATGTGTGTATATCATTCAACACACTCCCACTGCTGGAACATTTAGAACGCTTCCTGCTCAATATTATCAACAATGCTTCAAAGATTATTGCCATAATGGAATATCTCCACATGTCCTGAGCTATTCCTTAGAGCAAAGTACTAGAAGTAGAACTTGGGGATCCAAGCCCAGAAACAGATGCTCACAGGTTTGAAAGCGTGAGTGTGACAGCAGGCTGGGGAGAGAGGGACTTGTCAGTGGAGCTGAGACATCAGGTCATCTAAGGGGTAAGGTGTGATTGGTCCCGTACCTCACACACCACACAGAAATCACTTCCGGGTGGCCAACAGATTCAGTGCAAAAGGAGAAACTTTAAAAGCTTCAGTAGACAATATAGGATAATTTCTTTATGACCTTAGGACTGGAAAAAATCTCTTAAATAGGATTTTTAAAATAGTAAACATAAACTATGAGATTGCTAAAACCAACTTTATTCCCACTGAGAAACTCTGGCCATCAGACACCTTATAAAGAAACAGAAGAGAGGGGCTTCCCTGGTGGCGCAGTGGTTAAGAATCCGCCTGCCAATGCAGGGGACATGGGTTCGAGCCCTGGTCCAGGAAGATCCCACATGCCACGGAGCAGCTAAGCCCGTGCGCCACAACTTGAGCCTGCGCTCTAGAGCCCGCATGCTGCAACTACTGAAGCCCGCGCACCTAGAGCCCATGCTCCGCAACAATAGAAGCCACCGCGATGTGAAGCCAGCGCACCGCAACGAAGAGTGGCCCCCGCTCACCAGAACTAGAGAAAGCCCACGTGCAGCAACAAAGACCCAACGCAGCAAAAATAAATTAAAAAAAAAAGTGTTACTTTAAATTTGCACATCACTTGAAATTTTCATGAGCATTTTTATATCTATTTGCCTTCTTAAGAGAACAAACACTTATGGTCTATGAGACAGACACTAATATTCTGAGTGACAAATAAGAAAACTGGTCACTGAGGGACTGAGTAATTTGTCCAAGGTTAAACAGCTAACAACAGACCACAAAAGAAATATCAGGCCTCCTTACTCTTATCTCAAACCTCCTTCTAGGGCTTAGGAATACCGTAATAAATAAACAGGAAACAACCAGAAAATAATTTGTTCACAAAACACAGGCATGTACAGCATACCCAAGACCAATAGATTATTTTAAACGCTTACTAAGTGAGTGCCCACCGCATCTACCACATACATACAAGCCACTTTCACCTTTTAATCCTCACGCCAACTTTGGAGGCATGTAGTAATATTCCCATTTTATAGACTAGGAAACTGGGAGTCAGAAGAATTAAGTAACTCACTCAAGGCCACATGGCTAGTAAATGGAAGATCTGAAATTCAAACCTAGAACCTAGTCAGGCCAAAAATATCTGTTGGCAAGTCTATGACCCTCCGTCATGAGGCTGTGTCCCTCGCCAGATCAAGAGAGGCCCAAGGGCTATGGCTGTCTTATTGATCTTATTCATCTTAATTACCCAGTGCCCAGCACTGAGAATTCTGAGGAAACTTTTTGCAAAATATCATAAAGGGCTAGTATCCCTAATCTATAAAAAGGTTCTTAAAAATTGAGAACAAACTAACAACCTAATAGAAAAAATGGGCAAAAAATATGAACAGCCATTTCACAAAAAAATTAAAATAGTACATTTCACAAAAAATAAATTTAAATGGCCCTTAAATACATGAAAAGATGCTCGACCTAGCTCATAATAAGAGAAAACCAAATTGAAACTAAACTAAAATACTATTCTCACTATCAGATTGACAAAAAAAAAAAAAGGCAACACACTCTGGGCGAGACTGTGAGGAAACAGGCTGGTCCGACTGCAGGATGAGGTAAACCTTGAGGACAAGAATCTGGCAAAACCCAGCAAATCAGACGTGCATCTACCCTCTGATCCAGCAAGCCCACTCCAAGGAACCTATCCCACAGACACTCTAGCAAAAATATAAAATGAGGTTTGTGCAAGGATATTTGTTACAAAATATTATAGCAAAAGACTGAAAATAATCCAAGTGGTTGAATAAACTATGGTACATTCAGGAAACAGAATACTACACCATTGTAAAAGGAATGAGGAAGATCTTTATACAGCTATGGAATGATCTCCAGATTATATTAAGTGAAAAAAGAAAGGTTCAGAACATGTATGGAGTATGCTACCTTTGCGTAAAAAGGATATTTGTGGGTGTGTGTATAGACAGAAATAAAATTAAAAGCAAATATGTGCATATATTATTTTTAAATTTTCAAACAGAAACAATGAAAGAATAAACCAAAATAATAAAATAATAAAAATGGTTACCTACGGGGAAAGAGAAGGACAGAGCAGACCAGACAGGGGAGGAAGGCACATCATCTTAAAGAGGACTCGCACAGGAGCGCAGCCCCTGCAGGGCAGCAGCACCTAGTGAACAGAACACCGGCCCACGCCCACGGCTTTCCAAGGCCGGCCCCACTTCATCCGCACAACCACCTCCTAAGGGGGGCACTGCCAACGTTCCCACTTCACAGCGACAGGCAAGGAGGAGATGGCGTCGGTACCCGTGCCGTGCCCGCTCTGTGCCAGGAACTTAGTTCTCATCAGTATTTCATCCAGTCTTCACCACCCTGTGAAGAGTTACTACCCCCTTTCACTTATGAAGAAACTGAGGTCCAGAGAGGACCTATGTCTGCAGAGAAGGGTCAGAGGCGGGGCTTCAAACCCAGGTGTGTCTGATTCCAACTCTCTCCACACTTCCATATCGAGTGAAAGGAACCCACTCTTCCAGGGTGAGCACATGGACAGACGTGCATGTCTCAAGGCACAGCCATCTCCCCTACCCACAAGGTTGGCCTCCGAACACACACGGAGGCTCAGTTAAGGCACCAAAGACTCACCCGGCCTCTGTGAGCCTAGACAGTAAAATCCATCTCCCCACGGACCTGTGGAATGAAACGCACTCTTTGTTCCAATAAATATTTACTGAACACTTAGTGCAAGCACTGCTAGGAATATGATGATGAAAAAGACAGGACCCTTGACCCTTAAGGAAACTGCATGCTGGTAGAGGGATACTTTTACAAAGTAAAAGGGACCCTGAGAATGTGCTTTTTAAATACTCAGAAAAAAGCAGGGCTCAGGGCTGGGGATAGATGACACAAGAAAGGCGCAAGGCTGACAACTGTTTGGACTGGTGATTAATTAAACTCCTCTCCCTACTTTTGTGTATGTTTGGAAATTTCCATTACAGGGGTACAGACAGGGTGCTCTGGAAACTCAGATGTGAACAAAACACAACAGAGGCTTGAACGCAAGGCCTGAAGCTGCTACCTCTTAGGCTAAAGGCAGCCACTGCCTTACCGCAGTTTCCTGATCGTTCAATCCCCCCCAGAAGGTGCTATACAGAGTGGAAAATGCCTGAGAAAACAGCTTAGACACTGCAAAGGGCTACACAAATGTAAAACAGTACCCTAACCATCATTACTCAAATTCCTCTTCCCTGGGCACATGCTCAACCCGCTGTCCCCTTGCTCATTTTCAGACATTAGGTGGAAATAAAGTCCAGCGTTAAACAGCCCAACTCGAGGCTGACGGGCTTACTGGAGGTTACTTTTTCTTTACTTGAGAACACTCAAGAGTCCAGCCACTGCTAACACCTGCCACTAACATCCTGATATAATATCCTTCCCGTGTGTTTTCAGTATATAAATAAAACAGAAAAGTGGGGTTATATAATAATGTACAGATTATTTAATAACCTGCTTTTCCAAACGATACATTGTGACCAGATCTGCTTTTATTTTATGTTTTGTTTCTCTACAGCCTAC
This sequence comes from Balaenoptera physalus, assembly GCF_965194825.1. Taxonomy (NCBI): domain Eukaryota; kingdom Metazoa; phylum Chordata; class Mammalia; order Artiodactyla; family Balaenopteridae; genus Balaenoptera; species Balaenoptera physalus. The sequence continues at coordinate 132,137,207 of NC_138885.1, read as the reverse complement.
TTCTACTTCATTTATTTAGATGCTTAAGGACGCTGACATAATTATGAACAAATCTAAGAAACTGAGTGCTTCATATATCAAAGTCTCAACCAAGCTAAACTTTACCTTATTTACACCAAGACCTTGAACTCTCTGCTTACATAAGCTTAGATTTATTTTCAACACAGGAATTAAAAGTTTAAACAAATGGGAACATAATTAAAATGTTCCACATAATATACACATTTATCAGGACACTATGAAATTTAAATCCTATGTTTTCACAGATCTGGCTCCTTAAATTTAATCTGTTTGACCCAACAGTTCAAACTGTTCAGCTGTGTTTTAGGACATTCCAGAGAAGCAACTGAGGGCAGACTCGTCTCCATCTTCTACTAACACACAGCATCCGTGGCAAGACAGACGCTCTTACTGTAAGGAATCTTCAATTGAAGGGTAACATGTTATGCTTTTTTGTTTTCTTTAGTATAAGATAATAACGCTCATTTTAGAAAATACAGAAAAGAAATAAAAATAATCCCAACTGCACCACCAGCACGATCCCTGACATCAGTTTGGAAACTCTCACCTCCTTGGCACACAGCTGAATGTCTATACACACTGCCTCTCTGATTTCCCAACATCACAAAGTACTGTCCAAAGTACTGCTTTCCTTCATCACCTGAATGGCTGATGAGGCCAAGGGCAGCTCCTTGCTCTGCCACTTCCCGGCTGTGTGGCCTCGTGCTGCTGGGTGCCTCAGCACCCCCGTGGCAACATTCATGCAGTTGTGAAGTTCGTAAGACCACACACGCACGGTTCTCAGTGTAGGACCAGCACCAAACAGGTGGCAGCTAATGTCATTAACTCACTGAGTTGTTAAACTGAAGTGTTTCCGGGTTTGCAACTTTTTATATTTAATGGTGCAATAAACATGTTGCCCATGATGCTTTTTCATATTTAAGATTAGTTCTTCAAGGTAGGGTCCCACCAGTGGAATTACTGGGGCAAGAGTTTGCAGTTTCTTGGAGTTTTTCACTGTGTCCCCAAATCGCTTCCCCAAGTGGTTATACCCATATGTGCTGCCAGAGGGCAAAGCAGCTACAAGGCTTCTATAAACAGCAAAATCCCAGCTCATACACAATACTGGTTAAATACAAAAAGACACACAGAACATATTACTAGTAGACTGTAAAAAAACACTTAAGCGATTAGACTCACACCTCAGTCTTGACAAACCTGGGTCCTCTTAAAGTACAGGAAAACTTTGAGCCACCACAGAGAGAATGGCGATAAAGAACAATTTCCCAGACTTCCTTTTCACTCAGCTTCTGAGTACAAGTCCATCTTTATCAAAGAGTTCAAATACAAAAACTCTCAAATGGGATTGGATTTAAGGAGGTATTTATTTCACATCTTCCCAAACCATAGAAAGAACTGAATTCACTCTCAAACGTGAAATGGAGAAGAGTTCTGTGGCAGTAAAAATTCTGAAATGCAGATATTTCCTTTTAAACTCTTTAAATGTGCAAATGTATTATTATCATCCATAACAATAATTCTACTAAGAACCACTTTACTGAGACCAATCCAAAATGGCTGGAACTTCCCTGGTGGTCCAGTGGGTAAGACTCTGCACTCCCAATGCAGGGGGCCTGGGTTTGATCCCTAGTTGGGGAATCAGATTCCACATGCAGGCCGCAACTAAGAGTCCGCATGCCGCAACTAAAAGATCCCGCATGCCACACGAAGATCCGGCACAGCCAAAATAAATAAATAAACAATAAATTTTTTTAAAAAATGGTCAAGACTACCAACCAATCCTAAAAAGTTCATTAGCTAGTTTCATGTATTAGAAGGTACAGAGCTTCAGAAGCAGAATCCAGTTGAAAAAAAGAGGCCCTCTTCAACCAACGGTGCTGGGACAATTGGATACTCACATGCAAAAGAATGAAGGTGGACCCCTACCTCACACCATATGGAAAAATTAACTCAAAATGGATCAAAGAGTAAACATAAGAGCTAAAACTATAAAATTTCTAGAAGAAAACTTAGGTGTACGTATTCTTGACCTTGGATTTGGCAATGGTTTCTTAAATATGATACCAAAAGCACCAGCAAAATAAGAAAAAATAAACTAGACTTCATCAAAATTAAACTTTTATGCATAAAAGGACACCATCAAGAGTGAAAAGACAAAATCCTCAACAAAATATTAGCAACTGAATTCAACAAAACATAAAAAGGATCCTACATCATGATCAAGCTGGATTCATCCCAGGTTCACAAGGATGGTTCAACATACACATATCAATCAATGTGATACACCACATCAACAAAGGAAAAGACAAAAACCACATGATCATCTCAACAGATGCAGAAAAAGCATGTGATAAAATTCAACATCCATTCATGATAAAAAAAAATTCTCACCAAAGTGGGCATAGAGGGAACATATCTCAACATAATAAAAGCCATTTACAACAAACCCACAGCCAACATAGTACTCAATGGTGAAAAGCTGAGTCTTCCCACCACTTCTACTGAACATAGTATTGGCAGTCCTAGCCACAGCAATCAGATAAGAAAAAGAAATAAAAGGTATCTAATTGGAAGGGAAGAGGTAAAATTGTCATCATTTGCAGATGACATGATACTACATATAGAAAATCCTAAAGACTCCACACAAAAACTATTAGAACTGATTAAATGAATTCAGCAAGGCAGCAGTATACAAAATTAACACAGAGAAATCAGCTGCATTTCTTTACACTAATAATGAAATAGCAGAAAGAAAAAGTACAAAAAAAAAAATCCCTTTTAAAATCACATCAAAAAATAAATAAATAAAATACTTAGGAATAAACCTGACTAAGGAGGTGAAAGACACATATGCTGAGAACTATAAAACACTGATAAACTGATTCAAAGAAATGGAAAGGTATCCCATGCTCATGGATTGGAAAAATTAATATTGTTAAAACGGCCACACTACCCAAAGCAATCTACAGATTTCATGTGAGCCCTATCAAATTACCTGTGATATTTTTCACAGAACTATAACAAATAATCATAAAATGTATGTGGAAGCACAAAAAACCCAGAATTGCCAAAGCTATCCTAAGGAAAAAGAACGAAGCTGGAGGCATAACCCTCCCAGACTTCAGACGATACTACAAAGCTACATTAATCAAAGCAGCATGGTACTGGCACAAAAACAGACATATGGATCAGTGGAACAGAACAGAGAGCCCAGAAATAAACTCACACACTTACAGTCAATTAATCTTCAATAAAGGAGGCAAGAATATACCATGGAGAAAAGACAGTCTCTTCACCAAGTGGTGTTGGGAAAGCTGGACAGATGCATGTAAATCAATGAAGTTAGAACACTCCCTCACACCATACACAAAAATAAACTCAAAACGGCTTAAAGACTTAAATATAAGACATGACACCATAAAACTCCTAGAAGAGAACATAGGTAAAACATTCTCTGACATAAATCATAGCAATGTTTTCTTAGGTCAGTCTCCCAAGGCAAAAGAAATAAAAGCAAAAATAAATGAATGGGACCCAATCAAACTTATAAACTTTTGCACAGCAAACGAAACCATAAAGAAAACAAAAAGATGACCTACAGAATGGGAGAAAATATTTGAAAACAGTGTGACCAAAAAGGGCTTAATTTCCAAAATATACAAACAGCTCATACAGTTCAGTATCAGAAAAACAAACAACCCAATCAAAAAATGGGCAGAAGACCTAAGTAGACATTTCTCCAAAGAAGACATACAGATGGCCAACAGGCACATGAAGAGATGCTCAACATCGTTAATTACTAGGAATTCCCTGGTAGTCCAGTAGTTTGGACTCCGTGCTTTCACTGCTGAGGGCCCAGGTTCAATCCCTGGTTGGGGAACTAAGATCCCACAAGCTGCATGGTGGGACCAAGGAAAAAAAAAAAAAGTAAAATAAAATAAAACATCGCTAATTATTAAAGAAATGCAAATCAAAGCTATAATGAGGTACCACCTCACACCAATCAGAATGGCCATCATTAAAAAGTCTACAAATAGTAAATGCTGGAGAGGGTGTGCAGAAAAGGGAACCAACCCTCCTACACTGTTGGTGGGAATGCAAATTGGTGCAGCCACTATGGAGAACAGTATGGAGGTTCCTTAAAAAACTGAAAATAGAGTTAGCATATGATTCAGCAATCCCACTCCTGGGCAAATCACCAGAGAAAACTCTAATTCGAAAAGATACATGCATCCCAATGTTCACAGCAGCATTATTTACAATAGCCAAGACATGGAAGCAACCTAAGTGTCCACCAGCAGATGAATGGATAAAATGGATAACTAATAAGAACCTGCTGTTTAAAAAAATAAATAAAATTTAAAAAAAAAAACTTTCACTACATTTTTTTTCTCTCTTTAAAACTATAACTTTGAAAGGCCTACTCTTGAAGGTCAGGGCGAATTCCACTGAAATTCAATGTGGTCAATATGATTTGTAGTCTTCAGAGATTCAAAATAAATAAATGAAAAAAAGAAAAAAAAAAGAAGATGTGGTATATACATACACACACACACACACACACACAAACACACTGGAATATTACTCAGCCATAAAAAAAGAATGAAATAATGTCATTGGCAGCAACAGGGGTGGACCTAGAGAGTATCATACTAAGTGAAGTAAGTCAGAGAGAGAAAGACCAATATCATATGATATAATTTATATGGGGAATCTAAAAAAATGATACAAATGAACTTATTTACAAAACAGAAACAGACTCACAACAAACTTATGGTTATCAAAGGGGAAGGGGGGAGGGATAAATTAGGAGCTTGGGATTAACAGATACACACTGCTATATATAAAATAGATAAACAACAAGGACCTACTGCATAGCACAGGGAACTATATTCAATACCTTGTAATAACCTATAATGGAAAAGAATCTGAAAAAGTGTGTGTGTGTGTGTGTGTGTGTGTATATATATGAATCACTTTGCTTTACACCAGAAACTAACACAACACTATAAATCAACTATACTTCAATAAAATTTTTTAAAAAATAAAAAGAGTGAAAAGACAGCCCACAGAATGGGAGAAAATACTTGCAAATCGTGTATCTGATAACTGTCTATTATCCAAAATATATAAAGAACTCTTACAACGCAACAACAAAAAAATAACCCAATTTTAAAATGGGCAAAGGACTGGAATAGACATTTCTCCAAATAAGATATATAAATGGCCAACAAGCACGTGAAAAAATGCTCAACACCATTAGTCATTAAGGAAATGCAGATCAATACCATGAGATACCACTTCACACCCTCCAGGATGGCCGTAATCAAAATAAAAAAAGAGAGAGAGAGAAGGGAAGGAAGAAAGGGCAGAAAATAACAAGTGTTGACAAGTGTGAAGAAACTGGAACCCTCAAACATTGCTGTTGGAAATGTTCAATACTGCAGCCATTGTGAAAAAGTTTGGAAATTCCTAAGTAAGATGAACACAGAATTACCCAGCAATTCCACTCCCTAGGTATACACCCAAAAGAACTGAAGACAGACATTCAAACACTATTCATAGCAGCTCTACTCACAATAGCCAAAGGGTAGAAGCAATTCAAATATACATCAACAGATAAACAGATAAAACAAATGGAGTATTATTCCATACAGTGAAAGTTACTCAGCCATAAAAAGGAATGAAGTACTGACAAACGCTACAACATGGATGAACCCTGAAACATTATGCTAAGGGAAAGATGCCAGACACAAAAGGCCACACACATATTTTATGATTCCATTTACGTGAAATATCCAGAACAGGCAAACCCACAGAGATGGAAAGCAGGGTAGTGGCTGCCAGGGGCTGAGGAAGAAGAGGGAGTGGGGAATGACTTCTTAATGCGGAAGGGGTTTCAATGTGGGGGATAAAGAAGTTCTGGAAGTGAAAGTGGTGATGGAAGGGTGACCCTCTTCCCTCTTGCCCCAAGGACAAAGCACTGCTCATCCTGGAGCCTGAGGTGAACCTCACCACCGTGGAGCCAGAGGAGCCAGGCCCAGGAAAACCACCACAAACCAGGCACCCTTCACCTTCAGATGCAGAAGAGCAGAGCCAGCCAGAAATGGGTGGCAGGTGACCCAAAACCTCCCACTACTCAGACCGAGATGGCGGGGAGAGTCACTGGACCTGGGCCCAGTTTCATACGGGACTCACATCTCTTCCAGAGCCAAGCACACAGCTAACAGCAGTTCAAACCCACAGAGCAGCAAATACCATTCAAGGATCAATAAATCAAAACAAAAACAAAAAAGTGGAGGTGGGAGTTTGAAGATATACCATAAAGCACATACATAAATCTGAAATGAATTATTACAGAAAACGGAAGACCTTTTTAGAAAATATGTGCCTCTACTAAAAAATTAAAGTTAAATTTTTTTTAAAGAACAGGGAGCACCAATGTGAACAATATGAAATTAAAAGACAACAAGCTGAGATACAGGCCATGATTAGGATAGGAAGCAAAAATAATCACACTACAGCAGAATTTAAATCCACATGGAAGGGGCTACAGGGGAAATGCACACTGCAGAAAATGTCATTGATGGTGCACAGGACAAAACTGAGGTGCCCACAGAATGCTGCTGGATACAGTGGAGAGGAGAAAAGACTGAGAGAAAAGCTCATGGACAGAGTGGTGAAGGGACAGATTATCTAACCTACAAATAATAAGAACCACCCAAAAGGAACACAAAATAAATGGAGATGCAATAATCAGAGGTAGAGAAGACAAAAGCTTTCCACCTCATTTATTAATACTGCCCCAAAAAGGAAAGCAAAGAGCTGCCAGCCTGATGTGCTGAAATCACTGGGCACTGTCTGTCCCAGGCACAGGAGAGAGAAGGACAGCATCACACATGGGCCATCCCCTCTGCCCTGCAACCCCGCCTCTGGGCTCCATCCTGAAGATTAAAAGACAGATCGTGACACAGCAAGCAAGTGCTCGAAGACCAAAGAGCCAGCTTGAAGGGGCTCTCCTGGGAAAATGGGGACAATCTGAGCATGAAAAAGAATCAGACTGTAACTGATTACAAAACTGAATAAAAAGTCATGAATCCACAGTGATAACCCCCCCTCTCCCAGCAGAGAGAGAGAGAGAGAGAAACAAAACAAAACCATTTGCCTCCACTAGGAATGACTATTCTACCAAACACTTACTTTGAAAATTGGTAATTAAACAGAAAGAATCCAGCAATGACTCTGCCTTTGGTAGGAAGAAATGTACTCGTTCCCCAGCTGAACTGGGAAAAATTTACCAAATACCAACAGATAATTGTGGAAGAAATGACAGAAAGCTGAGGGAGGGGGTAGGTCCATTTTTCAAACTCTCTCAAGTTCTCTTAATAAAACTGATTCAGGCCAGTCATTATGTATAAATGCTGAAAATCATTTGAGAAAAAGTTGTTGGATAAAAGGATTATCTGCAGGGTGTCTAGGAATCACCTCACAGATTACTTCCTAATCTCAAAGAAGGAAATCCACATTTCCAGTAGAAATATCTAGCATCTCCACATAAACCAAATGATGACACAGCAGAGGAGACTGCCTGCCTGACAGGACATGGAACATCCCACACCTAGGAGATTTGCCCAAAACATCAACCTGAATATAACTGAGTCTTCAAACCTCTCTTCCAGTTTATAGCAAATACAGAGTATAAAAGAACGATGCAAAAGAAACCATGAGGAAACAATCAGACAAATCCAGAAACAGATTTTACAAGACAACTGCCCTTGTCTCTTCAAAAAGTCAATGTCGGAAAGCGGAGGGGAGGGGAGGGGAGGGGAGAGAGGGCGAAGGTTGCTGAGGGCAGCTGTCCTTGGTTAAGAGACTAAAGAGATACAACCAATGCATGAATTTTGATTGGTACATGGTTCCCAAAAGGGAGGCTATAAAAGGCATTTTTGGTTCAACTGGGGAAAACTAAAAAGGATATAGATATTGGAAAATTACAATTAATATCTTAGGTGTAATAATGGTATATAGGAAAATGTCCTTATTTTTAGGAGTACTTATTTGTAGGAGTTTAGGTGTAAAAATGGACCATATAGGAAATGTCATTTTTAGAAGATACACATTGAGCTCTTTAGGGATAGACTGTCATGATGCCTACAAATGGTTTAGTAAATCATTTATTTCTATTTAATACATATAGATAAAGCATATTTGGCAATATGTTACCAATTGCTGAATCTTGATAGTAAGTATATTAGGTACCTTTTTAATTTTTCACAATAAAAAATTGAAGAGCTTTCCTTGCAAAGTATTCTTCACAGAATATGTGGTACAACCATTACAAAGGATAAGAAAAAAGAGATTTTAATAACATGGAGAAATGCTCATAACATTAAAGTGAAAGCTTACATATAGTTTCATTTCAACTAAATTAAACATATCCAGAAAAATAGCCCAGAAGGGAATACCAAAGTAACAATAAAGCTAGTGCTGGTGGACCTCCGGGTGCTGAAATCCGTGACTTTCTTCCCCAGCCCTCGCCCAGCTCTCCTACTTCCTTCTCAGACTGGCCCTCCTCCTCTACTCACTTCCTAAAAGCCAATGGCCCCAGATCTGGCCAGACCCCCTTCCACTATCCACTATTCTCCCTCTCAGGCTCTGAGGAACCATTCCTACTGTTTCCGCATGACTGTTATGGGGCTGGACAGAACACAGTAGGAAGAGGTGTAATCTGGAATCTGTGAGACCCAGGTGGCTTCAGGGCACACCCACAAGCCACCTAACTGCCTCTGAGTCCCTCATCTGCGAAGCCGGGATCCTGGATACCATGCAGCAGAGCTCAGCGAGAGCAGAGCTGGTCCTCACTGGTCCTCAACCACAGCTCCTCATGGGAAAGAGCTCCATTCGCCAGCCAGTCACGGGAAACACGAGCCTCCTCTTCCTCCTCCCCCTTCCCCTCCCCCTCCTCCCCAACACCCCCACCAAACCATCACCGAGTTCTCACAATGTCAAATCCAGCTAATTCTCTCCATCACCACTACCACAACCTTGGCCCAGGCTACCATCATCTCTCACCACATGGGTCAGCCAGCATCCACTCAGGCGGCCACAGCACAGCCAGAGCAATCTTTCCAACCTGGATCAGATGTCTCACTCCTTCCTAAAATCTTAAAGCAATAGTATCCCGCTATTACAGAGCTTCTACCCGGCTCCCTAGCCTCATGGCACAATCACGGTCTCCTCAACTCTTGCTAACTCTATCCACGCCAGCTTTCTTTCAGCCTCTTGATTTCCCCAAGCTCCCTCTGGCCACAGGGTCTTTGCATACCTCTTTGACCAACTACCTCCTCCTCATTCTTCTATTTATCTTTTTTTTTTTAATCTTTTTCAGTACAGCACAGGGAATATAATGACTTTAAATGGAGTATAATCTATGAAAATATTGAATCACCATGGTGTACACTGAAACTACTATAATGTTGTAAATCAACTATACTTCAATTTAAAAAATCTTTTTCATTACAAAATAGCACACATAAAGTCCACGAAACAAAACTGTACAATTATCACAAGCTGAGAACCCAATTCACCACCACCTAGGTGAAGAAACAACGCTACCGGCCCCGCAGAGGCTCCCTCTCTCAAGGACCATCCAGTCACTACCCACCACTTCCCACCACCCCGACTTCTCTGGTAATCGTCTTCCTTGCTCGCAGCTTAAACACACAAGCAGGCAAGTCTAAACTCCTTAGTGTCCCACCTGTTCTGAACTGGATGTAAACGGAATCATACAGAATGTACTCTTTTATGGCTAGCTTTTTCGGCCCGCAACGTTAATGGCTGTGATTAATCCTTAAATCAGCAGGTAGCAGTAGTTCATTTTCACTGATGTACAGCATTCTCTTGTAAGAACATACTATAATTTATCACTTCTACTGCTGACAGACACTTGGGTTGCTTCCACTTTTGAGCTGTTACAAATAATACACTAGTAATATTCTTGTACATGCCTCTTGGAGTACATTTGCTTACATAAGCTATTAGATATATACCCAGAAGTAGAATTGCTGAAACATAGGGTATACATGCCTTCAACTTTAATAGATGCTGCTACACTGTCTTGTCAAGTGGTGTTACCAATTTAATATTCCCACCACAGCATTCCCTTGCTCCACATCCTTACTAACACCTGAAGAGACACCATATGGAAGATATGTATAGGGCAAGATATTGGCGGGCGGGGGATAGAGCATCCATGCCCGCTCTGGGTGTGCTACCCTCCCAGCATATTAATGCATTCACCAACCCAGAAGCTCCCCGAATCTCCTTGTTAAAGAGATTTTATAACTCAAACCTCCAGCCCCACTCCACTCCTAGGAAGTTGGGGGTAAGGCTGAAAGTTCCCACCTCTAACCGCTTATTTGGTCTTTCTGGTGACCAGCTGCCATCCTGAAGCTATCTAAGGGCCCCACCCTGAGTCACCTTATTAGCATAAATTCAGGTGTAGTCAAAAGAGGCTTCCAGGGTTGGGCAAAGCACAGTCCATGAGCAAATCCAGCCATCACCTATTTTTGTGAAGAACACAGCCATGCCCATGTTGCCTATAGCTGCTTCTACACTACAATGCAGAGTTGAGTAGCAGCCACAGAAATGGTGTACAGCCACAAGCCTTAAATATTTACTATCTGGCCCTTTACCGAAAAAGCTTGACATCCCTCTCCCCTTTCCAATTTGAGTATGAATGAATGTTGAATTTTATCAAAATGTTTTTCCTGCAACTGGTACCACAGCTGTTAGCCTCGAGAAATGTTATCCTTGCCTTACAGGAAACCACCAGAAGAGAAAAACAAGAGCCCACCAGAACTGGTTAGAACCAGCTAGGCCCAAGATGGCGGAAGCCCTGACCTCCAGTAGACCTAGGGCCGCATAAGCTCACGGTAATGCATTAGCGTGCTGAACGACACACCCACCAGCGCCATGACAGCTGACAAGTACCATGACAACGACCAGAAGAGCCCATACAAGGACTAAAAAGGAGTACTGTCTCAGTTCCAGGTCCTAACCACACCCCTGTTCTCAGATAAGTCATGAATATTCCTCCCTCTCTTTACTCAATTCCCTCCCTTTTACCTTGACCCTCCTATACACATGGTGTTCCAGCCTAAACAGGGTTGAGAAGTTGATTTGCGAACTAAGTTCCCACTTCTCCATTCTTAGGCCATTGAATAAAGCTTGTGCCGTTCCAATCTCGGCATCAGTTTTGTTACTGGCTGAGACACGGGGTCTCAGCCCAGACTAGTGGGTAACACATCTATGAGAAGATCATACAATTTGTTTAGGAATTTTTCACCTATGCTCATTAGTAATATTGGACTGTCATCTTCTTTTCTTTTAAGGAACTTAGGTTTTATAATTTTGAAATTTTGCTGGTCTCAGGTCTCTATTTCCTGAAGATTTTATGTAAAACTGGTATTATTTCTTCCTTAAATGCTCAGAATTCACTGGTAAAGTCATCTGGGCCTAGAGTTTTCCTTGTTGGAAGATTTCAACTTATGGATTCAATATCTTTAATAGTTATAAAGACAATTTACATTTCTATTTGTGTCAGCTTTAAGTTGTATTTTTCTAGGAATTTGTCCACTTCATCTAAAGATTCAAATTTACTTGTATAAAGTTGTTTATAATACCTGCCTACTCTTTTTAACGTCTGCAAGATCTTCGATGATGTCCCTTTTTCATTCCTAACATTAATTATTTGCTTTCTCTGATTTTTTCCTGATTACTCCTGCTGGGGTTTGTCAATTTTGTCAGATTTTTTTTTTTTTCCAAAGACTCCATTTCTGTCTTTGTTTATCCTTTCTAATGAGTATTTTTCATTTCGTTAAATTCTGCTCTTCATTATTTCCTTCATTCTATTTTCTTTGAGTTTAATGTGTTGCTAGTCTTCTAATCACCTAATACACAGCCTAGCTCATGGATTTTCAGCAGTCTTCTTTTGTAACATAAATGCATTTAAAGATATAAACCTCCCTCTAAACATGACTTCAGCGGTATCCCATTAGTTATACGTATTTTGCTATCATTCAACTGAAAACATTTTCTAGCTCTGACTCATAAGTTATTTGGAAACAAATTTCTAAATTTCCAGATATATGAGGATTTTTATTTTATTGATTTCTAGCTTAATTCCACTGTTGTTAGAGAACACAGTCTGTATAATTTCAATATTTTGAAATTTGTTGAGAATTGCCTTGTGGCCAGCACATAGTGAATTTTGACCAATGTGTCCTGTGCTTTTGAAAAGAATTTTGATTCTGCAATTGCTCGGTACAGTGTCCTATATACGTCCATTAGGTAAAGTTTAGTACTTTGTTGTTCAATTTTTCTTTATTTTTACAAATTTCTGTCTGCTTATCATAACAGCCTCTGAAACAGGTGTGTTTAATATCCCACTATGATCATAGATTTATTTCCATTACAGTTGTATTAATTTTTCTTCTAAATATTTTGAAGTTACATTAGGTATATACAGAGTTTAAATTATTGTATCTAAAATAAAACTTTTATCATTTATCAGTATCATATCTTTATCTCTAATAATAAATTCTGCCCTCAAAGACTATTTTGTCTGACATTAAAATACTACAGCAACTTTCTTTAGGTTGATGTGTGCATAGTATTTTTTCCCATTCTTTTACTTTCAATCTTTTTATATCCTTCTGTTTTAAATATATCTCTCTTAAATAACCTGGTCTGCTTTTGTTTTCTTACCTGTCTGACAATCTCTGACTTTTAACTGGAGCATTCAACTTCACTTACATTTAATGTGATTACTGCTATATTGGGATTTAAGTCTATCCACTTACTGTTTGCTTTCTCTTTGTTCCACTTGTTCAATGTTTCCTTTTCTCTCCTTTTTTTAAAAATTTTATTGAAGTATAGTTGATTTACAGTGTTGTGTTAATTTCTGCTGTACAGCAAAGTGATTCAGTTATACATATATATATACACATTCTTTTTTATATTCTTTTTCATTATGGTTTATCACAGGGTACTGAATATAGTTCCCTGTGCTATACAATAGGATCTTGTTGTTTATCCATAACAGTTTGCATCTGCTAATCCCAAACTCCCAATCCCTCCCTCTCCCTTTTCTCTCCTTTCTTGCTTTCTTTCAGATTTGGAATTTCTTATTATTCAATTTTTCTTGCCTTTTAGCTTAGATACCATATCATCTTTCACAATTTAGTGGCTGCTGCACAGATTACAACATGTATCCCTGACTTGTCTAATATTAATTGGTTCTTTTTCTTTTTCCTGGAATTGCAAGGAAAACTTTAAACAGTTTTATTCCATTTACCTCCTTTCTGACTTACATACCGTTGCTATGTATTTTAATTCTATATATATTTTAAACCCAAAGACAGATGGAGAGATATACTATGTTCTTGGATTGGAAGAATCAACATTGTGAAAATGACTATACTACCCAAAGCAATCTACAGATTCAATGCAATCCCTATCAAACTACCAATGGCATTTTTCACAGAACCAGAACAAAAAATTTCACAATTTGTATGGAAACACAAAAGACCCTGAATAGCCAAAGCAATCTTGAGAAAGAAAAACGGAGCTGGAGGAATCAGGCTCCCAGACTTCAGACTATACTACAAAGCGACAGTAATCAAAACAGTATGGTACTGGCACAAAAAGAGAAATATAGATCAATGCAACAGGATAGAAAGCCCAGAGATAAACCCACGCACATATGGTCACCTTATTTTTGATAAAGGAGGCAAGAATATTCAATGGAGAAAAGACAGCCTCTTCAATAAGTGGTGCTGGGAAAACTGGACAGCTACATGTAACAGAATGAAATTAGAACATTTCCTAACATCATACACAAAAATAAACTCAAAATGGATGAAAGACCTAAATGTAAGGCCAGACACTATAAAACTCTTAGAGGAAAACACAGGCAGAACACTCTATGACATCAATCACAGCAAGATCCTTTTTGACCTATCTCCTAGAGAAATGGAAATAAAAACAAAAATAAACAAATGGGACTTAATGAAACTTAAAAGCTTTTGCACAGCAAAGGAAAACATAAACAAGATGAAAAGACAACCCTCAGAATGGGAGAAAATACTTGCAAATGAAGCAACTGACAAAGGATTAATTTCCAAAATTTACAAGCAGCTCATGCAGCTCAATATCAAAAAAAAAAACAACCCAATCCAAAAATGGACAGAAGACCTAAATAGACATTTCTCCAAAGAAGATATACAGATTGCCAACAAACACATGAAAGGATACTCAACATCACTAATCATTAGAGAAATGCAAGTCAAAACTACAATGAGGTATCACCTCACACCAGCCAGAATGGCCATCATCAAAAAATCTACAAACAATAAATGCTGGAGAGGGTGTGGAGAAAAGGGAACCCTCTTGCACTGTTGGTGGGAATGCAAATTGATACAGCCACTATGGAGAACAGTATGGAAGTTCCTTAAAAAACTAAAAATAGAACTACCATATGACCCAGCAATCCCACTACTGGGCATATACCCTGAGAAAACCATAATTCAAAAAGAGTCATGTACCACAATGTTCATTGCAGCTCTATTTACAATAGCCAGGACACAAACAAAAACACTCCTTGATGTTTCCTTCATTATGGGTCTGCACACAAAAAATTGATTTTGTTTATTTGAAAACATCTTTATTTCAGCTTTATTTCTGAAGGATCTTTTGGCTGAGTAAAGAATTAGGGTTAGCAGTTTCTTCCAGCACTTAAACTTCGACTGACTTCTGCTTCCATGGCTTCTGTTAAGAACACAGCTGTCAATCTCACTGTTGCTCTTTTGAGGGTAATCTGTCTCCAGTTGCTTTCAAGTCTCCTCTTCATCTGTGGTTTTCAGCAGTTTTATTATGAAGTGGTAGGTGAGGCTTTCTTTGTGTTCACATGGCTACTGAATCTGTGGGTGGTGCCTTTTAATAGTTGTGGGAAGTTCTCAGGCATTATCTTTACAAATGTTGTTTCTGCCCAATTTTCTCATAAAAGACCTTTTCACTGTTATCTCTGACTCCTGCCTTATCTGCTAATTTCTCCATTTTTTTATGTCTCCAGGCTTCCTTATGGGTAATTTTCTTTTGAGCTGTCTTCTGGGCCACTGAATTCTTTCTTCAGCCGTGTCTATTCTACCCTTCCTTTGAGAACTTAACTTTGATTATTACATTTTCCAGTTTTAGAATTTTCATTTGGTTCTTTTTTAGTTTCTAGTTCTCTGCCAGAATTCTCAGTCTGGTCTTTTATCTCCTTAAACATAGTAAGCATAGTTGTTTCAAAATCTGTGTCTGATGTCTAGAGCCCCTGTTAATCTGTCTTTATAGTCTGCTGTTTCCATTGGTTTTAATTCACGTGGCCTTGCCTCCCCGTGTGTCTGTTCTTCATTGAACACCAAACAGTGAATTTACAACATGGCTTGTGAAAATAACTGGACGACTGGATGATGTCATCTCCCTCTACAGAGGACTGAAGTTGCTTCTGTTAAGCACCTAAAAACAACAGCACTCTGGGATTACCTTAATTTCAGAGACCTGACATGCTATGAAGCATGACTGCAGGCCTTTGGAAGTCCTACTTCTAATCCTCCTCATTCCTTGGAAGTGGCTTTTTGGGATCCTAAACCAAATTGAGGGAGCTCACCCAGGATTGCTGCCCTTTGGCAGATCCCAATACCTCAGGTCCCACAGGCATTTCTGACTGCTTCACAGAGCTCAGCCCCTTGGCGTCCCCTTCAGAGTCAGTACATGCCCTACGTTAATTTCCTGTGGCTGCCCTATAACCAAGGCCACAGACTGGGAGGCTTAAACAACAGAAATTTGTTGTCCCACAGTCCAGGAAGCTAGAAGTCCAAAATCAAGGTGTCAGCAGGGCCACGCTCCCTCTAAAGGATCCAGGGGAGATTCTATCTATTACCTCTTCTAGTGGCCCCACCTGGTCCTTGGTTTGTGACAGCACAGATCTAAATCGCTGGCTCTGTTTTCACATGGCTTTTTTCTCTGTGTGTTCCTTTGTGTCCAAATCTTCCTCCTCTTGCTTTTACAAAGACACCAGACATTAGATTTAGAGTCCTTTCATCACCAGAACAACCCTACAATACCTATGTGGTTATTCTATTAACGCCTTCTTCAGACTACTAGCTCTAGGGGTGTTCTTTGTTGCTCAGGAAGGCCCCCCCAAGTGCCAGCACACTGAACAATTTTAAGGTCTCCACTATTTGCTGAGTTAAACTGAATCTGTGAAATAAAGAAAATAACACCTAGCCCATGCTATTCCCACTAGTATTCAATAAATTAACAATTTTTTAAAAAGATACTCACTGTTAACTGTCTGCCAGATTTGTTTTTATTTGCTGTTCTGGCTGCTAGAGATGGAGACTCACCCAGATCAGCTTGAGCTGGGGGCAGAGGGGTTCAGGGGGATGGCTACTAGTCAAGATATAAAAAGTGAACAATCAGAAAGACAGAAATAATCATAAAAGCAACCATTTATTGAATGCTCATAATATGCCAGGCTCAACGCTAAATGAGCGTTGCACAAAGACTACTTCACTTGATTCTATGAGTTACCGTCATTTTTATTTTACAGATCTGAGAACTATTATTATCACTTCTATTTTGCAGAGATAGAAACTGAGGCTCAGGAACACACACCTAACATTTACTGTCACCACTCGTTACCCAAGAACTAGTATTTTCCCTATTTACAGATAAGGAAACCAAGTCTTGAGAGGTTTGGAGACTTGTTCGTGACACCAAAGTTTAGACTCTTAAATACTGCTACATACTAGCTTTAAAAAAACCTTTTAGGGACTTCTCTGGTGGTCCAGTGGTTAAGAATCTATCTTGCAATGCAAGGGATGCCACTTCAATCCCTGGTCAGGGAACTAAGATCCCACATGCCTCAGGGCAACTAAGCCCGCGAGCCACAACTAGAGAGAGGCCCACGTGCCACAACGAAAGACCCCACGTGCTGCAACTAAGACCCGACACAGCCAAAAAATAAATAAATAAATATTTAAGGAAAAAAAAAAACTTTTTTACCACTTCACACCCATTAGGATAGCTATAATCAAAAAGATAAAACAACTGAGGACATGGAGAAACTGGAACCCTCATACCTTACTAGTGGAAATGTAAAATAGTGCAGTCACTTTGGAAAACAGTCTGGCAGTTTCTCAAAGACTAAGCATAGAGTTACCATGTGACCCAGCGAATCTACTCCTAGGTATATATCCACCAGAAATGAAACATATGTACACACAGAAATATGTACATGAATGTTCATAGCAGCATTATCCAGAATAGCCAAAAAGTGAAAATAACCCAAATGCCCATCAACAGATGAATGTAAATAAAACGTAGTACATCCATACAATGGTATATTACTCAGCAATAAAACGAAAAGAAGTACTGGCACAGGCTACAGCGTGGATGAATT
Organism: Balaenoptera physalus; assembly: GCF_965194825.1. Classification (NCBI taxonomy): domain Eukaryota; kingdom Metazoa; phylum Chordata; class Mammalia; order Artiodactyla; family Balaenopteridae; genus Balaenoptera; species Balaenoptera physalus. The sequence continues at coordinate 132,119,677 of NC_138885.1, read as the reverse complement.
TTGAACACATTTTACTAAGTGAAAGAAACCAGACACAAAGGGTACATACTGCATATTATATTTATATGAGATGTCCAGAATCAGCAAATCCACAAAATAGAAAGCAGACTAGCAGTTGCCTAGGGTTGAGAGAGTTGGGAGGAAATGGGGAGTAAATGCTAATGGTTATGGGTTTCCTTTTTTTTTTTCCGTTGCGTTGGGTCTTCGTTGCTGCACGTGGGCTTTCTCTAGTTGTGGCGAGCAGGCTTCTCATTGCAGTGGCTTCTCTTGTTTCGGAGCACGGGCTCTAGGCGCACGGGCTTCAGTAGTTGTGGCATGCGGGCTCAGTAGTTGTGGCTTGAGGGCTCTAGAGCACAGGCTCAGTAGTTGTGGCGCACAGGCTTAGTTGCTCCGTGGCACGTGGGATCTTCCTGGACCAGGGATCGAACCCGTGTCCCCTGTATTGGCAGGTGGATTCTTAACTACTGAGCCACCAGGGAAGTCCCATGGGTTTCTTTTTGGGGTGATGAAAATGTTCTAAAACTGACTGTGGTGATGATTACACAACCGTGAATATACTAAAAACCATTGAACTGTATACTTTAAATGAGTGAGCTGTATGGTATGTGAATTTTGTCTTAGTAAAGCAGTTTTTTTTTTAAGAAATTCACGTTCTTTTATTTATTTATTTATGACTGTGTTGAGTCTTCGTTTCCGTGTGAGGGCTTTCTCTAGTTGCGGCAAGTGGGGACCACTCTTCATCGCGGTGCGCGGGCCTCTCACCATCGCGGCCTCTCTTGTTGCGGAGCACAGGCTCCAGACGCGCAGGCTCAGTAATTGTGGCTCACGGGCCCAGTTGCTCCGCGGCATGTGGGATCTTCCCAGACCAGGGCTCGAACCCGTGTCCCCTGCATTGGCAGGCAGATTCTCAACCACTGCGCCACCAGGGAAGCCCAGTAAAGCAGTTTTTTAGGTATTTTACAACTTGAACATTTTACTTAATTTCTACTAGTCTTCATTTCACAATGGAAAAAATACTTTGTTTAAATTTGAAATTAAGAATATAAGCACTTTAATGCCCAAAGCCAAAAATGTTAACTTTTTAAAAACTTTTAAATAAATTAAGCTCCATCTTAACTGATAAGGCTTCACAGAATCACACTGTTCTCTACTCAGATTTCAAAATACCTTATAATGTATTCATAAACTAATTTACCAGTGTATTAGTTCCATTTTCTTTTTTCCACACTAGGTATGTGGTCCTATAAAATCACTACTGTGTACTATGGTAAGGAAATGAAAAGAAGTAATGTGTTTGCTGGGGACAGTTGGAACATATGAAAATATCAGACATACATGAAATGCTAAACTAATAAACGACCATCTCAAATCTATACACATCAAATTTTCAAAGACTTTCCCCATCAAAGACTTGGGGAAAAGTTTTAAAAGAACCTCACGAATAAAGATTTTTTTTGGCGCTTGGTAAGGCTTCTCTTTACACACGTCGTTATGGTCTTGTTTCTCAACGTCTGGTCCATGACCAGCAGCATCTCCTGGGAGGTGATAAATGCAGAACCTCTAGCCCCACTCCAGACCTACTCAACCAGAATCTGCATTTTAACAAGATCCTGAGGGGACGTGTCTGCACATGAAAATGTGAGAAGCACTGTTATAAGACACTTCCTTTTCTTTTTCCATTAAGACAGCTCTAGCTCGCACTGGACTAATGTTTCACAAACTTGACACACATACAGCTCCGGTCCTGGGCCAGCTTGTCCTCAGTGCCATTCCTCACTCTTCCGCTCTACTCCAAATTGCAGATGGGCTGATCCCTGCAGGCTGGGTTTCCCAAGCAGGAGGGGGCATGGGGTGAGTCTCCAGGAGCAGCTGTGTCCTTCCAAGCCTCCAGCCCCCGCCAGATGACCCATGGTGGTTCCAGCCTCTGGCGAGTGGTAGCTGTTCCTGATATGCTGCCTCCCGGCTTGTCCTCCAGCTTCGGGGTGGCAGTGGTTTCCTGTTTGCTGCCTCATCACAGAGTTGCCTCACTGCCCACTGTTTGCATTCTCAATTCTTCAGCACCTGCGCGACCACTCCCCATTGAACACTCTCTGTTTTAAATACTTAAAGTGGGTCGTTCCTTTCTGGACTCAGAATGATACCCCATACCATTCTGGATATTTCCCCTGTGCACCACATATACCAGAGGAATTTTCTGAATGGCTTATCTGCTTTAAAAGGGGGAGTGGGGAAGGGAGGTTGGGAGCTACCACACACACAGTAAACCTCACATTCCATCAATCTCTAACAACACAAAAGAAAACTCAACCTTAAGCTATTTGTACAGCAGATGTGACTGTACTCAGACACTCAAGTCCTCAGGGTGTATTTTTAACACTCTACCCATCACTCCTCCTCAGCCAGAACAGCTGGTATAACAGCTATTGTTTTAAGAGGGAAAAAAAAGCCTCCTTAAGAACAGAATTCTGGACAAACACTGGAATCTCTGAGAGATCAAATCTTAATAACAGTTGTAAATCACATGATCCAACCCATACTGGGCACACACCATGCTTGAGGACCAAGCAACAGGTGAGAACAACTCCTATCAGTACCATTTAGGGCTACTTGGAGATCTTTCTAGAAGCACCTCTGACCCATCACTCTCATGCTCTGAATAATCCTTAGTGGCTCCCTCTTGCCCAAGGCCACAAACCCAACTCCAGGGCTATCCTTTCAAAATCCAGCCTGATCTACCTTTCCAGTCTCTTCCTCATTCCTCTCAATCTGACCCACTCACCTTCTGACCATTCCCAGGTGTGCCTAGATCTGCAGATACAACATTCAACTAGGTGGAAAGTCCTTCTTTCCTTACTTAGCCTGACAAACTCTTTCCCGCAAGATCCTGCCTCCCAGGGTAGCTGGATTCTCACTCCTCGAAGCTTCCACAGCACTTACTACATCATACTGCCACATGCACGGGTGTCCATCTCCTCCTACAGGCTGGGAACCCCGAAATGGAGAAACTGCCTTCCATCTTGGGATCCTGACCATAGTTCAGATCCAGATCCAAGTTACTACCAGTGACACCCCGGGCAAGACACTTACCCTCTCCACCTCCAATTCCATAAGAAGGGAATGACAGGCAACACCCAACACAGTGCGTTATCACCAATGCTAATGAGTTAACCCATGTAAAGTGCTGTAAAGTTAACCCAAGAAAAGTGCCTGGCACATAGTAAGCATTGGAGAATTACTAGCGTTATAATTATTACTATTACTGTTATACCTGGAACAAAGGAGGTGTTCAATACCTATGTGCTGAATAACTGGAGCACTTCACAATAAAACTGTTTGTAACATTAGGACAAAAGATTACCCCACCCCAGGTCTCAGAGGCTGACATAAGATTAAGCAAGAAATGGCTCCCACGGTAAAAGTACCAGCTGAACTCACTGGCCCTGGAGGAAAAGCGCACTGCAGCGGGATGAGATAGTCTGTGCCAGCTGGATCTGCCCAGGCTGTCCACAGACCCAGTCTGCCCTCAGCCACCTGTCCAACCACCTGCCTGAGGAAGCCGTGTGCTACCACAGAGGGCTCACCTGCAGCAAAACCCAAAAGCAGTTTGCAACAGAAACCGCAATGGGAAAACAAAGGGTGCAACTTTACTCCTGCAGAAAGGAAATGCGTCTTTCTGCAGCTAACACTTCGCGTCTGGAGTTCTCCACCGAGAGTGAGATGCCAAGCGGGTGCGCAGCCAGGGACAGCCCCCTCTCCCCGCTTTCCCGAGGAGGGAGAGAGAGACGGTCACGGGACGCGCATCCCTGCCCTTTCCCGCACGAAAATCCACGCGAGGGGAGGGAAGGGAAGAGCCCCACACCTGGGTCCAATCGGATTTCTCAGGGGCCACAGGTGAGTGCAGAGCACCCAGCGGGAAAGAGCCCGATCCGTCCTCAGAAATGTGCAGAACCCGAGTCGGGGAGCGCTCGCCGGCCGGACGCAGCCAGGAGTCCCCATTTCTGGTGCGCTCGCCCCCCAGCCTGCAGGCCTGTCCCTCCCGGTCCTCGCGGCGCGGGGCTTCCTCGCGGCCCGCCCCGCCAAGCGCCCCGCCCGCCCGGCCCCGCGCGGCGCCCACCTGCTCCCCGGCCCGGGGTCCCCGCCGCCGCCCCGCCGGGGGGCGCGCTCAGCCCCGGGCGCCTGGTCCGTTACCCCGCGGAGCGCGCTCCGTCCGGGCAGCGGCGCCCGGCGGGACCCTAGGCCGGGCCGGGCCGGGCCTGGGCGGCTGCTCGGGCCGAACTGCGGGCCTCACGGGGCTGCCGCGGCGTGAGGGGCGCGCGCCCGGGCCGCCGCCGCGGGCTCACCTTCTGGCGGATCTGGCCCGACGTGGACACCTTGCGGATGAGCTTCTGCGGGGAGCCGGGCTCCGCCTCGGGCTCGCTGTCGGACGACTCCTCAGGCGGCGGCGGCGGAGGCGGCTGCGGCGGACCCGGCGGAGGGGCACCCGCCGCCGCCGCCATGCTGCCGGGCCAGCGCGCGCACAGCGGGCGGGGGCGGGGCCGGGGCCGGGGCCGAGCCGGGCCGGGGGGCGGGGCCTTGAGGGGCGGGGCCGGGACCGCGGTCTCCAGCTCCGCCCCTCCGCTCCCCCTGCCGGCCGCGCGCGCAGCCGGAGGTGGCGCCCCTGCCGGGTGTCTCTTCGCCCCCACCGGTGGTGTCAGAACCACAGGTTTTAGCGTCTGTTTCTTTTCTTCCTGGGACACAATTTGTGTGGGGTTTTTTTTTTATTTCTGTGTTCACTCTTTTTCATCTTTAATGTTCCCCTTCAAGAATGTAAGTGACCTCCAGGCGGCTCAGGACTGTCTTTCTTGCCCTGCATCGTGTCTCCAGCATCTGAAGAAGCGTCTGGCATTTAGTAGTTAGTTGCACGACAGACAGTTCTTGGAGTGGGTGAATGCATGCATGAATGCAGGAGAGAAAGTACTTGGACAGGCCTCTGGGATGCCGGAACAGGGATATACAGTTCCATCCGAGAAGGCTTCCTGGAGAAAAAGATAAAGTGAGACGGAAAATGTGAGGAGTTATCCCTAACCGGGGACCCCTGTTCCAGGGCAAGAGATGAGATTGTGCAAAGACCTGGAGGCAAGAAAGAACACATCTCTGGAAAAAAGGGAAACTGTAGCCTGAAGGAAGGAAAATACTTGAAGAGATGAGCGTGTGGGCGGGCAGGTCAGACTGGGCCTTTGTAAACCTGATAAGGGGGTTGGTCTTTTAGGCTGAGTCCTGAAGGCAACAGGAAGCCCCTGAGCCATCTTAACCCTGGGCGGGTCTAAATCACTGAGGCCTGTGATCCAGGCTTTGAAGCAATCGGGGCAGGTGGCTGCCCTGGATTACTGGGAGGGGCTGGGGAGACAGAGAAGTGGATTTAGGAGGGTAGCTGGAGGAGAGGCAGAGGCAATTTGAGATAAGCCCCTCCTTCCCAGCTAAGACAGCTGGAGGAGTGGGAGTGAAGTTGGAGGTGAGATCAGCTGAGTTTTTGCTGCCCTATGGGACATCCAGGTGGAGAAGGGTTTGGTGCCACCTGAGAAGGGCAAATCCTCTTTAAAGACCCTATCTCCAAATACAGCCACATTCTGAGGTATTGAGGGGCTGCACAATTTTCCCCTTGCCCTTTAAAAGGGCTGCTCCTAGAGACACAGTGGCTCCTGTCCTGCCTGCGGGTCAGCACGCTCTGGCCCCCACTGCACTGGGCAATGCTTTCCAGAGGCAAAATAAGTGAGACCCCCCCCCCAGGGGCCACAGAGGAGCATCTGGCGTGGGGACATGGCCAGGGGAATTGGATTCACCGCCAAGACAGAGCATGTCAGGGCCTAATGCAGGAACACTCTGGGACACGCTGGGGACCCCTGGTGAACCCAGCTGTGCTGCCCAGTGCTGTAGCCACTAGCCACGTGTGGCTACTTCAATTTCAATTTCAATTAATTAAAATTAAATTTTCAGTTCCTCGGTCACACTAGCCACATTTCAGCTGCATGTGGTATAGCAGCTACCACAGGGGACAGCACAAATACAGAACATTTCCATCGTCACAGAAAGTTCCACAACGCGGGAGGACAGTGATGGCTCCCGTATACGGCCCACCGGCCACACACCAGACACTTGACCAGCGATTCTAGTCCACACACATGTCCCCCAGAGCAAGCTTGATGGTCTCATTCTAGAGATGAAGACCTGAGGTTCAGATACGTCTCCCAAGGAATGCATGAGAGGCGGAATTTGAACTGGGACTATGTGATTCCCAAGTCCTTGACCCTTCAGGGCTAGGCCTCCCAGGAAGCTGAGGCTCGAAGGAGCTCATAGGAAGAAAGAGGAGAGAAGGGTCTCGTTATGGGCTGACTTGTGTCCCCCTTCCCAACATTCACACGCTGAAGTCCTAATCCTCTAGTACCTCAGAATGTGGCCGTATTTGGAGATAGGTAGATAATCAAGTTAAAATGAGGTAATTTTAAGGAGGTAATCAAGTTAAAATGAGGCCATTAGGATGGGCCCTAATCCAATACAATTGGTGTCCTTACATCAATAAGAAGACATTTGGACGCAGACAGGCTCCAAGGGAAGACCATGCGAAGACACACAGAGAAGTCATCTGCAAGAAAAGGATAGAGGCCTCAGAAGAATCTGACCCTGCCGACCCCTTGATCTCAGACTTCTGGTCTCCAGAATTGTGAGAAAATACATTTCTGTTGTTTAGGCCCCCAGGTCTGTGGTACTTTGTTATGACAGCAAGGAGCTGACTAATAAGGGCACAGAGGGGAGGGTGTCCTGCATCTCCACACAGAGGTTGGTGATTTTTGTATCAATTAATTACAATGTAGTGTGATACATAAGTGCAAAAATCTAAGGGTGTTGTAGGGGGAGGGACGGTACAACAGGAGAAAGAGTGATAACTCTGCCGGAGGTGTCAGGGGAGCCTCTCCAGAGGACGGGTGACCCCAGCCTGGTTTGGAGATTTGAACTGAAAGGCGAGGGGATGGAGGGAATTTTCCAGGAAAACACAAAAAGGCAGGAGACTACTAGGCAAGTTGGGAGGATGACAAGGGATTTGGATTTGCTGGTGAGCCACTGGTCAGGTTGTGGGGAGTCTGGAAGGTGAGCTGCACCAGGACCCAAAGCCGCCTCTGTTTGTCTCAGGAGCAAGGACGTTATCCTCTGGGCACCAGAGCCACGGAAGGGTTTTTGAAAAGCAGAGGAGGGTTCTATCCCTGATCGGGGAACTAGATCCCGCATGCATGCCGCAAGAGTTCTCATGCCTCAACTAAGAGTCTGCATGCCACAACTAAAGATCCCGTGTGCCGCAACTAAGACCTGGTGCAGCCAAAATAAATAAATCAATAAATATTTTTTTAAAAAATAAAGTGATTTACCAATCCAGGCAATGCTGATTTGGGCCAGAACCGAGGAGGTAGTTGTGGAGGTGGAGTAGAGGAGGTGACAGACAGAAGACATAGTAGAGGGAAGAAGAGGGACCAGCTGCTCCTAGTCAGGAGATTAGGGAGCAGGGCAAGTCGGAATGCCTCCCAGATACGGGACTTTGCAGGGAAGAACGCCCCACTGAGCACAGTAGGCCTAGAGGAGAAGATGAACTTGGTTTGGAGCAAACTGAGCTTGAGATGTCTCGGTGTGCTGTTGCCTATACCCGTTAGATGCTCAGGGGATACCAGGGTTCCAGGATCCATCATTTTAGAGGCGAAAAGCCAAGGGCATGAACGTGAACGCAAGGGAGCGTTGGGAGGTAGAGACTGTGGCTGAATAGGAGTCTATTTGCAATTATGAAAAAGTACTAGAAATTGTCACAGCCAAGAGGAGCCTAAGGAAATGTGATGACTAAATGTCATGTGGGATCTTGGAACAGAAAAAGGACATTAGGTAAAAACTAAGGAAATCTGAATAAAGAATGGGCTTTAGTTTAATAATAATATGTAAATATTGATTCATTCAGTGTGGCAAATGCACCATCCTAATGTAAGATGTTAATAATTTAGAGGAAACTGGGTATGGGAGAACTCACTGTACTTTCTTTGCAACTTTTCTGTAAATCTGAAACTATGTGAAAATAAAAAGTATATTTTTAAAAAGAGTATTAGGCTTAGTAAGAACTATATTATGTTCTTAAATCAGAGGAACATAACTGCCATATTTTCTCTGATGAGCAAAGAAGGCTTTGTGTTCTCTGGTGGCTGCAGAGTGCTGTTCCCTTGGAGACCTCCCCCAAGGTGGCACGCCTGTAAGAGCACATTCGCCCGTACCTCCTTATGCAATGAGTCACGCTGTGAATCATCTCTAACAATATGCTGCTCCCCGAGTTTACCCAACCTTAAGGGCATAGCAAGGTGGCAGTAATAACACACTTCACATCCAACCTAATCTTTCTTCTCGACCTGTCAATGTAGAAGTGCACCTCCTGTCAAAAAGAACCGCTTCACGTTAGAATAGATAAAGGATGCACTTGAAAACATGGGAATTATCTTATTTTACCCTGAACTGCGGTTATGATTGACATCTGGAGCAGGACATTTGCTTTACTGTGTGCGACACGTAGTTCCCCTGGCCCCCAGGACCTGTGTCAACCAAATACCACCCCCATACATTTCCAAGTGCACCCAGCTGCCGCCCCCTCCCTGCCCACCCCCCAAGCATAAGTAAACTAAACCCTTAGGGTTGTGATATTAGACTGGGAGGCAAGCAGTGAAAAATGTTAAAGGAATAGGAAAACAGACACTCTAAAAAGAAGTTATCTACACGTGATAAAATTGTAGAGAACTAAATACACACACATGAATACAAGTAAAAAGGGGGGAATCTGAAAAAGATGGGTGGATTACAACTACATGTGAATCTATATAATTATCTCAATAATATTTTCAACTTAAAGAAAAACTTAAGGGCAGCCATTGTTGAATAATAAATGCTCCGACCCCCCCCCCCCCAAACTCTCATATACACATTCAGAATCAAAAGGTGAGCAAAGGGAATTCCCTGGCGGTCCAGTGGTTAGGACTCTGAGCTTCCACTGCAGGGGGGCACGGGTTCAATCCCTGGTCAGGGAACCAAGATCCTGCATGCCACACGGTGTAGCCAAAAAAAAAATAAAAATGGTGAGCAAAGTTCTGGTTGTTATAGACTCAGGGAAACGAGAGTTTAAATCTTGACTCCAACTCTCACTAGCTGTGTGACCTTGGGTAAGGTACATAACCTCTCTGAACTGCAGTTTCCTCATCTAACAAATGGGAAGCATGGTTGGAATGATTAGATGTAACAGGTGAAGTGCCTAGCACAAGGCAGGTGCCCAATAAATAGCAGGGACCCCTACTTCTCCTTTGGTTGCAGGTTGCAGAACTTTGCCCCAAGTTCTCAGCTGCCGCTTTCTCCATGCAGCACCCTCAGCTCCTTTGCACCCTGTTTCTCCCACTGCACCTACCTAGAAAACCCTGGGCTGCACATCCAACCTGCACACGGGACATCCTACCTTCCGACGCCAGAGCAGACACAGCGCCTCTAGTGCGCAGGCCCAGCCAAGGCGAGGTTCCACATCCCGTTTGGGGCAGCGGCTGCTCACTTCCTGCTCCCACCCGCTCGCCCTTGTAGGGGCGGCCAGCTGCAGGTCGTAAACTAGCCAGCACGCGAAAGTCAGGCGTTTTGGTACCAGAATAACCTGGAGGGCCAGGGCTGTTCTGACCTCTGTTCTCCAGGGACTGGCCTTCCAGCTCTTCTCTCTGGCTCTCACACCCACACAAAGGACCGACCTATTACTGCCCACCCTGACTTAGGATATCCTGGGGTCAAGCAATGCAGGAACCAACTGGCTGATCCTCTCACCAGGCCCTGCCAGGCAGCCTCCCAAGTCCCTGGCTTGCCCGGCATCTCGGGCGGGAGCCAACCACAGCCAACCTGTGGGCTTGTGGGGTAGGAGGGCAGCAGAAGGGCTCAGATTCCCGGAGGAGCATGCCGCCTCCCTGAGTATCCTGAGAGAGGGGTGTGGCTGGAATGGAAGCCTGCCGATGGGGAAATCGTGTCTGACCCTGCAAACCCACAGCTTTCTGCCTGTATTTTTTTCTTAATTTTTTTTTTGGCCGCATCGCGCAGCATGCGGGATCTCAGTTCCCTGACCAGGGATCGAACCCGTGCCCCCTGCAGTGGAAGTGCAGAGTCTTAACCACCGGACAGCCAGGGAAGCCCCATGCCTGTGTTGTTATTATTATTATTCCTCCTCCAGAAGTGAATCCTCGTCCCTGTCAATATCAGAGTGCCTCATATTCACCACTCAAGTTCAGACCTTGCTTTGTGTGTATGGGATCCTGTCCAAGGTTCCCAAGTGGAGCCTCCGGTCTAAAGCCCAGTCCCCAGGACACAAACCAGCCTGGAATCCTGCTGAACAAACCCAGATGTGGGAGCCTTCATATGCATGGAACCCACACTGTGTCTGGCCCTCCACCACTGCTCTTGGTCCTGGAGACCTGACCCCGAGTGTCCAGCCCACACATGCCCCCTCCCATTCACCCTCGTACCTCCTGTGAGCGGGTTAAACTGTGCAGAACTCTCCAACCTCCTTTCATCCTGTTCCCTTGAGACATGGACCAGAGCCTACACATCCCCCAAGCCCCTCCGTGGCCACCAAGAGAGCCATTCAGCCTCTCTGCCATCATTAGCAGGCCCCAAGGCCGGGATACCACGGGCCAAGAAGGGGATTCTGCAAAGGACAGGGCCCTGGCATCACCTCCGTTACGTCTCCTCCTTCTTCAGCTCCACTTTCCTCCCGGACGCGAGCATCCTTTCCCCCACCCCTTCTATGCCCAATCTCAATGGAGACAGTCTAAACAAGAAGCCTGTCTGACTCACAGTGAACCCCCTCTTCTGGGACAACCCATTCCCAGGGCTACGCTCTGCCATCGTTGGCCCCAGGGCACTGATCCCCTGACCGAAGCTGGGCCAGATTCTCCTGCCCAGAAACGGCACGCTGGAACCAGAGGCTCGGAGACCAGGAGCATTTGGTTCTGAGCTACCAGCAGGTGAATGGCCACCCTAGAGGGCAGGACTCTGAGCCCCTGGGCTGGGACCCCGGGCCTTCTCTGATTTCCACCCAGCCCAGGTGTGGCAGCTGGAGATTCTTCCTTCAAGTCAGTTCTCTGAGCCACTCTGAGGTCCTCCCAAGGCATTCCTTTTTTCCCCCTTTAAACCAGCCAACTCGCATTTCGTTGTTTGCATTCAGTGGAAACAACCAACAGCCCAGAGCTCAAACAGGACTTGGACCCAAAAGTTAATTCAGAGTTGAAGAGTGTTTTTAGCCACATTTGTCCACTGCCCTGTTTCTCTTGGGAGGCTCTTTGTGTGCCCTGGAGCTAGGATTGGTCAGGTCATTAGACACACGGCTCCCCCTCCAAGTTTCCAGGGAAACAGCTTACCCCAGGGGTCCTGGAGAAAGCCCGGGACACACCAGGCCCCTTCGGGTGAGTGCGTTGATTTCAGGATGCCTTCTCGCCTTGATGGGTCTCCTTTCTAGATGCTGCCCTCCTCCCTTCCCAGACTCAGGGGCCCTCAAGGCTGCAGCTTGCGTGCTGTTGACGTCACTCGGCTCCCCCAACAAGTCAGCCTGACTCACAACCAGGACAGAAGAGACAAACTTTATTTCTGTGAAGAAGACCCGCACTTTGGTATTTAGCATAACTACAGGGCTAACTGTGGGGGGCTGCTACCATGCTGCTAACGACCCCATTTCCCCGTCCTGAGCCGCATCTTCACTCATCCACAGCCGCCTCCTGGTCTGTCTTCTCTTCCTTAAGTTCTCTTCCATCTTTCAGATTTTGGCGAGCAAACTCCTCAAAAACCAAATTTTCATCCTGAAAACTAAAATAAAACAAAGAACACTTTGATCATGGCATGTTCTTTGAAGCTTTCAATGAGATCTTGAGGAAAACAAGATCCTTGATCTCCCTTTGGCAACACAGGAACCGATCAAGATTTTCCTACGTGATGGAACACGGGACAATGCCGTTCTCCTCATAGTTTTGCAAGTAAAATCTCTTTAACAAACAAAAATCAGAGAAAATGAAGGAACCCACAGAGTAGACATACATGCCCGGAATAACTGTGTGTGTGTATGTGTATGTGTGCGCGTGTATGCATGTGTGTATGCGTGTGTGCATGTCCTGGTACTAGGGAGCAAAAGGAAAGCCAGGCCCTGCACAGGTATTGAGAGCATAGGGCGTGTATGGGCGTGTATGGAAAGACCCAAAAAGGGGTTTGCGCTTGTCTCGTGCAGATCTCAGCCTATCAATAACCACTGTTGTGGTTGGACTGGCCCTTGTGGTTCCTGTTATGACTCAAGATGCCCTTCAGCAATAACCATCCGGAAACTTTTAGAAAATAAAGGTTCATTACTTACAGGACCTGGAAATTACACAGCATATACCTGGGGCCACACAGCGAGGTCGTGGGTAGAGAGGGAGAGCACAACGCACAGGCCTGGGGTTCTGCCTTTACTGGGGTAGGAGGTGGGGGCCTAGGGTTTCGAGGGCTCACTCTTTATTGGTGAATTTAAAACAGAAGAGCGGGAATTTAAAGCGCAGAAAGACAAAAAACAAGTGGCTCAAATGATCTGCTACTGAAATCCGCCAAAATCTCTAAAACAAAGGAGAGGGAGAGACGGCCGGGCTCTGATCGAGTCCGGTGGCTGGCAAGGTGTTTATTCGAGATAGCCATTGCTGAAGGGGAAGCCTCTTTGAAGCGGATGCCTCGGCAATCAAAGCTTAATTCAGGCACTTGCATTGCAAAAAAAGAAAAAACAAAAACAACTGTGAGAGGTCACATTAGGGCTGTGGAGGAGGAGGTCACAGAACCAATAACGCCAAGCAGTGCTCACCTTTTCTTGGTCTTATCTGTGAGCATGGAAGAAAGGAGAGAGAGATCTATTAGCATAAATCCTGTCTACCGGAAATTTTCTTCCTTTGTTAGGTCACTTTATAGGTGGAGGAATAAAAGGCCTAGATATACGCATTTCATGAGAATTGCGTGTAATTCCTGCTTCTCTGCCATTTCCCGCTCGGAGGGCCTTTCTCCCTGCATTTTTAACCATCGCTTCCTCTAGAAGTTGCCACCACAACCTTCACCTCCCCAGATGGAATCAGCCACAACCTCGCCTCTAGGACCCTTTCCCTGATTAGCCTCAGCCCCTCTGATGTTGTGCTTCTCCTTTCTAAGCCTTTCTCCCTATGTGCCCTTTGGACCCTGTCCAGATCAGAGTCCCAGGAGCTGTTACGACCCACACTCCAGGCCCGACTTCCACGTCCGGCTCTCTAGGGGTGAGTCCTGGGACTTGACATTGAACCAGTACTCCAGCGGCTGGGGGGAGAGGGTGACTAAAGCTTGAGAACCACTCCCTGGCCCCTCAGGGAGTTTGATTTCTCTCTTAACACATTGATCTTGGGGTGGGGAGTGGGTACAGGGAGTGGGTTAGATTTTCACATATATTTTGCAGACCCAGGGTTATTGCTAATTCTTTGTGAGGTTTTCTGCTTTTTGTTTTTGTTTTTTTAAATTATTTTTTCTTATTTATTTATTTGGCAGCGTTGGGTCTTCGGCGCTACACACGGGCTTTCTCTAGTTGCGGTGAGCAGGGGCTACTCTTCGTCGTGGGGCACAGGATTCTCACTGCGGTGGCTTCTCTTGCTGCGGAGCCTGGGCTCTAGAGTGCAGGCTCAGTAGTTGTGGCGCACGGGCTTAGTTGCTCCGCGGCATGTGGGATCTTCCCGGACCAGGGATCAAACCCGTGTCCCCTTCACTGGCAGGCGGATTCCTAACCACTGGGCCACCAGGGAAGCCCCCTGTTTTTGTTCTTGTTTTTAGCTTTCTGCTGCCCACCTAGTAAAGTCCTAGTGTAATTGCCTCACCACCCACCATGGTGAGCCAGGAAGAGCTAAGTGAGGCTGCACAGCTCCAGAGGGTTTGGGGGAGCTTGTGGCGGGGCTGAGCCACTGCCCTTATCTCTTGTGCCCATCTGGAAGGCAGTACCAGGAGGGAAGTGTCTGTGTGGGCTGCTAACCACAGGGGACCTACAGAGAGGCTGACTCATCAAAATGACCCTGGGCGAGAACCATCCTGGATGGGACTTCCCTGGTGGCACAGTGGTTAAGAATCCACCTGCCAATGCAGGGGACACGGGTTCAATCCCTGGTCCGGGAAGATCCCACATGCGGCGGAGCAACTAAGCCTGTGTGTCACAGCTACTGAGCCTGCGCTCTAGAGCCCACGAGCCACAACTACTGAGCCCGCGTGCCACAACTACTGAAGCCCGTGCACCTAGAGCCTGTGCTCCGCAACAAGAGAAGCCACCGCAATGAGAAGCCCTCACACCACCACGAAGAGTAGCCCTGGCTCGCAGCAACTGGAGAAAGCCCGCATGCAGCAATGAAGACCCAACACAGCCAAAAATAAATAAATAAATAAAATTAAAAAAAAAAAAAAAGAACCATCCTGGACCCCCACCCCACCCTGTATGTAATAAGTTCTGGTAGCATTTCTCCAGAACTTATTACATACAAATTACTTGGCCCCTGGCCCTGGCAGGGCTTCTTAACTCCAACTTATGCTTTCTCTGCTTAGCATCTACCCGTCTCAACTCGGGGCACCGGGGACCAGGCAGGTAAGATGTGAGCAGGCATCTGTGAATGAAACTTGGGACTCATAAACCTCTGGAAATCAAAACTTTGAGGCCATGGGGTGATTTGTCCTTTCTCCCTGAAATCTCACGGTATAAAAGATCATTGGTTTAGCCTTGATGTTATGATATGTTCACTGTGAGGGCCATAATGACTGGAACAGGAAAATGTCATACCCAGAAAAGGAATAACTCCACTTCCCCCAAGTGAAGTCATAAAGTCTGTTCACGGGGCCAGAAAATGATCTGACACAAACTATGACATCTTCTCCGGTCATAGTTTTAAAATAGCCTTTTAGAATGTCCTTGAAAGGGACCAGAATGTGTCTCAGTCTCACATAGTTAAAAATAGTATTTTAATGATACAAGCATAAATGAATTAAAAAAAAATATGGTTAGACTGTATTTTTCCCCCAAGGGAAGTTTTTGGCAAACTTCCAAAAGTTTTGACTATTTGAATCTAAAATATTTGGAAGAGATACTTTGAGACAAAATAGTTTTGAGACAAAGCCAAAATGAATATGGGGCTCATTCTAATGTTTAAATGCCATTTCATTATCAACATAGAAAAGCTTTTTATAAAAAATAAGAAACAAAAACCCTGCTTGTTTACACCACTTTTACTTAAAATGTTCTTAATTACTATAACTCGGGAGGGTTCTCATCCAGACAGGTCCATTTTTCTTTCCTGCCAACTAAGCCACCTTAACACACAGCGGAGAATTTTTCCTCAGAATTTCTGAGATTGCACCTACATTATTTTTGCTGCTTCATTTATCCCTTGCTGCGCAGTGGTTAAGAATCTGCCTGTCAATGCAGGGGACACGGGTTCGAGCCCTGGTCAGGGAAGATCCCACATGCCACGGAGCAACTAAGCCCGTGCGCCACAACTACTGAGCCTGCACTCTAGAGCCCACGAGCCACAACTACTGAGCCCGCGTGCCACAACTACTGAAGCCCGCACTTCTGGAGCCCGTGCTCCACAACAAGAGAAGCCACCGCAATGAGAAGCCCGCGCACCACAACGAAGAGCAGCCCCTGCTCGCTGCAACTAGAGAAAGCCCGTGTGCAGCAAGAAGACCCAATGCAGCCAAAAATAAATATAAATAAATAAATAAATTTATTTTTTTTAAAAAAGATCTAATTCACATATCATACAATTTACATGTTTACATGTACAGGCCCATGGGTTTTAGTTTGCTCACAGAGCTGCACAACCATTGCTTAATTTACTTTTAACATCCATACAAGAGCCAACGGATTTACAATTCAAAGGAGCCAAGGTATTAGGAACCCAGCCTGACCCTCTTTTCTAGTATTTTCTGTATTCTCATCATAACTGCCATTGTCAGAAATACTCATCATCTTCTAAATTCCTATTAATGCTTCCAAATGAAATGCAAAAGCCTCAGTTTGTCAAATTTACTTTTCACTCAAATTTTCTTTAAATCTAAATCCAGGTCTGGGGACTTCCCTGGTGGTCCAGTGGTTAAGACTCCGCGCTCCCAAAGCAGGTGGCCCGGGTTCCATCACCTGGTCAGGGAACTAGATCCCGCAGGCATGCCGCAACTAAAAGATCCCACACGCCACAGCAAAGACCAGGCGCAGCCAAATAAATAAATAAATAAATAAATATTTTTTTTAAAAATGAGAGAGTAGATCCTAAGACTTCTCATCACAAGGATAAAAACATTAAAGAAAAAAAAAATGAATCCACATCTGTTCACAGCAAAGCTTCTGCTTTTAAATCATTCCTGATAAAACCAAACGAGACAGCCCACATCCAAGCAGGGATGCTACGTCCTCCACACACTCACCGGAAGTGGACAAGCCACCTGGCCATGACCTAGCAGCCGAGCACTCATTTCTGGGAGGGGGGGCACAGGCACTTGAAGGTGGCCTGGAACCTCGGCCACCTGGCCCTGCCTGTGCTCAGAGATGCGGTCAAGGAAGACTAGCAGTGAGTACGTAATAAATCTGTGAGCGGGAAAGGATTAGAGAAAGCCAAGATAATGCGTGACTGACCTGGGTCCTCAGGCTGGGGGTGCATGAGGCGGAATGGCACCTCAGTCGCCACTTCACTAGAAAAACAAAAGGATGCAGAGCGGTGAGAACATGCACACAACTGTAAATGCACAGCCAAGAGCTGGGAGCTGGGGTTGCAGAGATTCACAAAAGAGCTGGGAGCTGGGGTTGCAGAGATTCACAAAAGAGCTGGGAGCTGGGGTTGCAGAGCTTCGCGAAAGATCCCTGGGCCCCAGCTGAAAGAGGACTCAGTGAGAGTCAAAACAAAACAAACCAGAAATCAGGAAGTGGTCAAGAAGGAATTTTAAATGTATTCCCTGGAATGTGGTCTAGAAACTCCACTTGCGAGAGGCTGAGGCGGCTAGGATTTTTAGGTCCCCCTTCCTCCTGGTTATTAGTTTCAGGGACATGATATTATGGGTAGAGAAGAGGTGAAATCCTGGAGAATAAGTATAGTTTTGAAAAATATCCTTTGCAAAAACGTAACTGCTTTTTACGTGTTAAATCTCTGTAAGGCCGCACACGGTCCCTCTGCAGAGAGCAGGACAGGGATGAGCAGGGCCCACCCAATTCCAGACGCTAAAGGGCTTTGAGGCGACTTGGAATTTGTATTAAAAAAGGAAGGCAACGGGGCTTCCCTGGTGGTGCATTGGTTAAGAATCCGCCTGCCAATGCAGGGTTCGAGCCCTGGTCGGGGAAGAACCCACATGCCACAGAGCAACTAAGCCCGTGCGCCACAACTACTGAGCCCGCGTGCTACAACTACTGAAGCCCACACGCCTAGAGCCGGTGCTCTGCAACAAGAGAAGCCACCGCAGTGAGAAGCCCGCGCACCGCAACGAAGACCCAATGCAGCCGAAAATAAATAAATAAATAAATTAAAATTAATTAATTAATTAATTTTTAAAAAAGGAAGGCAAGGAGTCAGGAAGGGGTGGAAGGGAAATCTAGGCACAGGAAGAATGGAAAGGGGTGGGGGAAACAAGGGTTACTCCTTGCTTCACCCAGGACCCATCACCTCCCGCCCTGGGGTTACTGCTTCGGTCAAAGCACTTCTGCTGCTAAGGCGCTCCTGGCGGACCCAAATGTGGCTGAGGTCTAGGAGAGAAGGCACAGCCTGGGCTCCATGTGAGGGGAGGTGATAAGAGTCGGTGAAGGAATATGTAAGGTCAGTGCCTGCCTCAGACTTGTCTTACCTGCTGCCTCTTTGTGCATGATTTAAATGGCTGCTGTCACTAATCACAATCGCCCACAGGTGGAAACAACCCAAATGTCCACCAACCAAAATGTGGTCCATCCATACCATGGAGTATTTCTCGGCCATAAGAAGGAATGAAGTGGTGACACGTGCTACAACATGGACCTTGCAGACATGATGTCAAGGGAAGAAGCTAGCCACAAAAGGACAAATACTGCCTGATTCCATTCATATAACATGTCCAGATTAGGCAAATCTACAGAGCTAGAAAGCAGATTAGTGGTTGCCAGGGATGAGGGAGAGGGGAGAATGGGAGAGACGGCACAATAGGTAAGGGGTTTCCTTTTGGGATGGGAAAAAGTGTACAGGAGCTAGAGAGTGGTGACAGTGGCACAACACTGTGAATGTCCCTGATGCCACTGAACTGTACACTTTCAAAAGGGTAAAATGGTAAACTTCACGCTATGTATATTTTACCCCTCCCCCCCCCACACACACGGGCAGCTGCAAGGAGTGTGCCAGTTTTCTGAGTGTGTGTCCTCGCCCAGGTGCAGGCCCAGCTACGCTCTCAGAGGAACTCCCCCAGCCTCACACCTATCAGCCAAGGTCTGCAGGGTGTTAAGGGCAACATCTTCTAAGACCTCTGAGCATGACAGCCGGGAAACCAGATTTCACTGTCACTGTTTTGAAGCCCCGGTTTGTCCCCTTTGATATCTTGGAATCAAGCAGAGAAGGAAGATGAAGAGGTTTACCTGGAGGTGAGCTCTCCCAGAAGGCTAGGAAACACAAAAGCAAACAGGGCTGTGGTGACTCTCCACAGTGGTAACGCAACCTTACTTGCCATTATTCAGAGGCTGGACACGTCCCCGTCATGTTCCTCACTCACAGCTTTCAGGATCTTCGCACCCCTAATAGCCAACTCAGCTACTCCTCTCTACTTGTGATTTCATCTCTTTCTCAAGTGGGTTAGTTAAAAAGAGGAATTACGTAGGTTCAAGCCCTAATGTTCAAGAATAAACCTCGGTCCAGAATTTCTCTCTGGGCCGCAAAGGTCACTGTGAACTACCTGCTAATCACTTACCTTGACTGCTACACTCGACCCTGTTTTAGATCCTCTCAGAGAAGATGAAAGAAAACACTATACACTTTGAAAAACACAGCTACACACACTGTGTGAACGAAATTTGCAGAATCAAACCACGTTCTACTTTGTTGCCCCAACCAAAATTTGGGGAACTCTTCACCTACTGAGCCCTATGGAATATACACATGGATTTGCTTTGATGGCTGAACTACCGAAGGCTGATCAAGGTAAAAGGCCAGAGCCTCTGGCAATGGAATTTGAAAAGGAAAATGAGAAGTTGAGTTTTTCCCTCTGATAAGATTTTTAAATGGAAAGAAATTGATTTCAAAAAAGATGGAAAACCATTTCCTCAGAACTCTGAGATAGTCGTGCTCTTGTATGAAAAGGAGACTCCCCAGTCCTGTGATTGCTCGTTGGGGAGGAAAGGCAGGGCCTTCCCGTCATGGATGGATGCCTCCTGAGAGGCAGGTGAAACAGGATGCACTGCGAGTTCATTTCACAGCCGCCAGTCCTTTCCGAAGTCCAATCAAACGCTCAACTGATTCTCCTGTTTTAATCAGCTTCCACACGTGAGCACAGGCACCCCCATTTTCGCCAAGTGGTACCAATAGTGCCCGTGTTTCGTAGTCTGCTTTTCTACCTTTTCCCCCGCAATGGTATATCAGATAGAATTGTGAAACTAGACAAATAGAGTCTCTCTAAAACTCTGCTATGTAATCGATAGAATTTGTGGGCTTTCCTTGCTTTCTGTCTCCCAGTCACTCAGGAATGAAACCATTCAGGCTACTGAGGGCCAAGATAGAGCAGGCAGAGCACTGGAGTTGGACACTCACCCTGACACCGTGAGCTGCACCTTGATCTGGTAAGACACCAGGATCCCCATGATGGTCTTGTCTATGCCCTCCTTTATGCTGCTCAAACAGAAAAGAAAAACAGAAGAATGCAGGGAGGGGAGAAGCGGGAAGCAAAGACCGGATGAATCAACCCCACCTCTCCCCACTGCGTCATCCACGCTCTGCTGTGTCCTCACTGTCTGGGGCGCTGGAAGGCAGCCCTGACGCTGGGTGAAAGGGGGGCTCGGGATTCGGGGTGGGCTTTGCTCTGCCATTAACTGACCCGGTGACCTTGGCTGAACCTCTCATTCTGGTGGAACCTCAATTTCCTTATCTGTGAAATGAGTATAAATTCACCTTCCTCACAAAAGCATGGAGAGACTGGCATGTTTATAAAATACTCCGTGAACCACAAAAGATCTTTACAAACGCAGTGCGCCGCTGTGGATGTCGTGATTCCTTTGCCCTCGAGTTCGCGGATCTAGGGCATCAATCTCCCTGCTCGGCTCTCTCCCAGAGCATCACAGATGTGCTTTAGAATCTAACACACCAACTGGCAAATCATCCTCAGAAAATCCTTTGACTCCCAAGATCCTGCTTTCTGCCCAATGTTCGCTGACCCCGCTGTTCGTCTCGGAGCTACGGGGTCAGGGAGGGCAAACGCGAGAGCTCTTCCCTATGGCATCACCTGGAGGTGATCGCTGGGGCCTTGGATCACACAGGGGTGGAGGGGGAGATGGCAGCGAAGGGCCCGAGCCTGGCTGGCACCTCCTACCCCAAACCCTCAGGGCTCAGCAGCAGACACGCCGCTGGGAATGGGAGCCCTGGAGGATGGTGAGGAACGGCAGGGCTATTTGACGTAGAAGCTTCGTTCTAGTTCTTACTGGATCTGCTGGCTCAGTTCGGCCGTGGTTCTCTGAGCGGGGTCAGCATATCAGTGCTTATTTTCATTTAAATTGAACTGACCTCTGTAGCCCTCAGGACCTCCTGTTCTTTACCTTTCCTGATGGAAATGCATAAACGACATTTCCATCACTCGTGGAGCCAGCTGGGGCATTCAGTTCCTATGCTCAGGGCTCTACACTAGCTAATGATATTTGTGAAGGTAACAGCTGACATTTCTGGAGCCCTTACTGTGTGCCAGGCACCACATTTTACACGGACTGTCTCACGTAACCCTCAAGACCTCTCTCTGAGGAGCTGCCGCCCCCACACTCTACAGACGGGGAAACTGAGGTTCTCAAGACGGCTCCAGTTACCTGCCCAGGGTGGCCCAGACAGCAAGCAGGGGGGTTGGGGCTCAGCACAAGGCCCAGAGCGGTCACCGCTGTGCCACACCAGGGGTGGGAATGGGGTCCCTGCTTGGGGCCCCGAGCATGTGCTTTGCCACCAGGCTGCGTGTGCACGCCGTGAGCCCAGGGCTGGGACGAGGAGGGGGCGTAGACCAGCGCCACGCCAGCGCTGAGTCTCGGGGCTCACATGGTGCTAGAGGCAAGGTTCGTGTCTTCGTGCTTGATTTTCCCGTCCAGGGCGATGCCCCTCCTCTCGCGGTTG
Organism: Balaenoptera physalus; assembly: GCF_965194825.1. Taxonomy (NCBI): domain Eukaryota; kingdom Metazoa; phylum Chordata; class Mammalia; order Artiodactyla; family Balaenopteridae; genus Balaenoptera; species Balaenoptera physalus. Next base: position 132,098,300 of record NC_138885.1, on the reverse strand, counting down.
TTAGCCAGCAAGGGCACCAGGGTCAGCGTCGTGGTCAGGGTGCTGTTTGGCGGCACTTTTTCCCTGCAGGAAGAAACACAGAGAGCAGATTTAGCTGACTGCTCTTACAGCCTTGAAGCCACCATCGCCCCCACGAGACCCTGTGTGCCATCAAGCATTTTCTAGAACCCACATTCCCTGCGACTCATGGGAAAGACAGTCCAGGTGCCTGTGCCTTTGCCTTGTGAGAAGAGCAGCATTACTGACGTCTCAAGACAGGCTGGCAGCAACGTTAGAACGTTTCTCAAGTCCCTCAGCCTGTTCTGATTGCTGAATTTCTAGCATGTGTTGTGGGGTGAAGTGAGACTGGCCCAAGAATCAGGGACCACGCCCAGTCTCCTCCTGAGACCTCGTGAGCCACGCAGTGGGCTGCAGGGCCAAGTGGCCAGTGCCAGCAGCAAGCCCAGGCTGGGAGTCGTCACCGTCGGGAGGATCAGCGTGTGCCCAGGGAGGAGGGGCGCGGGGAGGGCCGGGTCCCCCACTGTGAGCTGTACGGACCGGGCGGCTCTGTGGGCCTGGGCGCAGCTGGGGCAGAGCAGCGCGGTGTCCCCCGTCGGGCAGCATCCCGGCTCACCGAACCGCATCTGAGGCTGGAGAGTTGGCTCCGCCACTCACCCACGTGCTGACCCCTGGCCTGTGCCAACAGCCGCCTGCCCTCTCTGACCCCAGAGCCCAGGCGAGCCGTGTACGTGCTCCTGGCACACCCTCTGTCCTCGTGCCCAGCCAGGAGAAGGCAGGGCCTTGAAAACACTGCCCAGGAGCCAGCCTTGGGCCCCTTCCCCAGTCTGCTCCGTAACACACGGGGGGGGTCCCACTGCCACCCTCGGAATGGCTCCGCTCCTCCATCTCCCTGGGGAGTTGAAGGCAGCTGTGTCTTCTCTGGCCTCCAAGTGCACACAGGAGGCTCCTGGGTATGCCCTTTACAGAGCCCTGCTTGAGCCCGAGGTGGCCCACATCCCTGCATCTGGGCCCTGGTAGAACTTCTCTTAATGAGCTTAGTTTGGGCAGCAGAGTGACAGAAGCAGAAATTACACTGGAAAGGTAGCTGTAGTAGGAAGGGGCCCCCGGGATGGGGCTTGGACGATGGCCTTTCCTGCAGCAGCCCTTGCCGAAGGCCTATGCCAAGGCCTGGGGCCAAAGTCCCGCCCGGCCACTTCCCAGCGACTTCGGGATTGGGATTGGATGGTGGGTAGCAGCTTGGGGGTCAGGTCTGACCTGGTTCCCAGGAGGCCTGCCCACCAGGGCCCCAGAAGCCCCACTTTCAGTCTCCCTGCCTCCCACCCTTTTGAGTGTATCGGAGGATGGTTCCCAGTTTTCTGGGAGTCTTTGATGCAAAATGTATCCAAGAGCCGCAAAGAGGACCAGGTAATGGGGTATATTAGGGGAAAACTCAGCTGGAGACCGGTTTCTCCTATCGTTGTTGGGCACGTGCCAAAAGGTGAGCCAGGAAGACGCCCAGGACACAAGGATGTGCAAGGACACAGCCTAAAAGGTAGAACAGACCCCAGGCCTGGCCCCAAGGAGACAGTCAGTGAGTTATGGTCTTTCCTTCCTCTCTCCTCTCTAGACCTGTAAGTAAACTTAGGTCAGGATCTGCTTTAAGTAACAGTTTATCCTGAAGTCGCCTTTTAAATATCATGCAATGTTATCTTGCTGAATCAGCTGTCTTTCCTCACCCCCCTCCCCGAACCCCCCTTCCTCTAACTGTGATAATATTTTTTGCATACAACAATGCTTAGAAAAAACACCTTCCCAAGCAATCCTCTCTGGGGGAAGGCATAAACCCCAGAAGCCTGTGTGCTTCATGAACCTGACTGCCTAGCACAGAGCAAAACTGGTTAGATCTCTCGCTCCACCATGAAGAAGCCATCACAGGATTCCCATTTGTTTTTAATATCTTTTTTTTTTTTTTTTTTAATTTATTTGGCTGCGCTGGGACTTAGTTGCGGCACGCAGGATCTTTAGTTGCAGCATGTGGGATCTAGTTCCCTGACCAGGGATCAAACCTGGGCCCCCTGCAATGGGAGCATGGAGTCTTAGCCACTGGACCACTTGGGAAATCCTCCCATTTGTTTTTTATTCAAATGAAGGGAGAAAAGTCACTAACAACAAGTGGCTGAGAACTGATATATCATCCTAATCCAGTCGTCATTGGTATCAGATTTTCAAGTTGTGGAGAAGATCAAAAGATAGGAAACCCTTGACTGGGCTGACAGGTCATTTGATTTTCTGCTCTGGGGGCAGAAACAGTATCAAATTCCTACCCACTTATTCAAGGATCAATAGAAAGTTCTAGACATTCCCACTGTGACGTTTCAGCCTTTATTTCTCTCCTCTCCATCATTCCTTAGCTTGACCCAGCTCTCGGAATTCTTGTTAGTGAGCACAGGATCAAGATGCTAACTTTCTTTGCAGTCCTTGAAGTGAGAACAGGGGAAGGAAGTGGAAAGCTGGGGAGCTAGCTGACCGTTCTATTTCCTTCTTCAGCGATGACCAAAATGGGAACTTGACAAAGAATCTGGAGCCGCCCGGGAAATAGAAACCCAACCCACTACTCACTGTGTTTCATCCATGGCCACCGGCTTGATGTAATAATCACTCGAGTAGAGAACCACGTTGGCCACTTGTTCCACTGCAAAGGGGGGACAGGGGAGGGTGACTCGGTGTGGAGTCCTGCGTGGTGCCTTCCAGGGCACGTGGTTGGTCTTTTCGAATGGCCATTTGAGTGTACCTCTCAGGCTCGGCTTTAAGGCTGAGATTTCTGTTCTGTCCTCAGGCCACTTCCATTCACCAATAACCTGCTCTGTGTCAACTCTACCCATGAGCCGGTCTCCTAAAACTGCACCTCCTGGGAGACCCCTCCTCTCTGCTGAGCTCAGGGCACATCTGTGGGTATCCTTCCAAGGCACACAATCTCCCAGTGTCCCAAAACTCACCATGTGCTCTCTTTCCCCAAATACACTCCCTTCCAACCTTCTCTATCTTATTTAATGAGCATCTCCTTCGGGTGTCCAAGCTAGAAGCCACCTGGAGGCAGCACAGGGTTGATTTGTGGGTGTAGCATGGTGGATAGGAAGGTGGGCTCTGGGGCCAGACCACTTGGGTTCACATCCGAGCTTAGCCGTCTGCTGTGGGGTAATTACTGAGCTCCTCTAAGCCTCAATTTCCCCATCAGCAAAATGAGAATGATAATTGCATCTAACTTATATGGTTGTTGTGATGATTAAAAAGATGATTTTTAATCTCCATTAAAATCAAATTTGAGAATCAGAAAAACAGTTTGTGTGAAGCACTCAGCACAGTGCTCGGCCTATAGAAAGTTCTTAACGTCTTGCTTCAGAAATTCAACAGCTTCTTTCAAAAATTAGGGGCTTCGATGTTAGGATTCGTAAAACTTTGAGAAATAATTAAAATCTAAGTATCAAATGATACCTTCTCAATCCTGCTGCTTTGTGGAATACTGTATTGACACTACATACAACATGCTAAACAAATAACGCCAGGTCCTACAAAGACTTAAAGGCATAGGAACTAAACCAACATAAAAACAAAGCCATAAAGTAAGCATGTATATTAGCATCAAGAAAAATCTAGAATTTTTTAGTATGTATGCATCAAATTCCTGAGCCTTCTCTATGATGGATAAGAGGGAAAGAGGAACGTGGTATATGGCACTTAGGGTGACCAACCATCCTGGTCTGCCTGGGACTGGCCCCATTTTAGCACTGAAAGTCCTGCGTCCTTGGTCCTGGTTGACCCAGGATGGTTGGTCACCCTAACACACTGTGAGTCTAACTCTGTCTCAGTCATCGAGCGCCTGAGGGAGAAATGAACAGAGAGGTCTCCCTCCCAGGTCATTTTATCATGTCTTTTTTACGTCACCCATATAAGACCAAGATCTAGGAGTATCCCGTGCACTTTGACGCCCTTTGAGCCGAGGAAGTGTGTAGGACCAGCAAGCAAGCGGGAGGCGCATCTCCTGAGTATTCAGGAGGCTTGGCCATCACATCATGGTGACTCAACAATAGCAGTGACAGTAGGGATTACCACTTACAAAGCATGTCCAATGTGATCAATCAGTACCTCACGCAACCTGGGAAGGTAGACCGGGAACCCTGCTGTGGCTGCCCGCTAAATTCCAAGAGGACGTGCACAGCTCGAGCCCACAGGGGAGCCCAGGGTTCCCAGGCCAGGGCTCCCCACTACACTGTGCAGAAAGAAAACTCCTCCCCCACTTCCCCCAAGACCTGGCACAGGGGCCCCTCAAGGAAGGTGTGACAAGGAAGGACGGGAAGATGCCCTGTCGGGGATGCTGTCCCAGGGTAGAAGACAACCCTAAGCTGGGCACGAGGCTGCAGGAGAGGACACCTTCCTCCTCTAAGGTCCTGCCGTGTGACAACAGAGACAAACGGGCAGTTCCAAGGCCCCGGGGGGCCTTACTGACCAGAGGAGAGACCCTTGGGAAATATGACTAGATTGGAACCTGGAAGACTCTGCCGTCCAGGTTCGAGCAGAAGGGTCCTACCTAGCACTTTAATCTTCTTCACCGTCTTCTCTGTATTATTGGTCACGGTCACAGTCACAGGAATGGGTTCCCCATGGTAATAGATCTGAAGAAGTCAGCAGATAAGTCAGAAAAGGGGAAGAGAGTGTGGCCATATTTTGTTAAATTCATCTCAGTCCTTTAACTGGAATAAAAGTGGCTGAATGCCCACACTTTCAAGGAAGACAAGGTGATGGCGTCATGTTTCCTGTGGAGAAGGGTCTGGAGCAGGTTCTACCCCATCTGTGGGAGGCTGAGGCAGATGATGGGGGCTCCGGCCCCAACGCCCGAGTCCTGAGAGTCACACAGGGTTAGCCCCGGGGGTCTTGAGTGGAATCATGAGGTTATTGGGGGCAGAATAAGTGAAATGAGGGAAAATCAGCGGGGGAGCCCAGAGGTAGAGCTTGCCCAGCAGTGACCCTGTGTGATCTAGCCCAGGTGCTCATTTCCTTGCATGCACGTGCGTGCGTGCACACACACACACACACACACACACACACACACACACACAGAGTCTGCTGGCCAATGTGTGTGCACGACTCTTGTCGACCAGAGGGACCAGAGACAGCCTTGGCCAGTGTTTCTTCATCTTTTTCAGCCGTGATTTTCACACATGACATGCTCACCCCCTCACCGTTACTGCCAAACTTAAGTTTGCAGGGAAGTAAACAATTTGTTAACACCACACCCACTGATGACACACTAGTAAAGAGGCCCCTGGGGGCAGACAGGGGGCAAAGACAGCCTGGGCTGGGGGTATGGGAAACCCCCCACCTCCAAGTTGTCGGGACCCACAGTGAGTGGAATGCAAGCCAGTTTGGCCCTATCCTAAGGGTCACGTTTACTGGCTCCAAATTATGCAAAAAGCCAGTCGTCCCCAAATGTTGGTGCTTTAACTATCGCTGCCCCCAAGACTGCCTGCAGCACACCCCCAGCAGAGGGCCTGGCAGGCTGTCCCCAGGCTGGCTCCACAGTCACCTCTTTGCTGAGGGAGACGGCGAGGTGCAGGGGCTTGTCGGACATGAAGAACTGCCAGGAGGCCTCCGCTTGGGGCTGGGGACCCATCTTTTGCGGCGCATGCTGTACCTTCCGGATCAGCAAACGCACGGAGCTCCTGTGGATGAAAAGTCACCGATGGTTCCCCGGACCAGAGCCTGGGCCTCGTCAGGACGGCCTACCAGGTCCCCCTCCCCCTCCCCAGGCTGGGATCCCTCAGGGATGCTGCCGATGGATGCAGATTGGACCAGTAGAGGGATCAGGTCTGGGGGGCGGGGCCTGGTGGGTGGTGTGGACCAGTCAGCTCTCCAAGGGTCCCTCTCACCCTCTGTAAGGACCCCGGCTTGGCCTCCTCTCGGGTGAAGCTGACGTGGGGATGTGTGCCTATGTGACAGGCTTCAAAACTCTCTACCGATGTGATGCCCTGTTATTCCTGTTTGGTGTAAGTGTGCATAGGTGTGAATGTTGAGCATGTAGAGAAAGTGTTGAGGGCACAACTGGAAACCTTGTTCAGGAACAAGAAAAATGAGCACCAGAGCCTGGGAGTACAGGAGGAGTGGGAGTCACTGCTTAATGGGCAGAGAGAGTTTCTGTTTGGGGTGATGACAGCATTTGGGGTATAGATACCTTGGGGTATGGATAGCAGATAGTGGTGTAACTGATTACACAACGTAATGAAATGTACTTAATGCCACTGAATTGTACACTTGACAATGGTTAAAATGGTAAACTTCATGTTATGTATATTTTACTACAACAAAGCAATTACAAAAGAAGAAGAAAACTAAAGAAAGAGGGGATCTGGAGGCTTTTAAGGGCTTACATGAGCCCTTGAGGTTGCCAACTCCCCTGTCATTTTCTTTTGTTTTTTCCCCCCCAAATGGTCAGCCACTGTCCCCCCACCCCAAGTGGAGATGGTTCATCCTGACGGTCCTGACCTGGGGAGGCGCCATTACCCCGCCACGATGGCCCTGTGGGAAGATTCTGCCACTCGGAAATAAAGTGAGGGGCGGTCTCTTATCCCCAGCCCTTCCCCCCAGACCCCTCACATATTCCCAAAGCTACACTCTTACTTCTTGGGAATTTTGTCCTCTTCTGTATCTGTGCTCTGTGTGGCAAAGGCTTTGACCTCGAAGTCGACCCCACAGCACTGCAGGGGCAAGAGAACAGACAAGGCTGCGGTCAGCACCTCCTTTCCGGGAGTCAGGATGGGGGTCACAGCTCCTGCAGGGGATGTTACGTGGCAACTTCTTTTTCTGTCTTGGCCATATCCTTTTCAGAGTTGCACCATTATGACTAGCTTTGGAAGTGTGCTAGTGATGAAATAATGGCATTAGCTTGAGGAGAGCGCCACGGGTTCCAAGGCCCCAGTGAAGGTCCCCCAGCCTGAAGGATGAGCCCCGCCAATAGCTGCAATAGCTCAGGCATCCTGGCTGGTCCTAGCCTCTCACCACCTCGCACGGCGGCCAGCCCACCCCCCATTTAGTTGTCCTCCTCAGAAGTGACCCTGTGTGCATGTTACTGATGGTCCACTGCCTACAGCAGGGGGCAGGAGCAGTGCTCACAGGGCTGGCAGGGGTCCATGGACGCCTGTGCTGGGGCTCCAACGCCCTACGCCAGCGGGCAGCTGTTGTGCAGCTGCAGCCAGGCGTGGCCGGGCTGCCACGGGGACCCGGTGCTGGCAGCTCTCCCAACTTTTGAAAAGAAGCTGGAAATGGAATTTGGAATGAAGGCTCCTGATTTTTAAATTAACTAGATTAAAAAATGTTGCATGGGTGGAACAAATGCATCTGCGGGCCCCTTCGGCCCCCAGCCCCAGAGTGAATCCCCCATGACCTCGCTCCTCTGTTGTGTTAACACGAGGTGGGCGGGGCAGGGGTGAGGGCACAGAGGCGGGGATGGGCCCTCCACCAGCTGCCCACAGAGTGACAGTAGCACATAAGCCACAGTCTTACTGGTTCTGCAAAACTGTGGAATCGCAACAACTCTAAAACCTGGGTTGAAAATAAATACACATCGTTACCCTCCAGCACCTGGAGTTCTTAGTCCCGCCTCCTCTCTGCTCAACCCCCCCTCCACTCCCACCTCCCGCTGCTCCCTGCACAAGCCAAGCCCTTCCACCTGTCTGCCCTGGGCACGTGCTGTTCCTTCCTTCTGAAACGCTTGACGCCTCTCTCTCCTTTTATACTGACCAACTCCCATGTGTTCTCCTAGCCCAGCTCACAGGCCTCCTCAGCTGTGAGGCCCCCAGGGCCCCTGCTGCACTGATGTCTCCTCCCCGGGGACAGAGGGAAGGGTGGCCCTCTGGCTGGTACAGTGTCCCCCACTCTGATTGAGTGGCCTCCTCCACCTTGCCGCCCACACCCGTTTTCCTGGCCTGGTGGCTTTCAAAGGTTTCAGGCCACCGCCCACGGTAAGAAGGAAAGTTCACTGCGAGGCCCGGTAAACAGACGCTCGCGCGTGAAGCAATGCTCGTGAACTAGCACTTATCTATGCTGTGTGCGATGTGCTCTGAGCTCCCATGCTGTTCCACTTCACGCCATTCCATTTTCTTTCTTCAATACCATCTCGGATCCACCGCACCGATTTCACAAACCACCAATGGGGTAGGACCCCCAAGCCGAAAATCATGGCCCTGGACCCTCGGTAATCCAGGTACGGATCTGCCACTCTCCGCCCTCATTTGCTGTCTTTTTATTTTCCAGCTCCCTCCCTCGTGACTCCCTCAGGCCTGTAGTCCCTGGGTCCCAGCACCTTTCCCTCTCTCCTCGTGTCCGCACTGCCCTCCCTCCTTGCCTAGAGTCCCCAGTCCACCAGGGTCACAGCTCTCTTGCACACACGGCCCCTTTGCTTCTCGCCTTTCAGAGCTCAACCCCACTCTCAGCTCAGTGGCCAGAGGGATCCTCTACAAACCCAAGTCAGAACCTTCTGTGTGTGGGGGGGGGAGGGATAAATCGGGAGATTGGGACTGACATATACACACTACTGTATATAAAATAGATAACTAATAAGGACCTACTGTACAGCACAGGGAACTCTACTCAGTACTCTGTAATGGATATATGTATACGGATAACTGATTCACTTTGCAGTACAGCAGAAACTAACACATTGTAAATCACCGATACTCCAATAAAAATTAAAAAAAAAAAAAAGAACCTACTGTGCAAAGCCCGCCAGTGGCTCCCATCTCACTCAGAGAAAGTCCCGGTCCTCGCAACGGTGTACGAGGCCCTTCATGACCTGGCCGCACCTCCCCACACCCCTCAGCCCTGCCCCCACCATTCACCCAGCTCCTCCTGCTGCACAAGCAGCTTGCTGGCTGCCCCCAGAACCCCTTGTGCATGGTGCGCCCCCCCCGCCTGGATGGCTCTCCCGAGGGTGGAGTGGCTCCTCCTTTGCCCTGTCAGAGAGGCCTTCCTTAAGCTCCCCGGACAAGCACCACCAGGTCCTCCCTTAGCTCTCCCGAGCCTCTTGTTCTCCATGGATGGGCCGCATAGGGACTTGCTATTTGGTTTTCGTCTGTTTCTCTCCCCAAGTGAGACCCATGAGGGGAGAGACCTACTATTTTGCTCACAGGGCTGCTCATGGTTAGGAATTGCTGAAGACAAGTGATACGCTCATTATACTGTCTCTCTGCTTTTGCATATGTCTGCAATTTCCCACAGTAAAAGCCTGTGCGCCACAACTACTGAGCCCACGTGCCACAATTACTGAGCCTGCGTGCCACAGCTACTGAAGCCTGTGCGCCTAGATCCCGTGCTCCACAACGAGAGAAGCCACCATAATGAGAAGCCCGCACACTCCAACGAAGAGCAGCCCCTGCTCGCCACAACTAGAGAAAGCCTGCACGCAGCAACGAAGACCCAACGCAGCCAAAAAAAAAAAAAGTCTTTTGAAGGAATGAATGAATCCCTGGCATTTCTTCTGGAACCAACCTTGTCCACATCTTGTGGAGCTGGCTGCAGCATCACCGAACAGGGCAAATAGTCAGGAAACTGTGGAAAGAAACAACAGATCATTTCTTTCAGAGAATGTTATTCCACGTGTATTCTACCTTCATCGTAGAAAAATTGAACAATGAAGATGCGGAGCAAGAAAAAGGAAAACGTATCCACGTGTGTTCCCAACACCTGGAGTGGCGTGAACACAACCTCCCGAGTGTCCCATGTCACCCTCACACACAAACACGTATGTGCTTGTGTAGTTTTACAGAAATGAGACAAGTGATGCACGCGTCCTGCTGTCTAGTTTGCTCCCATAACTGACCCTAACCCTGCTCAGGAGAAGCGTGACCATTTTCCACGCTGGGAGATGTAGTTCTGCGCCACCATTGTTAAGGCTCCGGTAACACCACTTTTTATTTTTTTTTGGCCATGCCGCATGGCTTGCCGGGATCTTAGTTCCCCAACCAGGGATTGAACCTGGACCCTCGGCAGTGAGAGCGCAGAGTCCTAAACACTGGACCACCAGGGAATTCCCCCGTGACACCACATTTAATTCAGCCAGTTTCCTTTGTTGGCTGCCCTCCACCAAGTGGCCTTTACTTTGTTGCCATTGTCACCAGGGCTGCATAAACATCCTTCAGCCACCTTAGCACAGTTTTAGGCCATTCACTCCATAGGCTACACCATTAGAAAGGGAATGGTCAGGTCGAAATCATGTGTTTAAGGTTTTGATACATGTTGACATGTTTTCTCCAAAAGGTTCTGTCACTTCAAACTCCCAGTCCCACTTCTTGGGAGCACCCAGGACCACAAAACTGTAAGTGATTTTTTTTAAAGCTGTTATAAAATATAGCTAACATAGGGACTTCCCTGGTGGTCCAGTGGTTAAGACTCCATGCTCCCAATGCAGGGGGCACAGGTTCCATCCCTGGTCAGGGAACTAAGATCCCGCATCCCACATGTTGCATAGCATGGCCAAAAAAAAAAAAAAAAAAAAATATATATATATATATATATATATATATCCCTAACATAAAACTTACTATTTTAAGTGTACAGTTCAGTGGCATTGAGCACATTCCCATTGTCCTGCAATGATCCCCACCACCCATTTCCAGAACTTTTTCATCATCCCAAACTGAAGCTCTATACCCATTAAACATTAATCCCCTAATTCCATCCTCCCCCATTCCCTGGAGACCACCAGTCTACTTTCTGTCTCTACGAATTTAACTCCTCTGGGTCCCTCATATAAGTGAAATCGCAGAGTATTTGTCCTTATGTGGCTGGCTTATTTCACTTAGCATAATGTTTTCAAGGTTCATTCATGTTGTAGCTTGTGTCAGAATTTCCTGCCTTTTTAAGCCTGAACCATATAACTTCGGAGGAATATATAATCTTAAGACCCATAAACATGCTAGTGAAGAGGGTGACAGCGGCTACCCGGACAGTGACTCAGGCCCAAGTCTTCAGAGGCAGGAACGCTGGCCCTGTGGTAGCCAGGTTCCATCAGGGGAGACTCAGGCCACGAGGGGGGCGAAGGGATTTCTCTACAGTGACCCACCAAGCTGTGGTCAAGGCTACAGAGGGCGACTCATTTCACTAAGCTCTCCTGTCTGGCAGGGAACTCTTTCCTGCTTAGAAACTCCTCGAGGCAACCGAGGGGCACTTCTTTCTTTTTATAGCCGAGCAAGTGAAGGCATAACATGCACGTATAATTAGGTGGTCGGATGCAGGGAAATATTTAAACCGTAGGTTGAAACGGTGACTTCAAAGGCCGGGAGGCTGTTTTCAAGGACTTAAAAAAAGACAATCACAGCCCGTGCAATCTAGAATTTCCTCCAAGGGTGCAATTTGCAGGCCCGCAAATGTGAAGTCATTACTCTGGCCCCTTGCCTTCGCTGCTGGTCCCATCATAAGGTGCTGTGGGTGAAGGAAGCGGTGCAAGGAAGTGGAGGGTCGAGTCGTCACCCACCGTGAGCAGGAAGGGGTACGTGTGGTCCCCTAGCTTCTTGATCAGGCTCTCCTGTAGCTTCGTGAGGGTTCCCGAGGCCCCCACAGGAGGGAACAGCTGGACCTGGGAGAAGTACAGGTCCCTGCGGAACTTCAGGCCGATCACATCGATGTCTTCCCGGCCGTACCGGAAGGCGCAGGTCAGAGAGACGTACACTGGAAGGGAGACAAGAGGCGGTAGGCTTGCCCCGTTGGCGGGCTTGGCGCCCCTGCCTGGGCTGACACTGCCTACCGGTCTCGACATCCCACCTTCAGCCTCTCAGTAAGGACCTGAGAACCTTACCGCCCAGCTGGCCCCTCCCTCTGGCTGCGTGAATTACTCGAAAGGGCCGTGTCTGAGTGCTGGGAGGCTCCTCCCAGGAGCCACGTTATTTAGCCTCCTGACTCTACTGTTTCCCTCATCCTCCCACCCTCTCCTCTTGATGTACCAGCTCAGTGACCTCAGGAGGCTTTTAAACCGTGTGAGGTCGCTTGGGTTCTGAGGGCGGAAGGTCTGGATGGAGTTGAGAGTGAAGGTAAGAAGCAGAGGAAGGGCTTCCCTGGTGGCGCAGTGGTTAACAATCTTCCTGCCAATGCAGGGGACACGGGTTCGAGCCCTGGTCTGGGAATATCCCACATACCGCGGAGCAGCTAAGCCCGCGAGCCACAACTACTGAAGCCCGTGCGCCTAGAGCCTGTGCCCTGAAACAAGAGAAGCCACCGCAATGAGAAGCCCGCGCACTGCAACAAAGAGCAGCCCCTGCTCGTCGCAACTAGAGAGAAAGCGCGCGCGCAGCAACGAGGACCCAACACAGCCCAAAATAAATAAATTAATTTAAAAAAAAGAAAAGCAGAGGGAAACCGTGCTAGGGAACAAAACAGACGAGTGCCTGAGCTGGAAGGGGCCTCGAGGGAACTGAGCAGGGGCTCAGGGACCAGGTGGAGAGGTGAGACCAACTCCGAGAGGAAACCTGCTTTTCACACTGCTCAGAAACTTAATTGAGCTTTTTCTCTAAATCAATCAGTGCTTCTGAAAATTCACTGTGATTAAACAGATGTAAATTGTGCCCCCAGTGGACCAAAAGAATTATATGAAACTACACATGTTTTGAGGATGGACTGTTTACAACTGTCGTTAATGTGGTAAATAAAACCACACGAAGTGGTCCCTCCAAGTCCTTGGTAGCCGTTGGTTGAGGATTTTGTCTGTGTCTGCCTCAAGAGTAATTGCCCCTCGGCGCTAAGCTCAGAAGAGCCACTGATCCCTTGCTTATCCCTCATTCAATGTTTGTAAGAGGAAGGTGCCCAGAGATGACCCAGTTTTACGCCTCTCTCTCCAGGCAGCACGTTCCTGGCCAAGGGCATGGGCTTTGGGCGCTAGAACGGGGCTCCGCCTGGTGTAAGAGAGGAGCAGGGCACCCAGGAGGAAGCTGGAGACAGCAGAGGGGGGCGATTTTCAGCCTGTTTCTGCCACGTCCCCTGGATGCTGTGGGCCCTACATCTGACATACTCCATGGGCACATCCAGGGTTAGGAACAATTCCTTGTTGGTTGCTGGTAGCTACCGCTCTAAAAGGTATATTTAGAATGGAACTGAGTCAGTGACATTATCATAAGGATAGCTTGGTTCTAATTTAGTTTACACGACTGGTTTTTGTTTGTTTGTTTTTGACACGCCACATGGCACGGCTTATGGGATTTTAGTTCCCCGACGACGAGGGATCAAACCCAGGGCCCCCGGCGGTGAGAGTGCCGAGTCCTAACCACTCGACCGCCAGGGAACTCCCTACACAACTGTTATCAGTACCAAATTGCTTGCCACACGTCGCAACTGCCAGATATCTTTGAGGGGGCTGTGCTGCCGTGGTCCAGAACACCAGGCTCAGCATAAAAACTCTGCCTTCCCGCAGCCTCAATTCCCCGCTTTTCGGATAAACCCAGAAAGGAGCCCTCTTGAGTCTGCCCTGCCATAGAACGACATGACACGGGGCAAGCATGCAGTCCGTGGAGCCGGCAGACCGGGGCTCCGGGCTCTGTCTGCCATTCCTTATCCTGCCACCTCGGACAAGTGGCTTCCCCGAGTCTTCACCTCCATCTGGAAGATGCGGACACTGAGCTCTGGTGGGAACAGGGCCCGTGTCCCCAGGATCGTACGAGGGAATGTGGGTGAAAGGGCCTGGCAGAGAGAATGGGTGTGCAAGAGCTTCCCCGCCCCTCCTTGCACACACACGCCCCCTTCCCGCAGCCAGACCACCGCTCCCCGGAGGACAAGGAGCTCTGCCTCACCTCTCTTTCCCTTCACAAGCTCAGGATCCACCAGCACGACACCATCTAAACCAAAAGAGAGAGGAGAGTGAGGGCGGAGGACGTGAAAGAGACTGGAAGCTTCTTGAAGTGTGTGTGTATACATATATATATCACATGTAATCCATGTTCATTACAGGAAAACTAGAAAGGGAAGCTAAGCAGAGAGAAAACAAAGTCACCTCCACTTGAGATACCCAGAGATACCCATTGTCAAGATATCGGTACAGAACGATTTTCCAGATGTATATAAATTTATATGAATGTATTTTTACTAAAAAATGAGCTCCTACTATACATATTGTTAACTGCTCTCCTCATTCAACTATATATTGCAAACACATATTCATACTGTTCATACATACACACACACATATAATATGTACTAATCTTTTTTTAAAATTTCATTGATTGATTTTTGGCTGCGTTGGGTCTTCATTGCTGTGCGCAGGCTTTCTCTAGTTGCAGCGAGCGGGAGCTATACTTCATTGTGGTGCGTGGGCTTCTTATTGCTGTGGCTTCTCTTGTTGCGGAGCACGGGCTCTAGGCGCGTGGGCTTCAGGAGTTGCAGCACGTGGGCTCAGTAGTTGTGGCTCGCAGGCTCTAGAGCACAGGCTCAGTATTTGTGGCACATGGGCTTAGTTGCTCCGTGGCATGTGAGATCTTCCCGAACCAGGGATCGAACCTGTGTCCCCTGCATTGGCAGGTGGATTCTTAACCACTACGCCACCAGTGAAGTCCCATGTACTAATCATTTTAATGGCCACACATTTGCTCCATTGAACAGGTGTACCATAAATTAATCAACCCCCTCTTGTTAGGGCATTTAGGATGTTTCTGATTTTCCCCATTATAATTAATATTGCAATGAACATCCTTACAGATAAATCTCTATCCACGGTAGAATTGAATTTGGCTTTCAATAACATACTGCCAAACGACCTTCTAGAAAGTGTTTTGCTGAAGGACATTCTCATCCTAGTGCCTAAAAATGCCAGTCTTTCACACTCTTTTTTTAAAAAAAGAACAATTTGAGTTGAAGTAATTATAGATTCACGGGAATTTACAAAGATAGTACAGAGAGGTCCCCAGGTATCCTTTATCCAGTTTCTTCCAATGGTTACATCTTAGATAATTACAGTACAATCTCAAAACCAGGAGGTGGACATGGGTACAATGTGTGTATGGTTCTAAGTCATATTATCAAATGGAGATTTGTGTAACCACCACTGCAATCTGGATACAGAACTGTTCCCTCACCATAAAGATCTCCCTCTTGGGCTATCCCTTTGTAGTCACACCCAGCTGCCTCTCCCCACCATCCTTAGCCCTCAGCAACCACTATTCAGTTTTCCTTTTCTATAACGTCATCATCTCTAAGATGTTATATAAATGGAATCATACAGTATATGGCCTCTTGAGATTAGCTTTTTCCACTCATCACAGTGTCCTTGAGACCCACAAGCTGTTGCATGGATTGGTATTTCAATCTTTTTCACTGCTGAGTAGTGTTCCAAGGCATGGATGTGCCCCAGATTGTTTAATCTTATTCACCTGTTGAGAGACATTTAGGTTCTTTCCAGTTTGGAGCTATTACAAACAAAGCTGCTGTGAACAATCATGTACAAGTTTTGTGTGGACATAAGTTTTCATTTCTCTGGGATAAATGTCCAGAAATGCAACTGCTGGGTCATATGAGAAGTGTATGTTTAGCTTTTAAAGAAACTGCCAAACTGTTTTCCAGAGTGGCTGTTCCATTTTACATTCCCATTCCCACCAGCAATGTATGAGTGAGGCAGTTTCTCTACATCCTTGCCAGCATTTGGTATGGTCATTATTTTTAATTTTAGCCATTCTGACAGGCATATAATGATATCTCATTGTGGTTTTAATTTGCATTTCCCTAACGACTAATGTTGTTGAACATTTTTCTTTTCTTTTTTTTTTTTTAGAAATGAAATCAGGTCTTTTTTTTTTTCTTTGGCTGTGCTGGGTCTTCGTTGCTGCACGCGGGCTTTCTCTAGTCGCGGTGAGCGGGGGCTACTCTTCATTGCAGTGCACGGGCTTCTCATTGCTGTGGCTTCCCTTGCTATGGAGCACGGGCTCTAGGCGTGCAGGCTTCAGTAGTTGTGGTTCGTGGGCCTTAGACCGCAGGCTCAGTAGTTGTGGCGCACGGGCTTAGTTGCTCCGCAGCATGTGGGATCTTCCCGGACCAGGGCTTGAACCCGTGTCCCCTGCATTGGCAGGCGGATTCTTAACTACTGCGCCACCAGGGAAGTTCTGAACATTTTTCTTTTCCTTTTTTTTTTTTTTTTTTTTGTTGTTGAACATTCTTCTATGTGCTCATTTGCCACCCATATATTTTCTTTAATGAAATGCCTTTTCATGTTGTTTGTCTATTTTCTAATTGGGTTTTTTTTTTAAACTGGTGAGTTTTGAATGTTCTTTATCTAGAAATTAGTCCTTTGTCTCATTTTAAATTGTCTCCAATCTGCCAGTGGCACCTTGATGATGTTTTAACTTGCATTTCTTTGATTAGATTATTAACGAAGCCAACTTAAAAAACACAAAACCAGTGGTTGTCTGATGACTTAAAGGCAAACCAGCATTAAAATCTCACCCCAGGAGACTTCCACGGCAGTCCAGTGGTTAAGACCCTGCACATCCACTGCAGGGGGCATGGGTTCGATCCCTGGTTGGGGAACTAAGATCCCGCATGCCACGACCAATAAATTAATTAATTAATTTAAAAAAAAACTCACCCCAAACTCAACTTACCCACAGGCTCTACTTGGTCAACATGGTCTATATAGTCTCTCTTCCCCAAGTAGATGGTCACCTGTGGGAAGAACAGGTATGGATTCTAAATGGCCAAAGAACACTAAGGTATTCATGTTAAAAATCAGTAGCAACCAATAAAAAAATAAATAAAAGTTAGCAACAGCCGAAACATTTTGACCAGTCCTGAGAAGAGGAGAGGCCTGACTCTGCAGCTTGCCCACCACCTCCTCTCTCCCTGCTTGGCTGTCGGCAGACATAGTGGATTGCAGGCAAGCTGTGATCTTTCCTCAACCTCATAAAGTGCTCCAAGGAATTCTTCCCACCCCTTGGACGGTTCCCTGTTCTCCCCACCTTTTCCCATCAAGCCCAGGTCTGATATCAACCAGGTAAATTTGTTGAATTCATTGATGATACTTTAGTGGAAAGTTATGCCTATGCATATGAGGCCCCTGTCAGCTATTTGCATGTTAAGCCTTTTATCTCTAGCTGTGAATGAAAGGTTTCTCCTCCTTGTTAGAAGAATTTCTGATTAAGAGGCAGATGTTCTGGAGTCCCTGAAATCCTCTCAGGTGAGCATCTATACAGATAACCCTGAACGCATGCCCTGAAGAAGGGGGGAAGGGGTCCTGGATGGGAAGAGATGACCATGTCTCAGTCCTTGTCCTGTCTGTTTCAATGCCCCTGGCAGCAAAGGTCTCTTTCCCAACCCCCTTTGCGGGAGAGCATGGGTTGGGTTCACCACCGCTCACCACTTTAACCCACAGCACTGCGACTGCCGTGATGGTAAGAATTCTCTTATTCATCTTTCAGCCATCACAGTATCTAGTATAGTATCCGGTACATACAGGAATTAAATCAACCTTTGCTAAGTACACCGATGAGTGAGTACACGGACCCTGGCTAGCCTCCTTCTTCCCTAAGCCTCTGAAACTCATATTTTTATTTCCAAGAATGCTCAAAATAATTTTTGTTGGCATTGTATCATCTCCTGTATCTACCCCCTCATAGCGGTATCCTGGAGTGGATCTCTGTGGCTTCCAGGTTATTTGTGTTATCGATGTTGAAGCACCTGAAGGACAGCACAGCCAGGTGATCGGGTTGGGGGCGGGGAGTTAGATGGTGAAAGGATGCTTTCTGGGCAAAAAAATTCAGTGTGTACAAAGCCCAGAGCCAAGAGAATGCTTCTGGAACTGCCAATGGTTTCGTCTGCGGGTGAATGGCCTCCAAATGGGCATGCAAGCTGATGCCAGAAAGGGTCTTATAGGACCAGACCCTAAAGAATCTAGGAGGACGTGGAAGCCTCTGAAGCAGGATGAAAGGCCTGCAATTAAACGGCATGTAGTGCTGGTCATGTACCAGGCGCCAAGCTAAGTACACCGACTGCATTATTTCATTTAATCCTCACAACTACTCTTCGAGCTAGGGATTAAGCCCATTTTATAGAGGAGAACACTGAGACTTTGGTTGCATTGGCAGCAAAGTGGAGAAGGGATTGGCAAGGGGAAAGCTGATCGTGGTCGGGAGGAGGGAGGACTGAGAGTGAACGGGAGGGGAGAAGGTAGGTGGAGAGCGCGTGTCTTCTTTTTCAAGCTTTGGCTGTGAAGGAAGGAGAGCTAGAAAGGGGACGGGGTCAAGAGGGAGTTTGTTGTTCTTCTTGCTGTTGTTGCTGTTTTTAAGATGCACGAGGTGGGTACTTGTTGTCATGCTCAGGCCAAGTACTGGTAGAGAGGGAGAGGCTGCACATAGCCCCGGAGGGAGGCTGATGGTAGAGGACCCTGAGACGGTGGTGGGCCATGACCCAGGCTGTAAGCAGCACGAACCACAGTGGAAGAAACAGCGCCTCTTCTGCTGCAATTGGAAGGGGAGGGAAGAGACAGGGGCAGGTGGAGAAGTGGGGCTGGGTGATGTGAGGCTGCAGCTCAGCTGCTGCTTGCAAACCCCAGAGCCACGTGCCCCATCTTCCTGGATAAAAGTCGTCAACTGGGGCTTCCCTGGTGGCGCAGTGGTTGAGAATCTGCCTGCCAATGCAGGGGACACGGGTTCGAGCCCTGGTCTGGGAAGATCCCACATGCCGCGGAGCAACTAGGCCCGTGAGCCACAACTACTGAGCCTGCGCGTCTGGAGCCTGTGCTCCGCAACAAGAGAGGCCACGATAGTGAGAGGCCCGCGCACCGCGATGAAGAGTGGCCCCCGCTTGCCGCAACTAGAGAAAGCCCTCGCACAGAAACGAAGACCCAACGCAGCCATAAATAAATAAATAAAATTAAAAAAAAAAAAAAAAAAGAAATGGATCAGTACTTTCTCCTTTAAAAAAAAAAAAAAAAAAAGTCGTCAACTATAGGGAGTCCCCTGGTGGCCTAATGGTTAGGGTTCCGGGCTTTCACTTCTGCGGCCTGGGTTCAATCTCTGATCGGGCGGGGAAGTGAGATCCCACAAGCCACAGGGTGAAGCCAAAAAAAAAAAAAAAAAGAAAAAAAGTCACCAATTGTGTCCAGGGTCCCATGTGGTTGTGTAGTAAGAGGAGACCACCCCAGAGGACGATTCTTTTTCCTTTTTTTCCCCAGTTTTATTGAGATATAATTGACATATTGTATAAGTTTAAGGTGAACAACATAACGATGTATGTATAAATTGCGAAGCGATAACCACAATAAATTTAGTTAACATCCATCACAGAGGATGATTCTTGATTGGCCAGATCCAATTCTTTTGGCTCGGGTTGGCTTTAAGGTGGGCGTGTGACCCAGTTTTGACCAATGAGATATGAGAGAAGTCTGCTGGAGGGCTGCTGGAGAAATATCACCTCACCCTTAAGAGACCCCAGGAAGCAACAGCCTTTTCCTTCTTCTAGAAGAAAGTGAGGGTTAAGGCACCTGAAGCTGGGGCAGCCACCTTGCCACCAGCCAGAGGATGAAGATCACCAATGAGGGACGAGTGGAGAGACTCACAGAGAAACACACCCAGGGCCCTGGCACACCACACCTGCAGCCAGACAAAACTTGCCGTCGAAATGATCCTAATACGTGACACATTAATTGATGAATTATTTTTTCCTCCTATATACAAAAGTTCTAAATTTCCCAGGTCAAAGATGTCTATCTAGATGCGAGGAAGAAAAAAGTGAGAAAATGATATGGCCCAGCAGGAGTGTTTTCTTTCTTCTTTCGCCAGAAGTCAAGATAAAGTGCACTGGAAAGACACAAGTTGGAAGAGAGTTGGGAGGATGAAAGTTTGAGGGGTACCCAACTTGTCTCCCCAAAGAATCAGAGGACTTGATGAAAATGATGGAGATCCTCAGCGAGGGAGAGGAGAGGTAGGGAGTGTCCGAGCAAAGCCCGATTCTCTCGTGAGGCGCAAAAGTATCGGAGAGTTTCTTTCGGGCGCAGTAGGTATAGGCTTCAGAAGTCAACTAGAAGAATGACCTGGAACCACATTGTCCAATACAACAGCTACTAGCTACAGGTGGCCACCGGCACTTGAATATGGCCACTCCAAGCTGACGTGCTATAAATGTAGAACACACATCAGGTTTGAACAACTTAGAAAATGAAGGTAAAATATGTCGTTAATAATTTTTATATCATTTACATGTTGAAATGATAGTTTTTTGGATATATCGGGTTAAATAAAATACAGTATTGAAATGAATTCCCCGTTTCTTCTTACTTTTTTAACATGGTTACTAGAAAATTTTAAATTAGATATGTGGCTTGCATTGGATGGTGCTGAACTAGATTATGAGCGCCTAAGAATCCATTGAGCGGAGCGAGGAGACCCCATCCTCGGGGGCTGTGGGGTGGGCCCTCCATAGGGTGTCACAGGCCAGGAAGTTCACGGGCACATCTAGACTATCTAACGTGCCCCTGATGGAGCCAACAATGGCATCATCCCTGCCGAATACACAGAGTATTCGGACACCAGGATACTGGTGGTCATGCAGCCACAGTGCAGAGTGGCAGAAAGGCAGCAGCAGGAGATGCTCCCTTATCCAGTGGCCCTGGAGGGCCAGCAAGGTTTGAGAGCATGGCAGCTGGGGTGGGTGACAGAAGGTAGAGAGTTGCATTGATCCAGCATCAGGGCTTTCACCAGGCAGTTAGGCGAGATGATAGAAAAAGGGTCAAGGAAGTTATAGATACTGACCAAACAATGTTTGAAACGGTTAAGTCATGGGTTCAAGGCTAGGAAAAGAAGTAAAACTGGAGGCGAGGGGTTGGGGACTGAGAGATTAGGAGAAAATTAAGGGTCTTGGGACTAAGGTCTTGTTGAGATCGGAGAGAATTTATATTTCTGCAATTTACTCATTCATTTATATCTCATTTATCATCCATCTCAGACAGAGATGGAAAATAGACATAGAGCTTCCATTGACCTCATAAGATGTTGATGTTGATTATGTCTATTCGAAAAAGCTCCTTTAAAAAAATGATTACTGCTAAGCCCCTCACCTCTGTACTACTTACCGATTTGTCCCGGGAGATCTTCTTGAAGATAACGTGGTTTGGTGTAGACTTACTGTCCTGCACGTTGGTCTCCATGTTATCTGTCCCTGGCAGTTTCTTCCACCTTGGGGTGTTATGTCAGGTTTTAGAGGGCTAGGAAAGGTAAAGTCATCTTAAATATAAAGTCAAGAACATTCTGTGAATAAAACCCATACAGGAGATGCTGTACAACCATCAGACATTTCCTTCTACCTGCCTCAATATCCACATTTGACTAAATAAGGCCTTCATCTAGTTTGTATTTTACTACAGTGTGCTTTTTTTTTTTTAAAGGTGTTTTCTTTTTCCTGATAAGCTTCAGACATTTCTTAGCAACGCTCACCAGGATGTCCAGATAGATTCCAATGAGAAGGTTTTACTTTGAGGCTAAGCCTTGGTATCGTCACACTAAGCCAGATTGAATTTAAAATTCTATCTTGACAATATATTACGGCAATTAAAATAGAAAAAAATCCCTGCAAACCACAGCATAACCACTTCATGAATATCGTTTTAAAAATACGTTAAATCCCCAGAAGTTCTGTTCAGCAATTCATACTAAGCAGTGCTTTCCCTTTCCTGCCATCTCTCACCACTCCCCAGCTTTACCCACAACAAAGAGGCCATCTGAGCTGTCTGGAATTCAGTGCGTTCCTTAACAAGCAATGTCCATGGAAACTACACAGAAAAGGTGAAACTGGGACAGACTGACTGCGTGAAAATGCCAGTCTTCCTGGCCCTGGCTCTTCCCTGCGCCCTGCCCTGAGTTTCTGAGAAGGCTTGTTCCTGGGTGATCTCATACCTTGTGCAACCAGCTGGGACGGTCCCAGGAGGTGAGGAGAGGGTCTCTGTGTCCTCCGGGGTGAGCAGGCAGCCAGCCCCTGCTCCGTCTAACCAGGTGACCCCCACTCGGGCCCTGGCTGACTGTGTGGGGAATTTGTAGGGAATCTGGAGAGGGTGCCCACACCCAGGTCTCAATGTCTAGAAGCCAAATCCCATTTAAGGAGTAGAGTGGCAACTGGATTAGTGCTGAGACGGGCGAAATGGTAGTTTCAGCAGTTCAAAGCATTAGGCAAGGGCCCAGAGGGGCTCCCAGTGCAGGAGCTGTCAAGCTTGAGTGGGGAAGGCTTGGGGGAGGGATGACAGCTAAATGAAAGCTATTTTATCTTAACCCACTTTGGGTTCTGGAAATAGACTGATTATCCCTTCACTCCTGGTATCACCAGGAGAAGGGATTTTCAAGAGCTCAACCAAATTGATTAAACTCAGCAGGCAGCTAATGCAACCTTGGGGGTGGGGATATAAACAAAAAGGTCAAGGAGAAATGTCAGCCTCAAGATAAACCCTGGTGTTATGCAAGCCAAACTAGTCATGTCCCTCTCCTCTGCCCTACGTGCTATTGATTACATCACAAGTCCTGTCACTTTGCCCCCAGTGTCTCCAGAATCTTAGTCTTCCCATCCCCAGCACTCCCTCTCGAGTCTATACCAGCCCCTTTGTTTCCCTGGTCTGACTACATCCTTCTCCATGCTGCAGGGGGGGCTTCCAGGCCCTGAGCAGTCCCCCTCCTGCTCGGCGTCTCGCCTTGCTCTCAGCTACAGGCACGCAACTTCAAAGCCACACGCTCGAGCCTCCGCCTGCCGTTCCCCATCTCCCTGGACCGCACTCCCGCTGCTTGCTTTTGCCTGGAACCATCCTCTTCTCCTTTCCTCCCTGACTCTTTTCATCCTTCAGTTTCCAGCTCAAGAGTCACTTCCTCAGGAGAGCCTTCCCCGACCTCTCCGACTAGGTTGGAGGCACTATTGCATTCGATGCTTGTACAGGAGATGATTTTACCGTCTCTATTCCCATGCATGACTCTTGGCTCCATGACGTCAGGGACCCATGCCGTTTTGTTTCCCTTATCTTTGTATTCCAGCGCCCAGAACAGAATACTCAGGGAATGAATGCATGGGATGGTGCGGCCACTAACACATATATGCACTGGACTTGAGCTGGTGTCTGGGAGTGAAGCCAGTCTAAGCAGAAAGTGACGTTTGGGGTGTTAGCATCTATCGAAACACTCCAGTGGCTTCCCACCTAAGTCTGGATAATGTCTGCAAGGCCCTGCATGATCTGGGCCCCGCCCCCCCCGCCCCGTTCTTCCCACCTCGCCCACTTTGCTCCAGTCCACTGGCCTCTTTGCTTTTCTTCAAACCTGCCTCAGGGCCTTTGCATTTACTGTTTCCTCTTCTGGAACACTTTTCCCACAGATAGTCACTTGGCTCACTCCCTTAATTCCTTTGGGTCTTTACTTCAATGTCACCCTATCCACCTATATCCTATTGTGTACCACCTCACCCAACACTTCTGTCCTCCTTCTCTGCATTACCTTTCTCTGTAGCACTTATCAGCATCTGACATACAAGATAATTTATCTTGTTCATTGTCTGTCCCCCCGACCCCAACGTAAGTTCCAGGACTGTAGAGATTTATGACTGTTTTGTTCCTAGCCCACCTCCAGGATCTAGAATAGGGCCTCAATGGACTTTGAGCAAATCAATGAGTCACTGGATTGCAACAGTCTAATGGCTGGCAATAGCTAAAGCTGGGAAAAATTTTAATTTCTAAGGGAGAAAACTTTTAAAATTTTTAACGGAGGAATGCCAGCTAATAAATGCAAAGGGAATGATAGGATTGGAAAAACATCATTTGACAAACTCTGATTGTATTAAACATGCCTTTTTATTTTCTGTAATTCTGATGCTTTGACATCTGAGACTTTGCTGACCTTGGAGAGACTGCCATCCCAGGGCTAGCTCTTTCCTAGAGAGAATAAATGACTGCTTTTCATATGCAAACCAACCAACTCAGAGCCCATACACCCCAAAGGCTTCCTTTCCTCCTTTGTTGGGCTCTCACACTCTGAGCCACTACTGCCCTGCCCTAATCACCCCGGGGCCGGGTATCAGACAACTGGAGACAGCTGCTGCACTCCAGGGCCTGCTGAAGTAAATAGCCAATCTTAAGTCTGCTTATCCTATCTCACCAGTTCTTTCCCATGGAAACCACAAAAGAACTCTCGCCCATGTTTTCTCCTTGATCCTTCTACCTCCTGACTGGCCCTGGTGCTTCCCCGCATGGCCTGCCCCCTCTTTTTGGTAACTGTAACAAACTATCTTTTCAATGGCAATTGTCTCCAGATTTGTTGACCTCACCATAGCTGAACAATAGTAAAACTTACGTTTTAAAATACTGATGACATTACTGACTCAGACAAGGATTCTTTATTGGTGTGAAAATCATTAGGGGAAGAGTTGAAGGGGAAACGGCTATTCCTGTGACACCAAAGTGACGCCGTGTGGCTCATGACCCTTCACAGGGTGCAGGCCAAACTAGACAGCCGGGGATCAGCCACAGTCCAGTGCCAATCAGCATCACACATGGTGTCAACCAATGTGATGTGTCACCTTGCAGCAGCCGGAATCCACCAAGCCTTTAGACATCACTTCTAGTTTATGGGAAATACAAGGAATAGCTAAATGAGACCACAAGAGAGCTACCAGATGAATGTAGAAAGTGCCTGATCTCTTTCATAAGTCAGTGTCATAGAAAAGAGATGCATTAGATTAACACACTTAAGGGACTCAACATCCAGATGTACTGTGTGGTCCCAATTGGACAAATAGGATGTACAGTACACTTCTGGCCTGTTGGGAAAATCTGAATATGGTCTAATAATGTATCAGTAATATGTCATAGGAGCTCTGACAGGTAGGATGGAAATTCTTGGACTAGGAAGGTACAGACTGTGACTGAATGAAGAAGGTCATAGGATGGTACGTACAGTATGATCACATTTTGCAAACACACAAGTCTATGTGTGGATATACGTGCACACACGTGTTATCGTACACACTATATGCATAATCTACGAGGATAGACACCAAAGAGCTGACACTGGTGGTCTGTGTGAAGGGAATGTTAGGTTTTGTTTGGAAATCTTTTCTTGTCCCTTAAGAAAAAAAAAAAAATGGAAGAAAAATGACTGGGGCCCTTCATCCAGTGTCCCCATCAGAAGGGCTGCCCTGAGCTGTGGGTGCTCCTGGGACCCCCGTTCTCCTGCAGCTGTGTTAGCGCCAGGCCCCCAAGGGTGCAGGTCTCAGTCACTGACCTGCCGATGCTGGGCAGGTAGGAAAACCTGGGATGGACTGCATGCCAGACCTCACTCTTTTTGGAAACGGTAGTCTCTGGTAGTCATTCGCAGCCCCTGATCTGTAATGCATTTTTCTCTGCTTGGTGGAGAAATGAGAAAAATAAGGACACTGTTGTCAGTTTTTTCATAGAACCAAATGTATTCAGTATAAAGGACTGCTCTTTGTTCTAAGGTTATGAAGTTCTAAATTTTTCTTTTTTTTTTTATTTGAAGTTTTAAACTTTTAAATATTAAAATGTCCTGCTTCTTCCTCCCAATCTTTATTGAGAAATACTTCACATCCAACCAAATCTACCCATTTTAAGTGCGTGGTTTGATGATTTTAACCACCACTATGATCAAGACACATTTCCATCACCCCTAAAAGTTCCCTGGCACCCATTTCAGTCAACTCCTGGTCCCATGTAACCACTGATTTGCCTTCTGCCATTAGTTTTGCATTTCCTACAATTGATTATGAATTTAAGCATACAGAGAAAAGCTGGAATAGTATAATGAACACCTACATAGTCAACATGGAGACTCGACAATGAACATTTTGCTGCATGTGCTCATCTATCTCTATTGCTTTTTTCCTCCTGAACCATTTGAAAGTAAATTGCAGACATCATGACAATCAATAAATGTCAGAATGCAGCTGCTAAGCATAAGGACAAAGTGTCCTTCCTTTTATAGAGATGAGTCTAGATGGCAATTTAGAAAAAAAAAATCCTTACTTGGCCAAAATAAAAAGTTATCCACCTCTTTCTACAATTCTTTTAGAAATTTACTGGTCTATTAATTCTCAAAGTCTAAGAACCACTCACTGGCTATACAATACTTGTTTCTCTGGAGTTGGCATCCAGTGAGAAGCAGCTGTGAGTCCTGTGTTTCATTTCCCAACATCAAACGCAGCACCAGCTCGAGGGGGTGGGGGGTCGGGATATGCAGCTAAGAAGCTTAGGGGTTTTGGGGCTAGGTTATCGTCTTAGGGGCTTATTAGGGCACATGCATGAGGAAAACTGGTTCAGTCTGCTAACCATCAACTACAAAATGAAAACCTTGCCTTAGTTTTACTGAAACAGAGAGCACTTGACAAGTTTGAGGCTACTGTATTTATGCAGAGTGCCAGGGAATCAGAGCTTTTAAAAGCTACCCTCATTTCAACATGTACCTCTTAGTCAACTGGCTTTAAGAACAGAGGGCTGTTGTTATGGACTGGGCTGGCTAATGTCTGAAATCATAAATGCAACCCAACGGGCAGAGACCCTTGAAAAACATTTAGTCTACACTCCATCCCTTGCTTTGATCTCCTCTACAATAGCCACAGAAGTTGTTGAATGCTTCCAGGGACAGGGAAATCACTACCACTTTTCTTTGAAATAGCATGAAGTGTGAGAAAATTTTTGTGAGGATGGAAATCAGCCTCCCTTCTACTTCTCTGCGTTGCTCCAAGTTAATCCAATCTCTGCCACACGTCAGTCTTTCATGATTAGAACACAGGTGCTCAAGCCTCATGGGCATTGAAACCCTCTCACGCCCAGACAGATTTCAAATGTCCATCTTGAAGCATCACACTGACAACAGTACTTAATGCTCCAGGTTTCTGTGCAGAAGGAGCAAGTTGCACAAACAGTCCCAGACTGGAGTCCTGGGCTCCGTCGCTCACTGACGAATCCACTGCGATCTTGAGAAACTAGCTTGGCCTCACTGCTATTTCCTTTTCTCCATCTGTAGAAGGGGAGTCCACGAGCTGCCCTGGCTTGCAGCGTCAGGGAAATGCATCAAATATGCAGACAAGGCCTTGAAAAGAATCCTGATGGACGTTCCTTCATCCTCTCTGAGGTGAGAGCTTCTTCACCCTCTGGTCCTGCCACATGGGCCCCGACGCTAGAGGGGGTTTCGATGGTAATGAACTTGGAGTTGACCACAAACTGAGCTGCTTACACCTGAAGTTGAGCAAAATTAGGCAGAGCCTCCTGGAGAAATTTGTTACACACAACGTGTCCCCTCAGATTCACGTGTTGAAGCCTGTTTACTGCCCAGTGTGACGGTATTTAGAGGTGGGGCCTTTGAATGAGGTCATCAGTGTGGTCCTGATCTGACAGGATCTCCACTCTCCTTGTGCACAAACAAGTCTCCTGAGCACACAGCTTAGCGGCAGTGAGGCCTCGGGATGAAGTCTACCCCGCCAGTGCCTGCCACTCTGACTCCAGGCTCCGCAAGTGTGAGACACTTCTGTTGTTTAAGCCACTCAGGCTACGGTTTTTTTGTTCTTTTTTTAAAATTTCAATGATGTTTATTAAAGAAGTAATAATAGCATGAACAAATGCAAGGTCTATGCTATCTACCCACGCAGGCTGCGGTATTTCATTATGGCAGCCCAAGCTGAGCAAGACAAGGGCCTGCGCTTTTCTGCAGACAGATCAACTGCTATCGATCAAAAGTCTGGAAAAAAAATGGACACTAATCCAGTTTAAGAAATACCCTTTTTTGTTGGAACTAGGTAGAGGTGGTGCTCGTACAACACTGTGAATGTGCTAAATGCCATTGTTCAGTTTAAAATGACTAATTTTATGTTATCTGAATTTCAACTCAGCACATTTAAAAATAGTAGAAAAAGAAATACATTTTTTACATTGTGACCCAGTACATACACACATGTATACACGACACTCCTATGAAACAATATTTACCCTTGCTAAGTGGTTTATTCTTATTTTTTTAAACTACTTTCCCTCTTACTCTTCCTTTTAGCTGGTTACGATTCACTTTGTTTTTGCTGATTCAATTCTACTAAATAAAGACTTTGTGCCAAGTACTACGTGAATGTCAAGATGTCAAGGATATGACTGATCTTGAGACTTCTCGCTTACGACCTCTTAGAAGCACCTGGGCACGTACTCCAGGGAGCAATGGAATGTATGGCTTTCTATCTAGAAACTAGACCGTGTACAGCCTGTCTTCCTACGGGCCTGGCTCACAAGCATACCTACCCATTGTCTCTGAAGTCCATTTCTCTGGAAAAATGAAGCCCAAAGCCTGAATTCCCCTGCTCTCTTCTCCAGGTCCTAGGATTGGACCAAACCCCCGGAGCCTGGCACACAGCAATCTCCAGGGCTACATTCCCACGTGGGACAGAGAGCTTACATGAGGAAAGTCAACCAAATCTAGCGTGGCGCCATCAGTTGCCAGAACCGCCAAGGCGATTCCCTTCCCTGTCCCCATGCTGCTCCGCAGCCCCCCTCAGAGGCAGGGCTGCACGTGCCACCTGCTCTAGCCAATGGGGTGTAACGACGGTGACCAGGCCGAGCGACAAGCGGTCCCACAGACGCTTGCTTTCTTGCTGCATCATCCTTGCTCCCCTATGGCTCATTAATAGCCAGATACGAGGCCCCCCTCTACCAGTTGCCCCAAATCCAGCCGGCTATGCCCGCTCACAGAATCAGGAGAAACAGTACTTGTTTTAAACCATTCTATGTTATGGCAGTTTGTTATGCAGCAAAAAGCTCACTGGATCCTGATTCACTTGGTTTGTTTTTTTGCTGATTCAGTTCTACTAAATAAAAACTTTATTGAGTACCCACTCTGTGCCAAGCACTACGTGAATGTCAAGGACATGGTTGATCCCGAGACTTCTTAGAACCACCTGGTTCTAAGAGGTTGTAATCATAAACAAGGAATCATAAAAAACATTGAAACAATAAAGAGAATTTGAATATAGACTGGATAGTGGATGATAGAGTCACTGTTAATTCTGTGAGGTGTAATTACGGCATGGTGTCCTTATTAGGTTGGGATGCATGCTGATTTATGGGAAAAATGACATGCTTGAACCTTGCTGTAAAGTACTCTGGCAATAGTACTGAGTGGCAGGTAGGTACACAGGGACTTGCTACACTGGCGTTTCCTTCACCTCCTCGGGTTCTGGACCCCCAGAGACGTGGCTGTTCCCATCAAGACTGCCACTCAGGGTTAGAAGAGGGCGGCTCGGCCCCCAGCAAGATGAGTAAGAGCAGGGAGCGTCTGAAGAGCCCACCATGGCCGGAGCACAGAGAGGATGGGAAAAGTGTCTGGAGTGAACACAGGGAAGAGTTCAGCAGCACAGACGGAAACCAGAGCTCCCTGAGGTGAGAGAATCCAATTCTGCTGAGGTGAGGGAGGCAAGAATCATTTCCTGGATCAGAGTCCAATCTTTTACTGGCACGTACCACACATCCTACGTGTTTCTA
Organism: Balaenoptera physalus; assembly: GCF_965194825.1. Lineage (NCBI taxonomy): Eukaryota > Metazoa > Chordata > Mammalia > Artiodactyla > Balaenopteridae > Balaenoptera > Balaenoptera physalus. The sequence goes on along the minus strand of NC_138885.1, from coordinate 132,068,815 downwards.
CACAATCTACGCAAATACAGATATATTTCACTTTATTCAAGATTTCCAAAGTTTACTGGCTTAAAAATTTGGGATTTCTAGTGAGAATGAGCCTTACAGTGAGACACGAGAGAAAGGACGCAGTGGAATACAGACAGACACAGCAGCTCGTCCTCATCCCCGAAGAGGCATTCCCGCTGGCTCGCATGGAGGGCTGGATGGGGCGGCAGGTGAGGTGGCTGCCCCCGGGCACCAATGCCCACCTGGGGGCCAGGACTCCGGAACAGCCTCTTGCTTCGCTGGGCAACTTCCCCTCATTTGTGAAATGGGATACACTTCAGATCTGACGGAATTTGAGAGCCATAGCTTCCTTATTACTATCCAAGGCATCTCATAAAAACAAACATTTGTGGTTTCTGCAGCCTGGCAAGCAGTCTTGCACGAGGTTTCATCACTGCCACCCTTCTCTCCCGGTGCTCCACCCAGGCGGTGAGCTTCAGGTCTACATTTCAAATTGTCCGATTCCCCAAGATCACGGTTGATCACGGCTGTGCTATAGATGTGAAGACAGACAGTAGCTCTGCACACCTTGGTACACTCCAAACCCTGGAATTTCCCAACAAACACGCCCCTGGGGCCTGGGCTGGCCCCTCCCAGCTGAGATCAGCTTCATCCATTTGCCCCAGTGTCCCCACAAAATATCCTGTGTGCTGTGATATGAAAGATGCACCGGGGCTTCACAAGATAAAGATAAAAGCGAATGTGTGCACAGTATGTGCTTTAAGAATAAGGCACAGAACTTGATATATCACACTATTTTGGGAAACAACCTAGGGAATATAAATTTTAAAAGTCTTTAATTCTCAGCCCGAGATACGCTAATGTCTGGATCAAAGCCCGCAACACTTGCAGGGGAGCACGCTAGCTCTAACCCGCCGGGATTCATCTGGGAAATTAGAAACCCCCATGCCCACCTCCCACCCTGAGCGATGAAACCAGCAGCACTGGAGGAGGGTCCCAGATCATCTGAGAAACAGAGAATGAAGACCATGAGCTGGATGGAAGCATGTTCCACCCAATGGAAGCCACACCTGTAACCCAGCCTGGCAGTCAGGTGACCTGAAGAGAGCTTTACAGTATGGACGGATCTCAAACGGAAACGTCTTTGTTAAGAGCAGAGAGCAGTCGTGCCTCCCTCCAAGGTCAAAAAAACCCCAGGATAATCAGAGGCTACTACAATGCTTACTTGCAGCCTTTTTGAAGAATGAGACTTACCTCCTTGAAGGTGACGGCAACAGGATCCCCACCTTCCGCTTTTTGGAGATTGCTGGCTGCCTCTGAGACTCCAGATCATGATGGAATCCTGACTCAAGTTGCTGGGCTACTGGCTGGTAATGGGCTGGACAGGGGTCCTTGGGGGTGGGAGGGGATAGATCAGGGAGACCCTAATTTGTTATGGCACACAGCCACTCGCTAGATATCTGAGCTGCTACGAATAAATCACTCTTCAATGAGGAAATCATGCCCCTTCAGCAAAGAAGAGGCCTGGAGGCTGGGAGACACATACAGCTCACTATCAATCCTGTGAACAAAGCCTGCAGGGGGGGACTGGGAGCTCGTATTGCTGCAGCGTGGAGCAGACCGCACAGCTGCCGAAATTCCGGAGAGACCCTTTTCTGGTTTCAGTTAAGATTTGCAAATGACGTGAAACTGGAACACTGATGTTTACAGACAGTAATACCTTGGGCTTAAATGATGAACAATAAGGAAAGGCAGGGGGACAGTATTAACCATCATTTACAAATGAATGCATACCAGGAAAACAAATGAAAAAAACCAGCTTTTTGCCCTTAAGGATAAAGAAGAAGAAAATAACTACCAAGAGGCATGGAGTGTGAAAAGTACATAACAGATTTCTTTTTTATTTACAATCAAGTTCTGTTGGGCAACATAATTAAATAAATAAAGACATGCCCTGGCCTGTGAATTTCAACTCCCCTCAGCACCAGTTCTCTGAACAGCAAACTGAAAAGGGGAGGCGAGGGCAGGGGAAAGGGGAGAACGGAGCCGCTAATACCATCAGAGGGAGCGCGCAGCCCGTCCTCGCCCTGCTCTAGCCCTCGCTCCCACAGATGTCCAGAGAACAAGTCCGGAAGGAAGAAAATTAAAGTGCGAATGAGTAAGTGATAAAAATATTGGTGTTTCAGTCACTCAAGGAACTAGAATTTTATAAACGCGTAAGATGGTAAAGATAAATGTTAAAAAAAAAAAAAAAATGCATAGGCCAGTTTCTTCCCGGCCTTACTCGCAAGTCCCGAAATCGAAAGATGGCATTCCCATGCTTCCTGGAATGGGCTTCCTGCACTAAAGCACCGAGGGGTATTGCACATAGGCTTGGCAAAGGGGCAGCGAGCCGGAACTACTGGCTCCAGTGTAATACACTGGAGGCCTCCAATCCCATACCACCAGAAACTGTAACCCCAGCACAGCCGGGAAGAAGGGGGCGGCCCACCTTCTGAGAAGCTACAGATGATCCCGGAATACAGTCTTTATTCCTGCAGCTCATCCACTTCTCTGGAAAAAGGGTTGTGCACTTCTTCTCCTACCCCCCGCCAATTTTTTTTTTTAAACCAAATTGAGATTTATTTCTTGACCGAGAGATAGATATGTAGAATTGGGGGGCGGGGAGGGGAGGGAGGAAGGAGTTTTGAAGAACAGTCGCTTTCTAAGAACAGTTTAGGAGACCTAAGGAAATTCCAACAGTGATCAGGTGAGATCAGAGTAAGAGCCTCGTAATAAAGACACAGACCAGCAGGGGGGACCACAGTCCCACGGTCTCCTCAGAAATCAGGGCCGTCCCCGTGGGCTACCTGAGGGCAGGGGTAATCCCATTTGGGTTTCTGTTAATCCATGATTAAAGCAAGCTCCCTGGGAAAATGACCCCAAGGTGACAGGACATTCATCAGGCCGGAACCGACTTTGGAAGGACGGGAGAGAGCACAGGGGGAGAAGCAACACCGGGTGCAGGGGGCGTCTGCGGCACCGGCGCCCAGGGAAGAAGCCAGCAGGTGCCTGCGCCCACCCCGCTGAGGTATGCAAGGTCAGAGCCAGTAGTGTTTCCCACTTGAATCAAGGCAAGAACCTGAACCTCTGCTGAGCGACCGCAGCGTCAGGTTTTTCTCAGTGTTACTCTTTCAGGCCACGGGACCTCAGCCACGACCCTCGGGAGCCCTGCTCAAAGGCAGGCAACTGCGCCCCACGGCTCGAGCTCTTCTCTGGAGGTCAAAGCCACAGCCCAGGCGCCACCTGCCAGGACAGAGCCGTGGGGCCCACGTGCCCCTCCAGCTTCCGATCCGCTCTCTCCTGACGAGGTGCCCTCAGTACTCTGACCACAGCACAGCTTTGCTTCCTTTGTCCACGCTGACGACGTGGGAGCCGGCAGGCGACCAGGCCACGGCGTTGATCGCTGAGCTTCAAGGGGAGAGGTCGGAACACGGGTGAGACGTTCGTGAGCCGAGCGCCGGGCTCCCTCGCCATCAGGGCGTCGGGCTTGTCCCAGCGCCCGTTTTACTCGCCGGTGTGGCTCCCACGCACAGACAGGCGCTTACAGAGCGAAAGAACTTGGGGGAAGCCTGCCTTGACTCCAGGAGGTGGTTTGGAATGCAAGGAGTCAGGCCTTATCAAGTCTACCCTAAGGGAGTAGCTCTGAGTTAAGAAAAGAGCCTCTGACGAGCACCTCAGGGCGACTGGCTGAGAAGCAGGGAAGCAGCACCACAGCGAGGGGAGGCGAGGGGCGGTCCCGGAGGGCCCTGGGTCTGGGTTCTAAGAGCAGCTGGGCTTAGGGGACACAACAAAGCCGAGAGGAAAAGGGGCCTGGATGAAAGTAAAAAGCACGTGAAAATCGGTGTTTACAAGCAGCCGATTTCCTGAGGAAAGGGGCTTAGAAGGGAGAAGGGGAGCCAGAGAGGAAGGAGAGCGGTGAAGGGGCAGGAGGAAGACAGGAGGCGCCACAGAACGTGGGGCTCTAACCTTTCTCCAGTGGCCATACCCTAACTGCTCTAGCTGGAACGGTCTGTAACATAAATAAGCAGGACGCTGCTGTCTGCTGTCTGGGGAGAAGGGCCCCAGCTTCCCTCCACTAACCTGGCTCACAGTAGAGCACGTGAGTGGACACGGCCCTCATGGGGTCGACTCGGGTCCATGCCCGAAGAGGACATGACCCCTGGGAGGAAGTCACAGGCTTGCTCCCCACCTCAGAAGGGCTGACATCTTACCTGTGATGCTTTGAAAGGACCTTCTCCACTTTCCCGGAGAGCACGCTCCAGATGTAGAGAGAGCCCTCGGCCGAGCCTGCTGCCACGTAACTGCCGTCAGGGCTGCAGGACACATAAGACAAGAAACGGCGTCTACCACCCATCCCCAACTCAGCATCTTCCCGGACCCCTCCCCAGGAAGTCATGTTTACTCTTCACTTACGAGTCAAACATGTGACCATTCCCGTGTACCCAGAAACCAGAAGATGCTCTTCACAACCGTTTTGACCAAAGCCGCTTCACCCTATCATCTGGCCTCACCAGCTAATGAAAAACAGTGCCGCTGCACTACTTCTTGGGGCCACAAGTCCCTAACCATCTCTCAGACTCAAACATAGCACATAGGGAGGTCAAAGTCAACCCCCAAATGGTGAAGGGTTTCTTTCAGTTGATGGACTGCCTCGTTATATGGTTCAGTGAAAGCAGACAAGGAAGGAAGCATCGACTGTAGAGAAGCTTCTCCACGATACTGGCACTAACCATGGCAATGTATCTGGGAGAAGAGCCATGTGTGGAAGGGAGAACAGGAAAGGGAAACCACCCCCTCTCCAGGGAGCCTATTCTGCTCTGTTCCAGGGGACACCACCCTTCCCAAAAAGCTCTCAAAGAGTTCTTATGTAAATGAGTAAAGAGAGGTGAACCTGATATACCCAGAACCAACCAACTAGCCATTATTAGTTTTTGAATTGGGACATATTTTCATGCAATCACAGAAGGGACACTTTAGAAAGGAAGGAGACAGTGACAGTGACCTCTAGGACTGACCGTGCAGCTTCGTTCCTGGACACCTGCGCATGTGGAGACACTGTACAGACGTAGCTCGTTTCCCCAGTGGGAAGATGCCTCTGCTCTAACCTCTGAGGTGAACCGTGTTGGGGGCGCGGGGTGGGACGGGAGGAGCGTCACCACTAACCTGAACACAACTCGCGTCCAGTCGGAGCCGCACTTGAAGCCCGGCGCGCTGAAACAGACGATGACAGGGCACCGTTACCCCCAGAGTCCGTGCAAACTTGGCATGTGAGGGCAAGTCAGGCTTCTGGCCTTCTCACAACCCTCCGAAAACTCAGCAAGACTCAAATGAAACCCGACCACAGTGTCTTCAGTTACCTGAACGTCTGTCTGACAGCGTTTACTCGCAGGTCAATAATTTTTAGCAGGTCATCTCGGGAGCAGCTGAGGAGTTCAGTTCTTTCTGGGTTTAAGTCCAGGGCGGTAATCTTTCCCAAGAGCTCCATCTCTCGGACAATACTCTCTGATCTACGAAAAAGATGGAAAGTCTGAGAAAACCTAACACAGAAAGGTCAGAACTTCCCCATTTCAACCAGGATGGCATGCCACAGAGAAAAGGAGGAAGGAGAAAAGGCAACTGAACTAGAATGCAATACTCTTCAGGGACGGTGAAAGTGCTCCCAGCCCCACACAAATAATCTCAGCCCTGGCTTTTATTATTTTCCCATCAATAGATTCTACCAGTAGTGGTGAGTACTAGAACTCTAAAACTGGTAAGGATTAATTTCCTTGCCTGTTTCTGAAATGATACAGTAATTGCCAGTCAGAGCTTCTGATCAGCATGAACTAAGCAGGGCTACTATTTAATTAGTATTACTTCAATTTTATCATTTCAACTTATCCAAAGGGACGTAAACCGCTTTAGCAGGTCTGGGCTGCCTTATATGGACAAATGTGTGGACTCTCCAGGCTTCCTGTCATACAAAGTAAAGCTCGGGGACCCTCCAACTCATCCTGGTGCCTCCAGATGTGGAACCGGGGCACCCTGGCAACCCCTTCTCCTTCCTTTTCTACTCCCAGTTCTCCTCTGGGCCGTGGTCCACACCCAGGTCTGTGCTCAGCAATCCTGGACTGGGCCCTGTTGGTGACACAGCCAAAGGAGGTGCAGACCCTTCTGGAGTCATTCATTCTGCTGTAAACTTTCGATGAAATGATTTCCTACCTCAAACCACAACCAAGTAAGAGAGTTTATCTTACTCTTGCCGCTCCACCTCCTGGGGACTTGGGGTCTTCGTCTGTCAAATTAGGGGGAGACCAGGAGGAGCCTTCTAACATCCAGCTCAGCTCTAGAATTCCTTACTCCCGGTTCAAAGTTCTGCCAACCAGTACACCTGAAGCTAATCACCAATTACCTACATCCTAGACAGCCGTCCTCACCCTACAGGACTCCTGTCCCTTCTACTCCCCCCACCCTGGCCCATCAGCAGGACTCCAGCTTTCTTCCCCTTTCTGCCACTCCTCCCTCCTCGGGCAGCTCCCGAAGTACTGCCCTCCTGTTGCTTCACAGGTGGGCTCTGACTAATCCACTCTCATGTCTTCAAAGTCCTGTGAGGACGTCTCATTTTTTCTCCCAGCCAACCTCTCAAAACTGCTGTTTTTCCAAATGTCTGTTAGAAACCTCAAATTTATGTCCTTTTCTGAACATGTTCACTGCATCCTCTTCCTAAATCTGTCATTTATTCTGCATCTTGCTTTACTTCTCTCCTTCCTCACCCTCCACGTCCAACTTGTAACAAACCCCGTCCACATCCCCCTCCACATCCCCCTCCACACCCCCCTCCACATCCCCCTCCACACCCCCCTCCACATCCCCCTCCACATCCCCTTCCACATCCCCCTCCACATCTCCCTCCGCTGCCTTGAGTTCAGATCCTCAATGCTTTACTGATTTCCCACTCCCCAGTACACCCTTTGAAACTGCCACCAATGTATCTACCACACTCTCATGAAGCAATCCTTTCCTAAACACCCAACGGCTTCTGACATCGTCATCTACCAATGGCGTCCAAAGCCTGCAGCAGTCTGATCCCAACCCACCCTATTAGTCTCATCTGCTCTCGCCTGACTTGCCCTGCCAGACTGCCCTGTTCTGGCCTGGAATGTCCCTCAGTGGCTCTTCTGCAACGTGAAACCTACTCACTTCTCAAGACTCATCTTGAGAGACGGTCTCTAACATCCTTGGACAAGGGCTCCTGGCCCTACTTCAACACACCCTGCAGACTTGTGTGTCTGTCTTCTCGATTACACTTGAAACCCCCTAACAACCTAGTTGTTCATCTGTTTGTAAGTACACAAGGCATGCTCAGAGGTGACTGTTGAACGTGACCGTCTACTTCAGGATAAAGAGTGCCAAACTGGGAAGATAATGTGGACTGGAGCTCATTGCTGCCATTTCCAGGGGTTTTAAAAACACAGCCCACACACAAGACACCATCACAGTTCTGCCACATACAGACCCTCCCATCTGCCTCCCCACCAAGCTCCTGGGTGTTTTACCGGATGTCCCAGAAACGAATTTTCTTGTCAAAATGTCCACTCATCACACACTGCTCTGTGCAGACAATATCATTGCAGCTGGATCCCGCAAATACCGTCTTTATGCCTGAACGAAAACCGAACAAGAATAATCAAGCAGAGGCCCCTCTGCGGCTGTGCACATAACATTGCTGCACTCTCACCCTAAGTAATCAGAACTACTTATTTAAATGAAGCTTCAAACTTGAAAAACAGTCACTACATCAGCGCCACTCAACATGAGACTGGACTTTCAAAGTTTATCACACTAAATGCAGGCTTTAATGTGGAAACAAACACCTCTGAGGTTAACATCTAATCGTTCATAGACACAGAGAGACTGAATTTCCTCACAGACTTTGCTGCGTAGATCCCAGAGCTTGAGGGTCCGGTCGTGACTTCCAGAAACAATACGCGCGTTGTCCAGCAGGAACTTGGCAGACAGCACCTTGCCGCTGTGTCCCGTGAGTGTATGCTAAGGGAGAGAACACAACCGGGGTAAACCTCCAGGGCGCCGCACCGGGAGTGTCAGCGGCAAACTGCCAGGGGGCCAGCTTCTCCAAACACCCTGAGATCTGGTCAGGAACACTCAGAGACAGAAGGATGAGCGGCTCAGGGAAACAGCCAGAAAGCCTATCTTTGGGTATTGCCTGGGGTGAGGTATTAAGAGGAAGAGGATAAACCTCCCACCACCAATAAAACTAAAAAAAAAAGGGTAATGAAAGAACAAGTAAAAGATCCAACACCACAGTACAAACTTGACATGACCATGCCCTCAAAATAAGGGAGGAGCAGGCAGAGGACCTGAATAGACATTTTTCCAAAGAAGACATACAGATGGCCAATGGACACATGAAAAGATGCTCAACGTCACTGGTCACCAGGGAAATGCAAATCAAAACCACAGTAAGATTATCACTGCACACCTGTCAGAACGGCTATTATCAAAAAGACAACAAGTAACAAGTGTTGGTGAGGATGTGGAGAAAAGGGAATCCTCGCACACTGCTGGTGGAAAAGTACGTTGGTGAAGCCACTATAGAAAACAACAAGAAGGGCCCTCAAAAAATTAAAAATAGAAACCCCATACGATCCAGCAATTCTACTTCTGGGTATTTTTCCAAAGAAAACAAAACCACTCATTTGAAAAGATATATGCCCCCCTATTTTCATTGTAGCATTAATCGCAACAGTCAAGATACGGAAGCTACCTAAGCGTCCAATGATAGATGAATGGATAAAGACATGGTACATATATACAGGGGAATATAAGTCATAACAAAGAATGAAATCTCGCCCTCTGTGACAACACGGATGAACACAGAGGGTATTATGCTAAGTGAAATGAGTCAGACAGAGAAACACAAATACCATATGATTTTATTTATACGTGGAATCTAAAAAACAAATCAACACCTTACAGAAAAGAAAGAGACTCACAGAGAACAAGGTGGTGGCTGTGTGCGGTGGGAGTGGGGGGTCTGAGTGTAAAAGGTGAGAGATGAAGAGGTACAAGCTACCGCTACAAAATGGTCACGGGGGTGAAAGGTACAGCACGGGGAGCACAGTTAATACTGCAGTAACTTTGGTGACAGGTATAACTAGATTTACCACGGTGATCATTTGGTAATGTACAGAAATAACAAATCACTATGTTGTGCACCTGGAACTAACATAGTGTTGTAGGTCAATTCTACTTAAATTTAAAAAAAGTATATACAAAAACTGTATAATAAAGTACTCAGTAAAGGCTCTACTACAGAAAGTATACAGAATACAAATAGACAGGATATCTACATTTAGTCTTATTAGCCAATGAAATGGAAAAGAACAATGTATATACTAACAGTATCTACTTAATATTATCAGATTTGTGCTGCCACGTTAATCTTACATGTTATAGAAAAATAACATGTTTGTCTTCTCCCAAGTGTTTAAAAAATACATGCAGAAATTTCCTGAATCTGTATTCTTTACTGAGGCTAGTCACATTTTAAGCTGTTAATTACACAACTTAAAAGGGGCGGAGGGCAGTCAGAGGACCTTCTTGAAATAAGCTCTATTACAGATACTGGTCTATTTTGTTCTTGCAATTTTCTGTAAGTCTGAATTATATCAAATTACAAAATTTTTAAATCTTGGATTTTACCAATGTCTCTGAAAGTCAGTCTCCTATTTAAAGTCAGAATAGAGAGGTTCACCAGAGGCATAATTTATCAATATAAAAGGAAACATCAGGGGCTTCCCTGGTGGCACAGTGGTTAAGAATCCGCCTGCCAATGGAAGGGACACAGGTTCGAGCCCTGGCCCAGGAAGATCCCACATGCCGCGGAGCAACTAAGCCCGTGCGCCACAACTACTGAGCCTGCACAGCAGAGCCCGCGAGCCACAACTACTGAGCCCACGTGCCACAACTACTGAGCCCACGTGCCACAACTACTGAAGCCCGCGTGCCTAGAGCCCGTGCTCCACAACAAGAGAAGCCACGACAATGAGAAGCCCGTGCACCACAACGAAGAGCAGTCCCAGCTTGCTACAACTAGAGAAAGCATGCGCTCAGCAATGAGGACCCAACGCAGCCAAAAATAAATTAAAAAAAAAAATAAAAGGAAACATCAGGACTCTTTAAATAAACAATTAAAACTCCTAGGGGTTTTTCAATCAGAGGTCTCAGCTTGAAATGTCAGATCATAACCACAGATACCAGCATTCCCAACAATCAAATCTTCTCGTGACTAGCAGTGGGATGCCAACCAGGGCGTCGTTCCTGGGCTGCCAAGCAACGCAGAAGTGGGTCATAACCGAATGTCAGTGCCCTCTGCCCACCACAGCACTACTGGAGCCCAACGGGAGAGAGGCGGCTGGGGATGGTGAGGATGCCGCACTTTCCCTACTTTTCAATATGGATCAACATATTTATGTGCAGAAACTTCAAAGGCTCAGAAGATATTCAGGTATTCACTAATGATTTCTTTATAATTTTTTTTTTTAAAAAAGAAAAGGCTTTTTTTTTTTTGGGCTGCGCTGCATGGCTTGTGGGATCTTAGTTCCCTGACCAGGAATTGAACGCAGGCCCTCGGCAGTCAAAGTGTGGGGTCCTAACCACTGGAACGCCAGGGAATCTGTCCCCCCAACCCCCCTAAAAAAGAGCAGCTTTTAAAAGACCCTAATATACTTACTACAAATGTCAACTTACTGGGTTTCAACCCTGACCCCCAAAGCTGAGACCTCGCAGTTTAGAGTTAACATTTTAGAAACCAATCTTTCCTTGTGCTCAGGAGAACAACTCCACTTTAGTACAGGAAGAGAAAACTCAGGGCCACATGTACGTCCCCTTTAAGAAGAAGTTTGCACAGATTCCGAGACTCCTTCTTCTCACATTTAAACCTCTCTGAAACTGGAACAGCAACTTACAATCGCTGCCAGCCAGGTGGCAGCTGTGCTGTGGCTGTGTGACAACCTCTCACTGATCCTTCCGGAAAGATCAAAAAGGTTCCAGCAACAAAGTTTATGCTAAATACAGTATAGGAATAATGCTCAGTATAAATCATTCAATCTGCACAAACCATGGAGAGAGACCAAAAACTTGTGTAGGTACTTCTATTTCATCAAAAAATAGGGGTCCCAGAAGGAGAAGAGAGAGAGAAAGGACCCGAGAAAATATGTGAAGAGATTATAGTCGAAAACTTCCCTAACATGGGAAAGGAAATAGCCACCCAAGTCCAGGAAGCACAGAGTCCCATACAGGATAAACCCAAGGAGAAACATGCTGAGACACATAGTAATCAAACTGGCAAAAATTAAAGAAAAAGAAAAATTATTGAAAGCAGCAAGGGAAAAACGACAAATAACATACAAGGGAACTCCCATAAGGTTAACAGCTGATTCCTCAGCAGAAACTCTACAAGCCAGAAGGGAGTGGCATGATATACTTAAAGTGATGAAAGGGAAGAACCTACAACCAAGATAACTCTACCCAGCAAGGATCTCATTCAGAGTCAATGGAGAAATCAGAAGCTTTACAGACAAGCAAAAGCTAACAGAATTCAGCACCACCAAACCAGCTCTACAACAAATGCTAAAGGAACTTCTCTAAGTGGGAAACACAAGAGAAGAAAAGGACCTACAAAAACAAACCCAAAACAATTAAGAAAATGGTCATAGGAACATACATATCGATAATTACTTTAAACGTGAATGGATTAAATGCTCCAACCAAAAGACACAGGCTCGCTGAATGGATACAAAAACAAGACCCATATATATGCTGTCTACAAGAGATCCACTTCAGACCTAGGGACACATACAGACTGAAAGTGAGGGGATGGAAAAAGATATTCCATGCAAATGGAAATCAAAAGAAAGCTGGAGTAGCAATACTCCTATCAGATAAAATAGACTTTAAAATAAAGAATGTTACAAGAGACAAGGAAGGACACTACATAATGATCAAGGGATCAATCCAAGAAGAAGATATAACAATTATAAATATATATGCACCCAACATAGGAGCACCTCAATACATAAGGCAACTGCTAACAGCTATAAAAGAGGAAATTGACAGTAACACAATAATAGTGGGGGACTTTAACACCTCACTTACACCAATGGACAGATCATCCAAACAGAAAATTAATAAGGAAACAGAAGCTTTAAATGACACACTACACCAGATAGATTTAATTGATATTCCATCCAAAAACAGCAGATTACACTTTCTTCTCAAGTGCGCACGGAACACTCTGCAGGATAGATCACATCTTGGGTCACAAATCAAGCCTCAGTAAATTTAAGAAAATTGAAATCATATCAAGTATCTTTTCTGACCACAACGCTATGAGATTAGAAATCAATTACAGGGAAAAAAACGTAAAAAACACAAACACATGGACGCTAAATAATACGTTACTAAATAACCAAGAGATCACTGAAGAAATCAAAGAGGAAATCAAAAAATACCTAGAGACAAATGACAATGAAAACACAACGATCCAAAACCTATGGGATGCAGCAAAAGCAGTTCTAAGAGGGAAGTTTATAACGATACAAGCCTACCTCAAGAAACAAGAAAAATCTCAAATAAACAATCTAACCTTACACCTAAAGGAACTAGAGAAAGAAGAACAAACAAAACCCAAAGTTAGCAGAAGGAAAGAAATCATAAATATCAGAGCAGAAATAAATAAAAAAGAAACAAAGAAAACAATAGCAAAGATCAATAAAACTAAAAGCTGGTTCTTTGAGAAGATAAACAAAATTGATAAGCCATTAGCCAGACTCATCAAGAAAAAGAGGGAGAGGACTCAAATCAATAAAATTAGAAATGAAAAAGGAGAAGTTACAACAGACACTGCAGAAATACAAAGCATCATAAGAGACTACTACAAGCAACTCTATGCCAATAAAATGGACAACCTGGAAGAAATGGACAAATTCTTAGAAAGGTATAACCTTCCAAGACTGAACCAGGAAGAAGTAGGAAATATGAACAGACCAATCACAAGTAATGAAATTGAAACTGTGATTAAAAATCTTCCAAAAAACAAAAGTCCAGGACCAGATGGCTTCACAGGTGAATTCTATCAAACATTTAGAGAAGAGCTAACACCCATCCTTCTCAAACTCTTCCAAAAAATTGCAGAGGAAGGAACACTCCCAAACTCATTGTATGAGGCCACCATCACCCTGATACCAAAACCAGACAAAGATACTACTAAAGAAGAAAATTATAGACCAATATCACTGATGAATATAGATGCAAAAATCCTCAACAAAATACTAGCAAACAGAATCCAACAACACATTAAAAGGATCATTCACCATGATCAAGTGGGATTTATCCCAGGGATGCAAGGATTCTTCAATATACGTAAATCAATCAATGTGATAAACCATATTAACAAATTGAAGAATAAAAACCATATGATCATCTCAATAGATGCAGAAAAAGCTTTTGACAAAATTCAACACCCATTTATGATAAAAACTCTCCAGAAAGTGGGCATAGAGGGAACCTACCTCAACAGAATAAAGGCCATATATAACAAACCCACAGCAAACATCATTCTCAATGGTGAAAAACTGAAAGCGTTTCCTCTAAGATCAGGAACAAGACAAGGATGTCCACTCTCACCACTATTATTCAACATAGTTTTGGAAGTCCTAGCCACGGCAATCAGAGAAGAAAAAGAAATAAAATGAATACAAATTGGAAAAGAAGTAGCAAAACTGTCACTGTTTGCAAAGGGCATGATACTATACATAGATAATCCTAAAGATGCCACCAGAAAATTACTAGAGCTAATCAATGAATTTGGTAAAGTTGCAGGATACAAAATTAATGCACAGAAATCTCTTGTATTCCTATACACTAATGATGAAAACTCTGAAAGAGAAATTAAGGAAACACTCCCATTTTCCATTGCAACAAAAAGAATAAAATACCTAGGAATAAACCTACCTAGGGAGACAAAAGACCTGTATGCAGAAAACTATAAGACACTGATGAAAGAAATTAAAGATGATACAAACAGATGGAGAGACATACCATGTTCTTGGATTGGAAAAATCAATATTGTGAAAATGACTACACTGCCCAAAGCAATCTACAGATTCAATGCAATCCCTATCAAATTACCAATGGCATTTTTTAACGGAACTAGAACAAAAAATCTTAAAATTTGTATGGAGACACAAAAGACCCTGAATAGCCAAAGCAGTCTTGAGGGAAAAAAACGGAGCTGGAGGAATCAGACTCCCTGACTTTAGACTATACTAAAAATCTACAGTAATCAAGACAATATGGTACTGGCACAAAAACAGAAACATAGATCAATGGAACAAGATAGAAAGCCCAGAGATAAACCCATGCACCTATGGTCAACTAATCTATGACAAAGGAGGCAAGGATATGCAACAGAGAAAAGACAGTCTCTTCAATAAGTGGTGCTGGGAAAACTGGACAGCTACATGTAAAAAAAATGAAATTCGAACACTCCCTAACACCATACACAAAAATAAATTCAAAATGGATTAGGGACCTAAATGTAAGACTGGTCACTATAAAACTCTTAGAGGAAAACACAGGAAGAACACTCTTTGACATAAATCACAACAAGATCTTTTTTGATCCACCTCTTAGAGTAATGGAAATAAAAACAAAAATAAACAAATGGGACCTAATGAAACTTCAAAGCTTTTGCACAGCAAAGGAAACCATAAACGAGACGATAAGACAACCCTCAGAATGGGAGAAAATACTTGCAAACAGATCAACGGACAAAGGATTAATCTCCAAAATATATAAACAGCTCATGCAGCTCAATATTAAAAAAACAAACAACCCAATCCAAAAATGGACAGAAGACCTAAGTAGAAATTTCTCCAAAGAAGACATACAGATGGTCAAGAAGCACATGAAAGGCTGCTCAACATCACTAATTATTAGAGAAATGCAAATCAAAACTACAATGAGGTATCACCTCACACCAGTTAGAATGGGCATCATCAGAAAATCTACAAACAACAAATACTGGAGAGGGTGTGGAGAAAAGGGAACCCTCTTGCACTGTTGGTGGGAATGTAAATTGATACAGCCACTATGGAGAACAGTATGGAGGTTCCTTAAAAAACTAAAAATAGAATTACCATATGATCCAGCAATCCCACTACTGGGGGTATACCCAGAGAAAACCATAATTCAAAAAGACACATGCACCCCAATGTTCATTGCAGCACTATTTACAATAGCCAGGTCATGGAAGCAACCTAAATGCCCATCGACAGACGAATGGATAAAGAAGATGTGGTACATATATACAATGGAATATTACTCAGCCATAAAAAGGAACAAAATTGAGTCATTTGTTGAGACGTGGATGGATCTAGAGACTGTCATACAGAGTGAAGTAAGTCAGAAAGAGAAAAACAAATATCGTATATTAACGCATGTATGTGGAACCTAGAAAAATGGTACAGATGAGCCGGTTTGCAGGGCAGAAGTTGAGACACAGATGTAGAGAACAGACATATGGACACCAAGGGGGGAAAACTGCGGTGGGGTGGGGATGGTGGTGTGCTGAATTGGGCGATTGGGACTGACATGTATACACTGATGTGTATAAAATTGATGACTAATAAGAACCTGCAGTATAAAAAAACAAAGAAACAAAACAACTAATACTAAACTTTCATTGGGTTATCTGTATGGAAATATGTTAATATAAATGTTTCTGACATTACGTGAAATTCCTAAAAATCTTGTATGTTCTGGTATAATGTTATAAGTCATAATTCTAGTTATTACTTTATAATGTATATCTCAGAAATAATTAAATTTCCTTGTCAATTGCACTATTATGAACTTTCATCATATCTTTAACTATGGTCATTTTTAAGTCTTTTTTCATTTACAGACAGTTCTGGGTGTACTCTGATGCTTTTGCAATTATGTTCCTATAAAAGGGTTTCATCTTCAAGGAATTCATAGAAAAGACTCTGACAAGTGCAGGTTTCTGGTAACTGTACTGCTGAACTGAATGAATAAGCATTTTCATAACTCTAATGAAAAACTGATGAACTCGTAAAAGTGCTAACAAAAGATCAAGATGAAAAAAAATAATAATTACATGGGACTGAGTGAACTGATGAGGATGACTATAATTTCTGTGACTTTCTGTTTGAATAAAAAAAAAAAATCCCACAAGGACTCAGAGGCAAAGAATATACAAATCAATTTTCACTGCAAAGTAAAGGAGGTGTTACAGTGGAGGATTACTGGACTGAATGTCAATATTATGACATAGTATGAGTGTGTTTCGTGTTTGGTAATTGCAATCATTGTTGCTTTTGTTGTGGTCATCCATTTACAATGCTTGGTGTCTGTCTATTTATCTCTTGTAAAAATAAAATACAGTGTGTGTGTGTGAAAAAAAAATGCATATAATTGAAAAAAAAAAAAAAAGACACATGATGCACCCCAATGTTCATTGCAGCACTATTTACAATAGCCAGGTCATGGAAGCAACCTAAATGCCCATCGACAGACGAATGGATAAAGAAGATATGGTACATATATACAATGGAATATTACTCAGCCATAAAAAGGAACGAAATTGGGTCATTTGTAGAGACGTGGATGGGTCTAGAGACTGTCATACAGAGTGAAGTAAGTCAGAAAGAGAAAAACAAATATCGTATATTAACGCATATATATGCAACCTAGAAAAATGGTACAGATGAACCGGTTTGCAGGGCAGAAATTGAGACACAGATGTAGAGAACAAATGTATGGACACCAAGGGGGGGAAAGTGGTGGTGGGGAGTGGTGGTGTGATGAATTGGGCGATTGGGATCGATATGTATACACTGATGTGTATAAAACTGATGAGTAATAAGGACCTGCTGTATAAAAAAATAAATAAAATTCAAAAATTAAAATAAATAAATAAATAAAGTAAAATAGAAAAAAAATACATATATCATCCCGCACTCAACTCCTTGCTTTACTCCTCTAAGGGCCTAAAATGTAAGGAAGGCTGTACGTCCCTCTTCACTAATTACACAGTTTTACTCTATCTCAGTCTAGAATAATCCAGGCCAACTGAACACAGGACTCAATCCAAAGTCTCATCTTTCTATTTGTTAACTGTGTGACCTCAGGCAGTACTGTGGGCTTAGCTGAGCCTCAGTTTCCCCATCTACCTACCTCACCTGCATCCCCCTGAGGATTAAAAGCAGTAACGTATATAATATACCCGACTACTGGGTCAAACACACAGAAACCACTCAGGTAAAAGCCCCTTTCCTTTAGGAAAAATAATGACTGCGGAAGTATTCAACCCTGTCTTAAATTTCCGCTAAGCAACTGATGGTTACGTAGAGAAGGCATGCCACAGGACGGACTGTAACACTGCCCGGAGAACAGTCTAGGCTGTCACATGGAACTTTTTCCATGCTTACGGTGCAGGGCTACAGGGCTTCAACTGAGAACTCGTTCAAGCCTTTGAACAGACGTGTACTGCTGCTTGAGAGGAGTCCAGCCCTGCCGCAGGCACCCACCTCCCTGTTCCTTCCTTGCAACAAGAACACCAGGCAGGCCCTTCAGCTTTCAGAAGAGAACGTAATCTTTGTCATCCTCACATCTCATGCTTTGCACGTGGATTCTCTTTCAACTAAGAATCAAGAATTACCACCCTGGGCTTCCCTGGTGGCGCAGTGATTGAGAATCTGCCTGCCAATGCAGGGGACACGGGTTCGAGCCCTGGTCTGGGAAGATCCCACATGCCGCGGAGCAACTAGGCCCGTGAGCCACAACTACTGAGCCTGTGCGTCTGGAGCTTGTGCTCCGCAGCAAGAGAGCCCGCGACAGTGAGAGGCCCACGCACCACAATGAAGAGTGGCCCCTGCTCACCACAACTAGAGAAAGCCTTCGCACAGAAACGAAGACCCAACACAGCCAAAAATAAATATAAATAAATAAAAATTAAAAAAAAAAAAAAAAAGAATTACCACCCTTTAGGTATTAGCTAGCATCTAACACTGGCCATTTTCCACACAGCTCCTTCAAGAAAGTGGAAAGCCCAAGTGATAAGTGAACTGTGTGTTTCTAACTATTCTTCTAGCTGCATCCCTGCACCATCGAATCAGACCATCAGAAACTACCTAATGGACCACTTCTATTGCAGCTCCCCACCTCCCTGTAGATTTATCTTTATGAAGTTCATCTTAACATCATGCTCTCTGTTTTTTATGTGGGTTGATACACAAGTTTGCGTCAAGCTTTTTTTTGCGGGTAAAATGACTACCAATGTCAAGTAAATCCTCCACCTTATCTTTCAGTAGCCTTTATTTAATGAGGTCGTGTGAAGGTTGCTTCAAGCTTAAGGAGAAAAACACGTCTCTAAATTAAGCTATGTCTTCTATTAGAACAAGTGATATAACCATCTAATTTTTGTCTTTGTCTTGGAATCCGAGAGTCTTCTTGGTAGGTTTGGGTTCACATGCAGATTTCATCAACATCTGATCCCACTGTTCTTGCTTTCCCACACACCTGTTTCCTGGCTTTGAGTTGTTTTATCTCTATCATAAGTGTACCCACATGTACTTCTTATTATTATTTCTTTAAATTATTTATTTATTTTTGGCTGCATTGGGTCTTCATTGCTGTGGGCTCTCTCTAGTTGTGGTGAGCGGGGGCTACTCTTCATTGCGGTGCGCAGGCTTCTCATTGTGGGGGCTTCTCTTGTTGCGGAGCACGGGCTCTAGGCGCGTGGGCTTCAGTAGTTGTGGCTCGTGGGCTCTAGAGCACAGGCTCAGTAGTTGTGGCGCGTGGGCTCAGTAGTGGCTCGCAGGCTTAGTTGCTCTGTGGCATGTGGGATCTTCCTGGACCAGCGCTTGAACCCGTGTCCCTTGCACTGGCCAGGCGGATTCTTAACCACTGTGCCACCAGGGAAGCCCCCCACATGTACTTCTATAGCCTACTTTCCAGTTCTACTTTGTGCAGCGATTTAGTCTTGGGGTGCTTAAGAAACACAAATTATACTCTGGTGCTAAAATAGCTGAAGATAAGCTAAAACTGACACCTACCAAAAAAATTTAGTTCTTATGAACAGGAGCGTCCCAAGTCTTTCATGGAAACGTGATGGTTTCCTATTGCAAATATTCTGCAACTGAATATTGGACAAAGTAAGAATGTAAAGTGGAAACATCAATTTTCCTAAGGAGGAAAGGAAAGGGCAGGGGGAATCAAGTATGATTTTCAGGACAACACACAATTCTCCTCATCAATCAACTTGCCATTTCCTACATCATGTGACTGGTAAGCAACCACATGAAGCCTGGAGATTACATTAACTTTCCTAACCGGGTCTTACCCGTAACCGATAGTCATCCACAGTCCAGATGCGGCTTGCAAAATCATTCGACGCTGCTAAGAGGTAAGATCCCTACAGGAATAAAGGGGAGGAGAAGAAATGTTACCCAAAATAGAAGAACTCAGTTCACATGATACAAATTCCCCGGTAATCAAGCCCAAGAAGGTTTAGATGCCGATAACTATACACCTGAGCTGAATACCGCTACAACCAGTATTCTGTTAATTCATCCATCCCCGTTAAGTTCAGACCTTTCTCCCGAGCCTGCTCAGCCTCACCTGTAGGCTGTAGATACCTCCAGCTCAAAATGGAATTCCTCCTCCTGTGTTCACTCCCCACCACCTCCCACCTTCAGTAACAGCAAGTACTAATTCTCTGCACCTGTCCAAGTCCAAGAGCTCAGAACCACCGACTCTCCCCAGCCACACCTCCCAACTGCCCCCGTTGGAGACCTGCTTGTCTCTGGCGCTTCTCGCTAGACCCTCTCCTCTCCACCTGCACTGCCTTGGCCCAAACCGGGGCCTTTATCAAGTCTGGCGACTGCCTTGCTGGGGTACCCCAGACCTGTCTCCCCTACCCAGTCTTCAACACAGTCATGATCAGCACAGAATTTATAATCTACCTACATCCTTCTCTAACATTAAGACAGAAAATAGCAGAGAAACCAGATAAGTTTTTAAATTTCAAGAACCAGATGTTTAAAGCTGTTTCTAAAAACCTCTCAACTCACCCATTTCCATGGATATTAGGTACTTACAGCACTATCAAATTCAATGCTTGTAATTCCTGCATTACTGCCAGACAGGGAACCCTTGAACTCACATTTGTCTGCATAAAAACAAAGATTAAGAAAGGAAGGTTTAAAAAAAAAACAAACATGGTAAATCCAACATATCAATTAAAATGAGGCACTTGAAACACAATGGAAGCCAATTACATGGTCAAAAACAGCTTTCCTGCATCTTTACAGAATCAAGTAGCAGGACGAATGGAATAATGAGACCAAAATATCTGGCTGGTCAGTTCCAAGAGCAATGAATGTACTAGTGGGTGCAGAGCCCAGAATTTTCCTGTGGGTTCTTACGCTGTTCTTTTCAAGAAATTCAGTGTCATCAATTTCCTTTACAAAAAATGAGTGCAGGAATTTAAAAACATGTCAATCGACCCTAGAGACCGAGTTTGTTATTTCTCAGTAAAATTTTCTACTTTACATAAATACATCTTTGGGTTTGATCAGTATTTGTCAACTTAACTATCACTTTTGTAGAACCTGACCATTAAAATTTCAGAACCCAAGTACGAAAAGAAATTTCTACTTATATAAACTGGCTAGTCCTCAGAATTCCAGTAAAGCTAGTTTGGAGTCTGGGTAATCTGTCTGTTCACTCTATACACATGAACCTAAGGTCCTGGCAATCCAATCGCCTGCCAGTCCTCCCCCCTCCCTCTGCCGCGTCTCCTTCACCAAGAGGCCCAGCCATACACTCCCGGGCTCTGTTTTCAAACAGCTTTGGCCACCTGCAATGAAACTTTAAAGATGAGAGTATGAGTCTCAATGATGATGTGATTCAGTTTCCTTTTTAAAGGGTATCTTAAGGATAACCTATATAGACAAGCCAGGAAAACAATTAGGGAATCATTCAAATCAAACTCATAAAATAGGAGCACAAAATAGTATACATTTCAATTAACAGCCTTTTCTTTTAGGACTTCTAGATGCTAATAATAATGATATAAATACTGGTTTGGGGACTTCCCTGGTGGTCCAGTGGTTAACACTCCACGCTCCCAATGCAGGGGCCCGGGTTCGATCCCTGGTCAGGGAACTAGATCCCGCATGCTGCAGCTAAGAGTTCGCATGCCACAGCGAAGATCTCGCATACCACAACCAAGACCCGCCGGCACAGCCAAACAAATAAATAAACTTATATAAAAAAAATTACTGGTTTGGAGCTGTCAAATACATTTAGGGCCAGGACTATTAACCTGGTGGATGAACCCCTGAATTAATTTGCAAAATATGGCACATTTAATGCCTTTCCCTGGATCCTAGCTTTCATTAGATTTTCACAAGTCAAAAAAAGGCCAACACCTACTAATTTAGGACTTTATTTAGATTAGATCTTTATAGACAAAAATATCACTGCAAATTCTAAAAGATATCTTTTTGGCTTATGCCTAAAACACTGGTCTATTTGTTTGGCAGGTGACAAAGTGCCAAAATGTAAGAAATGATCAGTAAGTGCTAGTCTACACAAGAGATTGATCTGAAAAGACCAAAGATCTTATTAATCTCTTTTATTTAGAAGGGACTGGGGAGACTATGTCAAGAGCATTTATATAATTCCCAGCGGAGCTGCTGCTTTTGATAGAATGAGCAAAGAGAAGTGTTCCTACTGGATGCAAAGTGGTGGAAGGGTAAAAAAGAGGACCCCCGAACTACTTCATAAAAGGCCTCTTGGACTTGGTCTCTTCCAAGACTCAGTAAATATTAGCCAAGGGGGAAAAATTAGAGGCCAAGTAAGCCATTTGTGGAGGAAAGATCCTATAATTAGTTAGGACACAACTGATATTTGTTCCTGAAAACTATAAAAAATGCTGCCAGACACTATGTTACTTCTGTAGACCTAGGAGAAATTTCTCATTTTATTAACACAAATTATGTTCTGGCACAAATTATGTCAGTATTAATTTTGGTTAGTGTTTACTTCCTCTTTAGCAGCAAAAAGGTAACATTATTACTAATCCCTGGTATCTTTAATTTTCTTATAGGTGTTTTTACTGACCAAGGAGTAAAACGAAAATATTTCTAGTGCTATCTGTATTTAATTGCAAGGCGTAATAAATACATGTATATTTTAACTGACTATCAAAACAGACTATCTGTGTAGGTTTTTATCACAAAATCTTTTTTTTTTTAATTAATTTATTTATTTTTGGCTGCATTGGGCCTTCGTTGCTGCATGTGGGCTTTCTCTAGCTGTGGTGAGCAGGGGCTACTCTTCGTTGCGGTGTGCAAGCTTCTCATTGCGGTAGGTTCTCTTGATGCGGAGCACGGGCTCTAGGCGCGCGGGCTCAGTAGTTGTGGCGCATGGGCTTAGGTGCTCCGCAGCGTGTGGGCTCTTCCCGGACCAGGGCTCAAACCCGTGTCCCTGGCATTGGCAGGCGGACTCTTAACCACTGCGCCACCAGGGAAGCCCAAAATTTCTATTCTTATGATATGGTTTTGTTTTGTAAGTTTCAGCAATTATCACTCATAAGGTGTTTCTGGGTAAAACAGCACAAATTTTGATGGGTTTCAAATAGCTCTAACTGCCAGGGATTTAAGTACTGAGTCATTTTCATGAAAATCAAAGGCCAGGGTAGACAAGTTGGGTGCTTTATATGACAACGTGTTCCAGCAAAGGGATCAGTAGATTGCTCTCGCTCTAAATACATCAGCAGTAGTAACACAGGGAGTTCCCTGGGCAGCCCGTGCTCCGCAACAAGAGAAGCCACTGCAATGAGAAGCCCGCGCACCACAACAAAGAGTAGCCCCCCCTCGCCGCAACTGGAGAAAGCCCGCATGCAGCAACGAAGACCCAATGCAGCCAAAAATCAATCATTCAATCAATCAATTTATATATTGAAAAAGTAGTAGTAACACACATGCTTCTTCAGCAGCTCTACAGCTCAGAGGAGGCCATTTTGGAAAAAGCAAGGCATTTGCAGTCTTAACACTCAAGCTCAGGTCCCAGGTTCCACGACTTCCTGCCCATGTAAATCAACCATGTAAATCAAGTAGTGTCTCTGAGTTTTCATCTGTCAAACAGGGGTGATACCCACCTGTCTAACGGCACAGGGCTATTGTGAGGATCAGAGGAAATAAAGTAGAGAAAGGTATGATGGTGCTATTTATTGTTGGAGAGTGAGCATGTATGTACTGCAAGTACAGAAACTGGACAAAGTGGTTCCTATAAAACCCTTCAGTCTATTCTTTGACCTTGCCTTATTATTATTATTTTTTGGCTGTGCTGTGTGGCTTGTGGGATCTTGGTTCCCTGACCAGGGAATGAACTCGGGCCCTTGGCAGTGAAAGCCCGGAGTCCTAACCCCTGGACTTCCAGGGGAATTCCCTGACCTTGCCTTACTAAAAATACATGTATATTTAACTGACTATCAAAATGTTGAAAGTGGGCTATGCCCATGTTCAGAATTCTGGCAGAGGGTTTCACTAACTCCCATTTCCTGTTTTAATGCCATCCCATTTTGAGTACTCTGAGGTCATTCCTGAAACAATGTCTAATCAAAGAGACTGAGTCTTGATTTTAGAATCCTTGTCTAATAAGCTATTTGTTAAATACATTTTCCTAGATGATACACTCCTCTGTTTATTCTCAAGCTTAGATACGATGTCAGTCATTTTTTGCTAGGCTATGGCCACTGGCGTTATTAAATGCATAAACCACAGCTTGATGTGTAATTTAATTGTCGAGTCCATGACTACAAGATTTTTTATTTTCCTTCTAAAACCTGTACTATCTTGGAAGATCCCCTGGTCAGTACGTATTTGAGAAAACACAAACGCTAACGTATCTGTAACTCAACAGCATTCTCTAGTCACTACTTGGAAACCGAGAGCAAACATCTATTTGGCTGTATCAGCTGTAAAGGATAACTGAGAGGGTAATAATGCTTTGGTCAGATGATTCCTCACACAAAATACTGTATGTTTCAAGAAGATGAACAACTCAAAGACTGCGTGAAAGCAAGGCCAACCAGATGTCACCAACACAGCTTCTTTCTGTTTCTCACTCCAGCGAGATCTCACCTCCGACCACTTCCCAGAGCTTCACCCTCCGATCCATGCCTCCCGTGGCCAGGAGCCGGGAACCCGGACTGAACTGCACGGCATTGACCTCCCCATCGTGAGCGTCCTGCAAGACAAGTGCCCTGTTTCAAACCCAACCCCTGTCATTCCCAAGAAGAAAGGGCCCAGTACTGACGAACACTCTGGACCCCTAACCAAAGGTTAAACACCTGTCATTAAAGAGGGGACCCAATCACAAACTTGGGTTCCTAGCCCAGGGTCTCCTATGATTCTATTATCATTAAATTCTTATAGCTACAGTTCTTTTTAAACACAGTGCAACCTTCTTAAAAAGCATTCAAAATCTGTGTAAACTAACTGCCTAAAGTTTGTCTTTGCATTAATTTTCCTTCTTCTAAGAACAATGTAATTTCAATCTATATTGTACTATGATCTTAAGAGCTTAAAAGTAAGCCTATGATTAACTGCCTCTTCTGGTCCAGACTGCATTAATACCACATGTTAAACTACGTATCAAATTAAGATATAGCATGGCTCCTCATGACTTAAAAAAAAGCCTTTTCTTTTTTTAAAAAGCCTTTCTTTTGGTCTCCTTAATACGAATACATCCTGGTATGAGTAGATGCCGCTCCTACCGCCACCCATCAGTGTTAGAGTAGGATCCCAGGTAGTTCTTTCTGGAAACAACACGGCACTACATGTACTAGCAGTGCAGCCTCCGCCAAGTTCCTTCACTTCCCAAAGCCTCAGTTTGCTCGTCTATGAAAATGGACTTCTGCAGGTTTTGTGAGCTAGGAATGTGCCCGACCATGACTCGGCCTTCGACAAAAGCAGCAGGTGTTATTTTGGCAGCACTTAAATTCTTCATAGGGAGATGTCTGAGAATGGCATCCACATTGGAACACGTGATCTGAAAAGGTGGTGGCATTTGTGTTCAAGATGAGAAAGGAAACCAAATAAAAAGCACCCCATCCTAGAATGGGAAAAGAGAATACTAGACGTGGCTATAATCTCCTAAGAGACCGTGGATACTGAAATATTTATGAATGAAATACTTTGAGATTTGCTTTAAGTTGCTCCAGCAAAAGTGTGGGCAGGGGTGGGGGACCCTGCAATACATGAATTATAAATACTAGATCCTTAAACCTGTCATCAATCACTTGCCTAAAAGGTCATTTTGGGAATACAAAATCTGATCTTCACGTTTGCTTGGGACTGGAAAAGGTGCCTGAAGTACTGAGAATGTGACTCATGAACCGACTGGAATATAAACATGATTTATTATTACTTTGCTTGATCTGCTTTCTCACCACCCTCTCGTGTCCCAGTGCTGAAAAGCTGTCTGACAGGGGCTCCAACTTTTTACCTGCATACAATTCCGTTTTCTTTTTAACGATACCTCTCCACTTCGGAGGTCTCAGATTGAAAACTTCAGATCACGCACCGTCACAACCATGGCTGCCGCTCATCAATCTCCTGTGCGGCCGGTTCTGTCGGATGCTTGTCAGCTGTGCACTGCTCACTCTCAGAAACACACGCTGACAGAATCCCAAATTATCAGCTGCTCCATTACCCCATACACATGACTTAAATGTGACAGGAGGGAAAAAATGGGCTGCTGGGAGCTGAGGGCAGGGAAGGCAGTGTGACGTTAAGTGCAATCAGACCTTTTACCAATCATCATCGACCTCCGAGGTGCCCAGGCCTGTTAGAGAATCACAGGAGTGGAGTGGGAAGGGGCCTTAATGGTCCCCCGTCCAACTCCTCATCCAGAGCAGGACTCTCTTTACAATGACCAAGGTGGCTAATCGCTCAGTCAGTGCATTGTATGGAAATAACTATTAAAGTTCCTCTTCACGCCTGGAAATGAAAGCTGCCCTCATATAAACTCTATCCCATTTTTACAGCAAGCCTTTCTCTCCCCGAACGTTAGCTCCTCCAACTCACCCCACGCAACCCAAGAGTTAACCCAACTATTTGGGCTTTGCTCTACTCTTCCGTCCCCCACCCTATTTGCCAGCCCTGAGCCAGGGACTCTACAATTCCCCAGGCCGGTTGCATGTCTGCTCAATTACCCCAGCCAGGATCCGGATTATCCTTTAGTACTAGGACCCAGCTCCACACTCCAGCTGACAGCCATGGTATCACAGTGGCTTCTGCCCAGGAGTGTCTCCGGCTTCCAACTATGTGCTCCTAATGGTCAGAAGTCACATGGACCTGAGTATAATTTGTGAAGCCAAGAGCTGCCCTACTGACCTTCCAAAACAGACCACCGACTAGAAACTCTAAATTGGAGCCAACTGGTGACAACAATTGCATGAATTATTCTCTAATTCCTCACCATCCCAAATTAGCTCTCCCCTCCCCTTGCCCCACCCCCTCATGCTACCCATCCTCTCAGCCAGTCCTACATTACAGAGGGTGGCTGCAAATAAATTCTGTTCTCTGAAGAGAAGCAAAATACACTAATTTTACTTACCTTAGCAAAGCAATTTTGCTTTGCTTATCAAAATATAATCAATCCTTTCTATCAGACAGCCAACAGGTGTAAAAGTTCCATATAGACAAAACAATAATAGAAAGCTTAGCTGCAGCAGGAGAAAGGGTCCTTTGTCAGGCTCTGTTTCTTTATGAAGCTTAGTGGGCTCTGGGGATAAATCATACTTACGAAGACACACACTGCAGTCGTTGGCACCCTCACTTCTTTACTAGAACCAGGATGAGTATTCGTGTTATCCTGGGGAACTGGAAAGGAAGACACAGAGCGCCTCCTAAGAAGGAACATAAAGGAAAACATCAGGATTGCACAGGCTTACTGTCCACCAAACTCTCAGAAGGGATTCAAAGACATCTTTTATCAATAGCTTCTTTTCCCTTCTAGACCCTCCAAACCACAGAATGATTCCCCAAATCAGAAGCAACCTCACTCAGTGACAACTGGAAAGACAGTCAGCACTTACCTGTACTCTCCTTTTCGCTAACTCATGGACTCCAAAACTCAACACTGAAAAGCAATCCTGAACAACTGCTGCCCCCGTCAATAAACAGCTACAGATGTTCTCAACTTAATGTAACCGCTAGCTCAGAGGGAGCGCGTTGGTATTTTCATAAAACTATTTTAAGATGATTCCTATGCCTGGTTACGATCATCCTCAGCGTACACTTGTGGTCAAGGTGGAGCTGAACACATGCCAAAAGAAAGAGCGACCAGGGCTTGATTACTGTACAGAGCTCAGCCTATTCGCCCGTCTCAGAGGGCTGACAGCGTTCCTAGGAGCATGCAAAGCGTCCTGGTTATTAGCACATGTACACGTGATGAATGGGGTAGTGAAGCGGTGATCAGCATAATTATCAACGACCCACACTTGCATGCTGGGCTAAGAGAGGATAATATTTTCACCTGGCAGCATCAGAAGAGTGATGTCCCAAAAGGGGAGACTCGGACAGACTAAAGGGTAAGGCCAGAGATCAGCACGCAGCGAGATTAAGAGAAAGGAAGTTGAGGAAAAAAGGAAGAAGCTAAATGAAAAGCTGAAATTAAGGCATCTGTATACTCTGCACTGAAATTCTGGCGCACGTTTAAAAAACGACAACAAATCATGTACATGTACTTAGGTATATTTATACACATATTAACAAGGAAAGGTGAAGGTTTTCTAACCTACCCAAAGATATTAGTGATAGAATCCAGAAGGCCTCCAGCAGGCTGCGAGAGTCGCTTACTAAAGAGGAGGGGAGGATAGGTTTAAACCTTAGAAACATTTTGCCCAAATAATCAATCAAAAACAGTCCACAAAAGTACCTGGGAGTGTGTTTCCCATTGAGTTCCCAAACCCCAGCCGAGAAACCCCTCACAGTACTGAACCATCAGAAAGCATTGGGAAGGTAGGAGGGAAAACCCAGCCTTGAAGTTTCAAAAGAAATATGGTTCCCTAGCACTAAATTAACTTCCCTGGAAATAATGCTTTAGACGATGAACTGTCTAAGTGACCTAACGACAACTTCTAGTGGTTAATGACCAATCCCATTCTTTTCATCCTGTTTTGGCAAATTAAAAAAAGAAAAGAAAAAAAATCCTGGAGCCCTAGTAAGAATTACACAGTACGATCTAAACAATCACCCTGCCTAACAAGGTCCATCTTTCAGAAAGCCACTACGCTTTTTTCTGCTTCT
The DNA here is from genome assembly GCF_965194825.1 of Balaenoptera physalus. Classification (NCBI taxonomy): domain Eukaryota; kingdom Metazoa; phylum Chordata; class Mammalia; order Artiodactyla; family Balaenopteridae; genus Balaenoptera; species Balaenoptera physalus. The sequence goes on along the minus strand of NC_138885.1, from coordinate 132,040,364 downwards.
CTTCACAGCTGGTGGCAGCACTAAGGGACGGCTAGCCTCCTATTAAGCAGAGGTGACCCGAGAAAGACGGAGACACCCTGGAGCCCGCGAGCCCCATGGCTGAGTGAGCGGGGCTGCACGTTCCAGCTGGGGGTCCGGGAGCGCCGCACCGTTCCCTGGCCCCGCCCACAAGCATGCTGCCGGGCTGCTGCTCGAGCTCTCCGCCCCTGGCACAGCCCGTCTACTCACGCGGCGGCTCTGCTGACGGCCCGCACCGGAGAGGCCTCCTCGGCGTGATCGGAGGTTTCATCCGCAAGGACTTCAATGTCGTCATCCCTGGAAAGAAGGGCAAGAGGCTGAGTCTTTGATTCTGCTCAACAAGAGCTCTGTGATGAGTCTGCAAAGGCCGACCCCAACACCATTTCCTGATCACACATGGCCTATGTGCCTTGGCTGTGACACAGGCGGTCAAGGCTTCTCTGGAGAAACAGGAGCTGCCACCTGAGCAATAGCGTAGAAACAATCTGTTCAAGTCAAATCCAGAAGTCCACCTGAAAATAACTTTAGAAGTGAGCTTTTGCTCTTTTTAGGTCTAACACAGCTCCCATTTGGAAAGCAATGAAACAATGGCTTATTAAGCCTATAATCACATAACCAGTACTAAGGTAGATTTTTCTCATCAGAAGTCTGGTTTGTAGCTAAAGGGCTCCCGCATGCCAACAACTGGACTGCAGCACTCACTAAGAAACAGTTCCCATGAGACGGGCTGAATAACGTAGAGGATAGCTAGGGGCAGCTATGGTGTACAAGAAAATGCCAGCATAGGGAGAAGATCCAAGTCAATAGGAAAATGGACTGCTAAAAGGGCAATGAAGTCAATGGGTACATAAACAACCCAGTTCTAAATATTACTTTAATAGTGAAAGACAGGAAAGCAAAATCTAAACATAATTCATTTTTGCCTCTGGGTATTTGAGGCTTATGTTTAAGCATAACTCTGGGTATTTGCTGTTTCTGACATTTTAGAGAGTCCATTATATTACACATGAGATAATCAAGTCACAGGACCATGCTCCTTTGCTGGTGTTTATCCCACCGGCTGCAAAGCTCCTCTGGAATTCCCCTTCCTCCTTGTTTTCCTGGTTGCTGGGAAGGTAAGTAATTATTTTGGTCTTAATGACCTCCTACCGAGTTGCGACCTTCATGGAGGAGTAAAATAATAAAATCTAATAACCCAAGACTTTATTACCAAATGTTTGGATTCATAAGAACTTGAGAGATTTTTCCATGATTAATTATCTGGGTTATGTAAATGTATACTTCAGAACTTGTTACCAAGCAAGTTAAACCAAGTTCAAGCAAATTTATTTTCCTTGGCTATTGATTCTAAGATCCCGTGTAACTGAACCCAGTCTTGGCCAGGATTAGAGGAGAACAAAGGCGGGCCTGAAGACAGAGAACAGGCTGGGCTTTCTTCTCTTCTCAGTTGTGGTCTGCGGGTCACTTGTGTCCGCACAAGGGTAACAACAGAACAGCAGAGATGGCAAGAGTAACAAACATGAGCTGAGCCTATGTAAATGGTTTGTTTAAGATAGAGTTGTATAGTTATAAAGGTACTTGGAACAGTGCAAAGGCCCAGGACCATGAGAAAATACCAGCATCTGGTAACGTGTTATCAAAACCTTTCAAAGGTGTTAATGTCCTTTCACCTAGAAACTCTACTTTTAGGGAAGAACAGAGATGAAGAACAGGCCTTTACAGTCAAACACCCTTAGGTTTCCACCCTGTCTCTGCCATTTCCTTTGTGATTTAGGGCAGGATGCTGGACCTTTCTACACCTAGTCACCTGTTTATGCTGGCCAATAACAGGCAGACAAATGATGCTTTTATAAGCTGTTATTTTTAAGGAACCAAATCTCATTTCCAGGTCAACTATTTAGCTACTTTGTAGCTTTGGGAAAATACACCTGAGATTCATTTTCTACATGTGAAGAGTATAGGAATTATGCACATATGCTACATCTAAAGCAAAGGCTTGGTATGAGATTTGTTTTCTTATAAATCAAGACCTTTGTCTGGCAGATGACTCCTGAGTGAATTTAAACCACTCCCCTCCATTTACAAGGAAGCAACCAACATTTAAAAAAGTAGAAGATCATAACTCTAATACTATATTCCAGAATCTATTTCAACGAGGGAGAAGACCCCACATCCTGAACCAGAGCAAAGGGAATTTAGTCACTAAAATACCCACTGCTCTGAAAACAAAGCTTCAAATCTCAGGGAAGACCCTCCACCCAATTCCAGATTAGGAAAAACTCCACATTGACTCAATTGTTTTTGTCCCAGGAGATCCTAGTTTTTACTTAGGCTTCAAAGGTTTGCCCAAGCTCCACTTGAAGCCACAAACCAAGAAGAGAGCAAGAGACAGAACTGCAGCCCAGCATCACACTGCAACAGCTCCAACCAGAGGCAGAAAACAGGTCAGTCTCAACAGGAAAACAGCGAGGCTGTCACTGGTTAAGGGTGGAGGAAGTCAGAATTCACACTCACAGCTAATGAGTATAAACTGGAACAACTTTCTGGAAGGTAATGGGTGTTTTTTATTTTCTGCCCTAAGTCTTTTAGTTGATACTTCTACAATTTGTAAAATGGTTTTATAGAAATAGAATATTATAAGACTATTTCAAAATAGCACATCAAATTACTACGAGCATAGTTTTGATTTGTACATCTCTACTCACTGCTCAACTGGTAGAGGTTCCTTTGCTGCTTCTGCGAGCTCCTTCTGCAGCCGGGCTTGCCGCCTCCTATTTAAAAAAAAAAAAAAAAAAAGCGCCCACTATTTATGTCTACTTAAAGAAAGCATGGGGTTTTGGCTCTCAAAAAACTACTAGTAACACATTGGGATATTCAATGCACTTAAAGTAACAACTACCCTGGGCAAAGATACCCAAAGTCCCAAATCCACAACTGTAACTTCAGTAAGGACCCTATTATAATGGATTTCAGAGCAAAGCCCTAGGAGGGATTAGAGAGAACAGTGAACCAGCAAGGGAGAAGCCTGCCTGTGGGGACCCAGGGCCTCTCAGGACAGAAACATGCATCAGGTTTATCCAGGGTTAGTCATGGTCGAGACTTAGTTTTCTGAAGTAAACATTCTCACACTAACATATCAAGAGCATGAATAATAATAAAAATTTACTTGTACCTGGCATGGTTTTATTATTTTACAGAATTTAACTCATTTAACACTTATAACAAACTTTTTGAGGTTAAGTACTATGATTCCCATTTTACAGATGAGGAAACTGAGGTACAGTGAGATTCTTGAGTCATCAAAATGTACAAGGCTTCAGTTTACTAGGGCTGGACACACAAGTCCTGGCTGCAGCAAAATTTTAATGTGGTCGGCAGTCGCTTCCACTCTCTCCCCTCTCAGACCATTTGTCTTTCCTTCCCCAGTCCTCAATTCAGGAGCTTCCTAACCTTTAAACCTTGGCCTCCCTCTCTCTTCCATGGCAAGTTCACCTCTATCTGTCATTTTTGCCCTCACACCCCCAACCCAGAACTCTAGCACTGCTACTGAGCTCAGGTCAAGAGTTCTGATGGAATTTTTAAAAATTTTTCTAAATTAAAAAAAAACTTTTCTAAATTTTTAAAAAAGTTTCTGCCATAGTGATAATTCTCAAAATAGGGCAAAGTCCTGTAGGTGGCACATCAGAATTTGGGATGGGATGAGGCTCTAGCTTGAAAAAGTGCCTTACACTCTTAATCTTATACCTGGAAGAGTCAGTTTTACAGGACAAGTGACAAAAATTACAGGTTAACCAATTTTTCTTAGCTGGAACAGATGACCTATCAACTGTCTTTGAGGGGAAAGCAGAATCCCGGTGCGGGGTGGGTAAGACTCCTCTAAAGGAAAGGCACCTGTTTGCACGGAGTGGGTAAAGGACAGAGCTGGAGTCACGGGGAGAAGAAAACACCCGCAGCCCAGCCTTCGTTACAACAGCCGACAGGAAACGTCCTTCTTTGACGCTGACAGCTTCTTACACAGCAGCCACCGTGCCTGCCTGTGGCGACACACCCCAGCCTCGCGGGGGAGGCGGAACACAAGCAGCTATTTCAAAAAACAGCGCTCCACGATGACCCAGGTAAACAAAAGCTGCTAGGAGAGGAAGGACATCTAATCTGGGAAACTGGCAGGAAGGGGGAAGGCTTCTAAGGAGGAGGAACTAGTTGAGTCAAGTAACGAAAAGAATCCCCAGGTCCCACACGAAAAGAATCCCCAGGTCCCACACGTGCAATCAGATGGTAATACGTGCAATGGCATATTCCTAGGAAAACATTCCAAAGGACACAACAAGGGCAGGTATGTAATGTGCCTCACTCCCCATTTTCACTAGAAAGTTTGGGCTGTTCTTGTCCACGGTGATGACCAAGGGCTCCCCCTCTGCATAACCACACGCCTGCCCACTTCTCCCTCAGGCAGGCTCTCAGCCCGAAGCCAAACAACTTCCAGGGAACCCCGGTGTCCTTACCACCCCTAAGCTGCCTAAGAGCTCCACATATAAGCCACGCAATTTTACTTAAACATGAGACAGAAAGAATATAAGGACAGCTCACTTTTTCTTAATACAAACTTAAGACGTATATATATTTTGAAAAGACTCTGCAAAATCTCTGTATGAAAATATCACAATTTCTTCCCCCCACCAAGGGATATACTGCTTCTAATTTTTCACTACTGTGAATAATGGACTATCACAAAATCGTACTTGTGAACGAATCTCATCACTCAGGATGAAGTCCAACAAGTGGGAACCATTTTCAGGTGCCTGCCATCCCCAGGGCCCTCCAGGGGTTAGAGAAACAGCCTTCACATCAGCAATGTGAGGGGCCCGTCCCACCTTCCTCCCAACAATCCTTTTTACCAGATTCACTGAGCTCGTCCACTTCTTTTATGAACTATCTATGCTTTACATCCCTCTGTCTGAATGCTCACCTGTTCCTTACTGACTCTATACTAAGGATATATGTTTTATAACAGCATAGCCTATTTGCTTGTTTTATAGTGTTCTTCGATGTTAAGAAACCTACAATTTTTATACAGTCCATTCTTTATTACCATTACTTTTTTTTTTTTTTGGTGTTTTTTTTTTTTTTTTTACTTTTATTTGCATTTATTTTTTACAGCATTTACTCCTGGGCCATAAGTTTTTGTTTCTTCAGTTTCTTCGGGGCAACCTCCCCTTCTGGTTTAGGAACAATCTGTTCTCTTTCAGTAAGGATCATCTCAATGTGGCAGGGAGAGCTCACGTATGGGTTAATCTGACCATGAGCTCTGTAAGTCCTGCGCCGCATCTTGTGGGCTTTGTTCACCTGGATGTGCTCAATGACCAGAGAATCTACATCTAAGCCCTTAAGTTCAGCATTACTCTCAGCATTTTTGAGCATGTGCAGTAAAAATTCAGCACTCTTTTTGGGCCACCAACCCTGTGTCCAGCCTCACTGTTTGGCCTGGGCACACCTACCAACTCCACCACAGTAACGACGGAACAGCACACATTGCTTCTTTAAAGTGACATCCTTCAGATACTTGGTGGCTTTTCGGATATGCATACCCTTAATGGCCTGGGCAGTTTCACAAGTGTTCTTAAAGTGAACACGAAGATCTGAACCTCTTGACTTGCATGATTTTGTGGGGTTTTCTGGGTCAAGTGAATAGCGAACCATTTTGAGAGGTCACCTCAGGCCACTTACTGGAAAAGCTACCATTACTTTTAATGTTTAGAAAGTCCTCCAATACTCCTACTTTGGAATTTTTCATAAAACAAACAGCAGAGAGTAACATTTTTTACTTCTACCTTTTGGTTTCCGTTTTTACACAGATTTCGAAATCTTTTTGCATATATTATTTGGTAGGATTAGGGCTCTTTGTTATTCTTTAAAGCTCTTTCCTAGTCCATGTATTTATTCTTTTAGATAAACTACAATAATCTTTTCAAATTCTAAACTACTGATGTGGGGATTTAAAATCAAATGTTCTAATCTTTTGAATTCACTACTAGTGAGGCTGGCCCACGGTCTTCTTGTACACTAGCCAGAGTTTTTGCTATGGGTTGGAATAGTTTTACAAAATGGGGGGGGGGGGATTATAAGCTTTTTCTAATTCTGGTTTAATTTACACTGTTCAAGCACTAGCTTTTCTCCTTGAAACACGGAAAGAATTCACTGGCAAAAATAGCAACGGGCCAAAGCCCTTTTGGGAGGTAATCCTTTGCTCAGCTGTAAAAGTGTTCTTATAAATGCAAATCTCTTTTATACCCACCATTGCTATTTCTAATTTTGTTAGTGCTTCCTGGTGCCCCCACCCTGTGGTCAGAGCTGCCAGGTTGGTTTCCTTCTTTTCTAAGAACTAGGTTCGACTTTATTAAACAATGGAAATCACTGACTGCCAATTCATCTCCCACCTCGAATCCTTCTCATTCTCTGCATTTAAGCGATTAGCTTCCTGGGCTTTCTCAGCCATCCATCTGGTGACCAGCTCCTGGTTCTCCTCAGTAGTTTTCCTCAGTTTCTCCTCCAGGGCAGTGAAAGTGATCTGCAGGGCATCATATTCATCCTTCAGGGTCTGGTTGGCTCTTTCAAGGTCCTGAAGCTTAGTGCGTAGTTCCAGGCACTCGGTCTCGAGATCAGAGATGGTCTGTAAGCATTCTGCAATTCTGAAAACACGACGGGAGAGGGATACTGCACAAGAGCTGTGTGAGCTTGGGCACCAACAATGACCTCAGCCCTCACAGCAGGCACCTCACTTGGCCAAGCCCAGCCCCAGGGGTTTACAGGACAATCCCATTAATGGAGAGGAAACACCTAGGGCAAGGTTCATCCAGACTATGAATGACTAGTTAAAGTACCTTTCAGAAAAGCAGGATGGGAAGGAAGAGGGAGCTTTTGATGCTGAAATCGAGTAGTAATGGGAGATTAAAAGGAGGCTGGGTATCTTGTGCATTCCACCAGCTCTATCACTCACTGAGTGCGAACGCCTGAGCTGGCTCCGCACCCTTCTAAGCCTCTAGAGAGCCCTCCCTGCGGAGCAAGGGAAAAGGCGCCGATGAAACCCAGGCTCCCCTCCAGCTCAAAGATCCTAGGATTGGGAGTCCCTGTTTATCTTGTCCGGTAGGCTTCTCCCAGATCAAGAACAACCCTGCCCACAAACTCATCCCCGTTCCCAAGGGCCGGGCACTCGGCTCTCTTGGTCCCATCCCCATCACGGAAGACACCCACTCCCCCAGGCGACGGCCGTGGGGGGAACTGTGAATGCCTCAGGGACATTTCCAAGAGCGAAGCTGACTTCTCAGGGGTGTGCTGGGGCCCTGGAGGACGGAGGGCACTCTTCTTGCCTTTTCCATCCTCAGAGGGTAGGAAAGGACCCCAGCTACGTACGCACAGAAACGAGACTTGTGCTGAGCCCTGTGTGGCTACTGTTTGCCGCCGATGACCGCTGGCCCCGCGCACGAGAGTGCGGTGAAACAGGCAGTGAGGTCCCAAGACCAGTCCCGGAGGAAGCATGCTCTCTACTCACTTGGCTTCATTCATCTGCATCTCCTTGTCCTTCTGCTGCATTTGGTTATTCAGGTCAATCACCAACTGAGCTAACTGGGGGTAAAGAAGAACACTTTCATAAACAAGAGATTTTAGGACCTCAGTTGGAAACTCATAATTGCGGGTTACTTTAAAGAAAAAACAGGTGCCTGTGCGGTGGGGCCGAGGCACCAAGAAGAAACGAGCTGGGTGGCCGAGAGGAGAAGGGCCAGCAGGGCTGCCCTCCCTGTTGAAGGCAGCCTCGGGTAGACGAGCAACGCTCCCGGCGACTGCCAGGCTCCTGCTGAGAACGCCTGGTTACCCCTCCACCCCAGCTGCCTTTTCTGACTCTTTAGCTGATAATCAACTCGGCTGAAGTGACGGTAAGTTGCGCTTTTTCATAACTTGCCATTAGACCACCACCCAGCGTAAACACAGCCCAGGACTTGACTCTTCCTAATGAATTTTTCTGAAATTGCAGGTTTCACGCTTTATGAAGGTATTAGTTAAGACTTTCAGTCAATCAAGGAGTAAGCTTCTTTCTTTTTATGTTTCTCCACTTGTACCTTTCGTGCCATCCTGGCGCATGACAACCTGGTTATCTCAATGGCTTGCCCGCCTGTTGACAGAGGTCTCGCATCTTTTCTGTTGTTTCATTCCCACAGATAGAGCTGGTGATGCCATATGTAGCCAGGATGGCTGCAAATTCCAGTGGGCGTGCCTGCCCCACCCTCCAACCCCCAAGACAGACGAGGAGAGGAGCTATCTTTACCTCCCCACGTTTCTTGTGTAATTCAGTCAGTTCTTCTTGGTGTTTAATCCTCAGCTGGGCCATTTCTTGCAGCTGACTATCATTCCACGCACCATCATGTCCAGGACTAAATGCCCCAACCAGGCAGATGAAGAGAACATGCAAACAAGAGAAAAAAAATCAGACCCCAGACCCCTTCAATCAGGCACTGGAACAATAACTTTAGAATTTCAAACATGTACATGACAACATAGCCAAGAAAGCAGTTCAGTTCTCCAGGCCAATAGTGTTATAAGTCACTACAAACCTAAAGTAGAAAGTAGGAGATGTGAGACACAGGGTAAAACCAACCAACCACAACCCATACCACCAGCTGCGTCAGGAATAAAGGATGGGTTCCGGAATAAAGTTCAGGTAAACGGGGAGGAGACAACAAGGCCCACTCACCCGACACGTATCTGAGCGCCGGCTCTGTGCTAGGCACTGTTTTGGTGCCTAGCGGGGAGAAGGCAGGGAACAGGAAGCTCTACAATCGGCTAAGAGCAGACAGACAACAAATGAGTAGATGGATGGAGTCAGGTGGTGAGATGTGCTGTGAAGAAAAACTAAGCAGTGTAAAGAAGGGAACAGAGCGACAGGGCTCCTGTTCCACGCGGGGTCATCAAAGGCATCCCGAGAGGTGACACTTGACTGCAGACTGCAAAGAGTGAGGAACAAGCCATGCGGGCCCGGGGGCGGGGCCCTGTGAGTGGAGGGAACAGCAAGTGTTGGAGAGGCTGGGGGCAAGTGTGACCGCAGCGCCCGGGGCAGGGGGTGCAGGGAGGATCGGGGAGGCCACGCAGAGCCTCGCAGGCCCCCGAGGACTGTGGCTTTTCCTACGCATGACTGGAAGCTGCCGAGGGTTTTGAGCAGAGGAATGACTTACGTTTTGAAAGGATCGCTACAGCTGCTGGGTGGAGAGCACACTGCAGGGGTTAAGGGCAGAAACAGCGGGACCCGTTAGCAAGCTATTACATATTCCAGACTCAGAAAGTGCAGATCAGGACAAGGTGACGGCAGCGGAGGCGGTGAGACGTGGTCAGATCCTAGCTAGATCCACTCTGGAGAGACTGCAGGACTTGCCTTTGAATTGGTCGCAGGGAATGAGAGAAAGACAGGACTCAAGGATGACTCCAAGGCTTTTGGCCTGAGTGGCTGATCAAAGGTAGGCGTCACCTACTGAGGCAGAAGGACTGGGGCAAGAGGTCGGGGGAGGCCTGAAGAGTGAGTTCACCGTGGACATCCAAGTGGGCATGTCAAGTGGAAACTGCATATTGTTAAGAGTCTGAACTTCAAGTAAAGAGGCCCAAGCTGGAGGCTGACATATAGAAGCTGTCAGCAAACAGATGTATCTAAAGCCATGGACAGAGCTCAGGCCACCTCAAGAGTCAATGGAATTTGGGAAAGTTTGCAGGTGTTTGCATACTATCTCAGAAATAGCAGCAGGTGAACAGAACTGTGGATTTGTAATTCAGGAGAGGGGGGGGGGTCTTGGCTGGAGCTACAGGTGTAAATTATCAGACTACAGTGAGTAGCTGAAACCACTGCCCAGGGAAAGCACACAGATGGAGAAAAGGAAGATGGCTGGCAAACTAGGATGCCACCATCTGAAGCGGGGGCAGGGGCACCATCTCTTCCCAATGACCGATAAGAAATAAAGAGGGAAAAGGCAGCAGAATGACGCTCCCTCCGAAATCTACCCTCCATCTCTAAAAGCATTTTTCTTACATGTTCTAAGATACATTAATATTGCATTCTTTGAGGCAACATAGTGCTTCCCCAATCTTGGCCCATGAACTAGAAGCCAAGAGACTAGAAAGCAGCACATAAGGCTTCCCTGGTGGCGCAGTGGTTGAGAATCTGCCTGCCAATGAGGAGGACACGGGTTCGAGCCCTGGTCTGGGAAGATCCCACGTGCCACGGAGCAGCTGGGCCCGTGAGCCACAACTACTGAGCCTGCGCGTCTGGAGCCTGTGCTCCGCAACAAGAGAGGCCGCTACAGTGAGAGGCCCGCGCACCGCGATGAAGAGTGGCCCCCGCTTGCCACAACTGGAGAAAGCCCTCGCACAGAAACGAAGACCCAACACAGCCAAAAATAAAAATAAATAAATAAATAAATAAATAAATAAATAAAAAGAAAGCGGCACATACCTTATAAGAAACCACCCTAAATTAGGCAGAAGCAGCAACAGGCCTGGGTGATTGACTGCATATGGGGATTAGAAGGAAAAGAAATAATTTTTATCAAATCCCCTTATTTTAATGCAAAGCAATGTGAAATATGCAAAACATAAAACTAGTCTGTTCCTCCAAGCAGCTGAAGAGAATCCTGAGAAAAGGCAAGGATACAGGGCACTCATTCCTCTGCTCAAAGCCTTTTACCACTTGCAATTTTATTCACAATAAAAGTCAAACTTCTTACAAAAGCCCAATAACAGTGCTTCACTAGGCAGAAAAAAAAAGAATCACCTAGAGAGTAGGTTTTAACAGATTCTTGGGCCCCATCCCAGAACGATTCATCAGGTCGAGGAAGAAAAGGGTCAATAATCTGCATTTCTAACATGCTTCCGGGTGTCTCGGATAGTTCACAAGGACTGAGTAGGCACTAAAGCAGTGGTTCTTGTAGTTAGAGGTCATCAGAATCACCTAAAGCGTTCTTAAAACAAGACTACTGGGTGCCACCCCTAGAGTTTCTGAAACAGGAGCTCTGGGGTGAGGCCCAACATTCTGCATTTCTAACAAATCTCTGAGGCTGCGGTCTAGCAAGCATACTTAGAAAACTGTTGGAATCAACTATTTCCCAGGGATGAGTTTCACTTTGATTTATCCAGTAAGCAAAGGGATTAAAACACTTAAGAGAGGAGTCAGATAATTGATGAGATAAAGTTTTTTAAGCACAGTGTGTTTTAAGATTAATTAGAGTGGGATGGGCAGGACTTGAGAGCCCAGAAGAGAGAGATAGCAGCCAATTAGATCCCCGTCTTCTGTGAATACCTGTATCCTACTAGCACACACCTCACTGAGCTACTCTCCCCGACGAGGCTCAGGTCCTTGCGAACAAGGACTCTCGGCTTATTCATCTCTGTATCCCAATGCCTGGCCCACACTGTAGTCACAAAATGACTCAGTGAACGAGACCCCTGCCATAGTCTAGGAATGGAAGCATAGATAAGCAACGAAGCTGGTGGCACACAAATGCAAACCAAGGGACAGATGCACAGGACACTGTGGGCAAAGAATCAACAGGCCCGGGACACTGCAAAGGGGGAGGGGCAGGACACCAAGGGAAAAAGGAATCATAGCTGACTTCTGGAAAATAAGGATACCATTAATAGAAACGAGGCAGTCAGGAAGAGGCCTGACTGTGAACACAAGTTTGCAGGAAGGACGGACTTCCAGTTAAATTACCACCCCAGTGATACTCAGTTAAAAGAATGTTGTATATTTATTTATTGTTACCTTTCCAAGCAAATGAGTTTCGCTGACAGATAAAGGATGCAGGAATACAGTCACCAAGAGGCTAACCAGATAGAAATAAAATGTTTCAAGTTTTCAGTTGACTGAATTTAGATGAAAAAGGGCGAAATGGATTCTCTACACCTAAAGTTGACCAGAACACAGCAACTAATATTTTAAATCCTGCGGAAGGCCTCCCAGGACCACAGCTAGGCATGATCTCCTGAATTGTTTTTAAGCAAAAATGGAACCTAGGCCGGGCCATCTGTTCCTCTTTCTACTCCGGTCTGCCTGGAGACCATCTCGCCAGATGAGGAAACAAGGACGGCAAGATAGCAGATATGGCTATAGGAGTAAATGAAATAAGCTACACCCAGCACTTCTGTTTTTCCCCTAAAATCCTGAATTACCATCAACTTTGTTTTTACAATTGCTAAATGTTAGCTGATATGCAAAAAAGCTTGTAGATTTTAGAGCAATAATGGGTACTGTTCCCACACAAACCACAGAATTTAATATGCAAACGTGATGAACAAATGGAAAAGGAGGACAGTAAGACTCTAGAATGATTGCATTTAAGCCGCTCTGATGAAGTATGGCTTTAAGGTTTTTTTGGACCATGACCCTCAAAAAGAGATAGTTTACATGAATGACCCAAGTAAAGATACTAAACTCCCCACCATGAACACATACTCACATATTTAGTGAAGCAATACATACCCTTCCTATAAAATGCAGATTTCTGCCTAATCTTTCTTAAAAAAAAAAAAAAAAAAGCTTTCTGCAACCCACTGGTTTGACCGCACACTAAGATACGTGGAAACAACACTGAACTAAAAAGGATCACATAGACCTGTAGCGTTTATGTTTACAGGCCAGTCAATCCTGTACTGACAAGATCTATGTAAATGTGCTCAAGAATGCTTACTTGTCTGATTATTTAGAAAAAGTGAACCCTGGTAGGCTACAGGAGGAACTGGCCTGGTTACTCGCCTTAAGCAATTTCTCAAGCTCACATCGTACTGATGATGAGCCTTCTAGGTGGTAGCTACGTACCTTCAAAAAAAAAGTTAAATAGTTAGTTATTTGGCTTCAGAAGTTTTTATTTGAAAGGAACTGACAACAAGTGGAGCACAAACACAGTACTTGGTTTGCTTCAAAATCAGGGAAGTGACAACTGAACGGAGACAAATTTCAATTAAAAAGGAGACACAAATAATACAGGATAGTTTCAGAATACCTTATCTCAGGAGACACAAATAATACAGGATAGTTTCAGAATACCTTATCTCATGCCTGTTTGGTATGTCATGCTTTTCAGCTTGTAGCTTATGGGCCAGCACTGAATGAAGATCTGACTTTTCCAGCAACTTGTTATCTAGCACAGGAAAAAAAAAAGTTATTACAACCCAGGTATGCTTTATTACTACTTAACATCTTATAAAGATTTGGACCAAAGATATAACCAGAAGATGACTGGGTAGGTTTCACTTTTACGAGGTATCAAAGTACTAGGCACTGTTCTTTACCACCGATTACAGCAATCGTCCAAACTCAGGAACATGCACTCCTTAGACGCTTCCTGGCCCAAGCACAGGCAGCCCAGACAAAGGAACCTATGAAAAATCACTCCGAAACGCCCCCGGTGCCCATGCTTTCTACTCCCACAGCTACCTGTTTCTACCTGGGAAAGAGGCAACAAACATACCAAAACACAATGGAAAAGTGAAGTGTTATGCACCTCTAAGTAACACAGGAAACCTTTACCTTATTATATTTGGAATTTTTTTTTAAAAGATTTTTTTCACGTGGATCATTTTTTAAAATTCTTTATTGAATTTGTTACAATACTGCTTCTGTTTTATGTTTTGGTTTTTTGGCTGCGAGGCATGCGGGATCTTAGCTCCCCGACCGGGGATCGAACCCACACCCCCTGCACTGGAAGGCCAAGTCTTAACCACTGGACCTCCAGGGAGTCCCTGGAATATTTAATCTAAGATCAGGGCACTAGGGATACAAATACAAACCAGAGTCCCTGACCTCAAGGAGCTAAAAAAGTGTAATGGGGGTGGGGGTGGGGGGGAGGTCAAATATAAAAAGGAAGAGTGAACTTTTACTCATTTTCTCAGATGGTTTCACAGGTGAAGACGACAGACAGTCCAAGCAGAAGGTCTAGAGAGCCGTTCAGTAAGTGGCTAGAAATAAAAGTTTGCACCAACACATGAGAGGGCAGGATGAGAAATTCAGACCTCTTCTTACTGGCAACAGCGAAACAACAGATTTTAAAAGCAGGCAGTGACATGAACAGGCATCATTTAGTAAGAAGTCAAAGATTATTCTGAGGTTCCCTGCTCGTCCAACTGGGTGCAAGATCCTAACAGGCCAGAGAACACAGGAGCAGAGAGCTCAAGGAAGAAAATGAGTCCTTGGAACTTAATAAATGTGACAGGGAACACAGTGCAGAAATTCAAAAGAAAAGTCAGGGCAAGAAATGACATGCATGCAGGGGGCCAGTGAGATCAGAAGTGGAAGGGGGTGCACAAAGCAGAACAAGAAAGTGACCACGGGAAACTTACAGAAAACCCACACCTGACGGTGGCTTTGACAGATCCCAAATGTCTGAGATTAGCGTTGCTTCACAGCAAAAGTTGGAGAGGGTTTATGCTAGTGATTATTCCTTTTAGAATAGCTTATCTTTCCTCTTAAAGAGTTGAGTCCTACTTGTTGATATCTAAAAATGGAAATCCTGGGCAGAAAGAGAAACACTATCTTCATCAATATTAATTTAATAAATTAGCTCAAGAGGACAGGGAAGTGATTCCAACCTTGAATGTTCACCAGTGTCAAAAGGCTCTAATAAGATCTTCAAAATGTTACAGCTAGGTGCCCTGTGATATCGGGTCTTTCAAAGGACATGAGGTATTCAAGAGGGATCCTTCTTAAAAGTTCCTCTCACTCAAAGGGCACCTGCTGTCCCCATAGCCTCTTTTCATCTTTCTCTTCAGGCTCAGAGGCAGGACTGAACAGGAAACTCTGGCTGACTGCTTTGGGAAGCGAGGAATGAAGAGGGCGGCTGTTCCACAGTCAAACTAGAAGTGATCTCCCAAATGTCAATCCCCTGCCTCAACTGCAGATTTTAACAGGCCAAGGTTGTCTTGCCCTCTCGCCCCTCCTCTCCTAGCCCCCGGGCATGCATTACTCACTATAGCTGTTTTAAGACGTGTTCCCTCTCCAGGACTGACCTGTCTTTCTGACTTTCCTCCAACATCCTCCACCCCTTCAAGATGTCCATTTTCAAAGTGCAGAAAAACATTCAATTGTGTCAATTTGATTACAGACACCTTCCATTTATAGACAATTACGTAGATGGCTTTCAAAGCACTTATATGCACAGCACTGTGTTTATGAAGCAGGCAAGGCGAGCTTCACCCCTATCTTATAGATGCAGCAAACCAGACTCAGGTAAGTGAGGCTGGTAAGGGGAGTGTCATCAGACCTCCAACCCAATTTGACTTTCAGTGTGTATTAGCTTTTAAAGAATAAGCATATGATGAAATACCCGATGACCTGAATTTATGTAACCCATAAGGAATCGTTTCAACAAGGAGTTTCCTGTGCTTCTGGCTTTCTGAAACAGCACTGGGCTGTCAGACTCTAAAGAGTGTAAGGAATTAGCACAGGAGTGGCACATTCATCATCTCCCTTTTCTCCCCATTTTAGTTAAGAGGATGGGCTCAGCGAAAGCAAGGAAGGCTGTTTCTTGGGGGACCCAATGAGAAGGGCAAAAGTGCAAAAAAGTCAGGAGCCATTAAGTCTGTGTCCAAATCCAGGCCCTATCCATTAATCTGCTGTACCTCCCCAGAGAAATGACCTAATCTCTCTCAGTCTCAATTTCCTCATTTGTATAAAGGGCAACAGGACCTGCTTCATAGAATTTTCGGAAAGGTAAAGTGAAACGACACATGCCAAATATTTACGACAGCACTCAAGCTTGTCTCTACCTTAGAATTACTTGGGGATCATCAAGAAATACTGACACCTGTGTCCCACCTCTATTACTGGGGTTTCGTTGGTCTGGGATGTGGCCTGGGCTTTATAATTTTTTAAAGATCCCCACCTGATTCTAATGTGCAGGTAAGTTCAGGAACCATAAATTTAGCACAATCAGAATTCAATAAAGGGCACCTACTATTACACTGAACTGCATCATCAACATGATTTGAGATTTGCAGGCTTACTTCAAGGGGCAGACGGAACCAGAGGTCCGAAGAGTGCCCCGTTTCTTCCCCCAAATGTGTCGTCAGTTATGGTAAAATGGGGCGGGGGGCAAGGAAATGCTCTTTAGAAAGCATCTAAGGGCACAAACACTTTTGTACTCAAATTGCAGCAGCGGGGGTGGGTGTGGGCCACCTCTTTCACACGCAAGTTTTCAACAACAGTAAAGACTGTGATGTCCCAACTAAAAAGTACGTTAAGACTCAAGATGTGTAATATGTAATAGTCACAGAACACCAAGGTGGAGGAAGAACAACAGATCTTCAGGAGTGAAAGGCAAACATTTCACTACACTCTGAAGACGACGGTAACGGAACGAATTACTGCTTAAAGTCAGTGCCCGTTTTCAGTAACACGATGCCCGAAACAGGATGTTTCTGGAACCGGCCTATTTAAGTACACAAGCATTGTGTGAGCTACTGGGATTTACAAACACAGACGTGAACGGTGCCTGCCCGTAAACAATACCCAATTGAGGAGGAAAACCCACCACAGTCACACCCAAGAATAAAGTGAAAGAGGAAAAGATCTAAAAAGGCGTTTGGGGGTCCAAGGCGCTGGGTACCCGGGGCGGCCTCAAGGCGCGCGGGCGGCGCGGCCTCGGGTTCCCGCTGGCGCCCCGCATGCCACGGCTGGGCCCGCCCGCTCCCGGGGCCCGCCCGCTCCCGGGGCCCGGCAGCCGCTCACACTGCAGGATGATCTCTTCGAACGCCTGC
This sequence comes from Balaenoptera physalus, assembly GCF_965194825.1. NCBI lineage: Eukaryota > Metazoa > Chordata > Mammalia > Artiodactyla > Balaenopteridae > Balaenoptera > Balaenoptera physalus. The sequence goes on along the minus strand of NC_138885.1, from coordinate 132,023,564 downwards.
CTCTGCAGCCGGTCCCGGCGCCTCAACTCCTCCGAGATGTGGCGCTTCCAGCGGGGGAAGACGGCGGCGCGGAGGCCCGACGACATGTCGCGCGCTGCCCCGGCGCCTTAGCGCCGCCGGTTCGCACGGGGGCTGGCGGCCGCGGCCCGCACCATGAGGCAACCAGCGGGCGCGGGAGGACCAGCAGCCCCAGGGTTCAGGTCCACGAACAGGCCTCCCCCGATGCCATCCAGGACGGACTTCCGGCTCCTGACGGAAATGGCTTTGGACAGAGCCAGAAAGCCCGCCTCCTCGTCCGACGTCTTACGCCACACGCACGCACGTGTCCGGCGCCGACTCAGGGCGCTGGCTGATGATAGCATCCCGAGGCCGGAAGTGCCGGCAGCGGAGATGCGGCCGCTAGGAGGCGCGCGGCCCACGTTGGAGGCTCGGCCTTGCGGGGTCGGGGGCGGAGGAAGGAAAACGCAAAAGGGAGGCTTCCGCCCACCTGCTGTTTCCTTTGCTTGCTTTTCCCCGTTTTATATTTTCTTTCTTAGCCTGCCTCCCTTTTCTTCATGTCAGTTTACAAGCAGAAGTAAACTCCCCACATGGTAGCTGTGTGACTATAGATGAGTGACAGCATCCCTAAGCCTCAGTTTCCTAATCTGTAAAATGGGGAAGATCCCTAAACCGGGAAGGAATGATACCTATCCCACAGGATTGTCGTGAGGATTAAAAGTAATAACCTATATAATGCAATTCACACTGTGCCTGTACATAGTAAGCCTAACCTTACCTAAACACTTGGTATCCTTCGAAGTCCTAACCAAAGATTGGTTGCTTTAAGCAAGAGCAACCCATTGACCTTAGAAAAAGGTTTTTTGCAATAAAGAAATGGAATGCAAAGAACCGCTAAAGAAAATGCGAATAGATTAGCTATGTAAATCATTAGAAGCCTAGAAATTATCTATGACCTAAAAGTAAATGGGTCCTTAGAAGGTCATTTAAGGGTTAGGGTACAAACAGGATTTTGAAAGAGAAAAAGGACAGTTTGCCAGTAGATGAAAGCGGAAGATGAAAGCCAGACTTGGGAGAAGATGACATCTATCAACTCAGTAGAATGGGAAACCTTGGTCTGTAGTAGAATCATCTGAGTTCCATCTGCATTTAACAAGTTAGTAAATTTATTGCATGAAAATGGAGCCGGACAAAATAGGAGGCAGAAGAGAGGAAAGGAATGTCAGAATCTGCCTTCTCTTTCAATGTGTCTCAAGTCCAGAGGAAGATCCTTCACAGACAGATAAGAAGGCCTTTCCTCTCCTGTGGAGCCCAGGAGTAGGACAGTTAGGATTCTAGAGCTGCAAAGATATTTTGTCAGCAGCCAGTACTGAGTGATCTGAATTTGTGGGAAAGACCCATGGGGATCAGAAATAGAAGGGACTTCCTCACACACTGAAGCAAATGAAGAAGCAGGTTCTGAAAGTCACGAAGAATGCCTCTAAATGTAACAGTGGTATCAACCTCAAAAGAGCCTAGCATCAAATCTTGACAGTTGAATATGCTGATTTCCCAGAAAAGATGATGATTAAAACATGTTAACAAATTTGCAGAACCAGCAATTCCCCTTACAGGAATGTATGTCAACAAATATTTGGACAAATGCCCACATAGAGAAAACTGTCACAGCATTGTTAGTAATAATGGAGAGTTGGGAAAAATCTACTGATTTCCACCAATGAGAGTTAAATTACTGTATATTTATTGTTCAAAAAAGTTCATAATAAAAGGAGTATATGATATAAATCTAATTGATGTAAAATTACTATGTCCCTGGATCCTCATAGGCAAAGTTTGTTGAATGAATAGAGAATATAATTTCTAAACTAAGGATACTAAGCTCTGTAGGTCTGCCCTCTCCCTACCCGGCCAGCTTTGTCCAGTGAGCACTGCAGCCTCCGTGGGCCCTCCTCCTCTCTTCTGCTCACATGCTCCCTCCCAGTGCAGGGCCTTTGGATTCACTGTGCTTCTGTTGGGCAAACCCTTCCCTTCTGACCTTTCTGAGTTAATTCCTATGAGTTAATTCTCAGCTCAGTAGTCACTTCCTCACAACCTTCAAGTAACAGACCTTCACAACTAGGTCAGATCGCCCAATGACACGTGGACCTCTCAGTTCTAGCATTTATCAAAGTTGCGGCTTCGCATGTTTTTTATCATTACTTGCTTAAGGCGTGTCTCCCCGCCACAGACTGTAACCTCCACAGCAAGAGCCGTTCTGTCTTTGTTCATCATTTTACCTCCAGCAAGGGCGTGAAGTCTTTCATATATTAGGTGCTCAGTAAATGTTGTTTAATTAATGAATGGAATATATGAAAATATTTTCTCTGGGAAGTAGCATTGCTGGTGTTCTTTTGTTGTATGTATTTTCTATATCTTATATGCATTTTCTAATTGTTATCCATTATATATGTACTATATATGCAAGAAAAAGTTATAGAAACGAACATAGATTTATTGATAAAACCATTTCTTCAGCAGAGTGCTAGGTTCTGTGGGAGATAACTAATAAGTGGGAAGACTTCTAACAACATTATGGGCCGTGTACTCTTCTGAATATTTCACGTGTTGTCACTCTCTTAATCCTCACAACAACCCTACTCAGTAAGGTAGTTATTAGCTACTCTTAGCATCTTTATCCTCATTTACATATGAGGAATCTGAGGCCCGCAGGGGTAAGTCACTGGCCTGAGCACACCTGGCTATTTATTGGCGAGACCTGGCTTCAAACACAGGCAGTTTGACTCTATCGTCTGTGACTTAACTACTGCACTCCATTGTGCAGTTTCTGTTTCTGCTGACATTGCAGTTTGGCTCAACTAGAATATGTAAAACAAAGAATAATTTGAAATGATTTGAAATCAATTCCTAAATTAGCCAATAGGGAAGGCATCCCGGGCAAAGAGCAAAGTCAGCAAAGTCAGTGGTTCGGAAGCCTCAGGTGTGTTCCTGGGACCCTGAGGGGAATGGCTGGAGGGAGGATGAGTAATGAGTAATAGGAAGGAGGAGGAAATGAGCTTGTCTGAATATTCCGCAGACAAATTATGGATCTTAAAAGAAGCGTTTTTATTTGTTCTGGTAAATACTGAGTGTGTAAAGGATGCAGCATGCTTTGCTGGATTGCGATATCTATGAAATGGATTCTGACTGCCTGTGATGGATGTAAGATACATGTGAAGTGGTGCTCCAGTCCTGAGGAACTCAAGTGCAACCTTCCAAGAATTGTCCTATTTACTTCTGTCCTTTCCCTTTTGGTCCCCCTGCTTTCCTTTATCTTTCAATCAGCAAGTGGTCAAACAGCTGGGTCCTGGTGTGGGTCAGGCACAGGCTGAGCACTGCCTGGAAACAAAGATGGCCAGACTTAGATCCTGACCTCAAGGAGCTCACTCCTCAGGAAGGGAGATCTGAATGTGATTATTTATGAATGTAAGGAATTATAAAGTAAAAAAGACCCAGCCAGCGCCCAGGGCTTTTGATTCTCTTCTGTTCTTTTTTTCTCTTGCTCTTATTCTTTTTTAAAAATATAATTTCCTGTTTTAAAAAAATATGGCTCGATCTTTATTCTTTATTTCCGCTCCTTTTCAGCTGTTCTCAAAATTAGATCACTAAAAATGAAAGTAAGACAAGCTAACCATGTTCCCGTGTTAACTGTCTGCTGTAACCTAGTAAACCTAGTGACTGCTGGAGTAAAGGAAAGGATAGCCAAGAATCCAACCGACGTGGATTTTCAGACACACCAATGATCCCTCCAAACGGCGCATTTTTGGCGCTCGACGTTTTCACCCCTTGGCTTTTCTTTGTTCCCTTTAGTGTTATTGTGTTTGCAGACATATGAGTAAATACCACCTGACATTTCCATCATAAAGACTCTCTGTGCACGTGCGGTAAAACCCATACGGGTCTCGTCACCCGCTCCACATACGTGTTGACACTTAGATTTCACACTTTAACAATGACTGTCTGACGTGGGTATCATCCCTGTACCCCAATACAAGCATTATAGTAAAGTTTGACTTTCTTAGAGAAAGTCCTTGTTATCCCTTCTATAAATTGACAGCCAAGCGTCTGGAATCGTGGCTGGAGGATTCAACATGGCACATCTAACAAGCTGGGACAATGGCTAGAGAGAGAGTGTCTCTGTGGGAAGTTATCTCCCTTGGTTTGCCTCTTCGCTCTTTAAAGAGATGATAAAATTTCTCCCAGACACTACTGCCCTCTCCTACTATGAATAATACCTAATGTTAAATGAGTGATTTCTGCATGCCAGGCACTTTGCTCAACATGGATTAACTTATTTAGTTCTCAAAACACTTCAACGTAGGTACTATTAGTATGTCCTTTGGCAGATGAGGAAACTGACACGCAGGGGTCAAGGAGCTTGTCTGATGTCACAGAGTTAGTAAGAGGCAGAACTCGGTTTCAGTCGAGGAAGGCTGGTGCCAGAATCCAGCCATATAACCATATGTCCCTCTGCTGTGTATCAGGGTATAAAGGTTCTGGCTGTTTTTTTGTTTTGTTGTTGTTTTTTGTTTTTTAGGATGAGATAGAGTACCAGAATGCTTTTGATTGCAAGCAATAGAAGTGCAATTCGAGCTTCCTTAAGGGAAAGGGGAGGTTATATGGACATGGGGTGTTGCATCAGGCTGGCAGCAGGGATGTGGCTGGACTGGGACCCAGATGCAGATCCTGTCAGAATGCTCAGCTCTTTGCCTCTGCCTCCCTCTGTAAATTGCCGCATCCTTTGTCTTGTGGTCCAGCTCTTTTTGTCCAGCTCCTCCAGCATCTCCACAGTACAAGCCAGCGGCAGACCAAGCTGGCATATCCAAGTCCCAGGTCTAATAAACTTCTGGGAGAGGGGACTTCCGTGGTGGTACAGTGGTTGGGAGTCTGCCTGCCAATGCAGGGGACATGGGTTCGCTCCCTGGTCCGGGAGGATCCCACATGCCGCGGAGCAACTAAGCCCGTGCGCCACAACTACTGAGGCCTGCGCGCCTGGAGCCCGTGCTCTGCAACGAGAGAGGCCGCTGCAGTGAGGCCCGTGCACCTCAACAAGGAGTGGCCCCCGCTCGCAGCAACTGGAGAAAGCCTGTGTGCAGCAATGAAGACCCAATGCAGCCAAAAATAAATAAATAAAGTATAAATAAATGTTAAAAGACAAAAATAACCCCCCAAAACCCCAAATAACTTAAAAAAAAAATTCTGGGAAAGGAGGCTACTGGACTAGCAGGGGCCCGTATCTAATAATCTATGTGGCAAAGAGGCAGGTAAGTCTCCTAGGGTGGTTCCCTCTGGATGGAGGGGAAGGGACAGGTCCCAGGAGAAGGTAGGTGTAGAACACGTCTGTTCAGACTGTTGAAAGTTCAAACTTATTAAGTAGATCTTAAATGTTCTCCCCTCCCCCATCCTTTTATTAACACATCCACCCTCCTGACTATAGTCACGGGTTTTCCTTGCCCCATCGTTCAAGAAACTGGTCCCAAGGGTGGGCATAGGAACCCTTGCCCATCACTGTCCCCCACAGGAATTTTTAAACTGGATCTGGGAGAGAGGGGCCCTTTTTCTCCTTTCGTTAGGAAGTGAGTCCATGCACGGCCATGCTAGTGGCCATGTCCCTCCCAGGTCTCATGAAAAGTTTAGCCTGAAAAAAATGGAGCAAACACACAGGGAGAAGAGGAGACGAGAAGCCAAAAATTCTGATGGCATTAGTGTCCCTGGTTCCCGCCAGTCCTGAAAGCAGCCCAGCCCTACTTTCCCAGTCTGGTTGCATGAACGAATACATTCCTGTGTTTCACTAAAGCTGGTTTACTCTGGGTTTTTATTTTCTCTTGCCACCCAAGAAACCTGATTTTTTGTTTGTTGGTTTGTTTGTTTGGGCCACGCCGTGCAGCTTGCAGGATCTTCGTTCCCAGACCAGGGATTGAACCCGTGTCCCCTGCAGTGTAAGAGCAGAGTCCTAACCACTGGACTGCCAGGGAATTCCCAAGAATCCTGATTAAGACAGCAGACCAGCCCAAGAAAACACTAGGGCTGGGCAGACAGAATGGTAGTGTCCCCACAGGTGGTCACTAAGGCTGGGTTTTCCACTTTAAAATCTTGACAAAAGGAGGAAGGTCAACCCACTCTTCTCACCATGCATGTTTTGTGTTCATCAGCAATCCATTTCCAAATTTTGGGGGAAAAGTTTCTGGATCTGAGATCTCACGAACATCTAAGTGAAGCTCTGTTCTCAATAATAGTGTCTGCTGGTCAGAGAAAATTTTAATAACCTCAAGGTGATTAGAGTCAGCCTGGGGATATTAGAAAATACTGTTGCCATATGTTAGAACTGTATTGCCATTTCCTCCTCAACAGAAAGTGAAGGGACACTATTTCGAAAAGCACCGTTTCGATGACTCATGGGATATTAATAGTTTTTCAGAGAGTTTAACCACCACTGCATTCTCATGCAGTAGAACCACGTAGAAAGCACACAGCAGTGGAATAGTATTTTGATTAAATAACTAACTAAATAAATATTGCATATCATGAGATGGGGTCCCCTGTTGAGGCATCAAATGGACGTTCTGTCTTTAAAAAGGCCAACAATTGGAGCAGCCGTGTGTTGAACTTGCTCTGTAAATCCGGATGCCCAGACAGTTTGCTTTTGGGAGCCTGATCCCCAAACAAGGAGGGGCCAGCCAGGGATGCAGCGTCCTGCAGAGACGGGGCTCAGGGCTGGCCACTCTGTCTGCTGTGTGACTGCACACACTTCCCAGTTTTTGGTTCTGAACCTCCTCTTTCCAATAAGGACATTTTTCTATGCCAGATCATGCACTGGACCTCAGTCTCTTAAGCTTCCCCACAACCAAATGTTCCTTGCACAGCTCCCTTAATTTTGTCAAAGAGTATGCTGGATCAATGGCTTCTCCAGTGGCCTGGGTAATCCCAGCACAGCCCTCGTTCTCCTGGAGGTGTGGGGCAGTCCAGTCCAGGCAGAATTGTCTGGCCATGAAATACACCTAGGAAACCATTCAATTGGCCTTCCCGACAGGTTCATGTGATCCGGTCCAGCCCTTACATTGTCTGCATTGAGGTGGAGGGTCAGGGGTGGCCTCCCTGGCCTTTCCAACACGGCCCTGCAATTCCCGTGGGCCTGGGCCTTGCCCTAGACCTTGGGGCTGCACCGCGTGATCACACCTTGGGGGCAGAGTGGCCCTCACCCTCTCCGCCTCTCCCTTCCACAACCTATCCCCCTCCCTCTCTCTCTCCCTCCCTCTAGTTTTCTTAGCTCTCTTTCCCTCTTTTCCCTCAAGGCCCCATCTCTTTGGTGTCCAGTATGAGCTCCACCCCTGTGATGGTTATGTCAGCCACTCTGCACTCCATCCATTTCCTGTCAGTAGGGGGTGTGTGTGGGGGGGTGTTGGAGGCAAGAGTGAATGACCCTCTGGTCTGACTGGGAAGGGGGGTGGTAGGGACGGATCTAAAAGACAATCAGATCTTTGATTCTTGCTAGTGCCTCTCCGGTGCCTTATTAAACCATAAGATTATTGGGGCTTCCCTGGCGGTCCAGTGGTTAGGACTCTGCGCTTCTACTGCAGAGGGCAGAGGTTCAATCCCTGGTCGGGGAACTAAGGTCCCACATGCCGAACGTCGTGGCCAAAAGGAAGAAAAAACTGTAAGATTATTTTTCTTTTCTCAGGTCTTGGCTTCTGTTACAGAAGCCCTGCCCCCACCCCACACCCATTACTGTAACCTTAAAAGTTACCTGCTTCAGGGCTTCCCTGGTGGCACAGTGGTTAAGAATCCGCCTGCCAATGCAGGGGACAAGGGTTCGAGCCCTGGTCTGGGAAGATCCCACATGCCGCGGAGCAACTAAGCCCGTGCGCCACAACTACTGAGCCTGCACTCTAGAGCCCGCGAGCCACAACTACTGAGCCCCTGTGCCACAACTACTGAGGCCCGTGCGCCTAGAGCCCGTGCTCCGCAACGAGAGAAGCCACCACAATGAGAAGCCCGCGCACCACAACGAAGAGTAGCCCCCGCTCGCCGCAACTAGAGAAAGCCCGTGTGCAGCAACAAAGACCCAACACAGCCAGAAATAAAAATAAAATTAAAAAAAAAAAGTTACTGCTTCAGGAAGTGAGGAGTGGACAGGGAAGTGAGGAGTGGACAGGAGGAAAAGGAAAACACTCATTCTCTCATGTAAGCAAGAATTAAAGTAAGATGCAGTAAGTCTGAGTGTCAATTTACAAGGGGATTTAGAATGACAAGCAGCCTTAAGTCAACATTCTTGTGTCAGCAGTACTCCCCCACTTGTGGAAGTTAGGAGGATTTCAGCTGTAAGCAACCGAAACCTTAACTTGTAATTTAAACAAGGCGGTGGTGGGGGGGGGGGGGGTCAGCAAAATATGGCAGGTGGGCCAAATCCAGCCTATTTGTTTTTGTGAGGCCTTCAGGCTAAGGAGAGGTTTTGCATTCTTAAAATAAAGAAGGGCCTGTGTGTTGGCCTTGAATTTATGCCCGTCAGATCTCCTACTGGGGAATCAAAATTGACTGACAGCCCTTGCTGCTGCTCTCTGAATCCACTGCTGCAATAAAGCCATGTCCACATTTCTGATGGAAGCCTCAACCAGGGACCAAGCACAGCAGGGGAACTAAGACAAGGTCACTCCTGAGACATGTGAGACTCCTCTGACTGACTTTGCCTCAAGGACACTGTTATGGACTAAATCTTGTGTCCTCCCAAAATTCATGCATTGAAGCCCTAACCCCCAATGTGACGGTATTAGGAGGTGGGACCTTTGGGGAGTGATTAAGTCAGGAGGGTGGAGCCCCCGTGAATGGGATTAGTGCCCTCATAAGAAGAGACACCTGAGAGATGATCTCTCTCTGCCAGGCCGTCTGCAACCCAGGAAGAGGGCTCTCACCAGACATAGAAACTTTTGCCACATAGATCTTGGACTTCCTGGCCTCCAGACTGTGAAGAATAAATATCTGTTATTTAGCCCCCAGTCTGTGGTATCTTGTTAAAGAGGCCCGAGCTGATTAAGACAGACGCCCTATCAGCCCTGCTGAAACTTTGCTAGAACTCACTGCAGGCTGAGGGCTTTCCTTCCCAACCTCCCTTCCTCCCTCTCTCCTTCCCAGGGTCTGGCCTGCACATGGTCTGTCAGCTCTCCTACCCTCATCCAGAGACCCCCATTCCTCCATCTCCCCTCCCAGGTGTCTCCCTCAGTAAATCTGTCACATCTAATCCTGCCTTGGCATGTGCTTGTCAGGGAACCAGAGGTTGTGATGAAACCCAAGTACCAGGAGAGGATGGGAGAAGGAGGAGCTGCCAGCTCTGCTATAGACATTTTGGGGGTCCTGATCCCCCCAAGTCTAATTGCTTTCCCTCTAATAACATCATGGGTCTGGGTGCCTATGTTTCCACCACGGGACTGGACCTATCTGACCCATCGCTCTTCGGAGCAGCTGTGGACACCCAAGATGGGCCAGATTCCTCTTCCAGGGGTCCAGGCATGGGGAGCTGGACTTCAGGGTTGGAACAGCTACGTGGAGCCAAGGCAAAGCCAGGGAGACCAGGAAGGAGAGGGGAGCAAGGAAAGTGGGCAGAGGAAACGTCTGGGGAAGACCAGGGCCAGGGAGGAGCCCCACTCCCCACGCCGCCATGTGTCTGAGCCTGCACGTCATCAGCGCTCCCTAGCCTCTCCATCTCCACCTGTAGCTCGTTTCTCTTCCTTGTAAGCAGAGAGCCTTGACTACAGTGGAAATTTAGAATTCGACAGCCGGAAAGCCCCTTAAACATAATTTTATGGCAGAGGCTCAAAGCAGGGAATTCCCTCCTGGTCCTGTCTGCCTTTGCCAGGATCTGAGGGAATGAACCAAGCGCTGCTGCAGGTCCTGGGTCTGGAGTAAGGGGGCTCCTAGCAGGGGGAAGACGGCCTTGCTGTGTCCTTTCTCAGGCCCGGATTCATGACTGGGGAGGTGACAGCCCCTCATGCTGTAACGTGGGGGGCCTACCTGCCCTCTCTGCCAGACCCCAGGTGACTTCTCACACGAGGGCCATGAAGGCAGGTCTCCTGTGGTGGGGTGGGGGTGAATGGAATCGTCTCCGCTCCTCCCCAGCAATCCTGCATTCCCATCTGCTGTGATTTCACAGCATCTCCAAAATCGATGGGCGGGAACTTGCTTCACCTTTGGGTAACTAAATAGCCCATTTCTATTAATTATTCCAAAGTAAATGAAGTCTGGGTAAATACTTTCATGGAGTAATCAGGGAACACCTCTGCTGCACAGGCTCTGCCTCCAGAAACTGGGAACTGCCAACAACCTTTTAAGCAGCTTTTCTGCTAAAAATTAAAAAAACAAAAACTTGGGACTTCCCTGGCGGTCCAGTGGTTAAGACTCCACGCTTCCACTGCAGGGGTCGCAGGTTCGATCCCTGGTCGGGGAACTAAGATTCCACATGCGGCACTGTGTGGCCAAATGATAAAGAAAAAAACCCCCCAAACACCCTTAAATCCCATTTTGGGTGAGCACTTGTTTTATGGGCTGAAGCTATTTTTTTTTTTTTAAATAGCGAAAACTTTTATATTTAGAATTAACCACCTGGACTCAGTTTAGATGATCCTAATTTTGTTGGCAACACCCAAAGCATCATAGTCAGGAGCCGGTCGAACATATACCTTCTTCTAACCATGAGGCTTGATCAGGGTGTTGACCTTAGCCATGTGGATGTCATAGAGCTTCTTCACAGCCTGTTTAATTTGGTGCTCGTTGGCCTTGACATCCACAATGAACACCAGTGCGTTGTTGTCTTCTATTTTCTTCATGGCTGACTCCGTGGTGAGGGAAACGTGATGATGGCATAGTGGTCAAGCTTGTTTCTCCTAGGGGTGGTCTTCAGAGGATATTTGGGCCACCTCCTGAGCCGCAGTGTTTTGGGCTGTCAGAAGGTGGGTGATGCCCGGATCTCCATTTTTTTTAAAAATAAATTTATTTATTTATTTATTTTTTATGGCTACGTTGGGTCTTCGTTGCTGCATGTGGATTTTCTCTAGTTGCAATGAGTGGGGGCTACTCTTCATTGTGGTGTGCGGGCTTCTCATTGCGGTGGCTTCTCTTGTTGTGGAGCATGGACTGTAGGCATGCGGGCTTCAGTAGTTGTGGCTCGCGGGCTCAGTAGCTGTGGCTCGCGGGCTCTAGAGTGCAGGCTCAGTAGTTGCGGCGCACGGGGTTAGTTGCTCCGTGGCACGTGGGATCTTCCCAGACCAGGGCTCGAACCCGTGTCCCCTGCATTGGCAGGCAGATTCTTAACCACTGTGCCACCAGGGAAGTTCCCAGGGAATTTTTTGTTTTTTGTTTTTTTCTCATTAATTTTCACTTTATTCGTTTGAAATTTGTGATCATATCCATAAGACATGAGTCCTTTTTGCTGAGGCTACAAAACGAACACATCCTGTCTATTGATTCATGTTTTTTTTCTTTTTTTTTAAATTAATTTTAATTGGAGTATAGTTGCTTTACAATATTGTGTTAGTTTCTACCGTACAGCAAAGTGGATCAGCTATATGTATACATATATCCCCCCTTTTTTGGATTTCCTTCCCATTTAGGTTACCACAGAGCACTGAGTAGAGTTCCCTGAGCTATACAGTAGGTTCTCATTAGTTATCTATTTTATACATAGTATAAATAGTGTGTATATGTCAATGCCAATCTCCCAATTCATTGCACCCCCGCCCCTTTCCACAGAGAATTTTTTACAATGTTGTTTTGAATTCTGAATTTCTGAATTTTGAAAATAAAATTTATTAACATGGCTCCAAGTTAATAAGAGCCATGCACAGGGGAAGGTTTTGGAACTATTGGAAACATGATTCAACAGTCAGAAGCACATGAAAGCAGCAAATACAACTATGAAACTAAATACCAGTGATCTATTTGTTGGGCCGCAGGGTAAATGTGACAAAAGTTGTCCTTGCACATAAACACACACACACACACACACACACACACACAATGTTTTCTGAAGTCTGTCTCTGCGTATTTGACATTTGCATCCGAGGTGGGATGATTTGCATATTTTGATGCTGGTTTCAGATCTATTATCCAACTCATGGGCAAAGTCAAGTTAAATGTAGAAAATGTGTACGTGACATTTCAGCCTGAGTTAACAGAATATATTTTTGACAGAGTAAATGACCTTTCATCACACAATTATGTGGGGATTTATAAAATGTCTTAGGGACCTGAAAACACACTTGTTATCAGAAGTACATTTTACTGACAGGTTTGTTAAAGAAAATGTGTCCTAGTGATAGAAAGTTAAACCAAAGAGAAATTTTGAGGGAATCTATCAGCATCTTACCCAAGGAATCTACTTCTCTTCTTTCCTCTTCCTGGCATTTTAGTCCTGCTATAAACCCTGATGGTTGGTTTCAAAAGGCTCTTTCCCCGCCTGAATTTTTGATTATTTTAGTAGGATTGGGTTCCACCAGGGTTCTGACTCTCGTAGGTCAAAGGTTATGAAGAGAGCAAAGTCTTTAAATACATATGGCCATATAACTTTCCATAGGCTTTTACCACTTTATACTTCCATCCATGTGTAGAACCATTTCTTTGCCAGTTTTGGTAGTACAATAGAAAAAAAAAAAGCGAAAAATGAAAAAAAACTTTGCTATTTGATAGATGACAATCGTATTTGACTGTTGCTTTAATTTGGTAAAATTGAACTTTTTCCCATCTATTTGTTTACTCATGATTCATTCCCTTTTGGGTAATCTCTATCTAAATCTTTTGCCCATTTCGTCCAGGCAAGGAATAAACAAATTCCTGTGAATTCTTTGGGGGGAAGGTCAGGAAGAGATGATTAAAAACATTTTTTTTCACGATTTGTCCAAGATCTCTTCTTTATAAGGCAGATAGGACGTGGTGGACCTGGTCACTGAACTAATGAGAGTGTGCACATTAGCATGCATCTTCTAAGGAAGTTGTAAAAATTCCTCATTTGGTATCTATGAAGCATTGTCATATCTGAGTGTTTCCATATCTTAGCATTTCCATACCTTTGGATGAAAAGTTCTGCTAACTAAGGTATTATCATCAGGGTGGTCTTCTGAGGGAGAATAAGACAAAGTTATTTCAGAAGTACCAGTAGTAGCCTAGTAAGTCCTCCACTACAGCAACCGTATTGGGCAGACAGCTTTGAGCAGCCACACAGAGCACATTGTAATGACCACTTTGCATTCATTTGGACACGAAGATGGAGGTGGTGGTACCCCTCCTGTAGGACCCAAGATGCACCCTACTGGATTGGCTACTGTGCTTTTAGACCATCTTTTCTTTGGAGTCTTGACCTCCTCTCTTCTTTTGGTCTGGGTCCCTTTGTGACTTAAATAATTAACTCAACAAGCATTGATTAAGTGCCTTGCATATGCCAGGCGGTATTCTCGGGGCTAAAGCTAGACCAGTATTTCTGCCCTGAAAGAGCTTCCATTCTAATGGGAGATACGGACCATAGGAAAACTGAACGTATGAAAGAAGTAAGTTATGTATGTCTGAGGGCGATGAGAGCTGTGAACAAAAGGAAAGAGTGGAGCAGAGTCAGGGTGCTGGTGAGGGGGTGAAGGTCTGCACATCAGTAAGGTGGCCAGGGTGGCCAGTGTGGACCTCATTGAGAAGGTGAGGTTTTAGCAAAGACCTGACAGAGGGGAGGGAGTCTGCTAAAAGGTTATCTGGGGGAAGAGCATCCCGGCAGAGGGCTCAGCTGGAGCAGGCCCTGTAGCAGGTGCATTTGGAGCCCACCCGGTCCTCTGCAGCAGTCAGTGCAGCCCGTGTTGAAGTGGGTGTTGACAGCAAAAGGCTCACAACTGTCCCCTTCTCTGGAGGACTGCCCTCGGCTGACCAGAGCCAGCTCCCCTCCAAGAGAGGCCTAGAAGGTGGGCAATGACTAACTGATAGGAGGGGACATGGGTGCCCAGTGCCCTTGCCTTTGAACAGGACACTCTCTGTGATGCAATATATATTCCGGAGTGCCCCATGGGACAGACTGAGGACAGACTTCTCCAAAAACTACAATTCTGCCTAACTTCTTCCCCTGACCTATCCTCCTTTCCTCAATGCCTATCCTGATGTCTGGATTGAGAGCATTTTGTCAATAAATTGCAAAAAATTGCACAAGAATCTCAGTCTCAGGCTCTGCTTCTAGGGAACCCAGCCTAAGACAGCCCTAAGGCCACAGCTTGGCAAAAACCAGCAGGGAAGCCATTGTGGCTAGAGTATACCTCCCTGAGAAATGTACACATTCAAACACGTTTGCATACAATTCTGCCTCGGACACTATGGAACCGGATTCAGCAGCCACGGCATCTTTCAGGGTTCCGGCCTAAGGCCTGGTAACCCCACGTGTTGACTTCCTGATACACCATCCATTTTTCCACAAAAGGGTTGGAAGTGTACCTTCTCAGAACTTACTGTCTTCAGATAGGAAAAACTGCCTCTTTGCATCTCTCCAAAGTTGCTTTTCTAGAAAATTACTGAATCCACCTGCTCTGAACAGAATTGTATGCCCCCCAAATTCATATGTTGAATCCCTAAATCCAAGGTGACTGTATTTGGACATAGAGCTTTTAGGAGATAAATTTCGATGAGGTCATAAGCATGGGACCCTAATCCAATAGGTTTTATAAGAAAAGGAAGGGAGAGAGAAATCTCTTTCTCTCTTTGCCATGTGAAGACTGAGAAAACAGCCGTCTGTGAACCAGGAAGTGGGCTCTCACAAGAAAATGAACGGTATGGTATCTTGTTATGGAGTCTGAGCCTACCATCAAAACTGCAAAACCATCAAAACTGCAAAAGTTAGCTTTGAAAATTCCAGCCTTACGTTTATGAAGATCACTTTTCTGATCCTGTTGGGAAATAGTTCCTGCAATGCCCCCACCCAAGCCAGGATGTCCTTGGGCCATTGATAGAGGGTTTGAAAACGGGAGACAAACCAGGACTTAATTTTCTGTTTTCACACCTAACCATAAGGTGGAAGCATTGTAAAAGGTCTGAAGCTAGAGACAGGGAGACGTTTCTTAGAATTTTAATCATTTCCTGTGTAGCTGCTATTCTGTGAATGTACAGTAATCTCCTCTTGTACAGAAAATTAATTCCGAGAGGTAATTAGTTTATTTTTTTATGTAAAATGCTTCACCCACCTCCACATATCCTGGCAACATAACCGAGCTCTTGACGAGGTAAGTACAGGTCTGGAGCCTGAGACAGGCTCGGAATTCTCCACCTTTCTTGTGTGAGCTTTGCCAAGTGCCCTGACCTCTCTGAACCTCAGTTTCTTCCTCTGTAAAGTACACATAAGACCCACCCTACAGAGTAGCGAGGATCAAGAAAGGAACGCACATGACTGTGCATTTTTGTTTGGCCCAAAGGCATCCAGAACCTCTCTGAGCGTTCTCTGGGGGTAACCTGCTGGATCTGTGTGAATTTACCTTGTTAGTGATTAGATTGTCATGTGGTCAAGCCAAGAGTTGGAGAGCTGGAAGAACATTCCTTGATCATAGATACACACCTGCCTCCAGGCCAGTGTTGAAAAGGATACCTGGGTTGGGAGTGGCCCATGGGTAGGAACAAAGGAGAGAGGAGGGCCTCCAGGAAAAATGGACTAGTTAGCTCCCAACTAGCTACACCAGCATCACCTGGGGAGATGTTTAAAATGCACGTTTCACCTCTCCCCCACCCTCAGAGCTACTGAATCAACTTCTCTGTGGGTGGCCCCAGAACCTGTATTTTTAAACAGCCTCTCAGGTGATTCTTATGCACACCTAAGTTTGAAGGTCCAGTAGAGCTACATCAGATTTTATAGTCACTAACAGGTTACTGTAGATTTTGGACCTGAGTTATAAGTAAATGTTTTGTATGGCTTGCTTGGAACAGCTTGCGTTTTAAATTTATTCCCGATAATAAGCAGTATTCGTAGGCTATTCATTGACCACAAAATTTGGAGCTTATTATATGTCATCTAATATTGGTAATTACATTATGTAAAGTATTCCTCAAGTCATATTATCACATATTCATGTCTAATTAGGATGATTTAATAGGAACAATGGAAACTCTTTTTACATGTATTCACTGAAAGTCTATTAAGTGAAAGATTAGGAAAGACCCACAGTGATAGTTAGAATCTGGGCATCATCAAGACTGTTGCATTAGGAGGTCTGATTTCTGTTTTGCTGCCTGGGGTCTGATGCCAAGATGCGCAGCCAATTAAATGGTAACAAAATGCATTTGCAATGAACGGAGAGCAAAGGTTCACTTAAATTTAGCATTCTGACTTCATTAAAAATCTTCATCCCAGCACACAGAACACGCTGTGAAAACGAAATTACAGAATGACATAAAACAACCCCTCTGTCAGCTGGGAATCTATATTTAGAATCATTTCTAAATGTTTCTGCACCACTGGGACTGTGTGAAAGATTTTCCTTTTCATTTTGCTATACTATGAACCAGAACCAAAAAATTAAGACGGCTAGTTTTAATATTTTTTGTTAACACCATAATTGTTGAATGGTGTAATGCCAACGACGAGAGAGAATGGGTAAAAAAACCTGTTATCCATATGCTGCAGGATGACTAATAACTTCCTGAGTGGAAACAAGGAAAGAGCAAGCCTAAAAATCTATGAAATGTATGAACTACCGTATCGCAGGATGGTGCTCAGCGGGCATGAGGACACAGTCCTGGGCCTCAGAGGGGCCGTCCTCATGGGTCTTTTGCGGTAGGACCCCCAGAGCCCTGTCATCTTGAGAAAACCTCACTCAAGGAGCTTCTGGGTACAAATGGTGAGTGTCACCGGGTATTAATCATGATTTTCACTTTTCATTTATTACCTTCAAGTGTACTCTCAGGTACATTTTTTACTCTTTTTGAAAATGACAGTCAGAGAAAGTAACTGGCCTCAACTAATCAAGGGCGAAGTTAGGATTTGAACCCAGCTCTGGACCCAAATCATCTCCTGACTTTATCTATTATACCTACTTTATCATCTATGATACCCACTTTATCTATGCCACCCACTTTGTCTATGTCACCCACTTAATCTATTATACCCACTTTATCATCTATTACACCCACTTTATCTATGCCACCCACTTTGTCTATGCCACCCACTTTATCTATTACACCCACTTTATCATCTATGACACCTGCTTTGTCTATGACACTCACTTTGTCTATGACACCCGCTTTGTCTATTACACCCACTTTAACATCTATTACACCCACTTTGTCTATGACACCCACTTTATCTATGACACCCACTTTGTCTATGGTACCCACTTTGTCTATGACACCCACTTTATCTATGACACCCACTTTATGACACACACTTTATCATCTATGACACCCACTTTGTCTATGACACCCACTTTAACATCTATTACACCCACTTTGTCTATGACACCCACTTTGTCTATGACACCCTCTTTGTCTATTACACCCACTTTAACATCTATTACACCCACTTTGTCTATGACACCCACTTTATCTATGACACCCACTTTATGACACACACTTTATCATCTATTACACCCACTTTATCATCTATTACACCCACTTTATCATCTATGACACCCACTTTGTCTATGACACCCTCTTTGTCTATTACACCCACTTTAACATCTATTACACCCACTTTGTCTATGACACCCACTTTATCTATGACACCCACTTTGTCTATGACACCCACTTTATCTATGACACCCACTTTATGACAACCACTTTATCATCTATTACACCCACTTTATCATTTATTATACCCACTTTATCATCTATTACACCCACTTTGTCTATTACACCCACTTTGTCTATGACACCCACTTTGTCTATTACACCCACTTTATCTATGACACCTACTTTATCATCTATTACACCCAGTTTATCATTTATTACACCCACTTTATCATCTATTATACCCACTTTGTCTATGACACCCACTTTATCATCTATTACACCCACTTTATCTATGACACCCACTTTGTCTATGGTACCCACTTTGTCTATGACACCCACTTCATCTATGACGCCCACTTTATGACACCCACTTTATCATCTATTACACCCACTTTATCATCTATGACACCCACTTTGTCTATAACACCCACTTTGTCTATGACACCCTCTTTGTCTATTACACCCACTTTAACATCTATTACACCCACTTTGTCTATGACACCCACTTTATCTATGACACCCACTTTGTCTATGGCACCCACTTTGTCTATGACACCCACTTTATCTATGACACCCACTTTATGACAACCACTTTATCATCCATTACACCCACTTTATCATTTATTATACCCACTTTATCATCATTACACCCACTTTGTCTATTACACCCACTTTGTCTATGACACCCACTTTGTCTATTACACCCATTTTATCTATTACACCCACTTTATCTATGACACCTACTTTATCATCTATTACACCCACTTTATCATTTATTACACCCACTTTATCATCTATTACACCCACTTTGTCTATGACACCCACTTTGTCTATTATACCCACTTTGTTTACTATACCCACTTTGTCTATTATGACACCCACTTTGTCTATTACACCCACTTTGTCTATTATACCCACTTTGTCTGTTATACCCACTTTGTCTATGACACCCACTTTGTCTATGACACCCACTTTGTCTATTACACCTCTTTGTCTCCTTGGCCTATGAATCATATGTTCAGCCTTTGGAACAGCGTTTCCCTAAATGTGATGCCCTGACCACCAGCATCAGAATGGTCTGGAATGAATGTTGAAATTCAGATTCTTAGACACCATCTAGACCAAGGGAATCCTTCCTTCTGGTGGGCCTCGGAATCTGCACTCTCACAAGTTCCTTAGGTGACTCTCATGCCTAGTGAACTTTGAGTACCATTATTTTTGAGGCATCCAGAAAAAGCATGAGATACAGTAGCTGCCTCTGGTGCTTTGACAGACCAGTTGGAGAGCGCAGCCCCCATGAAACCAAAGCAACAACTTCTATTTACTTTAGCATCATCTGCAGCAAATTGCCAAATCCCAGCCTGGCTTCCACCTGGAGTTCAGTGTACTTTTGAGCCATCTTGCTTTGTGATCAGGTGGTATTTACTTGAGGAATCAAATCTTCGTATTAGCATAAGCAAAACATAATTAGAAAAATCTGTTATAAGAACCATTCTGCTTTCCAAGCCAAACATAAATTCCTTTGTAGTAAGTCATGCCAGGAATCCCACTTTGTTAGCTCATGTAATTAAGAATGACTGTCATGCCAATTGCTGTCAATGTCTATTTTTCTTAATTGTTTGGACATGTGCCTCCCCCCAGCTTCTTTTACTCCTGATGTATGCATAGTTTGAAAGAGTTACCATGATCTTCCTCATTTTTGTAACAAGTTGTGCTGGTTTTTCTCCCTTTACCCACCCTCCTCCCCATCCATTCTCTGCCCTTCTCAGTGTGTTCCATGTCTGGAGGCTGACCCCTGTGACAGTATCACCACCTGAGCTCCCTTGCCCTCTGGCCTCTGGTTGGGTTTGGCCAATGGGAAGAACCAGCAGGAAATAAAAAGGCAGGAGAAGAGGGAAGTCAAGGTGTTTTTAACCCATGCCCTTCTTTGTTGTCATTGGTGGGTTTTTTTGTTGTTGTTTGCTCGTTTTGTTTTTTGTGACTATAGCTTCTGACAGGGACCCCTCTTCCGGCTCAAGCTCTCACTGCCTTGGGTAACACCATACCGCTTCAGATCTATGGGTAGTAATGGCTTTCTGCTGTTGCTAATCCCTGGGTGCCTCAACATCCTTTGCTAGTTCTCTTCGATGCCTGCACCCCTATAATCTCTTCATTAATGTCTCTCTTGAGTGTGCCATATCCTATACGTTCAGGTTCATCTATTTACAATCATGGGTTATGCACATACAAAGATGTCTAGTCTACCCAAAATACTGGGTTAATTTGCAAATATAATTACTGAATTAAAATTATTTGGTTTATTTTCAAATATATATATATATGAAAAATATTAAAGAGTGATGACCCACCTCTTCCACCTTCCTAACGAGGAAAAATTTTGTTGGTTCCATTGAGGAAAGATAGAAATGGACCATGGGGAAAGGAAAAACGTGAGAGTCTAAATTTAACTTGATAAAAAAGGGATTGCATGAACTAGGACAGAGCGAGGGGAGTGAGGAAGGATGGGTGTAGAGGTGGGTGGTCGAGAAGGGAAGGAGGGCGAGGGGGAGACAGGAGAGGACCAGGAAGTGGAGAGAGTAGGGGAGAATGGCATTGAGGATTTTAAAGCAGCTTTCTGCTGTCCCCGACAAGCCCTGACCGAATTGCAGATTTATGAGCCAAATAAGTGTCGTCGTTGTTTTAAGCCATCAAGTACTGGAGTGGTTCATTATGTGGCAATGGATGACTGGGACGGTCAGACTAAGGTTTCTCAAACTGGCCTTAAGGTGGCCCAGTGTCCATCAGTAACAAGGAGATGATATGGAGAGAAGATTTTTTTGTACTCTTAGCAGCCTGCCGAAAAACCCTTCTTAGGGAGAGTTATATATATGTAATATTATGACAATATTATGACAAGCACTGTGTGCCTAGCATGTGGGACGTGCTTAATAAATTTATATTCTGGCAGAGCAAATAAGCCAGGTGGGGTGGGGCATGGGGCCCCGGTGAAGTTACTTCAGTAACAATGGCTGTCGAGGGCGGGTTTCTTTGGCTCAGAACCTGGATGAGTGGACCACTCAAGTTTGGGTTGGCGCTCGTTTGTTCTATTTAATAGAGAAGGGAGCTGGGAGACAGCTCAGTGGTGTATCTATATGTAAAAAAGAGGAAAACATGGGTCTAAAAGTTAGTAGTG
Organism: Balaenoptera physalus; assembly: GCF_965194825.1. Taxonomy (NCBI): domain Eukaryota; kingdom Metazoa; phylum Chordata; class Mammalia; order Artiodactyla; family Balaenopteridae; genus Balaenoptera; species Balaenoptera physalus. Next base: position 132,002,641 of record NC_138885.1, on the reverse strand, counting down.
GAATTTTTCAAAGAGAAAACTGTCTTCTTGCACCTTGGAAGGTCATGGCTATAGTGAAGTAATGACCTCCAAATCATGGCAAGGATGGGCTTTGAATGCAACGGAGAACCATGTGGTTCCATAGGACAAAATAAGAAGGTTGTGGAGAGTTCTGAGCAGAGGGAGGGCCAGTGCAGGGGGCGGGGGCACCCCAGAGAGAGTAGCTCAGAGAGAAATTTCTGGTGGCCAGGTGACTGAAGAATTTTAAGAACGAAGATGTTTAATAGTTACTTGTAAATTGTTGGCTGTGATAGTCTGTGATGTGGCAATGAAACATTGCCCCCAAATTTCAGTGAAGTCCGTCTTACACATGGGCTTTCACTCATGTGTGGTGTTTTGCCAAGTGAATGAATTGGGGTAGGGACCAGCAAGGGACAGAAAAGGGTCAAAAACCAGAAATATGGAAGAAATATGGAGGCAGAATTGGAGGCCACTGGAAGACACATAGCTCCCTTGGAATCCCCTTCTCTGGTGGTTGTTCTAGAGATTAAAACATATATCTTCAACACTTCATGGTCTATTTAGAGTTAATATTGTACCACTTCATGTGAAATGTTTAAACCTGGCAATCATATAGCTCCATTTCCCACCCTCCTCTACCTTTAAGCTACAATTATCGTAAGTATTTCATCTATATATTTTATAAACCCTACAATAACGTTATAATTATTGTTTTACACAGTATATTTTAAAGAAATTAAGAGAAAAAAGAGTCTTTTATATTTATCCATATATTTAACATTTCCAATGCTTTTCATTCTTTCCTAAAGAACTGAGTTTCTACCTATTATCATATCCCATTAGCCTAAAAAATTCCTTTAGCATTTTTTTGGTAGTAGATCTGATAGCAACAAATTCTCTCAGTTTTATTTATGTGCAAATGTCTTTATTTCATGTTCATTCTTGAAGGATATTTTTTACTCAACTAGAATTCTGTGTAGACTTTTTTAAATGTCTATTTCTCTGCTGAGATTTTTCTATCTCTTAATTTATTTCAGGAATATTTTCCTTTATGTCCTTGGGTGTAATTATAATAACTGCTGTAAAGTTTTATCTGCTAATTCCAGTATCTGGAATGGGGTTGATCTCTGTTTCTTATCTTTTCTCTAAGATGGATCATGTCTTGCAGATTCTTTTTTTTTTTTTTTTTTGCAGATTCTTTTTATATAAAGCAATTTTGGATTATATCCTGGACATGGTGAATGGTATTGTAACCTGGATATTTTGAACGATAAATTGCAGATCCTCAGAATTCTGTTATGTTCCCCTGAAGAGTGTTGACTGTTTTTTTTTAAAAAGAGGTAGTTCATGTGGCTGAACTCAGATTGCAAAACCTCTCTCCCCTGAGATGTAAAGTAGCTTGTCCAAAGTCATGCAGCCAATAGGTAATTAATGTTAGATAACTTACGAGTTAAATGCATCTTCGACAGGGAATATTTACTTCTCTAAGTTTCCATTTATGTTTAAAAGTTCAACCCTAAAGCAAATACTCCCTTAGTTTCCACTTGGTTCTTTTTGATGGGAAGCCAGTCTGCAGTTGGTGGTATTTACTGTCTCTGCTCTTTGCTTGCTACGGACGCGTACCTTATAGATTTGAAGCGCCTCCTTCCAGCTGTGGAAACACAGTAGTCCAACTCGAGGGGATGGAGCCTTGACTTGAATCCTCATGTAGATGAAGCAGCGTTAGCATTTCCAGATAAAATTCAGGACGCCCAGTTAAATTTCAATATCAGATAAAACCCCATAAGTTTTTAGTGTAAATTATTTGAGACATACTTATTGTAGAAATAAAGACCAATCAAATGAGAAAAGTAAAGGCTGTCTATTCAGAGCTGGCTACGGCAAGGGGGTCAGCCGCCAGCACCTGTGCTTTGGCAGCAACTCACAGGCAGGCAGAGGAGTGGGAAAGCTTTCTGGTGGAAAAAGGGAGGGCTTCGGGTGTGGGGACTGATGGGGGACACTGGGCCTGGGGAAGCTGGAGGTGGCCAACTACAAGGGAGGTGTGCTATGTGGCTGGTTTAGGGCTCCATATTTGGCTTTCTCTGGTTGGTCTTAAGTTGGAAATGGGGACAAACATTTGGGAAGCTGTCCGTTATTAATCAAATTCTGGCTGTTTGGGGCCAGGAGTTGCTGTTTGGCTTCCTGGACTGTCAGCAGAGACAGCTGTCTCACTTCCCTCAAGTCTGGCTTACAGCAGGCTGCCTTCCTGGGCCAGTTACTGTAGATAAGGGCTTGGTTTCCTGGGCAGGTTGCTGCAGGTTGTGGGTCAGAGATCTATTTTTATACATAGTCTGACCATTATCTGTGTGTATATTCAGTCTCTCATTGTACTATTTGGGACATACTTACACCGAATATCTCTTCAGAGACGTTTTTCTGAGCACTCGTGAATTTCAGCACAGAAGAGAAGCAGGAGAGGCCAGTGGGCTGGCATGGTCTTAGAACTCTGTCTGGTAGCACTGATCCTATCAGGTGGCAGAAGAGACACATTGGGACCCCACCCACGTCATGTCTGTGATTGGCTCTTCAGGCCTGAGAGCGCTCTCTGATCATCGGAATTGCCTTTGCTGCATAGGCTGTATTATCGGCTGAGGAATTAACACCCCCCAGAGGCAGCCCTTAACTGTGGCTCATGAGAGAGGGTGTGTAGGCACCCAGCTCTCTCCTCTTTGGATGGGATAACACAGGCTTGTGTTCCACACTGGCAGCCGCAGATTAAGCCCCATTTGGCCACAGTGGCTACCCGCTCTGAGAGTATCCTTTCCTGGCTTCCTTCCCTTCCCAGTCTCAATTCCCTACTCCCTCTCTAGTGCTTCTGGGAGTTACTCCCAAATACTTCCCTTGCACTTGAAGCTTTGCCTCAGAGTCTGTTTCTGGGGTACCCAAACTCATAAGGCAGCTAATGGAGATTAGCTGACCCTAAATTGGCCTCCCTGAAGGTTTTGAACGTCAGGTATACCAAGTGAGGACCAGGACTGTGGACCAAGGACAGGCAAAAAGCAGCAGAATCTGGTCCATCAATCAGGGAGGGGACCCCAGGGCTGACGCTGGGCTCACATCTCGAGGGGGTGGCAATCACCAAAATAATTACCAGCCATACTAAAAGGGGACGTTGGAGAAAACAGGAAGAGATTGCTAAAGTAACCCATCTTGCAGGACGACATTGAAGATTGGTCTTCTGTTGATCTAAGATGATTATTTTGTAAAAGACTTTCTAGTCTTTTGTACCCTATCCGCTCAGGGGCTGTTGTTCCTATTCCAAATGGCTTTGGAACTTCCAAAGTTCCAAAGGGCTGATGCAGGGCTGTGCAACTTCCTCCCCTCCCATGCATCCTGGTGACAGACCCCATCCCCTGAGGTGACCTCCACATCTTTGTCCCTTGAAATGGAAGGGACCAACTGGCCTGGTGATGCGTCTATAATTTTGTCAGGGGCGCGTCCTTTCTCCTAGTTTCCTGCTTTTAGTGGTTGTTGTTAGTGTTCTTATCTTGCAAAAAAACAGTCTCAGGGGAAGCGTGGCATGGCAGTTATTCACCTCCGGGGGTGACTTGCCCCTTCCCCTCCCCCGAGGGCATTTGGCAGTGTCTGGTGTGGGGGGCGTACTGGCAGCTAGCGGGCAGAGGTCGGGGTGCTGCTAACATCCTGCAATGCACAGACAGCCCCCGACAAAGAGCGATTCGGCCCCAAATGTCAATAGCGCTAAGGCCGAGAGCCTGGCCCTGGGGTGAGCAGTGCTTTTCTCCATTCTTAGCTCCAGAAGGGTTAGCTCCTCCAGGAGTTAACCTGCAAATGGAGGCCTGTTTGTGCCAGGCCTGCTGTTCCTCTGTTCTAGTCCATCCACGGTTGGACAGGACGGATTCCCAGTGACAAACTGGAAAAAAACACAGGAGGACCAGGGGAAAGAGCAAGCAGACTGGTGTTGCTGCAGCCTCTGTGGCACTGGGCGCTGGGGCCGAGGCCAGGCTTGGTGGCTTGGTGGCTTGGACCACTCCTGCCAGGCCCAGGGCTTGGGTTCTCCTGTCCCAGGTGTCTTGGGTGTGACTCGCAGAAGTGACCTGGCCAACACCATGCAGCTTGTCAGATCTGGAGCCAGGACCTGGCCTGAGAAGCCAGGAGTGGCAGAGTTCTGAGTGGCTCATAGCAGCTTCTACATCTGTGACCTTTGTAGCATCCGAGGCTGAGACGGAGACATGAAGAATTATGTGGTTTTGTCAGATGAGCACGTTGATTACAACTGGCATTTGCTGAGGGTGGACGTGCAGCCAGGGTTATTTATCACTAGTAGGTCTTCTCCTCCTCCCAAGGACCCCACAAGGTTGATGTTATTATTCTCTCCTTTGTACACATGAAGAAAGGAGGCAATGGCAGGCTGAGTACTTAGACAAGTACCTAGTACTTGGGTCGGCGAGTACAGTGGGTCGGCAGTGGGGCTGGGGGTCCCCCAGAGTCCAAGATCCTCAGCACCACGGTGGCGATCATTCTAAACACTAAATCATAAAACGTTCTCCCAGCAACCCCTGGAGGAAATCATTGCATGGTCTTTTGTCCACACACCCTTTGTCCACACACGTGCCAATATAACCTCTGGCCCGTGAATTTGCCTCTTTTGGAAGCCGGGGCTATTTCCTTATTCCTCACAGGTCCTCAGGGCCTGGCACAGAGACTGGCACACTTTGGCACATTTAGACAGTCCGGTTCCAGAGTCTGAGCTCTCAGCTACTACCTACACTGAATGCTCTTTTAAAATAACTGAAGTGAGACAAACCATTTCTGGGGATAGGCTCAAAATTAGGTATGAATATTCAATTTACATCCCGTGCACTAAAACCCAATTCCACGTAATGCAGAGGATGGCCTCTCCCAGCTGCCCCTCTGCCCAGCCCCCCTCCTTCCCAGGGGCCCTGCCAGAGCTGCAGGTCAGTGTGTCGCTGTCTGTCACTCCTCCTGGCATCCGGTGATCCCTCCTCCACCTGCTCTGCAGACCAGGGCTGGGGTGAGGCAAGCAAGGCCCTGGGACGCTAAGTTTCAGGTGGAGCGAGGCCAGGTGGGCACCTGAGAGTGAGTGCCTCTCACCTCTTGCGCTGGGTCCCTCACTTGCCTCACCCCACTCTTGACCTTCCTAAACACGTGAACAGCTGCGTGTCACTGTCTGCTCGCGTCTCTGCAGGGTAAAGCATGGGCTGTGAGTCATCTACTTGGTTAGGGAAGTAGGAAGAAGCCGATGGAGGGAGAAGCAGATGTGCCGGAGCCGAGTCTCACCGGGTCAGACCAGCCCAGGAGTGCGTGGGTCACGGAGCTGCTGTGTGGTGACTGGGACGACTGCCAGCTCATCCCAGTGGCCAGGAGCACCGGCCAGCCCTGCTGTGGAGTACGGCCGGGTGCCAGCTCAGGGGCTCCCTACATGTCCCCAGGTCCAGGTTCTCGGAGTAGCTCCGTCTGTGTAGCTAAAGAGACCCAACTGGTCCCCTTGGCCTCAACTTGCCCATCTGGTCTCAACTAGTGCCCCCTAGCCTCAACTAGTCTCCCTGGCCTCAACTAGCCCATCTGGCCTCAAGGTCTCTTGTCTTCAAGGCTTGCCCAGGCTCGCCCTGCCCCTCGGGTCCCGGCCTTCTTTGCCCACACGGGGGAGGCCTTTACTGACCTCCTTCTAGGACATCCCTGCCGTCCATGAAGGCTCAGCTCAGCCGCCTCCCTCACTGCGGCCTGGACCTTTTCCTCCTGCTCTGTGTGGAGAATCCCCACGGGGCCCTCCCACACAGTCTTGTCTCCCAGGAAGAGGGAGGGAGGTTCAATGAACGCCTATGACGGGCCAGGCACAGACCCGAGCCCACCGAATCCGTACAACCACACCATGCCGAAGGCTCCCTTCTCCCCATTCTATAGATGAGGATACTGAGGCTCAGAAAAGCTAAGTGCCTGGTACAAACTCATATTTTTAGGAAATGAAAGACAAGATATTTAAACCCCATTCCTTCTGATGCCACAGCCCAAGATACACCAGCCCTCCTCGCCATGGTCCCCCTTGATAAATGTGCTGATCCCAAAGCCCAGCACACGCCATCAGCATGGGGTTGAGGGAAGACCACGAGCTGTATACACTGGTGTAAAATCACTTCCAGTCCAGCCCAGCGGTTGGGTGCTGGGATCTGAGCGAGAAGAGCTGACCAGTGCAGACCACAAAGAAGACTGTCCCTGCCCCGACTCTACCTGCCGGCATTGTTCCCTGCACAGTGCAGGTTTCCTAAAAAGGAACCTGGTGGGGTGGGGGGTAGGGTGGGGTGGTGATGTGTCTGTGGGGCTGAGACCAGACATTTGCATGATAAAGGGTTTCTTTCTGCTAGAGTGAAGGCTTCGAGCTGGGCTTGCTGCCTTGCAGAAAGCTTCGAGGCCTTCAGATTGCTGGATCTCCATGGAAATTAGTTTGCCAGAGAAAGAAACTATTTTAAGGACGTGCGAAGAGAGAGACCCTGTAGGCTGGGGTAGGGAAGGTAGCTGTGGGAGAGAGCTTTTCTGAATGACTCACTAATTTCCCTCCTGTCGGGTGGAAAAAATGGCATGGAAAAAGAATCACAGCCCAGGAAGGAGGAGCGGCACAGCTGCCCCTGACCCTGGTCCCTGGGCAGACAGCTTGGAGCTGCAGCAGCTGCGCTGGCGGTGCGGATGCTGAATGCGGGCTGCTATTAGGGAAAGGCCATCAGGACAACAACGCCTTTCTGTTGCCAAAAAACCTGCTGTTTTCAACCAGCTTTCATGTCATGCAAAGAAGGAAAAATCTGCTTCTTAAAAAAAAAGTGACTCCAGCAGCTTCTGTAACCTCAGGGAACACGGAATTCACTGTCGGGGTAGGGGACACTTTTGTGAGCAATCTTATTAATCCAACTCCTTGGTTAGGGAGCTTGGTGAAGAAAGGCGGAAACAAAATAGATGTAAATTACTTAGATGATAAAGAGGTGGGGATTTCTGGGTTCCCCTCTCATCCTGCTGTTGGAAGGGGAATTGGGTGTTTGGGAGGCCCAGGATTGGGAGCAAAGCAGCCATGGCGGAAAATCTGGCCCCAAGAGATGGTGGCGGACCAGAGCCCGGGGAGAAACGTGGTCAGGGACCTCGAAGGGTGGGTGTAGGGCTGAGCAGTTGAAAGGACAAGGATGAAGAAGTCTTAAATTTCACAATTTCCAGTTTCCAGTTCCAGGCATCACAGTGGGCCCCATTGTCCATCTCCTTACAGTCAAAGCCTGCTTGGTGCTGACACAGCTGGCGTTGGAGCCTGGGGGAGAGGCGAGGGGGGCACTGTACCTGCTCAGGCCGCCAGAACTCAGGGCACTGCTGCTCCTGGACTCGCTTCTCCTGGGACCCCTCAGAAATGGTGAGGAGGGCCTGGATGCCCATTCCAGGTAGGGGTGGGAGTTGCAGGCCCCTCATAGCACGCCAGCACCCCCTGGCAGCGGTGGATTCCCCACGTGCCATGGCCATCCGTGGCCCGGTCCTCAGCTGTGGGGTGGCGGGTGTAGGAAGGGCTGGCCTAAAGGATGTCTGGGTAATCTCCAGCTGCCCCTCCGCCTTGGCCCTTGGCCTAGGGGGTCAGAAGGTGGGTGTCTGGGGACTCAGGTCAAGTTCTATGTAGGGACCAGGAAGTGAGCCTTCAGGGTGAGGGTATCCCACCTGAGCGAATGAGGAGCCTTGGTTGCGCTGGGATTTCAGCCCCGCCCCTGCCGGTCTCCACGTGCTGTCATTGAAGGGCAGTGAATGGTTTGCTCCGTGGCTGCCAAGAACACCACTGTCTCAGGCTCTGCCTGGAGTCCAGGCCTGGTACCTGTGAACAGGAGCAGAGGCCGAGTAGCCTGAGGTGGCGGGGACAGCAGCCCAGACCAAGGCAGCCTGGAGGGAGGGCCAGGCAGCACCCACACTGGCCCTCTGGGCTGGGTGCTGCTCTCTGACCCATGCGCAGTGCAAGCTGCCCGTGAACGTGGGGGTCTGGAGGCCCACAAGCTGGCGATTGTGTACATGTGTTTACTGTCTCTGGAGCTCAGCAATGAACACGTACAAAAGCCAGGAGGAACTTTGGCTGCAGGACAGCAGGCAGTGGTGGCAATGGGACGATGCTGACGGAAGTTTGGTGGCTGCAGGGTGTGTCTCTACCGTGAAACTCGATATCCTCCCCTCCCTGGGCTGCCGCTCTGCAGCCCTGACAGCCTAGAAGCATGTCTGTGGCTGAATGTCAGGAAAAAATGCCACGCAGGTGGGAGGTGAGAAAGGCACAATTTATTGGTCACGCAGACTGACGCACATGGGGATGTGGGGTGCGTACCCATCCTCCTGAACTCACACACACTTCTGGATTTGGTTTCCTACATTAATTTCATTATGTCAAAAAGCAACACAAGAACAAACATCACCAATCCATTCTCCTAGTAACCAAGGAAGCAGGGCCAAAAGCCACAGAGTTCGGAAAGAAAAAGCTGCACTGCTTTGAGAGCCGGGAACCAAGAGGCCCGCCCTCGCTGGCAGCCAGGTAGGAAAGCTGGCTTTCTGCAGCAACTAACAAACAGCACAGACTCTTCTATTAGCACGATGAGATAAGGCTCGGGGTGTGGCTCATTCCATGGCCTGGCAGTGCCTGCCCACCTGCAGGAGGGCATGGGGGACCTGGCACGAGCCTGGGCATTGCCAGTCCAGGCTGAAGCCAGATCTCTTCACCGGAGAGTAGGAGCTGATATTCTTTCTTCTTCTTCCAACTAAAAAACTCGGATGACCCAGAGATCCCTGTTCTCCACACCGGCTCTGCCGGACCCCGGCAGCTTTAGCTAAAGCAGTTTGCATCACTGAAGCTAGACAAGGCCAGGTTCACTGTACCCTAAATTAACCACTCATTCCTCAGAGCTCCCTAAAGACCAAGCGCTGTCTCACGACAGGAGGGCACTAGCCTTAATTTTTAATGCTTTGTCCAAACCACTCAGGACATACTGTTTTGAACCGAGGGGTCTGGGAATGTGGTTTTAGTTGGCTAAAGACTCAACTCATAATGTTCATAAAGCACTTAGCACAGTACCTGGCAGGTGCTGAGTGCTCCCTACATGTAGCCATTATTATTATTAATATTATTATTATTATTATTATTTATATCTCTACCCGCAAATCAGCGCTTTAGTTCCTTTCTTCAAAATGGCAGCCGGAACAAGGCTCTTGGGTCCCAAGTACCAAGATCAAGCTGGGGGCCCAGGTGTGCGGGTTGTTTGGTGCCCATCAGGTGGGTTTTTCCTTCCAACTTCAGTGCTGGGTGTCAAGTTTCACAGCCAGTGCACCTTGCTGACCACACAGAAGCTAGACCCTCTCCTGAAAAAGACGAAGCCCTGCGTAGGAAGCTGAGTAGGAGGAGCGAACAGGGGTCCTGGGAGAGGGTCCCAGCAGCTTCGTGCTGCTCCTTTGGGCTCCCATCTCGCTGGCAGCTCACCAGGGGCTTCACTGTGGGACAAAAACAGAAGACTGTCAGCTCTGAATTCTCACCAGGCCAGATTTAACTAAAGGTCCCCATGTCCTTGCATGCCCTGGGCTAGAGCAGGCTTAGTGCTAACCTAGTGCTGAAGGGGGCCAGCACGCTGTTCTAAGTACTTACACGCATTCTAATATACGTGCATATATATTATATGCATATGGAGTAATATATAATACATATGAAATAATATGCAATGGATGCTACATACCTTTTCCATATAAGTTGTAACATATAGTAATGATATATAATAAAATGTAATCCTCCCTATAAACCTGTGAGGCAGGGTCCACTGATTGCCCCCCTTTTTTTTTTTAATTTTATTTATTTATTTATTTTTGGCTGTGTTGGGTCGTCATTTCTGTGCGAGGGCTTTCTCTAGTTGTGGCAAGTGGGGGCCACTCCTCATCGCAGTGCACGGGCCTCTCACTGTCGCGGCCTCTCTTGTTGTGGAGCACAGGCTCCTGACGCGCAGGCTCAGTAATTGTGGCTCACGGGCCCAGCCGCTCCGTGGCATGTGGGATCTTCCCAGACCAGGGCTCGAACCCGTATCCGCTGCATTGGCAGGCAGACTCTCAACCACTGCGCCACCAGGGAAGCCCGATTGCCCCCTTTTTTGACAGATGAGTAAACTGAGGCTCAAGGCACAGAGCCAGAAAGTGGCACAGCTGGGATTCAAACCCAAGACAGTGTGGCTCCAGAATCTGTTCTTAACCACTATTAGTTTTGCTCAAAAAGAAATCTTATTCTATGGGAAGGAAGGGGACATTGAGTCTGAAGTCCCTAAAATACTGGAAAAATTTTAAGTACTAATACTAATGATGATAACATAATATAAATGATCTGGGCTCTCTTGTATCTATGAAGCCTTATTCCTATGGGCCTGACATAGAGGACTCAGAGTTTCCCCCCAGCCCCTCCTTTAACCTTTCAATGTAGGAGCAGGGACTTTGGGTACAGGCTAGGTTCAAATTCTGTCTCTACCCCCTTTCTCATTCTCAGTTCCCAGAACACCGTTTCTCGGAACCCACTCCTGGGCCGGGTCATTGTATCACGCACATGCACACGCACACTCACGCACATGGATGAGCGCCCACGTGCACCCGAGCACACTCCTAGGCATGGTGGGCTGTATCACACACGTGCACACGCATGCACTACCCGTGCGTGGGCACCTGAGCGCACTCCTGGCCACGGTGGTGGTATCACTCACGTGCTCGCACACCCACGTGCACCTGTATCACATGCCCGCGCCTGCGCACCCGCTCCCCGGCGCGCTGCGCCCCGAGCGCACCTGCATGGCGGCCCGGCCGGGCGGCGGCGCGTCCTCGGGCCGGTGCTTGGCGAGGTGGGGAATCTCGGCGTTGTCGCGGTAGTCACGGCCCCTGGAGTGCTGCAGGTGCAGGACGGCCGGGCTCTTGACCGGGAGGGGTGGCCGCTGCGCGGGGGGCTGCTGGCTGAGTTCTGATCTGGAAGGCTTGATGGGCCTCTTGGCTGGCACCGGGACCTGCGAGCCGGCGGGGGCCTTGGGCTTCCCTTGGCTTCCCTTGTCCCCACCCGGCGGGCGGCCCTCGGCGGTGGAGGACGAGCAGGTGAAAGAGCGGAGCCGGGGCGTGGGGCTGAGGAAGGGCGCGGGCGCGGGCGTGGGCTTGCCCGTCCCCTTGCCGCCCTCGGCCTCCTGGGCTTTGGAAAGCAGGATGCTGGGCGACAAGATTCCCGGGTCCGGGCAGGGCGGGGGCTCCTTCCTCAGCATCTTGGGGGATTCCTGCTCCTTCCTGGGAGCCGGCTTAGGGAAAGCACTCACAGACCCGTACAGCGGGTTCTCAAACATCTCGGGCTTGGTCAGCTGCAGGTCCTCCGGAGGCAAAGGTTCCCCCGCGCTCTTCCCCACGTCGCCGGGCCTGGAGCGTGGGAAAGAGGATGCGCAGGGAAGAAACACACGTGGGGAATGACTGCTTAATGCATGCGGGGTTTCTCTGGGGGTGATAAACTAGATGGCCGTGGTGGTTGCACAGCATTGTGAGTGTACTCAAGGCCATCGAGTCGTTCCCTTGAAACATGCTGTGCTTAATTTTATGTTATGTGAATTCCACCGTGATTAAAAAGAAAACTTTTTTTTAAAAGGCAGGAGAAGGAACTGTTACTCCTATGTTGATGATCTCATAGGTAACCTCAGCTCTTGCCTTGGACATTTTCCACCATAGAAACTGTGCACACCAGAGCATCGGTGAGCAAGGGGGACTTCACTGAAGGGATGAGGGGGGCTTACATGGCACCCCGATCCAAAACCACCTGCTTCATCCTCATCGGAGCAGCCTGCCCTCCACAGCCAGCGCCCCCATCACTGCTGCTCACAGACCTCCCTTCCTGGCTTCCCCCAAGAATCCTGCAGCCTCTCCTCTATGTCTTCAGCAAATTCTCCTCTGACCCTCAGGGGAACAGAAGCCTTGCAGGCGACCAGGCCACCTGCAAGGCTTCTTGTGCTCATCGAGGGTCCCAGGTCAAGGAGCTCCATTTAACAGACGTGCAGGAGCCCCCCCAAGCGTGCGACACTGCCCCAGGTGCAGGAGGCGGCTGTGAACCAGACGAAATCTGTGCTCAGGGGACCGACATTCCCTATTAGCACAGTATTCTTTCCTCTGCATAAAGTCCTCTCCCTGGAGAGCTCCTGGTGAGTGTGGTTTCCTTCGTGTCCTCACTCAGAGGGAGAAGGAAAAAACGGACAGCATTTATGTTGAAAATCAGAAGCAACCTGGAGACATGCATCAGGAAACAAGCCAGTAGCAAGAAAATAGGCCTGTTTGACTTATGGACAGAGGAGCTCCATGCTGTCCCCAAAGTAGGTGAGAGCTTCCTTTGTCTGTTTCCTGATTTATTACTGCTCTTGCTGGAGGTGATTTCCTGCTGAGCAAATTATGAGAACCAGGAATGGGAACACATTTTACTTTCTGGCCAACGGCCTAATTTCCCAGGGGGAGTGTTCTGCGTTCTGCTTTCTGCAAAATAAGGAAGCTCTTGAGAAGAAAATGTGGGTCCCTTGGAAAACGCACTGAACTGTTCAGGCTGTGACGCCTCGTACTGATGGAGCGTGTGCTGAAACACTGCTCCGAAGTTGCCGAACAGCCACGGCTAATGGACTCTTTGGGGAGGAGGCGTGGGCAGGGGACAGAGGCAAGATGTCATCCTTGCACAGGTGCCAATGAGACACGATGATGTGGGGTGTCGGGGAGGCTAGCCTCAGGGACATGTAGACTTGGTCTTTTGCTCATTACTCTTTGGAAAGACCTAGAAGCAGTTATATAACCAGAAATGTTGGGGCCTTGAACAAAGACTTTGGAAGTCGGCCCCTCCCCCTTGGGCCATCCTCTGCACCCCCTCTGGATTCTCAGAGACCTTTGCTATGAGTTAGCACAGGGAGGAAGGGGCAGGAGGATGGAAATGGCACTGACCAGAAGTTTCTGATGAAGAGGCAAGAAGGAGAAAAGAAAAATGCGTGGCCTGCCACCTGAAGCCCACGCTCAATTAGGAGATAGGAGAGGTCTCGCCTCAGAGAATTAGGGACAGGGCCAGGAAGAGGACCCCGGGTGCAAGCATTTTGGTGATTGCAAAGCTCGCTGCCCTGGGAAAAGAGCAGGAGATGGGGCAAGGCAAGTCTTCCCTCGAGGCGGGGGCTTCTGTCACTGTCAGAGAGGGGAAGGCTTGGCGGGGGCGGGGAGGCTCGGGTAGTCCACTTTTGAAAAGTCTTATTTCCCTGACCAAAGGTGAAAAGAAACCAGCTCCCATAGCAGCCACGGCTGTGGCGTGAGTGAACGCATCCCCAGGGCACAGGGTTGATTCCTGTGCCACAGTGATTTCACTCCTCAGATTCCGGAGTCGGCTGTTTTCTAAAGGAGTGAAGCGCCGAACGGGGTCTGAGAAGAGCCCTCTCTCTAACCATCTGACTTCGGTCCAGGGTGACCGGTCGTCCCAGTTTTCCCGGAATTCAGGGGTTTCCTGGGAGGAGGGATTCTTAGTGCAAAAAAGGAGACAGTCTTGGGCAAACTGGGACAGCTGGTCTCTTACTTTTTTATGGGGCAGTGATAGGAGAACTGGTGATACCCCCTCTTCCACAGCCTTCTCTCAGGCCCAGTGGGGGGTCCAGAGCAGCAAAGAGGGTGGCAGGCAGGTGTGGGAGCTGCCAGCTCCTTGCCTCTGATCATCTCCTTGCTGAGAAGTGAGCTTAGAGCCCAGCCTGGGCCCCTTGCCTACACACATGCCCCCATTCTGAAGCTGTCGCCCGTGAAACCGGAGAGAACGGCTCTCCACCTTGTTCCAAGCTATATGCTGTGTTCCAGTTTGGAGGGCACAAAGAGACATTTACTTTGGGAACTTAAAACATTTCACTTAAACAGTCCCCTTGTTCTTTGTCGTTGTTTACAGCTCTGTTTCCTGGGGTCGCCAAAGAGGTGACCTTTGCCAAAGAGGTGCCGCAGGACCCGCCATACACGGCTTTTGTCCTCATTTTTCCAGGAGAGGAAACTGAGGCTGCTTCTCCTTCCCCCAGGTTTCTTACGGAAAGACCAGGGTCCACAATATTATCAACAAATTGTGAAAACTAGAGGTACAGAGATAGACAAGTCTGAGCTCGGGGGCAGGTCCTGTCCTGTCCCAGCCTCCTCCTTCCCTCCATCCCTTCCTCCTTCCATTTGTCTGTCCAGTGTTTTTTTTTTTTTTTTTTTTTAAGAGAAAAAGCTTAAGAAAGAGAATTGTAAAAGGCCCTTCAATCCAGAGGAAACTCCAGCCACGCCAGGCGCGGGAGGGTTGGAAGTGGCGGGAGATGAGGGGAACAGAGCTTGACAACATGCCGTTCCCTGGCTCTTAATACACGACAGAAAATGCCATGGGGAACACAGGACCTCAGAGAGGGGAAGACAGGCCCAGAGCCGCGCCCTGAAGTCATTATAAACAGTACAGGCAGCCCCCAAAGGAAGCTGATGCGAATGATATTTTGTGCATCTTCAATCATTGTTAATTAAGGTCTGCACTTTTAATTTCCATCTGTCACCCTGTGGTTACTAGAAACTTGGGGGGCTCCCAATCCTGCGTTTGCACAAAGCGCGCATGCATGGGTTTGCTTGGTTAAGGCGGCGGCTCTGCGGGCTCCTCCCCGGCTCCGGGCTCCGGGCCTCCAGGTACGTGATGCCTGGACCAGTTCTCGGTGCAGGTCAGCTCTAACCGCTGGGTTTTCCCCGAAGTTTCATGGCCAAACCCCCTCCCTCTGCAGGCTGGCTCTTCTCCTCCCCTTCGGAATTCCTGGTCCCAGCTGCTGTTTCTTCAAATTGGCCTCAACAGGAGAGACAGGAGAGTTGCGCATGGGAACAGGAACCCTCGTGGTTAAGAAGAGAGAGGGGAACTCGGAGCTGGGGAGGGACTCCTACGTGGAAATTCCCACCTCTCTTCTGCAGGGCCCTCCAGGGAGTGGGGAGGTTGATGAGGGTTCACTACTTACAGAAACGTATTTTTCAACGAAGGTCGTTTTTACAGGAGTGTGTTTTTCTCAGGCACTATATTTAAACTTTTAAAATCCTCTTTTTAAAAAACCTTTCAGGTTTACACCAATAGGCTAAGAATCGGAGATTCTACAAGCATTTCTCGAGAGCCTACTGTGTTCTAGGCCCCGGAGTGAGTCAGTGACCAAAGTGGACGCACGTCCCTGCTCTCACGCAGCTTCTATTCTAGGGCCAGCTTTCCTGGTGGTGAAAACCTAGGGAAGGGAGAGGCCTTGGTGAAGACGACGCTCACCTTGGCTCCTGCGTCCTGAGGCAGGGGCCCCGTGTTGCCGTCGATGATGAAAACTTCTTGGGTGATATGGGCGGTTGGGAGGGCGGTGTTGGAGGGCTCTCCCCCCTTCCAGGCCCCAGGGAGGGGTCCTTGAGCGGCTGGTCGTAGCTCCAGGCGGTGGGCTGCTGGTCGGGGGACAGGGTCTGCTTCATGTGCCCGAAGGCCCCCACTCCCATGTAGTTGGGGTTGATGATTTCAGTGATGCTGGAGCCACCGCATGGAGGGACCCTGCGCGGGAGACACACAAAGTCACACCTCAGGGCTCCTCCAGGTCAGCACCAGCCTGAGGACAGTGTCCTCTGATGCCCCCTCGGGCCTCCTCAGGCTCTCCTCAACTTCACTTCTGGGGTGGTGGATTCATTCATTCATTCGTCCATTCATTCATTTATTCATACAACAAAATAGTTACTGAGTGCCTGGTAACACCAGGAACAACAGGAGGAAATATGGTTGTAAATGAGACAGCCACAGTCTCTGTTCTCGTGGAACCAACGTATGATAGGGAGACAAACAAAACAAGGTCCGTGCCTGACAGATGAGATATTTATACACTGCTCAAGTCTGACTGAGAGTAACAAAAGGGGCAGAGATAGACTAGGGTTGGGACCACCTGGGCGTAGGGTGGCCAGTGAGGGCCTCTCTGAGAAGGGAGGGAGGGGAGAAGCAGTAAGTGCAAAGGCCCTGCGGTACGAGGGGTTGACCTGTCCCAGCAACAGTCTGAAGGCCTGTGAGCAAGTGGGCAGGATGGAATGAGAGGCTGGCATGGCCGGCAGGGCTGAGTGACTATGGGGGTTGTTGTTGGTGGTAGGGTGTCGGTGGTAAATGGAGAGTTCCATCTGGGACAGTCGGCTTGCACGTCTGTGAGGCATCAGGATGGAGAGAGCCATGCGGGTGTTTGGAAAGACGAGCGTGGAGGTCACAGAGGTCAAGGCTGCAGCCTCGACTGTGGGGGAGTCAGCTGACAGCTGTGGAGGGGCTGGCCAGACCTGGTGAGGTGACCCTGAGGCACACACTGTGCTGCCTCTTGGTGACAGGAGTGTCGTCCTTCCTTGTAAGACGGCGCTCTCCAGAGAACTAACTAGTAAGTAGAGTTCTGCATATATAGGTTGTCACACACGCTCCCCAGCTCCCATCTGCTCAACCAGCCTGGTTCTGAGCACATCCCACTCCCATCCATCGAGCCTGCTTCAGAAGTAAGTGTTAATTCTAATGCTGGTCCAATGGAAAATACTTTGTTGACCTACACTGATCCTGATTCTGGAGTCAAGCAGACATTTGAGAGCTGCAGTGCTTTCATCGAGGGGATTGTAGTAGGCGAAAAAGATTGCAGGGGATAGTTTCATGCCTAGGGCTACCGTCAGAGGCTGGAGGGGGGTGGGAGTTGCTGTGCACGGGTGGGGGGCTGGGGCTGAAAGGAGGAGAGGAATAAGCTGGGCTCAGCGGTGGCTTTTGGGATTTCGCTCGGCTGCCTGGCACAGCTTTGCCCCCTTGGCAGGTAAGCTGGCGTGGACACCACGACAAACCTCACTGGCTTGAACTTGAGACCGTATCAGTGAGCTGTGGGGACCCTGCTATTCGGGGACTGCTGTCCCCCTCGTAATCCAGACTTTGATGACCAGATTCTTCCCAGCCCCGTCCCTGCCAAGAGCAGCCTGCACGCACT
This sequence comes from Balaenoptera physalus, assembly GCF_965194825.1. Classification (NCBI taxonomy): domain Eukaryota; kingdom Metazoa; phylum Chordata; class Mammalia; order Artiodactyla; family Balaenopteridae; genus Balaenoptera; species Balaenoptera physalus. The sequence goes on along the minus strand of NC_138885.1, from coordinate 131,985,632 downwards.
TCCCCCCAATGCTTTTCCGCCTTAGTCACAGGGTGGGGCCTTTAGCCCTGGAGCCATGGCTGCCGATGTCCCCGGCCCTCAGGAAATACCGCAGCTGTTCCATGCGACCATCTCTGGGGCTGCGGCCTCCGGGACTGGGCGTCCTCCTAGTAGGATGTACCTTCCTAAGGCAGGGACCGCACCTAATTTGCCTTGGTCTCTCTAGAACCTGACACCTGCAAGTGCTCAGCCAGTGTTTGCTGAACTGAACTGAACTCTGCAGCGCGGAAGAGCCGCGCTGGCCTTGCTGCAGTCACACCAGGGGTTTGTGGTTAGAGGCCTCGAGCTGGAAGCATGACAGGCCTTTCGTGGCCAGCGCTTTCTTTCCCTCTGGGCCCTTGCCTTCTCTCTGCTCCAGTTCCCCACTCCCAGTCCTGGGTCTGCAGAGCCACGCTAGCTTGCAGTGAAGCCCTGGCACCCCCCGTCTCCCCGCTCTACCTGTTGGCAGGTTCCCACTGCTTCATGGGGTCCTGGCTGGTGAGGCTCTTCAGGGACTTGGGTGCACTGGACTCATCCCGCTCCGTCTTCACAAAGTCTGCAAGAAAAGGGCCAGGGAAGAGCATGTGAGAGCGTGCAAGGGCCCAGCTCCCAGGGTTTGGGCCAGGATGGCGGAGAGGTTTGCCCTGGCAAGCGGAAGCTGGAAAGTGAACAATGGCTGCCTGGGGGCAGATTCTGAGACCTTGTGTGAGTTCGGTGATGGATTAGTTATGCCTGCATGGCTCCAGAGGGAGGAGAGTTGGCATGTGTGACCCAGAGTTGTCATTTCATGCAATTTCCAACTTGTTGGTGTCAGCAAGGGATAAAACAGACAAATATTTCTTGGCAGATCCGAATAAAAGAAACACAAGAGCATTTGGTGCCCAAAGCCAACCTGTTCACGAGCTTAATGGGGAACTGGGACCCCATCTTCATATCTGACTCTGGCTATGGTTGTAGGGGTGCCAAGTCCCCCTCAGGTCTAGATCCTGCTAGAGAAAGGAGCTCCCAGAGGGCAGAAGGAGGAGCCCCACCCAAGGGAAGCAGCACCTGTGATGGCCCAGGGCCTTCCCATGAGCAGGGGGTGTCAGACCGTCCCACATCTTGCTGTCTCACTGTTTGTGTGAGAGGCGGGACCCCATCACGTTTACGAATTTACGTGAGTGAACCTGCACTTTCCCCTTGGGCCAGCCACTTCCTCGGTGTGTGACCTTCAGCCAGTCACTTAACCTCTCTGTGCCTCAGTTTCCTGATCTACCGAACAAGGGTAGCACCTGGCTCTCAGAGCTATGGTGAGAGATAAATGAGACAACGTTTATAAGTTGATCATTTCATAGATCAAGTAGAAAATTAAAGCCCAACGCATTTTAGGCCTTGTTATTTGAGTGCTTTTGAGCAAGAAGTAAAGCAAAGAGGAGAAGGAAAAAATGACCTCTTGCCTGTGTGAAAAGGAAGAAAGACTGGGGCCGGGCAAGGGTGACTGTGGCTGTGAGGTGCTGTGGTTCTGTAGGGAGATTCTCGAACCTGCTAAGGGTTGGGCCAGATTGCCTCTGAGATCCCCTCCGATGCTGCATTTCTGTCTGAGGCCACAGCAGAGACACTATTCCGTTCCTGTCCCCGACCCAGCAGCCCTGAAGAGGGGGCAGGGGAGGGGTCGTGCCCACTTACCATAGAGCTTCTCCCTCTTCTTGCCTTGGGAGGTCTGCAGCTTAATCTCCCCCTGGAAGTGACCCATCATCTCTCCGTGGTGGGTGAGAGGCGTGTAGATGGGGAGCTGAGTTTCCGTGGCCTCTAACCGTAGAGCAATGCAGCCCTCGCCTGGGGAGGTGGGGAGACAGCAGTCATGTCAAGACACCACCCCCCACCCAGTCCCGCCATTTCACCGGAGAAACACCATGCATTTGGCCTGGAGATTTAGCTCTCCTGCCCAGAGATGATCCTTTGCGACGATGGCCAAGGCAGGGATTATGGAACAAAACTTTCAGAACAACTCCTCAGCAATTTGGGGAAAACATCTCAAACCTTACAGCAAAATGAACTCCACGCAGGTTAGTGGGTATAAAAAAAAGTAAATCATAGAAAATCCGGCAGAAAACCAGAATTAAATACTAATCTGATTGCTGGAAGGAATAACTTCCCAAGGTTTGAAGCAGTGTGAGAAATGACAAAACAACACTGACAGATAGGACAGAAAAGTTTAAAACTTCTGCACAGAGAAAAAACAAAACTGGAAAGAGGACTGAGTGGGAACATTAGTTGCAGCCAGCTTCACGCAGAGGGTATTTTATCTGAACTCCTCAAAATCAAATCTCCAGCGGATAAATGGGCAGATAACTCCACAGACATTTTCCACAAAAAGAAGTGTAGATGGTTGATTTCAGTACATGGAAACTAGTTCAGTCTGCTGAGCCATCAAAAATGCAAATTAAGGCAGCAGTAAGGGACTCTCTCACGGACATGAAATTAACAAAAGTAGAAGCAAAGGATACCCAGTGCCAGCAAGGATCTGGGGAAACCTGTACACTGGGATGTGGCAAGGTCCACAAGGCAAGACGGAGCCTTCACAGCCATCAGTTGGATACCGAGCACCAAGAACCACAAACATATGTATACCCTTTAGCCAGCAAACACGGGAACTTGCCCTAAAGAGACGACCCAAAAGAATAACAAATGTGGGCTTCCCTGGTGGTGCAGTGGTTAAGAATCTGCCTGCCAATGCAGGAGACAGGGGTTCAAGCCCTGGTCTGGGAAGATCCCACATGCCGCGGAGCAACTAAACCCGTGCACCACACCTACCGAGCCTGCGTGCCACAACTACTGAAGCCCGCGCGCCTAGAGCCCATGCTCTGCAACAAGAGAAGCCACCGCTATGAGAAGCCCGTGCACCACAACAAAGAGTAGCCCCCGCTCACCGCAACTAGAGAAAGCCCGCGTGCAGCAACAAAGACCCAACACAGCCAAAAATAAAAATAAATAAATAAATTAAAAAAAAAAGAATAACAAATGTAGCCAAAGGAGAATAAAAGATGTCCACAATGAAGAAAAGAGAACCCTCCTCCACTGTTGGCGGGAATGTAAATTGGTGCAGCTGCTACGGAAAACAGTATGGAGGTTCCTTAAAAAACCTAAAAATAGAGTTGCCATATGATCCATCAATCCCACTCCTGGGCATATATCCGGAGAAAATGCTAATTTGAAAAGATACATGCACCACAATGTTCATAGCAGCACTATTTACAATAGTCAAGACATGGAAGCAACCTAAATGGCTATCGACAGACAAATGGATAAAGATGTGGTGTACATGCACAATGGAATACTACTCAGCCATAAAAAAAAAAGAAATAATGCCATTTGCAGCAACAAGGATGGACCTAGAGATTATCATACTGAGTGAAGTCAGAGACAAATATCATATGATATCACTTATAACTTATATGTGAAATCTAAAATATGATACAAATGAACTTATTTACAGAACAGCAATAGACTCACACAGAAAACAAACTTATGCTTACCAAAGGGGAAAAGGGGTGGGGGAGGGATAAATTAGGAGTTTGGGATTAGCAGATGTAAACTATTGATACTATATATAAAATGGATAAACAGCAAGGTCCTACCGAATAGCACAGGGAACTATATTCAATATCCTATAATAAACCATAATGGAAAACAATATGAAAAAGAATATATATATATATACACACATATAAAACTGAATCATTTTGCTATACATCAGAAACTAACTCATTGTAAATCAACTATACCTCAATAAAAAATAAAAATGTCCACAAAGAGATCCATCTCAGCATTGTTGATAACACTAACAAAAATAATTTGCAGAGCCTCAATAGTAGTAGTAAGGAGTACTTTTAAAAATGAGGATATAGTAAATCCATGGACTATTATGAAGCCATTAAAAGCAACCATCATGAAGGCTGGGTCGGAGGATCATGGAAAATGTGTATCATCTAATACCAGGTGAGGAAAGCAGACTATAAATGGTGTCTCTGTGATAATTATTCATATAGAAATCTATGTGTGCCTATGGATGAACACGGGAGTGTGAAAGCAAAATAAAAATGATTGCTGTAGCAAGGAATGAGACTGCTGGATGATTTTTTTTCCTAATTATTAGTATGATATGCTGTTTGCCAGTATGAATACCAAGAGGAGGAGACAAAGGAGAACTACAGTGTTTGAAAAGAAAATGGAACTGTCAGACCTGTGTTCCCATTTCCTGCCAGCAAACCTCCTGACACTCTGGCACCCACGTGGATCCTTTCTCTTTGCTCCATCACAGTCCTTGGGCTCTGCCCGCCCCTGCCCTGGCTCAGGGACCCTTTTCCCAGTGCTGCACTGGGAGGGAGTGGAGGGCACGATTCTGGAGCTGGGCTGCCTGGGTTCAAGTCACACAGCAGCTTGTCAAACTCACTCAGTGGCTGTGTGACCTTGGACAAGTCACTTCATTTTCCCACCTCTGCAATGAGGGCGGTGATGGTACCTACATCCCGAGCCTGCACCGTGGGTGACAGACACGCATGGGCACCCTTCCTGTCGGTAGTCTCTTTCTGCTTCCCGGCTTCCATCGATCAGCATTAACCCCCCTCAAATTCCTTCCGTTGAAAACAAACACCCTCCCTGGACCCAGCTGCACATCCTGGTCTCTCAAGCCCTTGGCCTCCTCACCCCCCCTCACTCCCTCGCTGTGCACACGGCTCTCCCAAGCCCACCAGTCCCCAAGCCCCTCTGTCTGCAGGACACTGGTCTTTATTTGGTTGGATCTCTCGGCCACATTTGCTCTCACAACCACGTCGTCTTGAACAGCTCTGACAGCGTCCCCGACCCCGGTCTTTGGCGTTCCTCCCACTTCTCTGGCTGATCCGTTTTAGTCTCCTTTGCCTGCTGTTCACCACAGCCAGCCCAGTTCAGGAAACGGAAACATTAACCCCAGCAACTCGAACCACAAGTTCAGGGCCATCCTCGACCCTCTCCCCCCGATTCCAGTGGTCAAACAATTTCCCTTCTCAGTACCTCTCAAGTTTAACCTGTCTCTCCTTTTTTTTTTTTTTTTTTTAACCCTCACTACTTTCATTCTGGCTCCCTCATCTCTCGTGTTGATCACTGCAAACACGTATTTCTAAGATGCAAAGCTGACCATGTTGCCATCTTGCCTGACTCTTCTGTGGCTCCCTTCCGTCCCCGGGACACGATACCTACCCCCAGCCTGGCTGGTACGGATCTGGCTCCAGACTCTCTCTGGCTACCTGCCCCCTCACCCCACGCTCTAGCTGCGCTGCATGTACCAAGTGCAAGGGCAACCTGGAGCCAGGGACAGGCTGAAGGTTTTACAGAAGATGGTGTCTCTCTAGGAGGACAGTTAGTGGGGCCACAGGCATTCTCAAGCCTGCCTGGTCTGGGCGCTGAGCAATGCCGGGAAGACCTGGGTCCAAATTAGGGCTCAGCCAGTTACAACCTGTGTGACTTAGGCAAGTCACTTCACCTTTCTGAGCCTCAGTTTACCTATCGACTAATTGAGAGAATAGTATCTGCTTCACAAGGTCATGTCAGGATAACTCAAGTAATACGTGCCAGCACGTGGCACAGAATCTGACACAGGAAAGGCCCCATCGGTGGGAGGTGTTGTGGCTGTTTGCTGTCAGTCCCAGGAGCCTGATGGGGTCGGGACGATAGCTTTCCAGTAACTGTCCCTCTGGCAGCACCGGGATGGGGAACGGAGCAGCCGGTGGGCTTTTGTGAAGGAGACACCGCTGCTTCCCTTACATCAGAGGCCTCGATCAGCAGGTGTGGCACCTGCAGCCCCTGTCCTGGGACACTTACCGTAGGATTCGTCACTGTCAGAGGACTTAATGCTTATCAGGATGTGCTGGTCCAGCAGGTACTCGGGGTCAGAGATGATGGGCTTCAGCTGCAGAGAGAAGGGCACAGGATTAGCTTGGATAGGTGGGGGACATGTGGGTGAGGGTTGCCAGCCCAGAGGAGGGGAATGTGTGGGAAAAAGGACTGTAGACGTTCTTTTTAAACAAACTCGAATCCCTGATTTTCTTGCCCCAGAGAGCAGGAAGGAACCCATGTGTCCACCCTGCATAGCAAGGCGGGGTTAACCCCGTCACACTGCACCCCGGCCCCGGGGAGAGGGCCTGACTCCAAACATGCCTCACCCCCCTGCCTCCCTGCCCTTCCTCCCCCTCCTCTGCCCACCGCAGGATCAAGGGGGATGGGGCCGGGCCGATACACAAACACTGGTGGGACCAGGAGCCAGGTCTGAACGCACCCCACTCCCTGCCCCCCAGCAGGGTACAGCCCTCTCCTCGGCCCCCTCCCGGGATGGAGCTGCCTTGAAGGGGCCACCATGGGGCCCGCCCTCCATCTGGGCAGGAGGCCTGTGTCCACCTGCAGCGGAGCCCCTCGCGTGGGCCTGGACTGTCCTGTGGGCTGTTGGAGGGTGGCTCAGCGAGGGACAGACACACATCCTGGATTCACTCCTACATGCTGGCTACGACTTGTGACCTTCTCACACCTTAAGGCTGTTCCTCGTGCAGACCCCAACACAGTAGGGCCTAATGAAAAGGTCCCAGGCTGTCCCTTTCCTTCCCATCCACAGGTACCAAGACACCGCTTGTGCGGGCCTCTGGGTGCATGCTGACCGACAGGATGGACTCTATCTCCATTCAGAAAGTTCCAGAACATCACTGCGGCCGCATGACCATGAACAAGCCTCTCTGATCTGCTTGTGGTCCTTTCTCTGTAAAGTCACCTGGTCAGATGAGGCACCCTCTAGATCCCTTCCACAAACCATCAGGGGAATCGAAGTTCATTTAGGAATATTGGGGCCACTAGGCTCAGGCCCACGTTTAACCACTGCTGGGAAGGGCGTCATAAGCCGCCTTGAAAGAGAGGCAGCCTCTCCTGCATTTGGCCCGTGGGAGCCCCACTGCCCCGGTCAGGCCTGGCCGGAGCTCTGCCACTGGCCAGCACCGCTGGCTGATGGGCGCAAAATCCTCCCTGTTCTTGAATTACCTTTGGAAGGGTCTCGCCAAACTTCACTACCAACTCCCCTTCACTTCCTTCTTCATTTTCTCCTTCCTGACTCTTGACGAAACCTGTCCGAGGATAAGAAGGCCGGCTTTCAGAAAACAGCACAAGAACCAGACAGAGAAGACTCCTTGGGTTGTCCCACCAGGACCAATGAAGATACCCTCCTTCCTCTTGTATCTGTAGGGGCCACAGTCTCGTTTAGGAGTCAGGCTTGTTGGGGATTCTGTTTTGGTGCAGGGGATGGTCATTTGCCAACACGGTCTAATTATTTTTAGGAGACTCAGAGAGATTCCCCTCCTTTTTGGCTCCTCTTTGCAACAAACCAGGCAACAAAGAAATCATCACATCACAGGCAAGGAGATTAGGAAACATGATGGTTCATCCCACTCAAGATAGCAGCCTTTTGAAATGCTAATTTAAGCTTCCTAATATGCTGTTTCCATAGAAATGTATGCAAATGCCTTGATATTTTATTAAAAACACTCGCACAAAAATCCTCATCATTTTTGGAAGTGCTCTGCCCTTGCTAGGTGAACGGGGACCTGGAGACTTCCTGGAGAAGGCAGATCTGTCACCAGCCCAGGCTGGGTCTGAGGAGGAAAGAGGGTGGGGCAGCACTGCAGCTGGTGGCACAGGCCCTGTTCCCAATTTCTGGAAGCATCTGTCATCCCGTCACAAAATGCCTCCTTTTGTGGGGTTGATTTGCCAGCCTCTCCCCTCCAACCCCCCACCCCAGACCATCTCAGCACGGAGAGCTAGAAACCACACAGATGCCCTCACCGTGGAACAGCTTTAGACAATATGCCTAGAAATGGCACCTAGAAAGGGTGTTTCCTAAACACAGTTTGTGCGAACTGCTGCTGGCTGTTGGGTGGCCGTCCATCTCTAGTTTGCTTTTGGATGCTCGGACCACCTGAGAAAGATGCCTGTGATGTAGGAAAGAGCAGAGGACCCCAGGGAAGAACAAGTGATTACCAGCAGCTGCTCTGGCCCCAGCGCTGCCCTCCACAAGCTCTGGACCTTTGCCCAAGACTCCCTGGTTGAGTTGGAGCCCCGGCTTGGAGGACCCTCAAGTGGGCTAAACTCTGCCCGGAGGGGCAAGGAGAGGGTCCAGCTGCCCAGCTGCCTACAAGGGGCCGAGGGGTCTGTGCACCAGTGACTGACCCGTCCCTGGGGCTGGAGCAGCAGTATTGTAGGATACTGGGGGCCCCTGTAGTAACTGGGGGTCCCCTTGCACCGTCCACCTGCAGCCCCACTCTGTGACCCCCCCTTTGAGGCTGATCCGTAGTCTTTCCCAGAGAGCGGAGAAAAGCACCATCAATGACAAGGCTTTTGTGGAAGGGCCGTGCCTGCCCCCCTAAAAGGCAGTTCAGCAAGCACGTACTCTCCAAGCAGCTCGAGTGGAACTCCAGGTAGAATTTGGTCTGGGACTTGGTCTTCAGTGTGGCGTAGCACCTGAGAAACTCAATCTGCCCTTGGCTGTCGACAGTCCCGGGGCCTGGAACAGGTGAGAACAGAGATTCGGTTCCACAATGTGTCTGGAGATGGAGCGTTTCAATCCAGCCCCCCGACACCGAGCTCCTTCCTAGGGTCCAGGGAAGTTGAGAGTCTAAGTGGAAGGAGAGGTTTCTCCTGAAATCCCACCACCCACACCAAGCATCCCCGATGATGGTAACAGCCTCTCTGACGAATCAAAGCTGGTGCAGAGCAGAGCGGAAAGAGTTCTACGTTCAGCTTTGCCACTAAAGCTGTGTGGCCTTGGGCAGCGCCCTTAATGCCTCAGCCTCCCCATGGGTTCTTGCAAAGAGAGCTTGTGTAATGGCTCAGGTGCCTGATACCCAAATCTGTCTCATTTCTAAGTTTACGTAGTGAGGGATGCCTGTTCCCCCTTCCTCAGGCAGAGTTACTCCTGCTGCTTACTCTGAGCTCCTACGTTCACCTGTACCCAGGTAACTTGCAGGTATGCTCTTCATTTACATGATGCTTTTGCAAGTGTCCTTAGGCTGGCTTTGAACAGTGTTCTGTCCCTCCATGTAAATCCTGAGCCACCAGAGAGCAGGGACACACATTCCCTTCCTCTCTCCCTCCCATCCTTCCTGCTTTCCTTTCTTTTTCTTTTTCCCTTTATTGAAGACAAACTGACAAATATAATTGTGTATACTTAAAGTGTACAACGCGATGCCTTGATATACATATACACTCTGAAATGATTATCAAGATCAAGATAATTAACACATCCGTCACCTCACCTAATTCACCATGTGTTTTGGTGTGGTAAGGATACTTAGGATCTACTCTCAGCAGACTTCAAGTGTACAACGCTGTATTATTACCTGTGGTCACCAAGCTGAATTTTAGATCCCTGGAAATTATTCATCTTGTAATTGGAAATTTGTACCCTTCGACTTACATCTCCTCCCCGCAAACCCCACCAGCTCCTGGCAACCATCCTTGTACTCTCTGAATGAAGTTGGCTTTTCTTTTTTTAAAAAAAAAGATTCCACGTATAAGTGATACTATATATGTATCTTGTACTTGTTTTCCTGTCTGGCTTATTTCACTTAGCCTTCCTTTCTTTTTTTAACTCCCCAGCACCAAGGCCGGGCTCTGCTTAGGTAGACGTTCAACCAACGCTCAATCCCGGTAATCGGTGTTTGTGAGCATCTGCTGTGTGCCAAGTCCCAGTGGAGGGAGGGCAAGGCAGACCCTGGGGATGTGACGAGGGTCCTCATCAAGGGTGTGATGCATAGGCTGCCCCACCAACGCTGTAGGAACTCAGAGACAGGAGAGATGGGTGGGGACTGGAGAAGAGGTGGAAGGTTCTGGAAAGGCACAGTGGCCAGAGCTAGGAAAGAGACAGGATGGTGGGTCAAGGCTTGTGTGGAGAGTGGAGGTCACACTGCTGGGGCCACGGATGTTAGACCCAACAGCCTATGGGCAAGAGTGTCCCAGAAGACAGGGTTCCAGCCTCACCCACACCCCTCAGGGCACCAAGGACACAGAGAAATACAGGCTTTTCCAACCTGTGTTGGGCCCTGCACTCAGCCCTCCTAAATGATGTCTGCTGACCATGGAAGTGGGGGGTGGGCAGAGGAGGTGACAACATGGCTCCCCGGTCACCCAGACCCAGGGCTGGACATGCCACAGACAACACCCAGACCCCTGCTGGGACGAGGCTGGCCTGGCTACCAGGGCCGAGCTGGGTTATTTGAAAAATTACCTGCAAATCTATAGAGTATTATTAACTCTGATGTTTCCCCAAACTCAGTCACCCGCAACCTATCTTCACAATTTTTACCGCCTACCACGCACATGCACTAAGATTGACTTAACATTTTCTTTAAATAGACTCACTTTTAAAACGTAAATAAACGTATTTAAATAAAAAGATATATCATAAGACTAAACGGAAAACCAGTGTTTCTTGCCTTACACAGAAGAGTCATATTTAAAACATATTAAAATAAATGCCTTACTAATAAATGTTCATCCATGTCCCACCCAGAATTGTCTTTGGTGGCACATGTGCCACACCTTGGAAAACACTCATTTTCCCAATTTTAAAGACTGTATTAACATTGAAGCTTAAAAAAAGCTGGTATATTTGCCAAAGAGAGCAAGAACATGATCTGGACTGAAATCATGATATGGTTTGGACATGAAGGGACCCGATGGATGGACTGTGGACTTGCCTGGAAGGATAAGCCTTTATCTAACACAGACAACTGATTGCTGCAAGCAGAAGATGCGCACCCAGGCCTTCCGTCCGCATGGAGAACAGAGGGATGGACACCACCCACCGCTTACCGTTCTTGGAGACAAACTGGGAGGTGACGCCTGCCTCAAATGTGGCAAAAACAGGGCTGTGGTCACTTGTCATGATGTCACTGGTGCTGCCTGCAGGGGAGGGAAGGAATTTCTGAGCAGGGAAGGAGAAACCCTTCTGGTCAAGCCAAGGATTGCAAACGCATGGCAGAAATCAACTTGCACTTATGGAAGCCTCCAGAAGTTTCATGGTTTTGTACCTGTTGTTCCATTGACCTTCCATAACCACGCTTGAAAGTAGTGAAAGAGTGGGACCCTGTCTCCTCCATGGCTAATTGTGGGCTGTAGTAGTTTTTCCTAAAGACTTGGGAGTTTTTAAATATATAGATCATTGCGCGTATGAACTGTGGAGCTTTTTCTGGTCTAAGCATTTTGTTGTATTGATGAGGCACTCACAGCCCAGAGTGGGAGGGGGATTTAGCGTCACTGAGCCCACCAGTGAGAAATGGCACCTTCCACTGAAGGTGACATTTCGGGAGAGAGTGGAAGGCGATAAAGTGCATACACTGAGTGTAGATGACTTTTTTAAGGAGCTTCGTGCTTAGATGAGAAGGGAAGGCAGCAGAGCATGTTTGGAGGGGGTAAGAGAAAGAGCAGAGGTCTAGGAATCCTGAGTCCTAAGTGCTTTTGATATGTCACGTGGAAATGTCTGGCTGGGTACTCAGGGCTGGAGATTTATCGTCAGATTTGGAGTCATGACGTTAGGTGGAAGCAGAGGCCTCGAGGACGCTTTGGCCCTGCCGGGAAGACATGAAGGATGACAAGAGGTGAGGATGAAACTCCAGGACACACCCAGCATCAGTGGGCAAAGAAGACACAGCACAGGAGACCGAGAAGGCAATAAACAGATATAAGTCCTTCCCGATACAGCTTTTACAAATCAGCAAAGAAAAAATAAACATACCACTCCTCTACCAACCAAAGGATATGGGCAGAAAATTCACAAGAGAACTATAGATGGCCAATAAACAGGAAAAAAAAATTGCTCGCTTGCAAACAACCCTCAAAGAGACAACTTGAAACAACAGTGAGATGGATGGAGAAAGAGAATGAGAAGAAGAAAGACAGTGAGATGCTGGGACTGGGGACAGTGGGGATGCTGGGACTGGGGACAGTGGGGATGCCGGGACTTGGGACAGTGGAGGTGCCAGGACTGGGGACAGTGGGGATGCTGGGACTGGGGACAGTGGGGATGCCGGGACTTGGGACAGTGGAGGTGCCGGGACTGGGGACAGTGGGGATGCTGGGACTGGGGACAGTGGGAATGCTGGGACTGGGGACAGTGGAGGTGCTGGGACTGGGACAGTGGAAGTGTTGGGACTGGGGACAGTGGAGATGCTGGGACTGGGGACAGTGGGAATGCTGGGACTGGGGACAGTGGAGGTGCTGGAACTGGGACAGTGGAGGTGCTGGGACTGGGGACAGTGGGAATGCTGGGACTGGGCTAGAAGGAGAGCATGGAGCAAAGGGCCCAGGTGAAAAGCTTATCCAGGCAAGGAGGAGGGCATCCCTTCCCCGAGACAGGCGGCAAGGTGTAGGAGGGGCAGCAGTCTAGAGCATGTTTGGCCACTGGCAGGAAGAAGTCAGCGAGGACCTGGTGCTGCGTGAAGCAGGAGATGATGGACGAGCAGGAGTCAGGCCGAGTGAGGCGCTACAAGTTTGTGGTGGCAACAGAAGAGGAGAAGTTAAAGGGTGGACAAGCGGAGTTTTAAAAAATGTTCTTAAAAATACTTTAGATGTGTATTGACCGTGATAGCATTAGCACTACAGTAACTGTGCCTGAATCCTGGGAGGTGGACTCCTACCTAGGTGGCCTCCCTATAACCACGACCTGTGGGTCCACCCTCCCACAGTGAGTCTGGGCTTGGCCAGGTGACTTCTTTTAACCAATAGGACATTAGTAAATGTGAGGCAAGCAGAGACCTAAAAAGTACTTCCACATCTGGGACTGTCAGCTGGGAATCCTAGGACCAGGAAGCAGCAGCCTGAACTAGCCTGCTGGATGATAAGCAAATATTAAGGTAGTTGTTACACAGCAATAGATAACTGATACATGCTATTGATGTCACCACCATGAGACTCAAGCTCAAAGTTTATCCCCATTTCCTGAGCTCTGGACATTCATCCCCTTTTCTTTCCCAATTTCCTGCCCACTCATAACTCATTAAACCCTCCTCCAGCATTCCATGAAATACTGTTAGCAAAATTCCCTACCTCTTCAAACTTTCCCTTCATGTTTCAAACCTGGCCCTTCCTGGAAGTCACTGCAGCCTCCCAGGCGAGGCCTGGCTTTCCTCCCCCTCCCTAATGCACGGCCCAGACAGGGAGCAGCTATGGCCTCCTAGCTCCTCAATGCCGCTTGCAGATGAGTCTCCCTCCTACAAGCAACTCATGCAGCTCGATATCAACAAAGCAAACAACCCAATCAAAAAACGGGCAGAAGACTTAAATAGACATTTCTCCAAAGAAGACATACAGACGGGCAAGAAGCACGTGAAAAGCTGCTCAACATCACTAGTTATTACAGAAATGCAAATCAAAACTACAATGAGGTATCACCTCACACCAGTTAGAATGGGCATCATCAGAAAATCTACAGACAACAAATGCTGGAGAGGGTGTGGAGAAAAGTGAACACTCTTGCACTGTTGGTGGGAATGTAAATTGATACAGCCACTATGGAGAACAGTATGGAGGCTCCTTAAAAAACTAAAAATAGAACTACCATATGACCCAGCAACCCCACTACTGGGCATATACCCTGAGAAAACCGTAATTCAAAAAGACACATGCACCCCAATGTTCACTGCAGCTCTATTTATAATAGCCAGGTCATGGAAGCAACCTAAATGCCCATCGACAGATGAATGGATAAAGAAGATGTGGCACATATATACAATGGAATATTACTCAGCCATAAAAAGAAACGAAATTGAGTTATTTGTAGTGAGGTGGATGGACCTAGAGTCTGTCATACAGAGTGAAGTAAGTCAGAAAGAGAAAAACAAATACCCTATGCTAACACATATATATAGAATCTAAAAAAAAATAAATGGTTCTGAAAAACCTAGGGGCAGGACAGGAATAAAAACACAGATGTAGAGAATGGACTTGAGGACATGGGGAGGGGAAGGGTAAGCTGGGACGAAGTGAGAGAGTGGCATGGACATATATACACTACCAAATGTAAAATAGCTAACTAGTGGGAAGCAGCCGCATAGGACAGGGAGATCAGCTCTGTGCTTTGTGACCACCTAGAGGGCTGGGATAGGGAGGGTGGGAGGGTGGGAGGGAGCCGCAAGTGGGAGGAGATATGGGGATATATGTATATGTATAGCTGATTCACTTTGTTATAAAGCAGAAAGTAACACAACATTGTAAAGCAATTATACTCCAATAAAGATGGTAAAAAAAAAAAAATGAAAAAAAAAATAAATAAATAAAGTAAAATAAAACCCCCCATGATAGGGTCGTTTTGAAAACCAGATTTAGGCTCAAAAAGCAGTAATACCACAAGCCACCACTTTCTCCTGAATTTCTGCAGAGGGTGGCTGGAAGCCAGACTCGACTGCAGAATTGGCAGGACTCGTGGAGCTGCAGGACGAGGGACAGAGGCAGCGCTGAGAGAGGACCGGGGTGATGGCCGGCGGCAGGAAGGGTCACAGGCCTGGAGAGTGCGGGTGTGGATGGGGTATGAGGAGGGGACATACAAGGGAGGAGGCTGAGTGCAGAGGGTGGGATGTGGGCCTTTGTAGGTTTTGAAGCAGAACAGTTCCTTGGCTGTGGGAGTGGGTTGCCTTTCCGCACATCTAAAGGGGAGTGAAGTCCCTCCTGGGGACAGAGCTCAGAGGCCAGGGGACTGCAGCATGCGTGCCTTAAACTAGCCCAGGGTAGCTGCTCTGGGCCCTTCTGGGCAGCAGAAGGCATGCACACAAGAAAGGAATGGAAACCAGTTCAACTTTATGGGACCTGAATTGAACGTGGGGATTTGCCGGTCCCCACAGAGGGTGCGAGCCAGGAAGGTGGCCACTGGACAGCAGCAAAACCTCCACTCTGCGGGGGTGAAACGGGGCTGGATAACTTTTCCATAATTATTTATTTTAATATTGCATCTTGTGTCTTTGTCATCAATTTAACCCAGTTTATCTTTAAATCTCCCCCAAACACGTGTGTGTACTCATGATATGCATTCGGCTGAACCATATGAATTTCCAATAGGTAATATTTGATCTATGAAAACACCACTTTTATATGGTTCAAACCTAATAGGCTCTTTTCAAAAAAATAAATCTAGATTTGTTTTAAAAAGTGCTCCATAATTCAAATGTTTCCCAAACCAGAAGATATTTATTCTGTTGCAGCTCAAGATGGGACAGGATGCATCACCTCTTTAAGGTCACCTGACTGGGGTTGCAGGGAGTTCTCCCATTTTACAGATGGACAGACTGGAGTCCTTTAGTTTAGGGCAGTCAGACCTCTCAACTTGCCACTCACCGTAGGACTGACACACCACGTGCACCAGAGGGTAAGACTTCCAGAGGACTCGGTCACACCAGGAGGGCAAGTTGTACTTCATCTGCAAGTCAAAGTCAAAGCTTTGTAAAATGCATGCTACTTTAAAAGATACATCGTAAAAGAAGAGATCGAGGCATTGCATCTGTAATCCTGGATTCATCTGCTGCTGGTTTTTATAGGATTTCCCCAGAGGTGGCTTTAAACCCTTTCCGCCTGCCTTAAGTCCTAGCTCCAAGGCCACGCCCCACACTTTCAGACACCTGGACTCCTGTTTTAGAATGAGATCGATTCACCTGGCTGTGCTTCCTTACCCTCCTCACTATTTCAGAATCTCTTGTACTTTTACATTCTCTTACTTTTTTTTTCTGACTCAGATGAACCCCTCTACCTGTATATTCAACCCAGCCACTCACTTTAATAACACACTCCAAGTACCCCCCGCACCCATTCATCCACCTATATACTTACCATCCATCCACACACTCATTCACACATCCATCCATCCACTTACCTACCCGTCAACTCACACATCCATCCCTCATCTACCTATCCATCCATCCATCCATCCATCCATCTATCCACTTACCCATCCACATATCCATCCAGCCCTCCACATACACATCTAATCTTTCAAACAACATATACTATGATGAGCCCTCTCCAAGCTACACTGTGAGTAAGATGTCCACTGGGTGTGACAGACAAGGCAAGCTGGCAATGATAAGAGCCCTCCTTAAGGAATTTCATTTTCCACTTAAGTTCTAGCTCCTTCTCCTCTGCCTACAAACATAAACGTTCTCATCCTAAAAGAGCCTTCCATTACTTTTCTCTTTTCTTCTTTTTGCCAATTTTCTTTCAAGAATGTTCTGTTTTCACTGCCTCTACTCCTGGACTGCCCATTTACTCTTTTTTAACTTGAGGAACAACCTACATAGAGTAAAGTGTAGTAATCTACACTGTATGGCTTGAGGATCTTTTACATTTGTATACGCCCATTTAACCACTACCCAGATCAAGATATAGAAAATGTCCATCATCCCAAAGGGTTCCCTCAGGCCCCTTCCTTGTCAATACCGCCTCTGAGAGGTAAACACTACTGGGGATAATGTCTCCATTGATTAATTTTGCCAACTCTTGAACTTATAAATGGACTTATTCAGGATATATTCTTCTGCATTTGGCTTCTTTCAACCTTCTTCACCCTGTTGCTTGTATAAGTTCTTTCATTTTATTGCGTAGTTGTATTCCATTGTATGTATAAACCACATCGATCTATTCTAATGTTGATAGAAATAGGGTTGTTCCCAGTTTTTGGACATTATAAACAAAGCTGCTATAAACACCCTTGTATCTGTTGTTGGGTGAACAAATGCACCACTTTCCCTCAGGTATACAACAAAGTGGAATTGCTGAATAGGGTAGGTGCGTGTTTAGATTTCATAGATGCTGCCAGACTATTCGTAACACTGCAGTTCTCAGCATTGGCTGCTCCGGTCAATTGCTGGTGGAGCTTTACAAGGACCCAGAAAGCAAGGCCCCACCCCTGGACCTGCTGCATCAGAACCTCTGCGAAGGAGGTCCAGGCATCTGCATTTCTGAAAAGCTTCACCAGTGATTCACCTGCACACTCTTGGTAAAGAGCCGCCCTTACCCTCTTGCGGTCTGGATTTCACCTCCAAGACTCTATGTCAACTGTTCTTTTAGTGTCCACCCAATCCCTGAACCCAAGTCCAGCTGCTTGTGCAAGGTTCCAATGACCACACACGTTCTCCTTGGCTCACATTCCACGCTGGTGACCACTGATCCTGGCAAGTCTCTCAGCCCCGGCTTCTGTGATGCTGCGAGCTGCCTGCTGGGCCCTTCCACCACCTACACACACGGTTTTTCTGTCTCCTTTGTTGTCTCTGCTTCCTCCTCTCCTCTCTCAATGGAGATGACCCCCAAATCTGTCCACAGCTCTTCTATTTCCATCGTCCATGTACTCCTTGGTGACCTCACCTACTCCCATGGATCTGACCATCTTCTCTGTGCAGACAACTCCCAAATCTACAACTCAGCCCTAGTATCAGTCTAGTATTTTCAGCTGCCTTCTGGATGTTTTCTCTGGGATCTTCCAGTCATGTTATACAGTAAATCTGAAAACAAGCTCTATTTTTCCCCTCCGAGCCAGCCCCGCCTTCTGATTTACAGTTTCTATCAACGTCAATCAGATCTATCAACATATCCTGCTTTCCTCCTTTTCTTTCATTTTCACGGGCTCCCCCCAGCTTCAGGCCCAGTTATTTCTCAGCTGGAGCCTCCATACTGGCCTCCTCATTGGTCCCGTGCATCACCCGCATCCTTTACACTGACTCAGACCAGTCTTCTCTGTGTATCACTGTGACGCTGCGGGCCCCTCAGCAGAACTTGCAGTGGCTTCCTGAAACAGGTGCCCATCAAACAGGTGAAGACGCTTCGCCTGGCATCAAGGGCCCCCCTCTCTGCCACCTCAGGCCCCAGTTTCTTTCTCCTCATATTCAAATCCAACCAGACCATCCCTTCACTGCCTCCAAATGTACCCCCAGGGACCTGCCCTGAGGGTGCCTTTAAACCAGACGAGCCCAGGCACACAGCAGCCAGTGGGCACCTCACAAGGTGTCCTGCCCCGGGTCTCAGCCTTGTCACTGCAGCAGTCCTGAGTCTGCTCTCCTCCTCTCAGTGTGTTTTTTTTTTCTCTAACTCCTGCTTTGTTCTGGCATCTCCCCAACTCTTGGCCTTTCTCTCTCACTTCCATCCAGTCTCCCATGTGCCCCTGAGTCCAGGTCATGCCCAGAATGCTCTCTATTTCCCCAGGTCTCTAGTGGCCCCAGGGAAGCTCATCACTGCCGCACCTCTAACCCCCAGGACCTGGCATGGGGCTGGCTCCCCTGGGCTGGGCCCCAGAAGGGGATGGATGCCAGAATTTCCTGCCTTGGCATCTGCTCCGGCAATTCTTTCTACCTGAAGTGGATCAGGCCCCCTCAGCCCTTGTCTTGTCGAAATCCAAGCACCCTTCAGGCACCCCAAGTGGCCCCTCTTCAAGAAGCCTCCGCGATCCTTCCCTGCCCTGATGGTCATTTCCCTCTGTGGCCTCTCCTCACAGCATTGGGCATTGCATTATATTCCATCTCTGGTTAGTTAGTTGTGTATTTATCTTGTCTTGTCTTTCCTACTACAAACTCTTTGAGGGCAGACATCTGACTCATCTTTGATCTCCCACGACCTAGGACAGTGCCCAGCCCATCATAGGTCATCAGTAAATATCTGTTGAACAAGAATGAAGGGATGCTTTATTACAGTTTCCACAAACACTGTTCCGTGGAACACAAGTGGTCTCATAAGATATTAATTGATATTTCATGACCAATTGAGTTTGGCACACGAATTTTCCCATAGAGAACCACATGCTCATAAACCTGTAAAGGCTCTGATAAGTCCTGCAGCAAAGAAGCTTGTGTAATGATGACTGACTTGGCAGATTAGCAAATATATTTGAGTACAGGACTTAAAAAAGAGACAAAATATACAAACAGCTCATACAGCCTAAAATCAAAAAAGCAAACAACCAAATCAAAAAATGAGCAGAAGACCTAAACAGACATCTCTCCAAAGAAGACATACAGATGGCCAACAGGTACATGAAAAGATGCTCAATATCACTAATTATTAGAGAAATGCAAATGAAAACTGCAATGAGGTATCTCCTCACACTGGTCAGAATGGCCATCATCAAAAAGTCTACCAATAAATGCTGGAGAGGGTGTGGGGAAAAAGGAACCCTCCTACACTGTTGGTGGGAATGTAAATTGATACAGCCACTATAGAGAACAGTATGGAGGTTCCTTAAAAAACTAAAAGTAGAGTTGCCATATCATCCTGCAATCCCACACCTGGGCAAATATCTGGAGAAAACTCTCATTCAAACAGATACATGCCTCTCCTTAGGGAAGGGTTTTGCTCTGTGACACAATCAACATATGATTTCTAGCTTTATTTCTTTTTTTGCTACCTAGTGGATGAGGGGGCTCTATCACTTCCCGTTCACCTTTATGGGAATGGACAAAAGAGGGGTGAGGTGTGCAAGGGGGGTGGAGACGGAGGGCGGGGAAGAGGACTCACCCCTGTGGCTTTCTGCTTAGTGTAGGCGTATTTGTCCCGAGTCAGTCTTTCAAAACGGTAAGTGGGGGCGAATGTGATTTCTTCCTCCTCTGAAACCAAACAAAACCACGGTTTCAGTTTTGATTTCCCATGTTTCACGTCTGGCCAAGTTTCCCTCTTTTCCAGGCGTAATCCTCCCCCCGGTGAGGATACTTGGGAGAAGGGGAGACAGAATGCTGGAGGGGGAGGGCCCGCGAGAGAGGATGGCGGTTCTCACCGAAGTGCAAGAAAACCTTCTGCTCCTTTCTCTCCATGAGCAGCTGGTCATGGGACAGGAGGTCTGCGTACTGCTGCTGCTTGATCTTCTGGATGATGGTTTCTGCCTCCTGGAGCAAAGACACGGCCAAGCCACCGGTGAGACAACCCTTTCACCAACATGGTAAGAGGCACATCGCCACCTTCCTGCCTGGTGTGCCAGGACCCGAGTCCCCGAAGCTGCGCTAGACCCTGGTCCCAGGGATGTTGGGCTGGTGCTTATTTACACTCAACCGTTTTATATGGAAAACTCTGCAATCGTAGTGAAATATCAACTCAGTAACATAAGCTCCTGGCTATTCTAACTCTACAGAGGGATACTATTTTTGTGCACCGACTTCTAGCATCATTTTTATAAGGCTTCCCTAGGTGGGTAGGTATGTCTCCCTTGCTGTCTGTTCTCTCTGTGAGACAGCCTGTTGTAAAGCCATGAAAGGATCTGAAACCCCAGCCCCCGAAGCTATGGGCATTGGGCCTCTGTGATCCGGGCTCGGACTCCGAGAGTCGGTGTGATATCGGTGGGGTGTGCCATCCTTGGAATCCGGCTGTCCTCTCTCCTGAGACTTACGTTGCCTCTGCTCTGGCGAATGCACCTGGCTGACCTCCTGGGGAGTGAATGGGTGGACGGCCCCTTAAACTGTGAAGGGTCGGGATTTGTGGGGCCTCTGTCCACCCCTCTCCCCTCTGCCTGCTCAGTCAGGAGGGAGAGAAGGAAAGCTCCCGAAGAGCATCCTGTGAGGGAGGGAGGGGCTGGGGAGGGGGAGGGGGGCACAGACGGGCCCTAAAAGCGGCTGTGCCAGTGACAGGCCGAGGAGGCCGAGGGATGTGGGAGGGCTGGGAAAACATCTGGGAGGGGAGTCCGAAAGCCCGAGTTCAATCCCAACTGTCAGAGGCCTGTAACCGACCCAAGGCCATTTTCTCAGACCACTTGTGCTCCAGGAGCCTCTCCTGCCCTGTAAAATCAGGTCCGTTTCTGCCGTCCCCTCTCCCCTCACAGACAGCAGTGCCAAAGTGTTCCTGGTACACAAGGGGCAGACGGTTCTCCTCCCATGCCTGGCCTCTGCACCATCTTTCAGGAGCAACTGAGTCTCGCTCCAGGCGTGTCCTGGGGCCATGCCTGCCCACTCCCTTCCCAGGGAATCTTTTGCCCTCCCTGAGTGAGCAAGGCCATCTGTGCCATGTGGCCCCTCTGACCGCTGCTCATTGGATGGGCATCCAACTTCAGGAATGCCTTCCTTAGGCTGCCCGGTGACCCGTGATTTGGGGAGAAAATGGAGCTGGTCTCTGCAGACTTCAGCCTTTCCTGGGGACCTGGGACTGGCAAGTCGAGGGGCCACTGCTGGTTAGCCAGAGGACCAGAGCAGCAGACAGGTGGTGAGGAGGGGTGGCCGGGACAGTTATGTGGCAAGTAGGCGTGAGCAGAGGCCAGCCGTAAAGAAAGGCAGCAGCTCCGTGATGGGACCAGTGTCGAGCCCCAGAGGAGTAGCTGCCTTGGCCCAGCCCGGTCATGTGTCTCCCTGACCCTCTGCCCTGAGCTGATGCAAGGAGCCTCTGCCCTGTGCGTCCCCAGCCCCGGGAGGGCGGCCCCTCACCCAGGCGGGCAGCTCCACGCGGTAGTTGAGATCCCCGAGCCAGAAGAGGTGGGTGAAGCGGTGAGTGATGTTAAAGGAGCTCAGCTTCTTGTCTCCCAGAGCCAGAAACCGGAGAATGTTCATATAGTTTTGGTTTCGCCTAATTAAACAAAAAAGCAGCCAGCTTAGCACAGGGGCATAGGTTCCCTACTGCCCGTGCCAGGAAGTCAGAGGGGACATGTCGGGGAGTGAGACTGAAATCTCCAGCCCTGTTGCAGCAAACCACGCACATGCAGCCCCTAGGCTGAACTGGGAACGCAGGCCAGGGCCCCGGGAGCATCCGCTCCGCAGGCACTCGGAATCATCAGGCTTCTAGATGGCTGTCTGCGTGCTGGGCCACCAACAGGCAAAATGCGCTTTCATCTGGAAGGGCGCCCCAGATGAGGTTTTCCCTTGAGAGCTGGAGTGGTGTTTAGGTGTCTGCTGGGTTAGTGACACGAGGAAATGTCTGTTCCGTCCTTTAGGCAAGATTCAGCCACACGTGGATGTAGCTGTAGTTGCCTTTGATGAGAACACGGGAAAAGCCCTTAGAGGCCGACCGGACAGGGTCCCAGCCAAGGGCTGAGCCGTCCTTATGGTGTTTAGGGTTTGAGGTCTGTCTGGGCAAATAACCCCAATCCCTGCTCCTGGGGGATGGGCTCCATTACCTGAGTTTCTTTTCGCTTCCGGAAGTCAGGTGGCTGTTGACAAACCCCAAGGAGGTTCCATTGAACATGAACGATACCCCCACGGCTCCCTTGTTGCCTAAAGGGAGGGGGAGGAAGAAGTCAGAGCATCAAACGGGCAAAGCTGCCAAGTGGCAGGAAATCAAGGTGAAGCAATGTCTTTCATCAGGAGGGAGAGCGCCGCTGTGGGAAAGTGGAGGCCAAGGAAGAAGGCAGAACAGCTTTATCTGGGGTGGGAGATGGGACAGGTGGTAGGGACCGGGGGGCGAGATTCCTCCGGGACAACAGGAAAATGGGATGAGTGGCCAGCAACCTTGGGGTTCTCGGCAGGGCTGAGGGAGGAGGCTACTGGTGATAACTCATCCTGGCATCTCCCTCTAAGGGTGTGTGTGTGTGTGTGTGTGTGTGTGTGTGTGTGTGTGTGTTAGTTTCTCCACATGCCCAGGCAGGACCATTGAAAGGAACCAGAAACCCTGAGAAGGAGATTCAGAAAGAGGAGCCCAGGGCTGGGGGGCAGCAGGTGGTGACCTTCCACCAGCTAACTCCAGCTTCCCGGAGAGACCGAAACCCATACTGAGACCAGTGGTCCTCAAAGTACGTTCCCCAGAACAGCATCAGCACCACCTGGGAACCTGCTGGGAGTACACATCTCAGGCCCCGCCCTGGACCTGCTGAATCAGAGCTTCAGGAGTGGGAGCCAGTAACCCACGTCTAACAAGTCCTCTAGGACAGGGTTAGGCAGACACTGACCCACCACCAGCTAAGAACGGTTTGTATGTTTCTAAACAGTTGGGGGAAAATCAAAAGAAGAATATTTTGTGACACATTAAAATGATATGAAATTCAAATTTCAGTGTCTATAAATAACATCTTATTGGAACACAGTTACGCCCCTAGAGAGAGTCCAGTAATTATGACACAGACTGCATGCATGACCTGCAAAGCTTGAAATATTTACTCTCTGGCCTTTTGGAGGGAAAGTCTGCCAACCCTGCTCTAGGTGGTTCTGACACATGCTGAAGTCTGGGAACCTGCTCCGCCCATCACGGCGTCTGTGAGCCGTACATACTGAGCACTTGAGATGTACAGGTCCAGACTGAGATGTAAAAGTGTAAAAGACACATCGGAATTGTAATACTCGGTAACAAAGATGGACTGTAAAATATCTAATAAATTTTTATATTGAATACCTATTGAAATGGTCATATTTTGAACGTATGAGGTTTGATAAGATATATTATTAAAATTGACTTCCCTTGTTTCCTTTTCCTTTTTTGAATTTGGTACTCAGAATTTAAAACCACCCAAGTGGCTGACATTCTGTCTGGGCTGGATAGCAAAAGGGCCCTGGAGATCACCCGGCTCTGCCCCTCGGGACTCAGGGGAGCCACAGTCCAGCCAGTGGCCGAGCCAGGCCTGGCCTCCTGCCCGCCCCCCCCGCCGACCCCCCACCCCGCTGCCCCTGGCAGTGAGGCAGCCCTGCTCCCCTCGCCCCCAGGAGGCCCCTCCTCTCAGCTTTCTCCCCACCCTGCGGTGCGGCCTGGGTTTAAATCCCTGCCCACCACTTCCTTGTCACAGGGCCTCGGACAGGTTAGGGAACATCACTGTAGCCTCCAGAGCCCTGTCTGCGAATGGGACTAATGACAGTCCCTGCCCGCACAGGGCGCCTGTATCAAGTAATAGTTGGAAAGCATTTAGCACACGGCCTTGCACAGGGTACAAGGTCTTAACTTTCCAAGAGGTCGTAGATCTTCCGCCAGTCATCCAGCATTCACTGAGCTCCTGCCCTGTGCTCCCCATGGCTGGGAGCCATTTGGGGGGAGGTAAGGGGGGAGACCAGCCCCAGGAGACGGGGAGGGGAGGCAGGGAGGGTCTGGTACAGGGGAACTCCTCCACCTCCAAGCTGCCCTCCGACTGCCCAGGCCTCCTGCCTCCCTCTCTGGCCTTGTCCCATCACCCACTAGAGCTGAGCCCAGGGACCACGGGGCCTTGGCTTCGCTGTTCCCCTGCGTGGAACCCCCCTCCCATGAGGACCCTTCCTCTGCCCTCGGACTTGGGTCCCAATGCCTCCCCATCAGAGAGGCCCCTGGACGCCGTCTCAGGTAGTATTGGACCTGCTCTAGCCCCCGCCACACACGCTTTGCCGGCCGCTCGCTCCCGAAAGCGTCCCGCCGCCCGTCTGTCCGTGGGAGCAGGCCGCTGCGAGCGGTGGTCGGGAGCCCAGGCCCAGCACCGTGCTGGGGGGCTGGGGGCACACTCGGCTCCGTCCCCGGAGCCAGGGCTGGGGCGGCGGCCGGGGGGAGGCCGGCCGAGGTGTGCTTCTGCCTTGTGTCGGGCAGTCGGAGCGCGTTGCTGGCTGGGGAAGGGCTGGTGGGAGGGGGCGGGCAGCCCAGGCGGCCGGGGATCGAGGACTAGAGGAGCTTCCTGGGCAGCAGAGGGTGTGGGCTTCGGAGCAGGGCAGCTGCCACAGGAAGGAGGGAGGGCAGGTGGGCGTGGACGCGGGCAGCTTGCGGTTTGTCAGCAGAAAGGCTGAGACAGCTTTTCACGTTCAATGCCAGCAGTTATTCTACTTCCTCTTACCTCTGGGGCTCTGTCCTGTCCTTGACACCAGCCACCAGAAACCGCTGGCCTCGCCCTCAGCCTCAGCCCACGGCCCCCGTGTGGGTGCACCTGCCCTCACGCACTCACGTCACACACAGACCGACAGACTCACACTCACACACACAGACTCACACACACACACACACACAGACTCATACACACAGACTGACAGATTCACACACACACACAGACTGACAGACACACACACAGACTGACTCACACACATACACAGACCAACAGACTCACACACACAGACTGAAAGACTCACAAACACACTCATACATACAGACAGGCACACACTCACAGACTCACATACTGTCTCTCTCACACACAGACTCACACACTCAAACTCACAGGCATGCAGCCCTCTGCTGTTTTCAATTCTCTGAAGCACCCTGACTGGTCCCCACAGGCTCACAGCTGATACCAATGTTTCCACCTCCAACCTGAGTCCGTCTAGATCTAGACCAGGCATCATAACCTACAGTCTGTGGCCAAGCTGAACCCGTGACTTGTTCGTAAATACAGTTTTCTAGGACACGGCCGCGCTCACTCATGTTCCTGCTGTCTGTGGCTACTCTCGTGTGTCAGCAGCAGGGCTGAGGAGGTGCACGTGGACTGAAAAGCTTACAGTACTTACTACCTGGCCCTTCACAGCACGTCTGTCAACCCCCGTCCTCGGTCCGCGACGCTCAAGGTAGCGTCCGTGCACTAGCAGTGCTGACACCACCTGGGAGCTCGTTGGAAACAGAATGTTGGGCTCCTCCTGAGACGTACTGAGTCGGAACCCACATTCTGCCAGACGCCCAGAAGCACTGGTATAGACCCCGAGGGCGTTTAGGCTGGGAGGACCACCCATCCCAGGTGGGATGGACACGCGCGTGTCGGCAGGAGCGAGCTTACGGGGAACACAGCCCCCCCGCTCACCCAGCGTGTTGGCGATGCCCGTCTTCACGTTGTTGGTGCAGATGTGGCTGATCCGGTTCTCGTGCTCGGGCTTGGCCAGCACCACTATGCGGATGTTCCAGAGGGTGTGGATGGCGATCTGGCGGGGAGGACAAGGCTGTGACCCTGGGCCAGGACACAGTGCTTGACCCCAGAGCAAGAGATGCACACCCATCCCTCGCCCCAGGTGTGGGGCGCCCTGTCTGTAATCGCTACACTTTGGGGGACTCCTAAGGATGCCTCACAGATGAGACAAAGCGTCTTAAAGATGAGAGCCGGCACTGATGAG
Source organism: Balaenoptera physalus (assembly GCF_965194825.1). Taxonomy (NCBI): domain Eukaryota; kingdom Metazoa; phylum Chordata; class Mammalia; order Artiodactyla; family Balaenopteridae; genus Balaenoptera; species Balaenoptera physalus. The sequence continues at coordinate 131,959,656 of NC_138885.1, read as the reverse complement.
ATTTCCATGAAGTAAAGATGCCCTACAAGCTCGGGCAGGGAAGGGGGAGGACCCCAGTAGACCCCATTAACTTCTGGATGCAGGTGCCCTGGGAGGCGGGGGGACCACTGAGCACATTCTTGCTTCTGAGATGCTCCTGATTTGTCCAGCCCACTGCCCCGGAGTCCCACCCAGGACTGTGGCCACTGCTCACTGTTTTAAAAGTCATGCTGGTGATTTCTTGCAGGGAATGTTTGAGTATCTCCAGCCACTCCTTCTCTCCCAGGGGGTCCTCCTGGGTGCCGATCACGTAAATGTCATGGGGGATGTAATCAGCAGAGTCATCTCGCGTCTTTCCCTGCCCCTTGGAGAGAAACCAGGACGTGATCTTCTTGGGAGGGGGGGCGTTACCTTCAACAGCAAAACCCAACACCAAGTGAGTCAGAGGTACATCAGGAGAATTCAAAACAGACGTGGGGGGTGGGAGAGGTTCACATAGTCACTGGAAACCATTCAGTTCCCCCAACGAAATATACCTTAAAGAACTAGGTACTATCATCCCCCAGGATGTCAGGGAGGGTGAGAACTCAGTTACTTTTCTTTTTCTTTTTAGTTTTTTTTTTTTTTATACTGATGTTTTAAAGCAAGGTTTTTTTTTTTTTTTTGGTAGCGCTGCACAGCTTGCGGGATCTTAGTTCCCTGACCAGGTATTGAACCCGGGCCCTCAGCAGTGAAGGTGTGGGGTCCTAACCACTAGACTGCCAGGTAATTCCCTCAGTTACATTTCTTTGTAAACATAGAGTTAAGTTACAAAGACTAGAAACACCTGAAGATTCCGTAACTTGAACTAGTACACAAGATGTCAGACACTGTCCTAGTCTCTGGGGCTTTAGTGATAACTGAGACACGGGCCTCGAGGAGTTTACATTCCATTGGTGGTGAGAGAACGCTGTAGGCTGACAAGTTTAGCACGGAGGCTTCTAACCCATGGTTAGGAGACAACAGTGCCTTCACTGCACAAGAGAGATCTCAGCCGAAAACCAAGAGGTGTGCGGGAGTTAGCCAGAGAAATGGAAGAGCATGGAGGCCCCCCTAGTGCCATTTCAAAAGCTGAGCTGAAACAGCTTGATAAAGAAATGATGATAAAGATTTATTTCCCTCAAAATGCCCTTGGAGGCTGAGTAAACTTTTTTCTCAAAGAGATACCTTTCTTGGTTCACAAGTGCCAAGAAGCCAAGAACTGGAGTGACTTGACTGCCACCGAGCTCTGCTCCCACTGTGGCTCAGGATGGGAGCACAAACCCTGGGGCCCGGTGGTCTCTGCTCGGGGAGACCCTCGCATGCTGCCCTGGTGCGGCAGGGCCCTGGCCAGCTCCTTCCATGCCGGCCTGAACCGTGCCCAGCCAAATCTAAGACGTCCAGGCTCGCAGAGGGAAAAACGGGAAGGGGCCGGTGCCCACGTGCATGAACCCCCAAGCGTGAGAGCTGAGGAAATCAGGCGGCCAATAAGAAACACTGGTGGGGAGAGAAGGACACAGGAACTGGGCAAGGGTTCTACTTCAGCGCTGCCGTGGCCCCTGGAATCTCTGGGCGTGAAGGTCTGGGGAGGCAGGGGCTGGTGGAATCGGGGTGGGCAGCTCTCCTGACTTCCCTCCTGGAACGCCAGCCCATCCTCCACCCAGCGACAGGCCAGGAGTCCCATGGTGCGTTTCTATTTCGGACTGTCCCCCTCCCCCTCCACGAAGGGCTTCTGCTCAGCCTCTTCCTCCCGGGGGGCTGCTGGGTGACACTGTGCTGCATCGGGAGGTGGTCCTGACTCCGCTCCAGACAGAAGCAGGCGAGACAGACGCCCAGTCAAATTCAAATTTCAGATAAACAATGGATAATTTGTAGAATAAGTATGTCCCATGCAATAACTGTTTGTCTAAAATTTAAATTAACTAGACATTCTGTATCTACTTAATTTTTTAAAATTTCTAGCTGAATATTTACACTAAATAATTATTTAGTGTAATTCATATTAGTATAAAAATTTGTATTAGCACCTAAGTATGCTATGTATATTTAGTACAATGCATATTTGGTGTATATTTGCACTTATCTCTAGCTGAATAGTTATACTAAATAATTATTTAGTATAATTTATATTCAGTATAATATATTTATATATTTAGTATATGATATATACTTAGTACATATTAGTATGTAAATATATATAGTATATATATTTATCATAATATATATTTAGTATGTATTTATTTCTAGCTAAACACCTATACTAAAAAATAATTTGTTGTTTATATGAAATTCAAATTCAACTAGGCATCATCTCTCTTTCTCTTTCTTGCTCAATAAACCTGGCAGCCCAAATCAAAAAGAGAGTTCTTCCTTCCAGGACTGAAGCCCCTTGGCAAGCTGCCCAAGGCTGGCAGGTGCCCAAGAGCCTCTTCACCCATATATTCAGACTTTCCAGTTTCGACAAGCAACGTAACCCATTTCAGCTGCACTTGGGGTATGAGAATCCCAGGGCTTGTTTCTCTTACCCCTTGTCTCAGGATGGGTACCCACGTCTCGGGACTGGGGTTTGGGGGGTGACAGGTAAGGGTGCTTGAGGCAGCAAAGCAGAACCCCAGGGGAGGTGCCGGGAGGCGGGGTGGCATGTGGACCCACCCATGTTCCAGGTGCCGATGAAGATGGTGATCATGTCGGGCTCCGGCTGCTCCGAGTGCTTGTTCTTCATCTGCTGGAGGAGCTGGCAGAAGCCTTCTCTCTTCTAGGGATTGAAGGGCAGACAGACTCAGACAGGCCTCTGCCTCCCCACACATGATACTTTCAAAGGACTGGTCAGCTTCGAGAAAACTGAGGGGAGCGCAGATCAGTGTGGACTTCCAGGAGAGCCACCTGGAAATACGTGTCCGAGGTCTTAAGAGAGCGGCTTCTCTCTGACCCAGCCCTTCCACTGCAAGGACCTGACTCTAAGGAAAGAATCAGGGACTGTTCGAAGACCCGACCACATCGTGCGGACTGCAGCAGAAAATATTAGAAACCTTCGCGTCCAGTCTTAGGAGAGGAATTACTAACTGTATTACAGGTCATCCATATGCTAGAAGACCGTAGGTTTTAAAAATTTTGGTGCAGAAGTACTTCATCAACAAGGGTAGATGGTCAAGATACATTGTTTAGTATGAAAAACCAGTTGACAAAACACTATGAACAGCACCACTGCATTCGTATTAAAAAAACACAAACAAAAACCGTCCTGAAAGAGTCCAAGGATTACTAGTGGTATAGGGGTGTTTCTATTTTAAACTTTTTGTTTATTGTATACTTTTTCACTAATGAGAATTAGATGATTTATGTAATGAAAGAAAATTTAAATCCAAGAAAATAATTAAAAAGGAAAGAACACACAAAGGCTGTCGTTGCCTTCTTAATAGTCCTCACTTAGTTGTCCTGGGTACACAGTAGGGCACAAAGTAGACGTGGCCCTCTCGTAGCTTACGGTTCAATAGGGCAGGGTGACCAAACAAGCATGCCCCAAAGTTTTAGGCTGCACCGTATGAAATTACCAGTGTTTGACTGTCTCAGACCTACGTAGATGGCAATTTCATATGATTCAATCTAATTGCAAATCTAAGTTCCCTCTGAAGAAAGCAGCTCACGAAGAATTGTGATGGCTGTCTTTATGGAAACCTGCTTTTAGTTACAAATGGCTCAATAATCAGTGCCTCGGTTTACTGCTGTGCCTCGTCCTTCCGAGCTTGCGGCAATGAGCAGAACTGGGTTTTGGACCTCTGCCCATGTGCCCAGCACGATGCCCAGCCAGGTTTCTGCCTCCCCCACCTGTCTGGCCCCCACTTCCTTGTTTTTCCCAGTTCCTTCTCTATCATTCCTCCCAGTCCTCTTCACCCTCTCAGCCAGTTCTGGGCACCCCCGGACCCCCCATTGGCCTCCCAGCAGCCCAGCCCTGCCACACAGGTAGAAAGAGCTGGGTCCCGGCACTCGATGGGGCTGTCCCTGTGAGCCTATGATAGGAGCCCTGTCCCAAAGCCATGGTGCCGACACAGTCAGCCAACACCTCACGTTCTAGGAGCTCTCTGTGCCCTGCCTCATCCGAGCGGTACACTGCAGGATAAACAGCAGGGCCGCGAGGGTGGGTTTCAGCCCCTGGTTGGCATGTCTGACGTGAGGGATAAGGTCACAGAGACACCGTCAGTACAGAGGCCCACCACGACGCCCAGATCCCAAGTTTCTCCATCTGCCCACCCACCTCTTATTCCAGCAGCCAGGCCTGGCAGGGACTCTCACTTCTGCAGAGTGGGGCAAAGTGTAGAAATGGAGGGAGCGCTGGTTGAGACTCAGATTTAAGTCTGGGGTGCCCCTGAGGGCCTCCGGGTGCATCCCGGGGAAGTTCAAAGCCCCCCAGTGGGGCTCAGGGCTAGTAAGACATGGCTGATAAAGGATGCACTCTCTCAGGGGCAGGCGTGGTAGCAAAGGGAGAGGATGGAGCTGTGATGTTTGAATCCCAGCTGGCCTGGAACGCACCCCCTCAGCTTCCTGCGCTTGGCTTTCCCAGGTGGGAAAGGGGTTGTGAGAGCTGAGTGAGCCCATGGTACCAACTTCCAGGCACACAGCAAGCCTCAGAAATCGTGCGTTCCTCACTCCCCTCTTGGCCCATCTTAGTGGTTTGTCGTCACTTACTTTGGAGTCAGCAAAAACATATTCCTTCCGCACGGTCTTCTCCTTCTCTGTTTCCACCAAAATCACCAACTTGTTCAGAAACTTCTGAGACTTGATGAGCTGCAGGACTGAAGAGGGATGAAAGTTCATTTTTCTCATCATCACCCAATATGTAGAGTCTCCACTATACTCTGGCACTTGACCATCAACAATCCTGACTTTTCCGTGTCCAGGCTGAGCACCATATTTGTGCCTGGTCTCCCAGATCCTTGCTCCTCTTACAGGGAGGAGCTCATGGCTGGGAAGGGTGGTGCCTGGAACAGGAAGGGTGGCCTGGCTGGAGCAGAGACAGTGTGACTGTCCATCTTTTCAGCTCCCTCCCTCTCTCCCTTCCTTCTCTCTCTCTCTCCTCCTCCCTATCTCTTTTCCTTCCTTTCTCTTCCTCCTTTCCCTCTTGTGCTTGTTTTGAATTTATATCTAAATGAAAAATTAAATATTTTTACTTCTATCAACGACTAAAAGACTCAAATTGTTCTACAAGATTTTTATGAACAATAGCACTCCCCAACCCCACCTCCCTCCAATGTCCTGCTCCCTAGAGGCAACCACTTTCAATTCTTTTAATGGATTCTTTTGGAATTTTACTTCATGACTCTAAATAAGATGCTTATATTGTTACTTCCTGGTGTTTCAGTCTTAGGTATTTTTATTACATATTGACTCCCCACTGTAGAAGATGAAGGTTTAGCTCTCTTTCACATTTACAACCTGTTCCCCCACTTCACCGTTCCCCTCCCCCTGCCAATGTATAATTTCAGTCCCTCCATCATCCTTCTAATAATTATATCATCATTTTGGCCAGATAAGCATTCAGTGTTTATTATGGGAATGCTCTTGACAGACAAGCCCTGATTGCTTTCTTTTTCCTACACAACTTTCTGTTTTTCCTGGAGTTAATAATTGCCATATTTTTTCAGTGGTCCTAACTCTCTCCGTTTGTAACTCTCTTTTCTGTGTGGTCAAGCACTTTCATCAGTTTCATCATCCTGAGGGAGCCTCTCCCAGAGCCTCTGGGCCTTCTCTTCTCCAGACTGGTGCAGAGCCTTCTCTAGGCCTGATGCAGAGCCGTTACTTTAGGGCCTTCCCTTTCCATCATCTGGGAAATCCATTCACCTCTGTCTCTCTTGTACTGGATCCCATGTTGTCCTCTTCCTCGGTTTATGCCTTCATTTTGGTAGAGCAACATCTCTAGTAGCTTTCCAAGAAAGAAGGGATGGGGTGATACATTTCTGGAAGCTTTGCATGTCTGAAAACTACCCTCACACTTCACTGACACAACTCTAAGTTAGGAATAATTCTCCTCAGGACTCTGGAGACCTTGCTCCATCGTTTCTAGTTTGCAGCATTGCTGCTGAGAAATAAAACATCACATCATTCTAATCCATCTTTACGCAGAAGAGTTCACATGGCAAGCCTGACTGCTATCCTTGGAAAGTCTGCTTGAAGGTGGCCCTTGGTTGGCATCTAGGACCTTGGATTTGGGGAGGGTTCCCAGCATCCCCAGAACTAAGAGCAACTCACTGTGCCTGTGGTGTTTGTACCAACAGCGTGGTTTACACTGAATATTTGTTTTCCTTCTGGGAGTCTGGGTGTGTACCAGGCAGAAGGTGACTACATGACCAGCCCCCAGTAAAATCCCGGGATGCTGAGTCTCTAACAAGCATCCCTGGTAGATGACATTTCACATGTGTTGTCACAACTCATCAAGGGAGGAATTAAGCATGTCCTGCGTGACCCCCAGAGGGAAAGAAGGACTTCTGGAAGCTTGTGCTTGGTCTCTCCTAGACTTCATCCCAGGCACATTTTCCCTTTGCTGACTGTGCTATGTCCTTTCACTGTAACAAACCACAGCTATATGACTCTACACTGAGTCCTGGGAGTTTTCCTGGAGAATCACTCACTGTACCTGGATCATGGTCTTGGGGACCCCGGACACAGGCGATAATCTATCTTTTGCTTTGAAGTTTTTAGGATTTTTTCTTAGAATCCAGTGTTATGAGACTTTCCAAAGTTGCATGTGCCTCAGAGTGTGCTGGACACTCGGTGGGCCATTTTCAGTCTGGAAACTGATATTGTTCAGTCCTGAGAACTTCTCTTGAATTGTTTCTTCAATGTATTTTCTCACTGTTTCCCGGTTTTCTCTTACTGACTCTCATTATATTGGTATCGGACCTCCTGGACTGGTCTTCTAATTTTCAAAAATCCCTTCTCTCCTATTTCTCCTCACTTTGTCCTTTTGTTCTACGTTCTGGGAGCTTTCCTAACTTTATCTTTCCACCATTCCTTTGAGTTATTTTAAAAATTTCTGGGCTTCCCTGGTGGCGCAGTGGTTGAGAATCTGCTTGCCAATGCAGGGGACACTGGTTCAAGCCCTGGTCTGGGAAGATCCCACATGCCGCGGAGCAACTAGGCCCGTGAGCCACAACTACTGAGCCTGCGCGTCTGGAGCCTGTGCTCCGCAACAAGAGAGGCCGTGATAGTGAGAGGCCTGCGCACCGCGATGAAGAGTGGCCCCCGCTTGCCACAACTAGAGAAAGCCCTCGCACAGAAACGAAGACCCAACACAGCCAAAAAAAATTAATTAATTAATTAATAAAAAAAAAATTTCTGAAAAAAGATTCTGCTATAATGTTTTTATTTTTCCTTACTAATCTCCTGTTCCCTTCCTCCTCCTTTTTCTTCATTTTTATTTTGCTCTCGGAATGCTCCTTTAGTAGCATTCTGTTCTTGTTTCCTGGTCCAATTTCTTTTCACTGTCATAATTTGTTTCCTGCACGTTTCCTATTCCAGGGTTCTCTCCAATGTCTGGTGGTCCTTGGCTGTGGATCCCAAGAGTGCCAGTGGGGGACTGTCCAGCAAGGTTTCTCCACTGGGTGGCCTCACGGGTTGATTTGTGGGGAACCTCTTCATGGCAGTGTCTTTAGATTTTTGTTCCTGGGCTGGTCACGTGGTCCAGGAAGAATCTTCCGACTGCCTGCCTGCAGGGTGTGGGCCTGGCTGGCAGCACCCCGAGCTGGGCAGGGGTGAAGGCTGGCGTCTCAGCGTTCAGAAGTAACTGTTGTTGAGCCCTCTGTTTTTGGTAGTTTCCTCTGCCCTCACCAGGCCCGGTGTCCCCCAGTCCCTTACCCTCCTCCAGAGAATAAAGCTCAGGTCTTCCGCCTAATGTGTGAGGGGTAGCCGCCGGCTGCATGGCACGGACAGGGATCTGGTGGGTCTAACGCTTTTAAAGAGATTTTCATCCAATCCTGCTGTTTATAACCCCAGCTTCACCCTCACTCCAGGGGCCCCGGTTGCTATCGATTCCTATGCCCTTTGTGGTTCCGTGGTATGTCAGGCGTCTCAACTTTTCCTATGCCATACTTAAAATTTAGCTTTTTTGGCTCCTATAAGTTGGTTATCATTATCCATCTGCTTTCCAGCATTCAGAATTGTGTTGCCGTTCTCTTCCCTCCTGTTTTCTTTGTCCCCGTGAGTTTTGCCTTTAGGAAGGGAACTGACAATCGTGTGTGTCTTCAGCCACCATCTTGAGCTGAAGTCTCACTCTAGGGAAATCGTGGGGGGGCCCGTGCTCTCAGAAGTCCCCTCAGCCTTGTCAGAGGCAGTCAGTGTCCCACAGCGTGACTCCTACTGCTGCCAACCGGAATGCCCCAGCTTCTCCAAATCTGCTGCTATTAGGCTATGTCTCCTTCCCTCTGAATTTCTGGTTTTCCTTCTATTTGCAGGACTGTGTCACGCCCCTGGGACGTGACATCTTGCTTGCTCAGAATTAGTATTATTAATACTATTATTAGTGTTAGTAGCAGGGTCAGTAAGTGGCCCACTTGTTCCCATACCTAGTTACATAGAATCGTTTTGGTTCCTCTTCCCTTGCCCCTCTCCATCTCCTCCATCAGCCGGTCTGAGCAGTTCTACCTCCAGAACGTTCCCAATCTGCCTATCTTTCCCCATCTCAAGCCACCACCACCTCATGCCGGCCACTGTCACAGCCCTTTAATTGGTTTCCCTGTCTCTGCCTGCCCTCTGCCACCATTTATTCTCAGCACAGCAGCCAGAGTTCATTTTAGAGGGGATCACACCATTCCCCTGCTTGAAACCTCCAAACAGTGGCTCACTGCACTTAGAACACACCCCGGGTCACCAGGGCCCCGTGACCTCTTCATCCTCCGAAGTCCCAGGCAGAGCCACCTCTGTGGTGTGAAGCTTCCCCGCACAGCCCCACACAGAGCTCGTCAGTCCTCCTCCAGGGCTAACCTCACATCTGACCCACATTCTAATACATGCGCACAGGTCAGCTTTTTCTCCTGAACTGCAGATTCTTTGAAGGAGGGCTATAACTCAGGGCTGGCCCACGGAAGATGCTCAAAAGAAAAATGCCCGTCGAATTAACTGACAAGAATTCACAGTGCTTCTCAGAATCCTGAGGAGCTTTTCTTTCAGTCCAGAAACCTCAAGTTTTTAGAGCAATCAGGCACTCTCTGACAATCTCCTTACTCACTGTAGGTTTCTGTTTCCTTTTGTCAAAGTTGGGTCCACTCCTTTCAGTTGTCAGTCAGTCTCTGTGGCCGTTAAGAGGAAAGTATGGTTCTAAGCCCATCACTTTCAACAGCCCTCCCCTGCTCACACCCTCAGTAAGTCCCCAGCTCTCCTGCCCAAGTTGGCAGTGGACGGAGCGGTCCTGCCCCAGCACTGCGATCCCAGCTCTGCGTGAATATGACAGCTTGTTACACTCCAGTGTCTAGGGACTTTGTTTCCTGATCCGTCGTCCTCCTCACTGTTTGGTTCTGCCTTCCTCAAAGCTGCCTTGGAGGGATAATTATATGATGATGGTGGTAGCAGCCAACTTTTTGAGCATCTACTAGACGCTAGACACTGTGTACTTTGATGTTTACTTATTGAAGACTCACGGCAGCCCTATAGGATGCTACTATACCTATTTGACAGAATAATAAACTGAGGACAGAGAGAGGGCACTAGACCAAGGTCACAACTGGCTGACCTGGGACTCAAGGCTGGGCTTCTAACACCTCCCTGTGCTCCTAACACCACTTTTCTCCTTTCTGCATCCCACATCCTGCACAGGGCTGGTCCCCAGACTTCCATCCCCCCTGCTGCCCTGAGAGTATCCCTTGGACCTTCGTGCCACAGCCCAGGTGGCACTCAGGAGCAGGAGGTTGCGGGACAGGGCAGGCCCCTGTGGGGAAGCCCCCATGGCCTCTACCTGGACACTTTGCTGTGGGGTCAGTGCTGCCTCTGGGCACATGGGATGTACTTTTACAGGCATTAGCTCGCCTACTCATGACAAGCTTATTATTCCCATTTCACAGATGAGAAAATGGAGGTACAGAGCAGTTAAGCAACTAGGCCAACATGATACAGCCAGCAAGTGTCAGAGCCTAGATTTGAACCTGGGCAGTCTAGCCCCGGAGCCCATGTGTGCTCTTATCCTCTGTCCTGCTGTTCCCAGCATAGTGTCTGACATCGAGTTGGTGCTGAACACACAATCCCCTTCCCGCCCCGCCTGGATATCCAGCCCTAGGAGGTTCTAGGGGTGATGGGTGGTAACTGCAGGGCTTGGCTGTCAGGCCAAATATCTGCCATCTGAATAGACAGCTCAGGCCAGTGTTCTTGACGGGGCGAGGCTGTGGCTCGTGTCGTGTACCCTAGAGACCCCTGTGGGATGTGCTGTGACCTGCTCCTATTTGCCATCTCTGCTGGCGAGAGCTTCAGAGTGGGTGGTGCTGACCCAGGACAATATCTGAAGGCCACTCCAACTCATGGGCTAAATGACAGTGGGCAGACAGCGTGGAAACACAGCCCACGCTCCCTACAGGCATCTGCTTGGCCAGGCTAGTGCAGTGGGATCTTCCCAACTTTTCCACACCAGCCATCGGTCATGGTCTCCAACTAGAACCTGCTTCCAGAACATTCCATCCCACAAGTCAGGCATCTAACAGAACCAGAGGAGAGTCCTCTGCTTCCAGACAGCAGGAGAAAGATTTTACATGGTGACCGCATGCATACAATTTCTATGTGTGTGCATGTGTATGTATAACTACAACACAAGTTTCATGAAAAAATATTTACCTTTACTCTCTACTTTGATGTTTTCTGTTTTTCCTTCTCTGTTCTTTCTCTTCTCATACTACTTTATTAAGAACAAAAGATACTGATCATGCCTGGAACTGCCAGGTAAAATACAGGATGCCTGGGATTCCTTTACAGAAAAAGGCATACCTTTTTACTGTAAGTGTGTTCCAAGTATTGCATGGGACATACTTATACTAAAACTTTTCCATTGTTTATCTGAAATTTAAATTTAACTGGGCAGCCTATATTTTTATTTGCTAATCTGGTATCCCTACTTATATGCTACTAAACAAATTTTGAGCCCCTGCAGAATAAAAAATACTGTTTACAGACCAGAGGGACTTTGTCTTCAGGGGTTTGAAAACCTGAACTGGAATACAAACTGCTGTGTGAAATTTGAGGGGAGAGTCCACAGCACTTACCAAGTATCTCAGGGAATCTGTCGGCCAGGTAAGGATAAAATGAGATCAAGTAAGGAAATGTGGCTCAGAAAATATCATGTTACGATACATAGGCTCCCCGCATTGTACAGATGGAGAAACTGAGGCTTGGAGCTGCCCCCTCCCTGGCAGGCCAGCCTCCGAGGCCAGTGACGCCAGGGGCACATCTGAGCATTTTCCCCCATTCTGCTTGGTTGCTGCCCAAAGCCCTGCTGTCCTGCAGGGGTCCCTCCCCTGGGAGCCTCTCTGTAGCCTTTCTCCTCCCCTGACCTTGGCCACACTGCAGGCTGTCACTTGCCATCCTCACTATCAAGGTTGCCAATTCTAGACTCTGCCTCCAAAACTGCCTCCCCGCCCCCTCCCCAGTTATTCTCCATCCAACCTGTGGCCTTCTTCGGAGCACTCAGTAATAGCTGAAATCATCGTATTGACATATTTATTGGCCACTCAATGCATTGGAATGTAAATTCCACGTGACAGAGCCTTCGACCATCCTGCTCACCCTGGATCCCCAGTGCCTGGCCCACAGCAGCTTCTCTATGTTTTTGGCGTGTGAACATTTTCCATTTTACTGATGAGTTTGTTTGAAATGCAAAGCCTCAGTTGCCCAGAGTTGGCTCCTATGTGCTAGGCTTTCCTAAGGAGCCTTACACGTAGATCCATTCACATGAGCCTTATCATCCCCACTTTACAGACAAGGAAACTGAGGCCCAGGAAGGTTAAGTGTCACGTGCAAGGTCACACTGGTGCTAAGTGGCTGAGCTGGGATGTGAATTCAGACAGAGCTCATGCCTTTAATGCCATGCTAAACTGTTTCTCTGTCTGTGCTACCCTAGAGATGCAGCCTGATCCGGTCAGCAGGGCCTGAACCAGGCACAATGATGACCACACGCGTCAGCCTGGCTCCTAGCAGGGGAGAGCATGAACACACGTGGAACCGCCACCCAGGGCCAAGTAAGCTCATTTCCCCAGGGTGGGAGGAAGCAGGTGGAGCGTACAGGGCAGGCCTCAAGGTAGAGGGGGCACGAGAGGGGAGCCTTAGGACTGGGGGTTCCCACAGGCAGGCTGAGGGTTGGTGGGTACCCCAGCCGAGGGCGGAAGGTGCCTGGCAGGACTTGCTTTCCCAGCAGGCTGCTGCTGACCGGCCACAGTAAGGGCACTAGCAGAATGAGAACTTTACAGACGTGAGGGGGGGCCTTACTTTTCTTGTGGCTGTAGAACTTGTCCTCAGAACCATCCTTGGACTTCTTAATTATCAGTTTCCCAGATTCAACATCAACTTTGAGCTGCAATTTCTGAGGAATGCCCAGAGATTCTGACTTCACCTGTGAAAAGGAGGTGGGCGGGGTGGGAGGGGGAAGGAGGGGAGGGGAAGAGGAGATGTTGGTTATCCCTTCTCTGTGCTTTCACGGTGCCAGTCTGTGACCCCTTGTCGATATGACTGGGCAGCCCTTGGCCACGTGTCCAGCCCTGGTGTCCCTCCCCTGCGGCACCACTGGGCTTCTGTTTCTGAGCCTCCCCTGCCGCAGAGGGAGTTTCTGTGGGCAGATCCTGAGAGTCGCTAAAACATGGGAGGAGCCCAGCTTGTCCATTGTGTGCACATCAGCTATTCCGCCAACAGGTTTGGTGGAGGGAACGGATGAACGACTGGAAGATGGTTTATTCACAGCTGAACGTGACAACACTCATTAATCGGATGTGTCATCTACTTCCACAAAGGATTTCAGTAACAGATTTACGCTCCTGGGCCTCGTTACAACCAATAAATGAACATTCACTGATAATAATTAGGAAAAAGACAATTGCCTAGGCATGTTCAGAAGATAGAAATACATCTTAATACCGATTTGTCATCAGGGCTAGGAAGGATTTGGGGGTGGGCATCCTGTCCTGCTTCTGAATGTGGAACCAGTGCTGGGCAAAAAGAAAAGAAAAACAGCGCGTTCGGGGTCCGGGTCGCGAGGAGGAGGAGGAAGTGGCCCGCGGAGGGAAAATGGCTGCCGAAAACAAGCCGGAAGAGCGTTTCCCGAAGCGTATTCTGCGGAACTAGCACCTACCGTGTTCTCAACACCGTGCCACCTATAGAAGATGATCATGGAAACAGCGAGAGTAGTCATGTAAAACTCTTTTTACCGAAAAAGCTGCTTGAATGTCTGCCGAAATGTTCAAGTTTACCCAAAGAGAGGCACCGTTGGAACACTAATGAGACATCATGACGCAGCCGTCCTTTTGGATTTCTTTTTAGTAATGTGTGACCCTTCACCTTTGATCCCCTGACCTGCATTACCTTGGTAACCATTTCATTTCATTTTTTGATTTTGGTGTACAAGCTGTAACATTTCATCTCTAAAAGTGTCACACGCTGATTTCCTCAAATAGAGATTCCCCTTTGAGCGATTAAAAAAAGAAAAAAAAAAAGAAAAGAAAAGAAAAACAAATTTCTGGGCCTGGAGATTCTAACTCAGTCACTTTCAGGGAAGTCACAGGAATCACTTTTTTTTCCCCCGAATCCCTCCTTGAGGCACTATTTTGCAGCCAGTTCGGGGAGGCCCTCTGTTTGATGACACTCACTGCCCCCATTTGGAGCAGGACGAAGTTTTGGCATCTTGGGCCAATGAGAAGCTCCTTCCTTGGGAGCCTCCCCACGGCGAAGGTTCCACAGGTTCATCTGGGCACCCATTCTACGGTTTAATCATCTTCCCAGGGAGCTGGTTCTGCTGACCGTCAATCTCAGCCCAGCCGTTGGGCCCCCTCCTGAGCCAAAAGCCCCCCTTCCACAGGGACCAGAATGCCCGCCAGGCCCCTCCTGTGAAGCACAAGTCCACAGCCACTTACCTCAAAGGTGACTGGTGGGATGAGGGAACGCCGGTGGGAAGACTCGGGACCCTCATGCAGCAAGGCCTTGACCTGTGGGCAGGAATGCACGGGGCCCTTCAGGCTGGGAGGTGAAGGGAAGGCAGTACAGGTTGGGACAGAGTCACAGGGATACCTGGGCATTCTCCAAGCGAAGAGGGGGCCAGAGAGAAGTCCAGGGAAGCTGCAGGGCCCCCCACATACCTTTTCTTCAATAGAAGACAGGAGACTTGTCAGTTGGCTGAGCTTGGCCACCATGTTGATCGGATTGGCCTCACCAGGCACCTGGGACATGAGGAAAAGAGCAAACAAGGACGGGATGCTGGGTGCCAGCCACTGAGAGGCGTCAGGCTGAGCGCTTTCCATGCTTCATCTTGGTTCATCTCCCTAACAACCCCACGAGTACGATTATTGTCCCCCTTTGCAGACAAGGAAATCAGGGATATGTACAACCATCTCAAAATTATCATGACCAAAAAATACATCTTCCTTTCTTCTTCCCTCTAAATCTGCTTCTTCCCTGGTGCTTCTCAGTTGCTTAAACAAAACCCGAGGCCTGTCCTCGATGATAACCTTTCCGCCCTCCTACATGTACTGCATCGGTGCTCCTGCTTCCAAAACACGGCCGTCCCCTGCTCGAAACCCCCTCGTCCAGCTGCTTCCCACCACTGAGAGGAAATGATCCAAACTCTTAAAGGCTCTGTATGATCCACCCCTCAGCCCCAGCCACGCTCATCCTCACTTCTGATCTGCCCTTGGCCTTGAGCTACACTTTCTGAGGAATCCCTAGAAACATGGATGTCACCTGAGAAGGCCACTTCCTTGTCATTCAGGTCTCAGAGCCACAGAGAGGTCTTCCCTGACCACACGAGCTAAAATCATCTCTACTAGATCACCCTGCTTTGTTTCATACCAATCACCACGATTGTTTATTTGCTCTTTGTGTATTTCCCCTGCTAGAATGTAAACAATGTGAGAATTGGGACCGTGAGAAATGTGTCCGGTGCTGTGACATTGGTGCTTGGCCAGTGAAGATGCCCGGTAAAGTTGTTCAATGCATGCCTGAGGCCCAGAGAGCTGAAGTTACCTGTCAGAAGTCACACAGCTAGTAACGGCACAGCAGGCCAGGAAACCATGTCTGCTTGGCACCAAGTCCACGGTCTCAAGCATTTATTCACAGAACAAATACTTACAAAGCACCTATTCTGTGCCAGACACGTTTCCAAGGTGCTGGAGATGTAGAGTTAAAAGGGCACCATCCCCGCCCTCCACTAGGACAAGAACACCAGACTTGACGATCTTGAACACCAAGCAGAGTGGAATGAGGGTTATCACCAACGAGGAGATGTCCCTTTACCCCACCCCTTCCTGAATAAGTCAGCCAGGTTACACAGGCTTTTTTTTTTTTTTAATAAGTATTATTATTATTTAAAGATTTTATTTATTTATTTATTTATTTTGGCTGCACTGGGGTCTTAGTTGCCACACGCGGGGTCTTAGTTGCCACACGCAGGATCTTCGTTGCCGCCTGTGCACTCTTAGTTGTGGCACGCGGCATCTAGTTCCCTGACCAGGGATGGAACTCAGGCCCCCTGCATTGGGAGCGCAGAGTCTTACCCACTGGAACCCCAGGGACGTCCCTACAGAGGCTTCTGACCTCAGTTTCCCAGCAGCCGCTTTAGCTCTCTCCTTCTGCTGTCACCAACCCCCATCACTTCTGACCATCAGCTGTACCGCCGCTATGGCCACCTCCAGCACAGCCATCACCGCCATCATCGGGGCAGTTACTCTTTGTCACGACTTTCTCTAATTCTTTTTGGTTTGGCCCTTGCTCCTTGATAAAGCTCTCAATCAGTCTTCAGTTATTATTGATCAGCGGGAGGGCTCAAAAGAGTGGAGCTGAGATGCAGGTAAGAATGGAGCAGGACAGCAGGTGGGAGAGTACAGGATCCCCTGTTTTAGGGGTGCTTTTCTCATAAAGAGTTGAAAAGATGGCCGATTCAAACCCCCTCATCCTCTTTCAGACACTGGAGATCGCCTGCTTGCTACCCGGGCCATCACCTGGTGGTAGGATGGTGTCTTCCCCACTCTCTCTTTGAATCTATGTCTTTTGCGGCAGGTTTGGCAAAGATGTACAAAGTATAAATGAAGCTACCAACCAAGTGGGAGTTAGTTCTTGGAACAAAAGGTATTAGAAGAACGCTGGAGCTTAGCCTCTACTGCCTCGTTAGGCAGAATACATATGACCATGTGATGGGTTCGTATGCTATGCCCAGTGTGTTTAAGATGTATTGACTCTTCTAGTCCTTGGTTTGCAGATGGGGAAATTGAGTCAGAGTGGTGAGTCACTTGTTCAAGGTCACACAGCTGGTGTTGACCTGAGATTTGAATGTAGATCTCGCCCAGTGGGTCTCAGCTGGTACGGATTTCGCCCTCTGGGGCCATTTGACAATGTCTGGAACATTTTGAGTTGTGAAAATTGGGGGATGCTAATGGCATCTAGCGGGTAGAGGCCAGGATGTGTTAACATCCTACAAGGCACAGAACAGTCCCCCACAGCAAAAAATGACCCGGCCCCAAATGTCACTAGCGTTGAGGTTGAGGGCAAAATTCACAACTCAGCCTCAATGTGGGCGAATTGGTCTGAGTGCCACCTGTGGGTTTGTAGAAGCTGACCTAGTTATTGCACTTAGCTTTTCAGTTGAACTTCGGAGGATGTGGGCTCCAAGGTTAACGACTCTCTGTTCTTACATAGGGCAGACCCAGGGCTCTCCCCAGACTTCGGACCAGCAGTCATTTTGATAATGTTGCATTTACACCTCCCAGCAGTTCTCAAATAAATGTCACACAGGGGTCCCCATCTCATCTTGCCTACCTAACGGAAAGGGCCTAGTGCTGGTAAGAGGCTACCATGGCCAGATGTCTCACCCAAGCAATTTCATTTACTCCCTCATATACCCCTGCAGTGGCAGATATGACTATGCCCATTTCTCAGATAAGGCAACTAAGGACGGGTCAGGCGGGAGGGAGGTGAGTCATATATTGAACTTGGATGTTTTTGATCCAGAGGCCAGTGTTCTTGCCTCTACCTCAGGCAGCCTCGGAACTCCCTCTTCCATTTGTGAATTTCTGGAGGCATCAACACATTGCCTGCTTTCCTTGACAAGTCAGGGTCTCAGACAGGAAGGTGGCAGCCAGAACCGTTTCTCTAAATCCTGAGGCCACGTCCCATCCTGTCGCTACTCTGTTCTGCCACCGAATGCAAACACTTTGGCCTTTTGCACGCAGGGCACCATGCTGGGGTGTGGCTGTTATCAGCTTATCTCTCTGGAAGCTTCTCCCTCTTCTAATCCTACTTCAAAGATTTGGGTGTGTGGTCTTGTATTCAAACAATTTAAATTTTAGTGTCTGGTAGGGTCTCTGTTTTGTCTAGATTTGCTTTTACTTTCCCGGAAATTAACCCACCATTCACTTCAAGGAAAGCAAAATTACGTTTTTGGTTTTTTTTTTATCCTGATGAATTTTTAAGTTGTACAAATAGAACACAAATTTTCTCAGTAAAAAAAAAAAACTCCAAAAAACCATTTGGGCAAACCTGAAGTCTCCCCTGACCCAGGCCCCTTTGGCCCAATTCCATCCCCTCCTCGTGGTGAACAGAATAGCCCTTTGGGTATAAACACTTCTGGTACGATTTCCACATGTAGACTTAACATCCTAGTTTATATATTGTTCTGGTGTTTGCTTTTTTCACCCAACAGTATGCTTTGGAGTCAGTGCATCCACCTTAGAACAGAATTCTGCATCATACTTTAACCCTTTCTCTCTCTGTGTTTCCAGCGTTTCTGTTTTTAGAGACAAAGCTACGATAAACATTTTTGTCAACATCTCTGTGCAAACATGTAGACCCTAAGGCAGCTGCCTGCAGGTAGAACGGCTTGCTTGAAGGACTCCGGGCATTAAACATTTTCATGCCGACGGCTAAATTGCCTTTCAGGAAACCCATTTCCACTCTCAACTGTGAGCAATGAACCCGTGCGAGTCCCTGACCCTCATGTTGGAGCCAAGTCCTGGCTTCACCAATCAAATTTTCCTGTCTGAGAGGCAAGAAGAGGGCTCCCTGCCTTGCAGGTCATTTTCCAGTTACTAATGAGGTGTTACTAACATCTTTTCCAGGGTATCCCAGCTATTCCCAGTCCCTCTTCAGTAAAACAGGATTTTAAAATCCTCTTCCCACTTAAAAAACTTGGTTGCTTTTACTTAATCGTGTGTGGAAGGGTTTGCTTTTTAAACATTTTTAAACCCTTGTCCCTTGCAAGTGCTTTCTCTGAAAGTCCTATCTGTGCTTGTTTTTAGCTTTGCCGAGGACACCTTCTTTGTTTTTAGCTTTGCCAAGGCCCCCTGCCAGGCTGTGAGTGTGCATAAGTGTGTGTGTGTGTGTGTGTGTGTGTGTGTGTGTGTCTGGCGGGGGCCTGCCTTCACCTGCTCTTCCTGGGGCACGAGGCGGGATCAAGCATTTAGGCACCTCGTGTTTTTTTCAGTTTCTGATGAGAAATGATGGGAAAAGGTCCTGCCTCGCCTCCTTATTCAGCACTAATAAGGAGTTTTGCTGGCGGTTGCATAATTTGAAATCTTTATTCCTCACATCAAAATCCAGCGGGGGCGGGGGGATAAACCTTACTGGGGGTCAGGGTGCTGAGGCTCCCCGGCCCCCGTCATACTCTGGGGGTCCAACAAAGGCGGTGCTTCCTTCTGAGCCCTCGGGACATTGGTTACCTCTTCTCCCCATGCCCCATCCGACCCCCCCCCCCAACCCCGCTTCCCCCACCGGTTTTATCAATCTCATCTGTCCAATCCCAAAGTCTTTACCTGAGGCCGTGGACGCAGGCCAGGGGAGAGCTGCTGGTCAAACAGCCTCTGCAGAGATTCCAGGGTAGGGAGGGTCCGGGTGACTTCGCTGGGGGCAAGAGACAGGGTGAAGGTCAAGGATTAGTGAGGACCCAGGCCTGCCGGTACTGGTCCACCGCCTGAGAACCCCCCACCCCTTCCGTCCTGACCAGGACCAAACTGGAGCCGCGATGCGTAAACCTGATTCACCTTTGTTCAGCCACACTCAACGACGCAGCCCGTAGAAAATCTGAACCTAGAATCACAAAACTACTTGGAAATAATTTAGTAATCTATGGTCCCAAACTTTAGTGTTTATAAGAATCACACCCTCACCGAGTGTTAGAAACGCAAACGTCTGGGCCCCAACCTGCTTTGGTCTGGAATCTGCATTTTAATTTGGTGCCCCAGGGGCTTCGCGTGCCAGCAGTCTGTGCTTTCCGGTTCATATCTCCTCCGAGCAGCTAAGGTGGAGGCCCAGAGAGATCTGTCATTGTCTAGTACGCTGACAGTTCCAATACCAGGGCTTTATTGATCCTTTGTTCCCTTCTCATCTTTTTCTATTTTCCCATTGTTTTGGGCATGGTGGGCAGACAATTTTGAGTTCTATTTTTCATCTATTATTACATCAAAAACTGTTCATGTTTTTACACATTAAACATTCCTAGTGGTTTCAAAATATTCTATCAATTAAATGTAGCAAAATCAATTGCTAGATATTTGGGTTATTTTGAGATCTTGGTGATTATAAATAAAGGCTGCTGTGAACAGCTTTGTTCATATAGCTCTTCTTTACTTATTTTCAATGACAGTTTTAAGATAACCAGAGATTATGGCTCTTGATCAATATCATTAAGCCTTTGAGTGACGGTGGCCTTGGGCACTGTTCCAGCCTCCTCATCCTTTGTGCTATCTGAATTCTGTTATTCTCTTCTCTCTCTCTTTTAGTGGGCATAACAGTGCATTTTAATACTGATGAATTGATTTGCATATCTTTAATTTCTAATGTCTAAGTATTTTTCTGTCTGGTTGGTTTCTATTGTATTTCTCTTCCTATAAACTGTTCATGTCCATTGTTGGTCTTCTGTTGGGAATTTTGTTGGTATTTTTATACATTGGTATAAACTCTTATTGCTTATTGCTTTGCTTTTTATTTAATCTAGGTGTTGTAAGTTTTTGGTTTTTTTTCCCATTCTGTTGTTTTCACCCTAGGTAGGCTGGATTTCATTTTAAAGTGCTTTATAGTTTTTTATTGCTCTATTTTTCACCTTTTCTTTGGAAATTTTTTTGCTTACCTTAGTTAAAAATTTATCATCAGTATTTACTCGTGAGCAATTAGTAGCTCACTTTAAATTGGTTTCTCACTCTTTTAAAAGTTATGTTATAAACAGGGTTTGAGGGGGTTGTTGTTATATCTTTTTAGTTCCTTACTTCATCTGGAATTTTAAAAAAATATGTGGTGGAAATAAGTTCACCTTTTTCCATGTTGCTATTCATTTTCACTCAACTGCACTTACTCTTTTTTCCACAGTTCTTTGGGGCTAGATCATTGCACAAGCTCATCTTAAATATGATAGGATTTATTTTCAGAATTCATATCATTCATTCAACAAAAACTCTGTGGAGTGCCTCATATGTACTAGGCAATGTCATGTTCATAGATTGATACATGTCACCATTGCAAGGATGGTGTTGTAGCCTACTGGCTTTTTTTTTTTTTTTTAAATATTTATTTATTTATTTATTTTTGGCCGTGTTGGGTCTTCTGTTCGAGTTGGGTTTCTGTGCGAGGGCCTTCCCTAGCCGCGGCGAGTGGGGGCCACCCTTCATCATGGTGCGCGGGCATCCCACTGTCGCGGCCTCTCTTGTTGCGGAGAACAAGCTCCAGACGCGCAGGCTCAGCAGCTGTGGCTCACGGGCGCAGTTGCTCCGCGGCATGTGGGATCCTCCCAGACCAGGGCTCGAGCCCGCGTCTCCCGCACCGGCAGGCAGACTCCCAACCACTGCGCCACCAGGGAAGCCCAGCCTACTGGCTTTGATTGGCCATCCTTGGGACGCCTCTGGGGGCCAAGGATGGGGTGGGGGGAGGTAACTGGCCTGGGGAGGGGGAGGGAAGTGCCAGGCAGACAGGGTTCTCAGTTTCTATCCCACCTCCGACAGAGCTACTCTGTTAACATAGTGGTATTCTGTTTAAACTGTCATTTCATAAAAGAATTCTAGGCCAAAAAAAAAGAAATTCTAAAGCACTAATTCAGAACATGCTTTAACATCAAATAGATCTCCCTCATTGTTCTCCTTTTTAAAAATGTTATTTTAAAAACACAAGTACATATACACAAACTGAATCTTTAGGATTTTCTAAGAATAATGCCGTTATTCTCTGTATTTCTAACCTTGGTAAAATTTTGAGAAATCTGGCTCTCAGACGTGTCTGGAGGGGTTGGTTAGGGTCAGAATGACCAATGACACAGAGGGACTTGAGTTGGAAGACTTAAGAACTGGTCTTATCGTACAGAAAGGATTTGTCCAGGGAAGTTACCATCAGCAGGGTCCCTGGGAAGCTTGTCTCAGCTTCAGGTCACCAGCTCAAGGGAAGATGGGGAGCAAAGACAGGGAGGGCTGCAGTCCTCAGGCAGGTCAGACCCCAGAGACAGCCCAGAAGGGGCCTAGGCCCCCTGAGGAAGCCCTCCCAGAAGGAGAGGCTCCTCCCACCTTGGTCTCAGAGAGATGGTTAATTTCCCCAAGATTCCCATTCAGTTTCCAGCTAGCACATCCAGTATCTCCCAACCGGGAACTCCAGAC
The DNA here is from genome assembly GCF_965194825.1 of Balaenoptera physalus. Taxonomy (NCBI): domain Eukaryota; kingdom Metazoa; phylum Chordata; class Mammalia; order Artiodactyla; family Balaenopteridae; genus Balaenoptera; species Balaenoptera physalus. The sequence continues at coordinate 131,937,871 of NC_138885.1, read as the reverse complement.
TCAGAAGGAACATTCTGATACTTTGTTGTTTTCTTAATTTTTTCTTCTCTGATTTTTTGCTTCTTTTTCTTTCTGCTTTAGCAAAAATTTCTCATACAGTATTAAATAATCAGGTGATGATGGGCATCTCTTTTTCTTTTATTAAAATGTTTAATGGAATGATTTTAATGTTTCCCTGTTAAGTGTAATTGGTTTTACATTGACACATATTGCATTATTAAGGAGGGATCCTTCTATTCCTTTTTAAATAATGATTTTTAAAAATTAGAAATGACTTTTATCAGGTCTATTAGTACATCTATGCAAATGATTCCCCTATCTCTAATCTCCTGCTAAATTACAGTGTTTTCTTTATGTTAACTCACCCTTACAGTGATTTCTTAGATAAAACCTACATTTTTCATATCACTTAAATTATATTTGCTAGAATATTACTGAAATATTACACATTTATATCAATAAATGAAACTGGATATAGTTTATTTCAGGCTATTATCTTGATTAGGTTTTCGGATTTGAATTGTACTTTTCTTGAGTATTGAATTGGGTGATTTTTGTCATTCCTGAATAATTTATAAATCATGGTTATTATTCCTTGAAAGTTCAAAGAGGGCATACATGGTAATTTTTACATTTCAAATTTCACATAAAATATTTGTTTCATTTAATTATAATTTGAAGATTTGTAGCCACGTAATTGTACACTGTACTCTTTATTGATTTGGAAATCTTTAATGCAAATTATTAAATCTCCTACATTTCTAATTTTTAAAATTTCCTTAATTGACTTTTTCCTAATTTATTTCTGTTTTTAACTATTTTCCCCCTGCTCTTCTCCTTTCCAGTTGTTGTTATTGTTCATTCGCTTAACAGAGACTTCTTAAAGACTCCGTTTTGTTCACTGCTGTATCTCTAGCCCCTGGAACAGTGCATGGCTTGTAGTTGGCACACATTCAATCTTTGTTCACGAATATTGAATACATTGCTGTTTCCAGTACTTTGCATGACCGTGGAAATATCAAGGCAATCAGGGTATGACCCATGATGCCTTCAGGAGACTGAGAGCCTGGATTAACTTTGTATGCTTGACTTATTGTTCTACACCCCCCCTTTCCATAACAGAGCATTTAAAGCTATGGCTTTTCCTCCAAGTAGTGCTTTGGCTGCATCAGCTAGAGTTCTGATATACAGAGCCTTGATTACCCTGGGTTTCCAAACCTATCCCACGTAGGCTATCATTGTGTCAAGTGTCTTCTTTAATTCAGCTGCGATTGGAGATGATCAAGAAAGGCCAGATGGTTGGGTAGTGGTGGCTAGTTTGTTATTTATTTCTATTTTCATCATACTGTGTTCTGGGAACACAGAATGAACACTTTTGCTTTGGGTGTGTTCATATCCAGCTGCTCAGTAGGCTGCTGGGTTCTTATTTTAAGGATCACCAGCACTCTAAAATTTCTGGAAAAAAATTCTTGGAAACTTTTTGAAGTGAAGGCTTGTGATTAGTACATTTTCACCAATTTTTTAAATCTGCAAAGACTCCTTTGGCTCTTGAATGATATCTAGGTTGAGTTAATCCCAAGGAGAAGTCAGTAGTCTTCTCCTTGGAGATATTGCTTCAGAATTTTTATTATATCATCAAGGAGTATGAATAATATTAAGTATTGTAATTTTTAAAACTAACAGTGCTGTTCCTAATTATTTACTTTCTGAACTCATCTTCCCTTGTGGTTTAGAAGATTATAAGAAGAGGTTTTGGTGCTGCTGTTTGGTTGTTCTGTAATTGGATCTTTATGAGGCTTCTCAATACCTGGATTTAGCTCCTTTATAAACCTGGAAACATTTTTTTCTTTTATATATTTAGTCATCAATTACACATCATTTTTTCCCTGCTTCTTGGAGAGCCCACCCTACCAGCTATAAGTTGAATCTCTATGCCCTCTTTCCAAAGACTATCGATTTGTAATCACACATTCTTGGCATATGCTTATTTAGTCCTCTCATGTTTTTTATACATACTTCCCTGACACTCTGCTCTGTTTTGTGATTTGATTTTCAAGCTTGATTTGAAAACTATGGATTCATTTTATGGCCTCCAATGAAGCAGTTATAATGATGGTATTTTTGTTTTGGTTGGTTGGTTGGTTTATCAAAATCCTTACCCTGCTCTCACTTAATTGATACAATAACCTCTCCCACATTTTATTTTAAAATTCTACTTACAATTCTCCTCATTTCTCCATTTCATGGGTTATCAAGTATTTCCAGACTCTGGAGACTTAATTCTTTATTCTCTTTCTCTGGAAAAGTTTCTGTCTGGTTCTAGATAATCTAACTTAGGGTTACAAATCTTCCTCGAGCCTTTGTGCTGTGGAAGCTCCTTCTTTCAGACACATGTACTGACATTGTAATGACATTTTTGCGGAGGAGGCTCTTTCACTGTTTCTCACTCCTCAGTTCTCTGTGACTTTCCCATCCTCACCCTGGCGTTTGTGTTGGACCAAGTGGTCTGAGTGGACAAACCTGGCCACCACTGGCACCATCCTCAGCCACCCGTTCCAGCTCCTTCTCCTCCACTCCACATCTCAACGTCTACCCTGGGCCTCCTTTCCCCTCCATCTGCACTCCCCCCTGCGGTGACCTTACCCCACTCATATCCCAGCTTCAAGTGCTAACTGCATGCTGATGACTTCCAGATGTATACCCTTACCCCTGAGGTCTCCTGGGCTCTAACTTCTAGAACTAAATCCTTGGTTGGTGGCTTAGCTCACAGGATGTCTAATAGAGCCTCAAGCCAATGGTAGCTCAGAGAAAGATGTCCCTCGTCCACCCCCTCCTCTTTGACTTTCCCCATCTAAGTAACTGGCATCATCCACCACTCAGCTGCTCGCACCAAAAACCTAAGGGTCACCCTCGATTCGTCTTCCCCCCACCCTACATCCATCTGCCAGCTCCACCATCCACACACGCCCCGGGTCACACCAGCCCTCAGCACCCACATGCTCCCAAGCCTTGGGTCATCTAGCTAATATCTATCAGCTGTTCCTGGGTGCCAGGCACTGTCAAAACCCAGGACTCAGCAGGATGCAAAACAGACACAAATCCCTGCCTCCTCTTGCTTCCCTTCTCGTGGGCCACCATCAGGTCACAAATATAGTAGCTCCCAACTGTTTGCTGCTTTGGGTCTGCCTCCTAAGATCCAGTCTCCATTGTCCTGACTCAGATTATGGCACAATCCTGAAAATCTCTACCAGGCCTTGGGAGTCCTGTGTGATGTGGCTCCTGCTGGCGTTGCCAGATAGAACACAGGACACCCAACTAAATTAGAGTTTCAGATAAACAATGGATAATCTACTAGTGCAAGTATATCCCAATATTGCACGGTATATACTTATGCTAAAAAAGTATTTGCTGTTCATCTAAAGTTCAGACTTAACTGGCCATCCTGTGTTTATATTTGCTAAATATGACCACCCTACACCTGACTCTTCCCAACCTCCACTCCTAACACTTTCCTTATGCTCCAGCCCCACAGACTTTTTGTTCCTCGAGGCTGGCCTCATTCCCACCTCAGGACCTTTGTACTTGACATCCCGCTGCCAAACAGCTGGATGGCTAGCTCCCTCTTGTCACTGAGGCCCCAGCTCTGTGACTGCCTCAGAGAGGTCTCCTTGACCCCCAAGGGACACTAGCACCCTCCCACCCAACGTCTCTCTAGCACTTTTCCCTATTTTATTTTGTCATGATGTTTACTAAAATTATCTTGTTTATTTACAGACTTAATCTACCGCTATACTTCCTTACTAAGACATCAGCTCCAACAAGGTCTAAAGAGCAGGGACTTTGTGCGTTGTGTTTATTGCTGCATCCCAGCTCCCAGAATAGAGCTCAGGGCAGGCTCTCCATACATATGTGTTAAGTGAGTGAATGAATGAATGAATGAATGCATTGAACAGCTGTTCCAATCAAAGCAGTTTGAAAACTACTAGTTTATAGTTAGTTTCATGGAACAACATCTGCGGGGGTTGCAGGGGGATGGGAAACATAATTTTTTCCTAAGATTTTCTAAAAGTCCATCCCTAACCGCGTCTTCAAGCCTGACTATCACTTTGCCTATGAAGCGAAGACAAACAAATGTTGGGGGGAATTTAGAACATCACGCGGTCTCTCTACTTCTAACTCGAAGTTAACTGCTCAGTAAATAAAGGCCTGTGGAAAACTAGAGAACTAGCTATGTTGAGGAAGCTGCTGTCACCATAAGGATGAGGTGACCCAGATTCTAGGGAAGTCCAGGTAGCAAAGCAGCGTTGGGGAAATGTGCTGAGTGTACTGGGTGAAACTTGCGGAGAGACTTAAAGGTATACCTCCTCTGGACAAGGAAGCAGCAAAGAACAGGATTTCCACTGGAGCAGAAATAAAAGCTTGCTACCAGTCATGATGAAATTGTGTTTCTTGAAAAGAAAGTGCCGTGTGTGTGTGTGTTTCCTAGTGATAAATGATTTATAACAACAGCGTCACATGGAGAAATATCTCTCTGTGGAAATCTATAAAAATGATGGCTCTGGGTCCAACGGGCTGAAACTGCATTAGTTAAAAGCCAATTCACTGAAAGTAAACCTGACTGACCAATTTGATGAGCGCTCAATTTGTCAAAGAAATTATTTGTTAAATTTACCAGATGTACTGAGTGTGCTTTTTAAGAGCCTTTAGAAGGAAAGTTCAATTTGATTGCTGATGATGAAAGATTCTGTTTTGCATAGAGACTAAGCTAAGATAGATATGGCACCAGAGAAACTGACAAAAGAATTTTGAAACTGCTGTATATGTAATAAAACACAAAACAGTATAGGCTGATAAAACCTCACCCACGTGAAATGCTATTTTTCCAACCAAAATGTCGACCTTTCATTTGCCATGGGATTGTTCTGGGTCCCTGTGATTTCTTTCAGATGCTTTCAAATGTGATTTTCTATTTTTTCAAGCATTAAAAAAATTCTTTTGTCAATTCTTCAGAGAGCGTATCAGCTTTAAGTTTGCCCTTTTAACAATTAAAATGTAATTAAACTTAATTTTAATGGTAATGAAATTAAAGCACATAATGAAATTAAAACACTAAAAGAAACTGGAATTTTTACCAATTGGTCCTTCAGTGAATTCAATAGCAGAACACTGAAGTTTTGGTGAATTGGCTCACTTTAAAAACCTGCCGTCACTGGCAATCTTGAGCCATCACCACCCACGTAGAAAATAGGCTGATTTTAATTTATCTCCTCTTGGTGCCCTTATGTGCTTATCAAATGTGCTGGCTACAGCAAGAAAGACGAACAGCAGCAAAAGCCTCAGCCTCTGGATCCTTAGCAAGTGTGGAAGGGCTGGCAGTGTACTCCCGCCCACCCCTTCCCATAGCAACTGGCCTCAAATTAACTTTCGTTTAAAAAAAAAAAAGCCAACAACCACCAAGTTCAAATGCCATGAAAACAAAACCTCCAACAACCAGATTTCTAAGCCCCACCAACAGCCCAATTATCCTGAGCTGGACACCCGGGCTAAGTGCAGGGGTCACCCTCACGAGCTGGTTCTCTCGCCCACTGTCCCCCTTCCTCCCATCTTCACAGGCAGCCATTACCCATAGAGCTCCTTGCAGAGGAGCGCGGTCAGTTTCTTCAGATGAGGCAGACTGCAGGAGCCCGACTTCACAAAATCAGAGTCCAGGGTGAGCTGAGTGCTTAAATAATCTTGGATCGCTTTCAGATGCTCTTCTGGAAGCCTGAAGAAAAAAAAAAGGAGAGATAACAACATGCTTCTTCGGTTCCTAAACCATAGACACCAACAGTAACAGGTAGAAGAAGAAGTCTGAATTCTCAGAGTCTCCAGCTGAGACACCGGCCCCAGAAGAACATTCGCACACCTGGACAGGCTCCCTGGGTCTTACTGAAGGGGTGGAGATCAGGTCAGACAAGAGTAAAGGGCCCGCAAGGGAGGCTGCCTCTAAACCCACCCATAAAGGCTTTTCCGGTAGGTGGAAGGAAGTGATACTGGCTGGGGATGGGAAATGTTTATCCTTTGAAAAGGAGACAGAACAGCTTTGAAAATGTACAGAGGACTTGTTTTCCTGCTTCATCAATCCCTAAAGATAGGATCTGAGGGCTGAGGGATGCTCTAGTCCAGAGAGGGCAAATGGCTCCAGCTCACAGGCCAACTCCAAGTTCACAGGCAAGGGCCACCTGGAACTCTGTGTCAAGGAGGTTCCCAGTCATCCGAGGCTCCGAGGGGAAGTCTCTGCTGAGTGATGGGGCTGGGGATATGGTATTGGCAGCCTAGGTGCCGGGCCTTTGCACCCCCAGCCCTTGCCCCTGGTCTGGTCCAGTCCCTTTCAATTACGGATGAAGCACATGGGCCCGAGGCAGGACCTGCCCTCGCCTCACACAGGATGGCCCAGCAGAGGCAGAGCCTGGGCCGCATCGCGCCAGGGCTGCCCCCGAGGTCTGATCACACCTCTACATTCTATCACCCAGCACAATTTTTTTCTGGATAACTTTTGAGTTTTTGTTCCTATAATAATGAACATTATAATTACAGCAAGTATGTCCTGAGCATAATATACCAGTCACTCTGCTTAGCACTTTATGCATTTTTTCCCCTCTAATCCACAAATCAATGTTATGAGGCAGATATTACTATTATTCCTATTTTACAAACAAGGAAACCGAGGCTCAAGGATGTTGATTTACGTGTGTGAAAAAATTCGTACAAGCCTTAAATAGCTTTGCTCCAGCCTTGCAATCAAGCTGAAACTAGAGGTCACAGGGGTTTTTTTTCTGTAGGATCCTTGAAAGAACGAAAGGCTGTTGCTCTTAAGACTGAAAAGACATAGATTAGCCATTTTGACGTATTTAGCCTGAGAAGTCAGCAACTATTTACATACCAGTTGTCAGAATATTTAAGTTTAATCTATACTTATTCTGAGTCTTGACACCATAAACATCCAGTTTCTGCCTCAGTCTGTTTTGCTGAAAAGGACAAAATCTCTCCTACAGCATTAAGATATGTACTTTAACAGTTCTCGTGCCTATTGACTTGTAACTTTGAGACCATCAGTACTTGCTTTAGGAAGCTATATTTGTTAAAATGTTTGTTGTAGAAAAGTGTTGACATAAAGATGTTAAACTGTTTATCAGAGAAGGTTGATTTTACTCAGCAGTCTTTTATTAACTATGACTTAACTGATTAGATCTAATTAACTTGCACAAAAGACTGTGCAGGTTGTCTTATAATTAAGAATAATCTAAAGGCAGTCCTCTGTGTACAAAGCTATTTTACAAGCAACATAGATTAACTTGCAAACACAAGGCAGAAGCTTAGTTTTGCATGACCCAGAAGAGAACTGAGGGCAGGCACCATGGTCCCTCCAATGTGCTCCACCCACACACCTCCATCTCCAAGCAGAAGTTTTAGGCAAGTTCCATTGCCGTTTGTTAGCTGAGAAGCCACACCAGAGAGGGCGGGCCTCCTGTGCTCACCAGCCCTCAGCTGCCCCCGCCCCCTCTCAGGAGGCTGCGTGGAGGCTTGGCTGAACACCTGTCCTGCCCCACTGGGCCCTGAGTCCCTAGAGAAGACCTGTCCCTAGAGAGGAGGGACTGACAAGGAGATGTAGCCAATAGACCACGTGGGAGAGTCAGGAGGAGATGGGCAACAGTGGCGCCATTGAACATCCTTGCCTATTTCCTCAATGACTGTCCTGAATTTAACACCTAAACCTGGAGAGAAATAGAATCTCAAGGAAACTAAACAATGGGCTCTGCCTGAACTATTTTAATAAGCATTTGTTATATAGATACATATATCAGGATAATCATGATAACGGATCAACATATTCAAAGCACTGGATATTTAGCTTCTTGATAAATAGCACAAGGAATTCCAGGAGTGTGCAGAGAATATAACCTGGCGGGCCCAGAGAAGAATTAGAGGAAATGTCAAGGTGGAAATATAGAAACACCAGATATCTTAGCAACCGCTGGCTTGTGTGTACCTTCAGGCATTTCCTTTGTATTTGGCTAAATCAGATGGTAGGTGAGCAGCCCTGGCTGTCTCAAATTAATCTTTCAAGTTGGAGATGTTGCATTAGCCCTGCCAATAAAATATTCTTTGGAGGGTCTTTTTCTCATGAAGAAACAAAAAAATGTTTTAAAATTTTTAACACATGGAGATGGCTGTGTACTAATTAATTCATTCAACACAGATCTAGGGAGTGCCGACTCCGTGCTAGGTGACATGCTGGGTGCTGGGGACACGGTTCCCCTCACGGAGCGTCCTCCCTGGGGAAGCCATCCCCTGGCCTGTGTTAAAGTCAGGGCCTCTGATTTGCAAAATAACCAACGCCCCTCCCAGCCGTATCTCCACCTCCCAACATCCAGCCTGGGCCTGCTGAGGGAGGCGAAGGAGCTGCAGGACCTCATCCACATGGACCAGTCTGGTACCACATACAGGGCCAGATCCTGAGAGCCCTGGATCAGGGCAGGTGAAACAAAGTGTTAAAAGGATTGCACCTCACTCCTGCCACCACAGAGAAAGGAGTGGCACGCGATGTAGACCTCACAGCCCACACCACACATAGAACAATTGCTCTGACCCGTTTCCTGGTGACAAGGAAGTTGGCCTCCTTTGCATGGGGCCCAGAGCAGGTCCAGGCTGCAGTGCAGGCAGCTCCTCCACTGGGACCATCTGAGTCAGTGGACCGCATGGTGGGAGGAGTCTTTGGGATGGGAAAAGATGCCATGTGAGTTCACGGCAATCCCCAGCACGGGGATCACAGCATAGGCCCCTGAAGTCTGGAGCAGGGCCATGCCACCTGCAGCAGAGAACTACCCATCATTCCAGAACCAGCTCCTGCCACGCCGCGGGGCCTGGGGGACATGGAGCACCTGAGCAGGGCCGTCCAGTGCCCGTGCAGCCAGAGCTGCCCTGCGAGCTGGGCTCCCTCAGACCCGCCGTCGGGAGGCTGGCGGGCTCCACAGCAACCTGTCCCAGGGTGGAAGAGGCATCTCCAGGACAGAGCACAGGGTGAGCTACCCGGGTGTGGCGGGGTCTGCCAGGGGGGGACTCACCCACTGGTGTCCATGGTCTGCAGGCGCTGGAACAACGTCTCCGAGAGGCTTGGCCAGCTGACCTCCGTGGCTCGAGGATTCTCGTTGGAAACAGGGACCTCCTTGGCCTCACATGGCCCGGCAGATAAATGGATGTTTCTGGGCGGCAGCTCGGGGGGAGACAGGACCCCTTCTACCCAAGACAAGAGCAGGAGTGCCGTCTGGGCTGTGTGCTCCCTCCCTCAGGATCACCGACCGCGGAGAGGGGCACGTGGCCCACCCTCTCCGCCCTCTGTGCGGTGATCCTGCCCACCCGCCACGTGGGGTCCAGGCCACGCACCCAGCTACAGACCCGTCTGTGCCCGCACTGTCCCTTCCTGGCCCCGCTCCCTTGCCAGCTGGCTCCTGGGCTAGACGGGGAGCCTGCCAAGGGCAGGGACCTGGTCTTGTTTGTCTCTGCCCCGGGGCCCAACACAGAGTTTGTCCCCTTGAGGAGCTCTGCAAACACCTGCTGGGGTCCGATGGCCATGCCGGCAGGGCTGCTGGCCTCGGACGGCTGCAGCCAGCAGCCCCAGAAGCTCAGCAGGACGGCTGGCTTCGGGGCAGAGCAGGGGCCCTGGACTGGCAGAGGCTGGGGTCCCGTCATGGGAGGAGCTGGACCGGGGAGCAGGCAGGTCTGGCCCCACTGCTCCTCTCTCTCCCACCCTGGCCCCCTTTTCTTTGCCCTTTCTCTCCAGCCTCTGTCCTTCTTTCTCTCTCCCTCCAGACCCCCAGAGACAATGAAAGAAAGTGAGGGGCTCCCTCCACCCAGGGGACTGAGATATGAAACAAATGACTTGGACTTGGCCTGGGAGATGGGACTCCTGCCCGTTCACCTTGAAAGCTTCCATCCTGCCCGTACCACAGATGGGTGAGGGTCCTGAGCCCCTGGGGTCTGCGACCTCCTGTCAGAGCCTTTTTTCACACAGAATGGCTGCCCCACGGCTCTGGACACAGAGCTGCCCGGGGACATTCTCTTTAAAGGATGATGGGTGGGGCTGAGTTCCTTCACTTCCTCACCTGGCTTGGGGTTCCTTCAATGGTCATGGTCCCGTTTTGAGCCCCCTGGGGACGGGCAGCACCTTGAGGAGACCTGAGCCAAATCCGACCCCTTGGACTGGGGGTGGGAGAGGCTTGGGTTCAAGCAGACAATGGGCCTTTTTTGGGAAGGGAAACCAGCCGTCCTGAGATTGTGCTTCTCTTTCCAGATCTTTTGGGGGGTCTTTTTCTAGTGTTGGGGTCTTTCTTTAGACGGCCATGCCCAGAGGGGCAGAAAAGCTGGCCTGGGGGGTGAGAGGGAAGTGCGGAGGGCATTTCTGCACGATGGCTTCTCGGTGTCGAGGCCGAGCCTGGGCTCCTGGGGACAGCTGGGGGACATGCGGCCCAGGCACAGCGCTGGCGAGTGACCCTGGACTCACACGTGGACACGTCGGCTCTGGCTATTTCACAGCTGAGGGCGCCTCTCACTGGGCCAGGGAGGCGACAAGGGACACGGCTGCCTGGGTCCCCTTCACCTCTGCAGACCTGCGCTCTTTTTGAAACACTCTGCCTGGCCCTCGTCTCCTCCGGGAGCCGGTGAGACGGCTCTTCAGAGTTTACCCTCGGAGGAGGCTGCCGACATGCAATCGCTCACCTGTCTCCAGGCAGGTGGGAGGAAGGGTGGCCCACGGAGCAGGCTGCAAGGACGCCCAGCACGTGGCGGGCAGCAGCCAGGGATGGGCGGAGTCAGGCCGGGGACCCCACACCTCTGGTCTAATCTGTCCTTCAGGGGAGACGCCGGGGGTCTCGGTTCCAAGCCCTGGGACTTAGGAAGAGCCCTGACCAGTTGAGAGGCTCAGTTACGTATGTCAGGGCTTTCTTTCAGGACATGAACTTTTGAGGGGAAGAGAAGGGGAGCTCCCCGGCTGCACTGCCTCTCTCTGCCCGACGCTCGCTCTATTAGTCTGTCCCTCCCCTGTCTAAACAGCAGGACTGACTCTCACATACCTTTTAGGGGCTGTACTTTATTTTCTTTTAATGATGATATAAAGAAACATCCTTTCTCATCCTTCCAGCTTGGCGCAACAATCTCCTTCCTCATTCTCTTCACAGCAAAATTCAGCTAATTATTTTGACAATGATTTTAGCTGCATTTATTGAGTGCTTACTATGTACTGGGCGCTGGGATCTACACTGACTCCTTTGACGACACCCTGAGAGGTAGATATTATTTTTAGTGTCTCTTTAAGAGAGGTGTGTGGTTTACAGAGGTTAAGTAATTCACCTACGATCACACAGCTAAGACTATGGGGTGCAGGAAGTTTGACCCAGCTCTGTCTGACCCCAGAGCCTGTGTTCCTAATTGGTCTTTAACCACCACGTCACCCCCTCTGATAACCGGACCCACCCAATCTACAAGCACTTGAAGTGAGAGAAACACCCCAGAACTCCACTGTGGGACTTAGATGGCAGGCAGCGTCCCGGAGGCACCTTCCCCTCCGCCCCTTCCTACCTGTCTCCTCCTCCAGCTCATCGCCTGCGTCCTCCTCCTCCAGCGGCACAGGATACTGCAGGTGGGTTACCAGGCCCATGTTTTCCTTCTTGTAAAACTCGATAAGCTGGTCCAGCTTGGTGAAGAACCTCATGGGGACGCCTTCGGATGCCTGAGGACAAATCCCAAGCAGAAGCACATTGAACAGGCTGGAACATCACCCAACCACAAAGGCCACCTGCAGCAGAGACCAGCGGGGCCGAGGGAGTGACCACGACCCAGAAGAAGCCCTGGGCTCCTGCGCGGGGCCTGCCTGCGACGCCCACACCCTCACAGCCCCAAGAGCCACTCTGCAGAAGGCACAGATAGGACAGTTTTAAAGATTTTTTTCTTTCAGTTTTTAAAAAACTTTTATTTTTAAAAGTATTATGTTACCAAGTAATGCATTTTCATTATGGAAAAAAATTTAAATACAGAATTAAAAAAAAAAAAAAGAAATCACCTGTAGTCCCACAACCCCAAGAGATCTATTTTTAATAGTTTAGAATATTTTTTTCTAGACTTCTTGTGTGTATGTGTGTGTGTGTGTTTGGTGGGGGGAGTTATTACCCCACCCCCAAGATCATTTATTTGTAAACACGGGAAAAATCTATTATAGCAATTGTTTTGCTTTTATTTTTATATTTTTCATTTGATATAATTCTGTTTTGTCAAAACTCAGAAAATGGTTGAGGCAGCACAAAAATCTTCCCTGATTTGTATCTCTGTTGTTGATGACAGAAGAACAGGAGGGTAATTCTACTGGGCTGTTCAAATGCCCTGGGGCCAGGTCTCCTTCTTATCGCCTGGTGGCTCCAGCAGGAAACTCAAGTTCGTCCCTCGGCAGCCAGCCCCGCCCACTGAGGCCCCGCCCCTGCTGAAGCCCCGCCCACATGAAGGCCCCGCCTCTGTGATTCCCCCTGGTGGGCTATATCAGGCAGCAGGGTAGGATGGGAGAACTGCAAGCAGGGCTTAGGGTCTCACCAGTGCTGTACCCTACTGCTCCTAACCCAACATGTCCCAACATCCTGTCCATCCTCCCTGCCCAGTCCCCTGCCCCCCGCCCCTCCTTGGTGTTCCATCTCAACGAATGGCACCACTGTCTCCCCACCTGCCCAGTCAGAGACCCAGAGGACTTCTCCCTCCCCCGGCACAGATGGCAAAACTGGACAGTGTAAGGCCGGGTGTTCCTGATCCAGCCAAGAAGATGCTGAGCAAGGTTGCAGCCCCAGGTGGAGGAGAGTGATGCAGCCGGGCTTTAGGGAAGAGCAGCGAGCCGGGGGCAGCTGGACAGAAGCAAGAGATCAGGCTGCTGGTGGGTACAGGGATGAGCCCCACAGAGCCTCCCCCTCTGGGTGGGGCTTCCCAGGCGTTGAAGGGGCAGAGCGCCTATGAGTCACCCCCATTATCATAGTAGCTAACAGGTCAATGACATTCATGTGATCTAAAAATGAGTTGAGGAGGGGCTATCTTTGGAGTTAGAGGTCAGGGGCCCAACTGCTCCTCCGGGGGCTGCCTGCTGCTGGGACCCATCGCCCATGGGAAAGGAGAATAGGGAATAGGGTGCACGTTGGAAAGCCCACCCAGGTCGGTGGGGTCTGGGCTGAGCGAGGCTGGATCGTCTTGACTCGCCCACCTTCAAGTCAGGTGCCTATTGTTCTGGCACGGTTGGCACTGACGTGGGAGGTCATCAGGGCCACAGGTAAGTGGGGTTGGGAGAGCAGACAAGGCAGGACGACCCAGACCGGGACAGATGCAGACATCTGGGAATGGACCAGGACTCAGACCTGTCCCTGAGCCCTGTTCCTGGTGGTAACCCCAAGTAGCGGTGAGGATGCGTTTGCCTTCAGAGACTCCACCGCCTTCAGAGACCCCGTCTCTCCGTCCCTCACCTTCACTCAGGCTCCACACTTGCCTCTCTGTCTCCCCTTGTCTCTGTCCCTCTCTCCACAAGTATCTGCGTGTGGGATGCAATGCACGCACGTATAAATCTGTACGTGAGGGCATGTCTCTGTGTTTGAGTGTGTGGCTTAAGCTATTCAGTAAATTAGTAGAGAGTTTAACAAAAGGCCGGGCCTTCTAAAAAGTAACTTAAATAGGTTGAAAACCCAAAGTGAGCGGAATAACAAAAATAATTTGACACGACCCAAGGTCGATGAACTCGATTCAGTTAAAGCAGTCATGACAAGTGTCATCCTGTCAAAGAATTTACAGCGAATGGATGACAAGCCATTAGGCGTATGGAAAAAGGATGTGAAAGTATCAAAGAAAGTCAAAGTGAAACGACTCATGTGTGAGTCTGGAAAAGGGCTCTCAGCTGGAGGAGGTCTGGGGAATGTGCGTTTGAGAGAGCACATGAGCTATGGCAATTTAGATGCACCAATGCTGAGACACGTATTATTTTATGTACTGCTAAAAGCTAAAGCATAAACCAAGATACACTATCAAGCTGTGGGTACAACTGATTTCGGAGATGTTAATATGACAAAATAAACACCTTAGAATTGATGAAATACGCCGGGTACTAAGCGTGCAGAAGAACAGAACACTCTAAAATTCATCTGAACCCTATGGATCCAGTGAGGGAGGAGGTGGGCGGGTGCTGAGCGCTGAGACAGAGCTGCTGGGACACTGCGTGTGCTTGGACTGGTCACAGAGGCCAGGGAGCCAGGGCCTGGTGAACCACCGCTGCTGGCTGCCCAGGTGGCCCAGGTTCCCAGGAAGGTAGAGAATGAGGGTTGAGTCCAACCCCAGCGCCGCTCATGGGGGTGAGGAGTGCAATCTGGACAGGTGGGTCGCAGGCTCTGTATGCCTAGGAAGGAGCAGCCCAGCCATGGGCTTCTCACTCCTGAGCTGGGCGGAGAAAGGCCCTCTGTCAGGCAGGATGGCCAAGTCAAAGCCAGGAGTGGGAGTCGGGGTTTCCAAGTGGACAGTGCCTTGACCGTGGGCCAGCAGGAGCACCGGGGCCCTGTGGGGATGGGTGCCTGGTCACGTCTGATTCTGCCTGCCCATGCAGCCCATAGCAGGGGCCAGGTCTGCTTACTGTCGCTTCCCCAGATGGTGCCAAAGGGCCTGGCCATCGTGGGATGCTCGGCAGTTAGTGCTTGGATGGACTTGCGGGATTAGGGTCAGGATGAGTCGGGGGGAGAGATGGTCAGAGAGGACCCTATGTGGGCCTGGGGCGGGGGATACGGAGCAATGGCTGGGGGGAGGGTGGGTAGCAGGGGAACACCCGCTTCCTTCACCCTCAATCTGATCTGCCAAAGGTGATGCCTTTCCAACACTTTAAAATGTAAAATGTCTGACTACAAGGTCGTCATGTGTATCAGTCAGGTCCAGGCAGGAAGCAGATGCCACATTCACCTGGGGGGATTTCAAAAGGACTTAGTGGGCAGGGTGTAGGAATACACCTGCGAAGTGGGGGAGCAGTTTCCCTCCTGATCCAAGCATGCGGGGGGCAGACGCAGGACCCAGAGAGGGCTGCCAGGCCGGAGCTGAGGCCTTCCGCGAAGCCAGCCCCATAGGGAGGGAGCAGGGGTGGGAGGTCCCCCACCCTCCCATCACGCAGCCGTGCCTCCCATCCTCCAAACACCACCGGAAGCCAGGGGATTTGGAGGGGGTCTGGGCTCGAACGTGGGACACACAGCACAGAAGCAGCCCACGGAGCCCACGGTGACAAGACGCCCAGGGAAGCGGTGGGAAAGTAAGGCTCGCGTGTCCTGCAGGCAAGGGCAGCCCTCACACCAGGAGGGGGGACCGGCCACGCTTCTGGGGCAGGGGGCTGCCCTGGATCCCTAACGGCCACCAGATTTCAATTCCTCATTCCACAGCCGCTGCCTTCCTGAAGAGATTCACCAAGTCATTCCGAAACAGAGAAGGAAACCCTGAAGCCCCACGCTAGCCGTTCGCTGCGGACAGCGGCCCTCACAGTTACAGATGCTCCCCAGGGTGGTGCCCCGGGATTTCTGCTCTGCGGCAACTCTCCCACCACCAGGAACAAATTTCTTCTCTCTGTGGCAGATCCCCAGCGCACAGAGCAGAAGCTTGATCTGAAAAACACAGAGCAGCAATTCCTGCATAAAGTCGGCTCTGAACTTACGACGTGCGGGGCAAAGAGCAGACGTCCCTCGTGGTTTGTGGGATCGACTGAATGGACGTGAATTTATGTTCATCACCAAAAGCGATGCAGGAAAAAAAAAGTGGTTAGTTCAGATCGTGAAACAAGATACCTAACTCTTCTCTTGCCTCCTCTTTCCAGGTCTATGGAAATTTCCAGGTGATTTCCAGCAAGATCATTTCAGGGAGTCCCTGCAGACAGCGCCTTGCCAAGCCCAGCCGTGCCTGCCTCCCCACAAGCTTATAAGTTTTCGAAGGAAAGGGGCCCTGCTAGGTTCAGCCTCATGTAGTCCCCCAGGTGCCTTGCACGGCTAATGACAGGCCCTACCCCTGTTTTGAGACAGGTGTGCAGTGCCTAAAACGGACTTCACAGTTGAAAAGCTGTAGCTTCCCACACTGCGATGTGGGTTGCTGAGCCGGACTCTGCAGGGAGAGACCCCTTCACTCTACGGCTTGGCACCTGTGCTCGTCCAGGTACAGTACTCCTGGGAAAGTGCAGAGCAAGGGGACAGGGCTGTCCCCCCCCAAGGCCCCAGACCACTAGGGTCTTTAAAACAAAGGACAGCTGATGTCCAGACTGTTGGAAGCTCAAGGCTGCGGCCTCTGAGAAATGTAGTGTTTCCAGAACTAGTTCTTGGGCTCTGGCTTTCAGACACCCTCCAGGGGAAGGCGGAGCGAGGCAGGGAGGCCGGAGCACCCTGCAGGCCGAGCTTTCCCAGAGGGTAATTTTAACTTCAGTGCTGTCTGCTGTCACTAAATGGGGAACTGAAAGAAGGCGAGGGCCTCCAGGAGGAAGCCAGCAAGGGGGCGCCAGGAAGACGCTGCTGCCCGGCACCTTCTCCTCGGGCTCTGCCAGGCTTCGTTTTAAAATGAAAAGTATATACAAGCATTGTGGAAATTTTACAAATAATGGGAAAGTGTGCAGAAGTGGTGGTGGGGCAGTGGGCTTATTATCCCAACTATAGCAAAGCGTTTCTTTCAAGTCGGTGGGAAAGTCACTAGAAAGATCTTAAGCAGGGAGACAATACCATTTGTCTGCTGTGATGAGAATGGCGGGGTGGGAGGCGCTGGTGTCATTACTGTTTCTGTTTTCCCAGTGGGGAGACCCTGGGCCTGCGGAGGCTGGAAGGGTGTTGGAGGCCTCAGAGGCAGTGGCGGGTGTAGAGCTGGATTCAGCCCAAGCCCCGGAGTCCCCCAGACCTGGGGCTCCCACACGAGCAGAGCGAGGGGTAGTGTGGAATTTGGCTGTCCAGGCCCAATCCCCGCCCCCAGCAGCACTTCCTCCACTCAGACATCAGCTCAGCAGGGGCTGGACTCCCCACCCAGGCCTGCCCACCTCTCACTGTCTGGAAGCCACCTCCTCCCGCCCTGCCTCTGCCCTCCCGCACCTCTGCCAGCCCCTGAAATGCTTTCCTTGGTCTTTGTTGTGCCCTCAGGACTGGTCTGAATCTTTAACCACCTCGTCTCCCCCAAACCTCTTCCTAAGAGTCACAGACTCCAACTTGGGTGAAGGAGGGAGAGGCAGAGAGACCAGATCGTGGGTCTCTTGGTTCTGTTGGGACCTGCAGAGTTTGGATTTTGTTCTAAGAGCGATTTAAGTGGAAGATGGGGGCCCCGGCAACCCCACTCTGGTGCTTGAACCGGGGAGGTGCAGTGGAGGGGGAGGGGCTGGTGAGGGCGTGGGGCTCGCCAGGGAGCGTGACTGCAGATCCCCGACTTTGGGAACTTGGCTGATGTCGCTGCCATTTGATGAGATGGGAAAGGGGGGTGCGCAGGCGGGTTGGGGAAGAGCCCTGGAGAAAAGCTTCAGATCCAGAAATCCCTCTTCAGCCATCTGACCTGGAATGGACCCCAGGATATGTCTCCTTAAAATCCGATCAGCTCTTCCTTTTCCCTTTCCCTTCTCCCTTTTTCTTTAAGACATGTATCATTTTGCTTTCTTTCCTTGCTCTTCCTTTGAAGTGGCCAGAGCCAGTGGGGCTTTGGGGCTGGGGCCAAGGAAGTGGTCAGGGGGCAGAGGAAGTAGCTGGGGCAGGGAAGTGATCGGAGCCTTAGAAGCCGGCCTGGCCGGGGGCCCAGGGGCAGCAGAGCAGAAGACTGGCTACGCACAGGGAAACGAGCAAACGAAATATATGGAGAAACGGGGGCGGGTCTCTCACTGCCAGAGAAGGGAGTTAGGTTAGAATGAACTCTGTAGTGTTCAGCTGGAAGGGGAAGCTTCATTGTGAACTCAGGGTTGTTCACTATATACAGGTAAATACTGATGCAGGTGTGAGTGCGTGTGTGTGCCCACACACATTTCCCAGCTCTGTCTTCTGAGAGGATCCAGAAGCAACAACACCCCAGTGGCAATGAACCCACCTAAATACCACCCTCCAACAAAAAGAACCAGACTCCTTGGAGAGAGGGCCGGGCTGAACCTAGGGCTGGGGCAGGAAAGGTATATGTGGGCCTGGAACATCTGTTGCCCCAGAAAGTAAGGAAATGTTCACAAAATGATAAAGATTTGTCAAAAGGGTACAGGAGTCAGGAGACAACTGAAAGGACAGTTGAAAGGACCATCTGGCCCAATTTGAGCATCAAAATGAATAATAAAAATAATTGTAATTCATTGAATAAAATAGGAATTCATGAGTCTATACTCATGTAAATAAATGAGAAGGGAAAGCTCTTTCTCACAGTAGAATGCCAATTAGTAACTGTCACAGGAATGATGGAAATAGTCACCATTTGGCAACCTTCATATAATAGCCGATTCAGGAAAGAATCAACAGATGCCAAAGACGTTAAAACTAGTGGGGGAGCATCTGAGGAGGAGCAGTCTCTCTAGATTGCTTCAAAGTGTCTTCCCACAAAAGAGTTAATCATTTTAAAGGGGAAAATAGTAACTTTACAATGAGAAAAGCTGGCAGACCAGGTTTTATACACCTCACTTACACCAATGGACAGATCATCCAGACAGAAAATTAACAAGGAAACACAAGCTTTACATGATACAATAGACTAGATAGATTTAATTGATATTTATAGGCCATTCCATCCAAAACCAGCAGATTACACTTTCTTCTCAAGTGCACACAGAACATTCTCCAGGATAGATCACATCTTGGGTCACAAATCAAGCCTCGGTAAATTTAAGAAAATTGAAATCATATCAAGCATCTTTTCTGACCACAACGCTATGAAATTAGAAATCAATTACAGGGAAAAAAACGTAAAAAACACAAACACAAGGAGGCTAAATAATATGTTACTAAATAAGCAAGAGATCACTGAAGAAATCAAAGAGGAAATCAAAAAATACCTAGAAACAAATGACAACAAAAACACGATGGTCCATAACCTATGGGATGCAGAAAAAGCCGTTCTAAGAGGGAAGTTTATAGCAATACAAGCCTACCTCAAGAAACAAGAAAAATCTCAAATAAACAATCTAACCTTACACCTAAAGGAGCTAGAGAAAGAAGAACAAACAAAATCCAAAGTTAGTAGAAGGAAAGAAATCATAAAGATCAGAGCAGAAATAAATGAAATAGAAACAAAGAAAACAATAGCAAAGATCAATAAAACTAGAAGCTGGTTCTTTGAGAAGATAAATGAAATTGATAAACCTTTAGTAAGACTCATCAAGAAAAGACAAGGAGAAGACTCAAATTAACAGAATTAGAAATGAAAAAGGAGAAGTTACAACAGACACTGCAGAAATACAAAGCATCCTAAGAGACTACTACAAGCAACTCTATGCCAATAAAATGGACAACATGGAAGAAATGGACAAATTCTTAGAAAGGTATAACCTTCCAAGACTGAACCAGGAAGAAATAGAAAATATGAACAGAGAAATCACAAGTAAAGAAATTGAAACGGTGATTAAAAATCTTCCAACAAAGAAAAGGACCGGATGGCTTCACAGGTGAATTTTATCAAACATTTAGAGAAGAGCTAACACCCATCCTTCTCAAACTCTTCCAAAAAATTGCAGAGGAAGGAATACTCCCAAACTCATTCTACGAGGCCACCATTCCACCAGGAAAAGATACTACAAAAAAAGAAAATTACAGACCAATATCACTGATGAATATAGATGCAAAAGTCCTCAACAAAATACTAGCAGACAGAATTCAACAACACATTAAAAGGGTCATACAGCATGATCAAGTGGGATTTATCCCAGGATTGCAAGGATTCTTCAATATACGCAAATCAATCAATGTGATACACCATATTAACAAATTGAAGGATAAAAACCATACGATCATCTCAATAGATGCAGAAAAAGCTTTTGACAAACTTCAACACCCATTTATAATAAGAACTCTCCAGAAAGTGGGTATAGAGGGGAACTGCCTCAACGTAATAAAGGCCTTATATGACAAACCCACAGCCAACATCATTCTCAATGGTGAAAAACTGAAACCATTTCCTCTAAGATCAAGAACAATACAAGGATGTCCACTCTCACCACAATTATTCACCATAGTTTTGGAAGTCATAGCCACGTGAGGCAATCAGAGAAGAAAAAGAAATAAGAGGAATACAAATCGGAAAAGAAGTAAAAGTGTCACTGTTTGCAGATGACATGATACTATACATAGAGAATCCTAAAGATGCCACCAAAAAGCTACTAGAGCTAATCAATGAATCTGGTAAAGTTGCAGGATACAAAATTAACACACAGAAATTTCTTGCATTCCTATACACTAACAATGAAAGATCAGAAAGAGAAAGTAAGGAAACAATCCCATTCACCACTGCAACAAAAAGAATAAAATACCTAGGAGTAAACCTACCTAAGGAGGTAAAAGACCTGTACTCAGAAAACTATAAGACACTGATGAAAGAAATCAGAGATGACACAAACAGATGGAGAGATATACCATATTTTTGGATTGGAATAACCAATATTGTGAAAATGACTAACTACCCAAAGCAATCTACAGATTCAATGCAATCCCTATCAAATTACCAATGGCATTTTTTACAGAACTAGAAAAAAAAACCTTAAAATTTGTAAGGAGACACAAAAGACCCTGAAGAGCCAAAGTAGTCTTGAGGGAAAAAAATGGAGCTGGAAGAATCAGACTTCCTGACTTCAGACTATACTACAAAGCTACAGTAATCAAGACAATATGGTACTGACACAAAAACAGAAATATAGATCAATGGAACAGTATAGAAAGGCCACATATAAACCCACACACCTATGGTCAACTAATCTATGACAAAGGAGGCAAGGATATACAATGGAGAAAAGACAGTCTCTTCAATAAGTGGTGCTGGGAAAACTGGACAGCTACATGTAAAAGAAAGAAATTAGAACAGTCCCTAACACCACACAGAAAAATAAACTCAAAATGGATTTGAGACCTAAATTAAGACCGGACACTATAAAACTCTTAGAGGAAAACATAGGAAGAACACTCTCTGACATAAATCACAACAAGATCTTTTTTGATACACCTCCTAGAGTAATGGAAATAAAAACAAAAATAAACAAATGGGACTTAATGAAACTTCAAAGCTTTTGCACAGCAAAGGAAACCATAAACGAGATGAAAAGACAACCCTCAGAATGGGAGAAAATACTTGCAAACGAATCAACAGACAAAGGATTAATCTCCAAAATATATAAACAGCTCATGCAGCTCAATATCAAAAAAAATAAACAACCCAATTATAAAATGGGCAGAAGACCTAAATAGACAAAGAAGACATACAGATGGCCAAGAGGCACATGAAAAGCTGCTCAACATCACTAATTATTAGAGAAATGCAAATCAAAACTACAATGAGGTATCACCTCACACTGGTTAGAATGGGCATCATCAGAAAATCTACAAACAACGAATGCTGGAGAGGGTGTGGAGAAAGGGAACCCTCTTGCACTGTTGGTGGGAATGTAAATTGATACAGCCACTATGGAGAACAGTATGGAGGTTCCTTAAAAAACTAAAAATAGAATTACCATATGACCCAGCAGTCCCACTACTGGGCATATACCCAGAGAAACCATAATTCAAAAAGACACATGCAACCCAATATACATTGCAGCACTATTTACAATAGCAAGGTCATGGAAGCAACCTAAATGTCCATCGACAAACGAATGGATAAAGAAGATGTGGTACAAATATACAATGGAATATTACTCAGCCATAAAAAGGAACAAAATTGGGTCATTTGTAGAGATGTGGATGGACCTAGAGACTGTCATACAGAGTGAAGTAAGTCAGAAAGAGAAAAACAAATATTTTATATTAACGCATATATGTGGAATCTAGAAAAATGGTACAGATGAACTGGTTTTCAGGGCAGAAACAGAGACACAGATGTAGAGAAAAAATGTATGGACACCAATGGGGGAAAGCGGTGGGCACGGGTGGTGGTGTGATGAACTAGGAGATTGGGATTGACATATATACACTAATATGTATAAAATAGATAACTAATAAGAACCTGCTGTATAAAAAAAATAAAATAAAATTCAAAAAACCGAAATAAAAACCACACACACACACCCAAAGAGGGAAGGGTTTAAAAGTCATCTTGTCCAATCCCTATCAAAATATCCAGGAGATTTTTCACAGAACTAGAACAAATAATCCTAAAATTTATATGGAACTGCAAAAGAGCACAAGTTGCCAAAGCAGTCCTGAGGAAAAAGAACAAAGCTGGAGGTATAGCCCTCCCCGACTTCAGACTATACTACAAAGCTGCAGTGATCAAAACAGTGTGGTACTGGCACAAAAACAGACACACAGATCAATGGAACAGAATAGAGAACCCAGAAATAAACCCATGTACCTATGATCAATTAACCTATGAAAAAGAGGCAAGAATATACAATGGAGAAAAGACAGTCTCTTTCAACAAATAGTGTTGGGAAAACTGGACAGACACATAAAATAATGAGATTAGAACAATCCCTCATACCATATACAAAAATAAACTCAAAATGGTTTAAAGACCCTACTGTAAGACATGAAACCATAAACCTCCTAGAAGAGAACATAGGTGGAACACTCTTTGACATAAATTGTAGCAATATTTTCTTGGATCAGTCTCCTAAGGAAAAAGAAATGCAAGCAAAGTTAAACAAATGGGACCTAATTAAACTTAAAAGCTTTTGAACAACAAAGAAATCCATCAACAAAACGAAAAGACAACCTACAGAAGGGGAGAAAATATTTGCAAATGGTGTGACCGACAAGGGGTTAATATTTGGTGTACAAATAGCACATACAACTCAATAAAAAAAAATCCAATAAAAAAATGGGCAGATTGCAAAAGACATTTTTCCAAAGAAGACACACAGATGGCTGACACATGAAAAGATGCTCAACATTGTTAATTATTAGAGAAATGTAAATCAAAATCACAATGAAGTATCACCTTACACCTCTCAGAATGGCTATCCTCAAAAACTCTACAAATAACAAATGTTGGTGAGGACGTGAAGAAAAAGGAATTCTTGTACACTGTTGGTGGAAATGTAAATTGGTGTAGCCACAATGGAAAACCGTATGGAGGTTCCTTAAAAAACTAAAAATAGAACTACAATATGATCCAGCAATTCCACTCCTGGGTATATATCTGGAAAAAACGGAAATACTAATTCAAAAAGATACATGCACCCCAATGTTCACAGCAGCACTATTTACAATAGCCAAGATGTGAAAGCAACCTAAGTGCCCATCAACAGACGACTGGATTAGTAAGATGTGGTATACATATACAATGGAATATTAGCCATAAAAAAGAATGAAATAATGCCATTCGCAGCAATGTGGTTAGACCTAGAGAATATTATGCTTAGTGAAATAAGACAGAGAAAGACAAATACTATATGCTATCACTTATATGTGGAATCTAAAAAATAATACAAATGAATGTATATACAAAACAGAAAAGACTCGCAGATATAGAAAACATACTTGTTACTAAACTGGAGAGGGAAGAGGAGAGGGACAGATTAGGGGTATGGGTATGGGTATGGGATATGAACTACTGTTTATAAAACAGATAAGCAACAAGGATATACTTACTATATAGCACAGAGAATTACACCCTATAATGGAATATAATGTGCAAAAACACTGAATCATTATGCTGTACACCTGAAATTAACACAGTATTGTAAATCAACTATACTTCAATTTTTAAAAAATGCATCTTGTCTAAAAGTGTCTGATTTTTTTTTTTTTTTATTGCACAAAAGCTTTTCTGGTCTATATACATCTGGAAGCCTCTATACAAAAACTACATCTTGGAAACATCTTTGATGCTCAATTAACCATAATAGTACTGATGTATGAAAAATAAAAAGACAATCACAGAGTCGCTCTGCACGAGTGGATGGAGGTGAGGCAGTGGCCACAGCCCTACAAGCCACGTGGCAGGTGTGCTCTCGGGACTGACCAGTGGGGAGGGGTAGCACTTGCTTCAGTTACATACACTTTTTGGGCTGGGGCTGAAATCCAGGTGCACCAGGCAATTGGTCGTGGGGGAGTGGAGTTGGGCTCCTGCAAAGGTCCCATCCATTGATGAGCAGGGCAGGTTTTGTTGTGTGACCAGGAGAGGGGGGGAGCCTGGAAGGGCAGGCGGCTGGGGTAGATGTTGACATAGCTTCTTTCTCTCCCAGGACCCGTGGGCTTGGCTTAGCTTCTGGGAAGAACGAGAGAGAGATGGAGACTGAAGCATGGACTCTGGAGGAGCAGAACGTCGCAGGCTGGGAGACGGGCTTTGGCACCTGGCAGAGCCCCAGGCAGGGACAGGGACCCTGGTGTTCTCGTGGTGCACAGGGCAGCGCACAGCTGCTTCCAGTGTCTAGCCTGCCACAGCCCTGCACAAGCAGGAGAGGGCAAGGATGCCCTGTGCAGCGCCGCAGCTAGCCAGCCAGCAGAGGGCATGCTGAGGGGTCTTTCAGGATGTCTCAGAGCTACTCATGGGACCTTTTGAAGGGGCTACCTCCTGGCAGTCAGGCTGCAGGAAGCCGGAGCTGCCACATCTCGTAAAAGGCCTGGTGTTGTAGGTTCCTGGGAGCTCACAGGCTGTGAGCTGTGAGAGGGGTACCTGGAGGGCGGAGATGGTGGTTGGGGAAGGTGAGCTCTCTGGGTCCAGGTCCGGGGGATTGAGGCCTCCTTTCCTTGGTCTTGCTTTGAAACTGTGGACAATCCTGGGTATCAGTGACTCAGGACAAAAGATAGGTCATGGTGACAAGGACACAGTTCCCTGCTGTATGTCCTGTGTCAGGGGCAGGGGAGGGGGCCTTCTGATGGGTCTCCTGGAACCTCCCTGGTCCTTCCCAGGTGAGGGTCCCACTCCCCACAAGGAAGAAACTGGAACTGGGCGAGGCGTGTTAGGTATGTTAGCTAATTTACAGTCTCTCAGGACTTCCATGGTGGTCCAGTGGTTAAGAATCCGCCTTCCAATGCAGGGGACGCGGGTTCGATCCCTGGTCGGGGAACTAAGCTCCCGCGTGCCGTGGGGCAACTAAGTCCACGGACTCTAGAGCCTGCGCACCACAACTAGAGAGAAGCCCGCGCGCCGCAACGAAAGATCCCACATGCCTCAATGAAGATCCCGCGTGCTGCAACTAAGACCCGACACAGCCAAATAAGTAAATACATATTAAAAATAATAATTTACAGTCTCTTGAATATCACAGGTGGGTGCCACTGCTCCATCCTATAGATGAGAAAACTGAGTCTCGGGAAGGTTGGGCAACTTGCCTGGTGGTCAGTGACACTGTCAGAAGAACGGTACCCAGGGAGGACGTTTCAAGATGAGGAAGGGGATGGGAGGTGGTGGGTGGCACGAATAGCTAGACGGGAGTGCGGGGACCAGACACAGGGCGCCGCCAACTCGGGGTGCAATCAGGTGGCCGGAGATCCTCCGGCAGGCTCCAGCCTCTAGCGGCTCAGTGGGCGGCTTGGGTGGTGTGAAAGCCGGCGTGTGGGAGAAGCTCTTATCCTGGGTGGCAGCAGGCACCCTCCGTGCGGTGATGGGTGGTGGCGGGAGTGGGGAGGCTGGCATTTGCTATCTGTGGGCACAGTCCTGTATCCACTGCCCACCCACAACAGGGTCCTAAAGCCACTTGTCTGGGGCTTTGAAGAGGGTAAAAGCCAACACCAGGTTTGTGCTGAGTCTCCTCCGTGCAGAAGGGAGGAATGTGACATCTCTGGGAAGAGGCATGAAGCTTAAAGGAAGAAAAGGAGAAACTGAGTGCCGGGCCGGCGCAGCCCCCGCCCTCCCCTCCCCCCTCCAGCGGTAGCCAACGGGACATCTCTGCTCCCAGCTTGCACCGGGCAGCCCTGGCCCCTTTCTGCCCAGGTCTGGAGGGCCTGGCACTGATGGGGATGGGCTCTGTCTCGCGCCCAGCCAGCAGGCTGGGGTCTCCCATCCACCTTGTTCCAATCAGCCCCCACTTCCTGAGGCTTGGTTCTTCAGCTTTGCTCTTGCCTTGTTTTGGGCAGACTTCCCAGAACGGCTTGGCATGGGCTCTGCTCGCCCGCCAGTCTCCACACTCATTTCTAAATCCACGTCCCTCCCTGAGTTTCAGAGCTGACGCCCCCATTTCTCAACCCATGCCCCCTCCTTGGGCTCGTAACCACTCACCGCCCCACTTCTCAGTCCCTGCTTCCTGTAGCCACTCCTCCCCAGGTTGCCCCCAGCCCTGCCATCCACCCAACAGAGCCAGTGGCCCAGCAAGCCCGCCCGCGGCACTCTCCCACGGGGGTACCCCGGGCGCTGGGTCAACTCCTAGACTCAGGGGTCCTGTAGGCTTGCTCGTTTCTTTCGCCTGTGAGCTGGGATCCCCACAGGGATGTTGAGATCACAAGGCCCCGAATCTCTGCCTTTCACTCTCTGATATCTGTGTAGTGGCAGTGAGTCCTGCACTCTCCTGGCAGCCTTGAGCAGCTGTAAAATGCTTTGAACCTCTCACATCAAAGGAGCTGCAGGCTGGAGGACTAGGACGCCTACATCTCTGGCTTGTATTGAAATGACAGCTCTGAGATGCATCATCTGAGGTTGGTGTCACCGCAGTCAGAGTAAGGGGGCAGAGGATGACAGTGCTGTCTGCCAGCACGTGGTCTGCGCATTTGAACAGCGGAACCCTCATCTGGGGACCTCAGGCCCTCAATGAAGACCCCGGAAGAGGATGGGTCCTTTGTCAGTAGAATCGCAGCTGACAGCTTAGAGACCACATCACACCCAGCATCAAAGAGAGGTTGTCAGCTAACTATGGAAAAGGTTTCTACGCTTTCTCCAAGAGCTCACAGGAACAGATGCCTGGATGATGAGGAAGAAGGGCTGCGGTAGAGTAGGCCTGCCCTACTGTAGAATTTTGCAGCCATATCCACCATCATGGTACCTAGAGTGCCATCCCTGCTTTAGAGTACGGAGAACTCACATCTTTGTCCCACCAATGTTGGGCTTGGCCATGCTGCTTGCTTTGACCAAAGCAATGTGGGCCAAAGTGCCAGTTCCCAGCTCAGGGCTTAAAGGGCATTGTGGGTTTCTGCTTGCCCCTCCTGGGCCCCTGTGGTCTGATGGGAAGAGGTGCCCCAGGGAGCCTCCAGCCCTCTAGCATGGGCCAAGAATAAAGACGTGAGGAACAGACCCAGATCTGACTGGAAACCTGGAGTCCAGCCTGGTCCAGCTGAGTCCAGGGGATCCCAGCCTAGTTCAGCCAACAGCCCCAGGAGAGGAAAATTAAATGTTTGTTGCTGTAAACTATTGAGATTTTGGAGTACTTTTTACACAGCAAATGCTGACAAATACAAGTTTGAAGGGAAGAATGAACTTTTCCTGAGATTCTACCTCTTATTGAAACTTCATGACATAATTTCTTCATTTACTCATGAAAAAGCTGAAGCTCCAAGAGGTTAGGTAACTTGTTCAATGTCACACAACTTGTTTGATCACCAGGACCTGCCACAAGGACATGTCTTCAAGTTCCACGCCCTCATTTTCGCCACATCTGCTCTCCAGCTTCCAGAGGCCACTGCCCTGCAATCTCATCCTCTGTGTAGACCTCCAGGCCCCTCAGGGCCCCGTCATCTTTCTGACAAGCCTGAACCCCACCCTGGCACCAGAGATCCTGTCCCCATGGCTCCCTCCACTCCCTGTACATCTGCAGGCCCTACCCACTGAAGCCACTGTCCAGGATCAGCTCCCCAGCCCACCCTCTGCACTTGGGCAGGGCTGAAGCAGACCAGAGCTGGTGGCTCATCAAGCCAGCAGGCAGCCCCCTGACATGTACTAACCTCTTACCATGAACCCCACTCAGGGCTCAGCCATGGGCATTCAGCAGGGACCAACACAGACCCAGGCCTTGCCCATAGTCTAGCAGAGAAGCAGGATGTGATACAATAAACAAGTAAATAATGACAAGGTACAGAGGCTGAGAGAAGTCAGTGCCTTGGGAGGGTATTACAAGGGGACTCAGCCTAGTGGGTCGGGGAATTATTCGTTAAAAAGACAACACTTAAGCTGAGATGCAAAGGATGGAGAGCGGTTGCCCAGGCCAAGAGAGGGGGAAGCATCATGGCAGGCAGAGTTACTGAGCAGCACGTGTGCACAGTACTGGTGTTAATATAAATGTGTGGTTTCTAATCACAGGTCCTTACATGGAATGTGGCTGGTGTCTTACCCAGTTCCCAGATCCCTTTACTGTCTACGCCCCCAGCCCCCTCTCTTCTGGGGGCTCTGTGCTTTGCTGCTAACGGCTTGAACCTGCAACCTCAGGTGATTCCCCTTGCGCACTGGAGCCACCTCGTTTCATAAGGAGATCCAGGAGAAACCAGAGTGTTCTGACTCCCCATGCCCAAGGCAGCCAACCTGTGCTTGGAGTGTGTGTGCAAAAGCCCAGCTCTTTGCTTTGATGCAGAACAAAGCCCGAGGTGTAATTCATACTCCAGAGCTCCTGGTAGCATCAGGCTGGGTCTGAGACTTCACCTGAAATTGTACCTTTGCTTGGCTTCTCTTCTTTCCCATCCTGCATCCCCCACTCTCTCACTGGATTTTCCTGGGAGCCTTTCTTTAATTATTGGTACCCAAGCGTGGGGTCGGCTTCTGGAAGAACTTCACCTTTGATGGTCAACTCCCCAAATCAGTCCTTTTTACTTGTCTATCTTAAGCCCTCCATCAAGAGCTGATCCAAGGACTTACCCTCAAGTCCTCAACCCACAGCAAAGCTCCTCACCAACAGTGAAGAATTTGGACCCCACTTTACAGAGGACTTGATCAGACTTGAAGTCCTTTGCTTCCTCTTCCTCCCCCAAATATGGCTGCCCATGAGGACCACTCCCACCCCTACACCCCCATCCTCCCCGCTGGGCTCAGCAGGCTTTCAGCACACATCCTACCTCACTCTGCACAGACCAGTTCAAAACCCTACTCTGTGAATGGACCTCTGGTCCTGTGAGTCCCTAGGCTGACAAGAGGGAAAACAGGGTGTCAAATGAGACTGGGCACATTCGGAAACTCGGCACTTAGGTGACAAAATGCATCATGTGTTCACCTCGGCGTTGAGAATGAATGAACGGAAGGATGAACATTTTTTTGAGAAACCAAACAACCTTACTTAAGTTTCTATCGGTTTTCCCATTTTACAGATGAAGAAACTGAGGCTCAGAAAGGCCAAATGACTTGCCCTGTAAGTGGCAGCACCGCAACCTGAACCCAGGTCTCGGGTCCCTTACTCTAAGTTCTGTGCTCCTGGACTCTGAAAGGCTGCTGTGCTCCAACTTCTCTGCCTGTGTGTTCTGGCACCTTTGGTGAGGCAAGCCTATTTTGAACTCCATCCAAAGGACCTTATTTACTAATGGGTATTATATGTTTAAAAGTCTCTCTCCCTCCTTCCCTCCCTCAACATCTTGTGTTGTATAAAGAATCCCAGGAGTGTAGACCAGTGCAGCCATTCTGGAGAGCAATCAGATACCATTTAGACAAATTAAATATGTGAATATGCTATGACCCAGCAATTTCACCCCTGGGCATATGCCCCAGGGCTCACCTTGGGCTCACCTATGTGGATGGTCATTACAGGTTTGTTTGTGGTGGCAGAGATCTGGGGGGAACTGGGTGCCCATCATGGGGAGAGGGGACAGGTAAAATGTGGTCAACGTGTACAATGGGGTGCTATGCAGCAGCCAGAAGCCGGCTGGATGTGTACATAGTAACATGGAAGGATCCTCTGGCAGAGAAAGTAGAAAAGTGAATGAGGGCTATGGTATCACTTTTAGAAAACTGAATGAGGGCTATGGTATCACTCCTTAAAAATGCATCCATGCAAAACAACAATACATATTTTGTAAGAACCTATTCAAATAAAAAGACACCCACTCGATGTTTGCCTATTAAAAGGAGGGTTATGCAGGCGCAGTGTGGGGCTAGAAGGGATTAAAACAGTTTGTGAAGACACTGCTTTATAGTGAGAAGGCACTGCGGCTTTGATCACATAACCTGATTGCGAAAGTTAGGTACTTTGTTGTGGCCTTTCTGATTTGACCTGAGCTAATTAGCAAAACCTTCTGGGTCTCAGTTTCTTCCTTGGTCAAGTGGGGAGGAAAAAGTGGGCAAGGGGAAGTAATATTCAGTTAGAAAGCAGTGTGGCCCATTAGAAGATGCACAAAATCTGAAGCCTAACGTGTGAGTGAAGCAGGCAGGGTGTGAGACACTAGGGCAAGGTAGGGACAGTGACACTGTGGAGAAATGTCCCTTCAAAGGAACCAGCTTCCGCTTAGCTCCAGTTAGACTTCCAGGGGGTAACTTAGGCCGAGAGTTGCCAGAATTTCAAAACCTTCAAGGGAAGGTAAAACTAGAGATTCTTGGAAGAAATCTCACATTTTTAATGCTTGCAACTAATTTTTACAAAACACCTTGTCAGCCACAAATTCAAACCTTAGCTCCACCATTAAGTAATTGTATGAGCTGGACAATGGCATTCCGCTCTCTAAGGCTGAGCCAGCTTTTTTGTTCACGGATGAAGAGTCTCAGATCTGCTCCGTGTTAAATGAGCTGATATAATAAGTCCAGGGCATGGCCTCACTATCACCAGGGAGTTCCTGCTATGTGTTGAATATACTAATACAGTATCAACTCCTATTTTTTAGACAAGTGAACTGAAGCTCAGAGGACTGGAAAATTAAGAAGAGTCAGGTAGAAAAAAAATATCTTCTCCAAATGTGATAAAAAGGAATGGGTAAAACTGAATTAAAATAACTTATAAATAAGGGTTTGGGGATTAAAAGGGCTCTAAGTAAAGTGGAAGTGATTATTAATCTGTCTGACCCCTAACAAGTTACAGGAGCCTCTAATAAAGACATCTATGGTCTCAGAGGCAACAGACCTCACCGGGGCAGTAGTAGGTATGAATTCATAACTCACAGACCAGTGATGTGCTGAGGCTGGCTCATGCCCACGTGTGCCTACTTGTTCTGGTTCAAAATCCAATTTTTCCGGAACCCCAAGAGCTGATTGTTGATTCTGGCCACTATGGTGGGAGCCATGGTGAGAGTATTTACCCCACAGAAATTGGCAAACACTGCAACTCAGGGCTTTGCTTTCTTCCCTGGAGAACCTATGGTCAAATGTTTGCCACTGCAGGGGGCCCAGCGACATGTATCACTTTGGCAAAATCATTCTTTCAATTCTTAGAGGCCTGGTTTCGTGTGTACACTTGCCTTACCCTCTTCACGGCCCCAATCTCTGGAAGCAACATTGGATCAGGAAGGAATACCGTTGACACAAAATGGTTAACATTTCACTGGGGGAATGCAGAGGGGATTACTGTTCAGTGAGGAAAAACACTTTTTAATGAAGATGGCAAAGGCACAGATCAAAACAGGAAGCTTTCAGCCTGCCTTGCTGGGTAAGTGGGATTGTCTGAAGCTACGAGGCACTGAACAGGAAGACTAGCAAAGTGTTCTGGTTGGCAAGGTGTGGTGACAAATGTGGGTCCACCTGTTGCCCAGCTGGGCTCACCCTCGACCTCTGGGGGAGAGGGGCTCAGTTTAGGTAGACAGGAGTGGATGGGCAGCTCGGGGTAAACACTGTGCCCTGCAGAGGAACTGAAAGTCACCGTTTGCAGGCTCCTGTTGCTCTGAGGAAGTGACAAAGGCACCCTTACATCATGGGACCGAAGCCCAGGACAGAAAAGGGGAATGCAACTATACCTGCTTCTACAGAATCCAAGCCTCATCCCAGGGGAGGAAGAGAACTTCAGGAGAGAGCCCAATCGTGGGGAAAGGCAAAGAGGAGGGGGCCAGAAGCTGTGATTTGCACAACGGGTAAGGTAGTTTCTTCTGTAGTCTACAGTTTAGTGAGATTTGTATCCACCCTTGGCAAGATGCTAGATCAGCTTACTAAAAGCATGGTTTGTAAGACGTGTCAAAGCAAGTGGCGATATCAGTTTACATTCCCACCAAAACTGATACAGCCACTATGGAGAACAGTATGGAGGTTCCTTACAAAACTAAAAATAGAACTACCATACGACCCAGCAGTCCCACTACTGGGCATATACCCAGAGAAAACCATAATTCAAAAAGACACATGAACACCAATGTTCATTGCAGCACTATTTACAATAGCCAGGACATGGAAGCAACCTAAATGCCCATCAACAGACGAATGGATAAAGAAGAGGTGGTACATATATACAATGGAATACTACTCAGCCATAAAAAGGAATGAAATTGGGTCATTTGTAGAGATGTGGATGAATCTAGAGACTGTCATACAGAGTGAAGTAAGTCAGAAAGAGAAAAACAAATATCGCATATTAACGCATATATGTGGAACCTAGAAAAATGGTACAGATGAAACGGTTTGCAGGGCAGAAATTGAGACACAGATGTAGAAAACAAACGTATGGACACCAAGTGGGGAAAGCCGCGGGGGGGTGGTGGTGTGATGAATTGGGAGATTGGGATTGACATGTATACCCTGATGTGTATAAAATGGATGACTAATAAGAACCCACTGTATAAAAAAATAAATAAAATAAAATTCAAAAAAAAAGATACTTGACATAATTTCCAATCTTCTTAAAAAAAAAAAAAAAAAAGCAAGTGGTGATCCTTGGAACCAGCAGGGGTTCACTGGGAAGAGACCAAGTTGGGAGAACCTGTTTGTCTTATTTTATTTACATAGTAGAACGTCAATGCATGTTTGCTAGCCTAATGAATTAGATCATTTGTTGCATCTGATGGAGATCATGGCTCAATTGCCTACAGAGGCTGGTCAGGTGATGTAAATGAGAGAAACCGGCTGGGAGTGAGGCAGTAGGGAGAGGTGGGGACTGTGGCACATCAAAGAGAAATGCCTCTAGAAAAGGCAGAAGCTTCCACTCAGCTCCAGTTGCATCACACTGGGTAATGTGGGTCTTAGGTTATCAGATCTTCAAAATTTTCAAGGGAGGCTGAAAATTCAGAATATTATATAAAATCTCTGAATTTTTCTAAATTTATTTTTTAATCTTAAAAATTTATTTTATTTTATTATTTATTTTATTTATTTCTGTTTTTTGGCCATGCCGCACAGCTTACAGGATCTTAGTTTCCCAACCAGGGATTGAACCTGGGCCCTGGCAGTGAAAGCGTCGAGTCCTAACCACCAGATTGCCAGGGAGTTCCCAAAATCTCTGAATTTTTTAAAATGCTTTTAACTGGTTCATAATTGTAAAAAACGTATGTCAGGCAAGCAGAACACTAAATCCAATGCAGGGGCTACCAGTTTGTGATCTCTGGTATAATCTATATAGATTTCAATAAAGCACTTTGTGATCTTCATCCGTGATCTTCTGTTGAGAACCACATGGAGGAATATTGGCTAGGGTGAGACGATGCCAATGTCAGCCTGGACACAGGTTTGGGCTGCTATTGGGCTCTCATTTACATCAGTGATTCCGATTAGGATCCAGGAGGTGGACTTAACCAAAGTGCGGCTGTCACCAAGCTAGGAGGCATTTCAAATATGCTGGGTGACAGACAGAACCAGCTCAAAGCAGAGCTCAGTGACCTGGAGCAAGGGGCCGGGTCAGAGCGAAGGCCCTGCTGGGCACTGACAACCTGGCTACACTTACCAGCGTCCCATCCACTCTGCCATTCCAGTTTGGGTATCGTTTGGTTGGTGCCTTCCTCTTGGCACTGCCATTTTTCTCCTTTTTTCCCCTTTAATTAAAATTGTTATTTCCTTGTCTTTGTTACGCATCCTCCTTCCAGAGCAGAAACATCCCCGGAAATCGGGAGCAAGACGACAGTGAATGCTATTGCCACTAATCTGCATCACTGCAGGTCCCAGCCAGCGTGAAACAAGCCAGAGCAACTTCCTTCCCCTCAGATTACTTGTATTGAAAAGAAGGGACAAGTCTATCATTATCTGCAGACAACAAGATCACGTACCTAGAGAAGCCAAAAGAATACGTTCAAAAAATGATTAAAACTCAAGATAATTCAGAAAGATAGGTAAGATCACCTTACAAAAACCATAACATAGACACCAACAAAACCCAGTCAGAAAATGTCACGGAAAAAACAGGTTCTGTTTGCCAAGGTAACTAAAACTACATCGCACCAGGTAACAATGAAGATATAAGGACTATATGGAGAAAATATAAAAGACAGCACATGAGAGATAAAAAAGAAAATCTGAATAAATGGAAAGAGATGCCATGTTCTCGGATAGGACACGATTGTATAAGGATATGAGCTATCTTCTAATTAATCTATGAATTCAATGTAATTATATAAAAATTCCAACTGGATTTTTTTAGGGCACTTAACAAGCTGATTGTAAAACTCACCTGGAAAAGAAAATGCATGGAAACCATCAAAGAATAAAGAGAGGAACAATAAATAGAACTCAGGCTACCGGATACACACAATAAAGCCACAACAACGAAAACATGATGGAACAGGGGCAAGAATAGATTCCTCCAGTCAGAGAAACAGAAGGAAGATTCCCTACATTAGGACTACATGAATTTAGCATGTGATAAGATGGCATTGTGAATCAATGGAAAAAGGATGGATTGTTTAATATATGGTGTGGCTATCCATTCAGAGGATGGGGTTATATTCTCTATTTTGTACCAAATGCAAAAATAAAGAGCTAAACATAAAAGCTTACTATAAAAGTGTTAGGAGAAAATAATATTTTCCCTGGATAAGTAATATTGAGATAAGTGATTCACAAAACCCAGAATCCATAAATGAAAACATTTGACTACAAAAAGTTGTAAACTTCCACATGACAAACGAACCACAAACAAAGTTTTAAAAAAATGGCAGGCTGGGAGAAAATATTTACCTTACAACTAACACAAAATTAATATACAAAGCATATGAAGAGCTTTTTATAATCAGAAAGATTTTTAAAAAGGAAAAAACTGACAAAGAATATAAATAGCCAGTTCATAGGAAAAGAAATACAAATAGCCAATGCCTATATGAAAATATTCTTATCCTCATTTCTAAAGAAGAAAATGCAAAATAAAATATTGAGATTGCGTATTTTATCCACCGTTTGATGAAAATAACAGACACTGGTAATGTCCAGTATTGAGAAGACGTGGGGACATGCTGGGTGCAAAGTGGCATCAGGTGGGAGATGGCTCATTGGAAGAGGCATTTGCAAGGTGCTTTGGCTGTATCTATCAATACAATAAAAACATGCATTCCCTCAACCTAGTAATATCTCATCCTGAAGAGAGCTTGTACATGTGCACAGCACAGACCAACCTACTGCTTATTGCAGTATTGTTTTTTGTAGTAATAACCAAAAAAAAAAAAGGACCTTGTCTAAGAGTAGGAGGATGAACTATATTGCATGGCAGTTGAAAAGCACTAACTCAAATGTATATTGACTAACTTGGCTAGAACTCAAAGATGCATTGCTAAGGGAAGAAAGCGAATTGCAGAGCAATATGAAAACATGATCCCATTTATTAAAAAAAAAAACAAAACCTATATATTTGTACAGGCTCACGTGTCTATGTAAATGCACCCAAAATGGCAAATGCTACATCTGGCAGTGGTTCCCCTTGCAGAGGAGAGAGGCGGGTGGGGATGGTGAAGGCAGACTTTCACTTTCTACTCTCTGTGCTTCTGTTTTGTTTGAATGCTTTTAAAAAATATATTCATGTTTCCCTTGGGTTGAAAAAGAAAGCAAAAAGAAAAAAAAAAAAAAAAAAGAAAAAGAATAAGAAAGAAAGAGAGAAAGAAAACAGTAGCATCTGTTGTAAGCAGACCTGCCATCCCCGGACAAGGGTCTTGACGCTGGGGTCTCTCCACCTGCCCCTGACCTGGTGACCCAGAAGAGTTTCTGCCTGAGAACAGCAGGGGGCTTTGGGGGCCCTACCTTGGGGGCTTTGTCCCTGCTCACACAGCATGGCCACCACTAGCAGAGCTTTACGTAATAATGACAACAAATTTTTCAAAAAACCAAAAAATTACCCCACCACCCAGTTTTTGCCTTGGGTGGTTTAAATTCAACACATATGCTTTTCCCAGAGGGGTGTAGGGAATAACAGGTAATTAAAAAAATTTTTTTTTGCAAAACATTGTGAATGTACTGAGTGCCACAGAATTGTTCACGTTAAAATAGTTAATTTTGTGTTATGTGAATTTCACCTCAATTTGTACAAAAAACAACAAAAACGAACAACCACCACCCTCCCAGGGCACCCTGCCATCTACAGAACAGACTCCAAACTCCCAGCCCAGTGCTCAAGCCCTTTGTATCAGTCTGATCTCAAACTTTTTCCCCCCAATTTTCCCTGCTGGTACTCCTATTTGGGACCCCATGTGACAGCAACATTATCCCCAAATTTTCTGAGATAATCCTGTTTCCTGTAATAGAAAAATTTTAAATAAAGACAAGAAGTGAAAATTTTTATAAAGTATTATTATAAAAGTTATATCTTGGCCATGGTTAAAAAGAATTAAAACAGTACTAAAGGTATAAATTGAAAAGTAGAAGCCCTCCTGCCATTGGTAACCCACAATGGTAACTCCTAGTCTTGCCCCACTGTTAACAGTTTCTCAGATATCTTTCCTGTCAACTCTGATATATGTGTAATACTGTGCATATATTCTATCTCTCAGCAAACAAAACCCAAAACTCTCATATGTTAATATAATCCGGCACCTTCTTCTTTTAAATTTTGGAGATATTTCCAACCTATTACACACAGCTCTACCCTCACTTTTTAAACAACTGGTCAGACTATACTTCATGTAACCGTTCCCGACTCATCACATTTACCTGGCTTGCTGATTCTTCTTGGTCCCCATTTTGAAGTGAGGTTGCAGTGAATGTCCTTGTACATGTATCTTTGCCCATGTGACCTGTTGGACACATTCCTGGGGGGGGTGTCATTCCCCATGGGGACCAGGTGCCACAGATGTTCATGGATATTGACAATTTGCCCTCCAGGGCGTTAGCCCCGAGGTGCATTCCTGCCCATCCCGTGTGACTCTTACTGCCATTTCCCCCACCTCCACATGGTGTTCAGAATTTAACATCTATCTACACGAATCACTTGAGGATCTTGTTTAAATGCTGATTCTGAACCAGTAGGTCTGGGCCTGATTCTCTGCATTTCTAACATGCTCTAGGATGATGCAGATGTTGGTCTGTGGACCACACTTTGAGTAGCAAGGCTCCAGAGCAATGCTGTCCAATAGAAATAAAATGTGAGCCTTACATGGGATTTCAAATTTTCTAGTAGCCACATTAAAAAGAAGTTTTTAAAAAATCAGGTGAAACTAATTTGATGATTAGGTTTTATTTAACCCAATACATCCCAAATATTAGGATTTCAATGGGCAATAAATAACAAGTTATGAGATATATTACATTTTTTTCTTTTTTTTAACAAAAGGCCTTTGAAATCTGGGATGTATTTTACACTTTGCCCATCTGAGTCTGGACTAACCACATGTCATGTGCACGACTGCCACATGCGGCCAGTGGCGGCTGCATTGCCCAGCTCTAGAGAATCTCCTGGGCTCTACCAGGTGGGGGACCAATGTCTGTTTCTCAGACCCCCGGGAACAGCACAGGGCTAAGAGGGTCGGAGGCAGGAGAGGGGCGCCAGGAGGCAGTAGTGAGACCACACTCATCAGCCAAAGGATGTATGGCCTGAAGCCGCCATGAGACTGGCAGTAGGAAGGAATTCCGGATGCATAAGGACTCCAAGCAACGATGCTATTATTATTATTATTATTATTATCACTATCTGTTCTTAGGCAAGATTCCCAATAACTTTTCTTTACATTAAAAAAAAATTGAGGGGCTTCCCTGGTGGCGCAGTGGTTGAGAATCTGCCTGCTAATGCAGGGAACACGGGTTCGAGCCCTGGTCTGCGAAGATCCCACATGCCGCGGAGCAACTGGGCCCGTGAGCCACAACTGCTGAGCCTGCGTGTCTGGAGCCTGTGCCCCGCAACGGGAGGGGCCGCGATAGTGAGAGGCCCGCGCACCGCGATGAAGAGTGGCCCCCGCACCACGATGAAGAGTGGCCCCCGCTTGCCGCAACTAGAGAAAGCCCTCGCACGAAACGAAGACCTAACACAGCTATAAAAATAAATAAATAAATAAATAAATAAAGTAGCTATTAAAAAAAAAAAAATAGGTCTCTCTAAGCTATAAAAAAAAAAAAAATTGAGATATAATTGACATACAACATTATGTTAGCCTCAGGTGTACACGATTTGATGTACATATTGCAAAATGATTACCACAATACGTCTGGTTAACATCTATCACTGCACATAGTTACAGTTTATTTTCTTATGATGAGAACTTCTAAGATCTACTCTCTTAGCGACTTTCAAATATACAATACAGTGTTATTAACCATAGTTGCCAGGCTGTACATTACATCCTCAGGACTTATTTTGTCTTATAACTGGAAATTTGTACCTTTTGACTACCTTCACTTTTAAAGGGAATCACAGCACACTTAAAATTGTGCACTGTTCACTCTAGCTGACCAGGCATGATACTGTTATTGCCAAATTTTTGCAAATCTTTTCTCCCCCAAATACTGTAGGACTGTTGACATTTAAAGATAGCCTGAGTGAGTACTCAAAGTGCTTAACATAA
Organism: Balaenoptera physalus; assembly: GCF_965194825.1. Classification (NCBI taxonomy): domain Eukaryota; kingdom Metazoa; phylum Chordata; class Mammalia; order Artiodactyla; family Balaenopteridae; genus Balaenoptera; species Balaenoptera physalus. The sequence goes on along the minus strand of NC_138885.1, from coordinate 131,899,007 downwards.
GGTCCTTAAGACTATTTTTAAGATACCAAATATATCACAGTTTCGAAAGTTAAATTTTAGTGAAACACATAATACAGTGACAGTTTCCCAAGAAGCAAGGCATGTTTCAAGGTCAGGGGATTTTATTTCTGTTTTGTATTTTCAATTTGAACTTCCTCACCCTTACTTGCTACTTTCCTAAGAGAAAAAGCAGAGACAACAAATACTGATCTGCAGGAATCCTTCCTTCTTAATACAGAAAAAAGAAGACTTAACTCAGAGAGTAATTTTGTGGTCCAAGCCGGGCTGTGTAAACCACAGGACCTCGTGCTGCACTCAGATTGGAAATCTGCTTATTTCTGCATTTCTCTCAGGACACGCTACTTGATTTATCTTTCTGCTTCTTCCTGTGTACCCATTTTCATCATGGGGTCCAAATTTGTTCGCTCATGCCAGCAGGAATAAACCCTTTTAGGTGCCAAGCATGGGGCGGGGCTGAGGGGTGCAGAGAGCTGGGTGTGGGGTTGGGATGGGGAGTGCTGGGGGAGGTGGCCCTGGCCATCTGGGGGCCAGAGACTGTCACAGGCCTGGGGCTCTGTGATTTCACTCAGTCCATCTCAAGGTTGAGGAGGGGTGGGAGGTGGGGAAAGAAGGGGAGTTTCTAAGTCCTCCTCCACCTCCAGTATGCAAAATTTGCCTTTAAAATAGCCATTTCCCTCTGACACATGCAATGAAGGAAGCTCTTCTTGTTCACTGTTTCCATTTCCCCTTTTCTCTCACCCCCAGCAAAGGTCCTGTTTAGCTTGAAAGGGGACCTTTTTAGGTTTAAAGAGGCTGCCCAGTTTAAACTCCTCCCCGAAAGAATTGAACCACACATCTCTTGGCACTGCTTGGATAGAGCAAGTATTTATACTTGTACAAGCTCATCGATACTAAAAACCCGGACTAATCATTATCTTTCAAAAGGCTTCATGGTCCCAGTGGTCCTGCGAACAGGAGCATTCTCAATTTTCTCATTGCCGGGAGCTTAGGAGGGATATTTTTAGCCTTAATTACATATCCCTGAGACGCTCTTCTTTCCAGCTTGCTTTTCTTTTCTTTTTGTGAAACTCTCAAGGTGCTCTGAGGGGGACAGAAATGACAGCTGGCAGACAAGCTCTGTGTCCTTAGCCTGGGAGTCAGCTTGCAGAAGAGCAGCCTCGGGGCAGACGAAGCCTGGAGCATCTCCTGATGAACATGCAGCCCACCCCCAAGCTCCCCCGCTGCCTTTACCTCATCCCAGACCCGTCCTGCTGCACCCACTGCGCCCCTGCCGCAGAGCAGATTATGAAACGGCTGCCCCCCATCACCCCCCTCTCCTCTCCGCTGATGTCACTGCTCTAGAAGGAATCATAGAATTCTAGAGCATGCAGGCATTTGGAGGTCTCTAGCCCACTCCCCTCCTTTTACAGGTGAAGAAATGAAAGCCATTCCTCCCTGCTCATATTATAAACTTACACCTCATTCAAACGTTTAGCAAATACTAATGGAGCACCTACTCTGTGCCAGCTGCTCTCCTAGGAGCTGCAGACACAGGGGTGAGCAAGACAGATGAAGTCTTAGCTCCCCTGGGTCTTCCATCCTCATGGTGGAGACAGACGAGTCGGCCAATAAATCACAAAGACAGTCGTCACGGTGGCCAGAACAATAGCCCCTCAAAGACACCCACTTCCCGATCCCTGGAACCTGTGAAGGTGTTTTGTTATGGGGTGTGGGGGAATTAAGATGCAGAGGGAATTAGGGTTGCTAATGTACTGACCTTGAGATAGGAAGATTATCTTGAATTATTTAGGTGGACCCAATCGAATCCCAAGGGTCCTCATAAAGGAAAGAGGGAGGTTGGTAAGTCATACCCAGAGAGGTGGCATTGTGACAAAGCCTGAACGGCCATCTCTGGCTTTGAAGATGGAGAAACGGGCTAGGACCCAAGGATCACAGCCCTGGAAACTCCTTGACTTTAGCCCAGTGAGACCCACTTCAGACTTCCAACCCCCAGAATTCTAAGATAATACATCTGTGTTGTTTTTAAACCACTACACTTGTAGTAATTTGTTACAGCGGCAATAGGAAACCAATACCATTGCAGACAATGATAAGGGCTATATAGAAAAATAAAACAGGAGTATAATGGAGAATGACCATGGGGGCAGGGCATAACTTTGGATGGGGAGACCTGGGAATAACACCAGGGCAGTCAGCTACGTGGTGATATGGGGGGACAGAGTCCTAGGTAGAGGCCAGGGCAAGTGCAAATATCCTGGGGCAGGGCGGAGCTTGGCATTGGCAGGATTAACTATCCCCTCAATGCCTTCCCAGGAAGAGAGAGCCATTCTATTGTCGGGTTTCCCGAGCAGCCAATGTCTTTCTTGCAGACTTCTAAATAACCTTTAAATCTACTTGTTTGAATGTCTGGTTTCCCTCTTTAAAGCCTGGCACTGTGTCCTCTCCTTGTCCCAGTATGAGGTGTTAAGGCCTCTTTTGTGGGTCTTAAGAGTATACATTTGCCAGAGACACTGGATTTTGGAAAACACATTTCTTCAAGACTTTAGAACTTTCCCCCCAAGTCATGAGGGAGCATAAATACGGTGGAGTGACAGGCAGCCACTCTGATGGCTGTCAGTCTCCTGGAGGTTTTTGACTTGGACCGTCAGGAGCAGCTGAAGTGAAGGGACTTTGGGAACTCCCTACTTAAATCTCTTATGGCAAATCTCTTTGTAAAAAATGACTAACTGATGACCTACTAATTAATTAAATATCGGGGTTGGGGGGAGAAATTTGGATTGCTCTATCTTGGGGCTGCTCAAAATGGGGTACATCTCTGCTAAAAACATGGGGTGTTAAGGTTCACCTCAAAAGGTCTCTTGAGTACTGAGAGGTAAGTTGGAGCACCGCTTTCAAACCAAGTCCAGGTGGGCCTTTCAGTTAATGAGTGGTCATGAAGACTGCTCTGGGCTGGGCTCTAGGGCAGACACAGAGGCAAACGAGACCCTCACCTTGTTCCCGAGGCATCCACAGCTCACTGGGGTAGACAGACAGGGCTGAGCACCACCCCACATGGCAAGGGCTTGGTAGTGGGAAGAGGGGAAGTGCTTGGGAGCATAGAACAGAGGGTGATGATTTTTTGGAGGGATTGGCTGGGACATTCATTTCCTCCTATTGAAGGGGAGCTCTTTTTGCTGTAGAAGATTCCTAAAACACCTCTACTTGAAGCTGTAGAATCTGGGGTTCAGGGAATCATCTTGCTAATTGCTTGCCATCGGTCTCTAAACTGAATGTCCCGTGAGGGCAGGGACTGTGCCCAACTAATATGTGCTGAATGAGTGAGGACGAATAAATGGATGGGGGGCGTCTCAGCTAAGTCATCCTGGAACATGGTCAGGAGGTTCCGCTGTAACACTGCCTGGACTGAACTTAACAGGACGGTCATCTTGAGCCTCATTCAAGAACGTGAATGGCTCAAATGCTATACAACTCACAGCTGGTTCCACAGCTGGGGCCAACCTTCAGTGGTTGGGAAAGCAAAGGCCAGTAGCCGAACATGGCGGCAGCATCAGATTTAATCTGGCACTCACCTTCCAGCCAGGAGGCCCCATTGGACTCCTCCATGACTAACAGCCAAGCCAAGGAGGGGAGGGTGGTCTTGCCCTTAAGCCACAGCATGGCGGGTCAAGTGATATCCCTATTCTGTCACTGACCAGTTGTATGAACCGAGCAAACAGTGTTATCCCACCTGAGCCTTAGTTTCCTTGTGTTTAAAATGGGAATAATGTTAAGAATACCTCCCTCCCAGGATTAAAGAATGTATATTAAGTGCCTGGCTCCTAAGAAGGGCTCAATAAATGGGGACAATGGTGAAAAGAGATAAGGTAAGCCCCGGGGAGGGTCAGTTATAGGACCTTCCCTGGCCCGTCTGGGTATCCGCAAGTTCTCTCTCACTGCTGCCCAGAGGGACCCCAGGGACCAGGCCCTGCCCTGAGCTCCTGCATCTGTCTTCCCCAGTTCTTCAACTGGCCCAAAGAGCAGACACAGGACTCAAGTGTGTCCTCATACAAAGAGGACAGAGGGGCCCGAGCTTGGCACCTCCATCCCCTCCCCACTCCTGGGCTGTGATCTGGGGCCAGTCAGGACGCCTGGCCACTCATTCTTCTTTCCAAGTCCTCCTGGACTATCATGTACCAGTCTCAGGACTCATGAATCTTTTGTGTCCCCAAGTCTCAGCACTTTCTCCCTCCCCTGAGCCTGGCGTCCTCAGTCCGCAGGCCTGGGCTTCTGCCTGCGTAGCTTTGCCTGGGTGTTGCTTAGCTGATTGGCCTCCGTGCCTCTCTCCTACTTCCTGGTTATCGTAAAACCATCACTCACTGGGTTACACACGTGTCTGGCACTGCGTGCTTCACATAAACCACCTCTGGTCCTGGAAATCTCCCTACATAAGTAATGCCGTTATCTCCATATTTCAGATGAGGAAATGGGGGCTGGAGAGAATAAGACCCAGAGGAAGGCTTCTCTCAATCCTCTGCTGCAGGAACTAGTAGAACATCCTGGGAAGCATCTGACTTCCTCACATGGATGTGCAAAGGCAAGGCTTTTCTGACCCAGAAGTGAAAACCCACAAGAAGAAAATGGGAAAGATGAACAGACAACAGCACCAGTTAAAGAGGGAGCTCAGCCAATAATGCAGGCTTGCACCAGCATGGAAAACTCCATGGTGACATTAAAATCCACCTTGGAGGGAGTGACAGCAAAATGAAGACTGTGGAACAGAGAACCTGCCCAGGATGCAGAGGCAATTGATAAGGAATGAAAAACAAGTGCCAAGTCAGTAGATATGGTGGATAGTGTGGACCCAGTTAAGAATGATAACAGCAGCAAGGGCAAATCAAGTCCTAATTTTAAGTGAAACACATAGTCGTTCTACATTCTTAAGGGTGGCAGCAGAATTAATTCATTCAGTAAATATCTACTGAGTGCCCACTATATGCCAGGAACAGTTTTAAGGAACAGTTCTAAGACTGGCAATACAAAAATCAATTAATAAGTATATAAAGTCAGGTACTTACAAGTGCCGTGAAGAAGATAAAGGAAGGTAAGGGGTTCGGGAGCCGTAGGTGGGCCGCAGGAAGCAGGTAGATATTTTTATGGAGTAATTAGGGATTATTTTCTTTTCTTCTCTTTTTTTTAACATATTTATTGGAGTATAATTGCTTTACAAGGGTTAGTTTCTGCTTTATAACAAAGTGAATCAGCTATACATATACATATATCCCCATATATCCTCCCTCTTGCGTCTCCCTCCGACTCTCCCTATCCCACCCCTCTAGGTGGTCACAAAGCACCAAGCTGATCTCCCTGTGCTATGCAGCTGCTTCCCACTAGCTATCTATTTTACATTTGGTAGTATATATAAGTCCATGCCTCTCTCTCACTTCATCCCAGCTTACCCTTCCCCCTCCCCGTGTCCTCAAGTCCATTCTCTACGTCTGCGTCTTTATTTCTGGGATTATTTTCTTAGAGCAAAGACTCTCTTCTGTTGGGTAGCTTTAAGTAGCCTCTTACATGTACTAAGGTTAGACCCAGAACCTGATCTTGAGAGGAAAGTTGAGAGAAGACGCTAAACCATTCTGCAAGAAGCAAGTAGTTGCTAAAATATTGATTGGTTTTTATACTTTTTCTGGTTAGAGCTGGAGAAAGGGATATCGACCCCTAGGATGTGGGGCATGGAGACAAGTCATTGCAAGTGTCTGAGCAGCACTGGAGTGGTCCTGACAACACGGCGCAGGCCACGGCTGAAGAGAGGGGAGAGTCGGGGATATGAGTGTCAGACCATGGATTATGAGCTTCTGGTGCAGTGAAACTTGATGTTCAGCTAAAAATTTTCTTTTTCTCTTTTGAAATTCCCCTAGGATAGGCCAAACGTTTGCATATTAAGGTACTTTTTGCTGCAGGTAACAGAGAACCCCAATTCAACTACTTGAACAAAAAGGAATTAATTATCTCACAAACAGGAAGTCTAGAGGCCAGGCAATGACCAGGCTGGTTAATTCTGCTTGGCTAATTCAATGGCATCATTGAGCACCCAGGTTCATTTCATCTTTCTGCTCTGTCCTCTGCATATTGGCCACACTTTCCAGCTACTTCCCCTCTTGGTTGCAAGATGGCAGCAGCAGCCCCAGCTATCACATCCTACGACAGCTTCCAAAGGTAGAAAAGGGACCATTTCATCCTTCTGTCTCCTTCTAAGACAAAAAAAAACCTTTACCAGAAGCCCCGTGGAACACTTCCCTTCACGTCTCATTGGTTACTATTGCATCCTACTCCTATCAATTACGTTATATTACATTATCCCTGTACCTAAACCCACCAACCCCAGCTAGTGTTGGTCCCCATGTGGGCTCTGCTTTGGGCAACAGAGAGGAAATGGTCCCACGTCCTGCGGCAAGGTGAGCTAGAAGGCTTGGAGCATGAGAAGCAGGGACAAGATGGCCAGCGGGGAGGGGGAAAGAGTAAAGACAGTCATTTGGAGGCAGAGAGGGCAAATAGAAACCAGAAGAGCTGGAACAAAAACTTACTCAAGGGACTTCCCTGGTGGTCCAGTGGTTAAGACTCTGTGCTCCCAATGCAGGGGGCCCAGGTTCAATCCCTGGTCAGGGAACTACGTCCTGCATACCACAACTAAAGATCTCGCATGCCACAACTAAGACCCGGCACAGCCAAATAAATAAATTAATTAAAACAAAACAAAACAATAAAACCCCACAAAACTTACTCAAAGGCCAAATGGAAGAAAAGTCTTCTGAGCCAAAGAAAGACCCAGGTTTGCAAAGCGAACAGGCTGAACACATTCCCAGAACTACTGATGAAAGGAAAATGACAAGGGTGGTAAAGAATCCCCACCAGCTTCAACGCAAAGAAAGAAAAAAACCTGGTTCCCTATAACGGGACTGGTACCAGCTTGACCTTGGATTTTGTATCTGGGGCTATTTGTAACTCGTAAATTTCTGAAGGCAGTAGAACACCACCTCTACAGAATTTTGAGGGGAAATTCGGTCCCCAAGAATTTCATCTCCATCAAATTTCCTTTTCAATCTGAAGGCAACTGGAAAATGTTTTGAGATATTCAGAAGCTTGGAAAACAGACCTGTCCTTGTTCTACAGCAGGCTAAACTAAAATGAAATGAGACGAAATTACATTAAAATGCACGCTTCTAGAATGTGGCAGCGATGGCCTAAAGGGACTGCTTGGCCGCTGGGGAGCCTGCCGGGCCCCCTGCCCTCAGCACGGCCGCAGAGTCCTGTGAGGCGGTCCCGGCCGTGTGAGGCTTCTGTCGCCTGTGCCTCTCCTGCTCCCTCTCGTGCAACGTCAGGAAGTGTGTTCTCGAGCCACATCCTTCGCCCGGCGGCTCAGACGGAATCTTTACTTCACTTGGTGACCACTCAGAACAATAACAGCTGCCACCCTCTTCCTGAGCGTAATAACAATGGCTCAACCGTCAACCCTCCTGGACACTTGTGACGGAACGGCTTTTAGAAAGTTGTTTTGTTTTCTCTCTCCAAAAGCCACACTGCCCAGAGCAACGTGACAGACACCGTCAGGGAGCAGGAACTGAGTCATGAGTCTCTCACCCGAACAGCTCAGAACACCGGGGTTTTCTTCTAAATGGGGAAAGGAGACCGAGAGTCTATGAGGCTCATGGTTTCAAATTCCCCCTTCACCTAAACTTGCCTTAAAACCTGTGTGTGTTCCGGTCTTGATTTCAACAGTCAATATCCTGCGTAGAATCTCAACGCTGAGAAAAGACAGGGAGTTTGCAGTGACTATATCGCTGTGATGGGGGGCCAGGGGCAGTTTTTATTTTCTGCTGTATTCTTCTTGGTAGGAAGGATGTGAGAAAAACAGCAAGTGTTGAAGGGTCGTAGGAATGGAGCCGAAGGGCCCCATCCACTTGGACTGTGGCGTCGGGCCGTTTACGTGATAGCCCTCGGCCCTCCCCTCACTTCTGCTCAAGCTGGCCCATCAGGACTGCACGTCCTGCCTTGAACTTGGCCTTGATGTCCCAGGGAGGAGGGTCATTGCAAAAGGCAGTGGGAGCCTCGCAGTTCATTCCAGGGAGGGCCACTTCCCGGTCCACGGCGGGGAGGGAGTCTGGGCCTTATGAGAAACCCACACTCTCGGTGCGGGAAACTCAAGGCTGAGGGGCTGGGCGCACCCGCCTTCCTCTGGCCTCGCAGGGCGGCGCTCAGAGCCCTGCCCACCCCCAGCACCGGCAGCTCAGCCTCCAGTCTGGAAGATTCTCAGGGTCAAGGGTGGCTGTTGAACAGCTACTTAACAAATCCACGGGCTGCTGAGGAAACTGTGGAAATCCACAGCCCAAGAAGCAGAGCTGAGGGAGCCTGATTGCCACTAAACCTGCCCCCTTCCTGCCACCCCTAGTCACTGCCTAGAACCTTCTAGAACACTGCCTGTGTCCCTTCCCCTCCCCTTCTCTGCTGCCTCTGGGCCCCACGCCTGTTTCCATCTTTTCTTCTGTCAGAACTGCCCCCCCCCCGCTCACCTCTACCCCTCCCTCGTTCTTCCTTCACTTTTTCTTCCTCCCTCTTAGCTTTCTCTTTCCTTCTTTCCTTTTCCCTCTTTCATTCGTTCCTTCCTTCTATCCTCTCTCTTCACTTCCTTTCTCCTTCTCTTTCCATCCCATTTCCCGCCGTTCTTCCCTCCTCCCTCACCGGAGCACGAGGGAGAACTGACTTACACTGGTTCACAGATGCCATCATCTTGTTGGTCTGTTCCCTCTCACAGCAAATAAAGACGGTAATGGCCATGCCGGCAGCTCCCCGATGCCAGCCACTCCCTGGGGCTTGGGATTTTACACGCACCCTGGCAGGCTTGTGTGTGATTCCCACTTTCCAGTGGAGTCACACTCTCGCCCAAGGCCGCACGGCTGGCACAATCTTGACTTGAACTAGCTGGGAACAGGGCGGTCTGCTTGAGTTCCAGGCGCCTCACTGATTTACCCCAAAGGCCAAATGTTACGTGTGATCAGATGGTATCAAGATTTACAACGGTGGCAGGAAAAGAGGGCTCTCCCTTTGAGAGGCTACCTCTCCCTGTCTCCCTGTCCTCCTGGGGCAGAGTCTGTCCTTCTCTAAGGGATTCAACACCCAGCTGGGTTTGGACACACTTTCTGGGGTCCAAGAAGGACGGCTTAGCTGGGCAGGTCTGGAGACTGGGCCTGAGGCCTCACTTCTGCAGGGTTCAGCCACGTCCAGGCTTAAAGCACGGGGGTTGAATGAAGTTGCAGCTTACACGCTTCCCTCCCATCTCTGATTTTTTGTAAGTCTGAGAAACGTGGAGTGAGAACGAAGTCACCAAGCGTCAGGATCGCTCCTCTTCCTGAGCTACATGGACTGTCACGGGCCACAACCCGCGGCCGACTTCATGAGGTCGCTCTGCAAGGAACGAAGACCGAGTGGCTCTTTGGTTTTGTCAAAAAGCCAGAGGCCACAGTGAGAAGAGCTAAGGTAATTAGAATAAGATGAAAGCTTTTGCCGCTTCACTTGGCAACGATTCAGGCCAGATTCTTATTTGGGGAGCCTCCTATTCTGGTAGCACCAAACAGATTCAGGTGTAAGGAGTGAGTTATTTAGAAACTGTGGCTAAGCTCAGAAAAGAGTATGAGGTTTTGCCTCAACATGAAAAGAGGAACTGGATTTAAAATAAACCCCGACTGGTAACTGCTGAAGCTCGACAAGCCCGAGACTTGGCCTAATAGTGCGTGTGCCTTAACCTGCTCCTTGATGCACAGCTACTCTGATCATCTTGTCAGGCGTTGTATTTTTACAGGAAGGCGTATCCTTAGGAGTGAAAACTGCCTAGGTCCCCCAGCTCCCTGCCCCCTGGTTACCTGGTGCTGGCCACCAAGGAGGTCCTAGGCCCAGTGCCGGGGTCGGGGGCAGACCCGTCCAGCAGGGTGCCAGGTCTTCTATGAAACCTGCCTGCCCATCACCCTGGCTGAGCGTGGGCCTCAGGTAACCATGCTCTGTCCCCACAACTCTACCCCCTTCTCTGAGCCGTGGGCGAGCCCCTGCTCCAAGACAGCTGATTCATACACAGACCTGAAAGGGCCCCTGCAGAGTAAGTGGTTGACGGGGCCGAGCCAACCGTATTCCCTCTTGGGACTGGCAACTCAGGAGTGAGCCTGTTGGTGGGGAAGGGCAGAGCCACTGAGAAGGGCTGCGTCGTGGCAGGTAGCACCTGGGCTGCAGGGGCCCCAACCCTTCTGGTCCCAGGCCCCAGCCTTCTCCTTCATTGCGCCGAGCATCTCCACCAGGGCCGCCCACCCCCCTTGCATAAGTCAGCCAAAGCAAGTCTCTGTTCTTTTCAACCCCCAAAGCCTGATGAGGCCCCAGCTGCTGCAGAACTGGCAGCCGTTCCCAGGAACGTGCGATGCCACAGCAGCAAGAGGTACAGGCCAGAGGGAATAGACCTAGACGCAGTCTAGACGTACACAAGCCGTGAGTACAAACTCTATAGAAGCCACAAAGTCATGTCTTTTCCAGCTTAAGGCCTAGTCATACTTAAAGTCTTCTTCCCTTTGAAGGAATAGAAGAAAACCACAAGGGGAAAAAAGATCAAAAGCACCAACTAACTTTTAACTTAAGAGAGTTTAGACTCCTTTCAGCAAACCACCTACCAAGGACGCCAACCTTTGTGGGAAAGTTCATGCAGTCCTAGACTTGGAAAAAATTCGAGGCCATTGAGCCCCACTGCCTGCCCCAGGCAGGCCTCCCTTCAGGCGGCCTCATCCCTGACAGGTGAGGAGCCCATAGGGGAGGCAACCATCCCATTGTTGAGTGGTTGCCAAGTCTTGAAAGAACCGTCCAATATTAAGGTACCAACATTTGTCCCTGGTGCCGAGGCTGAGACATGGGGGCATCCTAGACTATCCAAAAACATTCATTAGATACCAGTGCAGATGCACGTATGTACAGGAAGGACGAAGAAGCCAGAAGCAGCGCTCAGCCTGACCTCTAGGGCGTGAAGCAATTCTGCTTGAGCCCAAACTTGCATCCCCAGGGAAGCCCCGCAGCACAGCCCCAGCCTCTGAGAAGGCAGCGTCGTGATCACCTGGGTTGGCTCACACATGGCCCTGAGGTCTCTGTCTCTGTCCCAAGTGGCTCATTGAAATGATTTCTTTGATCCCCATAAATAGTCTCCCAGAAACTTTCTACTCAGCACAACTCCCTCGTGACACATTTCCAGTGAACTTGTGCCCCAGGGACCTGCCTGTTGTCCTGCCCTTGATTCCAGCTCCGTCTGTACCGCTGCATCCTAGTTCCGCACAGAATGCATCGTTCCCTTCACCTCCGGAATCAGTGATTACACGCCACCTCGCCCCTTCCACTTCTACTTTCTTTTCAACTAAACCCCACAGACTCTGTCGCTGCTTCTCCATGACATGGTGTCCCAACCCTTCTCTATCCTGGCTGCTCTGCTTGGCACGTGGGTGGGGCACTCTGCCTGTGGGTGCCTCTCACGAAGGGCCCAAGAGCTGAGTGTGACTCCTCTGCTCCCACCGTGGACACCGAGAGCATCACCCCCTTTTTTCTGCCCACCCCCTGCTCTCTCGGTGCAGCCAGATTACAAATAGCTCCCCTGGCCTCCACATCGCTCAGTTGTCATGCATTGTGGTCACACAACACCCGTGGTGTTTGTCACGCAGACTGTACGGAAGGTGGTCTTCCCAGACTTGGCACGCCTAGTATGGCTTTCTTTAACCTTTTTATTTTCTTTCTTTTTTGGCTACGTTACACTGCTTGCGGGATCTTAGTTCCCTGACCAGGGATTGAACCCCGGGGCCACCGCAGTGAAAGCGCCGAGTCCTAACTACTGGGCTGCCAGGGAATTCACTCTTTAACCTTTAACGCAAGCTTTACACGTTTGGACTTTACATGGTGAAATCAGATGCCATGAGCATCAGCCTTTGACGGAACAGATCTCTACAAATTGAAAGATATTATCTCATGCTAATCCTTAGGGCAGTCTTCTAGCCCCTCATACGATCTGTTCTCCCCCAAGTTCCCTCCCTTCTCTCTTTCCTGGCCCACTTACTGTCACGCATTTGAATGCACTGAAAAAACAACCAACAAGCCACAGTCACTTGTCCTTGGTCTCTGAGTATCCTTCTTTCTGTTATTTCCCCTTCACACCCATGAACACAGATAACGTCTGCCATGCCTGCTCCATCATGTCCCAGGGCAGGTCCCTTTGCAGGGTCACAGTCTACCCGCTAAGCAACGCCACCCGGGTTCTTCTAGGAGAAAGACAAGCCCCCATGTCTAAGCGGCTTGGGGCACCTGCTTTCTTCCCTTCTTCCTCTTTTTCACTCCTTTTCTGCCAATATAGGTTCCAGTCAGGGTCAGATTTCGAGGTTTATAAAAGACTTACCTGAACAGTGAATTTATCATCTTCATTGGGCAGAATCCTGTAAGTGTAAACGCAATTCCGGTACCTGAAATAGACCAAATGCTGAATTAGAACCTATGCATTCCTTTTTCTGGACATCAAGCAATCCTGGGCAAAGTCAGGGTTGCTTGTCCACTCCCCACCCCCCCAGCACTCAAGGAGCCTCAGGAAAAGGCGGGTGGGATCTTTGGGACGTGACTTACGTTGGCGCTTGACAGCTGTGTGGTCTGATTTAGAGGAGTTCGCCATCTCTAAGGGGCTTCCTAAACCTCTGGGCTGTCATGTTGGCCAAATGAATGGAGCCAAGAGGGGTGTTTCAAGAAGAAATGGGACTCCAGTGGGGCTGAGCACGGTGGGAACATGCCAAATGGGTGGTGGGCACTGCCACAGAGGGGCGGCACTGGCCAGGGCAAAGCTCAGTCAGCTTTGGACGGAGCTTCCCTAACCCCTGTGGCTGCATCTCCTGGAGACTTTGCCCCATGGGTTCATTCTCCCAAAGGCCAGCCCCCATCCCTTCAGAGACCCAGATTTTCCCAGCAGCAGGTGGGTGAGCCTTAGGGTTGCTTCTCACGCAGAAGTGCAAGGAATTTCGGATTCTCTTTTCTTTCCAAAAGCTCAACCTTCCTCTGGTCTAGAGGTCTCCAATGTGAGAAGGAAGAAGAGCTACTTTTTATTCTCCTAAAAGCTTTGAGAGGAAGTGGGAGTTGTCAAGTCTGACCACCATGGGAGAGGGGCCCATTGGTGGGTGGTCCAGGTGGGGGACCGAGCCCACAGACAGCCTGGTGGTAGCAGATGGCCACAGAGGTCCACTGGCTCGGCTGCTGAGCCCACAGGCATAAGGAGTTTGGGAGAACGCTACTTGGGTCTTACACTCTCAGTTGAAATGGCTGGTCTGTTCTCTCACCCACCATAACTTCCCTGCCCCCATTTCCCCTACTTGGGATTCTCACAGACCTTGAAAACTTGCCCGCCCCTGCTGTACCCCCAGCCAGGGGCCACACTCCAGCTCACAGATGCTCATGTTGTTTCTGTGATCAAGGAGATGATTCAGTACAAAAGTTTCACTCATTTAACCTCCTATGTGCCCGGCCCTAAACATTTATGTTATTGTTTAACTAGATTTTAAAATTATACACTAGTTTAAAAAATTTAAGACCACACGGAAAGATATAAAATGAAAAATAAATGTCTCCTTCCCTGGCTCCTGTGAGTTCCTTAGAGTTCCTACTCCTTCTTGTAAGTCATTCCAAAATGTTTAAACATACACACAAACTTATATATGCATATCTTTTAAATGCAAATAACATCATACTATATACGTTGTTCTGAAATTTGCTGTTTTTCACCAAAAAAACGTTAGTAATCTGCCTAAGTCATGTTCTACCATGTGGCCATGCCATTGTTCATTTTAGACCACAATGATGGACAGGTAGTTATTTGGGGCTTTTTACTATTATAAATAATGCTGCAGTGAACATCTCTGTTCCTACCTCTTGTGTACACTGGTGAATCCAGAGTTTTAGTTTCCCCACCAGTAAAAAGGGGAGAATGATAACACAACATCTACCTGTTGTGTAGATTAAGCATTTAGAAGAGTGCCTGAAACACACTGAACACTACATGTGCTGACATTTGTTAGAGATTGTGGATAAATCACTAGAAGGAGAACAGCTGGGCTGAAGGACGCAGGCACTTTATATATATATATATATTTTTAACATCTTTATTGGAGTATAATTGCTTTACAATGGTGTGTTAGTTTCTGCTTTATAACAAAGTGAATCAGTTATACATATACATATATTCCCATATCTCTTCCCTCTTGCATCTCCCTCCCTCCCACCCTCCCTATCCCGCCCCTCTAGGTGGTCACAAAGCACAGAGCTGATTGCCTTCCAATGAAGTTCTCACATTGTGTCTCCTGCTAACCGGATATGAAAGTGTCTATTTCCCCACACCCTGCCAACTGGCTGTTATCAGACATTTTAATCTTTTGCAAATCTGAGAGGTGAAAGAAAAATGATGGCTTGCTTTAATTTGCCTTTCTTTATGAGAAAGGTTGAACGTGTTCTCATATGTTTCACTATTTGTGTTTCTTTTCCCGTGAATTCCTTTTCATGTCTTTGTCTCACATTTTTAAAATCATCTTTTGCTTATTTATTCATAAGACTTTGAAATATACGACAATATATTTTGGAGTTATTTATTTTTAACAGTGTTTATTGATTTATTTTCTTTTCAGCTGTGTATAAGTTTTACAATTTTATGTAGTTAATTTTACAATTTTTAAAGCCTTTTGAAACAATGAATGTTAAGAGAAAGTTTTGGAGAATGTTTTGGGTAATTTCATTTCCACATGCCTCTTCATTTCTCATAGGAAAATTTCCTCTCTTCCTCTGATCCCTTTAGTTCCCGTCTTTCCACTCCCCTTCCTGTCTTTAGAGCCTGAACTGACACCACAATTGGCTTATCTCAGAGACGGCCAGGATGAATCCGTAGTCTAGTACCACCTCAGCTCCTGGAGATGTCCCGGGAAGCAGGGAACCATCCCAGACCCCAGCCTAACTCCCCCCTCCCCCTCCCCTGCAGCCCCAACCCCCTTTGCAGAGCCTGCCAGGCACACACCGGAGGACAGCTAGGAGTCTGTTCTGCTCTTATCTTTCACTGCTTGTTCTCTTGACACTTCCTCCTGTAGATATGCAAATAAGGCCAGGGCGAGAACGGTCTCCTATTTGGGTGAGGGCAGCTAATTTGTGGAAGAGGTTGAACAGGCCCCAAACATCAGCTTGTAAACAGAAAGAAAGAAAGAACACAGAGTCACCAGGAAAGGCACAGAGACAGCGTACAGAACAGGAAGACCCGTTAGTTAATCAAGTGTGGCAGACAAGCCTTTATGGCTTTTTCAGAGATGTTCTAGCAACACTGAAACAAAGAAACAGCTCCATACTACTCACACAGATGAGAATTCAAAAGCTAGTACAATGGGAAAAGAGGATACTTTCCCCTTAGATAGTAATATCTCAGCATCTCCAATGCATGGGGCCCACACGTCATCCCTGGGGCCAAATCAGTAGATCTTCAAGGGAAAGCATAGAGCATCACCGCCACCACCACCCCTGCCACACACAGCCCCTGGGAGAGCATGCCATGGGGTGTTGGGGACTCTGCAGGGAGGTGGAGGGGGGCACCCCTTGGCCTCCTGCACTCACCAGCAGCTGCACTTCACCCTGGTCCTACACGCATCAACGTATACATATACATACATGTGCATACACATATACAGATACATAACATACACATATACACATATGCACACACACACGCACACACACACACATACACCCACAAAATCTTACATGTAAAATGTATAAAGTGAAGATTCCACAACTAAATCATCTTTGACAACTACTGCACTGGAACTTAATCCAGACAACGTGCTCATTGGGGGCAATGGGTTCCATCCAGGCCTTTCCCCCTCTTTATGGTGATTTACTAAAAAGTTAGGGTGCTAACACCAGCCCTCAGCTGCTACTCCTTCTAGTGATTGGGTCACATTTCAGGGCGAGTGTGTTAGGAATGTTCCCGCTGGACACCCAGGTTGGGATGGTGCTGGGCCATCCCAGTCTCCTGTGTCCCTGGTGCGTATGAGATTACTCCACTCTCAAATGCAGTGGTGCTTACAACAAACTTCCCATGTGACTCCCAACAGCTGTTGGGTGACTACAGGTGCCTACACTGTTCTAAGCAGGAAGATGCTTCCCCCGGGAAGGGCACTTTCAGATCATGGTTTGGGAAGCTTTGCTCAAATGTAAACGGATAAGCAAATGGAAATAGGAAGAAACTACTTCATGGCATTTTATTTATTCTCTCAGATAAAACTACTACTTCTGTGTGGCTCTTCCTAGCCAAATAACCACTGACAAGCATGCCCAGAAGCATCCTTTACTATGGTGAGCCCCATGGGGAGAGAAAGAGAGAGAGAGAAAAATCAAACTCTGAAATTTGAGAACCTCATTAGTGTCTGTCTCACTCTGCTGATCAGCTTAGCATGTTCTATAATTGTTTTTTAAATTCCTTTGTAACTCATTATATTTCAGTTCTAATTTCTAATTGTTTGTACGTGTTTTCTCTTTTTTTCTTGCTTGAGTGTTGCAGACATCTGGACAAGATGGGATGGGAGAACAAGGGTTGGGAACTCTGCATTCAAAAAAGCCACTTGGGGAGTCAAGATGGCAGACTAGGAGGATGCGGAATTCATGTCTCCGCACAACTAGGGCACCTACCAGGCACCAGGGGGGGACCACGGACACCTAAGGGGACGGGAGGAACCCCCAGAGAACAGTTGTTTCGATTATATTTTTATTTTTCCTAATATATATTTTATCTTTCTAATTTTATTCTTTGATAGTGTACTGCTCCTTTTGTTTGTTTGTTTGTTTGTTTGTTGGGTTTTTTTGTTTTGCTGTGCCAAGCAGCTTGCAGGATCTTGGTTCCCAGGCTGGAGGTCGGGCCTGAACTCCTGTGGTGGGAACTCTGAGTCCAAATCGCTGGACTAACAGAGAACCTCAGACCCCAGAGAATATTAATCGGAGGGAGGCTTCCCCGGAGGTCCGAATCTCAGCACCAAGACCCGGCTTTATCCAACTGCCTGCAAACTCCAGTGCTGGATGCCTCAGGCCAAACAACCAGTAAGAGAGGAATACAGCCCCACCCATCAAAAAAAAAGAAATGACAAAAAATACGTTACAGACGAAGGAGAAAGGTAAAAACCTACAAAACCACATAAATGAGGACAAGATAGGTAACCTACCTGAAAAAGAATTCAGAGTAATGAGAGTAAAGATAATCCAAAATCTCGGAAACAGAATGGAGAAAATACAAGAAACATTTAACAAGGATCCAGAAGAACTAAAGAGAAAACAAACAGCGATGAACAACACAATAACTGAAATTAAAAATACTCTAGAAGGAATCAATAGCAGAATAACTGAGGCAAGGAACGGATAAGTGACCTGGAAGATAAAATGATGGGAATAACTGCCAGGGAGCAGAATAAAGAAAAAAGAATGAAAAGAATTGAGGACAGTCTCAGAGACATCTGGGACAACATTAAATGCACCAACATTCGAATTACAGGGGTCCCAGAAGAAGAAGAGAAAAAGAAAGGGTCTGAGAAAATATTTGAAGAGATTATAGTTGAAAACTTCCCTAACATGGGAAAGGAAATAGCCACCCAAGTCCAGGAAGCGCAGAGAGTCCCATACAGGATAAACCCAAAGAGAAACATGCCAAGACATATATTAATCAAACTATCAAAAATTAAATACAAAGAAAAAATATTAAAAGCAGCAAGGGCAAAGCAACAAATAACATACAAGGGAATCCCCATAAGGTTAACAGCTGATCTTTCAGCAGAAACTCTGCAAGCCAGAAGGGAGTGGCAAGACATATTTAAAGTGAGGAAAGGGAAAAACCTACAACCAAGATTACTCTACCCAGCAAGGATCTCATTCAGATTCAACAGAGAAATTAAAACCTTTACAGACAAGCAAAAGTTAAGAGAATTCAGCACCACCAAACCAGCTTTACAACAAATGCTAAAGGAATTTCTCTAGACAGGAAAAACAAGAGAAGGAAAAGACCTACAAAAACAAACCCAAAACAATTAAGAAAATGGTAATAGGAACATACAAATCAATAATTACCTTAAATGTAAATGAATTAAATGCTCCAACCAAAAGACATAGACTGGCTGAATGGATACAAAAACAAGAACCATATATATGCTGTCTACAAGAGATCCACTTCAGACCTAGGGACACATACAGACTGAAAGTGAGGGGATGGAAAGAGATATTCCATGCAAATGGAAATCAAAAGAAAGCTGGAGTAGCAATTCTCATATCAGACAAAATAGACTTTAAAATAAAGACTATTACAAGAGACAAAGAAGGACACTACATAATGATCAAGGGATCAACCCAAGAAGAAGATATAACAATTGTAAATATTTATGCACCCAACATAGGAGCACCTCAATACATAAGGCAAATGCTAACAGCCATAAAAGGGGAAATTGACAGTAACACGGTAATAGTGGGGGACTTTGACACCCCACTTTCACCAATGGACAGATCATCCAAAATGAAAATAAATAAGGAAACACAAACTTTAAATGACACATTAAATAAGATGGACTTAATTGATATTTATAGGACAATTGATATTTATAGGACATTCTACCCAAAAACAACAGAATACACTTTCTTCTCAAGTATGCATGGAACATTCTCCAGGATAGATCATATCTTGGGTCACAAATCAAGCCTTGGTAAATTTAAGAAAATTGATGTCATATCAAGTATATTTTCAGACCACAACTCTATGAGACTAGATATCAGTTACAGAAAAAAAACTGTAAAAAATACAAACACATGGAGGCTAAACAATACACTACTAAAGATCACTGAAGAAATCAAAGAGGAAACCAAAAAATACCTAGAAACAAATGACAGTGAAAACACAATGACGCAAAACCTATGGGATGCAGCAAAAGCAGTTCTAAGAGGGAGTTTATAGCAATACAATCCTACCTCAAGGAACAAGAAAAATCGCAAATAAACAACCTAACCTTACACCTAAAGCAATTAGAGAAAGAAGAACAAAAAAACCCCAAAGTAGCAGAAGGAAAGAAACCATAAAGATCAGATTAGAAATAAATAAAAAAGAAATGAAGGAAACAATAGCAAAGATCAATAAAACTAAAGCTGGTTCTTTAAGAAGATAAACAAAATTGATAAACCTTTAGCCAGGCTCATCAAGGAAAAAAGGGAGAAGACTCAAATCAACAGAATTAGAGATGAAAAAGAAGTAACAACTGACACTGCAGAAATACAGAGGATCATGAGACATTACTACAAGCAACACTATGCCAATAAAATGGACAACCTGGAAGAAATGGACAAATTCTTAGAAAGGTATAACCTTCCAAGACTGAACCAGGAAGAAGTAGAAAATATGAACAGACCAATCACAAGTAATGAAATTGAAACAGTGATTAAAAATCTTCCAACAAACAAAAGGACCAGATGGCTCCACAGGAGAATTCTATCAAACATTTAGAGAAGAGCTAACACCATCCTTCTCAAACTCTTCCAAAAAATTGCGGAGGAAGGAACACTCCCAAACTCATTCTATGAGCCCACCATCACCCTGATACCAAAACCAGACAAAGATGTCACAAAAAAAAGAAAACTACAGGCCAATATCACTGATGAACATAGATGTAAAAATCCTCAACAAAATACTAGCAAACAGAATCCAACAGCACATTAAAAGGATCATACACCATGATCAAGTGAGGTTTATCCCAGGAATGCAAGGATTCTTCAATATATGCAAATCAATCAGTGTGATGTACCATATTAACAAACTGAAGGATAAAACCATATGATCATCTCAATAGATGCAGAAAAAGCTTTTGACAAAATTCAACACCCATTTATGATAAAAACTCTCAAGAAAGTAGGCATAGAGGGAACCTACCTCAACATAATAAAGGCCATATATGACAAACCCACAGCCAACATCATTCTCAATGGTGAAAAACTGAAATCATTTTCTCTAAGATCAGGAACAAGACAAGGATGTCCACTCTCACCACTGTTATTCAACATAGTTTTGGAAGTTTTAGCAACAGCAATCAGAGAAGAAAAGGAAATAAAAGGAATCCAAATTGGAAAAGAAGAAGTAAAACTGTCACTGTTTGCAGATGACATGATGCTATACATAGAGAATCCTAAAGATGCCACCAGAAAACTACTACAGCTAATCAATGAATTTGGTAGAGTAGCAGGATACAAAATTAGTGTACAGAATCTCTTGCATTCCTATACACTAATGATGAAAAATCTGAAAGAGAAATTAAGGAAACACTCCCATTTACCATTGCAACAAAAATAATAAAATACCTAGGAATAAACCTACCTAAGGAGACAGAAGACCTGTATGCAGAAAACTATAAGACACTGATGAAAGAAATTAAAGATGATACAAACAGATGGAGAGAAATACCGTGTTCTTGGATTGGAAGAATCAACATTGTGAAAATGACTATACTACCCAAAGCAATCTACAGATTCAATGCAATCCCTATCAAACTACCAATGGCATTTTTCACAGAACTAGAACAAAAAATTGCACAATTTGTATGGAAACACAAAAGACCCTGAATAGCCACTATACTACAAAGCTACAGTAATCAAGACAGTATGGTACTGGCACAAAAAGAGAAATATAGATCAATGCAACAGGATCAAAAGCCCCGAGATAAACCCATGCACATATGGTCACCTTATCTTTGATAAAGGAGGCAAGAGTATACAACGGAGAAAAGACAGCCTCTTCAATAAGTGGTGCTGGGAAAACTGGACAGCTACATGTAAAAGAATGAAATTAGAACACCTCCTAACACCATACACAAAAATAAACTCAAAATGGATTAAAGACCTAAATGTAAGGCCAAACACTATAAAACTCTTAGAGGAAAACATAGGCGGAACACTCTATGACATAAATCACAGCAAGATCCTTTTTGACCCACCTCCTAGAGAAATGGAAATAAAAACAAAAATAAACAAATGGGACCTAATGAAACTTCAAAGCTTTTGCACAGCAAAGGAAACCATAAACAAGACAAAAAGACAACCCTCAGAATGGGAGAAAATATTTGCAAATGAAGCAACTGACAAAGGATTAATCTCCAAAATATACAAGCAGCTCATGCAGCTCAATATTAAAAAGCAAACAACCCAATCCAAAAATGGGCAGAAGACCTAAATAGACATTTCTCCAAAGAAGATATACAGATTGCCAACAAACACATGAAAGGATGTTCAACATCACTAATCATTAGAGAAATGCAAATCAAAACCACAATGAGTTATCACCTCACACCGGTCAGAATGGCCATAATCAAAAAATCTACAAACAATAAATGCTGGAGAGGGTGTGGAGAAAAGGGAACCCTCTTGCACTGTTGGTGGGAATGTAAATTGATACAGCCACTGTGGATAACAGTATGGAAGTTCCTTAAAAAACTAAAAATAGAACTACCATATGACCCAGCAATCCCATTACTGGGTATATACCCTGAGAAAACCATAATTCAAAAAGAGTCATGTACCACAATGTTCATTGCAGCTCTATTTACAATAGCCAGGACATGGAAGCAACCTAAGTGTCCATCAACAGATGAATGGATAAAGAAAATGTGGCACATATATACAATGGAATATTATTCAGCCATAAAAAGAAACGAAATTGAGTTATTTGTAGTGAGGTGGATGGACCTAGAGTCTGTCATACAGAGTGAAGTAAGTCAGAAAGAGAAAAACAAATACCGTATGCTAACACATATATATGGAATCTAAAAAAAAAAAAAATGGTTCAGAAGAACCTAGGGGCAGGACAGGAATAAAGATGCAGATGTAGAGGATGGACTTGAGGACACGGGGAGTGGGAAGGGTAAGCTGGGAAGAAGTGAGAGAGTGTCATGGACATATATACACTACCAAATGTGAAATAGATAGCTAGTGGGAAGCAGCCGCATAGCACAGGGAGATCAGCTGGATGCTCTGTAACCACCTAGAGAGGTGGGCTAGGGAAGGTGGGAGGGAGACGCAAGAGGGAGGAGATATGGGGATATATGTATACGTATAGCTGATTCACTTTGTTATAAAGCAGAAACTAACACACCATTGTAAAGCAATTATACTCCAATAAAGATGTTAAAAAAAAAAAAGCCACTTGGACCCCATGTAGAAATAAGAGAAAACGTGTGCATGCCCTAGGAACCAAGGGTGTTCACAGTTCACCACCCAAACCTCAAAGAATCCCAGCCAAAGAGTGAGAAAAAGAGGCCATCAGGTCAGAAGCAAGAGGAGGCAGTCCAGGTGGCCAGGTGAGAGGTGGGGGTGAGATGTCTAGAGTGTCGTTGGGGACGGGCCCAGCACCTGCCCCAGCAGCCTCTGGGTCCAGGGGGTTCTTCGCATGAGACCCCTGGGAGAAAACCCACCTATCCGTGCAACACACCACCCCCCCATCACTCAACCCCATCAGGTGGATCTTGGATCAGGGGGCTCCCACCCCCATCCCTGCTGATCCTTTTATCTTTGGGAAGAAACCCACTCCAGTCTCTAAAAAAAAAAATCCGATCAAATTTTTCCTGACAATTCTTTGTTGGAAAAGAAAAATGACCAGACTTATGGAAAACATCGTCACTCAAAAGGAAGGGTATCATTTTTCTAAGAACTCAAAGGTGATACCTCCTTGTTACATAGAATCACTGCAAAAAGAAAAAAGGAAAATAACACATTCTGGAGAAATCTGACTTGTGAACTCAGTAAGATTTAAGAGACAATTGTATCTCTGAAACTGGAAAAATCAATTGTGAAAACTGAGCAACATGAGATAAGAAAAACTGATCAGAAGTGAAAAACCTAGAGTCCTACAGTCAGCATTAAACACCACAAGAGAGGCAGTAAATAGCAGCTTCATGTTCTGGAGAACTTCAACAAGGAAGAAGATAAATCTGAGAAAATCGGTGCAGAAGGAGAGGGAAGATGAGAAATATAGAAGACATAGCTCTGTCCTCAAACATATATACAGTAGGGGTTCCTGAACGCACAGGTAGTTTTCTAATATAAAAAGAAAAGCAGAACAGATAAACAAATCTAAGAGCATATGACCTGACATGCAGAAAATTAAATGAATAACCCTCTGACAAACAGAAGAGCAAAAAGAAAACAATGCAAGTGAGCTGGACGTTGTTCCTTCACCCTCCCCTCCAACCCCCAGTAGACCCACTCTCTATCCTTCTCCACCTGCCCTGTGTCCAGCAGGCTGACCTGTGTGTGCCGCTTCACCAAGGTTTAGCTAATGGGAGGCACTGACGGAGTGAGAGGACGGTGAGATAGTGGTATCTGTTCCCCGGACCCCACCCCACCTGCTGCAGATCAGCAGTGGCTGAGTTCCTCCACAGGGGGGCCACGGCTCAAATCAGACGGCCCTGCCTATTGAGGGCCAGGAGTGGAAATAGCTTCCTGTGTTTGCCGGTCCCAGGCTGCTTCACCATCCCCACGCCTCGCACCCCTTTCGACTATGCCATCTATTTCCTGCCGAGATCCTGGCCAACACAACTAGTAAGCAAGACCAGTAATGAGTAAAGGAAGGTAGCAATAGCAATAAAAGAGAAACCTTAAAATTATAGAAAACCGTGAATAATTGTATGCCAGAAACTTTGAAAAATCTCAACAAATGAACTGTTTACTGAAAAATATATATAACTTATCAAAAGTAACCTGAAAACAACAAGGTCCGACTGTAGAGCACAGGGAACTATATACAATATTCTGTGATAAACCATAATGGAAAAGAATATAAAAAAGAATGTGTATATATATATATATATATATATATATATATATATATATATATATATATATATATATATATATATGAATCACTTTGCTGTATACCAGAAGTTAACACAGCATTATAAATCAACTATACTTCAATAAAATAAAAAAATTTTTTAAAAGTAACATGAGAGGAGATAGAAAACAAGAATAAATCAATACCAAAGAAGAAACTGAAGTGAATATTAAAGAATTATCTCTATAAATGGCTCTGAGGAAAAGCACCTTTGCCAATTTTTTTTTATATTTAAAAAAATCAGATAATGATGATGCTTCATAAATGTCTCCAGGATATTTTACAAAACACACATGACTCTTAAACCATAACATGATCAAAATCATAAAAATCAATCTCACTTATGAACACATATGCTAAAATTCAGAGTAAAATAAAGTTATCATAATCAAGAACAGTTCATTTTAATCTTGCAAAAAAATGGTTCATATTAGGAAATCTATAAAATCAAGCTATTTACCAGTTAATGAAATACGAGAAACAGCTTAATCATCTCAATAGACATTAAAAAGCATTTGATAAAATTTAATATTCAGTTCTTCAAAACTCTTCATAAAACTAGGAAAAGACAGCTCCTTCTTTGACATGAAAAGAACAACTAACTTTTATCCATTGCTAACTATGTGCCAAATACTGTATTAAGTCCTTCCCAGGCAGCATAAAGTTTGATTCTCACAGTACTTCTGTCAGAGGTAGACATTTTCTTTTCCCAATATCCTTCATTGTAATATTTTAGAAATATTGGCCAAAGTAATAAGTTATGAAATCTGAATAAGAGTTATAAGTATTTGGAAAGTAGACCACAAAATGATTATAATTCGTATATGATTTGATTGTTTAGCAAGAAAATCTAAGAGAAGCAAATGAAAACAATTTTAAATAATGAGGAGTAAAGATATAGAATAAAAGGTGAATTTATAAAATCTACAACTTCTCTGTATGTTATCAGTTACCCCGGAAGGGTAACTGTAGAAGAAAAGGTATTCACAACAGTAACAAAATTATGAAATAATCAGAAGTAATCATAACAAGAAATATGTAGCATCTATGAAGAAAATTACTAAATTTAAAATAATAAAGATAGCTATATTTATTGGTAAGATTGAATAATACTAAAAGGTCCATTTTTCACAAGTTGTATTGTGGATTTCATGCAACTCCAAACAAAGTCCCAATAGTATTTTTTCCAACTTGACAAAGTTATTATCCGTTTCACCTGCAAGAATACTTAAAAAGACTAGATATGCAAATCCTAAAATAAAATAGTTTATAAAATTGTGGTAATGCATTCAGTATGAAATTGGTGTAAGAAAAGCAGACATACATGGACCAGGGTAAACAGGCAAAAAAGAGGTATATAAGACTTAATACATGGTAAGAGAGGAATAACAAATGGAGAGGAATAAATTATTCAGTAAGAGGTTTTGAGAAAGATGGTTCCTTGAGAAAAATACATGTAAATCTTTGTTTTACACCATTCATTAATTCCAGAACGATTAAAGTGTTCAATGTAAAACAACAACAGCAACAAAACAAAACCAAAAAACCTATCATCTATCTGCTTTTGCCAAATACTGTGCTAAGTATGTGATATACACTTTCATTCAATCCATCCAACGACACTGCTACATGGGTATTCTTAGCCCTGGTTTGCAGATGAGGAAACCAAGGTCCCATGGGACTAGACAACCTGCCAGAGCTTGGAAAGGCAGAGTCATCCCTTAGCCCGAGCCTATTAGCTCCAAAGGCCCTGCCCCCAACAGGAAGAAAAAGAATAAAATTTCTGCGTGCAGGGGGACTCTCTGCACTGGAAAGCAAAGGGGGAAAAAAGTCACAAAAGAACAAGAACAGAAAGATTTATAGACTTTGCAAAAATTTACAATCTCTGAACAAAAGAAAAAGGTCATAAAGTTTAAAGGCAAACCACAGTGAAGATATTTGCAACAAATGTGATATAAGGAATTCATGCAAATAGATAACAGAGAAACTACAGTTTCAACAGAAAAATGGCACAGAGAATGGAACAGACCATCCACAAAGGAGAAATGATGAAGGTCAATAATCCAAACAAGCTCACCATGACTGCGAGCAAGAAATGCAAATCAGGGCTTCCCTGGTGGCGCAGGGGTTGAGAATCTGCCTGCCAATGCAGGGGACACGGGTTCGAGCCCTGGTCTGGGAAGATCCCACATGCCGCGGAGCAACTAAGCCCGTGAGCCGCAACTACTGAGCCTGCGCGTCTGGAGCCTGTGCCCCGCAACAAGAGAGGCCACGATAGTGAGAGGCCCGCGCACCGCGATGAAGAGTGGCCCCCGCTTGCCACAACTAGAGAAAGCCCTCGCACAGAAACGAAGACCAAACACAGCCATAAATACACAAACAAATAAATAAATAAATAAAATTTAAAAAAAAAAAAAAAAAAGGGAAATGCAAATCAAAATGAACAGAAATTGGCCACCTTTCACCTTGCAATTTAATAATGTTTTTTTAAATGAAAATATTCAATATAAGGAGACTGGAATGAGGTAGGCACTCTCTGGTACTGCTTACCAGAGCATAACTTGTAACAAAATTTCTGGAAAGCAATTTGTCATTTTCATCAAAAACCTTAAAAACATTATCTTTGATCCAGTAATTCCACCCCTGGGAATCTATCACCAGAAATGTCACATATCTGCACAAAGACCTTCATCACTGTCATATTTATAACAACAAAACACTGTTAGTAACTTAAATGTCTGACAATAGGAGAATCATTCCATAAATTATGGCACATAATGTAATAGAATTTGTGCATCCATTAAATATGATATTTAGGAAGAAAGGTTAACTAAGCGGGAAAATGCTAATGTTGCTAGAAAATATAGACTAAAATTATATGGTATTAGGTATATATATATTATGGAGATTATATATATGTGCTTGTGCGTGCGTGCGTGCGTGCGTGCGTGTGTGTGTGTGTGTGTGTGTGTATGTGCATACGGGGAGCAGGGAGGGAGAGAGAGAATGAATGAGAAAATATGCCAACAAATTAACAGTATTTATGTTAGTTTCTCATCTCAGTGATTGGGTGATTACTTTCTCCTTTAGCTTGCACTCTTTGTATGTTACACTTAATACTGTACTTTTTAAAGTTACTTGAAAGAATGCTGCCCTGTTTATCAGAAGGTCTATTTCTGCACTGCCACTGATGCCTGAAATGGCCTCAGCAAGCCTCTCCCCTCCGGAGGGCAGGTTTCTGGTTGGCAAGGGAAAGGGCCGGACTAGCTGATCCTTTGGGAGCCAGCCTTGTCTGATGTTATTTATAATAAGTAATTGAACCCAAATGGTTTGGGTGCTGGTACTTAAAAATAATGTTTTTCTAATTAATGGGACGAAGGGAGTGTGAAACGCGCAGGGGAGAGAGGAGGGATCCGGGCCACAGAGCTGCAGGCTCGTCCTGCCCACTGACCAGGGGCCTGACCTGCTGGGCTGTCGACGTGCATTTCCCACCTCATCCACTTGCTGGGCTTCCTCAGAGCCTTAGGACTTTAGTTCCCTCACTCCTACATTGGTAGTTAATCACTCTCAAATGGCCTCCACTCCTCGACTTTCTCTTCATCCTCCGCGGTTCATTCGGTGGTTCTTCCTGGCACCTGTGCCCCTGACCCTTCTCTCCCTCACAGCTCCAGGAGCTCGCCCCGGGCCCCAGCAGCCACCGGCCACTCGTGCGTCACTCAAGCCCTCTTCCTGCCTCATCTCTTTGAGCACTTCCTCTGAGGAGGCCCCGCATGACAGCCCAGTGTCCCCGGAGGCTCCCACAGCCTCCAGGAAGCTCCAGAAGTGACACTCAGCCACCACCCTCCTCCTTCCGTCTGCTGCGGAATGCTCCTCACAGATGGCCCTGCACTCCTCTGCTTCCGAGATGTCACTACTCACTTCGTAGCTCATACAAAGTAACGGCCCATGATCAGCGTGCTGACTCTGTACACATGTTGCCCACATTCTCCCATTTTATCCTCTCAATAATCCAGTGACGACAGCAGAAAGACAAATCACCCTCTTTTTTAAAAAATGGGCAAAAGATATGAATAGACATTTCTCCAAAGAAGGTATACACAAATGGCCAGTGAGCACGTGAAAAGATATCAACTTCATTCATAATTAGGGAGATGCAAATCAAAGTCACAGTTAAGATGTCACTTCACACCCACTAGGATGGCCATTATCAAAAAGCTGTTAAGTATTGGTGAGGATGTGGAAAAATTAGAACCCTCTTACACTGCTGATGGGAATGTGAAATGGCACAGCTGCTGGGGAAAAGTCTGACAGTTCCACAAAAAGTTAAACATAGAATTACCATGTGACCCAGCAGTTCCACCCAAGACAATTGAAAACACACGTCCATAGAAAAACTTGTACATGAATGCTCACGGCAGCATCATTCACAATAGCCCCAAAGTAGAAGCAACCCAAATGCCCATCAACTGATGAATGGCTAAATAAAATGTGGTAGATTGATATAATGGGCTATTATTTAACCATAAAAAGAATGATTCATACTACAACATGGATGAACCTTGGAAGCATTATGTCAGGTGAAAAAAGTCAAATACAAAAGGCCACATATTGTATGATTCCACATACATGAAATACCCAGAATGGGCAAATGATCAGAGACAGAAAGTAGATCAGTGGCTGCCAGGGGTTGGGAGGAAGGGGAATGGAAAGTGACTGCTGACGAGTTCAGGGGGTTTTGCCGGGGTTGGGGGGATAATGAAAATGTTCTGGAATTAGATGGTGGTGATTGTTTCACAACATTATGAATGTACTACACACCACTGAATTGTATACTATCTAAAGGGTGATTTTATGGGATGTGAATTATACTGCAATAAAAAAAATTAACCCAACGAGTGTGCATTTCGCCAATGAGGATGCCGGGTGGGCACAAGGAGGTTAACATCTCGCAAAGGCTAGAATTCACATCAGGTGTAGCCAACCACAGAGCGCTTGCCCCTCAGGACTGCGTCACATGGCCTGAATTAGGGAGGGAAGAGCAGACCTCATCTTACTCCATCTCTGGGGCAGGGAGGAAGGCCTGGAGCATCACCTCTCATCACCTCTCATCACCACCCCAGGAGATGGGACCACTCAACGGAGAAGCACCAATGTCTGTGCACAGGTGAATGTCACCTGTCAAGTAGGCGAGCTTGCAAAACAGACCAAAGCCAGAGCCTACTCTGGTTCTGGAAGGATTGCTCCAGGGTGCTGTGCAAGGGCACAGAAAACCTGGAGACACTCGAATTTACCATGGGCTTTCTGAGTCACTGCACATAGAAGGAACCAGGAATCTGTTACATACACAGGCCTTCCCGGGCACATCCCTCCCTCCAGGTTCTGCACACAGAAGGAACGCTCAGAACAGTTGTCCTTGGACAATCTCTTATGTAAACCAGATTTCAAGAGCTGAGGTCCTCCAGCTCTGACTACTGTCTGTGCCAGCATTTTCCCCCCACTTTGTCAATACCAGCTAGGAAAAACAGTGTTTCTCTTTGCCTTCGCACAAAAGTAATTCATGAGCAGTGTAAACTTTACTAAACTTTGAAAGGGGATTGGAGGAAGGTGGATTACATCACACCCATTTACACTGCAGTAAATGGCTTTACACCTCTTCTGGACACTTCTGCCCTCCAAGTCCCTTATCTGTGGCTCCATCACCAGGGGTCTCCTACACGCACCCAGACTTGCTGGCTTCTCTCTCTTTCTCCCTCCCAAGAATAGCGAGTTCAAGTCCTGGCCCTGCCATTTATTAGTATTGTAAACACAGCATGTTACCTAACATCTTGGGCCTCAGTTTTCGCATCTGTAAAGTGGGGATAATAACAACACTTCCTCTGAAGGCCATTGTGGACAGTGAGTGAGTTAATATGTGCAAAGAGCTTAGAACAGAACCCAGCACACAGGTGCCCTTTATAAGTCTTTTGCTGTTATTTTTAGGCAGAACAGATTAGCAACCCTTTGGTTTGTAGAGCAAGCCTCGTGGCCTGCCTTACCTCAAGTGGGCTGTCACCTTCTTCCTAACAAGTAGAATGCTTTCTCTGGGGACACTTTTGGTGACTAAATGTCCTTCTGGTGCTTCTTCACCTTTCTGGCTGTGCTCACAAGGCTACCAGGTCCAGGCTGCCTGGTGTACTGTCCCTGGGAAGGAGGTCATAGGTCTGCCTGGGCAGCTCGTGGAAGGCCAGGTGCTGAGGGGAACCAAGACAGCATCCCCGCCACAGCTGGCGGCACCGGCATTGGTTTCTGAGTCACAGACAGCACACACCTGCCCCCTCCCCTGGGAGGGAAGCCAACTCTCTCCGGTGTGGTTTCGTGGGAATGCCACCCGACCGGGCAGCTCCATCCTGGATGGTGGCTGACGGACCCAGTCGTATATAGGCTTGCTCTCGGGGCCCGGGCTGCTCTTACAGAGAGGGAGGTGTATCCCCAACACCACTGGGCCATTGTTCTAGTTCTGCCTGCGCAGCTGGGGCAAGGAGAGGCTGGCCCGGCTTACCCGTGACCTCTCACCTTGATGAACCCCCATCCCCAAAGGCGTATCTCTTCTCTGCAGCATAAAGCACCTGACAGGTGTGCTGGTCCCTACGTGGAAGCACAGTCCTGGCAGGAGAGGAGGACACGAGCCTGACAGCCTCTTAGCATTCTCCATACAAGAGGGGCCGAACGGCGCCCTCAAGAAGCCCCCCTGGCCTTCCTAGAGCAGGACCGACTCTGCTGGCTGGTCTGAGTGGGGCCGGGTGAGCATGACTTAGGAGCCCGCTGCCTCTCACGTTCTCAAGCCCTTGCTGCGAGAAGGCAGAGATGGACTCAATCCATGTGGTCAGCTCCTGGGATCTTCCTCCTCCAGCTCTCTGCATCCCGAGATGGGCCTCGGGATCCCCCTGAAGCGGGGCTTCCTGAGTTGCTGAGGACAGATCTGCGCTTTCCTGCCCAGTGGCAGGTGGCAGGGCTGACCTCCCGAGAGGAAGCGTGGGTTTGCTAGGCCCGGGGTGAATGTGTGCTCCTGGGTCACGTGGGCCACGCTGACTCGCAGCCTTGTCTTTTGGTGTGTCCCTCACCCCCTCCCTAGTTCCATTTAAATAGTCAAATCCTGTCTTCTTTCCTGAGCACGAAGGCCACTCCTGAGGAAGCTGCCCTCAGTTCCTGGAGCTCCAAACGCCCCTGCCTAAACCAGGGGTGGGAAGCCCCCTGCCATCCCGTCACTCACCAGAGGGGCTGGGAAGATGCCCCAGCCGCTGGGGTCCAGGCAGGGCAGGTCTGGGCACCCTGGGCCCTGAGGTCTTTCCCCATATGGAGATTCCTAGAGCAGGAGGGCCAGTCTTGGAGACTTCCTGGCTCCCTTCGGAACAGGGTCGTTAAAAGGCCCTGACACCACAGCTGCCCCACTCGGGGTCCTGCACTCCCAGCAATTTCCAGAGAGACCGCAGAGGGTAAAGCCTGATGCTTGTGAAACTCACGCTTGTGAAACCCCGTCGGGGCTCCCACCGCCGGCCGTGGGCCAGGAGGGCGTGGGGCGAGGTTTTCACCGGTCCCAGGAACAGAGAAAACTAAGGATAGGGCCGGGCTAGGGGTTGTTTTTCAGGAAGTTAAACCTGTTTGATTTAAAGGACTGGGTTTTGGCTTTATTCATTTATTTATTTTGAATGAGCACGTTCTTCCTGCCTCTTTGGTGTTAAAGGATACTTTCTTTCCTGAAATGAGCTGCTGAAAGGTGGCCGTTAGTTGTCACTCAGCTAGTTTATCATTTTTAAATCTCCTTAATTGGCAACATCACGGGTGATGGCAAAATTAGGTCTCGCAGGGTTTTGGAAAGTTCGGTGGCTCATGGTATCCCACAGCCTACAGGGCCTCCTGACCCTGCGGGAAGGGTGGCTTCTCCCACAGAGCGGAGGAGAAAGGGGACCCCTGGGCCTGGGCTTAGAGTCTGGCCTCACGGCTGGACTCACTGGGGAGGGCTCCAAGCCCTGGTGTCTGGAGCTAAAGGGACCTTGGGGATGAGAGACTGACAAGAAGCCCAGCCCTGGGCTAAGAGGATGATGGACACTGCGGGGACCACGGGTACCCTTCCCTAAGAGGCACATTGGCCGAGGCTCCAAGAGCAACCCAGTGCAGGGGAGGGGAGGAGAGGCAAGGTGGAGGAACGAATACTGTACACCATTCTGGATCCCAGGTTGCCACCGGCCAGCAGGGACGTGTGGACAAAGGCCTCAAGCTCTCTGAGGTGTGCCCACCTGTAAAGTCAGGGGTGGTGGGACTAGAGGGTCCAAGGCCTCTCCCAGCTCTGGCTGGTTACAAGCCTCCCAGTTTGGAGTCACAGAGACCCACGTTCCAATCTGCAGCCTGAGCGCTACCACAGCTCCCTGGTCAAAGGGCTGCTGTGGAGGTTAGCGAGCTGGAGCCTGGAAGTTCTCGAGACACCCAGGGGAGGGGAGAGATTCATGTGGGCCGAGTGGAGACAGATCAGAATCTCCTCACTATTTCTACGGCCCCATCGACTGGTCCCCACAGGGGCTGTGCCTGAGGGGAAATCTGGGTCTGCTTCGCTTCCCCTGGGCTGTGAGAACTGGGGGCCCAGGAAGCTGACCTTGGGGGCAGGGGCTCTGATGCAGTCAGAGCTCGGCCCGGGCGGTCCCTGAGAGCCTGTGTTAATTTCTAAATGCTCCCAGCCGCCCTTGTAAACGCCCTGGCTTCTCTTGCTGCCACCCGGCACCCATGCTCACACCTGGCTTGACAGGCACAGGAGTGGGGTGGCAGCAGTCTGGTTGTCGGGGCGCAGCCTCTGGGGGCAGATGGCCTTGGCTTTGACTGTCATCGCTCGGTTAACCCGTCTGAGCCTCAACTTCCTCATCTGCAAAGTGGGGCAACAAAAGGACCTGCACTTCAGGTTGTCGTGAGGATGAAACAAGTCGACGCACAGACAAATGCTCAGACTCAACGCTCCAAACGAGGCCCGTGTCCATGACCCACTTCCCCTCCTGCGTGGACAGCAGCAAGGCCCGCCTGCTCAAAGGGATCCTTCCGCGAGACCAGGGGCACGACCTGACAGGTGCAGGTGGACACACCCTTCCCCCCCATGCCCGGCACTGCCCGAGGCCCCAGGGGGGATGGTTAGACCGCAGGGCTGCAGGGCCGAGGGCCTCCTTCAGACATTGGTTGAGAAGGGTGTTTTAAAAAGGAACCTTCAGCAAGTGGCCGGTTCCCGGTTTTAGGACAATTGGCGCATTCAGCAACATCCCAGAGAGGGGGAGCGGAGAGAGTTGATGGTGGCAGAGAGGCCCGAACAGGTGGGGACACAGCCAAGGGCCGAGGAGGGGAGAGAAGAGGCTCCTGCTGTTGGTGATGTGACTTCCTCTGCTCCAAGGACCCCAAATACAACTTCTGAGTGAACTGAAAATCCTTTCTTGAGTGAACCCCCCTACCCTTATTCATGGCTCCCCAGACAATGGCTTCCTCCAGAGGCCCAAAGCCTGGCACAGGAAGGGTCCCCACTTGCCACTTCTGTTCTTCCAGGAGGGTTTCCGAACTGGGCATAATTTGACCAGCACCTGGACTGACCAAGCTGCTTTCTAACACACCCACCACCACGGAGCCCCGAGCTTCTGCCCGGCTCAGAGAGCCCGGACCCCCTTCTCTTGGACCCTGGAACCCCAAGGAAGCCCCTGACCCCACGGCTCCCCAGTAGCTGAGACGAGTGACCAGGCCGCAGGCTGGCCCTAGAGGGCTCCAGCCCTGCAAAACCTGAACTCCAGGGCCGAGCAGGTGCACAGTGGGCCTCAGCTGGACGCATCAACAAACCCGGGGTGCGTGCAAGGTCACTCGACATAAAAACAACACAGCCCAGAGCCGGGCTCCCCGCTGAGCCCAGAGCGGGCTAAGCCCCTCTACTGAGCGGCACCTCCATCACCTCCGTGCCTGGGCAGGGGAGGCCAGGCCAGGGCGGAGGGGCAGGGGCGGGCAGGGCCCGGTACTCACAGCACGCAGAGCGCGTACGCCCGGGAGACGGACTCGCTGGCGCGCACGAGGAAGCTCCCGTCCTTGCCGGTCCTGGAGAGCAGCTCCTCGGCCTTGGAGCGGGTGATGTTGCCATGGTTCCAGCAGGGGACCATGGCGGGCGTGGGTCTCCCCGGGCCGGGCCGGCGCCCTCCCCGCAGGACCTGCACAGCCAAGGGGAGCGGGGCCCCCGCACTGCGACCCGTCGTCGGTCCCCTCTCGGCCGCCCCGGCTGCTGCCACCAGCTCACTGACCGACTTCCTGTTTCAGGCACTCGGCAAGGGAAAGGAAACGAGCTGCAGAGAACTTCCTCATTGCAGAGACCGAGCAAGAGAGGTCCTCCACCTTCCCAGCCCGCCCGCCCACTGCCTGCTGCCCGCTGCCTCTCACTCCCCCCCCCGCCCTGTCTCTTTCCTTTAATGGGTCTCAGTCCCCAGAGGGGCGAACCTCAGCTCAAGTCCTCTTGGGGGAACTGTCAGCTCTGGGGTCAGGAGGATCACGGCCAGCTTCTGGAGGAGTATGGCCAAGGCAGCGGCCATTCCGAGGCCCGTCCCAATGCCCCCGTGGGGTGGCCACGCCCTGGACATCAGCCTCAGCCCTCTGCCCGACCCCAGAGCTTTCTAACTCCCCGTCCACTCCCTCCAACGTGCCCATGGAACAGATGCTGACAGGGCAGAGCTTCTCCGCTGGGACTAAGGCCTGCCCCAGGGCCGAGCAAAACTGGGGGGAGGGGTACAGCCGAGCCCCTTCCCCATATTGGAGACTCATGGCCACCCAGGCACTATTCAGCCCTGGGCACTGGGAGGACCTTAGGCGACCCCCCCCCCCGAGGGCTCCCAGGGCCCAGGTGACAGCTCCCTGACACATTTACACTCATCCCCAGGGCCAGTGGGTGTGAAGGAACCCATGGCGACCCTTCTCCAGGGCAGGGTGTTCTGACCCCTGCAGCCCAGCTTAGAGACACACAGAGGGAGTGTGGAGGGCTCGGGACATGGACCTTTTACAGGGTGATGCGGGGGACTGGGTTTTCACCTCTGGGTCTTTCTAGGACACTCGGGAAACTCACACATCCCCATGGGGTAAGCTGGTCACCTGGCAAGTATGACGTTCCTTCCTGAGTCCCACATCTCAGCAGAGTTGGAGGTGGCCGGGTATGGCTGCCTTTGCCCACGGCTCAAAGGGGAGCTGCCTTCTGCGGGGCTGGGGGCCACCATCCTGGACCAGCAGACTCTGAGGGGTCTAAAGTGAACAGCCCACTTGGACCACAGGCAGGGTGTCCTCAGTCCTCAGGTCAGTGCACCAGGGTGGAGGGGCAGGTGCCCAGCTATTGCACAGGGCCACCCCGTCCCGCCTCAGCCCTCAGCCCCCCAACATGACAAGAGAAGCCGCGTGCAGGGGCCCAGGCCAGGCAAGCCTCCATTCGAATCCGGCTCTTCTGCATTGGAGCTGCAGGAGCTGGTTGGGTTTCTTCTCTCTCTCAGCCCCGGTTTCCTCTTCTTTGCCTTAAGGAGGGCAGCCCCTAGAGGAGCTCACGTGTGCCAGGAGCCCCCAGCCCCTGCCACCTGCAGCAGCACTCGCAACAGTTGATGCTGAAAATCAAAGGAAAGGCCATGGGCTTCCCTGGTGGCACAGTGGTTGAGAGTCTGCCTGCTAATGCAGAGGACGCAGGTTCGAGCCCTGGTCTGGGAAGATCCCACATGCTGCGGAGCAACTAGGCCCGTGAGCCACAACTACTGAGCCTGCGCGTCTAGAGCCTGTGCTCCGCAACGGGAGAGGCCGCGACAGTGAGAGGCCCGCGCACCGCGATGAAGAGTGGCCCCCGCTTGCCGCAACTAGAGAAAGCCCTCGCACAGAAACGAAGACCCAGCACAGCCAAAAATAAATAAATAAATAAATTTTTAAAAAGCAAAGACCTGTGATTCAGGTGGACTGAATCCTGCACCGGCCTCACCTCCCGCCTCAGGGAAGAGCAGTGGGGGGAGGAGGTAAGGGAGGTGGTTAACTCAGGCCTGAGGCCGGGAAGTTCTGCCCATTAAGGGGGCCCCAGGGGTGGGCTGCTCCCACAGAGGGGTCGTCTCGGGGGTCCCCTCCAGCATGGGGGCAGCACGGTCAAGGCATGGCCACCCTGCTTCGGCCCCTCTCTGGGTTCAAGTGAAGTCCCTTCAGCCCAGCAGACTGCCTGGTCCTCACACTCACCTCCCCAAAGCCAGTTCCTCCCCAGGTCGCTCTGAGCTTCCTCTCCCCGACCACTGCCCCCTCCCCTGGCTCCTCCCACTGAACCCAGGGACGAAACTCTCAAGCCTTCAACGAGCACGTATCAAGGCCCTCTAGCCAGGTCCTGAGCTAGGTATGGGGACACCAAGGTGGGGAGAAGAGCTGGCCTCCTGAAGCCGGCTCGACCCTGGGGTGCCAACCCCTAAGCAAGCAACCCTTGGTGGAGAGCTCTCCTTCCCTGACTCCCAACTCAGCTCTACACCAAGTCAACCCTCTCCTTAAGACACCTGCTCCCACCATATACTTCTCAGGTGTCTCCTGTTTCCCTGCTGACCTCCACCAACTTCCTCCCTGCTGTCTGCCTCAAAGCCCCTGGGTCACTCCAGGGTCCATCAGCAGGATCCATCCACAACCCTTGCCCCATAGCACCTTGACCAACTCATCCCCAGAGACCCTCTATCACATCCAACGCCCTTCCACTTATAACTACCTCCCCCCAACACTCTCCAGCTTCCCACCTTCCCTTCCACCTCTCTATTCCCCCTGAGTCCCACATTTCAGCAGGGTTGGGGAGGCCAGTGAGACTGTCCTTGCCATTTGATCCAGTGTAATTTCCCTTTGACACACACACAACACATACAAGACACATAC
The DNA here is from genome assembly GCF_965194825.1 of Balaenoptera physalus. Taxonomy (NCBI): domain Eukaryota; kingdom Metazoa; phylum Chordata; class Mammalia; order Artiodactyla; family Balaenopteridae; genus Balaenoptera; species Balaenoptera physalus. The sequence continues at coordinate 131,862,142 of NC_138885.1, read as the reverse complement.
ATGTCATACATGTTTCCCTAATTTTTAAGGTCCATCCCACCTTCACTTCCTTCCCAACCCAATTACCTAAGCCATCTAACATGGTCAGCTTCCTTATCCCCCTGCCCTTCTGCCCCTGACACTCAGAAAACCCCAACTTCTAGATCAGGGCTGCCCTTATGGTGAATGGGGCCCCAGTAAATATTTTTTGCAGGGTTCCTGTCTATATACACAATTTCATTAAAACTTGTATTTTAAAATTCAGGGACCCATGTAAGGTAGTGACTTGTCAATGAAGATTTAGAATAATGGACAGAGAAGAGGTAATTATGTATATGTTCAGTGTCCAGTCAGCGCACCTGAAGAGTCTTTGTGATGTCCAGGTCCTCTCTTCCTGTTCAGGTCCTGCTTTTCATTGTCAAATGCACCATTCCTGGCTGATTTTGTATCTCGTGCAGCAAGATGAGGGTAGCAGTGCTGCTGTTATTCACAATGCGGTGGCATTTCAGAACCTGTTCATTTCGAGACAACATAGATCTTCTTGCCTCTGCATTTCCTAACCCCATTCATTTATTGCTGGTTATGTCATTACTCGTGACACTGCTTCATCCATTGTGCCGCCTGTGAATACTGGCTTCCAATGATTCGCTCTGAGGTTGTTCCTTTGCTTCGTTGATATCCACAAATGCATATCTTACCCAGAGCGTGCCAGAAAATGTTAACGAGAGAGGTGGCAAGTTGGTGGAGTAGGAACACCCTGGACCCACTTCCTTTTACAGACACACCAAAATTACACTTTCTTACAGAGCAACTAACTATCAGAATGACCTGAAGACTAGCAGAACAGATTTTTCCACAACTAAAGACATAAAGAAGGAATCACAATGAGATGAGTAGGAAGGGTACAGATGCAGTAGAGTCAAGACCCGCACCCCCAGGTTGGCAACCCACAAATGAGGTGAATATCACAATCATAGAGGTTCTCCCTAAAGAACAAGGGGTCTGAGCCTTACATTGGATTCCCCAGCCCAGGGGTCCTGCACATGGATGAAAAGCCCCCAAAATGTCTGGTTTTGAAAACCAGCAGGGTTTACGTTCAGGACAGCCAGAGGGCCGTAGGAAACAGAGACTCTGCTTTTAAAGGATGCACACAAAATCTTACATATTCTGAGACCAGTGCAGAGGCGGTAGTTTGAAAGGAGCCTGTGTCAGACATATTCACTGATCTTGGAGAGCCTCCCAGAGAGGCAGCACGCAACTGGGACTCCCCGTGGAGATAGAGACGCTGACAGCAGCCATTTTGGGGAGCTTGTTCTACCCCAATAACACTGGCACTGGCAAACACCATTCTGGAATCCTCCCTCTAGCATATTAGTGTTGGGGACACAGCCTTGCCCATCAGTAGGCTGGTACCAGGCCCCAGGCCACCCCACCCTCTGGGCAGACAGACAGTCATGCAGAGACCCATGACTGGGCCAGCAGCAGATCCACACCCCTCTGGGCTACACAGCCAACCATGCAAGAAGCCTACCCTGTCCTCCAGGGGCCCACAGCCATCACATAAGGCATGGTCTTGCAGCCAACTGGGCCAGGGGCCAGCCCCACCTACCAGCGTGCCCACAATAGTTAGCCTCACCACAACAGAAGGGCACATGCAGCCCATATAGGGGGCACTCCTAGAGCATACAGCTCTGGTGACCAAAGGGGAGCTTGCTGCCCTATAGGGCCCTATAGGACCATCTCCTACATAAGGCTACTTTTCCAAGATTTGGAAATGTAACCGACCTACCTAACACACAGAAATAAATACAGGATATTGGGAAAAAATGAGGCGACAGAGGAATATGTGCCAAATGAAGGAACAAGACATAACCTTAGAAAGAGAACTAAACGAAGTGGAGATAAACAATCTACCCCATAATGGGTTTGAAGTAACAATCATAAAGATACTTACCAAACTCAGGAGAAGAATGGATGAACACAGAATTTCAGTAAAGAGTTACAAAGTATAAAAAAGAACCCAAAAGAACTGATGAATACAATAATTGAAATAAAACACACTAAAAGGAATCAGCAGTAGATTAAATTATACAGAAGAACAGATCAGTGATCTGGAAGACAGAGTAGTGGAAATTACCCAAGCTGAACAGAAGAAAGAAAAAGAATTTTTAAAAATGAGGATAGTTTAAGAGACCTCTAGGACTATATCAAGCACACTAACATTTACACTATAGGGGTCCCAGAAGGAGAAGAGAGAGAGAAAGGGTCAGAGGACATATCTGAAGAAATAACAACTGAAAACAGCCCTAACCCAGGGAAGGAAACAGACACCCAGGTTCAGGAAGCACAGAGAGTCCCTAATAAGATGGACCCAAAGAGGTCCATGCTAAGATACATTATAATTAAAATGGCAAAAATTAAAGATAAAGAGAGAATCTTAAAAGCAACAAGAGAAAAGCAACTAGTTACATACCAGGGAACTCCCATAAGACAATGAGCTGACTTTTCAGCAGAAACCTTGTAGGCCAGAAGTGAGTGGAACAATGTATTCAAAGTGATGAAAGAAAAAACTTACAACCAAGAATACTCTACCCAAGATTATCTTTCAAATTAGAAGGAGAGAGCAGGAGTTTTGACAAGGGCTTCCCTGGTGGTGCAGTGGTTGAGAATCCGCCTGCCAATGCAGGGGACACGGGTTCGAGCCCTGGTCTGGGAAGATCCCACATGCCACGGAGCAACTGGGCCCATGAGCCACAACTACTGAGCCTGCGCGTCTGGAGCCTGTGCTCCGCAACAAGAGAGGCCGCGATAGTGAGAGGTCCGCGCACCGCGATGAAGAGTGGTCCCCGCTTGCCGCAACTAGAGAAAGCCCTCGCACAGAAACGAAGATCCAACACAGCCAAAAATAAGTAAATAAATAAATAAATTTAAAATTACCTTTCTCTAAAAAAGAAAACCTATTAAAGACCTATTTAAAAAAAAAAAAAAAAAAGTTTTGAGAAGCAGAAGCTAGAAGAGCCCAGCACCACTAAACTGGTTTTACAAGAAATGTTAAGGGGACTTTTCTAAGCAGGAAGAAAAGGCCACAACTAGAAATATGAAAAATTATGAAAGGAAAAATCTCATCGGTAAAGACAAACATACAGTAAAGCTAAGTCAACCACTTATAAAGCTAGTAAGAGTGTTAAAAGACACAAGACAAAAGAAAAATCTCAAATGAACAACCTACCCTTACACTTAGAGGAACTAGGAAAAGAACAATAAATAGAACCCAAAGTTAGTAGAAGGAAAGAAATCATAAAGATCAGAGCAGAAATAAATGAAATAGAGACTGAAAAAATAAAATAGGAAAGTTCAATGAAACTAAGAGCTGGTTCTTCAAAAAGATAAACAAAATTGATATACCTATAGCCACTCATTAAGGGAAAAAAAGAGAGGGCCCACATAAATAAAATAGAAATGAAAAGGAGAAGTTAAAATGGACACCACAGAAATACAAAGGTCATGAGATTACTGTGAACAATTATACACCAATAAAATGGGCAACATAGGAGAAATGGACAAATTTCTAGAAATGTACAATCTCCAAAGATTGAACCAGGAAGAAATAGAAAACATGAACAGACCAATTACTAGTAAAAAAAAAAGCAAACCAAACTCCCCAAACCCAAAAGTCCAGGACCAGTTGGCTTCACAGCTGAATTATACCAAAAATTTAGACAATATTTACCTATACTTCTCAAACTATTCCAAGAAATTGCAGAGGAAGGAATGCTTCTGAACTCATTCTATGAAATCATCATCACCCTGACACCAAAATCAGACAAAGATATTACTAAAAAGAAACTTACAGACAAATATTACTCATGAACATAGATGCAAAAATCCTCCACAAAATATTAGCAAGCTGAATTCAACAATACAATAAAAGGATCACATACCATGATCAAGTGAGATTTATCCCAGTGATGCAAGGATAGTACAATATCTGCAAATCAACCGGTGTGATACGTTGTTAATGTAAGCATTAACAAAGTGAGGAGTAAAAATCATATGATCATCTCAATAGATGCAGAAAAAGCTTTGGACAAAATTCAACATCCATTTATGATTAAAACTCTCAACAAAATGGGTATATAAGGGACATACCTCAACATAATAAAGGCCATATATGACAAGCCCACAGCCAACATCATATTCAATGGTGAAAAGCTGAAAGCATTTCCTCTAAGATCAGGAACAAGACAAGAATGCTCACTCTTGCCACTTTTATTCAACATAGTATTGGAAGTCTTAGCTACAGGAATCAGAAGAAAAAAAGAAAGAAAAGGAATCTAAAGTGGAAAGGAAGAAGTAAAACTGTCATTGTTTGCAGATGACATGATACTGTACATAGGAAATCCTAAAGACACCACCAAAAAACTACCAGAACTCATCAACGAATTCAGTAAAGTTGCAGGATACAAAATTAATATTCAGAAATCTTTTGCATTTCTATACACTAACAGCAAGCCATCAGAAAGAGAAATTAAGAAAGCAATCCCATTTACAATCACATCAAAAAGAACAAAATACCTATGAATAAATCTAACTAAGGAGGTAAAAGATCTGTACTTGGAAAACCAAAAGACACTGATGAAAGAAATTGAAGATGTCACAAACAAGAGGGAAAGATACATCATGTACATAGATTGGAAGAATTAATATTGTTAAAATGACCATACTACCCAAGGCAATCTACAGACTCAATGCAATCTCTATCAAAATACCAATGGCATTTTTCACAGAACTAGAACAAATAATTCTATAATTTGTATGGAAACACAGAAGATCTCAAATAGCCAAAACAATCTTGAAAAAGAAAAACAAAACTAGAGATATGATGCTCCCTGATTTCAAACTATACTACAAAGTTGCAGTAATAATAACAGTATGGTACTGACACAAAACAGACACATAGATTAATGGAACAGAATAGAGGGCCCAGAAATGAACCCACACGTACATGGGCAATTAATCTGTGACAGAGGAGGCAAGAATATACAATGGGGAAAAGATAGCCTCTCCAGTAAATGGTTTTGGGCAAACTGGACAGCTACATGCAAGAGACTCAAACTGGACTACTCTCTCACACCACACACAAAAATAAATTCAAAATGGATTGAAGACTTAAATGTAAGACCTGAAACCATGAAACTTCTAGAAGAAAACGTAAGCAGTATGCTCTCTAACATTGGTATTAGTAATATTTGTTTTGGTGCTGTCTCTTCAGGCAACGTAAACAAAAACAAACAGATGAGACTACCTCAAACTAAGAAGCTTTTGCATAGTGAAGGAAACTATCAACAACATGAAAAGGCCACCTACTGAATGGGAGAAGATATTTGCACACAATATATCCTACAAGGGGTTAATATCCAAAATATACAAAGAATTCATACAACTCAATGTCAAAAAACCAAACAACCCAAGTTAAAACTGGGCAGAGGGTCTGCATAGAGCATCTCTAGAAGCTCTGGGAGGGACAGACAAAACCTCAGTGTTGAAGAAATGAACTTACATGGCAGGTGCCAAGACATAGGAAGGATTCTGCTTCTGAAGACTCAGGTGGAGGCAGGTGACAGGGACAGGACCGAGAGAGCTGTCCACCAAGCTGCTTGTCACGTGTCCTTCCACCCTGGACAGGACCAGAGTGGGTTTCACAGTCTGAGAAGGGGTCAGACAAGAAGAGGGACCATGGAGTCCTGGCAGCAGGGATGAGGAAGAGATGCAGGGTCACTTCACACATGGTGGGGCAATATTTCTAAGTATTAATCACCATGCTTCCCTTTCCCTCCCGTGTTAGTAGAAGGAAAGAAATCATAAAGAGCAGAGCAGAAATAAATGAAATAGAGACTAAAAAAATAAAATAGGAAAGTTCAATGAAACTAAGAGCTGGTTCTTCAAAAAGATAAACAAAATTGATATACCTATAGTCACTCATTAAGGAAAAAAAAGAGAGGGCTCACATAAATAAAATCAGAAATGAAAAGAAGAAGTTACAATGGACACCACAGAAATACAAAGGATCATGAGATTACTGTGAACAATTATACACCAATAAAATGCGCAACATAGGAGAAATGGACAAATTTCCTGAAATGTACAATCTCCAAAGATTGAACCAGGAAACAGCTGGCGCTGATGAACTTCTTGGTGCCGCTGCGGGACATGAGGGTCTTCGAGTTCATCGAAGCTCTTTACTGTACCCCAGGGCACCCTAGTCCCCACCAGCCTGGGCCAAGTAGGTGTCAACCATTGATTCCTATGGGAAAGAAGTCAGCGAGTGAAAGTAGCTACTCACCAAAAGCAAAGGGAGGGGTGATAGTCAGTTTTATGTGTCGATGTGGCTGGGCCACAGTACCCAGATATGTGGTCAAACAGTGTTCTAGATGTCGCAGTGAAGATATTCATCGATGTGATTAGCATTGAACTCAGTAGACTCTGAGTAAAGCAGGTGACTCTCCGTATCGTGGGTGGGCCTCATGCAATCCACCGAAGGCCCGAATAGAAGAAGGCGGAGGTTCCCCAAAGAAGGGGGAATTCAGTCAGCAGACTGCCTTCAGACTCAAACTGCAGCCTCAGATCATCTCTGGTCCCCAGGCTGCAGGCCCATCCTGCAGATGCTGGACTTGTCTAGCCTCTGCAACCATGTCAGCCAATTCCTTAAAATAAATCTCTTTATATATCCTCATTCCACTGGCGTTGTTCCTCTGGAGAACCCTAATACAGAAGGGAATACTTAACTATGAAGTTTGAAAGCTGCTCACTTGGCTGGTGTAACCAGGAGTGAACTTCCCTCACCCCAGACCTGAAAAAAAAGGCATCTTGGGCTAGAGAAGGGGATGGAGTGGCCACTCACAGAGAACCAGGTAGGACCAGGAGGCCCGAGCCTCCGGTGATCAAGCGCCATCCCTCCCAGTACCAGCGGCCCAGGGCAAGTGGGTCAGACCCCCACCTGGAAGGAGTGACACCCTCCTCTGTCTTGAGAACTGACCTCCCCCCACTGGCCCCTCCCAAATCAAAGGCCAAGGACTATTGTTATTGAGGGATCAACCCCCCGACCCTCCGCTGGTTAGGAAGGATTGCTCACCCTTCAGCCCTCTCTCTCCTAGCCTCCCTCCCCAGTTGCTCTGGGGTCTGTCAGGACGCCCGGCTCCCCCCGCCTGCCTTTGTCTTCCACTTCTGCTACTGGCATCTTTGAGATGACCTTTCCAGATCCTCTCCCCGGACCCCTGCAGACACCGGTTTGGTTCACATTTGGTTCAACAGTCCTCTGAATGCTTGGCTGGGCTTCTCACAGGCCCTTAAGCCTCAGGCCTCCTGAAGAGTAGGAAGGTGACGCCTCAATTCACAGCACTGCCCACCCTCTTTTCCCCACATCTCTGATAACTCTGTTTCAGAGTGTAAATCAGACCCTGAGTTACACACATGGGAGCAAGGCCAGGGCCTGAATCTCACTCTGCCACAAATCTCTAGCGTCTGGAGGGTGCCTGTGGAGTTAGGTAATGTGCCCGGTGAGGTGGGTGATGTCAACCCGGCAGGTCTCCGAGGTGCCTGGGGGGTGGTGGGCGGAGCCTTGGTGGGCTCCAGTTGGCAGGTGACATGAGTGGCGCCTGGTTTGAAGGAGGACGGGATTCTATAAAAGTGCTTTTTACCGGAGACTAAAAATAACCTAAATGGGTCAGATTCTGAGCCTTGTGATTCCCCGTCACCAGGGGGAGCCTCAAACTCTGCCCTCTACCCGTGAGTTCATGTGTGACCTGCTGCTTGGGCTGTCACTTTCTGAGAGCCCCAACTCACGTGTTCCCATAGTAACCATGCCAGAAGGGATGGAAGCAATTTTCCAACGGGTCCAGGGGCCCACGGAGTCCATGAACTCCGCTCCAGGACGTCCCTTGAGTACCAAAGACCTGGCAATGAGCCGCCCTCCCCTTCCACTGAAGATGCCAGAAAATCAAATGGGCCTGAACTGCAACTAGGAGAAAGAGGCTTAACATCGGGAAGAATTGGGTGACGGACAGTCACAGCCACAAAAACAATTTGGGTCTTTGGCCAAGATTGTTAAGGACACCAGAAAATATTCGTAATACAATGGTAAGTAAAAGAAGTAAAAAAAAAAAACAAAACTATTGCACTATTATGAACTTTCATCAAATCTTTAACCGTGGTCATTTTTAAGTCTTTTGTCATTTACAGACAGTTCTGGGTGTACTCTGATGCTTTTGCAAATATGTTCCTATAAAAGGGTTTCATCTTCAAGGAATTCATAGAAAAGACTCTGACAAGTACAGGTTTCTGGTAACTGTACTGCTGAACTGAATGAATAAGCATTTTCAGAACTCTAATGCAAAACTGATGAACTCATAAAAGTGCTAACAAAAGATCAAGATGGAAAAAAAAATAATTACATGGGACAGAGTGAACTGATGGGGATGATTATAATTTTTGTGAATTTCTGTTTGAATTTAAAAAAAAAATCCCACAAGGACTGAGAGGCAAAGAATATAGAAATCAATTTTCACTGCAAAGTAAAGGAGCTGTTACAGTGGAGGATTACTGGACTGAATGTCAATATTATGACATAGTATGAGTGTGTTTCGTGTTTGGTAATTGCAATCATTGCTGCTTTTGTTGTGGTCATCCATTTACAATGCTTGGTGTCAGTCTATCTCTTGTAAAAATAAAATACAGTGTGTGTGTGTGTGAAAAAAAAAAAAGGACACGGTCATCCTTTTACTTTAAAAAAAAAAAAAAAACTCAGGAAACTGATGGGAGGTATTGATTCCAACTATGGAAAAAGCTTTATCTTGGGAAATCACCAAATATGAAGAATATGGAATTAGGTGGCATATCTTCCTTCTACTTTATCCTTTAGGACCACATACTACTTTTATGATAATAAAAATTAAATAAGTAAAAAGACAACTCTGGTTCTGGATGGTGTGTGTGAAATTCCGAGCAACAGCTTGGCTTTATGTGGATGGCTGGTCGCATTCCTGGTAGCACCTCCCCCAACACACCTCCCTTGGGATTCCTGAGGAAGAGACTGACTTCTTTTCCTTAATTGAAAAGTAATACATGAACAGGGTAAAAGGTCAACCAGCACAATGCAAAATAAGTTTTCCTGCCAGCCCAGAGCCCCCTACCTCCGCCCATTGCCCCAGGGACAACATCTTGTGAATTCTTGCAAAACTTTCTACACATATGCAAGCATATTTTTGCAAGACCTCTTTTCTTTTTACCCTGTTGTACACCTTGCTTTTTTCACTTAACAATGCTTCATGAACATTTCATGGAGCTTTTTTTGTATCTACCACGTCCTGTTTAAAGCCAGCATACTATTCCTATAGCCAGCACAGTGCATTGTACCAGTCACCTGTTGACGGACACTTAGATTGTTAACAATATTTGCTGTCACAACCCATGTGACAACCTGCACACTGGCCATTCATCTTTGGGCTCTGTGCAGTCAGGTATCTGCAAGATACATACCCTAAAATTAAGAGCAACTTTAGGGTAAGCTCCAGTAAGTATCTTGAGTTTCTGGCAGGTGTTCTGGGTGACTTCATCAGGTCAAAAGTTCAGATTCCATCCAGGCTGAGATGTGCCTAAATCATACCTCCATAATGACCTCCTGGCTCCATTTTTTTTTTTTTTTTTCCACACACACACACACACACACACACACACACACACTGTATTTTATTTTTACAAGAGATAAATAGACTGACACCAAGCATTGTAAATAATTGACCGCAACAAAAGCAGCAATGATTGCAATTACCAAACACGAAACACACTCATACTATGTCATAATATTGACATTCAGTCCAGTAATCCTCCACTGTAACAGCTCCCTTACTTTGCAGTGAAAATTGATTTCTATATTCTTTGCCTCTCAGTCCTTGTGGGATTTTTTTTTTAATTCGAACAGAAAGTCACAAAAATTACAATCATCCTCATCAGTTCACTCAGTCCCATGTAATTAATTTTTTTTTTCATCTTGATCTTTTGTTAGCACGTTTATGAATTCATCAGTTTTCCATTAGAGTTCTGAACTCCATTTTATCTATTTATTTTATTTTATTTTATTTTTTTGGCCACACCGCTTGCAGGATCTCAATTCCCCGACCAGGGACTGAACCCAGGCCACAGCAGTGAAAGCCTGGAATCCTAACCACTAGACCACCAGGGAACTCTCCCGGCTCCATTTTAGACAGCCCTCTTAGCAATACTGACTCCATTTTTATCTTCCTTTTCAGGCCTCAGAGACCCCATCAGCTTTGCACCTTCCTTGTACCAAGCCTACACCTAGTGTGTAAAGCCAGACAGCCAGTAACCAAAGTAACCGAGGTGCCAGAGCAACTGCCACCCCGCCCCCAGGCTCTCTGTCCCCGGGGTCAGATTTGCCAACCACTGGAGGCAGCAACTCCAGCCCTCAGACTCGGGTACACCTGCCTCGGCCACCCAGCTGCCACTGACACGTCCTGGGGCACCCGTGCCGCCCAGGCCCCTGTGCCACCTCAACCTCTGTTCTGGCCCCAGGCACCTCCCAAGCCTGAATCATGACAACCCTCCCTCGGCAGGGCCTGTTACCGTGTTTCCTGAATGTGTTCTGCCCACGGCCACTTGCTTTCCGTGGTGATTACGTGTCAGCTCCTTCCCAGCTTCCTGTTCTGTTCCTCTTCCTCTCTGCTTCGATAGCCAGCAGTTCTCTTAGCTGATGCGCCCAAACTAAAACCAAAACCACCCTGTTGGTTCCAGCTTTATTCCCATCAGAATCTTCTGCCCAATGTCCTCGTGTGAGCTTCCTCCTCCTGCATGGCTGCCCCCGGTCTCGGGAAACCCTGGGTGTTCCTGACTACATCCTTGCCCGTCGATCAGCTCCTAAAGCTGCATCAAAGTCATCTCTGAACCACCCCTCCGCCCCGCTCTTCCTTCCACCATCCCACACTGCACCCCGCTTCCCTGACTGCTCCAGACTTCCAGGCTGCCGGAAGCACAGGCTTTTTCTGACACTCCTGCTGAATAGCGTCTAACATCCCTCCCGTTGGAGCCCAAGCCCGGAACCTGCACAACTTTGCGGGCTCTTGCTCAGAGCAGTTCCTATCACGCCTGCATTGTTTTGCAGGCACCTCTCTTATCCCCTCCTTAATTATCACCTCCTCAAGAATCCACGTTTGTCTTATTCATCCCTCAGGGCTGCCGCATCCCGCCCACACTGCCAGGTAGTAGATGCCTTAGTCAGAACGAGCTGCCATAACAAAATAGCACAGACTGCGGGGCTTCAACACTAGACGTTTATTTTCTCACAGTTCTGGAGGCTGGAAGCCCAAGATCAGGAAGCCCAGGATGTCTGCCTTCTCCCTGTGTCCTCACATGGCTTTTCTTCGGTACCTGCATATGGAGAGAGAGAGACAGAGACAGAGAGCAGTATCTCTCTTCCTCTTATAAGGCCAACAACCCCACAGGATTAGAACCGACCCCATCCTTATGAACTCATTTAATCTTTTTTTTGTTAATTGAGGTATACTTGATGTACAATGTTATGTAAGTTTCAGGTGTTACAACGTAGTGACTCACAGTTCTTAAAGGTTATACTCCATTTATAGTTATTATAAAATATTGGCTCTATTTCCTGTGCTGTATAATATATCCTTGTAGCTTATTTCTTTTATACACAGTAGTTTATACCTTTTAATCCTCTACCCCTATCTTGCTCCTTCCCCCTTCCCACTCCCCACTGGTAACCACTAGTTTGTTCTCTATATCTGTGAGTCTGCTTCTTTTTTGTTTTATTCACTAGTTTGTTGGATTTTTTAGATTCCGCATATAAGCGATATCATACAGTATTTGTCTTTCTCTGTCTGACTTATTTCACTAAGCATAATACCCTCCAAATCTATCCATGTTGTTGCAAAAACCAAAATTTCATTCTTTTTTTTAATGGTTAAGTAGTATTCCATTGTATACATTTATACTACATCTTCTTTATCCATTCATCTGTTGGTGGACACTTAGGCTGCTTCCATATCTTGGCAATTGTAAATAATGCTACTATGAATATTGGGGTGCATGTATCTCTTTGAATTAGTGGGGGGTTTTGGATATATACCCAGGGGTGGAATTGCAAACTCATTTAATCTTAATCACCTCCTAAAATCCCCATTTTGAAATACAGTCACATTGGGGATCACAGTTTCAACATACGAATTTGGAGGAGAAACAATTCAGTCCATAGCAGTACCCACTAAATATTTGCTGAATTATAACAGTAGTCAGTGAATGTCTTTCTACCAGCGACCACGTGTAAGACACTGTGCTAAGCTCTCAGCATGAACTGCCTCATTCATTCCTTGTGATACCCCGTAAGGGAGGTCCTATCATTATCGCCATTTTACTCATAGAGAAATTGAGAACAAGAGAGGTGAAGAAATCCATCTGCAAGTTAGTGGCAGATCGGAGATTCTAGCTCATGTTTGCTTAATCTCATAACCACTATGCATGCTCCACACTTTGGTTTAGGTGGGCCCAGAATTCTGTGCTGGACTCTGAAATTCTTAGGACAGAGCCTTTGCTCCGTTCACCTAAACCCTCCCCAGCGTCCTCTCTGGAAGCCCCTTGGGCCCTCGTCGCAACAGTTACCCGGACCACTGTTGGAAGAAGCACAGGTGCAGGAGTAGCTGGGTTCCAGGACTGGGGTGCTGGTCCCCTGCATAAAGTTTCAGATGACCATTTTAAGGGTCCTTGGAGACGTGTGTGGACTGTAGAATCAGAACAGGTTCCTGGTAGAATAGAACCTGGTGGAGTAGTCTCACCCAATCCACTAGGCTTTTTTTGTGAACTCAAATGTCACTTGATGACCACCTGGTAGAGGTGTGGTAGAGGGGGCCTTGGCTGGTTATCAAACCATCAAACTGCAAATCCCTCCCCACCGGAAGGTACTTGTTCTCATTGTAACTGTGACCTATTTGATGTCCCAGATCTACAGTTCCAAGTCCTGGTTTGCAAAGAATTTCCAGGTGCATGTTCCTAAAACCTCGCTTTGGTCTCACCACTCCCCTACTGAGAATCTTCGAACAGCTCTTCCTGCCTATAGGACAAAGTCCAAAATCCTTTTCTTGCAAAGACTCTCTAATCTGGCCACTACCTGCTTCTCTCCTTGTTGCCCATCCCACTCCTGGGGACCTGGCAAGAGTCCTCCTTACTCCACGTACGGATTGGCATCTACTCCCACCTCTGCACGTTATAGCTGCAGAGCTTGAAACGTATGTAACCTGAACCTTGACCTCTGGACCTAGCTCCACCCTCCAGACCAAGATCTCCTTCCCTTCCATCTCTCATAAGCCCCAGTCCTTGCCCCGACCCCGCCTTTTACCCTCCCACGTCCACACAGTTAACCTCTATCACATCCTAGACTCCTCTCCTCGGGGCTTTCGGTTTCCTCATCACCCCTCTCCTCCTGCCACACCTCCCTGAAAACCTCCAGCCAGACTCCCTCCTGACGGGGCTGCTGACCCTCAGCACAGAATTCTCCCTCCAGGACAAACCCACAGCTCCCAACCAGCATGGCGGCCAGGGTCTTCCAGACATGGCTTCTGCCTTTTCTGTTGGCTGCCCTACCAAAGGCTGCATCTTTCCAGTTGATCTGGCTTTCCTACCTCACCTCTCCACACTCTTCAGAGCAGCTCATTAAAAAACCCTCATTTTTCTGCCCCCAAACAGTAGATGGGTCTCCCAGGCCACCTTCGAATGTATCCACGTCTGCCTCTAGCCCCAACGTCCTCCTGTACTTCTCCAGGGTTCCCTTGTCACCCGCTGGGACAGCTCCCAAAGCCACCCTGACCCTCCTGGATTTTCTTCTCTCCCCTTGTCTCACTCCTCCCCCTCCTTCTATAAGCAAGCTTAACATTTTTCCATCTTAAAAAAACCACAGTCTTCCCTGCCAATGGTTCTCAGCCTTGACTGTGTATTTGAAATTGGCCCACCTCAGGCCAATTAAATAGAAATCTCTCTGCTGGGGTGCAGACATCCCCTGACTACTCCCACGGGCAGCTAAGACAGAACTAGGCACCCACCCGCCTCCTCCTTGCCTGGGTATCACCCTGTCTCTTTGCCTTAACTGATGACTTTTTGGAATAAATTGTCCTCACTCACTGTCACATTGTCATCACCTCCCATTGAAACCTTCTCATCTGGATCTCCAAGGACTTCCTTCTCTCAAGTCCTCGTCATGGCATGAGACCCAGCAGGCCTCTCCCGCCTCCCTACAATTCTTCTGGTTGCTCCTCCAGTTTTCCATCTTCCTCTCTGACCATCCCGTCTCATCCCCACCTTCTAATATACTGGCATTTCCCCGGCTTGTGTTCTCGAACTTCTCTGTGTCTATCCCATGCTCTCAGGGCATTTTCCCCACTTACGGCTTCCAAAACTGCATTTCCCGCCCTGACCTCCTTCCTGAGCTCCCGTCCACACTTCCTGCTGCCTCCGTGCATATCCAATGGACACGTAAGCCCTACCTCATCTGGATTTTCCATCTTTACGCCAAAAACCAGTTCTTCCACATGCATCGCTTATCTATGTAGATTACTGTCACCAAAACACCCAGTCTCCCAAGCCAGAATCCAAGTGACATCTTCATCCTCACCCACATCTGATGGATCATTGAGCCATAGAACCCTCTGGAATCCACTCCCTTCGATGCAGCCCCACCTGTGCTGGTTTCATTCCACTCTTGCACGATTTGTCCCCTGAACTTTTTAAGAGCGCCTTCACCAGCCCGTCCTCCCACAGGTTCCTTCCCACCCCACCCATACCTGTCGTTCTGTCCTCTGCATTTCTACCAGGGCTCTCTCTCTAAAATGCAAATCTGAGTCTGCCATTCCTCCAGGTGAAATCCCCCGATACCTTTCCTCTAACGTTGGATGAAATGCAAGCTCCCTGGCAGGTCACACCAAGTGCTTCAAGGTCCCCAGCTCGCCCACATTTCCTGGTCTTTTTCATCCTCTCCCCCACTCATTCCAGCTCTGCTATGACCACATCGGGACCTCTCGTGTGTCCATTCATTCCTTCACTCATTCACTTAACAGATATTGACTGAGAGCCTGCCATGTGCCCAGACACTGCCCCAGACCCCAGGGCACAAACCCTCTGCCATCTTGGAGGTTACACCCTACGTTGGGACTTGCCCTGTGCTGTGACACATCCACAGTCTAACTCCTTCCCAGCCAGGCAGGAAAAGGGCAGACTCAGGAACCTGACCTCCTGGCTAGGCCACTTACGAGCTTGTAAAATCACAGTTAAGTGGCTTAATTCCTCTCTGCCTCAGTTTCTTCCTCTGTCAAATGGGGGTGATAACAGTGACCTGCCTCACAGGATTAAATGAGTGAATGCCTGCAAAGGGCTTGGAATAAGGCCTGCTGCACAGTCAGGCCTCAATAGACATTCACTTTTGTTTTATACCCTCAGCTTAGTGCCTAACATACAACGAGTATGTAATACATGCTTTCTTGTTGGATTAAAGAAGAAAAAAATATATTTAGCACATTGAAATTTAGGTTCTCACTGAAAACCAGTGGCCCTGATGTTACAAAACCACACTCAGAATGTCACTGAAAGATCTAGAAAGAAGAAAGATGCTTCCCACGTGGGAGGAATGTGATTCAGGTGACAAAGGCTGGCTGAGCGCCCTCTGACCCAGAGCTTCCTTGGGCAGAAGGGAGGGCTTGATGGCTCAACCAATGGCCCTTAAGGAGTGAAGGAAAAGGAAAGGAGGTGACGGTGGTCAAGTTGCCACCTTCTTTTGCTGGGACCCTTGAACTTCTAGTCCAAGACAGGGGTCGTGGCAGGGATACCCACAGGGGCCTGATACAGTCCAGGCGAGGACTGTGTGAACCTGAGCCAGTCACCCGCCTCCTCAGGCCTCTGTTCTGATCTCGTCAGATGAACAAAGTTCGAACAGGTAATATTCAAGGCCCTTCTGACCTCTGCGATTCTAGAACTTTCTGTATGTGTGTCTACCTCTGGTCTTTAACCAGATTATAAACCACATCAGGGAGAAAACGAGGACTGTGATTTATGAATTAAAGAACAAATGCATGACTTCATCATTTTTTCTGGGCGCTCAGCTGTGTAAAAGTATAAAAGAAGAAAGCCATTTCAGGGCATTTTAAGCCCATAGTGGGGAGTTGTGCTTTCCATTTACAAACTACACGTTTCAAGAGAATTCAACTATTCATCTTTGACTCAATAATTCCTTTCAGGGGATTCAGTTTACAGAAATAACCACAGACAAGGACTAAGATGTACTCACAGAGGTATTCATCTCAGTGTATTTATAACAAGAAAAATGTAAGTAACTTCAATCTCTTATATTCAAGGAATGGTTAAATAATTTGTGGTATGTCTCTCTGATGTATTATCTTTTGAGAGAAAATGATATGGAGGAAATTAATATGATATAATGTCAAGTGGGGATAAAAAGCATGACTGATTTTTCAGCATAAATCTCAGTTTGGGGAAAAAAAGAAAAGTTCACAGATAAAAGACCAGAAGAAAACGTGCTTCTGGTTAGTGGGATTATGGGTGGTTTTTTCTTGCTTCTTTGTACTTCCAAATGTTTGGCATCTATTACTTTGAAACCCTCCCCTAAAAACAGTACAAAAATGGAATTTGAAAAAGTAACACCTTGCCAAAAGTACAGTCAGCTTTCTCACCTCTTCTTGGAGCAGTGTGATTTAAGTATCACATTTAAATGCTGGATTCCTTCCTTTCATCTTCTCGCGGTGGGGATGAGACACAGGTGGCAGTGTGGCCCCAAGCACTGAATTCTTACGATGCAGCCCAGGGGCCTTTGAGCGCTGAGCTTTCCAGCTCCTCCTGGCTCTGCATGAATCGCTGCTTTCTCAGGCACCCCAGGCTGGCAAGTCCGCAGACCAGGGCTACATCCCAGCTCTGCCTCCCGCCTGCTCTGGTGAGACGATGAGGGAATGCCGGGGAAGGCGGCATGGTGCCCAGGGGCTAAGGACACAGGCTCCGGAGACAGGCCAAGCAGAACTCCGTGCCCCAGAACCCGCACGCACATACCCCTTTGAACTTCTTGGATGTTCAGGAAGAGATGATGGAGACAATTCAGAACAGATGTGGGAACATTGGTCTGGGCTCAGAAAACCCAGTTGCTCTGCTGGCCCGGCCTCTAAGCGGCTGTGTGGTCTTGAGGAAATCAACATGAAGAGCTGGTTCCTGGGGGACGAGAGGATAGCAGAGAAACTCTGAGTGAGTGTCTGCATACGGGTGCGTGTGTGTGCACATGTGTATGTGTGCATGTGTGTGTGGCTTTGGCATGATTAAAACTCTTGGGGGAGAGGCAGACTCTGCGTGACTGTGACGGACCGCACCAAAGACGACTCTTGTGGCTTTTTCACTTTTGGTCTTGACAAATTTCAGACAGCGTCTGCTGTCATGAGACAGGCTGTCCAGTGGTTGACCTGTCCCATGATCTTCCCGCACCTGGCACATACATTTGTAAAAAGGACAAAGGCAGGTGTTGGACTTGCCAAGAGCGGAGGGCGGCAGCCTCCGGATGGAGGGCCCATGCACACAAAGGCTGCATAAACTCTCTGTGCAGCTTCATGACTTTAGAATCTTGTAAAAATTCATTGGCAGCCTTTCTGGTAGGTTATACTAATTAGAAACGTATATTTAAGCTACGGAGTGGCCAAGGAGGGACGAGACTCACCTGCCAAGGGCCCGTAGATGTTGTGGTTCGGCGCAAGGATTTGTGACAGAGGAAGGGGGTTTGTTGAGCAAGGGTCAGGGGTGGACCACGGCTAACAGAGGAGGGCCCAGCTGTAAGAGATTAGCAGAAAACGAGTGGGCTGCAACCCACTGGCACCAAGGGAAGGTTCATTGAGACCCCATGGACCTTTATTCCAGGCCCAAAGGACATCCTCTTCTCACTGTTTTGACCAAGTTAGATAGGTGTGCCCAGCCATACCTTCTCCTCTGCAGGCAGAGAGAAAGCCTGGGCAAGGAGGAACTTTGCCAACCTCTCACTTCACCACCCTCATCTGGGGTCCAGGCCTTAAATCCCACCAGCGCCATCTGTGTCAGTAAGACCACCAGGGTAGCAAAGAAGGTCTTGCAGAACTGAGAGGAGCATCCTGCATTTTAAATAAAGTACTGAGCAGGTTGGGCTCTATACCAGGGTTTCTCCAAGTTCTCAAACTTTTGCATGCATCGGAATCATCCGGAGGGCTTGTTAAAACCCAGCTTGCTGGGCCCCGCCCCCAGGGTTTCAGATTCAGAAGGTCTGGCGGATTCAGTAGGACCTAAGAGTTTGCATTTCTCCCAGCTCCACAGGTGATGTTAGGGCTCTGGGGCCCATGCTGTGGGAGCCTCTACTCTATGGGGCAGAAGGAAACCCATGAAGTGGACCCCAAAGGCAACACCAGGGAAAGGCCAGAGACTAAGCTCCCGGGGGCTGGAAGCCAGCTGGACGCTGGTGAGGTCCTGGGTCCACAGCTGTGGCTCCTTGAAGTGTGTTGTTGTTTCTCCTGGGCTTCAGCTCAAGTGTCACCTCCTGTCACTCTTGACCACGTTTACATTCTCTATATCACTGTACAGAGTTGCATTTCCCTCTAAGTTACTTATGTGTCTATCATCCACTTTATCCCACGACATCCAAGTTTCTTGGGGACAGTGGCTCTGTCTTGTCACCATTGAATCCCCAGCTCCCAGAACAACATCTGGTCCGTGGCTGACACAATACCCCATTGTGTATCGGTGGCCTTAGCCATCCCAGGGAAGCAAACTGAACTCTTGGCACCTGGAGTGGGTGGTATGGGAAAGGTGGCCTTGGCCATGTCGCTGACCCTGATCTGCTCCTGGGTCCTTAGCGGACGGGTTCTGCAAAGTCTCAGCAATGTGTGTGGCCGTAGGAGAGGCCATAGCAGGTAGCTCTTAATTCTCCACTGTCATTTCCCGTGAGCCTTCAGGCATCTGGACGGTACAAAGAGGCAAGTAAATGGGGACATGATGGAAATGATGGCCCTGGGGGTTCTTAATAGTGACAAGAGCTCCGACTCCTTGGCGCTGATCGTGTTTCCGAGCTCTGGTCTCTGGGCGGCAAGGTATCTGGTGGCCTCCTCCCCCTTTGAGGAGGTCCCTGGTCCTCAGGAATCCTGCCCCTATTAGAGAGGCAGGGGCTGTAGAGATGGCCCAGGATGCAGTTGGACTGCACGGATCCTTCACATGGGGCTAGTTGTTGGAGGATGGCTGCTATTTGACCATGAATAGAAGGACCCGGATGGGGCCGAGGATTCTTAGGATACTGGTGAGCTCGGCCTTGCTTTCAATAGGCCGTGAAAGCCTGGGCGCTACCCTCCTGCCCACAGAGAGTAACTCTTGGGACATGGCCCAGGTTGCTGTGGGCTGATTGGCTGGAGTGGAAGGTTGCCATGGTAACATAGTCTATCTACCCTCTCCTGGGGGTTTGGAGGATGGAGTCCTTTCCAGGTCGTGAAGATCCTGGGATGGATGGGGGATTCTGCAATCTCGGGAAAGGTTGTGACAACAGGGGTGATAGATGTCAAAACTCCTCTGTCTCTTCCTTTGAGCCGTCAGATGTCAGGATTGACCAAAGAGAGGAATTAAATGAAGACATGACAGAAATGATCCCTTTTCTATCTTCTCTTTTTCTGTATGATTTTTGGCCACTGCAACCTTGAGGTGTCCTGGGATGTGTTGTCTCTCAGAGCTGACCACAGAAGCACCCCCTTCTCAGTTGCTGAGGCAAGAAGAGCAGGGTTGTATTGGTTTCTTATTGTCACTGTAAAAAACCCCCGCCCACTTGGTGGCTTAAAACCACACACACTTATTCTCCTCTAGTTCTGAAGGGCACAAGTCTAAAATCAGTTTCCCTGGGCTAAGGTCAAGTTATGAGCAGGGCCACGTCCCCTCCAGAGTCCTTCCTTGCTTTTCCAGCCCCCAGAGCTGCATTGCTGGCATTCCATGGCTTGTGACTTCTTCCATCTTCGAAGCCAGCAGTGTAGCGCTTTGTTTCAGTGTCACGTCCTCACTGTCTGTAGTCAACTCTCCCCCTGCCTCCCTGTGCTATGGACGTGTGATCACGTCTATGACCCACCCGGCTCACCCAGGATGGTCTCCCCACCCCAAGATCCCCAACTTAATCCCATCTTCAAAGTCCCTTTAGCCACGTAAGGCCACAGTCACAGATTCTAGGGATCACGACGTGGACAACTTTAGGGGTCATTACTCAGCCCACCATACAGGCCTTGTCAGGGCCTTGGTGCCTCCTCCCCAGTGGCAGGTATGTCAGCAGCCGTACCAGCTCCCCAGCCTCAGAATCCCTTCCTCAGTGGCTTCCCAGAGCTGGTCCCCCAGGCCCCAGGATTCTGGGCCACAGTCGCTGTTCCTGGAAGACCAAGAAATAAATGTGGAGAGGCTCCTGTGACCATCACAGTTGAAAAGGCCACACCAGAGGCTGCAGTTGAAGGTGGCGTGCAGACAGAGGGGCCGCACAGCGGAGCTGCACAGATCTGAGGTGGGCACTAGCTGCTCTGAGATGAATACCTGTGAGAACTGGGGCCAAAGGGGGCTCTCCAAACCTGGAGCCCCAGGTCTCCCTGCCTTTGCTAAGGGGAGTGCGGGCAAGGCCATGCTTCCCTGCCCCCTGCTGTGTCTGTGCCCTGCTTCTGGGGTCACCAGGCAGAGCACCGAACAGGGCTGCTCCACCAGCCTCCCTCCAGCTTGGGCCTGGAAGTGGATGTACAATGGCCATGCACAAGTGTACACACACACACACACACACACACACACACATTGCACCAGCCCCAGATGACCCAGGCAGGGTCATTGGGCTGAAACTGGCCAAGGCCCTCACCCACAATGTGGCACAGCCTAGACCCGTGTAATTGATTTGGGAGCCATCTTCCCCAGCCTTCAGAGTCTGAACTAATTCCAACATTTTCACCCCAGCAGTCCAGGCCTGAAGCACACATTCTTTGTGTTTCCTTGTTTATTCATTTGTTTGACCAGTGGTTTTTAGGGGAAGTTAGGAGGAAGGGAGGGGCCTGCTGGAACTGTGTATCAATCTGTGTGTGTGTGTCTCTAAGGACACAAAATACAGTAAAAATTCAGTTTCACTAAATGTAACCTGGATTGGATCCCAGAACAGAAAAAGGACATTGGTGGAAAAACTGGTGAAATCTGAATAAAGTCTAGAATTTAGTTAATAGTAATGTACCAATGTTAACCTCTCAGTTTTGACAACTGTACCACAGTTATGTAAGATGTGAACATCAGGGGACACTGGGTGTGGGGTGTTTGGGAACACTCCGTACTAACTTTGCAACTTTTCCATAAATATAAAATTATTCCTCCCCAAAAGTTTATTAAAAATATTCAGTTCCAAAGTTTTACAACCCAATACAATATATTGATTTGGAGGTTTAACTACCAAATCCACTATTCAATTCAATGTTTATTTTTTTATTGAGGTATAACATACATAGAGTGAGGTACACAAATCTTGTGTTCACAGGTTGTTGAGTTTTTTTTTTTTTTTTTAATAAATTTATTTATTTATTTATTTTTGGCTGCATTGGGTCTTCGTTGCTGCACGCGGGCTTTCTCTAGTTGTGGCGAGCAGGGGCTACTCTTTGTTGCAGTGTGCAGGCTTCTCATTGCAATGGCTTCTCTTTGTTGCAGAGCATGGGCTCTAGGCACACAGGCTTCAGTAGTTGTGGCTCGCGGGCTCTAGAGCGCAGGCTCAGTAGTTGTGGTGCACGGGCTTAGTTGCTCCGCGGCATGTAGGATCTTCCTGGACCAGGGCTCGAACCCGTGTCCCCTGCATTGGCAGGCGGATTCTTAACCACTGCACCACTAGGGAAGTCCCGGTCGTTGAGTTTTTAAAATATGGAATCAGCCACCTAACCAGCACCAGATCAAACAAGAGAATGTCCCCAGCACCCAGAAGCCTCCTAGCCCCTTCTTAGTGAACAGTTCTCCTCCACAGAGCTGGCCACTCCTGATTTATACAGCATAGATTGGTTTTGCCTGTTCTTGGATTTCATATAAATAAAATCATACAGTGTGTACTCTTTTGAGTCTGTCTTCTTTCACTCAACATAATGGCTGAAAATCATCCATGCTATTGTGTGTAGCAGTTCGTTCCTTTACTGTTGTGTAATATTCCCCAATTTAGCTCTCCATTCTACTTTTTTTTTTTTTTTAATTTATTTTTGGCTGTGTTGGGTCTTCGTTTCTGTGCGAGGGCTTTCTCTAGTTGCAGCAAGTTGGGGCCACTCTTCATCGCGGTGCGCGGGCCTCTCACTATCGCGGCCTCTCTTGTTGCGGAGCACAGGCCCCAGACGCGCAGGCTCAGTAGTTGTGGTTCACGGGCCCAGTTGCTCCGCGGCATGTGGGATCCTCCCAGACCAGGGCTCGAACCCGTGTCTCCCGCATTGGCAGGCAGACTCTCAACCACTGCGCCACCAGGGAAGCCCACCATTCTACTCTTTACTGACATTTGGGTTGTTTTCAGTTTGGCACTTTCATGAATGAAGCTGCTATAAACATTCATATATGTGTCTTTGACAGCTGTATGTATTCGTTTCTCTTGGAAATATACTTCAGAGTGGAATTGCTGGGTCCTGGAGTATTTCACATTCAGTTTTAGTAGATATTACCAAACAGCTCTCCAAAGTGGTTGTACCAGTTACACTTCCTCCAGAAATGTATGAGTGTTCTGGTTGCTTCACATCCTTGCCAATACTTGCTGTTGTCAATCCTTTTAATTTTAGTCATTCTAGTGATAAGTATCTCAGGGTGTTAATTTGCATTTCGCTGATGAACATGTGTTTGGCTGCCTTGGGGACATCCTCTTTTGTGAAGTGACTGTTTAAGTCTTTTGCCCTTTTTTACTGTCTTGTCTTTTTCTTATTGATTTGTAGGAGCTCTTTATATATTCTGGATACAAGTCCTTTGTCAGATATATGTATTCTAAATATCTTCTCCCCACTTATGGCTTTTCTTTTCACTCTCTTGATAGTGTCTTCTGATGAGTAGGTCAGCTCAGCTTTAACCTAATTAACTGTTGCTTTTTTTGTTTTTTCATTCAAATCAGGAGACTTTGGCATTCATGTACATTTAGAACTAAAAGGAACTTTAGAGATTATTTGTGCCAGTGCTTTTTTTTTTAAAATAAATTTATTTATTTAATTTATTTATTTTGGGCTGCATTGGGTCTTTGTTGCTGCACGTGTGCTTTCTATAGTTGCAGTGAGTGGGGGCTACTCTTCATTGTGGTGCATGGGCTTCTCATTGCAGTGGCTTCTCTTGGTGCGGAGCACAGGCTCTAGGCGTGCAGGCTTCAGTAGTTGAGGCACGCAGGCTCAGTAGTTGTGTCTCGCGGGCTCTAGAGCGCAGGCTCAGTAGTTGTGGCTCATGGGCTCTAGAGCGCAGGCTCAGTAGTTGTGGCGCACGGGCTTAGCTGCTCCGCATGTGCCAGTGCTTCTTGATCTTTATGTTCACTGGAATAACTTGAGGAGCTTTTGAAAAAATACCTATGTTTGGGCATCAGCATAATTTAAGAGCTCCCCAGGGAATTTGTTTTTTTTTAAATTTCAACATCACTGATTTCTGTTCTTTTTAAAAAATATGTTATTTATTTATTTATTTTCCTTATTTTTTTTTTGTTTTTGGCCGCGTCGGGTCTTAGTTGTGGCACACGGGATCTTTCATTGAGGCACGTGGGCTTCTCTCTAGTTGTGGCCTGCAGGTTTTTCTCTCTCTAGTTGTGGCACGTGGGCCCCCGAGTGTGTGGGCTCAGTAGTTGCAGCATGCGGGCTCTCTTGTTGAGGCGCACGAGCTCAATAGTTCTGGCGCGCAGGCTTAGTTGCCCCCCAGCATGTGGGATCTTAGTTCCCTGACCAGGGATCGAACACGCGTCCCCTGCATTGGAAGGCGGATTCTTTCCCACCGGACCACCAGGGAAGTCCCTCCCCAGGGAATCCTAATAAGCAGTTGGATTTGAGACCCACTGACCTCTGTGAAGGGAGAGAGTTTAAGAGAGTGAAGCTTTGCTTGGCAGTAGCCAGATGCCTTATCTTATTCCTGCTTCATCTCAAGACCTTAACAGATGATTGACTCTTCCAGGATAATCAACAGAGGTCAACCCTGGCACAGTTTTTAGTGGGTCTTTCCCTCTTAAACCTCTGGTGTGCCTGGTACAGTCCTGGTTAATGCCCATTGTCTTGGTATAACTGTTCACTGGAATAATAGCATCATCCTTTCACTCTCAAATGTGTCCCAGTTGGGATACTACACTATAGGGTTGCCCTCCCCCTTAAACTTCTTGAGGGTGCCCTGCCCTTGGCTTGCAAGCCCTCATACTCACCCTCCTAATCTGGCCTCAGCCCCCCACTTACAGCTCCCTTTGTAGGGTTTGGAAGCCACCAGGAGGGCATCCCCCAAACAGAGGGGCCTAACTTTCCATCCCAGCAATGACCAGGCCCTGATTCCTCATCCTTCCAGCTGGATTTCTTAAAATCCTACACAGAGAAGCAGCAGCAGGAGGCCAGTGAGGGAACCACACCCAGAACTAAAGCCACATCTCCAGCTCCCCACACTGTGAACAACCCATCTAACCACTGCCTGGCCTCATGGAGACACGGCTCAGCCGTAAGAACCCACGGCCGCTGTCACTGATCCCCCGTCATCAAACCGTTAGACTGCTCTCATCAATAAAAGAGCTGATTAGAGGGGCTCTGATGGGGGCGGAGCGCAAGTCCACTCTACCACAGGGACAAGCGACAAAGGCCCCTGAAGACCCCGGAGGTCAGACGAGAGGCAGCCTCCTCCACCCAGAAGGGACCCTCTCTCAGGTTGTCACCTCAGGACAACCTGGGAGTAGCCTTCTCCCGCTCTTTCTCCACGGCAAGGACTATACAACACAGAACCCCCTCCTCTCTTAGCCTCCACACGGTGACATACATGTCACCCCAAAGACTGAGTGCCCAGAGCAGCTCTGTGCCACAGGCGTACATCCAACAGCCCACCCCCTCCCTCCCTCTCCATTCTTCTGAATTACCTGATTCATTGGAATTTCGCTCCTACCTTTAGCCACATCACCTATAGAAGAATAACTTATGATGACTGTAGTGGGTAGAGTGGTGGCCCCCAAAGATATATCCATGTCCTAACCCCAGAGCCTATGAATGTGACATTATTTGGAAAAGAGTCTTTGCAAATGTAATTAACTGAAGGATTATCCTAGATCACCCTGGATTATCCAGGTGGGCACTAAATCCAATGACAAGTGTCCTTAAAAGATACAGAAGAGAAAGCAGGGAGGAAGGAAGAGAAAGCCATGAGAAGACGGAGGCAGACATGAAAGTGATGCAGCCACGAGCCAAGGGAGGCCTGGGGCCACCAGAAGCTGGAAGAGGCCAGGAAGCACTCTCCCCTAGAGCCTTGGGAGGGAGCACAGCCCTTTGAACACCTTGATTTTGGACTTCTAGCCTCCAGAACTGTGAGAGAGCAAATTTCTGTTGTTTTAAGCCACTAAATTGGTGGTACTTTGTTACAGCAGCCCTGGGAAACTAACACAACGACGTAAGCCAGCTTATTTTTCCTCGCCTCTGCCTTACCTCCCTGCAGGGCCGTTCCCCATGCTCCCTGCTCTGAGGCATTGAGGACACGCACAGAGACATGGACAGACAGACACACACACACAAACATACGCACACACACACAAACATACGCACATACACACAAACATACGCACACATCTTTGCTAATTTACAGCTTTGCCCCAGCCTTTGCCCAGGAACGTGATGAGCATTTGCTAAGAAGAAATGGGCTGGACTAGATAATTTATCAAGACCTGCAGAAAACCTGGGCTGGGGAAAGCAGGCAGGCTGAACCAAGGGGCTCCAGGAGGCCAGGTTCCTTCAGTTTCTGGGCTGCAAATAGAAGCCTCTGGGAAGGCTGAGACAGCGCAGGCGGAAAGGAGCCCAGAGACAGACTCGCACTTGCACACCTTCGACGAAGGGAACAGAGAGGCAGCCTCCCAGGTCCAGAGGCACCGGGAGGAAGGAAACCGCCAGCCTCTCAGTGGGGAGAGCCCTCTTGGGCAGCACACAGCGGGCTCACTGCAGCAAAAATTCAGCTGGGAAGGCCTGTTTCAGGGTGAACATGACGAAGACGATCTCCTTGTAATCATCCGATTCGTACAGACACCCAAACCGGGGTGACCCACTGGGGCCGGCGCCCATTCTCTGGAGGTCTGAGTAAGCGCAGCTGCCCGGGGCCAGCAGGGTGGGCTCCGACCAGGCCAAGGGCGCGGGGGGCTGCCAGTTGAGGTACACGCCCAGGTTGGCTCTCCCCCGTGGGTCAGTCGGGTGCGTGTAGAGCAGCCACTGGTCTGGGGATTCTGATCCCTCATGGGGGCTGGGGAAGCCAATGATGCTCCCTTGGCAGCCGTGGGGAGGCTCCACGAGCTTCTGCCCTGCCTGGCTCTCCCCGAAATCGAGCCTGTCGTTGGCGCTCTGGACCTGGACCCTGGCTCGGAGGGGGCTTCTCGCATTCAGGTACACAACCCTCCATTTCACATCCCCAACTTGGGCCACCTGGCACTCCAGGGTGTCCCAGGCCACGAATTTCCCTCTCGCGCACGTGTTCCCGTGGTCGTGGCTGACCAGGCAGAAGGCGGAAGGGGAAGGCGCCTGCAGGGAGGGACGGTTGCAGTAAGCGTAGGCTGGCACCACCAGGCTCTGCGTCGGGCTGTGCAGCTGCAGACAGGGTCCCGGGCCCACCGCGAAAGTGGCCCAGTCCTTGTGGGCCGGGCCAATGACGGAGTCCGTGAGGTCCCTGACAGGGCTCCAGGACCTCCCGTGGTCGGTGCTGGTGACCTGGCACAGCCGTGTCACGTTGACCCTGGTGTGGAGCTGGTGGTGCTCAGACACTTGCCCAGGGATGGCAATGAAGAAGAGGAAAACGGTCCCTGTCTTCTCATCGTACAGGGGGCTTGGGTTCATGGAGCGGTGGCCCTCCATCTGGGCTTGGGCCACCGCCTCCTGTGCATGCCACTGCAAGTGAGGAGAGAAGGAGCAGCACAGCTTGGAAATGGCCAGTGACAGTGACAGAGGCTGCACTCTGGGGGGCGGTGTGGGGTTAGGATCAAGGGTCATGGAGGAGAACGCTTGGTCCAGTGCTCATTCACCCTCACAACACCTCCCAGAGCGGGACCTAGGGCTCCGCCTCACTCCCTCCGAGACAGCCCAACCCCACCCGATCCCACCAACATACATCCAGGGCACCTATGATGTACTAGACCTCAAGTACAAAGATGATTCAGGCACCAGCCATTTGCAGCTCCATCCTGGCTCCTTCAACTTACCAGCTCAGTCCAGCTTCCCATTCTTGAAAAGTAAAGCCCTAGTAATAACTACAATATTCTGCCTGTGTGTGACAGAATATGACAATCGCCTCCCACCTTCTATACACCATCCTCTATTAATGTGGCCTAGGAGGGGGCAGCACCATGTTGCTAGGACTCACCGTGAGCGTCCATAGTCCCCGGGCGTATGTCATAGATGCTGCAGCTCTGCTGTCTATCCCTGTTCTTTAATAGCTATCCCCCAGTGAGTGCTTCTCAGGACAGACACCGTGCCAAGAGTCTAATGTCCATAGTCTCATCTAACCCTAACCTCTAACTCCTGGCGGACAGGTATTACGATCTCCATCTTACATCTACAGAGTGAGAGGCTTAGATAAGGTAGATGAGCTGCCCAAGGCCGTACTTCTGGTAAGCGGTAGAACCAGGACTTGAACCCAGGTCCATCTGCTTCAAACCCATGCTCTAAACAACTACAAGGACATAATGACCACAAAGTAAACTCCCTCCCAGTTATGTGATGCTGGACTAGTCCTCCCTCAGGTTCTCAAGGATGTAGGGAAACCTTTCCAAAATCAGTTTCCCTGACTGACTTGTACTAAAACAGATGCAGCTAGGCCAGCCGGACTTGTTCAGGGTGAACCCATGTGAGATCCGGGTGATCACTTGGGGATACCTTCTCTGTCCCATCCTTGATGGTCCCCTGGGTCGCTCTGTCCCCCAGACCTCAGCCATCTAAGGATGAGCTGGTCCCCGTATTCCCGGCAGAGCAATCACAGCCACTTGCTGCCTTACCCGGACCTGGGGGGTGGACACGTCGTAGCTTCCCTTGCGCAGGACAATTAGCTTCGCGTGCTCATTCTTCTTGCTCGTCCGCCCTTCCGCAAAGGCCAGCAGGGTCTTTGCTGAGGCAGGTAGAGCAGAGCGGGGATCCTGCAGGCATGGGCTCCCAGCTGGAACACTCTCTCCCTCTGCAGGATGGGGCAGGACGCCACGGGGCTTGAAGGAGGGCACGGGAAGAGGAGATGAGTCCCCTGCAGTCACGTCCTGGGATGGGGCCAGAGCCGCCCTCCGGGGCAGGTGGAGCTCACCTCACAGGCGAGCTGACTGATGCTGGGTGGCCTGTCCTCCTCCCACACAGGGTTCATCCCCCTTTATTGCACTCCAGGCCCCTGTTTACTGACCCTCACATGCCTCCCACGGAGTTTGGCAACACCTCTGTCCCTGACATGTTAGGAGCGGGTATTTGGAAAAGAGCGTTTTGTGTTGTATTTTTCTTACAAGTTGACAAACCTCCTTATAACAGATTTGTGATAACCTGCAACTGTTTTTGGCAAACCCATCAATCAAACACCGATCCCCGGGTGGGGTGGGAGGGCCTGCCGAGTGACATTCTGCAGCTGTCCAACTGCCAGAAAATGACACATGGGAGCTTTTTATAACTCCAGAGCCCTAGAAATTTGTCTTAGAAAAAAAAAAAAAAAAGGGTAGTGCGGGGTAGTGGGGGGAAACCTTGATTCTTAAGGTTCTCCTCCCCAGGCTGCCTGAGGCTAAGGCCCAGCTGTGCCCCACGTGTGGGATCCACCCCTGAGGCAGGGACAGGGCGATGGGAATGGAACAGGGAGGCCCTGGGTGACAGGGCTCACCCAGACTCAGAGGATCCTCCAGAGCTACGAGAAAATAAAAATGAAAAATAAGCATTTGGCCCAAAAGGGTGGCAAGGGCTGGAGATAACTTGGTGACCGTGCATGACAGTGGACTCCGTGCTGGGCCACCTGGGTCCCCTTCAGGGGGCTGAAAAGAACTTCCTCCTCCTGGTCATACCCCAGAAAGCACTGTATCTGAAGACTGGCCTGCCCAGAATATAAAGACCCGGTCCCCTTGTCCTAACTCAGATGCTCTGAAGGGTCCCAGCACCAGGGCTCCCTGTGGGCTCGCGGCCCAGCTTCTCCCTCTGCCCCTCCCACCACCCTCCCTTCCTTTGCACAGCACTGACCCCAGGAGACTCCCCTACAAACCACCTGCGTCAGAGCCTGCCTCCTGGGGAGCCCCACCTCCAACGCAAGTTTGGGGAGGGAAAGTAGAAAGCAGGGTGAGCCCTAAGAGTTACTCAGCTTCTCCTCTGTACACCCTTTCCAACTGCTTGCATTTTCCCTACCATGTACGTATATTATCTATTTAAAACTTAAATTAACATTTTTGAGAAAGAAATGTAATCTATCAGTATTTTCCTCAATCCATTATGATTATTGTTTGGACAATGTAAAAATATGTGATTGCCTAAACATGGGTGGAAGAACTAAGTCTTCATGATAAAATCTAGACCTGCAAAGGGCAGTCCAAGAAAACAGGGCTTGGAAGACATAACAGTGGCTAAGTTGACATTTTGTTATGAAAGATATATTAAAAATAGAAATAAAAATCGGGGAGAAAGGTGCAGTTCAACAGTGTCCTCTAGAAACTTGATCAAGGGTTTGTTTAAGCTCTTGGGTATTTACCTAGGAGTAGAAATGCTGGGTCATATGGTAATTCTATATTTAACTTTTTTTTTTTTTAACTTTTTGAGGAACTACCAGACTCTTTCCACATCAGCTGCACCATTTACTTTCCTACGAGCAATGTATTAAGGTTCTAATCCCTCCACATCCTCATCAACACTGGTTATTGTGTCTTTTTTGATAATAGCCATGCCAGTGGGTGTGAAGTGGTATCTGACTGCGGGTTTTGATTGGCATTTGGTACAATGATGACTAATGATGTGGAGCATCTTTGCATGTGCTTATTGGCCATTGGAGCTGGACTTTAGCCTGGAGGTAATGGGAAGATTTCAAACTCCTTTAGGCAAGGGAGTGGTGATCTCACTTGATGAACTTCTGAGGAAGTCTCTCTTTTGGCTTCAGGGTACAAGGGGCCAGAAGGAGAGTCTGTTGCAATTTTCCAGGTGAGATAAAATAAAAGCCTGGGTGGAGCAGAGACAGTGACTACTGAAAGAGGTGCTCAGCTCTTGGAGATGGGAAGCAGTAAAATTAATAGGGCTGGGAGCGCAAATTAGGGAGGAGTTGAGAATGTCCCAGTTTAAAATAGGCTGAATTGATTTCCACAGCGTCTGTGACTATTTTCTGGATTCCTCTTTTAGACTCTAATCTCCTTTAGGATGGGGAGAAATTTATTCATTCGTATTGCAAAAATTTATCGTGTTCTTACCTTGTGCATTGCATTGTTCTAGGAACTTGGGATGCTTTGTGAATAAACAGAGATCCCTGGCCTTGTGGAGTTTGTGTTCTAATGGGGATGGGTGGGGTTACTATTACTGCCCCAAACCAGATAGTGGTCACTAGGGCTGGGACCTGTCCGAGCACCTGACAAGGATGGCCTTATTTGACCTCACAAATGCCCACAAATGCCCTGCTCTGTAAAACCTGTGAGGCTGACAATGGTACCCCTGTGGAAGAAATGCTGGCCTGGAGCAGGAGAGCTGTGGACACACGCGAACCCCAGCCCCTCTGGGCTGCTAGTGTAAGTATTCGTCCTGTGTGTATTTAGAACCAAAGCCGGCACAGGACGGGGGGTGGGGAAGGAAAAGGGGCCCTCAGTGTCCGCTTGAGGACTGTTCTCTATCCTCAGCAACTCAGCGCTGGCCCAAAGTCGCACACCCATCAGCAGCACCAATCCCCAAATGTCTTCATAATAATAACAGCAAACACTTAAGTGGCTCTTACAAAGTGCTGGACACTCTTTAAATACCCTACAATACTTTTTTAAATGTTTTGTAAATTGTATTTACAAACTGTATTATTTATAATGCAAATTACAAATACTTTTTCATTTAATCCCCACGACAACCCCGTGATGTAGACACTATTATTATCCCATTGTACAGATGAGAGAACTGAGTTCACCTAACCCTTCAGTGTCCAAGCTGGAGCTAAAAAACACTTCTAACCCCGTGCAATTCTGCCTCTGAGAGGAGTTCTGGAAAATGCCATCTTCCTGAACCTCATTACATTTCCAGTGATGCTTTGACACCGCGTGTAAGTAGCTGGCCCACTGGACCCAGCTCTGGCTGCAAACTGGCAGCGGCCTCAGACTGGCTTAGTGGAAAGAGAACTGAATTAGGAGTC